>NC_042616.1:337262730-339662730 GCF_901001135.1 Rhinatrema bivittatum | reverse complement strand
TGCACACACATGTGCGCATGCACGTCACTTTGAAAGTTACAGCTTAAAATGTTATCACAATCAAGTAGATTTTCAAAACGCCACATGCGGCCAAGCTGGGAGATATGTGCATGACTCATAAGTGCACGGGCCGCGCAGATTTTAAAAGATACATAACAAAAAATGAAAAATACCTCATGAAACCCATCAAACGGAAACAAGCCCCCTCTAGAAAATCGCCCCATCTAATATTCACTAAAATGTTATCACTGTGTGTGCATTCTTCATGTAGTAATTTTAATTATTGCTGAAAGGCTTCATGACAACTTTCTCATTTAATAATTATCAAAATATGAAATATTGAAAGGGAAATATGAATCGTAGAAACAAACAAAAATCCTCCAAATTGTAAGCCTTAGTTCTAAAGTTTACAAAAAACTATTCTTTCTGCGTTGCCTGGTTATTGCCTTGTGGGGGGGGGGGGGGGGGGGGGAGGTGGCACTTTTTAGCCAAAAACCCCAACCGGCGTTGCTGATGATATAGATCCTCATCACTTTAACTAAAAAGGGCTAATTTCTTTTCTTTAAAAAAGGCCAAAGGATCAAGTTTCTATCCAGTTCGATAACCAGAGAGAAGACCAGAGTAGCCCTGGTCTTTGATTTTCTTGAAGTATCTACATATGAAATAGTTACATTTGAGACATTTGGAGACAGAACGTCAGTGCCTCCTCACCTTCTTGTAGAGTTCCTCTTTAAACCCAGGTACATAAAATACATCAGAAATTGGTGAAATAGCAAAAAATTCTAAAATTTCTGTGTGGGTATATTTTTAACCGAGTTAAAAAGAGAGATTCTCAAGGGCATGTTTAGGTCAGGTAAGGAAATAGCAAGCATATTCATTCCATTTTCAAATATGTGCATGCCAGTTTGCCCCAAGTGGGCAGCCACTAAAACAATGCTGATGGTTTCCCTTTGAAAACAAAACTTGGCTAAAATATACATGGGATAAAAGTGGCCACATTGATCACAAACGATGTGAACTGTTCAAAATTGCCCCCAATGATAGCAGCATGCTTCAAACACGGCTGTCCAGAAGTGCATGTAAATTACCCCCAAGATATGGTCACCCCAGTGTGTCGGCTCAGTGTTAATTTTCATACAAAGGCACAGAGTAGAATCTCTGGGTTTGAAACAGTGAACTTTTTCCCAGCATTACCCTTTCTTAGAGCCAATTTTTAGCAAATGTTTTGAATTCAATCTTTTAAATGTTGTTCTGGGAACAAGTTATCATGTTTATCTGTGAGGAAAAATTCAATGTTTCATATTGCTGTTAAGCTGTCAGTTGTATTATTAATTTACAACATATATTCATGAATAATATTGAATTTAACTGAATGACACTGCTTTCAAACAGAGGACATTTTTTGATAATTACTAATTCTACTGTGTATTCATAAAGAGAAAGGTCCTTCTCTCACAATCCATGTGACTTACTCATTTATAAGACCTTTGAAATTCACATATTGCCTTTAAGTACTTCCTCTGGGTAACTTTCAAATTGATACCTTTCTCAGATATGCAGTTAAGGCTCTGTTTTTCACTTGGGGCCACACAATAAAGTCATCCAGAGTCAGGAAACATATCTGTGCAGGATCCATTCATCCTAGCAGTATTATTTTTTTTTTCAACTTCTTTTTTAATGAACCTGTATGGAGTGTGAACCTGTATTTATTACAGACAAGGTGTTGCTTTAAATATCAATTTATTTATCTTTCCAGATGTTTTCTAACTGATCTCCAATTTGCTCCTTTCCCATTAATGGTAAAAACTATCAATTGTTCAGCTTTTTAACTCAATGGCATAAAACATGTTGTTCCTATAAAAATACTATATAATCAACTATACTAAGACTTCCATATCTTCTGACAGACTCCTAAAATCTCTGACCTATTCCCACCAGTTTCCCCAGCCAGGAGTATATGGGATTTAGCAACAGAGTCATTGCTACTGAGCAAAGAAGCAGCAGTTCTGGTACACTGCTGCCTAATGGTGTGCAGGGGAAAAAAAAATCATTTTTGTTTTTGGGAGTTTTTGGGAGTTTTTCCCACACAAATATTTCTTCATGGAATGTTTCATTTGTTTCATTCGTGACAAAAAAATGAATCAAACATTAACCCCCCCCCCCCCCTCAAAATAGACAAAGAATGAAAATGGGGATTTTATTGAATATAGCTGCCTCTTGTTCCTCTCACCTACCCAGAAAAATGCTGGGGTCAGGATCTGCCGGTGAGGCCTAAGCCGAGGCTGAAATCTCAGCCATGCATAGGCCGAGGTCACAGTGATGTACTTGGCCTAGGCTGGAGCCCAGACCCATGCCCAACGCCATGGCCTGGCCCAGAGGCCATATCCCAATGCTGGGGTCTCAGCCTAGACCCAGGTATGCCGTCCATCAAAATGACACTATCTGCTGGATTGAATCTGCTTGAGTTGATTAAGAAGAAAACATCATTGGAGCTGCTCCAAGGTCTGGACTCCAGGTCTGGATCTGACCCTGATCCTAGGCTGAGGCACAGGCATTGGGACCCAGCCTCTGGGCAGGACTGCAGCACTGGGCCTGTACCCTGGCTCCAGCCTAGGCTGAGGCCAGGTGTCAGGACCCAGCCTCCAAGCTGGGCCATGGTGTTGGGTCTGGGTCAAGGCCCTGGCATCAGGACCTGACCTCCGAGCTGAGCCACAGTGTTGGGCCTGGGTCCAGGTCCAGGCCCCAGTGTTGGGACATAGCCTCTGGGCCTGGGTCCAGGTCCAGGCCCCTGCATCAGGACTCAGCCACTGTGCCGGGCTGTGGCTTGGGCTGCAGCCTAGGCCCTGGCCCGGGAGTTGGGACCCAGCCTCCAGGCCAGGCCCCGGCATCGGGCTTGTCTGGGTTAAGGACTTGGCATCAGGACTTAGCCTGGTGGCTTCCACAGATACCTGTTGGATCATGTAAATGTTTGGGGTGGCTCACATATTGGCTGAGGCCTCGGTGTCCACTTGAGCCTAGGCCAAGACTCCAGCATCATACTTTGGGCCTTGGTTTATGCCTTGGTACTGGCATTGTGCTCAGGCATAGGCTATGGCCCCTGCTTTGGGCCTTGTTTTATGCCCTAGGCAAGGCCACAACCTCAAGCCTAGGTCGAGGCCTGCGGTATTAATTTAAAATGAATGAAACAAATAAGAATTGTTTCATTTGGGGGCCACTGGTGAAACAAATGAAACAAATTGTCCTTATTTATCACATTTTGCATATTCATTTTAAATGAATGCACATCCCTAAAATACATCTGAAACAGGAAGACAGTGGAGGAGCCGGGTGTGCCATTAAATGACTGAGGGGCAAAGGGGGTACTTGGGGAAGACAAGGCCATAATGAAAAGACTAAATGAATTCTTTGCTTCACTGTCTACAGAGGAGGATGTTGGGGAGATATTCATGCTGGAAACAGAATTTAATCATGATGATTTGGCGGAACTGAAAAAAATCACAGTAAACCTGGAAGATGTAATTGGGCAAATTGAAAAACTAAAGAGTATCAAATCACCTAGACTAGACAGTATACATCCTTGAGTTCTGAAAAAACAAAAAAATGAATTTGCAGACCTATTACTAGTAATTTGTAACCTATCATTAAAATTGTCACTTGAAGATTGGAAGATATCCAGTGTATCACCAATCATTAAAAAGGGCTCCAAGAGTAATCTGGGAAATTAAAGAACATATAAATAGAGATGATTTAATGGGACACAGCCAACATGGATTTTCCCAAGGGATGTTTTATCTTACCAATATGATTTTTTTTTGAAGTGGCTAATAATTAAATATGAGGATAATGATGAGTCAGTGGATATAGTTCATCAGGATTTTCATTAGGTGTTTCCAAAAGTCCTTCAGAAGAGGCTACTGTGAAAATAAAGAAGTCTTGGGATAGGAAGCAATGTCCTATTGTGGATTAAGAACTGATTAAAAGATGGAAAACAGAAAGTAAGACTAAATGATCAGTTTTCTCAATCAAAGAAGGTAAACAGTCGAGTATCTCAGGGATCTGTACTGGGACTAGTGCTTTTTAATAAATTTATCTGGAAAAGAGAATAACAAATGCAATTATCAAATTTGTTTCTGACACTAAATTATTCCAAGTTTTTAAATCACAAGCAGCTTGTGAGAAATTGCAGGAATATCTTGAGATACTGGGAGACTGGCATTTAAATGGCAAGGAAATTTAATGTGGACAAGGGCAAAGTGATGCACATAGAGAAAAATAATCCAAACTGTAGTTACTTGATGTTAGGCATCATTTTAGGAATCCTTAACCAGGAATGAGATCTAGATATCAATGTGGACAATTGAAATCCTCACCTTAATGCACTGCAGTGGTCATAAAAAGCAAACAGACTGTTAGGAATTATTTAGAAAGTAATCAGTAATAAACAGAGAATATCATAGAACCTCTATATTTCTCTATGGTGTGACCATACCTTGAGTACTGTGTGCAATTTTTATTGCCACATCACAAAAAAAATATATATAGCAGAACTAGTAAAGGTGCAGAGAAGAGTGACCAAAATGATAAAGGGGATGGAACTGCTCCCCCATGAGGAAAGGATACAGAGGTTATAACTGTTCATCTTGGACAAGAAATGACTGAAGGGAAATATGATAGAGGTCTATAAAATAATGAGTGGAGTGAAATGGGTAATTGAAGATTGGTTGTTTACTGTTTTAAAAAATAGGGAAGCCAATATTCAAAGCTGGATAAGTATAGTTTATTCGGCTAAGTGGTGCTTGCTGAATATGTGGCTATATTTAGTGGCTGCCACTTAGCCGGAGAAGTGACTTATCTGGCTAAGTTGATAGCTGAATAGTCAGTGGTCGGGCAGTGGGAGGATCAAGATGGCACTACTTATCTAGTTAACTGGATAAATAGCGATATTTGCTCTTATCTGGTTGATCAGATAAGTTAGACCTCCCATAGAACTGGTCTAACTTAGTTGGATATAACTTATCCGGTTAAATAGCAATTTCTACGTGAAAATTCAGCAGCATAGCCATGCAGCTAAATATCTCATGTAACTTAGCCAGGTAAGTTATATCCACCTAAGGGGGTCATTTATCAAAGTGCTATATGGCGTTTTCGCATGCGTTAAGGCATTTTCGAATGTGGAAAATGCATTAACACATGCAAAAATGCCATTAACGTGTGCGAAAGCATCATAACACATGGTGCGATGCAAATGAGAAAAAGGGGAGGATATTGGGGCAGGATTTTTGGACAAGTGGCGCTGGGCTCACAGTTTTGCGAAGCCGTATCGCACGGCTTTAACTACAGCTTTTTCATTTGCGTAAAGAGGAGAGAGAGAGAGAGAGAGCCTAGTCATAATGCCTCACAGTAGATAGGTATTTATATCTCTATGTGAGGCCCACCTCTCTCTCTCTCTCTCTCTCTCTCTCTCTGTCTCTCTCTCTCTTCCCCACACCCCAGTGGTGGTGGAGGGCCCTGATAGCTATACTACACATGGTCCCCCCAGTGGTTGTATGTAGGAAATTCAACAATTCTGGCACTTATCACAAAGTGCGAAAAGGTTATCGCAATTTGCGCTAAGATAGCGCTTCACATAGGTATTAGTGCAAATTGCGATAAACTGCTTATTATCATAAAACATGCCCCTTTTCCTATTGCATGCGTTATTTAGTGCATTTTGATAAATCCAGGCCTAAGTTAGAAGCCTGGATATCTTTCAATATTGGGCCCAGAAAGACTAGAGGACACTCCATTAAGTTCCTAATCAGTGGTGGTGATGTAGGGTGGCAGGGTAAGAAAGCCCCATTCCTGCAGTTAGTGGGTGTGCTGTAGGGCTCATGGGTTGGGGGCTCATCAGGTGCATCAATGGGGCCTCCTTTTGCTTCCCTGCTGCCTCCTGCAGCTTCTTCCTTGCTGACTGTGCTCTTCACCCCTTATAGGGGGGCCGGCATTGGCAGGGATTAAGTGGGTGGGTGGGACAGTTATGCCCCATTCCCATGGCTTGTGGGTGTGCTGCAGGGCTTAGTGGGAGAAAATGGAAGAGCCCCTGGAGAGCATTAATGGGGCTCTTTTCTCTCTCCTGCTGCTGCCTCAAATACGATTTTTGTCAATTGTTTATTCAGCCATAGAGGTACATAAAGCTGTTGCATTTGCTGTAAATCACCCCATTTGCCCTTCCCTTCCCCTATATTCCTGAAGTTAGCATTGTAAACATGGGCAGTCTAATGAATTTACCAATTGTGGTGTCTAGGAAATACTGGGGCCTCTCTGCTCTAACAGTTTTGAAATGATGCAATTAGTAAAATGAATATCATGCATATATAGGGATTATCATCAAATATATGAATATGGGAGAGATCCAAAATGGTGGCAGGCAATATGCTGTGTGCACGTCCTTACCCCTCAATCTAGCATCCCTTTTCTTTGATCTGATTTATTACCTGTCCTATGATTTGTAAGAGAAAGGCCAGACAAGGGGGGTTTCCAGCTGCTGATTTTAGGGCCCATGGATGCCCATGTTCTCCGAGTCACTTCATCACTGGGTGTTCAGCTGTCAGGGAGTTCAGGAGGGGAAGATTTGCCTCCTGCTCTCCTAGACTCTTCAACGTGGCTCAGTCCAGCGCTGAGAGGAAAGACACCTAGTGATAAGAACATAAGAAATTGCCGTGCTGGGTCAGACCAAGGGTCCATCAAGCCCAGCATCCTGTTTCCAACAGAGGCCAAACCAGGGCACAAGAACCTGGCAAGTACCCAAACACTAAGAAGATCCCATGCTACTGATGCAATTAATAGCAGAGGCCATTCCCTAAGTCAACTTGATTAATAGCAGTTAATGGACTTCTCCTCCAAGAACTTATCTACACCTTTTTTAAACACAGCTACACTAACTGCACTATCCACATCCTCTGGCAACAAATTCCAGTGCTTAATTGTGCATTGAAGGAAAAATAATTTTCTCTGATAATGTGCTACTTGCTAAGTTCATGGAGTGCCCCAAGTCCTTCTATTATCCGAAAGTGTAAATAACTGATTTACATCTACTCATTCAAGACCTCTCATTATTTTAAAGACCTCTATCATATCCTCCACATTAAATTTAATCTGCCATTTGGATGCCCAATCTTCCAGTCTTGCAAGGTCCTCCTACAAAGTATCACAATCCACTTGTTATTTAACTACTCGGAATAATTTTCTATCATCTGCAAATTTGATAACCTCACTCGTCGTATTCCTTTCCAGATCATTTATAAATATATTGAAAAGCACCAATCCAAGTACAGATCCCTGAGGCACTCCACTGTTTACCCTTTTCCACTGAGAAAATTGACCATTTAATCCTACTCTCTGTTTCCTGTCTTTTAACCAGTTTGCAATCCACGAAAGAACATCGTCTCCTATCTCATGACTTTTTAGTTTTCTTAGAAGCCTCTCATGAGGGTCTTTTGTCAAATGCCTTCTGAAAATCCAAATATACTACTTCTACTGGTTCACCTTTATCCACATGTTTATTAATCGCTTCAAAAAAAATGAAGATTTGTGAGGCAAGACTTCCCTTGCGTAAATCCATGTTGATTGTGTTGCATTAAACCATGTCTTTCTATATGCTCTGCGATTTTATTCTTTAGAATAGTTTCCACTATTTTTCCCGGCACTGAAGTCAGACTCAATGGTATAGTTTCCCGGATCGCTCCTGAGCCCTTTTTAAATATTGGTGTTACATTGATGACGCTGAGGCTGCGATTCCGTGCTTGGATTGAGTGAAGGGTAACATCATTGCCATGGGATTTTTTCAGTTTGTTCCAGAGTTTCCAGATGAGGAGCAGGCATGGAAAAGAGAAGGGAATGGAGACTTTCACAATGTTTATTTTACTTCTTCCCTTGTTGTTTCCTCTCAAGCAGGTTAAACAAGGTTTTCTTTGGCAAGACCTACAGAATTCACTTTGGAAACCATGTGGGATGCAATGGAAGGGCTGGACAAAGCTTTTCTTTCCCAGATAATGCCTTTGAGTGAGAAAGCTTTAGTCCTAGAAAACCACGTGCAGTCTGCATAAGTGGCTAATTCAAGTCACTAATTTTAAAAATCTACTTGGATATGTGTAGGTGGTACAAGATTCCTTAGTTAAAGATAAAACTATTTTGACTAACATATTGGAGAATATTGAGAACTCTCTTAGGAGAAAGAATTTGAAACGTATTACATTTCCTCAAGTTGATACAGCAGTCTGCCAAAGATACAGTTCAACTTTACCTAATGGAAATACTTAAAGTTTCTGAACAAGCACTGCCACCTCTTACAAAGACATATTATCCTCCTCCCTTCAAGCACAGAGAAGCTAAGGAAGGATATCAGGAACTTTCTCTGATATCTGATAATACACTGGATGTTATCATCATTAGAGATTTCAGATACTGCCTTAACTCAGCCCTCTAATTTCGATAGTCTCATTGGCTAGAACCTGAGATGGATTGGCTTTTGAGGCCATACTTTAGGCATCACGCTGTGCTTTCTTTGCAACATAGAGTTATGAATTTTTCCTGATGTTGCCAAATAAACAGAACAAAAAGCTTAAGTAATTCTTGCTGATGAGATCTATCTAGAGTCTTAGAGTTAGGAGTTGTGGTGTTTTTTTAGCTAATTCCCCTGTAAATGTTGTATAATGTATAAAGGAAATTTGCATGATTTTTTTGAACCTTCACAATGACCCTTTTTTTTAACTCTTTATTTATAATTTTACAATATTACACTTCAGACAAGAAAGCTTAAAAGAAATACAGAATGAATGTGTAAATTACATTTCAAAAAGAAGAGGAAAAAAATATACAAAAGAAAAATTAATCCACATCCATCGGTTGAAAAACCACAAAGGGGTGCACAACCTTGGAACAATATCTCATTAAAGAAAAATGAAAAAGGAAAGGCTGCCTGCTAAATTAACATAGTTATTCCACAATGCCACCTAATTAATGATCTGGCACTGGAGTAGAGGCCGGGGCTATAGCTATTCTGCTATTCAGTAACACCTTTAATTGATTAGGCAAATAAAAAATGAACCTATTCCCATCTAATTGAACATTTGCTGGATAATACAACCACCCCCCCCCCCCCTCCACCCAAACTAAGAACAGTACCTGTAAAGTGAGGAAAAGCCTTCCTCCTAATCTTAGTTTGTCGGGAGACCAGGAAAAATCTGGATTTTCTATCCCATAGAGCAGTGGTTCCCAACCCTGTCCTGGGGTCCCCCCAACCAGTCAGGCTTTCATGATATCCTCAATGAATATGCATGAGAGAAAACTTGCATGCACTGCCTCCATAACATGCAAATTTTCTCTCATGCATATTCATTGCGGATATCCGGAAAACCCGACTGGCTGGGGGGTCCCCAGGACAGGGTTGGGAACCACTGCCAGAGACTCCTGACCTCCCCAAGACTTGCCAAAAGTCTCTGGTGCCATTGGTTGGCCCCTGTCACATGGTAGGAGCACAAGATGGTGCCGGCCGTCCATTGCTCCTATCATGTGACAGGGGCCAATGGTACCGGTAGCCCCTGTGACATAGTAAGGTCAAAGGCTATTGGCGCCATTTTGAATACCGGCAGCCGACGGCGTGAGTGCAGTAGATGGCTCCTGGACCCCCCGCTGGACCACCAGGGACTTTTGGCAAGTCTTGGGGAGGTCAGGAGGGTGGGGGGTTGTAGTTAATTAAATTTTAGCTGGGAAACAAATAAGATTGGAATGCATGAACGGATGGGGGCCCCCCCTTGCTGAATGCAAAGTATCTGCCCCCCCACAAATATGAATACCGAATGTAACATATGCAGTCCCTGCACATCCCTACCCAGCCCTGTCTCTTACCCATAACAAGAAAAGGAAAATAAAACAACTCACAAGGCCCAAGGGAGCAGCCAAAATCAGGAGCCGAAACAAACTTTATAAGGGCCCCTTTGCCATGCAGCTTTGGCTGCACACACTGGCGATGGCACGCCACAGGACACCGTTTTTTGAATGAACTGGCGGCACCTTCTCCCGCCATCAGGGCAGTGTCACTGGGCAGTAAATCACATCCCAGGAAGCCAGAAGGATGTCACAGTCTCGGGCAGCCTTGCAAATAGATGGAAATTCTGCTTACCACTTCCTCAAACAAGGCGCCGCTTTTTGAATGCACCAGTGGTGCCTCCTCCCGACATCAGTGTCAGTGGGCAGCAAACGCCATCTCAGGAAGCCAGAAGGATGTCACAGTCTCTGGCAGCCTTGCAAATAGATAGAAATTCTGCTTACCACTTCCTCAAACAAGGCGTTGCTTTTTGAATGCACCAGTGGTGCCTCCTCCCGACATCAGATCAGTGTCAGTGGGCAGCAAACGCCATCCCAGGAAGCCAGAAGGATGTCACAGTCTTGGGCAGCCTTGCAAATAGAAATTCTGCATACAGATGACCCTTTTTGCTAGCAATAAAGTTCCATAAACTTCTCCTTCCATGTTCCATCACAGCCTGGGTTCTTTTTCATAATTTGCCATGGTGTGCTACTGTCTACTTGTCTTTACTTAGTTTATCATAATTCCTGTTGGACTGTGTATTCAGTCTCTCATTCTAGAGGACTTTGAGTTTACTGTAGATTTACTTATATTTTGTTTTCTTTGTGATGGAATTTAATGTCAGCATAGCTCTCTTTTTCTATTTCCTCAGTATGTTAATGTAATTTCCTCAGTATCTTAATGTAATTTGAAAGGATAAATAAAGCATAGAAATGTTTTAAAAAAATATGTACGGTTGCTGGTGGGAATATATTGTGACTCCTGTTTACTGAATTGTTCTTGTCTATGACAAACAGTCTTACTGAGTGAGTAGTGCACCCAACGATAGCAAGGCAATTTTCAAAAGTCATTTACCTGAGGAATTGCCTGTATGACTACTTTCACCCAGGCAAAAAAGGAAGCAGGCATGGGGCTGGGGTTTCGGTCAGGCGCGTCAACAACATGCACAGTTCTGCATTTTCTAAACAGGGCACAGTGTTTTGAAGGGGAAAAGAACAGATGCAAATCTGTGTAGAGACTTTTTCACAGAGCAATCTTCAAAGGGAAAGTAATCTCCCACTTTCCTTTTCAAAACTGGTGCAAGGCCTGAGTGTAAAAGTTCCCACGGCCTTTGAACCTGTGCAGGTGGATTTGAAAATTACCCCTTGCACGTTTAGGGCACATATGAAATTGAAATAGGACTTTAGAAAAAGCAAAAAAAAATGCATCTTTGCACTTTTGTGTAATCTGGCTTTAGAAAAAGAAGCATTTGTTTCAGCATCATTTCATGTTTCCCAACTGCTGAATTCTAAGAAGCAGAAGAGGACATGCAGAGAGTAAGTGTAACTCCCTTTCTCTATTCTTTCAAAAAGGAGGACTGTGATCCTTTTCCATGGTGGGTTGGCAGGAAGAAAACAGGCAAATGGCACTTCAGATATTTCCAGAAGGATTCATAGCCATACAGAGTTTTGTTCTCAGACAGATCACTTTATCAGAAAATAGTGATTAAGAGAAAGTCTATACAGAAGACAAAGTATTTACATATTATTTACATGTTCATCCGGTGATCTGGGGTCTGAATATCAGCTCTTTTCCAAGTACATTAAACAATAACAGAACTTCTTGTGGCAATGCCTGCCTGCCTCACACACGTTCTCCCTTTCAGCCAAACTATACAGAGCTGATTGATTTTCTTCCATCTGACTCCTACCCACTCTTTCAAAACTAATGGATGACCGCCTCCTTTAGGATCTGGACCTTGCTCCCAGATCAGCATTACCACTGGACTTTGTGAAAATGACTCTTTTGCTGAATAATGTCCAATAGCCCCCCCCTCCCCCCGTTTTCAGCTTCATCTATTTCTCTAGATATCCTGGACAGTAAAGGTCATTTCCTCCAACCTTGGTGTAATAGCAGCAAATATTAAACTTACACTTTCTATTCCCTGGCTTCTGTTTCATCAGAGCAGGGGAACAGAATACGGATCCTTAGAGATGTCTTGTCTCTCGAAGCAGAAAAATATCTCCCTCCTCTTGCAGTTAGAAACTACTCTTTCTACTCCAGCTCTCTTGTCTATGTCTCTCCTCTCTCTCTGTATGTGGAGGACCTCTCTAAAACCACTAGGAGGTCCATATTCATTCACTGTATGGATTGCAAAGTTAATTGGATAAACTTATCTGGCTAACTTTGGAGGTATATTCATTCAATAATATAGCCAGCTAACTTTAGGGCAGTTCTTTAGCTTGACCAGAATTAGCCTGATAACTCTGAATATTGGAGTTAGCCAGATAACTTATCCAGCTAACTCAACTCCTGCCAGTTATGTTCCAGCTAACTCAACTCCTCCCAGTTATGTTCCAGCTACTCATCTCCTCCCAGTTATGTTCCAGCTAACTCATCTCCTCCCAGTTATGTTCCAGCTACTCATCTCCTCCCAGTTATGTTCCAGCTAACTCAACTCCTCCCAGTTATG
Source organism: Rhinatrema bivittatum (assembly GCF_901001135.1). NCBI lineage: Eukaryota > Metazoa > Chordata > Amphibia > Gymnophiona > Rhinatrematidae > Rhinatrema > Rhinatrema bivittatum. Next base: position 339,650,215 of record NC_042616.1, on the reverse strand, counting down.
TTCCCAATCTGCCCCTAAGGTATCTAGCTAAAATCTAGCTATCTAATTTATTAACCAGTTAGAATTTAATCAAATAAGTGCCAAAATCTTCATTTAGCTGGATAACCTGAGTTATCTGGCTATATGCTTTTGAATATAGACCTCTAGGAGTCCTTCTAAACTCTCTGCTGGCATGTCCCATTTACTTGACCATCCAAGAGATACAATGGATTATATCAGCCCTTCCCCGTGATAAGGACAGGGCTATATTATTAATACTACTATAGTGAGTTTATGGGACTTAGAATATTGGTAATTTATACAAAGTGAAAGTGAGCCAGGCAGAGTTCAGCCACATGTGATTCCACAAACATCTGTGGATTTGCCAAGATCCATGAAACAAAATCAATCCAAATTTTTTTGAATGAGGATCTTGGCAAGATCTATAGAAATTTGTAGTAGATCCATGCTCATCTGCTGATGCACAGTGGATTTTATGGAGATCTGTGGTCAGCTGTTTGCCAGGAACTTCCTACTTTGAAAAAAAAAAATGTTTGAAAAGTAATTTGAAAGACTTGCTGGTTTTCTGTAAGCATGGCAAATGATCTTGCAAACTTCGTTTTAAAAAGTACACACATCTCCAGCAAAGAGTCTCCAATGAGGGCTCAGTACACAATTTTCATCTGGGTTAATTGAAATTGCTGTTTTGTTTCAAGTCCTGGTCTCAAGTGTACTCAGTTACCAGATGGTTCCAGGTCATCAAAGAGAGGATGAATTAGTTCAAGTTTTGCCTCATTAAATCTGAAGACTGGTTGTCCTCCTTTTCTTAGAGAAACTGGAACTATGGAGCCTATGAATGAAAGTGTAGCATGAATGCAATAAGCATTTAGCATGCATGCAGAATAGTTTGCTATGCACGAAGGTACTAACATACCCTTTCCTTTGGGATGATTAATGCAGGGGATTTCAAGAATAAGTGGTTAGTATGCACAATAATTTAGTATACTTGCTTTAGAGATGGCATTATGGTGAAAACACCCACACAAAAATGTGTACATTACATATTAAGATCCTTTTAAGCATGCATGATTACATTTTTTATGTGTGTACTTAGCACTCTTGATATCAATGCCCTCCAACTGTGTCAAAGACAGGGAAAGGTCTGGTAGGGCTAGATGTAGTTGTTGCTGTTGAGTTTGTGGACCCTTGAGCCGGCTAGAACTGATGATGGCACACCGTGAGAAGGCCTACAGTGGAAGTTGTAGCCGGGAGGCGGTTCAAGTCAGGAGACCTGCCGAATCTTCACCACTGGAAGCCCGAGAGCCCCGCGGGAGGAGCCCTTGAGGATCCGAGCCACTTGGACTTATGTGTAGTCTCCTGAGGCGAGTACCTGAAGAGTAGTCCAGAAGTATGAAGCAGAGGAGAAGCTGGAACCAGGAGACCAACCGGACCTTCACCACTGGAAGCCCGAGATCCCCTCGGGAGGAGCCCATGAGGACCCAAGCCGCTTGGACTTAGGTGAGGTCTCCTGGATGGAGCAGTCTGGAAGAAGTCAGGCAATAGATGAGCAGGACGAGGAACTAGCCAGGAGTCGGGGCAGGCGGCAGACAGCAGAGACTGAATGAACCAGAGTCAAGACAGGCAGCAAGTGGGATACCAGAGGATAGGCCAAAGTCAGGAGCCAGGAGACGAGCTGAAGTCAGGAGCCAGGAGACATCAAGGAAGGGCTGGAGAAGGAACAAGACAGGAACAGGCAAGAACAACAACTAGCAAACCTCCAAAGAGCTAGGTATGCAGGGAGCAGCTGGGCTTAAATACCCAGCTGCATCTGATGTCATCTCAGAGGCCAGGCTATGATTTCCCCCACGGCCCCTTTAAAACCCGAACTCCTGCACGCGCCTATGGGGCGGGGTTTGAATCAGGAACTCGGCGGCGTCTTCCTCATTTAATTTAATTTAAGGAAGAAATTGCTAACATGGGCTCACGATTCAAGACTGGCTGGACATCCTGGTCAACAGAGAACACTGTCTAAGCTACAGAAGTACTATTGGTGGCCCACCATGAAAGAAGACACTCTAGCTTACGTAGCCTCCTGTTCCAATTGTGCCAGACAGAAACCTCCGCCCGGACATCCTTGGGCCTGCTTCAACCCTTGTCAGCACTGGATGAGCCCTGGACCCATATTGCAACAGATTTTGTGGTGGACCTACCACTTTCCGGAGGTAACAATACCATTTGGGTTACAGTGGACCAATTTTCGAAGATGGCTCACTTTGTGGCTCTCCCTGGCTTGCCATCAGCCATGGAACTTGCTAAGTTATTCATCAGTCACATCTTTCGCCTACATAGCATGCCTAAACATATTGTTTTTGACAGAGGAGCTCAATTTACAGCAAAGTTCTGGAAAGCCTTGTGTAAGAAATTCGATATCACACTTGACTTCAGCTCTGCGTATCATCCTCAGTCGAATGGCCAAACTGAGAGAATGAATAGAACTCTCAGTTCCTCCGCACCTGTGTTGGTTCACGACAGAATGACTGGGCTGAACTGTTGCCCTGGGCTGAATTTGCCACCAATTCACATCAGCGTCATCTACTGGATCTACTCCATTTGAAGTGGTCTATGGAAGATAATCTTTACCACCTTTACCATTTCTACTTTCTGTGTCGTCCCTGGCAGCTCAATCTACTGCCAAAATTATAGCAGCTCTGGAGAAAGACTAAAGAGATGCTCCAAAAAGCAGGACAAAGAGCAAAGAAAGGCTATAACGCTCACCGAAGCAAGGCTCCTGAATTCCAGTTTGGATTTTTACTAAACATCTGAGACTTTAGCTTACATCTGCTCGATTTCCTCCACGCTTTGTCTGACCTTTTCCTATTCTCTTACTTTTGGGCTCACTCACCTATAGTCTGAGACTCCCTCCAGCTATGAGGATTCACAATGCATTTCATGTTTCGTTGCTGAAACCGCTTGTTCTTAGCGAGTTTTCCACCAAGAAACCTGAACCTACCCCAGTTGATGCAGAAGAAGACATTGAATATAAGGTTGATGCCATCCTTGATGTAAGAAAGAGAGGCAGAGTTTGGCAATACCTCCTGTCATGGGAGGGATACGTACCAGAAGAAAACTCTTGGGAACCATTGGCTAATATCATGGACAAAGAGATGCTTCATCAATTTCATTGATCGCATCCTCAAAAACTTAGACCAGGTAGGGTGTCTGGAGGGGGCCCTTTGAAGCGGGGTACTGTTGCGTCCGTCGGTCTCAGACGGCTTCGACCTCTGTGCCTCACCTTTCTTCCTTCTCTCTCCTCAAAGAGAGAAGGAAGAAAGGTGAGGCACAGAGGTCGCGCCTGTATGCCGCTCTCTCCGGTGTCCCCAGATGAGGTGAGGCACAGAGGTCGCATCTATATGCCACTCTCTCTGGTTTCCCCAGATAGGCAATGGCGATGGTGTTCACCATGATATTCCTGAGGGCCTCCTAGGGTGCGCGCGTGCACGCCACCCAAGTCTTTATCCACGTCATGGCGGGAACCTCGGGGGTGTCCCCTCCGAGTGACATCATTACATCCTGGTATTTAGCCTGCCCTTCATTTGCTAACAAAAGGAGTTAGCAAGGATTGGATTGCCTCTGGTATAAGCTGCTCTGCCGCTTCCCAGCTGCCGCAGGAAGCTCTCTTTGCCCTTTGGGGTAATTCTTCACTAACCTGGGTACCTGCTCCTCGGGGGCCCTTCTGCTCTATTTCAGGTACCTATCTTGGGATACCGGATACTCGTTCCTCGAGGACCACCTCTCCCTAATCTGGTGTCTGCCACTGAACAACTTCTGCCTGTCGGGACCTTCAACAATACAGCTTTCTGCTTCAGTGAGTACTAACCCTTTCAGTCTGTCTTACCTTCAGCTTCAGTGCTCTGTGACAACAGCCGGGACCTGTCCCTGCTACGCCACGCTGACTATCACCTACTCGAGTGTGAGACTGGTCTCCTCTGCTGAGGACCCCTGGACTACTTCACTGGGTTACCTTCACTGCTGCCCATTCCCCGGGCAGTACCATTGAGCTGTACAATAAATACAACTTCTCTGTGCGTGTATAGAGTCTAGCCTAGTACTGCGGTTCCTCACTGGGCTCCTCCCCGTGGGAGTGGCCATCACCGCAGTACCCAAGAATCCACTCCAACCCCTCATAACCATAACACACAGATGGTAGATAATAGAGGTAGCTCTTCTCTTCTGATGTTTTTTGATAATTAGATGTTATATCACAATTAGAATGCTTAAATGGTTTCTCTTTGGTGAATGAGGCATTCATCGGTTTCTCTTTCAAAGATATATATGGGAGGATTTAAGTAGTTTGTCTCTAATAAGGGCATTTATTTATTAAGAGGTTCATATTAAAAAGCATTTAGGTGGCTAAATGAATATTTAGGGACATATCTGGCTAAATTCTAGCCGGCTAATAAGTTAGGAGGTTATAATTTAGCCAGATAAGTTTGGGGCATTCTGAGGGGTAACTGGGAAGAGTTGAGTTAACCAGCTAAGTTAACTGAATAACTCTATATTCAGAGTTAGCCAGATGGTTATAAATATAGTGGCATGATGAGTCATGAAAAAAAAGGGGCAGAGGCAATAGTGAGCAGGGGGCCACATCACGGTGGTGCATTTTCACCCACCATGCTTGCGACCGCGCTACACATTATCACCCCTAGAGAACCAGTGAAATAGCTGAGGCTATTTCCAGCGCTAATGTGGGCAATAATGTGTGATACATTATCACCCGCAGTGCTACAGGACCCAAATTTTCCTAAACCCCATGTAAACCCTGCCCAAACTCCTCCCCTTCCTTAATTTACATTTTAGATTCACGATGCAGTAGTTTTCGCATTTTGATAAATGACCCTATATATTCAGTAATGCAGCTACACTATTGAATATACCTCCAAAGTTAGCAAAATAACGTTATCCAGCTAACTTTGCTAGCCGGGCTGTGTCTAAATACGAACCTCTAAAGTGTTATTATCCGCCTATCTCAATAAAATCGTGCTAGGTCATAAACACGATATACATATTTCAACATTAAAGGTATATAAAGGATTCAGATTAATTGTTGGTTTTATTAAATTTAGTATATTTAAATGGTCGCTAACTGGTTGACGGTGTACTGCTTCCGATCTTAGGAGTGTTATTTCTGAAGGTGGGCTTCATTGTGACTGTTGATTAGGAAGTTGATTATAAATTTGTGCATGAAGGGGGCACACAGTAGCCAAACCTTTTGGTTCTGGGCCCTTCAGCATGATTTCTCAATGTGGCTGGTTTCCCTGGATGATGTGTGTGTGTGTGTGTGTGTGTGGGGGGGGGGGGGGGGGGGCAGGGCAGAAAAGAAGTGCCCTGTTATGGATCTGGCAGGCTGTTGATGGCAGCAGGGGGCAGGGGGGAAGAAACTCCTGAGGAGCACTGGTAGGGGTCTCATACCTCTCCTCCTGCTGCTACCTGGAATCACTGGCACAGCGTGGTCTTTGCTCCTAAATGGGACCAGCTTCCCTGGGTGACTTTACAGGGGATGGGAGGCGGGGCTGGATAAGAAGAGTTCTGTTCCAGCTGTGGCAGGCTGCAGGGGGTGGGGGGGGGGGGGGAGAGAGAGACAGAGGAGGAGTCCTTGGGGAGCATTTGTGTGGTCTCCTACATCTCCTCTTGCTGCTGCCTAGAATCACTAGCTTGGCATGTTCTTTGCTCCTTAATGGGGCTGGCTTTCTGTGTGACTTCATGGGGTGAGCTAGAGAAGGAGAACCCTGTCCCGGCTCTGGCAGGCTGATGGTGGCTGCAGAAGGAAGGGGAAAGAGACTCTGGGTAGCATTGGTGTGATCTTTTACCCCTCCTGCTGCTGCTGGCCAGAATCGTTGGCTCGATACAGTCTTTGCATCTAAGTTATGAAATGGGGGCATAGTTGAACTTCCCTGCATGGCAGAGGGATAGGACAAATGAGAGAAGTGAAATCAGCTTACAGAGCTTTACTGATTTGACTTTTGCTTTCTCACTTTCTTTTTTTCCAATGAGTTCAACCATAGGTATCAGATAGAAATCCCTTTGTGACTCATATCCATAAAGTATGAAACATTTGATGCTTAAAGAACAGGTGTCTAGACTGTGTCCTCTACTTACTAAAACAAGAGTGCCCTTCATGCTAAACACAGGATTGGCTCGAGTCATTGCACTTGATAATCATGAGTCTCAGGAGAACTCTGTTGGACATTCCTTCCACCAAAATGTATCATACATTCATAACTAATTTTCCAAAGTTCCAGTTATCTTTTTGTAAAATTTGATGTATTGTTAAAGCCAAAGGGAAAAAAAAAATTTGAAATACAATTCTACCTTACACACTGCACAGTAGTGTAACTAAAAGCATCTGGGGCTCTACAGGGCTGAAAACACTCTGGAACAGTAATAACTACAGATCAACTTTAAGTTGCAGTCAAAAGAAAGCTAAAAAAAAATGAAGAAAGTCTATAAGTTAATTGCTTGCTTACTTTTTGAAATAGGGTTTTTTTTTGCCCAAGGATTTCATTTCCTGTAACTTCATGAAAGAAAAGAATGACAAAGAAATATAGGGGCAGATTTTCAAAGGGTTATGTGCGTAAGATACGCGCTTAACCCACGAAAAGCTGCCCCTGCCTGCCCCTGCACGTGCCGAGCCTATCTTGCAAGCCCCGGGACGCTGTGCCAGGGATCGTGAGCCGGCCGTTGGCTGGTGTGCGTAAGTTACGCCTGCAGGGAGCCTGGCGTAACTTCTTCAACAAAGGTGTAAGGGGGGGGTTCTAGGTAGGGCTGGGGGGCGGGTTAGGTAGGGGAAGGGAGGGGAAGGTGCGGGGGGGGGGGGGGCGGAAGGAAAGTTCCCTCCGAGGCCGCTCGGCACGCGCAAGTTGCACAATTGTGCACCCCCTTGCGCGCGCCGCCCCTGGATTTTATAACATGCGTGCGGCTGCGCGCGCATGTTAGAAAATCGGGCGCAGATTTCTTCGCGCCGGGTTGCGCGAACAAATCTGCGCCCGCGCGCAGGTTTTAAAATCTGCCCCACATTGCGTAAGCAAGAACATTAGCAAAAAATACCATATACCATAATCTTTATCACACATTTTTGGACATGAATACCCTGAGCCAGTCTTGATCATAAAAAAAGTTAAACTGCGTTGAAAAATCTAAATCCTGAATAGGGTTTTTCAGCCACTGTTTCCTTCTGTAGTGACCTGGCATTATATTCCAAGGGGTAGATTTTCAAAATGATTTAGCTTCCTAACTATGGAGTTAGGTGGCTATGGCTAGATCATATGTTTTGAAAATGTACAGCCACCTAATTTTCCTAGGATATTATTCAGCACCACTTAGCTGGTTAAATTCTGACTTTGCTGGCTAAGTGGCACTGTATGAATATTTGAGCCTGCTGGGTGGCCACTACTTAGCTGGCTAATTGGTTTTCCGGCTAAACTGTTAGCCAGTAAGTGAAGGGCAGGATGGGGGCAAACTGGGGCAGAGCTACTTATTTGGCTAAATACCAATTTTCAGTCTTATATGGCTTAGTTAACCAATAAGCCTAGAACAGGTATTTGGCTGTCTTATAGTAAGCTAGGTAAACTTATTTAGCTACCTATAAGATAACCAAATATATTCAATGGCATGGTCCCATTGCTGAATATTTTGGCCAAGTTAAACAAGTAACTTGTTTAGCCAGACAGTGGCTAAATATTGACCTCTAAGTGTCTACATTTAGCATCTTTTAAAATAGGATTTTCCTGAGGGCATGACTGGGGTGGAGAAAAACGTAATTGGTTATAATGAATTGTCAGTGCTAACTCCCTTAAGTTTACACATTTACTGTATGTCTATGTGCAGGAGTGGCAGGCTACACTATAGCTAGCCAACTCTATGAGGAAAATCTTTACATAAGTATAGCCAGTTAACTTTAGGTACATTTTCAACTACAAATTAGTCCTCTTGTTTGTGTTTAGCATTTTTCCCATAGATACAAATTCCTAGAACATTCTTAGTACATGTGGACCACACTGCTCCTAAAGGAGATGCTCCAAATCAAAACTCTGCACAATCATATTAGTTTTGGGAAAATATGGAGAAGATTGTTTTTTCCAGTAGAAAAATAGGCAAGCTGTGCAAGCTAAGATTTTTTTTTTTTTGTTTCATTTAAGGGGAGGTATTTTCTTTCATTTTCTTTATATACATTTATTTTGTACATTTTATTGTGTTTCATTTTTCCACATATAAATGCATATAGCAAGCATACACTAAAACAGGAAGTTAAATAAAAATAGCTTTGTTTCACTGCTTTTTTAAATGTCATTTCAAAACAAATATGCATTACTTTTTGGCAAATACCACGGAATTCTGTCAGTCATGATAGAAGAATGTGCCAGACCGAGCCAGATGGTGCCTGCTGGAAAGAGAAATGCATTTTTCAAAAGCTGAATTGCAAGGTATGATGGAAGAGATTACAACACAAGAAACAAAGTTTGGTTCTGACTATATTGAAACAAATTCACAGGAGATTGCTGGGAAAGTGGACCCTTGTGCTATGGTGTGGTTGGTATTACCAGACAAGCAAGCTCTTATGGCCCACACCAACAGCTGGCAGACGTACCCTGAGTGGGACTGACAGGAGCTTCACCTATGCCAACCATCTTCCCTGGAGTTGAGCCCTGGGTTCTGACAGTTGCCAGGTCTTAGGAGGGTCCTAGGGGGCTGTAGCAAGTGCATGAATCCAAGTCCAGATGAAGGTCAGGCAGGCAGCAGACAAACGAAGATCCATGAGACAGGTCAGAGGTCGGGGTAGGCAGCAGACAAATGAAGACCCAGGAAACATGCCAGAGGTCGAGGCAGGCAGCAAACGAAGCTCCAGGAGAAAGGCCAGAGATAGGGGCAGGCAGCAAACAAACCAAGATCCAGAAGACAGGCAAGAGGTCAGGGCAGGCAGCAGAGAAGTAAAGATCAGATCCAAAGCAGAGAGTTGGTTCCAGGAAGCAATCAGAAGTGTCAGAGAACAGGCCAAGGTAAATACCAGGAAGTCAAGCCAGGGGAGACAGAGCAAGACAAGGACAGGGATTGACCACAATACAGAGGAACCGGACTGGGCAGGGAACACAGAAAAAAACAGAAATATAAGAATCAGGAACAAGGTTAGACAATATAAGGAAAAGCAACACACACTGAGGAGCAGTAGTTTCCCACCTAGGTACATATATTATTACGCACTTGCGCGCACATACACCTAAGGTGTCCACTGGTATGTCCCTGCTGAAAGCAAGCCATGTGCACGTAATGTCGGTATTTGAGCTGGAGGAAGGAACTAGATGCCAGTGAATTGGATGTTTGGGGGGGGGGGGGAGCGGCTGGGTGGGAGAAGCTGGGAACCACGGTTTCTAACAGAGATAGAAAGTCTCTTAAAAATTATCCTTAATATGAATAATGATTTGGAAGAGAAACAGGACTATTGTCCATTCACCAAGGTCTATGTTCTTCCTAGCATGGGACATATTGTGATTGCTTATGTAGTGAGTATACTGAGCCATTTGCTATGACAGACCCCCTCTAGGAATGGCCACAATGGTACCATCCAGGATATAGTCAGAGAAGTCTGAGAATATTCTGATTAGAAAGGTTGACTTGAGAGATAGAAGTCCAGTCTCTCATTTCTCTGCAGGTGGGAAGGAGGGGGGCAATAATTGATTTAAAATCAAAACATCCACATGTTTTCCAAGATTCCATAACAAATAGCATATCTAACCCTCGTTTCAGAATTACTTTGGTTATCTGCACCTCTTTATACCTCATCAATCTAGGATTATCATATCCTAACTCAAGTGCACACAAGCTGTTTTGCTCCCTCTTACCTTTAGCACATTTTATTGCCTCTGCAGATAGACAAGGCATTGATTAACATGAGTACCATAAACTGCATGATGCTTTCCAAGCCCTAGGTAATGACCCTGCACCAAAATGACCAGGATAGCAAATATCTCATTACTTATTATTTCAAGACCCACCATAACCAAAGGAAAAAACTTGTGGTTTCTCAAAAACAGCAACTAAGTTAAAAATTGGTATAATATACACCAAATTGGTAACTATATACCAAAATACGTTAATACTAACCCAAGAAAATATACTAAACTTGGTGTGATACTCATCAGATATAGTCCATTTTCCCATGTACTTGCCATTAACGTCTGATTTATATTCAAATGTCCTATCATACTCAATGCCTACAAAGTGCCCACTAAAGGGGATAAAAGGGGCAGGCCCTTAGCTGATGGCCTGTCTGCACACTGCCCACCAATAGGGAGACGACAGCGACTCTGGTTGATATCCCCTCAAGATTGAGGCTTTCCATTACTCAGCAGCAGATAGGGAGACAATGGTAATGCCTGATTGTTCCCACCCAGTCGAGAGTGGGATTTCAAATTACTTACTCATCGGAGGATCAGGAAATAGCATTTCATGCTACTAGTATGCTCAGTTCTTGAGTCAGGCTTGCAGGTTACCTTTTAATGGAGAGATGGTGGCAACACTGGTTGACATCACCTGCTTGGATACAGGACTTGCAATTACTCACTCAGCAGCGGATTTGGAAAAAGCAGTCCAGATATACTTCAACTGATAGACTTCTTCTCAGATAAAGTGCACCATGTAACAGGGGGTGGAACCAGTAATGTCCCTAGTGAAGGAGCCTGGAGGTCCTGCTAACATCAGTCAGAAAGGAAGGTCAAACTGCTAGGTGTCCCTGGAGGCGTGACCTAGTGCAAAGGCAGAGATGAGCTGTGTGAGGGAGAAGCAGCACTTTTCTGCAATTAATGCCTTGGTAGAAGTTTTCAGTTATTGCTTATGATAAAAGGTGGTAAAGTGGCAACCCTTGAAATGATCTTCATTTATGTAAACATCTCCAGACGATTTAAGATGGTTGTGAGGAGTCTGAGAAGATATTTTGTATTCTCCCAGAACATTTTTTTTAAATAGAGCCTAGCTTATTATCCCACTTTCACTCATTTTCTAACCATTTTTATGTGTCTGGATAATTAATTTTGTTCTTATTTTAGTTTATTTGAGTTGAATGAAAAGCCATCTTAGTGACTGATGCAGGAAAGCAGGGAGGGTGTTGAATATTACAAGGAGAAAGGAGGAAAAGGGATTAGCATTTCTATCATATGGAACATTGAAGATACATTCAGAGTAAGGTGGGGATAGGATTTGCTGCTGAGGGGAAATGTTGGGAATTTCTGAGGGAAAGAGGAGATCTGCTTGGGAAGGTTTGTCTGCCAGGAGAGGAGTTTTGTTTCTTTTAAGGGCTTAACACTTGAGGCTAGATGCCCCATTGGGGGGCAAGTAAGGCCAAGATTATCAGCAGGTGCCTTACCCTGTTAAAAATTGTGAGGTGTAGTTAGCTCTCCAAGTTTTAGAGCAGATTATAATGTATATCACAATCTGTGTTAATCCATTTTAATATTAAGAGCTATTTTGCATGTATTTGTATGCAACATAGCTCATTCCAAAACAAAAAGAAAAACCCAATTAATTTTGTTGAGGTATCTTTTCATTTTATTTTCCAACAAAATGAATTGAGGGTTTCATAGCATTTTTCATTTGGTTAGAAAACTAATTCACACTCCTAATTAGTAGAGTGCTGTTTTGTTCAAAATTTTTGTGAGTGATATAACAGCGTGCTTGGAAGGAAAAAATTGCCTTTTTGCTGATGGCACTAAAATCTGTAACAGACTGGACAACCCTGAGGGGGTAAGCAGAATGAGAAGTGATCTAAGAAAGCTCAAAGAGTGGTTGCTTGTTTAGCAGTTATGAATCATTGCAAAAAAAACTGCAGAGTCAGATTTTCAGATGCAGAAATCCAAGGGAGCTGTGTACACGATGAGGGATGAGAAACTGATGTGCACCAGCCAGGAGAGAAACCTTGAGCTGATAATGTTTGATGAACATTAGGGATTTATTTATTTATATTATTTATATTCCTCTTTACAGCGCTTCAAAGTGGATTACATTCAGGTACTATAGGTATTTCCCTATCCCCAGAGGGCTTACAAACTAATTTTGTACCTGAGGCAATGGTGAAAGAATGTGACAAAACAGGGGGCAACCAGCATAAAAAGATGTAGGTGATAATGACTATTTACAGGTTATTGGTGAGACCTCACCTGGAATATTGTATTCAATTCTGGTTGCCTTACTTCTGAAAGTATAAAGACAGGTAAGAAGCTGTCCAGAGAAAGGCTACCAACATGATGGATGGTCTGCACCAGAAGCAATATGAGAAGACATTTAAGAATTTAAATATGCATACCCTAGAGGACAGGAAAGACCACGGGAATATGATATAGATATTCCAACACCTGAAATGTATAAATCAGGAACAAGAAGTAAACTTTTTTCAGCAGATAGAATGCTCTAGAACAAGTTGTCATAGTTTTAGGCTCCAGGGGGACAGAATTAGGAGCAAAATTAGAAAATATTTTTTTACTGAAACTGTGGTGAATGTTTGAAATGCTCTCCCAGTAGATGTGGTGGAGAAAAACACAGTAACATAATCTAAATAATCTGGGATAAGACAGAGGATCCTGGGCTAGCTTAAGCATTAAGGGGCGGATTTTAAGAGCCCTGCTCGCCGGTGAGCCTATTTTACATAGGCCTACCGGCGCGCGCAGACCCCGGGACTCGCGTAAGTCCCGGGGTTTTCGGAGGGGGGCGTGTCGGGGGGGCGGGACCGAGTGCAGCGCCGTTTTGGGGGCGTGTCGGGAGCGTTTCGGGGGCGGGTCCGGGGGTGTGGTTACGGCCCGGGGTGGTCCGGGAGCGTGGCCGCGCCCTCCGGACCTGCCCCCAGGTCGCGTCCCGGTGCGCTAGCGGCCCGCTGGCGTGCGGGGATTTACGCCTCCCTCTGGGAGGTGTAAATTCCCCGACAAAGGTAAGGATGGGGTTTAGACAGGGCCGGCCGGGTGGGTTAGGTAGGGGAAGGGAGGGGAAGGGGAGGGAAGGGCAAAAGAAAGTTCCCTCCGAGGCCGCTCCGATTTCGGAGCGGCCTCGGAGGAAACGGAGGTAGGCTGCGCGGCTCGGCGCGCGCCGGCTATACAGAATCCATAGCCTTGCGCGCGCCGATCCCGGATTTTAGCGGATAATCGCGGCTCCGCGCGTATCTACTAAAATCCCGCGTACTTTTGCTTGCGCCTGATGCGCCAGCAAAAGTACGCCTATTCGCGCGGTCTGAAAATCTACCCCTAAGCGAACTAGGCAGTCATCTAGAGTGGCAGTTTCTGGGGGAGGTGCCAAAGAACAGCTGCTGTCACAGCAAAATAATATTGCTGTTTTGTTATGGTAGTTTTACTATATTGGTTCTAAAAAGGTGAATTTTTAGACCCGTGCATGTGTGCACATGTGCGCATTTGCCGGCTCATGCACCTAGCCTAGATTTTGTTATTTTATTACTTGCATGCTGTCCATAGCAGAAGTAAAGTTATACATGCCCTGCCCAAACCTCACTCACATCCCGCCCCTTATTTGAACTTTCTGATTTGTGTATGTATCAGGAGATACATGCGTATTCACTCGGTTTATAAAATCCACGAGATCCGCACCAGGCCAAATCATATCTACTATCTCCTGGCTGTGGCACATGTGGAGCTTTTAAAATCCACCAGTATGTGTCTTTTTGTAGGGATTTGTATAACTTCACAAAGTATCTGGGAATGGAGAGAGTTTGTGTCATTGTTACTAAGATATCACAAATATTTGACATTTATTTTGTGTGTGATGAGTATTAAGGGGAAGCCAATGTGGTATGGATTTCTTTTATAAATGTATGTATTTCTTGATTTTATTTGCAGTCTACTATCAAAAATCACAGATGATACATTCATCAGACACTATGACATGATTTCTGAAACCTAATATTATTATTATTATTTATATTGCAAAACAAATTTTAACATTTAAAATCTGATGTCTAATTATGTGCTTTTCCAGGCTCATTCTGGGAGGGGTGGTAGTGGGGTGATCACGATTGTTGAATTTAATTTTCAGTATCTCAGGGAAGGGCTTAAAGGGGTAATGGGGGGGAAGGGTGTGTGCAAGGCTGAAAGTTTGCCTATGGTAACTAATACCATTGCATTAGCCCAGAGAGGATCCCTAGAGGCAAAGAAGTAGGGAATGCCAGAGATCAACTGGAGTCTATGGCATTGCATCAGGAATGAAACTGGGCAGACTAGATGGACATAATGGTCCTTATCTGCTGTTACATTCTCTGATAGTCGCAGAACTGGGTTTGGAGGTTGCAGAATTGCAAACACGCTACTCTTTACTCCCTCAAGAAGAGAGGAAAAGAGAGAAGTGATGAGGATAAAACCAAGGGTGGAGAAAGAAAACAAGACCTTGTGATACTGTAGGCCATGGGGTAGCCAGGTGGATAGTGGTAGGCTAGAAATAAACTAGGTTGGTGCCAGCAGCATAGGTACTTTTATGTATGTATGTATTTATTTATTTACTTGTTTTATTTAAAAAAATTATAACCTGCACTCATCCTTTGTTTGCCGTGGGGTATAAATCAAACATACAGAAGATTAAAAATGGATAACACCTACCAGGCCAAGTCATGAACATAAAAATCACATTTAAAATCAGTTTTCTGTGGTTGTGACTCGACTTTTGCAAAACTATACCCTAATGTTTATATGTGTATGTGTATGTGTGTGTATTTCCTACTAAGCTCTGAACGCTCTTTAATTTAGTGAAGAATTACTGGTCCAGCCTAGGGTGTAAATAAGCCATGTAAGTATGTGGGTAGGACAAGCGCATTCATTTCTAGGGATGTGAATCGTTTTTGAACGATTAAAATTATCGTCAGATAATTTTAAAATCGTTCAAAATCGTTAGAGTGCACGATACAATACAAATGTCCCCGATTTATCGTCAGGGGCATTTGTATTGTATCGTTAAATAGGGCACAGGAATTATTTGGGGGAGGGCGGGAAAACTGGCAAACCAAAACAACCCCTAAACCCACCCCGAACCTTTAAAACCAATTCCTTACCCTCCCCCACCCTCCCGAACCCCCCAAAATGTTAAGTCACCTGGTAGTCCAGTTGGGGGGGGTCCTGGCGCGATCTCCCGCTCTCGGGCCATCGGCGCCATTTTGGCTGCCACTAATTAAAATGGCGCCGATGGCCCGATAAAAAAAACCCCACCCAACCCTTTAAATCGACCCCCCACCCTCCCAACCCTCCCGATCCAATTCACATTGCTAGGGAGGCCCGCGCCGCTAAAAAAAAAAACCCACCCGACCCTTTAAATCGACCCCCCCCTCCCGACCCTCCCAAAACCTTTTAAAATTACCTGGTGGTCCAGGGGGGCCTCGGGGGGCCTCGGGGAGAGATCCAGGGGGGGCCTCGGGGAGAGAAGAGATCTCGGGGAGAGATTACGCGGCATCAGCTGTTCCAAAAAAAAAAAAAAATGGCGCCGATGCCCCTTTGCCCTTACCATGTGACAGGGTATCCGTGCCATTGGCCGGCCCCTGTCATATGGTAGGAGCACTGGATGGCCATGCTTCTTTCCACAAGTCTTTCCACAAGTCTTGTTAGCTAGGTATATATGGTACTACTACTGTAGCCTCATGGCCCTTTTCTGGGGCTTGGCTTTCCACTTTGGGCGGTATGTCTTTGAGGCCTGCCCCTGGGTCATCTGTCTGGGCACAAAGTGCTGCAGGGCATGGAGTCCTGGGATACTGTAGAAGGCACAGGTGGAGGCTCGGGCATTTGTTCTAGAATTGGTGTTAACACTGTTGTCATGTTATTAATGGATGATTACACAGTGGTTGGAGCTTATGTTTGGGCTGCTGTCTGATCATGCAGGGTCTGGGTCTGAATGTTGACAGTTCTCCTTAAGTGCACTAGCTCTGCCCATATGTGGTGGAGATGTCCACCATTGCCTTCTTTCCAGGCGGGCGAGCTGCTCATGCATAGAGGGCTCTGTTGGTGCTGGTGTTGAGCTGGGTATGGTAAAAGCTGCTCCTGCTTGGTGCCTGCTGCCTCCTGCTGGTGACGTGGTTTGCTGGAGGTAGGTTGTCATGGCTCGACTGCCTCCCACTGCAGGTTGGGGGTCTTCCATGAAGCCTGATATGTTGACACTTACATTCAGAGGGGTGCCATCATCTGCAGCGGTTGTTATTCAGGCTCCTGCTGCAGTTCCTCCTTCTCCTCGCTGTCCTGCGTTGCTGCATCCAATTGTAGGGGTTCATGTAAAAGTGGGGCTGTGCTGCTGGTCCTTGGAGTGGTGCTGCTGGTCCCTGGGGCTTCATGGCTTGGACCTGTGGATTTCCGGGTGAGGGCTGTGAAAACAAATAAAAAGACATAAGTACCAATGCTAAGAAGTATATATGTACCGTTTATCATAAGATGACCACTTTGCATCAATCAATGTGAGCATCTTATACCAAAATATGTGGACATTTACAGGTGAGGTGAACTTACTAGTTCCAGCTCAAGTGGTGTCCAACCACTCATCCATCCCATTGAAGACATCTGATCCCAGGCATTTGATGAGGTGCTCCTCCATCAGTGTCATGATGATGGGGTAAGGGGCTCCTCCTCCGGTCTGGCACAGATATTTATTGTGGCTCGCCACCTTGTTTTTGAGTTAGGCCTTTATGTCCCAGTAATGGTTGGCCACCTGCTCCATACTCCTTTTCACTCTGCTGTGCCAGGATATGGCCTGGGCAATAGTGTGCCCGATTTGGCCCTTGGCTGTCCTCAATGCCTTGGCTGTATGATTGCTGAAGAGCATGGCATAGTTCTCAAGGACCCCAGCGATAACCATGCTGTTGTCTTCAACACTAAACTTTAATGCCCGAAGACAACTGTTCCCTGCTACCTGGCTGCTTGATAAATGGGGTGCCACTTCAATTTCTGGAGAGGTGTTACATTCCTCGTTCTCACTCCCACTCCCCTCCCTACCTCCTTCTACACCTGCCCTACTAACTCCCCTCCCCGCTGTCCTCTCTCTCTATTCTTACCTTGCCGTTCTTCTCCTACCGTATTCACTTGCCTATCCCCTTCCTCCTTCCCCCTTCCCCCTCCCACCTCTTCCTATCCCTTCCCTCCTTATCTCTATTCCTGTCCCTGCCCCTGCCCCAGTCCCTACTCCCACTCCTACCACTCCTGCCCTCATCCCCCCTCATCCTCCTCCTCTCCTCACACATATCCTCTCTCCCCATGCCTTTCACACTTATCCTCTACAGATCTTCTCACTCCTCCACACTGCAACCACCACCACCCCTCCTCCACACTATCACTCCTCCTCACTCCTCCACACCACCACAACACCACCAGCACAATTCCTCCTCACTCCTGCTCCATACCATCACCACTCCCCTTCAATCCTCCTCCCCTTCTCCTCACCACCACCATCACCACTCATTCTCACTCCTCCATAGAAAAAGACAAACTGTACAAACTAAAAAAAACTTTCACTAAAACAAAGACAAAAGACCAAGTTAAAGGGATACAGATGACAACAGAATACAAGACAACTCACTCAGGTAATCGAATCTCAAAAAGCTCCTACTCCCACTATCCAACTCATCAACTCTCCTCTCTCTCTCCAATGCCTTACACACCATTGAAGAGGCAGCTGCAGGAAGCCGGAATATATATAAACACAAAAAATAATGCATCATGCATAAATCAATGCACGCCACATAAAATGACGTGTGACGTGCTGGTGCATTGCGAAATATGATAATGTTTCGTAACTTGCACAAAACACCTTTGCATTGGGAATGATCAGGTATTTCCCTAAATATGCCACTTTTTTTTAAATTCGGGCACTATTTCTGATGTATTTTTGATGATTTTAGACCTAAGTTAGATAATGCTGAACATCGGCATTTATCTGAGTAAATTACCTGGACAAGTGTCTCTGTCTCAGAATGTCCCCATCCCGTTCCTCACTGAGGGGGTCATTCATCAAATCGCGATAGGGCCTTATCGCGTGCGTTACTGCAGGAATGCACCCGATAATTACCGCATCATGCTTTGAATATTTAAATTTCAAATTAAAATAAAAAAGGGAGGAGTTGGGCGGGGTTTTGAATAATGAGGGGCCGGTAGTGCTGTGGGCGATATTGTTTCGCACATTATCGCTGGCAGTAGCTCTGGAAATAACAACAGCTTTTCTACTGGCGATATAGTGGCAAAAGTGTTCAGCACAGCCGTGACTGCACCGTGACCGGAACCGCACTGCCGTGATGTGACCGGCTGCACACTTTCTCCCCCGCTCCTTTTTTGGCTGTGAGCGATCATTTCGCTATATTTATAGCAGAATAATGAATCTAGTGATTAGATGGTTAACATTTTAGCCAGATAAAAAGTTAGCCAGCTAAATGCCAGCTACTGACTGTATTCTGGATATTGAAACAGTGCCACTTAGCTGTCTAAATCTGTACTTAACTGGCTAAATGATGCCGAATATGAGTCCCAATAAATTTTGTATATGCATGAAATTTAAGAATTGATAAAAAAAAATATCCCTTCTTAAAATTACCATGTGTCAGGAAAGAATGCAAAAAAAAAAAAAAAATAAATTCACAAATATATCTTAAGTACTTAGCTTGTTTAATTTTAAAATGGTGAACGTTTTGCCTAACACATAAATTTGACACTGGAAAGAAAAGTGTGCAACATTGCTCATGCTAAAATATATGCAAGCAGTTTGGTGGGGTTTTATTTGTTCATCAAAAATCTGTCCAAAGTCTTAAGATTTTTCTTCATATTCTCCACAGTTTATCTGGATAGACATCTATATATACATTATTTATCAGTTGACAGTTTATTTTCCAAAATAGTCAACTTGTTTGTTGCACTGCTTGAGTCCTTTTGTTAAAGTGTACAGTGCAGGATAGAATAATGTTAGCCACACTGATTGCTTTATTCTGTGACCTTTCAATGACTTTCACTGTTATGACTGGGGCTATTTTCTCTCCAATGTTTTATTGATTGTATTGATAAATGTTACAGCATAGTTTGTGTAATCCACCTTGGGTTTATGGATTCATTTATTTGTTTTTAAATTGTGTGTCTGGATGGGTAATTCCATCTGAGTATTTAATCATTAAAAATGTATTTCTTTAGAAAGAAGCCTCTATGTGCAATAAACCCCTATTGCTCATTTGCTTGAATCTATTTTAATTGGCTCTGACAACAAGGGGTAAACACTGTTGCTGCTTTACTGAGGTGTAAATTTACCACCACAGGCAAAAAAGTTTTAGAAAAGCAAAAAAAAAAAAATCATGCAATATAATGTTCACACAATTAGTTTTAGTAGGCTGAGTCTGCTTATCCTTAGCCTATCAACCACCATTGATTGTATAAAAATCATCTCATAGTTTTAATGTCTGCAAGTAGGAACATTCTTCTGAAGTCAAATTACATCTCATGAGCACATTAAGTACCAGAATGAACTAATCTCTCAAATTTATGAGATAGTGTTTAGGGCAAGGATTTTCTTTCAATGGCATGTAAGCACAGAATTACATTAAGATGGGATCTGCCAGCTTGTGTGGCAGAGTATTGTCTCCATTTAAAATATACCCGGCCTAAAATGTCATGTGATTTTCTTTTTCCAAAGACCAATACTCAATAAATAAAAACTCTGATTTAGCCCAAAGTAGAAAATATTGCATATGGGAAGTTTATTCTTTCGCACTGCATGCCTCTGACTCTTAGCCAAAATCACATTTCTCATGACATATTGGCTAAGTATAGCTTCACGTTCATTCAAAGTGAGTTTTCAGAAGGTGGGTCGGGTCTGGGGGGGGGTGGTGGTGTTAAAGACACATTCAGAGGTATCCACTGTAAAATTCACATCATTTAAGAATTTTTTGACCTTATAAGTATTCTAAAAAGAGTTGACTTATACACTGCAGTCTCTGCTAGCTGCATATAGAGTATCAGGCTGAGCCCTATATAGAGGCTCTCTCTCTCTCAATGTTCTAACAGGGAGCTGTGGCAAAGTGCCGCATGTAACATATGCGTGCCGGTTAAGGAAAATTTAGAGTTATGCGCGTCAATCCTGAGAACGCCCTGCCCCTTTTTCAGCTTACTTTTTTTAGGCACGTGTACTTAATGTACCCGTGTCCTTCCCGGCTATTTAAAATTTGCGTAGCTTCCATTAGGCCACTTATGCGCATATGTGGCCATTTTTGTGCACACAAGGGGCGGATTTTAAATGCCCTGCGCGCGTAAATCCGGCCGACCCAGGATTTTATAAGATACGCGTGGCTACGTGTGTATCTTATAAAATCCAGCGTACTTTTGTTCGCGCGCGTATGTTTTTAAGATCTACCCCAAGGCTTTTAAAAATCTACCTTTAAATATATAGCTAATCCAAATGATACTGCCTGTCAAGTTAATTATATTGTAATCCACTTCAAGGCCATTTGTGGTAAAAACTGAATATCAAATATCAACAAATAAATAAGAGTAGGGTGAGTGACAGGGAGGAGAGAGGATAAATAAAAGAAGTGAAAAAGATCAGGTAAGTGAGAAGAGAGGGACAACATGGGAGAAGAGTCAAAGAGAAAAGGAAAAAGGGAAGGGTGAGTGGGAGGGAAGGAGCGAGAAGTGAGGGAAGACAGGAGGGGGTGAGAGAACTAGGAGACATTTCTTCCTCCCATTTACTCTCTACTTCCTTTTCTTGCAATCTCACTTCCCCTCTGCTTCCTCATACTCACCCACTCACCCCTTCCCCTCCACACACACTGAGGAAGGGGAATGGAGAAGGGTGGGGGAAAGGGACAAAGTGAATAGTGCAAGGAGAAAAAGTGCGCCCTCCAACACAACCTCACTCAAGAGGGAAGGGGTGAGTGAGAGGGAAGGCAACTCAGGGAATGGAGTTGAGGGAGGGGAAAATGAGAGGAGTGTGAACGAGACAGAAAGAACTCAGGGGGAGGGGAAGGAAATGGAGAGTGGAAAGGGGAGTAAGTTTAAGAGGGAAAGAGCGCCTCTCATCCACACCCACTCTTTTTCCCCTTCCGGGCTGGGGGAACCAGAGAGGGAGAGCAGGGCAAAGTGAAGAGTGAAAGGGGGAAAGAGTGCCTCCCCACACTACCTCCCTCCACACAGCTCCATGCAGAACTACACATGTCCTCCATACATACACACACACACACACAACTCTATCCCCCCCACACACCCCCCACCCACACAACTCTACAATCCCGCACCACCCCACACATCTTACACACAGACACAGACACACACACACATACCTCTACCTCTATTACCCACACATGGGCCCCCATCAGCACCCACTGATACACACAATCCAACAAGCCACCACACCTCCAGACACACATCCCCCACACGCACCTACACACAGTACCCATCCCCCACACACAGATCCTACACTACCACCCCCACCATACGCACCCCATTCCACACATCCCAGTATGCCTATCACCCACACCCGTACACCCCCACATTACCACCACCCTCTATACCATCATACCTGCCACACTCACCACCTGTTCCACATGCATACCACTACCTCCTCTCCCTCATCTTCATTCCTACCTCCTTCTACCCCACAAACACAGGGGGTGAGTAAACATGGACAAAGTGGAGGCTGCAAAGGGAAAAGAGTGTCCTCAGCCATACACACACACACACACACACACACACACTTGCCTGCACTCCCTACACCATAAACACACTACTCCCTCATCTCTTCTGTAGAAATTCCCAAATTAGTGGGGTTGACTAGCAAAGCCTCTACTAATGCGATACAAAAATTATAAGAAAATAATCAGACACTCTAACTAGAAGTGCGACATAGAACTAATGGAACCTACTTTATAGAATGTATGCAAATGCCTACGTGGATCCAGAAATTTTCCCATGTCTAACTAATCTCAGTTGCCCTTAGCTCTCTTGAAAATTTAATGGGGATTGAATGGAAAACAAAAAAAATTATTAATTGACATAATTGCACATGTGTTTTCATATTATACATTAATTCTCCCTAGAATACCTAAATATTACCCATAGGCCTTGTGCCATTTCCTGAAAATTTATTGTACACTGGATAAAAACCAAAAATTTATCGGATGGCATAACTGTGCATATGCATATGTGAAACACATGGATTTTACAAAACACGTGGATTTTACAAAATAAATAAATAAATAAATAAATAACAACAACCCTATCTTGATCCTTGTAGACCTCTGACATGTACAGAAAATGTGGTTATGGATTGGATGTGCCCCCCTCCCCCCTTTTAATAACCTATATGTGACCAAGTATCTAGCCTGATCCACCTTAAATCCTAGAGAGAGAGAGAGAGCTCTGTGGATGGGACCCTGCTGAGCAGGATAAAAGGGTGAGCCCAGGTGAAAGCAGGAGATCCTGGGTCTCCAGGAGAAGGCAGTTTCTGAATCCTCTCAGGTACAAGGTAATGGTGGAAGTACACTGCTGGAGGTATGCAGACTACATATTTGTATGCTGACAGTTGTAAATAAAGTGAAATTTGTAAGAAAAAAAAGGCTGGAATCAGTGTGGTTTCTGCTTCCAGCCTAAGAAAGTTACTTGGCTATACCACATATGGTGTCAGTTCGGAGATTTCAGCACTCTGCTCTGCACAGACAAAAAGCCAGTTTCCACAGAAGGAAAAGAAAGTATGCCAAAAAAGCTGTACTGCTAGCTGTACACAAAGCACTATGGACTTTAAAAGACTGTGGTTCAGGGAGGATCAACAAAGCCAAACAGTTTCATTTTTTTATATAGAGAGCTGTGTCTTGGGGCCTGAAGAAAAATAATAACTAGAAAGGTTTTATTGCAAATAAGGAGAGATGTTCCAGTTGCTTAGACAGGGAAGAGAAAGTGAGTTATTTGCTGCACAAGCAGGCTTTTCTTTCCTTTTCCTCAGGAAAAAAAAAGAGAGAACAGTATGTGGCAGAGAGTGTTTGAAGAGGGCATAGTTCTTTAGAAAAGTGAAGCTGCTAGAGTTGGTCTGTGTTTCTGAACAGAAAATGGCCCTCCAGCAGCAAGCCAGTTGGTCTGCACTAGAGGGGAAGTAAGTCTTCTTTGTCAGTGAAAGAGAAAAAAAATTATGACTAAGCAGGAAATAGAATTTTGGATTCAAGCTTATTTGAAAGGCCAGAGGCAATGACAAGAAAACCTTGTAAAGCTTCAGACTGCCTGGGCATGCGCATCAAAAAAACAATAAGCCAGCTGTTCACTCCTAATTGCCAGCCTGACAAAGTAATGCCAGGGAAGGACTCACTGCACCTGGAAGCAGCAGCCCTATGAATTTCCTGACCGGAACTTTACCCTCCAAGGGACAAAACTGCAGAGGAAAATAAAAGCAAACAATATGCCTGAGCCAGAGAGGAGCCTGTGGACAGTGTGACAGGAAAACCTGTCATAGAACCAGTGAACATACCACTGGAGCAGGTAGTGGAAGAAAAGCCTGAGTTGCAAGGACAAGCACAGCTGAGTGCAAGGAAAGTAAATGGAACCAGGTGAATGAACTTGCAGTGACTATAACGGGTAAAAGAAAGCTCATGGTAGAGTTTTATAAACTGGCCTGAAAGAGGCAACACAAATTGCATGGAAGGAGGAAGTTTATAGTGGCCTGTTGGAAGCAGCACAGACTTGCCTGAGGAAGGCAGCATGAAGGAGCCAGACAAGTGCTGCAGAGAAGCCAGATCGAGGTGCTGTAGAGAGGCCAGCAGAGGTGCTGCAGAATGACCAGAGGAAGACACTGCAGTGTGGTCAGAGAGGGGTGCTGCAGAGTGGCCAGGGAGAGGCACTGCAGTTGGTGAAGGCACAGAGAAGTTAGAAAATGCTGGGAGAAAAATGAAGAAAAAGATGAAGCCTTATATAGAGCAATGGGAAGAGAATCTACAACAGCAGCACTTAGATGAAATCATGAGAATCCTACTGGTAGAGGATTGGAACCCTAAGCAACAAATGGACTCATTTGAAGGACTATGGGTAGACACTGGGTGCAGTGGGTGGTTATGGTAATGGTGGTATTTGGGGTAAGCCTAATGGGTGGGGGGAGCATGAGCCTACATCCCCTACACAGAATCTAGATAGTGGCATGCCAGAAGGAATATATTGGGGAGTGGGGTCACTTTCCTGGATTGGATCCAGGGTGAGTAAAGATGCTTGCCCCAATGGATTCGAGTTGAGGGGATATCCCCCTGCTTTAACCTGTATGGGACCAGATTCTAGCCTGGTCCACCTTAAATCTTACAGATTGAGAGAACTCTGTGGGTGGGACCCTACTGAGCAGGGTAAGAGGGTAAACCCAGCTGGGAACAGGAGACCCTGCATCTCCAGAAGAAGGCAGCTCCTGAATCCAAAGGATTCAGGAGCTGCCTTCTTCAAAGGAACTGTTTTTCCACTAACTGCGCTTTCATATAACTTGCCTAATCATCTACATTGTGTAAATTGTATATAATTCTTACCTTGTAAGCAATTACTCTCTGCTTACATGCTCTGCTCTCCAGTTAGAAATTGTTATCCTATCCTTTTTTCTAACAGCCCAGTTCCACACTCCCTGTTGTAATGTAACTTTTGCTTTCACTGTTAACTGGTTCCCCCTAGTTTATTGTAAACCGGTACGATAAGACCTGGTCTTGAGCATCGGTGTATTAAAAGAATTAAAATAAAATAAATAAATAAATCCTCTCTGGTACAAAGTAATGGTGGAAGTACACTGCTGGAGGTAAGCAGTCTACATATTTGTATGCTGGAAATTGTAAATAAAGTGGAATTTGTAAGAAGAAAAGGCTGGAGTCAGTATGGTTCCTGCCTCCAGCCTAAGAAAGTTACTCAGCTATCCCACAGATATAAAACTGAAAGGTTATTAGGTAGCATAACTGTGTGTTTGTGAAATACATGGTTCCAAGATTTATCATAATCCTCATGTTTCCCCTGACATATCCTGATAACTGTGTGTGCATGCAAAACAACAAATTCATTAGGTAACAATAATTATGCATGTGTAACCTTGTAATATATGTGTGACACTGGTTTCTTCAACTTTCTTGTAGTTTATTACTTCAGGGTTAACCAGACTATACAAGTTTAAGGCTGTAGAGACCTGCAGTTCAACTGATAGCCCAGCCACCAATAATGAAGTTACACACCGCATTAGCATATAACAGTATTAAACTTTACTGAATAAGTAGCAGACTTAATCATTCTGCTCACTCTGCAAACACATGCAAACTGGAGTAGCTTAGACATGGAATACTGCTGAAAGGTTTCAACTGGCGACAATTCAGCAGCTATCTCCAATCTTTACACAGTCTTTGCATTTATTTCAAAGTCCCAGCTTGTGTCCTACTGTGAAGCGGTTTGAATGCTGAAGGGCGGGAGATGACTTCAGCACTTCTTTTTGATCCTAATAACACTCGTTGCCAAGGGAACCCTCAGTCTCTGGCAATTCAAATTACTAATCCTTCACAGCATGGATCCTTAATTAAAACAAACAATTTTCTTTTAGTTTCAGGGCAGAGCAGAGAACTTCCTTTGTCTTGCTCAGGAAGTAATGGTCTGTTTGCACAT
This sequence comes from Rhinatrema bivittatum, assembly GCF_901001135.1. Taxonomy (NCBI): domain Eukaryota; kingdom Metazoa; phylum Chordata; class Amphibia; order Gymnophiona; family Rhinatrematidae; genus Rhinatrema; species Rhinatrema bivittatum. The sequence continues at coordinate 339,624,608 of NC_042616.1, read as the reverse complement.
GCCCCAAACTGACTACAGCTGGGCTGTGAATTTGCAGCCCTTAAAGGGACAGCACCCAATTGGCAGTTCTTCAGTGTCATTTTACTAAAGAAGGTTACACATGCATATTCATGGCATACGTGAATCCAGAAAAAAATACCCATATATGACTCTTCTTGGCTCCCTCATATGCTATGAAAATTTGGTGTATCTAGTACAACAAATAGGGAAACTATTAGTGGGGGACAGACAGGATGATTGCACAGGCCCCCATCCCTTTGGAAATTAAGCAGTGGATTTAACCCTCCGACTGCTCTCCTCTGAATTAGCCCTCTAAGATCACATGCTGATGGGGAAAGATCCCCCATGATGACATATTAGCCAACCATCCTAATATAAGGATGCAACCACACAAGAGTATCCACAAGAATTAGCAACCAGTTTATGATTTGTTTTGAATGGAATAAAAGAAATCAACAGTGTCTCGAAAAAGAACAAGAATGTTCAATGCATTCATTTTCATAAGTTTGTGCAAACAGTTCACAGTTGTGCACAGAAAAAATACTTAGTGCATGCACATCAAATGTGTGCACAAGTTGCCAGTTTGAGAGCACAACTTCCTGTAGGGTAATTTCCATATAATAACTTACAGTATATAAACTATACCTTTTATGACTGATCAGAGTTTATCACAATTCTGTTTGTCTTAGATAATGGATATTTTATTAGGGGTTTTATTAAGCCTATTACAATAAAAGCTTTTATAATAAGCCTAATGATTGTCAGGTGCAGAGGAATACATATTAACAAATTTAAAATAGAAGAATATTCTGTTCTTACAAAATAAGCAAGGCATTAGCATATACAATTAACCTGTGTTTAAGATGTTAAAGTTTCTAACTACTCCTATTTTGGAATTTAACCTTCTAGTTCGTAGCCTGGTCTTGGAAGCACTCTCAGATGGCTGGGAATGCTATTATCCAGTCTCACTGCTTCTGATGTCTTGCACTGGATTGGGCTTCTACAATTGTAGCATCTCACAGTAAATCAGGATAAAATCCCGACTACCTAAAGGGAATCAGGATTTCTCAACCCTGGAGATAAGGAAGGGCAGGGGAGGTGTCATCTGCTTCAGTAGGTTCACTTGTTATCTTGATAAGTTTTTTTCTCTCTGTTTTCCCCCTTTTAAAGGGATCAATTTGCATTTCTTAGTTCATTAATGAAAATCGATTAGCTTCAAGACCATCAATGTCAATGGTCCAGCTCATCCAGGGTTTTTCTCAAACTGCAGGTCATCCATTGGTCAGAGAGACATTGAGTATAGGTTTGATAAATATCGAGGCTCTGCTAGGTGGATTTGTGTAACACTACCATAAACCCCAGCCTTGCTGGTGCCTAGCAAGGACTGTTTTTAACAGAAACAGTCTTTTATTGTCATTGTTTTGTACAGAAAATAGTCTTTGTGCTGAGAAAGATGTCCAGCATCCCATTTTCCTTTGCAAAAGAAACTCCATATGGTCAGCATACAATCCATAGAAGGTTTTTCTGGGCCTTATTCCTACATTCTGATGTGAGTGCACAGAGTGTTTTTTTTGTGCACCCAACTACGGAACTATGTGCACAAACTTCAAAAAACAAAAGAAACAAACAAAGAGAACAAAATGAACACAAAAATTCCCATTGAAATAAACCAAAATGAACATTTTTGGCTTGCACATCCCTACTATGAAGTGACTTTTAAAGTTTTGATATGGTCATCAATAACATACATTGATAGGTTCCCCGATAATCTGATCTCCATAACAGAGGGAACAAGACTTGATTAGTGCATTAGGAGTTCTTAGATTATTATTATTGTTTCTTGGATCACTAAAGGTTTTTCTAAACATACTGGCTAATTTCAAAAGTAACTCGCGCAGAGATGCGCTGTGATTTTTTATCGTACACACAAGTACGCGCGTATCATTTAAAATCCCTCTGCTGCAAGTTTGTGTGTGCATACTCTTAAGAGGCAGCTTGAGTAAATGTCCTGCCATATTTTCGCTAGGGCTTTAGCTGCTTTTACGTGTGTATGCAGGTGGATTTTAAAACACACTTGCATGAGGGAAAAACTAGTTTTTCCAATTAGTCTACCAGTTTGTCCAGTTGATATTGAGGTCTTCAAGACCCTTCTGGCTCTTCATTCTGTAAGCCCCCCACTTGAAATCCCTAAAACTCAAGATCTCTAGACTTGCTGCCCAGCAGGTCCTGCAGTAAAGTTACTCGGATAACACACAGGCGCACGCCATGGTCAGCTTTTTTAAAATTCGGAGTTACACGCGTAAGTCTTAGTCCCACCCCGGAACGCCCATGCCCCACTCATTTTCCACCCTCTTATTCTTGATGCATGCATGGGTATGTATGTGCGTACTTCGTAGATTCTTAAAATTGACGTTGCTTGCCCACGAACCGCATACGCACATATGTGGCTGTTTTTGCGTGAGCAACTCTTACATTCTTATGTAGTCACTAATAGGGCCTCACAGCTCTCTTCTTCAAATTTCACTACACCAGTGACAAAGAAGGTAGATCAGATTGACTGTGATGGGTATGTGAGACACAACACCGAATTTACTGAACTGATAGGAACACTGATATAATAAAAAGAATGTAAAATGGGATCCCTGCCTTGAATATGTAAAGGAAGAATGAGATCATAGGTGGAGTTTGTGGGGGAGATGTGGGGGCAGTGCCCCTGCAAATGCACTGGGTCCTCTCCCTGCAAATCTATCCTCCGTACTCCTCGCCCCCCTCCCCCCCATCCCTCACACGCAGATGAAATAAGCAAACTTGGCCTATGCCTAAGATCAATTGGCACTATGGCAATGTAACAGGAAATAAGTTGGACAGAAATAGATAGGGAGCATACACCGATCTTCCATCATATTCTGTATTTCTGTGAAGCTACTGTGGGTCCAGCACTAATAAATGACAGATACTGCAAGTAAAAGAAGCAGAGCACTTTATACTTACTACTTCTATATTCCACAGATGCTTCCAGTGAATTCTATAATGTACATTTCCAAGCTGTTGAATAGCTAAGAAGCAAAACAACCTTGGTTTTCTCTTACATCCTTCTTCAGCAAACAGAAATAGCTCAAGGGGCACTCAGTAATTAAATTACAGTGAACTTCAGAAGATTAATAAACATTTATTTTAATGCAGTTCAATAAGCTTCTAACCTCAGGTTCAAGGTAACCTAGAGGGAACTTCAAAAACAGCTACTCAAAGGGAACAAATTAATATGTAGTAAGGTCAATAGGATCTGAAAGGTAATTAGATATTCCCATTTGAAGACTTTTACTATTTTGAGACCAAATTATTAGCATAAGATAATAGTGTGACGTTCAAAATGTGGTTGTTTTTATTTTTATAAAAGAAAAATAAGATGGCCAGAAAATTACCATAGGATAAAACCAACATTCATACAATAATGAAAGCAGCAGAAAAACAAGCACTTTATACTATATTTGTACATGGGGCTTGTGCACTAAAGCTCAGGGTACACATTACGAAGCCGATCTACTACTGCGAGAAAAACATTTAAAACATGGCTATGCCCATAAAAATAGAAAATAGTGCACACTTTTCCATTTTAGCATGTAAAGTCATGCTGGCAGTTTTTCTCTTTCACAAAACTAACATTTTCACTCATTATTTTCCATGTGTGAAATTTTATTCAAATAATAGTTAATGAGCTGCTGCAGTACAAAATCATGCACAGCAGCTCATTAACTTGGGTAGAAATTAAATGCATCAAAAATAGGGGCTGATGCAATATAGTTATACAGTGCTCAGCCCACAGTCAGACTTGGGTTAAATAGGCACTAATCCACCCCTAATGCAATAAAAGGATTAGCGCCTATTTAATGCGCGTCTGACATGGAGTAAATAGGACAGCATTCATCACATGCAAATGCATGTGACTGAGGCTATTATTCATTCCAAGTGCAAAAATAGCTGAGCGCAGGTAAAAGAAGTACAGAAAAGCAGAAAAAAGTAAAACCCCCCCCCCCAAAAAACCTCAGTCGGCCACATAAAGAAGACCAACGCCGATATGCTCGGCATCGCTTTTCATAACCGGCCAGCTGCATTATGAAAATCGACGCCGATAAACTCGGTGTCGGTGTTTATAACTGGCTGACTGCCAATAACCGCGAACCCCTAATTATAATATAGCATGGCGCCCCCCTTGCGGGCGCCATGCGAATATTAAGAAAGCGTGGCACTGACTTTTCAGTGCCCGCTTTCTTAATATTTTTTTTTTGCATCGGCCCCTTAGTTTGAGTGTGATATTATTTAAAAAAAAAAAAAAACCCCAAAAAACAGCTACCCTTCAATGAGGTGCAATTATTTGTTTTTAGATTTTCTCTAGCAAAATGTTTCTGCATATTATTCAGTGAGGTATGTTTTATCATTGTATATTGCAAAACTGTGAGCCCACCCCAATATCCTCCCTTTTTCTCATTTGCATCGCACCAAACATTATGGTGCTTTCGCATGCGTTAAAGGCGTTTTTTGCATGCAAAAACGCCTTAATGCATGCCAAAACGCCATATAACACTTTGATAAATGACCCCCTTAGCCGGATATAACTAATCTGGCTAATAGGATCAATCATCAATTGCATTAGGGTCATACGGCATGATAAACGGGGCCCAACTCACATTAGATGCACGATATTTAGTGCATGGTGCGTTAATATGCAAATATGATATTAAGTATGCACAATCTAGAAAATTAAATGAGGGGTTCCTAACACATTTAGTGGTGAAATAACACATTAATGAGGGTTTTAATGTCAGAAATAGCAACGCTTTATTTTTTTGTGGTAGAGGACCAAAAACGTTTTTAGCACAGGACAGCGGCTATTATCGCAGAACGGGGCTATTATCATGGTAATTATCTTGCACAATAAAAAGAGGCCTTCTATCAGATTCACCTAACAAGGACTCCTGGGCCAATAAAAACATGTTTTCTTACCTGGCCTGTCTTCCAAAAGCCACAACGTAGGGGGAAGTTCACTTGTAGTGAGATACTCGCTGTTTTGGGCTGCTCAGCAGTGACAACAGCAACAAGAACAACAAGAACCATGACAACAGGCAAGGGAAGTTCAAACCCCTCCCCTGCCACTGGGTCCGCTGGTCAAGCATCCTGGCCCATGGCAGTGCTGGTCACATAGAAGGGCACAGCTGCGATACAGGGGCATCTTTCATACATGAACCACATTGCTGGGCATGCCAGAGGAACACGTGATTAGCAGGTATTGCCTCATCTCTCAGGCTATCATGGAATTATATGAAGAACTCAGAGGGAATCTGGATCCGGTGACTGAAAGGTCCCACGTTAAACTGGGCCTTATCAAACTTTTGTGTACCCTCCATTACGTGGCATCTGGCTCCTTCCAAACAACAGTCAGGGCCATTGGGGGAATGTCCCAAATCTCATTTTCCTGCTGTTTGGGGCAGGTCATAACAGCTGAATGTGCCTGTATTAATCAATACATAGCATTTCCTCATGAAAGACAGGACTTGCTGGAATTGAAGTGCGGGTTTTGTGCCATTGCCAACTTTCCAAATGTTCTAGGAGCTATCGACTGCACTCACGTAACCATCATCCCACCCTGTCACTGGGGGGAAATCTACTGCAACAGAAAGCAATTCCACTCCATCAACATGCAAGTGGACTGTGAAACTCGAATGAGCATCCTTGACATGGTCACCAGGTACCTGGGAACAATGAACAATTCCTTTATACTATGGAAACTTCCCTGTTTGAATGTTTTGAAGACGGCCTTTATGGTGACGGGTGGCTTGTAGGTAAGACTGATTCTAATTTCTCTAGTCCCTATCTGGCTATGTGTTTCCAGCAAATGGCATTGACATGGGGGGAGGGGGGGTGTTGTCGGGGATGTGACAGCATAGGTGACATGACAAGTGGCTTTTACAGTTAGGTCAACAAGCCAGTGAGCTAGGGCTTGGCTTTCTCTCTCCATGCCGGAGAGGGCTGCTAATGTTGCATTCCCAAACAATACACTTGCCACAAAGCTGCTTGTGGCCAGGGACTACATACTTCCTACTGGTTTACTTTAAGCTAGTAGCTTATCAAATCCTCCCATTTGGAGGTGTTGAAATGTCACTTGTAAATCAAACCCATTTGGTGTCCACAATGCAGGGGCTCTCAGGTCAGGGGTGCTCTGTTAGTGATCTCTCAGCCAGAATGTCAGCCACAGTTAGTCTTGACTATCACACAGGTTAAAGAGATGCTGGGGATTGTGCAATTTGGCCCTATCAGAGTCACCTTGTCATGTTAGACAAATGAGTATCTCTGGAGGACAGATTGAAGAACAGAGGCATGCACAATCATATCACAAGAGTGTAGTCTTTCTGCTCTGAAATTTGTGGCAGCTGTGATGTACAGTTTCAGTGTTAGAAGAGTGCAAGAAATGGCTCCCGAGAGCCTGGTTGTGAGCGATATGGACACATTGTGTAGGAGCACCAGAAATTGCTTCCCATTCAGGAAGATGAGATGCAGCATAAGCAAGCATTTGAGCATTTGTATTCTGTCACAGTGAAAGGTGGCATGAATTTAGGGCTTGTCAATGGCCTTTTAGGGCTCCTGTCAGGCTAGAGCCTAACTTCTAATGTCTGATAGCATGCTGTGTGTTGGCAGCGAGATCACAAAATCAGGGTGGTGTGACTGATGCAGCTATTCTCTGTTTCTTGCAGGAGATTCAGGATACGGTTGCAGAATGTGACTTCTCACACCAGTCAGTATTCCCAACACTCCCGCGGAGATGAGGTATAACAAGACCTTATGTTCTACTTGCTGTATCATAGAACGTACCTTTAGAGTTCTCAAAAGTAGATTTGGCTGTTTGGAAAAATCGAGGGGGGGGGGGGAGAGTGAGCTTTAATGTATGCCCCACCCAGAGTCACTGAGATAGTGCTGCTCTGCTGTGTATTCCATAATCTGGCATTATGCCATGGTCTCCTAGTAAATGTCTTTCCCAATCTACCCTATGATCCCCCGGGCCCCCAGCAGAAGCCGGAGAGACCACATGGGCTGGCAGTCAACTTAGGAAAAGTGTCATCCAATGCTACTTTGCCTGATGGTCCTCATTTACTCCTTCCCCTTCCATGGAAGAGTCTAGCGGAATGTTTTGAGCTTGTCTCATCTCTATCTTTCTTGTACTCACAGGTCCTCTATCTGGGTCAGTGTGTTACAGCAACCTCTTAGGCCTAGTTAGGCCAGCTAGTCATAATGGAGCAATAGGTGCAAGACACTGTAGTGGACAATTTTTATTTATTTATTTATTTAAGGTTTTTATATACCGGCAATCATGAGAACATATCTTGCTGGTTTACATGAAACGGGAGTGCATTAAATACATCAAACTAGAACTCAGGTGACCGAAAGTACAGTTACAATTAACAAGGGTGGCAGAACTTGGTGAAGAGGAAGAAAAAGGAAAGAATAAATGGTTAAACGATATACAAGTCACATTACAAGTTATGTACAAATGGCATGATTAATGGCTGAATGTTTTGAGGAGTCCTTGGGTTGTGTCCTTGGATTGTGTCATTAAATTGTGTCTTGGAAAGCTTGCTTGAATAACCAAGTCTTAAGTCTTTTCCTAAAAGTTGGGAGGCAAGGTTCCAGTCTGAGATCTGTGGGCAATGAATTCCACAGAAGGGGGCCAGCTGTGGAGGTGGCGCGATCTCTTAGGGTAATGTGTCTAGTCGTTTTTGCAGGGGGAACTTGGAGTGTGCCTCTATAAACATCTCTGGTAGGTCTTGTCGAGTTGTATACTTGGAGAGGAAATTGAAGATCGAGGGAAGTGCATTGATGTATAGTTTTGAAAATGATACATATGGTTTTGTACATGATACGGAAGTATACGGGTAGCCAATGTAGCTCTTTCAGGATGGGAGATATGTGGTCTCTTTTTCTTGTGCCTGTTAGTAGTCGGGCTGCTGAATTTTGCACCATCTGTAATGGTTTGGAATAGGAAGAAGGCAGACCTAGCAATAGGGAGTTGCAATAGTCTAATTTTGAAAAAATGACTGCCTGGATGATCGTTCTGAAGTCTTGAGCATGGAAGAGAGGTCTTATCCTTTTCAAGACCTGGAGTTTATAGAAGCAGTCTTTGGTTGTTTTGTTGATGTGTGCCTTGAAGTTTAGCCGGTTGTCCAATAACACTCCTAAGTCTCTAACTTGTGCAGTAGGTAGGTTGGTGGGAAGAGTAATGTTAGGTGTATTGTTCTCGGGAGAGATGAGTAGGATTTCTGTCTTGGAGGAATTTAAGATGAGGTGAAGGCTGTTGAGAAGTTGTTTGATTTTTTGGTGGCATGATTCCCAGTAGTCAAGAGTTTTAGAGTATGTGTCTTTGATGGGGATGATGATTTGAATATCATCTGCGTATAGGAAGTACTTTAGATTGAGGTCAGTGAGAAGTTGGCAAAGAGGAAGCAGGTAAATATTGAATAGAGTCGGAGATAATGAAGAACCTTGTGGGACTCCTATGGCAGAGTCAAATCTTGAGGATTCCTTGTTTTGGAGTTTAACTTTGTAACCTCTGTTGTTGAGAAAGGTTTTGAACCAAGATAGGACGGTGCCGCAGATTCCTATGGACGATAACTGGTTTAAGAGGATGGTGTGGTTGACCGTGTCGAATGCTGCTGATAGGTCTAACAAGATCAATAGAAAAGAGTTTCCTTTGTTGAGGCCCAGTAAGATATGGTCTGTCAACGAAGTGAGGAGGGATTCTGTGCCTCGATTTTTACGGAAGCCGTGTTGTGGGATGAAGAGAAGATTGTTGTCTTCGATGAAATCTGAGAGTTGAGAGTTCACTAGTTTTTCCATGATCTTTGCGATGAATGGGAGGTTAGCTATGGGGCGGAAGTTGTTAGGGTCCTTCGGGTCTAGGTTGGGTTTCTTTAGGAGCGGTGAGATTGAGGCCATTTTAAGATCATCTGGGAAGGTTCCTTGGGCTAGAGAGCAGTTGATGATATTTTTCAATGAAGTGGCTATTGTGTCTGGAATAGCTAGAAGAAGTTTGGAGGGGATGTGGTCTGCAGGATGAGACGAAGGTTTCATTCTTCTCAGGATGGTTTGTATCTCCGTGGAAGAGACGGGTTCAAAGGTGTTTAAGCTGACGTTTTTGAGGGCAGGTTGTTGATATGTCTGGAGGTCGGCTGTATTGGAAGGCAGTTGTGTTAAGAGATTGGTGATTTTATTTTGGAAAAACTGAGCGAGTTCTTCTGCTTTGGGTTGTGCCATGTTGCCTGGGATTTCTCGTGGAATGGTTTGAGTGAGGCTGGAGACATAAGCGAAGAGGGCTTTGGCGTCAAAAACCAGGTTGTGAATCTTAGATGCATAATAGTCTTTTTTTGATTTTGAGGTGAGAGATTTGTACTGGTAAAGTGTGGATTTGTATGAAAAAATGGTGATGTCACAAGGGGTTTTGCGCCAGGTCGCTTCTTTTTTTCTTAAACTTTGTTTTAGTTTTCTGAGTTCATTAGTGAACCACGGTTGTCTGTTGGATGCATTGGTGTGAGATCTTTTTGTAGTTGAAGGACAGAGCTTGTTGGCTATGTTTTCTGTTATGTTGTTCCAGGAGCGAATGGCAGTGTTCGGGTCAGTGAGGTCTAATAGGGGTAGCTGTGAGACCAATTGGTTGTTAAGGTCTTCTGGTGAGCATCGCCTCTTGTAGTGGAATGAAGGAGAGGGGGAGTAGGGAGTGTTGGATTTTTCCAGCGTGAATGAGGTAGAGATGAGCGTGTGGTCTGACCATGGAACCTTTTTGTTCTTCAAATTGGATGTAGTCGTAATGCCCTTGTTGACGAAAATCAAGTCCAGAGTGTGACCCGCTTTGTGTGTGGGTTCGTTGACTAGTTGTTGGAATCCCATAGCAGACAGGGCTGTGATGAGTGTTACGCAGCTGTTAGATGGTGAGGGATTGTCTATGTGCAGATTGAAATCTCCTAAAATGATTGCTGGAGTATCCAGGTTGATGAGCATGGTGGTGATTTTGAGGAGGGGGGAGACCTCTGCTTCTAGGAGTCCCGGGGGGGCGTAGACAAGAAGGATTTGAAGATGTTGTGAGGTGAAGAAGCCGACTTCCAGTTTTGAGTTAGAGCTGAAAGGATGTTGGGAGAAGTTAAGGCTTTTTTTGGTAGCCAGAAGGATGCCCCCTCCTCTTTTTTTCAGTCTCGGGAGTGAGAAGAAGTCATAGGTTTGTGTAGGTAGTTGGTTTATTAAAGCTGTATCTGAGGGCTTAAGCCATGTTTCGGTTACTGCACAGATATCTGGCTTGGCGTCGGTGAGATAATCATTGAAAATTAGGGATTTCTTCGTTAGAGATTGTGCATTGAAAAGAGAGAGTGAAAAGAGGGAGAGGCCTAGAAGCTGGGTAATTGGTGTGATCAAGATAGGGGTGAGGGTTTTTAAGTTATTGTGAGGGGCTCGTCTGGTAGATGTTCTTTTAGATAGGAGGCGGTGTTGTAAGATTGGTATTGGAAGAGCAAGAGACATTGTGGGAGGTTAGCTGGCTGGCGCAGAGTGTAGGCGGATGGCAGATGGGAGGATAGGCTGAGATTAGGAGATAAATAATTGGTTGGTTAGTGCTCTGGAAGAACGCTGGAAGGATGCTTGCTGTGAGGGCGTAGACTGGTTGCTTGCTGAGAGCTTGCTGTGAGGGCGTAGACTGGTTGCTTGCTGAGTGCTTGCTGTGAGGGCGTAGACTGGTTGCTTGCTGTGAGGGCGTAGACTGGTTGCTTGCTGAGAGCTTGCTGTGAGGGCGTAGACTGGTTGCTTGCTGTGAGGGCGTAGACTGGTTGCTTGCTGAGTGCTTGCTGTGAGGGCGTAGACTGGTTGCTTGCTGTGAGGGACGTAGACTGGTTGCTTGCTGAGTGCTTGCTGTGAGGGCGTAGACTGGTTGCTTGCTGAGTGCTTGCTGTGAGGGCGTAGACTGGTTGCTTGCTGAGTGCTTGCTGTGAGGGTGTAGACTGGTTGCTTGCTGAGTGCTTGCTGAGAGGGCGCAGACTGGTTGCTTGCTGAGTGCTTGCTGTGAGGGCGTAGACTGGTTGCTTGCTGTGAGGGCGTAGACTGGTTGCTTGCTGAGTGCTTGCTGTGAGGGCGTAGACTGGTTGCTTGCTGAGTGCTTGCTGAGAGGGCGTAGACTGGTTGCTTGCTGAGTGCTTGCTGTGAGGGCGTAGACTGGTTGCTTGCTGAGTGCTTGCTGAGAGGGCGCAGACTGGTTGCTTGCTGAGTGCTTGCTGAGAGGGCGCAGGCTGGATGCTTGCTGAGTTTGCTTGCAGGGTGCTTGATGGGAGGGCGCAGGAAGGTTGATTACTTAGAGGGCGCTGGGTGGTTGCTTGAAGGAAGAGAGCTGGAAGGACGTGAGCATGTTGGACGCTGGTTGAGCTCTAGTGTAATATTGGTGTGAAACTGCTCCGGGAAGCGAGGGTCGAAACGAAGGGGCGAAACAAAGGGGCAGGCCCCTTTGTCGCGCTCCTTCGTGCGCGCGACCCCCGGCGCGCGACGCCAGGGAGAGTGGTAGTTTAAATACCCCGCCGGTCGCACCTCTGACGTCACCGCCGCGACGTTTTTGTGGGCGGTTCGGGGCGAAGGCTCGCGGCTCGGCTCGGGGCCTGCTGGTGGCGTGGGCTCGTGGTCCAGGTCGAGGCCGGCTGGAGGCAGGGGTTCGCGGCTCCGATCGCGGCCGGCTGGAGGCGGAGGATTGCGTCCTTTCAGGTAGGTGAGCAGCTGAAGAGAAGGGCCGGCGATCGGCGAGGGAGCCTGATCGGGGTGAGCGGAACAGGAGGCCTTACCCCGACGGGCTTCAGCGCCGAACGCGCAGGCCAAGTTCACCGCTGGAGCCCCGTGGAAGGAAAAGGAGGAAGAAGAGGAGAGCGGCAGTTTAAATACCCCGCCGGTCGCACCTCTGACGTCACCGCCGCGACGTTTTTGTGGGCGGTTCGGGGCGAAGGCTCGCGGCTCGGCTCGGGGCCTGCTGGTGGCGTGGGCTCGTGGTCCAGGTCGAGGCCGGCTGGAGGCAGGGGTTCGCGGCTCCGATCGCGGCCGGCTGGAGGCGGAGGATTGCGTCCTTTCAGGTAGGTGAGCAGCTGAAGAGAAGGGCCGGCGATCGGCGAGGGAGCCCGATCGGGGTGAGCGGAACAGGAGGCCTTACCCCGACGGGCTTCAGCGCCGAACGCGCAGGCCAAGTTCACCGCTGGAGCCCCGTGGAAGGAAAAGGAGGAAGAAGAGGAGAGCGGCAGTTTAAATACCCCGCCGGTCGCACCTCTGACGTCACCGCCGCGACGTTTTTGTGGGCGGTTCGGGGCGAAGGCTCGCGGCTCGGCTCGGGGCCTGCTGGTGGCGTGGGCTCGTGGTCCAGGTCGAGGCCGGCTGGAGGCAGGGGTTCGCGGCTCCGATCGCGGCCGGCTGGAGGCGGAGGATTGCATCCTTTCAGGTAGGTGAGCAGCTGAAGAGAAGGGCCGGCGATCGGCGAGGGAGCCCGATCGGGGTGAGCGGAACAGGAGGCCTTACCCCGACGGGCTTCAGCGCCGAACGCGCAGGCCAAGTTCGGCGCTGTACACGCTAAATAAACCTAACACAATGAGATGTGGCTTGCCTAATCTTTTCAAGGTGATTGCCAGTTCAAAAGAGTAACGTCTTGCCATAGCCTTCATGTAGGACTGGCAACACAGTGTACAGAGGTTGCCATAGCTGGTGCCTTCTTGCTTGCCTCGGCTATGCCTTGGACCCTGCCCTAGCCCTCACATGTTGGCAAGATAGTAGCCTAGGTATGATGGAGCTCCAGCTAGGCATAAGACAAGGAGCCAGGAGCAAAATGCTCTAGAAGTCATAAAAATCACTAGTACCTCAGCTGCTTAAAGGCACAAGCTGAAGTTACAAGTTGACACTTTTAGGCATCAATCACAGACTCCACATTTCCAGCCTGATTCCCTAGCTGACATCTGTGTGCATCTTAAGATATCCACATGTACTTAGAATACATAGTGTCACATGGGCCTGCAAACACACAGATAACAACATAGCCTGAGCTGTATCTGGGACAGTGCTGACATTGGAGTGCTCACCTAGCAACCCTTCACTTACAGTGTTTTGGGAAGCACATGTCAAAGATTGTGGCAATCCCAAACTTCTCACTGGTCATTGCAAGCTATCATATCTCATTGGAGTTGCATATCACCATATACATCTGGGCCCTGCTACACCTAGCTAAGCAAATTGTCAACTCTCATGTACAGATGGTGAAGGACTTGGCCCTTGGGCTGTCACATTGGTTACATTAGCTGCTTGGGGAGGTTAGACAAGTATGCAGGTATGAATCTCTGAAGGCTGGTCTGGGAATAGAATTTAGTCCTGCCTTCATTTGTAGTTGAAAGTCACTTCTGAAATTTATAGCTCAGACTACATTTAATGATAACTACAGTAGCACTCACGTGCCACCTAAGAAAAGGTTCACCTGATTGAACACAAGGCAAAGCTGTGTTAGAAGCTAATAACCTAGCCTGACATGTCACAGGTAGCCATTGGGAAATATAGCGATTTCAGGGCACATCAAGGCCCTGGGCAGGTGTAGTTCAGGGCTGGTTCTGTTATCCTACTTGAAGTAGGTACATAAAAAATAGGCATAGTAGTTTGTATGTTCCAATTGCTAGTAGCAGTCACAGCCCTTATCGTATGTTTGGCCACCCTTAAAGCACATAGGCTGAGGACTGCTGGGGATACTAACGTGCAGAATGGTTATTTTCCAAGCAGAGTGGACACCTTTCAGCTCTTTTCTGATTTGAGGCCCATGCTTCTCCTGATCCAGACCTTTGCTAGGCCTGACTACTGCTATTGACTTCTCCATGATCAGACCATTGCCTTGATTGACTTTCGCTATTGACACCTCCGTGTAGGGGTGTGCATTCGTTCCCTATGAACTGGCAATCCGCAACGTATAGGGACATATTCGTTGTATTCATGGGGAAGCGAAATGTAGCGCGATTTCCCACGAATACAACAAATCTTCGCCGAATTATTCGGTCGTCTAAAGGAGGCAATTTAAACAAACCCCCTCCCCACCCTCTTGACCCCCACAAGACTTACCAAAATTCCATGGTGGTCCAGCGGGGGGGGTCCGGGAGCCATCTCCTGCACTCACACCCTCGGCTGCCGGTATTCAAAATGGCACCGATAGCCTTTGACCCCCGCTGGACTTTTGGCAAGTCTTGTGGGGGTCAGGAGGGTCCCCCAAGACTTGCCAAAAGCCCCTGGTGGTCCAGCGGGGGTCCGGGAGCGATCTCCTGCACTTGGGACATCGGCTGCCAGTAATCAAAATGGCGCCGATAGACTTTGCCCTTACTATGTCACAGGGGCTACTGGTGCCATTGGTCAGCCCCTGTCACATGGTAGGAGCAATGGATGGCCAGTGCCAAGAGACAGATAAAGGGAAATAGATGAGAAACAAGCAAAAGGACACCATTCAGAACTCACTAAATATCTCCAACCAACTATCGACACACCTACTCATCTCTCCTCTCTCCCACGCCTGACATATCCTTAAAGAAGCAGCTGCAGGATGCCTATATTTATAAACATTTTAAAATGACATGTGATGCGCTGTGGCATTTTACCATGCTATAACGAGGCGTGAGTTGTGCTACTTTACTATGTGATGCAGTAAATCAGATATTTTCCTAAACATGACACTTTTTTATTGCAGTCACTATCGCGCCATATTTCTGCTTTATTTATAGCATTTTGATGATTCTAGGCCTAAGTTACATGGGATATTTAGTGACATGGCTATTCCGCTGAATATCCACATAAAAGTCACCACTTAGGCCGGGATTTTCCATTCTCGCAGAGAATGGTGAATCCCAGCGGTAATGGGGGGCGAAGAGGGGTGGGTGGGCCTGCGAAAGCCAGCAGTGATCGCACCACCGCAGTGTTATCACTGCTGGCTTTCGCACCCAATAGCGCCACCATGAAAGGTGGCGCTATTGGGTGCACTACTGGCGGCAATAACCTTATCGCCCCCAGCGAAGATAGCACCGCGTCCGCCTCCTCGCCGCCCCGACTCCTCCCGACTCTGCCCCCGGGAAGCTATCGTGTGTGATAGCCTTAGAAAATAACCCCATTAGCCAGATAAGTTATATCTGGCTAAGCTAGACCTGCTCTATGGCAAGTAAGAGATCCAGCTAAGTGATGGCCATTGAACCTAGCCAGATATTCATCGGCCACCACTTAGCTGGATAAGATATACTTATCTAGCTAAGTAGCACTAAACACATTTTGAATATTGACCTCCATATATCTAAAAATGTCAACAGATAAATTCTAAGCATCTGGGGCATGTGCTTTTGGTCTTGTTATTCTTGTCTTGGAAGTCTTATGTTCTTTCACCTCCTCTCCTGAAGTCCAGATCCTCTCCCATTTCTGGCTCTAGCACTGTCAACCAGTCACATGTGGTAGGATTACTTTTATGCAGGTTTGCAACAATAGGGTTAAGCCATGAAGAAAGAGGATAGTAATGCATGCTCAGTTTAGTGCATACTATACATGCTATTTAGCAATCAGGTAGATATAGTAAGGAGAATCTATGGGGCAGATTTTAAAAGGGTTACGCGTGTATATTACACGAGTAACCGTGAAAACCTGCTCTTGTGCGAGCCGAGCCTATTTTGCATAGGCCCGGTGACGCGCACAAGCCCCGGGACGCACGTATGTCCCGAGGCTTGAAAAAAGGGGCGGGGCAGTCTGAGGGCAGGGTGGTGAGGAGTGGGAATCGTGAGGAGTGGTGGTGGTGATGGTGAGGAGCTGGAGAGGATGGAGCATGAGAGTCATGGGGAAAGAGGAGGGGGAGGATGGAGGAAAGGAAGAGGGAGGAAGTGTGCAGGAGTGATAGGAGGAATAGAAGTAGGAGTAGGGACAGAGACAGGAGTAGAGATAGGGAGGAAGGAAGGGATTGCAGCCTTCTCAAACAGTGTGTCAGGTGCTCTGAGGAGAAGTCAGGGAGTTGTGTAGGAGAGATAATCCCCATAGCCCAAGAGCCATTTGCCGCTGAGCCCAGGATCGCGGGCTGGCAGGTGGCCAGCGCACGCAACCTACGCCTGCCCGGAGGCTGGCGCAACTTATAAGATAAAGGTGATGGGGGGGGGGGGGTTAGTTAGGGCTGGGGGACGGGTTAGGGAGGGGAAGGTGGGGGGGGGGGGGCAGAAGGAAAATTCCCTCCAAAGCTGCTCCGATTTCGGAGTAGCCTCGGAGGGAATGGAGGAAGACTGATCAGCTCGGTGCATGCAAGTTGCACAATTGTGCAGCCCTTGTGCGCGCCGAGCCTGGATTTTATAACATGCGCGCGGTTGCGTGTGCATATTATAAAATCGGGCGTACATTTGTGCATGCCGGGTTGCGCACACAAATGAACGCCCGCACATACCTCTTAAAATCCGGCCCTATGCATTTAGGATTACCGCTCATGAATTAT
Organism: Rhinatrema bivittatum; assembly: GCF_901001135.1. Taxonomy (NCBI): domain Eukaryota; kingdom Metazoa; phylum Chordata; class Amphibia; order Gymnophiona; family Rhinatrematidae; genus Rhinatrema; species Rhinatrema bivittatum. The sequence continues at coordinate 339,608,086 of NC_042616.1, read as the reverse complement.
GGAGGTTTTTCTTTGCACAAGCACTAAAAAAATTCACTGCATCACACTTTAAGTGTCATTTGAGTGTTCATGTTAAACAATTTAATGTATGCACATTAAAAAAAATATTTTGTTTAAGTTTTAATACATAGATCTCTATATATTAATACAGGTACTTCTGAAAAAGGTAATTGAAAAACCTGGATGTTGCTTCTATTCTATGTTATTTATTTATTTATTTGAAAATGTTTTTATACCGCCTTTACAAATAAATTGCTCAAAACGGTTTACAAAGATAAAATAAAAGTATAATATAAGTACAAATTATAAAATCAAAATAGAAGACAAAAATTACAAAAAATTGATTTATTATAAAACAAAGAATAAAATAAGATCATTTTCATTTAAAGAAGAGAGCTAGTGCCAAAAGAACTGTGTTACTTAACATATTTTAGAAATTAGGATGAATCTTTAATTTTTCAATTAAGGTTGTTCATTTGTTGGAATTTTATATGCCATCTGGAAGAGGTATGTTTTCAAGGATTTTTTAAATTGCTTTCTGTTAGATATTTGACAGAATGAGTTAGATATGGAGTTCCAGAGAAAAGGACCTGCAACGGAGAAGGCACGCTTTCTTGTAAAATGCAATCTGGTAAGCCTTGGTGAGGAATTTCCAGAAGGTTTTTTGACAATGATCTTAAATATCTGGCTGGTTGATAGATACGGAGGGTAGAGCATAACCAAGTAGATGAGGAATTGTATGTAAGCGAGTGGATTATTGTTAAAATTTTGTATTGAATTCTGGATTTTATGGGGAGCCAATGAAAATGTTGTAATATCTTATTTAAAATTATCATTTTCTTTTGAAGCCTTAATTCCTGAAATACATTTGGACTTTGAGGACTTGACTATAAATCCCTTTCCTTATGGCTGATTTACCCAATTTGAGGCTGGAAAAGTGGCTAAGGTGAATAATTATTTGGGCAAGCTGGCAAATAAAGCAAATCATTATTAAAGGCTGGAGCAGACATTGCACAGGAGGATGAATAGGGATTAAGAGGGTAAAAACAGATGTATAATGAAGCATTTTGAATTGCCCGACACTGATCTGTGGAATGCATTATCTACTAGGAATGTGCATTCAGATGATCCAAATGTGAAAACTGATCCAAATGAGGTGATTTTCAGTTCAGTTCTGGTCATTTGAACTGAATGGGCTCAGTCCTCTGAAAAATCCAAACTCTTTTTGACTCAATCAGTTTGATCCAATTAAAATCTATGGGAGGAAATAAGCAGTGCATTTGTTATACTTCAAGCCAGACAAAGCTGGAATGGTTGGGGATAGGACAAGGAAGAAGCAGGAACAAAGTTTCAGCACTTTTTGAATCAGCCTATTCCAGCTGGTAGATGAACTGTATCATTTTTAAAAGTGAAAATGAAACTAAGAACAATTTGAGCAGTGACTTTTGTTCAGTCATTTCTCTATTGGATTTCAGAGAGGGAAGACAGACATTTTGAAGCCTCTTGCTTGAAAATGTTATTAAAAAATATTTAATTTACAGGTGAAAGCAAAGAGGCAAATTTTCAAAGAGTTATGCAAGTAAAAATTAACATATACACATGTAAGTAGCCTGTACTTACATATTTATAATTTTATAAAAGTCAAAAGTACATGTATACTTTACATTTTGCACACATATATATGCACATAAAAAAAGAATGGTCTGTTGCTATTTTAAAAGACACACGTGTACATCTGGCAACTTACTCATATAATTTTACACCTGATAATTATCTTGCATAATTGATATGACTTGTTTATTGTGTATATTGGCTGGGTGGGAGGTCTGGGTGAACTGGGGGTAATTCAGGCTGAAGAAATGGAGAGTCTCGAAGACCTGGAGAAGGATTGAGTGAACTGATGGAGTAATTAATAAACTGATTAATCTCAATTACGCCGCATGTTTTAAAATAAGCTGATTTATGGTCGTAAATTGGGTTTTACGTAAGTCCTATTTTATTTTCATGCGTATAATATACATGCATATATTTTTAAAATAGATAGGAAAAGTATGTGCGCTCAATGCATTGAAATACTCACTTTCAATGTACTGCAACCCAGCGCTAGGGGTGTGCATTCGTATTGACCGCATATGTAAAACGCTACGCATATTTTTTTTTTAACTTAAAAAAGTGATGGGGCGTATACGAGCGGTTTTCCCACATATCCAACATAGCTATGTTGGATACGGCGAACCGCGATGCGCGCACTTTCTCGCCGCCATTAGCTGCGAGCTCGGAGCCCCGGATTACCTCAAAATGGCGGCGCCCCTGCGGTAACCATGCCAACCTGTCTGACCCTGTCCTGTGAGTCGCAGTGACTCACAGGAAAGGGTGGCACAGGTCGGCATGGATACCGGAACGCAGCGAATCAGCGTTCACTTTTTCAGAGAAGCACTGAATGCAGCGAATCGCGCTGTCATTCCGTGCTTCTCTGAGGATTTCCTGACGAGCCAGCAGCACTATAAAAGCAGCAGCAGCACGAGGAATTACGGACATTTTCAGCGATTGAGTGGGGAGGTGGTCTCGGGATCGGGCTGGGTGCAGGCTCAGGCAGGCTGAGGCAGACAAGAAAGCAGAACCAGATTTGATAGACAACACAAAACAGATTCTTTGTTAGGGAAAAAAAAAAAAAAGAACATTGTTATTGAGTGATTCTGTTCATTTTATCCTGGGCAGTGCCAGGGGTGGCACTGGCACTGGCAGTACTCTGCCTCATATCTACTTTAGTTCGATGTGCACTGCAGTGCACACACACAGACACATTCAGTGCATTGCCAGGCAGGCAGTGAGGCAGTGGGCATAAACAGAGTGAACATTTGCCTTCAGCGAGTCTGTTCAATCTGCTATTTTTAAACAGACTTAAAAGCATTGTGGTTCAGTGCTGGGTGGGCAGTGGCAGGGGTGGCACTGGCAGTACTCTGCCTCATATCTACTTAAAAGGAAGCTAGTCGTCCTGTGTGGACTCACCGCACAGTGACACACACAGACAAATTCCGGGCATTGCCAGGCAGGCAGTGGGCATAAACAGAGTGAACATTTGCCTTTCAGCGAGTCTGTTCAATTTCCTATTTTTAAAGAGACTTAAAAGCATTGTCCTTGAGTCTTTCAGTGCTGGGTGGGCAGTGGCAGGGGTGGCACTGGCAGTACTCTGCCTCATATCTACTGAAAAGGAAGCTGGTTCTCTGTGCACTCACTGCACACACACAGACAGACACATTCCGTGCATTGCCAGGCAGGCAGTGAGGCAGTGGGCATAAACAGAGTGAAGATTGGCCTTCAGCGAGTCTGTTCAATCTGCTATTTTTAAACAGACTTAAAAGCATTGTCCTTGAGTGCTTCAGTGCTGGGTGGGCAGTGGCAGGGGTGGCACTGGCAGTACTCTGCCTCATATCTACTTAAAAGGAAGCTGGTTCTCTGTGCACTCACTGCACACACACAGACAGACACATTCCGTGCATTGCCAGGCAGGCAGTGAGGCAGTGGGCATAAAGAGAGTGAAGATTGGCCTTCAGCGAGTCTGTTCAATCTGCTATTTTTAAACAGACTTAAAAGCATTGTCCTTGAGTGGGTCCGTTCATTTTGTTATTTTAAACAGACTGAGCATTCTTCTTGAGTGGGTCTGTTAATTTTGTTATTTTAAACAGACCGAACATTATTATTGTGGGACAGTGGGCAGTGTTACCACTAGTACTCATTGACATTAAATCCATAATGTCAGGGAAAGAGAGATGCAAGCGACTTAGTGGGAATGGCAGCGGAGGCACCGCAAAAGACACCAGCGCAACACCACCAGTACAGCTAAAAAGGCAACTGTCGCAATCAAACGTCTTTGTAGGGGATGGCAGTTCCATGGCAAAAAAAAAGAAATCAGACCATGAAACTTTGCAATTGCCACCACGTGTTTCTGGCACTGTAGTTTTGGAGGAGAGTGAAGAGGAGGCAGAGTCTAGCCAGACAAAAGTTACACACCCAAGAGCAGCCAGGGGACAGAAGTGTCCTGCAAAACTTCGCGGTGACAAGGTAGCGCTGGCACTGTTAGCTTCTGATTCAGAAGAAGAATCTTCTTGGATGGGATTCTCATCAGAAACGGAAGATGTAATACCTGAGCAATCTTCGGTAGAATTGTCAGTTAGTCCTGTTTTAGCCTCCACCTCCAGAATTCTGCGGCAGGGGAGACATTCCACTGATATCGAGGAGGAGGAAAAGCTGTCAGAAGGGAGACAGAGGGTGACTGTTGCCCCCGCTCGCATTGCTTCGCCGGGTGCAGTGGGTGCACCACCCACACCCAGTAGTACCTCAACTCCAGTGCCACCATCCACCCCCAGGGTGGGAAAGAGAGGAGGATCACAAAAGAAATCTGCGATCTGGGCACATTTTAAAGTGACGGAAGACCCGCGTTATGCTCGGTGTAATTACTGTGCCAGGGATATTAGCAGAGGCAAGCAACTGGGACATCTATCAAATTTTGGCATGGAGCATCATATAAAGAGGCAACACCCAACAAGATTACTGCCATCTGGGGATGGTGCCATTTTCCGTCGGGGGACCCCTTCCCCTTCCAACCAGGGTGCAGTGGTAGGAAAGCAGCAGAGTCAGCCCACGCCCTCATACCCTTCTAGCAGTCAGGCGGCAGGCCAGCAACCCACTGACACGTGGCAGAAGCGACAATGCACCATGGAGGAAATGGGGTGGAGTGCGCTAACGCTATCCCGGGGTAGGAGGCAGGCAGCCTCAAAAGTTGTAACCAGGAGCATTGGGGAAATGATTGCCCTTGATGACCAGCCCCTGCAGTTAGTGGAGAATGTGGGTTTCAAACGTTTTTTGAAGGTCGTACTTCCAAATTACAAAGTCCCCTCCAGAACCACATTTAGTAGAAAGGTCATCCCCAGCCTGTACAAGCACTGTCTCAGTCGCTTGCAAGCACTGCTAGGTAAGGCAGACGGAAGAGTGCATTTCACCTGCGATATCTGGACCGCCATGAACGCTGCACACTCTTACCTCTCTCTGACAGCACACTGGTGGGACATGGCAGAGGCAGGGGCAGCCAGCAGCTCTATTACTGAACAAGCATCAGGGTGGAGGTGGGCTTTACTGCACACCCACCTGACGGACCATGCCCATACCGCTGCCAATATTCTAGCATGCATCAGAAAGATGCTGGTGAGCTGGCAAGTACACCAGCGAGACAGTAAAACGCGGGCAGGCTTTTTTGTCACAGACAACGGTGCAAACATGGTTAAGGCCATAAGCAATGGGCGGTTTAAGAACATCCGATGTTTTGCACACACTCTGCATCTGGTAGTGAAGTCAGGTCTGGGCTTGGAGTCCAAGGACAAGGAGACTGAATACCTGCGTAGGTTAATACACAAGTGCAGGAACATAGCAGCACACTTCCACAGAAGTGTCAGGGCGGGGCAGGTTCTCCGAGAAAAGCAGACTGATTTGGATATGCCTCAGAAGCGTCTCATTCAAGACGTTGCCACCCGGTGGAATTCCACCTTTATGATGCTGGAGAGGTTACTGGAGCTGCAGACACCCCTTCATGAACTTTCTGGTACAATAGACATAGGTGTGCAGAATCCCCTAGGGCATCACGATTGGTTAGTCATGAGTCAGCTGGTACAAATCCTGCAGCCCTTCAAGGATGTCACGGAGGAGCTGAGTTCCAGAAGTGCCACCTTGGCTGACATCATCCCTATAGTGAAATTCCTGGATGACCATTTGGAGGGCTTTAAACGCAAAGAGGGAATGACTGCTGAGGTGCTGCAGTGTGTGGACGTTTTGCAGCAGCAGGTGAAAGACAGATTAAGGCCTTTAACAGAGGACAGCACATACATGCTCGCCTCTGTCTGTGATCCCCGTGTGAAAGGTAAACTCGCCCTACAGACCAATTGTCTGTCATTTGTGAAGGAGCTGTTGTTAGCAAAGGTCCGTGATGAGGAGCGCTATAGGCGGAGACAGATTAGGCTTCAAGCAGAGGTGGAAACAGCAGGCACGTCACAGAGTTGTGCTGCTGCTAGCCCTGGCAGGAGAAGCACTGTGTCAGCGACAGATACTATTATTAGTACCTCCTCCTCCACGTCAGAACGCCCAAGGCATGTCGGCCATAAAGATTCATCAGTTGTGCAACAGGCGAGAGAGAAAGTAACTGGATCGAGTGACTCTCAGCCCTCCCAAGCACAGGAGGAGACAGCAGCACAGCTGTCAGTGACACGGTACCTCTCAGAGCCGATAGAGAACACGCAGACAGATCCGCTGGCATATTGGGCACACAAGTCCACTGTCTGGCCACACCTAGCCAAAGTGGCTGAAGGATATCTGTCATGTCCACCAACCAGCGTGCCCAGTGAACGTGTCTTTTCAATGACAGGGGATATCATGAGCCCTCACCGCTCAAGGCTGTCACCAGACTTGATGGAAATGCTAGTGTTCTTGAAAGTAAACCTGCCATTGCTTGGCTTTCCAGATTTTCCTTGTGAATGGCAAGATGAATAAAAGCTATTGAAAGCCTTGCAGCAGCTCCAATTGCCTCCTATGCTCAAGATAATGTAAGCACTGCAGCACATGTTCTTGACATGAATCGCTGTGCCTGACCGGCGTCTACTGTGCAGCCCTTATTTATTTATTTATTTAACACTTTTCTATACCGACATTCATGAATAGATTCATATCAAATCGGTTTACATGGAACATGGGGTAAACCATTTAACAAGAAGCAAAAATTACATATAACAAGGAGAAAGAACTTGGGGGGCTAGGGAAGCCGGAAAACAAAGGACAGCATAACTAAGTGTGAAAAACGTAACGCTGAGACTAGGCGGGGCGTCTAGTCAGGTAAGCGTAGTCTGATTCGGAGGTATATTGACGGTTTAGAAAAATTAGGGGGAGGCTTGAAGGAAAAGCCAAGTCTTAAGTTTACACAGCTTCCAATGAATAAGCCATGCTACTTTGTTGTGCCTCTCTGTATACAGGCCTTCTGACATCACATCCGGCAACGAGATGTGTAGTCTGCTCTGCAGAATCTGCATTTGTCCATTTTATCATTCTTTTCGATGCTGGCTAAACCATCTCATCTGCAGTCTACTATCCTGTGCTATAGTTACCAGTCTCTCATCCATAGGTTTCAATTCACCTCTTCTCGACCATTGCTGTGTCAAATCTTGATTCACATGGGATTACTGAAGTAGGTCTCTGTACTTCCCACTGTACTTATGCTTCTGCCAACTATCCTTTCTTGTTTGCTGGTCCAATTCTTTAAAAAGAGTTTCTTGTCTTGCCAATTCTGTAGCTTCTTTACCTTTGTGTACTGTGGATCTTTAGTCATTCCCTCTATACCCCAGAATGATTGTCCTAGCTTAAAGACTGAGACTGAGGATGGTTGCTAGTTTTTGTACTTCTGAACTATTTTAGTATTTGGGTCCATGGATGATATTATGTAGCTCTATAGGTGTAATCAATTTCAATAAGACCCATAACACCTTCAGCCCTAGATATGAACAATCTCAGCATACACTGGTTCTTATAAGTTTCCTGATGGGCATGGAGGAGCTTTCTCGCTTTTACATCCAATTCCTCAAGATATATATTAGGTTAGTCTACTAATCCAAAACTGTATGATAATGCGGGGATTGCAAGCTGGCACTGTTAAGGTACTCTTCAATATCAACTTTACTCTCCTATAGTATTATGCTGAATGTTTCTACCAACCTCTGCTCCTAGAAATTTAAATTCACCTTCCTGCTCCAGTTCCTTTGTATTGCAATCTCCAGCCAAGGAGATGTTTTCAGTTTTACTTAATTTTCCTTTAAGGAAAGTTGATTTAGCATATTGGTCCTAAGCCAAATGTCACCCTGATGTCATCTGAGAAACTCTTCACCACACATGTGCCTGTTCATCCAGCCCTTGTGTTCCTACAAGTGTTAGACCTCCATTGCTGTGCCCGTTCATCCAGGCCTTGTGTTCCCACAGGTGTTTTAACCTAGTTCATGGGACTGTTCATCCAGGCCTTGTGTTCCCAAAAGTGTTTTAACTCCATTGCTGTGCCTGCCTGTTCATCCAGGCCTTGTGTTCCTACTTGTGTTTTAACTCCATTGCTGTGCCAGCCTGTTGATCCAGGCCTTGTGTCCCTAGCTGGGATTGACCTCTGTCCTCAAATGATGTACCTGTTCCTCCAGGCCTTGTGTTCCCACAAGTGCTGTTTTTTTTTATATTAACCCTTTTTATTAAGACCAAATATATACATAAACATGTCAATGCGTGAGTAGCAGTCGTGCGGGTGAGAGTAGAACGTATAGTTTCTTCAAGATGGATATCTAGAGCGCCATGCATCCATGAGGCCCAGGCTATTCATAAGGGCCCTCAGGGATTTCCTGGCCTGTTTAGAATCAGTTCTTCACCCAGCTGAGTTGTCCAGGTTGGGCTGAAGAGTAATATTGGAATCTCCCCCTATAATGCATAAGCCTTCCTGCACATTAGTTAAACGTGTGTTTAACGAGGAATAAAACTCCTCTTTATGCGACTTGGGTCCATAAACTGATACAAGGGTGAGCAATTCCCCTCCCACCGAGATGAGCAACATAAGATAACGCCCCTCCGGGTCTGGCACACACTGTTTAAGTTCAAAATGGAAATCTTTATGTATCAAGATACCCACCCCAGAATATAACTAATAATAATAACTAAGCTGCGACGAGTAGGAGGGCTGCCGCGGTGGGCACGGAAGCCCGGGCCAAGGGCCCGGGTGGAGCTGCCGCGGGTGCGGATCTTGGTGGTAGTAGCAAATATTCAAACGAGAACTTTGAAGGCCGAAGTGGAGAAGGGTTCCATGTGAACAGCAGTTCAACATGGGTCAGTCGGTCCTAAGATAGGCGAGCGCCGTTCAGAAGGGACGGGCGATGGCCTCCGTCGCTAATCTAAATTCGCAAAAATCAAGGTCTGTAAAACAGATTTAAAATCTTTAAAATTGAAGAATGGCTTTAACTTTCTTAAAGTGAATAGTTTAAAATAACCAATAACCATCTTTCAATTTGGCGGCAATTTAAACAGACTGAGCATTGTCCTTGAGTGGGTCTGTTCAATTTTCTTATTTTAAACAGACTGAGCATTGTCCTTCACAGTGGGTCCGTTCATTTTCTTATTTTAAACAGAGTGAGCATTGTCCTTCAGAGTGGGTCTGTTCATTTTCTTATTTTAAACAGACTGAGCATTGTCCTTCACAGTGGGTCCGTTCATTTTCTTTTTTTAAACAGACTAAGCATTCTTCTTAAAGGCCGAAGTGGAGAAGGGTTCCATGTGAACAGCAGTTCAACATGGGTCAGTCGGTCCTAAGAGATAGGCGAGAGCCGTTCGGAAGGGACGGGCGATGGCCTCCGTCGCCCTTGGCCAATCGAAAGGGAGTCGGGTTCAGATCCCCAATCCCGGAGTGGCGGAGATTCGGCGCTGGGCTCTTCCCTCTTCACTCGCCGTTACTGAGGGAATCCTGGTTAGTTTATTTTCCTCCGCGGCTTGTGTCCCTATGTGGGATTGACCTCTGTCCTCGAATGATGTGCCTCTTCATCCAGGCCTTGTGTTCCCACAAGTGTTTTAACCTAGTTCATGTGCCTGTTCCTCCAGGCCTTGTGTCCCTAGCTGGGATTGACCTCTGTGTTCGACTGCTGCGCCTCTTCATCCAGGCCTTGTGTTCCCACAAGTGTTTTAACTCCGTTGCTGTGCCCGTTCCTCCAGGCATTGTGTTCCTCTGGGGATAGGGAAATACATACAGTACCTGAGTGTAATCAAGTATGATTTGCATTGAATACAAGAATGTCAGTATATAAAAATGAAAAATAAATAAATGAAGTGCTATAAACTTTTTTAAAAAAGAATATAAATCCATAAAAACAAAAATTTACTATCCGAGTATCAGTGTTCATCCATGTTCCTACTGGTGTTTTAACTCCATTGCTGTGCCTGCCTGTTCATCCAGGCCTTGTGTTCCTCTGGGGATAAGGAAATACCTACAGTACCTGAGTGTAATCAAGTATGAAGTGCTATAAACTTTTTAAAAAAAAAATGTTAATCCATTAAAAAAAAAAAACATTACTATCCGAGTATCCGTGTTCATCCAGGCCTTGTGTTCCCACAGGTGTTTAACTCAGTTGCTGTGCCCGTTCTTCCAGGCCTTGTGTTCCCACAGGTGATTTAACTCAGTTGCTGTGCCCGTTCTTCCAGGCCTTGTGTTCCCACAGGTGTTTTAACTCTGTGGCGGTGCCTGTTCATCCAGGCCTTGTGTTCCTCTGGGGATAGGGAAATACCTACAGTACCTGAGTGTAATCAAGTATGAAGTGCTAGAAACGTTTTCGAATAAGAATATAAATACATGAAAAAAAAAAAAAACATTACTATCCGAGTATCCGTGTTCATCCAGGCCTTGTGTTCCCACAGGTGTTTTAACTCAGTTGCTGTGCCCGTTCTTCCAGGCCTTGTGTTCCCACAGGTGTTTTAACTCTGTTACATTCTGGGAATTGGAAAGCTTGCCTGAAGAGCCAGGTTTTTAACTTTTTTTGAACTCTGGTAGACTGGGTTCCAGGCGTAGGTCTGGTGGGAGAGCATTCCATTGGTGTGGTCACACAGTTGAGAGTGCTCTTTTTCTTAGTGTTGATTTAGCTGGAGTTGCGACTAAGGTGCCTTTGTAGGCGCTTCTGATGGGTCTGGAGGATAAGTGTGGACGAAGTTGAGTTTGTAGTGATATAGGTGCGACGTTGTGAATTGCTTTATGAATAATGGTTAAGGTTTTAAATAGGATTCTCTGTTTGATGGGTAGCCAGTGGAGGTTGCTCAAGATGGGGGTGATATGGTCTCTTTTATTAGTGTTAGTTAGGATTCTGGCTGCGGCATTTTGTACCATCTGTAGAGGTTTGATCCTGATGGAGGGGAGGCCAAGTAGGATTGGTTGCAGTAATCGAGTTTAGAAAAAATAATGGATTGTAGAACGAGGCGAAAGTCATTGAAGTGCAGGAGTGGTTTTAGCTTTTTTAGGACTTGTAGTTTATAGAAGCAGTCCTTGGTGGTGGTGTTTATAAATTTTTTTAAGTTAAGTTGGTTGTCAAGCCATGCTCCTAGATTCCTGACGTCTGCAGAGAGATCCATGTTTAAAGATGTGGATTGTGCAAGGCTAGGTGAGTAGGTGTTTGGGTTGTGTGAAATAAGTAGCATCTCTGTTTTGCTGGAGTTTAGAATCAGGTTCAGGTTGGAAAGTAGTTGTTTAATTGGTTGAAGACAATTCTCCCAGAAGGCGAAGGTTTTTTGAATTGATTCTGTGATGGGGATGAGGATCTGGATGTCGTCTGCATAGAGGTAATGAGTAAGCTTGAGTTGTGATAGCAGATGGCAGAGGGGGAGGAGGTAAATGTTGAACAGGGTGGGAGAGAGGGATGAACCTTGTGGTACGCCTTGGTCTGATAGGATGGGTCAGATTCCTTGTTGTTAATTCTGACCTTGTAAAACCTGTTTGATAGGAACGACTTGAACCAGCTGAGAGCTGTGCCTTTGATTCCTATGTTTGATAGTTCTTCCACGTATCCGTGTTCATCCAGGCCTTGTGTTCCTCTGGGGATCGGGAAATACCTACAGCACCTGAGTGTTATCAAGTATGAAGTACTAGAAATGTTTTAGAATAAGAATATAAATACATTAAAAAAAAAAAATTACTATCCGAGTATCCGTGTTTATCCAGGCCTTGTGTTCCCACAGGTGTTTTAACTCAGTTGCTGTGCCCATTCTTCCGGGCCTTGTGTTCCCACAGGTGTTTTAACTCAGTGGCGGTGCCTGTTCATCCAGGCCTTGTGTTCCCACAGGTGTTTTAACTCAGTGGCGGTGCCTGTTCATCCAGGCCTTGTGTTCCCACAGGTGTTTTAACTCAGTGGCTGCGCCTCTTCATCCAGGCCTTGTGTTCCCACAAGTGTTTTAACCTGGTTGCTGTGCCTGTTCATGCAGGCCTTGTGTCCCTAGCTGGGATTGACCTCTGTCCTCGAATGATGTACCTGTTCATCCAGGCCTTGTGTTCCCACACGTATTCTTATTTGTGAGAGATCCTAGGCTCCAATTCCTTTGTCATCAGCTGAAGTGCGTAAGTACAGTCGGAATTCACTAGACGCCAACGATATTCACTGGACGCCAATGTAAACACCGGGTACACACAACTCTAGGGGTGGACCCATTCCAGGGAGTCCTTCCCTGAACAAGCATGAGGGTGGAGGTGGGCTTTACTGCACACCCACCTGACGGACCATGCCCATACCGCTGCCAATATTCTAGCATGCATCAGAAAGATGCTGGCGAGCTACCAGTGTTTTAACCTAGTTCCTGTGCCTGTTCATGCAGGCCTTGTGTCCCTAGCTGGGATTGACCTCTGTCCTCGAATGAAGTGCCTGTTCATCCAGGCCTTGTGTTCCTACTGCTGTTTTAACTCCATTGCTGTGCCTGCCTGTTCATCCAGACCTTGTGTTCCCACACATATTCTTATTTCTGAGAGATCCTCCAATTCCTTTGTCATCAGCTGAAGTGCGTAAGTAACGTCTGAATTCACTAGACGCCAACGGAATTCACTAGACACCAACGATATTCACTGGACGCCAATGTAAACACAGGGTACACCCAACTCTAGGGGTGGACCCTTTCCAGGGAGTACTTCCCTGCACAAAGGAAAGGGAACTCTCTCCTGGGCCAATTGATAAGAAAACCACAATTCTGCAGCCAAAAATAGGCTGGAAATCCTTCCCCCATTGACTTTAATGGGCGACATATGGACATATACCCAACTCATTTAATTTTTTTTATGTCCATATTGACCGCAAATGGGACCCCCTTTGGACATATGGACATAAACTTTTGCTCTGCACATCCCTACCCAGCGCACACAAATGTACGCCCGATTTTATAACATGCGCGTGCAGCCGCGCACATGTTATAAAATCTGGGGTCGGCGCACGCAAGGGGGTGCACAATAGTGCACCCCCTTGCGTGCGCCGAGCTCTTGGGGAGCCGAGCTCTTGGGGAGCCCTGCTGGCTTTCCCCATTCCCTCCAAGGTCACTCCAAAATCGGAGCAGCCTCGGAGGAAACTTTCCTTCCGCCCCCCCACCTTCCCCTCCCTTCCCCTACCTAACCCGCCCCCAGCCCTACCTAACACCCCCCCCAACCTTTATTTTATATGTTTCACCTGCCTCTGGGCAGGCGTAGGTTGCGCACGCCGGCCAATCGCCGGCGAGCGATCCCCCGGCACAGCGGCAAAGGCTGTTGTGCCAGAGGCCTCAACACCACCCACGACCCGCCCAGCCCCACCCCTGCCTGCCCATTCAGTACAGCCCCGGGACTTACACACGTCCCGGGTCTTTATGGATTTTTGAAAATAGGCCCAGCGTGCGGATCCCCTTACGTGCGTAAATCCTGCTGGATTTATGCATATAGGGCTTTTAAAATCTGCCCCAATGTGTACAGGTTAGAAAATACTATCATAGATCTACACGCGGCCATATATGCACATATATATGCCATCAGACATAATTGTTTAAATTGTGCCTATCTGTGGTCCAGGCTGCTACCTAATATCAGGGGAAAGCTTGTAGTTTCTGTGAGAAGAGTACAATGCATATAATCAAGGTAGCATTACTGCTGCATTGACATTGTACTACTGGCTGCAGAAAAGACAGAGACAGAGATTGTCTTTTTCAGTAGCCTGTATAGTCTTTGCATGCTACAGTGACTTAGAGGCAGCGTTATTCTTTTTTTTCTGTAAAAGAATCAGTGTGACAGAGTAGTGTACTAATTCTTATGTATGTTACTCTTGTACTAAATTTAAGTAAAGGCTCTTGTGAAGAGCCTTTACTTAAAGTCTTTAATACCTAATACCATAGTATCATTCTTAATTTTGGATGTTTTTGCCTTCTCGAGGTTCTCTTTAATCCTTATTATGGAGGAGAAGTCCATTAATGGCTATTAATCAATTATTCTTAGGGAATAGCCACTGCTATTAATTGCATCAGTAGCATGGGTTCTTCTTAGTGTTTGGGTAATTGCCAGGTTCTTGTGGCCTGGTTTTTGGCCTCTGTTGGAAACAGGATGCTGGGCTTGATGGACCCTTGGTCTGTCCCAGCATGGCAATTTCTTATGTTCTAATGTTCTTATGTATCCCATGTTCAATGTATTCACTCATTTTTGTTTGCTGTAATTTCCAGTTGTTGGTTCTCTGTAAACCGAAGCGATATGTACTAGTACATGATCTTCGGTATATAAAAGCCTTTAAATAAATAAATAAATAAATACATTTGACTATTTATTTTCTTAGTGAGTGTAGGGGGGCTCTCCAGTTTGCATGTTGGCTGGAACCGGAGGGCTATACATTCTCAGGGCATTTCTTCAATTTCACAGTTCTCTTTTCTCTCAAACATGACTTATACATGTTCCTGGGATTGCCGGGAATCATCTGACAAGGGGAGGAGGGGGAGAGTAACCTCTTGGGCCCTTGGTGCTGTCATGGGGAAATCCTTCTACTTTTCATCCACCCTACACTTCACTCTCACCTGTCAGCTGTGTTCCCCAAATAAGGAATCTTCTGTAGTAGATAGATGTATTCTGAAGAAACCCCACAGACTAAATGCTGATGTTCAAATAAAAAGTTTACTTAAAATTTAGAAAGTAAAATCTAGGCCAGTTTGGTGAAAATCAAAAATAGCCTTAGAAAAATCAAAAACAGGAAATTCAGAGTCTCTTTATCCATGGTACGTCTCCAAGTTGTTGTTCTTCTAGTAATTGAACCAGTGTCCAACCCTAGAATCCCTTCCTCTTGGACAGGAGGCTAATCTCTTTCTAGTTCTAGCATGAAACAAGGGCTGGAAAAATGACAATCCACTTGTTCAAAAAATTAGATAAAAACACATATCTCCCAATGTCTTCTTAGAAAAAATCTCAAAATTCCAAAAAAACCAAAAAACTCCAACCTCTGCTAGTAACTGGTTGCAAAGGTAAAAGATCCAAAATGCAGCTCTTCACAGTAACTCTTCACAGTAACTTCAAGCTTCAAAAAATCTTTCAAAACTCCAATACTTTATTCTCAAAATCTTCACTCTCCTTGGGTACAATCCACCAGGTTTGCAAAAAGACCTCTGATCAGTCCTCTGGTTTGGAGGGAAAAACCTCAATCACAAGCTCAGGGGAAATTTATAATGGTGTGCAGTGATAAAAATTCATTTTCATTTCTCAGTTCATTTTCAGGAGTTTTTTCCCCCACAAATTTTGGTTTGTGGCATGCTTGATTCATTCAATTTATGTAAAAAAAAAGAATCAAACATTTAAAAAAAAAAAAAAAAAAAAGGAAAACAGAGCCTCCTGTTCTGTTCCCACCACCCATTCTTCCCACCCGGAAAAATGCCAAGGCCAGGATCCCCCATGCCCCCAGTTAACCGGTTCAGTGGGGGTATGTTAGTGAGGCCTAGTCCCAGGCTGAAGCTTCAGCATTGCGTAGGCCGAGACCACAGTAGGTCACCATAGAATACCATACATCAAAATGGTGTCATCCACTGGAATGAATGCGCCGAAGTTAATTAACTCTGGCACTACCCCAGTACCCAGCATCAGTTTAAAGAAGAAAGAAGAGGACCACATCAATGGAGCTGCAAGGCCTGGGCATCAGGCCTGGGTCTATCCCTGGGCTGAGGCCCTGGCATTGGGACCCAGACTCCAGGCCAGGCATCGGGCCTGGGTCAGGGCCGACACCCAAATGTTAGGACCCAGTTTCTGGGCTAGGCTGTGGTAATGGGCCTGGACCCAGGCTCCACCTAGTTTGAAGCCCAGGCATCAGGACCTGGCCTCGGGGCCAAGGCCCCAGCATTGAGATCCGGCCTCTGGGCTGGGCCACAGTGTCAGGCCAGGGCCAGGGTCCAGGCCCCAGCCCAGGCTGAGGCCCAGGGATCAGAACCCAGCCTCCAGGCCAGGCCCCTGCAGGTCCAGTCAGAAGCCCTGGTATCAGGATCTGGCCTCCTGGGCCACGGCATTGGGCCCTGCTTTGGGCCTTTGCCTATGCCCTAGGTGAGGCTCCAGCCTCTGGCCTAGGCCAATGAATACATTTTAAACTAATACAATAATGTTCGTTTCATTCAGGCGGGCCCTCAATTTATTTCAAGGCCCCTTGAATGAAACAAATTGCTTTTATTCATTGCATTTTTAAAATTCATTTAAAACACATTTCATATCCTTATAAATTTATATCCTTGAGCCACAGCCCAGAAAAAGGTGGGAATAAAGCAGAGGGAGGACCCCAAAAATGCAAAACCCCTAAAAAAATTCTGGGCAACAATTTTAGTGGCAGGCAAGGCCCAGCCACGTGTATATAGTCATTCAGCAAGTATCATTTCACTCATTGTGCTCTGTTTGTTCCAAAAATGACTGATTGGTCTGCTTTCTGTGGGTGTTCACAGTAGAATGCATAAACATTGAAACACTTGTAGGGCCACCTCAAGTATTATGCTGCCAAGGGAGAGGGGCTGCACAAGAAGAATAACCCCCACCTGCACCCGTGGGTTTGAGTATCAGAGTGGGGGGTTGTGGGTTATGTTAGCGCCTCTGGGATAGATAATCCAAATGCCCCAATCCTCTCTTTTGTGGGTCCCTGTGGTCCCCACCCCACCCCTAGGAACAGGGTACAGTGCAGAAAATCACCACTGGTTTATGCATTCTACTGTGAACACCCACAGAAAGCAGACCAATCAGTCATTTTTGGAACAAACAGAGCACAATGAGTGAAATGATACTTGCTGAGTGACTATATACACGTGGCTGGGCCTTGCCTGCCACTAAAATTGTTGCCCAGAATTTTTTTAGGGGTTTTGCATTTTTGGGGTCCTCCCTCTGCTTTATTCCCACCTTTTTCTGGGCTGTGGCTCAAGGATATAAATTTATAAGGATATGAAATGTGTTTTAAATGAATTTTAAAAATGCAATGAATAAAAGCAATTTGTTTCATTCAAGGGGCCTTGAAATAAATTGAGCGCCGACATATTGGGACACATGGCCAGGGCGGGGTATCAGTTCATTCAGGGGCCCAGCGAGGGCGGCGCGCTGAGCCGCCCGGTGTTCGGTGGGTGGCAGACGGAGCACGGCATGTCACCGGGTGAGCAATTTTTCCCGGCCGGTTCGGCCCAGACCTGCGGCTCACCTGGACACACTGGGCAGCGGGTCGGGCACACGGGGCAGTTAGGGTACGCGGGGGCGGGGGCAGTGCTAAGCGATGATGTTCGAGGGGGGGCCAGTGGTATGCGGGGTTTTTTCACAGAGGCTGAGGAGGATGATCGCCCTGGCCCGTCCAGCCGCGTAGTATAGAGGGAACGGGAGGTGCTCAAATCTGGTGCTGCGTCTGTGCCTAGGACGACGGATGGCGGAGGCGAGTTGCCGGACACAGTGTGCACGGAGGCCACGGGACTACACGCAGGTAAGGAAGGGCCGCTGAGAGTGGGTGGTGACTGTAGGGGTAAGACACGAAGGTCCCGGGGGGAGTCCACCGGGAGTTCTTTGACCTCGTCCTCGTGTTCCAGCGAGGCTAGGCCTAGCAGGAGAGCGGTTTTGGGGGAGGGCCCTAAATGTGAGGCGGGTCCCCCGGCTGCGGCCTCCCTGTCCAAACTGTGGGAAGAGGTCCCCACTCGTTTATTTAAGCGCATTCGAAAGCGTAAGTTCGTTAATATATTTAAGTTACTGGAAGGCAGGCGCGGAGGGAAGAAGCTTTCTAAAAAGGCAAAGAAACGCCTTAGGAAATCTGGTTCGGGCCCGCGAATCGCGAAAAACATAGTTAATTGGATGCGGGGCTTTTTACGGTTAGCCAGCGTCGTTACTCACTTTGAGCCCTCCCAGTGCGGGGCTTTGCTGTCCTACGCGGACAGCATTTTGGATGCTTTCCGGGATTATGACGGTTGGGCTTGGCTCAACTACGATGAGAAATTCCAGGATAAGATGGCAGGGAATAAATTTATGTCCTGGGGTTCTCAGGATATTCATCTGTGGTTGACGCAGATGACTAACAAGAGTGTAGGGTCTGTACGCACGACTCAGATGGCAGGTGGTGCAACCGTGCCAGGGGGGGCACTGACAGCGGGCAGCAGTAGCGGCCATTCCTTTCGTGTCGGAGGGACACGACAAGGAAGCGCAGGCTCAAAGAGCGCGGGGGGGCCAGCGGATGTTTGTTGGCGATACAACAAACTCACTTGTTTATTTCCCCAATGTAAGTTCCAGCATGCTTGTGCCACCTGCGGGGGTGGTCACTCGGCCCTTAAGTGTTCGCAGGGAACAGGCGGCGGTGTCAGCAAGGGACCCAAATGACTACCTGTTAACGTGCAAAGCGGACTCCCCTATCTTGGTGCACGAATTGATCGCGGCTTTGCGTACTTACCCGAATAGGGTAGCCGCCGCTCTCTTGCGGCACGGGTTTAGTAAAGGTTTTCGTATTCCATATAGGGGTCCGGGTCACGGGGGCAGGGCTAGAAATTCTAGGTCAGTTTATCAACTGGCCCATGTAGCCAAGGCAAAATTGCAGGAGGAAATTGATTTGGGAAGGATAATCGGGCCTTTTCCGTGTAAGCCATTTGAGCGGATGCATTTATCCCCGTTGGCTGTCATTCCAAAAAAGGTAGCGGGTAAATTTCGATTGATATTGAATTTGTCGCATCCCGACGGGGGGTCAGTTAACGATTTTATCCCGCAAGCTGCGTGTGCGGTGAAGTATGCATCCTTTAACGAGGCCGTGGCTTTGGTCTGTAAGGCGGGGCCGGGAGCGTTGCTGGCGAAGGCGGACATTGAGTCTGCCTTTCGTTTGCTGCCCATTCACCCGTCTTGTTTCCCGTTGTTAGGCTTCTACTTCCAGGGTGGCTACTTCGTTGATCGCTGTCTGCCGATGGGATGCGCGGTGTCGTGCGCATTTTTCGAGGCATTCAGTACGTTTATTCACTGGGCTACCATTGCACATAACGCAAGCGCGGATTCGCTGCATTATTTGGATGATTTTTTCTTTGTTGGCCCGGGCGGTTCGGATGCTTGTCAGCAGCAGTTATGGGGTTTTCTGCGTACAGCTGCGCGTTTTGGAGTGCCTATTGCGCAGGACAAGACGGAGGGTCCGGTGATTCAGCTGACTTTCCTAGGCATCGAATTGGATACTGTGGCAATGATTTGTCGCTTGCCGTTCGATAAAGTGCAACAGCTGAGGGAGATCGTTCACACGGTTAAGGGAGCGGTCAAGGTTACCCTGCGGCAGATACAATCATTGATCGGTTCCTTGAATTTCGCTTGTCGCGTAATTCCTATGGGGCGGGCATTCATTCGTCGCTTGTCTGCCCGGACGGTTGGGATTCGTTCGGGGCATCACTTCATTAGAGTGTCGCGGCCGGTAAAAGAGGAATTGGCAATTTGGGAGGACTTCTTGCAATCTTTTAACGGGATTTGTCTGATGATGGAGCCGGAAGTATCCTCCGAGCAGCTGCAATTGTATTCGGATGCAGCGGGGGCGTCTGGTTTGGGCCTTTATTTTCGAGGCAGGTGGTGTGCCGAGCCTTGGCCGGTCGCCTGGGTGGACGAGGGTATTGTTAAGAATATTACCTTCCTCGAGCTTTTCCCAATCATCGTGGCATTGACAGTATGGGGGACGGACCTGGCTAATAAGCAAATAGCGTGGTGGTGCGATAATTTAGCGGTAGTTCAGGTTGTGAATAGACAGTCGGCTAAGTGCCCCAAAGTCTCTGCACTCTTGAGAGTCATGGTCTTGTTATGCCTCAAGTTGAATGTTAATCTGTGAGCGCGACACGTCTCTGGGTCGTTGAACCTCATAGCGGATGCTCTCTCTCGTTTCAAGTGGGACACCTTCCGGGAGGCAGCGCCTCAGGCGGAACGGCAGGGAGAGCGAGTCCCGGCGCACTTGTGGAACCTCGGCTTGGCAAAACATGGGACTTGATTCGGCGTTCCGTGGCTCCGACGACCTGGAGATCTTACGTGGCTGGCAACGCTGCTGTGACTCGTTTTTTATTTTCTTGGGGGTGGGTGGGGGGGAGGGTGCGGGATGATGTGGTTGCTCAGTTTCTCCTGTGGGCGAAAGGCGCGGGTTTCTCCCGGGCATCCGTCAAGAGTCAATTGGCGGGTTTTGCCTTCTTTCACAAGTTGGAGGGTCACGATAACCCTTTGCGCAGTTTTTTAGTTAAAAAACTGTTGGAAGGATGGGGTAGGGGGGAGGGTGTCCGGCGGGATAAACGAAGACCGATTCGGTATGGGGATTTGCTTGAGTTGGTCACCGGCTTGCAGGGTGTGTGTAGCTCAGAATATGAGCTGTCGCTGTTTCGTTTGGCTTTTTCCTGGGCCTTTTTCGGTGCCCTTCGAATAGGGGAATTAGTTGCGACGTCAAGGGTAGGGGGCGGGCGCCCGGGGTTACAAGTCGGTGATGTGTGCGTGTATGCGGAGCGGGTAACGCTTCGGATTCGCATGTCCAAAACGGATCAGACGGGCAAAGGCGCTTGGATTTCCTTAGTCCGGGCGGCGTGTGAGAGGGTATGTCCGGTGCGTTTGGTGCTGGCATACGTCTTGCTACGGCCGGGTGTGGGGGGCCATTTCTTAGTACATGCGGATGGCTCTCCCCTCACCCGGTATCAATTTGTGACAGTGTTGCGTAGAGTCGTGGGGAGCTTTGGGTGTGAGGTGAGCCGTTACACGTCACATTCCTTTCGCATAGGTGCGGCTACCACGGCGGCAGAAATGGGTTGGTCAGCGGCGGGGATCCAGGCGTTGGGGAGATGGAAGTCGGAAGTGTTCCGGGCTTACATGCGGAAGTAGCGGCAGGTTATCTGACATGGCTGCTTAGTAACGGGCTTGTTTATTTTGCAGATCGGGTCTGGGAGGTGTCGAGTGGGGAATGTGCCTGGATCGTGGGTCATTCCTTCATCCATCGTGCTTATCGACGGGCTACGAAGAGACCTTATGGCGAGAATTTGAATCTTGATCGCCGACACGTCAGAGTGCGATGGATCGGAAAAGGGGGGATGCGCTGGGGGGAATTATGTGACATTTTGCAAGGCAATATTGACAGATGGGGTGTCCCTAGATGGATCATCATTCATTTAGGCGGCAACGATATCGGCAAACTGTCATGTCGAGACTTACTTACCATAATGCGCAAGGATTTCGCTTCTCTCATGAATAGATTACCCCACACTCAATTGGGTTGGTCTGACGTGATCATTCGCTTCAAGCACCACCGTGAGCCTATATGGCATAACGGCGTCAAAAAATTGAACCGCCAAATTGGTAAATGGCTGGTGAGGGAGGGGGGATTTTGGGTTCGGCACCAGTGGTCTTGGGAGCTTTTGGGGGGTTATTTTTTAGGGGACGGGGTCCACCTTTCTGCCGTGGGTATCGACCTGTTTAATAACGCCTTGGAAGATGGGCTTCGGCAGCAGATGGGTTAGGGGGGCCGCAGTGGGGGTACAAAGACAGCAGTTGGGTCTTTGTTGGTGGCGGAAAACCCGAGCCATATATTGTATTGTATATTGTGACATTGTAATGGACTGTTTGGAGGGGGGGGGGGGGGGGGAGGAATGCCCGTGTAGCTTGGGGCCGCTACACGGGAAGGCCTAAAGAGCAAGGGGGGGGCCGATGCTCAGGCCGCAAGCTTACCCTCGCTGGTGACGCGGCGGGGTAAGTAGGGGAAAAGGGGGAAAATGCTAGCTTATCACCGGGCCGCGGTGTAAGTGAAGATTGGGATGCGGCGGAGGAGGGGGAAGAGGGGATGTTATTTGCATTGATGTTAAGATGTTGGCTCGGGTTAGGTTTAATAAACTGCGGCCTTTTGTTATCACCATACAGTTGTTATGTGGTATTATTTGCAAAAGGGGGGGAGGAGCGAGGTGGCCTGAACGAAGGTCTCGACTCCCTATGTTACAACCTGCAGAGTCAGCCATGACAATGATCAACTTGAATTATCCATAGCAGTCTGTTGATTTGCCTGCTTAGACTGCACTCTGGAAAACTTTGTTTACCCAAAACTCTAAGGGTAATTCTCACACCAGTGTATCTCATTGTCCCCATTCCAAGAAGTGTATACCTCCTTAAAGCATAATCAATGACGGCTGTATTAGTTGAAACGTAGTGGTACTCTCTGGGGAAGTTCCAGTTTTAGAGAGGCTCCAAAGAAGGGGAAACATGCTGGTTCCCCACCCTGATCAAGGGAGTGAAAATTCAGGGCAGGTCTCTACTCAGTTAGTAGCTAACAGCAGTGTTTATCTGGCAGCTCACTGATGCTACAGTCTGATGTCAATATTGCAAGGCAGGAACAAAAAACGAAAGCATAACCCGTTGTACTGCTGCTGCTGAACAATTTGGGGCTACTTAGCTGCAATGGGTCCTGCAGGGAGGGGGGATGTAAATTCCCTGCTCCGGTAGTTGAAGCTCCTGGACTCTCCTTCTTCTGTGCACTCTGACTCCTGGTAGCTATGGTCAAAGTGGGGAGGGGGGATCCTCTCTGAACTCTCTTTCAAACTGCTCTCCAACACTGATATCTCTCCTCTGTTAACTAGTTTCCTTAAGGTTTAGCTCAGCTTGGTAACTAGGCTCATTACCCCAAAAACACAGCACTGATTCCTCGTGCCTTAGGCTTTGTTTTTTTTTTTCTTTTCTCCCTTCTGATTGGTCTGAAGTCCTCAGTCTCTCTCTGGGTAATGAACTGGCTCCCCATTGGCTCATGATAGAAACTGTACTTCCTGTGCCTTGTGTAATCAGATAACGATTAGTTTCTGCAACAGCACAAGTCTCATGCTGGATTTAAACTGAAACAGTTGTCACCAGTTGTTTTTTTTTCTGGTTTACACTATACATCCTTGTGCCAGATAAGGTCAGGAGGGCAGGGACCCAATCAGGCAGTCTGGCCACACACTAAAATAGCCCCTTCCCACTAGTGATATGTTCGTGAGGGCAACACTATGTTCAATCCATCAAATCTCTGTTATTGTTTGGGATAGTTGTGGGTGGATCCTTGGGCCGGTGGCAGATGACCACGCCCCCGGGGGAAGATCCCGAGAGGGACCACCAGTCAGGCTCAGAGTTTGGAGACAGACACACACTAATTCTTTTATTAAACAATATATTGAACCACCAGAGGTGGGAATAGTGAGCTGGAAGCGCCCGGCTGGGCTGTAGTCCCTCAGATACTGGAACAGCGATCCCAGGGTGGTAGAGCTGTAGAGAAACTAAGTATAGTGAGTAGGCAGGGTATGCAGAGTTCAGGAATAGAACCTTGATGGTAACACTCACACAATAGTCTCTGGAAGCAGCCCAGGAGCTGGAATGGATTAGGCCCTCGAGGAGTGAGTACCTGGTTCCAGGGAAAGCTCTGAGAAAAAGATGGTAACTCTGGTGTTGTAGGCAGTGATGACTTCCTGGCAGAAGTGGTATTCAGAAGCAGGTCCGAGAAAGTGGGCCCTCGAGGAGCGAGTACCAGTTCTAGACTGCGACCTGAAAGGCAAAAGAGAAAGCGAGGCCCCCGAGGAGCAGGTACCTCTGGTAAAGTCCGAGGAAGCAGAGTAGCAAGGTATGCAGAGAGCGAATCCCATCCGCAGCGATACCTGGAGAAAGCCCTTGCTAACTCGATTAGTTAGCGATTTCAGAGACCTTTAAATATCCAGTGATGATGACATCATCTCAGGGGGATGCCCCTGAGGTTCGCGCCACTGCTGGTACTTGAGTCGGGGCCGCGTCTCACGCGTGCCCTTAGGCTTCTAGAAACATGGTGGAGTGCGTCTAGCCGGTTTGGGGACACCGGAGGAGGTCGGCAAGATAACACCGTGCAGCCAAACATCCAACAAGCAAAGAGGGACTCGCCAAAGAGGTAAGGTGAGCAGAGTGGAGACATCGGGCAGCGACGGTCGCAACAGTACCCCCCCTTCAAAGGGCGATTTCCTCTTCAGATACCAGGCTTGGGTTTTGAAGGATGTGCTATGTGGAACTGACAAAGCATCTCTTTGTCCAGGATATTGGTCTGAGGCTCCCAAGAGTTTTCTTCGGGGCCGAAAACTTCCCATTTCAGAAGGTATTCAAAAGAATTGCCTCTTTTACGAACATCCGAAATCTCTTCGACTTTGAATTCTAAGTCGTCTTCTGCATTGATGACAGGTGGGTCTTGAGATTTGGAAGAAAATTCGCTGAGTATGAGCGGTTTCAAAAGTGAAACGTGGAAACCATTATGCATGTGAAGACCAGGTGGTAGCTTCAGATGGTAGGTGACTTTGCCAATACGTTGAAGGACTGTCAATGGTCCCATGTAGCAAGGAGCAAACTGAGAGGAGGGTAGTTTAAGTCTGAGGTGCTTGGTTGATAACCAGACTTTGTCTCCTGGCTTGAAGACTGGAGCTTGCAAATGGTGTGCATCGTAGTACTTCTTAGCACAGTCACTTGCTTTAATTAGCATGTCCTTTGTCTGAACCCACAGTTTATGGATATCATCAACAGTAGATAGAGCTGCTGGGGAAATCACTAAGAGCTTCAGTGGAAGTGGCGGTGTTGGGGAACGTCCATAGACCACTTCAAAAGGTGACAATCCAATAGAAGTTGCTGGATGAGAGTTGATGGTGAATTCAGCCCATGGAAGCAATTCAGCCCAGTTATTCTGTCGGGACGTGACATAGTCTCGAATAAACTGTTTCATTGTATGATTCATCCGTTCCGTCTGGCCATTCGACTGCGGATGGCAGGCTGAAGTGTAGTCCAGAGTGATGTCGAACAACTTGCACAAGGCCTTCCAAAATCGTGCTGTGAATTGGGACCCACGGTCAGATACGATGTGTGAAGGTAGGCTGTGGAGGTGGAATATGTGCGTTATGAAGAGCTTTGCAAGCTCCAAGGCTGAAGGTATGCCAAGGAGCGCCACGAAGTGTGCCATCTTGCTAAATCGATCCACAGTCACCCAGATGGTGTTCATTCCTCTGGAAATAGGTAAATCGACTACAAAGTCAGTAGCGATGTGCGACCAGGGCCGATCCGGAACTGGCAAAGGTTACATTTGACCCCATGGTTGTCCAGAAGCAGGTTTGTTCTTAGCACAATTGGTGAAGGATGCCACGTAGGAATAGGTATCCTTTTTGATGGTAGGCCACCAATACAGCTCCTGAATCTTGGGCAGGGTACAGCGTTGACCAGGATGGCCAGCCAGCTTGGAGTCGTGCGCCCAAAAGAGCACTTTCTTCCTGAGTTTCTTTGGAATGATAGTTTTTCCAGCGGGCACTGACTGTGTGGATGCCAAGAGGATATTCTTAGGGTCAATTATGTGCTGTGGCTCATCAGGCATATCCTCTGAATAGAAAGAGCGTGACAGTGCATCTGCTCAGATGTTTCGATCTCCAGGGCGGAACTTGAGCACAAAATCAAAATGATTAAAGAATAATGACCACTTGGCCTGTCTGTAATTCAGATGTTGTGCATGGCGGAGATAGTCTAGGTTTTTATGATCCGTGAATACGGTTATTTGATGTTGAGCACCTTCGAGCTAAGACCGCCATTCCTTGAATGCAAGCTTTATTGCCAAGAGTTCTTTATCGCCTATCCCATAGTTTTTCTCGGCTTGAGAAAATCTTCGTGAGAAGAATGAACAGGGATGTAAGGCTTTCAAATCTCCAGGTTGGCTTAACACAGCCCCTACCCCTACATCCGAAGCATCAACTTCTACTATGAAGGGCTTGTTGGGGTCTGGATGCGGTAAGCACGGTTCTGTGGAGAAGGCAGTCTGTAATTTCTCGAACACGGAAATGGCCTCCGCTGACCATTTTGAAGCGTTGGCACCCTTGTGGGTCATTGCAGTCAAGGATACGGTTGAAGAAGAGTAGTTCTTTATAAAGCTTCAATAGTAATTGGTGAACCCCAGGAATCTCCTTAAAGCCTTCAGGCTGGTAGGTTGAGACCAATTCTTGATACTTTCAAGTTTGTGAGGGTCCATTTGGAAGCCTTCCTTTGACAGTATGTAGCCTAGAAAAGGCACAGAGTCTTTGTGAAATTTACACTTAGAGAGTTTGGCGTACAGCCGGTGTTCATGAAGACGGTGAAGTACTTGCTTAACGTCTGCAATGTGGGTGTCCAAATCCTGGGAGAAAATTTTATTTATTTATTTTTAATTTTTTTTTTAATTTTATTTACATCGTATATTATATATCTAGACTGCAACCTGAAAAACAAAAGAGAAAGCGAGGCCCCCGAGGAGCAGGTACCCCTGGTAAAGTCCGAGGAGGCAGAGTAGCAAGGTATGCAGAGAGCGAATCCCATCCGCAGCGATACCTGGAGAAAGCCCTTGCTAACTCGATTAGTTAGCGATTTCAGAGACCTTTAAATATCCGGTGATGATGACGTCATCTCAGGGGGACGCCCCTGAGGTTCGCACCACTGCTGGTACTTGAGTTGGGACCGTGCCTTGCGCGCGCCCTTAGGCTTCTAGAAACATGGCGGAGTGCAGCGTCTAGCCGGTCTGAGGATGCCGGAAGAGGTTGGCAAGATGAAGCCCTGGCAGCCAAACATCCAACAAGCAAAGAGGGAGTTGTCAAAGAGGTAAGGTGGGTGGAGTGGAAACGTTGGGCAGCGATGGTCACAACAATCTCCTCTATGTACCCCACTTGTAAGTAAAATTAATGGAATAGGAAGAGGAAGGTTTCATACACCTTCTGTAACATGCCTCCTCGACCTTGTACACAGAGGGGCGGATTTTCAGACTCCGCGAATAGGCCTACTTTTGTTTGCGCTCCAGGCGCAAACAAAAGTACGCTGGATTTTAGTAGATATGCGCGGAGCCGCGTGTATCCGCTAAAAACCTGGATCGGCGCGCGCAAGGCTATCGATTTTGTATAGCCGGCGCGCTCCGAGCCGCGCAGCCTACCCCCGTTCCCTCCAAGGCCGCTCCGAAATCGGAGCGGCCTTGGAGGGAATCCTCTAACGCCCTCCCCTCACCTTCCCCTCCCTTCCTCTACCTAACCCACCCGCCCGGCCCTGTCTACACCCCCCCCTTACCTTTCTCCGGGGATTTACGCCTCCCGGAGGGAGAAGTAAATCCCCGCGCGCGAGCGGGCCTCCTGCGCACTGGGCCGCGACCTGGGGGCGGGTACGGAGGGCGCGGCCACGCCCCCGGACCGCCCCGGGCCGTAGCCACGCCCCCGTACCCGCCCCCAAAATGCTGCCGACATGCCCCCGAAACGCCGCGACGACCGGGCCCGCCCCCGACACGCCCTCCTCGGAGAACCCCGGGACTTACGTGAGTCCCGGGGCTCTGCGCGCGCCGGTAGGCCTATGTAAAATAGGCTCACCGGCGCGCAGGGCCCTGCTCGCCTAAATCCGCCCGGTTTTGGGCGGATTTAGGCGAGCAGGGCTCTGAAAATCCGCCCCAGAATGCTTATAAATTGTAATAATAAACCAACCTCCTTCCTACCACAAAAACATTTTTTTGTAATTTTTGTGTGAAACAATGTTTGTGACAAAATAATTTTTGTGTGTTGTGCACTTTAAAATCAGCTTAACAGCTCTTATCTCAACTTGATTTTTTAAACATCAAACGCTACCTGCATCTCTTTACAATTCACCACTTATGGCATATGATACACAGCATCTGTGTATCATATGCCACTTTTATCCATTTAATTCTTGTATTACATATAATTTCCGATCAACTTAACTTTGTTGAATGCCTCCCAACATGGCCATGTTTCGATAATACAAACTTTCTTCATCAGGGGAATCTCTACTTCTTCTCCTCACCATCGGGTCGTCTTGTTTAGTACTGTTGGTGTCTTGTGCTATCATCTCCATCTTTCTTACTTCTTTTAAACTAGTCAACTGATCCAAATCGTACCAATGGGGAAAAACGTAACCTACATCATCCAAAGACTCATCTTGATCCTCAATATCAAGTAGGTAGCTTCATTACGCTACTGCTTCACAACAGCTGGGGAATACGTTCTTCTTTCAAATCAATGATGCCCACTCTATGTCATTGTTTAGTCCCCCAGGGGTAATGGTCTCAAATTTAAAGATCCAGTTTTTTTCATGAAAGTTCAGAGCCTTTTTCAGATCACCTTCTTTAATTCCTTCTTCAACCGAATCGATCACTGTCCATCGGAGGTCATCAAAACAATGTTTCTTTTCCAAACAATGCTCTACAATCAGAGCTTCAGTCATCTTCATATTTAATCATGACCTGTGTTCGATTAACCTTGTTTTCACTGTCCTGGAGATCCGACCTATTTTTTGGGCAGGGTCACCGTATGATGTACTCATACATACAATTTTTTGGGCAGGGTCACTGTATGATGTACACAACATTTTTGGACAAACAACTCGTCTCACTCCTTCTTTTAACCCTGTACCCTGTTACCGGGTCCTCCCATTCTGATCCCCCCATCGTTAATTTATACATGTCACACTTTTCACATTTACTATGCCTACCCTGGGTGGCATTTCTGTTGGCATCACTAGCAATGTCCGCATGAACCACTAAATCTAGATATCAGAGGTGTGACATCACTTTACAATTATGGAGGATCGGCATTTTGCAGAATAGAATCACTATCAAAATGCCACAAATAAAGGGATGGAAGTAGGCCATTTTCAAATAGTGGTATTTGCCATCATTTATAAAAACAATACCTCAGTGTTAGGAGAAATTAGTACTAGTCTGAGGATCAATCCTCCACTCAAAAAAGCAGCAGCATAAGCAAGAAAGACACAGCAAAGGGAAGGTTTGCCTTCTATGCTGACCCCTCATTCCCTTCCCCCAATAAGGTGGAATGCCAGCAGCCCCCACTCCCATGTCAGTGGCAAGTCACCATAGAGCAGATGGAGTGGGGTTCCCTATCACTGTCTCAGAGCAAGAGGCAGGCAGCACTGAAGGTAGTGACATGGATCAACTGTGAAATGAGTGCCCTGGATGACCAGAACCCTGCAAGTAGTTAAGAATGTGAGATTTAAGTGGCAGCTGTACAAATACGTTGTAAGTTAAAAACTGGATCTAGTAATACACCCAGGCTCCTCATGTAAATGTGAGAGGCGCCCCATCCAGAGCAAACTGAGAATTAATCTGTCTTGGATGGATTAAGAGAGAGAGTCTAAGTCTATTATTTCTTGTCCAATCAGAGATTTCTGCCAGACATTTATTAAGACAAAACTTGCATAATCATCAGAATGAAAACAATAGATATGTAGATCATCTGCATTGCACTGTAGACTGAAATCCATAGAATTTTAGTAGAGAGCATAAATAAATATTAAAAAATAGAGACAAAAAAACTCCTTGCAGAACCCCATAATCAAAGTCTTTCCTGTCCATGAAATAGATTGTGATCTACCAGAAAAAAAAGCTCTTGAACCATTGATTAACAAGATATCATGATCAATGGTATCTACAGCATCTGATAAATCCAACAGGATCAACAGCAAGGACCCTCTTCTATCCAGCTATTACCTAAGAGTCATCTCTGTATTATAACAACCAGTTTGGAAAGGATACAAGCAGTCATTGTTTTACAAGAAATCCTCCAGATGCTCCAGTAATGAGCACTCAATCAGTTTGGTCAAAAATATAAGACTGGCAACAGCATGGTAATTTTCTACTTGGTTGGTATTCAAATGATAGCTTTTTAAGTATAAGTTTCACCAGTGCCAGTTTACAGGAAACTCAGCTTCAAGTAGAGATATATTAATAACAGATGTCAGCGATGACCCTACAACCTCCTCAGTGGCTTTAACAAAATTTAAAGGGCACAGATCCAATGGACAAGTAGTAGAATGAGCTGAATTAAGTAGAGTGGCAACATCTTCAATTTTAAGAGGCTTAATGAGAGCAGCAATTAATAGGAAAATTAGGAACTGATATTTCATGAGTTGAAACAGTTACAAAATTATTCCCCTGATGTATCTTCAAAATTTTTTTTAATAAACTAATGAGCAAAGTCATTACATTGAAGAATAGAATAGTCATAAAACCTATCTTAAGGATTAACAAGTTAGTTAGATACAGCAAAAAGTCCATTTAGTTCACTAGATAGATACTGGTCTTAAAATAACTTTATTAACATGGATTTTAGAAAGTAACTTTATCTTATCATTCTCTAATTGAGATTTTAATTTATATTGCACCTTTTAAAATGGATTACATTCAAGTACTGTAGGTATTTCCCTGTCCCTAGAGGGTTTACAGTTTAATCTTTTACCTTATGCAATGAAAGTGTTGCGCGCCCCGGCCGTGCTAAGGCCACTGCCGGGCCTGCTCACCTCTCCCTTCCGGGGGTCCCGGTCCCTCCTTGCCGGCTGCCGTGGTGAGTCACCTGTGCCCCAGGCGCCCGACGCCCACGTCTCCAGCTCCTTCCAGTTCCCAGGCCTCACAGCGTGATTCGCTACCCAGGTAGTACCTCCTCGGACTGATACCCAGTACTGACCTCGCCCTGCCTCTGACCTCGCTTGGACTGAATACCTGGAACTGACCTCTGCTTGCCTCTGACCAAGTTTGGACTGATACCCGGTACTGGCTTCTGCTTGCGCTGACCACACTTGGACTGATTCCTGGAACTGACCCTTGCTTTGGCTGACCACTCTTGGACAGATACCCTGGCTTTGACCCTTGCCCTCCATTCGGACACTATTTACTCCTCTTGCGACCACCAGGTCCACCTGCGTTGAAGCTGTCTGTGGCCTTCCTCAAGCTAGACCACTAGGTGCTGCCTACTCTGCCCGGAGGACCTTCAGTTCCTGCCTTGTACCCGTGGTCTTCGGTACTCTCTGTTCCGGTCTAGCTCGCCTGTTCACCGACAGCCATGCACCTCTTCTCTTGGTGGGCATACCTCTCCGTCATCTCTCCGGGAGTCCTTTAGAGGCCCACTTAAACCCAGGCGGTCCGGGAATCCAAGGGCTCAACCTGCAGAGCTCCCGGGCCGTTATTGGTGAAGTTCCTGTTAGCCTCTATCTCCTCGGCAGGCACACGTTGGGATCCCTCAGAGGGCCGTACCAATCCTGCGCCAGGCCAAGGGTCCAACTCCAGTGCAACAGAAAGGTGAAGTAACTTGTCTAAAGTCACAAGGAGTGTCAGCAGGATTTGAACCCTGACTTCCTAGCCTGCTACTCTAAACAATAGGCTATTTTTTCACAGCCTTTCTAAACATCCATTTACAGACCCTATCTTTCTCAAAACATCATTATACCAAGGAGATGACTTGCCTCATCTGTCACACTTTCTCAGGAGAAATTAAATTAAGTACTTGAATCAAATTAAAAATCTAACTAGTAATAAGATCACCAAGAAAGTCAGCAAATTATAAGACTACATTCTTGAGTTTGGCAAGAAAGTTATCAGAACTAACCCTTTTCTTGATTTTGACCACACTATCTTCCCTAAGGCCATCAAACAGGAAAAGTGTCTACTTAACTCAAGGCCAAGGATTTCCATACTTGCTGTACCTGCTGTGAAGAGGGAACTGTGGCTGGGGAAGAAGGTTGGGACCGAGGAGTACATGAAAATAGTGGGTAGCAGTTTCAATAAAAAAAAACAAAAACAGGTAGCAGTTAGGGCACTTGTGTGCCAGCTTATTCAGGATGTAGGCACCAGGTGGAATTTTGCCTATCTGATGATGCAGAGATTAGTGCAGAAATGGTCACATCTTCACACATTGTCTGTAAAAGTCTAGATCAGTAAGGATTGCCCTTTGGAGTGTCAGAACTGCCACAAAGAAGTTCAACAACAGACACCCTAGACAAGGCCATCCTCATAATTAATATCCTGGAGAAGAAGTTACAAGGTTTCCAGCAGGAATTGGAACTGGAACACCAGCGGTGTTGGTGCTTACGGACTCCTTGGTGTAGCAAATGGAAAATTGACTTAAACTCCTATTGCAGCTGAATCCGTACATGCTGGTCAATTTGTGTGATCCAAAAGTAAAATGGAATATCACTCTCCAGTCCAGCACTCTGACTTTCTAGAAGGAGAAGCTGATGGTTAAAGTGCAAGAATGAGAGCACCAGAGGCAGAGGAGAAAGGGGGGGGGGGGGTGCAGTGGAGAAAATAACAGGCTCCCCACACAGTACTGAGAGTTATCATTTCTTCCCCCACATTTATATGTGATCCTTCTCTCCCATGGCCAACACACAACAGACTCTCTTGCCACAGGCCATAGTTTCAACAGTTGGCAACAAAAGCTAGTATTTCCTTCCCCTCTCCCCCAGTAGAGGAGACCCCTGCACAAATTGTAGTCATGTGGTATCTTGGAGAGCCCATCAAGGACATGGACACAACCCATTGACATATGGGCACACAGACAGATTGAACTTCACCAATGTGGCCCAGCATCCCCTTTCCTACCCACTAACCAACATGCCTAGTGAATGGATATTCTCATTGGCACGCGTCGTCATGAGTTCACATTGTTCACAGGTAGTGACAGAGATGGTAGAAAAGTTGATCTTCCTTAAGATAATATACTATGCTCAAATAAGTGGAGAGCTCTATTTTAACCTTTTAACGTTATTTCATCCAACAATTAATATAATTGAAAACTGATATAAAAATTGGCACCAAAAGTGGTGTTCTATATGACTTGTAAATCAGAGATCTTACTAAATTTCATCACGTGCCAATTTAAAAATATTTTCAAGCTTCTTCTTCTCTGTTGCCCTCTATTTCTATTTCAGTGGCAGGAGGACTGAGGGTATAACAATACCGAATCAATGCCCACATTTTTTGGCCTCAGCATCTTGCTGTGTTGCTGCTGCTGGTCCTGCCTCTCTTCTGATGAATGCCATGATGGGTTGTTGCCACTCTTGCTGCTGTTGCCCAGCCTGCCTCTGCTACCCTTCTGCTTTCTTGGTTCTCCTGTGGTATTTTAGCCCTAAAAACAAAGGGAATTTTAAAAAAAGACAAAAACCCACTCCTCTTCTGCCTCTCACCGGATGCCTCAGGATCTTGTTGCCACTCTTGCTATTTCTGCCTGACTTCCTTTGCCACCTTGCTGCTCTCTTGGTTCATCACCCTGCAGTGTTGTTGGCACAGGTCTTGCTGCCATACCATTCACTGTATGCCTTGGGGTCTTATTTATTGTATTTATTTATTTATTTGAAATCATTTATTTCCCACCCCTCTGAAGTTCAAGATGGGGTGCAGTAAAAACATTCATAAAAATGGGACAGATGAGAACAAACAAATACAATTATCTATATGGCAAACATATACAAATTGGAGTGGAAAGCAAATGTAAGCCTGTTATAATTGTCTGCTGGCAAAATATACAAATAGGAGAGGAGAGTGGAATAGTGTCATTGTAATGCTTCAGTAAATAAATGAGTTTTTAAATAATTTCTTAAATTGCTTGGGATCCTGCGTGAGCCGTAGAGATAATGAAAGGGAATTCCAAAGAATAGGACCATGTATAGGGAAGTATTGCTCATGTGTGGAGGCTAAATGGGCAGCTTTGGGTGGAGGGACATCTAGTAAAAACTGACTCATGGAGCAGAGGGTCTGGACTGGTGTAAGGATATACCAATGTTGGTGCCCTTTTCCTTTCTTTTGGTACCTCGGTGCATGCGTTCATTCTACTGGTTGTACTGTTACGACTATGGCTGCTGTGCAGCCTCCTCACCACCAGAGGTCCCCCATGAACACACTCTCCTGTTTGGCCCAGTCTCCCCTGACTATCTGCTCCATGTCCGGAAGTCCCTATTTAACCCCGCCTAGCCCATGCCTCGGTGCTTTGGCATCGAGTTCCTTTGGGCTCCCTGCTTTAGCCTTCTGTTTCTTGCCTTGTGAGCCTTCAGACTTCCTTGCCTTGCTCTGTGGCCTTTGGGCCTCTGTTGATCTTGCTCTGTATGCCTTGCCTGCCTTCTTGTCCCCTCTGTCCCTGAATCCCTTTCTGTTGTTGCCCTCCTGCTTCCCCCTGCTTCCTTGCATCGCTTTGGACATTTTGAGGATCCATGTTTGGTGTGGTCCTTGTCCTGGTTTGTCTAGTTCTGTCATTGTCTGTCTTACTTGCCCTGGTTCCCCTCATCCAGCTCACGCTTACCTGCATCCAGTCTCACGCTTACCTGAATACTATCCTGATTCCACGCATACCTGCACTCAGTTCCAGTATAACAGACCACACTTACCTGCATCCACATCCACGTGTACCCACACGCTGTTCCAGTGTTTCCTGAAGTTCACTCTTATCCCCATGCTCTCAGCCCCAGAGACTCTTCTCAACCAGCACCCAGCACCAGAGACTCGTCTCAGCCAGCACCCAGCAACAGAGATCCTTCTCAGGCAGCACACAGCACCAGAGACTTTTCTCAGCCAGTACCCAGTACCAGAGGGCCTTCTCAGACGAGACCCAGCTCCAGGAATTCTATCATCCTGCACTCGGCCCCAGAGACTCTACCCAGCCTCACCAGATCATCTGCTATTACTCCCATCCTCCTGTCCTGTGTCACTCCTGCAGGTGGTGTTCACCACACCAGGCTACAGCCCAAAACCGTAACACTGTTTTGCTCTTGTTTGGGTGTTTTGGAATGTCTATGTCACTGTTTCTGATGCAGTGCCTTCCTCATGGTGGCTTAGGCTATTCACGTCACTGTTGGTACCCTTTGCCCATCTTTTGGTGCCGTGGCATATTCATGCCACTCTTGGAGTCATACAGTGCTGTTGTCTCTGCTGCTGATTCTGCCAGAAGTTTTAAAAAACTTAAGTGAAAAACCCCAAAGTTAGAGTCAAAAATAGGAAGCATTGCTGCTCGCACTAACTATAATATAAATGAATGACCCAATCGAAATTAATAAGCTTCCAATATGAACCGAAGAAATCAAACAAATCAGGAAACTGTACCAAAAATCCATTCTAACACACCTAGGACCTAATATTCAAAGTGCATTCAGCACTATTTAGCCGGAAAAACAGGACTTATGCTGCTAAGTATCAACCGCTGAATATGCGCCTATGTTCAGTGGCCACCACTTAGCCATATAAGCCCCTCATATGACTGAAAGTTACACACACAAAAAGTAGGTGTGTACTGGGCAGATTGGGGGTAGATCGAGGTAGCCGTATAACTTATATGGCTAACTACCGATATTTGGAGTTAGCACATAAGTCTATGCATAAATTTAATCGCCCCATAGAGCAAGTCTAAAGTTAACCAGGTAGATGTGCCACTGAATATACATTGCAACTTAGCTAGATAAGTTCTAACAGGCTAAGTTACTTACATGGCCAGCTTTGAATATCTACCCTCCCTATTACCTGCCTCATTTCTATTCTTTTCTATTCTAGCTCTTTATTTGATATCTGTGATGGTTGTTATCTGTGGATTATCCTAGAAACAGTAGTTACATAACAAAACAGGGACAAACATGGAACCCCATCACATCATTTCCATGAAGAGACTTCTAGCATTGAAGAAAGACTCTTTTTAAAGAGTGGAGGGATTTCCTAAGAATGAGCAATGTGAATTCCAAGGTTTGCTGTTCCATTCCCTTTTTCACCTTTATGAGTGTGGACCACAAGTCCCTTCCATCTCTCTCATTCCTTTTTTCTCCAGGAATTGCATTATTACCATTTCTATCAGACCCACCATTCTGAGGAATAGGTATGAATTTAGGACACAAATTCAAACCTACCACTTTATACCGCTACACTGAAACAGCTGACACTGATGTCTCATTGGGTTTCTTTGGATGCTGCTTTCACATCTACATCATCCTCATTATCATCATAGCAAATATGGGGCTACCAGGTCATTTAACATTTTCTGGATCATCATGCAGGAATGTCTGACCCTTTATAGTCTTTTTCCAGACAATTTCAAAGCATGGAACAAGTATTCTATGTCATCTCATAATGGGGGACTTTATACAGAGCCCCTTGCTTTACCCCCATTGCCCATTCTCTTGAAGCAGGCGTAGGCAGGACAAGTTTGATGTGCTCCCTAAAATCTGTGGGCATTTCAGATACTCTGCTAGAGTGTATGGAATTTTATAGGAGCTGCAGAAAGTGAATGCTCTGCCACAGCATGAAGAAAAGATGGAAGTTGTATACTAGGTAAGCACTTAAAAATGGAGTGATTTCATCAATTTTACATGTAATAGAGTCCCTTTGCCAGTAGACTCCCTCTAGATTGCAGTGCCAGAGTAAATTTTTATAATACAAATCTGCATGTACTGTTTATAATTTTTGTATAATTTGGCAAGTTTTTGCCTTTTGGTAAAATGGATGTAAATATAGGTTGAGTGTTGATCAATTTAGTCATTCTGCCATACCTCCCTAATCATAAAGCAGATTAGGTGCACAAATGGTATTCTCCTCCATCCTCCCAGTCAAGGATAAAGGTCCAGGCAGGGAAGCTCACATTCCTGAGATAAATGAATGGCTGAATAATGGTGCAGATGAAAGCATTTGGTTCCCTGGTTGATAGGATGATGTTTCAAGGATTGCTGAGCAGAGATGGGCTCCACATGTCAAAGAAAGTGTGCAGCATCTTCCATAACAGACTGGCAAACCTATTGAGGAGGGTGATGGGTGAACAAAACCCTAAGGTAAGTAAAACATTAAATACTTAAACAGAAATGGGAAAAAAAGGGAAATATTTAGAAAGCTATATACACACACTAATGCTCATGGTATGGGAAATAAAGTCCCAGATCTAAAGGCAGTCATTGAAGAAGTTAATTTAGATGTAGTGGCTTTCATGGAGACTTGGTGCACAGGAAACTATGACTGGGGCTACAACCTATTCAGGAAGGACCAGGAAGGAGGAAAGGGAGGAGTCTGACATTATATATATATAAAAATAATATTAAAGCAACAGAATTGCAGGGCTTATGAGGAAAGGAGGCGGCACTGTGGGTTAATTTGGAAAGAGAGAATGGGACATCTATTTATATTGGTGTAATACAGTAAAAAGATCTCCATCACAGACAGAGGAAATGAATAGAGATTTAATGGAGGATATTCACAAAATTACTATGAAAGGGGAGGTGCTATTATTAGGAGATTTCAATGTTGATTGGGACATCCCATCTGCAGAGTCTTCTGGAAACAGGGTGTTAACGCCCTTACCTCTCAGCATGCCTGGCATAGCATCCTGCACCGTGCAGCTTCCTACTTCCTGGCTAGAATTTCCTGCCACCAGGGCTACCTCTTTTAGGTCCTGCTACCAGGATTTCCTAGGGCGCTGGCTGATGATATCACATCTTGCCTTAATATATAAGGAAATCTTCTGCTATCACCCAATGGCTCAGCAATAGGTCTTCTGCTGTACTCTTGCCTGCAGTGTGTGTTGCCTTGTCTCTAGTTCTAGCCTTGTCTCCTGTTCCTGCCTTGCCTCTGCCTTCTCTACCTGCCGTGTCTGTGCTCACTTTCCGTCAGCCTCTGTGGACTGTCTTCTCGGTACTGACTTGGAACAGATTTTGATCTCACCTAATTGCCGCCTGCCCTGATCTTCACTTGTTTCTTGGCTCCTGCTTGTTTGCTGCCTGCTTTGACCTTGGTCTAAATCTCAGTTTCTGTGCTAGGTACCTGTCCTGTCCTTGGACTATTTCTGGATTTAGTTCTTGTCTCACCTTGTCTCAGCTGCCACTGCTGGGACCTGCTTGCACCACCCATGTAGCATCAACTCAGAAATAGCCCTAGGACTCACCCCTCCAGCTCATGTCACAGGGAGTTCTCAGATTCTATGGAAGGAGAATTGTTCGGTCAACTGGTTAAAAAAAACCCCACACAAGAGGGGGCAATACTGGACCTGGTGCTTGCCAACAGGGATAGGACCTCTGATGACTAGCATTAAACACACCGCTTGGGGTTTAACACAAATGCATACTTTTGAAATTGTAACTGATGGCTCTTTTGGAACAGCAAAAGATTTTATGAAATGCCCCAAGTCTCTTGTCCCATATGTTTGTCTTATTAGATTGTAAGCTCTATTGAGAAGGGGCTTTCTTTTTTGTGTTTTTAACAAAAGAAGGGAATATATCTCAAGTCCTTTAGAAAATCTTTATTGTGATAAAAGGACTTGCTGTTATGAACCAGCGCTGCCCGCGGGTCCCCCCATGAGCAGGCCACTTACCCTCGCTGCCTGTCTTCGCCGATGCGGCAGGACGCCGCTGTCGGCCTGCCCACGCGGCCTGGAGGCCGCCTGCATTTTTCCTCCGTTCCGCGGCCGGAGCCGCGGTCTCCTTCAGGGCTGGAACCGTCCCCGACGCTGCCTTTGTCTTTGCGGCTCTAAGGCCGCAGCCCCGGGCTGGAGAAGCGGCAGGAGCCGCCCCCGGGGCCTCCAGCATTGGCTGGAGCCGCTGCTCAAGTTGGAGCCTGCTCCCAGGCTCAGCCCTGCCTCTGCTGGCGTCTGACGCACAGACGCTGTGCAGGCCACTGGCCATGGTCCTGCACAGCCTCTGCTTCCTGCTACTAGGCGCGCGGCCACGTCTTTCTGCGATATTTAAAGGGCCAGACACAGGAAGTGTCTGGGCCCCTCCTTGATGACTGTTTTCTGCCTCAGCCCTATAAAGGGCTGCTCCGTCCATTGTTCCTGGCCTTGCATCGTCGTAGCCTCTTCACTCTGGAGGCTCCCGCCTGCCAGAGTCCGTGTAAGGTCTTCTCATCTCGTGGAGCTCCTCGTCTTGTCCATTGTACCATGTTATGTCTTCATGCCTGAGGTCCATGTCCAGGTGTCTTCGTGATCTCCTTCGTCCTGGTGTTCCTGCCTTCCGTGATGTTCCTTCCTTGCCTCGTCGTCTTAAGCCTTCTGGTACCGGTAGGCTGGGGGTCCCTCAGATGCAGTACTCCTGAGTGGACTAGCTTGCCGGTGGACTGTTGTCCTGTGCTCCTGAGCCGTCAAGTCCTGATGTGTGTTCCTGTGCTGTCCCGCTTCCATCGTGGTCCGTGACCAGTCTGCAAGGGCTGTGTAGGGCGCGTAATGGACAGGGTGGTCCGCGACTCAGTCCCGCGGGTGGCCTGAGTAGGGCGCCCTGAGAGACAGTGCCAATGTCCATGCCTCGTGTTGCCTTTGTGGATGTCAAGAATCTCGTCTGGATGCCGTCCACATCGATCCCAAGTGTCTACGTCATGGATGCCGTTGCATCAGCCTTGTGTCCTCGCCATGGATGCCGTTGCATCAACCCCGAGTCTTCGTGCCTTGTGATGCCGTCGCATCAGTCATGTGTCTTCGTCCCTGGATGCCGTTGCATCAGCCATGTGTCTTCGTCTGGATGCCATTGCATCAATCCACAGTCATGTCTTCATGTCAAGGCCCGTCTGCCTTCAACCTCAGGCCAGGCCTGCTGCTCCATGCTGCTCGCAGCAGGTCCAAAAGGGCCCGGAATGGTCGGAGGACCATTCATCTTCCAACATCCTCGGATGTTTGGCCATGGGAGCTTGCCGGCCTGGTGGAGAGGAGACCGTCAGCCATGCGGGGCCACCGTCAACCCTTGGCTCGGTCCAGAAGGTCTGGGTCGGGCTGAGGCCCATGGGCACACTAAACCACCAGAACACAACAGAATGCAAGGCCTTTCGAGGCCCGTACATAACACAAAACACTTTGTTTACCACACGGCTTTGATAGATCAACTTCCTTGTTGTTTTTTGTGTGTTTGTTCGGTGCTACGTATGTCATGCAGCACTACATAAATGCTAAGTAGTAGTAGTAGTAGTAGTAATGTTGTACTTGATGATCATCTGGGATCCTCCATTGATCACTGGATGGTGTGGTTCTCTATTAGAGTACAAGAGATGAAGGTTCACTCAATGGCAAAGGTCTTAGACTTCAGACAAACTAACTTTATTAAAACAGGGGAGAACCTCAAAGAGGCATTAGCACGTTGGGAAAATATAGGGGAGGTAGAAGAGCAGTAGGCAAAGCTAAAAGGAGATAGAAGGTCAACTAACTTTTTTCTTAGGATAGTAAATACAAGAAAGAGGAAAAAGATGGTGCTGTGATTTTCTAAAGCAGTAGCTGAAAAAGTAAGGAGAAGATGTTAGTATGTATAAACCACAAGAGATCACAGAAAGTGGAAACAATATCTGGAAAATCTAAAAGAAGCAAGGAAAATAGGAATGCAAAAATTCAAATAGAATTAAAAATTGCAAATATGGTAAAACGGGGGCAACAAGATTTTTTCTTATATATGCTAGTGATAGAAGAAAGTGCAAAAGTGGTATTGTAGGACTCAGAGGTTAAGGGGAGGAATACATAGAGGTTGATGAGGAAAATGTTAAATTGCTTAAAAAATATTTCTGTTCAGTTTTCACTGTGGAAGGGCCAAGAGCAGGATCACATAATACAAACACAAATAAGATTGGACATGAGGTAAAACTCAATTGATTTTCAGAACAGTGTTTTCATGAGGAACTAACTAAACTTAAAATATATAAGGCGATGAGGCTGGATGGGATAAATCCAATGATATTCAGGGAACTTAGAGAAGTCCTGGCAGCTCCGCTGGCTGTCCTTTTCAATACTTCTTTAGAGTTGGGAGTAGTTCCAGAGGACTGGAGAAGGGTGGATGTGGTTCCTATTCGTAAAAGTGGAAATAAGGAGGAGGCTGGGAACTACAGGCTGGTTAGTCTGACCTCCATAGTAAGCAAACTAACAGATTTCACTGCTAAAGCAGAGGATAGTGCAGTTTCTAGAATCCAATGGATTGCATCATCCAAGGCAGCAGTGTTTTACCAGATATATATTTTGTCAGAAGAATTTGATCAATTTCTTTGATTGGACAACCAGAGAGCTGTACTTGTTATTAGGTCGTGAATTATAGGTTTTTTTTTCCTGATAGCTTGATTGTTAATTAGTAGTATGGTTAAGGAGGTAAACAGTAAAGTGTAGGGTTTTGGTAAAGTATTAGTTGTCGAAATTGGAGTTATTTGGTGAGGTCAAGATGTGACATACTTGACTTGGAGTGGACTCTATCTTCCATTTCCTATAACCATAGGGATTCATGGTGTAATCTTGAAGGGTCTGGCTACTATCTGAAATAGAGCAAAAGTAGAAGTTTAACATAAGTAAAGTGGATATAAAGTGCGCACGAAGGGGCGCACGAAGAGGCGCACAAAGAGGCATGCTCCTTTGTCACGCACCTTCAGCGTGCGACGCTCCGGCACGAGTGCCTCCGGCATTGCAGGAGAGCCCTTACGCTGATGCCTCCTGATGACATCAGAGGTAGGGCGAGGTAAACCCGTGCAGCTTAAGGGTAGGGCTTGGTAGAATTGCCCAATTCAAACTCACAGCGTTTTTAAATCTGGCAAAACTCCCGCCTTGAAGCTGGGAACAGTGTGATGAGTCCGATGTGAAGGATTCAAAGATGAGTTCGGCATTGCAGGAGAGTCCTTAAGCTGACGCCTCCTGATGACGTCTGAAGTAGGGCGGGGTAAACCTGTGCGGCTTAAGGGTAGGACTTTGTGGAATTGCCCAATTCAAATTAACAGCATTTTAAAATCTGTTGAAACTCCCGCCTTGAAGCTGGGAGCAGTGAGATGAGTCCGATGAGAAGGGTTCAAAGATGAGTCCAGCGTTGCAGGAGAGACCTTAAGCCGATGCCTCCTGATGACATCGGAGATAGGTAGTCTCTTCTGACTTCCACAAACTAGTGTAGAACTGTGATAAAAAGAAAAACCCACTATAAAAGAGCTCAGTGTGGAGGCATTTGGCTGAGGATTGTCACTGCAATGACCAGACTAGATAATTACCAAAAAGTGGAAAAATCCCCTAGTAATTGTGAATGAAAGACTCATGACACCAGAATTCCAGTGCTGGTTCTGATTCTGCAGTAGGCCCAAAGAAGAAGGGATCAAAGGAGAAAAAAATAAAAACTTTGTTGCTAGAGTTGGCAGAATTGGGTAAAGCTCATTTTCCAGTTGTTT
This sequence comes from Rhinatrema bivittatum, assembly GCF_901001135.1. NCBI lineage: Eukaryota > Metazoa > Chordata > Amphibia > Gymnophiona > Rhinatrematidae > Rhinatrema > Rhinatrema bivittatum. Next base: position 339,566,168 of record NC_042616.1, on the reverse strand, counting down.
CTGCCAGATACAAGGCATACATGCAAAGATAAATTAGGAATTATATAACTATGCCTAATCAGAAGCCACAAAGTTAGGATTTCAAAAATGATGTTCAATTGACATCTAGCAGTTCATATTCAGATATAGCTGGCTAAGTAAGTTAGCAAGATAAGACTTATTCAGCTAACTTAGCCAGGATATTTGGTGGTGCGGCCATACCACTGAATATACTCAGATAAGTTGCAATAACTGTCTAACTTTAGGCCTGTTCAATAGCAGGTCTAAAGTTAGCTGGATACTTTAGCCAGATAAGCTTGAATATTGCTCCTTATCTAATCAGATAAGAGACTGAATATACCAAAACTTGCCATGTAGACGGATAATTTTAAGTTATTCATTTAATTGGCTTTTGAATACCTACTTCCTAGTGTGCCTTTCTATAAGATAGTAGTCCCAAACAGGAAATTACAGAGCAGACTAGTACAGTGCAAAGTAGGTCAAAGTACTTCTAACAATGTCACTCAGCAGACATAATAGGAAAGAAACATGATTTTTTGTTGCTGCTCATTTATAAGGTTAAAATAGAAAAAATAGATTCAATCTTTTCTTTGATGAGGTACCAAAAATTGTTCACAGAAATAAAAACATTGTATATTGTCCTTATTAGTTTAATGGAAAGAAAGAATGATAATGTAATATTCAGGTTTAATAACATTGTAAAACAAAGATTTACTGAAATATGTTGCTGTTACTAGACTTGGACCGTTGGCCCGAGGTGGAGTTGGCTCAACCTGTGGGGTGAACCCCACCGGTCCCCACCGTCAAAAGGTGAGGTTGGTCGGGAAGCAGAGGCAAGCAAACACTTCATCAGGTCCAGCCCACATTCCCCGCAGGTTCAGACCTTGGGTGCCGGGGCCAGTTGGACTTAGGTGCCCTTTCTGCATGGCAGGTCCCGAGGGCGGCCGAGGTGGTAGGGCGAAGGCTGAAAACAAGAGTGGCTCTGGTCTGAGGTCTGGCAGGTGGCTAAGGGCGAGGTCAATATCCATTCTGGGGTCTGGGCCGGTGGCTGTAGGTGAGGGTCAATATCCGTTCTGAGGTCTGGGCCGGTGGCTGTAGGCGAGGTCAAGGTCCTTTCCGAGGTCGAGGTACAGCAGGAAGGCAAGGCAAGTTGGAGGGCTGAACTAACAACAGAGGCCTGAGGCAAGTAGAAGTACTTGTTGCCAAGTCGTAGAGTGATCGGGGAAGCTCACTTAAGAAGCCCCGGAGTCCTGATGTCAGCTGGGGGCCAGACCTGAATTTCCTGCAGTGGCCCCTTTAAGAGGTAGGGCATCAGCATGCGCGTGTGGGCTAAGGAGTGTCCAGGATATTGGAGCCAGCGGCATCTTCGGCCTCCACGCGGTCATGGAGGGGCCGGAGCTGACGGGGAGTACAGGCTGTCAGACTGTGGGTGAGTAATGGCGCCCGCGGCATGTTAATGCCGAAGTACTGTTGCATAGGAATAGCAAAGAAGAAACTTCCATAGGAAGAGCAATTTTCAAATAATCCGCAAAGAGGTAAAGTCTGTGGGTACTTTGTACCCCTAGACTGTATCCTGAGCTTTCAAAGTGGACTTATACATGTAAGTTTGATTTCAAAATTTACGGGTTTGTCAATTCCATGTGTGGACTTACACTCTGAAAGTAGGGATGTGCATTCGTCACATCTATTTTGGCAGGAATGCATGTACCTCGCTGACTTTCTAGTATACACGGGAAACAGAGAGTTATGCATGTCATTTTAATAATGAGATACACACATATTATCCATTTCCCCCTGTGAACTAGAAAGTCAGTGAGGTAAACAATTACCGTGGAAACAGATGTAATGAATGCACAACCCTGTTTGAAAGTTGCACCCCTGCTGAAGCAGGTAGAACTTTCCGCTTATAGATTTATATGCATTCTTTCAAAAATCGAAAGAATGTATGCAAATCCTTTCCCTGCTCCAACTCCGTTCCTCCTAGAATGCCTACTTTCAATTTGTGCAAAATGGGGTTTCATGTGTACTTTTACATTCACAACTCCCAGGCTGATTTTCAAAGCATCGTCTTAAGTCCTTTTAAAAATCAAGCTCTTAGTTGCTAAAATAATTATTTCTCATCATAGTATTTATTCCCACATAAAACTGCTATTGTGCCTGCAGCAGCAATTCATTTAATACAGAGGCAAGTAAGATTTCTACAGTTTGGCTCATCCCATGCTCACACTTGTAAATTTAATCTTGTTTCAGAGTTCAAAAGGCACATTTTAAACACCTACAGCAAACCAAATTCTTTTTTCTATGACTCAATTAAGATTCCCTTGATCAGGTTGATTTTGATACAGGGATCAGCATTGGGATCTGAGGTGAAGGCACATCTTGTTCTTACCTACAAATGATATATACTGCATCACAGTTTATTCCAACAAGGATGAGGAGTTTTACTGGTGATCCAACATCCATCACCCTCTGGCTGGAAAAACCTGCCATTTGGTATTCAGGCAGCTTATCAAACAACGCAGATGCTGTGACATTAAACAATCTGGGCAGGCTGAATGGGCAAATTGGTCATTGCCTGTCATCATTTACAATGTTATGTATTATAACATAGTTTGATTTATGTAGCCACTATGTTATCAGTATCTGCCAGGAGCTACTAGTTGCTGACAAGTGGAATGCATTCATTTGGATATGAGATCTGTTCCAATAACTTCCTTTTGAAGGTGTCTGGGGTAAGAGAGGGAATGAGTTGTTACTCGCTCTCCTTTTTGTTTGCCTTTGTTTTATTTTTACATTGTTCCTGTATTGTATCCATATTTTTTCTGTACTTTTTGTTTCTGTAATGCTGCCTTTGATTTGAAGTTCTACTTGCTCATTAATTTAAATATGTGTTTGAGACGAGATTTAGTAGATGTTTCCTGGGGAATTGAGTTTGGGGCAATGGCAGATATAATTCAGCCAGGGGCGGGTTGCAGGAAAAACATCAGCCCGGGGGATTTTTTTCAAAACCAGTCCATGGGGTATGACTGACTCTCTTGTGCACTTTCCCTGCAGCACATATTTCCACAGCTCCTAAACGCAAGCCAAACTGATCTTTGAGGTCTTTGGGAGGTATATCATGTGACCTAGAGCCTGGCAAAATTGAGTCAAAAAATCTCCAATATAAATTTCACATTTCTCCTAAATAACTAGAGAGTACAGCACAACCTAGACCAGGGCTCAGGAAGCAGCTGCATTCAGCATTCCACCCATGCAATCAGCTGGGCCCCCTACAAGTTTGGTTACATCTCTTATATATATCCTAGGTTTCTGCTCTGGTGTTAAAGTAAGTTCCTTGCTAATCAATCAGCACTTGAACTAGTTGCTAACTAATGAGACAAGCAGACTGCTAGCCCATGTCAGAGACACATACATACACAAAGTCTCTCAGACACAAACACTCACTTTGTCTATATCTGAGAGTGATTGTGTGTGTGTGTGTATGAGTGTCTGACTCATACACTCTTGCTCTCAATGTGTGGGTGTGAATTTATATTATAGAAAGAGAGTGAGAGAGTATATGTGTCAGAAAAACACCCCCATACACACTATGTGTCATAGAGAAAGACACCCACATACACACCCACACACACACACACTCACACACTCACAGACACAATATGTGTGTGTGTGTGTGTGTGTGTGTTGGGGGGGGGTCTCTCTGACATACAGCTACTATCTCAGACATGCACATTACACTGTTGTGCTGCTGCTCGTGTGCTCAAAAAGTGAGTAGAGTCCGTTCCAGTATGCCATGTCATGTAAAGTTTTGCTTGCTACCAGCCCTTCCCCAACCTAGAGCAGTCCCCTCCCTTTCCCATTCCCACCATTCTTGGCACCCCCACTCTCCAGGAGGCTTATGATTCTATAGCCAGCTGTCCCTACTTAAGCTCAGCTCAGCCCAGCCCAGCCCAGGCACCTCAAACAGAAGCCTCCCCAACACTGCACAGGCACTTCCTCCTGGTTCATGCCCTCCCTTTCTGTGACCGCAGCTTGCCTCTGCTTCTCCGTGCCCCATCACCACCAGTACCACTATTCCCATTGACAGTGTGTTATACAGAGTCTTCTGCTTTTATGGTTCCCCAGGCTCTGTTCAGCCTACTTCCTACTGCTGTTCCTCCAGAGCTTTAAAAAAGAAAAATTAAGCCCTGGTCGAGACTGGGCTCCAGATGAAATCCTGCTTTCCCACATGGAGCCAGTGCTAATGCAAGGGTATTAGATGTCCTAAGCGAACCTTATAGAGAAGGGCTACCAAAATGATAAGGGGAATGGAACAACTCCCCTATGAGGAAAGACTAAAGAGGTTAGGACTTTTCAGCTTGGAGAAGAGATGGCTGAGGGGGGATATGATAGAGGTGTTTAAAATCATGAGAGGTCTAGAACGGGTAGATGTGAATTGATTATTTACTCTTTTGGATAGTAGAAAGACTAGGGGGCACTCCATGAAGTTAGCATGGGGCACATTTAAAACTAGTCAGAGAAAGTTCTTTTTTACTCAACGCACAATTAAACTCTGGAATTTGTTGCCAGAGAATGTGGTTCGTGCAGTTAATATAGCTGTGTTTAAAAAAGGATTGGATAAGTTCTTGGAGGAGAAGTCCATTACCTGCTATTAAGTTCACTTGGAGAATAGCCACTGCCATTAGCAATGGTTACATGGAATAGACTTAGTTTTTGGGTACTTGCCAGGTTCTTACGGCCTGGATTGGCCACTGTTGGAAACAGGATGCTGGGCTTGATGGACCCTTGATCTGACCCAGTATGGCATTTTCTTATGTTCTTATGTTCTTACATTCCCGCCCCCCCCCCCCCCCCAACTACCCCATCTCTCTCAGACAAATGATTAAAAAAATTATGAATGTATAATAACAGATTTTACATGGAAAAGGACATTCAAAGTACAGTTTTTTTGAGGTAAAAATATCACAAAATCTATATTATATATACGTGCACTGCTATGATGCCAACCAGAAAACCCTACAAAAAAGGACACGTGGAACCCATAATACATTAGGCAAATTATAATGCGTGTTAGGTGTGGGCTTGACCCTCAGAAAACCATGATTAAATTGAATAACAATTACACACAGTAAACCTCCCATACCAAAACTGCACTAACTGACAACACTTAAACACTGACAATCCTATGTGGATCCTTAAGGAGATAAATCCAATAGTCCGGGGGATTAGCAGTAACAAAAGGGAGGAAGTAAACGGGAACTAGTAAAGAAAAAAAACAGGGTAGGACATAAAAAAAAAAATAATGAATGGGATAGACTGTGGCTCCCTAAGGAGCTAAAGCTAAGAGACATGGGGGTTAGCAGTAACAATTAAATTACACTGGGTAAGAAGGTATAACCCTAGTGACAATGAAAGGGCCCAGACTAAAGGTCTGTGATTCAAATTCAAAATAAGATTGTGGGGCAGACTTGATGGGCCATATGGCCTTTTTCTGCCATCAGTTCTATGTTTCTATCTATGAAATGGCAACATTGCAAATATTACACACCAGGCCCTAAAACATCAATATACCTATTCGGAAAACAGGACAGGCCAAACTATTCTAGAGCTCTGTACAGAAACTATATGCTAGCAGAATACCTCACCTCAGACACCCATGCAGAATGCTGAAAGACCGTCACCAAATACAACAGCAGACATGCTAGGAACTGTGGACCCTTGACCCGAGGTGGAGTTATTGCTACCTAAAGGGTTGGGCCCCACAGGTCCCTACTGTTGGGAGGCGAAGCTGGCCGGGAACAGAGGCAAGCTGGGACTTCGCCAGTACCGGCCCTCATACCCTGCAGGTTGAGCCCTTGGGTGCCGGGGCCATCTGGACTTAGGAGTACTTCTCTGTGGCTAGTCCCAGAGAGAGTAGATGACTGGATGCAGAGAGTGTCAGAGAGATTAGGTACAGTCCAAGACAGGAGCACTCTCATAGGGAGAAGGAGAGAGTCTCAAGGGGTGCAAGGCCACTGCAGCTCCAAAGAGTGTAGAGCAGGACCACATGGCAGTGGCCTCGAGATGAGGAGGTGCGGAGACTTGAACTGTGGTATGCTGAATAGGGGCTAGAGCGGGGAACCTGCTGTTGCAGGTGCCAGAAGAGTAGCAGGACCGAGGTACTGCTCGGGACATGGCAATGCAGAGACACAGCCTTCTGTAGTAGAAGTGCTGGAGAGTGCCTCGAGGAGTGGGGACACCAAGACACAGTCCGGTGGAGTTACAGCGCTGAGCCAGGTCTTGAAGAGTAAAGGCACTGGAGCAAGATACTGAAGGTAGACGTTCCGTGGGAGTCCCGAGGAGAAGAGGGCACTGCGGTAGGGGCTCAAATGCAGAAGCACTGAGTCAGGCCCCGAGGAGCGGGAAGCGATGTGAGGGAGTCCAGATGGAGTAGCGCTGAGCCAGGCCCGAGGAGCGGGAGGCACTGAGACAGGAACCCCAGTGGAGAAGCACAGAGGTCCGAAGTGCAGGAACAACAGGACTGTTGAGAGGAACTGGCACAATAGGAACCAAGGGGACTCGTAGCTGAGTCGGTTAGTGGTGGTTGGAGGTGAAGTTTAAATATCCCAGGCCTGTGAGTCATCAGCCGGGGACGAGCCTGAGGTTCCCGTCATTGGCCCCTTGAAAGGGAGGACGATGGCGCATGCCTAGGGAGGACCAGGGTCGGAACCGTCGGTCTGGTGGCGTCCCAACCACCACGTGAAGCAGCATGGAGCAGGAGGAACGCGGCGGCAGCGAATAGCCACTGCGCGAGTGTACCGGGTTAGTGAGCTAAGAATGACTGAGGTAAGTCGAGCCTGCCACAGGCGGCCGCGACGGTGGTCATAACAAGACACATCAAACACCACCCAATAATTAAAAAAAATAAAAAAATCCACTCTCAATACCTGAAAACTTTTGTTTACAGTCACCATGAGCTTGTTGGTGGATTATTAGGGGCGGGAGAGGGAAGATATGCACAAACTTTCTCCTATCTCTCATGTGTTCATCCTCAAAAACTCACACACATGTGCTCTCTCTCTCTTATGCTCCCATACAAACATTCTCTCTCACACATGAATGTTCACTCATAGAAACATAGAAACATAGAAACATAGAAATGACGGCAGAAGAAGACCAAATGGCCCATCCAGTCTGCCCAGCAAGCTTCCCTCTTTTCTTCTCCATACTTATCTGTTTCTCTTAGCTCTTGGTTCTAATTCCCTTCCACCCCCGCCATTAATGTAGAGAGCGGTGGAGGAGCTGCATCCAAGTGAAATATCTAGCTTGATTAGTTAGAGGTAGTAGGAGTAGTAACCGCCGCAATAAGCAAGCTACACCCATGCTTATTGTTTTACCCAGATTATGTTATACAGCCTTATTGGTTGTTTATCTTCTCCCCTGCCGTTGAAGCAGGGAGCTATGCTGGATATGCGTGAGGTATCAGTTTTTTTCTTCTCCCCTGCCGTTGAAGCAGAGAGCTTCATGCTTGCTCACACATACATGCACGCTCGCTTACACACACACACACACTCTCTCAAGCACGCACATACACATGCATTCATTAACTCATTACCATTCTCTCTTACTTTTCACCCCCTTGGCATCTAAAGATATTTTTTTAAACAAGCTGTTTTACTCACACTCTTGGAGGAAAGCAGGTAGGCAACTTGCTGATAATTCTGGAGGTGTCCCATGATGTGGGAAGAGGAGGGCTGAAAGGCCCTGATGTTGGGAGGAGAAGGAACACTATTTTTTGCTATAGCTAATTATATGTAGGTGCCAGCAGGCCTTCAACCAGCGGTGAGGCAACAGCACGGGAGATCTGCTGGTTGCATCCTGCTGGCACAGGAGGTGATAGAGGCAGAGATGGGAGAGGAAGCTACAAGAGTGCTTCCTGCTGCAGTGGTGTTTCAGGGGGAGGGGTGCTTGAGGAGCCAGTCCATGCCATCTTGATGCTGCTTGGAGAGTTGCGCGTGGAGTCTTCGTGCTGATGCTTGGGAAGGTGCTGGGGGAGCCAGCCTAATCCACCGCGGTGCTGCTTGGGAAGAAGAGCGGGAAGCCGGTCCATAGTGCTGCAGCTGTTACCTGCACCATAAAAATTAGACAGCAAACCATGAAGAACCTTGAGGAAAGCTCCAGCTCTGTGGGGATGGTGTTGGTCACAGAGGCTCCGCGAGCATATTGCAGCTGTAACCAACATACACCAACCCACGTGAATGGCCGGACCAGCCCACAGGGGCATGCCCGAAGCCCAACAGGCTAATCCACCCCTGAACTCAGCCTATACGTCACCTAATAGTAAGGTTTGGGGTCTACTTCTTCTCAATCATTAGTCACTGCCTTCGTTCACTGAAGAAGAAAGGTGGTGGGGATATGGCTCATGTGCTTAGTGTAGCATTAATAAATGTTCAGTCAGTACACAACAAGTTGCTCCATTCTATTGAGCTCAGAAAAAAGACAACCACACCTACTTATTCTCCTCGACCTATCGGCGGCCTTTGATACGGTCAACCACTCAATCCTTCTCCACCAATTAGCTGATATTGGTATCTCAGGTGCTGCCCTCGACTGGTTCCGCTCTTTTCTCAGCAACAGATCATTCAAGGTAAAAATCAATAACAAAGAATCACAATCAATCAGCTCAAACCTGGGAGTCCCTCAAGGCTCTTCCCTCTCCCCTACCCTTTTTAACATCTATCTGCTAACTCTCTGCCTCCTCCTTTCTAAGCTGAAAATCAAACACTTCATTTACGCGGACGACATCCAAATTCTCATCCCAATTAAGAAATCCCTACAAAATTCTTTAATCTTCTGGGAGAATTGCTTTCATGAAATCAGCGCCCTCCTCACCAAACTCAAATTAGTAATCAACAAAGACAAGACGGAATACCTCATCATCTCCCAGGAAGACAACCCCTTGTCTAGAGAAACAGCCTCACCCATTAATGGTCAACCACAAATAATCTTCAACTCTCCCTCCAACCTTACATCAACTATCCTGAACAACCTCAAAATCTCAGCCTTCGTAAGAGACCTAGGAGTGCTCCTCGACAAATAGCTCAACCTGAAAAAATGTGTAAACAACACGACAAAAGATTGCTTCTTTAAATTACAAGTTCTGAAAAAGCTAAAACCGCTCCTGCACTTTCAAGATTTCCGCCTGGTTCTACAATCTATCATCCTTACCAAAATTGATTACTGTAACTCTCTGCTACTCAGTCTACCAGCTACCACCATTAAGCTTCTACAGATGTTATAGAACTCTGCGGCCAGGATCTTGACCAACTCTAATAAGAGAGACCACATCACACCTATCCTCTACAACCTCCATTGGCTACCGATCAAATACAGAATTCTATACAAAGTTCTGACCATCGTGCATAAATCCTTATACAACTCAGCCCCAATGGATCTCACATTTTACCTACGCACCAACAAAACCACGAGACCGATCAGAAAAGCTTACCAAGGCACCCTCTTCGTCCCTCAAGCCAAAACCTCGCTAAGTAATAGGGCACTATCCACTGCAGGTCCTACCCATTGGAACACACTCCCACCAGAACTCAGACAAGACTCCTGCCAGATTTCTTTCAAGAAAAAACTGAAAACATGGCTATTCAGCCTTGCGTTTCCTTGAAGGCCCAAAATGTACTACCCACAACAACTTTGATTGGTCCTATATGTTATTAATTCACCCTTAAATCCTCCCCTTTCTTACACCTTCTTTTCTATTCACCCCTCCACCCTATCTTCCATTCCCCATGTCCGCCCCCATTCTCCCGTCCTAGTATTCCTTCTCAATCCAGGCAATCATTCGCCTGATTTCTTTTTAACATTAATGGCACATTTACTCACTTTTTGTATAAGAATTGTTACCAATGGTTCTAAATGTTTAAATGTTCCCTGTTTTTTATGTAATGCTCACAAGCACTCTTATTTGTTCCTGTTCTTTGTTCCATGTAATGCTCTTAGGCAAGTTGAATTGTTTCACTGTAAACCGGTTTGATTTGCATCCAATGCAAGAAGATCGGTATATAAAAAAACCAAAAATAAATAATAAATAAATAAGTTGCTCTTAATTAATGAAACTCATTTGGATGTGTTATCAATTACTGAGACCTGGCTAAAAGATGTTCATGGAATTATTTTGTCCCACCTCTTAAGTATGCTGTCTGATTTATCATCAGGATCATATAGACCACAAGGGTGAGTGAGCGGGGAGTAGTGATGATCTGTAAAGACAGCATTAAGCTCTATTTGACTCCTGAGTCATATATAAAGCAGTTTGTGAAGCCATTTTTTGCTAACATTTTTTGAAATTCAATCAGGGGCTGTTTTGATTTTGATAGTATATTGGCCCCCAGGTAACATTGAAGAAGGGCTGACAGCATTTATGGAAGTGGTTAGTGATGCTTTCCTACATTTCCCCCTCGTATTAATTGCAAGAGATTAAAATATTCATTTAGAATCTCCAGTTTCTAATCCAGTTAGTATCTACTTGCTTTTATGCTTTCCTTAGGCTTTTGTCAATTGGTAAAGGAGCAGACTCATAAAGCAGGCCATCTTTTGGATATCATTTTTTTCCTGTGCCCTTGTCTGACCACCGTGTTATTACTATTGCTAGATGCTTAAATCCTGTTAGTGATAGTGATCAGGTGAAAACTATCTTTTCATGACAGAGAGCTGATGGAGTCTCTAAAGTTGCTAGAATCCTTGCTAGCAATAGATGAGTTACTTAATCTTCCTGATTTGGAAGATAAGATTTCTTGGTGGCATTGTGAGCTTTTATGGCACTTGGTGTGATTGTTCCACTTACATCTTGGGTTTTGCCTGTTAAGAAAGGAGCCCCCCTTGGTTTACTGAGTAGCAAGGTACCATTAAATAAAGTAAAGGCAAGCAGAAAAACAGCCAACTGAGGAAAATAAAAGTTGATGGCTGTTAGTCATATAAATATAAGGAAGCTATTTTATCTACTAAAAAAGCTTCCTTTACTGAGACTCAGAGAAAGGTAAGAGAGACTCTCAAAGTGCATTTTCAACTGTGAATAACTTATTACAGCCTTGGGTAGTGGTCGAGGTGACGCTATTGCCTCTTCACATCTGTGAAAGTTTTGTTGCTTTCTTTTCCAATAAAACTGATGCCATTTATTCAGATTTGAAAACCCTTAAATGGGCTTCTGTAGGACCTGCTCCTCAGGAGGGATGTTTCTTTAATGTTTAAGGAGGTTCAACCATTTGCATTCCATGAATTTTCTGAGAGAAAAAGAGATCAAGCAGATTATACAGGCCATTAGGCCAACCTCCAGCACTTTTGATCCTTGTCAGACATGGTTATTAAAATCTGCAGATCTGTTGGAAGTTGGAGCATGTAATGTAATTAACGCTTCGCTTTCACAGGTATATGTACCAGCTTCTTTGAACCAAATAGATGTGAGAGTTCATGTTATAAAAAACTAACTTTGATGCTTGGTAGCTTTAGACCACTGGCAATTGTCCCTTACTTGAATAAACTAATTCTTATTACAGCTGCAGGATCTTATGGAGGCTGGTAATCACTTAGATCCATACCAAGTCAGGTTTTCAAGAGGAATATGGGACAGAGGCTACATTAACATCATTGTGTGAAAATGTTTCAATTGATATGGATAAAGTTGGGAATGTTTATTGGTGCTTTTGGATTTAAGTGCTGCATTTCATATGCTCCACCATAAGATTTTACTTTCTCAGCTGAAGGTTGTTGATATTATGGGGGCATCTTTGAAATGGTTTAGGTCCTTTTGGCAAAAAGGAACTCAGGTAGTTGTTTTTGGTAATATTCAATCATACCCAAGGCCAGTGTTGCGGAGCATTCCTTAGAGGTCTATAGTGTTGCTTCTATTGTTCAATCTATAAATAAGACCATTGGGGAAAGTAAATCAATAATTTGGTATTAGGTATTTTTGTTTCACTGATGATAGCCAACTATATCTTCCTTTAAGTGAAATACGTGCTAATTCATTAAAGATGTTATCTCACAACTGGTTAAAGAGGAATACATTTATGATAAAAGTGTTGCATGTCGCTAAGCTGGGCACATTGGAATTGGGTGTGGTTCAGTTATCACACAACCAAAAAAGATTATTGCAATCCAAAAATAGTGAATTAAACTAACATATATAGTATAGATAGCTATAAAAATATTTTTTAAAAAGGCTCAATCTTGTCAAAAATTGATTCAGGCAGTACTGGCTGCTTCATAATATGTAATCATCTTAAGCCAAAAAACATTCTAAAGAATCAAAATAATTGGTATGTCCGGGAATGAATGAGGCACAGGAGTTGGCAGTATTCAATTTATTTATTTATGAAGTTTTATATACCATGATTCGGTAATGCCATCACAACGGTTTACATATTTCAACAAGGGGATATAAAGGTTTACAAATAACAAAAAAGGGGGGAAATTAGATAAGTAGTACAGAGATCATCATCAAGGTAAAAATAAATGTACAGGGAGGTGTGGGTACAGGTATAGTCAGATTAAAGTACAGTAGGTAATGGATTTCTCCTCCAAGAACTTATCCAATCCTTTTTTAAACACAGCTACACTAACTGCACTAACCACATCCTCTGCAACAAATTCCAGACTTTGTGCGTTGAGTGCAAAAGAACTTTCTCCGATTAGTTTTAAATGTGCTACATGCTAACTTCATGGAGTGCCCCTAGTCCTTATATTATCTGAAAGAGTAAATAACCGATTTACCTGTTACGATCCTGCTCGCGGAGCTCATCCCGTGAGCAGGCCTTCACTCACCATTCCTGATGCCGCCGGACCATGCTGCCGCCCAGACTGCTGCTTTTGCATCCCGCAGTGGGCTGCCGCCAATGCCATCTTCATGCAGCCCAGAGGCCACAGCTGTCATCTGTCTTCATGACCTGGCCGCTGCTGCTCCTTCATCTTCACGGCAGCCACTGCATATTTCTTCCATCTGTGACAGGAGAGCCACCGCCAGGACCTCCTGTCTTTGCGGCCCGAGTGCCGTTGTCGGGTCTCTTCTTCACGGCCCGGTGGCCCTCCGGGAATCCTCTTCATGGTCTGTGCCACTCGGGAAGCTACTGCTAACGCCATCTTGCAGCCTGAGGTCGCTCCCGATGCCTGCCTGTTCCTCCATCCATGCGGCAGGGCCGCTGCTGTCCTTGGTTCTGCTCTCAGGCCCTCTAGGCGCTGGCGCCTGCCTCTTCTTCTGTATTTAAAGGGCCAGTGGCGGGAAAAGCCTGTGGCCCCACTGGAAATCCTCATCACTTCATTTCCTGCTTTAGCCCTATTTAAGGGCTCACTTCCAGTTCCTCGGGTCCTTTGGATCGGATTTCATGGTTGTCCATGTTCTTCCTTGCCAGTCCAGGTCCTCCGTGGTCTTCATGTGTCCGAGATGGTTCTTTATTCCATGTCTTGATGTTCCTGGTCTCATTCCTCGATGGAGCTCTTTCGTTGCCTAGTCCTGATGTTCCAGATGTCCTGATGTTCTGAAGTCCTGATGATCCTGTGTTCCGAATATTCCAAGTTCCAAGTGTTCCAAGTTCTGAGTCTTCCAGTTCTTTGAGTCCTCCAGATGGCCATCCCGAGGGTAAATCCATTTAGATCCAGTTCCTGTTTCCGGTCATTGGAGCCTTGTTTGGTTGGATTCCCTTCTAGCACTCATCTCATTCTCACGTGGTCTGCAACCAGCCTTCCTAGGTTGTATAGGGCGCGCAAGCGGACAGGGTGGTCTATGACCAGCCCATGGCAGGCTGTGTAGGGCACCCTGAGGGACAGTGCCCACCTGCACCTTCCAAGACCTCGTCTGCATCCTTCCAAGTTCCAAGCCCTCGTCTGATTCCTTCCAAGTTCCAAACCCTCAACTTGTTCCTGCCCTCAGCCTCCGTCTGGCCTCACGCACTAGTCGTTCCCAAGTGGTGGGTCTAGAAGGGCTTTCAAGTGGCTGGAGGGCTACTCCTGAGACCAGCACTGCATTGCTGGGTCTCACTGGTGCATGTAGGTCCAGTGGAGGGCTGATCCTGCTTGGTTCCTGTTCCGAGTTCCTTGCCTCAGTTTCAGTCCTGCTTGTTCCTGCTCCACCCATGCTTGCATGCTCTCACCTCCCACAGTGTGCCTTGGGGCTCCTCCTTGAGTCATGCCGTCGTTCAGGGGCTCATGCTCTCCCATGAGCTAGCGACCACGCCTCCGTGCCCTCATCACCGGCTGTAGGCCGTGCCTTCATCAGGATCCGAAGTCCACGGTCTCAACAAGACCTCTCATCTATATACTTTACTGACCGTTAGGATGTTACAAAATCCACTGGTTATATGGAACACAATCACTGGGCACTAAGCTTTACTGAAAACAGAAGCTAGACTAGATGCAAAAAATTTCAAGCAGTGCTTTCAAAACAGTTTTCTCGTTCCACTATAAACACAGCCTGAATGTGATGCAAGGCTTAAAAGATTGTGACAGGACAATGATAAGAACTCACTGTTTAGTTGCATAAAATTGTCACCCCTTCAAAGGATCTTTGTTTTACCAACAACTGGCTTCCTCATGGGGATGTAGCAGTGAATAGTGAGCAACACGAGAATAATAAACACTGATAGCTAGGCTGTGCTGTAGTGGAAATAACTGAGAATAATGAGTACAGTAGAATATGCACTAAGCCCCAATATGGAGAACCTTAGGATAGGGAGAGCAGGCCCTCAAAGAGCGAGTACCTGATCTCTGAGAGCTGAGAGGCTTGAGGTATTGTACTCACACAGCGGTTCCACGTAGGAGATGGCACTATGACTGGAACGGAGGCAGGCCCTCGAGGAGCGAGTACCTGGTTCCAGGGAACAGCTGTGAGGTGAAGATGGTAGTACTCACTGGTGTTGAAGATAGCGAATCCTTCCAAGCAGAAGAGAAGGAAGGAGCAGGCAGCGAGTCAGGGAACATAGGCCCTTGAAGAGCGAGTACCGGTTTCCTGATAGCGACCTGAAAAGCAATTGAGGCCCCCGAGGAGCGGGTACCCCGTTAGTGTTAAGAGTCCAATAGAATTGGAGGCAGAGTAACTGGGTATGGAGAGCGAATCCCATCTTTAAGAGATCCCTTGCTAACTCAAAGGCTAGCAAACATCATAGGCTTTAAATATCCGGGCAGCGTGACATCATCACAGGGGGATGCCCCTGAGGGTCGCACCAAATAGGAAAAAAGAGTGAGGGCCTCGCGGCTTGCGTGCCCTAAGGTACAGGCGGAGCATGGTGGGAGGCAGCACCTAAGCCGGTCCGGGGATGCCGGAGAGGATGGCAGGCAGACACCACGGCAGCCAGGCATCCATCCACAGCAAGAGGAGGTACCAAGAAAGAAAGGTAGGTGGAGTGAAGCCGTCGGGAAGGGATTGTTACAAAAACAGGAATCCTCAGGCAGGGTTCTTTGTCACAGACAATGGTGCAAATATGGTAAAGGCAATAACCAACGGGTGCTTTCAGAACATCCGATGTTTTGCCCACACTCTGCACCTGGTAGTGAAGTCAGCTCTGGGGTTGGAGTCCAATCACCAAGAGAATGAATACCTGCATACGTTAATACACAAGTGCAGGAACATAGCAGCGCACTTCCACAGAAGTGTGAAGGGTGGGGGCAGGTTCTCCGACAAAAGCAGACTGATTTGGAGATGCCTCACAAGCATCTCATTCAGGACATTGCCACCCGGTGGAATTCTACCTTTATGATCCTGCAGAGGTTAGTGGAGCTGCAGACACCCATTCATGAACTTTCTGATTCAATGGACATAGGTGTGCATAATCCCTTAGGGCATCATGATTAGTTAGTCATGAGTCAGCTGGTAAAAATCCTGCAGCCCTTCAAGGATGTCACGGAGGAGCTGAGTTCCAGAAGTGCCACCTTGGCTGACATCATCCCTATAGTTAATTTTCTGGAGGAAAATTTGGAGAGCTTTAAACAGGAAGAGGGAATGAAAGCTGAGGTGCTGCATTGTCAGGACATTTTGCAGAAGCAGGTGCAAGAGAGATTAAGGCCTTTAACAGAAGAGCACACATACATGCTCGCCATAGTCTGTGATCCCCATGTGAAAGGGAAACTCGCCCTACAATATGATTGTCTCTCATTTGTGAAGGAACTGCTGTTAGCAAAAGTCCGTGATCAGGAGCGCCATAGGTAGAGACAGATTAGGCATGAAGCAGAGGAGGAAACAGCGGCAGGCACTGGGCACTTGCTAGCCCAAGCAGGAGCAGCTGTCAGCGACAGCTACTACCTACTCCTCCTCCACTTCAGTATGTCAAAGGCATGTTGCCCATAAAGAATCATATGTTCTGCTATTGGCTAGAGAGAAAGCAGCTGGCATGAGTGACTCTCAGCCCACCCAAGCAAAGGAGACACCAGAACAAATGTCAGTGACACGGTATCTCTCAGAGCCCACAGAGGACATGCAGACAGATCGGCTGGCATATTGGGCACACAAGTCTACTGTCTGGCCACACCTAGCCAAAGTGGCTCAGCAATATCTGTCATGTCCACCAACCAGTGTGCCTAGTGAATGTGTATTTTCAATGACAGGGGATATCATGAGCCCTCACTGCTCAAGGCTGGCACCAGAGTTGATGGAAATGCTAGTGTTTTTGAAAATAAACCTGCCTTTGATTGAGTTACCACATTTTCCCTGTTTATGGCAAGATTAATAAAAGCAATTGAAAGCCTTGCAGCAGCTCCAACTGCCTCCTTTGCTCCACATAATATCAGCACATGTACCTGACCTGAAACCCTGTGCCTATTCGTCCATTGTCCAGGCCGTATGTCCCTACAAGGGCCTGACTGAAACACTGTGCCTGTCCGTCCACTGACTAGACTGTACGTCCCTACAAGGGCCTGACCTGAAACGCTGTGCCAGTCCATCCACTGTCCAGGCCATACATCTCCACAAGAGCCTGACCTCAAATGCTGTGCCTGTCCATCCACTGTCCAGGCCGTACGTCCCTACAAGGGCCTGACCCCAAACGCTGTGCCTGTCCGTCCACTGTCCAGGCCGTACATCCCTATAAAGGCCTGACCTGAAACACTGTGCATGTCCACCCACTCTCCAGGCCGTACGTCCCTACAAGGGCCTGACCTCAAATGCTATGCCTGTCTGAGTTTAGTTCTGGTATTTCTAATTTCAGTTTCATGTACTTGTGCATCACTTCTTTCCAGAATATTCTTTTCCTGTTTTGCAACATTTGGAATGTAAGAACATAAAAAGCTGACTTCAGATGTTTGGAGCTTGCATAGTTAATATGCTCAATAGTTTTCATGACATTTATAATATGGGCCATTTTTCCTAAATCTTAGGTGCCCACATTAATGTTTCTAGTACTATAGAAAACTGGTAGTAGTTGCACTCTAGTTCATCCTCTGTGTTCCCATAGCTTACAGAGGCACTGTGTAAACTACAAAGACAACATAGGTTGATATTAAAGATTTGGACTTGAGTAGAGGTTTTCTTATTTCTGAGAGCTCTTCATGTTCCTTTATCATCAGCTGAATTGCATAAGTACAGTTAATAGCTTCTGGGTATTTACAAGGGCTTGACCTCTAATCCTAAGCCTGTCCGTCCAGGCTTTACATCTCTACAAGGGTTTGACCTCGACTGCTGTGCCTGTCCGTCCAAGCCTTATGTCCCTAAAAGGGCTTGACTTCTAATGATGTGCCTGTCCATCTAGGCCTTACGTCCCTACAAGGGTTTGACCTCTGTCCTCTAATGCTGTGCCTGCCTGTCCGTCCAGGCCTTACGTCCCTAAAAGAGCTTGACCTCTAATGCTGTGCCTGTCCGTCCAGGCATTACATCTCTCAAGGTTTTGACCTCGAATGCTGTGCCTGTCCATCCAGGTCTTAAGTCCCTATGAGGGCTTGACCTCTAATGCTGTGCCTGTCCCTGTAGGATTTATGTTCCTAAAAGGGCTTGACCTCTAATGCTGTGCCTGTCTGTCCACATTTGGAATGCAAGAACATAAAAAGCTGACTTAAGATGTTTAGAGCTTGCATATTTCATATGCTCAATAGTTTTTTCATGACCTTCATAATAAAGGCCATGTTCCCAAAATCTTTCTTAGGTGCCAACAGTAATGTTTCTAGTACTATAGAAAACTGGTGTCCCTAAGAGGGCTTGACCATATCCTCCAATGCTGTGCCTGCCTCTCCGTCCAGGCTTTACATCCCTACGAGTGCTTGACCTCTATCTTCTAATGCTGTGCCTGTCCATACAGGCCTTACGTCCCTAAAAGGGCTTGACCTCTAATGCTGTGCCTGCCATTCCAGGCTTTACGTCTTTACAAGAGTTTGACTTCAAATGCAGTGCCTGTCCGTCCAGGCCTTATGTCCCTAAAAGGGCTTGACCTATCCGTCCACATTTGGAATGTAAGAACATAAAAAGGTGACTTCAGATGTTAATAGCTTCTAGGTATTCACAAATAATATCCAGCTCATTTCTTGCTTCACAAATGGCAGTCTCTATTGCTCTGAAAGCATCCTCTGTTAAATTATTACAAGCACTTGACCTCTATCCTCGAATGCTATGTCTGTCCATCCAGGCCTTATGTCCCTACAAGGGATTGACCTCGAATGCTGTGCCTGTACATCCAGGCTTTATGTCCCTACAAGGGCTTGACCTCAATCCTCGAATGCTGTGCCTGCCTGTCCGTCCAGGCTTTATGTCCCTATGAGGGCTTGACCTCTATCCTTGAATGCTGTGCCTGCCTGTCCGTCTAGGCCTTATGTCCCTACAAGGGCTTGACCTCTAATACTGTGCCTGTCCGTCCAGACTTTACGTTTCTACAAGGGTTTGACCTTGAATGCTGTGCCTGTCCATCCAGGCCTTAAGTCCATACGAGGGCTTGACCTCTAATGCTGTGCCTGTCCATCCAGGCTTTAAGTCCCTATGAGGGCTGACCTCTAATGCTGTGCCTGTCCATCCAGGCTTTACATCTCTACAAGGGTTTGACCTCGAATGCTGTTCCTGACTGTCCAAGCCTTATGTCCCTAAAAGGGCTTGAACTCTTATGCTGTGCCTGTCTGTCCACATTTGGAATGTAAGAACATAAAAAGCTGACTTAAGATGTTTACAGCTTGCATATTTCATATGCTCAATAGTTTTCCATGACCTTCATAACATGGGCCATGTTCCCGAAATCTTTCTTAGGTGCCAAAAATAATGTTTCTAGAACTATAGAAAACTGGTGTCCCTATGAGGGCTTGACCTCTATCCTCGAATGCTGTGCCACTGCCTGTCCATCCAGTCCTTATGTCCCTATAAGGGCTTGACCTCTAATGCTGTGCCGGTCCATCCAGGCTTTACGTCTCTACAAGGGGTTGACCTCGAATACTGTGACTGTCCATCCAGGCTTTAAGTCTCTAGGAGGATTTGACCTCTAACGCTGTGCCTGTCCATCCAGGCCTTAAGTCCTTATGAGGGCTTGACCTCTAATGCTGTGCCTGTCTGTCCACATTTGGAATGTAAGAACATAAAAACTGACTTAAGATGTTTAGAGCTTGCATATTTCATATGCTCACTAGTGTTTCATGACCTTCATAATTGGGCCATGTTCGCTAAATCTTTCCTAGGTGACAACGGTAATATACTATAGATAAATGGTGTCCCTAGGAGGGCTTGATCTCTATCCTAGAATACTTTTCCTGCCTGTCCAGGATTCAAATCCCTACGAGGGCTTGACCTCTATCCTCTAATGCTGTGCCTGTCCATCCAGGCCTCACATCCCTAAAAGGGCTTGACCTCTAATGCTGTGACTGTCCATCCAGGCCTTAACTCCCTATGAGGGCTTGACCTCTAACACTGTGCCTGGCTGTCCAGGCCTTATGACGCTAAAAGGGCTTGACCTCTAATGCTGTGCCTGTCTGTCCACATTTGGAATGTAAGAACATAAAAAGCTGACTTAAGATGTTTAGAGCTTGCATATTTCATATGCTCAATAGTTTTTCATGACCTTCATAATTTGGGCCATGTTCGCGAAATCTTTCTTAGGTGACAACAGTAATATACTATAGATAACTGGTGTCCTTATGAGGGTTATCCTCGATTGCTGTTCCTGCCTGTACATCCAGGCTTTATGTTCCTACGAGGGCTTGACCTCTATCCTCTAATGCTGTGCCTGTCTGTCCAGGATTCATATCCCTATGAGGGCTTGACCTCTATGCTCTAATGCTGTGCCTGTCCATCCAGGCCTCACGTCCCTACAAGAGCTTGATCTCTATCCTCATATGCTGTGCCTGTCCGTCTATTCTTTATGTCCCTAAAAGGGATTGACCTCTAATGCTGTGCCTGTCCATCCAGGCCTTATGTCCCTACAAGGGCTTGACCTCTATCCTCAAATGCTGTGCCTGCCTGTCCATCCAGGCTTTATGTCCCTACAAGGGCTTGAGCTCTGTCCTCGAATGCTGTGCCTGAATGTCCAGGCCTTATGTCCCTACAAGGGCTTGCCCTCTATCCATGAATGCTGTGCCTGTCCGTCCAGGCCTTATATCCCTACAATGGCTTGACCTCTATCATGAATGCTGTGCCTGTCCATCCAGTTGTTATGGTTAAGCAGTGTTTGGATGGATCCTTAGGTACTATGGCAGATGACCATGCCCACGGGGAGGAACCCTGTGAGGAGTCACATTACTAGGCTAGAGTCAGAACACACAAACACAGTTAGTTCTTTATTATACAGCTTGAAGAATACTACCAGAGGTGGCAGTAGTGAGGCAGTCTGGTAGCAGTCTCAGGGACCTCGGCAGAGGGAGTCCTTCTAACCCCGTTGGCATAAGAAGGTTCCAAAGCAGATTTCCCAGCAAGGTAGTACTGTGGATGAGACAGACTGAGAGTTAGAGTACTCACTAGGTGTTTCCTGTAGGTATGCAATTCCACCAGGTTGAAGAAGAAAGTGCAGGCACCGAGGCAGGGAGAACATGTTCCCTGTAAGGCACCTGAAATAAAGCAGAGGACCCCTGAGGAGCGGGTACCCAGGTTAGCAGTTACCCAGTAGGGCAGACAGAGAGCTTCCAGCGGCAGCATGGAAGAGGCAGAGTAGCTTAAACAGGAACGGATTTGAGTCCTTGCTAACTCAACAAGCTAGCAAAGTAGAATAGGTTATATACCCGGATGGCGTGACGTCAGCAAGGGGGAACACCCCCGAGGTTCGCACCAAGGTTAGAATAAAGACGTGAGTGATGCGTGCGTGCACACACCCTAGTAGGTACCTGGGAGGAGCATGGCAGGAGGCTGCACCGTAGCCATTCTGGGGATGCCGGAGAAGTCGGCTTGTAGACACGGCGGTAGCCATCTTTCCTAGGTAAGCGGGAGGAGCCATGAACAAGGTGAGGAAAAATTGGTGAAGCCGTCTAGCACCGATGGACGCAACACCAGGCTTTATGTCCCTATAAGGGCTTGACCTCGAATGCTGTGCCTGTCCATCCACATTTGGAATGTTAGAACATAAAAAGCTGACTTCAAATGTTAATAGCTTCTGGGTATTCACAAATAATCTCTAGCTCATTTCTTGCTTCACAAATGGCAGTCTGTATTGCTCTAAAATCATCCTCTGTTGAATTATTACAAGGGCTTGACCTCTATCCTCAAATGTTGTGCCTGTCCATCCAGGCCTTATGTCCCTACAAGGGCTTGACCTCGAATGCTTTGCCTGTCCATCCAGGCTTTATGTCCCTTCAAGGGCTTGACCTCTATCCTCGATTGCTGTGCCTGTCCGTCCAGGCCTTATGTCCCTAAAAGGGCTTGACCTCAAATGCTGTGCCTGTCCATCCAGGCTTTATGTCCCTACAAGGGCTTGACCTCTATCCTCTAATCCTGTGCCTGTCTGTCCAGGCCTTATGTCCCTACTAGGGCTTGACGTCTATCCTCTAATGCTGTGCCTGTCCATCCAGGCCTTATGTCCCTACAAGGGTTTGACCTCGAATGCTGTGCCTGTTCGTCCAGGCTTTATGTCTCTTCAAGAGCTTGACCTCTATCCTTGAATGCTTTGCCTGTCTGTCCAGGCCTTACGTCCCTACAAGGGCTTGACCTCTTATGATGTGCCTGTCTGTCCAGGAGCCCTTTCCTGCTCAAAGGAAAGGGAACTCTCCCCAGGGTAGCCAGCCAGCCTATCTCTTAGTACCTGTTGACCCATGTTGAACCGCTGTTCACATGGCACCCTCCTCCACATTGCCACGCTTTGAAGGCTCATGCTCCACTCTAGGGGCCAACCCATTCCGGGGAGTCCTTTCCTGCTCAAAGGAAAGGGAACTCTCCCTAGGGTAGCCAGCCAGCCTATCTCTTAATACCTGTTGACCCATGTTGAACCGCTGTTCACATGGCACCCTCCTCCACCTCGGCCTTGAAAAATCTCGTTTGTATATCTGCTAACCACCAGATTTTAAAAGACCAGTGAGAGCTCACTATATGCCAATGGAAATACCCCACTCTAGGGGTGAACCCATTCTAGTGAGCCCTTTCCTGCGCAAAGGAAACTGACGCCCACACAGCCTATCTGCTTCAGATATATTTTAAAAAGGTTTTACTGTAAGATTTTGCCTCTACGGCCAACTTCTTTTCAAATTCTCTTTTAGCCTGTCCTATCAATGTCTTACATTTAACTTGCCAATGCTTATGCTTTATCCTGCCCCTATGAAAACCACAGGGACCTGACTACCTCAGCTCTGCCAGCCTGTCTTGCCCCTATCAAAACCACAGGGACCAGACTACCTCCGCTCTGCCAGCCTGTCTTGCCCCTATAAGCTTTCTGCCTCTCTGCCTTGCTGCCATACATCAGATGACTCACTCAACTCGTTCTTGCCACTATCATGGTTCCTCAGTGTGTTGGTGCTAGTTTTTCTGCTTGCTCTGTTCCGCCTTCATTGTGCTGTGGGATGTTGATGCCACTTGTCTTGCCACTTTGCCTGTCGTGCTGCTTTTGAGAGTTTATGAAACTGTTATCGGTGCTCTCTTTTGAAGATATGGTGTTTTTGACACTCTCGCTGCTGCTTTGCACCTCTGTTAAAGCACTCTTGCCACTCCTGGTACCCCTTTGCCCCTTTACAGTGCCTTAGGCTATTCATGCCACTTTGGTGCCACTTTGCCACAGTCTATATACCTTGAAGCTCTTTTCTCATTCTGATGATTGCTCCCCAGAAGTTTCATCAGAATTGATAAGAAAATCCCAATTTTGCAGCCAAAAATAGGCTACAAATACTTCCCCCATTGATTTTAATGGTAAATGAAAAACAAATGAAAGTGATAAACAAATTAATTTTTTCCCCTAAGAAACTAATGAAATGAATTTGGGTCCCAGAAAAACGAAAAACTAAACAAAACAAAATTTTTCCTTCTGCACATCCCTAGCTCCTAATATGGAACCTAACATTGAGTAACTACAGCAAGGGTTATTTTTCCCTATATGCATCATCTTGCACTTATCTACATTAAATTTCATCTTCCATTTGGATGCCCAATTTTCAAGTCTCACAAGGTCCTCCTGCAATTTATCAGAATCTGCTTGTGATTTAACTACTCTGTATAATTTTGTATCATCTGCAAATTTGATTACTTTGCGCATTGTATTCATTTCCAGATCACTTATAAATATATTGAAAAGCATAGGACACAGTACAGATTCCTGAGTCACTCCACTTTAAAAATGGCCTGCGCCATCTTTAAAAATGGCGCCGGCCATCCAGTGCTCTCTCCATGTGACAGGGGCCGGCCAATGGCATGGATACCCTGTCACATGCTAAGGGCAAAGGGCCATCGGCGCCATTTTGATTAGTGGCAGCCGACGGCCCAGGAGCAGGAGATCCCTCCCGGGACCCCCACTGGACCACCAGGTACCTGTAAAAAGTTTTTGGGGGGGGTCGGGAGGGTGGGGGAAGCTAAGGGATTAGTTTTAAAGGGTCAGGGTGGGTTTAGGGGTTATTTTTGTGTGCTGTTTTTCCCACCCTCCCCCAAAATGATAAGAGAACCCCCACGAACAATTTCGTGGAGTTTTCCTATCATTTTGGGGGAGCCCCCGATTTCTGACAATTTTGAAAATATCGTACGATTCACATCCCTACTCTCTGTTTCATGTCTTTTAACCAGTTTGTAATCCATGAAAGGACATCACCACCTATTCCATAACTTTTTACTTTTCTTAGAATCCTCTCATACACTACATTTACAAGTTCACCTTTATCTACATGTTTGTTAACCCCTTCAAAAAAGTGAAGCAGATTTGTGAAGCAAGACTTGCCTTGGGTAAAGCTAAGCTGACTTTGTTCCATTAAACCATGTCTTTCTATATGTTCTGTGATTTTGATCTTTAGAACACTTTCCACTATTTTTCCTGGTACTGAAGTCAGGTCTGTAGTTTCCCAAATCACCCCTGGAGCCCTTTCTAAATATTGGGATTTCATTAGCTATCCTCCAGTCTTCTGGTACAATGGATGATTTTAATGATAGGTCACAAATTTTAACTAATAGATCTGAAATTTCATTTTTTAGTTCCTTTAGAACCATGGGGTATATACCATATGGTCCAGGTAATTTACTACTGTTCAGTTTGTCAATCAGGTTCACTTGATTTGGTTCAGTTCATCTGAATCATTACCCATGAAAACAATCTCCGGAATGGGCATCTCCCCAACATCCTCTTCAGTAAACAACTGAAGCAAAAACATTGTTTAATCTTTCCGCGGTGGCCTTATCTTTTCCCTCAATCATTAACGGTCCAACTGACGCCCCCACAGCCTATCTGCTTCAGATATATTTTTTAAAAGGTTTTACTGTAAGATTTTGCCTCTACGGCCAAATTCTTTTCAAATTCTCTCTTAGCCTTTCCTATCAATGTCTTACATTTAACTTGCCAATGCTTATGCTTTATCCTATTTTCTTCTTTTGGATCTTTCTTCCAATTTTTGAATGAAGATCTTTTGGCTAAAATAGCCTCTTTCACCTTACCTTTTAACCATGCTGATAAATGTTTTGCCTTCCTTCCACCTTTCTTAATGTGTGGAATACTGTAGCATGTCCTGATATTATATTTAACCAGTCAATATTGGGAAAATTGTGTTTCGATTGGGCGATCGCCATGTGTGGTGAACACCACCTGCAGGAATGATTCAGGATAGAGAGAACAGGAGCCACAGTAAAGTCTCTGACAATGGCTGGAGAGGAATCTCTGGTGCTGCTGGAGGAGTCTCTGATACCAGATGCTGGCTAGAAGGAGTCTGTGATGCTGGGGGCTGGCTGGAAGGAGTCTGGTGCAGGCTGGAGGAGTCTCTGATACCAGGTGCTGGCTGGAAGGAGTCTGTGGTGCTGGGACCTGGCTAGAGGAAGTCTGGTGTAAGCTGGAGTCTTTAGAGCTGGGTGCTGGCTGGAAAGGAGTCTCTAGAACAGGGTACCTGGGAGTAAGGGTGAGCTTCGTGATACACTGGAACAGCATGGGGGTACGCGTGGATGTGAGTGCAGTTAAACGTGATCTGAACACTGGAACTGAGTGCAGGTAGGGGTGGACTCAGGATAGCGTGCAGGTAAGTGTGAGACTGACTGTAGGTATGTGTGAATTGGAATGAGAGAACCAACAGAGCAGGACAGACAATGACTGGACTAGACAAAACTAAGACAAGACTTACACTGAACAGGAAACACAAACTCCCGAAGGCAGCAAAGCAAGGAGCCAGGACACAAAGCCCGAAGGCAGCAAGGCAAGGAGGCAGGACAGGAAGCCTGAAGGCAGCAAGGCAAGGAGGCAGGGCAGGAAGCCCGAAAGCAGCAAGGCAAGACAGAAGGCCTGAAGGCAACAAGGCAGGACAGAAGGCCCGAAGGCACACAGAGGGAAATGGAAGGCTAGAGCAGGGAGCCTAAGGGAACTCAATGCCAACGCACTGAGGCATTGGCTAGGCGGGGTTAAGTAGGAAGTCCAGGTCATGGAGCAGACTGGGTAGGACAGACTGGGCCAGCCAAGAGAACGTGCTCGTGAGGCACCTCTGGTGGTGAGGAGGCTGCACAGCAGCCATAGTCGTAACATACTGCTCTACCAATTTGGTTAGCTTCCCTAATTTCTCTTAGCATTTCACTGTTCATCTCATCAAAAAAAAAAAAAAGTGTTAAATAAAAATAAAATCATCTTGGCCAGGTGGATGGTAGTATACTCCTATCACTATATCCTTCCCCAACACACAAGGAATTTCTACCCATAAAGATTCGATTGTGTGTTTAATCTCATGCAGGATCTTTATCCTGTTGGACTTTATGCCATCCTGGACATAAAGCACCACACCGCCTCCAGGGTGCTCCTCTCTGTCATTGCAATATAATTTGTACCCCGGTATAACACTGTCCAATTGGTTGTCCTCCTTCCACCATGTCTCTGCGATGCCAATTAAGTCTATGTCATCATTCACTGCTTTACATTCTAATTCTCCCATCATACTTCTTAGACTTCTGGCATTAGCATAGAAACATTTCAAAATGTGTTTTTTATTTGTATTTTCATTCTGCTTTTTAATTAATAAGGCTAAACTGGAATCTTTTAGCTAAGGTGAGTTTTAATTCCAGGCACTTGGACTCCTTTTCTTATTATTGGAACCCCTCTGTCGGGATGCCCTAATTCTAACGCATCATTAGTATCTTTTGAAGATACCTCCCTCCGAACCATGCGCTGCTGAGCAACTGTTTGCTTTCCCCTTTGTTCTAGTTTAAAAGCTGCTCTATCTCCTTTTTAAAGGTTAGATCGGCCTCATTCTCTGAGAGACAGGAGCTCTTTGCTTTGGATGCACACATACAACCTCTTACCAGGGCGTAGAAAATCATACATGTGACACTCGATGCAAAAGACTGGGAGGAACCTTCTTGCTGCTGGACTGCTGCCTTCATCTTAAATTTGTTCGGTTCCTTGTTTAGGTTGCCCTGCGCACGCGTAAATCCTTCCGGATTTACGTGCGCAGGGCACTCGCGCGCCGGCACACCTATTTTGCATAGGCCGCCGGTGCGCGTAAAGCCCCAGGACGCGCGTAAGTCCCGGGGCTTCATAAAAGGGGTGGGAGGGGGCGTGTCCGAAGACCGGGGGCATGTCCTGGGGGCGTGCCCGGCATCAGGGGGCGGTCCGAGGCGGGTCCGGGGGTGTGGCAAGGCTTCGGGGGCGGGCCGGGAGGGCGGTCCCAAGTCCCCCGGCACTGCGGCCTGTGCCGGGGGCTGACAAGGGGGCGCGCACAAGTTACGCCTGCTTCAAGCAGGTGTAACTTGTACAACAAAGGTAGGGGGGGGATTTAGGTAGGGCTGGGGAGTGGGTTAGATAGGGGAATGGAGGGGAAGGTGGGGGGATGCGGAGGGAACGGAGGCAGGCTGCGCGGCTCGGCGCACGCAGGCTGCCGATTTTGCGCAGCCTTGCACGCGCCGACCCCGGATTTTAAAAGATACGCGCATTGCCGCGCGTATCTTTTAAAATCTGGCTTACTTTTGTTCGTGCGTGCATATTTTTTTAAGATCTACCCCTATATGTCTGGTAGTGGCCGAGAAGGAAATGATCAAACTCTCAATAAGATGAGGGTAATTCGTGAAGTGAAGTGAAAAGGCAGAATTTTTTTTTAGTGTGAAAAACCATACAAGTTTCTCTTTCCATCACATCTCTTTTCTGGTCCTGGTTGCTGGTTTAGTTCTGCCACTGTTACTGCCCAGCCTTCTCCTGGCACTCTCATGGTGCCTTGGAGAACTACAGCCATTGCTAGTACTATTTTAGCTCCTTGACAGTGACTGGGGTATTCATGCCACTGTTGGTGCTGCTTTGCTGCTGTTTTGGTGCCCTGGGCTGTTTATGCCACTGTTATTGGTGCCCTTTGCCCCCCTCACGATTCCTTGGGATTTTGATGCTGCTGTGCTATTTGCTGTACCCCACACTCTACCTCTGGGGGTTTTGATGCCACTGTGCTTTTTAGCTATAATCCATGCTCTAAGCCTTGAGGGGTGGATGCCACTGTGTTATTTGCTATAACCCACACTCTACCTCTTGTGAGTTTTGATGTCACTTTGAGTTTGCCATACCCTGCTCTGATCACTACCTCTTGGTGATTTTGATGCCACTCTGCTGTTTGTCATATCCTGCCCTCTAAGAATTGGGGTGTTCATGCCACTGTTGCTGCTGTTTTAATGTTCTTTAGGTACCTTGCAGTATTCATGCCACTATTGTAGCATGCTGTTTTTTCATAAACTGTAATGCAACCAAATTATCAAGATAATAATACATAATAGTAAAAAGGTAGGAGGAGTGCATCATATATAAACACCGCACTCAAAACTTTCATTGCTAAAGAGCTGGTGCTTTGTTATAATTATCTAAGTCCTTTCTGCCAACCTAATAACACATCTATTATATTACTTTTTCTATTAAAATTTCTAATGTATGATAAAATTGTTAAATAACTCATGCAAAAATCATTACAAATTTCTGAAAGCTTGTTTACAAGCATATGAATGACGAAGCTGTTGAAAAGTAAGCAGTGCTTAAAAGATGGCATTCATTTGTATCTCAAGTGATCATTTAGCTTAAAGTGAGGACTATGCTCATGCAAATCCAATAGACATACTATTGTCTGAAACATCTAGTCCACTGTTAGCCTGTACAAACTTCATTAGGAGTGACAGTTGTGATACTGTTTCTCTTCTACCAAGCAATGAAAAGGTAAATTTTGTCTTTTGTTTTCCATTTGTTATTCACTTTCATATGGGTTTGTTTTTATGTACAGTATTTCCATAAACTATGCCATTATTGCTAGAAAAAACAGTGCCACTGCCAAGCATTCATTAGGATAGACACTGGTACTGCAACAGAATAACACCTTTTTGAACAAGAGAATATGCCAGCCTGTGAGCACTGCAGTCTCTAGCTGTGTGTGTAGCGGTTTGAACACTAGTGTATATCTGAGAGATTAGCGATAAGAGAACATACATTACTTGTAAAAAGACAAACCTCTTTCCAAAGACAGTGCCACAGCGGCGGCTGCTGCTGCTTCACCCCTCTCACTGTGCCTTGAGGTGTTCATCCCACTGCTGATCCTGTTACTGCTGTTTCACCCCTTTCATTCTGTGTTGATGGCACTGTTGGTGTATTCATACCACAGCTGCTGCTGCTGCTTTGCTGTATTTTAGATACTTGTGGTGGTGCCTTTTTCAAGCCTCTCTTGGGGCTACGTTGCTCCCCCCCTTACAGAAACTTAGGGCATTGATGTCACTCTTCTTGCTGCATTGCTCTGTGCCTATGGTGTGTGGTTTTCAATGCCAGTGCTCCTGCTGCACCGAGGATCTCTTGATGCCTTTGGGTGATGGGTGTTTCTTTTTCTGCTCCAGCTGTCTTCAAAGTTATTTTCAAAATCCCTTAAGGTAGTTACTGTTGGTCTTGTTGTGCCAATCTGACCCTTGACACACTTACTGAACCTCACAAAGTCCTTTAGGTGGTGTTCATACCATTGTTAGTTTCTGCCTTGCTGCTATTTCAGTGCCTGGGGGTTTTGATACTGCTTAGCCTTTTCTCCATGATTGAGGATATAGATAGCATTGTGTGTTTTTTTTCTGGTAAACATAATTGCTTACTTTCAGGTAGATTTTAAAAGCCTTGAGAGAGAGAGAGTGCCTCTTTGAAAGGGCCACTCTGACACGCTATATATATATATCCCACAGTAAGGAGGCATTTTCGACTCAGGGTGGGTTGTTTTTTTTTTGGGGGGGGGTATTATATTGTTCTGCCTAGGATTCAAGGGTCTATAATTGTAACACTGCCCCCACCCTGACTTGAAAGTGTCCTCTTACAGTGGGATATATAGAGTCAGATTGGCCCTTTAAAAGAGTCACATTACTTATGAGTACATGCATAAAGGCTCCAGATACTTGCATGCACAATATAAAATTGAGCATATTTTTGCTCGTGTGCCTATTACATACTTTTATTGGCACATGCGTGCACCTTTTAAAATTTACATGTTTGGGTGTTTGTGTGTCCACACTACAAGATGACAGTGTATTATTGTAAAACTAAAACCCTCTTTCTTTCAATCATACTGCTCACTATAAGCTTGAGGTATTAATTAGGAATGTGCAGCCTCGACAAATTTGATTTGTTGTTTTTTTTTTGTTTTGTGGGTACCTCAGTTAATGTCATTAGTTTTGGAATGAAAACAAATATTTGTTTATTTGTTCCATTTGTTTTTCATATTATATTGAAGTCATTGTGGGAAGGTCCCATTGGCTTCACTGTAAAAGAAAAATGAACTGGGTTCCTGAGTCAATGCTAGGACCCAGCCTAACCATCACCGAGGCCCAAACCTTATGCCAGAACTGTCCAAAGCTGGGTACCAAAATTGAAGTACGGGCCTGGGCCTAGGCTAAGACTCAACACTAGGGTCTGTTTGGGTCACAGTCTCCAAGGCCCAGGCCTAGGCCTGGCACTGGGGCCTGAGGCTGGTTCCCATTACTGAGACTCAGACCTAGGCCTAAGCCTGATACTGGAAACAGAATGAGGCTGGCTCCCTTTTGCTGAGGCCCAAGACTAGGTCTGAAGCCTGGGCCTGGCTAGGACTGGGTCTGGGCCTAGGTCTGAGCTCAACACTGGGGCCCAGCTGAGGTCTACAACCAAAATCTAGGCTCTGGTCCAACACCGAGGAGTAGCCAAGGCTGGGTTCCAGTCATCGAGGCCCAGGCCTAGGCCCGAGGCTTAGCCCCAGGTCCAACAACGGGGCCTGACTGAGGTTGGGTCTTAGTTGCTGAGGCCCGAACTTGGGCCTAGTTCTGAGCCCCATGCCAGGCCAACCAAAGCCAGGTCCTGTTGGCAAAGGCCCAGGCCTTCACCTAGGTCTAACACTAGGGCCCCTTCTAGTGAATAGGACCCAGGCGAAAGCCCTAGGCCTAGAACCAAGGCCTATGACCTAAGCATCTGATTCTGGGGCCCATCTGAGGGTGAGTTTCATCACCAGGGCCCAGGCATAAGGCCTAGACCAGGAGGCCCTAAAGCAGATATTCTGACATCTTCTTTCATTTATTGAGTGACTAAAAATGACATAATTTGCCCAGAGGATATGCCATAGTGATGTTACTGCAGCTATTTTGCTATATGGCTGTTCAACAAATTAGCAATATTCCATCCTGGAGAAAGGTGGCACGTCCTCTTGGCTGAGGGCATATTTTTAGTTACCAGATCAAGAAAAGAGGACATTTGAAGATCCGTTCCTGTTCCACTGGCCTTAAGCTGTAGGCTGAACCTAGCCTGGCCCAGTCTGTGGTGTCAGGCCCAGACCCTGGTGTTGGGCCCAGGCCTAGGAATGGGCATAAACCAAGGTCTCAGTGACAGGATCCAACATTGGCTATGCTGCAACATTGGACCTATACCTAGGCCTAGGCCTTGGCAACCGAGACCCAGCCTTGGGCTGGACTCCTGTGTCGAGTCAAGGCTGAGGCCCATGGCCTTCGTGGCCAGGCCCTTGTGTTGGGCCCAGGCCCAGGCCTAGACCCAGACCTTAGACTCTGGTTTAGTGACTGGGACCTGGCCCCCAGCCAAGCCTCTTTCTTGCGCCTCTTCGTCAGCTAGGCCCCGGCATCAGACCCAGACCTAAGTCTTGCATCTAGGCCTTGGGTTTAGACCTAGTCCTAGGCCAATGTTGGACTCAGACCTAGGACTAAGGCATAGGCCCAGGCCTTGGCAACTGGCAATGAGTCTTGGCCAAGCTCTGGCATCGGGCCCATGCCTAAGAAATGAGACCTAGCCTCATTCAGGGCCCCATCAGACCCTAGACCTGGGTGACTTGGATCCAGTCACATTTGCTGCTTAGTTCTCTCTCTTGGTACCTTGAGCTATTCATGCTAGGGCTGGTGCTATTTTACTCATATTTTTGTGTCTTGAGGTCTTCATGCCACTTTGCTGGTCCTCTTTTGCCCTTTTTTGGAGCTTGGGGTCTTTTTGTCATTTGTGGTTCTGTTTGCTCCTCTCACTGTGCCTTGAGGTGTTGATGCCTCTGTTTGGGCTACTTGCCCTGGCATGGTGTCTTGGGCCTTTCATACCACTCTTGGTGCTACTTTGCTTCAATATTGGTGTTTTGAAGTACTCTTCCCTCTGCTGTTGATGTCTGCCTGCACTTGAAAAGAAAAAAAAAAGGTTTTGGAGCCCAAAATAGAATGCATTGCTTTCCTCATTGACTTTAATGAAAAATGAATGAATGAATGAATTGCATGAAGAAACAAAAATATCTTTTTTATAATATAAATGAACATAAGAACATAAAATTTGACATATTGGGTATGACCAAAGGTCAATCAAGTTAAGTATCCTGTTTCCAACAGTGGCCAAGCCAGGACACAAGAACCTGGCAGGATCCCAAGGGATAAATAGATTCCAAGCTGCTTATCCCAGGAATAATCAGTAGATTTCTGCAACCCTACCTTAACAATGGTTTTTCCTCCAGGAACTTGTCCAAACCTTTTTTAAATGCAGCTACGCTAATAGCTTTCACCACATCCTCTGGCAACGAATTCAAGATATTAATTATGTGCTGAGTAAAAAAATATTTCCTCTTATTAGTTTTAAATTTATTACCTAGTAACTTCATTGTGTGTGTGTACCCTGGTCTTTGTAATTTTCGAAAGAGTAAACACCTGATTAACGTTTACTCGTTCCATTCCACTCATTATTTTATAGACCTCTATCATATTTCCCCTCAACCATCTCGTCTCTAAGCTGAAGAGTTCTAACTTCTTTAGCCTTTCTTCAGAGGAGAATTGTTCCATCCCCTTTATCATTTAAGTCACCCTTCTCTGTACATTTCTGCTATATCTTTCTTGAGATCTGGGGACCAGAGCTGCACACAGTACTCATTAGGGATGTGAATCGTTTTAGGACGATTAAAATTATCGACCGATAATTTTAATATCGTCTTAAACCGTTATGGAACACAATACAATACAGATTCTAACGATTTATCGTTATAAATCGTTAGAATCGTGAGCCGGCACATTAAAACCCCCTAAAACCCACCCCCGACCCTTTAAATTAAATCCCCCACCCTCCCGAACCCCCCCCCAAATAACTTAAATAACCTGCGGGTCCAGCGGCGGTCCGGAACGGCAGCGGTCCGGAACGGGCTCCTGCTCCTGCATCTTGTCGTCTTCAGCCGGCGCCATTTTCCAAAATGGCGCCAAAAATGGCGGCGGCCATAGACGAAAAAGATTGGACGGCAGGAGGTCCTTCCGGACCCCCGCTGGACTTTTGGCAAGTCTCGTGGGGGTCAGGAGGCCCCCCACAAGCTGGCCAAAAGTTCCTGGAGGTCCAGCGGGGGTCAGGGAGCGATTTCCCGCCGCGAATCGTTTTCGTACGGAAAATGGCGCCGGCAGGAGATCGACTGCAGGAGGTCGTTCAGCGAGGCGCCGGAACCCTCGCTGAACGACCTCCTGCAGTCGATCTCCTGCCGGCGCCATTTTCCGTACGAAAACGATTCGCGGCGGGAAATCGCTCCCTGACCCCGCTGGACCTCCAGGAACTTTTGGCCAGCTTGTGGGGGGCCTCCTGACCCCCACGAGACTTGCCAAAAGTCCAGCGGGGGTCCGGAAGGACCTCCTGCCGTCCAATCTTTTTCGTCTATGGCCGCCGCCATTTTCGGCGCCATTTTGGAAAATGGCGCCGGCTGAAGACGACAAGATGCAGGAGCAGGAGCCCGTTCCGGACCGCTGCCATTCCGGACCGCCGCTGGACCCGCAGGTTATTTAAGTTATTTGGGGGGGGGGTTCGGGAGGGGGGGGGATTTAATTTAAAGGGTCGGGGGTGGGTTTTAGGGGGTTTTAGTGTGCCGGTTTTTTCGATTTTTTGATTTTTTCGATTTTTAACGATTTTTAACGATTTTTCACGATATTTTACCCCCCCAAACGGCAACAATACGATTCCCTCCCCCTCCCAGCCGAAATCGATCGTTAAGACGATCGAGGACACGATTCACATCCCTAGTACTCATGATGAGGTCACACCATGAAGTGATTCAGAGGCATTATGATATTCTCTGTTTTATTCTGCATTCCTTTCCTAATAATCCCTACCATTCTATTTGCTTTCTTAGCAGTTGTTGCACACTGAGCAGAACATTTCAATGTATTTTCAACGATGACACCCAGATCCTTTTCTTGAGTGGTGACTCCTAATGTGAAACCTTGCATTATGTAGCTATAATTTGGGTTACTCTTCCCTAAGTGCATCACTTTGCACATGTCCACATTAAATCGAATTTGCCATTTGCATGCCCAGTCTCCCAGCTTCATAATCCTCTTGTGATTTAAGAGCATCTGCAAATTTGATCACTTCACTTGTTGCTCCCATTTCCAGTTTGTTTATAAATATATTAAAAAGCAGTGGTCCCAGAACAGATCCCTGGGGCACTCCACTATTCACCCTTTTCCATGGGAAAATTTACCATTTAGCCATACTCTCTATTTTCTATTTTTTAACCAGTTGGCAATCCACAATAGGACACTGCTCACTATCCCATGAATTTTTAATTTCCTAAGAAGTGTCTCATGAGGGACTTTGTCAAATGCTTTCTGGAAATCCAGATACACTATATCAACTGGATCAATTTTATCCACATGTTTATTTACACTCTCAAAAAAAATGTTGAGTTTGTGAGGGAAGACTTCCCTTGGCTAAATCCATGTTGGCTTTGTTCCATTAAAGTATGCTTATATGTATGTTCAGCAATTTTGTTCTTTATGACACTTTCTACCATTTTAAATTTAAATAATAAATAAATAAATTTTGCCTGGCACAGACATCAGACTCACTTATCTGTTGTTTCCTTAATCACCTTTTGATTCCTTTTTAAAAATTGGCATTACATTAGCAACCCTCCAGTCTTCAAGTACCATAGATGATGTTACTGATAGCTTACAAATTTCCAATAGCAGGTCTGCAATTTCATTTCACTGTTCTTTCAGCACTCTGGGACGTATATCATCTGGTTCAGGTGATTTGCTACACTTTAGTTAGTCAGTTTGCCAAAGAGCATCTTCCAGGTTCACTGAGATTTGTTTCAGATCCTCTGAATCATCACCTTTGAATATCATTTCTGGCATGGGTATCTCTTTTACATCTTCCTCAGTGAATACTAGGGATGTGAATCGTTTTAGGACGATTAAAATTATCGTCCGATAATTTTAATATCGTCTTAAACCGTTATGGAACACAATACAATAGAGATTCTAACGATTTATCGTTATAAATCGTTAGAATCGTGAGCCGGCACACTAAAACCCCCTAAAACCCACCCCCGACCCTTTAAATTAAATCCCCCACCCTCCCAAACCCCCCCCAAATGACTTAAATAACCTGCGGGTCCAGCGGCGGTCCGGAACGGCAGCGGTCCGGAACGGGCTCCTGCTACTGAATCTTGTTGTCTTCAGCCGGCGCCATTTTCCAAAATGGCGCCGAAAAATGGCGGCGGCCATAGACGAACACGATTGGACGGCAGGAGGTCCTTACGGCGCCGGAACCCTCGCTGAACGACCTCCTGCAGTCGATCTCCTGCCGGCGCTATTTTCCGTACGAAAACGATTCGCGGCGGGAAATCGCTCCCTGACCCCCGCTGGACCTCCAGGAACTTTTGGCCAGCTTGGGGGGGGCCTCCTGACCCCCACAAGACTTGCCAAAAGTCCAGCGGGGGTCCGGAAGGACCTCCTGCCGTCCAATCGTGTTCGTCTATGGCCACCGCCATTTTTCGGCGCTATTTTGGAAAATGGCGCCGGCTGAAGACAACAAGATTCAGTAGCAGGAGCCCGTTCCGGACCGCTGCCGTTCCGGACCGCCACTGGACCCGCAGGTTATTTAAGTCATTTGGGTGGGGGATTTAATTTAAAGGGTCGGGGGCGGGTTTTAGGGGGTTTTAATGTGCCGGTTTTGCGATTTTACGTTTTTTCGATTTTTCACGATTTTTCACGATTGTTCACGATATTTTACCCCCCCAAACGGCAACAATACGATTCCCTCCCCCTCCCAGCCAAAATCGATCGTTAAGACGATCGAGGACACGATTCACATCTCTAGTGAATACCAAAGCAAAGAATTTATTTAGTCTTTCTGCTATGGTTTTGTCATCCCTAAGTGCCCCTTTTATCCCTTGATCATCTAATGGTCCAACTGATTCCCTCACAGGCATTTTACCTCGAATGTACCTGAAAAAGTTTTATTATGAGTTTTTGCTTCCACAGCAAACTTATTTTCAAATTCTCTATTTGTCTTCCTTATCAATACGTTGCATCTGACTTGCCAGTGCTTATGCTGTTTCCTGTTTTCTTCATTCAGATCACTTTTCCATTTTTTGATAGATGTTCTTTTAGATATTATAGCTTCTCTCATCTCACCTTTCAACTATGCCAGTAGTTGCTTGGCATTCTTTCCAGCTTTTCTAATGCATGGACTACATCTGGTCTGGGCTTCCAAGAAGGTGTTTTAAAACAACATCCATGCCTGAGCTAAACTCTTATCATTTGCAGTTGCTTCTTTCAGATTTACCCTAACCATCTTCCTCATTTATCATAGTCACCTTTTTGAAAGTTAAATGCTCTCGTAGTAGATTTCTTTTTTATGCTCGCTCCAGTTTTTAAGCAAATTTGATCATATTGTGATCACTATTGCCAAGTGGCTTCAATACTGTTAACTCTCACACCAAATTCTATGTTCCACTAAGGACTAGGTCTAAAATTGTTTCCTCTCTTGTTGATTCTTGTTCCAGTTGCTCCATGAAGCTGTCATTTATTTCATCTAGGAACTTTACTTCTCTAGAACATCCTGATGTAACATTCAGCCAGTCAATTCTAGGGTAACTGAAATCACCCATTATTACTGCGCTGCTGGTTTAGCTTTCCTAATTTCTTTTAGCATTTCATTGTCTGTTAGTACATTCTGGCCAGATGGATGGTACAACCCTCCCATTACTATTTTATTCTCTTTTTCACCTGGAATTTTTAGCCATAAAGATTTAACATTGCAATTTTGTTTCCTGTAGAACTTTTATCCTGTTTGACTCAGTGTTCTCTTTAACATATAGTGCCAGCCATCCACCAATTTGATCCATTCTGTCATTTTGATATTATTTGCACCCTGGTATCACAGTGTCTCTTTGGTTATCCTCCTTCTACCAGGTCTCTGAGATGCTAATTATATCTACCTCTTCATCCAATGCTATACACTCTAACTCTCCCATCTTATTTTTTAGACTTCTAGCATTTGGATGCAGACATTTCAAAGTATGTTTCTTGTTTCTAGTAACAACCTGCTCATCAGTTGACAGGGCTAATTTGGAATCTTTCTGCAGTTTACTTAAAGACACCTGGTCCACCTGCATTTATTGCAACTCTTCTAAACAGAGATGCCCTATTTTCCCTATTCTCCTAGTATCCTTCAAAGATACATCATTCTGAACCATATGCTTCTGAGCAAGTGTCAGCTTTCTCCCATTATCTAGTTTAAACTGCACTATCTTCTTTTTAAAAGTTAGTGCCAGTAGCTGGTTCCATCTGGTTAAGCTGGAACCCATCCTTTTGTAAAAGCCCCCCCCCCTCCCCAAAATGATGCCCAGTTCCTAACAAATCTAAAATCCTCTTCCCTACACCATTGTCTCTTCCACACATTGAGACTGCAGCTCTGCCTGCCTCTGAGGTCCTGCATGTGGAACAGGGTAGGGATGTGAATCATTTTTTGACGATTTAAAAAATCGTCCGATATATTTTAAATCGTCAAAAATCGTTAGAGGCGCGATACAATAGGAATTCCCCCGATTTATCGTCAAAAATCGTAAATCGGGGGAGGGGGGAGGGGAAGGGGGAGGGCGGGAAAACCGGCACACTAAAACAACCCTAAAACCCACCCCGACCCTTTAAAATAAATCCCCCACCCTCCCGAAACCCCCCAAATGTTTTAAATTACCTGGGGTCCAGTGGGGGGGGGTCCCAGCGCCGGCGCCATTTTGGTTCCTGTCCCCCGACGTCACGAGCGCAGGAGATCGCTCCCGGACCCCTGCTGGATCCCCAGGGACTTTTGGCCAGCTTGGGGGGGCCTCCTGACCCCCACAAGACTTGCCAAAAGTCCAGCGGGAGTCCGGGAGCGACCTCCTGCACTCGGGCCGTATTGCAAAATGGCTCTGGCCGTATGGCCGTATTGCCGTATTGCAAAATGGCAATACGGCCCGAGTCCAGGAGGTCGCTCCCAGACCCCCGCTGGACTTTTGGCAAGTCTTGTGGGGGTCAGGAGGCCCCCCCAAGCTGGCCAAAAGTCCCTGGGGATCCAGCGGGGGTCCGGGAGCGATCTCCTGCACTCGTGACGTCGGGGGACAGGAACCAAAATGGCACTGGCGCTACCTTTGCCCTGTCATATGACAGGGCAAAGGTAGCGCCGGCGCCATTTCTATTAACGCAGCCATGACCCGAGAGTGGAAGATCACACCGGGACCCCCCCACTGGACCCCAGGTAATTTAAAACATTTTGGAGGGGTTCGGGAGGGTGGGGGGTTTATTTTAAGGGTCGGGGTGGGTTTTAGGATTGTTTTAGTGTGCCGGTTTTCCTGCCCTCCCCCGATTTACGATTTTAAATGATTTAAAAAAAAAACAAAATCACGATGATCAGATTCCATCCCCCCCCCAGCCAAAATCGATCATTAAGACGATCGATCACACAATTCACATCTCTAGAACAGGGAACATTTCTGAGAATACTATCTTGGAGGTTCTGGATTTCAGCTTTCTACCTAAAACACTAAATTTGGCTTCCAGAACCTCCCTCCTGCACTTCCTATGTCATTGATACCCACATGTTCCAAGGCAGTCGGCTTCTCCCCAGCACTATCTATGCCATGCGTGAGGTCCGCCACCTTTTCACCAGGCAGGTAAGTTACCAAGCAATTCTCACATCCACTAGCCACCCAGCTATCAATCTTCTTAATAATTGAATTGCCAACTATAATAGCCATCCTAACCTTTTCCCCCCTGGAGACCTATCCTCAGTGTGAGAGAATACTACATTACCTTGAGGGCAGGTCCTAGCTACAGGATTGCTTCCTGCCTCATCAAGCTGATGCTCTCCTTCCAGGTGACCTTTCTTCTCCAAGTCAGCCAGATTGGATGTAGGACTTCTCTATTATGTCCCTAAAGGTCTCTTCTATATACTTCTCTGTCTTAGCTCCTTCAGGTCTGCCATGCTAGCCTCCAGAGATCAAACTCATTCTCTGAGGGTCTGGAACTCTTTAAAATAAATCCCCCACCCTCCCAAACCCCCCAAAATGTTTTAAATTACCTGGGGTCCAGTGGGGGGGGGGGGGGGGGGGGGTCCCGGTGTGATCTTCCACTCTCGGGCCACGGCTGCGTTCATAGTGCACATATACAAACTCTCATCAACTGGGAGATAATTATGCATGTGGCACTCAGTGCAAAAGACTGGAAAGCATCCCTCTCATTGCTGGACTACTTCCTGCATCATTATTTTGTTGATTTGTTATTGAGTTAAAATTTCTAAGGGAACATGGATGTAAAAATAATCTAAAGTACTAAGAGTCTCTTGATTTATTTTATATTTGTCTGGCAATGCCCTCAAAACTCTACAGTTAATCTACCTTTATCTTCCTAGTTACCTACCTTATTGATGATTTTTGTTTTGAATTAAATTCCTTATGTATAAAATCTGTAGCAAATTACTCCTACCAAACACAATTATCATGTAAAATCAAAACAATCGTGTGATGAAAATATGTTCCGACACGGCGGACCAATCTACTAGATGGTTCCAATTCCACCTACTTTATGTGATATATTGTTTATGTGGTTGTGTTAATAAACTATTAATTATTTAAAAAAAACCATATAAAACCAAATTCAAACAGATAAAATCTAGTAAACAGAAAAGGTACAGTAAAGTAAATGGATAGAGTATAGAAGGGAGTTTGAGGTGCGCACCCTGTTATGCACTCTTTTCCGGTCCTCTTCTGCTGCAAAGGGTTTGGGGACCTATGAAGCTGGGGCTGTGGAGTTTGAAGCCTGGATCACTTGCCTTGACATCTGATGTCCTCTCCCTGGGGCTGCTGGGAACAGTATGCAGATGAGCTTTCCAGTCCTCTTCTGCTGCATGGGGTGCGGGGTCACTGGAAGCTGGGGCAGTAGAGTTCGAAACTTGGATCGCTGGCTGTGACCTCTGGAGTCCTCTCCTGGGGGCTGCTGGGAAAGGTATGC
This sequence comes from Rhinatrema bivittatum, assembly GCF_901001135.1. Lineage (NCBI taxonomy): Eukaryota > Metazoa > Chordata > Amphibia > Gymnophiona > Rhinatrematidae > Rhinatrema > Rhinatrema bivittatum. The sequence continues at coordinate 339,525,916 of NC_042616.1, read as the reverse complement.
TAATGAGCCTTCTGATCCTCTCCTGCTGCCAGAAACACACAAAACAAATTATGGAGGCAAATTAAATGAATAACTAAAATGAAATAAAAGTTATTTCTGCACACATCCCTGTTAAAGACATTGGCAAAGATTGCCTAGAGAGTAAAATGTTGAGGTTTGGCAGAAACAATCAGGGCTCAAAAGTTGCTTGCTTTCTTTTAAAATTAATTAACAACTCACCTCTTTTTACACATCTTTCAGTATGCAGTTCCTCTGCCAAAGTGATTTTAGACAAAGGGTATCAATCAGCTGCAAGCACATAAAATAATGAGTGAGATGATCAAAAGTCTTGGGCCATTTCACGTGTTTTTGAAAAACACTGAAATTGCTGCACACAATGTTATGAACTAAATAAATGAGAAACTTGAAGTGGAGGATGAAGGAGAGATGTGATTACACCTGAACCAGCAGCTATACGTTTGAGGAAATAAAAACCATTACTTGGAGAAAGCTTGGATGATGAATGCATCTATGATGCAAGAGAAAAATACAAAGTAGAAGCTCACAATCATGTATTTGATAGGATTATGAAGAGCTTGGAACAACAATTTTCTCAGCATGGGAAGATATTAGCTGATATGGCATGCCTTTATTCCAGGAGTTCCAATAAAATGTTTGATTTACTACTACTAATTTGCAGTCTCTGTATGCTATTTAAATAAAATCTACCAGCTTCCAGCTCTGGGAACATACTTAATGTGAGGATCTGTTTGCAGATAAAACCAATTCTTCTAATCCACACTGTATTGGAGAGTTGATAAAAAAAATGTTGTTGTGCAGTGTAGTTGGAAGCTATTTGTGGCTTTTAAATGAATTAGCATCTGAGTACATGTCTGGGTAGAAAGGATAGGGGAGATTGGGGCCACACCAGAAAGCATTAGCCTGGTTTTATACATGTGATTGACTCTTGAATAATAACCCCGGTGCATGAGGATGTGTGTAACATGATTTCATGTGTACTTTTAAGCACATTCGCATCAGGCGTTCCTGGGATGGAGCTGGAGCAGGAAGAAGAGTGTTGTTCTTTGGACATTGAAGCATGGGCCCTTGGTCGCTGAAGAGATGACACCTCCCACAGAGCCCTGTGGGGACTTGCAGTGATAGGCTAGCTCTAGGCAGAGATGGACACAGAGATATATCTATATTGTACTGCAATGTAGATGGTAACCAGAGTGAGGATTCCAGCTAGGAGAGAGAACCAGATGATACTGTCCGTCTGTATGTAGCAGAGTGGAATGGTAGTTCCACAGTCTCACCAGGCCGCGATGCAGGGTTATCTGGAGTCTATGGAGAGAGAGAGATGAGACAAAGCAAAGACAGAACTGGTGCGGCAGTACTCACTCTGCTGCTGATAGTTGCAGTAGGAGAGAGCCCCAAGGAGTGGAGTTCTCGGACGTGCAAGGCCCCGAGGAGCAGGTGCCTTAGGTGTCCTTGTTGGTAGCAGATTACGCCAGAGGGTAAAGAGGAGCGAGGCAAGGCCCCCGAGGAGTGGGTAACTAAGTCGTCCTGGAGCGAGTGAACACAGAGCGGGAGCATCTGGTAGCAAGGAGAGATCAGCATGACGGATTCCTTGCTAACTCGTATCTGGATTTGTGAATTGGGTTTACAAGTCCTGAGCTTGTGACGTCATGTGGTGGGTACACCCCCGAGATTCCCGCCATGATGCACGTAAAGGATGGGGTTGCATGCGCACGCATGCCCTAGGTAATCCCAGGAGAAAGATGGCGAACGCTAGGGATGTGCATTCATTTTCAACCAATGTGCAATCCGCAATGTATAAGTCCCTGTTCATATGATTTGTGGGTTCGCGAAACACATGGCGATCCCCACAAATAAAACATATCATATTAGTTTCATTCTTTTGGTTCGCAGTGATTTCTTAGCAGCCATTTAAGATAGGAGAAGGCCATGTGGAAGTATCCATAGCAAAAACCAGCCCTTTCCTGTGAGTCATAAGTGACCTCACAGCCCTGTCATAGTGTGGGTCAGACAGGTTGGCAAGGAGACGAGAATGCAACCTATCAGAGCTAAGCATTTTTCTAATGCAGCCAATCGCCGCTCTCACTCAATACTCTGAACGCTGTTCCTGATGACACTGTACTATTTATACCTTAAGCACGTGGTGTGCCACGCTCTTTCTTTGCAGGTATTGTCCGGGGAGGTGGCTTTACTCAGAGCTAGTCTGAGTATCTCAAATTTGTATTCAATTGCTAGCTACTTTGATAGAATTTTCCATTGAAAAAGATATTTGTTCATTTTTGCTGCAGTGCCAGCCAGGCTTTTTTACTTTTTTTTATTGAACTCAGACTGTCACTCTGTCTCTTCCACTGAGACAAGCTGCCTGCAGTGGAATTTTGCTGCTTATCTTACCCCCCTGGGGTAGGTTGGTGCAGGCACAGGCAGGGTGTGCATGGGAGATAGTGTGAGTTGGTATTTTCAAACAAGAAGCAGCATCACTAGGAATTGTGCTTGCTCAGGCTTCCAGTCAAGTCTTTTCTCTGCTGTTTCATTTTTTTGTGCACACAGAATAGTCTCAGTTGTAGTGTACATCAAGGCACTGCACCATGTGTCTGTGGACAGTTTTCCACACTCACATAGATTGGACAACAGTGCTCTTTTAAGCCAAATCCCCAGTAGGCCTCTTTTGTAGTTACAAGTTTGGTGTGTGCACATAGAGTGGTCTCAGTTGTAGTGTACATCAAGGCACTGTTCCGTGCATCTGTGGGCAGTTTTCCAGACTCACATATATTGGGACAGCAATGCTCTTTTAAGCCAAATCCCCAGTAGGCCTCTTTTGTGGTTACAAGTTTAGTGTGTGCACATACAGCGGTCTCAGTTGCAGTGTACACCAAGGCACTGCACCGTGCATCTGTGGGCAGTTTTCCATACTCACATATATTGGTACAGAGGTGTTCATTCACCAATAAAGAAATAATTCTTTTAATTGAAATCCCTACTAGGCAGTGACATTAAATCCATGATGTCAGGGGAAGGTAGACATGGTTGAGTGATTGGGACTGGCAGAGGAAGCACTTCAAAAGGCAGTGCCAGTCCCCCATTAAAATTAAAAAGGGAGCTGTTCCAATCTAAAATCTCTGGAGGGGCAGGCAGTTCCAGCTGGAAAAAACTGAAATTTAAAGATGATACACCGCCACCACCTGTTTCTGACCCTGTAGTTTTGGAGATGAGGGAAGGGGAGGCTGAGTCATGCAAGACAAAAGGGCGAGACCCAAAAGCAGCAGTGTGATAGCAGACTTGACTTAGCGTTGAAAAAGTAGCACAGGCACTGTTTGCTTCTGATTCCGATGAAGAATCATCTTGTGTGGGATTCTCATCATCAGAAATGGATGAAGTAATAGCTGAAGAAGGTTTAGGAGGATTAGTTATTCTGTCTTAGCTTCCACTTCAGTGCTGCAGGGGATAGATGAAACTGATGATGATGAGGAGGAAGAGCAGTCAGCGCAGGCACAGAGTGTGAATGATGCCCCTGGCATTGCTTCTCAGGGTGCACCCACTACTTCAATTCCAGTGCCAGCATCCACCCCGAACGCTATAGAGAAGGGATCATGAACTAAATCTGTGATCTGGAGCCACTTTAAAGTGACAGAGGATCCGCGTTTTGCACAGTGTAATTACTGTGCTAGGGCTATTAGCAGAGGCAAGCAAATGGGAAATCTAACTAATTTTGGCATGATGAATCAACACCCAACAGTACTGCCATCTGGGTATGGTGGCAGTACCAGTCAGGGGACATCTTTTTCAAGGCAGAGTAAAGTGGTTGAAAAGGAGCAGAGTCACCCCACACCCTCAGCCCCTTCTAGCAGTCAGGTGGCAGGCCCACAGCCCCCTGCCATGTGTCAGAAGCGACAACCCACCATGGAGGAAATGGGATGGTGTTTGGTAACGCTATCCTGGGAAAGGAGGCAGGCCGCCTCAAAAGTTGTAACCAGGAGCATTGCGGAAATGATTGCCCTTGATGACCAGCCCTTGCAGGTAGTGAAGAATGTAGGTTTCAAGCATTTGCTGAAGGTCTTATTTCCAAATTACAAATCCCCTCCAGAACCACATTTAGCAGAAAGGTCATCCACAGCCTGTACAAGCAGTGTCGCAGTCGCATCCAAGTGCTGCTAGCTAAGGCAGAGGGGAGTGTACATTTCACCTGCGATATCTGGACCACCGTGAATGTGCACACTCTTACCTCTACCTGACAGCACACTGGTGGGACCTGGCTGAGGCAGGGGCAGGCAGCAGCTCTAGTAGAAAACAAGTATCAGGGTGGAGGTGGACTTACTGCATGCCCACCTGACGGACGATTACCATGCCTCAGCCAATATTCTAGCATACATCAGATAGATGCTGGCAGGCTGGCAGCTACACCAGCGAGACAGGAATATTCAGGCAGGGTTCTTTGTCACAGACAATGGTGCAAACATGGTAAAGGCAATATCTCAAGTGAGCTTTCAGAACATCCGATGTTTTGCACACACTCTGCACCTGGTAGTAAAGTCAGCTCTGGGGTTGGAGTCCAAGCACCAAGAGAATGAATACCTGCATACATTAATACAGATGTACAGGAACATAGCAGGGTTTTTCCACAGACGTGTGAAGGCAGGACAGGTTCTCCGACAAAAGCAGACTGATCTGGAGATGCCTCACAAACATCTGATTCAAGACATTGGCACCCGGAGGAATTCCACCTATATGATGCTGCAGAGGTTAGTGGAGCAGCAGACACTCTTCATGAACTTTCTGCGGCAATGGACATAGGTGTGCAGAGTCCCCTAGGGCATCATGATTGGTTAGTCATGAGTCAGCTGGAAAAAATCCTGCAGCCCTTCAAGGATGCCATGGAGGAGCTGAGTTCCAGAAGTGTCACCTTGGCTGACATCATCCCTATAGTTAATTTTCTGGAGGAAAATGTGGAGGGCTTTAAATAGGAAGAGGGAATGACAGCAGAGGTGCTTCATTGCCTGAATGTTTTGCAGAAGCAGGTGCAAGAGAGATTAAGACCTTTAACAAAAGACCACACATACATGCACGCCACAGTCTGTGATCCCCGTGTGAATGGGAAACTCGCCCTACAGTCCGATTGTATCACATTTGTGAAGGACCTGCTGTTAGTAAAAGTCCGTGAACAGGAGCGCCATAGACAGAGACAGATTAGGCATGAAGCAGAGGAGGAAACAGTGGGCATTTCAGAGAGTAGTGCAAGCCCAAGCAGGAGCAGCACTCTGTCAGCGACAGCTAGTACTTCCTCTTCCACTTCAGTACGCCAAAGCCATGTTGCCCATAAACAAGCATCTGTTCTGGAATGGGCTAGAGCAAAAGCAGCTGGCAAGAAGGACTCTCATCCCACCCAAACAATGGAGATACCAGCATAAATGTCAATGACATGGTATCTCACAGAGCCCACAGAGAAGCCCACAGAGGAGAAGTCCATTACCTGCTATTAAGTTCACTTAGAGAATAGCCACTGCCATTAGCAATGGTTACATGGAATAGACTTAGTTTTTGGGTACTTGCCAGGTTCCTATGACCTGGATTGGCCACTGTTGGAAACAGGATGCTGGGCTTGATGGACCCTTGGTCTGACCCAGTATGGCATTTTCTTATGTTCTTATGTTCTTATGCAGACAGATCCGCTGGCATATTGGGCACACAAGTCCACTGTCTGGCCACACCTAGCCAAAGTGGCTCAGCAATATCTATCATGTCCACCAAGCAGTGTGCCCAGTGAATGTGTATTTTCAATGACAGGGGATATCATGAGCCCTCACCGCTCAAGGCTGGCACCAGAGTTGATGGAAATGCTAGTGTTATTGAAAATAAATATGCCTTTGCTTGGGTTTCCAAATTTTCTCTGTGAATGGCAAGATGAATAAAAGCAATTTAAAGCCTTGCAGCAGCTCCAACTGCCTCATATGCTCCAGGTAATATCAGCACGTGTACCTGACCTCAACCAATGTGCCTGTCTGTCCAGCCTTTACATCACTATAAGGGCCTGACCTCAAATGCTGTGCCTGTCCGTCCATCCAGCCCTTTCGACACTACAAGCACCTAACCTCAAACGCTGTGCCTGTCTGTCCATTATCCAGCCCTTATGACACTACAAGGGCCTGACCTCAAACGCTGGGACTGTCTGATCACTGTCCAGCCCTTTCGTCACTACAAGGGTCTGTTCTCAAATGCTGTGCCTGCCCGTCTAGCCCTTACGTCAATTTAAGGGCATGACCTCAAATGCTGTGCCTGCCCATCCAGCCCTTTTGTCACTACAAGGGCCTGACCTCAAACGCTGTGCCTGTCTGTACACTGTCCAGCCCTTACGACACTACAAGGGCCTGACCTCAAATTCTGTGCCTGTCTGTCCAGCCCTAATGTCACTACAAGGGCCTGACCTCAAACGCTGTGCCTGTCTGTCCACTGTCCAGCCTTATGACACTACAAGGGCCTGACATCAAACGGTGTGCCTTCCCGTCCAGCCCTTACGTCCAGCCCTTACGTCACTACAAGGGCTTGACCTCAAACACTGTGCCTGCCTGAATTTAGTTCTAGTATTTCTAATTTCAGTTTAATTTATTTGTGCATCACTTCTTTACAGAATATTCTTTTTCCTATTTTGCAACATTTGGAATGTAAGAACATAAAAAGCTGACTTAAGATGTTTGTTTGGAGCTTGCATATTTCATATGCTCAATAGTTTTCATGACCTTCATAATATGGGCCATTTTCTCTACATCTTTCCTGGTGCAAACATTAATGTTTCTAGTACTATAGAAAACTGGTGGTAGCTGTACTCTAGTTCATCCTCTTTGTTCCCATTGTTTACAGAGGCACTGTGTAGGGTAAAAAGTCAACATAGGTTGATATTGTAGATTTGGGCGGGCGATGACATCAGCGCTTCTTTTGGTCCTAATGGATGAACCCTCGTTGCAAAGGGAAACCTCAGTCTCTGGCAAATCAAACTATTACTCCTTCACAGCATGGATCCTTAATTAAAACAAACAATTTGCTTTTAATTTCAGGGCAGAGCAGAGAACTTCCTCCATCTTTCTCAGGAAGTCATGATCTGTTTGCACATGCTTAAATCCTAACAATTTGTACCATTATACAGGCACAATAATAATGAAACTCCATTACAAGACTCCTACATAATCATAGCTAACTACAATATAATTCACATCAATGCACATATAAATGGATTTTCTTTCTTTACCTTAATTAAAACAAATTTTGGCCTCCTCCACGTCAACTCGCCACACTTTGAAGGCTCTGCCCCACTCTAGGGGCCAACCCATTCTAGGGAGCCCTTTCCTGCGCAAAGGAAAGGGAATTCTCCCTGGGTGTAGCCAACCTATCTCTTAGTACCCACCAACCCATGTTGAACCAGAACCACTGTTCACATGGAAACCTTCTGCATGTCGCCACACTTTGAAGGCTTGTGCTCTACTGTAGGGCCCAACCCATTCCAGGGAGCCCTTTCCTGCACAAAGGAAAGGGAACTTTCCCTGGGTGTAGCCAGCCTATCTTTTAGTACCCGTTGACCCATGTTGATCCAGAACCGCTGTTCACATGGAAACCTCCTCCACGTCGTCTCACCACGCTTTGCAGGCTTGTGCTCCACTGTAGGGGCCAACCCATTCCAGGGAGCCCTTTCCTGCACAAAGGAAAGGGAACTTTCCCTGGGTGTAGCCAGCCTATCTTTTAGTACCCGTTGACCCATGTTGACCCAGAACCGCTGTTCACATGGAAACCTCCTCCACGTTGACTCGCCACGCTTTGAAGACTCGTGTTCCACTCTGGGGCCAACAACCCATTCTAGGGAGCCCTTTCCTACGCAAAGGAAAGGAAACTCTCCCTGAATGTAGCCAGCCTATCTCTTAACTCCTGCCAACCCATGTTGAACTGCTGTTCACATGGAAACCTCCTCCACGTCGACTCACCACACTTTGCAGGCTCATACTCCACTCTAGGGGCCAACCCATTCTAGGGAGCCCTTTCCTGTGCAAAGGAAAGGGAACTCTCCTCGGGTGTAGCCAGCCTATCTCTTAATGCCCGCTGTCCCATGTTGAACTGCTGTTCACATGGAAACCTCCTTTGCCTTGGCCATCAAAATTCTCGTTTGTATATCTGCTATGTCCACCAGATTTTAAAAAACCAGCAAGGGCTCACAAGATGCCAATGGAACCACCCCACTTTTAGGGGCAAACCCATTCTAGGGAGCCTTTCCTGCACAAAGGAATGGGAACTCTTCCTGCGGCCAGCCTATCAACTTTCTGCCACTCTGCCTTGCTGCCATACAACAGACGACTCACTCTACTCCTTGTGGTGTTCTTGCCTCAGTGTGTTGGTGCTAGTCTTCTGCTGCTTTGTCCCTTTATCGGCGCCTTGTGGGTTTTTTTCTGACACTCTTTCTGCTTGCTATGTTTCCCCTTCATTGTGCTGTAGGATGTTGATTCCACTTGTCTTGCCACTTTGCCTGTCATGCTGCTTTCAAGTGTTACGGTCCCGGGCCGTGCCCCGGTCCCTCCACCTACCTCGGGGAAGGCCCGGGCCATTTTTAGGCCTCCCCAGGCCTGCACTGCCTCCAGTGTGTCTCTCCCTCCTCGGGAGAGACGCCATCGATCCACCGAGTCTGGCCCCGCCCTCTAGACGTGCGTGCACGGGAAAACTCAAGCCCTGCCTCGGATGACATCAGATGCTGTCAGGATATTTAAACCCTGCTTCTGGACATCTTCAGTGCCTTGCAACGAGGTTCACTCAGTCCCCTGAGTTGGTAGTTGCTGCTTTGGATCTTGATCTTGTCTTTACTTCTGGCTTCCGACCCGGCTTTGTCCATTGACCTCGTCTTCGCTGCCTCCCATGGTTTTGATTTGGACTTTTGACTTCTGACTTCTGATCCAGCTCCATCTTTCGACTCTGTTTCCAGCTTCTGCTCCTGGCTTTGACTTTGGACCTCTGACTTCTGACCCTGCTTCGTTCCTGGACTCCGACTTCTGTTCCTCTGGCTCTTCAGGTATCCGGTTCTTGCTGGCCCAGGGGATTCTACTAAGTCCCAGTGGCTCGGGCTCTCACAGGCTCCTCCCGGGGGAGCCGCGGGCTTCCAAGGGTTAAGACGCTTCCAGCCCCCTGGGTCCTGCCATTCTCATCGACCATCTCTTCGGCCGCTGCCCGGATCCTTGGTCGCATAGGGTCCCACCTAAGTCCAAGAGGTCCGGGTTCCTACAGGCTCCTTCTGGGGGGACCTCAGACTTCCAGTGGCGAAGTCTTCTCCAGAGTATCTTCGGTGCCGTCTCCCGGCTGCAACGCTCACTGTGGGTCCCCACAGTGTAACATCTTCAGTCTCAGCCGGCCCAAGGGTCCACGACCATAACATCAAGGATTCATGCAACTGTTATCGGTGCTCTCTTTTGAAGCTGTGGTGTGTTTTTTATACTCTCCCTGCTGCTTTGCACCTCTGTTAAAGCACTCTTGCCACTCCTGGTATTCTTTTGCCCCTTTACAGTGCCTTAAGCTATTCATGCCACTTTGGTGCCACTTTGCCACAGTCTAAGTACCTTGGAGCTGTTTTGTTGTTCTGATCATTGCTCCCCAGAAGTTTCATCAGAATTGATAAGAAAACCCCAATTCTGCAGCCAAAAATAGACTGCAAATACTTCCCCCATTGACTTTAATGGCAAATGGAAAACAAATAAAACTAATCAACGAATTGGTTTTCCCCCCTATGAAACTAATGCAATGAATTCGGATCCTGGCGAAACGAAAAATGAATCGAAACACATTTTTTCCTTCTGCACATCCCTAGTGAACACAATCGCCCATGCCGGACTGGGAAAACCAGAGTGGTCGGTGTAGAGAGTCAGAGGCAGCCATCTTCCCAAGTTAAACGTAGTTAGGCAGAAAAAAGGTAAGCAACAGAGGGTGCAGCTGTCTGCGACCGATGGATGCAACAGTACCCCCTTCCAAGGGCCCCCCCAGGGGGTTTCCGCTTACGAGGAGTGTGGCCCGCTGGCGTAACTTTAAGTCTGGTGGGGTATAGCAGTACATATGAGTTCCCTTCAGCCCGCAGGCCCCGTTTCACCTCCAAAAAACTGGCCCATTTCCATTGGACAAGCAGGGAAAAATCTTGAAAAAATTTGACCTTGTGTGAGTCATAATATTACAGATGGTTGTAACCAAGCCTTCACCAAGATCTTGGCTTTATCTGCATAACTCTGCATTTGAATGATGATTGCACGTGGCCTACCTCCTGGTGGCAGTGAAGCAGCCAAGACCCGATGAGCCTTCTCATGCAGCTTTTATGCGTCTTGATGCCCGGGACCTTCAGCTGCCATTCTGAGAAAAATTCCACCAGGTCTTTTCTTTCACATTTTCAGGCAGACCCACCATTCTAAGATTTTTCCGCCATCCCCAGTTCTCCATATCATGAATCTTTTCTATCAAAGCCTCATACTTCCTTTCCAGGGCTTCAACCTTTGAGTGGCCCGTATGACATAGTGAGGGCAAAAGTAGCGCCGGCGCCATTTTGAATATTGGCAATACGGCGCGAGTGCAGGAGGTTGCTCCTGGACCCCTGCTGGACTTTTGGCAAGTCTTGTGAGGGTCAGGAGGCCCCCCCAAGCTGGCCAAAAGTCTCTGGAGGTCCAGCGGGGGTCCGGGAGCGATCTCCTGCACTCGTGACGTCGGGTGACAGGAACCAAAATGGCGCCAGCGCTACCTTTGCCCTGTCATATGGTAAGGGCAAAGGGCCACCGGCACCATTTCTATTAACGCAGCCGTGGCCCGAGAGCGGGAGATCGCAGGAGATCGCGCCGGGACCCCCCCACTGGACCCCAGGTAATTTAAAACATTTTGGGGGGGTTCGGGAGGGTGGGGGATTTGTTTTAAAGGGTCGGGGTGGGTTTTAGGGTTGTTTTGGTGTGCCGGTTTTTCCCGCCCTCCCCCGATTTACGATTTTTGACGATAAATCGGGAAAATTGTTATTGTATCCGCGGCTCTAAACGATTTTTGACGATTTAAAATATATCTGACGATTGTTTTAAATCGTCAAAAAACAATTCACATCCCTACTATCTCCCAAATAGATCCTTTTAGGATAGTTTATACAATATGTAGTGAAAGCCAAATGTCTGGCACTGTTCATCAAGGGGAGGCCCAAATCTCTGGGAGTGAATTACACCTATTATGCAATAAATTAGAGCTAAGCTCACACAAAAAATGCTTGAAAAATTGGTTCCTACAAAGGAAAACCATTTCATTCCAAGAACTTGAATTTGAAATTTCTCTAACACGGGTTATATTAGTTTTGTTTTATCATTCCATAATTAATGCATACCCAGAAGCACTTAATTGTAACCATATTGAATGATTCTGTTATAAAATGTAGCAAGGTACTCCATCTTTCTTGTACTTATTTTTTTCACATATAATGCTTCCTCTTTATCATCATATCTTAATTATTTATTTACAAAATTTTCTATACCGCATTCTTTACCAAAACCATGTTGGAAGTGGTTTACAACAATCATTAACATTTCCATTACAATTAATAAAATCATCTAATAAAATTGCATCACTTAAAATCATTATTAAAAAGGAAAGACTTTAATTTCTTCCTAAAAACTTGATAATCACTAACCATTCATATCTCTAGTGGAATAGAATTCCATAGAGCAGGAGCAGTTTAGGAGAATGCATGACAAGAAGTAGATTTTAAGCACGTCTCTTTTGTCTCTATCATGTATGAACATTAGGCAAACCTTCTTGTGCTTATCTTCATCAATCTTCCATCCAGAGACTGTAATGGAGTTTGTGTCTCTAAAGGTTCCAATAGTAGGATGAATACACTCTTAGGATAATTTACTGTGTCCATTATTTATTCATAGTCCTACACTATGAGCATACAAACACTTTCATTCAACATCAGAAACATTTCAAGAACAGTTTCATCAGAGTTAAACTCCTATTTCTACCTTCCCAGTCATCTATAAACATTTTTGATAAGGCAAGTAAAATATCCATTTTTTATCACCCTAGTATATTGCAATGTGTGCGAGTAGCCAGCCATAATTATAAAAGTGCTTCCATTTTTACAACACCACATATACATCGGTCTGTGTAATGCTCAGGGGGTCATTTTCTAGCAGCTTGCATAATAAAGTCAACAAAAATATCTGTACTTTGCACCAGTTTTCAAAGCTGACTTTGAATATTATCCCACCAAACATATCCATAGTCCTGCTAAAATGCGTGTACAAATTTCCCCTGAAGTTTTACATGCATCCTTTTTAAAATCGTAAAGTAGGCACATAAGTCCAAAATCCCTCGCCAACTCCCCTTTCCCCACCCCTGGAAATATCTCTGATTAGTCTGGGTAAAGCTGTGCATGAACAGAACAAAAACAAATACATTTACCCCTGTATCAGGTGGGCAAGCCTAGAAGGCCATTTCTGCGTGTAAAAAAAACACTGTTTTACCCATAGAAGCCCTCTTTGAATATTACCTTTTCAACAACTATATGCGCAAACTTTTTTTTACTATTCCAATAAATTGCCAGTACTCTCCACTCTTTCTCAATTCCAACAGATCAGTTACTGTTAAGCCCTGTAAATTGGCTTTACTGTGGAAATACCCTCAAAGAATTTTATGACTTATCATGAACTAGTTTAAGTTAATTAAACAGCTAATGACTTTCTTCCTCAAATAGACATTGTACTTAATGGCTCTGCAGCTGAGGCCGCTTTTGGAGAACATTAATTGTATAATAATCTCTTGATTTATCCCAATTAATTTGTTCATTGTAGCAGCATTTATTACCTCTTCATTAACAATTTATAATTTCTCCTTTTTCATCTCAGATATTTTACTCTCCTACATGTAAAGGTTTTATGTATTTAAAAAAACTATTAAAGCATTAGTGAGTGACCTCCTAATGTATCGAGGCTACGGTAGGAAGGAATATGTAAATTGTGATAATTTGGGACTTCTGATTCTAATACTTTTCAGTTTTTTTCTCAAATGATTGTATATTATTTTGTCAGTAAGTGGTTTCAGCAGATGATATCAATTTGTGATAATGTCATTCTGGGAGGGATTTTAGCAGGCTTCTGGCACAGTTTGTTTTGCACACATATAAATCAGCAGTGAAATGTCTGTAATCTTGATAAGTGTTCATTTTTGATCCAAAACATTAGGTTTTGCTTATGTAAGAATATTCATCCAGCCTGGAGCATCTGCATCCTGCCATGTAAAGCAAAATGAATGATCCAGTCCTTTCAAACTTTGCATCTACTGAATTTTGTCAGTGTGTTACCAACTACAATTTCACAGCATCAATGGAAAAAGAGGGAGAGTGCTACCGAGGACTGAAAAATCTACAAGATGAAGGCTTAGAAGCTGTGAAATGAACAGAAGAGGACTCCAGAAAGGGAAGACCATAACTTTTACTTGCCATTGCAAGTAGCTGCCAGATTTCTTTAGTATCAGCCTGTGAGAATAGGAGCTTTGCGACATTTCCAACTTGTAGTTACTAATAATTTGGCAGCAAACAACAAGAAATATGAAACCTATATATTGTTTTTGGGTCCCATTCAGGAAGTTATTTATTTATTTATATATTTGTTTATTTATTTATTTAACAACATTTCTTAGCCACTCTATCATGTATTCTAGACAGGGTACAATCAACCCATGAATGTATTCAACAAGCAGTTCTGTCCCCATAATATCCTTGATAGTCTGAGCAGGCATACTGAAATGTGCCTTTGAAGCAACAACCGCTGAAAATAGAGGCTTGTTGTTCTGGTTAGATATCATGAATTTTTAAGGGGAAGTTATCTATATTAAATATGACGGTAACTTTTAAAATGGTGAGCGGGCGCACATGTGCAAGCATTTGTTGGCTCGCGCCCAGGGACACGGCTGTTTTATAACATTCGCGTATATATGCACACATATTATAAAATAGCATGGCTGCGTGCATGTGTGCACTGAATTTCAAGTGGTTGCACGCCTGTGCACACAAATCCCACTTCCACCATGTAAGTGGGGGGATTTTAAATGGGATGTGTGCCAATGCATTTGCCAGTTTTACCAGTTTGTTCCTAATTCACCCAATTAACGGATAGGTCCTCCAAACCCCCTGGTTTGATATCCTTTACACCCCCCAGTTACCCCAGACCCTTTAAACCTCTCCGAAATGGCTCATTATTTTTTTTCAACCATAGCGTTTAAGTATTTATGTGCAAATTTCTGGTTAAAGTCACGAAATGCCCATGTACCTCTGAGGCCCCAACCCTTTTTGAGAAGTTCCAAAATGTGCATGCTGTGGGAGATACACGCGTATTCGGGCGGCTTTTAAAATCCACTCAGAGCACACCAGCCCAACATGTTCTTGCATCCCCTAATTTTGGCACACATTGAACTTTTAAAATTTACTTTTTTTTAACATTTGCAGTAGAAAGTGAATAATTATTAATATTTTCCTGTATATAGTAATTGGCCAGTGGAGCTCCATTACTATCACGATAATCTCAACTTCCTGCCCAAAGTCAAAGCTTTATATAGAATGGAGATAATGCACTTAAGGCTGAAATCCATAGATTAAAGCAGGGCTACAAGAAAAAGGAACTCAAACTTGGAATGAATTTTATATGAAAATATGTTCCTGTCTAGTGTTAAATGAAAAATATATCTATATTCCCACAAGCTGTGCTGAATATACTTAGCATCAGTGTGTCTTCTATGTCACCTCCATCTCTGTCACTCTCTCCTCTTGCTTCCTGCTTTCCCTATCCTGCTAGTGCCCTGTGATTAGGCGGGAGTTGCATTTGAGGGGAAGGGGAGACTTTGGGAGGCTCTCTAGCTAGTCATTTGCCCCTGGGAAGAACCTTTCTGCATGGGAGACTTCCTGCTTTTGTGACTAGCTAGGGAGCAGTACAGAGGAAAATGCAGCCTGCCAGCTGTTAATTCTTCTGCTATCTCTTCACATTTCTTGCAAGTTAGAATTCTCTGTGCTTATCCCAAATGTTGAAGTGGTAGTATTCCAATTGTTTAACCTAAATCCTCTTGATTTCTGTTCATGTTCTCCCCTCCAACATCTCCATTGGGAGCATGCTGCAAGCACCCAACTCCCTTTTTAGATTAGCCAAATTCTAGAATTTTTAGTCAGGCCTGGTTTATAATGTACAATCCCAATGCAATGTGGTATCTGTAGCCCTTGGGCCTAGCTATTGAAATCTGTGCTGCAGGTCCCATATTTCATGAGGATGGGGTTGTCAGTATCTAGGACTGGCCTAAAATCTCCCTTCTGGAATTGAGTCGTTTTGAAGCTCTGTCTTTATGTCAACATTTCTTTCTAAAACCAAAGGAGAAAAATAAATCAGTATCAATGATTATCTATACCTCTGGTTCACTAATTCATCAGGCATACACAATTAAATGTGGCTACTGTATGATGGTTTGGGGAAGCTTATAACCCTTATTTGGTTTCTCTCCTAGCAAGTCTACATCATGCTATGCTCCTAGCAACTGAGAGCAAGTTTGCCTTAGCCCTGGTTTACTAGCCATTTTTTCCATAGACCGAGATTGGGGAATAAAGTCTTAATACATCAGGCAATTTGTTAGTATAATGGGTAGTGTTCCTACTTTCAGGAGAAGATGATATGGAAGATGAGTGCCAGCCAAAGCTTTCTGTTGAAGGGAAGTCAAAGTATCTGGGAAGATTACCACACCCTCCTGCAGGAGAAGGAGGAAGCTGGAAGGAGGAGCTGGAAAAAAAAAGCTGGAGAATCCTACAGATGGTTCTTCAGCGTTCTTTGAGGACCCAGACTCACCTCCATGGCACAAACGTTTCCAGAGGATCCCCAGCTGGAGGAAACATTATGCCTGGAGAATAAGAAGATGTTGGGAAGTAGACAATTGCAGAAGAACTGCACCAGATTTGAGTATAATAGGGCACTTAAACAGGCCATATGGGCCAGATAGGCAGTGCTCTGGAACTTCTGACAAAGCCACTTGCCTTTCGAGCTTGTGATGAGTGGCATGGGTGTGAGCCACAGGTGCAGTGGATTAGTTGATGTAACCTCATAAATGAACACATGAGGCCTATGCCGACAGCTGGAAAATGCATCCTGAAGCAGGACAGGCTGGAGCTTCACCTATACCAGCCGCCTTTCCCGCAGATTTAACCCTTGAGTTCTGGTGGCTGGAAGAACTTAGATGGGTCCCAACAGTAAAAGTAAGCAAGAATCCAAGAATACACTGAGGTTAGGGTAGGCAGTAGACAGAAGATACCAGGAACAGGTCAAGGGTCAGCGCAGGCAGCAAGCAAGAGTGGTCTGGTCCAAGGATAAGGTCAGGTCCTAGTGGCAGGCAAGCGAGATCAAGTCCAAGTCCAAACAAGAAGTCAGAGCAAGGAGATCAGGCTGAAGAAGGGACAAGGACAGATGAGGAGAGGCTGGACGAGGCAGGCTGGGCAAGGCAAGACTGGATGAGGCAGGCTGGATCAGGATGCAGAAATCTGGAACTCTGGAGCAACATACACTGCTCTAGATAGGAGACCGGCTGCTGAGGCAAGGAGATGCTGCATGGCCCTGGCTAAATAGCCCAGCAAAGCTGACATCATAGGAAAGCACCTAGAGAGAGTTCCCACCATGGAGCTTTAAAAATGGGAGCATGCACCCCTGTATGTGCCTAAGGAGATTGATGGTAGTGTCATAGTGACCATGGTGTCTACTACAAAGAGCCTGTATGCATGCAGTGGTGCTCCTGCCATACCGGGAGGCCACTGAAGGTACTGGAGGTGAGCCAGTGAGTGTGGCCAGTTGCAGGCTTACCCTGTGTTGGGCCAAATATAACAGTACTGTGCTCCAAAGCCTCTTCCCCAGGCTACTAGGATTGCACTTTTGGGGAAAGCATCTGTGTAAGCCCTTCACTAATTGTGGTACTTGAAGGTTCGAGGCAGATTCCCAAGAATTTTCTTCAGGCCCAAAACTCTTCCATGTGAAGATATACTGAATCTTGTTCCTGACTCTTTTGAAATCCAGGATTTCTTCAAGCTCATACTGAATGTCATCTTCAGCCATTATCTATGTAGATTTAAGTGGTGGCTTTGAGGGCCAAGATAGGATTGCTGGCTTTTATAAAAACACATGGAAGACATTGTGTATTCTGAGTGTGGAAGACAGTCTTAATTTGAAGGTACCAGTCCCACCTGGTGAATGATAGAGAATGGTCCCACGAATCTAGGAGCAAATTTTAAAGATGGCATCTTGAGGTGCAGGTTTTTAGTATTGAGCCACATTAACTCTCCCAGCTGGAGCTGGGGTGCTGGATGACATTTATTTATGTGCTTGCCTTTTAAAATGTCCCACAGCTTTCTCCAGAAGTCAATGAGTTTTCTGCCATAATTCTTGCAGCTCTTGCCTCCTGATGTTAACTGCTGGACAGGCAACATGAGTGGAGACAGGCAGTGTTACCTGTGGAAGATGCCCAAAGACTAGGTAGAAGGCAAGGAACATGTCAAGCTCCTGACATGATTATTATAGCAGAGAAGGGAGGTTATCTTGATTATGGTTCACATAGGCCCTTAGAAAAGCTTTACGGGTCTGGTTAACCTGTTCTGTCTGTCCATTGCTCTGAGGATGATAAGTGGAAGTGAAGTCTAAGGTAATGCCAAATTTCTTGCATAGACTCTTCCAGAAGTAGGCCATAAATTTTACTCCTCGATCCAAAATGATATGGGATGAGATGTGCTTCCTTCTGTGCTCAAGCACAGAAGGAAGTCCAGGGAGAGACATGAAATGAGCCATCCTAGAAAAACTATCCACCACTACCCTTATAGGGTATTGCCACTAGAGAGGGGAAGATCTGTGACAAAGTTAGTGGCCAAGTGCTTCCAGGGTTCCTTGGGTGCTGGAAGTGGCTGTAACAGCCCCCAGGGTCAAGCTCGAGGGCTCTTGTTCATTTTTATTTATTTTATTTATTATTTTTGTTATACCGAGTTTCATGATAGGGATCACATCAACCCGGTTTACAAATAACAATGTGTGCAAAATATAGCGTAACGTAATACAAATTTCCAATAAAAATTTGAACTTTAAATACAGAGAATCAATTGAAAGGTGTGGGAAAGTTACAATGAAACAGGGAAAATAAACTTGGAACTGGAAGAGGGGAGAGAGGTTAAACAATGCAATATTTACATTTAATACAATTCAAGTGATAGTGTATCAGAGTAGGTAAATAAGCCTATTTGAGAGAATGTGACGGTACATAAATATGAGCGATAATATAAATAAGAGAATAAATATGACATTGTAGTGAATGGTGATGATATGATAAAACTCAAAAGGTAATAGTGAGAAGTTTGTGATGGGAGGATTCTTATTTGAGTCCAGGTGTTACATAGGAGTTTGTGTTGCTGAGTGCGTTTTATTCAAGGCTTGGAAATGCTTTTTGAAAAGCCAAGTTTTTAGTCTTTTCCTAAATGTTAGAGCACATGGCTCTTGTCTTAGATCAGGTGGTATAGAGTTCCACAGAACTGGACCTGCTGTAGAGAAGGCTCTGAGACTCAAAGATTTATGTTGATAGGTTTTGGCATTTGGAATTTGGAGTGACTCTTTGTAGTATTCCCTGATAGGTCTGGCGGAAGTGGTATTTTTTAAATGGTATTTGAAGATCGAGATGCGTGAGTTGGTTGATGGTCTTGTATATGATGTTGATGGATTTATACATGATTCTATAGTGGATTGGTAGCCAATGGAGTTTTTGTAGGATAGGGGAGATGTGGTCCATTTTCCTGGAATTTGAAAGGACTCTGGCTGCGGAGTTCTGAACCATTTGTAGGGGTTTGATATACGAAGCTGGGAGGCCTAATAGTAAAGAGTTGCAATAATCTAGTTTTGAAAAAATTATTGCTTGCAAGATTGTTCTAAAGTCCATAGCGTGGAAAAGTGGTTTGATTCTTTTCAGAATGTGTAATTTGTAGAAGCAATCTTTGGTGGTTTGGTTAATGAATGTTTTAAGGTTGAGACGATTGTCTAAGATAGCTCCTAGATCTCTTACATGGGTAGATTGAAGGAGTGCAGTTGATTTTGGAAGTGTGTTATTGTTTTCCAGTGATATGAGCAGGAATTCCGTTTTTGAAGCGTTAAGTACGAGGTTTAGGCTAGTGAGAAGAAGTTTAATTTCTAATAAGCAACTGTCCCAGTGTTCCATTGTTTTTGAGATTGTTTCTTTTATGGGAATCACGATCTGTACATCATCAGCGAAAAGGAAGTGTTTCAGGTTTAATTTTGTAAGAAGTTGACATAGTGGTAACAGGTAGACATTAAAGAGCGTGGGTGAAAGTGATGAACCTTGCGGCACTCCTCTGTTAGAAGGGTGGTATTGGGATTCTTTATTGTGAATTTTGACTCTATATCCTCTGTTTTCTAGGAATGTTTTGAACCAGTTTAGTGTAGCACCTGTCAATCCTATGTTTGCCAGTTGTTTTAGGAGTAGGGTGTGATTGACGGTGTCGAAGGCCGCCGAGAAGTCAAGGAGTATTAGTAAAAATGTTTGGCCTTTGTCAATTCCAGAAATGAGGAAGTCCGTGAGAGAGAGTAGTAGGGTTTCGGTGCTTGCAGCTTTGCGAAAACCATATTGGTTTGGGGACAGAATACTGTGATCCTCTAAGTAGTTGGATAGTTGGGTGTTTACCAATTTTTCCATGATTTTAGCTATGAATGGGAGGTTGGAAATCGGGCGGAAGTTATTGGGATCACAAGCATTTAGATTTGGTTTTTTTAGCAGTGGCTTGATTGAGGCTGTTTTTAGGTCATCTGGGTAGATCCCATGTGATAGGGAGCAATTTATGATTTCTGCCAGTGTTTTTGCTATGGTATCAGGGATGAGAAGAAGCAATTTGGAAGGTATTTGATCAAATGGGTGTGATGACGGTTTCATTTTCTTTAACACCGAATGTATCTCTGTGATTGTGATGGGTTCGAAAGTGTTAAGCTGGATGTTTTTGTCTTGGGGGAGATATGTGGTATCTGGAGTAGAAGTGTTTGTAATCAGCTGATTGAAGAGATCTGTTATTTTTTTATTGAAATGAAGAGCCAATTCATCTGCTTTAGTCTGGGCTAACTCTGGTGGGATATCTGGAATGATGGGTTTAGTGAGGCTGGAGACAAAGGAGAATAGGGCTTTTGAATCAAAGATTAGATGATGAACTTTCCGGGTGTAATAGTCTCTTTTTGTTTTCAGCGTGGTACTTTTGTATGAATGGAGTGAGCGTTTGTATTCAGATAGTGAGGCCGGTGAGGGGACTTTACGCCATTTTCTTTCTTTCTGCCGAAGTAGTTGTTTGAGCTTTCTCAGTTCATCGTTAAACCAGGGTTGTCTTTTGGATGCATTAGAAGACCTTGTTTTGTTTGTCAGTGGGCAGAGAGTATTTGCTATAGATTCAGTTATTTTGGACCAGGATTGGAGGGCCGAATTGGGCGTAGAGACATCTATGAGTGGTAGATCTGAAGTGAGAAGGTTGCTGAGATGTTCCGAGGAGCAAGGTTTTCTGTATAAGAAAGAGGGTCTTGAGTTTAGATTGTAGTTTGATCTTGGTAATGAGAAGCTAGTGGAGATTAGCGAATGGTCAGACCATGGGACTCTTTTGCAATTTGGTTGATTTGTAAGAGAAATACCGGAGTTTGTAAAGAAAAGATCGAGCGTGTGGCCTGCTTTGTGAGTGGGTTTGTTGATTTGTTGTTTGAAACCTATCGCTGACATTGCGGTGAGGAAAGCTTCACAGTTTGTTGAAAGAGGGACTTTGTCAACATGTAAGTTGAAGTCGCCCAGGATTATAGCAGGGGAGTCAAGATTGAGATGTAAAGTTATGGTTTCAATAATAGGTGAGGCGTCTGACTCTAGTAATCCTGGAGGGGCATAGACTAGAATGATTTGGAGATGTTCTGATTTGAACAGTCCTACTTCTAGTTTAGTAGCTGTGTTGATGTGGTGGTGTGAGAACCTTAAAGATTTTTTTGCAGCTAAGAAGATACCCCCTCCTCTTTTTTTTTGTCTTGGGATGGAGAAGAAATCGTACGTCTGTGTTGGTAGTTGGTTAATGAGGGCTATATCGGTGGATTTGAGCCATGTTTCTGTTATGGCACAAAAGTCTGGGGTTGAGTCCTGCAGTATGTCGTTTAGTATAAGGGTTTTGTTGGTGAGTGATTGAGCGTTGAAAAGGATGATGGTGAATAGCGTGAGACCTAGGAGCTGAGTAGTGGGGGAGATCATGATTGGGATGAGTGATTTGTAGGTGCGTGGGCGGTAATGCATAATTGGATACGGTTGGATCGGTACTGGAAGAGTGTTGTTAGAGGCTGGATGTGCTGCTAGATGCGCTACTGGAGTCTGAATGTGTGCTGCTGGAGACTGGATGAGTGCTGCTGGAGACTGGATGAGTGCTGCTGGAGACTGGATGTGCTGTTAGATGACTGGATGTGCTGTTAGATGAGCTGTTGGAGTATGAAAGTGTGCTGCAGGGGACTGGATGGGTGCTGCTGGAGACTGGAAGAGTGCTGCTGGAGACTGGATGTGCTGTTAGATGAGCTGCTGGAGTCTGAAAGTGTGCTGCAGGGGACTGGATGGGTGCTGCTGGAGTCTGGATGAGTGCTGCTGGAGACTGGAAGAGTGCTGCTGGAGACTGGAAGAGTGCTGCTGGAGACTGGATGTGCTGTTAGATGAGCTGCTGGAGTCTGAAAGTGTGCTGCAGGGGACTGGATGGGTGCTGCTGGAGTCTGGATGAGTGCTGCTGGAGACTGGATGAGTGCTGCTGGAGACTGGATGAGTGCTGCTGGAGACTGGATGTGCTGTTAGATGACTGGATGTGCTGTTAGATGAGCTGCTGGAGTCTGAAAGTGTGCTGCAGGGGACTGGATGGGTGCTGCTGGAGTCTGGATGAGTGCTGCTGGAGACTGGAAGAGTGCTGCTGGAGACTGGAAGAGTGCTGCTGGAGTCTGGATGAGTGCTGCTGGAGACTGGATGTGCTGTTAGATGAGCTGCTGGAGTCTGAAAGTGTGCTGCTGGTACTTGGATGAGTGTTGGATGTGTCTCTGATCTGGCCGCCCTCTGTTAGGCCTGAAGCCTGCTTAGGGGCGCGGCTCACTCAGCTCTGGACTGGTTAATAGGTATTGGTTTCGTTTTTTGTTTTTTTTTTTTTTTCTTTTGCCTACCGGCTCACCTGCACGGCTCACCTGCACGGCTCACCTGCACGGCTCTCCTGCACGGCTCACGGTGTCTGTTGAGCAGGCTTTTTGCCCAATGGGCCGCGCTGATCAAGCACGCCTCAGCGTGAAGGAGGAATAGGTAGGTGGGTGCCGGGAAGCAGGCCGTTGAAATGAAATATAAAGCAGTGAGTCCTACCACGGGTATGGCTTGGGGCTTCCTCGGGGCTGTACGAAGGGGCGAAACAAAGGGGCCTGCCCCTTTGTTGCGCTCCTTCGGCGCGCGACGCTCGGCGCGTGGCGCCGGGCCGAATCCTGATTTAAAGCCCCTCAGGGCTGGCTCCTATTGGTGGAGCTGGATCGGGGGCGGGGCTCCCGTTGTCGGCGCGGTTTTTTTGTTAAGTTTTTTGTTTTCCCTAGAGATGGCTTAACTTAACTGTTTTGCCGCGTGATCGACGTCGAGCTCCCCCGGGTGGGGAGAGAGAGAAGCCCAGGCCTTCCCCCGGCGGGGCTCGGCGCCGGTTGCGCAGGCCTTCCCCGATCGTGGCTAAGCTGAAGAGGCGCACATTGACAGGGATTAATGTACTGCTTCACATCAACCTTCATCTGAAGCCACCAATAGTATCAGAAGATTAACACCAGAATTCTGGCAATACCTGCCAAATGGGAGTCAGCTATTGAAGGATCTTCTGACATAACCACTGGGGACAACAGTCTTCCAGCATAGTGGCAGCAACTAGGATCTTTGTGGGGTCTATGATGTTTCATGGGGACTCCAAGGAATCCTCGGTGTTGAAGGAACATGAGAAAGCTTTGGCCCATTGTTTTTTCTCTGCTGGGTGATACCACAATTCAAAGTTGAACTGGTTAAAGAACAGTGACCAGCAGGATTGCAGGGGATTCAATCAATGTGCTTGCACCAGATATTCCAGATTTGTATGGTCCCTGTCAACAGTAACCGGGTATCTGGCTCCTTATTTATTTATTTATTTATTTATTTATTTATTTAACATTTTTATATACCGACCTTCATGAAAGAAATTCATATCAGATCGGTTTACAAATAACATGAGGGGAATAACAAAGTCAATCATATAACAAGAAATGAAAGTTACATATAACAGGGGGTATTAACCTGGATGGCTAGAATAGCCGGAGCGATAGAAGGCATAACTGAACAAATTAGATAATTAGATGATACAATAATATGATGAGAAGAGGCGTAAGTGTATAGGCTACACTTGTCATAGAGTTTAGCTAGGAGTCAGTGTCTGAATTAGTGAGGAATTGCTGGAACTGTTGGTTAAGTGAAGGCCTGGATGAAGAGCCATGTCTTAAGTTTTTTGCGGAAGGTTATAACATATAACCTTATAACATGTGCCTTATAACATGTGCCGCCTCTCCTCCAGTGCTAGTTTCACAGGTAGCAACTCACAATCCTCAATTGCTGGAACTGTTGGTTAAGTGAAGGCCTGGATGAAGAGCCATGTCTTAAGTTTTTTGCGGAAGGTTATAACATATAACCTTATAACATGTCCTTATAACATGTGCCGCCTCTCCTCCAGTGCTAGTTTCACAGGTAGCAACTCACAATCCTCAATTGTGTAGTTCCTCTTGGCTGGGGTAAACTTCTTGGAAAATTAGGTCCCTTGGTTTTTATGTTGAGAAGAAAACCCCACCCTGAGAGTAGAAGCATCTATCTCCAGTGTAAATGGCTTGAAAGGGTTGGGATGGTGCAGTATCTGTCACGAGTGAATTCTTCCTTGAGGTGCTTGAAAGCCTGAATAGCGCTGTTGGCCCAATTCTTGGTGTCACAACCCTTTTTTATAAGGGCTGTAAGTGAAGTGGCCAAAGTAGAGTAGCCATGAATAAATTGTCTATATTAGTTCACAAAGCCGAGGAAGCGCTGTAGGGCCTTGAGGTCTACAGGCTGAGACCACTTGAGGATGGCTTTCAATTTTTCAGGATCCATCCATAGATCGTTCCAGAAATGATATATCCAAGAAATGGGAGCTCCTCTTTCTTGAAGAGGAATTTTTCAAATTTTGTATAAAGGTGATGTTCCCAGAGCCTCCGGAGCACTTGCTTCACATGATCTTCATGATCCTTCAAGGATTATGACAAGACAAGAATATCATATAGCTATATCACCACATAAGAGTAAAGCAGGTTATGGAAAATGAAATTGAGCATAAAATGAAAGACAGCAGGGGCACTGCACAACCCGAAGGGCATTACCAGGTACTCATAGTGCCCATCCCTGGTACTAAAAGTTTTCTTCCATTCATTGCTCTCTCTTATTTGAATCAGATTATACACCCCACAGAGGTCAAGCTTTGTGAATATCTGCATTCCTCTGAGGCTATTGTAGAGCTATGTGATCAGCAGGAGAGGGTACCAGTTATCTTAGTGGGTGCATTGAGCCCTCTGTAATCAATGCAAGAGCAGAGTGAGCCATCTTTTTTACCGACAAAGAAGAAGCTGGCCCCAGGAGGAGACGAAGATTGGCGAATGAACCCTCTTTCTAGGCTCTCCTTGATATACTTAGACATTGCCTCCATTTCAGGCACAGAGAAAAGGTAGACACTACCTTGGGAGGTACTTTCCATGGAATTAAATCAATGGAGCAGTCATAGGAATGGTGTGATGGAAGGGTTTCCACTTGCTGTTTGCTGAAGACGTCTGAATAGGCAGCATATTGAGAAGGCAGGCCAAGTAATTCTGGGGTTACTTCTCGGGTGAGGGGAAACCATAGGCGGAACTTTAGCAAGGCATTGTTTATGGCAACGAGGATTCCGTTGAGTGATCTGTAAGGTTTCCCATTTGATGTTGGGTTGATGCTGCATGAGCAAGGGTAGGCCTAGAATCACTGCATTGACAGCCTTGGGAAGTGCATACAGGCTGATCTCTTCTCCAGGGAGGCGACCAGTCTGCATGGAGAGCAGCGTGTTGGCCACCATGACCTGCCTAGGCAAGGGATCCCCATAGACAGACAATATCATA
The DNA here is from genome assembly GCF_901001135.1 of Rhinatrema bivittatum. Taxonomy (NCBI): domain Eukaryota; kingdom Metazoa; phylum Chordata; class Amphibia; order Gymnophiona; family Rhinatrematidae; genus Rhinatrema; species Rhinatrema bivittatum. Next base: position 339,500,669 of record NC_042616.1, on the reverse strand, counting down.
AAGTCCTATATACAGTGGGACGGTAGGGAGACTGTACTGGTGCACCAGTGATTCGTTATTGAAATTGCCACTGGTGCCTGTATCTAGGAAGACTTGAATATCAAACTGAGTCCTCCCAATGGAAAAACATATTGGTACCAAGATCCTAGGAGAGGAGCATGGTCGACCTAGGATGGCTTCTCCCACCAATACTAGATCCTGGACTTTCCAGGCTTAGCCAGACATTAAGTTATGAAGTGGTCTGGTGCAGCACAATACAGGCACAAATTGAGTCATCTGCATTTTTGTTTTTCTTCTGGAGACAGCTTAAGGTGATCTACCTGCATGGATTCTTCTTACAAGGTTTCTGGCTCTGGAAGTGACTTGGTAGCCACTGGATGAGGTGATTGGGTCAACAGGCCAAGCCCCCTCTCAAGAGCCCATTCCTGGAATCTGAGGTCCAGGTAAATTTCCAGGCTGATTAGACCTTCTAAACTAGTGGGTAAGTCTCGTCTGGCCAGGTTTGTCTCTGATACATTCAGACAGCCCTTGTCTGAAGATGGCAGTTATTCTTTCATTGCCCCAATGGAGCGCTAATACCAGCATGCATATTCACCTACAGATCAGGAGCCTTGTCATATCTGGAGTAGTTCCATTGTCATTGAAGAGGTACGGCTGGGTTCATCAAAGAACATGTGGAACTCCTGCAAGAGCTGCCCTGATCTCCTAGGAGCACATCATCTCTCTCTCAGAAGGGTGAATCCCAGGCTACAGCAGAATCCCCCAACAAAGACAGAATGTATGTAACCTTGACTTGGTCGGATGAAAAAAGAGCTGCTTATAATTCAAACTGCATCTGGCACTGATTCAGGAAGCCTCTACTCTTCTTGGGGTCCCCATCATATCTCAGAGGTGGAGGCAGATGAAGCATGGGTGTAGAAGGCCATGCAGGAGGTGCTGGAGCTGACACTGTGGAAACTGGACCACTGGACATGTAGCCAGACCCTGAAGATAGTGTGCCATTGTATTCAACTGATCCTGCTGCTGCTTCAACTGAAAAGCTAGTTCAGAAGTGGCAGAGGCCTGGGACAAGTCTGCTGAGTTCATGGCCTCAGCAAACTGTGATGAATGGCATGGGTGTGAGACCGTAGTACTGTGGTGTAGTTGACACAGCCTCATAGGCAAATCTACAAGGCCTATGCTGACAGCTGGCAAATGTGCCCTGGAGCAGGACAGACTGGAGTTCACCTATACCAGCCACCTCCCCCGCAGGTTGAGCCCTTGGGTTTTGGCAGTCGGCAGTTGGGCCCTAAAGGCAGAAAAGTAAGCAAGAATGCAAGTACACACCGAGGTCAGCATGGTCAGGTCCAAGGCTAAGGTTAGGTCAAAATAGCTGCATGTGATGGGGATTGAAAGACTAATGTGCACGGACTGGTAAAGGGACCTGGGGTGATAGTGTCTGGTGATCTGAAGGTGGCAAAGCAATGTGACAAGGTGATAGCTAAAGCCAGAAGAATGCTGGGCTGCATAGATAAAGGAATAATTAGTAAGAAAAAAGAGGTGAAAATGCCCTTGAATAGGTTCTTGGTGAAACCTCACCTGGAGTATTGTGTTCAGTTTTGGAGAACGTATCTCAAAAAGGCTAGAGACAGGATGGAGGTGGTCCAGAGAAGGGTGACCAAAATAGTGTGGGGGTTTGATTGAAGACTTATGAGAAGAGGCTGAAAGATCTGAATATGTATACCCTAGAAGAGAGGAGGTGCACAATGAGGTTTTAATGATGCATGATCCTTGAACCTTTTCCACTAGAAAGAAAGAAGTAGAACTAGGGGGTTATGAAATGAAACTCCAGGGGGGACAACTCAGAACCAACATCAGGAAATATTTCTTTATGGAGAGGATCTTGCATGCCTGGAATGCCCTTCTGGAAGAGGTGGTGAAGATGGAAACAGTAAATGAATTCCGAACAGTATGGGATAAACACTGTGGATCTCTAAAGGTTAGAGATGAAAATGAAGAAAAGTGTGCGTGGAGTAACCTGCATCGAATGGCAGCTACGGCCCCTAACAGAAAGCATGGGGATTACTAACCTTAACCAATTAGCTTTCATGATTTTGATACAACTGCAACATCGCTCTCTGTTTCGATGGCAGAGGGGAAAAAGTCCGGGCCCTGACTTTTACGGTCCGGGGCACTGATATGCAGACATAATAGAAAAAGTGCAGGATTGCTTCTATGGCCAAGTCTAAAAGCATAACATGTTCAAGTAGCATTGTCTGAATTATCAAGAAGGCTGCTCATCCTGTAAAAATGTCAACAGCAATAATTTTTGTATGGGTTTCTCAGTGCTTGATTTTCATTGTGCAGGTTACCCCCAAGCCTTAACATAAGGCTTGGGGGTAACCTGCACAGAGCTGCAGTTACTTCCATAAGAAGCTTGCTTGGCAGACCTGGATGGATCATTTGATCTTGTTCTGTTGTCAATACTATGTTACAATATGTTAGGTCCAAGTGGCAGGCATGTAAGGTCAGGACCAAGACCGAAGCAAGAGATCAGAACCAAGAGATCAGGCTGAAGAAGGGACAAGGACAGATGAGGATAGATTGGATGAGGCAGGCTGGGTAAGGCAAGGCTGGATGAGGTAAGCTGGCTCAGGATGCAGGAATCAGGAACGCTGGAGCAACATGCACTGCTCTAGGCAGGAAACCCTTTGCTGAGGCAAGGAGATGCTACAGGGCCCTGGCTAAATAGCCCAGCAGAGCTGACACTATAGGAAGGTACCTGGAGAGAGTTCCTGTCATGAAGCCTTCATAATGGGAGCATGCACACATGTGCCTATGGAAGTTGATGACGGCAGCATGGTGACTATGACATCCACCATGAAGGGTCCAACTGCATGTGGCAGCACTTCTGCCATACTGAAAGGCCGCTGGAGGTGAGCCAGTGAGTGTGACTGGTCGTGGGCTTACTCCACGGCCAGCCAAATATAAATAGCTGCTTGTGTGGTACAGCTCATAGCCTTATTATGAAATCAATTTTCAAAGTGATTTATGTGGGTAAAAATGTATTTTACCCATGTAAATTAGCTCTCAAAAAATTTCCCATGTACTATTAGCCAGATTGACAGGAGGCAATTTTGGAGTTGAGTATAGGGGAGGAAAGCATGTTTCTAGATAGCATTTTCTAATCTTCACACATACTTTTCAAGCAAAATTCTACAGTAAAAGTAGGTGAAAGTGACCATGTATATGAGTTCCAATATGGATAATTTGAATATTGCTTCAAATTTATGAATGCATGTTAATGCTGAAAATTGTTACAGGATGCTTCTGTTTCTTTGATAGAATTCCCCAGGACAGAGTGCTTATGAGTTCCATTTTTTTCACAATAGTTGCTCTTCATTTACTGCAAAACCCTTTCAGATCTTGGCCCTTTACTGACTACTAATAAGGTGGCAGAATGCAAACTCTTTGTGCCTCAAGCACAGCCATCCATGTAGCTCTTGCCCTATTTTTTCCTTAGCACTTTCTTGGCTAGCATGATCTTCCAAGGGGTCAGGATACTTTTCCTGGCTGCCTACTTCTTTTCAAATGTGATTACATTTCTATTTAACTTTCCTTCTCTTGCCAATGAACTTCTCAGTTAGCTTGCCTTCATGGAACCCGAAAGATCAACCCAAAGGGGCTTAAACTGGTAAAGTCCTCTCCTGATAGTATTACACTCTGAAAATCCAAGATTCCCTCTCAGGGATGGGTGTGGGTGAAGATTGTTTCCTGGACCCTGAGCATTGTTCAATAGTCAATCCAATATTCTAGTTTAATTTTTACTAATTAATGATGGAAATTTGATGAAAATATTAATTTACAAGGTCTTGAAATTTACAATCCATTTTATGACTTCAGATCTTTAATAAATTTGACTTTCATCTTCTAGTCAATATATTCTGTTACTAATGTCAAATAGTTTTCTTATTTTTAATCCATTCCAATTAATGGGGTAATTTTAAAGCTTCCCTCTGCAATTTGGTGATTGAGATGGTATCTCAATTTAGATATACTGATTCAAATTCCCATTTCTTGTAACTGTAGTCCAGTTGTTCAGTCACTCTCCTTACTCCATTGTTGCTACCTGGAGGATACCTCCATACTCCTTTCTTCAACATCTTGATGATATAGATATGGTTTGCACCGGATGAGTGCCACAGATCTTTATCACTGTCTCCTGCCCTCTACTCCAGGAATTAATCTAGATCCATTCCTCCAATAGGACTAACAATAGTCCACCCATGCTCGTGGATGGAGAGACTCTTTGATGGCATATATAGAGCCCCTGGGTACTAGGGTATTCATGCATTTGCGAAAAATTCAACTTTAATAAGAAGTGACCAAAAATAGAGAAAGAGTGGAACAAGTTCTTTCTCTAAAACCAAAAGCTTTCCAAAGTGACATGATAAAGCCAGGCAAAGGCATCCGTTTACATTCATATAACAAATCCTCATCCTTAGAAGCCCAAACGTCCCTTCCTAAGAAAATTAAAAAAAACCAGGAGCAAGCATAGTGGCATGCCACCTCTACAAGGGATAAATAAAAGTTCACACCCTAACATCATGGCATGGGTTTATATATTCTGGGGACTCACCATTCTCTTCTCCCACATGGGGGAACTAAAACCCAACAATGCTACTCTTGATCCCAGTGTAACAAATGGAACAATTCTCTTTAGTAGAGACTGAGATGCAGTCCTGAATTTACATTACAAAAACATAAACTTCAGATTGCAAAAACACTAAAATACCTGGAGAGCAAAAAGAAAAACCCATTTTTGTCATGGCCATGAGCTGTAATGCCACAAGTGTTGCGCTCAGGGGTGGACGCTTGTCCTGGGACAGTGAAGGAATGCCTCCTGAAAGGGAACAGGAGGTAACTGCCCCAGGGGGTGGAGCACTGGAGGAGACAGAGGCTGTGAAGAGCTTCACCACTGGAAGCCCGAGGTCCCCCCAGGAGATGCCCGTAGGGACCCGGGCTGCTTGGACTTAGGTGGGCCTTACAGGGTCACCTGAGAGAATGAAAGTCCAGTGTGCCCACGGACACAGGGGGAGCGCGATCGGGTTCGACTTTGGAGGCTGGTTGGAACAAGGAGAACAGAACAGAGTTGGTGATGATAAGGCGAGGAACAGAGCCAGAATCTGGAGACAAGGTCAGGCAGGCAAAGGTCAAGATCCAGAGGTCAGTCCGAGGAATGGTCAGTAAAGCAGGGGTCAGGTACCGGAGGTCAGATGAGGTCAAAGGCAAGCTGAGGTCTTGAGGCAGGCGGCAGGCAGGTCAGGAGCAAGCTGAGGTCAGTACCAGTAAGACAATCCAAGGGTACTACCTGGGTAGACAGACAGACAAACACAGGAACAAGCAGTACGCAGGAACTAGGATGCAGGAACAAGTCAGGAATAGAACTGGAACAGAAGGATCCTGGAACGAGACTAGGAACAGGCAAGAGCAGGAACAAATGCAGAGGCAATCTTAGAACAAACCGACCCAATTGCCAAGACAAGGAAGCATAGAGAGGAACTTCCTTATATCGAGGGATCAATCAGAGCGTGCTGCGGAGCTAAGACCCGCCCTTGGCCCTACATGAGTCCGGGCGGTCCGCACACGCATAGGGGCGTGGCTAACATGGCAGAGGACGCCAAGCCTCGGCATGAGGCCTGGCACGCAGTGGAAGGCCCGGAAACCACCACCGCGGGACGCCGGGACCTGGCAGGGCTGGCAACTACCGCGAGGGAAGTCGTCCCGGAACCCGCTGTGGAACCAAGAAGATGAGCAGGTTTGTCCATGGGATGGCCGTGGGCGGGGCATGTAACAACAAGCTCCATACTTGGTATAGGCAAACTTATTCACGGGACCCTTGCTCCATCCTAGGAAAAGCAAAGTTGACAAGAAATACCACATAAGACCATATGTATGGAGACATGTGACAATTATTGTAATCAATAAAATTCATTTCAATGAGACTTGTGGAAACTCCTTCTCACAAGCCTCCTTTTCTGTACTTGCCAAAGAACAGCAATACATCTCAATGTTGTGACAATTTACCCCTCAAAACCTGTGCTAACTTTTTTTGTGCTGATCACCCCCTAGTGGGACACCAAACAAATGAAAATGGAACTGAACAATTCTGTCACTCTTGCCATCAAGCCTTGTGTGAAGCAGCACCCCTAGTATTCTCCTATTTTCCTATGCAGAACCAGGCTAGACGCCTAGCTCACCTTAAATCCACTAAGGAGAGTATGCTCTATGGGCAGGATTCTGCAGGACATGTGGGGTTCAGAGAGCATAACCAGAGACTAGGGAATAAGAGCTGGGATCCAGGTAGGGATAACCATTAGGGATGTGAATCGTTTTTTGACGATTTAAAACAATCGTCAGATATATTTTAAATCGTCAAAAATCGTTAGAGCCGCGATACAATAACAATTCCCCCGATTTATCGTCAAAAATCGTAAATCGGGGAGGGGGAGGGGGGAGGGTGGGAAAACCGGCACACCAAAACAACCCTAAAACCCACCCCGACCCTTTAAAAGAAATCCCCCACCCTCCCGAACCCCCCCAAAATGTTTTAAATTACCTGGGGTCCAGTGGGGGGGGGGGTCCCGGCGTGATCTCCCACTCTCGGGCCACAGCTGAGTTAAGAGAAATGGAGCCGGTGGCCCTTTGCCCTTACCATATGACAGGGCAAAGGTAGCGCCGGCGCCATTTTGGTTCCTGTGACCCGACGTCACGAGTGCAGGAGATCGCTCCCGGACCCCCGCTGGACCCCCATGGACTTTTGGCCAGCTTGGGGGGCCTCCTGACCCCCACAAGACTTGCCAAAAGTCCAGCGGGGGTCCAGGTGCGACCTTCTGCACTCGGGCCAATTTGCCAATATTCAAAATGGCGCCGGCGCTACCTTTGCCCTCACTATGTCGACATAGGGGCGGATTTTAAAAGGAGCGCGAATAGCCTACTTTTGTTTGCGCTCCAGGCGCAAACAAAAGTAGGCGCGCGCAAGGCTATGGATTTTGTATAGCCGAGCCGCAAGGCTATGGATTTTGTATAGCCGAGCCGCAAGGCGCGCGCAAGGCTATGGATTTTGTATAGCCGAGCCGCACCGAGCCGCGCAGCCTACCCCCGTTCCCTCCAAGGCCGCTCCGAAATCGGAGCGGCTTGGAGGGAATCCTCTAACGCCCTCCCCTCACCTTCCCCTCCCTTCCTCTACCTAACCCACCCACCCGGCCCTGTCTACACCTCCCCCTTACCTTTCTCCGGGGATTTACGCCTCCTGGAGGGAGCAGTAAATCCCCGCGCGCGAGCGGGCCTCCTGCGCGCCGGGCAGCGACCTGGGGGCGGGTACGGAGGGCACGGCCACGCCCCCGGACCGCCCCAGGCCGTAGCCACGCCCCCGTACCCGCCCCCAAAACGCTGCTGACACGCCCCCTAAATGCCGCGACGACCGGGCCCGCCCCCGACACGCCCCCCTCGGAGAACCCCGGGACGTACGCGAGTCCCGGGGCTCTGCGCGCGCCGGTAGGCCTATGTAAAATAGGCTTCCCGGCGAGCAGGGCTCTTAAAATCCGCCCCATAGTGAGGGCAAAATGGCGCTGGCGCTACCTTTGCCCTCACTATGTCGACATAGTGAGGGCAAAGGTAGCGCCGGCGCCATTTTGAATATTGGCAATATGGCCAGAGTGCAGAAGGTCGCTCCCGGACCCCCGCTGGACTTTTGGCAAGTCTTGTGGGGGTCAGGAGGCCCCCCCCCCAAGCTGGCCAAAAGTCCCTGGGGGTCCAGCGGGGGTCCGGGAGCGATCTCCTGCACTCGTGACGTCGGGTCACAGGAACCAAAATGGCACCGGCGCTACCTTTGCCCTGTCATATGATAAGGGCAAAGGGCCACCGGCGCCATTTCTCTTAACGCAGCCGTGGCCAGAGAGCGGGAGATCACGCCAGGAACCCCCCCCCCCCCCCCCACTGGACCCCAAGTAATTTAAAACATTTTGGGGGGGTTCGGGAGGGTGGAGGATTTATTTTAAAGGGTTGGGGTGGGTTTTAGGGTTGTTTTGGTGTGCCGGTTTTCCCGCCCTCCCCCCTCCCCCGATAAAACGATTTTTTAACCTAAAAAACGAAGACGATCAGATTCCCCCCCCCCCCCTCAGCCAAAATCGATCGTTAAGACGATCGATCACACGATTCACATCCCTAATAACCATACCAGACCCAGGTCTCTGGGAGGAAGGCAGCTCGTGTGCATAATACTGTCCAAACACTGAGCTGAAATGAAGCAGCACAACTGTGAGTAGAGAGAGAATGAAGCTGTGAATAAAGAATATGTTTTAAGAAAGGCTGGAGTCAGACTTAATTTCTGACTCCACACCTGTGGGAATCACCACTTATTCCCATATATATTGTGATGCATGGATTTTCTAAATATTTGCACAGAAATTAAAAAAAAAAAAAAACCCAGCCTCCAAGAACATGTTTGTTTGGAGTACAGAAAGATTTGTGAAGAGGACAAGTGGTTCTAAATGTAGCACAGAACACAGAGGGCCTGTGGCTCTTAAACAAAGTACAGAGCACAGGAGTGCACAGAATATGGTAGCTTTTGTGAAAGGGCGTGGTTCAGAAGCTGCACTGAAGAAAAAGGAAGCAAAACACAAACGGGCGGATTTTAAATGCCCTGATCGCGTAAATCCGGCCGGATTTACGCGAGCAGGGCCCTCGCGCGCCGGCGCGCCTATTTTGCATAGGCCGCTGGCTCGCACAGAGCCCCGGGACTCGCGTAAGTCCCAGGGCTTTTTTAAGGGGGCGTGTCGGGGGGGTGTCGGGGGCATCGCCAAATGACGCAGCGTTTCGGGGGCGTGATGCGGCGTTTGGGGGGGCGGGGCCCGGCGGGGGCATGGTTTCGGCCCGGGGGCGTGGCCGCGCCCTCCAGAACAGCCCCCGGGTCGGGTCTTGGTGCGCCAGCAGCCTGCTGGGGCACGCGGATTTACGGCTGCCTCCGGCAGGCGTAAATCCATGGATAAAGGTAGGGGGGGGGGTTTAGATAGGGCCGGGGGGGGTGGGTTAGGTAGGGGAAGGGAGGGGAAGGTGAGGGGAGGGCGAAAGAAAGTTCCCTCCGAGGCCGCTCCGATTTCGCGCGCCGATCCTGGATTTTATAAGATACGCGTGGCTACGCGCGTATCTTATAAAATCCAGTGTACTTTTGTTGGCGCCTGGTGAGCCAACAAAAGTACGCGATCACACTATTCTTTAAAATCTACCCCACAGTTTAAAGTTTCAGATAGAGAAGAAACTGTGTGTGGGCCTAGTTGTAGGGACAGCCAGAAACTGGTAGGTTTAAACCAGCTGACTGGAGAAGCCCACCTGAGGTAGTCAGGGAATTAAAAGTGATTGCTGGTTATGTAGGCATTTTTGTTTTACCTTATTTTTTTTTGCCTTGAGAGAAAAGAAAAGAGGAAGGAACACTGGTGAAGCAGGGCTGTGCTGAATAAGATATGGCCCTAGAAAAACTGCCAGAGGGGGCTGTGAGCATGGTGAATGGAAGCTGGGTGTAGCCCTCTTCCAGCAAGCAAGCCACTCTGCAAGGGAGGTATGCAGCTACAAGAAAACCTGGAGTGGAGCAGCCAGGGTACTGCAGCTCCAAAATGCAGCAATCTGAGAGCACGACTGAAGGAAGCTGGTAGGCCCTGATCCAAAATCTCCAAGAGGGAGATAGGATGTTACAAGACAGTCTTACATGGAGTCAACAGACCTGGGCTGAGCAAGAATGGAACCAGGAAGCATGCTGGACCATTGTCAACTTCTGTTTCGAGTGGAACATCATGTCTTGTCAAGAAGTGGAGACAGAGAGTACCCAGGAGGGGGCACTACAGAGTAGCCAGTAGGCTACAACCCAAATTGGCTAGAGGATGGTGCTACAGATGGTCCAGATAAAGACCATATAGGGTGCCCAAATGCTACCGGGAATCCAGAGACTGTTCCCATGAGAAACGCAAAGAAGGGGGCTGTGAAGAACCCTAAGAGAGGGATTACAGAGAGCTCTAAGGAAAGTGACACAGACTTCCCAGGAGGAGGCAGTGTTGAGAAGCTAGAAGTCAGCACTACAGGTGGTCCAGTTGAAGCCTCTGCAGTGTACCCAAACACTACCTGGAGTCCCAGAACACCTCCCATGAGAAGCCCAGAGAGAGAAAGGGCATGGAAAGGCAAGTGAGAGATGCCATGGAGAGCCCAGAGGGTGGCACTGAGAAGATCACAGTGAGTGAGGCTATGGAAGAGCCAGCGACCAGATGAGGAAACCATGGAGAGCCCAGAGGGAGGAACTATGGAGAACCTGGAGGAAACCACAGAGAGCCCAGAGGGAGGTGCTACAGAGAACTTGGAGGAAGATTCCATGGAGATCCCAGAGGATGTCACTGTGGAAACTCCAGCTACTGATGATTCAGAGAAGCCAAGGAGGGGCTCTACATTAGACATAGCAGTTGCCAGAAAGTGGGCACAGATGGTGATAGAGGAACCAGCATTTAAGTTTCCCCAGTCATCCTTAAAGCTCCATTGGGGTGGAATTTTAATCCAGAGCCAGCAAAAGGCTCAGTTAAAGAACTGGGGATGTGCACTGTGTGAACAGCACACAGGGTGGTGGTTATGATGCTGTCGAGGGTTAGCATGTCACTAAGTCCCCATTTCCAAATATAGCTGGTGGGAAGTCAGAGGAAGGGGACTAGTAGGATTTGGACTCTCTTAAATGGGATCCAGGAGAGAGTAGGTATTCTTAGTCTGAAGGGTCCAAGCTAAGGGGAGGGGTATGTGAGGCAGTACCCCTAGTATTCCCCTATTTTCCTGTGCAGGTGGACCAGGCTAGATGCCTGGTCCACCTTAAATCCACTAAGGAGAGTATGCTCTATGGGCAGGATCTTGCAGGGTAGGTGGGACACAAAGGGTGGCAAACAGAGACTGGGGAATAAGAGCTGGGATCCAGGTGGGGATAACCAGACCAGGCCCAGGTCTCCAGGAGGAAGGCAGCTCCTGTGCGTGATACTGTCCAAACACTGAGATGAGACGAAGCAACACAACTGTGAGTAGAGAGAGAGTATACTGTCTAAAAGTAAAGTCAGTCTATTGCTGTCTATATAAATGAAGCTATGAATAAAGAGTATGTTTTAAGAGAGGCTGCATTTCTACCTGTGGGAATCACTGCTTGTTCCTATACCTTGATGAGGAGTGCACCAGAGAATGCTCAACTGTATATTGTGCTAACTTACAGTGTACTCTCACTACACAGTTATGGTTGAGCTCTCTCACAGTTGACATAGTGGTACTCTTTCACAATTCCTGAAATTGAAAAACAGATTGTTTTTCACACACAATTAATGTAAGTTAACATATTCCAAGAAAATGTAATACCCTCACACTGCATCCCCAACACATTTTCTATAAAGGAATAAAGAAGGATGTTAAATACTTGATATCAATCAGCATTTTTATGTTCTAGATATACTTCACTCTTCAGCTCTTCCCATGACTTCTTACCATAGGTCTTTGTCATTGGACAAAGAAAATAATAATAATAACAAGGAGCAATTTTGAATCTTCTGTCCTGGACAGTAACAGGAAACCCCTTCACTCCAACACAACAAATAAAACTCCTAGTGTAGTCAATTAGTCCCTCTCCATGGGCTAATTGCCACTTCTTCTGCTTAGCTGTTTCCGACTTAGATTTATTACAATTGAGGTACCTCTTTTAGATGGTTAATACATTGTCCATCACATCTTTGCAGGTAGGTGGACAGAAATAATATTACCATTTTTTTCTGTTATACCTGGACATACAGTTTCTTTTGAATCCCATTTCTGGGACTATACAGATTTTTACTATTTACAAATTCATACCTTCAGGATCTATAGTCTTCCATCCCTAATTTCCTTTGGTCTCTTACAGCTGTAAAGGAAAGATAATTTAAAAAATACATATGTCATATTCACTAGGGTCCATACTCTGAAAAACAAAAATGCATTAATAAAATAAGTGAACTTGAGCAAATGTTTGGTCAGAAATCATTTGACATAATTTTGTTACTTTTAATAGCAGTTTTTTTTTTATTTTCAACAACAAAATCAATGACACACCATAAATAATATCACAACAATGTTACCCTCCACGGACCTCAGAGATGCGGCCGACCTCCAAATATTGCCATTCTGCGGTGGAGACGAGCTGCTGTGGGTTCTCCCAGGCAAGTGCGCAATAGTCCTTTCTTTCCTTAAAGGGCCTGCTGAGGGAATTCTCAGTGGCGCGGGTTCATCTCCTGGGTATACCAGTGGTTCCCTGAAATAATCCTCTAATTGTTTCTTCTATTCATGGAGACCCTCTTCCGGGAAGCATCACTTCCACCACATTTCCTCTCCGACTTCACAGTGGACTGTTGCATGCAGAGAACCTTCCATTTCTTGTAGTCAAGAAAGCCATCCATCCGGTAGTTCTGGGACTGCCCTGGTTACAACATCATTCTCCGCAATTTGATTGGGAATCTTTGGAACTTGTCAAGTGGGGGCTGCGGTGCCAGGACTTTTGTTTGGACCAGGTGCAACCTCGGTTAACCTACGTAGCGGCCTTCCTCTCAGGCCTTCCTTCACCATATACAGATTACTCTGATGCATTCTCCAAGGCCAAAGCAGAGGAACTCCCTCCTCATCGACCATATGATTGTGCCATTAACTTGCTCCCCGGCACCACACCACCCCGCGGCCAGTGTACCCTTTATCAGCCCCTGAGCCGGCAGCCATAAATGTATATATCAAAGAGAATCTAGCTCGAGGATTTATTAGACCCTCTTTCTCCCCCACAGAAGTGGGGTTCTTTTTCATCACCAAGTAAGACTATCGTGTACTAAATGCCATAACCAAAAGAGATCGGTATCTTTTACCTCTCATCACGGAATTATTCGATCAACTACAAGGAGCTCGAATTTTCACCAACCTGGATTTTCGAGGAGCCTATAACCTAGTACGTATATGACCCGGAGATGAAATGGACATTATGCCTTTTGAGCTATGCAACGCCCCTGAGGTGTTTCAGAATCTCATGAATGATGTCTTCCGAGATCTGTTATATCAGTGTGTCGTAATTTATTTGGATGACATCTTGGTCTTCTCCAAGGACCTCCCATCATATCGTCAACATGTTCGACTAGACTTACAATGACTCTGGGAAAATAGACTGTTTGCCAAGTTGGAAAAATGTAGTTTTGAACAAGAAAGTCTTCCTTTTCTTGGATATATAGTGTTCTTTTCTTGGATAAATAGTGGATATATAGGCTTTAACAATGAACCCTGAGAAGATTCATAGTATTCTAGAATGGCCACAACCCTCTGGGCTCTGCACCTTGCCCCTTGCTGAGGTTTCTGTGGTTTGCAATTATTACAGGAACTTCATTCCCAACTTCGCCCTGATCACTGCCCTCCTCACTGCTCTTACTTGTAAAGGAGCTAAATAGAAAGATTGGTCACCAGAACTGGTCAAAGCATTCCAGGATCTAAATAAGACTTTCCTCTAAGAACCATGCCTCCTTCACCTGGATCCCTCCCACCCTTTATCTTGGAAGTAGACACCTATGATTTTGTGGTGGGTGCTGTACTTAGTCAAGATTTTAACTCTGGAACTCTTCATCTTTGTTCTTTTTTTTCTCGGAAATGTATACCTTCCAAACACAATTATAGTATTGGAGATAAGGAACTTATGGCTATTAAATTGGTTCTTGAAGAATGGCGTCAATGGCTGGAGGGAGCTTAACACCTAATTACCATTACCAATTACATGGACCATAAGTATTTAAAGTATCTGCATCAGGCACAGCGTTAGAACTCTTGACAGGCCGATGGGCCTTGTTCTTTTCTCAGTTTCATTTCGAGGTATGCTACCGCCCTGCTTCTAAGAATCTCAGGGCAGATACATTATCTCGATCTATTGAGTCCAAAGAAATAACAGAACACCTTGACACATAATAGACCCTGCCTTTATTCTCTTAGGGGTAGATTTTAATAGAAGGGCATGGACGTACATGTGCACACGCTACCTGGCGCGTGCATATGTACGCCCGATTTTATAACTTGCACGCGTAGGGCTTTTAGAATCTGGCCTTTAGCATCTTCAGTGACCGTTCCTCCTGGTAAGATGGTTGTGTCTTGCCGTCTCTGACCTAAGGTCTTAAAATGGGCCCATGAATCACGAATCACAGAACACCCTGGGCAAAAGCGAACATTGGAGCTTCTCCAGCATTACTACTGGTGGCCCCATATGCAGTCTGATGTAAAGGTCTATGTGGAATCCTGCCCCACTTTTACCCAGCAGAAGCCATTGGTGGGGAAGCCTTGGGGACTGTTGCAACCCATACCTCCTCCTAATGAGCCTTGGATGCATACAACCACTGACTTTATTGTAGACCTTCCCCCGTCAGATGGCAATACAGTAATTTGGGTTATTATTGACAGGTTCTCTAAGATCGTCTACTTCACTCCTCTTCCAGGCCTGCCTTCAGCCCCAGAATTAGCCCAATTGTTTGTTACTCATATATTTCGATTACATGGACTTCCTAAACATATTATTTCTGATACAGGAATGCAATTCACCACCAAGTACTGGCACGCCCTTTGTCGCAAATTTAACATAATATTGAATCACACTACCGCTTATCATCCTCAGGCCAACGGTCAGGCAGCGAGAACCAAAAGAATGACTGGTCTACCCTTTGACCATGGGCAGAGTTTTCACATAATTCACGTTAGTTATGCAACCGGGACCTCTCCTTTCCAGCTCGTGTTAGGAAAACAACCTTTACCCCCATTGCCATTACCTCTATTGGTATCTTTGCCTGCAGCCCAATCTGCCACTCAGGAGTTGGGAGAACTATGGATTTGTACCGAGGAAATACTAAAATGAGCAGCAGGGAAGGCCAGGACTTCTGCAGATCTACATCGCAGACCTGCTCCCCAATTTAAGCCTGGAGACAAAGTATGGCTAAGTACCCGACATCTTCAACTTCATCTACCCTCCATGAGATTGGCACCTCAATATGTAGGGCCGTTCCCCATCCTCCGACAAATTGGTCCTGTCACCTACCAACTACGACTACCCATTTCCATGGCCATACATAATGTTTTTCATGTGTCTCTTCTTAAACCACTGGTTCTTACATAGCCTTCCCAGAAGACCTACACCTACTGCTATTGCATCTGAGGATCAAGTATACCAAGTAAAAGAAGTTCTAGATGTTCACCAGAGGAACCATAAATAGGAATACCTATTGTCTTGGGAAGGTTTTGGCCTGAGGAAAATTCTTGGGAACCCGCATCAAACATCCTAGATAAGAGTCTTTTAAAGTCCTTTCATGCCACTCATCCTAAGAAACCAAGACCTCGTGGAGGGGGCCCTAAAGGAGGAGTTACTGTTACCCTCCACGGACCTCAGAGATGCGGCCAACCACTGAACGTCACCATTCCACAGTAGAGATGAGCTGCCACAAGTTCTCCCAGGTGCATGTGCGTGCAATAGTCCTTTCTTTAAAGGGCCCATGACGGGAATTCTCTGTGGATCAGGTAAAGAACGTCATCAAGCTGCAGTTATTTAAGGGCAGCTTGACCTGCTATCTGTGCCTCAGTTACAGGTCTCCTGTCTGGCACGTTTTCCTGCTGGTTGCCTGTTTGTCCTGTTTTGGACTGTGCCTGGATTCTTCTTGCTTGCCACCTGCCCTGGATTTGGACCATGCCTTAGACTTTTCTCTGCTTGCTGCCTGCCCTGATTCGGCCAGTGCCTTGGACTTTTCTCAGCCTGCCTCCTGTCCGGATTCATATTTGGACTTGGACCCTTCCTTGCTTACTGCTGACCTGATTCAGACTGTGCCTGTCAGGCCTCATACCGTGCCCCTGGTCTTCGAAAGGGTATCCACCTGCTGATGGCAAGAACCTTTGGGGCACCTCCATTGGCCCCTCCATCTTGTCGCAGCCCAAGGGTCCAAATAAGTAACAAACAATAATGTATCATACTGCGACTGATACACCAAACCAATGTATTAAATTATTCATATTTTTTCCAAAATAATACATAGATATAACTATTGGATACAACTAAAGTCTAGGAGGCCAATACTCAGTAGGAGAGTTAGTGGACAAGTTATCCGGCTAAAGTTAGCTGGATAACTTGCCAGTTTATTCAGTGGGATAAATGTTCTGCTGAATATACTTGCTTAATGTTATCCAGCTACATGCAGCCGGATTACTTAAAAAAAGAATATATAAAGATAGCTGTTTATGTTTTTAAATTACAGAGCATGCTATTCAACCTCATATCTTTAAAAGATATGCAACTAAATAGCATTGTCCTCACTTAAGATTCAATAATGGAATCCCTTCTTCCTCCCCCTCCCACCCACCCTACACCCCCCCCCCCCCCCCCACACACACACATATATATAACTCTTCTTAAACATTTAAGTTTTGCTGGCATTAAACCCGGTCCTAATTTTTACATCAATATATGATCTGGCCGCCTCCCCCCTTCCCTACCCCCAGCACAAGGAAGAATCAGTCCACCTGCCCCCCATAACATTTTTTTTGCATGCCCAGAGCGAGGGATCCTCTACTTCGCTCCCGGTTCCTCCAGCACTGCTCTGATAGAGGCAGCACTGGAAGCATAAGATATCATTGAAGTTTACGCATAATAAAGGTTATGGAGGAGATGGGGAGTAAATTGGGGATGGGGGGGGACAGGTGGCCTGATTCATCCTTGTGCTGGGGGGGAAGGTGGGGTAGGGGCCAGATCATATATTTATGTAAAAATAAGGACTGGGTTTAATGCTTAAAAAGAGATGTTTGTGTGTGTGTGGGGGGGGGGGGGGCGTTTAGAACAGTAAGACTTTGGTGGAAGAGGAAGGGGATTCAGTTACTGAATCTTAAATGAGGACAATGCTTCTTATCCGCATATTTTTTAAAGATATGTGGTTAAGTAGCTTGTAATCCATCCAAACAAGGCCGGGTAACTTTAGATCTGCTCAAAAGCAGGTCTAAAGTTATCCAGCTATCCTAGCCAGATATAGAGATATTCAGCTAGGTTAGCTGTTATTTCAGCCCCTTCCTGGAAAGCCCTCAAAACACTGAATATAGCCGGCTATGCCATTTAGATAGATAATTGTTAGGTTATTCCATCTAAATGGCTTCTGAATATGGACCTCCCAATGTATGGAGAAACAAAAGTCCAGTAATAAATGCTTCTGACCTTCAAGTCTTCAAGGCTGTGTTAGCTAGGAGATCTGTGTCACTAAAGTCCATATTAACTGTAGAGATTTCCACATATGTGGGACCCCAAGGTGATAAATTAATCCTCAAATACAGATCTCTTCCACTAGGATCTAAAGTAGATCACATGACACACAACACACAAAGAAACATAGAAATGACGGCAGAAGACCAAACGGCCCATCCAGTCTGCCCAGCAAGCTTCCCACATTTTCTCTCATACTTATCTGTTTCTCTTAGCTCTTTGGTTCCATTTCCCTTCCACCCCCACCATTAATGTAGAGAGCAGTGATGGAGCTGCATCCAAGTGAAATATCTAGCTTGATTAGTTAGGGGTAGTAGGGGTAGTAACCGCCGTAATAAGCAAGCTACACCCATGCTTATTTGTTTTACCCAGAATATGTTATTCAGCCCTTATTGGTTGTTTTTCTTCTCCCCTGCCATTGAAGCAGGGAGCTATGCTGGATATGCGTGTAGTATCAGTTTTTCTTCTCCCCTGCCGTTGAAGCAGAGAGCTATGCTGGATATGCGTGAAGTATCAGTTTTTCTTCTCCCCTGCCGTTGAAGCAGAGAGCTATGCTGGATATGCGTGAAGTATCAGTTTTTCTTCTCCCCTGCCGTTAAAGCAGAGAGCTATGCTGGAAATGCATTGAAAGTGAAGTATCAGGCTTATTTGGTTTGGGGTAGTAACCGCCGTAACAAGCCAGCTACTCCCCGCTTTGTGAGTGCGAATCCTTTTTTCTTCTCCCCTGCCGTTGAAGCAGAGAGCTATGCTGGATATGCGTGAAGTATCAGTTTTTCTTCTCCCCTGCTGTTGAAGCAGAGAGCTATGCTGGATATGCGTGAAGTATCAGTTTTTCTTCTCCCCTGCCATTGAAGCAGAGAGCTATGCTGGATATGTGTGAAGTATCAGTTTTTCTTCTCCCCTGCCGTTGAAGCAGAGAGCTATGCTGGATATGCGTGAAGTATCAGTTTTTATTCTCCCCTGCCGTTGAAGCAGGGAGCTATGCTGGATATGCGTGAAGTATCAGTTTTTCTTCTCCCCTGCTGATGAAGCAGAGAGCTATGCTGGATATGTGTGAAGTATCAGTTTTTCTTCTCCCCTGCCGTTGAAGCAGAGAGCTATGCTGGATATGCATTGAAAGTGAAGTATCAGGCTTATTTGGTTTGCGGTAGTAACCGCCATAACAAGCCAGCTACTCCCCGCTTTGTGAGTGTGAATCCTTTTTTCCACATTTCCTCTTGCTGTTGTAGCTTAGAGCGATGTTGGAGTCACAGTAACCATGTGTATGTTTAATGAATAAGGGTATTATCTCCAGGCAGTAGCCGTCATTCTGGCGAGCCACCCACTCTTTATTGACGGCCTCTTGATTTTATGGATCCACAGTGTTTATCCCACCCCCCTTTGAAGTCCTTCACAGTTCTGGTCTTCACCACTTCCTCCGGAAGGGCATTCCAGGCATCCACCACCCTCTCCATGAAGAAATACTTCCTGACATTGGTTCTGAATCTTCCTCCCTGGAGCTTCAAATCGTGACCCCTGGTTCTGCTGATTTTTTTCCTACGGAAAAGGTTTGTCGTTGTCTTTGGATCATTAAAACCTTTCAAGTATCTGAAAGTCTGTATCATATCACCTCTGCTCCTCTTTTCCTCCAGGGTGTACATATTTAGATTCTTCAATCTCTCCTCATAAGTCATTTGATGAAGACCTTCCACCTTTTTGGTCGCCCTTCTCTGGACCGCCTTCATCTTGTCTCTGTCTCTTTGGAGATACGGTCTCCAGAACTGAATACAATACTCCAGGTGAGGTCTCACCAAGGACCTGTACAAGGGGATAATCACTTCCCTTTTCTTACTCGATATTCCTCTCTCTATGCAGCCCAGCATTCTTCTGGCTTTAGCTATCGCCTTGTCACATTATTTCGCCGACTTCAGATCATTAGACACCATCACCCCAAGGTCTCTCTCCTGCTCCGTGCACATCAGCCTTTCTCCCCCCATCGAATACAGTTCATTCGGATTTCCACTCCCCATATGCATGAGTCTGCACTTCTTGGCATTGAATGTCAGCTGCCATATCTTCGACCACTCTTCCATCTTCCTTAAATCCCATCTCATTCTCTCCACTACTTCCGGCGTGTCCACTCTGTTGCAGTCCAGTTCAAACCCGAGTGTACTACTGCAGATGCTTTCCTCTTTAAGCGGCCCCAATAAGGGACCTCGATGGAAACAGCAAAGTCCGCTTTCCTTTAGAAAAGTCTCTTTTCAATTTGCACACAGGAAAATGCCAATATGCAGCCTTCATCTTTCTTTGAATACACCATGCCCTGCTCCTTGTGCTTATCACATGATCAGCATCCACTTCCTATAAATAGGAGACATATCTTCATGGTCCATTGGCTGGAGCAGACAGATGGGTCACGATGTTGACATGGCATGCACAGTACAATGCTGTTTTCGGTGGATGTCATATATTTTACTTTCATTGGCGTCCCCACAGTGGAAATTGCAGCCATCTTAAAGCATGGTCACAGTTCTAAAAAGAGCTAGCAATTTAATTCCAAGATGCAGCATTTGGATAAATACGTATTGACTAATCATTCAGTGAGTCCAACCATATTGCAAAAACTGTGTGGGGACACAAACTTAAAAAGTCTATTCAATTGCTATATTGAATCAAAAGATCTGTAAAACTACTCTATACAGATCTATTAAAAAAGATTGTCCTGAATAAAGGATTGCCTTTTATACCAACCAATTATTTTAATGAGTTTCAATTTAAGAACATAAGAACATGCCATACTGGGTCAGACCAAGGGTCCATCAAGCCCAGTATCCTGTTTCCAACAGTGGTCAATCCAGGCCCTAAGAACCTGGCAAGTGCCCAAAAACTAAGTCTATTCCATGTTAATGTTGCTAGTAATAGCAGTGGCTATTTTCTAAGTCAACTCAATTAATAGCAGGTAATGACGCATTGCACAAATTTTTACGAGTTTTGAGACTCAAATTATTCTTTGATGGACAGGGTAAAAGAGGGAATGACCCCTTTGTAGTTAAACAGGGTTCAACTTGGGTTCCACCGGATGCCATGGATCCAGTTATTGAACCTTACTGGAGATGGATAAGAGAGATCTAGAGTAGATTACGAGAGAATGGGAAATAGATATAGGGGTAATATTTCACACAATGAATGTAGGGCTCTAACCCAGTTCCATACAGATACCATCATTGTTATAAAGCGAGCCAACTAAGGGGGGGGGGGGGCAGTCATGGTATTAGACATGGGAGATTATGTGGAAGAAGTTTATTCACAGCTTTCAGATGGGACTTTTTATATACCATTTGTTGCACTTGGGGGTGGACCCTTGTCCTGGAGCAGTGGAGAACAGTTCCCTGGTAGGGACCAGGAAGCACCTGCCCCCAGGGGGGTGGAGCACTGGAGGCTAGGATGGACTTAGGTGGACCTCGCAGGGTCTCCTGGAGAGATGGTAGACAGGCGTGCCCACAGACAGAAGAGGAGCATGGTCAGGTTCAAGACTGGAGATCAGATGGAGCAAGGAGGACCAGAACAGCATAGATGATGACAAGGCTAGGAACAGAGCCAGAATCTGGAGACGTGGTCAAGCAGGCAGAGGTCAGAATCTGGGAGTCAGTCCAAGGAGTGGTCAACAAAGAAGAGGTCAGGTTCTGGAGGTCAGATGAGGTCACAGGCAGGCAGAGGTCAGAAGGCAGGCAGCAGGCAGACAGGTCTAGGAGCAGGCTGAGGTCAGAAGGCAGGCAGCAGGCAGGCAGGTCAAGGAGCAGGCTGAAGTCAGAAGGCAGGCTGCAGGTAGGCAGGTCAAGGAACAAGCCGAGGTCAGTATCAGTGAGACAGTCCGGAGGTACTACCTAGGGAGACGGACAGACGAACACAGGAACAGAAGGTCGCTGGAATTCTAGGATGCAGGAATAAGGCAGGAACAAGGCTGGAACAGAAGGATCCTGGAATGAGACTGGAACAAGACTGGAACAAGGTTCAGATGCAGTGACAATCTAGCAAAGTACAAACCCGATTGCCAAGGCAAGGAAGTGAGGCAGGGACTTCCTTAAATCAGGGAATCAATCAGGGCACGCCGCGGAACTAGGACCCGCCCCTGGCCCTACAAGAGGCCGGGAGTTCTGCATGCGCGTAGGGGCGTGGCCAATGCCACTGAGGATGCTGAGCTCCAGCGTGAGGCCTGGTGCATAGTAGAAGGCCTGGCGACCACCGCCGCGGGACGCCGAGGCCTGGAAGAACTCACAGCTGCCACTAGGGAGGATGGCCCGGGACCTGCCGTGGAACCAGAGAGGTGAGCAGGCCTGTGCATGGGCCGAGCGCAGATGGAGTATGTAACACCATTGCCTTCAGATCCCACCCCCAGCATCAAAAAAGAGATTGACATTATTGCTGATAACATGGCAGATAGAGGTTGGATAACAGATAGAGAGTTTTTTTGAAGGTTCCATTTCCGATGTGTCTGGTGATCTACTGTTTGCCAAAAATTCATAAAAGATTGGTTAAACCACCAAGGAGACCAATTGTATCCTCCCGTGGATCATTCTTGGAGCCATTATCTATTTTTGCAGAAATTCTTTTACATGATTTTGTTTTTCAATTACCATCCTATATTAGAGATTCTGGACACATCATTACAGTGTTAGAGCATTTGGAGGCTCAAATTTCAAATTTATTAATGGCCACTATTGATGTAGCCTCCCTTTACACCAATATCCCCCAGAAAAAAGCTATTGAGGTTGCACGTTTTTTTCTGTGTAAAAGAGTTGAATCAGTTTGCGTGCTTACCAGTTTTTTCTAGTAGACCTAATCACCATCGCTATGAAGAAAAATGTTTTCAGTTTTGATCAGATATTTACATTTACATTTATTGCATTTATAAACCACCTAACACTAAGAAGGTGGTTTATACATTAAATAAAATAAAGGAGTTGTAATGGGGGCCACCATGGCCCCTGATATTGCAAACTTGTATGTAGAGGTTTTTGAATAGCAAGTATCGACAGATTTCCGTATAAAAATAATATCATACAATGGAAGAGATATATTGGTGATATTATATTTTGTTGTGGTCTGGTGAGAGAAAGGATTTAGAAGCTTTTTTAGGTTGGTCGAACATACAAGATCCCAACCTACAATTTTCATTCAACACTAGTGGGAAACATATACGATTTTTAGATATTGCCATTAAGTATTATAGTGATGGCTTTCATTTTTCAATACATAGGAAGGAGACAGATTGGAACACATTGCTCACTTTTTACTTTTGTAGCTGCTCCTTTCAGTTTTTTTCTAACAATTTTTCTCATTTTATCAAAGTTTTCCTTTTGAAAGTTTAGCACGAGAGCCGTGGATTTGCATACTGTTCCTCTTCCAGTCATTAATTCAAATTTGATCATATTATGATCACTATTGCCAAGCGGCCCCACCACTGTTACCTCTCTCACCAAATCCTGTGCTCCACTGAGAATTAGATCTAAAATTGCTCCCTCTCTCGTCGGTTCCTGAACCAATTGCTCCATAAAGCTATCATTTATTCCATCCAGGAAAGTTATCTCTCTAGCGTGTCCCGATGATACATTTACCCAGTCAACATTGGGGTAATTGAAGTCTCCCATTATTATTGCACTAGCAATTTGGTTAGCTTCCCTAATTTCTCTTAGCATTTCACTGTCCATCTCACCATCTTGACCAGGTGGACGGTAGTATACTCCTATCACTATCCTATCACTATAGTTTCCCCGACACACAAGGGATTTCTACCCATAAAGATTCATGCATGATGTTTATCCTGTTGGACTCTGCCATCCCGGATCTGTATTGGAATACTTTTACAATATAGCAATTGACTAGGCTTTTTAAGTTTATGTCCCCACATAGTTTTTGCAATATGATTGTACTCACTGAATGATTAATCAATAAGTATTTATTCAAAATATTTTTTCATCTATTTTGGATGCTGATATAGCCCGCCAAGGAGACAGATATATCGTACTTTCCGACTTCAGTGAGGCTTCTATCAAGTCTGTTTTCTTATAGGGCCCCTTAAGGCGATAAACAGGCTGAAAAAGCAAGTTTTTAAGGTAATTCTCTATCATGTCAGTCTCCCTATGCAGTTGTTTCAGACAAGATATGTGTTATACAATGAAATCTTTGGATAATCCTTTTTCAGGACTGGTTGGTAATTTAGAAGGGAGATAGGAGACAAATGACTTAGGCAGTGATGTCTGAAATACATGCCCTGCTATTGGATAGAAGGCATTAACATTTGTGCTTTTTTTGTTGAGTATTTAAAGCATTTGATAGCGCTATTTTGTGCTGAATATGCTCTTGGGTAAGTTTGGTAAGTAGTCTTTTATAAATAATAGTTTTTTCAATGTGATTTAAGTGCATTTTCATGATTATATTTCTTTTAGAGCAAGGGATATTGCCCATGCCTCAATTTTCATCACTCTTCAGGTGCCAAAAGCAGCAGCAGAAGTGGAAGGCATCATGGGGCCTGTGAGCCAGCCAGCACAAACTACAGGTCCTGCAGTGGCTCTGCCCTGGTATGAGTTTCTGTAGCATCAGGCAGCCCTGTATAAGGACTATAAGCTTGCAGTTGTTCACAGGCCCTATGCTGACTTTCATTACTAATGTTACTATAGCTTGCAGCTTGGGGCTGGTTAAAGGGTTGCCACCTGGTTCCAGATTTTCAGGACAGATTGATCAGTCCTGGTTTTTCTCGCATGCAGATACTTATAATCTTGCCTTTCTTAGGGAATGCAATAGGGAAATCAGAATAAGTCCCAGCATGCAATGAGGTAAAACCAGAACTGGATCAACCTATCCTGAAAAATTGGACCAGTTGGCAACCCTAGCCAGCTATAATGGGAGGACTGAGTGTGCAAGGGCCAGTGAAGATTGCCATGGTTTCTAGGGATGTGAATCTTTTTTGACGATTTAAAATATCATCCGATATATTTTAAATCGTCAAAAATCATTAGGGCCACGATACAATACCAATTCCCCTGATTTATCGTCAAAAAATCGTAAATCGGGGGAAGGGGGAGGGCAGGAAAACCGGCACACTAAAACCCCCTAAAACCCACCCCCGACCCTTTAAATTAAATCCCCCACCCTCCCGAACCCCCCCAAATGCCTTAAATTACCTGGGGGTCCAGCGGTGGTCCGGAACGGCAGCGGTCCGGAACGGCCTCCTGCAATTGAATAGTGTTGTCTTCAGCTGGTGCCATTTTTCAAAATGGCGGCGCAAAATGGCGGCGGCCATAGACCAACACGATTCGACTGCAGGAGGTCGTTCCGGACCCCCGCTGGACTTTTGGCAAGTCTTGTGGGGGTCAGGAGGCCCCCCCAAGCTGGCCAAAAGTCCCTGGGGGTCCAGCGGGGGTCCGGAAAACGATCTCCTGCCGCGAATAGTTTTCCGTACGGAAAATGGCGCCGGCAGGAGATCGACTGCAGGAGGTCGTTCAGCGGCGGTCCGGAACCCCTGCTATTCAATTGCAGGAGGCCATTCCGGACCGCCGCTGGACCCCCAGGTAATTTAAGGCATTTGGGGGGGGGTTCGGGAGGGTGGGGGATTTAATTTAAAGGGTCGGGGGTGGGTTTTAGGGGGTTTTAGTGTGCCGGCTCATGATTTTCACGATTTTCACGATACTTTAAACACCCAAACGGCAACAATATGATTCCCTCCCCCTCCCAGCCGAAATCGATCGTTAAGACGAGGACACGATTCACATCTCTAATGGTTTCTTTTTCTTTACCCACCACTGAAGCTATACAAGAGAAAAATCTTGCCCCTGTCATTAGTCTGCCTTCTCTTTTCAACAATTGTCATTCAATTTTGGCCCAGGGCACAAAGGAAAATGTTATTGCTAGTCCTGGCCCAGAGAGATGTTTAGAGAAGGAGCTATTTGAAGGAAGGGATCAAATTCAGGAGGAGTTTGAGTGTTGGAAAGTTGGAGAGGGATTGGCTGTGGAGGGGGAGGGGAAGGAAGAAGATTGACTGGAGGATGTAAGAGAGGAGCTGAAGGGAGAGAAGGGATCGGTTTGGGTAGATATAAGAGAAGGGCTGTGGAGAGGAGGAGATGTTAGGAGGATGGAGATAAGCGTGAGGAGGAAAAGACAGATGGGTAAGAGGGAGTTGATGACAGATCAGTTGGTGTTAAAAGAAGGGGTTAGGTGAGAGAAAATCAGCTGGATGTGAAAAGGACTGAAGATGGTGAGAGAGGGGGTGGGCTGGGGAGGTTGTAAGAGTGGATCAGCTAGAAGAGCGCAGGCTGAGAGATGGGGATCATTGAAGGGCAGTAGGTTAAGAGAGGAGATCCTCTGGAGAAGGTGGAGGTTAAGAGAAAGGCTTGGCTAGAGAGGGGAAAGGTTTAGAGGGAGGATCAGCTGGTGCACTGTGAGTGTGAGTGGAATAATTGTTAGAGGAGGACCTCATCCCTGCTAATTTATTTTGGTCATCATCTGGGGTTATGTGAATTTTCAAATGCTAAAATTAGGTCACATTGGATAAAAGTTTGGGAAGTCTTGGTTTAGAAGGTAACTACTAATTAGTGAGAATCAGAATACAAAAAAAAAATGCTGAAAGCTTGTATAATAAACTTCTTCCTACATCTGCCTCATTACTTGTCAAACACAATAAAGAGGTCCAGGGTTGTTGAAGCGTGACCTCTGGTAATTAGCAGATACAAAGTCAGCATGGGAGCAGTACTTCAGCCAAAGATATTCTGCAGAGTGGGCATAGGGATGTTGAAAGTGAACTCTGAAAGTCAGCCCTGGATAAACCATGAAGAAAAATAAGCATGTGCATAACGCACCAAGGGAAGGGGAGCACGGCAGAGTGTTGAAAATTTGTATTTTGTCTGTTGCCCTCTAGTTATAAGTAATAAATAAATAAAAAATAATTTCCTTATATTGCTTACTGCTATTTAGTGTTAACTAAATAACATTTTTTGTAAAAAGTTTATATTTAATATAGTTGTGGGGTCTGGACTCGGAGATGGCCTGGAAGAAAACTGAATTTTTAATCTGTTATTTCACCTTCAGCACTTATTGAGTCTTAATGTCTTGTGGGTTAAACAATGGAAGGGCCAAGGGGGCATCATTGCTGAGCTGTGCTTAGAGCATCAGTTGGCTTTAACCTGGCTCTAATGAAACTGAGCCAAGGTTGGGGTCTGGGATGCCTTACAGGACAGAGGAAAAGTGAAGCAAGAGTATCCAAAGCAGAGGAGAGTATAGACTTCTGAGGAGAAACCACCTTATAAACAGAATCTGGTATGGATTCTGCTTAAAAATGAGGGACATCCCCCACCCCAAATCCTCCAAGGCTTTCTTTTAACCCTCCAGGAGGAGGACACATCATATCTCTCCCACCCGAAGTGAGAATGATTATGCGGCAACAATCTCCCCCCCCCCCCCCCCCAAATCCTTGCCACGACACAGGACACTTAGCTGGGAGGACACAAGCTTCATCCTCCCAGTTAGGCTTAGGCATCTCTTGAGGTGGGGACCTTTTTTGCATGAGGGAAGGGGGGATTAGGGGTTTTGGAAATGGCTTTAATTTGGTGTGGGTGGGAGGGATGTTACTGCTGTGCTTCATTCTCACTTCATTTGGGAGGGAAGTATCAGGGCTGACATTTTTTATTTTATTTAATTTAGAGATCTTGTATAGGGATGTGAATCGTTTTTCTGACGATTGAAAATATCGTATGATATTTTCAAACTCGTCAGAAATCGGGGGCTCCCCGAAACCGATAGGAAAACCCCACAAAATTGTTCGTGGAGTTCTCTTATCGTTTTGGGTGAGGGCGGGAAAAATGGCACACAAAAACAACCCCTAAACCCACCCCGACCCTTTAAAACACATCCTTTAGCTTCCCCCCCCCCCCCCCCAAACTTTTTAAAAGTCCCTGGTGGTCCAGTGGGGGTCCTGGGAGCGATCTCCCGCTCTCAGGCCGTCTGCTGCCCCTATCAAAATGGCGCCGATGGCCCTTTGCCCTTACCATGTGACAGGGTATCTGTGCCATTGGCCGGCCCCTGTCACATGGTAGGAGTAATGGACGGATGGTGCCATATTTAAAAACACTCACCTAACTCAAATTAGAGCCAAAAAACAGGCCAAAATCTTTTCAGAGCTTAAAATGTTTGGGGAGAAATAGTGAAGGGTTGATAACATATAATTAGGGCATTGATAGTGTAGACAGCCAATTTGTGATGTATGGCACCAATCCAAAGTCACAAAACATTCAGAGAAGCGCAAAGCATTTGTGCTAATAACATCAAAGAAGGATCAAAAGAATGAGACTAGAGAGGGCAACTCTAACAAGAGCCCTTCTGAAGAGACTTGTGAGGCACCTGACCATATTAACAAATAAAAATCCAAAACCAAAAGTTTGGATCTAGGAACAAAAGGCTATTCACCTTGTAAAGTGCTTTTTTTATTTCAAAGTATATGAGAAGCCTCAGCTGCAAGTACTCAGACACTATCCAGGGAGTCAAACGTGTTGCATTGGAGGTGGATCCTTGGGCTGAGGTGGGGTTGATGCAACCTGTAGATGAGGGTCTATGGGTCCCCACCGACAGCAGGTGGAGTGTGCTGAAACTGGAGGCCACTGGAGCTTCACCTATACGAGCCCATGCTCCCCTCTGGTTGAACTTTTGGGTGCCATGGCCAGCAGGACTTAGGCGGGCCTCTAGGTAAGGTACAGGTAGTAGCTGGTTCAGCCCAGAGACAGCAGCTAGCAGGTGGCGTGGTCCTGAACAGGATGTGGAACAGGAACTCAAGCACCAAGGAATAAGAAGGAGCTGAAGGTGTGTGAGCAAAGGAAGGCCGAAGCCTTAATAGTCCGTGTCCAGAGGATAGGGACAGAGGTGTCACTGTCAGGCTTGAATGGAAGCCTGGAGGCACTTGAATGGTGTAGCAAGCAACGTGGAACTCTGGACTCAAGAAAGACTGAGGCGAAGTCGATCATAGCAATGGTCAAGGCATGGAGAAGGCAGGCATGGTCAGGTGTAGCAGTGGTCAGGCTTGGAGAAGGCAGGCGAGGTCAGGCGTAGCAATGGTCAGGCTTGGAGAAGGCAGGCAAGGACAGGCAAAGCGATGGTCAGAACTGGGTAGTGAATCAGCACACAGACGAGACGAACACTGAATAGGAACCAGGAACTTGGAGAAACAGGAACACAAGGCAAACTCACAGAGAAGCAACAAGTATGAGGAAACCTGGAACAGGAGACCAAGGAGATCTGTTGCAAAGGCAACGTATTAGTGTGAGGCCTGAGCTTTTAATCGCTGAGGGAACTGATGTCAGCATCCGGGTCCGCAGCCAGGTTCCTGCCGCGGGCCCTTTAAAGGTTTCACTGGTGCGCACATGAGCCTAGGGAGCGGCACGGCGCTGCTAGCGGCATCTCTCCGTGAACCCCACAGAGAGACCCGATGGATGGAGGCATCCTGGCTGGAGGTCCCGGGAAGCGGAGCAGGGCCAGAGGTGCTGGTGGAAGTCCAAGGTCAGGACTGGCGGCCCAGTGATGAGGAGCTGAAGCCTGAAGCTTGTGAAGAAAGGTGAGAGAGCCACGCCCGGGGCTGCCACGGTTAGCAAGCATAGCAGTATCCCTTTTACGCCCCCTCCTGGAGGTCGGGGTTTGTCCAGATGGGCACAATGAAAACTCGAGAGGAGGGTCTTGTTCAAGATGTTCGAGCAGGCTCCCACAAATTTTCCTCGGGTCCATAACCCTCCCAAGAAAGGAGGTAATCCCATCGACGGCCTCTACGGCGGACGTCTAAAACCTTATGGACTTTATATGTCAAATCAGTCTCTGCCACTAATGCAGGACCTTTTGGGTAGGCCAGGACAACACTTTCAGCTTAAGCAAAGAAACATGAAAGGTGTTATGTATACCCAAGGAAGGAGGCAACTGGAGCTGGTAAGTCAGAGGTCCGATGTGTCAGGTAATCAGGAACGGTCCAATGAATCTTGGAGCAAATCTCTGTGAAGGAATTCGGAGTCTAATATACTTGGTACTCAACCAGACTTTCTGGCCAAGAAGGAATTCAGGAGCTGAGCGATGATGACTGTCAGCAATCTTCTTGGCCCGGGAAGCGGTCTGGCGCAGGCAAAGATTCGTCTGTTCCCACAATGTCTTAAGGGTATCCGCAGTAGCCTGTGCTGCAGGAGATTGCACGGAGAAAGGTTTGAATAATGGTGGTCGAGTCTATGTTTCCCATAGACTATAGAGAATGGTGATGTTCCAGTAGCTGTGGCGATGTGAGTGTTGTGGGAGAACTCTGCCCAGGATAAGAGGTCTGACTAGTTGTCTTGTTGGTCATTGATATAGGCCCTCAGGAACGCCTTCAGGGAGCGGTTCATCTGTTTAGCTTGCCCGTTGGCTTGGGGGTGACAGGCAGTCGTGAGGCTGATGTTAATACCGAATTTTTGGCAAAGGGAGCGTCAATATCTGGCAACGAATTGAGGACCTGGATCGGAAACAATATCCACTGGTAGGTCATGCAGTCTGAAAATGTGATAAAAAAAGAGACGTGCTAGCTCTGGTGCAGCTGGTAGGCCCAGAAGAGTTACAAAATGGACCATTTTAGAAAAATGGTCTATGGTGACCCATATCACGGTATTGCCCTTAGAAGGGGGCAAGTCCATGATGAAATCCATGGATAAGTGAGTCCACAGTTCTTCGGGTGCTGGAAGTGGTTGTAAAAGTCCCTAATGTCACCCGACCGGGGGTTTCTGTTGTGCGCACACATTACAGGATTCGACCTATGCCTTAGCATCGGAGACCAAAGTAGGCCACCAGAAACACCTCTGGAGCAGTGCCACGGTTTTCCCGGAGTCATCTGGGCACCACGGATGTCCTCAGGTTTAAAAGACCGGGATAAGGCATCTGCCCGGAGATTCTTATCCGCAGGGCAGTAGCAGAGCTCGAAATCAAACCTTGAAAAGAATAAGGCTCATCAAGCTTGACGGGCATTGAGGCACTGGGCGTGACTTAGATGTTCCAAGTTTTTGTGGTCAGTGAACACCATCAATTTATGTTGTGTGCCCTTGAGCCACGGGCGCCACTCTTCAAGAACCAATTTAATGGCAAGCAGTTCGCGGTCCCCAGTTCTATAGTTCTGGTCTGCCGATGAAAATTTCCGTGAATAGAATGAGCATGGGACTGTCGTACCAGAAGCAGTGCGTTGACTTAGAACAGCTCTAGCCCCAATGGCGGAAGCGTCCACCTCGACTAAAAATGGATGAGTCAGATCAAGGTGACATAAGCAGGATCCCTTTTGGGAAGGCTTCTTTCAAACGATGAAAAGCAGTAATGGCCTCAGGCGGCCAATTCCATGTATTTTAGCCCTTACGGGTCAGGGCCGTCAAAGGAGCAGCCAGTGTGGAGTAATGTGGGATAAAGTGGTGTTAATAATTAAGGAATCCCAAGAAGCGCTGGAACACTTTAAGTCCCACTGGTTGTAGCCAATCCCGGATTGCCCTCAATTTATCTGGGTCCATGCAGAAGCCTCGAGGAGAGATTCTATAGCCAAGGAATGGTAAACTGGACCTCTCAAACAAACACTTGTCCAGTTTTGTAGTATCCAGTTTTGTAGTATCATTCGTACATCGGCCCAGTGGATGTTGAGGTCCTTCGAAAATATGAGGATATCGTCCAGATAGACCTCGACCTTGATATATAGCAGATCTCTGAAAATTTAATTCATCATCTGCTAGAATTCAGCTGGTGTGTTGGAAAGGCCAAAAGGCATCACTAAGTATTCATAGTGACCATCTCTAGTATTAAAGGTGGTTTTCCAGATGTCATCAGGGTGGATTCTCACCAAGTTATATGCTCCACGTAAATCCAACTTCGTGAAGATGGTAGCACCTTGGAGACGATCAAATAGTTTAAAAATCAATGGCAAGGGATATTTATTCTTATGGGTGATAACATTTAGACAGTGGTAATTGATGCAAGGTCTGAGTGATCCGACTTATTGGTCACAAAGAAGAATCCCGCTCTAATGGGTGACGTGGATGGACGGATAAACCCTTTTTCCAGATTCTCCCGAATATATTCGATCATAGCCTTAGTTTCAGGTAACGACAGAGGATAGGTGCATCCACAAGAATGTGTAGTTCCAGGAAGAAGGTCGATTAGACAATCGAAGCGGACTTCCGGCGATGACATAGAATGAGGCGGAAGCAGGGTGATTGAGCTCCACAGCCCCGCTCCCTATTATCTTAATTATACCTGATTTTTGCCGCTCATTCGCGCCTCTCACACCCCCAGCTGGCGGCAGGAAGAGCCCCTGCACTCTCGGTTGTGAGCAGTTGTACGGGAGATGCGCAAGACTGGCACCCGAGGCAAAGCTGAACGCCGACCACACCGCCCGTGAGTAGTCAAAATGGCGGCGACAGCCTCCCCTGCAGAACCCGTGATGGCTACAATATCATAGGAAGCGCTGCAAAAAATCTCCCAGTGTGTAACGGATGCCCTGGACAGCCGTTTGATTTGGCTACAAACTGCGATGGACGACATTAAAACTGCAGTGGAGGGGCACTCCAAATGCCTTGACTTGGCAGAAAACACTCTTTCTGATTTGGGAGATCGCCTAGCAACTTCGGAACGCCGAGTGGTGGAGCTGCAAGGCCGACAGAGAGAGTTGCTAGCTAAAGTAGAAGAACAGGAAGACCGGGGCCAGAGGAACAATTTAAAGATTATTGGCCTGCCTGAGGAGGTTAAGGAGGATGAGCTTAAAGATTTGGTGGAGAGCTGGCTTCCCAGGCAGGTTGAGCTGGAGCTGGAGGCAGGGAGCCTTCAATGTGAAAGTGTGCACCGTATAGGCGCACTGTGTGAGGGGCAGGGACGGCCGCGTCCCGTTATAGCCAGGATTCTTAATTGGGACCACAAAACCAAGCTCCTGAGAGCCTATCGGTGGAAGGAAGTGCTGGAGCACTCTGGCCGTCGGTTGTTGCTATTCAATGACTTTTCTGCTGGAACGGCGGCACAAAGGAAATTGCTGGCCCCTGCCTGCACGGCGTTCCATAAGCGGGGCATATGCTTTGCTTTACTGTACCCAGCAAAGCTAAGGGTTCATCATGGCAACCAAACTCTGTTTTTTACTTCTAAAGAGGAAGCAGACAGATTTCTTGCCTCTCTGCCACCTGCTGGGGAGGATTGAGGAGTTGTCTGTATAGAGGGAGAGGCTGCTATCTATCTGAGAAGTTCACCTATCCCAGGATCCGGATCCCAAGGGGGTACCATATTTCCCCTATGGATTCACCTGCAGACCTCCTCGGATTTGAACTTCAAGGAACATTTTCCTCCGGAGGCGCTGTCATGCAAAGGGAGAGAGTGGAGTATGCTGACAAGGGATTGCGCCCTGCACTATGCTGTTGCTATTGCTAATATCCATCGCCCGGTGTCTTAGTTGGGCGGCAGACACAGTTTATTCTTTCACTTCATGTTGTGCACTGCATCCTTTTGACCTACTTCTTCTCACCACTGCCAGACTACTGTGGCTGCTACTTTGCTCTGTTCCATAACAGTGGACTTGGATGTTTTTGTGGTTACGGACGGTTTGACTGCTGGTTGGGGGGGGAGGGGAGGGAGTGGGGCTGGGGGTAAGAGGTCCCTGGCATTGGCAGAACAGTCAGCCGGGGTTCCTCTACTCCTGGGAGCAGTGGGTGTAGTTTAGTTCAGGGTAAATGTGTGTGGCTGTTGGTATGATTGTGGATGCATGTGTTAGTTAGGGGGGATTTAAGGGGTTAAGGAGAAGGGCTGGGTTGTCAAGTGTCACATGTACAACTTTGATCAGTCAAGTACCATTGTTGATAATCTATTCCCCGAGGCCTAGGCTGGGAGGCCAAGGGGATCCTATAAGTATTGGTTACAGGGGCCTTATTGGGCTCTGTTTCCTATATATGCAGTCTATTTTCTGTTATGGCGCAGGTTAAAATTCTTTCTCTGAACGTGGATGGCATCCACTCCCCGATAAAGTGTACTAAATTAAATGCTTTGTTCAAATGCATGAAAGCGCAGGTGGCATACCTTCAGGAAACACACCTGGAGGATGGAGAACATGCTAAATTACGGAGAGATTGGGTAGGCCAATGTTACTATTCTTCCTTTAATAGGCGCCAGAGGGGAGTCACCATCCTTGTTCATAGAAATTTACCATTTCAGCTCATGCGGACCTGTCAGGATGAGGAGGGCCGCTATGTTATTGTGGCAGGTACCTTTTATCAGCAAAAAATTGCTTTTTGTAATGTGTATGCCCCCAACATATTCTCCCCTGGATTTTTTGCTACCTTGCTTCGGCTACTCTTGGATTTTTCTGACTATAGCTTAATAGTGGATAAGAACATAAGAAATTGCCATGCTGGGTCAGACCAAGGGTCCATCAAGCCCAGCATCCTGTTTCCAACAGAGGCCAAAACCAGGCCACAAGAACCTGGCAATTACCCAAACACTAAGAAGAACCCATGCTACTGATGCAATTAATAGCAGTGGCTATTCCCTAAGTAAAATTGATTAATAGCCGTTAATGGACTTCTCCTCCAAGAACTTATCCAAACCTTTTTTGAACCCAGTTTTAACACAGTAGCCAGTAAAAGCCTAGATATTAATCCTCCCAAACTCACCTCTGTATCTGACTTGACCCTGGGGATTAATCTACTCTGTAGGGAATTACATCTCTTAGATGCGTGGCGGGTTCTCCACCCTCAAGACAAGGATTTTACTTTTTTCTCCAGCCCACATCATACATACTCCCAGTTAGGCTATCTGTTAGTCTCAGAGCTGTGCTTCCCCATGATTACAGAGGCTACTATCGGGACTATATCCCTGTCTGATCATGCCCCAGTTTCTATTACCTTACAGTGTGGATGGGGCCCTCGCCCTCCGTTCTCCTGGCATATGAGGCCAGATCTCTACCTAGATAAAGAGTTTCATAAATATTTGCAGGAATGTTGGACGGATTATGTGGCGCATAACAATACCCCAGAGGTTAACCCAGGGACGGTGTGGGAGGCTGGGAAGGCGGTGATGCAGGGGGCCATCATAGCCTATGTGGCTAAACAAAATAGACAACGAAATGCCGAAATTCTTAGGCTCACTGAGATTTTAAAGGCAGCCCAGAGTGCTCATATGGTGACTCTGATGCCCGATGCCAAGGCATCCCTGGATACGGCCCGAGATACCTTAAACAGTCTCTTACACTTGCGTGCGTCTAAATCCCTTAGGTATTACCACTACCACCTCTACAAATATGGGAATCGGGCCAGCCGCTTAATGTCACATCTGGTACGCCCGAGGGGGGTGAAAACGTCCATAGCGGGTTTTAGGGATGGCCAAGGTGTTCATCAGACTAGTCCTGCTGTGATTGCGGCTCGATTTATAGAATATTACACCCAGTTATATGGTGGCAAACCTATGAATGTAGAGGTGGCGGAGACAGTATTCCAAGGGCTGGCGTGGCCTCATATACCGCCAGATGACCTTACGGTCTTAAACCGCCCTATTACCACTCAGGAAATCTACTCTGTGATTCAGGGATTAAAGCTTGGTAAGGCTGCTGGACAAGATGGGTTTGGCTCTGAATATTATAAAATATTGCAATTTCCCATTCTTGCCCCATTGCAAGCCTACTATATCAGTTTATTAGATACTGCTCCCCTCCCTGAGGCCGCCAATCAATCTGTTATTGTAGTCCTCCCCAAACCAGGGAGGGACCCTTTGGAGGTTGGCTCCTACCGACCCATCTCATTGATTAATGTAGATGTCAAGATCCTTTCCTCAGTTCTCTCCGCCCGGTTACAAGGTATACTTCCTGCTCTGATTCATGAGTATCAAACTTGGTTTGTGATGGGCCGTCAGGGAATGCGTAACATACGTTGACTTATTGCTGCACTTAGTTATCAAGTTGAGGCGGAAGCACTGATCTTGAGTTTAGATGCCGATAAGGCATTTGACTCAGTCTCCTGGGAGTATCTGTTCTGGGCGTTGAAAAAATATGGCCTCTCTGGTCCCTACCTACAATGGATAAGCACCCTCTACTGTAATCCGAGTGCCACTATATTGCTAAATGGGATGCCAACGGGAGCCTTCTCCATGCACTGTGGGGTTAGGCAGGGCTGCCCTCTTTCTCCCCTGCTGTTTGTTTTAGCTTTGGAACCCCTGGCCATTCGGCTCAGGGGGGACAAGAATTTCAGTGGCATCAGTGTGGGAGGTCACCCCTTAAAGGTAGCGCTCTTTGCAGACGATATCTTGTTGTTTGTGAAAGGTCGCGTACTAGTGTCCCAGTCATCGTCCGTTATTTGATCGGTTCCAACTTGTGGCGGGTCATATAGAAACATAGAAACATAGAAATGACGGCAGAAGAGGACCAAACGGCCCATCCAGTCTGCCCAGCAAGTTTTGCACTTTTTATTTTCTCATACTTATCTGTTACTCTTGGCTCTTAGTAACCTTATGATTCTATTTCCCTTCCACCCCCGCCATTAATGTAGAGAGCAGTGTTGGAACTGCCTCTAAGTGAAATATCTAGCTTAATTAGTTAGGGGTAGTAACCGCCGCAATAAGCAAGCTATAACCATGCTTATTTGTTTACCCAGACTAAATAATCCAGCCCTTGTTGGTTGTTGTCTGTATATAGATCCACTTTTCTTCATTCCCCCTGCAGTTGAAGCAGAGAGTTATGCTGGATATGCATTGAAAGTGAAGTATCTGACTTTCTCCCCTGCTGTTGAAGCAGAGAGTTATGCTGAATATGCATTGAAAGTGAAGTATTTTACTTTCTCCCCTGCCGTTGAAGCAGAGAGCTATGCTAGATATGTGTGAAGTATCAGTCTTTCTCCCCTGCCATAGAAGCGGAGAGTTATGCTGGATATGCATTGAAAGATAACTATGAGACTTTCTCCCCTGCCGTTGAAGCAGAGAGCTATGCTGGATATGCGTGATGTATCAGTCTTTCTCCCCTGCCGTAGAAGCAGAGAGTTATGCTGGATATGCATTGAAAGTTAACTATGAGTGTCTTCGCATTAATTATACTAAGTCAGAGGCATTGGCCCTGAATGCACACTTACCTGACACCTGGGTGGGCCTTTCCCTTTTCACTGGGCCCCTGCGCAGATCAAATATTTGGTGGTGTGGGTCCCGCGGAACCTAAAGCAACTATATGCTTTAAATATTACGACATGTCTTGCTAAGCTGCGGGCACAGTTGACGACATGGACCCCTCTCCCATTGTCTCTCTTTGGCAGGTGCGCCCTAGTTAAGATGGTGTTGGTGCCCAAGCTCCTGTATCTGATGCACATGGTACCTTGCTGGTTGAAGGGGAGTGATATTCGGTGCCTGCGCTCCAGTATACAGAAGTTTCTCTGGAGGGGGAAACGTGCGAGGCTAGCCTACCCAGTTTTGGAATTGCCGAGGGAGCAGGGAGGGCTTAACATGCCAGACTTCCACTTGTACATCGCGGCTTGCCAGCTGTGGTTCGTGGGGGAATGGCTCACGGGATCTTATCAGTTGTGTGCAGCGGGAATGCTGGCTCGTATGTCGGCTCCCAACTCCCCCGTGAGTATAATCCAATCCCATGCTGGAGTGCGCTGTAGCATAACTTACCCTACTGTGTTGTTATATCCCTGTATACGGGCTTGGAGGTGGTGGCGAAAGTTGAATAATCTGTCGGGGGTTCGGTCTCTACTGCTCCCTTTTGTACACAATGTGGAATTCTTGCCGGGGCGGGACAGTGGTGCTATTTTTCAGTTCTGGACGGATAATGGAATATTGTTTGCATATCACCTATATGATTCTGCCTCCTGTCTTTTGTTGGACTTGATTGATGCATACATACCAGATTCTGTCGAAGCAGTTCTATGCTTTTCTTCAGGCCCGGCATTACTTGCAATCCTTCGCCTGGACACCCACTGTATTAGAGGCAGAACATAAGTTTGCAAATACCTTCTTTGATACAGCCTATCTTACAAATACTATTACTGGATGGAAAACCTTGGGGCAGAAGCTCCGCACTATGGACCGGATGTCACACCTGGCCGATCACTGGCCAAAGCTTTGGATTCCCATGTTTCCGGGTCTCAGCTACTTGCTTCTTTTACTCAGCTACACCGCCTACTTCCTGATAAGAACATAGGAACATAAGAAAATGCCATACTGGGTCAGACCAAGGGTCCATCAAGCCCAGCATCCTGTTTCCAACAGTGGCCAATCCAGGCCATAAGAACCTGGCAAGTACCCAAAAACTAAGTCTATTCCATGTTACCATTGCTAATGGCAGTGGCAATTCTCTAAGTGAACTTAATAGCAGGTAATGGACTTCTCCTCCAAGAACTTATCCAATCCTTTTTTAAACACAGCTATACTAACTGCACTAACCACATCCTCTGGCAACAAATTCCAGAGTTTAATTGTGCGTTGAGTAAAAAAGAACTTTCTCCGATTAGTTTTAAATGTGCCCCATGCTAACTTCATGGAGTGCCCCCTAGTCTTTCTACTATCCAAAAGAGTAAATAACCAATTCACATCTACCCGTTCTAGACCTCTCATGATTTTAAACATCTCTATCATATCCCCCCTCAGTCGTCTCTTCTCCAAGCTGAAAAGTCCTAACCTCTTTAGTCTTTCCTCATAGGGGAGTTGTTCCATTCCCGTTATCATTTTGGTTGCCCTTCTCTGTACCTTCGCCATCCCAATTATATCTTTTTTGAGATGCGGCGACCAGAATTGTACACAGTATTCAAGGTGCGGTCTCACCATGGAGCGATATAGAGGCATTATGACATTTTCTGTTTTATTCATCATTCCCTTTCTAATAATTCCCAACATTCTGTTTGCTTTTTTGACTGCTGCAGCACACTGAACCGACGATTTCAATGTGTTATCCACTATGACACCTAGATCTCTTTCTTGGGTTGTAGCACCTAATATGGAACCCAACATTGTGTAATTATAGCATGGGTTATTTTTCCCTATATGCATCACCTTGACTTATCCACATTAAATTTCATCTGCCAGTTGGATGCCCAATTTTCCAGTCTCACAAGGTCTTCCTGCAATTTATCACAATCTGCTTGTGATTTAACTACTCTGAACAATTTTGTGTCATCTGCAAATTTGATTATCTCACTTGTCGTATTTCTTTCCAGATCATTTATAAATATATTGAAAAGTAAGGGTCCCAATACAGATCCCTGAGGCACTCCTGTCCACTCCCTTCCACTGAGAAAATTGGCCTTCGTGAGGTGCAGTTTAAAATTTTGCATTGGCTATACTGTGATGATGTGCGTCGATTTCAGATGCGGCTGATTTCTACTCCTATGTGCATAAAATGTGGCATAACGGCTGGGACCTTACCTCACAGACTGTTTGCTTGCCACACCCTTCAACCATTTTGGGTGGCTGTCTTGGCAGTGATTGGTACTTGTACGGGAGTCACTCTCTGCTCTACAGGGTCTGTGCTCTTGCACGGCTTCATTCCAAATTCCCTGCCTGGAGGCCGCTCCAAGGCTAAATTTGAGAGAGTTACTATCATGTTGGCATGTCGCACTGTTCTGGCGGACTGGCTGGAGCCAGGGACCAGCCCGCCTTTCGCTGCCTGGATCAACCGTATGGCCTCCGTGGTGCAACTGGAGCGTTTGGACTTTTTGGCCGGTCATCGGAAACCGGACAAGGTTTATTGTGAATGCTGGGATGCCTTTGTCTCGACCTTCTCTACAGAGTTGCAAGATGGACTTTGATCCAATGGTTACACATCTGACTGGTCCGTTGGGAGGGGGGAGGGGGTAAGAAGTAGGTTGTGAATGCTGAATGTCTGTGGTATGTCTGGAGAGTGTCACAGGGTTTGGCGGGAAGGGAGGGAGGTCTTGAGGATTTTTGCAAGTTTACTCAAAGAAAAAGGAATATCAGGAGGGGGCAGCAGTTGAGGGCATGATATTCTTAATGTTCTTGGCGCTGTTTTTGTTATCATTGTTTGCACTGTTCCTAGTTGTGATATTGAACGCCTCTGCTGACTGCCTACTTGATATTAATAAAAAGTATTTTGAAAAAAAAAAAAAAAAGACAATCGAAGCAACAAAGAGGTAGGAGGAGATCGTCCTTTTGTTTAGAAAATACATCCTCATAGGTGGCGTATGGAGGAGGTATGCCAGAAGAGGTGGTAACCAAAGGAATCGTCCAAGATAGAGTCACCTTCTGAAGACAGGATTGGTGACAGGCTGGACCCTACTCTACCAGTTGTAGCGAAGAACGGAGAAGTTGCACCAAATTCAGGACCCCTACTGAACTTGGTCTCTGGAGTTTCCTGGATGGATGGGACAATTTGTAGATGGTGGCCTGGGGCTCCACAATACAGAAAGAAGCCAGCCTGTCTTCGCTGGAGGCGCTCTTCTGGGGCCAGTCGCCCTCGATCCAGTTGCCTGGGTTCTTCCACCTTGACCACTCTGCTGTCATTAGATGCAGAGTTAGTAACGGGTGGTAAGAGGGAGCGAACCTGCATGGGACTCTTGGGCATCCGACTCTCCCAGTGACGCTCTTGAAGACGGTGCTCAATTCGGCCTGTCAAATCTATAAAGTCCTTCAAGGAGAATGGGAGCTCCCAAGCAGCCAGCATCTTTTAACTGTGAGGAGAGAACATCCAAGTAAATAGCTCAAAGGCAGTCCTCCTGCCAAGTGAGCTCAGTAGCCAAAGTCCGAAACTCTATTGCATAATCAAAAAGACTTCATTGTCCTTGACAAAGATGTAGTAGACTGGTGCTTGCTATAGCATGCTGCCCTGGATCATCAAAGATCCGTTTGAATACAGCCACAAATTGAACTGGTTCTTAGCAAGGAGTCTGAATGTTCCCACAGGGGGGAAGCCCAGGCCAAGGCCTTCCCTTCAAGGCGAGACAGGATAAATGTGACCTTAGTCAAGTCGTACTGGAAGACAGAAGGCTGCAGAGCAAATTGCATATAGCACTGGTTTATGAACCCTCTGCAGAGCTTGGAGACGCTGTTGAAACGTGGAGGTGATGGAAGTGCCAACAAGGCATGTGATGACGATGGTGGTGGCTGATGGAGGAGAAGCCGAGTCATTGACGAAGGCATTGACCCAGGCGTGAAGACAATCCATGGAAGAGGCCAATGCCTCGATTGAACTGCTGATGTTCTTGCACCTTGGAAGCCAGGCCTGGGATGGCCTAGAGGGCATGCGGCTCCACCAAATCCATGGCCTTTGCAACATGTTGCATTGGAAGTGGATCCTTGGGCTGAGGTGGGGTTGATGCAACCCATAGGCGAGGGTCTACGGGTCCTCACCATCAGCAGGTGGAGTGGGCTGAAGCTGGAGGCCACTGGAGCTTCACCTTTACCAGTCCACATTCCCCTCAGGTTGAGCCTTTGGGTGCCGGCACCAGCAGGACTTAGCCGGGCCTCTAGGTAAGGTACAGGTAGTAGCTGGTTCATCCCAGACACAGCAGCCAGCAGGTGGCGTGGTCCTATCCTGGACAGGATGTGGAACTGGAACTCAAGCACCAAGAAACAAGAAGGAGATGAAGGTGCTTGAGCAAAGGAAGGCCAAAGCCTTAATAGTCTGTGTCCAGAGGAAAGGACAGAGGCATCACTGTCAAGCTTGAATGGAAGCTGGCGGCACTTGAAAGGTGTAGCAAGCAACGTGGAACTCTGGACTCAAGAAAGTCTGAGGCGAAGTCGATGATAGCAATGGTCAAGGCACGGAGAAGGCAGGCGTAGTCAGGTGTAGCAATGGTGAAGGCACGGAGAAGGCAGGCATAGTCAGACATAGCAATGGTCAAGGCACAGAGACGACAGACGTGGTCAGGCGTATCAATGGTCAAGGCACGGAGAAGGCAGGCATAGTCAGATGTAGTAATGGTCAGGCTTGGAGAAGGCAGGTGAGGTCAGGTGAAGCGATGGTCAGAACTGGGTAGTCAGTCAGCACACAGGCGAGATGAACACTGAACAGGAACCAGGAACTTGGAGAAACTGGAACACAAGGCAAACTCACAGAGAAGCAACGATTATGAAGAAACCTGGAATAGGAAACCAAGGAGACCTGTTACAAAGGCAACGCTTCAGTGTGAGGCCTGAGCATTTAAGTACTGATGGAACCGCGGCCAGGTTCCTGCTGCGGGCCCTTTAAAGGTTTCACTGGTGGGCTCAACCTGCAGGGAACGAGGGCTAGTATAGGTGAAGCTCCAGCCGGGTTGTCCTCACCTGTACCACCATCCAGCGATGAGCACCATTGAAGGCCTTCCTTCAGTGGTAGTACCAACCCTTGTCCCGGTCCAGGGGTCCACAGTTCTATCACCCATGACCCTCCATCTCGAGAAATGTTTGTTTCTCTAAGAACGCTTGCAATGAATATGCCACTTCTCTGTTAAATAAAATCAATAGGTTGAAAATGCAATTCCCCACCTGCCTGCCAACAAGAGAATCTAAAGAAATACATGGTCAGGCTAAATGGATTGAATTTGACATAGTAACTAAGCTTGAAATTAGTATAATCATTAATAAAATCAAGCCTGCAATTCATCCTTGTGACCCAATTCCAGCTAGTTTTCTTTTTGTGATTGACTTTTATGTTTTTATTATGTTTATTTTACTTGTGAACCGTTTGGACCAATTTTAATTGTAAAAGTGGTATATAAATGTTTAAATAAATAAATAAATCAATCAATAAATAAATAGTTCTCTAAAACAAGTAAACAGTGTAATCACTGCATCGCAACCATAATTGATTATTTGCTTTTAGAAGGATTGGTTCCAGATGGGGGAAAACAAGCTGTGATAAAACCAATCCTAAAAAATAAACCTGGTAGAATGGATGATTGGGACAACTATTGTCCAATATCCAATTTATCTTTGCTTGCAAAAAGTTCTTGAAAAAGCAGTATTATCCCAATTGGTAAACCATCTAGAAGACCATGATATTCTATACCGAAACCAATTTGGATTTAAGAAGAATCACTCAACTGAGACTTTACTCATCTCTTTAATGGACTCTGTCCTATGTGGATTTGATGATGATGAATCTTATCTTCTTGTAATAATTGATTTAACAGCTGCTTTCAACACTGTGGCCCATACCTTGTTATGTCATCATCTGAGCAAAATTGGAATAGGTGGGAGTGTTATCAAATGGTTCTCTTCTTTTCTATCTAATAGGACATTTCAAGTCAAACTGGGCAACCACATATCTGATACGTTTCATATTGATACAGGTGTCCTTCAAGATTCAGTACTCTCAGCAACACTGTTTAATATTTATATGCTCCATCTGAGTAAATTACTGGCAGATTTAGGAATCACTTTCTTATATGCTGATGACATACAGTTTTATATCCCATTCACCAAATCATTTGAAAAAACAACATAAATACACTCAAATTACATGAAAGCAATACAGCAAGAACTATCTCAACTTAAACTAATACTGAACACTAAAAAAACTGAAATCATTTGGCTAAGCAGAAATTCTTCTATAGCTAAACCTCCGCCGCTAATGAATTATCCCCACAGATCAAGCACGGGACTTATGTGTACAGATTAATGAAAATCTTACAATGAAAAAGCACAAAAATTAATTAATGCAGGATGTGCCAAGCTGCACAGATTACATTGATTGAAACCTTTACTAACATTCGAGGACTTTTGTACTGTTTTGCAAACACTAATTTTCTCAAAAATAGACTACTGTAACTCCCTATTACTAGACTTTCTTACAGGTCTATTAAAACTGTATTACAGTTATTATAAAATGCCTCAGCAAGACTTTTA
Organism: Rhinatrema bivittatum; assembly: GCF_901001135.1. Taxonomy (NCBI): domain Eukaryota; kingdom Metazoa; phylum Chordata; class Amphibia; order Gymnophiona; family Rhinatrematidae; genus Rhinatrema; species Rhinatrema bivittatum. The sequence goes on along the minus strand of NC_042616.1, from coordinate 339,457,564 downwards.
TAAGGTACAAGGAAATTTGACCATATCACCCCCTTGCTGATATCACTGCACTGGCTGCCAGTGCAATCCAGAATCTATTATAAAGTATTAACACTAATTTGTAATATCATTTACTCCAATAACACTAAGATCACAAAATAAAGGCTGCGCCTACTATATGGAGAACACATCCAATGCAAGTAAGTGGGCCCAAAGTTGTGGAATTCTCTACCTGAGACATTACGTTTGATACCAGAAAGAAAGAGATTTAAACATGAGCTGAAGACTTGGCTATTCAAAAACATTTATGATCTTATTTAAAAACATCAGAATGCAGAGAACTTAAATATCAAAGACAAAGATACATTCTATCTTCATCCTGTTTTTTTTTACCTAATTATAATGTTAATTTTTAGCCTCTATTTATTAGCTTCTAATTGAATTATTGTAATTTATTTTTGAATATTTTATTATGTACTTTTATTTCCTTTTACTGTTTGGATTTTAGATGTATCTTGTAAACCGCAGAGATAGAACTTGTTTCTATGCAACGATATATAAAAATTGTATAAATAAATATTAAGACAATTTACTGACTAGTATGTGAAAATTATTGATATAGAACTGTATTACAAACTGCTGTCCTAAAACATTAGTTAATATGTATTAGAAAATCACAGTAGTTGTAGTTTTATATTAATCCCTGTTGTGTTGATCTATAGTATGAATGTTACTTTTGTAAACCATTGTGATCATTTGGAACAAAGGTATATAAAATGTCTAAAAAAATAAATCTTGGGGAAATTCTTACTCTTTAATCCACTCTCTCTCTCCATCTTGAAACCTTGAGAAAGGATTCAGCTCTTCACTCTCCTATCTCTTGTTCTGTAACCTTGAGATCCTAGAGGAATCTCTCTAGTCTTCTTCCTTCTCTTTAGCTCCTGACCTACTTGAAGCACTGGTCATGTTACAGTATTCTATATACCCCCAAAAAGCCTATCCACCAAAAAGATGGGATTATAGCAATGGGAGGAATCAAAACTATAGAAAAGAAGAAAATAGGAAAAAGAATAAGCAGACTCAGAGAGAACTTGAAATGAAGTTGGCCATAGAGACAACTAATAATAAAAAATGTTTTAAAATATATCCGAAGCAAGAAACCTGTGAGGGAGTCAGTTGGACAGTTAGATGGCTGAGGGTTTAAAGGGGCTCTTGGTGAAGATAAGGCCATTGCAGAAATACTAAATGAATTTTTTGCTGCTGTGTTTAATAATGAGGATGTTGGGGAGATACCGGTTCTAGAGATAGTTTTCAAAGGTGAGGAGTCAGATGAACTGAACCAAATCACTGTGAAACTGGAAGATGTAGTAGGCCAGATTGCAAACTAAAGAGTAGCAAATCACCTGGACCAGATGATATGCACTTCAGGGTTCTGAAGGAATTCAAAACTGAAATTTCAGATCTATTAGTTAAAATTAGTAACCTATCATTAAAATCATCCATTGTACCTGAAGACAGAAGGGTGGCCAATGTAACCCCAATATTTAAAAAGGGCTCCAGGGGTGATCCAGGAAACTATAGACCAGTGAGTCTGACTTCAGTTATGAGAAAAATAATGGAAACTATTCTAAAGATCAAAATCACAGTGCATATAGAAAGGCATGGTTTAATGGAACACAGCTTGGATTTACCAAAGGCAAGTCTTGCCTCACAAATCTGCTTCATTTTTCTGAAGGGGTTAATAAACATGTGGTTAAAGATGAACCAATATATATATAGTGTACTTGGATTTTCAAAAGGCGTTTGACAGTCACTCATGAGAGGCTTCAAAGAAAACTAAAAAATTATGGGATAGGAGGCGATGTCCTTTCATGGATTACAAATTAGTTAAAAGACAGGAAAAGAATAGGATTAAATGGTCAATTTTCTGATTGGAAATGGGTAAACAGTAGAATGCCTCAGGGATCTGTATTTGAACCAGTGCTTTTCAATATATTTATAAATGATCTAGAAAGGAATACGAGGAGTGAGGTAATCAAATTTGCAGTTGATACAAAATTATTAAGCGTAGTTAAATCACAAGCAGATTGTGATAAATTGCAGGAGGACATTGTGAGACTGGAAGATTGGGCATCCAAATAGCAGATGAAATTCAGTGTGGACAAGTGCAAGGTGAGGCATTTAGGGAAAAATAATCCATGATGTTAGGTTCCATATTAGGAGCTACTACTCTTGAAAAAGATGTAGGCATCATAGTGGATAATACATTGAAATTGTCGGCTCAGTGTGCTGCAGCAGTCAAAAAAGCAAACAGAATGTTGGGAATTATTAGGAAGGGAATGGTGAATAAAACGGAAAATGTCATAATGCCTCTGTATCGCTCCATGGTGAGACCGCACCTTGAGTACTGTGTACAATTCTGGTAACCGCATCTCAAAAAAGATATAGTTGCAGTGGAGAAGGTGCAGAGAAGGGTGACAAAAATGATAAAGGGGATGGAACATCTCCCCTATGAGGAAAGACTAAAGAGGTTAGGGTTGTTCAGCTTGGAGAAGAGATGACTGAGGGGGGATATGATAGAGGTCTTTAAAATCATGAGAAGTTTAGAATAAGTAAATGTGAATTGGTTATTTACTCTTTCTGATAATAGAAGGACTAGGGGGCACTCCATGAAGTTAGCAAATCAGAGATAATTATTTTTCACTCAATGCACAATTAAGCTCTGGAATTTTCTGCCAGAGGATGTAGTTAGTGCAGTTAGTATAGCTGGGATTCAAAAAGGTTTGGATACATTTTTGGGGGAGATGTCAATTAACTGCTATCAATCAAGCTGACATAAAATAGCCACTGCTATTACTGGCATCAGTAGCATGGGATCTACTTAGTTTTTGGGTACTTGCCAGGTTCTTATGGCCTGGATTGGCCACTGTTGGAAACAGGATGCTGGGCTTGATGGAACCTTGGTCTGACCCAGTATGGCAATGTAAAATCCCTCCTACTGCCCCTAGATAGATAAATCACATTGGGATTATATTAGTGACTTTCATAGCCCCATCACATGACTTTTCTTATGGAAGTGAAAGACAACAATCGAGTTGTAGGTGATATCTTTTTATTGGTCTAAATACATTTTTTACTATTTTTTTTTTTGTTATGCTCTCTTCATTATGTCCACACAAAATATGTTGTTGATCTTTATTTCTAAGTGGACTAACATAGCAACCACATTATTTCATTGCCTTTCTGATAGCAGTTTTGCTTTGATTTGAGCATTACATTTTTAGTTTCTTCCATGAGAATCTAATTCAGAATGCTTCGGGCTTCATATAATTGATTCAATTGAAAATATCCAGGAATTCTTAAGGGTAGTTTCCAGCCTGAAGATAATCTTTTAAGAGTCTTCATCGTTTTGTTTTGTTTTATTTTAACAAGCAGAGCAGTCAAAATCACTTTGTCCCTGAAAACTGCCTGAAGGGCCTCCCACTGAGAGAACCCTGACATTCTCTCATTATCATTAAATACAACAGATTCCATAATTGCCTCCCTAACCACCTCAGAAATAAGGTGATCTGTGAGGAACAAATTAATAAGTTTCCAGCTGTGACAAGATGGATATATGCTGTACCAAGAGAGAGAATGAAAGAACGTAATAACACACAAGGGGTTAAGAGGTTTCAAGCTGCATGGTAGTACAGCCAGTATAATCAAGGAAGGCAGGGAGAGAAACGAAAAGTGTCTTGTCATTCATTCCTCTTGTTTTCTACTGCTGTGATTAATTGTATCCTTTGGGGAAGGGCTGAACAGAGTCAGCTTTTCACATGAGAAGTTGCAGAACATAAAAAATCCCTGAGAAGCCCGGGGTTGTGTATTTTAGAAGGAAGGTCTGCACGTAGGGACACCTAGGAAGCATGGGGATACTTTTTCCTAAGCATACCTTTGAATTGGTGCAGCCTGGTCATTGAAAGGCCCCTCTGATAAACCAAGAAAGCAAATTGCACTATAAACCTTGTCAATTTTCTTCTGTAAATGTTGTTTTGGACCTTTTATTAAAAAAAGACAAAGAAAGAAAAGAAAAAGAACCTCAGAAGCTGAGGCAGGAAACTATTTCTTTGTACATTTTGGTGTGTTGCCTGAATACTGCTATGCCCAGGTGTATAACTGATTACAAAAGTCTCTTTAAGGGTAGGAGACTAAAATTGTTATAAGAACATAAGGTATGCCATGCTGGATCAGACCAAAGCCTATCATGCCCAGCGTTCTGTCTCTGGTAGTGGCCAATTTGGATCTCAAGTACCTGGCATGTGCCAAGAAATAGATCTATTTCTTGTTTCTCACTCCCAGGAATAAGTGCTGGCTTTCCTAAGCCTACTTGACTAATAACGTTTTATAGACTTTCCTCCTGGAACTTGTCCAAACTCCACTAAGCTAGTTGCCTTGACCATGTCTTCGGGCAACAGAATCCATAGCTTGATTGCGTGCTGAGTGAAAAAATATTTTCTATGATTTGTTTTAAATCTGTTGCTTGTTAGTTTCTAGGAGTGTCCCCTTGTTTTAGTATTATTTGAAAGAGTAAATAACCAACTAATGTTCCACTCCACTCATGAATTTATAACGTTCTGTCACATCCTTTTTCAGTCGTCTCTTTTCCAAAGTGAAGACTTCTAATTGTTTAGTCTTTTTTCATAAGAGAGATGTTCTATCCCCTTTATCATTTTTATTGCTCTACTTTGCACCTTTTCCAGTGCCGATATATATTTTTTTGAGATAGAGTGACCAGAACTACATCAATACTTATGGAGGAGCAGTCATACCATGGATTGATACAGAGGCATTGTATTCTCTATTTTGTCCCCAATGATTTCTAATATTCTGTTTGCTTTTTTGACTACTGCTACACCTGAGCTAAGGATTATAATGTTTTATCCACAAGGATTCCAAGGTACTTTTCCTAGATGGTGATTCTTAATAAGGAATCCAGCATTGTGTAACTGTAATTGGATTTATTTTTCCTTATGTGCATCACTCTGTTCTTATCGAAATTAAATTTCATCTGCCACTTTTCCACATTAAATTTCAGTCTTGAAAGGTCCTTCTGTAGTTCCTCACAATCTGCTGCAGTTTTAAAAACTTAATTTTGTGTCATCTGCAAATTTGATCACTTTACTTGCTCTCTTTTCCAGATCATGTATGCAGCACAGGTCACAGTTGAGTACAGATCCCTGGGGCCCTCCACTATTAACTTTTCTCCATTTGGAAAACTGACTATTTAGTCCTACTTTGTTTCCAGTCCTTTAACCATATACCAATTCACAATAGGATACTGCCTCCTATCCTATAACTTTTAATTTACAACAGAGACTCTCATATGGAACTATCAAATGCCTTCTAAAAATCCAAATACACTGAATCAACTGGCTCACCTTTATCCATGTTTATTTTCACCTTCAAAAAATGTAGTAGATTGGTAAGGCAAAACTTCACTTTATTAAAATATGTTGACTCTTCTCCATTAAGCCATGTCTATCTACATTGCCAGCAATTTTGTTTTTAAGAATAGCTTATATCATTTTACCCAGCATTGATATCATGTTCATTGGTCTATAGATTCCCACATCACCCTGGAGACCATTTTAAAAAATTGGCATTATATTGCCCACTCTGCACTCTTCAAATAATGTGACTGCTCTAAATTTTAGGTTAAGGATTACTAGCAACTGGTTTGCAATTTCATGTTTGAGTCCTTTTTCAGAACTCTAGTCCCAGTGATATTTTCCCCTTTAGTTATCAATTTGAACTATTACATCTTCCATTTTCACAATTATTTGCTCTAGCTGCTCAGAATTGTCATCATCAAAGAATGTATCAGGAGGGCAAGATGGAAGATGACCAGCATGACATGACACTGAGAAGAGCTCCGGGAAATAGGGCTAGTTTGACTTTTTGTTATCTTTTTTGTTTTTCAATATGGGGAAGCATAAGGGCAAACAAAATACCCTGCTTGCACTTCCAGCACAATTTGGGGCCCAGTGGATAGATATCTGGTCACCAGAGACTAGTGTGAGGTGTCAAATGCCAAGGAGAGTGGAGATCAGATGATGTTGTTGTCACTGGATCTGGGTTTATCACTGAGCTTGGCTGCTCCAACCGCCACCCACCACCCCCCAGTTGCTGCTGCTGATTTGTGGTATGGCTGATTCTCCTGTGAGTGCTGTGTCATTAATGCCGGGAGGAGGAGGAGAGAAAACAGCGCACATAGAGACAGTGGTGGTCCACTTCTGGAAGTACGAACAGCTGAGAATACATTCAAGTTTCATAGATGATGGAAAAGGCAAGAGACAGGATATTTCAGCCAACAACAATAGAGCTACTCTACAGGTAAGCCTGAGTATTCTGAGCCTAAAAGTTGTCCTGATGACAGCAGAGGTCATATCTCTCCGTGAACACTTTGGCCATCAAGTTCAGGCCCCAATGATTGGGGAAGATGTTTCATTGGCAGGCATGTGGGAAACAGTCACAAGAATTGAGAACACTTTGGTAGAAGTTTATAGACCACGACAAGAGAATTGGTGACATAGTGCACAGGCTTGGTAACCAATTTTCTACATTGCAAGGGGCCAGATTGACACATATAAAGGTCAGCTTGGTTTTACACTCTAAATTAGAAACTGGAAAACGCAGCTAGAGCCAATAATCTGCATATTTACAACTTTCCTAAGATGAAACTGTTATCCCCTCAAGAGCTGTTTGAGAAACACTTGAGGGGGAAGTACTTCAAATATCAAGTGAGGATTCAAGTGGAATATCTAAAAAGGATTGCATTCCTTTGGGCGTACTTAACAAAAATGTGGAGGAAGGGGCAATGAACATTATTCTTACATTGGGCAGCCTGGATGTGTCAGACTTTCTGGAGTCTTGACAGGATGAAATTACATCTAGGGTGACCCTGCTTGTTGCTTTTTGCACTAGGATGGACAAAAACTTGATTCTGCATTTGTTTTAAATTTTAAAATGTTTCTTTTTGTGGGCAGAAAGTAGATCTCTAGCGTGCCTATGGCCAATACCAGAAGGTGCTGCTATTGCTGCTATGTGCCAAGGAGAGCCAGCAGGTTCTCAGCGAAAGAGAAAGTAGCACGGCTCCATCAAAATCGACAGTGTGGTGAGTGCGGCCATACTAAGTGGAAAAGCAGCGTGGCTCCATTACTGATTCTGACAGGGCCGCGCTACTTTTCCACTTACTAAAGCCGTGCTGACCATGCCATTGATTTCGGTGGGGCTTCGCTGCTGAGCAGGAAGAGGAGGAGCACGCCCTTCCAGAAGTAGTCCAATGCCCCGTGGCCTGAACCATTCCCTTGGCCACAGGAGCTGAAGAAGGAGATTACTGCTTTCCTGCTAAGTAAAGGAGGAAGTGAGAGAGAGCATGTATACTTGTGTGTGGGAGAGTGACAGGGAGCATGTGTGTTTGTGAGAGGAAGCATGAATGTGCACAACTACCCCAGTTACTCTCTGCCAGCTAATACTCGACAATTTTAGGGCATATGGAAATCAAATGTTCCAAGGTATGGATAACAGGGAAATTTTTAAAATCCTTATTTTATTTGTTGGCTGTTATTTGATGTACCTATTTTGAAATATTTTATTGATGTTTGGAAGATTTTTATGAGTTTTTAATTATGGAATGTTATTCTATTCATTGTTTTTAATTCTTCTTTTTATTGGTATGGTTTTACTAATTTTGTTTTATGAGGAATAGGAGCGGTTCTATAATGAGACAGGGTGAGGTGGCCACTTCAGGTGGCAGAATTTTGAATCTGCAAAAAGTGCCCCTTCTAAATTCTGCCCAGCACCCGCCTCACCCTGCTTCCCCTCTGATCTCGCCACCCTCCTGACTTCCCCCCCAAAACTCATGAAACCCTTGGTGGTCCAGCAGGGATCCCGGGAACGATCTGCCACTCCCAGGCCGTTGGCTGCCACTAACCAAAATGGTGCCGGTAGCATTTAGCTCCTACCATGTGCCGGTAGCATTTAGCTCCTACCATGTGACAGAGGCTACCAGTGCCATTGGCCGGCACCTTTCACATGGACGGCAATGGACGGCCTAGCCCTTGGCACATGGTAGGGGCTAAAGGCCACAGGCACCATTTTGGTTAGTGGCAGCCAATGACCTGGGAGCGGCAGCTTGCTCCTGGACCCCCCGCTGGACCACCAGGTGTTTTTGTAAGTCTTGGGAGGTGGGGTCAGGGGGGGGGGGTTTATTTTATTGCACTGTCCATGGGTATTGCTTCAAAAAAGCATTCCACAGTGAGGTCGCTGAAGAAACAACAAATACATTCAGCTGAAAGTCACCTATAAAAGCAGAGTTGTTTGTTTTTATTATTTTGCTCATAATTAAATATTAATTTAAAAACAGTATGCACACATACGATTAGCCCGGCAATCATAAATAGCATCTCCAACCCACTTTTCAATTAGAGTATATTATTGAACAATGTAACCGTAAAATATTGGCACCGCTTGGATAACTTAGAAAACTATCAAACCTATTTTGTGCCTAAATGTAAACCATTGTGATGGTGCATTACTAAACGACGGTATAGAAAAGTTTTTAAATAAATAAATAAAATAAATAAATGTGGTTCTCGCCTCAGGTGGCACATTGCCTTGAGCCAACCCTTTGAGGAATGGCAATGTTTCTGTTTTTTACATTGTTGCAGTGCATACAAGATTTGGCTTGTTGTCGTTTCCAGTTCAATTTTTGTCTGTACATTTCTAGTTATACTGTATGTTCTCTTTATTCTGTATTTGAGGCTCTATCTGTGTTTTACATGTGTGAGTGAAGTGAGTTATTCCATCAGTGTGTAGTTTCTATGTAGGGATCCATAGCAGCTTGGATTGTTCTATTTTCCTAATAGGAGGTTTATTACTATTTTAGGCCTTGTGTAATATTTATAGTATTAACTTTCATAGGTAGGGTTGTTGTGGTTTGAGTGGCTCTCTGAGGGTCATGCCCATTCCTAAGATGGATTACAGTTGGTCTAATACCATATAGGTTCAAAGTATCTCTTGCTTTTTTTGCAGGGTTTTCTGGTTGGTACATATTATAAGCAATATTTTTACTTCAGAAGACTGTGCTTTGAATGTTTTTTTTCCATGTAAAATCTGTTATTATAAATGCATAATTTTTAATTGTGTGTGAGGAGGATGTGATGGGGTGGGGAGTACAAGGTTGTAAAGTTTTCCTAGGGCACCTAAAATACCCTTGCACTGTCCATGGGTATTGCTGTACAAACATTGAACAGAGTCTCCCAACTCGTGTTGTCATGTGTAATGGGTGAGGGCACAGTTTTTCACTTGGCCATAGGTACCAAATTCCCTGGCTACAGCTCTGCCAGAAAGTGATTATATTTCCTTATGTGGCACATGTTACACAACTTAGGAGGAAGACATTTCTTGTAAAATGGGCACTACAGCCACTAGATAGTTTATCGGTAGTAGAGTTAATTAAGGGATGGTAACCTAAATGTAAAATGTAGAACTTTCCAGTTTTTAGGATTAATCTGGAGTGAACGGGAGGTGTGTGTAGTATGTGAGTGACAGGATAGTCCAGTCTAATAAGGGGAGTTGTTAGGAAGAATATGAAAAAGGTTGTTTCATGAGGTGGCCTGGGCTGGGAATGGTTTGGAGCTTTGCTTATACCAGCCCTGTTCCCCGCATGTTGAGCCTTTGGGTTCCAGGGGCCTGAAGGACTCAGGTAATAGTCCCACAGAGCTAAGACAAGTAGAGAGTCTGGGGCCAGGTTGAGGTCAGGGCAGGCAGCAATCAGAGAGCCATCAGGTTACAGGCCAAGGGTCAGGACAGGCAATGACCAGAGTGTTGTCTAGATCCAAGGTTAGGGTCAATGGCAGGTGACAAGCAAGACAGTGGTCAGTGTCCGTAGTGAAGGTCCAAGGCAGGTGGCAGGCAAAAGAATGATCAGTGTATAAAGTGAAGGTCCAAAGCAGATGGCAGGCGAGAGATGGCAATATCCGGACAAGGTCAAAAGCAGGAAATCAGGCCAAGACAGACAGGAGACAGGAGACCAAGGGCAGGCAGGATAAACAAGGAGGGACCACAGGGGCAGGGCATGGAGGCAGGACCACAACAAAAAAAGCAGGAGAGGAGACAGAGGCAGGAACAAGCAAGGTAACAAGGAACGCACTAGAGCAACATGCACTGCTAGGCAGGTGGACCTGTTGTAAGGCAATGAAGCACTGCATGGGTGTCTGTTAAATCCCCTGGGAGGATGAAATCATTGAAGTGTGCCAGAGGAAGTTTCCCACCATGGAGCCCATAAATAGCATCCAGTGGCTCGCTCGCACACCTAGAAGGGAGTTGAGGCAGAGGCAGCACAGCAACATTTTGGCCGCATTTGTGTCAGAGAAGCATGGTAGCAGTGTCCCAGCCACAGAGATGGGATATCTGGTTTCAGCAGCTGTGAGGGATGAGTGTGGCCAATCACAGGGCCCAGCTGCAGCTGACTGAACATAACAGTACCCCTTCTCCCCTTCTTAAGCCCCCTCTCCAGGGCTCTTGGCTTAGGCTTCTGAGGGAAGCATTAATGGAAACCTCTCACATCTGGGGAGCCTGAAGATTAGACTCAGGCTCCCATGAGTTCTCCTCAGGTCAATAATTACTCCAGGAGATAAGGTATTTTATACAATTCCAGCATCTCCTAGAATCCAGAATCTCCTGTACTTCAAATTCAGTGTCTGCCTCAGAGATGGCTTCCATGGGCCTTGGAAGTCATCATGATGGCCAGGAGAGAATTAAGGGTTTCAGCAGTGAAACATGGAAAACAGTATGTATCCTTAAAATAGGTGGTAGTTTTACCTGGTAGGTTACATACCCAATCTGCTGTAGAATGGGGAATGAGCCAATGAACCTAGGTGAGAATTTGGTTGATGACATTTTGAGTCACAGGATATGTGTATTTAGCCATATTATGTCTCCAGGCTTAAACTGTGGGGCTGGTTGTCATCTTTAAATTGGCTGGTTGCTATGGTGAGCAATTTGTTGGTTCTCTTTCAAAGGTCACGGAGATCTGAACTCAATGTGTTGGCTGCAGGGCAGGGTACTGTGAGAGGGACTGTGAGAGGTATCTGGGGGTTGACCGCCCTGGGTAGTATGTAGAACGTGAGAGTTTCTTTATGAAGAAGTCATTTCTGTAGGGTGATAGGCAGGGTTACCTTGGAGAGTTGACCTGAGAGAGGTTTGCTGGAGACAGAAGAAATGGTGATCTTGTTATTCAATATGGTGGCCAAGCCATACTGGTAAACCAGTGACTCTTCAATAAAGTTCCCACCAGCGCCAGGGTCCAGAAACTCCTCCATGTGGATTGGAGACTTCCTTGATACCAGCATTTTCAAAGAGGAAGGAGTCCGACCTAAGGTTGTCTCCCCAACCATCCCTAGATGCAGGAGTTTCCCAACTTCTCAGGGCATCAACCAGAAAAGTGCCCCTGGCCAGCACAGTATAGGCACAGCCCAAGCTTTCACTGCCTTTCTTCTCCTGGGAGAGTCTTGAATAGCCCAACAGCATGGGTTCTTTGTCAAGAGGAGCCAATTCCGGGTTGGCAGTGGGCATTAGAGGGAATTGCAGGGCCAACTGGACAGGTCGCCTAAAGGTCTTGTATTTCTGGGCCTGCTTTTGAAACCTCCAGTCTACTCTGATGACCAGTGTGATCAAGCCCTCTAGGGAAGGTGGTACATCACAACTAGCCAGCTCATCCTTGATCTGGCCAGACAGCCCTTGCTAGAAAATGGCTGTCTGACTGTCCTTGCCCCATTGAAGTTCTGAGGCTAGGATACTGAAATGTATGACATACTCAACCATTATATGGGTCCCCTGATGGATGCAAAGGAATTTTGCTGTCATTGAGGAGGCCATGCCCGGGTTTGTCAAAGCTAGGGATGTGAATCGTTTTAGGACGATTAAAATTATCGTCCGATAATTTTAATATCGTCTTAAACCGTTATGGAACACAATACAATAGAGATTCTAACGATTTATCGTTATAAATCGTTAGAATCGTGAGCCGGCACACTAAAACCCCCTAAAACCCACCCCCGACCCTTTAAATTAAATCCCCCACCCTCCCGAACCCCCCCCAAATGAGTTAAATAACCTGCGGGTCCAGCGGCGGTCCGGAACGGCAGCGGTCCGGAACGGGCTCCTGCTCCTCAATCTTGTTGTCTTCAGCCGGCGCCATTTTCCAAAATGGCGGCGAAAAATGGCGGCGGCCATAGACGAACACGATTGGACGGCAGGAGGTCCTTCCGGACCCCCGCTGGACTTTTGGCAAGTCTCGTGGGGGTCAGGAGGCCCCCCACAAGCTGGCCAAAAGTTCCTGGAGGTCCAGCGGGGGTCAGGGAGCGATTTCCCGCCGCGAATCGTTTTCGTACGGAAAATGGCGCCGGCAGGAGATCGACTGCAGGAGGTTGTTCAGCGAGGCGCCGGAACCCTCGCTGAACGACCTCCTGCAGTCGATCTCCTGCCGGTGCCATTTTCCGTACGAAAACGATTCGCGGCGGGAAATCGCTCCCTGACCCCCGCTGGACCTCCAGGAACTTTTGGCCAGCTTGTGGGGGGCCTCCTGACCCCCACGAGACTTGCCAAAAGTCCAGCAGGGGTCCGGAAGGACCTCCTGCCGTCCAATCGTGTTCGTCTATGGCCGCCGCCATTTTTCACCCGCCATTTTGGAAAATGGCGCCGGCTGAAGACAACAAGATTGAGGAGCAGGAGCCCGTTCCGGACCGCTGCCGTTCCGGACCGCCGCTGGACCCGCAGGTTATTTAAGTCATTTGGGGGGGTTCGGGAGGGTGGGGGATTTAATTTAAAGGGTCGGGGGTGGGTTTTAGGGGGTTTTAATGTGCCGGTTTTGCGATTTTTCGATTTTTCGATTTTTCACGATTTTTCACAATTTTTCACGATATTTTACCCCCCCAAACGGCAACAATACGATTCCCTCCCCCTCCCAGCCGAAATCGATCGTTAAGACGATCGAGGACACGATTCACATCCCTAGTCAAAGCCAAGGTGGACTAAACAAAGAAATTCCCGGATGTCGTGGAAAATCAGGTCTTCTTGTTCCCACAATGGGGACACCCAAGCGAGATTCGTACTACTCAGAAATGAAAGTATGTATGTCAGCTTTGGTATTCCTTAGGATCCCTGAAGTAACAGGGAGGTGGTGGCACATGTGGAATGGGCTTCGAAGGAGGAATTGACTCCAGTAGTGGTGAGGCCACTGGGGAGGAGCTGGCATTACTGCCCACTCCGGTGAACCCTAGCACATGGTGTGAGTTTAAAGAAGAAAGTAGAGGACGGTGTCAATGAAGCCATGATGCATGTGGCTGCATTTACCTGCTTGTCCTTGGAGAAAAAAAGCATGTGATTAAATCCTAACCCTGCCCTGACTTCACACATTGGAATACATGTTCCCATGCAAACAGATGTGCACTCATACAATGTGTAGGTGCATGTATATAGGTCACTCAATGTGTAGGTGCATGTATATAGGTCACTCAATTTTCAAAAGAGCCATTTCAGCCTTTATCTTCAGAAATCCCTTTGAAAATTAACTTGCAAAATCATTAACATACTTTTAGACCATTAACCCCATAGTTTGGGAAAATGACTGCTTTACTCTTTTTTTTTATAACTTCAAAAGCCTTGACTGGCTTTTTGCACATGGCTAAACATGCTGCCCTAGGACTTTTTTTTATTTGCATCTTAGTTCTACAGAGTCAGGTATGGAAATGTGGTGTTTGCTCAGTACATACTGCTTGATGTTGCAAAAATAAATTACATTTGCCACAAAGCCAAAGGAGCCAGTACCTGCAACCTTCACCTTCCAGTAACTGCATTAACCTTGAAAAATGAATTTAATGACAAGTTTCCTCTTTACCCTTATGTTATACTGCATGCTTACATTTAAACCTATGATTTTGAAATAACTCACAGTTTAATCATTTTTAAAACTGTATTGTAATTTTAAAAAATGCTTTCCTTAGATCACTTCTCATCAAATATTCAGCATTTATAGAGTGGATGACTTCTTAACATTAAGTAAAAATGGCATTTACATTTGCTTCATAACAATCATGATTAAATGCCTTCTTGTTGTGAAACATTGTCACAGTGTCAGTGAGGATGATTGCAAAATGGAACAAGTCCAATAGTCAATCAGTTGGAGTACTGGACCGGATAAGTTTATGGGTTTTTTTAAAATGTTGAAATCATCAAACATACATAGTAATGTATGTGTTTGACCAGTTTTGCATACCTGCTGCACTGTGACACTTGCCAAAAAATACTAACTTGGACAATCAGAGTGGATAACTCCATCATTTCCAGCAACTCCTCTTGCAAACATGCACAGTCAAAATGTTACTGTACAAAAGATTTAAACTGGCCTGAAAAAGCTTTATAATAGTGATGATTTCATTGATAAGATCAGTTGTTGCTTATTTTGGGGATAATTTTCAATCATGTGGGGTTTATGCGTGTAAAATCAGGGTATACGCAAGTAAGTGGATTTTATGCAGCTCAAGTGAATTTTCATAAGGGCTGAAATATGCATGCACTTATGATGTCTTGCATGCATGTCTGTGTGTAAAATCAGGGCATTTTGAGGGTGTTTCGGGATAGGGATTTGAGGTACATGAACATTTACATACTTTATAAACAGAGTATGTACATGCATCATCAAGCAGACTTATTTACCTGCAATTTAAGTCTCACTTGTGTTTTGGGATCTGTGCTTGGATTTATGGTTAGTGTTACAGATTGGAGATTGTTGTCTCTGCATCCAATAAACATACAATTAGGCCAGTGCAATATTGTGTGTTCAGGCAAGCACACAGGTTAACCCATGCCTGGATGCGCGTTTTGGAAGTGCGTCCATAACCCCTTATACAATAAGGGGGTTAGTGCGTCCAAAACGCGTGACTAGACCAGAATATAACTAATAGTGCTCATCACATGTAAATGTCAAGTTGTTGAAGCTATTAGCTATTCCCCCCTTATGTAAAAAATAAATGTACCCCTGATGCGCATATTTTTACTCTCAAAAATGAATGCCAGCACCGGAGCTGGCATTAAGTCTTGAGGAGCCCCAAAAGATAACAGAAAAGCAGAAAATACTGGGGTAAATTTTAAAAGATACGCGCGGGCATCCATGTGCGTGCGTTACCCGGCATGCACACATGGACGCCCGATTTTATAACATGTGCATGAAGGAGCGTGCATGTTATAAAATCGGGGGTTGGTGCGCGCAAAGGGGCACCGACGCCCACAACCTTCACTCGTTCCCTCTCAGGCTGCTCCAATTTAGGAGCAGCCTGTGAGGGAACTTCCTTTTCCCCTACTCTATCCTTCCTACCCCTTCCCCTAACCTGCCCACCCCCTAGCCCTATTCTAACCCCCACTATTTCTTTAACTTACCTCTTGCGCCTGCCGGCATGCGATCCTCTGACACAGTGGCAAATGGCCACTGTGCCGGAGGCCTCAGGCCCCGCCCTGGCCCCTCCCCACCCCTTTTTTGAAGTCCCGGGACTTAGACGCGTCCCGGGGCTTTACGCTCATCGCCAGGCCTTTATAAAATAGGCCTGGCATGCGTAACCCCCCCTACGCGAGTAAATCCATTCCTAACCCATGGCTGTGCACAGAGGAGGGCAACAGATGCTTGTAAAATTGAGCGTCCATTTTCCTAACCTGCGCACAGCCATTTCTCCTGGGTGCCCGATGCCGAGCAGATGCTAGGGATGCACAATTTCCCCCATCACCTCCTTTTTAATGCAGCTGCTCATTTTCCTACTGCATCGCGTGCCCAGGAGAGGAAGATGGGCACGCATTAGGAAAGCGGGCACTCAGTCATGAGTGCCCGTTTTTCCTGCACTGATATTGCATTGGCCTGAATGAGAAGAATGGCGGTTTACAACTTCTTTACTGATAGTTGATTAGTGTAATTCTTCACACAGCAGCAACAAAGATCTTGTTACCTTTACTTTGTATCCCAAATCCACTGTGAAGAAGTACCAAGGCTCTCACAGGAAATTCTCTAAAAGTGACTTAAGAGAGTCCAAAACAAGCTTAACAGATGGATAGACAAGTCAAAGGCAGGCTGACTCCTAAATGGGAGAACTTCCTTACTTAAGAAAAATTAGCAAGCTGGAGACTGAAAGCAACCTGCTTCTACAGAAACTGAATTAAAAATCCATGAGGATAAATGGTGCTTTGGCATGAGAAACAGCTTGGTAACACCATTGGCTGTTCCCACATGAGGGAGCAAAAACCAAACCTCTCTCTCTTATTTCTACACAGAACCTCCCCAATCAATTGGTAGACTCCCTACATCTATTTGTGTGTCTGTATTAGAGATGTGAATCGTGTCCTCGATCGTCTTAACGATCGATTTCGGCTGGGAGGGGGAGGGAATCGTATTGTTGCCGTTTGGGTGTGTAAACTATCGTGAAAAATCGTTAAAATCGTGAGCCGGCACACTAAACCCCCCTAAAACCCACCCCGACCCTTTAAATTAAATCCCCCACCCTCCCGAACCCCCCCCCCAAATGCTTTAAATTACCTGGGGATCCGGCGGTGGTCCAGAATCGTGTTGTCTTCAGCCGGCGCCATTTTTCAAAATGGCCGCTGCAAAATGGCGGCGGCCATAGACAAAAACGATTCGACGGAGGAGGTCGTTCCGGACCCCCGCTGGACTTTTGGCAAGTCTTGTGGGGGTCAGGAGGCCCCCCCAAGCTGGCCAAAAGTTTCCTGGGAGTCCAGCGGGGTTCCGGGAGCGATTTCTCGCCGCGAATCGTTTTCGTACGGAAAATGGCGCCGGCAGGAGATCGAGTGCAGGAGGTCGTTCAGCGGCGGTCCGGAACCCCCGCTGAACGACCTCCTGCAGTCGATCTCCTGCCGGCGCCATTTTCCGTACGGAAAATGGCGCCGGCCAACGATTCGCGGCGAGAAATCGCTCCCGGAACCCCACTGGACTCCCAGGAAACTTTTGGCCAGCTTGGGGGGGCCTCCTGACCCCCACAAGACTTGCCAAAAGTCCAGCGGGGGTCCGGAATGACCTCCTCTGTCGAATCGTTTTTGTCTATGGCCGCCGCCATTTTGCGGCGGCCATTTTGAAAAATGGCGCCGGCTGAAGACAACACGATTCTATTGAGGGGGCCATTCCGGACCGTCGCCGTTCTGGACCACCGCCGGATCCCCAGGTAATTTAAAGCATTGGGGGGGGGTTCGGGAGGGTGGGGGATTTAATTTAAAGGGTCGGGGGTGGGTTTTAGGGGGTTTTAGTGTGCCGGTTTTCCTGCCCTCCCCCTTCCCCCGATTTACGATTTTTTAACGATAAATCGGGGGAATTGGTATTGTATCGTGGCCCTAACGATTTTTTGACGATTTAAAATATATCGGACGATATTTTAAATCATCAAAAAACGATTCACATCCCTAGTCTGTATGCCTTTGGGTGTGTTTGGGTGATGGCTGAGAGCGCATTGGTGGTGAGTAATACTGCTGCTATGAGTGCTGTAAATGTGTGGACTTTGTGGAATTATTTTTTGAATTAGAGGAGTACACTCTTTCACCCAGAAAGACCCCGAGGACTAGCTGTTTCATCAAGGAGGAATGGATTCCCATCTTTTGCCAGAGAGAAGGAGTAAAGATTTATTTTTCTGAGATTTCCAATTTGGTCCCAGGTGAGATATACTGTGAAAAAGAGGAATAGATCAGTACCTACTTGGAAATGACTGGAGGGAAAGAGAATATTGAAGACTACTGGAGAGGAGTGAGATAATTGGGACTTTTCATTCAGTTAAGTAATTGGCACTATTGATCTGCCCATTTCAAAATGGAAAGACTCATAGATTTTGGACATTGGGAGAAGGTTTACAATGTTTTCTGATTTAAATTAATTAGGAAGGAGAAGAAGTTAAATCATCAAGGAATTGGCTATTATAAATTCTGAAGATAATTGCTAGAAGAGTAAGCTCACAAATGTATTGCATCTTTTAATGATGTACATCAATTTAATTTAACATCAAAGAGCTGTAAACAACTAATTTTAATCTATTTGATGAACTATCAGTAAAAGAAATTGGAAACCACTCAGCTTCCAGCATGTTTATTGCTGTCATAGACTTCAAAGATTATCAGTGCTGTTTACAATGGACTTACAGAGCTGTGTAGTTGTGACACATGCAAAAGGGCTTTGAAGCTAAGCTCCCCCCCCCCCCCCACAGGGAGCCTTGGACCACTCAGACATATAAACTATCCTGGAGGATAGTTTCCAAATAGGGTCTAATCCTTAATTGTTTGCCTTTGGGTCCAGTGTCCAAGTTTTACCCAGCCAGAGGTTATACTTAAGTAATCATAGAAACATAGAAACATAGAAATGACGGCAGAAGAAGACCAAACGGCCCATCCAGTCTGCCCAGCAAGCTTCACACATTTTTTTCTCATACTTATCTGTTTCTCTTAGCTCTTTGGTTCTATTTCCTTTCCACCCCTGCCATTAATGTAGAGAGCAGTGATGGAACTGCATCCGAGTGAAATATCAAGCTTGATTAGTTAGGGGTAGTAGGGGTAGTAACCGCCGCAATAAGCAAGCTACACCCATGCTTATTTGTTTTACCCAGACTATGTTATTCAGCCCTTATTGGTTGTTTTTCTTTTCCCCTGCCGTTGAAGCAGAGAGCTATGCTGGATATGCGTGAACTATTAGTTTTACTTCTCCCCTGCCGTTGAAGCAGGGAGCTATGCTGGATATGCGTGAAGTATCAGTTTTTCTTCTCCCCTGCCGTTGAAGCAGAGAGCTATGCTGGATATGCGTGAAGTATCAGTTTTTCTTCTCCCCTGCCGTTGAAGCAGAGAGCTATGCTGGATATGCGTGAAGTATCAGTTTTTCTTCTCCCCTGCCGTTGAAGCAGAGAGCTATGCTGGATATGCATTGAAAGTGAAGTATCAGGCTTATTTGGTTTGGGGTAGTAACCGCCGTAACAAGCCAGCTACTCCCCGCTTTGTGAGTGCAAATCCTTTTTTCCACATTTCCTCTTGCCGTTGAAGCTTAGAGCGATGTTGGAGTCACAATAACCATGTGTATGTTTATTGAATAAGGGTATTATCTCCAGGCAGTAGCCATCATTCTGGCGAGCCACCCACTCTTCATTGACGGCCTCTTGACTTTATGGATCCACAGTGTTTATCCCACGCCCCTTTGAAGTCCTTCACAGTTCTGGTCTTTACCACTTCCTCCGGAAGGGCATTCCAGGCATCTACCACCCTCTCCGTGAAGAAATACTTCCTGACATTGGTTCTGAATCTTCCTCCCTGGAGCTTCAAATCGTGACCCCTGGTTCTGCTGATTTTTTTCCTACGGAAAAGGTTTGTCGTTGTCTTTGGATCATTAAAACCTTTCAAGTATCTGAAAGTCTGTATCATATCACCTCTGCTCCTCCTTTCCTCCAGGGTGTACATATTTAGATTCTTCAATCTCTCCTCATAAGTCATTTGATGAAGACCTTCCACCTTTTTGGTCGCCCTTCTCTGGACCGCCTCCATCTTGTCTCTGTCCATACGGTCTCCAGAACTGAACACAATACTCCAGGTGAGGTCTCACCAAGGACCTGTACAAGGGGATAATCACTTCCCTTTTCTTACTTGATATTCCTCTCTCTATGCAGCCCAGCATTCTTCTGGCTTTAGCTATCGCCTTGTCACATTGTTTCGCCGACTTCAGATCATTAGACACCATCACCCCAAGGTCTCTCTCCTGCTCCGTGCACATCAGCCTTTCTCCCCCCATCGAATACAGTTCATTCGGATTTCCACTCCCCATATGCATGACTCTGCACTTCTCGGCATTGAATCTCAGCTGCCATATCTTCGACCACTCTTCCAGCTTCCTTAAATCCCATCTCATTCTCTCCACTCCTTCCGGCGTGTCCACTCTGTTGCAGATCTTAGTGTCTTCCGCAAAAAGACATACCTTACCTTCTATCCCTTCCGCAATGTCGCTCACAAAGATATTGAAAAGGACCGGTCCCAACACCGATCCCTGCGGTACACCGCTTAAAACCGCTCTCTCTTCAGAGATAGTTCCATTTACCATCATGTTACAGCTTTGTTCATGGAATGCAGATAGACTTAACCATCCTGTTAAGAAGGTAATGCAAATGTTGGCTAAGTTGTGCTCTGACATAGTCTTTTTACAGGAGAAAACATTTAACAACGGGATATTAGCACAGGGCCAGCACATCGCAATAGGCAAACTAGGCTGTCGCCTAAGGTGCCAGCCATCAGAGGGCAGCAAAGAGCAGCCATGTTGGGCCACAAGCAGAGCCCATCCCGTTCACAGCTGACAGGAGTAGAGACTCAGCGGGCTGCAAGCAGAACCCATTCTGCTCATGGCCAAGAGAAGCAGAGTATCGGCAGACCAGGAGCAGTGCCTCTGTTTGTGTGTGTGTGTGTGTGTGTGTGTGTGTGTGTGTATGTGAAAGGGATTGTGTGTGTACGAGAGAGCAATGGTGTTAGTCAGAAAGAGGGAAGGAGCCTGTGTAAGGGTGCGTGTGTGAATGAGAAAAGGAACCTAAGAGGTAGATCTTAAATAAGTACGCGCGCGCGTACTTTTGTTTGCGCAACCGGCGTGAACAAAAGTACGCTGGATTTTATAAGATCCGGGGTCGGCGCGCGCAAGGCTGCGCAAAATCGGCAGCCTGCACGCGCCGAGCTGCACAGCCTGCTTCCGTTCCCTCCGAGGCCGCTCCGAAATCGGAGCGGCCTCGGAGGGAACTTTCCTTCCGCGTCCCCCCACCTTCCCCTCCCTTTCCCTATCTACCCCACCCCCCAGCCCTACCTAAATACCCCCCACCTTTGTTGTGCAAGTTACACCTGCTTGAAGCAGGCGTAACTTGCGCACGCCACCTCGGCATTCCCCGGCACAGGCCGCAGTGCCGGGGGACTCGGGACCGCCCTCCCGGACCCGCCCCCTGACCCGGACACACTCCCAGACATGCCCCCTCCCACCCCTTTAACGATGCCCCGGGACTTACGCGCATCCCAGGGCTTTGCGGGCGCCGGCGGCCTATGCAAAATAGGCGCGCCGGCGCACGAGTGCCCTGCGCGCGTAAATCCAGCAGGATTTACGCGCGCAGAGCTTTTAAAATCTAGCCCTAAGTGTGTGGAAGAGAGGGGGCCTGTCTGAGGTTGGGGCCGGAGCCAGGGCCTGTACCAGGAGAGAGGGGGAAGGGGGACGCACATGGCAGAAGGTTTGCCTAGGGTGCCTGCCTAATACCCTTGCACTGGCCCTGTATCAGCATAAATTATGGGCTAAATGAGTTGGAGATATGTATGCGGCATCTTGGAGAGGAGGTAAATTGAAGGATGTGGCAATTTTGTTTGATAAAATTAACTTTTTATATAAGAAAAAAGTATCTGACCCAGAAGGTAGGTTTAGATATTGTTATAGGGACCCTTATTTAGAAAGGGCTGATTTTGTTAAATGTGTAAGGGTCAAATGATTCCTCTAAGCATTTTTTCCAAGAAGTTTTTGAAGTTTTGTTTATTGAGGGCAAAGGGCTTCTTATGTTGGGTGGAGATTTCAATTTGATTTTGGCAGGGCTTAATTTATAGACAAAAAGGAACTGTGGAGCATGGAAGGATAGCAGGAGCGGGCAGAGCCAAGGCAAGGTGTGAACTCTTTCTCCCCCAAATGCACACGCTTTTTCGCTCCCCAAATGCGCGCACTCACTTTTTCTCTCCCTCACATGCACACATATGTGCTGATACACTGTTCTCACACCATTGCTGTGGGGAGTCATAACAGATTTCCACAGTCAGCTTTGCTTTGCTTCATTAGATCCTGGAAAAAGGTGGCAGACTATCCAGTCTGGGTCATTTTCCAGAAATTAAACCCTGTGTAACAAAAAAGGGGTGAATTAACATAAGTTTGAATCTTATAAGCAGTAGTGTCAATAATCAAGGGAAGTGATGAAACCTTAGTTATTGACACTGCTACATACAAGTTTCAAATGTATGCTAATTCAATTCCTTTTTGTATCTTTTCTTTGCTGTGCAGTGTCTGCATTTGGGATCATACCCCTATCCTCTCCTCTTTCCTGCAGGATAGAAGAGGACTGGATTAGGGAACAGACTGACTGTTTTCTGCCTTGCTCCATGCTCATGCCTTCTTCTCTTCTTCCCTGTAGGCTTCCTGTAGGGGAGGGGCTGGAATAGAACACCCCTGCTACTCTGCTTATTAAGTCTGAAAAGAAGTGGTGGAACTGAATTCCAGGCCATTCCCCCATGAATTAAGACCTGGATATAGGATTATTTGATTGTCAGATAAGGTCCTTCTCCACAATATGGGCAAGAGCGGGAATTTACCAAATTTGTTAGAGATAAAATGGGCAGACTGATGTGTGGAGGAGATTACATCCGGGGGTGAGGGCTTATACATTTTATTCTTGCCCGCATCACTTCTACGCCAACATCAATAAGTAGTGGATGGATGTGGAAGATGTGTGCCAGGTGGAAAAATGTGAAATGGGTTCCATTACTATCTCGGATCATGCCTCTGTACAGTTATATTTTAAGTGCAGTCTCTCTTCGCTATGAAGAGGTAGATGTTCTTTGAATGAATCTCTTTTGCAGGACCAAGATGTTTGTGATGGTGCTGAGCAAGCGTAGAAGGAATATATGGCCAATAATGATGTTGGAGGGATAGTGTTAAAATTTTGTGGGAGGAGGGAAAGGCTGTCCTTAGGGGCTCTTGATATCAGTCTTCTCATTTCAGAAGTGGACAGCTACAATCATTACATTGGAGAAAGAAGTTTTTGCGTTGGAACATCAGCATAAGAGATCTATAGACATTAAGGTATAGAAGGTGCTATGTCAGGTTTGAACTCAATTAAATGTCTTGTTGAGACACAGAATTGACCGCCATGAAATTTATGAGACTATTATGAGAAAAGTAATAAACCAGAGGGCATCTTGGCTAGGCAGGAGATGGAGGATGATAAAGGAGGAGGAAGAAACTTATTAAGTGAAATGAAGGGAGGAGGTAAAGTGGTTGATACACTTGCAGAGATAGTTGCCCTCTTTAGGGATTTTTATGAAAACTTTATCACATGTAAAGTACCCCTGGCTCACATGCTTTGAGGCAATACCTGAAGGGTGCTAATTTGGTGGGATTAGACAATGAAAAAGTTGAGAGATTAGATGTTTCTGTTACTGAATTGGAATGCTAGAGGTTATTAAAGACCTGAAGGCAGGTAAGGCAAGAGGGCTTGATGGGTTTGGCATAGGGTTTTTTAAGAAATGTGATGGGTTTAAGGCTCCTGTATTGGCTAAGTGGTTTTAGAACTGGAAAAGCTACCAGATTTAAGAACAAAGAGCATAATAAATTGCCATGCTGGGTCACAAAAAGGGTCCATCAAACCCAGCATCCTGTTTGCAATAGAGGCCAAACCAGGTCACAAGAACCTGGCAAGTACCCAAACACCAAGAAGATCCCATGCTACTGATGCAATTAATAGCAGACGTAGTGGCTATTCCCTAAGTAAACTTGATTAATAGCAGTTAATGGACTTCTCCTCCAAGAACTTAGCCAAACCTTTCTTGAACCCAGCTACACTAACTGCACTAACCACATCCTCTGACAACAAATTCCAGAGCTTAATTGTGCGTTGAGTGAAAAAGAATTTTCTCCAATTAATCTTAAATGTGCTACTTGCTAATTTCATGGAGTGCCCCCTAGTCCTTCTATTATTCGAAAGAGTAAATAACTGATTCACATCTACTCATTCAAGACCTCTCATGATCTTAAAGACCTCTATCATATCCCCCCTCAGCCGTCTCTTGTCCAAGTTGAACTGCCCTAACCTCTTCAGCCTTTCCTCATAGGGGAGCTGTTTCATCCCCTTTATCATTTTGGCTGCCCTTCTCTGTACCTTCTCCATTGCAACTATATCTTTTTTGAGATGCGGCGACCAGAATTGTACATAGTATTCAAGGTGCGGTCTCACCATGTTCTTATGTTATGTTCTTAATTTAAAAGAGATCAAACTGGTTTCATATCTAGGAGGCATTCTAGTAATAATCTTATGAGAAATGTGGGTGTTATTTATAAGGGCTGGACTGGAGTTACCCTAGTTGTATCTAGTTACCCTAGATGCTGAAAAAGCGTTTGTTAGGGTGGAGTGGTATTTCATGGATGCAGTAATTTGTAAAATGGGATTTGGTATCAGTTGTTTATGACAGTTTCAAGCTATGCATAAAAGGCCTAAAGCAATAGTATGTGTTAATGGTGTAAGGAACCTCTGATTTCCTTACCAAAAGGAATGCACTAACTAGCTGAGGAGGTTCAGAGAGATTTAGTGAAGAGAGATTTGGGTTTGATTTCCCCATGTGGGAGCTACAGATGGTGTCTCTAGCAATATATGAACTCCTACCACCATCTTAGGGTATGAATTTTAGTTGGATTCTTAGTTGGATTCAATTAGTGCTTTGTGCATTTTTGTTAGATTCTCCTGATTTGCCCTCTTTGGATCAGTCTTTTGTCTGACCTATTTTTGCTTATTTAACCTATTGATCTATTTTTGGAAACATTTCCTGTGAGAACCTTGGTTCCCCTTCACAGATGATTTGGGGAATCCCTGTGTAAGGTTAGATTGGGGGTAGGGAAGATTCTGCTGCTCTCTATCTCACCTCCAGTGGATATATCAGTCAGTGATCCAAAGCAGAGGAGTTCCACATTGAATTGTTTCTCTTCAGTGACTACATCTTCATTTTGGAGACAAGGACGTTTTTTCCACCATTCCAGTCTCTTATTTTGTTTTTTCTCCTTTTTGAATCCAAGTCTATTTTTCTTCCTTTTGGAACTAAGTACTCTTAGTACCAGAAAATCAATTTCCAACCCATTGGGAAGAAGAGGTGTCTTTCACCTAGGAAGAGTCTGAGGAGTGGAGGTTTCATCAGAGACAAATGGATCCCTGTCTACCAGACAAAAGCAGTTGAAGGGTTTAAGAGTTGTTTATTTCTATTGACTCAAATGTGCTGCACTTTAGAGGAGAGTGATGACTGATGTTTTCAGAAGGAGACTTAAGATATTTAAGAAGACTGCAGGAAAGGTATGAGAACTTGCTGAATTCTGATAAGTAATTATGACTAAATTCTAAACATTCTTCAGTGGGGATAAGATTAAGATAAATTGGAGAGTTGGAAGAGAGATTATGCTTTCTTCAATCTGAGTAATTAGAAAGGAGAAGGAGATAAATTTTGCAGGAGTGCTAGGGAGCAGTCCCAATTCCAGGGAGATTAGTGTGCCCTTGGACCAAGGCGTGACTGCAGAGGAGCACCGTGGAAGTGCTGAGGCAGGCAAGACGTGTCCAAGCATGGGCGGACAGGCTAACCACCTGAGCCCTGACCTCTGTAGAAACTGAACGCACTGGGAGAGACCAAGCAACACAATGCTGGTTTCTGGGGTAGCCCTCCAGCTAGTTGATAGCCCTTTCGGACCTGCCACTTGGGAACAGGTCAGGTGATGGAATAAGACAAGAATACTTGGAACTTAGACAAGACGAGGATACTTGGATGAGACGAGGATACTTGGATGAGATGAAGATACTTGGAACTTGGACAAGATGAGGATACTTGGAGACAAGGCAGGCACTGCCCCTCAGGGTGCCCTACACAGCCCACTGAGGACTGGTCACAGACCACCTTGTCCCACTGCGTGTCCTACACAACCTGAAGAGGCTGGTCACGGACCATGCAGAGAGTGGGACATGTGCAGGACTGAGACTCAGGATTAAGGAGGGATCCAGGCAGCATTCGAAGGAGGATCCAGCCGGAAGAGGACTCCAGTGACCAGAAATGGACACTGTATCAGATACAGATTTACTCCCAGGAAGGTTGACTGGAGGCGAGGTCCGGTGGGCGAAGCAAGACTTGGACCCAGAGCTAGGAACAGCGGATCAAGGCCCATAGAACACAGGAACAGAGGAACTGGAACAACTGGAGACAAGTATCAAAGAACTAGACCATACGAGGACAGCTGAAGACAAGGACATCTGAAGACAGGAACATCTGGACATCTGAAGATGAGGAGACGGGATCCGATGAGAGACCAGGAACCATGGATAAAGACAAGACGAAGGACCAGGAACCACAGAAGAAGACAAGGGAATTCCCACAAAGAAACAGAGTGCCTTGAAGAAGCGAGGATGGATTTCGGAGCCTCATGGAATAAAGAGCTGGAAAGGCAGAGAATCCAGGAGCAGGCTAGCTCCTTGCAAAGGCGCTGGAGGACTGGCAAAGGGCCCTTTTATAGGGCAGCAGTGGAGATGCCTGATGACATCATCAATCAGGGCTGTGGGGTCTTTCCCGCTGCGGGCCCTTTAAATGAGCAGGAGAGGCGTGGCTGCATGCCTAAAAAAGGCAGGAGCATGGACAGCGGCATCCATGCCGCAAAGAGGAGACAGTAGCGGCACCAGGCCGTAAGGCAGGACCCGGCGTTGGTGGCTCCCAGGCCGCTGAAGAATTGACTGCGGCAGCCATTGGGCCGAGAAGAGGAGACTGAAGGTTGCGGCCCTGCCCGCACTGGGAAGAGGAGGAGAACGGTGGCCTACAGGCCGCATGGAAGCAGGGCCGCCAGCATGTTGTGCAGGAACATGACGTGGACGGCCTCCGGGCCACAAGAGGCGGGACAGCAGCGGCAACGACCACCGCGGAGCACAGGCAGCAGCCTTCAGGCCGCAGAGATGGCGTCTGGGCAGGCTTGGAGGCAGAGGTAAGAGGCTGCTCATGGCTAGGCCTGCGAGCAGCATTGCAACAGCACCCCCTCCTCAAAAGACCCCCTCCTCAAGCCTGCTTTTCTGAGATTTGGAGGGTTCGACGAACTGGAGATGGAATTCCTTGGTGGAGGGATTGAAGTGATGCAGGACACAAAGCCACATCTTGAAAGTCACGGAATGGACCTTGGCAAGAAGGGAAAGGCTCAAGGTTAGGCAAACATGAAAGACATCGAACCTGGGTGCAGACGTCTCTTGCAGGTCGAAGGAAAGACACAATCCCAAACTGATGCTCGATGATACTTAGCGTTGAAGATGGACTTGGTACTGGATGTGGAAACCTGGGCGCAGGTGCCTCCTGCAGGTCGTATGGAACCCAGGAAGAAGAGAGAACATCGCAGTGGAAAGAAGGGAGATGGTCCCTGGAACAGTGGAAGATGCCTCCTGCAGGTCGAGAAGGTTCACAAACGTTGGAGACACAAAAAAAAAATTGAGAAGAAAAATTCCTTAGATCTGGAACTCTTGGAAGTCCAAAACGTGGGCCCGATACAGGAACATGCTCCCCGGACACATGGCCTTTGCAATCTGTTATGGGACCGCTAGGGAGTGGCCCTGATTCCGGGGAGATTAGTGTACCCTTGGACCACAGCACGACTGCAGAGGAGCTCCGTGGAAGCACTGAGGCAGGCAAGATGTTTCCAAGCATTGGCAGACAGGCTGACCACCTGAGTCCTGACCTCTGCCGAACCTGAATGCACCGGGAGAGACCCAGCAATGCAAATCTGGTCTCTGGGGTAGCTCTCTGGCCACTCAATAGCCCTTTTGGACGTACAAAGAAAGATTTCTATACAAAAAAAGATACATGATGTAAAATATAATCCTAAAATAGTGATCTCAAAATGTTATATTTGTTGGCCATGGGAACCCGCAGCCTGCCTCACTCACCTGACGCCACACCATTGCTCCTCCCCACAGGCAGCACCTACTCCCCCTCGGTCAAAGGATCCACCAGCAAAACAGATTGCCAAGGCCTTGGACCAGTTGGAGGCTTCTGCCCTGCAGGCCATTCCAGGCTTAGCCCAGAAAATTCTGGAGCAGCAACAGGTTCTGGAAGCCCCAGTGGCCTCCATGGAGTGTCTCAGTGCTTGCATAAACTCCACCATTCCAGTGGACATGTTGACTTTATCCATGCAGGTGCCTACCATTCCTGCACTTCTAACGCGCGCAGTCATTCTGCTTCCAGCCTCACCTCGCTATTCCAGGGAGCTGCAGCTCTGTCAAGGGTTCCTCAACCAGTGCAGCATGCACTTTAGCCTCCAAACTGTGTTGTTTCTGGATGACATCACCAAAATGACCTACATTCTGTCCTTGGTGGACAGCAAGACTCTCGCTTGGGCGTCTCCCTAGTAGGAGCAGACCGACCCCATCTGTCGATATTTCCCCAGGTTTTTGAAGGTCTTCAAGACTGTCTTTGATGATCTGGGCTGTCAGGCTGCCTCCAGCTTCGAGCTCCTTCACATCCAACAGGGCAGCATTCCCTCTCTGAGTATACCATAGAGTTTCAGACCTTGACACGGATCTCCATTGGGCAGAAGACTATCTGTACCCTATCTTCCTCAATTTTCTATCATCCAGAATCAAGGATGAGTTGGTGGCTCAGAAACTCTCTATTTCCTTAGATGCTCTCATAGAACTTGCCAGGAAGATTGACCAGCAACTCCAGGAATGGTCTCGGGAATTCCAACACTCCAAGAAATGCTCGCCGATTGTTAATCACCTTAGGCAATCCTCTCCTCCTCCTGAAGTCTCCTCCACCTTGGGGGGCCCTACCAGAGGAATCGATACAATTGGACCTTGGCTGACTGTCTCTGTAGGAATGCCTTTGGCGCTGCCTGGCTGGTCTCTTCCTCTACTGCGATGAGGCCAGTCACCTAATAGCCCATTTCCCAGTAAGGCTGGACACACCGCGACACACCATTGACCCTACCAAAGTACTGCTTGCAGCTACCCACACGGTTCCCGCTGGGAAGACAGTGGTACCTCTCTCTCTCAGGAAGAAGATCCTTAGATGGGCCCACAACTCTCGGCTTGCAAGTCACCCTGGACAGTCCAGAACTCTTATCACGCTACAGAGATACTGTTGGTGGCCTTCTATGAAGGACAATGTGTGGGCCTACATTGAGTCATGCCCTAACTGCGCAAGACAGAAACCTCCAGCTGGCCATCCCTGGGGACTTCTCCAACCACTACCCACTCCTAGTGAACCATAGACACACATTGCAACGGACTTTATCGTTGATTTTCCAACGGTAATAATACCATCTGGGTCACCATCGATCATTTTACAAAAATGGCACATTTTCTGGCACTGCCTGGCTTACCGTCTGCACCAGAACTAGCGAAGTTGTTTATCTGGCACATTTTCCATCTACATGGCATGCCTAAATATATCCTCAGATAGACGTGTTCAGTTTACAGCTAAGTTCTGGAGATCTTTGTGCAAGAAGTTTGACATCTCATTGGATTTGACGTCAGCTTATCACCCGCAAGCCAACGGACAGACGGAGAGAACGAATCATACTTTAAAATAATTCCTTTGTGCCTACGTCAACGCCAGGCAAAGCGACTAGTCAGAATTGCTTCCCTGGGCCAAATTCGCTCTGAACTCACACCAGTCTGCCTCAACTGGGTCATCTCCATTCCAATTAGTTTATGGACGTCAGCCATTACCTCCCCTTCCTATGCCACTATCGGTAGCCTCTCCTGCCACACAGGCATCAGCGCAAGAATTACACCAGTTGTGGGAACACATGAAAGAACTTCTCCAGAAGGCTGGACAACAAGCCAAAAAGTTCTATAACACCCATCACAGAGCCACACCACAGTTACAACTTGGCGATAAGGTATGGCTGAGTACCCGTTTCATCCGCCTTAAACTGCTATCGGTTTGGTTTGCGCCAAGATACATAGGACCCTTTTCAGTCCTCCGCCACCTGGGTCCAGTCACTTATAGTTTGAAGCTACCACCAGCACCGTATACATAATGCTTTTCATATCTCCCTTCTGAAGCCACTTGTCCTGTCAAAGTTCTCCAGGAAGACTCCGGAGCCCCAACCTCTCTCTGCTGAAGAGGACATCACATATCAAGTAGAAGACATCCTTGATGTAAGAAAATACGGCAGACGATGGGAATATCATATTTCCTGGGAAGGTTTCAGTCCAGAGGAAAATAGTTGGGAGCCTGCATGTAACATCCTGGACAAGGAATTGATCCAACAGTTCAACAGGACACATCCTCGGAAGCTGAAACCCCTGGGGAGGGGCCCTAAGAAGGGGGATACAGTTTTGCCTGTTGGTCGCAGATGGCTGAAACCTCTCATACTCACCTCTTTTTTCCCTGCTCCATCAAGTCTAGGAAGAATGGCGGTGTCTGCCAGCTCACACCGACCTCTCTGGCGTTCCCGGGACAGCGTGGGCCCTGCCGGTCACCATCTTGGACCTGGAGTTACCTAAGGCACGCACGCATGCGCAAGGGCCTTATTTGAATACATCATGGTGGGAACCTCAGGGACATCCCCACCCGATGACGTCAACCCACTAGCGTATTTAATCGAACCAGCTCTTGCCATCATCGAGTTAGCAAGGAGTTCCGTCTTGCTGTGCTCTTCTCATTCAAGGACTTCCTGTTCCTGATTCAGCTTTGGCATTTGGACACTTGGAGTACCCACTCCTCGGGGGCTCCCAGGCATTCCCAGATATCTGCTCCTCGGACGGCCTTCCTGCCTGTCTGCCACTGGATCTGCTTCTCAGATCTACCCTGCTCCAGGAACCACCAGTTATGAGTACTTCTACAGACATCTTCATTTTTGCAATACACTGAGAAGCCTACACGGCGTACCCCAATCCTTGGGCCATTACCGCGTATCTTCAGTTAGAGCCTTCATCCATCCTGCTCTACAGTATTCCTGCTCACCATCTTCACAGAATCACTTCTGGGTTTGGCATTGCTACGTATAACAACTGTACAGAATTCCTTGGCAAACCCTGCTATGCGGGCCACTACCAGCTCCGTATCCTGAGGTGCCTACTCTCGCTAGAGGGTATCCACGGTGTACCCCTTCCCACGGGCCACTACCGGATCTTCTCCACTGTGTCTCATTCTTGGTAATACCCATTGCCCAGGACTGTACTTCCATATTGCTAATACTGTGGACATTGCTTTCCTTCCCATATAATATAGTCTCCTTCTTTAGCTGTGTGCCATGCCACTAAGACCACGCCTGCTGATGGTGAGGCTCACAGGGCTCCTCCCTGTGGGTGGAGTCATCACTCATCTCAGACCAGGGGTTCACCTTCTCCCTTAAACATAACTATTTCCTAGCAGGGATTTCATATAGATCCTGAGAAACTTAAGTGTATAGAAGAGTGACCATAGCCTAGTGGGTTACAAGCCCTACATTGGTTCACATCTTCATTAAGAACTACTCCAAGCTGGCAGCTGCGATTACGGCTCTGACTCGAAAAGGGCCCATTCCATGTAAACTCTGTAACAAAGTGTTAAGCTGGTCTCACGATTCCCGCGTTGCAGGCCACCCTGAATGAGCCAGGACCCTTGCATTCAGGGCCGCCATCAGGGCAGTATTCTTGGGCCTGCAGTATGGGGCCCCAGGATCTACTGCCACATATGGGGGCCCGCAGCCGCCAGGCGGCAGGTGCGCTTGGGGGATGTATTAGTTCATGGCAAAGAGGCCCACTGAGGCTCTCTCCGACAGTCTGTCGCCCAGGGGCCTACTGAAACCTGGAGCCGGCCCTGGGTGCGGGCCCCAGAGAAGGGAGAGAATCAATGCTATGCGTGTCTTTTAGACACACATAGCATTGATTTACAGAGCACCGCAGACAGAGACTCGTCCGCGCGCTCTGTCCTGCCAGCGTTCACTGTCTGACGTGGCTGTGACGTCACCGCCGCGTCAGACAGTATGGGGCCTCAAAATTCCTGATGGCGGCCCTGCTTGCATTGCTTCAGCAATTCTACTGGTGGCCTGATATGCAGAAGGATATTCTGGTTTATGTGGACTCATGTCCCATCTGTGAGCAGCAGAAACCTCTAGTGGGATAACTTGGGGGCTGTTATAGCCATTGCCAGCCCCCAAGGAACCTTGGACTCACATCTCCACCAATTTTATCATGGACCTAGCTCTTTCAAAATGAAGGGAGGAGGTAAAGAGGTTGATATACTTGCAGAGATAGTTGCCCTCTTTAGGGATTTTTATGAAAATGTTATCCCAGGTAATACCTGAAGGGTGCTAATTTGGTGCTAATTTGGTGGGATTAGACAATGAATAAGGTGGGAGATTAGATGCTCCTATTACTGATTTTCAATGCTAGAGGTTATTAAAAGCATGAAGGCAGGTAAAGAAAGCAGGCTTGATGGATTTGGCATAGGGTTTTATAAGGAATGTGGTGGGGCTTATGGCTCCTGTATTGGCTAGGGATTTCAGGTGGTTTTACATTTGGGAAATCTACTAGATTTGATGTCTGAGCCCTGCATTACTGTAATACCATATCATTATTGAATATACACAATTTGGCTTCAGAAAAAATTACAGTAAAGAAACTTTACTACTAGTACTAACAAACATAATTTTACATGGGTTTGATGCAGGTAAATCATATCTACTTATCCTGTTAGATCTGTCCACCGCATTTGATAAGGTTGACCCAGTAATTATGGCGCAGAGACTCTCAGAAATTGGCATGGATGGGCTAATATTGAAATGGTTTTCCTCCATTTTAACAAATCACCCTTTTCAGATGAGAATTGTCAATACCGCCTCAAATATAGTAAAATTGGAAACAGGAGTCCCACAGGGATCTGCACTCAGCTACGCTTTTTAATATTTACATGTTTCCTTTATGCAGACTGCTTTCTGGGCTTGGTTTAATTGACTTTATTTATGCTGATGATGTACAGTTTTTGGTAACCATTGAAATATCAATCAATCATTCGCTAAAGCTATTGATGCTTAATAAACAAAAAATGGAAATAATATTGTTAAATAGGAAAATACCTATTAATATTTCAAACTGTTTCACAATAGACTTCACACAAATAGAGTTAACCGATCAAGCATGTGACTTAGGAGTGATAACTGACACTAACCTTACTATGAAGAAGCACATTAGTAAAATATTGAAGGATGGATACATTAAACAACATATGCTACGGCGCTTAAAACAATTGTTATACCATGACAACTTTCGTACAGTATTTCAGCCCTTAATATTTGCCAATGTAGGCTATTTGTAACACTCTGTTACAAATAGATAACACATTGGACCACTACAACTATTACAAAACACAACTGCTCAAGTTGTAACAGGTAACAAAAAATATGATCATATTACTCCAATACTGATTTCCCTACATTGGTTATCCACTAAATTCAGAATACAATATAATGTATTATGTACAATATTCAAAATTATTAAGTCAAATATCTCAGACTGGTTAGGTGCATCCTCACACTTGTACATCCCACAAAGAGATCTGAGCTCATCAAACAAAGGTGTTTTAACTGTTCCATCAATTCGCACTGCGCATTTGAGCAAAATACATGAGAGAGCTAATTCCATTGTAGGGCCCAAATTGTGGAACTTGATATCCACAGAATTAAGATTAGCCAAAAATCTGAAACTATTTAAAAAGAGATCTTAAGATCTTTAACCAATTTAAACTACCCTTTGATAGCAGCAATAAAGGAGAAAAAGAAATTGAATAAGTGAGTTAAGAGAGTACAATCAGCAATGAGCTGTGTAACACCGAAGAGATTGATGACAATAATTTATAGGTAATTTTTATTTTATAGTATGTAATTGTTGTGTAATATAATTATGTTTTAACTTTGCTGTGAAATGCCACGATTGTATACAGAGTGACGATATATAAATAAATTTAAAATAAATAAAATAAATGTGCCTTTGGAGACAGCATCAGAGGTGAGTTCTATCCCACCCAGGGGTTATAGTGATATACTATCTGAGCTTTTTAGGTTGGAAAATGGTACTAGGCAGGGATGCCCGTTTTCACATTTACTATTTGTCTTAATGATTCAGCCTTTAGCCACTTATATTAGGAGGGATGCTCAGATTCAGGGAATTAAAGTAGGAGGTCTGTTTTATTGATTTTTTTTTGTTTGTTTTATTGATTTTTATATTCTGCTTTTCGGCTCTTCAAAGCAGATTACATTCAGGTACTCTAGGTATTTCCCTATCCCCAGAGGGCTTACAATCTAATTTTGTACCTGAGGCAACAGAGGGTAAACTGACTTACCCAAGGTCACAAGGAGCAACAGGAGGGATAGAGCAATGAATTGCGCTCTATGAAGATGGGCCAGTACTAGCTTTTTTGCTGCCCTGTGAGTACAATTATTGTGCTGCCTACTCCCCCCTTTCATCCAGTTTCTGTCTCAGGCCCTCCAAAAAAAGCCCAGCTCCGTCCAGTGACCTAAACTTGTCAGCACAACCCCCCCCCCCCCCCCCCCCAGCTCCTCTCCCAGAGCCCATACTTGGTGCAAGAATATTAGGTACCCTAGGCGAATGTTATACTCTTGCACTCCCCCTCCTCCTGCCCTCTCCATACACACAATTAAGAATTATGCATTTATAATAGATTTTACATGACAAAATATTCAAAGTACAGTGTTTTGAGGTAAAAAAAATCACATTGTATATATTATATTTGGATGCACTGCTGAGGTGCAACCAGAAAATCCTGTAATAAAAGACACTTGGACTCAGATGGCATTAGGGCTACTGTTATACAAATCACAACACAGAAGTCAAACCTCCTCTCCCAATATATAAATAATATAATATGGAGAGGGAAATTATATTCCCAAAAATATTAAAACAATCAATATATGTAAATAAGGAGAAAGGTATCATAAGTAAAGTGCCTACTAGTGTCAATCCACCATCTCCCACCCACATAGGGCCACAAACAGTATCAGCTCTTATGGCACCATTAGTTGTAATCACGTACCCACTCTCTTATACATATATATATTTTTTATTTTTATTTTTAATCTTTTATATTATTTTATTTATCTATGAAAGCTCTAAAATTGCTCAAATATAAAGATATTTTTCTTCCACAATTTTCCGCTACTGTATCATAAATCATAGGTTGTTCCCAATACGACCATCATGACCATCTTGCTGTCTCCAGGCTTGTTGCAATTTTACTGGTTAAATTTTCTTCCTCTGATATCACTATTTAAGGAGGATGCTTGGAGATGGGGGAAACCTGTTTGTCAGTTGATTGGGAAAGATAAATGCAATTCTTATAAACTGGTTCCCCTGAGTAGTATTTGCCTGCTTGTCCACAGAGAAAAAAATAAGTGGCTTACTTGTAACAGACATTCTCCATATAGGCAGCAGGGCAAAACAACCATACAGTCCCAACCTCCTCCCTAAAGACTTGACTATCAGCTAGTAAAGAAACTAAGGAAGCTCATGCAGGACCTGTGTGCAGGAAATCCCACCTGTCTGGATCAGTGCCATCAGTGACACCACCCACTTGTGTGGCTGTTTTGCTCTACTTTGATGGAGAACGCTTACTACAGATAAACAACTGTCTTATTTTATAAAGCGTGTGCATAAATTATTTTATCAAAACTACACACACCAAATATCAGCTGTTATTTAATGAGAACAGTTTTGACAGGATAATTTTCAAAGTTAAGGTGTGTGTGTGTGTAATTTCCATATGAAAAACAAAGTCTGCACAGACTTTACTCTGCCTGAAAACTCTCCCCTGAAAGCACTTTTTCATTTATATCAAAGCAGCATATAGTTCAGAAATAAAACTATTACATACAATATATGATGTTTAAGCTCTTTAGGGATTGTTTTGTGATTGCTGATGTTTTTAGTTGTTGTTTTATCAAGTTTTGTTTTAATTGGCATTGTTAGTCATGTATTTGGATTATTCTTTTATGGTAATTTTATTTATGATTTTATTGTTTATGTATTTTTTGTAAGTCGCCTAGAGTTCTTCTCCAGGCAACTAATAAATAAATAAATAAATAAATAAGAGAGAGATTGTAAAAGCCTTGTACGTGCAAAAATCGCCACATAGGCACATAAAGTGGGCCACATGAATTCTAAATAGCCAGGAAGGACGCATGCACAGAAAATGAGGCAGGGCATTCCAGAGGCACATAACCACTAATTTTCTTCAGCTAGCATACATAACTTTGCTACAGCTCCTCAGTAGGAGAGAGAGAGACAGAGTCAAAGTCAGAGACAGAGAGACTCTTTATAAGAGTCAGTTTGACACTCAATATATGGACTATTGTAAGGGGGATATTTTGATTCGGAATGAGTTTTCATGAGTTGCATTGGGGTTTGGTGGTAGTGTTACAGAAAGATTCAGAGGTATTCCTTGTAAAATTGACATCATTAAAGAATTTTAGACCTTATAAGTGATGAAAATTCTAACAAGAGGAGTTGATTTGTACACTGCAGTCTCTGCTAACTGCATTGTACAAATCAACTCCTTTCATCTTTTATAAGGTCTAAAATTCTTTCATGATGTCAATTTTACAAGAAATCCTTCTGATTGTTTCTGTAACACCACCACCCCCGAACTCCAACCCATCTCACAAAAACTCACCCCGAATCAAAGTGCACCCCTTACAATATATTGAGTCAGGCTCTCTCTTTCTCTCCCTCCCTCCCTCCCTCTCCCACCCTTTTCCACCCATGCATGGTCCTTTTAAAATCTATCCATTAATAAATAAATAAAATAAAATTATAATTTTAAATCAATCAGTTAATAAAATAAAGATCTTTATACTGCACTATAAAGAACACATGAGATCTGCTTGAGAGGAATGTGAGTGTGAAAGAAGAGAAGGACAGGAGAGGAAAGAAGAAGAGAATGTAGATCCAAAGCCACATTAACTGCCTTAAGTATAAGTAGACCTGCCAATGTGGGATATGGATCTATACCCAATTAGGATGGGCATTGAGGAGCTGCTGTGGGAGTTCAACAACAAGGGTCTAGAAATGTTTGCAGGACAGAACAATTGATTATCAAAATCTCCATTTAGCAACCTCTGTATGAAAAAAAAAACCAGTATACAGAGATAAAGGTGCTTTATAAATGAAGTGTATTCACCTAGCAGCCATGTATCATCATATCTGTCCTCCTTAAATTGTTGGAAGAGGATAGTGATAGAAAAAATAAAACTCATAGTAGAAACTAGGGTATCTGGCCACCAGGTTCAGAGAATTCTCAAGAGTTCATCACAAACCACATGCATATTCAGGGAATGGAATTGCTTATGACTGAGAAACATTGTTTTTCTTTCACTAAATGGTACCAGCACAATATGCAATCAATTTATTTATTTTTATTTATTTATTTTATTTAAACATTTTTGTATAACGCTTATACATGGGTAATGGTCTAGATGGTTTACATATAAAAACATACATAAATAAATCATAGCAAATAAATGATAAAACAGGCTTTAAATATAAATTATAATGACATTAAATTAAATAATATGAGGTAGAAAAAAAACTATTGTCAGAAAGTAAAACTGAAACTTAAAACATAGATTAGGAATTTTAAAATGAACATCATATGAACAGAATGGATAGTAAAAGGGAAGATGGGGCGCAATTGATAACACCTATGTAGCTTGGTCATGACCTAAAAGTCCCTTTTAATAGCCAGCAATTTTGTCCACACACAAAGAACATAAGAACATAAGAAAATGCAATACTGGATGAGACCAAGGGTCCATCAAGCCCAGCATCCTGTCTCCAACAGTGGCCAATCCAGGCCACAAGAACCTGGCAAGTACCCAAAAACTAAGTCTATTCCATGTTACCATTGCTAATGGCAGTGGCTATTCTCTAAGTGAACTTAATAGCAGGTAATGGACTTCTCTTCCAAGAACGTATCCAATCCTTTTTTAAATACCGCTATACTAACTGCACTAACCACATCCTCTAGCAACAAATTCCAGAGTTTAATTGTGCATTGAGTAAAAAAGAACTTTCTCCGATTAGTTTTAAATGTGCCCCATGCTAACTTCATGGAGTGCCCCCTAGTCTTTCTATTATCTGAAAGAGTAAATAAACAATTCACATCTACCCGTTCTAGACCTCTCATGATTTTAAACACCTCTATCATATCCCCCCTCAGCCGTCTCTTCTCCAAGCTGAAAAGTCCTAACCTCTTTAGTCTTTCCTTATAGGGGAGCTGTTCCATTCCCGTTATCATTTTGTTAGCCCTTCTCTGTACCTTCTCCATCGCAATTATATCTTTTTTGAGATGCGGCGACCAGAATTGTACACAGTATTCAAGGTGCGGTCTCAACATGGAACGATACAGAGGCATTATGACATTTTCCGTTTTATCACCATTCCCTTTCTAATAATTCCCAACGTTCTGTTTGCTTTTTTGACTGCCGCAGCACACTGAACCGACGATTTCAATGTGTTATCCACTATGACACCAAGATCTCTTTCTTGGGTTGTAGCACCTAATATGGAACCCAACATTGTGTAACTATAGCATAGGTTATTTTTCCCTATATGCATCACCTTGCACTTATCCACATTAAATTGCATCTGCCATTTGGATGCCCAATTTTCCAGTCTCACAAGGTCTTCCTGCAATTTATCACAATCTACTTGTGATTTAACTACTCTGAACAATTTTGTGTCATCTGCAAATTTGATTATCTCACTCGTTGTATTTCTTTCCAGATCATTTATAAATATATTGAAAAGTAAGGGTCCCAATACAGATCCCTGAGGCACTCCACTGTCCACTCCCTTCCACTGAGAAAATTGTCCATTTAATCCTACTCTCTGTTTCCTGTCTTTTAGCCAGTTTGCAATCCACCTATCCCACGACTTTTTACTTTTCCTAGAAGCCTCTCATGAGGAACTTTGCCAAACGCCTTCTGAAAATCCAAGTATACTACATCTACCGGTTCACCTTTATCCACATGTTTATTAACTCCTTCAAAAAAGTGAAGCAGATTTGTGAGGCAAGACTTGCCCCGGGTAAAGTCATGCTGACTTTGTTCCATTAAACCATAGAACACTTTCCACTATTTTTCCTGGCACTGAAGTCAGGCTAACCAGTCTGTAGTTTCCTGGATCGCCCTTGGAGCCCTTTTTAAATATTGGGGTTACATTTTCTATCCTCCAGTCTTCTGGTACAATGGATGATTTTAATGATAAGTTACAAATTTTTACTAATAGGTCTGAAATTTCATTTTTTAGTTCCTTCAGAACTCTGGGGTGTATACCATCCGGTTCAGGTGATTTACTACTCTTCAGTTTGTCAATCAGGCCTACCACATCTTCTAGGTTCACCGTGATTTGATTCAGTCCATCTGAATCATTACCCATGAAAACCTTCTCCATTAAGGGTACCTCCCCAATATCCTCTTCAGTAAACGCTGAAGCAAAGAAATAATTTAATCTTTCCGCGATGGCCTTATCTTCTCTAAGTGCCCCTTTAACCCCTCGATCATCTAATGGTCCAACTGACTCCCTCACAGGCTTTCTGCTTCGGATATATTTAAAAATGTTTTTACTGTGAGTTTTTGCCTCTACAGCCAACTTCTTTTCAAATTCTCTCTTAGCCTGTCTTATCAATGTCTTACATTTAACTTGCCAATGTTTATGCTTTATCCTATTTTCTTCTGTTGGATCCTTCTTCCAATTTTTGAATGAAGATCTTTTGGCTAAAAAGCTTCTTTCACCTCCCCTTTTAACCGTGCCGGTAATCGTTTTGCCTTCTTTCCACCTTTCTTAATGTGTGGAATACATCTAGACTGTGCTTCTAGAATGGTATTTTTTAACAATGACCACGCCTCTTGGACTTTTTTACTGTTGTAGCTACTCCTTTCAGTTTTTTTCTAACAATTTTTCTCATTTTATCAAAGTTTCCCTTTTGAAAGTTTAGCATGAGAGCCTTGGATTTGCACACTGTTCCTCTTCCAGTCATTAAATCAAATTTGATCATATTATGATCACTATTGCCAAGCGGCCCCACCACCGTTACCTCTCTCACCAAGTCCTGTGCTCCACTGAGAATTAGATCTAAAATTGCTCCCTCTCTCATCGGTTCCTGAACCAATTGCTCCATAAAGCTATCTTGTATTCCATCCAGGAACGTTATCTCTCTAGCGTGTCCAGATGATACATTTACCCAGACAATATTGGGGTAATTGAAGTCTAGAAATATACAGAAGCAACCCTGCACATCAGCAAGTCCAGAAAGTCAGTGGTGCAAGTAGAAGGATAAAGTCCCATTCATTAATATGAGAATTTTATTGAACAGAAGTTCATAAATCATTCATTCAATACGGCAACTCCATACGGATCGGGAGGGACCATCTGGTCCCTCCCGATGCAGCCACCGCGAAACACGGGACCGTGTCGGGGGACCCTAACCTCTTTGTTGCTATCCGTATGGAGTTGCCGTATTGAATGAATGATTTATGAACTTCTGTTCAATAAAATTCTCATATTAATGAATGGGACTTTATCCTTCTACTTGCACCACTGACTTTCTGGTAATTGAAGTCTCCCATTATTATTGCACTACCAATTTGGTTAGCTTCCCTAATTTCTCTTAACATTTCACTGTACGTCTCACCATCTTGACCAGGTGGACGGTAGTATACCTCTATCACTATAGTCTTCCCCGACACACAAGGGATTTCTACCCATAAAGATTCA
Source organism: Rhinatrema bivittatum (assembly GCF_901001135.1). Taxonomy (NCBI): domain Eukaryota; kingdom Metazoa; phylum Chordata; class Amphibia; order Gymnophiona; family Rhinatrematidae; genus Rhinatrema; species Rhinatrema bivittatum. The sequence continues at coordinate 339,416,972 of NC_042616.1, read as the reverse complement.
ATTTTGTATTTAGTCTCATGCAGGATATTTATCCTGTTGGACTCTATGCCATCCCGGACATAAAGCGCCATACCTCCTCCTGGGTGTTCCTCTCTATCATTGCGATATAATTTGTACCCCAGTATAGCACTGTCCCATTGGTTATCCTCTTTCCACCATGTCTCTGAGGTGCCAATTAAGTCTATGTCATCATTCACTGCTATACATTCTAATTCTCCCATCTTACTTCTTAGACTTCAGGCATTAGCATACAAACATTTCAAAGTTTGTTTTTTGTTTGTATTTTCATTCTGCTTTTTAATTGATAGGGATAAGTTAGAATTGTTTTAGCTCAGGTGAGTTTTTAGTTACAGGCACTTGGACTATTTTTCTAATTATTGGAACCTCACTGTCGGGATGCCCTAATTCTAATGCATCATTAGTATCCTTTGAAGATACCTCTCTCCGAACCATGCGCTGCTGAGTGACTGTCGGCTTTCCCCTTTGTTCTGGTTTAAAAGCTGCTCTATCTCCTTTTTAAAGGTTAGCGCCAGCAGTCTGGTTCCATCCTGGTTAAGGTGGAGCCCATCCCTTCGGAAGATACTCCCCCTTCCCCAAAAGGTTCCCCAGTTCCTAACAAAACTGAATCCCTCTTCCTTGCACCATCGTCTCATCCACGCATTGAGACTCCGGAGCTCTGCCTGCCTCTGGTGATCTGCGCGTGGAACAGGTAGCATTTCAGAGAATGCTACCCTGGAGGTTCTGGATTTAAGCTTTCTACCTAAGAGCCTAAATTTGGCTTCCAGAACCTCCCTCCCACATTTTCCTATGTCGTTGGTGCCCACATGTACCACGACAGCCAGCTCCTCCCCAGCACTGTCTAAAATCCTATCTAGGTGACACGTGAGGTCCGCCACCTTCGCACCAGGTAGGCATGTTACCAGGCGATCATCACGCCCACCAGCCACCCAGCTATCTACATTCCTAATAATCGAATCACCAACTATGGAAGGTCCACAAAGAAATATGGAATTCCTAGTGTATCTTTGCAAGGTGTGAGGGTGACCGAGCAAATCACCTAGGTTGGAGTAGAAAACCACACTGATTCCAGCCTCTCTCTCTAATACAAGTTCAGCTTTATTAGCATTCACAGCACTCTAACACCATAGTAGACTGCCTTAAATCTGGACAGTGTACATAACACAATAGTGGACTGCCTACCTTTGCAGCACACTTCCCAATCCTTCTGGTATGGGTCATAATAGATTTACAGGAGCTGCTTCTGCTGGAAATACGGGGGCCTCCTGAACCCAGCTGGGCTTACACACTTATCCTGCCCCAGCTGGTCCCACTCTCAAGACTCCCCTGCCCCACAGGGTTCCACCCACAGAGCTTTCTTCCCCTATGAGATTTAAGGTGGACCAGGCATTTAGCCTGGTCCTGAGTACACAAAAAGGGGGAAATAGGGTCACTCTTTCACATACCCTAACTCCTCAGCTTGATCCCATTAGTCCAAGTATTACTACTTCCCCCTGGATCCCTTTGAGGGAGGTGTCTCACACCCCACTCCCCTTCATTTGGCCTCCCACCAGCTAGACTTGGGGTCATGAATCTAGGATCAGACTTGCCCCCACATATATTAGAGTTACTCTAGACAACATTATTAGTATTCCCTTGTAGCCCTCACACAGGATGCACCCCCAGTCCTTTAATTGAGTCCACTTCTGGCACTGGGTTCCAATTCTACCCTAGTGGGACTCTTTGGACTGGTTGTGGGACTTGTAGTGAGTACTTTTCACTCTTCATTCTGATGACTTGTGCCTCTTCTGCACCGTTACGATCAGTACCCTCTGCCAATTCCACAGCACCTCTCACTGACTCCTCAGCAGCACCACGCCTTGGCTCCTCTGTGGTGCCTACTGCTGGGTTCTCTACTCTCCCTTTATCAGGAATCTCTGTAGCCCCTCCTTCTGGGCACTCCATAGCTGCTGCCTCCATCTGGCTTCTCAATAGTCGCTCTTGCTGGGGACTCCATGGTCTTTGTGGACCTTCCATCTGGCCCCTTGTTAGCACCTCTCTCAGGCTCCATCATACTGCCTTCCTCTGGCCATTCGATAATGTGTCTCACAGGCCACTCAATACTGTCCTCTTCTGGAGTCTGTTTTGCCCTCTTCAGGGATCTCTTCTGGACTTTCTGTAGTGCTGACCTCAGACCTCCCTGCAACACTCCCCTCAGACCTCTTCCTGCTGCATTTCTGGCTCTCTGTGAGACCTCTCTCAGAAGTCTCCACAGGTTCTCTCTCTTTAGGCCATTCTCTTAAGCTCCTCCATAAGCTTTTGGGTAATATAGTCTTTTGCACTGCCCTCTGCTATACCTTCTCTGTATTTCTCTCAGCATGTTGCCACAGCTCAGTCACCCCACAAAACATCTCTGCCAGTGACTCATCTCGCTCCTCTTGGAACTGGTGGTACTCCTTGTCCAGCCAATCTAGGCATTCACTCTCTTGCCTGGCCTGGACTCTTGGGAGTGGGTACTATAGCTCCATTAATGTGGTTGGTCTCTCCAGCTTCCAAACCTCAAGCCTCAGGTTCTCCCTCTTACCTGGCTCTTGAGACTGTGGAACTCCCACTACACAGAAATACATGGCTATGCATTCCTTTTAAGCCCTGTGGTTTCTCTTTCTTCTTTCATCTGCACTGCAGTAACCCATTGGATCCAGACCAAGTTTTCAATAGTACAGCACAGGCTTCTGGCAGCTGCACTTCTTGCTATAGAGTAACTTGCTTACTTCTGAAGAGATACACCCCACTTCTACACACAACACTCACAGTCAATTCTGACAGGTTTTTTTCCAGGGCCAAACCCTGTTCCAGCCACAGTGCACAACTGCTTTTCTCTCTGTTTTATTTTCTTTTTAAAGGAAAAAAAAGTTAAAAACAAGCCCTGCCTCACCAGTACTAACTACACTGTGTAGCTGTCCTAACTTCAGAGGAAGCTTTTCTTCTTAATCTGTAAAGAAAAAAGCTAATCCTGTCTCCAGGCACCATAGACCACTCTCTGGTTTAAAGGCAATATTCAGGGTTTATTCTTTTGTGCTTTTCTATAAGCCAACAAGCTTCTAACTTTTCCAGTGCTCTGCAATGCTAGCAGTACTGCCTTCTTGTCCCAGTCCCTTCTCTAGACAGGGTTAAACAAACGTTTCCTCTACTTTATTTCTGTGTGCTCCCTGAGCTATGCAAACTTTGAATACCTACTTCTTAAGCAGCGCTTTGCCTCCAACCTCTTGGCAGGCCACACAACAAACTTCATATCATGGTCTTCCCTTAGAGTCTTGGGATTTTTTCTGTGCCAAGTTTTAGAGAAAAAATCCCCGACCTGACACCATATGTGAGGATGATCGAGTAAATCACCTAGGTTGGAACAGAAAACCACACTGGCTCCAGTCTTCTCTAATACAATTTTACCTTTATTAGCATTCACAGTACTTTAACACCACAATAGACTGCCTTAAATCTGGACAGTGTACATAACACAATAGTAGACTGCCTACTTTGCAGTACACTTCCCAGTCTTTCTTGTTTGGGTCAGAATAGATTTACAGGAGTTGCCTCTCCTGGAGATGTGGAGGCATCCTGAACCCAGCTGGGCTTACATTCTTATTCTGCCCCAGCGTGTCCCACTCTAAGGACTCTCCCCTGCCCCACAGAGTCCCGCCCACAGAGTTATTTCCCTCTGTGGGATTTAAGTTGGACCAGGCTGGTCCTATATACACAAAAAAGGGGCAAATAGGATCAATCCATCACACAGGGCTTGTAGTCAGTCTGAAACACATGGGGGCTGATACAATATTTATGCGCAGAAAGCGAGCACTGAACAGTCAGTGCTTGCTCTCCTAACACACCCCCAGACGCTCTTCGAGGGTGCCATGCAATATTTAAATTAGGGGTCACATTATCAAGGAGGCACTAGGGTAGCTTGCGTACCCCTAGCACCTCCTTGATAACGGAAGCCCGAGAGCGTCGGCCATTTGCCAGTTAGGAAAACTGAAACCAAATTTATCGGCATTGGTTTTCCTAAATGGCGCACAGCTAGGGGTTAAGGAAACAGATGCTTGCCAATTGAGTGTCCGTTTCCTGCACCCGACTGCTGGTGCTTTTTTTTAAACTTTTTTTTAAATAGTATATGAAAGAGTTTTTCCTCCTACTTAATATTGCAATGATATTAAGAAGGAGGCAGTACAGAAAAGCAATTTTTTCTGCTTTTCTGTACTAGTTTCAGGAGTGCTCAGCAACTAATGCCTGCTCCGGGCACATGTTAATTTATGATCACAAAAATGTGCGTCTTAGATGCACATTTTTTTTTTTTTTTTGCATTGGGAGCGAATAGCTAATAGCCTCATTTTCATGCATTTGTATGTGATGAGTGCTATTAGTTTCACTCTGCATTGGAGTTGCAGAGGCACTAATCCCTTTATTGCAGAAACTATAAAATGTAGTGAGCTCAAAAACTTGACAAGACTAGGTGTGAGACCTAGTTATTAGAGAAATTAAGTTGTTCCTGATCTCTTCATATAAATCCATGGCATTGGACTTCAACCTGTACTTGTGGGTTGCATCATCCACAGGAAGTTCCAGAAGAGTGGTTAATAAATATTTGGTCTGTACTGTCTGCTTCCCCTCCTGTGCCCTCTCATTTCTGGCTTGATGTTCCTGGCCCTGTCTCTTTCTTTGACTTTGCCCAGTCTTTCCTCTTTTTTTCTCTGTGTCTTCCTTTCTTCTCACTTCCCTCTGTTATTACTGTCAGAACTATGGCTGTTTTCACTTTAGTGAAAAAATCCGCCTGTCAGAGGTGGCTTTTATAACTGATGCAATCTGCACTTAACTCCAGCTTCCAGATGGCACACTTTTTTCTGACATAAATCTTGTGCTATATTTATTGTACTCTTATCACAGTTTAGTAAACTCCATATGAATACATAATGAAGTCATAATTTTGCATTTGTATGGACATTTACTAAATGTTATGATATGCAAGATATCATTTACCAAGCACCACAAATGTCAATTTATCATGCACAAATAAGCATTAAACGTTAGTACAGACCATGATATTGAAACTGAAAGGTCAGTTTTCTCCACGATAAATATATTAAGCTTAGGAAGAAAGCTAAGTTCTGGTTTTTCAGCCAGGCCTTCCTCTAAGATCCACATCATCAACCCAACTTCCTAAACCTTCTATGATGGACTGTGTTATACACAACAGGGACACAACTGGGTCTTGCACCTATTCACAAATGGGATTTCCTCTATTGGATCCCATCATTAATTGCAAATTCTGATTTGATTGTAAGCTAATCTATTCCTCAGTTCATTTAAACTTACTTTAATCAACCTTGAGAGCAATTTTGGGAAAAGGTAGAATATCAAATGTTTATAAGCAAATACAATTCTTGTGGGATCATACATATATTCCATAGAGTCACTGAAAGAGCCTTAGCAAATACTTTTAGATAAATCAGAGCCATTAATGACCCAACATGAATAATTCTGGACTGTTTGACATGACTGGAATCTCCATGTTCTCCTGTTTTGGACCTTTTTGATCCAATTAGATGTAAATACTCATAGAACTGTATTTATAGTCAAAGTACTCAAAGACTTAATCTTCAAATACTTTGAATATTAGTATCTTAGAATACTTTGAACCTATGAATATTCATATAAATCCAATCCAATCCAAGTACATTTGCATTGTTTAAAACAAATTGAAATTATGTTTGAACCAGAGAAAAACTGATTCTAATTATTCAGGTAAATTCAGGTTAAAGTTTAAGATTTATACCTGGTCAGATAAGTTTGCCCTTCCCTACTAGAAATCCCTTCCCTAGTGAATGCTGGGATCTAGCTAGAATTAAATGTGGGTTATATGTGTGGCTACATTTGGCTAATGAAGCATTCAGCCATTTATGCTATATGCATATTTGAATAATGGAATTGTTGATATTCTTGGTGCTTTTGAGAATAGAAACTGGTATTCTACAAAATTCTTTCTCATAGTTCTGATAAAAAAAAAAAAAAAAAAATAGGAGCATTAGTGAACTCCAACAGTGATGGATACTAGGGATGTGAATCGTTTTTCAACGATTAAAATTATTGTCCGATAATGTTTATATCGTCTTAAATCGTTATAGAACACGATACAATAGAAATTCTAACGATTTATCGTTAAAAATCGTTAAATCGTGTTAGTGCGCACTAACTCGATTTAGTGTGCACTAACTGAAAATGATACAAATAAACACTTTCCAGGTCACTGAAGGTCAGTTAGGAATGAATATGTGTTCCTATTGGCTGGCTGCCCTCTTATCTATTGATGTTACCAAGGTTACCACTGAGGTGATGGTTGGGGGGATGGGAAATGGAACTGGAAACTAACGAACACCAACAGAAAATGAAACAAAGTGTTCACACTTCCCAGGTCAGTAAAGGTCACTTAGGAATGAATATGTATTCCTATTGGCTGGCTGTGCTCTTATCTATTGATGTTACCAAGGCTAATACTGAGGTAATGGTTGGGGGGATGTGAAATGGAAACAGTTGGAAGCTTGACAAAAAAAGTAATGTAATGATCAGCACTCACGTGACTAGAACTTGTTTGTTTATTATTTTTGTTAGCAGGCACCTGAAATGCTAGTGCATGTTGAATTTGCCAATCACTGTGCATTTTAGAAAGGTGGTCCTGGCTGGAACTGTACACAGTTCAAATATATGTAATTGATTGTTGGTAAGTGTATTTTTTAAGTAGCCACACTGGCACCAGTATGTTTACTTTTCCTCCTACTTAACTCACTAGCTCAGCTTTGTAAGAAGGGCTTCTCTGCTTGTATGTTTTTGTTTGGTGTGAGGAGAGCAGAAACATCAGATCTTTATTCAATCTACTACAGTCATCTCTTACAGTGCCCTATCCCTATTAATACCAGGAGTGTTGTGATCTTCCTGCACACAGTGCCCTAACCCTGATACCAGTCTGAGACAGCTCCCTCCCTGCATTACTAGTGAGAGGCTGGCTTCACAGACAGGGGGGAGCTGCCTGACCCTCACTCCTGACTTCCCCCATGTCCCAGCTAGTGAATGGTGTGTGGGTGAGGGGGGGGGAGGATGGTGAAGTCTGAGACAGCTCCCTCCCTGCATTACTAGTGAGAGGCTGGCTTCACAGACAGGGGGGAGCTGCCTGACCCTCACTCCTCCGGGGTATTGTGATCTTCCTGCACACAGTGCCCTATCCCTGATACCAGGGGTGTTGTGATCTTCCTGCATGCAGTGCCCTATCCCTATTAATACCAGGAGTGTTGTGATCTTCCTGCATGCAGTGCCCTATCCCTATTAATACCAGGAGTGTTGTGATCTTCCTGCATGCAGTGCCCTATCCCTGATACCGGGATGTGTGCAAGAAGATCACAACACCCCCGGTATCAGGAATAGGGCACTGTGTGCAGGAAGATCACAACACCCCTGGTATTAGGGATAGGGCACTGTGTGCAGGAAGATCACAACACTCCTGGTATTAATAGGGATAGGGCACTGTGTGCAGGAAGATCACAATACCCCTGGTATCAGGGTTAGGGCACAAGTTCTAGTCACATTGACTGATCACATTACTTGTTTTGTCAAGCTACCAACTGTTTCCATTTCCCATCCCCCATATACTGTCAGTAGGAAACTTGGTAACATGAATAAATAAGAGGGCAGCCAATAGGAATACATATTCATTCCTAAACTGACCTTAACTGACCTGAAAAGTGTCAAATTGTATCATTTTCAGTTAGTGCGCACTAACTCCCAGTTAGTGCGCACTAATCGGAAAAAACGATTTTTAACGATTTTTTAACTAAAAAATCGTGCCTAAGACGATTTTCTTGCCCTGCCACACGATTTCTATCGTTAAGACGATATGGAAAACGATTCACATCCCTAATGGATACTCATTGCTGAGATCTCTTTTTCTCCCAAATCTGGAAATGATCCTTCCTTAAAGGTCTTGAAACTAATGGCTTTAATATTAGAAAGACTGCAGTCAATGACAGATCATGATTGCAAATACTTATGCTTGTCATATATGTGATGAAAATGTCTTTGAATAATCTATTGGGAATCAGGCCTTGATATTTGAAGGGGTTCTTTTGGTAGCAGGGGACTTTAACACTTTGCTTCAAAATCATATAAATAAAAATGGCAGGAACCTGTGGCAAGATTCTGTCCTGTCTGCTAGAGCTCTTCACAGTAGTTATGAAAGACCTAGCTCTGTCAGGCACTTTAAAGGTAAGCATCTTAATGAAAGAGATTTTATTCTGCACCTCACAGCTCTTATTCTTTCATTAATTGCTGTTTTATTATAGCCAGTGATTTATATAAGATACCATAAAATTGTAGATATCTTCATCTCGGACTATATATATTTTTTTATTTGCATTTCAAATTTCACATACAAGTATAACAAAATCAAGTACCTCCTTTTTTAGAGGAAATAGGGGAGAGAACAAAAAAATATGGAGTGATTAACAACAAACAAACTTCTAGAGGAAAGTAGATTCTAGGTTCCCCTACAATAACTTCTCTATTCCCCCATATGCCCCTCAGAACAAATTTTAGGAGTGTGAATCTACAAATGCACATAATTGAGCTGTTGCAAAAAAACACCTAATTTGAATTTTGATAATTTAATAAACATTTACACGGATATTTCAGTGTAAACCTAGCACCTAGTGCTTGGAATTCAGCTCTCATTAACTTCTTGCATCTCTCTTGTGTAGTTTTCGCTATATCTGGTTACATCCAAATCTTGTGATCATGGAACAAGCAGGCCTGGTTTCGAAGAAAAATTCTTAATATCGAATTTCTTTCAGATGGAAACGCAAACATTACAAGCAGAGTCCCTCTAGTCTGAATATCCATCTCACAACATAGTTCCAAGATATCTGAAATATTTGGAGTGTTTTCTTGAACTTGATCCACTGGTACCTCTTTCAAGAAAGATGGTAAATAGAAGATCTGTTGCACTTGGAGGTAGACCCTTGTCCTTGAGCAGTAGAGAACAGCTCCTTGGTAGGGATCAGGAAGCACCTGCCCCCAGGGGGCGGAGCACAGGAGGAGACAGAGGCTAGGATGAGCTTCACCACTGGACTTAGGTTGCTTGGACTTAGGTGGGCCTTGCAGGATTTCCTGGAGAGGTAGTAGAGAGGCGTGCCCATGATCAGCAATGGAGCGCAGTCGAACTTCACACTGCTGGCCTGGAGAGGCAAGGAAGGTCCAAACAGCGTAGGTGATGACAAGGCAAGGGACAGAGCCAGAATCAGGAGACGTAATCAATGGCAGCCGAGGTCAGTCCAAGGAGTAGTCAACGAGGCAGAGATCAGGTTCTGGAGGTCAGACGAGGTCACAAGGCAGGCAGGCAGAGGTCAGGATGCAGGCAGCAGAAAGGAAGGTCAAGGAACAGGGCGAGGTCAGTACCAGAGAGACAGTCCGAGGGTACTACCTGGGAAGATGAACAGACAGATGCAGGTTCAGGAGGACGCTGGAACAGTAGGACACTGGAACAAGGTTGGAACAGTAAGATACTGGAACAAGGCTGGAACAAGATTGAAACAAGACTAGAACAAGACTGGAACAAGACTGTGAACGCGGAGGCAAACTAGCACACAATACAATGCCGACCCGATTGCCAAGGCAAGGAAGTGCAGGCAGGAACTTGCTTATATCGTTCCATCAATCAGGGCGCACCGCAGAGCTAGGACCCGCCCCTGGCCCTACAAGAGGCCGGGCGGTCCACGTGCACGCACGCATAGGGGTATGGCCAACGCCACTGGAGATGCCGTTCTCCGGTGTGAGGCCTGGTGCACAGTGGAAGGCCCGGCGACCACCGCCGCAGGACGCCGAGGCCTAGTGGAGCTCGTGGCTGCTGCTGGGGAGGCCGACACATGACCTGCAGAGAAGCTAGGAAGGTGAGCAGACTTGTGTGCGTGCCAGACGCGGACGGGGCGAGCAACAAGATTTTTGTAATTGCAGGAATTGCTTCTTTAGATAGCTTAAGGATCCTCTTAAGATAGTTGCTGATGATACCATGAGGAGGTATTAATTTCAAATAAGGAAAGTTCAGGTTCCTTAAGTTTAAACCTCTCAGTATATTTTCTAGATTTTCCAATTTCTTTAGGTGACCGGTATCGGATTATATTAGCTTCATTTGTACAGCTTCTACGGATGTAATTCTAGTGTTCAACTCTTTTATTCTTAAATCTGCCAACATTATTTGAGTTTCCACTTTCTCAGTATTCGTAGCCTTCTCCGAGGCCGCTCCGAAATTAGAGCGGCCTCGGAGGGAACTTTCCTTCTAACCCCCACACCTTCCCCTACCTAACCCATGCCCCCCCCCCCGGCCCTATCTAAACCTTCCCCCTACTTTTGTTGCTAAAGTTACGCCTGCCAGAGGCAGGTGTAACTCTGCGTGCGCCAGCGGGCTGCTGGCACGCCATCACCTGACCTGGGGGCTGGTCCGGAGGCCTCGACCACGCCCCAGGGCCAGCACCATGCCCCCAACATGCCTCCCGGAACACTCCAAAATTTGCGATGCCCACCCGACACGCCCCCCTTGCGAAGCCCCGGGACTTACGCGCATCCCGGGGCTTGCGCGCACTGCCGAGCCTATGCAAAATAGGCTTGGCGCGTGCAGGTTTTTTTTTTTAAAGGGTTACGCGCGTACCTTATGCGCGTAACCCTTTTAAAATCTGGCCCATATTGCTTTTTCCAAGGAAGTTAATGCATTCCATATCTCCTCTAAAGTGATCACTGAAGGTCAAGACAATGAGGCATGAATAATTAAACATATCTTTGGATCACCTTCTCCTCCTTCTGAGGGGCTCCCCATAGCCTTCTCTCCGCTAACCGACGAAAGCTTTTCCAAAAAGCCCTTGGAATCTCCTTACAGAGGTTCTCCGAAGTGTGTGCCAAAATGGCATCACTTCTCGGTGCTGGCACAGTTCCTTGAATTGACTCAACTTTCGTTGATAAAGGTTAACATTTCCTTGAGAATATCAGCAAAAACAGTGGAGGGGGAGGTGGGATCGCTGGGGCTCCAGGGCTTAAAGATGTTTCCTCGGCCATGAGGCCTGGCATTCACTCCCCGCCAGACACATCCGTGACCCTTCCATCCGGTAGTTGCAGAGGAGTCGCAAAAAACGCCTCAATCCATGGTTGAGAGGATACAGTTGCAGGCAACGGAGAGGAAGCTGTAGCTTCTCTTATTTTTCACTTTTCTCTTAGTATACGGCATCATTAGTATTAGGGGAAAAATAAATTGAATTCCAACAGGAATCGGAGAGAGTGTTCCTGTGTCCACCCTAGAGCGTGGCCATCTTGTATATACTCCTGACACTAGGACATAAAGACCGAATAATGCTGTTCTTATAGATATCTATATCCAAGATACATACTTGCAAACCTACTTCATTTTTTAGGTCATTATGTACTTGCAATCTATCTCATTTTTACATACATTTTGCAATGCATTACCTACATGTTCATGTTCTTTATCATTCCACCTTACAAGTAACCTATATTTTTTTAAATTTAATTTTTATTGAACTTTTCCATATTTTACAGGATAAAGTATACAGAGAAGAACATTGCATTCATACAATTCAAATTCACAAGAATAAACAATATTGTACTTCTCTTACATATCCTCTATTCATATTGCAAGGAAATTAGAGGCTTTGCAGGTCTCATTAAACAGAGCAGTTGAACAAGACATTTACATTAACACAAGAAAATAATGAATGTTAATGCTTCATCTAACTACTAATTTATCCCAATTACTGTAGAGACTTTTAAGAGTGGGAATCCAGGTATGCTTTCAGTTGTTCTGGAAAATTAAAAACATATCTAGAATTCTGATAGGTAATAAAACATCGACAGGGATATCTAAGTATAAACTTTGCTCCTCTTTCCACCACTTCTATTCTCATAGAGATAAATTTCCTCCTATGTAGTTGCATGGAGCAGGCTATGTCTGGAAAGATCTTAATAGCATGACCGTAGAAATTCTGATTTTAATTTCTAAAGAACAATTTTAATACCGAGTCCCTTTCCATCAAAAATGCAAAATGGACAATCAGAGTAGCCCTAAATGTTATATTTACCTCAAAGGATTTCTCTAAAATATCTGTTAGATTTAAATCTACATCTAGTTCTTCCTCTGGAGGTGTTTTTTTCTCTTCCTCTATTTTCTGTGGAACATAGTATATTCTAGATATAGCTGGTAAGGCTGATTCCGAGTATTTCAGAATATTCATTAAATAACTACGTAACAAATCCATCAGAGTAATTAAATGGATCCTTGGAAAATTTAAAATTCTCAGATTTTGATTTCTAACTTGATTTTCCAAGGATTCAAGTCTATCTACACACATCTTTTCTGATCTAATCAAGTTTATTTGAACTTTCTCATTTCCTCCTGTCTTCTCTTCAACCTTTCTTACTGATGATGCTAATATCTCTATTTTTTTTTCCAGACTCCAAATTCTGCTGTAAAACATCTTGTAATATTTTTAAGTTGTTAATTGATTTTTGCATCCCTATTATCATGTTACCTATTTCTTCTAGAGAGAAATTCTTTGAATTAAAAGGTGTTAACAACTTAGGAGTTATTACCTGGATTTCCCTTTCTCTTGACAGTAGCCATCCCATCTTCCTTTACTACTCCTACAATTCCTGACTCCCTGGGACTCCCTTCATGGGAGTTTTCCAGAGATACAGGAAGTATATCCATTCTACCTGATGGTGGCATAGGTCTCTCTGGGGCCCCGGGGCTCAGTGATGTCTCTAATGGCCTGGGGCTCAGCTCCTGCTCCTGAGCAATTTCCCCAGCAGCCACTCCTGGAACTAAGGGTGAAGCTCTACTGAAACACTCCTCAATTCGTGGTTGAATCATATCTGTACTTGGTGTAGAAGCAAACTTTTTAACTCGAGCCTTCCGCTTGGTATGCGGCATTGGAGAATAAATGAAACCGTTACCAACAAAAAGAGGATGTCTCAGTCAATAATCAAATACATTATTGTCTACAAATTCTCTCGGTCGCTGATATTAATATTTAGGAATTAAACTTCTTAATTGATCTGTAAATATTCAGTATTCTATGGCTTCTCTGCGCTTCTCCAGGCTAAGCCGGGCAAAGCTGCATGCCCCTTCGGAGCGTGCGGCTTAGGCGTCATGCCGGCGGCAGCGTTGCGCCACGGTCGCAGTTTTTTTATATCAACCAGACTCCTCCCACTGACCGGCAGGCCAGGAGTTGAGAATGAAATGAGAATTCAAGCAAGGCTCACCAAGGCAGCAAGTAAGGAAATTCAGCGGCACCCTCACGCTGTGGTCGCTGTTCTTTTATATCAACCAGATTCCTCCAACTGACCGGCAGGCCAGGAGTTGAGAAGGAAATGAGAATTCAAGCAAGGCTCACCAAGGCAGCAAGTAAGGAAATTCAGTGGCCACAAGTAACCTATATTTTTACATTACCTTTGTGTTCATGTTCTCATTTGACTGTAATTGGCTTTGTGATTATCTTATATTCAATTCTACCTATGGGCTCCTGTCTATCTCGAATGTTATCTGCCTTGTGATTAGTTTATATTCTACAGTACTTACATGCTCATGTCTCTATCTTGAATGTAATCTACCTTGAGCTAACTAATGTAAGGAAAGAATAACAAATGTTTATAAATAAATAAATAAATAAATAGATAAAATATTGAAGTAAGTCTCCTTACGAATAAGAAGTGAGAAACATATCTTGGAATTATGATAACAGGGAGAATAGTTATAATACTTTATGGGAGGCAGGCAAGATCCTGATGAGGGACATCCTGCTTAACTTTCCAGCAAGAAAAGCAGAAGGTCAAATCAAAGAGCTTCATAAGATTAGCTGGTTAGAATGTGCTCACAAACAAAATCCAGATAAATGATACTGAAGGACAGATCCAAGATGGCGATTTGGTGAGATGGCTGTGAACATCTCTCTTACCTGTTTTCTTCAATCCCTGAAAATGCCGCATTTAGCCCTCAAACGAAGGGCTTGGGAGCGTTTGGCTTCGGAGCCTCCCTTGTCCTTCCTGTGGTGGGTCCTATGGACACTCATGTCCACCGGGATGCAGGAACTCTGGTAGTGAGTTTGCTGGCTGCGTCTTGGGGGGAAGAGGAGCCTGAGCAAGGCTTTGAACTTTTAACATCTTTGTCACCGGAAGAGAGGTTTCCTCCTGTAAACCCAGCTGAAAGATGGGCCTACCAGCCATGAGGAGAAATGGAGGTGCTGGAGACTAGCGCCTCTGAGGAATCTCAGCCAGAGCCCGCATTGCTGGAGGAAGGAGCCTCAGCACCTCAACAGATCTGTGGGGGAATGGGAGAAGTTCCAGCTGGAGTGGACCGGCAGCAGACGGAGGAGAGCTCGGTTAAACATTTACCTATTTGATATCAAGAACTGGTAAGACCTCAAGCATTTACCCTTGAATCGATCTGGGAGGCAATTCAAATGTTAAATTCAAATATTACTATTCAAGTAACTAATATAACAAGCACAGTGAAAGATTTGGATATCTGCTTAAAGGTAGCTGAAGAGGAATTAGGCGAATGTAAACAGCAACTTCAAACTTTTAAAATTAAAGTGGAGAGTTCTATCAATATCCAACAGGCATTGATAAAAGAAAATCAATCACTTCAATCTAAAGTGGAGTATATAGAGAATCAAATGCGAGCAAAACATTTAAGGTGTATTAATTTTCTGAAACTTCCTTACGTCTCACCTAAAGACATTTGGAGAAGGTATATGATTGAAGTGTTAAAAATTACAGAGACTATTCTCCCAATAATATCAAAGGCATATTATATTCCTCCTTTGAAGAAAAGCCAAGTGGATATCAGTAATTTTTAAGTATTAACATCAAGAGACTTTCCTAAATTGGATATTTCTGCAGTCCTGGAACAGCCTGATGAGAATTCAGCAATATCTTCAGTGTTGGTGGTTACTTTTTTACTAGAGACTGATAGAGAATTGGTTTTCAAATGGTACTTTGCACATCATACAGAGTTGTTCTTGAACCATAAGATACAAATTTTTCCTGATTTATCTAGACAAATGCAGAGAAGAAGACAACAGTTTCTTCTGTTGAAGCCTAAAATAATTGAACTAGTTTCATTATTTTTACTAAAATTCCCTTGTAAATGTCTGATTAAACATCAGGGGGTTTCCTATTTGTTTTATCAACCCTCCCAATTAACATAATTTCTTTTGAACAAAATGGGAGCTCCGTTTAGCTCTTCCCCATCTGCTGGTTTGGAAGCTCCTCAAGCTGTAACTGAAAGACTTCTCACTGAATTATGTTGTATCCCATTAAAGCTATCCGCCTTTGATACTGTTACCACTCCATGCTCTTAAACCAACTATTGAACATTGGCATAACAGGCTCTGCACTGTCCTGGTTCCACTCATTCTTAAAAAATAGAGGCTTCAAGGTAAAAATACACAGCAAAGAATCTAAACGCTACCCTTCATCTCAAGGAGTTCCCCAAGGTTCATCCCTCTCACCTACCCTCTTTAACATCTACCTCCTCCCTCTCTGCCAGCTTTTAACCAATTTGAACCTTAAACACTACCTGTATGCCGACGATATCCAAATTGTAATACCAATCAAAGAATCCATTAAAAAAAACCCTCGAGCTTTGGGATTATTGTCTACAAGAAATCAACTCCCTCCTTTCCAGTATGAATTTAATCCTAAATTCCTCAAAAACGGAACTCCTTCTCATATCCTCTGAGATCTGCCACACACCCACAATTCCTCAAACTAATTTACAAACAACAAAAGTAAGAGATTTGGGCGCAATCATCGATAATAGACTTAATTTAAAAGCTTTCATAAACCAAACTACTAAAGACTGCTTTCATAAACTGCATGTTCTAAAAAGAATAAGACCACTGTTCCACAACCATGACTACAGGACTATCCTACAAGCAATAATCTTCTCCAAGTTAGACTATTGCAATTCTTTATTATTAGGTACCCCATCAGCACACACCAAACCGCTACAAATGGTTCAAAATACTGCAGCCAGAATCCTAACTAATACAAAGAGAAGAGAGCACATTTCCCCAATCCTTAAAGAATTACACTGGCTACCAATTCATTTCAGAATTCTTTATAAGTCAATCACCATAATCTACAAATCCATCCAACAAATCGCTCCTCTCAACCTACAAATCCCTTTCATAAAGCATACTTCCTCCAGACCCATAAGAGAATACTACAAAGAGTCGCTGCAAGTACCGCCTTCCAAAACTTCCCTCCACATAACTTACAGAGATAGGGCTTTCTCCACAGCAGGACCCACGCTTTGGAACTCCATACCAATGGAACTTAGACAGGAACCCTGCTTACTGACATTCAGAAAAAGACTTAAAACATGGCTTTTCAAACAAGCCTTCCCAGACGCAGATTAAAAACTATTCTATCCGATATTCAACCTCCAATCAACATCTTTTATTATTATAACCATCCTGGTATCCTACCCCTAAGCATTATTATCATCCAGAATCTTCATTACTTATGATTTCGCCTTTATTGTTAAACTACATACTTGTACTGAACAATTCATTGTAAATCTCAAACATCCATTTTTGGAAATTCCTCCATTCTACAGGTTTATACACTTTGTTAAAGTTTCTATCTTGTCTTCTTCTTGCTCCTAGTTGTATGTCTCCTTGTTTATTGTAACTGCATCTATATTATTTATAGTTCATATTATTTCGTTCTCTGTTCCGGTTATCACCCATTGTTTATTGTAAACCGGCTTGATGTGATATTATCACGAATGCCGGTATAGAAAAAATTAAAATAAATAAATAAATAAAGCCAATTTTTTCTTCTAAGAAAAATTTCCTAGGGTTGTGTATATCTTGGAACCCATATTGTGGACTACTTATATGTTTTGTAACATTGTGTTTTCACCACCTGGGATTACCAGGTGCTGTAGGCCGTTCTTGCCTTTTTTTTTTTTGGTTGTAATTATTCCTAATTATACAGATGTGTAAGATTTTCTTTATTCATTGAAAAGTGTTGCAAAATGCAAGTTTGTAAAATGAATAAATAGAAAATTTTAAAAAATGATACAGAAGAAAAGTGATTGACGCTAAGGGACAATCATGCATTATCCTTTTTGAGACTGAATTTGCTTTGAATGATTTTTCTTTTAGACAGATCAAATCAGAAGGAGCTCACCTCCTACCTGCAAATTTATCTTATGCATATTCATTGTGGATATCCTGAAAACTGGGCCTGTTTGGTTCTCTTGAGGACCAGAGTTGGCCATCCCTGTTATAGAGAATGATAATGAAGTTTATTATATCATCAATAGTATCAGTTATGAGAAATGGAATGAAATGATCAAACCATATAAAGTCATCTATTATGCTATCTTTGTGGTCACATGTGGAGTACTCAAGTTGCTGCTCTAATTTGATTTTTCTCATTGCCTGATGGAGTTCTGATGTGGAAGCAGCTGGATTGTAGGAACATTTTATCCAGGACAAACCTGCTCAGATTTCTCCTACTGCACCTTTGGCCTAAATATTAAGGAATGAAGAAGGAACCCAGTGGGTTGTCATCCTCACTCTGGTACATATTTTTACTTTAACTAAGATTTAGAAATTAGATATTCTTCCCTAGATTCATCAAAAAGTCTTAATAACGCAGTGATAATGCCCATTAGAGATGTGAATCGTGTGATCGATCGTCTTAACGATCGATTTCGGCTGGGAGGGGGAGGGAATCGGATCGTCGCCGTTTGGGTTTTTTAAATATCGTGAAAATCATGAAAATCGTGTAAATCGAAAACCGGCACACTAAAACATCCCTAAAACCCACCCCGACCCTTTAAAATAAATCCCCCACCCTCCCGAACCCCCCCCCCCAAATGCCTTAAATTACCTGGGGTCCAGAGGAAGGGTCCCGGTGTGATCTTTTACTCTCGGACCTCCGGTGCTTGTAGAAATGGCGCCGGCGCTACCTTTGCCTTGTCATATGACAGGTCAAAGGTAGCGCCAGCGCCATTTTGTTTTTTGTCCCCCGAGGTCAGGAGCGTAGGAGATCGCTCCCGGACCCCCGCTGGACCCCCAGGAACTTTTGGCCAGCTTGGGGGGGGCCTCCTGACCCCCACAAGACTTGCCAAAAGTCCAGCGGGGGTCCGGGAGCGACTTCCTGCATGCGAATCGTTTTTCCGTACGGTCATTGGTCAATGGGATCCAGGCTCCCTGACGGCCACACTGCTAAATGTTGTAAAAAGGGATATGTATATAGATTCCATGCATATCTGGGAACTCTCCAGATTTGGCACGGAGACTCCAGAACTATGAAGGAATTGCCAGGTATCCAAGCCAACACCCAAATGCTCCAATAGCCCCTCCTCTTTCCTGCCCACACAGCCCTGGAAGAAAAAGGTGCCAGAGATGCATGGGGAGGAAAGGGGAGGAACATCAGCCTATGTGAAGAAGAGAAGCAGTGTCTGTCCCTGTGGTAGGGCTGCCATGGATTCTATCTTGCAGTGGTCTGAGAAGATCAGGACTGCCGCAGAGCCCATCCTATGTGACCTGAGAAAAGGAGGTCTGGCAACAGGACTACCACAGGCCTCATCCTGCAGCGGCCTGAGAAGAGGAAGCCCAGCAGCAGAGCCTCCATGAACCTCCTTCTGCAGTGGACCATGAAGAGGAAGCCTAGAGAAGGGGGAGGCTGAGGCCCTGATAATGTATGTGTGTATGTGTGTGTGTGAGAGAGAGAATAAGGGCCTAATTTGTGAGGGAACAGCCAGCAAGACTTCCTTTTAAGCTTAAGAGATAGAGCAACAAGGGTGTTCTACAGTCCTGTCGTCCCCCCGTCCCCGTCTCCCCCCCCCCCCAAGATAGCTCAGAGGGAAGAGGAGAGGGTGAGCCTGGAGCACAGAGAAGAGAGCATTGACTCTACTTTCTAGTCCACTCCACCCTCTTGTTCTCTCTTTCCTCCACCTCTCCTCCTATACTGCAGGGAACAGAAGGGGATAGATGAAAGTGAAGTAGACACTGCAGAGTAAAGAACAGATATAAAAAGGCTTTGAATTAGCTCAGGTTTGAAACTTATAAGCAGCACTGCCAATTGTCAAGGTTTCAACTCTGGCCTATGATTAACCCTACTGCTCACAACTTTCAAACTTAAACTAATTCAACCCCTTTTTCTGTCCATTTCCAAAGGCTCAATTTCTGTCAGAACAACCCAGAAGAGCAGAGCTGGCTGGGGTAGATTTTATAATTTTGTGCGAGCGCGTACTTTTGTTCGCGCACCAGGCGTGAACAAGAGTATGCGGGATTTCAATAGACACGCGCGTAGCCGCGCATATCCATTAAAATCCGGGATCGGCGCACGCAAGGCTGCCAATTTTGGGCAGCCTGCGTGCGCCGAGCCGCACAGCCTGCCTCCGTTCCCTCCGAGGCCGCTCCGAAATCGGAGCGGCCTCGAAGGGAACTTTCTTTCGCCCTCACCTCACCTTCCCCTCCCTTCCCCTCCCTAACCCACCCCCCCCGGCCCTATCTAAAACCCCCTCCTACCTTTATTGCTGGATTTACGCCTGCCGGAGGCAGACGTAAATCTGCACGCGCCAGCAGGCTGCTGGTGCGCCATTACCCGACACGGGGGCTGTTCCGGAGGGCGCGGCCACGCCCCCGGGCTGAAACCACGCCCGCGGCGCCACCCCCGAAACATCACACCGCCCGCGCCACGCCCCCAAAATGCCGCGTCACGAACGCCATGCCCCCAACACGCCCCCCGGCACGCCTCTCCATGCAAGTCCCGGGACTTACGCGCGTCCCGGGGCTTGTGCGCGCCGCCGAGCCTATGCAAAATAGGCTCGGCGCGAGCAGGGGGGGTTTGGGGTAGGTTTTCGGGGGGTACGCGCGTATCCTACGCGCATACCCCTTTGAAAATCTACCCCATAGTGTATATCAATTTTGACTCCCCTGAGGAATCAGAGCAGAATCAGTAGCTGCATGGATTATTTATGGCCCTCCAGTCCTTGGAGTAAGCAGAGAACTGAGAGCTGCTTACCCTGAGACAAGGGCAGTCATATGGCTTTAACTTTTGTTCAATCTCCCAGCACAACTTAGGAAGCTGTGAGGAACAACAGCCAAGGTAAAAGAAAAACAAAAGATGTGGGGTGAATGCATATCAGCCTCTCTGCTACTACCACTCCTTGTTGTCTTTCTGCTCATACCACTATCATCCCAGGCCCTGCTGCCTCTGCAGCTGGTGACCACACTGGTGAGAGTGAAAAGAGATGAGAGTGAATGAGGGCAGGGGCGGCTCAAGGCAATGTGCCACCTGAGGTGGGGACCACCTCAGGTGGCTCCCTCACCCCCTGTGCCACCCCACCCCCCCAAATTTAAATAAAATCTCTCCCCCCTCCCAAGTCTCACAAAAACCCCTGGTGGTCCAGCAGGGGGCTCGGGAGCAATCTACTGCTCTCGGGCCATCGGCTGCCACTAACCAAAATGGCGCTGGTCATCCATTGCCCCTACCATGTGACAGGGGCTGGCCAATGGTGCCGGTAGTCCTTGTCACATGGTAAGGGCTAAAGGTCTCCGGCACCATTTTGGTTAGTGGCAGCCGATGGCCTGGTAGTGGCAGATCACTCCCGGTCCCCCTGCTGGACCACCAGAGGTTTTCATGAGTCTTGGGGGGGGGGGGGTTGGGAGGGTGACATGATGGGGAGGAAGGCAGGGTGAGGCAGGGTAGGGCAGAATTTTGAAGGGGCACTTTTTGCCACTACAAAATTCTGCCACCTGAAGCGACTGCCTCACCCTGCCTCATTATAGAACTGTCCCTGAATGAGAGGATGTGCGTGTGCGTGGAGTGATTAAGTGATTAGAGAGAGGAGAAGGTAAGTGATATGATGTAGGAGGGTAAAAGAGTGCATGAAGTGATGAAAGAGGGTTGTGTGAGAGGGGAAAGAGCAAGTCCAGGATCAAAGATGCTGCAGGGTGTGAGTGACGGAATCGGAAGGACTATGACATGAGTGAGATGATCGGAGTGGGGGACAGTCTATGAGTGAGATGATCGGAGGGGGTGGAGTGGTGGGGCGAGGGGAGATGGGGCAGAGAGAGTGAGAGCATGTGGCATTGCTCCCTTCCGTTCATCCTCAAGGAGGCAAAGAGCAGGTCATGCTTTTGAATTCCAGGCTTTACACCCCTGCCCAAGGAAACTGAAGTCAGCAGACAGTGCACACCAGTCTGCTCCCAAGGCACAAGTAAGCCAGCTGATTCTGGCTTGAAGAGAAAGCCCCTCTATTTTATTGTCTGAGGAGTGAGAGGAGGGTGAGAGAGTGCCGAGGAGTGAGAGGAGAGTGCAGAGGGTGATTTTCCAGGGAGAGGAAGGACTTGAGCATCACCAGGGATAGAGGGTTATATTTAAGGGCTTTAGGACCACTGGGGGAAGGAGATTATGGAGGGAAGTAGGGGCAAGGACTACTGGAGAATTAATTGGGGGGGGGGGAATGGGGATGGAGGATCAGGATCACCAGGGCAGAGAGAAAGAGAAGGTTAGAGAGAGCCCCATTCTCTCTGCTTTCTCCTCCTTACCCTAGATTTTGCATCCCTGAACCCCACCCATCAAGCATGTTTAGAGTGCAAAGAATGCAAAGAATGTGCTTGGGCATGTGTGTGTGAGAAAGAGTTATCCCTATCCCTGGGCCCACTTACCTCACCATAGTCCATATTCCACTTCTTTTTCATCTACAAATTAAGCCCTGGATAGAATGTGAGAGAGAGAGAGAGAATGAGAGAGCATGTTAGAGTGAGTGGAGAATCTGATGTGAGATGGCATGTGAGTGTGAGATCCTATATGTGTGAGATAGCCTGTGTGTGAGACAGCATATGTGAGATCCTGTGTGAGACAGCATGTAAGAGCCTGTGTAGGTGTTTAAGGGAGGAAGAGAAGAAGACAGGTGGAGAGAGGAGAAACAAAGAACAAAGATTTTGTAAAAGAAGTTAGGAAAATACTGAGAAGAGGAACATGGAAACAAAAGTCTGGAACAAAACAATTAGAAAAATAAGATCAGACAACAAAGGTAAAAAAGTAAATTTATTTTGAGTTTTTAGTGATGTGCATTGCTCAGCATTTATGCACATAGCTCAGAGACTATGGGGCTGATGCAATACTGTGCGTGAGCCTCTATGCACAGCTTAACACGTGATTAGACGCACATTTTGGATGCGCGTCCATAACCCCCAAATCTGTATGGGGATTAGTGCGTCCAAAACACGTGTCCAAATCACCGCATAGCTAATAATGCTCATCACATGTAAATTCATGTAGATGAGGCTATTAGCTAATCCCCGCAATCCAATACATTTTCCGCACAGCCAATGTGCCCTTGCAACGCAAGAAATTTTATGCCAGCCCAGGGCTGGCATAAAAGTCTGCCATGCTCAAGGGCATATTAAAAAAAAAAAGAAAAATCCTGCTTTCTGTGATTCCCCCTAATAGCATCATCACGATACGAAGTAGGAGGAACCAAAGAAAGCAGTATTTAGTTTTAAAAGAAATAGTTTTTGAAAAATAAATTCTGGGCGCCCAATATGCACACAAGATACACAGTCCAGCCGTGTATCTTGTGCATGCATATGCCGGTAGCAGGAGAAAACGGACACTCGTAGATTGAGCGTCCACTTTCCAAATCTGCTTGATAGCCCACTTGACAGCCACCACTCCTGGGGGCCAATACTGAGGAGGCGCTAGGGATGCACATTTTTCCCTAGCTCTTTCTTTTCAGAGTGACCCCTCATTTAAATATTGAATCGTGTGTCCAGGAGAGGTGACTGAGCACACCTTAGGAACACTGGTGCTCAACACTGAGTGCCCTTTTTCTGCGCACAATTATTGCATCGGTCCCTATATGTGTACACCCCTCAATGATGTACACCCTTCCAGTTCCTGACAGACACCACATCCTTCCCTAAGCTTATTATATACAGTAGCTCATCGGATTTGTAACATTATTCCTTCAGTTTTCACAATAACTTGTACCTGCTCTTGTAATGCACTTTGCTCTGACATTTTCTCGATTCCATCATGTTTTTTGCCATACAAATTGCAGTAGAATTTTTTTTGTCTACTTAAACATGTTAACAAAAGATACAGCATTTTTATGGTTCTCTGCTTCAGGCTGTAGTGCTGCATATGGTTTTCTGATCTCCTGTCTGTGACAGCCAATCCGGCCAGGGTGTGCTGCAAAAAGTAGGCAATCAGGCCTGGGGAGGGAGAGAGGGAAAATGGCCGCCGCTACTGGGAAACCCTTGCCAGCCAACAAGTAGCACCAAAGGTGAACATTGCAGGAGGCTGTCTGGGGAGAGGAGAACAGAAGCATACACTGAGAAATAAAAAGGAGAGAAAAGGACAAAAACAAAGAAAAAATACTATTTGTAACATAACATAGCATTCACTTTTATATATGGCCTCCCTCACCCGAAGGAGATCCAAGACAGTTTACAATATGAATATAAGCAAAATCCAAAAATACATCAGCATAAAAATAAAAACTTACAAAATCCCATCCCATCCATCCATTACTCTCACTGAGGGATGGACAGAATTACAGCAAACCCAAATTACATTCCAGGAGCATTACTGGTGGAGCACAGTGTACTATGGAGTTACAGGTGGAGCACATGGTTACAGCAGAGTTACAGATGGAGCAGAGGATTACAGAAGAGTATTAAGGTCAGTACAGGGTCGCTGCAGAGTTACAGATAGAGTACAAGGTTATTGCAGGGATACAGCTGGATTGCATGGCTGCAGGGTGGTGGCCAGGGACATTCATAAAACAATCAGGAGAAAGGACGCCATGTCTACCTCCAGAGCAAGATTTAGAAAGAAAGAACAGTAGAAACAAAATGCTGTTTTTGGTTTTTATCAGTTGAATGGTACAAACAAAAAATACAAAACCCTTTTATTTTTACCTCTACAAATATGTTTCAGCTTAAATGAGCTTTCTTCATTGATTTTGAAAGCTCGAGAACTACAGCATTTCTGAATTATTCCTAGATTGTCCCAATAAAAGGAGTCAGAACTCAGCAATACAAATGCATCTTTCCTATTTTGTTTGTTCCTTCTCTGCAATACAGCCTGGACCTTCTTCTTCTGGGACCGTTGTCTGTGTTAGCAACCATTGGCCAGGTAATTTTTTGCTACTTCCGCTTTCTCCAGTGCAGTGATGGGTGAGAGGTCTGTCACGTTCAGGAGATGTGCCCCTCTGGCTGCAACACAAGACACGAGCATCCAAAAAGAGTTCTCATGTCCTGTGTTGTAGCCGGAGGTATCACACTGAGTCACAGGAAATTTAGGAAGAGCCATTCATCCATCCTTGGTTTCTTTAGTCTTCAAATGCCATTTTCATGTGTGCCTAGGAGAAGAAACACATAATAGAGAGCCAAAGTGAAATGCCTGTGATGCTTCTTGGTCACAATGAATGACTAATAAATCTATCCTTTCATCGAGGGTCAGTGTGTGCTTTCATAATTCATAAAGTCCCTTCTTATGTCCAATCCATTTGAGATCCCAAGCAAAAGCTACTCAATAAGTGGCTTAACTATCATAAACTTTTATTAAATGTGCAGCATCTGCAAGTAATTCCTGTTTACTTACACACAATCAGTTTGGTATTCAGTACAACTCAAGACGAAGGGATCTTGAGAGGGAGAGGGCTAGGGAACAATCTATGAAAAGATTGTGTAAGTCAATTTCAGAGCTGTATAGTGCACAACTTTGTAATTTATCGAATGCCATTGTTCTGGGATCCAAAGGATGGAAAAACCACTATTATTTCACTTTCTCGCCCTTCCATAATGCTTTGTATTGCTTGCTGTTTTTTTCATGCCTGCATGCAATTCATCACTTTCAAGTGGCTGAGTTTTGGTTGTGCTTTGTCACTTCTTTAAGCAGACAGATATGGAACAGGTTACTAATATGCCCAATCTAATGAATCCTTAATCATTTGTCATCAGGAAAAAGAGGAAGGACAGTGGCAAGGAGAAAGGAAAGAGAGAAAGTATTATAATCACCAGAGCTGAGGACAGCCAATAATTCTGTAGCACAAGTCAAAATCTCTTCAGTTATCAAATGTGCCCTTTATGATCTGGGTTTAGCATCTCTGGAGCTGAGTTGTTTTAACTGAGCCAAATACGGATAACTCAATGTATATAAATGAATGTTGAAATCTGTGATATAGTGCTAGATAGATGGACCTATTCTTTTACTGCTGGTCTTATTTGCCATACAGGTCATTCGAAAGCTCCTCGTTCCAGAGCATGAACGCAATAATCCTATGCTATGCTGGTCATCTGCTCCCCAAGTTTCATACCTACCCTAAATACAACAAATCCGCTTTACACAGCTAAAGCTACCAAGCTTTGCTCAATCATCATGTTACTTTGTTTTCAAGAAATAAGCAGAGGTTATTGAATAAAACCTCGGATTGCTCATCCGTTATTGCTAGAACAGTAAAACCACAAACAAAAACCACATTGAAATCCTAAAATTGCAGGAGCACATTAGTTCTCTCACTTTGCACAGTTCATTTATAAGGATGCGAGATGTAATTATAGAAAGAGCTTGCTCCAAGAAGATTTCTAATTCATGGCTGTCTGCATTTCCTACTTTTATTTTATTGAGCTGGGTAACATTTTGCTCGTTGAGGGTTGGTTTTTTTTTTTTTTTAACAAAAACAACAAAGGTATCTTGAAAATGTCAGCATCACTAGCCTTTAGAAATAATTTGCTGCAAACCTGCACTTACCTAAAAAAAAAAAAACAACCCTGCCTGAATCTTGGTGTCATTGAAGATTAAATAGCAAGTAGGATGTGAGCTTTCCATTTTTTTGCTTGTTTCATACAAATGTATGAGCTTCATTATGGATGACATTTCCAAAATAGGTACTACAGAAACATTTCTTCTACTAGCATTATACTCTAAAAATTTAAAATTAGATAAGCATGAAAGGCAGAGGAAAACTTATCTTGGGGCAATTACACTAAAATTATCTCATCTAACCACATTAATTACTTACCAATAGTCTTTCTATTTGGTGGAGAAGCCCAGGTTTCCAAAGGCAAGTCCTTTTTTGCATAATATAGAAATGTATTGATTATAGTAGATGCTGGCAGATAAAAACCTGTTGGTCCATCTAGTCTGCCCAGTTAAATACTTACACTTTCTGAAACAGAATAATAAAAACAGCCCCCAGTTTACTGCATCAGCTCAGGGGTAGATTCTGAGGATGAGTTAGAAAATTCTGAAGCGAAGTTTCAGAATTCTCGTGGCATATTTGCATGCATTTGCATAGATTTCAGTATTATCATTCTAAATAAAATAAATCTTTTCCAACTTCAGAGATCAAAGCGAGTTACAATAAGCTAGAATCTATGATAGGATACATCTATTCAATAATACAGTAGGGTTAATATCTGAATAAGGCACAAATGAGGTAAAGCCATAAAGAACACAGGGATATGGGAATTAAAGTGACTAAGAGTAGTTCTACTACATGCCAGATAGTCTTTTAGAGAGTTATTTTATTATTGTGCAAATAAGGCTAAAGTCTGCATGTAAATGGCAGGATTTGAAAATTCTCAATGGTTCATTGCCTCCGAATTTTCCTAAGTAATTGGCCAGATAAAAACTGGATGTGTTTCACAGATGTTTCTGGGTGAAATTAAGCTAGCTGGATAAGTTATCCAGCTAACTCTTATCATACTGTAGAGCTGACCTAAAGATAGCCAGATAAACTTCTCCATGTAACTTTAAGATATTCAGCTATATTCAATAGTGCAGGTATGCTGGCTGGACACTAGCTGAAAATGGACATCGCAGACTTTAGCCAGCATTTTCAAAGCAAACTTATGTGCATAATTTTGCTTTGAAAATGCTTGGGTAAATGGCCAGGTATGAGCACAGATTAACTAGCATAAAGTTATGCCTCATCATTGGAGGATGCAACTTATGCGGGCTAATTTTCACACATACGTTTTATAATAAAAAAAATAATCCAAATGCTGCTTAAAAGAGTCATGTTTGCTTGTTTTCTGGATTAGCAGACTTGGAGCTAGACTGTTGTTAAGTGACAGTGAGTTCCATAGGTTTGGAATCAATAGATTTGGGCCCAATATTCAGTAAACTGGTGAGCAGACAAATTATCCAGCTACAGTTAGCTGGATAAATTGTCCTGGATGTCCCAGTGAATATCCCTGATTAAAGTTATCTGGCTAACTGTAGCCAGATAACATTAAACATAACCGGCTCCTCTTACCTCCCACCCAAGGACCAAATGCTTGGCTCTACCAGGCTGAGCTTGTAGCACCTACCCCCCAGACTCCCTTCATCTAATAATGTTAAAAATCTCAACCCCCTAGGCCAGTCTCTCTTCCTCCCTCTGCTCCCCAGTCTGGTGGAAATGATGAAACATTTCTAAATTCCGGGCAGTGATGTAGCCACAGGTGCTCAGGCCCACCCAATCAGCATTTCCCAACACTGAGAAAAGAGGTCCTGGTGTAGGGCCATTGCAAAACTAATCTCGTGCAGCTTGAGAAGAGGAGGCCTGTCACAGAGCTGTTACATAGCTCATCCCACATGGCCTGAAAAGAAGAGGCCCATCACAGCAAGGAAGCCCAGAAGAGAGGAAGAGGCCCTGATAGAGTGTGCAGGAGTGAGAAACGTGTGTGTGTGTGTGTGTGTGTGTGTGTGTGTGTATGTGAAAGAGTGAGCATGGGAGTGAGAAGCCTATGCATATGCATGAGAGAGAGCATGGGAATGAGAAGTCTATGTGTGTGTGTGTGTGTGTATGTGTGAGAGGGAGCATGGGAGTCAGAAGCCTGTGTGATTGTATAAGAGAGAGCATGGGAGTGAGAAGCCTGTTTGTGGGAATGTGATAGACAGAGCACAGGACAGAGAAGCTTGTGTGTTTGTATACATGAGAGAGAGAGAGCAAGGGATTGAGAAACTTGTTTGTGTGTATGTGGAAGAGAGAGCTTAAAGTGAAAAGCCTGTGTGTGTGTGTGTGTGTGTGTGTGTGTGTGTGTGTGTATGTGTGAAAGAGTAAGCATGGGAGTGAGAAGTCTGTGTGTATGTATAAGAGAGAGCATGGGAGTAAGAAGCCTGTGTGTGTCTGTGTGTGTGTGTGAGAGAGAGAGAGAGCACATGGGAATGAGAAGCCTGTGTGTGTATGTGTGAGAGGGAGCATGTGAGTGAGAAGCCTGTGTATGGGTATATGTGAAAGAAAGTACAGGAGAGAGAAGCTTGTGTATGTACATATGAGAGAGAGTATGGGATAGAGAAGCTTGTGTGTATCTATGTGGGGGAGAGAGAGCATGCAGTGAGAAGCCTGTGTGTGGGTATGTGTGAAAAAGAGCATGGGAGAGAGAAGCTTCTGTGTGTGTACGAGAGAGAGAGCATGGGATTGAGAAGCTTGTGTGTGTGTGTATGTGTGAGAGAGCAAGGGAATGAAAAGCCTGTTTCTGTGTGTGTGTGTGTGTATATGTATGTATGTGAGACAGCAAGGGAGTAAAATGCCTATGTATATGTATGTGTGTATGTGCGAGAGTATGAGAGTGAGAAGTCTGCGTGTGTGTGTGTGTGTGTGTGTGTGTGTATCTCTGTGTGTGAGAAACAGAGAGAGAGAGCATGGGAGTGAGAAGCCTGTGTGTATATATGTGAAAAAGCATGGGAGAAGCCTCTATGTGTGTGTGTCTGTGTGTTCCATGCACAGGTCTCCAGAGGCAGGCAGAGATCCGGAGTCTCAATACGTGGATAAGACAATGGTGTAAGAAAAAGGGATTCAGTTTTGGAGAAGAGGGAGTGTTTTCCAAAGGGATGGGCTCCACCTTCACCAGAGTGGAACCAGGCTGTTGGCATTAACCTTTAAAAAGGAGATAGAGCAGCTTGTAAACAAGAACAAAGGAGAAAGCTGACAGTCGCTCAGCAGCACACGGTTCAGAGGGAGGTATCTTTGAAGGATAATAATGAAGGAGAGTTACAGCATCCCAACAGAGAGGTTCCAATAAAAGCAAAAGTAGTCCATGTGTCTATCTAAAGAGTGCCCCCTTGTGGCAGAGACATTCTCTGCTGTCGTGGCTGAGGCTGGTATGATGCTAAAAGTTGCTGTGTTGCAAGGCCTCTAGATGGAACCTCACAAGGTGTGCTGTTCAATGCCCTTTTCCTTACTGGGTCTCCTGCACAGGAATGAAATCCAGAACCATTCTAGCAAAGTCTCCCAGGGACAGGGAGAGGAATCAGGGAGAAATTTAGGAAAAAAGGTCCTGAGAGAGGATGTTACCTGGAGTACCTTGGAAATAAACAATTGTTGATGAACAAGTTTAACAAGTTTATTTTTACCAAAAAGAAACGGATTTGAAGTAATCTTGTAGTAAACAATATAAGTATTCAAGTTCTTTAGCATGTACCTTTGGAATAATACTTCAAAAAACGTTTGTTAACCGTAGACAATTAGACAGCAATTCAAAATTGTGCTTTCCACATTTTCTTTTATGGTAGCAGTGCAAAAATAATATTAATAATTCTATTCTCTTATTTCCAAGAACCTTCTGCTGGATTCAACTCCAAGTCACATAAGTATTACTTATATTCTTATGTATTTAGGTCTTCACTTTACTCTGTGTTTAACCTTCAGATCTGTATCATAAGAAATTAAGTCTTTGTGCATACTTTTTCTCTTTTCCAGGCTCTTCTTGTGCAGAGTAGTTAAATCACAAGCAGATTGTGATAAATTGCAGGAAGACCTTGTGAGACTGGAAAATTGGGCATCCAAATGGCAGATGAAATTTAATGTGGAAAAGTGCAAGGTGATGCATATAGGGAAAAATAACCCATGCTATAATTACACGATGTTGGGTTCCATATTAGGTGCTACAACCCAAGAAAGAGATCTAGGTGTCATAGTGGATAACACATTGAAATCGTCGGTTCAGTGTGCTGCGGCAGTCAAAAAAGCAAACAGAATGTTGGGAATTATTAGAAAAGGAATGATGAATAAAACGGAAAATGTCATAATGCCTCTGTATCGCTCCATGGTGAGACCGCACCTTGAATACTGTGTACAATTCTGGTCGCCGCATCTCAAAAAAGATATAATTGCGATGGAGAAGGTACAGAGAAGGGCTACCAAAATGATAAGGGGAATGGAACAACTCCCCTATGAGGAAAGACTAAAGAGATTAGGACTTTTCAGCTTGGAGAAGAGACGACTGAGGGGGGATATGATAGAGGTGTTTAAAATCATGAGAGGTCTAGAACGGGTAGATGTGAATCGGTTATTTACTCTTTCAGATAGTAGAAGGACTAGGGGACACTCCATGAAGTTAGCATGGGGCACATTTAAAACTAATCGGAGAAAGTTCTTTTTTACTCAACGCACAATTAAACTCTGGAATTTGTTGCCAGAGAATGTGGTTCGTGCAGGTAGTATAGCTGTGTTTAAAAAAGGATTGGATAAGTTCTTGGAGGAGAAGTCCATTACCTGCTATTAGGTTCACTTAGAGAATAGCCACTGCCATTAGCAATGGTTACATGGAATAGACTTAGTTTTTGGGTACTTGCCAGGTTCTTATGGCCTGGATTGGCCACTGTTGGAAACAGGATGCTGGGCTTGATGGACCCTTGGTCTGACCCAGTATGGCATTTTCTTATGTTCTTATGTTCTTATGTTCTACAAACCAAGAATCCCTCTTATGGTAAGCATCCTCCTTTTTTCTTTTTGTCTTTTGCGTTTGCTGTTCACTTTCAGTGTTGTCTGTCCCTTTGTGTTATTTTCCTATTGAGCTCAACTGGATTCTGCTAACTTGCTAATCTGACCAGACCTAAGGTGTGATTATTTTTGTAGGTGTATGCACACACTTATCTGGGATCCAAGCTCAGTCCACTGTGATGCATTCTCTGATGCAATGGTCTCTGGCACAGCAACTGTCTCCGCTAGGTGATGTGTCCTGAGGTCGCTGGCATCTGGTCTTCCTCCATCAATGTCTGGCTCCAGATGGGTACCTACTACCTAACTATAACAACTGAAAAACAAAGACTACCTTCCTGGCACCGAGTTATTTTCCACAAGCTAAAAGTCTTTCTGTTGTGGGTGTCCAGCGGCTTGGTGAAACTTTTTTAGCTAGCTAATGAAAATAAATGATAATCAGGAAATCCCTTTCTTTAATTTTGGGGAAACATCAGTTACTTTACACACAAAAAAAAATCCAACTTCCCTCTAATTAGAACAAGCAAAAAAATGACCTCATTCTTGTTCATTTGCCTCTGCTATTAACTACTCTGTCTCTAATTTTCTTTACCTTCAGGGCACAAGAGTCTCTCTGGGATCTAGAATAAAAACTTTTTTTTCTTTCTCTCTTTCAAATCTCCCAGGGACACAGTAATTCAGTAACAGCAGTGTTACTGGATTCTGCGGCTGTTTCCCATGGGTGAAGGTTAGCTCCACCACAAATGCTTTTGGGGCTTGACAGAGCTGATGACCTCCTGATTTCTGCTCAATTCCGCATGTGGAAAATCTCTCTCCCAGAGCAAATCCTTGCTCTATTGATGTCACTATACAATAGTGCCATTTCTAAAAATCTTTACTTTCCCTGAAATTGCTACTCTCAGCCTTCCTACTGACAGGGCAGAGGTGTCAGACACTTCAATTTAATTTTCCTTATATTTTAAAATAGCTTCACTGTCCCAAAACAAGGTTTTAGGGGCTAGTAACCTTACTTTTTAGTGTTCCTACATTAGGCAAATTATTGATAAAAGCCATGAGGCTATCCCCCATGCTTTTGAGCTATATAATACATATACAGAGTACCTGCAGGAAAACCTGACTGGATTCCTGCTTAGACTGAAGTCCCAGCTCAGGGCTTTCCCTGGCCACATAAACATATCAAACCAAACTTGCACAAGTGATGGGGGCTAGCCCTGGTCACCCCAACACTGCTGTGTCGGAGGTGGACCCTTGGGCTGTGGTGGGGTTGATGCAACCCTTAGGTGAGGACCTACGGGTCCCCATCATCGGCAGCTGGAGTGGGCTGAAGGTAGAGGCTGCTGGAGCTTCACCTTTACCAGCCCTCGTTCCCTGTGGGTTGAGCCTTTGGGTGCCGGGGCCGGCAGGACTTAGGTGGGCCTCGAGATAGGTTTGTAAGAGAAGTTGGTTCAGCCCAGAGACAGCAGTCGATAGATGGCATAGTCCTACCCTGGACTGGGTATGGTACTGGAACTCGTGCGCCAATGGAACGGAGAGTAACTGGAGGCGCTCGAGCAAAGTGTTATGGCCACTGGTCGCGACGGTCCGCAACCGGGGCTGACTGTCATGGCCGCCGGCCGC
The DNA here is from genome assembly GCF_901001135.1 of Rhinatrema bivittatum. Taxonomy (NCBI): domain Eukaryota; kingdom Metazoa; phylum Chordata; class Amphibia; order Gymnophiona; family Rhinatrematidae; genus Rhinatrema; species Rhinatrema bivittatum. The sequence goes on along the minus strand of NC_042616.1, from coordinate 339,384,514 downwards.
GGCTGTCTGCGGCCGGGACCAAATGCTCACCCACGGCGCTGAGCTCTCGGAGGCTCCTGCTGGCGCAGGCAGCCTCCCTCAATGTTCTCCCCACGGCCTTGGCCGCTGCTGAAGACCGGCCGCATGGCCCTGCTGAGCCGGGAAGACTCCTCCTCCCCCGGGTTTGTTAGAGCTGCGTGCGCGGCTGAAGAAATTATTTAAAGGGGCCACAACAGGAAGTTGTCATGGCTCCTTCCTGAAACTCCTTCCTTGATGTTAGTATTTAAGGCAAGGTCTGCTCTTCAGACCTTACCTTGGTATTGAGGCACCTTGCTGGGTTTTTCCTGAGCTCCGTGTTCCTGGTTTTGTTCTGCTCTTCATCCTGTTTCTGCTCCTCCTCCCCGTTGGACTGATTCCTTGGCTTTTGACCTTCGGACCGGCTGTTGTAACTCTCTTGGCTTGATCCTGGACTGGCTTTGGACCCTTCTCCTGGTTTGCTCCTGGACTGGCTTCGGACCACTCTCCTGACCTGCTCCTGAACCGGCTTACAACCTTCCTCTTGAATTCGACCCTTGGACCGGCTCTTGACTATTCTTCAACTCCCACTCCTGGACTTGACTATGACCTGCTGGAGACGCCAGCCATCTGGAATCCATGACCTGCAGGAGGCGCCTGCATCCAGACCTACATTCAGTCTTCAGGGAGTCTCCTAAGTCCCAGTGGCCGGGTCCCTATGGGCTCCTCCTGGGGGGGATCGCGAGCTTCCAGGGTGAAGTCTTCATTCAATGTCTGCATCATCAGACCTTGCCCTTCGATGGTAGAGACCTAAAAGGGTTGACTCCCTTTTGGGTAGTGCTGACTCTACCTCAGAACAGGGGTCCACCTTCTGATTCGTAGCAGATTACCAAGGCCATGGACCCGGCAGAGGCTTCAGCTCGCCAGGCCATTCCTGGATTAGCCCAGAAAGTCATGGAGCAGCAATGCATATTAGAATATGGCGTCTTCCTTGGAACAACTCAAAGCCCATCTTGATTCTATAGCTGTGGCTCAGGCAGCCCCTCCACATTACCATTATCATCGATGTTGCAGAGTAATACCCGGTCCATGATTCCATTACCTAGTCCTCTACATTACGCTGGCAAACCTTGCTTGTGCCAGGGATTCCTCGACCAATGCAGCATGCACTTCCATCTTCAAGCCACCCTCTTCCTAGATGATCTTACAAAAACTACATATATCCTGTCTCTGATAGAGGGTAAAGCCCTGGCCTGGGCTTCTCCCTTCTGGCGATGGTCAGATCCAGTCCTACAAAACCTTCCTAAGTTCTTGGAATTGTTTCAAGCGGTATTTAACTATCCAGGGAAACAAGTGGTTGCTGGCATCTGAACTCAATTGGGAGGAGAACTGTTTCTGGTCCATATTTTTGGAGGGCCTGTCATCCAGAATAAAGGATGAAATGGCAGCCCGGGAGTTACCTCAATCATTGGACTCTATCATGGACTTGGTAACCCAGATAGACTGCCGGCTACAGGAAAGAGCTCGTGAGAGATCGAGCAAGAGAAGGCACATGGCGGTTACTACTCCTTCTCATTCTTTTGCTTCCATCTCTCGAAATGCATCTACCCCAGAAGGGATTGTTGAAGAACCTATGCAATTGGGTCATGGTCCTCTCTCTCCTGAGGAATGGCAAAGATGCCACAAGGCAGGCCTCTGCCTATATTGTGGAGGAGCGAGCCATCTCATTGCTTGTTGCCCAACACGTCCTGGAAACTCCCAAGCCTAGGCTCCATTGGGGGAGTAACCCTAGGCATCACTTCTCTGGCTTCCCCACTAACTCTGCATGTCACACTGTGTCTCGGAGATCACCAGTTCTCCACTCTGGCTTTAATAGATTCTGGAGCCGGAGGAAATTTCATTCTGCAAGATGAGGTAGAACAACTACACATTCCTACTCGCCTGTGTCTAAAGCCGTTAATTATATCTTCCATTCAAAGAGATCCCCTGCCGGGGAGGATAACTCATCATACAGGTCCGATGGAGTACCACATTGCACCGAACCACACTGAAAGTATCTCCTTCTATGTCATCCAGAGAGCCATCCATCTTATAGTTCTTGGAATTCCGTGGTTGCAACATCACAATCCACAATTCGACTGGACAACTTTAAAACTTATCCACTGGGGCCCAGCATGCCATGAGACCTGCATTAAAGGATCAAACTCCTCCTGTAGTTTCATCTGCACCTCCCGTTTTGAGGGACTACCATCACAGTACAATCAGTTTGCAGGTGTTTTTTCCAAAAAGGCTGCTGACACTTTGCCTCCACACCGAGAATTTGATTGCAGCATCAATCTGATTCCTGGAGCTACCCCACCTCGTGGTAGGGTCTATCCGTTATCTGCCTTGGAGACCCGTGCTATGTCTGAATATATCCAAGACAACTTACAGAAGGGATTCATTAGGCGCTCTAAATCTCCAGCCGGGGCCGGCTTCTTTGTTGGAAAAAAAGATGGGACCCTGCGTCCATGTATAGATTTCCATTGGCTTAACACCATTACTATCAAAAACCGGTACCCATTACCACTAATAGCTGAATTCTTTGACCGTTTACAGAGGGCCAAAGTGTTCTCAAAGTTGGATCTTCAAGGAGCGTATAATCTTATCAGGATTCGATAGCGTGACGAGTGGAAGACGGTTTTCAACACCAGAGATGGACATTATGAATATCTTGTCATGCCTTTCGGATTGACTAATGCTCCGGCAGTATTTCAGCATTTCATTAATGAGATATTCCGAGACTTGCTTTATGTCTGTGTTGTAGTCTATCTAGACGACATTTAGATTTTTTCTTCTAATTTACAGACGCATCAACAACACATTATTCTGGTTTTACAACGTCTAAGAGAAAATCATCTCTATGCAAAGATTGAAAAATGCATTTTCGAACAAGAGTCCTTACCATTTCTGGGGTATATGATCTCCAAACAAGTCTTTCAAATGCATCCCTCTAAATTGAAATGTATTCTAGAATGGCCTCAACCTAACAGTTTACGTGCGCTCCAGCACTTTCTTGGATTCGCTACCTACTATCGTGGTTTTATTCAGAATTTCTCCAAATTAGCTGCACCTCTCACGGCTCTTACTCGCAAAGGGGCAAACATTAAGTCCTGGCCTTTAGAGGCTGAAGAAGTGTTCCGGGCGCTCAAGAACTCTTTCCTCAAAAAACCTTGCCTTCAGCATCCTGACCCCAGTTTGTGGTAGAGGTGGATGCATCAGCTGAAGGGATAGGAGTTGTCTTAAGCCAGAATGACACCACAGGAACTTCTCATCCTTGCTCATATTTTACTAGGAAATTTTCATCAGCTGAACATAATTACTCAGTCGGCGACAAAGAGCTTCTTGCCATTAAACTGGCATTTGAAGAGTGGTGGCAGTGGCTACACCAGGTTCTTATGGTCTACACTGACCATAAGAACCTGGTGTAGTTCCAACAGGCCCAACGTCAAGCTCGGTGGGTGCTGTTTTTCACATGCTTCAATTTTGAACTGCGATATCGACCTGCTAACAAGAATATTAAGGCAGATGCCTTATCCTGATCCTTCTCTGCAGAGGATATTGATGAGTCTATTCAACATATTATAGACCCGGCTTGCATCACACTTTCTGCGACATTTACCGTCCCACCTGGTAAAACAGTGGTACCTAAGAGACTGCATAATAAAGTACTCGCCCGGGGGCACGATTTGCAGTTAGCCGGAACCCGGGAAGAGCTCGGACGCAAACACTCCTTCAACAATACTATTGGTGGCCTGAGATGCACAAGGATATTCGAGCATATGTAGCCTCTTGCCCAACCTGTGTGTAACACAAGATTCCTACTGGGAAGACTTGGGGGCTTTTACAGCCGTTACCTATACCCAAGAAACCTTGGACACATATTTCCACTGACTTTATTGTGGATCTTCCACCATCAGAGGGCAGCACAGTAATATGGGTAGTAGTGGATCGATTTTCAAAAATGGCCCACTTTATCCCTCTACCCTCCCTCCCGTCCGCTCCTTGCTAAGCCCAGCTATTCATGCTTCATATCTTCCGTCTCCATGGACTTCCTCAACACATCACATCCGATCGTGGACCTCAATTTACGGCCCATTAATGGCTCAATCTCTGTCAGATGTTTCGCATTTCTCTGGATTATACCACTGCGTTTCATCCACAAGCAACTTGCTGTTAATATATATATACATTTCCTTACCCCTTGTGGAGGACCAAGGCTGATGGAGGTGGGAGAACCTTGAAGTAATGAAATATAATGCAAAATTCTCAGGCAAAGCCACGCGCCCCTTAGGCATGCACAGCTTTGGCAGCATGTTGGCAGCATCGGCGCGCTTCTGCGAGCTGATTTTTATGGCTCTTCCTCAGTGTCATCCAGTCAACTAAGTGCACAATAAATTTGATTTGGTCGTGGTTATAATAGCTTCATTTATTTTAAATGGTGACTCCTTCTTTACATCCCACACAGATAAGACATACAGTTTAACAGCAGTCCCCGACACAGTCCCGTGTTTCGCCTGTCGGCTGCTTCGGGGGGATTCTTAGTATATCTTAGTGGTTACAATCTTACAGGTCTGCAGGAGCTGTGTCAGCCAGAAGTGACATCAGAGATACACCAATCAGATACCTGGGTCTCCGAATCATCTGGTAAATGTTCAGATAGCAGGGCGGCACCTTTTTCAGGCCAGGACTTCTCCCTCCTCCAAACACTCGGTCCCAGTCTGCGCGCCGCTGTGAGCTGATTTTTATGGCTTCTCCCCGACGTCGGCCAGAAGTGACATCCCAGATACACCGATCAGTTACCTGGGTCTCTGAATCAACTGGTAAATGTTCAGATAGCTGAGCGGCACCTCTTTCAGGCCAGGACGTCTTCCTCCTCCAAACACTCGGTCCCAGTCTGCGCGCCGCTGTGAGCTGATTTTTATGGCTTCTCCCCGACGTCGGCCAGAAGTGACATCCCAGATACACCGATCAGTTACCTGGGTCTCCGAATCAACTGGTAAATGTTCAGATAGCAGAGTGGCACCTCTTTCAGGCCAGGACTTCTTCCTCCTCCAAACACTCAGTCCCCAAAAATTATTTCTTAATGACAGGGAGGAGCAACTTTGTGAGAGGGTGGTGCTTTATGTCCAGGATGGCATAGAGTTCAACAGGATAATGGTCCTGCAAGAGAATAAATGCACAATAGAATCTTTATGGGTAGAAATCCCATGTGTGTTGGGGAAGAGTATAGCGATAGGAGTATACTACCATCCCCCTGGCCAAAATGAAATATTAATAGAAATTAGGGAAGCTAATTTCTTGATAGTGCAGTAATAATGGGAGATTTCAATTACCAAATATACACAAATGTGGAACCCAAACAAACTTCAAAAATTAGCCTATGAAGGTGTCAGCAAGCCTTGACGTTATGTGTCACTTTTCAATTAGACACTAACCGGTCTTATCGATCATTCACCTTCCTCATTTTTTTATTGCAACAATTTTTTCTTTTTTTCTTTTTCAATAGATAAAAATGTCCTCCGTTTACATTAACCAGAATGACTCTTTCAAAAATAGTTAAACAGCATTGCCCTACACGGGCCGGTGTTTCGCTGGGTAAGCTTCCTCAGTGGTCCATTGGTTCACACAATCCTTGTAATACATGTTCAGTTTGTCATTCTTCTATGACCATTCAAGAACAATTGATTGTTTCATCTGGTTACAAAATTTTTCTGCGATTTGATACTACTTGTGATTCATCCATGGTTGTATATCTAATTGAATGTCCATGTTCCTTACTGTATATTGGGAAGACGAAGCGTATTTTAAAAACACGCATGATCGAGCATCGCTCTAATATTAAAAATGCAAGAGTGAATGAACCATTAGTGTCACATTGTTTGGATAAGGGACATACTTTTGAGGACTTGCGTTTCTGTGCAATAGATCATGTTTCTTTACATTGGCGCAGTGGCGACCGTGAGCGCATTTTATTACAATCAGAGCAACGTTGGATCTATCGTTTAAAAACTGTTTCTCCATTAGGATTAAATAATGAACTGGATTTACATGCATTTTTGGGTTAATTTCAATCACCATTGACAGATTTTTCTTTGGCAGAATGACTACGTCATTAATGATGGCTGACGTCAATTCAAAATGGCGTATTTAAAGGGACGCCAGCCTCGGTCCCGGTTCCTCCGTTTTGTTTCTTCTGTAAGATGGTTGAGACGTCTGGTCCCGTTGAAAAAGGTAGCCAAGGTGGTTTAAGATAAGTACTTGTTTTCATTCCTTCCTTTATATTATTAATTGTACATTTTTATAATCTTTTTTAGATAAATGGCTCTTGTAACAATTATCTTTATATGCCCCTGAGGAAGCTTACCCAGCGAAACACCGGCCCGTGTAGGGCAATGCTGTTTAACTATTTTTGAAAGAGTCATTCTGGTTAATGTAAACGGAGGACATTTTTATCTATTAAAAAAGAAAAAATTGTTGCATTAAAAAAATGAGGAAGGTGAATGATCGATAAGACCGGTTAGTGTCTAATTGAAAAGTGACACATAACGTCAAGGCTTGCTGACACCTTCATAGGCTAATTTTTGAAGTTTGTTTGGGTTCCACATTTGTGTATATTTGTTTCTATATTGTGGTGAACCACCGACTCCTTTGTGTGAGTAAGATTTCAATTACCCCAATATTGACTGGGTAAATGTAAAAGTTAGGACATGCTAGAGAGATAAAGTTCCTGGATGGAATACATGACAGCTTTATGGAGCATTTGTTTCAGAAACCAATGAGAGAGAGAGCTATTTTAGATCTCATTTTTAGTGGAGCTCAGGATTTGGTGAGAGAGGTAACGGTGGTAGGGTCTCTTGGCAATAGTGATCATAACATGATTAAATTTGAATTAATGACTGGATGGGGGACAATAAGTGAATCCACAGCTCTAGCATTAACCTTTCAAAAGGGAAACTTTAATAAAATGAGAAAAATTGTTAGAAAAAACTGAAAGGTGCAGCCTCAAAGGTTAATAGTCTACAACAGGTGTGGAGATTGTTAAAAAAATATCATCTTAGAAGCACAGTCCAGATTTATTCCACGCATTAAGAAAGGTGGAAGGAAGGCCAAACAATTGCCAGTATGGTTAAAAGGTGAGGTGAAAGAGGCTATTTTAGCTTAAAGATCTTCCTTCAAAAATTGGAACAAGGAACCATCTGAAGAAAATAGTTAAAAGCATAAGCATTGGCAAATAAAATGAAGAATTTCATAATGCTTCTATATCACTCCATGGTGAGAACGCACCTTGAATACTGTGTGCAATTCCGATCACCGCATCTCAAATAATATTTATTTATTTATTTATTTATTTATTTGGAGACTTTTATATACTGGTATTAGTAGGGACATCATACCGGTTCACATTTGAACAGCAGGTTTGAAAGTACATATTAACAGGGAGAAAGAACTGGGAGGGGGATAACACAAGAGCAGCGTAGAAAGATATAGTTGCACTGGAGAAAGTACAGATAAGGGCAACCAAAATAATAAAGGGCATTGAATGGCTCCCCTATGAGGAAAGGCTAAAGAAGTTAGTGCTGTTCAGCTTGGAGTAGAGACATTACTTGGTTCATGAGAATTTGAAACTTCTAACGCGATATCAGTTTGAGGTTATTTTGAAGAGAGTGTTGGAGGTAATCGGTTTGGAAGTGGCATGTTTTGGCACACATTCTTTCCAAAACGGTGCTGCTACTTCAGTGGCTGTTTCGGGGCTTTCATGTAAAATAATTCAGTGGATTGTTTTATTATGTATGTAAACTTGTAAACCGTCAAGACGGTAGGGATGTGCAGAGCAAAATTTTATGTTCATATTTTTTATGTCCGAAAGGGAGTCCCACTTGCGGCCAATATGGACATAAAAAAAATCCAATGAGTTGGGTATATGTACATATGTGCAAAAAAAAAATTTAAACCCCCTCACCCTCCTTAATCCCCCCCCCAGACTTACCACAACTCCCTGGTGATCGAGCGAGGAGTGAGGACGTCATTTCTGCAATCCTTGGCGAGAAGCATGTGACGTCGGCGGCACGTCGAGTGACGCTGGCGTCACGTGATTCCCGGCTCGTTCGCGCCGGACGGCTCGTTCGGCCCAAAAAGAACTTTTGGCCAGCTTGGGGGGGCCTCCTGACCCCCCCAAGCTGGCCAAAAGTTCTTTTTGGGCCGAACGAGCCGTCCGGCGCGAACGAGCCGGGAATCACGTGACGCCAGCGTCACTCGACGTGCCGCCGACGTCACATGCTTCTCGCCAAGGATTGCAGAAATGGCGTCCTCACTCCTCGCTCCATCACCAGGGAGTTGTGGTAAGTCGGGGGGGGGGGATTAAGGAGGGTGAGGGGGTTTATATTTTTATTTTGGCTCAACAATCGCGATTTCCCACATATCGAACATATCTATGTTCGATATGTGGGAAATCCGATCGTTTATGTCGAATCAATTTTTTAAGTAAAAAAAAAATATGAGTTGCGTTTTACTAATGCGGTCAATCCGAATGCACACCCCTACAAGACGGACACGTAAGTGACCCCATGTGCGGTATATAAAAAACTTTTAAATAAAAAAAAAAAAAAATGGAATTCAGGTATTTTTCAGGTATATGTAGGGTCGGGGCAGGTTGATTCATAGATACTTTCACTGTATTATTTATTTTGTTTTTCTCAGCTTCCTCTTTTGGTAATTGCACAGTGTGGATTGTTGGGCATTCTTATCTGGCTTGGGGCATTAAGTATGCTTGTCGGCGTCTGTATGGCCCTCATCTTAGACTGGCTGTTAGAAGAGTAGTGGTACACTGGCTGGGCTGCAGAGGAATGCGTTGAAATAAGTTGCTGCCTTACCTGCGAGGGTTATTAAATTCTGAGGCCTGGCTGGATATATTGTTTGGTGGAAATGATTTGGGCCAATGGTCTTGCCGATGGTTGGTGGACACTGTGTGTAAGGATTTTGCATCATTCCAAGGTCTGCTGTGATGGATCAATTTTTATGGGGTGTTGTTGGGCTAAGGCTAACTGACAGATCGGTGCATGGTTGTGTGCGCAAGAGGGGAGGCATATTATACACATGTGTGCTTGAGATGTCTGTAAGGGCCTGATGGTGTTCACCTGTCTGACATTGGCCTTGATTTGTTTTTGAATACCTTGCAGGAGACCTTGGAGAATTTTATTTCAGGGATCATAGGCCACACCTTGTCGTAGGGTCAAGGAAAAAACTTTGGCTTTCCCATGCCTGTGGCAGGTTATCAGAAAGATTGGGTTACTTATTGGGTTGTACAGATCAAGTAGCTGGGACAGTTGGTTGGTCAGAGATGAAGTTTGCTTCTGTGCTGTGACTGGGCAATTTCTTTTGTTGTTTCTTTCAGTTACCTTTTCTCTGCAATCATTACCACAAATTTCTTGTGGTGGCAGGCAGCATCCTGCCCTCTCACCCTCTAATTAGTTTTGTTACTGTATAGGGGATGGTGATTGTTGCAGCTGGTGGGGTAGCTGGTTATCCGAGCTTGTAGAGACCAAGCAGCTGGGATAGTTGGTTGGTCAGAGATGAAGTTTGCTTCTTTGCTGTGACTGGGTTCAGTCACTCGGAGGTGGGTGGTTCCTTGCTGGTCTGTGGTGGGGACTGCTTTGGGGATGGCTGGTGCTGTCATTGAACCTACAGGCCTTGGGGCCTGGGAGTGGTTGCAGCTTGCTGTGGGTGGCAGTTGACCACTGAGGCTGTTTTTTGCGAACAAGCTTGAGTACATATATTAAGATATTGTTATATTGTTAATAAAATTGTGGCCTTTTGATCTCAAAAGTGAATTGTGTCTGTCTTCTGTTTGAGTGACATTGTTAGGAGGGTGGCGGGAAGAAGGGGACATTCTGGGTACCCATGTTATGGCCACACCACTGGTTCCAGGGCCCCCTCCTTCCCCCACCCCAACCCTTAGCAGCCTTCCACCCTTCTGGTACCTTAAATTTAGGCTTGTTATCAACCCGGATCACAGTTGTGGCTTACTGCAATATGGGCCAGTGCTTTTGCTATCACTAAGCAGCTATGATGCAAGCATACTCTTCCAGTGTAGCTCCTAGAAGTGCTACAATGGAAGACCACCCTGTCTTTTACACATATGGTCAAATATAACCTCTGCCCACCTACTTTCATACACATACCCTCACCCTTCCTATCCTCTCATTTTCATTCCCCCTGCCCACACCCTCTCTCCTTCACACACACATACTTCCAAGCAGAGCCAGTGCAAGGGTCATAGGTACCCTAGGCAGACATACAGATTTGCGCACACACACACACACACACACACACACACTTGCTCGCATCATATGCTGCAGCCCTGATGTTGCTCCCAATGCTCTATTACACTGCCTAACTACCTCATCAGATGACCATGCTGCCGTGCTTGGTGGCAGAGACTCCTACTACCTTCCAACATGCATGCTTGACTGCCAATTCTCCACCACCTTCCGGCCCCAACTACAGTTGTTTTTCTTTCATCCATCCCTTGTTGACCCCGTTTCAAAGCCAGTTTGAACACTAGGCCCCCACCCCCAAATTGCCGGCGCTCTAGGTGGCCATTGAGTCCGCCTAGTGCTTCTACCAGCCTGCTCCCAAGCCCCCCGCCTATCACCTCTTGTTTTCTCTCACACACATTCCATTGCCCACCCCTATTTCACACACAACTCTACCCTCTACCCACCTCCAACTTGTATACACACACACCCCTACTATGTCCACCTGACAGCCTTGTTTCCAACCCTTGCCATTTCTTCACCACACTCCTCCCTTTTCAAAGTGCATGTCTCCCAGCTCCTCTTCACTCTCTGCTCTGAATTTGGCTGATGTATTCCATGACAAGATTCTCAAGATTAATCTTGAGCTCTCCACAGACCCTCTCCATCTCCCCTATTTAATTCCTCATCTCTTCCTTTAGCCCCTGCCACCCATTCTTCCTTTTCTGAAATCACTGAAATGAAAATTACCCACCTTTTCTCCTCCTCCTTCAAACTCACTACTTGTTCCTCTGACTCGATTCCTACTAGGCTCCTCGGTTCTGTTTCCCTCCAGTCATCCCTTCCATCTTTCACATCCTCAGTCTATCACTTTCAACTGCAACAACTCCCATAGCTTTTAAGCACTCTGTGATCATATCCCACCTTACTGGACCCTACCTGTCCTGCTATTATTGTCCTATCTCTCTCCTCCCTATCACATTAAACCTACTTAAACATGCTATTGTTGTCAAATTGACTTTCTCCTGACCTGCCATGAGTCTAAGAAAAATTTAAAAATCCCATAGTGAGTCAACAAATATCTCTGACCACTTTCCTGCTGCATTTTCATTGAAGCTAGACCATTTCAGTACAAGAGAGGAAACAGTATTTAAATATCAGTATATTACAGGACCCAATAGTGAAAATTAAATACAGAATTAATATTTTAGTGAGAATACTATGCACAGAGGATTGTATTTTGCAAATGGTCTGGGACACGAGCCAAGCAGTGAATAGGGGTGTCATCATCTCCAAAGTTCTAGCTCTGAAGAAGAAGGATAAGGAAAATATTTTAAATTTAGAGAAGGAAATTAATGAGCAAATGTAGTTTCTATGACATGAATATCTGCAGTCTTTAATTAAAGCAAAGCATAATCTTAATAGAATTTTCTCCACAAAGGTAGAACATGTAGTTTACAGGACCCGGTGCAGTTTTTATGCATAAGGAAACAAATGTAGCAGGATGTTAGCACGTTTAATTAAATACCAAATCAGAAATAGAACTTTTTCTATATTACATAATGAGAAAAGAGAATTCATCACTGACCTTAAACTCATTAGTGAAATTTCAGCTGCTCACTGTATGAATTTATATTCAGCTGCGAAGAAAAATATTTCTTACAAGCAGAAGAATCATTATAAGGATCTACAAATTTCATGCGTCTAGGCAGACAATGGAATGCTATTTCAAAGGGATCAAACTGCCAAACTACAGAGTTAGGTGGCTAGATCAAAGCCCTTGAAAACCTACCACCACTGAGCATCTAAATTTAACTATCTACTTTCACTAAGTAGATAAATTTAGACTCACAAATTCTGGCCATTTCTGGGACAGGGTTGGGTCAAGGTAAGGAACTTAGTCATCTAGTGCTACATTTTAGCATCAGCCTGCTAAGTTAAGTAGCTATTCCTAATCTATCCCATTATCAGTGTGTTCCTGGACTTGCTGATAACCTCCACAGCTCCCAAGCCCTGATCTTGGACCAGCTGGTAACTCTCCATCCTTACATAAGAACACAAGATATGCCATACTGTGTCAGAGCAAGGGTCCATCAAGCCCAGGATCCTTTCTCCAACAGTGGCCATTCCAAGTCACAAGTACTGGCAAGTACTCAAACATTAAATAGATCCCAAGCTACTAAAGAGATTGTCCTACTGGGCATGAGCATCGTACCTGATTCCTGCTTCCGCAAGTTTAAAAAGATTTCTTTCTATTTTTCCAAGATATATTGCTCTCTGTTCTATCAGTTCTAAATCTGTTATTCTGTTGTGTGACTGTATAATTGAGTTCTGAATAGAGATCTTCTGCTCTTACTATCTGGCTAGTGTGTGGTTTTTAAGCAAAAGGGGAAAAAAGGTGGAATAATAATTGCTTGTAGTGGGAATTTGCTAGCAATTATTCTAATTTCCAAGTCTGTTATTGAATTAAACTAGGAATATTGGCTCTACTAGAAATCTGGAGACCTCTGAAAGTAATTTGAAACTAAAGTGTCCACTGTTTAATCCCGTCCTACCCTACCCCACTACCCTACTACCCACCCACCCCTAGGCTTGTTCTTCTAATATAGTCCACCTGGATAACGAATTAAAAACAAGATAATTTAGAAATTTAGCAATTCCTTAGGTGTTCTCCATCAAATTAATTGAGCAAAATGAAAGCTATCCAATCTAACAACTGTGGAGCCTTTATTTTGAAGCAAATCATCTGGAAATTTAGGGCTTGCTCTATTTGTTCAGAACTCTCTTCCATGAAAGAGGAATTGGCTCACCTTAAGGCTGAATTAGCTGCAATAAAAAAATATAAGCAATTAACAAGGAATCCACATCCACTCTACATTATAATTCAGGAATCATTTCACCATTATCAAGGAGAACGCGAAAGCCCATGAAAAAGTGCTTTATAGTGGGTACAGGTAGAACAAAACATGTGACCCAAAGACACCCATCCTTCACAAGTGTACAGCCCTCATGTTCCCCCCTCCCCTCCCCCCACTTACAAGTAGCAAACAGTAACCCAGGAACAAATGGATTACTGTGGACTCTGGGATGAGGAGACACACGCTGTCTCAAGTGACACAAATACAAAATGGCTTCTCTGTACTACACAATGAAGAAGCTAAAGTGATGGAGATTGCAGAGGCATCAGAAAAGAAGGAAGAAACCCAATGCATGCAAAAATTCCAGAATACAAACAATAACCATCAGAGCAAGCTCATTGTGCTGGGTGACTACATCATCAGAGGCACTAATTTGGGAACTCTTTTTGAGGGGAACACTATAGTTAAAAGCTTTCTGGGATCTTCGTCCAGTAGAAACGCTATTCAAATAATCAATGCGATCAAAGAAGAAAGCAAGGACTCTGAGGTTGATATTATCATCCATCTGGGAACCAACGGCCTTGCTAGAAACAGCATCCAAGTGTTACAGAGAGACTGCCAGTCTCTGGCAAAGCAGATTAATCACATGGTGAAGACTATTGCCTTTTCAGAAGTCTTACCTGTTCATGGAAAGGGAGACTAAGGGGGTAATTTACTAAAGGTTTTCTCCCATTTTGTGTCTATGGGAAAAATGCTTGGAAAATGACCCCCTAAGCCACATAGAGAACTTCAATGCATGGCTCAAAACTTGGTGCAAGGAACAACGTTTTGGATATATTGGAGGATGGGGCAATTTATGGAACAGTAAAGGACTCTTATATCTGTCTGTGGCAGGAAAAAGGATATTAAGGGATACATTCAAATCCTATGCCATAAGGCATTTAAACTAAACAACGGGGGTGGCTGGAGGACATTGGAACATCACCCCCCAACAATAACAAAAACAAAAACAAATACAAAAACAAAGGAAAAGGGTGAAGGGGATAACAAAAGTCAGCTGTATAAGGCAAAAAACAAGTCCAAGAAAAGTAGTAAACAGAATGAGAGAAACTGGAAAGCTATAAGCACAAATGCTCATAGTCTGGGCAATAAAATCCCAGACCTGCAAGCCCTAATGGTGGAGGCGGACTTGGACATTGTTGCTGTTACGGAGACATGGTTCATGGAATCTCATGATTGGGATATGGCCATACTGGGCTATAAGGAAGGACAGAGAGGACAGAAAAGGGGAGGAGTAGCTCTTTATGTCAAAAACAATATCCAGGCAACTGAACTACAAGGAATAGGGGGTAGAGAAGAAGCATTATGGGCCGACATAAAAAAAGAGGAATGTGCATCCATTTTTACTGGAGTGGTTTACAGGCCTCCAACTCAAATGGAAGAACTAGAAGAGAGCTGACTGAAGGCATCCAAAAGGTGGGAAGGAAGGGAGATGTGTTGACTGTTGGAGATTTTAATCTGCTGGACGTAGACTGGAGGATCCCTTCTGTGGAATCTAACAGAAGTAGAGAGATAATAGATGGCCTGCAAGGGGCTCTGTTCAAATAAATGGTAATGGAACTCACGAGGGAAGGAGCTATTCTCGACTTAGTGCTCAAAAACAGAGATAGCATCTCAATTGTCCGGGTGGGAGCCCACCTTAGCACCAGTGATCATCAAATGGTATTGTTTGATATTGCAAATAGGATAGGGAGAAGTCACACTAAGACCCAAGTTTTGAACTTCAAAAATACAGACTTTATTGAAATAGGAAAATTCCTGGAGATGGAACTTGAAGACTGGGAGAAAATGGGAGAAGTGGAACAACTGTGGGCCAAACTAAAAGGAGCAATTACAAAGGCAACTAATCTTTACATTAGAAAAGTAAACAAAAGCAAGAGAAATAAGAAACCTATCCAGTTCTCAAAGGAGGTGGCTGATAAAAATAAAAAGAACAGCGTTCCAGAAATATAAAGGATCCCAAAAAGAGGAACACAGGAGAGAATATTTGGTTAAACTGAGAGAAACGAAGAAAGTAATCAGGAAAGCAAAAGGTCTGGCAGAAGAAAGGATTGACAAAGAGGTAAACAGAGGTGACAAAACATTTTTCAGATACATCAGAGAAAGGAGAAAGGTCTGAAGTGGTATAGTGAAACTGAAAGGTGAAAAGGATCAATGTGTGGAAAGGGATGACGAAAAGGCGGAAATATTAAACAAATACTTCAGTTAGGTGTTCACTAAGGAAGACCCTGGAGAAAGACCATTGCTGGTTAACAAGGCTGCGGATGGGGGTGGATTTTACGAATCCCTGTTTACAGGAAGAGAATATATGGGAACAGCTAAGAAGACTGAAAGTGGACAAAGCCATGGGGCCTGAAGAGATTCATCTGAGGATACTGAGGGAGCTCAGAGATGTGCTGGGGGGATCCACTGAGTGACCTGTTCAATATATCCCTGGAAACGGGAGTTGTGTCAAGTGACTGGAGAAGAGCAGAGGTGGTCCCACTTCACAAGAGTGGGAGCAGAGAGGAGGCTGGAAATTGACAGGCTGGTTAGCCGCACCTCAGTGGTGGGAAAATTAATGGACACTCTACTGAAAGAAAGGATAATGAACTACTTACAATCTGGTGGCTTGCTCGATCCATGACAGCATGGATTCACCAGAGGAATGTCATGTCCGATGAATCTGATTGATTTCATTGATTGGGTGACTAGATAATTGGATCAAGGCAGAGCGCTCAATGTGATGTACTTGTATTTTAGTAAACCCCTTGATACAGTCCCGCATAGAAGACTCATGAACAAAATGAGAAGCTTGGGAGTGAGCGCCAAGGTGGTGGCTTAGATTACAAACCAGTTGACAGATAGAAGACAGCATGTGTTGGTAAATGGAACCTATTCTGAAGAGAGAACGGTGTTAAGTGGAGTGCCGCAGGCATCGGTGTTGGGACTGGTTCTGCTCAAAGTCTTCTATGATAAGGGATAGAAGATAAAGTTTGTCTATTTGAGGATGATACTAAGATCTGCAACAGAGTGACATGCCGGAAGGAGTGTAGAGAATGAGACATGATTTAAGGAAGCTTGAAGAGTTGTCGAAGATATGGCAACTGAGATTTAATGCCAAGAAGTGTAGAGTCATGCATCTGGGATGCGGTAATCTGAAGGAACTGTATGCGATGGGGGGGTGAAGCACTGCTGTGCACTGAACAGATCTTGGGGTGATAGTGTCTAGTGATCTAAAGATAGCGAAGCAATGTGACAAGGCGATAGCTAAAGCTAGAAGAATGCTAGGCTGCATAGAGAAAGGAATATCTAGTAAGAAAAAGGAAGTGATAATCCCCTTGTATGATAATCCCCTTGGTGAGGCCTCACCTGGAGTACTGTGTTTAGTTCTGGAGACCGTGTCTCAAAAGGAATAGAGACAGGTTGGAGTCGGTCCAGAGAAGGGCAACCAAAATGGTGGGAGGTCTCCATCAAATGACTTATGAGGAGAGGTTGAAGGACCTAAATATGTACACCCTGGAGGAAATGATGAGCAGAGGAGATATGATACAGACCTTCAAATACTTGAAAGGTTTTAATGATGCACGATCAACAACAAACCTTTTCCATAGGAAAGAGATCAGTAGATTTAGGGGCCACGAGATGGAACTCCAGGGAGGATGATTCAGAATCAATGTCAGGAAATATTTCTTCACGGAGAGGGCGATGGATGCCTGGAATGCCCTTCCAGAAGAGGTGGTGAAGACAAAAATGGTGAAAGATTTCAAAAGGGCATGGGATAAACACTGTGGATCCCTAAAGGCAAGAGGAGGGAAATGAAGTAAGAGGCATGGGAGTAGCTTGCTGGTGCAGGGATGTGAATCGTTTTTTAACGATTAAAATTATCGTCCGATAATTTTAATATCGTCTTAAATCGTTATAGAACACGATACAATAGAAATTCTAACGATTTATCGTTAAAAATCGTTAAATCGTGTTAGTGCGCACTAACTCCAAGTTAGTGCGCACTAACTCGAGTTAGTGCGCACTAACTGAAAATGATACAAATTGACACTTTCCAGGTCAGTAAAGGTCAGTTAGGAATGAATATGTGTTCCTATTGGCTGGCTGCCCTCTTATCTATTGATGTTAACCAGGTTCCCACTGAGGTGATGGTTGGGGGGATGGGAAATGGAAATGGAAACTCAGGAACACTAACAGAAAATGATACAAATTATTGACACTATCCAGGTCAGTAAAGGTCAGTTAGGAATGAATATGTATTCCTATTGGCTGGCTGCCCTCTTATCTATTGATGTTACCAAGGTTCCAACTGAGGTGATGGTTGGGGGGATGGGAAATGAAAACTGTTGGTAGTTGACAAAAAAAGTAATGTGATCAGTCAATATGACTAGAACCTGTGCCCTATTCCTGATACCAGGGGTGTTGTGATCTTCCTGCACTCAGTGCCCTATCCCTGATACCAGTCTGAGACAGCTCCCTCCCTGCATTACTAGAGAGAGGCTGGCTTCACAGACAGGGGGGAGCTGCCTGACCCTCACTCCTGACTTCCCCCATGTCCCAGCTAGTGAATGGTGTGTGGGTGAGGGGGGGGGAGGATGGTGAAGT
The DNA here is from genome assembly GCF_901001135.1 of Rhinatrema bivittatum. Taxonomy (NCBI): domain Eukaryota; kingdom Metazoa; phylum Chordata; class Amphibia; order Gymnophiona; family Rhinatrematidae; genus Rhinatrema; species Rhinatrema bivittatum. Next base: position 339,366,717 of record NC_042616.1, on the reverse strand, counting down.
CTGAGACAGCTCCCTCCCTGCATTACTAGTGAGAGGCTGGCTTCACAGACAGGGGGGAGCTGCCTGACCCTCACTCCTGACTTCCCCCATGTCCCAGCTAGTGAATGGTGTGTGGGTGAGGGGGGGGGGGAGGATGGTGAAGACTGAGACAGCTCCCTCCCTGCATTACTAGTGAGAGGCTGGCTTCACAGACAGGGGGGAGCTGCCTGACCCTCAGTCCTGACTTCCCCCATGTCCCAGCTAGTGAATGATGTGTGGGTGAGGGGGGGGGGGGAGGATGGTGAAGTCTGAGACAGCTCCCTCCCTGCATTACTAGTGAGAGGCTGGCTTCACAGACAGTGGGGAGCTGCCTGACCCTCACTCCTGACTTCCCCCATGTCCCAGCTAGTGAATGGTGTGTGGGTGAGGGGGGGGGGGAGGATGGTGAAGTCTGAGACAGCTCCCTCCCTGCATTACTAGTGAGAGGCTGGCTTCACAGACAGGGGGGAGCTGCCTGACCCTCACTCCTGACTTCCCCCATGTCCCAGCTAGTGAATGGTGTGTGGGGGAGGGGGGGGGGAGGATGGTGAAGTCTGAGACAGCTCCCTCCCTGCATTACTAGTGAGAGGCTGGCTTCACAGACAGGGGGGAGCTGCCTGACCCTCACTCCTGACTTCCCCCATGTCCCAGCTAGTGAATGGTGTGTGGGTGAGGGGGGGGGGGGGAGGATGGTGAAGTCTGAGACAGCTCCCTCCCTGCATTACTAGTGAGAGGCTGGCTTCACAGACAGGGGGGAGCTGCCTGACCCTCACTCCTCCGGGGTATTGTGATCTTCCTGCACACAGTGCCCTATCCCTGATACCAGGGGTGTTGTGATCTTCCTGCATGCAGTGCCCTATCCCTATTAATACCAGGAGTGTTGTGATCTTCCTGCACGCAGTGCCCTATCCCTAATACCAGGGGTGTTGTGATCTTCCTGCACACAGTGCCCTATTCCTGATACCAGGAGTGTTGTGATCTTCCTGCATGCAGTGCCCTATCCCTGATACCGGGATGTGTGCAAGAAGATCCCAACACCCCCGGTATCAGGAATAGGGCACTGTGTGCAGGAAGATCACAACACCCCTGGTATTAGGGATAGGGCACTGTGTGCAGGAAGATCACAACACTCCTGGTATTAATAGGGATAGGGCACTGTGTGCAGGAAGATCACAACACCCCTGGTGTCAGGGTTAGGGCACTGTGTGCAGGAAGATCACAACACCCCTGGTGCCAGGGTTAGGGCACTGTGTACAGGAAGATCACAACACTCCTGGTATTAATAGGGATAGGGCACTGTGTGCAGGAAGATCACAACACCCCTGGTGCCAGGGTTAGGGCACTGTGTGCAGGAAGATCACAACACTCCTGGTATTAATAGGGATAGGGCACTGTGTGCAGGAAGATCACAACAACCCTGGTGCCAGGGTTAGGGCACTGTGTGCAGGAAGATCACAACACTCCTGGTATTAATAGGGATAGGGCACTGTGCGCAGGAAGATCACAACACCCCTGGTGCCAGGGTTAGGGCACTGTGTGCAGGAAGATCACAACACTCCTGGTATTAATAGGGATAGGGCACTGTGCGCAGGAAGATCACAACACCCCTGGTGCCAGGGTTAGGGCACAGTGTGCAGGAAGATCACAACACTCCTGGTATTAATAGGGATAGGGCACTGTGTGCAGGAAGATCACAACACCCCTGGTGCCAGGGTTAGGGCACTGTGTGCAGGAAGGTCACAACACTCCTGGTATTAATAGGGATAGGGCACTGTGTGCAGGAAGATCACAACACTCCTGGTATTAATAGGGATAGGGCACTGTGTGCAGGAAGATCACAACACCCCTGGTGCCAGGGTTAGGGCACTGTGTGCAGGAAGATCACAACACTCCTGGTATTAATAGGGATAGGGCACTGTGTGCAGGAAGATCACAACACTCCTGGCATTAATAGGGATAGGGCACTGTGTGCAGGAAGATCACAACACTCCTGGTATTAATAGGGATAGGGCACTGTGTGCAGGAAGATCACAACACCCCTGGTGCCAGGGTTAGGGCACTGTGTGCAGGAAGATCACAACACTCCTGGTATTAATAGGGATAGGGCACTGTGTGCAGGAAGATCACAATACCCCTGGTATCAGGGTTAGGGCATAAGTTCTAGTCACATTGACTGATCACATTACTTGTTTTGTCAAGCTACCAACTGTTTCCATTTCCCATCCCCCATATACTGTCAGTGGGAAGCTTGGTAACATGAATAAATAAGAGGGCAGCCAATAGGAATACATATTCATTCCTAAACTGACCTTAACTGACCTGAAAAGTGTCAAATTGTATCATTTTCAGTTAGTGCGCACTAACTCCCAGTTAGTGCGCACTAACTCGAGTTAGTGCGCACTAATCGGAAAAAACGATTTTTAACGATTTTTTAACTAAAAAATCGTGCCTAACACGATTTTCTTGCCCTGCCACACGATTTCTATCGTTAAGACGATATGGAAAACGATTCACATCTCTATGCTGGTGTGGCAGTTACTACCCTTAACCAATAAGCCTTCATACTAATGATGCAACTCCATCTTTTCTCTCTGCTTCAATGGCAGGGGGTAAAGAGGAAAAGAGAAATTAGATTCAGACAACAAGCAGCAAGAACATTGAACTGTACTGTCTGTGATAACAAATAAGCATCGAGCTAACTTGCTTGATGCAGCGGTTACTACCCTTAACTTATAAGCTTGATACTACACTTCTAACATTGCTCTCTGCTTCAGTGACAGGGGATGGAGGGAAAATTTGACTCAAACGGTAACCAACAAGAGCCCTGACTTTGGCAGTCTGGGAGACTGATAAGTATGGGAGACTGATAAGTATGGGAAACTGATAAATATGAGAGCTTGCTGGACAGACTGGATGGGCAGTTTGGTCCTTTTCTGCCGTCATTTCTATGTTTCTATGTTTCCATATTCCTTATTGATTAATAGCAGTTTATGGACTTCTCCTCTAGGAACTTATCCCAACCTTTTTTAAACCTAGTCATATTAAGTGCCGTAACCACATCCTCTGATAATGGATTCCAGAGCTTAACTAATGCATTGAGTGAAAAAGAATTTTCTCTGATTTGTTTTAAATGAGCTACTTACTTCTTCCCATCCCAAAGCTGCGATCCTCTTAACCACCACCCCGGGAGCTAATGGCATCCCATCCCCCTCTCCTGAATTTGATTAACAGAAAAGCCAGCCCACCCCAGGTGTCACGATCCCCTCAACCCTCCCACCCATTTGCCTGATCATAAAAAAAAAAAAAAAAAAGAACCTCCCTTTCCACTGCCATGATCCTCTCTTTCTTCCACTTTGAAGCTCAACTAGTATAGAACTAAGCCTTCCTCCTTGCTCTGCTCTACCCAGCTCCTGTGAGTTTCCCTACCCCCTAGGCTAGGGCCAGCAAGTAACTCTCCTCCAGCCCTAAGGCCTCCGTCACACTAAGACATCCCTGAGGCCATTCAGGGCCTCCCTTCCCCTAGACCCATCCCTTATGGTGCACTGATCTTCACTGATAGATCGGTGGGCACAAGAGAAGGGCAGCTTACTACAGCAGCACCAAATTCAAAATAGCACCAGCCGAATTGCATATTGTACCAGCAAGTTGGACTGACACCATTTGAACTTGGTAAGGCTGTGGAGGAAAGGATAATATTCTCCCTCCCTGCCCTCTGGCCCATCAATGAAGATCAATGCAGGGTAAGGGATAGATTAGGGAGGTCCTGGAAGACCTTAGTGAAGTACTAGAGTGTGGGTTGACCCTAGGCCACTGACGAAGCTCATCATGGAAGAGAAGAGCACTCGCCAGCACTGAACTTTTGAAGGGGAGAGAAGCAGACCAGGAGTCTTGTTTCTGTATTAATCAAGCTTCAGGGTTCAGAAAGGAAAAGAGGATCACCACAACAAGGAATTTACTCTTTTTACTGAGTGCATTTTGGGTTGGGAGGAAGGGGAATTGTACCACCAGGGGTGGGTGTGGGGAGAGGTTTTGATAACTGGACATCCAGAACATGGAATAAGTTTTTAAAGAACTGCTGAGTGACTAGATTATAGTTTAGGTGATTTAAGGATTATTTAAAGCTAGCTGGTCTGGTTGTGGTTGAAAATGAATCTAAAAATATTTGGCTAAAAATAATCTGCTATCGTAATTAGGGATGTGAATCGTTTTCCATATCGTCTTAACGATAGAAATCGTGTGGCAGGGCAAGAAAATCGTGTTAGGCACGATTTTTTAGTTAAAAAATCGTTAAAAATCGTTTTTTCCGATTAGTGCGCATTAACTCGAGTTAGTGCGCACTAACTGGGAGTTAGTGCGCACTAACTGAAAATGATACAATTTGACACTTTTCAGGTCAGTTAAGGTCAGTTTAGGAATGAATATGTATTCCTATTGGCTGCCCTCTTATTTATTCATGTTACCAAGTTTCCCACTGACAGTATATGGGGGATGGGAAATGGAAACAGTTGGTAGCTTGACAAAACAAGTAATGTGATCAGTCAATGTGACTAGAACTTATGCCCTAACCCTGATACCAGGGGTATTGTGATCTTCCTGCACACAGTGCCCTATCCCTATTAATACCAGGAATGTTGTGATCTTCCTGCACACAGTGCCCTAACCCTGGCACCAGGGGTGTTGTGATCTTCCTGCACACAGTGCCCTATCCCTATTAATACCAGGAGTGTTGTGATCTTCTTGCACACAGTGCCCTAACCCTGGCACCAGGGGTGTTGTGATCTTCATGTACACAGTGCCCTATCCCTATTAATACCAGGAGTGTTGTGATCTTCCTGCACACAGTGCCCTATCCCTAATACCAGGGGTGTTGTGATCTTCCTGCACACAGTGCCCTATTCCTGATACCGGGGGTGTTGTGATCTTCTTGCACACATCCCGGTATCAGGGATAGGGCACTGCATGCAGGAAGATCAAAACACTCCTGGTATTAATAGGGATAGGGCACTGCATGCAGGAAGATCACAACACCCCTGGTATCAGGGATAGGGCACTGTGTGCAGGAAGATCACAATACCCCGGAGGAGTGAGGGTCAGGCAGCTCCCCCCTGTCTGTGAAGCCAGCCTCTCACTAGTAATGCAGGGAGGGAGCTGTCTCAGACTTCACCATCCTCCCCCCCCCCCCCTCACCCACACACCATTCACTAGCTGGGACATGGGGGAAGTCAGGAGTGAGGGTCAGGCAGCTCCCCCCTGTCTGTGAAGCCAGCCTCTCACTAGTAATGCAGGGAGGGAGCTGTCTCAGACTTCACCATCCACCCCCCCCCCCTCACCCACACACCATTCACTAGCTGGGACAAGGGGGAAGTCAGGAGTGAGGGTCAGGCAGCTCCCCCCTGTCTGTGAAGCCAGCCTCTCACTAGTAATGCAGGGAGGGAGCTGTCTCAGACTTCACCATTCTCCCCCCCCCCCCCCTCACCCACACACCATTCACTAGCTGGGACATGGGGGAAGTCAGGAGTGAGGGTCAGGCAGCTCCCCCCTGTCTGTGAAGCCAGCCTCTCACTAGTAATGCAGGGAGGGAGCTGTCTCAGACTTCACCATCCTCCTCCCCCCCCCCCCTCACCCACACACCATTCACTAGCTGGGACATGGGGGAAGTCAGGAGTGAGGGTCAGGCAGCTCCCCCCTGTCTGTGAAGCCAGCCTCTCACTAGTAATGCAGGGAGGGAGCTGTCTCAGACTTCACCATCCTCCCCCCCCCCCCCTCACCCACACACCATTCACTAGCTGGGACATGGGGGAAGTCAGGAGTGAGGGTCAGGCAGCTCCCCCCTGTCTGTGAAGCCAGCCTCTCACTAGTAATGCAGGGAGGGAGCTGTCTCAGACTTCACCATCCTCCTCCCCCCCCCCCCCCCTCACCCACACACCATTCACTAGCTGGGACATGGGGGAAGTCAGGAGTGAGGGTCAGGCAGCTCCCCCCTGTCTGTGAAGCCAGCCTCTCACTAGTAATGCAGGGAGGGAGCTGTCTCAGACTTCACCATCCACCCCCCCCCCCCCCTCACCCACACACCATTCACTAGCTGGGACATGGGGGAAGTCAGGAGTGAGGGTCAGGCAGCTCCCCCCTGTCTGTGAAGCCAGCCTTTCACTAGTAATGCAGGGAGGGAGCTGTCTCAGACTTCACCATCCTCCCCCCCCCCCCTCACCCACACACCATTCACTAGCTGGGACATGGGGGAAGTCAGGAGTGAGGGTCAGGCAGCTCCCCCCTGTCTGTGAAGCCAGCCTCTCACTAGTAATGCAGGGAGGGAGCTGTCTCAGACTTCACCATCCTCCCCCCCTCACCCACACACCATTCACTAGCTGGGACATGGGGGAAGTCAGGAGTGAGGGTCACGCAGCTCCCCCCTGTCTGTGAAGCCAGCCTCTCACTAGTAATGCAGGGAGGGAGCTGTCTCAGACTTCACCATCCTCCCCCCCCCCCCCCCCGCACCCACACACCATTCACTAGCTGGGACATGGGGGAAGTCAGGAGTGAGGGTCAGGCAGCTCCCCCCTGTCTGTGAAGCCAGCCTCTCACTAGTAATGCAGGGAGGGAGCTGTCTCAGACTGGTATCAGGGATAGGGCACTGAGTGCAGGAAGATCACAACACCCCTGATATCAGGAATGGGGCACAGGTTCTAGTCATATTGACTGATCACATTACTTTTTTTGTCAACTACCAACAGTTTTCATTTCCCATCCCCCCAACCATCACCTCAGTTGGAACCTTGGTAACATCAATAGATAAGAGGGCAGCCAGCCAATAGGAATACATATTCATTCCTAACTGACCTTTACTGACCTGGATAGTGTCAATAATTTGTATCATTTTCTGTTAGTGTTCCTGAGTTTCCATTTCCATTTCCCATCCCCCCAACCATCACCTCAGTGGGAACCTGGTTAACATCAATAGATAAGAGGGCAGCCAGCCAATAGGAACACATATTCATTCCTAACTGACCTTTACTGACCTGGAAAGTGTCAATTTGTATCATTTTCAGTTAGTGCGCACTAACACGATTTAACGATTTTTAACGATAAATCGTTAGAATTTCTATTGTATTGTGTTCTATAACGATTTAAGACTATATTAAAATTATCGGACGATAATTTTAATCGTTGAAAAACGATTCACATCCCTAATCGTAATTATTTGGTAGCTCTTTGAAAATGTACCCCAATGCACGTATCACTAAGATTATAAATGTGATCATAAATCTTCCTAGTTCTAAATCACAAGAAAGAATATAATTGTGGCAGGCTTTCCTGGTCTGGCCACTAGATGTCACTGTCCCTTTCCTTAGAACACAGTAAGAAGCCATCCATCCCTCTCAGTCAATCCCACCTGCAGGTTCTGGATTGGATGCCTCAATGCTATTTAGCCCAGCCATGCCATGGAGTTCAGTTTGAGAAAGCAGTCAGAGGGTAAGGATGTATTTTTTTCTACACTCTGGCATGGCCTCCCAGCTTAACCCAAAGGAATTTATTTTATAAGTGATACCTCCCAGTGCACTCACTCCCTAAGGGTCCTTCTTATAATTTACAGAGAAATAGATTTGTAAGCCTGAATCCCTTTAGGGGCAAAAGGGCTCTCATCAGGTGACAAAGACCTTAGGTAGGCAAGCACCAGTGATGGATCCTGCTGCAAAAGATAGTGAAGGCAGAAGAGATATCTGGCTTAAGATTTAAAATATTTTTTGCCCTTTTGCAGAGTGGGGAGGTTTTGGATTCCTCTTCCCCACTGGGATTTCAGAGCAGAGAGCTTGCCTGATCCCATTGATTTTTCCCCCTGAAAAGTCCCTGTAAAAAAAAGAATACACAAAGATGAAATGAAAAACTAAAATAAAGGAAGAAAAAACAAGAATCAGGAGATCCCATCTGAATTTCTTCCCAAAGAAGCAGGACAGGCTGGGTGTCAAGGAGAAGAAGATGTTCAAAGGTAGGATTTTTGCAGTAAATATGGGGACACCTCCACTAGGATTCCCATACAGCTGCTGGGAGAGTTTGCGCAGTTAAAATCACCATGGGCTCTACCCAGAGGCCTGAATTAAGGACACCAACCGACATAGGAAAAACCCATCAATCAGATGTAAAACTCACACTTCTGGATTATGAACTTTAATTTATTATTACCAATCAGTAAACTTTTGTTTAACATCCAGACCTGGTCCTGTCTGCTTTTTATAGCCTCTTACCTCATGGGAAGCACCACTACAGTACACACACACACTAGCAATCTTTTTTATCTTCTGGGCCATGAATGAGAGCTTTCCTCTGTTGCCTCTGTCAGAGCAGCACTAGAGGGGCCGGGAGCGAGGAAATCGGGGGCTCCCCCAAAACGATAGGAAAACCCCACAATATTGTTCTTAGGGGTTCTCTTATCGTTTTGGGGGAGGGCGGGAAAAACGGCACACAAAAATAACCCCTAAACCCACTCCGACCCTTTAAAACTAATCCCTTAGCTTCCCCCACCCTCCTGACCCCCCAAAAAACATTTTACAAGTATCTGGTGGTCCAGTGGGGGTCCCGGGAGCGATCTCCCGCTCCCTGGCCGTCGGCAGCCACTAATCAAAATGGCGCCGATGGCCCTTTGCCCTTACCATGTGACAGGGTATCTGTGCCATTGGCTGGCCCCTGTCACATGGTAGGAGCACTGGATGGCCCGCGCCATTTTTAAAGATGGTGCCGGCCATCCAGTGCTCCCTCCATGTGACAGGAGCCGGCCAATGGCGCGGATACCCTGTCACATGGTAAGGGCAAAGGCCATCGGCGCCATTTTTATTAGTGGCAGCCGATGGCCCGAGAGCGGGAGATCGCTCCCGGCACCCCCACTGGACCACCAGGTACCTGTAAAATGTTTTTTGGGGGGTCGGGAGGGTGGGGGAAGCTAAGGGATTAGTTTTAAAGGGTCGGGGTGGGTTTTTTGTTTATCGGCTTGGGCGCAGCCAATAAACAAAACCGCGATCGGGCCGGATGAAAAAAAAAACACGATGTGAATCGGAACCAGAATCCAAACCGATTCTGGTTCCAATTCACATCTCTAGTAATTACACACATGATGTAAAATACATGAGCATGAGTGTTGTGCATGTTTTAAAGTTATATTCTAAGAAATTTGGGTCCCTAATCTATATATAGTGACAAAACAGTTTTATTTTTCTTTTTGTTTGAAATCTTTTTATTAAACATTTTCAACACACTCCATAAGAAACATTTCTATAAAACCTTCACACGGCAATGAGGTGTTCCTGCACTCCACCGTGAGAAACTTATGTTAGCAAATACAATTAACTTTGCGCTTTAAGGAACCCCCATCCCCATTTGTATTGAACCCTCCAACCCTACCCCCCCCCCCTTTTAACCCCCATCCCAAAGAACAAACAGTCCAATGTGTCCAAACTGTTATGCTTAGGCTTGTGAACCCTTGGGCCGATGGGAGGATGGAATACCTTAGGAGTAAGATCCATAGGTTTTCCCGTCGGGTGGCAAGGCAGGAACAGAAGATATGACCAGCTGACCCTTGGCACTGGAGATAGAGGCGACTGTGGAGGCAGATGAAGAGTCGTGGCATCAAAGGAAGGAAGTGTGTCTTCGCCACTGGAAGCCCGTTGTCCCCCCAGGAGGAGCCTGTAGGGACCTGGACCGCTGGAACTTAGGTGGACCTTTGAGAGGTCAAGAAGTTTGGTGCAAGGGCTGACTGGAGCTTCACCCCTGGAAGCCCGCGCTTCCCCCGGGAGGAGCCCGTAGGAACCCGGGCCGCTGGGACTTAGGCGGGCCCTTGGAGACAACAGTCAAGAAGAAGTCCAAGGTCAAGTGCCAGAGGGTCGTCGCATACCAGTCCAAGTTCACACACCGAGGGATCACCACTTACCAGTCCGAAGTCACACATCAGAGAATCACCGCTTGCCAATCTGAAGTCAATACCAGGAATTACCGCTAGCCGATCCGAAGTCAGGAACCAGGAACACCAAGACGAAACAGGAAAAAGGATCCAAAGCACAAGAACTCACCGAAGCAAGCAGACCTGACTAACCACAGAAGTTACCAAGTCAAGGACTGAGCAGGGGAAGCCTCCTTTTATACTTCCTCTGCTCTGGATCATTGGAAGCAGCTGAGTGTAATTAAAGGGCTTAGGTCCCTTTAATTCTAGTGAGGGGGCGTGGACTCGCGCCTAAGATGGCGGCGGCCGTCTTGGATTCTGGCCGTGGGGGAGAAGCTGTAGCTAACGTGCAAGGAAAGCAGGAATGGCTCCCAGCCATGTAGACACCCCGGGGACCTGCACCGACACGCGGGAACAGCAGCACCGGACCAGAGCTCCTCACCCGGTGTTTGCCGCGGCGGGTCGCCGCCATGGTCAGGTAGGGGGGCACACTCGGAACACAACACAAACTCATCCATGGTCTAGCAAATAGTCAACACTTTACAATATATCATTTATAATCAAGCTTCAAGCTTTAGGAGATTAAAGCCTGCAAATAAGAATCCCAAACCCCCATAAATACAACTCGTTTGTTGGTTATATCTACCTTTTCTATATTTTTTCCATTATACAAATATTATGAATATTATTTTTCAACTGCATCAAAATGGGGGCTTCCAGTGTAATCCATTGCTTCAGAATTACCTTTTGGCTATTAGCAATACCTTGTGCCCCCACAGCCTTATGTGCCTGTTTTTAAAACCTATGCTTGAAATATCATCAAAGAGAAATATAGATATCTCAAGGGGCAGTCAAACCTGTGTTACTTTAAAAATAATATTGTACCTATTTCCAAAATGCCTGGAGAACAGGCATTTTGGAAATAGGTACAATATTTCCTACATCTTGTTGACATTTTATATATAATATATATATATATATAATATATATATAATATTATATATTATATATATATTATTATATTATAATATTAATATATATATTATTATATAATATATAATTATTATAATATAATATTATAATATATATAATATTATATATATATATATATAATATATAATATTATATATAAAAAAAACCAAAAACTAAATAAATAAATAATTGTGAGTGAGTAATATGAAAACTATACACTTGGTTTTGAGGACAAAAAAATGCACTAGGAACTTATACTGCATTTCTTGCAAGGAAACACTTGTTGTTAAAGATTGGATTTGAAAGAAACACCTTAGATAATCCTCATTAGACATGATTATACCCAATTCTTCTTGCCACCCGTCCAAGATATTAGAGGCCACTAATGGCAACACCATTTTCTTTGTCCTTCTACACAAGGAAAAAATTGTATTCCTCCCTGGATTTCTGGGTCAAAAATCTCAGCCAATTCCTCCCTCTTTTCATGTGCTAATTCCTTTTTGTCCAAGGATACGGCATAAGTATGCGTAAAAATGCTGATGGGGAGTATTAAAATGTTGTAGAAGATCATGAAAAGACTTTAAATTGCCCTTTTCTGTATATATATGAACAATTGTCTGTAAACTCCTCCTCCTCCTCCACTCTGCAAAAATAGCTGAACAAAACCCTGCAGAAAAAATCTGGTTCCCCACCAATGGTAAGTAGTGTGAAATTTTATAACTCAATCATAATTTCCTGCACAGCCATCGCCAAGCTCCCCGTAGAGGAGCAAACAAAAGACTTTTCTGTAAGTGCCGCAGAAGAATGTTTCCAGTAGAGTGGAGGAAGTGCTTTAGGGGCTTCAACAATTCCCTCTCCAGGGACAAAGGAGTATAATACTCCGTGTCTATAAGCCAATCCCCAACATGATGGAGTAAGCAGACTAGGTTATGTAGCCTAATATCCGATAATCCCATTCCCCCCCCCCTCCAAGATTTCCTCAGTGTTTGCAATGCAATTCTGGACTTCATCCATTTCCAGAGAAACTGACGAATGGAATGATCCAAATGAGACACTTCTTTCTTTGACAAACTAAGGGGGTCATCTTCCAAAGCGATCGCACGCGAAAAGGGACTTTTCATGTGCGATCACTTAATTGGGGCGGACTCCGCAATGACTTTGCTGATGGTGAAAAGGTAAGGGCCCTTTTCGCTGTCACTAGTGCACCCAATAGCACCACCTTTTATGATGGCGCTATTGGGTGCAAAAGTTGGCAGCGATCGCACCGCGGAGGTGCGATCGCTGCTGACTTTCGCAGGACCCCCCCCCACTTCACCCCCCCCCATTACCGCATGATTCAGGAAGCCACAGTAGCATAGAAAATCTAGTCCTAAGAGGCGATGTTTACAGCAAATATAGCCATTTGGGAAAAATCATCCTTCCTGCCAGTGAAATAGGAAAATCCATCCAACCCTGCATAATGTTTTTGTCTTAACCAACAATATCTAATAATTTATAGTCTGCAGCTTGGTAAGATGTCTGTGTAAGCATATAACCAAGATTTAAAAGAGTTGCTATACCTATGAATGTACCAGTGCTCACCCAGGAACTTTTCAATGTTATCGGTGAATTGGTTGCAAGGGGCAAGAGAAGGCAAAAGGCATAAGGAGAGAAGAAAAAGCAAAGGACCTAAGGAGAGAGAATTAAGAGACATTTTTTCTTTCATTTAAGGTACTGGTAGGGACTACTGAAGGGGAGTGGGACTCCAGCACATTAGTGATCTTGATACTTCAGGGGAGGTGCAGTGCGGTACAAGTAGTTGGTTCCAATGAGGGAAATGTGTTTGATGAATGAAGGAATAAAGATATGGAGGAGGAGGAGTGTTCTGGTATTGATCGGGGTGAGGGGGGAAGTAAGATAGGGGGAGGGATGGAGGAGAGCGGGACGCTAGGGGGATGGCAAAGTTCAAGATTTGGGCTATAACCGGCCGTGGTCTGCTCTTTTGCTGCTACCTTGCACCCAGTCGGTGCACTCACTCAAAATTGCAAATTCAGTATACATGGCAGCCATTCCAACAACTGCTCAGCTAAGTCCCTTTCAATAATATTTTCAGGAATCCCAACAAATCTCGGATTGTTCCTCCAGGATCTATTTTTCAAGTCAATTTGGAAGCTTGTTGATCCTGAACTGCTTTTAATGCCTCTACCTTCAATTCCAGCAAGACCACATGGTCATCTATTCCTGACACTCTCGATTCAACCTCTCGCAACTGCTACCCATGTGCATGAGCGCCCGATATTATATTGGCATGTGCAAGAGGGGGAATTTTCCTTGAAATGCACCGCAATGTGATAGGGCATTCCCCAGTTCCCTCCCAGTCCGCTCCAATAAAGGAGAGGACTGGGAGGGAACTTCCTTAATTCTGTATCTACCCTGCCTCCATTTTCCCCTCTCCACCCTGCCTCCTAAAACCTTTCTACCGAGCATTTTTGTTTTTGTTTTTATACTTACCTGCTCCCCCTAGCAGTAGTAAGTAGTGCACACTGGCCGGCTGCTGGCTCGCGCTGTCCTAGCCAGCCCCCACCATGCCCCCTCTCAGACCCTGCCCATGGCCCTTCCCGGTCCACCCCTTTTTACACAGCTGGCTCTTCCGCACATACCGCGAGATAGCGCATGGCCATGGGTGTTCTAAAATGTCTGGGGAATACAGCCCAACCACATGCAAATGTCACAGGTTTTATGAGCACCAGCGACTGAAAATTTACTTGATAGGTTGCACCAACTGCCCTAAAAATAGTGCATGGTAGAGCCAGAATTTCCAGAACTCACCATGATTAGTGCACCACTAAACAAACATTAACAAAGAAATTAAAAAGCTGAATTAGGAGAGTGGGGCTCCAGAGTATGACAGGAACACGCCCTGATCCTTACATCATGTCACATGACCAGTTTTATTTTTATTATTTATTATTTATTCAGTTTAATTGACTGCCTTTTGATACACTGTTATAAAAGCAGTTTGCAATATAATCCAATAAATTATATAGACAATTTAGGACACAACTAAAACACAGTGGGGCAGATTTTCAAAGGGTTATGTGCGTAACTTACGCATGTAACCCCGAAAACCTGCTCCTGCGCGCGCAAGCCCCAAGACGCGCATATGTCCCGGGGCTTTGAAAAAGGGGCGGGAAGGGGGCGGGTTCATGGGCCTGACACCGGTCCGGAGCAGTCTGGGGCAGGACCAATGCCTCTGGCACAGCGGCTGTGCCGGGGGATGGCACACTGGCAGCTGGCCGGCGCGTGCAAGATACGCCTGCCAGAGGCAGGCATAAATAACTGAAACAAGGTAGGGGGGATTTAGGTAGGGCTGGGGGGTGGATTAGACAGGGAAAGGGAGGGGAAGGTGGAGGGGAGCGGAAGAAAGGTTCCCTCCGAGGCCGCTCCGATTGTTGAGCGGCCTTGGAGGGAACGGGGAAAGCCATAGGGGCTCCCCTAGGGCTTGGTGCGCGCAAGGTGCACAAGTGTGCACCCCCTTGCGCACGCCGACCCTGGATTTTATAACATGCTCGTGGCAGCGTGCACATGTTATAAAATCGGGTGTACATTTGTGCGCGCCGGGTAGCGCACACAAATGTACCCCGCGCGCACTTCTTTTAAAATATACCCCATTATTATCAATTATGAAATTGGCATTAAATCCTAATAAAACTAAAATAATCTATTTATCTAGAAAGATAGTGATTGATCCAATGCCTAAAGTCAATCTGGCTAGTTCTATAATTAATATTACCACTGATACACAGGATCTAGGAATTATTATAGACTCCAATTTGTCAATGACGAAACATATCAACTCTATAATTAAATCTGGTTACCTCACACTTCAAGTTCTAAGGAAATTTAAATCCTTATTAGAATTGGATGGTTTTTGGACTGTTCTTCAAACACTTATTTTCACCAAAATTGATTAATGTAACTCTTTATTATTAGGACTACCTGGTAGTTCATTACGACCACTACAATTATTGCAAAATGCTGCAGCATATATCTTAACAGGTTGTAATAGATTTGATCACATCAATCTGATACATCATTCCTCATTGGCTACCAGTTCAGTTCCATGTAAAATATAAGGTCTTAACTCTGATCCATAAGATTATTAACAACAAAAGTGTAGACTGGTATAGCCTTACATTTATATGTCCCCCAAAGAACACTGAGAACATCTAATAAAGGGTTACTTAATATTCCTACCATAGACTATGCACACTTGGGTGAAATGCATGAAAGAGCTATTTTGGTTGCAGGCCCCAGATTGAAGAACTTAATGCCTGAAAAATTAAGACTTTGTCATGATTACGCAGTATTTAAGATAGAACTTAAAACATGGATATTTAAATGTACTTTTGATGCTAATTAATTGCCTGATGTCCCTGTTATATCTGAATAAGAGTATGACACATGTTGAAGAATTTATGAGTAGTCAAAGTGTATTATGTATTATTTTACTGATTTTGTTTAGTTTTACTTTTTATTTTTTATTTTATTTAAGTTTATTTTATGATTATGTATTTTTATCTTATAAGTATCTTGTTTTATTAATTTTATATATTATGAATGTAATCTATTGTAAACTGCCCTGATCTATATGCAAGGACGATAATAAATATTTGTAAATAAAAAATAAAAAAATAAAATTACATTTAAACCAAACACAATTGAAATGTAGTTTTCAAACTAATGCAACAGACTTCAAAAATATCAAAGACTAGTTAACTAAATTAATTACAACTCATAAGCTTGTGAAAAGAATAAGGCTTTTAAATGCTTGCAAACTTTTAGATAATTCTTTTCCTTTCTGATCACAGGGATGATAACTTTCAAAACTGCCCACATGCACCCATTTCCACGTGTATATATGGCACATGCAAAGTTGCTACTGTATTTTATAACTTGCATAGAAACATATGCAGAGGTTATAAAATATGAGTACATATGTGTTGCGTGCCCCGTCCATGTCCGGCCCGCGCACGGGCCTGCTCACCTCTCTGGCTCCTCTGCAGGTCCCAGGTCAGCCTCCGTAGTGGCAGCCGCGAGCTCCTCCAGGCCTCGGCGTCCCACGGCAGCGGTCGCCGGGCCTTCCACTGTGTACCAGGTCTCACGCCGGAGTTCGGCGTCTCCCGTGGCATTGGCCATGCCCCTATGCGCACGCAGACCGCCCGGCCTCTTGTAGGGCCAGGGGCGGGTCCTAGCTCTGCGGCACACCCTGATTGAAGGAACTACTTAAGGAAGTTCCTGCCTGCACTTCCTTGCCTTGGCAATCGGGTTGGCATTATATTGTGTGCTAGATTGTCACTGCGTTCTAAGCCTTGTTCCAGTCTCGTTCCAGCCTTATTCCAGGATCCTACTGTTCCTGCCTTGTTCCTGCATCCTACTGTTCCAGCGTCCCTCTGTTCCTGCATCTGTCTGTTTGCCTCCCAGGTAGTACCCTCGGACTGACTCTCTGGTACTGACCTTGGCCTGTTCCTTGACTTTCCTGTCTGCTGCCTGCATCCTGACCTCTTCCTGCCTTGTGACCTTGTCTGACCTCCGGAACCTGATCTCTGCCTTGTTGACTACTCCTCGGACTGACCCTCGGATTCTGACCTCTGCCTTGTTGACCACTCCTTGGAATGATTCTCAGATTCTGAACTCTGCCTGATTGACCATGTCTCCTGATTCTGGCTCTGTCCCTTGCTTTGTCATCGCCTACATTGCTCTGGTCCTCCTTGCTCCATCTGACCTACAGTCTCAAGTCCGGCCACGCTCCCTTGGTGTTCATGGGCACGCCTGTCTACTACCTCTCCAGGAGACCCTGCAAGGCCCACCTAAGTCCAAGCGGCCCGGGTCCCTACGGGCTCCACCCGGGGGGACTGTGGGCTTCCAGTGGTGAAGCTCATCCAAGCCTCTGTCTCATCCAGTGCTCCACCCCCTGGGGGCAGGTGCTTTCTGGTCCCTACCAGGGAGCTGTTCTCCACTGCTCCAGGACAAGGGTCAACCCCCGTGCACAACAATATGTGTGCACAAATGTTCGCATATGTAAAAGCCACAAGCTGCACAAGTTCAGACTTATCCATATAATTGTCATTTTTATCCTGCTAAGTAGCTGCACTTAGCTGGATAAGTCTGAAAAGCGCTACTTAGTAGGACAAGTAGCACTTTTCATACTTATGTGGCTAAGTAGTGCCTGCTACTAGCTAGCCAGGTAAATCAGAATATAGCCTGATAAGTGCCATTACTTATAAATTTAATTTTGTCCACCTAAGTAGTGGCAAAGGTGCTACTTAGCTGATAAGTTAGAATTTAGCAGGATAAGTGTGTGCAAATGATATAACCACGTATTTGTACTTCTAATTTTAAACGGATAGATGAGTAGATTTTAATTGTGTTAATTAAATGCTTTTAACCCGCCTGTAAGTTGGCTTTTATACACACAAGTCAGAGGATTTTCTAACATGTGCGTGTCAATGAAATAACCAATTAGTCTAGCGGTTCATCCAGTCCATCTGCAGGTCATGAAGACCCTCCTGAATCTGAAGCCTGAAGCCTCCCCATTTCATCCAGACCCCCTACCCCAATCATTTTTCACTTTTAAGATATTTATCAGCACTCACACCAGATATTGGGCAGGAGTAAACATATGCAAGTAAAAGACTTGCACGCTCCACTTTGGTAAGTTGTAAAATAGCAACTTACTTGCAGAAATTTTAGCTCCTCCCCAGAATGCTCCTAGCCTGCCCCTTTTTTTACACATACAAATTTGTTCACTGACCCTGCATGTTGTGGTTTTTAAAATAGCATGCATTCACATATATGGTATTTTATGTGCGCAAATGCTAATTTTTATGCATGCAAAGTTTGAATATTCACCTTTAATGGTATAATGTTCCATGTGGGAGGGGCTATGCAACCACAAACTGTAAGACGAGTATGTTCTAATCTAATAACAGAAGGGAAGGGAATTAGAAGCATGCCCTGTTGTGAGGACCTCGATAAATAAGCAGACTGATAAGGACACAAATGATTGAGCAGGTACTGTGATTCACCAGAGAACAGAGCTTTATGAACTAAATAGAGCTTTCAATCTGATTCTATAGCTAAACATAAGAGACTGAATCAATTTTTTTTTCCACTAAACAAATGTTTGGCCACTGTATTTTGAATTAGCTGCAACTTCCTTACCTGGCGAACCAAACAACCCTGATAAAGTGCATTACAATAATTGAACCTGGTCACGATTAGTAAATGAACTAGTTTTTCTATGTCCTTCTTGTTAAAAACAAGATCACAACTGAGAAGTATACAAAGATGATAACATCTTTTATATCCGAAACAGAAAGCCTGCGAGAGAGTCGGTTGGATTGTTAGATGATTGAGAGGTTAAAGAGGTACTTAGGGAAGAGAAGGCCATTACGGAAAGACTAAACAAATTCTTTGCTTCGGTGTTTACTAGAGATGTGAATCGGTACCAGACTCGTTTCCGGTATCGTGTTTGTAGAACCACCATGGGAAACCTTCATTTCCCACGGTTCTGAGCGCTTTTGTTTGGCTGTTCCGACCCAAAGAAAAAAAAATCCATCCCGACCCTTTAAATTTTATTATTTAGAATCCCCCCCAAAAACTTTTCTAAAGTACCTGGTGGTCCAGCAGGGGTCCCGGGAGCAATCTCCCACTCTCAGGCTGTCGGCTGCTAATAAACAAAATGGCACCGATGGCCCTTTACCCTTACCATGTGGCAGGGGCTATCTGTGCCATTGGTCAGCCCCTGTCACATGGTAGGAGCAATGGACGGCCGGTGCCATCTTATTTTCATCCGTCAGAAAAACGATTCACATCCCTAGTGTTTACTGAAGAGGACATTGGGGCAATACCCATTCTGGAGACGGTTTTCAAGGGTAACTATTCAGATGAACTGAACCAAATCTCGGTGAACCTGGAAGATGTGGTAAGCCAGACTGACAAACTGAAGAGTAGAAAATCACCTGAAATGGATTGTATACCCCCCAGAGTTCTAAAAGAACTAAAAAACAAAATTTCAGACCTATTTCAATTAATTTGTAACCTATCATTCAAATCATCTGTTGTACCTGAAGACTGGAAGATGGCCAAAGTAACACAGATATTTTAAAAAGGCTCCAGCGGTGATCCAGGAATCTATAGACCGGTGAGCCTGACTTCAATGCTGGGAAAAATCATGGAAACTGTTATAAAGAATAAAATCAGAAAACATTTAGATTGACATGGTTTAATAGGACACAGCCAGCATGGATTTACCCAAGGCATGTCTTGCCTCACAATCTCCTACATTTTTTTGAAGGTGTGAATAAACATGTGGACAAAGGTAAACCAGTAGATGTGGTGCATTTGGATTTTCACAAGGTGTTCGACAAAGTCCCACATGAGAGGCTTCTAAGAAAACAAAAAAGTCATGGGATAGGAGGCAATGTCCTTTTGTGGGTTGCAAACTGTTTAAAAGACAGGAAACAGAGAGTAGGATTAAAAGATCTGTTTTTACAGTGGAAAAAGGTAAACAGTGGAGTGCCTCAGGAAAGGGGTATGACAAGTGAGTTGATCACATTTGTGGATGACACAAAATTATGCAGAGTAGTTAAATCTCAAGCGAATTGTGACAAATTGCAGGAGGATCTTGTGAGACTGGAAGATTGGGCTTCCAAATAGCAAATGAAATTTAAAATAGGGAATAATATCACTTGCTGTAGTTACACAATGTTAGGTTCTATTTTAGGAGTTACCACCTAGGAAATAGATCTAAGTGTCATAGTGAATAATACATTGAGATTGTAGGTTCAGTATGCTATGGCTGTCTAAAAATAAAACAGAATGTTAGGAATTATTAGGAAGGAAATGGCAAATAAAATGATGGATGTCATAATGCCTCTGTATCGCTCCTTGGTGAGACCAGTCCTTGAATACTGTGTGCAATTCTGGTCACCACATCTCAAAAACGATATAGTTGCATTGGAGAAAGTTCAGAGAAAGATGACCAAGATGATAAGGGGCATGGAATGGCTCCCCTATGAGGCAAGCCTAAAGAAGTTAGGGCTGTTTAATTTGAAGAAGAGACAACTGAGGGGGATATGATAGAGATCTACAAAATCATGAAAGGACTTGAACAGGTTAATGTAAATCGGTTAATTACGCTCTCAAATAGTAGAAGGACTAGGGGCATTCCATGAAGTTAGCAAGTAGCTCATTTAAAACAAATTGAAGAAAATTATTTTTCATTCAGCACATTTAAGCTCTGGAATTTATTGTCAGTGGATGTAGTTATGGCAGTGAGTGTAACTGGGTTTAAAAAAGGTTTGGATAAGTTCCTAGAGGAAAAATCCATAAACTGTTATTAATTAATAAGCAATAGTAGCTTGATATCTATTTAATGTTTGGGTACTTGTCAGGTATTTGTGATTTGGAATGGCCACTGTTGGAACCAGGATGCTGCGCATGATGGACCCTGGGTCTGACCAGGTATGGCATATCTTATGTTCTTAAGATTTGATCATTCATGGATAGTTTGGAGT
Source organism: Rhinatrema bivittatum (assembly GCF_901001135.1). Lineage (NCBI taxonomy): Eukaryota > Metazoa > Chordata > Amphibia > Gymnophiona > Rhinatrematidae > Rhinatrema > Rhinatrema bivittatum. The sequence continues at coordinate 339,346,242 of NC_042616.1, read as the reverse complement.
CAAAAGAAATTCTTAAAGAAGCAACTATATTTTTGGGATAAATCTTTTATATACATTAGTTCAGGAAAAGTGTCAAGGGGCTGATTTGTTCTGCTGATTCAAAGTGCTTCTGTTTTTATAGGATTTAGGTTTAAGCCTATGTTTATTTAGGCACGTGCAACTGCCAATGGGGAAGAATTAAGTGAAGACCAATCTATTGGATTGAATGAATCAGTAAAAGCAACAAGATGAATGCCATCTGCATAAATATATTCACTAAAATCATTATCCTGAATTAAAGTAACTAGAGGATCCCAAAAAAATTGCATGAAAATGGAGCCTTGGGGAACCCCATAAAAAGAGCTGATCACTAGAGACACCTTGAGCCTAGCTAAAAATGTGATTTGTTAAATAAGAATACTATTTTATTTTTTCAGTTCAACTAGAATAAAACTATTTTAAAACTATGCCAGAGCCCCAGATCTTGCAATCATCTTAACAGCAACTGATGGTTGATAGAATAAAAAGCTTCACTTATATCCGGGAGAATCAATAAGACATCCTTCTCTGAGTCAGCTTTGACCCTGATCTTGTTAGTAAATGCTACCAGGGCTGTTTCAGTGCTAAAACCCTTTATAAATCCAGATTGCCTAGGATGTATGGCATTGACCTTGGTGACAAAACTGAGTAATTGGCTGTAAACTAGCTTTTCTATGACCTTGGTTAGAAAAGGTAGATTAGAAATAGGCCTGTAATTTTGAAGACTAGTTTGGTCAAGCTTTCCACCTTTAAAAATCAAACAAGTAAGTGTTTGTTTTTTTTTAAGTGGAGGGGAAAAAAGCCTTGATTAAGGCTTCAGCTCACAATCTCAGTATGATAAGGGATCAGGTCTACTTCACAGTTCTTGACAAGTTTCGAAGGACTAGGTCAAGTAGAGGCTCTCATAGTTTTCAAAATTGTCTGTGTTTCAACCAGGCCTGGATTTGTCACTAGGCACACTAGGACGGCAAAAATCTGGGGGTGCAGCAGGCTGTTGGCTGAAGATTTGCTGCCTTCCAGCACTGCTGAATCTCACTCAGCAGAAACAACCCTCTGCTTTCTGATCCAGTTTCTCCCCTCTCAGGCAGCTTACAGGGAATAGAAGGGGAGAGGGTGAATCAGGAGCAGACATAGCATTTTGAAGATTTGCAGCCCTGGTGCTGCCTTGGAGGAAGAAGTTTTCATGATTGGAGAGCATCAACCTGGTGCAGCAGGAAAGGATCCTGTAGCAAGGACCTGCTCTCCAGGTGGTGCATTGTTCTTTTGCACCGAGGATGTGTCTCCAAGGCCTACTGCCCAGGAGGGAAGGGTCAGGTCGGCCATCATAGTCAGTGATTCGATTATTAGGAATGTAGACAGCTGGGTGGGGCCTGTGTTTTGACCAATGCGCTCTCTTTCCTTGTGCTTACTGACCTTGAAAATGGTGTTTCTGGTAGTGATATTTTCTGCACATTGAATTTCCGAGCTGTAGGCCTTGTCTTGTCAGGAACCATTCCTTCGGGTGATTCCAGGAGCAATTCAACTGCGTACTGTTCCTTCTTTCTTGCCTAAAGTGGTCTCAGATTTTCACTTGAATCAGTCCATTTCCTTGCCTTCTCTGGATAAGAAAAGAGATGCTGAGTAATATCGCTTGTTGTGTCTTTTGGATGTCAAGAGACATGTCCTGAAGTTTCTGGAGGTTTCTAAGCCTCTCCAAAAGATGGATTAACTGTTTGTCCTTCATGCTGAGCTAGTCCAGCTCTCCTTCCGGCGCCCTGGAGCCACTGCTGCCACTTCCTTCCCACATGGCAGGGAGCCGGAACTGCTGCCACCGTACCACCTACCTCAGCTCCTCTAAGGCGCGCACACGGCTCACTGTAGCATTTAAAGGGGCAATGGCAGGAAAATTTTCCATGGCCCCCGGATGTCCACATCAACTTGAGGGCCTATTTAAGGCAGCCTCTGCTGCCCAAATCTTGCCTCAGCAACAGGTCGCACTCTCCAGAGTCAGCAAGTTGCTCCATGTGTTCCAAGCTCCTGTACCTGCTTCTCTGTCTCCCCGCTCCAGCTCCTGCTCTTCCTCACCTCTCCTCCTGGTCCCACTTCCCTGTCCTGGATCCGCTCTCCTGCTCCTTGGATAGTTCTTCTGGTTTTGACCATGGTACATTTGGTTTTCGTATGTCTGCTGCCTGCCCCAACCTTTGGCTTGTTTCCTGGATTCATTTGTCTGCTGCCTGCCCCTGACCTCGGCCCATCTGGTTCTGCTTTCGTCTGTCATCCTCCTGGATTCGTCACTCAGAGACCCGCATCTAAGTCCAGCCGGCCCCAGTACCCAAGAGCTCAACCTGCAGGGAACGAGGGTTGGTAGTTGTGAAGGTCCAGTTGGGTCTCTGCACCACTCTGCTCCACCTGCTGATGACGGGGACCTGCAGAGGGGATCTTCTTCCGCTGGTAGCATCAACTCCGCCTCAGCCCAAGGGTCCATATTGCAACAGTGGGGGTAAACAGGGCAAGCTGGCTTTGCAGGCTACAATAGCTCGCTGGATTAAGGAAGTAGTCATGGCCGTGTATGTAGCATCTGAAAAGCCGCTGCTTACTCAGGTTAGGGCTCATTCCACTAGAGCTCAGGCAGTGTCATGGACAGATGTTAGATTGTTGTCTCCCATTGACATTTGCTGAGCTGTGACGTGGTCCTCCTTACACACCTTTTCCAGGTATTATTGTCTGGATGTGCAGGCCTGAGAGAACACAGCCTTTGCACAGGTGGGTTTGACTTGACCGCGGGCAGCCTCCCACCCTATTCGGGAATAGCTTTGTTACATACCACTGTCCTGAACTCATCTGTCTATGTGCTAGGAAATGAGAAATTACTACTTACCTGATCTTTTCCTTAATATAGACAGATTGGTTCAGCTTCATGCCCTTGGCTGCCATATGTTTGTGTTATAGTCCTCCTGTGTGGCTACGTGTTCTAGGGGTTACTGGTAAGTGTTATTCCAGTCCCTAGACTAGTGTTAATGTATTTCCTGTCTGAGCTCAGTGTTTCATTTTGGCTGAGTATTGAAATGGTTATCTGTTTTTAATCAAGTTTTTGTTAGTCTGTCCCTGGTTGCTTTTGAAAAGAATACTGGAAGGCTGATGATGTCACTGCAGGAGTATATATATACTGTGATGTCAGTTTGCTCCGTCTCCATCTGCTGGTAGAGATGCATAATTCACTGGTCCTGAACCCATCTGTCTCTATTAAGGAAAAGGAAATTATCAGGTAAGTAGTAATTTCTCATTTAAAAATATCTTTTCTGCCTAAACTTTCCTTCATGATTCATCAATATAATAAGATATGAAGTATTCATCTTATGCCAAAAATGGGATTTATAAAATATGATAAGCAGGAGGATCTTGAAGGACTCTTTGTATGGGAAAGAGACCTTCATTGATGTACATTATTTCTTTATATGATACTGCAGCCTGTTGGACAGAAAAATGGTTAATATTTGAAAGTATTTGTATCGATTTAATGAGAGCTGATTTCAAATTATTTATTTATTTATTTTTGGTTTTTATATACCGGAAGTTCCTGTATACAATACATATCACTCCGGTTCACATTTAACAGAAAGAACTATCGCCGGGGAGGCGGTTTACATGGAACATATCGAATATAATGAATGGATAATAGTCAAAAAATCTATTATGAAACAACTAAGATCAACTTAGAAAACAACTTGAAAACAACTTGAAACATATAACTGAAGCAATATGAACATTAGGGATGTGAATCGTGTCCTCGATCGTCTTAACGATCGATTTCGGCTGGGAGGGGGAGGGAATCGTATTGTTGCCGTTTGGGGGGGTAAAATATCGTGAAAAATCGTGAAAAATCGTGAAAAATCTAAAAATCTAAAAATCGCAAAACCGGCACATTAAAACCCCCTAAAACCCACCCCCGACCCTTTAAATTAAATCCCCCACCCTCCCGAACCCCCCCCAAATGAGTTAAATAACCTGCGGGTCCAGCGGCGGTCCGGAACGGCAGCGGTCCGGAACGGGCTCCTGCTCCTGAATCTTGTTGTCTTCAGCCGGCGCCATTTTCCAAAATGGCGCCGAAAAATGGCGGCGGCCATAGACGAACACGATTGGACGGCAGGAGGTCCTTCCGGACCCCCGCTGGACTTTTGGCAAGTCTCATGGGGGTCAGGAGGCCCCCCACAAGCTGGCCAAAAGTTCCTGGAGGTCCAGCGGGGGTCAGGGAGCGATTTCCCGCCGCGAATCGTTTTCGTACGGAAAATGGCGCCGGCAGGAGATCGACTGCAGGAGGTCGTTCAGCGAGGGTTCCGGCGCCTCGCTGAACGACCTCCTGCAGTCGATCTCCTGCCGGCGCCATTTTCCGTACGAAAACGATTCGCGGCGGGAAATCGCTCCCTGACCCCCGCTGGACCTCCAGGAACTTTTGGCCAGCTTGTGGGGGGCCTCCTGACCCCCACGAGACTTGCCAAAAGTCCAGCGGGGGTCCGGAAGGACCTCCTGCCGTCCAATCGTGTTCGTCTATGGCCGCCGCCATTTTTCGGCGCCATTTTGGAAAATGGCGCCGGCTGAAGACAACAAGATTCAGGAGCAGGAGCCCGTTCCGGACCGCTGCCGTTCCGGACCGCCGCTGGACCCGCAGGTTATTTAACTCATTTGGGGGGGGTTCGGGAGGGTGGGGGATTTAATTTAAAGGGTCGGGGGTGGGTTTTAGGGGGTTTTACTGTGCCGGCTCACGATTCTAACGATTTATAACGATAAATCGTTAGAATCTGTATTGTATTGTGTTCCATAACGGTTTAAGACGATATTAAAATTATCGGACGATAATTTTAATCGTCCTAAAACGATTCACATCCCTAATGAACATTACAATAATGCTGTGAGACAAGGCTGGAAGTTTGTTTTTCTTGCTTTTAGCTCTCTGGGAAAGCTTGATGGAAAAGCCAAGTCTTGAGTTTCACTTTGAAAGTAGTATGGCATGGTTCAAGGCGGAGGTCCGGTGGTAGTGAGTTCCAGAGAGACGGGCCTGCTGTGGAAAGAGCGCGTTTCCTAAGGGTAGATTTTGCAGGTTGGGTGATCATTCTATTCTGGTATGCCCTTCTGGTTGGTTTGTTAGAAGAGTGTAGTTGAAGCTGGAAAGTTAAGTTGAGTGGGGAGATGTTATGTAATGCCTTGTGAATCATCATAATTAATTAAAATTAATGATTGTTATTACAAAGCAATGATCCATGTTGATAAGTGGTAAGTCAACGTGAAGCACAAATGGGCGGACAATACTCAGCTGTTGAGAAGACCAATATCAAAGCAGAGATGTGATGAATGGCAGGTTTTGTACCCAGCTTGTGTCAGTGAGCTTTCGAATGATAGACACTCATGCCTTTATTTTAATTGTGGTGTTTTGAAAGTGACAGTGGTAGGTTTGGGAGTTGTCAAGAATCATTCTGTTAGATGATAGTTGCATAGTGGTACACATTTTCACCACATAAGGTGACAGTGAAGGTTTTGTATTCTTGCAGTTCTCATTATGGAAAATGGAAACAATAGACTTGGTTGAATTTGGTTGTAACCATGGGGAACATTAAGGGTGGGTAAAAGAATAAGTTGCTATTATATTCAGACAACTTGTTATTAATTTTCAAGGATCCACAAAAAGTAGCAGGGAAATTCCAAAAAATCACTGACTCTTTATAGGAATGCTTCCAGATGCAAAAATAACTGATCCAAGTCTGAATGTTTAATGCTAATGGGAAAACCTAATTCAATAAGCTTGCAAACCCTGGGTATTGCACAGAAAAAGATATGGTAGTTAATAAGTTGGATGCTATTATTGCACAAATAGTGACGACAATAGGAATCGGATGATGAAAACAAGCCCTTTATTAAAACGCCCGACTCTGGCCGAGTTTCGCTCTTTTGCACAGAGCTGCCTCAGGGGCAATTCATTTAACCAGGACTTGAATTGGTCAATGTAGAAGATATCACATTGATTTTCAGCGTAGATGATTTCACACCAAAACAAATAGACTTTCTCTTATCCACATAGCATTGCTATGTGATACCAGCATTGAAGTCAAAAGCGTTCAGTACATAACTAGTCTAGCTGAAAGACCGCTCGTTGTTTTGTATTTGTATTGTCGTCACTGTTACACAGCTCACTGGATCGGCTACCGCTTTGTTTTTTGGGTCCGTCATTATTGCACAAATTACATCCAACCTAAATAAAAGAAAATGATACAGACTTCCACTATCATTGTTAAGGAGAATTAATAAGAGAAGGATGGTCCCCCCAAGCTCAACTATACTATCTGTTCTCTTATCTGTCATCTCCTCTGTATAGTATATACCAGAAGAATATTTTGTCACAATTGAAAATTTGTATTAAACACTTTATAGAAAGGAAAGCAACCCAAACTTAATGAATATTCTTCAATTTTGCAGTGGCTGGCAAGGTTTAGACCTTTCTCATTCAAAATTATATTATTGGAACTTTCAAGCAGCCCACTTACGGAAACTGTTAGGCTCCCTGGCCGCGTGAGGCTGCGACCAGGTCCCCTCACCTTGGCAGGCAGGAAGCTCGCTCCTGCTCCATCCTCTGCCACTCCCCAACGTTGGCACTGGCCTCCGCCGCTGCAGTCTGCCCTCATGTCGTTCCCAACTCCGCTGACGCTGATGATCTCTGCAGGCCCTCTAGGTACGCGCGCATGAACCATTCTCCGGGATTTAAAGGGCCAGCAGCAGAAACGTTCCCCGCAGCCCAGGAGTATTTCCTGTATGGGCTGGATCTCCCTAAGCAAAAGTGGGTATGTCAGCACCCTAAGCTCAAACTGGAGACCACTCTGGAAGTATCGGCTGCCTTTTATGATGCCCAGGCGATGCCAGATTAACTGTGACTGTCAGAGGGCAAACTCTTACAGATCCCTGGGCACCATAGTTGAAAAACAAGACTCCCGCAGTGGGCATCAGAGCAGGACAAGTCCTATTCTTTACCTCATTCACAGCACCCAGGCCCTCCACACTGCTTTAACTGTGGAGAAAGGAGATACTTTGCCCGTGACTATCCCCACATGGGAAACAAAACTATGGATGTCAACTTGTTGACCTCACATTTCTGCAATTTTGGGAGACATTCCCTGCTTGGGATTTTCAACTTTAGTGGATTCAGTGGAGCTGGATGGCTTCCCGACCCAGGCTTTGGTGGATTTCAAAAGGATAAAAACTCTCATTCAGAATGAACTGGTCAAGAGAATACAGATCAACTTTGAAAACACAGTGACCTATCCTTGGAGACCAGCAACAATACCCGACCAGCCAGGACCTGTGAAAGACCCTAGTTGGGCAAGTTAAGATAGATGTAGGAGTTCTCCCCTGGCCCTCTGTTATCTTTTCTGCTAGGAGTTAGCAATCTGTTAGAGTTGCGCCCCCAGAGGGGAGGGGCTAGCAATGTACTCAGCTCTTGAAGTGTGAGAGATGAGCATTTTAATGTGAAATGGTGAATCTTTGGGTCGATGGCAGATGACAGCGCCCTCAGGAGGATATCATGAGAGGGATCACGGACTAGGCTGGAGTATGGAGACAGACACAGATAGTTCTTTATTATTCCAGGGACAGCTCTGAGAGAGCGATGGTAACTCACAGTTATCTATCTCTGTAATGGTTTCTTAGGCAATAGAGAATAGTTAGTATATTCAGGAACAGGAGCCTCTAGGTGAGTACTGGTTCCTATATGCAAACTGAAATAAGAACTCACAATATCTGTATATGAAATAGCTTCTGCAATCTGTATTAATAACTCACGATCTCCGTACCTGCGATAGCATCTTAGACAAAAGAGAATCTTCAGAGTTTTAGGAACATGGGCCCTCGAGGAGCGAGTACCGGTTCCTAGCTGCAATCTGTAATAATAACTCACGATCTCCGTACCTACGATAGCGTCTTAGACAAAAGAGAATCTTCAGAGTTTTAGGAACATGGGCCCTCGAGGAGCGAGTACCGGTTCCTATATGCAACTGGAATAGAAACTCACAATGTTCATGTCTGCGATCACTTCCAGGCAATAGGGAGTCTTCTGAGCATTCAGGGACATAGGCCCTTGAGGAGAGAGTACCGGATCCCGTATTAGCAATCTGAAAACAAGAAGAGAGTGAGAGGCCCCCGAGGAGCGGGTACCCCAAGTAAGTCCAAAGAGGCAGAGTAGCTTGGACGAATCCCCTTGCTAACTCAGTTTGTTGTGTTTTCAAAGACCTTTAAATATTGGAAGCAGATATCGTTATCTCAGGGGGACACCCCTGAGGTTCGCGCCCTTGCTGGTATAAGAGTTGGGATGCGTGCACGCCCTAAGCATCAGGACAAGATGGCAGATTTGCAGCGTCGAGTTGGTCCGGGGACACCGGAGGGAGACGGCATGGAGACGCCGCGGCAGCCAGCCGTCCATCAGACCCAGAGGAAGTCGCCACAGAGGTAAAGAGGGCAGAGTGAGGGTGTTGAGCAGCGACGGACGCAACACCCTCATACCCTGCTGCACCGGGATGTGATTATCCAGAGTTTGGGATTCTGTGGGGATGGCTTACGACTGGTCCAGCTGGTTTTGACAATGATGAAATGTCATTTTCAGAGGTTTTCCTGTTAGAAGACCCAAACTTATATGTTAAGAGATTCTAAAATACCTAAAGCCCATACAAAATGCTGACAAGAGAAACATAGTGATTCTCAGCACTTAGCCTTGGGTGGCAGCTCTGAGTTAGAGAAGTTTCCCTAAAATCTTTCAGGATCCCATAAAGAGAAGGAGAAAGAAACCCTAGTAACTTTAGATGGGCTCAAAGAGAAGATAAGTCACTTTAAGTTTGCCCAAGAGTATAATATACAAATGGTAGCTGGAGAGTTAGTCTCTGGGCCTAAATGCTTCAACGGCAGGGGGAATGAAGAAAAGATGTTTTATATTCAGACATATACCAACAAGGACTGAATTACATAGCCTGGTAAAACAAATAAGCATTTATTTATGTATTTATTTATTTGTGTTTTTCTATACCGGCATTCACGGAGGTTCGTATCTTGTCGGTTTACATAAAACAAGGGGTGAGCAATACATTATAATGTACATAACTATAACATGAGAGTATACATTACAAATTATAACAAGTGCACAGAAAAAGAAGTTACAATAAAACAAGGATGATTCTAACTGGGAGTGGAGGAAGAAGATGATAGAAGTTTAACATAAGTAGAACATTGCCGTGGTTGGTAATGTCTGGATCAGTTTAATGGATGATGATCAGTCTGGCTAAATTTGATGGAAGAGAATCAGTAAGGGTCCGGAAAGGCTTTCTTGAATAACCATGTTTTAAGTCTTTTTTTGAAGGTTGGAAGGCATGGTTCCTGTCGTAATTCTAGGGGGATGGAGTTCCATAGTGGGGGACCTGCTGTGGAGAAGGCCCGATCTCTCAATGTTATATGTTGGGTGGTATTGGCGTGTGGTACCTGTAGATATTCTCTGTACGCTTCTCTAATGGGTCTGGTGGAGGAGTGTTTTTTGAGAGTTATTTGTAGATGGAGTGGAGCAAGTCCATGGATATTTTTGTAGATTGTGGTGAGGGATTTATGGATTATTCTGTAGTGGATTGGCAACCAGTGAAGGTCTTTAAGGACTGGCGTAATGTGATCTCTTCTCCGCTTGTTTGTTAAGATTCTTGCTGCCGTGTTCTGTATCATTTGGAGAGGTTTAGTATGGGATGATGGGAGGCCTAATAGGATAGCGTTGCAGTAATCTATTTTAGCAAAGATTATTGCTTGGAGCACTGTTCTATAATCATGGAAATGAAATAGGGGTTTTATTCTTTTTAATACGTGTAGTTTGTGGAAGCAGTCTTTAGTTGTTTGGTTAATAAATGATTTTAGGTTTAGCCGGTTGTCTATAGAAACTCCTAGATCTCTTACTTTTGAGATTTGCAAGTTGGCTGGCGGGTTCGTAGAGATTTTGCAGTTTTCTGGAGAGATTAGCAGGAATTCGCTTTTTGATTGGTTTAGAATTAAATTTAAGCTGGAAAGGAGGCCGTTAATTTCTTGAAAACAGTTTTCCCAAAGTTCTAGAGTTTTAGTGATGGATTCTTTGAGGGGGATCACGATCTGGACATCGTCGGCAAATATAAAGTGTTTTAGGTTCAATTTGTTTAGCAGATAGCAAAGCGGGAGAAGGTATATGTTGAAAAGTGTTGGTGAGAGTGAGGAACCCTGAGGAACTCCTAGTGAAGAAGGGTATCTGAGGGATTCTTTGTTGTAGATTCTAACCTTGAAACCTCTGTTCTCTAGGAATGTCTTGAACCAGGTTAGTGCTGATCCTGTAATACCGATGTTCACCAGCTGGTTTAGTAGTATGGCGTGGTTTACAGTGTCGAATGCTGCTGATAGGTCCAATAGGATCAATAGGAAGGCCTGTCCTTTGTCGAGGCCCAAGGTGAGGTAGTCTGTCAGTGAGATGAGTAGGGATTCGGTACTTGAAGCTTTTCTGAAACCGTATTGAGTAGGGAATAGAATTTTGTGTTCTTCTATGTAGTCCGATAGTTGCGTGTTAACTAGTTTCTCCTTGGCAATGAAAGGAAGATTGGACGGTAGCTGTTAGGATCTTTGGGGTCCAAGTTAGGTTTCTTGAGAAGCGGTTTGATGGATGCTAGTTTAAGGTCGTCTGGATAGAAACCTTGGGTAAATGAGCAGTTTATGATGTCCGTCAGGGTTTTGGTGATGGTGTCCGGGATTAGAAATAGTAATTTAGACGGGATTTGGTCGAAGGGATGTGATGAAGGTTTCATTTTCTTCAGAAGTGTTTGCATCTCTGAGGATGTGGTGAGTTCAAGAGATTGGAGGGAAATGTCCTTATTGTGGTGTATGTAAGTGCTGGCTTGTGTGCCAGTATTGGGCTTTAATTGTGTTAGAAGGTTCGTGACTTTATTACTGAAGAAGAGTGCCAGCTCATCTGCTTTTGTTTGAGCTTGGTTATTTATTTATTTATTTATTTAAGGATTTTTATATACCGGGGTCCGTAAGAAACATCACCTCGGTTTACATTCATTACATTTGGTTGAATGGTATGTCAGGTGGATTGGCCTGAGTTAGATTGGAGACAAATGTGAAAAGCGCTTTGGAGTCGAAGATAAGGTCATGAATCTTATGTGCATAGAAGTCCCTTTTTGTTTTTAAGGTGGAGCTCTTGTATGAGTGGAGGGCGAGTTTGTATGCAGAAAGTGTAGCGGGGGAAGGGGCTTTACGCCATTTGCTTTCTTTCTGACGTAGACTGAGTTTGAGGTTTTTAAGTTCGTTAGTAAACCATGGCTGTCTTTTGGATGCACCTTGTTTGAATTTTTTTGTTATCAGTGGACATAGGGCCTCATTTTCCAAGCACTTTACCGCGTGCGATAAATTCGCAAATCGCGTTAACAGCTGTTAACGCGATTTGCGAATGCAAATTAGTCATTTGGTATTCAGGGGGCGGAGTCAGGGCGGAGCATATGTAAAGCGGGAACCTGTGTATCGTGTGCGGCGAAACAGCCGCAGTGTTAGCGCGGCTGCTATCGCGGCTAATAACTACAACTCCAACCTCGCGTTATGGACTGCGTTACAGGCCTGAAAAGGATTACCGCCATCCACGATAGTCCCAGACAGCCTGTTTCAGGCTCCGGGGGGGGGGGGGGGGGAGGGAGGGAGAGAGAGAGAGAGAGAGAGAGAGAGAGAGAGAGAGCGCCTTACTATAGTGCCTATGCCCTACATAGGTATTTTAACCCCTATAGGAGGGCCACCTACTAACTCGGGTGGGGATTAGGTATGAGCGTCGGGGGTTGGGGGCCACTTTCGCATTCCACATGAGACCTACGGACTGAACAGTGGTCTCTAGTGCAGATTTGCTGGCCGTCGGAGTGAGGACGCTCACTCCAAGCGGAGATTTGGCCAACATTCTCTCCACCTAGCATGTTGTTGCCCAGGTAGAGTGTCCATCAAGCTAGGTAGAGAGAACGTTGCCCAAACCACTTCTTGGAGTGAGCGTCCTCACTCCGACAGCCAGCAAATCTGCACTAGAGACCACTGTTCTGTCCGTAGGTCTCATGTGGAATGCGAAAGTGGCCCCCAACCCCCGACGCTCATACCTAATCCCCACCCCGAGTTAGTAGGTGGCCCTCCTATAGGGGTTAAAATACCTATGTAGGGCATAGGCACTATAGTAAGGCGCTCTCTCTCTCTCTCTCTCTCTCTCTCTCTCTCTCTCTCTCTCTCTCTCTCTCTCTCTCTCTCTCTCTCTCTCTCTCTCTCTCTCTCTCTCTCTCTCTGAAACAGGCTGTCTTGAACTATTGTGCACCGCGATAAAAGACTGAAAGAATCATCGTGCAGTGGGAAAACATTGCGTGTGGTGCTAATGTTTTCGCGAATGGCGAAAACATCGCCGCACACGATGTTTCCCCACTGCACGAAAGAAGCCTCATTTGCATTGGTAATGCGCCCTAATGCGTTACCAATGCGATATTGGAAAATAAGGCCCATAGTTTGTTTGCCACAGTTTCTGTTATGGCTGAATTGGGTGATGTGACGTCTATGAGTGAGAGTTCCGTGTTTAGATGATTGCTGAGATCGTCAGAGTAGCATACTTTTCTGCATAGAAATGAATGTTGAGGGGAGTGTTTGTTGCTCGTTTGGGTCATCGAAAAGGTGGTGGAGATTAATGAGTGGTCTGACCAGGGAACTAGTTTGCATGTAGGGTGTACTGAATGTGTTATACCTGAGTTCAGAAAGATAAGGTCCAGTGTGTGACCTGCCTTGTGCGTAGGTTCGTTGATTATTTGTTTGAATCCCATTGCAGACATGGCGGTAAGGAAGGTTTCGCAGCTGGTTGAGAGTGTGGGGTTGTCGACGTGTAAGTTAAAATCTCCTAGGATTATCGTTGGGGAGTCTGGTTTTAGATAAGATGCTATGATTTCTAGGATGAGTGATGCATCTACTTCTAGAAGGCCTGGAGGGGCGTATACTAGAAGGATTTGGAGAGAGTCTGATTTGAAAAGTCCTGTTTCTAGTTTCGAGTCAGATTTAATTGGGTAGTGTGAGAATCTAAGATCTTTTTTAGCTGCTAGTAGAATACCCCCACCCCTTTTCTTCTGTCGGGGGATAGAGAAAAAGTCGTAGGTCTGAGTTGGTAGTTGATTAATTAAAGCTATATCTGTAGATTTAAGCCATGTTTCTGTTATAGCACAGAGGTCCGGGTTTGCATCCAAGCATGGGTGTAGCTTGCTTGTTAAGACGGGTACTACCCCAAATCAAGCCTGATACTTCACTTAGAATACATATCCAGCGCAGCCCACTGCTTCAATGGCAGGGGGAATGAAAGCAGGATGTATATTCAAACAACTACAAAGACTGAATTCACAGGCTGGATAAACAAGCGTGGGAGAAGATGGCTTATTACAGCGGTTACGACCTCAAACCAATTAGCTGGATTCTTCACTCAGATGCAGCTCCAGCACTGCTATCTACGATGGTGGGGGTGGAAGGGAAATAGAACCAAAAAAATTATTTAAAGGGACAAGAGTAACAAAAGTATGAAAAAAAAAAAAAGTGTGAAAGCTTGCTGGGCAGACTGGATGGACCATTTGGTCTTCTTCTGCCGTCATTTCTATGTTTCTATGTAGTATCCCAACTTCCCCCTTCTTCATAGTGAAGAGGATCATATATCAAGTAACAAAAGGGAATCTAGAGGGAGAACCTTTTGAGAATCTCTTAATATCCTGGCCTTACCGCCAACAAGTGCTACAACTAGCCCACAACTGCCTCCTAGGGGGCTACCTAGGAGAGGAGAAAACTTGAGAAAAAATTCTGGCCCAGTTCTATTGGCCTGGTTTGTACTGGCAAGTACAAGACCATTGTCAGTCCTGCCCTATGTGTTAGCTAACTAAAACTGCTGAGGTTTGAGCAGCTCCCCTGGTGCCAATGGCCATTATAGAAACTCCCTTTGAAAGAATTGCTATGGACCTAGTAGGAACACTGGAAAGGTCTAGCTGAGGATATAAACATTTTAGTTATCCTGGACCATGCTACCAGGATTCCAGAGGCTGTACCCCTGATGAATATGAAGATTCAAATGGTAATGATGGCCTAGCTATAGACCTTCTCCCGGATTGGACTATCCAAGGAGATATTAACTGTGCAAAGGACCTTTTTCGTGTCCAAAGTGATGAAGCAAGTTTGATCCTTATTGGGAGTGAGAACCTTGCAGACCTCAGTTTAACTTCCACAAACTGATGGGCTGGTGGAATGCTTTAACATAAGCCTCAAGCAGATGCTGAAGACGTTTATTGTGGAAGATGGAAAGAACTTGAATTTGTTGTTGCCTTATGTATTATTTACAGTCTGGGAAGGCTTTTCACCATTCAAACTACTATATGGGAGTAGCCTGGGAGACTTGAGAGGAGGAGCCAACTACTGGACAGAACCTGGTGGACTATGTAATCCAGATGCAGGAATAGCTAAGAAGGGGCAGAAAAGCTGAATGCCTATGCCTGGAGAAGGCCCAGGATATCCAAGCTCAGGAATATAACCGCCCACTATTCAAAGGGTCTTTCAGCCTGGAGACATGTCCTTGCACTCTTACTGTCTTCGGAAAGTAAGTTATTGTACCGCTGGCAAGGTCTTTATGAGATAGTGAAGAAGATAAGTCCAGTGGACTACAAGGTGGCCAAACTGGACAAAATGAAGAAGGCCAAAATCTTCAATGACAACCTCCTAAAGAAATGGGTTACACCAACTTTCAGCCTTGTCCAGGGAGAGGATGTTGGGCTGGAAATCTCGCCAAACCCTTTTTTTTTTTAGTTTATTTTATATTCCAATTTGCACATATTTTTTTAGCATTTCAAAGCAGATTACATTCAGGTACCGTAGGTATTTCCCTATCCCCAGAGGGCTTACTATCTAAGGGGCCGATTTTAAATCCTACGCGCACGGGGTACATTTGTGCGTGCTACCTGGCGCGCACAAATGTACACCCAATTTTATAACATGCGTGCACTGCCGCATGCATGTTATAAAATCCAGGGTCAGCGCGTGCAAGGGGATGCACTCGCTGGCCTTGGAGGGAACTTTGTTTAGCTCCCCCCACCTTTCCCTCCCTTCCCCTATCTAACCCACCCCCCAGCCCTACCTAAATCCCCTCCAACTTATTTCGCCGAGTTACGCCTGCCTCTGCCGGCGCGTGAACCTCCGGCATGGGCGCTGTGCCAGAGGACTCGGGACTGCCCCTGGACTGCCGCCCCACCCCCAGACCGCCCATTTTTGAAAGCCTCGGGACATACGCGCCTCCCGGAACTTGCGTGCGACACCAAGCCTATGCAAAATAGGCTCGGTGCATGCAGGGGTAGGTTTTCGGGGTTACAGCGTAACCCTTTGAAAATCTACCCCTAAGTGTGTACCTGAGGCAATGGAGGGTAAAGTGACTTGTCCAAGGTCATAAGGTCCCCTTTTGGGGACCAACTCTCTGTCCCACAAAAAACAGATCTAGACCAGCTAGTAAGCCAGAATAAGGATGTCTTTTCCAATGTTCCAAATCAAGCTCACCTCGCATGCCATGATATCATTACCCCTCCAGGAGTGGTGGTTCCACAGTGGCCATACTGGATTCCAAGGGCCATACATCACATGGTAGAAGCTGAGGTGAAAGTGATGCTCCTACTAGGCCTAATAGAAGAGTCCAGTAGTGACTGGTTCTCACCCATTGTACTTGTTCCTAAACCAGATGGCAGCATTCAGATCTGTGTGGATTTCAGAAAAACTCAATGCCTATTTGATGCCCCATGTAGATGAATTCATTGAGTGGCTGGGAGCAACACAGTTTATTTCCATGCTGGACCTAACAAAGAGACACTGGTAGGTCCCTTTCACGCTGACAGTGAAGACAAAACAGCTCTTTCTACATCTGGAGGACACTTCCAGTTTACAATCCTTACTGTTGGATTTCATGGAGTTTCCGCTACATTGGTTGACACCACTTTTCATGTTTTATTTATTATATTTCATATTTTATCTCTATATTTATGCACTTATTTGATTGTTTTTTGTATTGTATTTTTTTTAGATTAAAAATGTAGCCCCTTAATGCAGGCATTAGCCCAAACATGGACATGTTTTTCATTTTTTTAAAATTGTATTTGCTTTCTATATAGTTTTTGGTTTTCACAATAAGCAGTAAAGACCAGTGTGATAAAACTGATCTATAATTAAATGGTCTTTTTCGTGGGATTTTTATGTGTTTGTACCACTCTGATTGTTTAGTGTGATACAAGATAAAAATAGCCAGGAACACCCAGTTGCCTTCATTAGTTGGAAACTAATGCCAAGGGAGAAATGTTATTCAATAATCGAAAAAGAAGCTTTAGAGGTCAAGTGGATTTAGAGGAGTTTATAATTAAATAAATAAATAGAAATTGTGGTAGAGGATATATGGTCTCTGGGCACATGCTCTGTATATGCCCATAAGCTTCTGTCCTTACAGTATTTCAAAGATACTTTAATTTTTTGACAGTTATTTAGGATACCTACACTAACTTGGATCTGGGATTCTGTCAGGAAAAATATACTAAGTAGTGATATAGAAGGGTTTTTCTTTTGAAGGATAATCTTGAACTGGAAAGAAATGAAATCAAACCTTTCTCAGGAATGGTATGAACTAAGGATATGCACAGAAAAAATTGTCATTTCGGTTCATTAATTTGTTTTATATAACTCCATAAAATTGTTTTGTTCATTTCAAATGAAAAAAATTATTTGTGTCATTTGTTCATTCATTTCTCATTAAAGTAAATGGGGGTTGTAATGTATTCTATTTTGCTCTCCAAAATTGGGGTTTTATATTCATTTCTAATGAAATTTGGCAGTAGACATCATCAGAAGAGGGAAGAGCACTCCAAGACATCAAGACTATGTCAAAGTGGCACAAAAAGTGGTATGAATAGCGCAAAGTATCATGAAAGTGCAAAGTAGCCCAAACAGAGGCAGCAATATCTCAAGGCACCATGAGAGAAGCAAAGCAGTAATGAGTGGTAAGAACATTACATGGCTCCAAAAGAGGCAGAAAGGGTACCAACAACAGTGATAGGAAGTCCCCAATGCACAAAAAGGATCAAAGGAATACCAACTATGGCATGAACATCCCAAGGCAAGATGAGAGGTGGAAAGTAGCATCAAAATTGGCAGGAAGGACCCCAAGGCTCCAAAAGAGGGGTAAATGGTACAGCAACATGGCATGAAAGCCCCAAGGCACAATGAGGGGGATGTGAGGGTGTTCTGGCTGTGACACCTGCTTTCCCATTGATCACTAAGATTGATTCGGTGGATATAGTAGAATTAGAAAAGATACAGAGAAGGGCAACAAAAATAGTTCCCTTAGGAAGAAAGACTAGGTTAGGGTTCTTCAGCTTGGGGATGATCGAGGAGGAATATGATTGAACTCTACAAAATCATAAGTGGAGTAGAAAAGGTAAATAGAGAATAGCTGCTGCAGGGCCTGGCATTGATGGCAGACAGAGACAAAATGCCAAGGCATCACTAAAGCCCTCCACTACCTCCTCTTTCTGGGGGATGCTCTTTGCCATGGCAGCATTGCTTTCTGCCTACTCTAATAGAGAATAGCATGCTAGCAACTAGAACCAACATACACCCCCAATTACTCCATAGCTACTAGCTACTCTATCCCCTCTGATTCTGAGAAGCACCTACATGATTCCTGTGAATCAGTAGATTCTTGCAGGATTAGCTGCAGACACTTCTCAGGAGGCATCAGGAAGGAATGATGTGCTGCTTTTTGCTGCTCTGCTCCTAGTACTGCCATTGCTCCTGCATGCCACTGCCACCCTCCATGGATTCTGCCTCCTCCTGCTCTTAGGAACAGAGTTAACAAGGCAACACATGTTCTTCCAGCCCCAGATTCTTCATGCTTGATTCTGCCTTTGCCTGTGTTTTCACCCTATAAAAAAAAATCTCTTTAGTTTGGGCAGAGGAGTGCTAGTAATATTATGAATGCTAGATGTACTAGGATTTGCATTTATAGGTGCCTTTACAGAAGCAGTAAATGCTTTTTCTCTCCTTCTGCCATTGTTACCACAGCACCTTCCTCTTCCTGCCATTTCCTATGGCATGATGGAATTCTGACAGTCATTACTAACAGTTAGAGATGTGAATCGTGTGATCGATCGTCTTAACGATCAATTTTGGCTGGGGGGGGGAGGGAATCTGATCGTCGTGGTTTTGTTTTTTGTTTTTTTAATCGTTTAAATCGTAAATCGGGGGAGGGCGGGAAAACCGGCACACTAAAACAACCCTAAAACCCACCCCGACCCTTTAAAATAAATCCCCCACCCTCCTGAACCCCCCCAAAATGTTTTAAATTACCTGGGGTCTAGTGGGGGGGTCCCAGTGTGATCTTCCACTCTCGGGCCACGGCTGCATTAATAGAAATGGCGCCGGCGCTACCTTTGCCCTGTCATATGACTTAGGGTGGGTTTTGGGGCAGCGGTGTTACATTGGTCTGCCTAGGGTGCAAGGGTCTGTAGACTTTTGTAACACTGCCTTCTCCTAAAACCCACCCTGAGTTGAAAGTGCCCCCCTTACAGTGGGATATGTAGAGAGTGTCAGACTGGCCTTTAAAAGAGGCTCTCTCTCTCTCTCTCTCACTCTCCAGCCAGTCACTTGTGAGAACACACATAAAGCTCCAACACATATGAGCGGTAGGGATATTTTAAATGGTACATGCGTGTAAGTACGCACAATATAAAATTGAGCATATTGTTTCTCTTGTGCCAATACACGTGTTTCTGAGCACACATGCACACCTTATAAAAATTACTTGTAATTTAGCCTGATAAGTAGTACTGCCTCGATCCAACCACTGCCCTCCCACTAGATATCCAGCTAACAACTTATCCCACTAAATGACAGCCACTGAATGTAGCTGGACATTCAATGGCCACCACTTAGCTAGATAAGTAGCACTGAATTGTTGCATTGGAGGTGGATTCTTGGGCTGAGGCAGAGTGGCACAAGCCATAGACAAGAGCCCACGGGTCCCCACCATCAGCAGGTGGAGTGGGCTGAAGCTAGAGGCCACTAGAGCTTCACCTATACCAGCCCACGTTCCCCTCGGGTTGAGTCTTTGGGTGCCAGGGCCGGCAGGACTTAGGTGGGCCTCGAGATAGAACAATGCTAGTAGGTAGTTCAGCTCAGAGACAGCAGCCAGCAGATGGCATAGCTCTATCTAGGACAGGTTGCGGAATGGAAACCCAGGCACCGAGGAACTGGAACAGAGTGAGGGTGCTTGAGCACAGAGGGGCCAAAGCCCTAGGAGTCCACATCCCAAGGACAGAGTCCAAAGAGTCACTGAAGAACTTGAGCTGAGGCTGGAAATCAAAGAAAGCTATAGCAGGCAACATGGAACTCGGAACATATTAGAGTCTATAGAAAGGTCATACGTAGTGTTGGTGTGGAGAAGGCAGGCGTAGCAATGGTCAAGGCAAGGAGAGGGCAAGTGTAGTTAGACGTAGCAATGGTCAAGGCACAGAGAAGGCAAGCAAGGTCAGGCAGGCAGAGGTCAGGCTTGGAGAGAGGCAACGTGGTCAGGCAGGCAGAGGACAGGCTTGGAGAGAGGCAATGTGGTCAGGCAGGCAGAGGTCAGGCTTGGAGAAGGCAGCGTAGTCAAAGCGAAGCAGAAGTCGGCACCAGAAGTCAGTCAATACGAGGAGACATACGAACACAGGAACTGGGAACCGGAGACACTGGAACAGGAACTAAGACACGACCAGGCAACGAGTGCTTGAAACCAAGGACAGGTAAACCAAGGAGACCTGTTGCAAAGGCAAAGTATTCAGAGAAAACCAGGGAATTTATACTGAGCAGGACATGACATCAACATCCAGGGTCCGCGGCCTGGTTCCTGCCACGGGCCCTTTAAATGTCACAGCATGGGGAGGTGGAGGTGAGGAAACTTACATTTTGCTGGAGGAGGTTTCCCGCGGGTGAGAACTTTGTTTCAGGCCCAGAAGGAGGCCTCTGAGATTCCAAACCGGAAGTGACGTCAGCAAGGGTGATCACTGTGAGGCCTATAAAATCGGCCCACATTTCTGCAAGAATTCAGAGGTGGATTTGAGGAAACTTACATTTTGCTGGAGGTTTCCCACCAGTGAGAACTCTGTTTCGGGCTCAGAAGGAGGCCTCTGAGATTCCAAACCGGAAGTGACGTCAGCGAGTGTGTCGCTGTGAGGCCTATAAAATCGGCCCACATTTCTGCAAGAATTTGGAGGTGGAAGTGAGGAAACTTACATTTCGCTGGAGGAGGTTTCCCGCGGGTGAGAACTCTGTTTCAGGCCCAGAAGTAGGCCTCTGAGATTCCAAACCGGAAGTTACGTCAGCGAGGGTGATCGCTGTGAGGCCTATAAAATCGGCCCACATTTCTGCAAGAATTCGGAGGTGGAAGTGAGGAAACTTACATTTCGCTGGAGGAGGTTTCCCGCAGGTGAAATCTTTGTTTCGGGCCCAGAAGGAGGCCTCTGAGATTCCAAACCGGAAGTGACGTCAGCGAGGGTGATCGCTGTGAGGCCTATAAAATCAGCATCACAGCGGCGTGTCGCCCAAGCCGCGCGCGCCTAAGGGGCGCGCGCAGCTTTGTTTAAGAATTCAACAAAACTCGGAAGGTAAATGACTAACCTCCACCTCCGGTAAGTTGTTAATTAATTGAAAAAGCTGGAAATAGATTGTCCATCTCCTCACTTTCTAAAGCCTCTCATTATAAGAGGATCCTGCAATTTGAAATCTTATATACTGTGTACACATTGAAGCTCCTGTTTCTTAAGATTTAAATTGGCATTATGCCTCACAGTGTTGGGAAATGAAGGGCAAAAGAGAAGGCTAGCCCTGGTGCCTCCCTTATCCCTGAAACATCCAGACCTATGGAAGCTCATATTGTACGAGGAGGTACAGAATCAGGAGTGCAGTCGCTGAGGCAGGGAGCATGGGGAGTATCTCAGGCTCCAGTGCCTGACTCTGACATCTCGCTTTCCCCGATATTGAGAGAAGTGCCAGTTAACCCTGCAACTCTTAGAATCCCAGGGAGGGAGCTGACCCCACTGCATGCCGAATTTGCTAGTAGTGAGGATCAGGCAGGGAATCCAGCCCTGGGTGAAGGAAGTGAAGACGTCAGGAAATTACATCCTGACGAGTTAACCGGCAGTCCATTTAGAGGTGATTCTGGAAGGGCTATTGGACAGGACTATTCAACCCCTATTAATACAAATATAACACATCTATTACAGAAGCCAGCAGAAATAACTCTGGAATCTTTATGGACTGCAATAGAAGGTTTGATGAATTTGATAAGTAATAAGATTCTTCCTGTTAATGATGTATGTAAAGATCATGAAGTGAGATTACAAATAATAGAGAACACTGTTAAAAGTGTCTCAATACAAAATATAGAAATGAAGGCTTCTGTTAATGCTAATAAGGTAACTCAAGAATTATTGGTGAAAGATAATGTAAAGTTATTAAATAAGGTGGAGAATATGGAAAATATGTTAAAGGCTAGGAGCTTAAGAATTCTCAATTTCCCTAAACTTCCACATATATCTCCAAAAGAGATGTTTAGAAAGTACTTGATAGAGATCTTAAAAGTACCTGAAGAAAGCATTCCTCCAGTGGTAAAGGTTTTCTATTTGCCACTAAGAGGAAAAGACAAGGAAGGGTTAGGAGAAGGTCAAAAAATTGACAGGATAATAACAGCTTTAAATGTAATTGAGATGTTGGAGGTTTCAGACTCTACTATAGCAGAGAAATGTACCTTGATTGTAACTTTTGCATTAGAGATAGATAGAGAGTGGATATTCAAATTGTATTTTAAATATCGATTAAATAGCTTTATGAACCTGCAGGTGAGAATATTTCTTGATGTGTCCAGAGCGACCCAAAAAAAAAGAAAACAATTTTTTGCCCAAAAAATCGGGGCTAGTTTTATACTGAGATTTTCCTGCAAATGTCATCTTAAATATAAAGGATTAATGTATCTCTATCTCCCATCACAATTAACTCAATTTTTATCTGATAAAGAAATAATTCAGGAAGTTGAAAAAGCCCAAGGTCCAAGTCCTCCCTGACCTTAATAGATGTGATTATCTCTCATCAGGAAATAGTCCTCCTCAACAGTATATATAGGTTATTATTATTCTTAAAATGATTGTGTAATTATATTGTCTTTTGTGTGATGGATCTTCTTTAATATAGTGGATCTCATTTTTTTTTTGATTGAAGTAATGGTAAATGCTACTGAGTTTGATCTTAAAATGAATATGAAGTTTTGTTTTGTTTTGTTTTATGGAGACTTCAATGTTCTAATGTCAAGAATGTTATCTTGGTATGTAACTTAAAAAGCATAATAAATATAAAATAAAAATAAATAAATAAATGTCACAGCATGGTGCGTGCCTAGAGGGAGGCGCCAGCTGATGGATGCGTCCCAGCTGGAAGGCCCGGGATGCAATGCAAGGCCCGAGGTGCTGGTGAGGGTGTTCCGGCCGGAGGGCCCGGGACGAGGTGCAGAGTCTGAAGCACTGACGAAGGTCCGCGGTCAGAGTCGGCGGCCTTCCGCCACCATGGAAGCAGAGCTGGGTCCCGCGGGCTGAACAGCAAGGTACAAGGGCTGCAACATGGGGTTGCCATGGGCGGTGAACATAACAGTAACCCCCTCCCCTTTACACCCCTTTCCTGGAGGTTTAGGTTTGCCCAGATGGGCACGATGAAAGTTTTTGAGGAGAGTTTTACCTAAGATGTTTTGCGCAGGCTCCCAAGAGTTTTCCTCGGGTCCTTACCCCTCCCAAGATAGGAGGTACCCTCAATGGCGGCCTCTGTGATGAACGCCCAGCACTTCGTGGACCTGATAGGTCGTTTCTGATTCTGCCACCAATGCAGGAGGCTCAGGGACCTTCCAGGAAGGCCAGGACAGAACCACTGGTTTCAGTGGAAGACGTGGAAGGTAATGTGTATACCCAGGGAAGGAGGTAACCGGAGCTGGTATGTTACAGGTCCAATACGTTGAAGAATCGGGAAAGGTCCGATGAACCTTTGTGGTGGTATTCGGAGTCTGATATATTTGGTGCTCAACCAGACTTTCTGGCCAGGAAGAAATTCAGGAGCTGCGCGGCGATGATTGTCAGCAGTCTTCTTGGCCCAGGAGGCGGTATGGCACAGGCGGTGATTTGTTTGTTCCCATATTGTCTTAAGGGCATCCACAGGGGACGGCATGGAGAGAGACATGGGCAATGGTGGTCGAGGTTGTTTTCCACAGCCTATGGAAAATGGTGATGTTCCGGTAGCTGAGGCCACATGAGAGTTGTGGGAGAACTCTGCCCAGGATAGGAGGTCTGACCAGTTGTCCTGTTGGTCGTTGATGTAAGCTCATAGAAACACCTTTAAGGAATGGTTCATCCGTTCGGCTTGCCCGATGGCTTGGGAATGATAGGCGGTTGTGAGACTGATATTAGTGCCAAATTTTCAGCAAAGAGAGTGCCAATATCTGGTGACAAATTGAGGACCTCGATCAGAGACGATATCTACTGGCAAGCCATGCAGTCTAAATATAAGATGAAAGAATAGTCGTGCCAACTCGGGTGCAGATGGTAGGCCCGGTAGTGGCACAAAATGGGCCATTTTTGAGAAACGGTCTATGGTGACCCATATGACGGTATTACCCCTAGAAGGAGTCAGATCCACAATGAAATCCATTGACAGGTGAGTCCACGGTTCTTCGGGTGCTGGTAGTGGTTGTAATAGTCCTCACTGTTGTCCGACTGGGAGTTTTTGTTGAGCACAAACAATACAGGATTCAACATATGCCTTGGCATTGGAGATCAAAGTAGGCCACCAAAAGAACCACTGGAGCAGTGCCATGGTTCACGCTTGTCCTGGGTGACCGGCAATCTTGGAATCGTGGGCCCAACAGAGCACCCTTTCACAAAGGCGTCGGGGCACCACGGTTCTTCCTGTAGGAACAGGATGGGTTGCTGACAAGGAGATGCAGGCTGGATTAATAATATGCTTTGGCTCTTCAGGGATATCCTCTAGTTCAAAGGATAAGGTGTCTGCACAGAGGTTCTTTTTGGCTGGGCGGTAACAGAGTTCAAAATTGAACTGAGAAAAAAATAAGGCCCACCAGGCTTGACAGGCGTTGAGACGCAGAGCTTGACTTAGGTGTTCTAGATTTTTGTGGTCCGTAAAGACAGTGAACTTATGCTGTGTGCCCTCAAGCCAAGGATGCCATTCCTACAGGGCCAACATTATGGTGAGTAGTTTACGGTCCCCAATACTGTAGTTGCGTTCTGCTGGTGAGAATTTCTGTGAAAAGAATGAACATGGGACTACAGTACCAGAAGCCATCTGCTGACTGAGGACAGCCCCAGCCCCAATGGCGGAGGCGTCCACCTCAACTTGAAAGGGATGAGTCGGGTCAGGATGACATAGGCTAGATCCCTTATGAAAGACTTCCTTTAATCAATGAAAAGCGGCTATGGCTTCAGGTTGCCAATTCTGGGTATTTTGGCCCTTCCTGGTCAAGGCCATCAAGGGGGCGGCCAGTGTGGAATAATGAGAATAAAATAATAGTTAAGGAATCCCAGGAGACGAAGTGCTTTAAGTCCCACAGGCTGTGGCCAATCCCGGATTGCTTTTAACTTGTCTGGGTCCACGGAGAATCCTAGAGGAGAAATGATATAGCCAAGAAATGGTAGACTAGACTTCTCAAATAAACATTTTTCCAGTTTTGCAAACAACTGGTTTTCTCGAAGATGTTGCAATACCATACATACGTCAGATCGTTGGATGTCAATGTCTTTAGAAAAAATGAGGATATCATCCAAGTAGACCACGACCTTGGTGTACAGTAGATCTCTAAAAATTTCGTTCATCATCCGTTGGAATATGGCAGGTTCATTGTAAAGGCCAAAATGCATCACTAACTATTCATAGTGACCGTTTCTGGTGTTAAAGGTGGTTTTCCAGATGTCATCAGGGCGGATCTTCACCAAGTCATATGCCCCACATAAATCCAACTTAGAAAAATGGTAGCACCCTGGAGACAGTCAAAAAGCTCCGAGATTTATAGCAGGGGGTATTTATCCTTGTGGGTGTTTGCATTTAGACCATGATAGTCAATGCACGGTCTAAGTGACCCATCTTTCTTGGTCACGAAAAAGAATCACGTTGCAGCAGGTAATGTAGAAGAACAAATAAACCCTTTTCCAGATTCTCTCGAATATACTCAGTCATGGCTGTTGTCTCAGGCTGAGACAATGGATATGTGCATCCATGAGGAGGCATGGTTCCAGGAAGAAGGTCGATTGGACAATCGAACCGCCGAAGCAGCGGGAGGAGGTCAGCCTTCTGTTTCAAGAATACATCCTCATAGGTGGTGTATGGAGCAGGTATGCCTGAAGAGGTGGTAACTAATGGAATCGTTGCAGATGGAGTCACCTTCTGAAGGCAGGATTGGTGACAAGCTGGGCCCCACTCTACCAACTGTAGAGAGGTCCATTTAAACTGTGGGGAGTACTTCTGTAGCTAAGGAAGTACAAGCACTATAGGATGGATTGATTTGTCCAGAACTAGTAATTCAAGTTCCTCATGGTGTAAGGCCCCTGCACATAGCTGGACAGGTTCAGTAGTTAAGGAAATATGGCCGGGTAACGGTTCTCTGTATATCGAGGCAATGCAAAGGGTAGGAACTAACGAGTGGGTCTTGATATCCAATACTTGCACGAGATCCCTAAGAATGAAATTTCCTCCCGCTCTGGAATCAACCAGAGTGATGACTGGGAATGACCGGGAGTCCCAAATTAGGGTAACTGGAACTGAAAGTTGGGGGGCCGGAGAAGTTGCATCCAAGTTCAGGACCCCTACTGAACTTGGGCTCTGGAGTTTCCCGGACGGATGGGACAATTATGTAGATGATGGTCTGGAGCCCCGCAATATAGACACAAGCTTGTTTGTCTTCGCCGGAGGTGCTCTCCTGGGATCAAACATCCTTGACCCAACTGCATAGGTTCTTCCGCCTTGACCACTCTAGTGTCACTGGATGTAGAACTAGTGACGGGAGGTAAGCGGGAGCGAACCTGCAAGGACCTCTTGGACATCCGATTCTCCTGGTGATGCTCTTGAAGACGATGATCTAATTGGCCTGTCAAATCTATAAGGTCCTCCAAGGAGGAAGGGAGCTCCCGAGAAGCCAGCTCATCTTTCAGCTGCGAGAAGAGTCCATCCAGATAAATGGCTCGAAGAATCTTCTTGCCAGGCAATCTCAGTAGCCAGAGTCCGAAACTCAATTGTGTAGTCAAAAAGACTCCATTCTCCTTGACAAAGATGAAGGAGACTGGTGCTTGCTACAGTGTACCGCCCAGGATCGTCAAAGGTCCATTTGAAGACCGCCACGAATTGAACCAATTCCCTCAACAGGGAGTCAGAGCATTCCCACAGGGGAGAAGCCCAAGCCATGGCTTTCCCTTCAAGGCGAGACAGTATAAACGTGACTTTTGTTAGGTCATCGTGGAAGATGGAGGGTTGCAGGGCAAATTGCATGTAGCATTGGTTTATGAACCTCTGCAAAGCTTGGAATCACCATTGAAACGTGGGGACGCTGGAAGCACCAGCAAGGCTCATGGCAAGGATGGAGATGGCGGCGGAGGCGGAGCCAGGTCATTAAGGAAGGCATTGACCCGGGTGTGGAGACCTGGGATGGCCTGGAGGGCACGCGGCTCCTCCGAATCCATGGCCTTTGCAATCTGTTGCGCTGGAGGTGGATTCTTGGGGTGAGGCGCAGTTGGCGCAACCCGTAGGCAAGGGCCCATAGGTCCTCATCATCAGCAGGTGGAGTGGTCTGAAGCTAGAGGCCACTGGAGCTTCACCTATACCAGACTACGTTCCCCTCGGGTTGAGTCTTTGGGTGCTGGGGCCGGCAGGACTTAGGCGGGCCTCGAGATAGAACAATGCTAGTAGGTAGTTCAGCCCAGAGACAGCAGCCAGCAGTTGGCATAGCTCTATCTAGGATGGGTTGCAGAACGGAAACCCAAGCACCAAGGAACTGTAACAGACTGAGGGTGCTTGAGCACAGAGGGGCCGAAGCCCTAGGAGTCCACATCCCAAAGATAGAGTCCAAAGAGTCACTGAAGAACTTGAGCTGAGGCTGGCAATCAAAGGAAGCTGTAGCAGGCAATGTGGAACTCGGAACATATCAGAGTCTATAGCAAGGTCATACATAGCGTTGGTCTGAGCGCAGAGAAGGCAGGCGTAGTCAGGCATAGCAATGGTCAAGGCACGGCAAGGGCAAGTGTAGTCAGGCATAGCAATGGTCAAAGCACGGAGAAGGCAAGTGAAGTCAGGCAGGCGAAGGGCAGGCTTGGAGAGAGACAACATGGTCAGGCAGGCAGAGGTCAGGCTTGGAGAGAGGCAACATGGTCAGGCAGGCAGAGGTCAGGCTTGGAGAAGGCAGCGAAGTCAAAGCGAAGCAGAAGTCGGCACCGGAAGTCGGTCAATATGAGGAGACACACGAACACAGGAACTGGGAACCAGAGACACTGGAACAAGAATGAAGACATGACGAGGCAACAAGCACTTGGAACCAAGGACAGGTAAACCAAGGAGACCTATTGCAAAGGCAAAGTCTTCAGAGAAAACCAGGGAATTTATACTGAGCAGGACATGATGTCAACATCCAGGGTCCCCGGCCTGGTTCCTGCCGCGGGCCCTTTAAAGGTCTCAGCATGGCTGGAAGGCCCGGGACGCGATGCAAGGCCCGAGGTGCTGGCAAGGGCATCCTGGCCAGAGGGCCCAGGATGAGGTGCAGAGTCAGAAGCACTGACAGAGGTCCCCGGTTGGAGTTGGCAGCCTACTGCCTCCATGGAAGCAGAACTGGGTCCTGCGGGCTGTGCAGCAAGGTACGAGCACCGGACTGCAGGGTTGCCATGGGCGGTGAGCGTAATATGAATATTGGACTCAGTGAGGTTATGGAAAACAGTACACACTAAGTGCATTTTATACACTTTCGAATTCTGGCACCTTTGTTCTGTTTCTTAGTCAGTACAAACATACCACCATGCATGTCTAGAGTTTAATAATTTCAGTTTTAGTAAACTGACTTGTATCCATTACAGAGAGCTTACTTAAAGACAAATTTTAAAAAGTTGTGCATGCAAAAATTAGAAGTTACTCATGCAAAATAGCATGTTACCTAGTTAGAGAGTCCATCAAGCTAGTTTGAGAGAACATTGTACAAATGATATCGTTGTGTGAAAGTCCTCACTCCGAAGGACATCAAATCTTTACGAGAGTGTACTGTCCTGTTCGTACGTCTCACTCTGCATGTAAAAGTGGCCCCTAACCACTACACTACTACTTAAACCTCACCTCGATTTACTTGGTGGGCCTCCTGTAGAAGCATAAAAAATAGCTAACTACTACAAAGGCCTTGTAGATAGTCTCTCTCTCTTTCTCTCTCTCTCAAGCAATTATGTAGGTATTAGTGCAAAAAGGTAATGCACTTTGTGGTAATACCTATGTGAAACTCATATAAAAAATGCCCCTTTTCCTCTCAATGCAGTTTGATAAATCTAAGAACTGGGTAAGGAGCACCTTTTTTTTTTACTTATCTGGCTTTCTGACTTAGCCAAATAAGAGGTGTTTTAAATCTTATCTGGCTAAGTAGTGACTTTGCTGCTACTTAGCTGGATAAGTGAGAACTTGTCCCGATAAGTGCCACTACTTAGCTGGCTTATCAGAATTTATACACAGAAGTACAAAAACGTATGTGTGTTTTTTCCATGCACATGCATGTTCCTGGGTACATTACACATATTTTATAACTTGCATACATTGTAAGCTTCGTGGACCCTTGGGCCGATCGGAACCGAAGGTTGGAAATGCTGTGAGGGTTCGCAGCAGTGGTCCCGACCGGGAGGCGGCAGAGGCAGACTCGAGGATGGCTGGAGGAAGGAACCACGGAAGACCCTATGCGACCAAGGGCTCAGAAGGGAGAAGAAGAGAAGGTGGGACTGGCCTGGTGGTAGAAGGTCTTCGCCCTGGAAGCTGGTACTCCCCCGAGAGGAGCTCGTAAGAGTCCGGCCGCTGGGACTTAGGAGATTCACCCTGGAAGCCGGTGTCCCCCCAGGAGGAGCCCGTAGGGACCCGGCCGCTGGGACTTAGGTGGATCCTCGGAGGCGGAGTCCTGAAGAAGTCCAAGGTCGAGAGCCGGAGGGTCGTCGCTCACCAGGCCAAGTCGTGCACCAGAGAATCATCGCTTGCCGAACCGGAGTCAGGAACCAGAGAATCACCGAAAGCCAATCCGCGTCAGGAACCAGAGAATCACCGAAAGCCAAACCGAGTCAGGAACCAGAGAATCACTGAAAGCCCATCCGAGTCAGGAACCAGAGACAGCTGAAGACGAAGCAGGAACACTGCAACTGGAAGCAGGGGAACCCTGGGAACCTCGTTGCAAGGCAATGGGTCCTGTAACTGCAGGGCTTAAGTAGCCCTGCAGCGTCTGACGTCAGCCGGAGGAGGAACCAGGCTTTCCCGCGCTGGCCCCTTTAAATTTAGAGGCGAGACGCGCGCGCGCGCGTCTAGGGGGCGGAGCCAGCCGCAGAGGGACGCCGGCTGCTCCGACGGGGCGAAAATGCGGTGGCAGAGAAGCCTGCAGGCCCAGGTGAGGTTGGCCCGCGTCGGGGGTCCCCGGAGGCCCGGGGAAGGCGGGCTGGAACCGTAGCTGCGACGGGGTAGGTGCCGGTCCCGGGGCCGACCCGGGATCGCAACATACATTGTATACATGCAGGTTATAAAATACTGGAGCACTTTTGTGCACGCCAATATATATGCATGTATGGGCACACGTGCACACATTTTAAAGTTATCTTCATTGAGTTTTCTTTCTGCTTTACTTTTGCAGTTTTACAGGAACACTGTGGTTGTGTGCTCTATCACTCCAAAGCAGACACGATTTTGAGACAGTAAAAATGTGTGTGTCTATCAAGAGGAAACAGCAGAACTAGAACCCACCTCACTTTTCACTTCCCCAAGTCCCAGCCTTTTCTCATTCTTTTCTCAACAATTTTTGTTCAACTGTCAGACCTCAAAATTCAATCATTCTTCTCCTTCTAACCAGAGACAAATGAGCTCAAAATAGAGCCTGAAATATTTTCATTCAGTTTCAGCTTGAAAAAACAAGATGAAATCACTCTTAATTCATGCAGATTTCACCTATGATAGACTAGATATAAAAATGCTTGACCTTGATTGGTTCTGCTTCCTGGCTTGTTCCCTGACCCTTTCCACTGCATTTATGCATCAAGTGACATCACTGGTTCCTAGATGCCTTCAGGAGAAAATAAACCCTGTAGTTTTGCTTTCCCCATAGAATATAATAGGAAACAAAAACAAATGAAAACAAAATTGTTAGTTGATTTTTGGGGCACTGGCCATTTATATTGATTTTCCACAAACCAAAATCAATCTTCCTAATTCAGTTCAGATTCCATATTCATTTTAAACAAATGAACCACCCCAAGTACGAACTCATGCTAAAACATCCTTGTGTGAAGAATTCATTACCATGGCACATTATAAATTAGATGCCTTTCATAAATATTAGAGCAGGTTTATTTACTTGAAGGGAATACAGAATGCTTTGTTATAGTAAAGATTGCATTTAAGAGGCTTGGCAGATTAAAGACATTAATGATTTGCATACTATAAACTATTTGACATTTGCCCCTGTGATTGATACTTATTACTTGATGGAAATAGTGCCTGACGTAAATAAAGATTAACAGGGAGTTCTGGCCTGAGAGGGAGCGCTTTAATAATTAAAACATGTTGAGAGTTTTGTTAAAGCATTTAAGTATGATCAGTAATATCAACTATGATAAATTAATGTGAGCACAAATGAATTTAAGTATTGTATTACATCAATGTACATTGTGACATGTACAAATTGTTACATTGCCATTTCCCAACAAAAATGTTTGAAACAAAAAAATATAAAACACAGTTGCGGTTAATTTCCAAAAGCATTTCAGTGAGTAAAGCACACACCCCCACACCCACACATATATATATATATATATATATATATATATATATATATGTATATCACTCATATCCCTGCTTCACCATAGGGACCTTAATTTTCAGTTTTTATTTTATTTTTCCAAGGAATTTATCAGTGTGTTTATTATTACTTACTAAACTGGAGAAAATCAGTGGAGCAAAAAAGTCATTTTTTTCCCACTGATTTTCTCTTCTTTTAGTTGGTTATAATAAACACTGATAAATTCCTGGGGAAAAATAAATAAAAACTGAAAATGAAGGCCCCCTAATCACACCACACCTAGTGATCAATATGATAGCCAAGTTTCCTGAGTCCAGCCCTGATGGCCACATGCTAAGGAAGAATACCCCGTATAAATACACGTGGTTAGAAACCTCAGGAAACAGTTCTGATGGCGTGGGCTAAGTAAGCAAAAGTGGAAGTTAGAGATTCCATAGGTATAGTGTTGTGAGGAAATGTGAAACAAGCATCGTTAATGATATATCCTTCTTTTTAGGGGATGATAGGAATACCCTCTTGCTCAAACTGTAAACTCTGCTCCTGCACTTAGCCAGTAATTCAGAAGAGTCCTACAGTATTTCTCATAAATCTACTAGGACAGCGACTGATTGCATGTTCTGCCTCCTTAACACATGATTTTGATATATGAACAAAACGGGAAGCTTTCTGGTCCTGATGCTTGCCAAAACATAACAGAAGTTACTGTTCAAAAAGGTTTGTTCAGCTAGCTTTGAATAAATGCCGGACAAGCATTGAATTGTGAATTTCCCACCTTCTCAGCAGTTAAATAATAACCGGGTAAGTCATTACTTGGTTAAAATGTAACCAGATAAAAAGGAGGCAGACTGGGGGATGCTGTATTCGAAGTTATCACCCAGATGCAATGGGGACCTGGTGCACAGACCAGTGGTGATGGGCATATTTTTAATCCAGGTATGGGGCTCTTCCCAGCTGTGCCTATTTTGTAGGAAGGGGAATCCCTGGGGCACTTGGTGGTGAGGTGCGCCCGTTTGATCTGTTTTGAGCTTTTCATTCCTTATTATAATTTATGATTTTGCTTAATTTTACTACTCAGCCCGACCTCTGCCTTGCTTGACTATGCTCTTGACTATCTCTGTGATCAGACATCAGCCTTGCTTGCCACTGCCTTTGGATTGCCGCCAGCCCTGACTCAACCCTGCCCTTGGACGCCTCTCCAACTTACTCCCTAGATGTGGTTTCTTCAGGCTTCGTCCTGCTTTGGCTCGAGCGCCCCCTGTCTGCCTTCGTTCCATTGGTGCTCGAGTTTCCAGGACATTACCCAGTCCGGAGTAAGACTGTACCATCTCTCACCTGCTGTCTCTGGGCTGAACCAACTCCTACTGCAACTACATACAGAGGCCCACCTAAGTCCTGCCCGTCCTGACCCCTGCTTGTCTTCTGGCTCCGTCTGTCTTCCACCTACCCTGACTTCTGGCCTGCTGTCTCGTCTTGCACCTCAGCTGCCTACCTTGATCCCTGGCTCTTCTCTGACCACTCCAGTCTTCAGCCTGCCTCAATTTGGACTGTCCTACAGATTCCTCCTTGCCAGGAGACCATCGCCCCAGGCACCCAAGGGCTCAATCTGCAGGGAATGTGAGCTGGTAAAGGTGAAGGTCCCGTCCAGTCTCCTGGTTCAGTACCGCCTCCCAGCTGCGTGCATCACTGCAGGCCTCCTTTCAATGAATCCTCCATACATGCTGGCCGGCCCAAGGGTCCACGTGCACAACAGCTTTTAAACTAGGACATGGGGGAAAGCTGACAGTCATCAACAGCGCATGGTTCGGAGGGTCAAGGTATTAGTGAAAATAATGGAAGATAGGTTGGCTAGGTTTTTGTCATCTCTGATTGGGAAGGAATAAGTATGTTTTGTCAAGGGAAGGAGTATGGTTTATAATGTTAGAAAGATGGTGGCTTCAATGGAACTGAGTATTAGAAGAGAATTGCTATTCTCTTATTCTTAGTTTTGATGCAGAAAAAGCAATCGACCAGGTGGATTGGACGTTTATGTTTGCAGTTCTTAAAGCAGTGGGAATAGAGGGGTACTTTATCAAGGTGATAAAAGTACTTTATAATAAACCAAAAGGCTCATTGTTAGGTAATAGGGACCAATCTGAAAGTTTTAAACTTAGAAGGGGTACTTGTCAGCTTTGCCCCTTATCCCTTGTTGTTTTTGTTAATTTTAGAACCCCTATTAAAAATGATTAGAGAAATCAAGGACACAAAAAGAGTTAGCTCTGGAAAGGGGAATGTCTCAAGTTTTAAGCTTTCAGCATTAGCAGATGATTTGATGGTCCATATTACAGATGTAGAAACATCTCTTCCATCTTTACTAGGAGAGTTTGCTAGTTATGGGCAGTTGGACAGATTAAAACTTAATTTGGACAAAACTGAGGTTTTGCCATTCAGTGCCGAAGTTAGAGATTTATGTGGATCCCACTTCCATTTCAGTTAGGCTTCAGTCTCTTTTAAATATTTAGGGATGATTTTTCATAGAGAAATGATAAAAATACAGAAGGTGAATTATAAGCAAATGATAAGTCATACTACAAAACATTTGAATACCTGGATGGAATATCCCCTCTCATTAATGGATAGAGTAAACATGTATCAGATGATGATACTTCCCAAGTGGTTATTCTTATTTCAGACAACACTGATTTGGTTGACAGGGAAGGAAATCAGGGGTATTGAGAGACAAATTAGACAATTTATTTGGCAGAAGGCTAAGCCCCAAATAGGGCTTGTAGCGTTAATGAGGAAGTGAGAACAGGGGGGACTAGGACTTGCAAATATAAAAATTTATAACAAGGCATGCAACATGATGCATGCAGGGGATTGGATTACAGGGACAAAATTTTTCACTCCCCTAGACATGGAAAAGAATTTGATATGGCCTACAGATTTACGCTATATTCTACATAAATCATTTCATGCTTTACCAAAACAATTACAGCAAAGTGTTATGATAAATCTGGTAATAAAGACTTGGCAATGGTATTGTAGTAGAGTGAAAGTGGATTACTGTATCTCTCATTTTTTTGCCAATACGATGATTTTATTCCTGGGTCACAATTGCAAAATTTTCAGGACTGGACAAACAGGGGGGCTAAAACTGGTTATGTAAGCTTTGACTGAGGAGGGGAAGATTATCCCTTTTCCAGAAGTATGTAAAAAATTCAGTATCTCCCCATGGCAAGACTTTTTAAATCTTTAGCTGAGGCACTATTTTAAATCCGTGAACCTTAAGGCCTTGCAAAGAGATCAAAAAGAGATCATGTTGGAGTTATTTGATTTGGAGGATCCTGATCATCCTTCTATTTCCTTTTGGTATAGGACATTGAGAAATATGCAAATGTAGTCTGATTATGAAAATATTGTAAGGGGTTGGAAAGAGGAATTGGGAGTAGAGATGTCTGGACAGTTTTTGTCTAGATGTCTATCAAAGGCAAAAGTTATTAAATTGAGTGCCTCTATGAGAGAGACTCAGTATAAATTTCTTCTCCACGCAT
Organism: Rhinatrema bivittatum; assembly: GCF_901001135.1. Lineage (NCBI taxonomy): Eukaryota > Metazoa > Chordata > Amphibia > Gymnophiona > Rhinatrematidae > Rhinatrema > Rhinatrema bivittatum. The sequence continues at coordinate 339,311,544 of NC_042616.1, read as the reverse complement.
TCTGCTCATAAAAACAAGCACACAGAAGTAATGTGGTGGCATCTAGTCTATGCATGAAATGTAAACAGGCGATAGGAACACTAGGTCACAACTTTTGAAGCTGTCCCTTAATAAACCTTTATTGGAAGACAATTCAGAGGTACATTTTGCATGTAACCAGGATGGCGCTTAGATTAGTTGTAAATCTATTATTTGACAATCTGAGAAACTATATAATTCCATCGGGTTATACTAGGTTGTGGTGTTGAAAGGTATTGTTGTCAAAAATGTGTATTCTGCAAAAATGGACAGTGTCAGAGTGCCCAATTTAGGGCAACTCAAAAATATGGTATTTCAAATATGTCATATGGAAAGATATGTGGAATAAATGGATGTGAATAAGAAGCATCAATTTTTCTTAAAAATCTGGGATGTATATTTACAGTATTTTTCGCCATAGGCCCAAAGTTTGATCTTAAATGACATGGGTCAACGAAACTTGGAATGGATGTGTGATGCAGGTTGGAGATTGTAAAGTACTTGGACAATCTTCAAGAGATTCTGCAAAAGCTGGAATTGGGATTCAGGATTGGATAACTTAAATAAATATGTGGTGGAGCCCAGGCTGGGAAAGAGTGCACCCGCCCAGGGTTCTTATTGGTTGTATTGTTTTGTGCATGTTAATAACAGAGATTTAAACATAAAACATAAAAAAAAGTTTGGACAAGTTCCTGGGGAAAAAGTCCATAAACTATTATTAACCTGGTATCCCCTAGGCGTAAATAACATGGAATCTATCTACTATTTGGAATCCTGCCAGGTACTTGTGACCTGGATTGGCTACTGTTGGAAAAAGGGTACTGGGCTTGATGTTTCTTTGGTCTGATCTAGTAGGGCAGGTCTTATGTTCCTATGTTGTATTCTTATGCTGATTGAAAGTGCTGTTATTAGGTAGTTGACTATGGATGTAAAATGGAGTATATGAGTAGGTGTTAAAGTTGTACAGTTGGTAATGTGCTTTTCTTGTGGTGCACTAAAATTTGGTGTCTTATCATCTAGCACTGGCCTAGGTACAGGATGACTTGCTGCTACTATGTCAGTCTAAAGTCCAACAATAGCTGATGCTGCAGTTACAGTGGACTCAGAGCTAAAGGGAGCTGTTACAGCAAGCCAGGCCTGGATTTGCCAATAAGTGCACTAGGCCTGTGCCTAGGGTGGCAAAAAATCTTAGGGAGCAGCAGGCCAGCTGAAGATTTGCTGTGTCCCAGCTTTGCTGAATCTCACTTAGCAGAGAAGAGTAGGGAAAGGGTGATGCTGGATAGGACAGAGCAAAGAAAAACTGCTCTATTCCCTATTCCAACCTCTTCTACTCTCCCCTCCCTCCTATGCAGGGAACAGGAGGTGAGGCCAGATCACACAGAAGAGAGTAAAAAAAAAAGTTAATCTGTTCCTTAATCCAGCCCCCTCTCTCCTTGTCATTCAGAGACATGAAGGGAGGAGGTGAACATGGAGCAGACAGAGCAGAGCAAAGACGATTGTGCCTTAGACCTTCTGCTCTGTTGTCCCTTGTTCAGGAAGGGCAACAGAACCACTAGTGTCTAGGAGCAGCCAAATCCTAAATCTGTCACTTCAGCAAGCCCAGGCCCAAGAGTAGCCACTGCCACTGTGGTCTGAGGCTTCTCCTATCCCACACAGAGCAAAGGCTGTAGAAGAGGGACAGAGACAATAAAGAAGCTCGATGAGGGAGTTAAACAGACAGAAGGGAAGGGACAAAAAATGAGCAGCAAAAAAAAAAAAAAAAAATTAGACAAAAGAAAAAAAATCCCCAAAACAGACAAAACAAAGCAAAAAATAAAAGTAAGCAAAAAAGTCACAAGGAAACTTTTTTTCCCTGGATCCTAATTTTTTTGCAGATTCCCATGTTATCTAAATATTCTTCCCTACCCCATTCCCCCACTGAATGTGACATTTTTTTGTTGTTGTTGTTTTCTCTGATTTCAGCATACACAAAAGCATATCCTAACTCCTAGATACCATTCTTTGTAACTTAAATATTAAAGTGTTCTTCCCACCACAGATGTTGGTGGCATCATGTGAACGACTCTGAATATCTAAAAAGTGATAATGAGGTTCATATACATTGGAGTGAAGCTGATAACATATTATACTGTTGAAAATAGAGGCCAGTATAAAAAGTCACAAGCAGAGTGTTTACACATTTTTCTGAGATAAGCAGGGACTCTTAAATTGCTTTTTTTAGACCAGGATATGATTGGTTTTATTTACTAAAGATAGTGAATAACTTTCCACTGGAAATTTTTCAAAGTCATGAACATGGATGAATCAGGCCTATTATGAAAACTGTCAGGTCTAAGGTGAATGAAGTCATGAGGGTACGCAGTCCATGAGCTTATGTCAAACTGTGCCAAAATTTATAATTGTTGGGGAAAGTAAAAACAAAAACCAGAGTCTCCAAATATTAAAAGGGCTGGTGGCTTTTAAATATAGTATAACTTCATTGAGGGTATTATGTTTGGCATAAAAAAGAGAACAAGGGAACATCTGATTATTTTAGGGGTAACTGTCAAAGCATTTACGTGCATAAAACCCACATTTATGCACTTAATAGGCTGTTCTAAAATTGACCTCGGCTCAGGGTCCTTAAAAGTGTGCACATAATCCAGTTTCATGCATACTTTTACGTGCACTGAGAAGACCCATTCTGGAGGGGTGGAGTTGGGGTAGAGTTTATTTATTTTATTTAACAGCTTTTAATATACGGGTGTTCGTGCAAGCACATCACGCCGGTTTACAATAAACTTGAGAAGGAGGAAATTACAAAAAACAGGGAGTGGGGGAATGGAGCAGGAGCGAAAAAGGGGGGGGGAGGGGGGGAGAGAGGTAAAGGAGGAAAGACAGCAGTTGAGAAAGGTACAAGGAACGTATCAGTATTTACAAAAAAGGTTGCTTAACATGGTGGATTATATTGATAACTTATTAAACAATTAAACACATATATATAAACTCATATGTATAAACTATTAGCTTATTTACTAGGGATGTGAATCGTGTCCTCGATCGTCTTAACGATCGATTTCGGCTGGGAGGGGGAGGGAATCGTATTGTTGCCGTTTGGGGGGGTAAAATATCGTGAAAAATCGTGAAAAATCGTGAAAAATCGAAAAATCGCAAAACCGGCACATTAAAACCCCCTAAAACCCACCCCCGACCCTTTAAATTAAATCCCCCACCCTCCCGAACCCCCCCCAAATGACTTAAATAACCTGCGGGTCCAGCGGCGGTCCGGAACGGCAGCGGTCCGGAACGGGCTCCTGCTCCTGAATCTTGTTGTCTTCAGCCGGCGCCATTTTCCAAAATGGCGCCGAAAAATGGCGGCGGCCATAGACGAACACGATTGGACGGCAGGAGGTCCTTCCGGACCCCCGCTGGACTTTTGGCAAGTCTCGTGGGGGTCAGGAGGCCCCCCACAAGCTGGCCAAAAGTTCCTGGAGGTCCAGCGGGGGTCAGGGAGCGATTTCCCGCCGCGAATCGTTTTCGTACGGAAAATGGCGCCGGCAGGAGATCGACTGCAGGAGGTCGTTCAGCGAGGGTTCCGGCGCCTCGCTGAACAACCTCCTGCAGTCGATCTCCTGCCGGCGCCATTTTCCGTACGAAAACGATTCGCGGCGGGAAATCGCTCCCTGACCCCCGCTGGACCTCCAGGAACTTTTGGCCAGCTTGTGGGGGGCCTCCTGACCCCCACGAGACTTGCCAAAAGTCCAGCGGGGGTCCGGAAGGACCTCCTGCCGTCCAATCGTGTTCGTCTATGGCCGCCGCCATTTTTCGGCGCCATTTTGGAAAATGGCGCCGGCTGAAGACAACAAGATTCAGGAGCAGGAGCCCGTTCCGGACCGCTGCCGTTCCGGACCGCCGCTGGACCCGCAGGTTATTTAAGTCATTGGGGGGGGTTCGGGAGGGTGGGGGATTTAATTTAAAGGGTCGGGGGTGGGTTTTAGGGGGTTTTAGTGTGCCGGCTCACGATTCTAACGATTTATAACGATAAATCGTTAGAATCTCTATTGTATTGTGTTCCATAACGGTTTAAGACGATATTAAAATTATCGGACGATAATTTAATCGTCCTAAAACGATTCACATCCCTATTATTTACAGCAGTTATAGCAAGTAGTAACGGTATCATGATTTAAACATAAAGGTTGAAAGTTTTAACTGGGGGTACAGTGGAGTTGAGAGTTAAATGTGAACTTTTTTATTTTAGAGCTTTATTTTCAAAAGCATTTCTGCACACAAAACATGGTTTTATGTGTGCAAATGGGCTTTTGAAAATTTCCCAGGAGGTGTCCGCAAAAAGCTATTCATAGAAGCAATTCCGCTGTAGTTTTGCACGCACAGAGAAAGAGGCATTTCAGGGGATAGATGTGAGGCAAGGAAGGCATTTATGCACATACTCTACATTTTCAAAAGTACACTTTGAAAATTTGGGCAAAAGTCTGAGGGTTCTTTGTGGACACAAACTTTAGCCCTCCCTGAACTGCTGAAAATTACCTTCTTAAAAAGTATGGGGTAGATTTTCAAAGTGTTGCGCGTGTAAGATACACACGCAACACCCGAAAACCCACCCCAACCTCCCCCTGCGCGCGCTGAGCCTATCTTGCATAGGCTCGGCGGCATGCGCAAACCCCAGAACACACGTAAGTCCTGGGGTTTCAAATAAGGGGCTGGCTGGGGGGCGTGGCCAGGGGCGTGGTGGCAGGCCGGGGGCAGGCCGGAGGCGTGACAGTGGTCCGGGAGCGGGGCCGAGTGCTCCGGCACAACGGCCTCTGCCGGGGCAGGGAGCCAGAGGCAGGCGTAACTCCACAAAATAAGGTGGGGGGGATTTAGTTAGGGCTGGGGGGTGGGCTAGATAGGGGAAGGGAGGGAAAGGTGGGGGGAACCAAAAAAAAGTTCCCTCCAAGGCTGCTCCAATTTTGGAGCGGCCTCGGAGGGAACGGAGGCTGGCTACTTGGCTCGGCGCGCACAGGTTGCACAATTGTGCACCCCCCTGTGCGCGCCGACTCTGGATTTTATAACATGCACGTGGCAGCGTGCGCATGTTATAAAATCGGGCGTAGATTTGTTGACGCCGGGTTGTGCGAACAAATCTACGCCCTCGTGAAAGTTTAAAGATTTGCCCCTAAGTGCATAAGTTACCCTCACAAGTTATGCTGATTTACTATGGGCCGGATTTTAAGACGTACGCATGGGCGTGCATTTGTGCGCACAACCCGGCGCGCACAAATGTACGCCCGATTTTATAACATGCGCGCAGCCACGTGCATGTTATAAAATCCGGGATCGGCGCGCACAAGGGGGAGCACATTTGTGCACCTTGCGCGTGCCGAGCCCTAGGGGAGCCCCGATGGCTTTCCCTGTTCCCTCCGCCAGCCCCACTTCCCCTCCCTTATCCTATCTAACCCGCCCCCCCAGCCCTACCTAAATCCTCCCCCCTACCTTTATTTTGTAATTTACGCCTGCTTCTGGGCAGGTGTAGGTTGCGCACGCTGGCCAAGTGCCGGCGAGCGATCCCCCAGCACCGGAGGCCTCGGTCTTGCCCCGCCCTGCCCCTTTCACAAAGCCCCGGGACATACACGCGTCCCGGGGCTTGCGCGCTTTGCCGGGCCTATGCAAAATAGACTCGGCGCACACAGGAGCAGTTATGTGCGTAAATCTTGAAGATTTATGTGCGTAACCCATTGAAAATACGCCCATATAGGTGTAAGTTTGTGAAAGGTAATTTGTACATGCACCAGGCCATTTAGCTAACCATTTTCAAAGCAAACATATGTGCATAAGTTTGCTTTGAAAATGTCAGCTAATGTCTGCATGTATGAAATAAAATTACCCCCCCAGGACAAGAAAGGAGATTCAAATCCATTCAAAAGACATGATTCTTTGCATTGAAAAGGCTGGAAGTTAAACATATTTTTTAAAATCTTCACAAGGATAGACAAGTTAGTATGCCCTCGAAAACTCATGCCTCAATAAATTGGTTAAGTCTATAAGTTGCCACCATCTCTTGACATTTTCTCAAGAGACACACATTAAGAGAAACCCTGAAATACATCAGACCCTCAGTGCCTCAATTATGGGAAAATGGGACTATGTGAGACAGTTCTATCAGTGTCAGTCAAATAAATGTTTTAACAGATTGGATGGGTTCCTAGAAGACAGTGGTTTCCTTGGGTAATCACACTCCTTGAGATTGTGATTGTTAGATGCTAACCGAGGGATTTTTTTTCCAATAGCCTTTTGTGGTCACAAAGGAATTCTTCTCTTTACCTTGAGAACATATTTGACTGAAATCCTTCTAGTTATCCCACACCTCCCAGATCACCAGAAATAAATAATATATGGGTAATTTGAAGATGGCTGATCTCATAGTAGTTTGCTGTTATGACTCTTTGCTTTTAGCCTGTGGAGACACAATTCCCAGTGCAATTATCTGGACATTAAATCTGAATTGCTGGTAGCTATCACTTGAGTAGATATGTTATGTTATCATGTTCTAGTCACATATAATTGTAAATGGGTGGAAAATTGAGCAGGTAATACATTTTTTTATGTGCCTCTAAATGGATAGTAGGCGTTTTCTTCGTAAGCAGCATTCTCCTGCTGGCAATTGCAGCATTTAACATTGTTTCCTAAATTAAATGAAGATAAAAAAATCATTTTCCACAGGCCACTTGACAGACTATTTCAAGTACTCTAATAATTTACAGCCCATTTACTATTTAATGTATTTATAGGATTTAATAGTTCTCTAGAATGTACATTTTTCTGGCTAAATTACTATCACTTCAATCTGAATTAAAATAGTTAGTTGACTGATAGAGTTGTGGGTAGCTGTAGCCCAAGGAACTTTGTCATAAAGCAACAGCATTAGCAAACAAAAATGAACTAATTTGAGCAGCAGTTCTGAAAACAAAACTATAGCTCCCCATATTCTGAGGAAATATTTATGAAGGAATATTGGTATACAATTTTATTCAAAGTTCCTTCTACTTGGTTATCACTGCCAACAGTTGATCTTTGCCAGAACCCAGGAAGGCATTAGATTGATGCATGTAGAGCATGACTAGAATAGGAACAACAGGAGAGTGGAATTAAGAAAGTTTTTATTAACAGGTATGTGTGACTATATAAAACTATGAGATCCATATTCCAAAGCCATTTAGACAGATAAACTAAATAGCAAAGAAGGCATTTTCATTAATTTATTCTGCAAAATTCTAGCCAGCTAGAATAAATTTAGCCAGTTAAATTGGAGGCATTCTAGGGGCGGACGGGAGGCATTCCGGGGAGAAGTGGAGTTAGCCAGATAAGTTATCCGGCTAACTCTGGTCATGTCGCTGACCTGTCCCAAAGTTAGCAGGATAAACGTTTCTGGCTACCTTTAAGATAGTCAAGCATATTCAGAGCCGGGTATAGAACCGTGCCACTGAATACATCCTGCTAGTCAGCCGGATAAGGTCACTAACTAGCGGAGCTGCATAGCGGCTGAAAATGGACCTCTATATGAAAGTGAAAATGAAACCTAGATGTAAGATCTAAAGAAGAAGCCACTCAGTTGAATAATGAGGAAAACTGGTATTTAGAAATGTAAGGTAGTACTGCCACTTTAACAATGCCACTATATTTAGCTGGTTATTGCAAAGGCTACATACATTATCTTACTGGTTTCAGAAGAGTTTACACAGGCATGGTTATTGGCTGGCTACAATATGTAATGTCTATAGCTACCAACCAGGGTGGAGCTGGCAGGTTGATAGTGGCCAGGTACCATCTGGCAAGGCCCACAGAAACCTAGGAATTACATGCAACAGCCTTACTAGTTTTGGAAACCATTTAGATTGTTATAAAGCTAGGTGTTAAGACATGGAGGATGGGAGAGGGATGGTGTACTATATATTCATATACCCAAGATGGGAGAGTATTAATGAGGAAGGCAATAAAAACGGATTTGGATAAGGAGTGATATCCTACGTGGCCAAACTTCTATGGCTGATAAATAAGATATATCCTTGCAGTTTGGACAGGAATAACAGGGCAGTTGATGGGCCAATTGGTCTTTCTCTGTTGTCAACTACTATGGTACTATGTATGTTGCTATTATATAATGAAATATACGCTGCTCCTTTTTTTGCCCCATTAATCAACAGTCAGAGGGAACTAAGAGAAAACTTCTCCAAAGCTGGTCTATCTCATTAAATTTTATTGTCAGAAGACATCACAAACAAAGTCTGATCCCGAAAATTTGCTAAAAGCACAGTGAGTTCTACAGTGAGCAAGAATGATGCATTTTCCCGGCCATTTATGTGTGTTTTTCATTTCAGTGTGCAATTATGTTGTGTATGCAGTCTTCTTGACCTTAGAAATTGTTTGCTTAACAGAAAACAGGTGTGCAAATGACAAAGGTAATTGTACAACTCAATTATTTGCTTGAACAAATGTGTTGCTCACTGCTCCTACCATGTGACAGGGGCCGACCAATGGCACCGGCAGCCCCTGTGACATAGTAAGGGCAAAGGCCATTTTGAATACCGGCAGCCAACGGCCCGAGTGCAGGAGATCGCTCCAGGACCCCCACTGGACCACCAGGGACTTTTGGCAAGTCTTGGGGGGGGGGTCAGGAGGGTGGGGGTTTTATTCGTTAATGATACGTTGCATTCGTGGGGGTTCGCCATACGTTTCGGAACCCCACAAATGCAACGAATAGGGACCTATATGTTGCGGATTGTGCATTCATTCAAAACAAATGCACATCCCTAATACGCATAAGTTACAACAATTTTCAAAGCAGACTTATGCTCATGAGTCCACTTTGAGAGTGATCCCACCAAATACATCCACGTGCAATTATACCTTCTAGAATGTGCACACAAATTTACAGCGAGAATTTATGTACATACTTTGGAAAATGCATAAGTATGTGTGCAAGTCCAAATCCCTCATCTAGTCCACCCCAGGGAACGTCTCTGCTCACTTCATGTAAACATACACACCGAAAGGACATATGCACATAAGTGGAACATTTTATAAAGTGCCATTCTATGAGTAAAATATGCTACACCTGCAGAAATGCCTTGGAGGTTTTACCTTTCCTAAGATTTAATATTTGATAACAAGTTTGTGAAGTTAACTGCTATATAATGATATAAAAATGCACCAATGCAATACAATAACATTTAAAAAAGAAGCACTTAAACCACACATGAAGGCTAACAAGTCTCACACATACTATAAACACTTTATAGAGACAAGTGAAAAAAGAAAATAATATATAAAAAATTATGTTCAGTAAAAATTATTCTCCAGACCATTAAACTCCAAAGGACAGTCTCTGTGAAATATTGATTAAGAGAGAAGAGAAGCAATTCACTCATCATAGGGGAAGCAACTTAATTGGCCCATCATACAGCTTAACAGTACTCTGCAACCTGAGTTGACAGGAGCTGAAATAATGGGCAACTGCCGATGCAGATGAAAGCAAAGAAGCAGCTCTGAGTGAAAGCTTTCTTTAACCAGTGCTTCCCCCTTCAAAAGACTATGCTCTCAAAAAAGGGTAATTTTCTTTCTTTTTTTTTTTAATTTATAATTTCAAATAATTATACAAGAATAATCTTCTTACAGAAATATTGAAGTTTCAAAGAACCCAAAGGTTAGGGAGCAAAATTCAATGTCCACCAGTCTATGCTGTTCACAAAATAACTTTTATTGTAGTTTCATAATAGGGCAATTCCAACAGTAAGAAGTTGATTAGCGGTCCTTCCGCTAATCGCTAATCAACTTCTTACTGTTGGAATTGCCTTATTATGAAACTACAATAAAAGTTATTTTGTGAACAGCATAGACTGGTGGGCATTGAATTTTGCTCCCTAACCTTTGGGTTCCAATTACATATTGTGGTTTGGACTTCTCCTCCTATACTATGTGCCTGAGGTTTCAAAGAAAACATAAGACTTTATGAAAAAAAATATATATATAATAAGCAAAAATGAGAAATCTCAACAATATAGCCCACAAATAAGTGCTCCAGGGGAGAAGAATAAGAAAAGATTATCAAAGGAGACTACACCAATGAAAAAGGGAAAAATACAAAGAGAAAGAGGCTGAACAATAGGTCCGGGCTATTACAAACTCTCAATTGGTCTCCATACCTATTACCTCCCCCCAGTGATAACAGAACTGCTTGGCTTCTTCGCATTTAAGAATTCCCTCAGCTGCTGTGGGAGAATAAAAACAACATAATTAATGTATGCGTATGTAAATAAACACTTGCACTGCATGGGTACCTTAGAAGAAAAGAAGCACCAAGAGCTCCAGTTTCTTGGTTCAAAGCCAAAAATAACTTTCTTGTCTGCAGGGTTGATCTTGTAACGTCAGGAAATACCAATTTACACTGACCCAAAATTTCTCGGATGCCCTTTGAAAGTAAAAACAAAACACAAGATCCATTTCATTCTTAAAAAAACAAAAGAAGCCAACAAAGTGACCCATTTGGATTCTTCAACTTCAGTTACTCCCACATCAATTAAATTTAGTTCATCCCCAGATACCGGAACAATCTCAGTCCCAGGCTGTGCAATTGTCTTCTTATAAGGCATATAAGAAGACATTTGCTTAGCACAATTTTTTGCTATAAGCAGACAATAAAAGTTTTAGTAAATAAATAATGCACCTTATTTAAAGGTGGGACCATATTAGATGGTATGGACAAAATATCAATAAAATACTTATTAAAGAGTTCCAAAGGAGTAAACAGAGATGACCTAGGAAAATTAATGAATTTCAGATTCTGCTGTCTAGTATGAATCTCTAGTTGTTCCAGATGTCTATGAACAAAGATACTGTCCTGAATCAAAGCTCTGTTTGTAGATTTAATTTCATTAATCTCTTCCTTAAGATCCCCAATTACTTTATTATAATTCTTTTTATCCTCCTCCTGTCTTTTGTCAAGAGCATGAACTGATTCTGCCTCCTTAGAGAAATCACTAGCAGGCATTGTAATGGAAGAATCCGGTCTTTCTAATACAGCTCAAATAATGTATAATATCATCACTGGAGGTTTAATTATTGGAGGCAAGGACAAAGCAGATAAAGAGCTTGGAACAGTACCTTGAAGGATATCAGCTTGCAAATTCACAGAAAAAAATGGGAACAATCCTTTCTAGCTCTTTCACTCCAGCGATTCCTCCAGCCTGCACAACAGCCGCATCGGGTCTCATTGCTTGACTCCCCCCTCCGCATCATTCTGTGGTCTGCCAGTCCTGGAATCCAGATGTGATAGGCAATAGATCAGCAATAAGAACTGGAGACCTGAAGAAAACTTCCTCTCCAGCCAAGCCATGCTCTACTAGCTGCCACCAGAGACAACATCAGAGTCTTCTCCCTCCGATTTTCACGGACCTTGCTGCAAAAATGTGTCCACTTTCTGCTGGGAAAATGAAGTAGAAGATATAGCAGATACACTCCTCAATTTGCCTTTTCTTTTTGGAGATATCCCTTTCAGCAGGAAAAATTTAGGACTCCTCCCCAAAAAGGGCAATTTCCAATGTCATTTGCCTGATAAATAATAGGGATGTGTTGTCATTCGAAATGACAGACTATATCATTGGCTATGCCGTTTCATATCATGTTTTTAAACTATTTGCAAACATTGCAACCAAATTGTCTCCAGATACCCCCTATCCCCCATCCTATGCCTGGAGGCAGCCATTTCCCCAGAAAAGGTAATATTTATATTTTAATAAACCAAGCTACAAATCTCATGCCCAATCCCTCTCATTTGTTAAAAAAATAGCCACATACACCCCCCCCACACACACACACACACACACCAGGGAGCAGGCCTTCCAAAAGCCCATTTTCCTGATCTCCCCACTGGATTCATCAAATCTCCCCTGGTAGTCTGAGGGAGCCTGAAGTGACTCCTCTGCTTTTGGAATTAGCAGCTGCAATTCTCCAATAAGGCATTGGCCAGCGATTTGCTCCGTTATGTGATGGGGTGGATATAAGCCTGGTTCTAACACTGGGACACAACCAAGGCCAGTCCCATTGCTGAGGCCGAAGCCCAAATGCAGTGGCCTGGCCAAGGCTGGGGCCTGATGCCAGGACCCAGGCCTAGGCCTAGACCAATCCCTAGACCCCAGCCCCAGCCCAATGCCAGGACCCAATTGAGGCTGGGTCCCAATACCAGGGCCTGGGCCTAGACTTAGGCTAAATACCTGGGCCATCCCCTGTCACATTACAGGAGAAATGACAGTCAGCACCATTTATTTATTAAACATGTTTATATTCCGCAGCTTCCATTAAGACATCCAATGCAAATTACACAGTATACATCCACAATATTATCACAAACACAGCAATACAGTCATATTATAAACATTCAATATAATCATATAAAACCAAATTAAAAAGCCATCTTAAAATAATGGGTCTTCACCATCTTATGAAACAGTTTTAGATCCCTTTGAGATCTAATTTCCAATGGAAGCTCATTCCATAGGCTAGGACCAATACAATAAAAAGCATGTTTATGAAAGGTCTTTAACTTATACAAGTCCACAGCTGATAAACTTATTACATATGTCCCAGTTGACCTCAAATCCTGAGCTAGTACATCCCAACTTAATCATTGAGCCAACATAAATCTCTGTTATACATATGGTAATTTATGCAAAACAACTGAGTTCTCCATCCTATTGCAACCAATGCAACGAAAAAAGAACTGGAGAAATATGATCAAAATATTCCACCCCACTTAGGGGCCGATGCAATATTAAATGCGGAAAGCAGGCGCTGACTTTTCTGCCAGTTATGAACACCGACGCCAATAAACTCAGCATCGGTTTTCATAACTGCAGTCCACCGGTTATGAAAACCGACGCTGAACATATCGGTGTCGATCTCAATGCGGCTGGCTGAGGGTTTTTTTTCTTTTTCTTTTACTTTTAAAGAAGTACAGAAAAGCAGTTTTTTCTGCTTTTCTGTACTTTTTTTCAATGTGCTCAGATATTAATGCCCACTCCTTAATTGGACTGGGAGGGAATTGGGGAAGGCCGGGATGAGTTGCCGCACAGAGATTGCATAATCCACCCCCTCTTGCACTCGTGGTTTATAAAATCTAGCGCACATGTGCACGCGGCCACCGGATTTTATAACTTGTGCGCGCCAGCGCCCGCACATGTTATAAAATCGGCGTGTCCATGTGTGCGTGCTTCTTTAAACATTTACCCCATAACTTGCAATTACACGGGCTGTTTGAGAATTGCTGTTTGCCTGTTACAGCATGCCAACTTTGTGAAACTAAGGAACAACTGGTTTGAATTGTCTTCTGTAGATAAATTACCATGTGGTATGCCAAGAGCCATTTTCATGTGGAATATAAAATACAAGAAATTGTTCATACAAAATGGATGGCTTTGATGTTTATATGGTCCCTGTGTTGGTAACAATTTTCGCCTCTGTGCAACACATAGTCTTGTCCACCTGTTCTGGTGGAACCTCACTTACTATGATGTGATGATGGGATTTGCCAATATGCAGAGACATTTTATAAGTTATTTCCACAGGTAAAACAAAGCTTTATCTGTAGAAATGGGCTTTCAGAAAATTGCTCTTCCTGTATATAGGCAATGTTACGTAAGTAGTGCCACAATGTGTAAAACTTTATCTGTAGTAGGGGATGGCATCTCTGGGGGAACGTTTGGGGAGGGGTTTGCACTTATGTGCATGCTTTTGAATTTTCAAAAATAACGTAATTTTTCTCTGGAAATCTATCCGCATAGCTCAGCAGGTGTGCATGTGTGCGTGTAGTTTCCCAGTTCATTTTTCTACTGAAAGCTCCCCCCTGATTTCACTTTGACAATTAGTGTAACATCAGCTGAGAGAAACCCACAGATGTTGCACTCGTGCAGGCAGTTACAAAATCATGCCCATGGCAATCACCATCAGAAATGGATGAGTTTCTGCAAAGGGATGAATCTCTATCAGAGTTTTACACGAAAAGGTTGTTGAACAAATTCAGCGAACCCGTAAATTTCATGCCGGCTCGGCAAACTTCTTAGTGAACTTTATGGAAAAGTTCATACATCTCTAGTAGTTACCATCTGATCCTGTTTCATCACTCTCGTTCCACACTTTTTCTTCATTCTCTTGGCCCTCTATTCCTATTTTTAATTACTGTGTAAATACATTTCTTTTATAACATATATCACCAGTGACTGTAGATTAGAAAGTGTTGACTGCAAGAACATTTCAGCTTAATCTACTGAACTGATTTTACCGTTATCATTATTGCACTGCCCAACAACCCCCTTCCAAGAGTGCTAACATATTTTAATGCTAGTACAGTCTGCACCTGTGAAAAAGCTTGAACATATATCTAGTGCTATTTTCTAGCTTAAGACATATTTGTATTAATGCTAGAGTAGATAATATATTATCAGCAAAGTGTGAGGCAGAGAGAGAGAGAGAGAGAGAAATCTAAATAAAGGCAAAGCAGACCGTAATAATGTCATTACTGAGAAGACTGCAAAGGATTTTAGGCACAGTTCAGATTCCTGGGGCTCGCATATACAGTGTCTCATACATAGGGCCTGATTTACTAACGTTTTTTCCTCAGACACACAGAACGGGAGAAAAGCCATAGTGAATCAGAGCCCCTATAGAGAGGATTTACATTCCAGAAAAGACTGACCAGGACAATTTGATTCACCAAGGCGGATTTTTCTGGGGCATGCCAAGCCAGCCCCTGGAGTTTGAAAGGGCTTCTTACATTCCAGTTGCACAGAAGATGCTGCTATATATAAATTCCAAAGAGTGGTTTTCTTATGGCTTCTTTTTTATGAGTCTTTTGAAAACATAGTTGTTTTCCATATATTCATTTCTCCGCACTGGCAAGCAGTAACCTCTAATATACCATTCTTTGTACCACATACAAAACTGAAACTAGAATACTGATAGTGAATCACATGCAATTTCTGTATCCCATCTCGTTGATATGACCATTTCTCTGGAATATGTCTGCTTAAACCACAATTAGCAAAGAGAATAAACATTATGAATTTTGGCTTTTTTTTTTTTTTTTTTTAGGCCTCTTTTTTAAAGTCTATTTCCTGTGGATGACAGTCTTTTGGGGGTAGACCAGACCTGAAAAAAATAGCTCTTGACCTGCATTTGATGCCTTCACCTTTGACTGAGGCCACCTCCCTTTGGTCAGCAGAGTCCACTAACACTGGGGTTGTTAGGGAATATAGAACACTGCTGTCAATCAGTCAACTTTGTCTTTCAGTGGACATTCTGACAGAAGCCTTTTCAATAGGGATGTGCATTTATTTAAATCAAATAAAGATTCCAAAGGGAAAAAACCCTTTTTATGTTTGTTTCATTGAAAATGAACTGAATCCTTGGTGGCACTGAAAAACCTAAAAATTTTGGATTTTTTTTGTTTTGGGAAATACTGTGCATCAGAAACAGTGCACGCTATTTCCCAGAATTAAGAAAACCTGAAAAAAAAAGCCTCCCCACAAAATAATGAAATTTGGCCAGAAAACAGAAGGAATCAAAACAAACATTTGCAGTCTGCACATTCCTACTGCTCAAATATTCATCATTTAGGCCTAGATTCATCATTTACAATAAATATAGCAAAAATAGCACGAGAGAGAGAGAGAGACAGAGACAGAGACAGAGAGACAGTGTAGAGGCTCACAAAAAGGTTCTCTCTACCTAGCTTGATTCTAGGTAGAGAGAACACAGGTAGAATCTACTCTTCTTTCACCTTTCATATCCTCCTAATCATATTAAATCTTCACTGATGGTAACTGTGCTGTTTGTACATATGACTGTGCATGTTAAAATGCTACCTAAAAACCAACTCTCCCCACAAACCTCACCCTGAGTTCATAATGCCCTCTCTTACAGTGTTATAAAAAGTTCAAAAATCAGTGGGACTCCACAGAGGTGCTCTGGCTCTCTCCCCCTCCCCTCTCAAAACAGGATTTGCCATAAATACCATTTCCGCTGTAACGCACAGCTATCGCAGACATATCGCCCAGAAAAAAGATGTAGGTATTTCCAGCATTAAATCCCACAATAGTGTGCATTACATTATCGCACACAATGTTAACCAGCCCTCATTTCCATTTACTTTTCAAGTACACATACACATTTTGCAATGCGGCGTTTATCATATGCGTTACGGCATTATCGAGGGAGTTAAGGCTGTAACGCCCACGATAACTCCATAACACAATTTGATAAATGACCCCCTTAGTTAACAAGTAACAAAAATTCTTAAAACATTATGAGGTGAATTTTCAAAGACGTGGGGTTTATGTATGTAAAATTAGGTAGTATATGCAAATGTAGTACTTGTGCAGGTCAAATGAATTTGAGTGTTGACTACACCTCAGAATGTGAGGTCCAGAGTAAAAGAGTCTGGGCTCCAAGATGGCGTCGGAGCACTAGCTGTGTGAGCGTGGGCTGATTTCCTTTGCTAATTTTCCTCAGACTCTCTTGCTTACGATGCCCCATTCGGCCAGAAAATGGCGGGCGAAGGAGAGAACCATCCCTGGGGAGCCCCCCGAGACGCCGAAAACTGGCCCTATGGACGCCCACGTCCTAAGAGGTATTTTACTTTCGGGGAGCGAGCCGCAGGCGATTGGAACTGAAATGGAGGAAGCGTGTTCCCCGCTGGACTCAGAAACCACCTTGTCCCCGATGGTGAGGGAGGCTCCGAGAAATCCGGCGTCGCTGCGTGACCCAGAGAGAGACCCGGTAGACCCCCAGGCCGAAGTAGCCGGAGGATCCGCTCGGACAGGGAGTCTTGATCTGGAAGTAACCGGCAATGAAGTACACCTTGAGGGGTTTGGCGTGGATATCAGCATTCCAGACAGAGGCCTAGAGAGTCCGAGTACGCCGGAAATTTCATCAACTCCATGACAGATAAGTCTAAAAATTCCTCCTTTTTCACTACCAAAACCTGATATGATATCGTTGGAAACAATTTGGGAGGCTATGGAGAAGCTTGGAAATTTGGTTATTGAACGAACAGAACCTATTGTTTCAACAGTACAGGACCATGAGACTCGTGTTAAAATGTTAGAGAACACGGTTAAAGTCTTGCATCAACATCATTTGGAAAAAACACCGTTATTAGAATCCATTAAGGTTAAACATGACCTAATGGTTAGAGACAATCTGGCGCTGTTAAGTAAAATCAAAAATTTGGAGAATTCCTTAAAAAAAAAAAACCTGCGCCTGGTAAATTTCCCAAAAGTTCCACATATTTTGCCCAGAGATATGTTCAACAGATATCTTCAAGATATATTAAAAGTGAGACAAGAACAGATGCCACCAGTAGTTCGTATGTTCTATATTACAGCGAAAGAAACAAGAAAAAGTGAAATCGATAGAATATCTGAGAGGGATAAGATGGAATCCTCAGGAGCAATAGGAGGAGAAAAAGAAATAGGAATTGGGCTTAACCTCACTGATTTTTTGGAAACTTCTGATCAGGCTCAGGCTGAGCCAGCAACATTGATAGTAACATTTGCTATGGAAATGGACAAAGAATGGTTATTGAAACTATTCTTTAAAAATCATTCTGAAAAATTTATGGGAATGCAAATTAGAATGTTCCCTGACGTTTCTAAAACCACCCAAAAGAAACGAAGGCAATTCCTGATATTAAGATCTCAAGTGTTACAAATAGGAGCAACATTTATGTTAAAATTTCCGTGCAAGTGTTATGTTAAATTTAAAGAAAAATCTTATTTGTTTTACACTCCCTCACAATTAACACAGTTCTTGAGTGATAAAATAGTAGTGAGTTCATGATGGAGAAACCTTATTACTCGGTAGCTATTGCCTTATTGTGCCTGAGAATGTGTCCCTCATAAACAAAATTGTTTACCTCTAAATAGCTAGTTTGCAATTTAGATTTTCCTCCTTTAATTGTTGTTGATATTATGAGCAAAGGACATTCTTGGAGTCTGTAGTGGACTTAAAATGTATACTATCTTTTTCTTTAATTTCCTGTGAATCGAGATATAAGTTGTTATATTGGTTGTATACATAAATAATATGTCGAGATGATTTCTTGATGTTAATTTTGAAAACCGAATAAAGAGATAATATAAAAAAAAAAAGAATGTGAGGTCCATGCTGATGGAACAAACAAAGTACTGGTCAGCTCCAGTCCCTATAAAACAGATGGCTTGGCGTCAAAGTGCTCCTTTTATCTCTTTTCCTCACTGCTCCGGAACATATGGTCCCAAGTTCTGTGCCCTGTCTGAGCCAGTTTCAGTGAAACACCACCCTTTCCTGAGTGGTGCCCAGTACTTCCAGGTTCACCAATGAACTCCTTTACCATCTGTTGTAACAGCAGGAGCTGCCCCAATTCTCTCTGGCACTTTCTCTGCCTTTCCTACGCTCCTTAGCTGGGTCCCTTGGCAGTGGACTCCACAGCAACACAATCCGGGCCTGTGTCTGACTCTCTCAGGCAGTGGGAGCTAAACATCAGCGCTCCTCTCTCAGGCTTCACGAGCTCTGTCTTTGCTGTGAGCCCCTTCTGAGTGCAGGCTGTGGCAAAATTTAAAAAATAAAAACAAATCCAAGCCAGCTTTCCCTATTTCCAAACCCACTCACCAGGGCCCTGAAACCACTTTCCATGAATGAGGTCATTGACAGGATGCCACCTATGCAGTGTCATTCAAGGGGCACCACCCAAATGCAAGGGTAAAAAATAAATGTATTTTCCCCCTAGTTAATGTTTAAAACAGTTATATGTCACGTATCTTAGATTCTGAGTAACTCACATATTTACATTCAGAAGAATAAAACAAAAAACAAAAAAACTTAAACAATATACACCAAAAGACACCAATGACTGCCTGCATGTCTTACAAGAAGGCCTTCTCAAATAAATAAGTTTTTTACTTTATTTTTTAAGTCTTAGAACCAGCTTCCAATCACAGGGTTCCTGCAAACTGTTCCCAGCAAGCGCATCAACAACCACGAACAGCTTTTGAGTCTGCAAGCTTAACTTGCTGCACTGTAGAAATTAGGGATGTGAATCGTTTTAGGACGATTAAAATTATCGTCCGATAATTTTAATATCGTCTTAAACCGTTATGGAACACAATACAATACAGATTCTAACGATTTATCGTTATAAATCGTTAGAATCGTGAGCCGGCACACTAAAACCCCCTAAAACCCACCCCCGACCCTTTAAATTAAATCCCCCACCCTCCCGAACCCCCCCCAAATAACTTAAATAACCTGCGGGTCCAGCGGCGGTCCGGAACGGCAGCGGTCCGGAACGGGCTCCTGCTCCTGCATCTTGTCGTCTTCGGCCGGCGCCATTTTCCAAAATGGCGCCGAAAAATGGCGGCGGCCATAGACGAAAAAGATTGGACGGCAGGAGGTCCTTCCGGACCCCCGCTGGACTTTTGGCAAGTCTCGTGGGGGTCAGGAGGCCCCCCACAAGCTGGCCAAAAGTTCCTGGAGGTCCAGCGGGGGTCAGGGAGCGATTTCCCGCCGCGAATCGTTTTCGTACGGAAAATGGCGCCGGCAGGAGATCGACTGCAGGAGGTCGTTCAGCGAGGGTTCCGACGCCTCGCTGAACGACCTCCTGCAGTCGATCTCCTGCCGGCGCCATTTTCCGTACGGAAAATGGCGCCGGCCATACGCGTATGGCCGGCACCATTTTCCGTACGAAAACGATTCGCGGCGGGAAATCGCTCCCTGACCCCCGCTGGACCTCCAGGAACTTTTGGCCAGCTTGTGGGGGGCCTCCTGACCCCCACGAGACTTGCCAAAAGTCCAGCGGGGGTCCGGAAGGACCTCCTGCCGTCCAATCTTTTTCGTCTATGGCCGCCGCCATTTTTCGGCGCCATTTTGGAAAATGGCGCCGGCCGAAGACGACAAGATGCAGGAGCAGGAGCCCGTTCCGGACCGCTGCCGTTCCGGACCGCCGCTGGACCCGCAGGTTATTTAAGTTATTTGGGGGGGGGTTCGGGAGGGTGGGGGATTTAATTTAAAGGGTCGGGGGTGGGTTTTAGGGGGTTTTAATGTGCCGGTTTTTCGATTTTTTGATTTTTCGATTTTTTAACGATTTTTCACGATTTTTCACGATATTTTACCCCCCCAAACGGCAACAATACGATTCCCTCCCCCTCCCAGCCGAAATCGATCGTTAAGACGATCGAGGACACGATTCACATCCCTAGTAGAAATGTCCAAAGGATCTTAAGCTTCTCTCAGGCCTATAAATCTTTAATAAGGAGCTTATACACCTAGGAGTTCATTGTTTAAAGCCTTATGAGTGAGGGAAAGCACCTTAAAAAGACTGGAAGACAATGCAAGGAATAAAGATTAGGAATACTATGATTATAAGACATGAACCAGTTAAAATACATGCTGTTGAGTTTTGGATTACTTGTAATGCTTGAACTGTAGTTAGAGGAAGATATAAATAAATCACATTGCAATAGTCCAGAGCTGTCAGGACTGGTGCTTGCAAGATGAATCAAAAAATCACACGGGCTTTAAAAAGGTTTAATTTTGCGTAAAATCCATAATTTGAAAAGCAAGCTCTTCACCACTGCTTTGACATGGGAGTTTAAAAGATGGCACATCATCAAAGAAGACACCTAGATTACAGACCTCATTAGAGATCCGGATTTATATAAACCCATTAAAACCAGTTCAAGTCTTACCCTTCATTAACTTTAATGCTGGCCTTTAGACGCGGTGTCAGTACAAATCCAACACCTGGAGTTAGACAGAGAGACAGCCTTCCACAGAAGTGTGACACCTAAATGGGCAGCAGTGGTTATAGCATCAGTGAAGCACATATGCACACAATTATGAAACCTCCAAGAAGTAAGCTTAGTTTACTTACCTCAGGCCTGCTCCAGATTGGCACACAGCTGCTCCGGATCGGCACACAGCTGCTCCAGCCATTTTTGCTCATGAAGCCGCAGGTGGTGTCATTATTTTTTTTTTTTTGAGGCCTTCAATCTAGAAACATAGAAAAGTAGAAACATATGTTCAGACAGCAGATACAAACCATAATACCCATCCAGTGTGGACATAACAATAGACCTCAGTTGCTGTTAGACTTTCCTTGCCTTTTTGGCATGCTTAGATCCTGTGTGCATCTCCCATGCTTTCTTGAAATTAGTTTCCATTTCTTTCTCAAGCACTTCTTTTGGTAACGCAGTTCATGTTGGCAGAAACAAACCATCTTGCTCCTCCAATCTTTTCAGTTATACTGTCTCTACTGATATGGATATTGTCCAGCTGCCTACCAGGAAGATTTCACCTTTTCCTGTACAGCCTTTTCATCTTCCTCCTTTACAATGAACCACATTAGGTAGATGAGCATACAAGTTGGCCCCGTAATTCCCACCAGCAACCACTTTTCCCATACCTACACACAGTTGCTCCTGAGCCTACATCTTTGAAGGCTCTTACTGTCGGAGGTATGAAGCCCAGCACTGGTGGAAGAGGGCCAGCAAGGCACAGCACATCCTTCCCTATTTCCTCCTGACCCCAGGGGTTAGGAACAGCTGGTCCTCATTCACCACAGTGAGTTGCACCAGCATCCTGACATCTTGGGCCCTGAAACTCATCTGGCAGGCCTACAGTACCATTTTGCTGATGCCCCCCTGCACATTCTTGGAATTGGAAACCACATACATATAGGAACGGTAACTTTCAAATGGGTGCGTGGATGCACATATACATGTGTTTGTGGGTGTGTGGCCAGAAATGCAGCAATTTTATATCCTGAGCACATACACACGCATGTTATAAAATAGCCCTGGCGCGCACATATGTGTGCTCCTAATTTTACCAGTGTGTGTGCATAGCCACATAATGACAGCTTTCAGTCCCACAAGTTAAGGGAATTTTATAGCTGGCACACATCCACGCTATAACCAATTTTACCAGTTCATAAGAACATAAGAAATTTCCATGCTGGGTCAGACCAAGGGTCCATCAAGCCCAGCATCCTGTTTCCAACAGAGGCCAAACCAGGCCACAAGAACCTGGCAATTACCCAAACACTAAGAAAATCCCATGCTACTGATGCAATTAATAACAGTGGCTATTCCCTAAGTAAACTTGATTAATAGCCATTCGTCCACTAATTTTCCCAGTCTACAGCTAGGTCCTCCAAACCGCCTTGATTCTTTAGCCTGCATTTCCCGCAGTTAACCCAGAACACTCAAACACCTCAGAGATGCCTGGAAATAATTTTATTGAGACTTGCACCTCTTCTATAGCAGAAGTAACTTTATGCTCAACTATACCTGGACACATGACCAGTACTTGCATGCATGTCTCTTGGCCCCACCTATGCCATGCCCACATTCAGCCCCTTTTTCTCAATGCAAGATATTCGCGCATCAGGACTTGTGTGTGCATGTGGTTGGTTTATAAAATTGGGTAGACACATGCATGCGCGCCCAGCTTTTAAAATTCACCTTTAAGATCTTGCATAACATTTGGACACATAAAAAGTATTTGCATACTTCTGTGCATGCACACCTAAGTTAGAGGGTGGAGATATGCATAATTTATAAATTATGTGGCTTCTGCTGCATAGTTTAGAAAACATGGATGTAACTTTGGGAACACTAACTTATGTGCTTACGTGCCATCTTAGGCACACTATTGAAAATTAACCTCAAAATTTTATGAAGAATTTTTTTTCCATATTAAAGTTTATAAAAGTAATACACTTCTTGGTAAAATGTTCTAGGAACAAAAAGAAAAGTCCTTGATTACTTTCATATCAGATGATGTGCTCATGGTTCAGTTTCCCATTGCTTTAATTGGGTCCAGAGGAAACATTTATTATATTACTTGTTCTTTCATAAAGGCTTGCTTTGTATGCACACAAAAGCATAGATGAAAGGATTTATTTAATGCTAATATGGATTTAGAATTTTTCATGCAAGCAAAATTATACTACACTTTACAATTTTAGCCCTTAGGAAACATTCATGAGTCACCTCTGGAATGGATGGCCTGGCAGCCAATTTTTAAACATCAAGATCATCTGATTATTCCTGAAAGCTGAACTGTATAATTTGAAGATTGTGATATCCATGAATGGACCAACATAAGAATTATCCAAAATTCATGTTATACATCAGATGGAATTTGAAGATGGGATCTATACAATCATGAAGGTTCATGTACAGCTTTTATTTAGTAGTTCATATTTCTAAGTCATCTTAACAAACTGTCCAAGTCAGCTTATGGTACTAGACTTACAAAAACCTATATAGTATATATTAGTAAGCAGTAAAATACATAACATATCCCCAATAAACTACAGTTTTGAAAAACATAAATTAACAGATAAACAGCCAGTAACACAGCCTACACAACAGATAAATCAATAAAACAGACAAACAGAATTTTCAGAAAACCAACCAGGGCAAGTTGTGGAAGGAGAAGGCATAGCCATTACCATCCTAGGAGCATAGTTGTACACCATGAACCACCACAAAAATATGCACATTTACATCATCATATGGCATTCATAACACTATATCATCCAATCAACAAATTACGCAAACTGTTCAAATAGAATATCAGAGCTTTGACTGATACAAATGATTCCCTTAACAAAACATCTTAGAAGTATAAAATCTCCATATCCAGAATAAAATATTACAGAATCCAAAAAATCATAGTGTAAGATTAAAATAATCATGGTGAAGACTAGGGATGTGCAATCGTTTTTCCTGAATAGGCAATGTCAACAAAATTGCCTAATTCAGAATGGTTTGGGAGAACTGAAAAACAATTGATTTTTTCCGAAATTTCAGGAAAAATTCATTTTTGAGTTAGTGCGCATTAACGGGAGTTTAGCACGCACTAACCCAAACATCGGGGCCCTTGAAAAAAAAAAACCCCAAACCATGGGAAAAATCGGAATTCCCATGGTGGGGGGGGGGGGCCCCCAAAATGAAGCCCAACACGAAATTTTTACCCAAAGCACATCTCTAGTGGAGACTGAAATGAAGAAAGGCTCTAAACTAGTTCCCTAAGTAGACAGTAGTCATTTACCTTTCTCAAGTCATTTGATAATGAGTTCCAAAGTGCAGGTACATTACAGAAGAAGGTCCTTGTAAGGAAGGTGGACCCTGATGCTATAGTTTGGTTGACACAGCCTAAGGGGCAGACCCCTAGGCCCACACTGACAGCTAGCAGATGTACCCTAAGACAGGACTGGTCAGGAGCTTCACCTTTACCAACTTCATTCCCTGCAGGTTGAGTCCTTGAGGTCCGGGGGCCAGCAGACCTTAAGCAGTGTCCCATAGGAAAATGAGAGAGAGACCGGGGCCAAGCTGGGTTTGGGCAGGTAGCGGTGCATAGTGGACCAGGTCTAGGTGGTGGCATGCAGCAGTCAAAGAATAGTCAAGGTCCAGGCAAGGGTCAGTGGCAGGCATAGCATAGTCAAGGTCCAGACAGAGGTCAATGGCAGGTGGAAGGCAAAGTATAGTCAAGGTGCAGGCAGAGTTCAGATCCAGGAACCAGTCTGAGGCAAGGGCAGAGGCAAGATAGAACAAGACAAGCTGGATGAGACAAAGTAGAACAAGGCTGGCTGGACAAGATGAAGGCAGGCTGGGCAAGATGAGGTAAGGAAACAGGAAACGCTGAGGCAACACGTAATGCACACAAGACAGGAGAGCTATTGCTGAGGCAAACTTCTAGAGACACGACTTGGTTTAAATACCCAGCAATATGACATCATCAAGAGGTCCCTAAGTAATGTTTTCCCACTTCAGGGCCCTTAAGACCTGGTGTGTTGCATGTGCACTCACCTAGCAAAGAGCTGGCGACATCCATGCCACGAAGGGTGATCAGTGGCATCGTTGACTTATAATGGCATCTTGGGGTCAGTGCGGCTGGTCATGGGGCTGTCCCACAACCAGCCAAACATAACAACCCTTCTATTGGTCTTAACAAAGCTGGCCTCAGCATGTGAAGGGATCTGAAATACGATCTCTTCTATTCAGCACAATTGTCTCTTTGGAACATAACACTGGAGAAATCTACTCAAATAAATGATAACTTTCCCATACTTAATAACTCCAATGACAGGATTTTAAAATTATTACAGAATTCAATAGAAGCAGACCTAAAGAGGATGAAATGTAATCATAATACTGTGAGTCCAAAAAAAGTCTAACTGCCTGATTTTCAATATTCTGTAATTTTAATGGTGTGCTCTTGTGTTGACCTACCAATATAAATTTATAGTAATCTAACCAGTTAACGATTAGACAGTATGTCAAGATTGCAAGGTTGCTAGTCTCTAAAACCGGTGTCAGTTGGTAAAGGTGTAAAAAACAAGTTCTACTAATGCCATGAGTATGTGATTTCATTGTCAAATTTGCATCTGTCAAAACTCCTTTTATTTTAAATTGTGACTGCAAATGTTCACCCTCCAGTTTGAAGCTATTCTTCTGCAGTCAAAAAGAAATCTTTCCCAAGCAACTGTTCTCAAGCCTTTTCTCCCTCTCTGAATCCAGCTCAGAATGGAGTGGTATATTATTAGTGTACATATTAAAATTTACTCCTGTTATTCTAAAAAAACATACAAATTAAAGAGAAGGATGGAGAGTATTAGAGTTGGCTCTAGGGCGTATGGTGACCTCTGTGAAAAATGCTTCCCCCAACTGATGGCGTCCCCTGGGCCTCTCTTTGGCTCTGGTAGGATGGCATTCACCATGGCCATGCCAGGTCTTTCCTTGGCATGGCAGGATAGGATCTGCTGCAGCCAAACCATTGCAGGATGGTGATGATGGTGGTGCCTGGGGCACCCTACAGCTCATGGAGCCCTGGGCAACCACCCAGCATGCTCTATTCAAATGCCAGCTTTGGAGAGTATAGAACCTTTCAAGACCCTGCATACCAAACTCCTTGGGGTAGAGAGGTGGTCCCCAAATGACACATGCCAAACCCATTCAGATAAGAAATATCTGAACAAGTGTAAGGCTTTGCCACTGACACCATTGGACCACAGGCATTTTAACAAAATCCCATGGTCCATGGTGTTGCAAGCGGCCGTCAAGTCCAGCAAAACAATATAATCTCTATCCTGATCCAGAGACCAGGAGAATAGCCAAAAGAGCTTTCTTTGGATAATTCTTACATAGATCCAATAAAAGAATCTGATATTGTGTGGGGCCAGTATGAATATTAGAACTATGCACCACTGAAGAGCAAAGAAGAAGAGAAATAACACAGTTATGTACATTAATAGCATGGTAAGCTGAGAAACAGAGTAAAATAAACTAATCTAATGATATACGTACTTAAAATCAGTAACAAAATCTACAAATCCCAACTCATGGGCCTGTAATCTGTCACCCAAGTAACCTATTTATTTATTTAAAACACTTGTATCCCACTCAATCCACAGTTCTCAACGGTTAAAAATGAACATAAATAATCAAATTTTACAATCAAAGACTTAAAACTAAAGAATAGTTTTCTGTCTCTTTGAAAATAGACTTGCTTTTCTGAAAACAATTTTTTTTAATTTGAGGGTCAAGGATGATATTTTGCCAGTATTGTCAATATACAGTAAGTAGAGCATATTCCCATCCTCCCTGCCACAATTTCATTAAATAATCCACACAATAGCATTTCTCTAGCTTTGTTCAAATGCTTACTACACTGGTCTATAGCCAAAATGCTTCCAAAATGAATATAATCAAACTTTGCTAAATCTGGGTCACCGAGAACAAAAATGATGCTTAAAATTGTTGATTGGCTTTAGTTTTCAAGTTATGCTACCCAGTCAGTATATACAACCTTTGATTTTGGAATTGTGGAGGATAAGTGAGTTAAGAAGAGAAAGGATTTCAAATTAAACCAGAAGTGACTAATATACATCTCTGACTGAATCTATGAATAAATCTGTGATTGGGTTTGGACAGTACTTGCTTTTTGGGCACAGCAATGAATAATGTAATCTGATGCTCAGATTGCATCATGCATGATATGAATTGGATTATGTTAAGTCATGGATGATGCAATCATTGGAGCCTGGGAGGAAAAGTGTTCAGCATCTAGCACTTGTTGAATCATGGAAGATTTTGTTACCTCTCTTTGAAGAACTTGGTCAAGGTCATGGTCAAAACTAAAGCAGCCTTCAGGTATCTCAGTGGTAAATGCCCAAGGAAATGTGAATCTAAGATAAAGGAAGGTGTCTTTGTTGGCCCTCAGATTCATGAACTTTGAGATAATGCATTTAACCATGCATTGTGTGGCAAGGAAAAGATGGCAGTTAGTGGTAACAAATTTTCTCAGTAACAACAAGGCAGATAAATACAAGGAGATGGTGGAAAACCTCCTCAAGGCATATAATAGCCTTGGGTATATCATGTCACTAAAGATACATTATTTACACTCTCATCTAGACATTTTTCCACCAAACTGTGGAGCAGTGAGAAATGAGTAAGGCGAGCAATTTCACCAGGACATTGCAGAAATGGAAAAATGGTA
Source organism: Rhinatrema bivittatum (assembly GCF_901001135.1). Lineage (NCBI taxonomy): Eukaryota > Metazoa > Chordata > Amphibia > Gymnophiona > Rhinatrematidae > Rhinatrema > Rhinatrema bivittatum. Next base: position 339,283,953 of record NC_042616.1, on the reverse strand, counting down.
TCAGGGCAAATGGAGCCCATCCATGCTTGCAGACTATTGCTGGACAGTGATAAGAGATGTTCCATTTAATGAATACAAGTGACAAGCCAAGAGCTGAGTAGCCACTGAATAAGAACTGAACTATGTACATATTAGGGATGTGCATTAGTTTGCAACGAAATAGGAAATAGAGACGATATTTCCTATTTCGTCATATTTTGGGAGGGAGACGAAACGATTACAAAACCCATGAAATTTCATGTGGTTTTCTTATCGATTTTTGGGGGGGGAGAAAGGGCATATAAAAAAAAAAACCCCAAACCCACCCCAACCCTTCAAATTTAATTAAATGCAATCCCCCACACTCCCGACCCCCCAAGACTTACTGAAGGTCCCTGGTGGTCCAGCGGGGTCCCAAGAGCGATCTCCCCCTCTTGGGCCGTCGGCAGCCACTAATCAAAATGGCGCTGATGGCCCTTTGTCCTTACAATGTGACAGGGGCTATCGGTGCCATTGGTCGGCCCCTGTCACATGGTAGGAGCAATGGATAGCCCATGCCATTTTTTAAGATGGTGCCAGCCGTCCATTGCTCCTACCATGTGACAGAGGCTGACAAATGGCACCGATAGCCTGTCACATGGTAAGGGCAAAAAGCCATCGGTGCCATTTTGATTACTGGCAGCTGACGGCCCGAGAGTGGGAGATCGTTCCCGGGACCCCCACTGGACCACCAGGGAATTTCAGAAAGTTTTGGGGGGGAGGGTGGGGGTTTGCAATTAATTAAATTTGAAGGGTCGGGCTGGGTTTGGGGGAGGTTGTTTTTTTTTACAACCCCATTCTAATTAATTAAATTGGAAGGGTCGGGGCGGGTTTTGGATATCATTTTGGGGAAGCTGAATTAAAATCGGCCTGAACTACAGGAAAACGAAATTTGCCGTGGTGGGCCAATAACGAAGGCCGAATCAAAAAGTTCAGCTGAATCACATCGGCCCCTTCCTCTTACCGGCATCATGCCGGCATTCCTCTTGCTCCCGGTATCGTGGTCTCGGCAGGGAGCCGCGGCGGACACGCTGCCTCCTGCGCCATCCCTCCTCCACCGACGCGGCCCTCTGGTGCGGCCCAGTCAGCTGCAGCTTCTCCTCCCGGCTGCCTTAGGCACGTGCATGCACTTCCTCCCTCTTTTTAAAGGGACAGCAGCAGATGCTGCCCCTGTCTCCCATTTCCGGTCCTGGGCTATATCTTTGCAAGGCCTGCTCTCAGAGCTTGCCTTGGCTTCTTTAGGCTCTCATTCCATTTGGATTTCCTGGACCCTTGTCTTTGTTTTTGGATTCTCTGGGTTTGGACCTTTGCCTGACTATTGGATTACGAGTATCGCCGTCTGCCCTGACCTTCACCGGACTATTGGACTACGAGTATCGCCACCTGACCCGACCTTCGCCTGACTACTGGACCTCGAGTATTGCCACCTGCCCTGATCTCTGCCTTACTGGACCAGGAGTATTGCCGCCAGTTCCGACCTCTGCCTGGCTTCTAGACCACGAGACATCCCATACCTGAGACCCCCACATAAGTCCAGCCAGTCTCGGCACCCAAGGGCTCAGCCTGCGGGGAACGAGGGCTGGAAGTGGTGAAGGTTCCTCTGGGTCTCATTTACTCTCAAGCCTCGCCAGCCGACGGTGGGAACATGTGGGGCTCCTCCCCATAGGTGGCGCCAACTCCCCCTCGGCCCAAGGATCCACTACCGTAACATATATATACACATCTTAGTTTTTGGCTTTTGTTTCATAGTAAATTTTATTCTATAATCCTTTTGCTGATTTAATTTTTAAAGAGTTACATACACAGGACAGGTGAAATATTATGCAACCATAATTACATGAAAAAACCTAAGTTTACAATTTATGATTACAAATCTAATATCTACGTACTACCTATGCAATAGAAAGACATAAAATATAAAACATTAAGTATCATGGAAAATGTGGCCAATCAGCTGGTTTAATTGTCATATTTGAATTCTGCACATCAACACCAAAATTAAATGGCAAATTTTATCGCTGAAGTAGATGACTTCTAAAATTTGTGTACTAGTGTTATTTTCATTATCATAAGGCATAAACTAAAAAGAGTAAGCATCTTGTATTTAAAAGGGGAAACATGGATAGCTATATAATACTTTCCTTTGTCAATTTCTATTATGTTTTAAGAACAATATTTATTGACCAGAATAGTAAGAAAATCTGCTTTTGCAGAAAAAGAATGAATGCTGCATTTGCTAGTTGCACTCTACTTTCATGTTTCTGAGTTATCAGGGAAGGTATAATTTTTTAAAAATCTTTTCTAAAAAGAAAATGGAAAAAATTATCCATGACTTTTGATATTCTCCTGTCACATCTAGTGTTTTATGTCTAGTATGGCAGAAACATCCTTACTGGATACACTTAGCCACCAGCAGACCTGAAGATCACTGTCTTTGAATGATTTCTTAATGGTCCAATAATCATAGTATTTTCACAGCAGTCTCTGCTCTGCAAAATTCCTAAGCCAATTTCAGGGCCAAATACCTGAAGACAGTGGTATAGCCAGAACTGATTTTTTTCGGTGGGCACAAGTTTAATATGGGAGGGCTGTAGGCATACCATATACTGCACCCTACAATGGCTTTCTAAGTAGTTTGCAACAGCCAATATGCATCATGCATGAAACTTTAAAACATTTTACTTCAATTATTTCAATCACTTACCAGAATTAAAAATTTCTTAATACTCTGTATTAATTTATTTTATATTTATTGCAGTTTATAAATGCACAAGTATATCATGTAAAAAGCAAAGAAGATAAATATCATTCAACCATGTATGTAAAACAAAAATTTATGTATTCTTTCATGAATCCTCTTTGCAGAAAGACAGAAATCATCATTACAATAAAATATCAATCATCATAACAGGTATAGAGCAGAGCTAGGGCAAGTCACATTACAACTAACATGAAAAAAATATATTCAAATTCTGGTGTCACCTAAGCAAAAAATATCCCCCCACTGCTGTTTTGTGAAGTAACACAAACTCCTGCAAAGAAAGAGACGTCTAGAACCTTACCATACCATACAGTCACAACACTAATTCTCAGGACTCAAATAACAGCAACCTTATGAAAAAGCAGCAATGCATATACTACACCAGGCCCTAGAACAGTGATGGCTAACCTATGACACGCCGAGACGTTTTTGCTGACACGCGCAGCGTTTTGTGAACTATCAGGAAATTAACCCAAAAACACAGCCCAACCCTTTAAAATTAGTTTTTTAGTATCCCCCCACCCTCCGGACCCCTCCATACCTCCCCCCCCCCCCAATGCCCCTGGGAGCAGGGAGGCTCATGTGGCACAGCGACAGGCAGATGGGCAGGGCCGTGGTGAGGCTCACTTCACCACAGCCCAAAGAAAAAGATCGCATTTAAATGCGCTGATGCTCCTCCTCCTTCCTGCCTGTGCGGCCCCAGAAGTAAACGTTGCCTGAGCCGTGTGGGCAGGAAGGAGGTGAAGCATCAGCGTGTGCAGAAGAGGAGCAGCGCTTATGGGCCGCCGCGAATCCCAAGTCGCAGCGGCCCGAGAAGAGGAAGAGGCCCAGTAGCAGGGCCGCCACGGCCCGAGAAGATCAGGGCCGCTGCAGAGCCCATCCTGCGGCGACCCGCGAAGAGGAGGCCCAGAGGTGAGAGAGAGGCTGAGGGTCTGTAGAGGGTGTGTGTGTGTGCGTGTATGAGATGAGTTGAGAGATTGTGTGTGAGAGTGAGGACCTGAATGTTTGCAGAGACAGCATGTGAGAGCCTCTGTGTATGTGAGAGAGATAGCATTTGACAGTGAGAGCCTGTGCTTGAGCAAGACAGCATGTGGGAGTGAGAGAGAGCCTGTGTGTGTGTGAGAGTCAGACAGCATGTGCCAGTGAGAGACTGTGTGTATGAATGATTGTATGAGAGAGAGCATGTGACAGTGAGAGCCTGTGTGTGTGAGAGAGAAAAATGCATGTGAGAATGAGAACCTGACTGTGTGTTTGAGGGAAGAAGATGGAGAGAAAAGAAACAGAAAAAAAAAGTCAATATAAAAGGAACTGGCAAAAAAAATAAGAAAGGGAAGGTGGAGAAAAAAAGCCTGTGACCAATTAGAAAACTAAGATCAGACAGCAAAGGTAAAAAAAATAATAAATTACTTTTTAGTGATTGGCACATGTAATCTTTGGGAATGTGCAAGAATAGCACTTTCTCTATGCGGATGTCACAATGTACAAGATCAGCATGGAGGAAGTGGAAGCCCACGGGGCCTGCACAGAGGAGGCAGCAGAATGGGCTTCAGTGTCAGTAGCAGCAATCGGCGTCTCCCCAATAGCCATGTGGCAGCAGTGACAGTGGCAGCAGAGGAATGAGAGAGGTTCCAAGGTTGCTGGCAAAAGAGAGGGGGATCTGCCTTTAGTGGTTGCATGTGTATGAATGGGACTCTGCCTGGGGGTGTATGTGTGTGAATGCATGGGTGCCTGCCTAGGGGTCAGTGTGTGTGTGTGTGTGTGTGTGTGTGAGAATGGCTGGGAGCTTGCCTGGGTGTGTGTGTTTGTGTGTATGTGAGGGAGCCAGTGAGTGTGAGAGCATGAGTGTGTATGAGAAAATCAAAGGGAGTAAGAGTTTGTGTGTATGGGGGGGGGTGTGTGTGGAGGGGGAGTGTCTTAGAGCCTCAGAGTGTGTCAGTGTCAGTGAGAGCGAGAGGTTATGGTGGATATAAGAGCATGAATGTGTATGTATGTGACAGTGTATGTGTGAGACAATGTGTGAGACAAGGTGATTGCAAAAGCCAGAAGAATGCTGGGATGCATAGAGAGAGGAATATCGAGTAAGAAAAGGGAAGTGATAATCCCCTTGTACAGGTCCTTGGTGAGGCCTCACCTGGAGTACTGTGTTCAGTTCTGGAGACCGTATCTACAAAGAGACAAGGACAAGTTGGAGGCGGTACAGAGAAGGGCGACCAGGAAGGTGGAGGGTCTTCATCGGTTGACATACGAGGAGAGATTGAAGAATCTAAATATGTACACCCTGGAGGAAAGGAGGAGCAGGGGTGATATGATTCAAACTTTCAGATACTTGAAAAACTTTAACGATCCAAAGACAATGACAAACCTTTTCCAACAGAAAAAAATCAGCAGAACCAGAGGTCACGAGCTGAGGCTCCAAGGAGGAAGACTAAGAACCAATGTCAGGAAGAATTTCTTCACGGAGAGAGTGGTGGATGCCTGGAATGCCCTTCCGGAGGAAGTGGTGAAGTCCAAAACTGTGAAGCACTTCAAAGGGGCATGGGATAAATATTGTGGATCCATCAGGTCCAGAGGACGCATATAAAGAGCAGGTAGTAAAATACTGCACGGAGCGGCAGTAGCCACAGAGGCATTCACGGAGCGGGATGCCAGTGGCCAGTGGTAGGTGTCCACCTTCATGGAGCGGAAGGATGTAGGGCTGTCATCTCCCAATTAAATAAAAAACAAAAACAAAAAACAAAACAGGGATGGGATCCATCAGGTCTAGAGGACACATATAAAGAGCAGGTAGTAAAATACTGCACGGAGCGGCAGTAGCCACAGAGGCATTCACGGAGCGGGATGCCAGTGGCCAGTGGTAGGTGTCCATATAAAGAGCAGGTAGTAAAATACTGCACAGAGCGGCAGTAGCCACAGAGGCATTCACGGAGCGGGATGCCAGTGGCCAGTGGTAGGTGTCCACCTTCACGGAGCGGAAGGATGGAGGGCTGTCATCTCCCAATTAAATAAATAATAAAAAAACCCAGGGATGGGATCCATCAGTTCTAGAGGACGCATATAAAGAGCAGGTAGTAAAACACTGCATGGAGCGGCAGTAGCCACAGAGGCATTAACGGAGCGGGATGCCAGTGGCCGGTGGTAGGTGTCCACCTTCACAGAGTAGAAGGATGAAGGGCATCCATCTCCCAATTAAAAAAAGAAAAGAAAAAAAGAAAAAAAAACAGGGATGGGTTCATGGGCTTATAGGTATTACCAATTATTAGGCTTTCAATATTTGATGATAGTTAATGTGACTTTCAAGGCATTCTTCACTTTCGGTGCATGTCCGGCATGACTCCTTGCTTCAATGACAGGGGAAAAGAAAAACTGATACTTCACACATTTCCAGCATTGCCCTCTGCTTCATGGCAGAGAGCTATGCTGCCGCTTACCCAACTAATCAAACTTAATATTTCACTTGGAAGCAGCTCCAGCACTGCTCTCTACATTAATGGTGGGGGTGAAAAGGGAATTAGAACATAAGGTTACTAAGAGCCAAGAGAAACAGTTAAGTATGAGAACAAATGTGTGAAGCTTGCTGGGCAGACTGGATGGACCGGTTGGTCTTCTTCTGCCGTCATTTCTATGTTTCTATGTTTCTATGAGAGAGGATGGACATGTGAGTATGTGTGAGAGAGAGAGGATAACCTCCTAATCCTCGACAATATCAGAGTGACTGGAAATCAAGAGCTCCCACAGAAGGGGACAGCAGGAGCTTTTTAAAATCCTTATTAGTTTTAATTGAAGATTTAGCCAATGAAATTCAGCAACAACAAAATCACTAAGCAGGTAAAGTAAAGAATTATTTGTTTTTGCTTTATTAATAAATACAATACATATATTAAAATTATAACTTTTTGTTATTAATTAGAGCTACAAATATCACAAAATTATGAATTTTTCTAGAAGTGACACACCACCCGAGTTATGCTTGGTTTTTTTAATGAATTTTGACACACTGAGCTCAAAAGGTTGGCCATCACTGCCCTAGAACATTAATATATCACCTACTAGAATAACAGAACAAGCTGGACTGCTACAGAGAAACTACCCGCGAGCAGAAATACTGCACTTCAGTCACACACACACACATAGGCAAAACAGAGACCGACCCTTACCTAATATAGAAATAAGAGACTACAAATTAGAAACAGAAACATGCAAACAAAATCGAAATACAAAGCCTGAGAAACTAGACTCTGAACAATGGAATACTGAAGAAAAAGCAAAATACAAAAATTTAAGAAATACACAATCCCAAAGATGGCACATTCCAATTGCTAAAATCTCAACCTTTTTTTTTTTTTTACCTTTGTTGTCTGATCTTTGTATTTTTCAAATCAGTTGGTCCCGTTCTCTTTTTTCCCATTTTTCCCTTGTCGCTAATTTCCTAATTCCTTTTCAGTGTCTCTCTTCTCCTACTGTCTTCTTCCCTTCCTCCCTCACACACACACGCTTTCTCTCACAGACTCCCTCACACACACAAGCTCTCGCTGTCATATGCAATTCCCCCCACAAGCTCACATTCTCTACACACACCCACAAGTTCTCACTCTACATGCTCTATCACACATACACACACAAGCTCTCATTCTCACCCCCACCCCCAGGTTCCTATTCTTATGCACACACAGACGCATACCCAGGCTCCTATTATCACCCACAAACACACATTCAAGCTCCCATTCTAACCCACACACATGCAGGGCCTTTTCATTAGTGCAGCCAAAGTTCTACTTCTGCTGCCTCGAGGATGGGAAGGGATCCTGCGACGGCACTGCAGCTCCAGCCCTCCTCTTCGTGGCTGTGAGGATGGGATCCCATGGCAGCATTGTAGATCCAGCCCTCCTCTTCATGACTGTGAGGATGGGATCCCATGGCAGCATTGTAGATCCAGCCCTCCTCTTCGTGACTGTGAGGATGGGATCCCACAGCATCCTTGCTTCTTCTGATGGTTCCTCTTTGCCGTTGCAGGGATGGGATCCCGTGATTGTATTGCTCCAACAGGTCTCTTCTGTTTGGGTGGGCCTGAGTCCAAAATGGGTGGTCCATGGCCTACCCAGGATCACCCATGGCTATACCACTACCTGAAGATGTTTGGCCTGTGGTATATTTTTGCATGCTGGGGAAAAATATACCACAGGCCAAACATCTTCAGTTATTTAGTCCTGAACATGGCATATATATATAGGAAGGGGGCAATTTTAAAAAGCCATAGAAAGTCTGAAAAATACCCACCCTGGACAAGGGTAAAAGGCACATGTAATTTTACACACTGGAAAGCAGGCGGGCTCAGAAGTGGGGTTAGGAGGCAGTTTTGCATTTTAATAACTAACACGCATTGTGTTGCAGGGAAATAATATCTGTAGAAGTGGGTGCAAATCTCTGTGGGTGCTGTATCCCTAGGCAAAGGTAAAGTGTGCATGTACTTTTTTCTCTTTGAGACCTGCAATGTCCCCGATTGAAAGCACATACAGGCTTTTCAACTACATGTATAGTTTTGAAAAAATTGCCTGCATAATGTGGGTGAACATGCTGCCCTGTTCCTCGAAGGATTACTATGAATTATGCACCAGGGTACATTTTTACAGGACAGAGCCATATATTGCCTGAACTGACCAGGTGCCTAGGGCAAAAGTAAGCACAAAGATTTGTGCATGCTCAGCTCAGGTGATATCTGGTCCCACCCTGTATAGATTTCCTGTGCATAGTTCTTAGTAAACCTCCAACAGACTGGGCAGAATAGACACCCATATCATTCTGAATACTGCTTCTGCTTAGTCATAAGTTTCTCACTTGCTTCTTTTATTTCCTTAATCAATCCATGTATCTTCCAGAAAATCAACTACCTCCAAATTGCAAATACTTGCTGTCATGAAGTTAGGGTAGTGAGCCTTGGCGAGCACAAGATAGGCCTTAATAAGCAGCAGCTGATATGCACAAGACGAGATCTTCTGCCTGACCAGCTACCTGCCCCTTGGGTTAAGCCCGCAGGTTCTGGCAGCCAGCAGGGTTTTCAGGCTGGATATAAGGAAGGTAGAAATGAACAAGGTAGGTGGCCAGCCTGAGTTCAGAGCAAAGCAATCAGGCCAGGGGAAGGAACACAAAAGGACAGACAAGAGAGAGCAAGGCTGGAACAAGGCAGGGCAAGAACACATAAACTAAACCAGGAATATTGCAAAATGAGCAGGAAACCCATTGCAAAGGCACTGGAAGGCAGTTCTGAGCTTCCTTTTATACGAGACAGGACTTGATGTCACCTGTACGTGTCACAGGACGTGCAGCCAGCAGGAGCTATAAAAGGAGCTGAGGAACTGAAAGAAATTCAGCCATGTTCCTGGCTGAATTTGATGGAGGCACTTCACATTAGAGGTGAGGGGCATTACACTTGCACAGTTAAAAATGTAGTGCAGGGGTGGCCAGGTTTTCAGGATATCCACAATTAATATGCATGAGATAGGTTTGTATACAATGCAAGAATCACAAAGGAGATTCCAGGTTAACAGCGAACAACGACTGTTGCTCTCTAAGTAAGGAAAGCCTGGGAGTCGTGCCATTGAGCTGACACACTCATCTCTTGGACAATGATTAAACTAGATGTTAGAGCAATATTTAACCAAAAAAATCTATGTATTAGAAATATATATCCTATGACAGGCATGTAAGCTCATTTGATATTTCCCAACTCTTTTAATAAACAGATACCTAAAATAGTAACATTTTTTAAAGCAACCAAAACTAACATTTACTACTTGAGATATCTAGAATAAAATAACTGTATATTTATTAAACGTCTTATGTAATGTCGTTCCATGTATAGATCACAGCAGTTTAAAAAGTGACATTCATAGTTATAAATTCAGCAAACTCCGAGACAAACTGATTGGTTACAGTGTTAATAATGGTCTGTAGGTATTAATTTCCATCTATCTAAAGGCAATTTCTTGGACCTACGCAATTAGGCTTGTATAATAGGCATAGTGTATGTGAAATATCAGATAAAAATGGTAGTTTTCACATCTAAGCCTGTTGGTTGATTGAGAATCTTGTGCTCTCTCAGTGGATTTATTCTTTGTGATACAATTATCCTTTAGAACATAAGAACATAAGATATTGCCATACTGGGTCAGACCAAGGGTCCATCAAGCCCAGCATCCTGTTTCTAACAGTGGCCAATCCAGGCTACAAGTACCTGGCAAGTACCCAAAAACTAAGTATATCTCACACTACTGATGCTAGTAATAACAGTGGCTATTTTCTAAGTCAACTTGATTAATAGCAGGTAATAGACGTCTCCTCCAAGAACTTATCCAAACCTTTTTTAAACCCAGCTACACTAATTGCACTAACCACATCCCCTGGCAACAAATTTCAGAGTTTAATTGTGTGGTGAGTGAAAAAGAATTTTCTCCGATTAGTTTTAAATGTGCTATATGCCTACTTCATGGAGTGCCCCCTAGTCCTTCTATTGTCAGAAAGAGTAAATAACCGATTCATATTTACCCTTTCTAGCCTCTCATGATTTTAAAGATCTGTATCATATCCCCCCTTAGCCGTCTCTTCTCCAAGCTGAACAGCCCTAACCTCTTTAGTCTTTCCTCATTGGGGAGCAGATCCATCCCCTTTATCATTTTGGTTGCCCTTCTCTTTACCTTCTCCATTGCAACTATATCTTTCTTGAGATGCAGAGACCAGAATTGTACACAGTACTCAAGGTGCGGTCTCACTATGGAGCGATAGAGAGGCATTATGACGTCCTCCATTTTATTCACCATTCCCTTCCTAATAATTCCTAAAATTCTGTTTGCTTTTTTGACTGTCACAGCACAATGAGCCGACGATTTCAAAGAATTATCCACTATGACGCCTAGATCTCTTTCCTGGGCGGTAGCTCCTAATATGGAGCCTAACATCAAGTAACTGCAGCATGGGATGTTTTTCCCTATATGCATCATCTTGCACTTATCCACATTAAATTTCATCTGCCATTTGGATGCTCAATTTTCCAGTCTCACAAGGTCCTCCTGCAATTTATCACAATCAGCTTGTGATTTAACTACTATGAATAATTTTGTATCATCTGCAAATTTGATTACCTCACTCGTATTCCTTTCCATATCATTTATAAATATATTGAAAAGCATGGGTCCTAGTACAAATCCTTGAGGCACTCCACTGTATACCCTTTTCCACTGAGAAAATTGTCCATTTAATCCTACTCTCTGTTTCCAATCTTTTAACAAGTTTGTAATCCACAAAAGGACATCGCCACCTAGCCCATGACTTTTTACTTTTCTTAGAAGCCTCTCATGAGGAACTTTGTCAAATGCCTTCTGAAAATCTAAATTCACTACATCCACGATTCACCTATATCTACATGTTTATTAACCCCTTCAAAAAAGTGAAGCAGATTTGTGAAGCAAGACATGCCTTGGGTAAAGCCATGCTGACTTTGTTCCATTAAACCATGTCTTTCTATATGTTCTGTGATTTTGATCTTTAGAGCACTTTCTGCTATTTTTCCTGGCACTGAAGTCAGGCTAACCGGTCTGCAGTTTCCCAGATTGTCCCTGGAGACCTTTTTAAATATTGGGGTTACATTAGCCACCCTCCAGTCTTCAGGGACAATAGATCGGAAATTTCATTTTTTAGTTCCTTCAGATCCCTGGGGTGTATATCATCTGGTCCAGGTGATTTACTACTCTTCAGTTTGTCAATCAAGCCTACCACATCTTCTAGGTTCACCGTGATTTGGTTCATCTGAATCATTACCCGTGCAAGCGGAAAACGTCTTTCAGGAACAACTTGGCGAGTTCTGGAGCTGATGGAAGGCTCAGCAGAGGGATAAAGTGGCCCATCTTAGAAAAGCAGTCAATGATGTCCCAGATGATGGTGTTATCTTGAGACAGAGGCAGGTCGGTCATAAAATCAGTTGATATGCTTGACCAGGGTTCGGTGGGTGCTGGAAGCGGCTGGAGAAGTCCCCATGGTCGACCAGTTGGGGGCTTCTGTTGAGCACAGATAGGACAAGAGTCAACATAGTTGCATGAATCATTTACCATACTGGGCGACCAATAAAACCTCCTCAACATCGCAAGGGTTCTGGCTCGGCCAGGATATCTGGCTAGCTTTGAATCATGGGCCCAGCAGAGTACACGCTCACGTAGTCGGCGTTGGATAACTGTTTTTCCGGCAGGTACCATGGTGGTAACCACAAGAGACACACAGGCCGGATTGATAATGTGTCTTGGAATGTCCGATGTGTCCTCTGGTTCGAGGGAGCGTGAGAGTGCATCTGCATGGAGATTCTTCGATGCTGGCCGGTAGCACAGCTCGAAATTGAATTGTTCAAAGAACGCCACCCATCGGGCTTGTCTTGGGTTCAATAGTTGTGCTTCTTTGAGATGCTCAAGATTTTTATGATCTGTGAATATAGTAAACTTGTGTTGTGCTCCTTCCAACCATGGGCACCATTCTTGGAGTGCTAGCTTGACGGCTAAAAGTTCACGGTCTCCAATCATGTAATTTTGCTCTGCGGGTGAGAATTTATGGGACTAGAAGGAGCATGGTACCAATGTACCTTTGGAGGAGTACTGACTCAACACCGCCCCAGCTCCAATGGTGGATGTGTCGACCTCAACGACGAATGGGCAGTTTGGGTCTGGATGTCGCAGACAGGGACCGAAACAGAAAGCCTCTTTTAATGCATGGAATGCAGCTTGACCCTTGGGACTCCAAACCCAGAGATTGGTTCCTTTTCTAGTCATAGCAGTGAGCGGAGCAGCTAACATGGAGTAGTTAGCGATAAAATTTCTATAGTAATTCTTGAATCCGAGGAATCTTTGTAAAGTGCAGAGGCCTATTGGCTGGGGCCAGTCGCGAATCCCTTGAAGCTTTTCTGGATCCATAGTTAATCTTCAATCGGAGATGATATATCCCAGAAAGGGCAGTTGATTCTGTTCAAAGATGCACTTTTCCAGCTTTGCGTAGAGATGATTCTGAAGCGTTGAAGAACTGTCCTGACGTGAGTTCGATGGGACTTCAGGTCCTTTGAGAAGATCAAGATGTCATCTAGATATACAACTACAAATGAATATAGTAGGTCTCTGAGGATCTCATTCATCAAGCGTTGAAAGACTGCAGGGGCATTGCAAAGGCCAAAAGGCAACACTATGTACACATAGTGGCCATCCCTGGTGTTGAAAGTGGTCTTCCAAATGTCCTCAGGCTGAGATTGTATGCCCCTCGTAGATCCAGCTTGGTGAAGATCTGGGCCCCTTGCAGACGATCAAACAATTTATTGATGAGGGGCAATGGATAGCGATCCTTGTGGGTGATGGCGTTAAGCCCACAATAGTCGATACATGTGCGTAATCCTCCATCCTTCTTTTTGACGAAGAAGAAGCCTGCTCCTGCTGGAGAGTCAGAAGGCCTGATGATGCCTTTCTCTAGGTTATCTTTGATATACTCAGACATCGCTTTAGTCTCAGGAAATGAATGTGGATAGGTTCGCCCTTTGGGAGGCGTGGTGCCCGTCAGGAGCTCGATAGGGCAATTAAACTTTCTGATTGGAGGCAGTGTGTCAACTTTTTGCTTTGAGAAGATGTCCTCGAAATCAGAGTACTGAGCAGGTAGACCGGTGAGAGTTGGAGTCTTCGAGACAGTAACTGCTGGGGACACTTGTTTCAAGCAGTGTTTCTGGCATTGAGGGCCCCACTGAACCAGCTGGAGGGATTGCCAGTCAAATTGGGGGTCCATGTACCTGGAGCCAGGGAAGTCCTAGGACGACTGGGTGTGAGGAATGTTTCAAGAAGTACAAGGATATTTTTCCTCATGGAGGGTTCCCACGATGAAGCGGAAGGTCACCGTGTGATGTGTCTCGGGAGATGTTCCCCTTGGATTAATGCGATGTGGAGAGGCACCTCAAGGGGTTGCAGGGGAATTTTCAAGAGGTTGACGATGTCATCCATGATGAAGCTGTCACTTGCTCCAGTATCAATAAGAGTAGTGGTGGCGAAGGAATGGGATTCCATGGTGAGAGAGACTGGAAGTAAAAGTTGGGGGCCAGTGACTGTAGCGCCCAAGCTTGGGGCCCCTGCCGGGCTCAGGCTTTGAAGTTTTCCGGGCAGGCTAGACAAGACTGCCGCAGGTGTCCGGAGGCACCGCATTATAAGCAGAGGCCTTGCTTCTTGCGCTGAAGATGCTATTCGGGAGACAGACGCTGATGGTTGACTTGCATAGGTTCTTCTGTAGATAGAGGTGGTGCTGGTAGAGCCTCCAACTGAGGGCTTGGAGCATGTGCTGCGCATTGAGCAGGAGGCCACGATGCTTTCATTTCTTGATGCCATTGCCGGAGGCGATGGTCGATTCTCCCAGCGAGGGAGATCAGGTCCTCTAGAGATATGGGAATCTCACGGACAGCGAGCTTGTCTTTGAGAGCGGGGTCTTCTAGATAGAGTGACCAGAGACAATCTTCTTGCCATCCCAGTTCTGTGGCCAATGTTCGGAACTCCACCATAAACTCAGAGAGGGATCTTGAGCCTTGACGGAGGTGGAGCAGATAATGACCCGCAACCGCCTGATGACCAGGGTCTTCAAAGGTCCACTTGAAGGCGGTGATGAACTGGGACAGTTGGGTGAGGATAGGATCAGAACGTTACCAAAGTGGAGAAGCCCATGCCAGGGCCTTCCCCTCAAACATGAGAGGATGAAGGTGATCTTGGTGGATTCCTTCAGGAACAATGAAGGCTGAAGAGTAAATTGCATGAAGCACTGGTTGAGGAATCCTTGACAGAGGCACGGATCCCTGTTGAAACAAGGAGGAGCTGGCAGAGACAGTGATGCCCTCGGTAGCAGGGTAGAGGTTAGGCCCATGGGATTAGCAATTACTGCATCCTGCAATTGAGAGCGGAGCTCTTTTACTGAAGATGCTAGAGTCTCTAGAGCTCATCGTTGCTCTTGGATAGTTGCGGCCAGACACCATATTGCTAGCTGGAGCTTCACCAATAGCAACCCGGGGTTCCCTCAGGTTCTGTTGTGTCCGTCGGTTCCTGAAGCCCTCTCTCCACCCTCCTCACCTCTTTGGTGCCTCCCTCTTCGCCCGTGGGAAGATTGGCTGCTGCGGCGTTCTTCAGCCGAAGTCCTCTGGCGTCCCCAGACCGGCTAGAAGCTGCAACCTGCCATGTTTCCAGGAGGCCTAGGGGCACGCTAGCAGCATGGTCCTGACTGAAGTACCGGCGATGGCGCGAACCTCGGGGGTGTCCCCCGAAGATGACGTCACCCGCAACGGATATATAAGGTCTTAGAAATTGCTAACACATCAAGTTAGCAAGGAATGACTACAGACTCGCTTCAACATTCCAAGCTACCCTGCCTCCTCGGACTTACTAGGGGTACCCACTCCTCGGGGGCCTCGCTCTCTTCTTTGTTTTTCAGGTGACAGTCTGGAACCGGTACTCGCTCCTCGAGGTCCCTCGTTCCCAGACTTACTCGGTACTCTCTTCTGCCTGGAACTCATCACTGCCAACTACATCAGTGAGTTACCATCGTTCTCTCAGGGCTTTCCCTGGAACCAGGTACTCGCTCCTCGAGGGCCTATACATTCCAGCTCCTGGGCTTCTATGAGACATTGTGTGAGTGTCACCATCTGGTTCAGTACATGAACCCTGCATACCCTGCCTACTCACTATATTTCAGTTTCTCTACAGCTCAGCCTCCAGGGATCGCTGTTCCAGTATCTGAGGGTCTACAGCCCAGCTGGGCATTCCAGCTCACTACTGCCACCTCTGGTGGTTCAGTATACTGTCTAATAAAAGAACTAGTGTGTGTCTGTCTCCATATTCTGAGCCTGACCGGTGATCCCTCTCGGGATCTTCCCCCAGGGGGGCGTGGTCATCTGCCACCGGTCCAAGGATCCACCCACAACTCTCCTAAATAACATCAGATTGCTAACTCCTATCTGATTGATACTACCAACAGATAGCAGCTCACTAACAGATTGCTAACTCCCAGCAGACTGATAACTCCGACCACTAACAGATTGCTAACTCCATGGATCCGGCACAACTGAATGCCTTGCAGGTCATACCAGGCCTGGCCCAGCGCATTATGGAGCAGCAAGATGTCTTGGAGAAACTTACTGCAACATTTCATCAGCTACACACACACAGAAGGTTCAAGGCACAGCCTCCAACCAAGAAGGTCAGTCACCGGAGGTAACTTTAAAGACTGCTGTACCACTAGCAGCTCCAATCCGCTTTTCCGGGAGAGATCCAGAAGACCCGGGGCTTTTTGAACTAGTGCTGCATGCACTTTGCCTTACAGCCGTCTCTATTTCCTACAGCTCTCTCCAAAACTACCTACATCCTTTCATACCTGGATGGTAGGGCCTTGTCTTGGGCATCTACCTTTTGGGAATGCAAGGACTCCATTTTGCAGGACATAGAGGGATTTATGGACTTATTTAAATCTGTTTTTGATGACCCTGCTCGAATGTCTCTAGCCGGTTCTGCTTTAGTGGATTTGAAGCAAGGCAACAGATCATTGGCTGGATTTGCCATAGAGTTCAAAACTCTTGCGGCAGAACTCCACTGGACCCCAGATGTCTCAAGACTCTCTTTTGCAGAGGCCTCGATAACCATTTGAAGGACGAGCTGGCTGCTCGCCAGCCACCTGACTCACTGTACGAATTAATAGCCTTGGCTACTTGGATTGATCACTGGCTCCGGGACAAGGTGAAGGAACTCCAGCCTAGGGTGTTACCCAGGTTGAAACAGGCCAGTGCTCTCTCTCTCAGATGGTTCCAGTAGTCCCTGCTGCTGATACAGATGAACCTATGCAACTTGGTCACGGTCGCTTGACCTCCAAAGAGAGAAGATTTCGGAAGAAGCATGGCCTTTGCATGTACTGTGGTCAGCCCGGCCATGATGTCTTTACATGCTCCACTCGTCCGAGTGCAAAGACGGGCCACAGTCCTACAGGAGGACTATTCTTAGTCCTTACTGCACCCTCTCTTACGCTCTCTTTCCCAGTCTTCTTGACCTACGGACCAATCATGGTTCAGACTTCTGCCCTGGTGGACTCGGGGGCAAGAGGCAACTTCATTCTCAGAAGTCTAGTGGAATATTTGAGGATCCCCCTCATCAAGTTGAAAAACCCACTATGATTATCCTCCATTCATGGAGAGCCCTTACCGGGAGATGTGTCTTGCCAAACTGAATCAGTTACTCTCCGCACTGGAGCTCTTCATACGGAATCACACTCTTTCTTCGTACTGGAAAAGGCTGTGCACCCTATCATCCTGGGGTTACCCTGGTTGCAAGTACACCAACCCCAATTTGACTGGGCATCTCTGGATCTCTCCCACTGGGACCCAGAATGTCATGGAAAATGCCTTAAGGAGATATCACCTATTATTGGCACGCCTGTGACTCCAGCAGTACCGGGAATGCTGCTCCAGTACACCCCCTTCTGGGATATCTTCTCCAAAGAAGTAGTTGATATTCTTCCTCCTCAGGAGCCCTATGACTGTGCCATACGACAGAAGTCTAAAACTGAGTCTCCGAAAGGACAGGTGCACTCTCTCTCAGCATTTGAGAATAAAACAACATCGGAAGACATTGAAGAAAATCTCCAGAAGGACTTTATCCGACCAGCTGAGTCGCTAGCTGGTGCGGACACTTGCTTTGGAGGAAAGGAAGACAATACACTAACCAGTGAATGTTCTTCAATATCTCAAAATGAAGACAATACACTAACCAGTGAATGTTCTTCAGTATCTCCAGACGAAGATGATACTACTCCTAGTGAACTATCCCCTATATCTC
Organism: Rhinatrema bivittatum; assembly: GCF_901001135.1. NCBI lineage: Eukaryota > Metazoa > Chordata > Amphibia > Gymnophiona > Rhinatrematidae > Rhinatrema > Rhinatrema bivittatum. The sequence continues at coordinate 339,266,313 of NC_042616.1, read as the reverse complement.
AAGATCTACCTGTCATCAATGTAGAAGATGACTTAGAATACAAAGTCAAAGAAGTCCTGGACGTTCGTAAAAGAGGCAAGACTTTTGAATACCTACTAAAATGGGAAGGTTTCGGCCCCAAAGGAAAACTCTTGGGAGCCTCAGACCAATATCCTGGATAAAGAGATGCTTCATCAGTTCCACCTCGCGCATCCTTCAAAACCTAAACCTGGTACCTGAAGAGAAAATCACCCTTTGAAGAGGGGTACTGTTGTGTCCATTGGTTCCCGATGCCCTCTCTCTGCCCTCCTTACCTCTTTGGTGCCTCCCTCTTCGCCCGCGGGAAGATTGGCTGCTGCAGCGTTCTTCTGCCGAAGTCCTCTGGTGGCCCCAGACCGGCTAGACACTGCAACCCGCCATATTTCCTGGAGGCCTATGGGCGCGCGTGCGGCAAGGTCCCAACTGAAGTACCGGCAATGGTGGGAATCTTGGGGCATCACCCGAAGGTGACGTCACCCGCGACGGATATATAAGGTCTTAGAAATTGCTAACACATCGAGTTAGCAAGGAATGACTACGAACTCGCTTCGACTTTCCAAGCCACTCTGCCTCCTCGGACTTACTAGGGGTACCCGCTCCTCGGGGGCCTCGCTCTCTTCTTTGTTTTTCAGGTGACAGTCTGGAACCGGTACTCTCAGAGCTTTCCCAAGTAAGTTTCGTTCCCAGATTTACTCGGTACTCTCTTCTGCCTGGAACTCATCACTGCCAACTACATCAGTGAGTTACCATCGTTCTCTCAGAGCTTTCCCTGGAACCAGGTACTCGCTCCTTGAGGGCCTATACATTCCAGCTCCTGGGCTTCTATGAGACATTGTGTGAGTGTGACCATCTGGTTCAGTACATGAACCCTGCATACCCTGCCTACGCACTATATTTCAGTTTCTCTACAGCTTAGCCTCCAGGAATCGCTGTTCCAGTATCTGAGGGCGTACAGCCCAGCCGGGCATTCCTGCTCACTACTGCCACCACTGGTGGTTCAGTATACTGTCTAATAAAAGAACTAGTGTGTGTCTGTCTCCATACTCTGAGCCTGACCGGTGGTCCCTCTCGGGATCTTCCCCCAGGGGCGTGGTCATCTGCCACCGGTCCAAGGATCCACCCACAACTCTCCTAAATAACATCAGATTGCTAACTCCTATCTGATTGATACTCCCAACAGATAGCAGCTCACTAACTGATTGCTAACTCCCAGCAGACTGTTAACTCTGACTACTAATAGGTTCAGCCCTTGGTTACCCGGGCCACCTGGTCTTAGGTGGGCCTTGCAGGGTCTCTGAGAGATGAAGTTCAGGGGTGTGCCCACCATGAACAAGGGTGCGCGGTCAATGTTCAGGTTAGGAGGTCCGGGAGCCAGGGAAGGCCAGAACAGAGTCTCTGAATGTAGAGCAAGGATCAAGGCCAGAGTCAAGGATAGCATAGTCAGCCAAAGCAGGGGTCAATATCAGTGGTCTGTCCATGGATAGTCAGTCAGGCAAAGGTCAAGTTCCAGGCAGTGGTCAGATGTGGTCAGTGATCAGGCAGAGGTCAGTTCCAGGCAGTGTGCAGATGTGGTCAGTGGACAGGCAGAGGTCAATTCCAGGCAGCATACAGACATGGTTGAAGAAACAGGCAAAGGTCAAATCCAGGCGGCGGTCAAATGTGGTCAAGTAACAGGTAGAGGTCAGTACCGAGAAGACAGTCCGAATGGTACTATCTGGGGAGAAGAAGGAACAGGAGGATGCTGGAACAGGAGACTGGAACAAGACGCTGGAACAGAAGACTGGAACAAGACACTGGAACGCAGGAAGGCAAACTTACTATCACAACGTGATTGACATGATTGCCAAGGCGAGGTCCTGGGAGACAGGGCCTCGCTTATATACTAGGCAGGGATGATGTCATCACTGAGTGACCCGGCCGGGTTTCCTGTGCTTGGCCCTTTAAATTGAAGGTCGGCCGTGCGCGCACCTAGGGGCGGGGCCGAGGAGACGCTGGACGCCGAGCCCCAGCGGGAGCTCCACTGTGAGGCTTGCGATGTCCCTGGAGTCGTAGCGGGACGAGGAGAGTGACGAGGATGACCGGGACTGGCAGAGGAAATAAGACCTGAGCTTGTGGACTATCAGGAGAGGTGAGCAGGTCTGGCCGCGGAGCGTACGCATCCAGGAAGCACAACAAACACTTCCTTTCCTAGAACCTATAAAAAAATGCTATAGTAAAGCCGATCTTGAAAATAAAAGGATTTAGATCCTTCTAACTTAAAAAATTGTAGACCAATATCTAATTTGCCATTTCTGGCCAAATTAATCGAAAAAGTAGTGAACAAACAGTTAAGTGAGCACTTGGAAATAAATGAGGTTTTATATTCGTCGCAACATGGATTTCGTAAATCATACAGCGCTGAGACACTGCTACTTTCCTTATCAGACACTATCCTTAGAAGGTTTGATAGAGGTCAAAGTTACCTACTATTGGATCTTTCCACCACATTTGATACGATGGACCACAACATTCTCCTCAATAGACTAGAGGACGTAGGGCTGACCAATATTACACTGAAATGGTTTGCATCATTTTTAGACAATAGAACCTTTACAGTGAAAATCAAAGATAGTATATCAGAAAAGGTAAATTTATCAACAGGAGTGCCACAGGGTTCAGCATTATCAGCCACCCTTTTTAATATTTATCTGCTCCCTCTATGTCACCTGCTAAAAGAAAGCTGTGGAAGCGAGTCTTACACAGCGCATATAACTTGTAGAGAAGCAGCGAGAAGGAAGGAGGGGCAGGGAATAGGGAGAGGGGGGAGGCAAGGTGGGAAAGGACGGCCAATAAGAGGGGAGGAAAGGAGCAAAGGGGCCAATAGGAGGAAGGCTCAGGATACGAACAAGAGACGTTGGGGGGTGCTCAGCACATTAGCCGGGGAGAGGCAGGTGACAAGTTCTGTTTTTCTTGCCCGTTGCATTGAGCAAGCAATAAGCAGGCCAGCGAGGCTACAGCGCAGTTAGGGCAGAATTCGGAGGTCACCCGAGTGATTTGCCAAAGCCCGCCATTAACATACGCCACCCAGAGTACCAGTCAAGCCATTGAGCGGTGAGTTGGGTGAGCGACGGGAGACCGGTCAGGCTTAGTGGTTTCCCGGGATAAGGAGGAAGGGGAGGAAGATGCACTTGGGCCCATGCCGCGCGGCAAAGAAAAAAGGGGCAAGTCTGACCATAACGTGATGGAACAGGGCAGGAAGGGGCGCAAATCCAGGGAGGAGGTGCACACATGCCTGAGAGCGGAGACAGGGGACAGGAGAGCCTCAGGCCCCCCCAGGATGCACGTGCAATGGCAGCCAGTTCGGGGGAAAGCGGGCCCGAAGCGGCGTCAGAGGATGAAACAGCAAGCGGGAATGCGGGCGGTCACGAGGCGACTCCTCAGAAAGCCGAGCTGTCTCTAAGCGCCTCAGGGAGCGAATTTCAAGCATCGCCTTCTAGCGGGCCTGATTCACCCGTGACCCCCGTCTCTCATACGTTACCGAGCGTGGCATCCTGCGAAGTCGGCGAGCCCCATGTTGAGGAGACGTTAACGGGCAGGGAGCTGGATGAGGAGCAGGCCGAGAGTTCAGCGGCAGCACGAGGCTCGGTCAGAGCGCGTGCGCGCCAGATGGCGCTGGAACACGGCATGAGGGAGGAGGCAGGTGACGACGGAGCCGAGGAGAGGAGGCCGGGAAGAGGGATAAGCAGAGCGCAAGCTGGGGAGTGCCCAGCTTTACGAGGTCAAAGCCGGGGCACACAGCGAATAACATTTGCGGAACAAGGAGGGCCTGGAAAGCGTAAGGTGGCAGCCATGCATGAATGCGGTGAGTCTGGAGCCGCGATTGAGGCAAGCAAGAGGGCCATTATAGCTAGCAGGGGTGCGAGGCTCGGAAGCGGCGGAGGGGTGCCTGCTTCTTGCAGACAGCGGGGGGGGGGGGAGGGTACAGATTGGTGGGCGGGACAGAGGAAGGGGAGACATGGGAGCAGCGGGGACTCTACTAATAGGGGAATACGGGAGGGAAGTTGCTGGAGGGTGGGGAGAACCAGGACGGGGAGAGGGGCCAGGACATCCCGGAGGCACTAGGAGGGAAGCGTTATCGGAGTGGGAGGCTGTCGTAGGTGTGTCTTCTTTCCCAGGGCATGAGGAGCGACAAGAGAGGGAGCTGCCAATGCATGAGGCAAGGAAAGCACAGCCCAGGGATGAAAGTTCACAGCATGAGGGTTTGCAGGCGTGGTTCGTAAGTAGAGAAGCGTCGGAGGCAGCAACGCCGACTGTTCCCAAGTCATTAGCAGGTAAGAATGAAGGGTATAATAACAAAGGGTCAGGCACGAAGGCCAGTAAGAAGAAGAAGGAGCATAATGAGAGCTCAAGTGTGAGTTTGGATTCCTCAGAGTCGTCCAGTGAAGACAGTAGTGACTCAGAGCGGCACAGGAGACTTACAGGGTTCGGACCATTCCAGGACATGGGGCACCCGGCATTAGCGTCATTGACAGAGCTTTGGGAAGGGGTACCCAAGAAATTGTAGTTAAGAATTAAGAGAAGGCGCTATGTAAATATTTTTCGGTTGTTAGAAGGGCGGCGAGGTGACCAGAAATCGCGGAAAAAGGGCAAGAAGAAGAAAAGTAGTGCAGCGACGGGCACGCGAATCCCCAAAAATATTGTTAATTGGGTGGGAGGCTTCATAAGATTAGCGAGTGTTGTGGGACATTACCAGCCGGACCAACACAGGGCACTATTATCTTATTGTGATAGCATCCTAGGAGCGTTTAAGGACTACGAGGGATGAGCCTGGTTAAATTATGATGAGCGTTTCAGGGAAAAAATGGCAGGGAACAGATTCATGTCGTGGGGCACACAGGACATCCACTTATGGTTGACCCAAATGACGAATAAGGGTTCGGCAGCAGGCAAGGGGGGACATGCAGGCGGGGCGGGGGGTAATGAAGGGGTTAGTGCAGGCGAGGGCACTGTTTTCGTTGGCAAAGCTCTGGGAGGCATAGCAAAGGGGATTGAGAGAAAGTCAGGGCCTCATTCAGATATATGCTGGAGATTTAATCGGTCGTGTTGCTTGTTTCCAGAGTGCAAGTTTCGGCACGCATGCTCCACGTGCGGCGGAGCACATTCGGTTGTTAAATGTACGGTCGCTCGGTCGGTAACGAGTGACAAGTCAGCAAAGACCCTTAAGCACAGTTAAAAAAAAAAAGAGGGGAGGGAGGTAATAAAAGGTAACAGGATGAGAGAGTGAAACAGGAGGAGCTTGTAAAAAAAAAAAATTATAAAAAAAAAAAAAAAAGTTTTGCGAGGGTATGATGGGAGATTCGATTCGGTAGGAGTCTATGTGATAGCAATAGGGCGTTATTCGTCTGTTTACAGGAGGAGGCAAGTATGCGAGGAGCCAAGAAGAGTTTATAGCAAGCATCTTCGGTCAGGGAGTCGACGAGGAATGGGAGTTGATACGATGTTCAGTCGCCCCAGCGACCTGGAAGTCCTACATACAAGGAGCCAAGACAGTGCTAGGTTTCTTACAGGGACAAGGGTGGAGAGCAGGGCCAATACCGGAGCAATTGGTCAGGGAGTTTATCACTGGGGCGAGGAGTGCAGGATACTCAGTGGGGTCCGTCAGGTCACACCTAGCAGGTTTTGCATTCTTTCAGAAGCTAAGGGGATAGGGCAGTCCAATTTGCAGTTTTCAAGCTAAGAAGTTGCTGCAGGGATGGGAAAGGGGGCAGGGTAGAATACCGGATACCCGACGGCTGATCAGGTACGAGGACTTGGACCCATTAATGGTGCGGTTGCATCTGGTTTATTGGTCGGCATATGAGACCAGGTTGTTTCAGGTGGCGTTTTCATGGGCCTTTTTCGGAGCTTTGAGGGTTAGTGAGTTGGTTGCATTATTTTGCCACAGTGGGGGTGCATCAGAGCTTCAGCGACAAGGTGTTCAAGTTGGGGAAGCGGCGATATGAGTGTTCATTGCTCGTTCAAAAACAGATCAAAAGGGGAAGGGAACTGTTATTAGGTTTGAGAAGGATGCCAATAGGAGAGTATGCCCCGTAAGCTTAGCGAAATGGTACCTCAATGTAAGGCCTATGAAGGAGGGAGCCTTTCTAATACATGAGATATGAATTTACCAGTGTACTTCGGGCAGCACTTGGCCAAATGGGTAGAGATGCGAGCATGTATAGTGCCCATTCCTTTCGTATTGGAGCTGCTACGTCGGCTGCAGAAGCGGGCTTTCCAGAGAGCGGTATAAAAGGACTCGGGAGATGGAAGTCCAAGGCTTTTAGGTATTATATTCATCCGTAAGGGTATCTCAAAATGGGAGATTGGGCGGGGGGAGAGATTTAACTATGTGTGTTTATTTTGCAGATCACGGGGGGTCCAGGAACTTCGTGGGATGTGCCTGGCTAGTGGGCCATTCATACATTCACAGGGCGCAGCGAAGAGCGCTGAAACGGCCTTATGGTGAAAGTTTAGAATTGAATTCGAAAGGATGGAGACTGGCTTGGTTTAGTAAAAGGGGCATGACCTGGGACAAACTTTTGCCTTTCCTCTATGAAAGGATAGATATGTGGGGTGCGCCTAATGTTCTTCTGATTCACTTGGGGGGGAATGATGTTGGGTACAAAACGTGCAGAGAACTGCTGACGTGCATGAAGAAGGACTTTTCACAATTGTGGATAAGATGGCCATGAATGAAAATCGGTTGGTCGGACATCATTATCCGTTTGAGGAACAGGGAGGAGGCAATATGGAGAATAGGAGTCAAGAAATTGAATAGACAGTTGGGCAAATGGATGGGTTGGCAGGGAGGTTTTTGGGTCAGGCATCAATGGTCCTGGATGGAAGAAGCAGGGTTGTTTGCAGGAGACGGGGTTCACTTGTCAGAAATAGGGATGGATATGTTTAACAATTCCATACAAGAGGGGTTAGAAAAAGAGGTAGCAAGATGGTAGGGCCGCAGTTGGGGGGAACAAGTTGAGTTCCAACTTGTTTTGTGGCGGGAAAAACCCGAGCCCAGGCGGATTTTGTAAAAGGGGTTGGCAAATAAGGGGGAAAAGGGGGGCAAGCCCAGTGCAGCAAGGGGGGGGGGCGCTGCACCGGGGGGGCCAATGAACGCAGGGGCTTGGTTCTCGGCAGGTAGCTTACTCTCGCTGGTATGAGGCGGAGTAAGGGGGAGGGGGGGTGGGTACAGTTACTTCACCATTAGGGAAATGGTGGTGAAGTAAAGGGGGAAGAAGGAAAAGCCAGGCGGAAGGAGGGGGCGGGATATACACTGTTGTAAGGGCTCGAGTTTCAGTTACAGTAATAAACTGCGGCCTATTTAAACCCAGCATACGGCGTGGAGTTTTGTTTTCTAAGGATGCAAGGAGCGAGCGAGTCTTCTATTCACAAGTTACTGGTCTTAATCTAATTTATTTCATTTATGCTGATGATATTCATGTTTTATTTCCAATTGAAAACAGCTTAGAAGCTACTTTTAAACTAGTCGAAATGTACATAAAAATAATCAGTCAGCTATTAGCCCAAATGAAACTGATTTTAAATCTAGATAAATCAGTTTTTATGGTTTTAAATAGAGAAAATGTCAACTTAGAGCAGAAAATGATCTCTCTTAATAACAAAGCAAGTTTTAAGTTAGTTGATGCAGCTAGAATTTAGGTCTCTTTATGGATTATGAGTTAAATTTTAAAGCCCACATTTCAAGAAAAGTTAAAGAAGGCTTTGGTAAATTAATGATGTTAAAGCGTCTGAAGTCATTACTCTCTCGCGAAAATTTTAGATATGTGCTCCAGGTTATGTTATTTACGGGACTTGACTATTGTAACTCTACTATGATAGGCCTCCCAAAAACAACCATCCATCCTTTACAGGTACTCCAGAATGTCGCAGCTCAGATTTTAACAAACTCTAGAAAGAAAGATCACATCACACCAGTCCTGAAAGACCTCCATTGGTTACCGGTTTAATACAGAATTAAGCATAGAATGTTATGTATTATTCACAAGATTTTGTATGGTGAAATGACAGACTGGTTAAACTCTATTATTAGGCATCATATACCACAGCATGATCTGCTAACAAAGGCCATCTCAATTGTGGGCCAAAACTTTGGAACAGTCTGCCACAAGATTTAAGACTTCAGCCCAACCTGAAGAGATTTAAAAAAGACCTAAAAACATATTTTTTCCAACAGGCATTTGGGACTGATACTCAAGATACTAGCTGAGATCCATGACATTAGTTAAGATCCATATAATTCTCCTGCTTTCCTTTTATCTTTTTAGCTGTGATAACAAAAATGTCTTTTTTAATCTTTTTATTATTTTATATTGGATAATTTTATTGTATATTTTTATTCCTATTCAATGTTTTATTTTTTCCGAGTCTTTTAACTTTGAAAACCGTGGAGATAGAAACTTGTTTCTGTGCAATGGTATAGAAAAAAAACTGTATAAATCTTTGGCATTAATTACAACTCTTTTTTTCTGATGTAGTGCTATATATACATAGTGATGGAATACGAGTTCCTTTGAGACCCAGTAGAAAAGAGAACCAGTCAAATCCCAGATCAAGCTAAAAGTAGGAAAATAAGGAGGACTACATTTCCTAGAAATCCCAGGAAGGCCTGGTCGAAAAAGGGCTCTGAGAGTGGAATCTCAGAGAATTAAATGGGTGGAGATTCCAAACCTCACATGAGACAGAAAGTGGTGTACTTAGGAGGCAGAAAGCAGGTAAAGGAAGGCAGAGGCTGAAGCATGGATTCAAACAATGGGCTGTGTGAGTAAAAGCTGGATTTTGAATGCTGATCTGCTACAAGCAGCAAGTACTCTGAATGTTATTTTGAAGTGCTACCAGATACTTTCCATAAAAAGTCATTCACAGGTAATATTGGTTTGTGTGTGAGGATCAAATGAATAAGAGACCCACTCTAACTATTAAATCTATGCTTTGTGGGATGATTTTGCAAGGAGTTATGAGAGGTTTGTGCATGCAAAATAAGCATATATGCATGTACGTAGCCTTTGTATGTGCTAAGTGAATTTTCAAAAGGTCAGAAATATACATGTGAGCACAAAAAAAAAAAAGATGTCTCGAAGGGGTGCCAGGGTGGGGATCGTAAGGTATGTGCACAAGTATTTTGTAAGCAGTACAATTTACATGCATGCTTTCACACCTGCTATTCAAATCTCGGAACTCAAATCACACTTTTGCCAGCAGTATTTGAGTGCGGGTTTGGGTGAAGTGGGGGGAGGTCTGGTTAAAGTGATAGAGGGTTGGTACATTAGTCAAGGACTAGGTCTCGGGGTGGAGGTCTTGGCAAACTGGTGCTGAAAGCTACAATTGCATAATACGGAATATTTAGGAACCTTTGTCTTCCGTTTTTATTTTGCCTAGGAATTTCAGTTATAACAAAAAAAATTCAATGGAAAAATGAGTATTATGACACATAAGAGAAACATCAGCAGGAAAAGTCATTTTTCCGCAGATTTGTTTTTCTTACAACATTGAAATTCACAGGAAAAATAAAACAAACTGAAAACGAAGGTCTATAGTAGCATTTCATAAGCAAAGTTTACACATACTTTTTAAATAATTAAAAACAAATAAGTAAAACTCTTGCCTCCTCTCATAAACTGAGTGTAATTACACACACACACATTACAAATATTTCTTACATAAATTATATGTGCCTACTAATCTAAAACGTGCACAAACTATAAATCCCTACATTTAAAAAAATGTGCATGTGCAAAACGATCACGTGTCCTTTTTTTTTTTTTTTTTTAATTTTTAATTTTGCACTTTTCAATATTTGATACATTCAAACTTTTTTCATAAATGCAGGAGTAAGAATTAAACAAACATACATGTTTATCCTAAACATTTCCCAAGCCCAAAAAGCTCAAACTCAAATTCTTTTCCCCATGTTACAAAACTAGAGAGGGAGAGTGTCAGAGCAAAATTATTACAATACAGCAATTACAAAACTGTAACAGTTATAATAGAGAAAGATTCTCAGAAATTCCTTCATACACCAACTTTCAATAGATGTTATTATTCAGCCACTATTCCTTGATTCCTTCGGTTCTCAAGGTATTCAGCTAATGGCTCAGGCTCATAATATACAAACTTTTCCCTTCAACTTTCAATACACATTTACAAGGAACCTGACATTGGCTTGAAACCCAAAGGTTCTTGCTTGATTAGCAAGAATTAGAAATTTCTTCCGTCTTATCTGTGTCCTCTGGTGAAACATCCGGATAAAACCAGACTTTTTGTCCCAAATACAGCATAGATCTTTAGCTAGAAATATTTTAAGCACATTATCTCTTTCTTCCAAATATTTAAATTTTACCAACAAAGTCCCACGCATCTCTACTTGAGAGGTATACGAGGATTCTATTAACTACTCCGTCACGTTCAATGAAGCTCCTTCTGATGGTAAATTCCCTTGTGGGGATTTCTCTCCTTTTTTCATAAAGAAATAGGCCTTTTGGATTGCGGGTAACTTTTCTGCAGATATTGATAATATCTCTTGGAAGTAATTTTTCAATTGCTCCTTCAGAGAAGTCATTTTGCATTTAGGAAAGTTTATAATTCGTAAATTATTATATCTCAAGGCATTTTCAATACTTTCCACCTTCTTTACAAGCAAATTTTCTCCTTTTATTATTGTAAGTTGCACTTTCTTAATCTGGCATATTTCTTCCTCTACTTTAATCATCTTAGTAGAATGTTGGTTAATTTCTGGAGTTTAAATTACATATAGAAGTTTGCATGTCCTTTATATTTGAAGATAGATTTAATATTACTTTTTGCATAGTCATTATTGCCTGCCATATAGATTCATTCGTGACAACTTTAGGTTTTTCCATCGCTAAGAGAGGGGGACAAATTTAAAGCTTGAGGTACAAAAATACCTTGATTTCTTGGTCTCTCGGTATAGTGGCTGTTTCCTTGCCGGACCGGCCATTTTCTCGCCAGGCCCCGCTCGATTTGCTCCACCATTTTCTTCCGCCCGGGGAGAGGAGGTAAAGGGAACCTCCTGATCTTCAATTACCGCCGTCCCTCCTGCGGCTCCCTCTCCGACTGGGCTCCAATCTGGGGACGCCATCCGTCCTCGGGTAGAAACCTGGGTAAGCGGCAGTGTCGGCGTATCCGGGTGGAGTGGGGGTAGTTGGAGCCCCGGGACTGAGCGTGACGTCTCCCTGGGGCAGAGGCGTTTGCTCCCCGCCTTGCTGCCCAACGGGACTCTCCGGGGCTTTTTGCTCTGAGATAGGGTGGAAACCCGTCAAAGTAGTCTGAGTTAACGCGGGTCTCGAGGGGGTCGGGACTCCCTCTCTCACCCGTCCTTTCCGCTTCGTGTGAGGCATCCCGAGGGGGCCTTAACAGGAAACAAAGTTACAATGTAGAAAGCAGCTTTGCGGAGCTCACAACCCAGCGTCTTTCTCCAGCGCCATCTTGGCCACTCCCCCCGAACACGTGTCCTTTTGAGGCAGAGATTATGCAGTATTTTATAAATTGTGCAGGGCTTACCAATCCTGAGTATGTGCTGACTTATGCACACTATTGAAAATTGATTTGTTTAATTAAGTTGTGATTCCTGCAGAGTTAATCAGGACCAGAAAGTGCATCCTAAGAAATGCACAATGCTAATTGATTCACACAGCTTGCCTGCACAGGTACTCAGATGAGTTGTTACTAAATGTTTTGGCAGGCCTGTTAGGTAGCATAAACATTTGCCTTAAAGTACACAATTAGCGGGTCTAAAAAAAAGGATAAAAACCCTCACACTCATAGATAGCCACATATCAAAATGTAATACAAATATATTCATAATGCCCGGATATCTGTTTAAGCATTGCCATGGGAAAAAAAAACCCACTAACGGATCAGGCAATCAATACCAGCTAAGACTGGACCCAACACACAATTTGATATACAATGTTAATAGTCCTTGTTTATATGCTATTCTACACTTTTATGTTCTTACACATGGTTTAAGGTTCAAAAATCAATTTCTGCTGGAAGTTCCATTCCCAAGAGCAACCAGGCTGGCAGTAACCCGTGAACAGGCTTTTTCTATTGTCAGTCCTATTATATGGAATTCTCTACCACTTTATTTAAGATCTTTATCCAATACAAAATTTTTCTAAAAAGCTTAAAACACTACCAGTTCAGCCAGGCATTTTAAATATCTCTGTTAACTTTAAACTATTCATTAAGGAGTCAATTTTAAAACGCAGCACGCGGCCGTCCATGTGCACACGGTTCCCGGTGCAGGCACATGGACACGCTCATTTTATAACATGCATGCATGTTATAAAATCTGATGGCCTTGCACGTCGGGAAGGGGGGGGGGGATTTTCACTAAATATGCGTGACAACACAATTTATTTATTTATTTATCTATTTATTTATTTATTTTAAATTTTTATATACCGAGGTTCTTGTATCAAGTACAAATCACACACAATCGGGCATCCCCCATTTTCCTCCACGTCTGCTCAAATTAAGGAGCAGACTAGGAGGGAACTTCCCTACCCCCCCCCCTACCTAACCTTCTTCTTCCTCTCTCCTCCCCACCCCTAAATTTAAACTATCGCCAATTTTTTTATTTTACTACTTATTGGTCCTCTGGAGCAGAAGTAGTTTCCGTGTGCCGGCCGGCTTTTGGCTGGTGCTTCCCCGGGATAGCACAAACACCTCAATGCAGTGAGTGAAGTGAAAGCCAACAAGCCCAGTGGCATCAACACCTCTAAGCACAGAGTGCAGAGCAAGCAGGCATCATACCCCCAAGGTATAAAGTACAGAGCAAAGCAGAATGAAGAGTGGGATCAATAATCTGACAAGGAGTTTATGGATGTGACCTCAATGGGCCATGCGACTGAGATTTGTGCAGGAGTCTCCTTTGGTGGGATGGGATACTGTTCTTTGCCGCCATTTGCAGAAGCTATGGCCAGTGTCAGCAAAGCCTTCCTATAGTGACTATGGGAGGTGGTGAATAAAGATTGGGGAGAAAGTAAGAGCTGATAGGGTGCTGCTAATGCTGACAGTACTGCAAGGGGATCCTACTCTTTCCTCCACTCTTTTCCCACTGCCCTCTGCCTCTTGCACCCACATTCCTGCACCTTAGCCATCTGATTCTCCTTCCAGTATGTCAGAGTTTTGGACTGGATAATGATACACCCTTTCACCAGTGGGTTACACAGGATGGCCAGCATCACCTGCTGGGTGAACGGTTTGAGCAGCTTTTGCAATCACAGATACAAGTATACCTGAAACATCAACACTGTGCCATTCCCTTCTCCTATTGGAAGCCCTCTAACTTCTTTTCAGGAGGATGACTATGAGGATGACCTCAGTCAGGGCGACAGTTCAACTCAGGGTCTCTGTGGTATTTTTGAAGGGGTTCAGGATATGCAACACCTGCATCGTGTGTAACCAATCCTGATGCCCCAGAGGGAATTTCCTGCTCAACTAACCTTTGCATCATGAGGTAGGTGACATTTCACCTGGTGCTCCCATCTTGAATAAGGTGGCTTAAAGACACTCAAACGGGTTGCTGCTTCTGCTGAAGCAGTTGCCCACCCCTCATGCTAAAAATAAAATGCCCAGCTATTTTCCTGTACATATCAGAAATCTTCAGTACAAGTCTGCCACCCTCCTTGCCTCCCAGTCCAAGAGTATTCCTTACTGCCAAGTGCAGCAAGTGTACAAAGCATCCAGTCCCCTGGTATAGCCTTCCCATTGACCATTGCCCTGATTGGGTTGCTGCCACCACCTCTAACAAACAGGCATCAATCTAACTAGCCCCCTGTCATCCTCCTGATTGCCTCTAAGATATATGGGCCAAGGTATGACTCTGGTCCTTCACCTGGGTATGCAGCAAGCCCAAATGTACCCTGCTGGTGTGCCGTTGCTAGAGCTGCTGCCTGCACCTGCCACATCAAGTTGCCACCATTGTGCTGTCAGGGAGATGTAGGAATGTGCAGCAATCTGGCTAGTTCAGATGTTGTTGCTGAAATGTTTGCTACTGCCCTCCACCATGGTCATCTGTATCTGCAACTGGGCACAACAGGGACAGTAACTTTAACATGAGCGTGCGTGCACCCACATATGCGCATATGACCATGCAAGCGAACATACGCTGGAATTTTAAATTGTCTGTGCAAGTGCATGCATATGATTTAAAATTCATCAATGTGTGTATGTGTGATCCTAATGTTAAGTGGTTACACCAAGCAAATATTATTCACATAGCTTCCTTAGGAATCTGTTGGCTTTATCACACTAGGCCAAGCAGATTTTAAAACAAGCGTGCATGAAGAAAATAGTCAATTTGAGCTATTAGTCCCTAAGTTTGTCCAGTCTATCTCTAGGTCATCTGGACCCCATGATTTTTCAGCCTCTGTTCCTTCCAGTTTACCCAGTCCCTTACCCAGTTGTTTTAGGCCTACAACGAGTTTTCTTCAGACTTACACATCATCAAGAGGAAAACTAAATAAGTGTGGGTAACAGCCAGATGTGCACTGCGGGTGTGGGATTTACAAACTTAAATGTTGACCCCGCCCTGAGGGGTCTAATTCTGTTCCTTTTTTCCTCACTTTGGGTTTCTCGTGCATATATGCACATAATGGGGTCAATTTAAAAAAACCAAGTTGCTTGCGCTCGGCCCAGATACTCGAGTATCTGGGCCTTTTAATGTGAACAACTTTTTAAAAATTCACCCCTAACAGTACAGGATGGGGTTCATGCATCTCCTAAAGGTTGTCCTGGAAGGCACTTTGTAATCTGAAGCTAATATGTAAAGAATTTATTTAAATCCCACAGTTTCAACCACCTGTAATGGCTGGTCACCCCCAGTCAATCATTTCCCCATTGCACTGTATCACCACCTCTGACGCAGCCTTCTTCTTGTCCCAGGACAGTGATAAGGAACATCAGCTACATGGAGGCTTTTCACTGATGTGGGGATGGGACTGCTGGCCTGTGACCTCACTAGCTGATTCTCCGTAGCACTTAATTGACTCCATACCGGTGATTTCTTGCGGGACCTCCTCTCTGGATTGTTGGATACTACTGTGGTGGTTAGGGTTAAGGGCAGACAAGGCGGTAAAAGGCCAGGTGCTCTTGGCCCTGGCAATATCAGTTATTACCACTCAAGCCATGCTATCTGCCTGGAGCTGCTCACTGGATATCAGGCTAGTAACCAGGTTCTTCAAATCTTCTGCAATTACGACACTTTCAATACTCTTTTCTCTAATTCTTCAAATCCCAGACATAATTCATCTGATAGGTTCTTGAATGGTCTGTAGTAGACACTAGTCACAATGAAAAAGGGAGCACTGTGTTAGCTTTGGCTTATGTCCTAGTGCCCTATCCCTGCTGCTGCCACCCTCCACTGAGTCTGCTTCCTGCCCCTGTACAGTACCAATAGTGAAAGTGAAAACAGGGACGGCTGAGGGGGGATATGATAGAGGTGTTTAAAATCATGAGAAGTCTAGAACGGGTTAATGTGAATCAGTTATTTACTCTTTCTGAAAATAGGACTAGGGGGCACTCCATGAAGTTAGCATGTGGCACATTTAAAACTAATTGTAGAAAGTTCTTTTTCACTCAACGCACAATTAAACTCTGGAATTTGTTGCCAGAAGATGTGGTTAGTGCAGTTAGTGTAGCTGTAAGTGGTACTGGCCACAACTCTCACTGGCATAGGCTCACTTTGAGCAGGCTTCTATCCTCTCCCATTCCCACGGCTGCCTCTTAATGCCATTCACAAGAGATTACTGTACCAGTGTAAGGAGTTGTATAGTGTTAGAATCTATACAGCAGTCACTATTGTCAGAAACAGTAATGCATATTGACTAAGTAGTCTGACTCAGACTTTGTCTACTGCTGTTTTTTATAATAAGCTGTCACAGTGCATATACCAGCACACACTGAAAAACACTCAGTGACAATCTCTATCAGTCACTGCACCTTTCCTAAAGTCACACACGCCAGAGTACTCTACAGTGACTGTGCTCTCGGCCCTGCTGATATACTCTATCACTCTAAAATGAACACAGCAATCTTAAGGCTGAATTTTAAATGGCCGTACGCATAAAAATCAGGACTTCTACTTTCTACTCCGCCTGTCTTTAGAACTTGTTGCTTCTTTATCCCCTCCCCTGCTCCTGTTATTTGTACTTTTCCACCTGTCAGTTATAATGTAAACCGGTATGATGTTGCACACTAATGTCGGTATATAAAAGCTATAAATAAATAAATAATGGCCAGGCGCTACGCGTGCCGCGCACATTTTCAAAAGGGCCCGGCCATGCGCAGATGTCTCGATATGCGCACAAGTGCCAGGCCCTGAAAAAGGGACAGGGCAGGACAGAGGCTGGCCGGGTCAACGGCCATTAGCTGTTGTCCTGGGGAAGCGTGTGCCGACAGCTGGCCAGCGCGCGCAAACTACTTCTGCTCAGGAGGAGCAGTAAGTATAAAAATAAAACATTTTTGGGTAGGTAGGGGTTAGGGGTTAGGGTGGAGAGGGGAAAGGGGAAAGGGAAGGAAGGTTAGTGAAGGTCCCTCCCAGTCCGCTCCTTAATTGGACAGCACATGTCTGGCCCCCATACATTCATTCTCTCCCCTCTCCAGCACGTCTACCCCCCACACACTCATTCTCCCCCCCCCCCCAGCACATGTCTGGCCCCCACACACATTCACTCTCTCTCTCCCCCCCCCCACCCCAGCACATGTCTGGCCCCCACACACTCATGTAGCTCTTCTTTTTGTTTGTTACCAGTTAGGTGCTTCACGCCCTTCAGCGTTCAAGCCTGCCTGCTGCATAAAACCTTCCAGGATCACCAGACACCGATTCTTGCAGTCAGTACCTGTCTGCCCACGTGCTCCTCGTGGACAGGCCTCATCGGCAGCAGCAGCCAATCACAGGGACAGCTGGGCTCAAGTCCCACCCACCAAGCCCAAAAAAACACGAATTACAGCAAAAAATGCCCAATAACAAGCAACCGCAGACTGGGAGGGAACAGGGGAAGGCCCGAATGCGTCGCTACACGTAATTTACTAAAATTCACACACACACACACCCCTCGCATGCACCACCCTGACATGCATGCGTGGATTTTAAAATCCGATGCACATGTGCGTGCGGCCAATGGATTTTATAACATGCGCGTGCCGGCGCACGCATATTATAAAATCAGCACGTCCATGAGCACATGCCGAGAACCGCACGCACATGTTTAAAATCTACCCCTTAGGGCTCAGCTCACTGCATCTAGTACAGTTTTGCCAACCTCGCTTATTTCCCACAAGTTTGGGCTTTTTTTTTCTAGTGATTCGCTTTTTTTTTTTCAGTTCGCGGTGCACCAGGCAACCATACAACTGGCCTGCATGGGAGGGTGGCTAGATAGAAGCCATTACTGAATAATGAATTGTGAGTTTAAAATGTGCTTTTAGCACATACTGTCTGCAACAATCTATGTAACATTATGTAATCCACAAAAATCTGATGGACATTTTTAAGGGGTTAAATATTATTGCAAGCTACTGTATTTCCTCCATTACACTCACAAAAGTATTTTTTAAGTATTTTCTGTGTATAAATAGCTTCTGATAAAAGTAGTTTTAATATCATGTGTTTTGGGCTTTTTTTGGGCTTGTTTTTTTGGAAAATAGTGCTTGTTTTTTCATGTAAACCTGGCAACCCTGATTAGTAGCACTACACACTAAGCAGCAGTGCACTGAAGCAGTGAAAGCCAGTAACGTCCTCAGTCCTGAATTATTTTTTTATAATCTTTCTTCTAACTCTCAAGTCTGAAAAGCAAGAAGCTTCTCAGCATGTGAGTTCACTCTCTGAAAGCACACACAGAAGTGACTAAAATGGTGTCTATTCAATCTTTGCTTTCTGTTTTGCTTTCAGGCAAACTGGGATACAATGGGCTGGTAGAAAAACTGCTTGCATGATTGGTCCTGCTTCCTCCATCCTCCACAGCAGGATTTTCCAACCTTTTTAAGTCCAAAATTGTTGTGTGACACAGCAAACTCCACCGAGCAGGTAGTGCAGACATGGAGAGGACTCATGACCAAAAGAAGTGCTAGGGGGAAGCACTGAAAATCACACCAGCATCTTTCAAATTCCAAAACAGAGGAAGGGAGGCAGAGACACACATGAGCTCATCACAATAGACCAGCTCTCTCTGTATACTGTGTGAATGCAGGGGAAGGAAAAAGTCAATGTAGCATAAGCAGCCAGCTCAGTTCCCTTGGCTGTCACATGTGGCTGCCAGGGCTCCTTCACTGCTGCTGCTCCCAGCTCTCAGAGTGAATTATATCCAGTGCTCAGTGAATACTCTTCCTATCTCATGCAGCCTGGGATAAGACAGCGGGTGGAAGCACTGAAAGGTGGTGGCTCAGGTGGGGAAAGAAGAGGAGGTGCTGTGTGCAGTGTATGTGCTGAACAAAGTGGGGCCCAGCTATCCATGCCCTGCATGCTGCCCCATTAATTGCTGTAGCTAGGAGGGAGAAACATGCATGAATATACAAGTTCTCAGAAAGGAGTTTCTACCACTGGTATCTAAGAACAACCACTGATGTTTCTTGTTGCTGTGAGCTGCTGAGAACAGAGCCCAGGTGCTGGACTAGACATGAGCATTAGGCAGAGGTGACTTTTTCGCAGCACACACCTGATCAGATCTAAAGGCGCACCAGTGTGCCATGGTCCACTGGTTGGCAAACACTGCTTCGCAGGTTCCAGACTATCAGAATTAAAACAAGTCATGCACTGCTTTCCCAATAGGTTTTAATGGACATCAAAACATAATAAATGAAAATAAAGCAGATTTCCTCAGCATTTGGGCAGGTCAATCCTCACGAGTGGGTTATGCGGTTCTGCCAGCTGATGGAGACGGAGCAAAAACTGACATCACAACCATATAGTCTCCTCTGTCTCCAGCAGATAGTGGACATGCATTTCCCTTTGGGGGAATGCATAGGAGTAAAAAAAAAAAAGAAGAGGAGATATCGGAAAGACGAGATGTCTATATAGCACCGCTTGCCTCCTTAGGTGGTATCGTGCAGTCCCTCCTTCAGAAGAGTGCCTTCAGTCCGGTAGGTTTAAGCGGCATGGAACTAAGGTTTACTTAGCGGTTGCAGGTCAAGAGAGGCTTGGTGGTAAAGGCCGTAGCCCTCTCCCTCCCATAGCAAGGACCCTTTCCAGCTCTCAGCCAGGGAGGGCTGAGCTCAGGTAAAAGTTTTTTTACTTTAAAAATAAAAAGGAAACAGCAAAAAGAAGAAAGAAAGCAGGAGAAAGGGTCTGTTTCCTTGGCATTCGATTGTCCCCCTCACATCTCTGTGAGGCTCCACTCCCAAGCCTCTCCCTTTTTGGCACGGGGTAGGTCGCAAGGTAATTTTATGTGTTTTTTGTTGTGGGCAGTCAGCGTGCACCTGCGTGTCTGTTTGTGCATCCATTCTCGCCTGTGCGACCCGTTTGGGCATTCTTCCTTCTGGACGCACAAGGTTAGGCATTTTCCTTAGTATCGATACTAGGCACCCAGTTTGGGTGTCTAGTTGGACAAGCGGCCTAGGTGTGCTTGGATGCACATTTTTGTGCGTCCATTTTGGGTGGGGATTATATGCATGGGTATTCTAGATTCAAGCCTTTGCCGCTCTGCACACTTACAACCATGGTGCTCATGACAAAGAAGCTTAAGTGCTCAGCTATTTGTGCTGGATACAACATCAGGGCCATTCAGCCGAATCTTTCTTTAAGCCTGTGTCAGCGCTGCCTGGATGCTTGGGATGATGTACCTCTTTCTGATTTTGCCTGTCATGGTCCATGTCCTCGGTCTGAGGGGAGTGGGACTGAGGGCGACATGACAGGGGTGTCCCCATCCTTGATCAATCCACAGGCCGAGTCGGCAGGGGACACTAGATCTCAGGACATCAGGTTTGGGCCTAAAGGCTTGGAATGGACCCGTCCTCCTTCTCCTAGGTGGAATTCTTCCAGGGATTGCAGATATTTCTACAGGACCAGTCTTCTGAATCAGCAGTACCTACTGAGGTAGGTCATGCGCTCCGAGTGCTTCTCCACCTGTTTCAATGGTCAAGCACCATGGCGCAGTGTGTTATTATTTGTGATAGTTGTGGGTGGATCCTTGGGCCGGTGGCAGATGACCACATCCATGAGGGAAGATCCCGAGAGGGACCACTGGTCAGGCTCAGAATTGGGAGACACACACACAAGTTCTTTTATTAAACAGTTCTTGAGAACCACCAGAGGTGGCAGTAGTGAGCTGGAAGAGCCCAGCTGGGCTGTAGTCCCTCAGGCACTGGAACAGCGATCCCAGGAAGGCTGAGCTGAGGAGAAACTAAGATAGTGAGTAGGCAGAGTATGTAGAGTTCAGGAACAGAACCTTGATGTTAACACTCACACTGTAGTCTCTTAGAATAGCCCAGGAGCTGGAATGAAGTAGGCCCTCGAGGAGCGAGTACCTGGTTCCAGGGAAAGCTCTGAGAGAGAGATGGTAACTCACTGGTGTTGTAGGCAGCAGTGACTTCCTGGCAGAAGTTATATTCAGTGGCAGGTCCGGGAACATGGGCCCTCGAGGAGCGAGTACCGGTTCCAGACTGCGACCTGAAAAGTAAGAGAGAGCGAGGCCCCCGAGGAGCGGGAACCCCTGGTAAAGTTCGAGGAAGCAGAGTAGCAAGGTATGCAGAGAGTGAATCCCATCCGCAGCAAAACCTGGAGGCAGCTAGGTAAGAATCCCTTTGCTAACTCGATTAGTTAGCAAAATGAAAGACCTTTAAATATCCAAAGATGATGACGTTATCTCAGGGGGATGCCCCTGAGGTTCGCGCCACTGCTGGTACTTGAGTCGGGGCCGCGCAGTGCGCACGTCTTTCGGCCTCAGGAGAACATGGCAGAAGGCAGCGTCTAGCCAGTCCGAGAACGCTGGAGGAGGTCGGCAAGATGACGCCGCGGCAGCCAAACTTCCATCAACCCAGGAGAGAGTCGCCAAAGAGGTAAAAAGGGCAGAGTGGAGATGTCGGGCAGCGACGGTCACAACACAGTGCAGTATGACAAGGCTTGAATGCAGGTGGATCAAGATGATACTGATGATAATGATGGTAGTGGCTCTCCTGCTGAGAAAGTAGACATTCCCCCAGATTTGGAGTCATATAGAACTCTTCTCCGTTTCTTTCATAGAGATGAGTTGCCGAGCTTGATCTCTCAAACTCTGAAGACCCTTGGAGTGGCTGGGACTGACTCCTTGGGGATGCAGAAGAAGGAACCCCTCTTGGTCACCCTATGCAAGGCTTCTTGTTTCTTTCCCATCCTGGATGCAATCCAGGAGTTGATTGATCAGGAATGGAATGCACCAGAGGCATCCTTTAAAGAAGGACGTGACTTGGCGGGTTTATACCATTGGATCTGCAGGCGAGAGAGCTGTTGCATTTCCCTAAGGTGAATGCCTTGGTGTGTTCTGTCATGAAACGTACCACCATCCCGGTAGATGGAGGTGGGGCACTGAAGGATGCTCAGGATACGAGTGAGGCAATTCTAAAGCAAGCCTTTGATGTGGTGACAATGAACTTACAAATTGCTTCTTGTTGCGCCTTGGTAGCTTGAGCTACCTTGTGTCTTTATCAAAAATCTAGTAGCACTGTGTCTAGTCTTGGGCCTATGGTAGAACCAGGTGCTGCCTTCTTGGCTAATGCGGGCTGTGACTTGATTTGCACAGCCGCCAGAGGAGCTGCTTCGGTTATTACGGTCAGGTGGCAGCTGTGGCTGCACAACTGGTCAGCAGATACAATTTCAAAGTCTAATCTTACAAAGCTGCCCTTCAAGGGCTTGCTTTTGTTTGGCATTGAACTGGAAAAATGCCAAGTAAATAGGGAGAGACCCAGGTCCCTCAATTATCAGAGGACAAGAAACCTGTTGCATGGTCTTTTCAGGTGAGTAGCCGCCTCAAGACTACCGGCATTTTTGGCCTTATAGTGGAGGTTCTTCCCAGAGGTCCCATCCTGCCAGTCTCAATCCTTTCACCTCCAAGGGTTTTGAAAGGATACGGGCTCCAGAGGTAGAGCCCCTTGTTCTTCCCAATGAAGGTCTGCAGGCTCATCTTTTGGTGCAAGAGATAAGTGGCCACCTATCCCGTTTTTATCACAGGTAGGTCCAGATTACTTTGGATCAATAGGTTCTCAAAGTAGTATGGGATGGGTATGCTCTAGAATTTCTTTGCATTCCTCTGGATGCCTTTATGTTCTCTCCATACAACTCCCCTCAGAAGAAGGTAGAAGTGAAACAACTTTACAAAGGCTGTTGCACCTGACAGCAGTGATTCCTGTTCCCGAATTGCAGTGAAATATGGGCCTTTATTCATTAATTTTGTCGTGCCCAAGAAGGGAGGGTTGTTTCAGCCCATACTGGATCTCAAGGGCATCAACTAACATTTATGAGTCACACATTTCAGGATGGAAATGGTGCGCTCTGTCAAAATGGCAGTATAAGCAGGGGGGAGTATCTCATGTCTCTGGATCTGACAGAGGCATAGCTACATATTCCCATTCATCAGGAACATTTATTTATTTATTTATTTATTTATTTATTTAGAGAACAGCAAACCAGAGGAACATCAGCGGTTCCTCTGGTTTGCTGTCCTGGATTGTCATTAACAGTTTCAAGCCTTGCTTTTCGGACTAGCCATGGCACCAAGGACCTTTTCTAAACTCATGGTGGTGGTAGCGGTGGGCCTCCATAAGGAGGACATTCTAGTTCATCCCTATCTGAATGACTTGTTGATTCAAGAACCAAGAACTTGGAAGAGTCTTTGCGCTTCTGCAGGGTGGTTTACTTGCTACAGAAACTAGGCTAGGTGGCAAATCTGGTCAAGTGCAATTTGCAGCCATCTCAAACCCTGGAATATCTCGGGGTTTGATTCAATACAAGGCATTGGCAGACTTTTTCTGCTGGAGTCTTGGATCCACATGTCTATGGTGCAAGTTAGATCCCTGCAGAACTCTGTTCGTTCGAGCATGTGGACTTATCTGCAGATCTTGGGGTTGATGGCTGCTGTACTAGAAGTTGTTCCCTGGGTGAGGGCACATATGCTCCCTCTTTGGAATGTGTTGCTTTCCCGATGGAGTCCGCAGTCGCAGAACTGTGCAGTGATGCTGTTCCTCCTGTTAGAGGTGAGGTGCCAGTTGGACTGGTGGTTAAGGTGGATCATCTCAGGAAGGGAATTTCCCTGAAGACGCCAGATTTGTTGGTACTCATGACATATGTGAGCCTCTGGGACTGGGGTGCTCACTGTCAGGAGTTGGTGGTACAAGGGTACTGGAATAAAGCAGATCGGCAGTGAAACATCAACAGGTTGGAGGCACATGCGGTTCAGTTAGCGTGCCTGTAGTTCTCTGAACAGCTAGTGGCTTGGGCAGTCTGGATAATGTCCGACAATGCAACGATGGTGGCTTACATTAATCATTAGGGTAGAACCAAGAATCAACAGGTGTCAGAGTAGATGCACTCATGGTATGGACAGAGCAACATCTCCTAAGTATATCTGCTTCTCATGTTGCCAGAAAGGACACTATCAGAGTCGATTTCCTCAACAGGACAAACGTGGACCCATGAGAATGAGAGCTGATGGACAAGGCCTTTCAGCTCCTGGTTCATTGCTAGATCTAGATCTGTTGGTGACTTTCAACAAAGCAAAAGCTCCCAGCTTTTTCAGTCACAGGCAGGACCCAAAAGCAGTAGGCATAGAGTGGCCCATCTCATTCAGGAGTGGCCACGCGGCACCCTGCTGTATGCATTTCTGCCCTGGCCTTTGATAGGCAGGGTGGTCCAGAGGACTGCAAGTCAAACCAACACCGTCCTTTTAGTGGCTGTGGATTGGGCTTGAAGGCTGTGGTATGCTGATCTCCAGAGACTTCTGGTAGATAGTCCCCTCAGGCTCTTGTCTCAGATGGATCTGTTATGTCAGGGGCCCATTCTACACAAGAATCTGGGTCAATTTTGTCTTACGGTTTGGCCACTGAAAGGGCTCAGTTGTTGAAGCGAGGTTTTCACCAGCTAAAATTTCCACTATACTTCTCTAGCCTATGTTAGAGTTTTGAGGGTCTTTGAGGACTGGTGTTCTGAGTGAGGTAATCAACCTCTCAAGGTGGATATTCCTTTGATTCTGGAATTTTTACAGGACAGCTTGCTTGGGGTTTGGCCCTTAACACCTTGAAGGTTCAAGTTGCAGCCCTGGCTTGTTATAGGGGGAGAGTCAATGGAGGACCTTTGTCTTCCCATCCTGACGTGTCCCATTTCTTGTAGGGAGTTAAGCATCTTCACACACCCTCCCCCCCCCCCCCCCCCCCCCCCCCCCGTAGTGGCTTCTGGTACCTCTGTGGGATCTTAACTTGGTCTTCAAGTTGTTGGTGGGTCCGACTTTTTGACCACTGCTTTCCTTGCAGCTGCTTACCTTAAAGACAGTTTTTCTGATAGCAATCTGTTTGCCACATTGGGTTTTTGAGCTGCAGGCTCTTTCCTGCCATGAGCCTTTTCTCCGTATGACTCTGGGTGCAGTTCAAATTCAGACTGTGCCTTCCTTGTTACCAAAAGTGGTTTCAGAGTTTCATTTGAATCAGTCCATCTCTCTGTCTACCTTAGACAGGGACAGAAATGAAGCTGAAGTGTCTTTTGCATTCCTTGGATGTCAAGCATCATTTACCATGGTACTTGGAGATGACTAAAGCTGTTTGGAAGTCTGATCTTCTGTTTGTGCTCCATGGTGGAGGTACACAGGGAGCACCGGTGATGCAGGCAATGATAGCCCACTGGGTTAAGGAGGTCATTATGGCAGTCTATGTGGCTACTGAGGTTGCCTTACCAAAACAGATTAGACAAGTGGTATCATGGGCAGAACTTCGTTGTCGTCTGCTGAAATTTGACGAGTGGTGATGTGGTCATCTTAGCTCACCTTCTCCAAGCATTGCTACTTGGATGTTAGGGCTAGGGAGGATGCCGCATATGCATGGGCAGTATTGATTGGACCACTGGCAGCCTCCCGCCCTTTTCAAGATTAGCTTTGGTATATCCCACTCATGGGGATTGACCTGCCCGAACACTGAGGAAGCAGAAATTACTACTTACCTGATAATTTCCTTTCCTCTAGTAAGGGCAGCTCAATCCCCGACCTACCCTTGGCTGCCAATGTTTAAATCTGTGGCTAGCCTTTCTTCGGGCGAGCTATACAGAGAATGGTTCCTGCTTTTCACTGAAAACTGGTAAATGGCTTATCTAGCCCTTAGTATATTAGATATGTTCCTTCTTTTGGCTGAGCTCAGTGTTCCTGTTGGTTGGGAAGCCTGAATGGGTGATTGTTAATAGTAATGTTCAAGTATAATCAGTTTTGTCTACAGTTTGGCTTTTTCAGAGAATACTAGCGGGCTGATGTTGGGGTGGGACTATATGGCCATGACTTCAGCTTTTGCTCTTTTTGCTGGCAAAGGTACATAACCCACTCATGGAGACTGATTTGTCCTTACTAGAAGAAAGGAAATTATCAGGTAAGTATTAATTTCTCCTTGTTTACAAGTTTATTTCAGTCCAGGATGAAGAAACCAATCCCTGTTCTGAATAAATTAGTGCTACCAACATGTAGTATTGAGCAGAGCAGGAGTAGGTAAAGCTCTCTCCTCCTCCCACTTCACTTTGGGAAGGTGTTTAGAGACTTCAGAGGGAGGATTTGACCTTCACTTTTTTTTAGTGGGGGATGTTGGGTATTGGTCAGAGCTTGGCTATTACTTGACTTTGGTGGGTGGGAGGAAGTTGGATTCTGGCACACCTGCTGCTATTTAATCTTGGGGGCAGAGGGAGGAATCTGGCCCTTCCCCCACTAATTTTTCTCTTGGGGCATGAGGGATGGATGATCTAATACATCTGCTACATTTTTTATCTTGGAAGGCAGAAGGTTAGAATCCAGCCCTGCCAAGCCAAACAGATATTCAGAAGTCCAGTAAGCAATGCATCAAGGTTACTTTGATAATGTTATATGTGTAACTTATCCAGATATGTGCTGCTGAATTTGTGGATAAAGTTCCTCTGGTACAGTTGTCTGGGTCACATTTGCTGTTTTCTGGGCTTTAAAATATTGGCCTCATTAATATAACATGTAACTAAGGGGCCTATTCAATAAAACTCATGCTAAAAAAGTTTTACTGCAAAACTTGGTAAAATTTTTACATGCATATTAAAATGGACCTTATAGTGCTATGCTAAAATATTTACTGAGGGCAAGGTAAAACATATCCTCAACAGCATGGCCATAGGACTAAAATGAATGTTACCATAAAACAGTTTAACGTCCATGTTAACTGCAGCCCAAAATCCCCCATTCTAACTGGCCCAAAACATATGATCCAGTTAGTCCGGGCGATTGAACTCAGGTGAAAAAAAATGTGTCTTCCTTCCTCACCTCTCGCCAGCAATATCTTCCCCCAAGTATTGCAAGAAATCTGCTCTAGCATGTTTAGGCATCCTTATGCACATCCCCCAAGAGATATCTCCAACACATAGAGCCATTCCCTTACTCACTTCTTAGAGGCATTCTCCAGCACATACAGTCATCGCCCCAAAAGCCAAACGAGAAAGCCTTCCAAAGCCCCCACCCTTGCATAGCAGGACCCTTCCCAATCCCACTTGAGTGGCTATCCCCTACCAATTACATTCCCTCTGAAGCCTCCCTACCCCCCTAACTAGTAGAATCCCCACCCCCTTCACATCCCTCTGAAAAGGGGCTTGCTAGTCAAGAGGGCAGGATCTTCATGAGAAAGAAGGACAACAGTTCTGCTATATATTTTGAAGCACCTCCTAGCAGCATTATTCAGTAGGAGCAGTGCAGGCAGGAGGGCCCTGACATCCCTTCCCTTATGTAAATTCTGCCCCTCTGGACTGGTAATACGAGTTCCAAGAGAGAGAGAGAGAGAGGGGGGGGGGGGGTAGCCCTTCTAAAGGGAAGCTTCTCAGAAGGTCCTGCTATGCAAGAAGACTTCTGAAGAGGATCTCCCTGTGGAGGATACCTCTAACATTGGGGAGGGGGGGAAATTCTTGAGGGTTTTTTTCTATGCTGAGGGGTGTTCCTCTGGGAAGTTGCACAGTGGGACAATTCTTTGCTGGGGTTCAGGGGAGAAGAAATTCCTTGTGCTAAATAACCCCCTTCACTTTGGGCAGGTTAGCATGGGGATTTCAGGCCACAGCCTGCACACCAAAAATGTAACATCTAGTCCAAGGCAGATGGTAAGTTTTTGCCTTTACGTGCCCCCAGGAAGTAGAAGAAGGAAGGTGCATACCATGCTATTTCACATGGGCCCAGTAAAGCCTCATTTGAGTATGATGTTATCTCATTTATATGCAAATACTAATTTTAGTACTTACATGTTCATGAGATGGGGAACCTTCTTAACATGCTCACAAAAGCGTTGGGGATAATTTTCATACTGCCTGCTTAGATGCAAAGTGCATAGGTACTTTTTATCTATGAATTTTGCACCCATTTTCATAGTGAAAGTTTGTGCATTCTTTAACTTTCAAAATCACCCAAGGAGAAAGTACCCATAGACAATTGCACTTCCTTTTTCTGACTTTACTGACTTCCTTTACTGACTAAAAGAATGTGCATTGTTATAAAAAAAATACTAAAGTATACATACTTTTGCAATCCCAGCACTCTCCTCACCACTGGGAATGCCTCCACCACATGCAGCTACAAATGCGCGTGTTGCAAAACTTCATTCAAACTTTTATCCACATGCTGGGTGGGTAAATTTCAAAGAACCCATTTCCTCAGGGAAAAATGTTGTTTTACCCGTGGAAATGGCTTTGAAAATAGCCCTCTTAGAGATTGATTTTAAAAGTGTTGCTCACGCAAAAATGACCACACACATACACAAGCACGACAGATTTTAAAAGCCGTGGTTTACGCAGGTATATAGCCGTGCATGCAGCAAAATAAGGGGCGGAAAAGGGTAGGGCTATGGGCCTTCTGGGACAGGGCCAATACTTGCATAACTCCCCAAGATAAAACCGGAGGCTGCAGTGCGTGTCGGCTTCTTATCCGCGTAACTTTACTGCTGCTCCTGATTAGCAAGTTTGTAGATCTCAAGTTCTAGGGCTTATAGGACAGGGTGTCTGGGCCTACTGGGGACCTTGCAGGATGAAAAACCAAAGAGGTCTGGATGACCTCAAGATTGACTGGGCAAACTGGTGGACTAATTGGAAAAACTGGGAATGTTCCTTGCACGAGTATGTCTTAAAATGCGCTTACGTATGCGCTTTAAAGCCGGCCTAGGCCTATGAAAGATATGCAAAGTAGGTTTGCTCAAGTAACCTAAATTAGGAGTATACTTATGTGTGTTAGGAATATTTTCAATCATGTGCGCGCGTGATTTAAAATTCCAGCATATCTCCACTCGCGCACCAATACGTGTGTGTATGGTCACATGCGCACTCATTTCTAAATTAGCCTGAGGGAATAATTTCAAATAGGGATGTGAATCGTGTCCTCGATCGTCTTAACGATCGATTTCGGCTGGGAGGGGGAGGGAATCGTATTGTTGCCGTTTGGGGGGGTAAAATATCGTGAAAAATCGTTAAAAATCGTTAAAAATCGAAAAATCGAAAAACCGGCACATTAAAACCCCCTAAAACCCACCCCCGACCCTTTAAATTAAATCCCCCACCCTCCCGAACCCCCCCCAAATAACTTAAATAACCTGCGGGTCCAGCGGCGGTCCGGAACGGCAGCGGTCCGGAACGGGCTCCTGCTCCTGAATCTTGTCGTCTTCAGCCGGCGCCATTTTCCAAAATGGCGCCGAAAAATGGCGGCGGCCATAGACGAAAAAGATTGGACGGCAGGAGGTCCTTCCGGACCCCCGCTGGACTTTTGGCAAGTCTCGTGGGGGTCAGGAGGCCCCCCACAAGCTGGCCAAAAGTTCCTGGAGGTCCAGCGGGGGTCAGGGAGCGATTTCCCGCCGCGAATCGTTTTCGTACGGAAAATGGCGCCGGCAGGAGATCGACTGCAGGAGGTCGTTCAGCGAGGCGCCGGAACCCTCGCTGAACGACCTCCTGCAGTCGATCTCCTGCCGGCGCCATTTTCCGTACGAAAACGATTCGCGGCGGGAAATCGCTCCCTGACCCCCGCTGGACCTCCAGGAACTTTTGGCCAGCTTGTGGGGGGCCTCCTGACCCCCACGAGACTTGCCAAAAGTCCAGCGGGGGTCCGGAAGGACCTCCTGCCGTCCAATCTTTTTCGTCTATGGCCGCCGCCATTTTTCGGCGCCATTTTGGAAAATGGCGCCGGCTGAAGACGACAAGATTCAGGAGCAGGAGCCCGTTCCGGACCGCTGCCGTTCCGGACCGCCGCTGGACCCGCAGGTTATTTAAGTTATTGGGGGGGGGTTCGGGAGGGTGGGGGATTTAATTTAAAGGGTCGGGGGTGGGTTTTAGGGGGTTTTAGTGTGCCGGCTCACGATTCTAACGATTTATAACGATAAATCGTTAGAATCTGTATTGTATTGTGTTCCATAACGGTTTAAGACGATATTAAAATTATCGGACGATAATTTTAATCGTCCTAAAACGATTCACATCCCTAATTTCAAAATCCTTGTTTTATGCACAGAAATGGCCTTTTAAAAGTAACCGGAGGGCACAGAAGGTGGGTGGGTTGTGCATCCACCATTTTGCACGTAAGTTTATGTGCGCTGCAAAGGGGCATTCCAGGCTCTGGAACAGAGGCGGGGTAAGGATTTATACATGTAAATATCCATGCACAACGTTACACCTACTCCTGAGCAGGGTGTAACTTTGAGCGAGTATGTTGGAGTTAGTTATGTGTGCACCCATGAATTTTCAAGATGCATTTATGTGAATAATTCTACAATGAAAATTCTTGCTACAGTCCACAGGTTAAAAGTACTCGCAAACTTAAGCCTATGTGGACTGTTTGAATATTCCCTGCCCCCTGCATGCAAAAAAGCCTTAACATGTTCACTACACTGAATTGTACAGACCCCTCTATAGAACAAATGATTAAGACTGTTGGGAGTTTGGTGTCTACTATTGTCCTTTAAGATTTCACTTTCCCTATATCTACGGATATACAGTAATATACATTGGACAACAGGATACGGTCTGTATTTCAAAATACTGCAATTGCCATTAACAAGTACCTATTATGCTAGTATCTTAAAAGAAATGCAATTACTATTCCAGTCAACTGAGCAGTAGCAAATAGTAATAAAGCACCATGCTTGTTTCAGTATGAAGTTTCTTGCCTAGATACATTTTTTTTTCTGTTTCTCCACATTGAAATTCACACTCTTTTATTTGGCTTGACCACAAATCAAGATCAATCATTACATTTCTTCCCTTATATCATCTATAAGACCCTCAGTCAAAACCTCTTCAATTAGAAACTTCTCATATAGAGAACAGAATCCCCTAGGGGCCCGATTCACAGTTTGTCAGTCAGTGGATACTGCCCATGATCCCTTATGCAGCAAAACCAGAACCGTTTAAATTGTCCCCTTAGATAATATTTGTCATCCTCTGCTTGCCAAATATAGATCTGGATACCTGGAAAAAAAAATAGCTTACCACCTCTACAGATCCCA
This sequence comes from Rhinatrema bivittatum, assembly GCF_901001135.1. Classification (NCBI taxonomy): domain Eukaryota; kingdom Metazoa; phylum Chordata; class Amphibia; order Gymnophiona; family Rhinatrematidae; genus Rhinatrema; species Rhinatrema bivittatum. Next base: position 339,235,602 of record NC_042616.1, on the reverse strand, counting down.
GTTCCAGTAACTCAGATCTCCCAGACATCCTATGAATCACTCAAAGCCTCTCACAAATGTTCTGTTTTCTTGGATAGTGCTACAGTTTTGTTTGGCACTGACCTAAACAATTGTTTCGGATATCTTCATTTTCACAAGAACCCATGATATATACCTCCGGCATCCTTATTTGTCGATACTTCAGTGTCATACTTTCGGTGGTTTGATTGCTCCTGGTGCAAGAAAGCACTTCCCCACGTCTGTTTCTAGAGAATGCGTCTGGTTTTCAGTTTTCTTTGAGTGAATGAGTCCTTGCAAGAGTTTTTAAACTCTGAAATGCTATCTCTTCAGTTCTAGTGAGTTTCCAATTCCTACAAACATATCTAACAGCAAACTTTTGATGCCCTTCACTTTCCGAGATAAAGTGCAGTCTTATCAATTACTGTTCTTAAAAGCTGAGAGCCTCTAGGCGGATACTATATCATACAAAGCACAAAGGAGATACATGGTGTAATGAAGAATGTCCACCAAAAACATTCAAACTAGATTTTCAATAAGTAAATCAGTTTTATTCAAGAGCTTCAAAGTAATATTCAAAGACAGTGAATGCATTTATTTATTTAAAATCTAGTTTGAATGTTTTTGGTGGACATTTTTCATTACTTCACGCATCTCCTTTGTGCTTTGAATCTTTGGTTGTGTGGACTGCTCCTCCTTTTATTGGATACTATATCATACCACCTGAGCAAACTGGTCATGCGAATTCCAGTTTTCCACAAATGGCTTGGTTGTATTAGTTACACTATCCCTCTCAGTCCTCTTCTGACTGAAAAATATCTGATAAGAAGGGACCATTCTTTAAAATATAAAAATAAAAAACCTTCAATTTTTTTAAATATTGTAATACATTTATGTTAACAAAAGAAAGGCATTCAGACGTTAGAGAAAAAGGCTCAGTTTCTGGAGCCTAAAAATGGAGCAAGTACGTGCTCCCTCACCCATTCCTCCTGAATCTCCCTTCTTCTACTTCCATCCATCCTTCCTCTTTCACACATCCATGCTTCCTGCTCCGTCCTTCCTTCTCCTCTCTCACTGCTCCCTATTCTCATCCTGTCTTTTCTCCAGTCTCTCTTCTCCCTCTCCTCCAGTCTTTCACCCCTTTCTCCTCACACTCCTCCATCCCTTCCCTCTCCATTTTATTATCCTGTCCTCTCATACCTCCATCCATCATTCTATTAACTCTCACCCCCATGCTATCCTCCCCATTGATCATGCCATCCCTATTCATCACTCCCCTTTCTTTCTCAATTTCTTCCCATTCTCCACTCTGTTACAGCTACTGCTGGAAGGTGGAGAATGCAGGAACCCTTGGGGACAAGGGAGAGAGTGTGCTGGCTCAACAGAAAGAGAAGAAAAAGATTGGAATATTCTGGTAGAGGAAGAGGGGGTCCTGAATGGGGGGATGATAAAAAAGAAAGTGTGCTATGATGCCAACATTTATCTCCCCTCTCCCACTAATCTACACATTTCTTAGGGTGAGCAGAACTCAAAAGTTCCCAGGTATAGTGCTGGGCCAACAGAAAAAGTAGAAAAAGAGTGGAATATTCTAGTGGAGGAAGGGAGATGGCTGTAACAGATGCAGCTATTCTCAGTCAGGTGAAATAGCAACTGGTTCTTTCTTTCGTAAATCTTGCTTCATGCATCTTGGGAGACAGACCCAACAACAACCCCCACCCAGTAGCAAGAGAACTCAAGCATGCCCAGTAACAACACTTGTCTAAAGGAATATTGATATCTTTCTAACACTAGGTGGCAGCAACATTAACATATATTTATATTCTACTCCTCCCTCGCTTAGCTGGTGATTATCGAACTGTACATAGACAAAAGAAATGAAGATAAGGTTATCATCAATAACTATTATACTAGCTCCAGCAAACCACTGTAACCAATAATTATTATAAAATCAGTCTTTCCTTTGGCTTGGGAAATGTTTTTAATGGTATAAGATAACTGGAGTTTCTAATTCATCAAGAGGTGTCATGGGATGGTCTATCTCTACTATGGTCTCAGCAAAAGGCACACTTAAAGGCGTAGTATCAGCAGGTTCTGGCATTATGGTACTTTCTACTTCGTTTGTTGTAACTATAGAACGCTGTATTGTTCTCCACTAATTTATATGTCTACTGGTTCCTGCGGACCTTCTATAAACAGATCATCTACATCAGACAACCATACTTGATTCAGATGTTGCTAGATAAACTCTCCATCTGGTAGGTCCAACAGTGAAGAAAGAGTCCTGGCCTGGGCAATAGGGATGTGCATTCATTTAAAAAGAATGCACAAAATGCTATGAATAAATACAATTCATTTCATTTGGGGGGGGGCCTGAAACAAATAGAGGGCCCCCCAAATGAAACAAGCCTTATTCGTTGCATTTGTTTTAAATGAATACATTGAGCCTAGGCCTAAATTTGAGGCCAGGGTCTCGCCTAGGGGATAGACCAAGGCCCAAATCAGGGGCCATGAACCTAGGTCTGAGCAAGACACTGGGGTCTCGATGCCAGGACCTTGGCTGAGACACCCTCTGAAAAATCACTTACCTGATCTGTCAGGCATTCACAGAAGCAGCCAGGCTTGGTCCCCACGCCTGGGCCTCGACCAGAACCTGGTCCTGGGCATGGCTTGGAGGCCAGAGCCCAGGCCCAGAATTAATGCTGCAGTCCAGCCCAGAGACTGTGTCCTGATGCCAGGGCCTCAACCCAGACCCAGGTGCAACACTATATATCAAAATGACACCATCCACTGGGGTGATTTGAGGCCAGGGTCTCACCTAGGGCATAGACCAAGGCCCAAAGCAGGGGCCATGAACCTAGGCCTGAGCAAGACACTGGGGTCTCGATGCCAGGGCCTTGGCTGAGACACCCTCCGAAAAATCACTTACCTGATCTGTCAGGTATTCACAGAAGCAATGGGCAACCGACGGGCACAACACCTTTTTTGAGAGTTAATTATTAGATGGTAAGGTTTTAAACCACTGTTGAGTACTGTATATATTCTGATTTTATGTATACTATTAATTTTATTTTGTAAACCGCTTAACATGATTAATCAATAGAAGTGGGTTATACACTTTTAAATAAATAAAGTTTCTACAGTTTTTTCTGCAAGGCTGAAAGATATGGTGCAATTTTCACGTGCTTTATATTACTTTTTTCCGTGAATTCCTGGAAAACTTCACCAGCAAACTGAATCCATTGTCACTTGCTACTCTATATCTGGCAGTCCAAAAATAGAAAAAGAAAGGCGTAATTTATCAACAGTGTCAGCAGTTGTGAAAAACATTATAAGAGAAATTTTGTAACAGCTTGCATAAATTTACATGCAGAAATTACACCCTACTTATTTGTGAGGGTATCTATGGCCTAGCTGCTCCATGGCTAGCCAGGGAAATGATGTGTATTAACATTAGGTTGGCTTGAGTACAACTTAGGGATCTTGTATTGTTGTAAATATTATAATAAAGCTGCAGCTCTGCTTTTTACCACTTAAAATGGTGTTGCTTCATTATTGTGGTGTATTGTATTTCTAGGGTTTGGGTGATGAGAACAAAGGGAGGGGAACATCTCAACTGCCTATTTCATGAGTCTACTACAGAGGCACACATTCTTTTCTTCTTACCCCCTTCTGCCCCACCACAAAACGACAGGTTATAAAAAAAAAATTGGTGATTCATGCAAAACATGCAGGAATAAACAATACAAATTCTCAAAATTTAACCTTATTGTGTCCCTTGGGCCAGTATCCCTTCACCGGACCCTAAAGATCACTCCTCAAATAGAGCTTCATTTGACAAAGCCCTCTCCTGATGTCAAAATACTCTGAAAGTTCATTTTCTGTGAGGAGGAAGATTGTCTTCTTGACCCTGACCATTGTTCAATAGTTCATTTAGCATCCCAATCAATTCCACATTAATGTCTCTAGTATACAGCACTAATAATCACTCTGGAAGCAATTGATGGCTTCTAACTTAACTTTTACTGATTAAAGATGGAAAAGTTGATGAAAACATTAAGTCACAAGGTCTTGGTATATATAATCCATTTTACAGCTTTAGATGCTCTAAAAAATGTGTGACTTTCACCTTCCAGTTAAAATATTCTATTACTGCTGTCAAATAGTTCTTTTATCGCTAATCCATGCCAATTAATGGGGTAGTTTTTAAGTTTCTTCCCATTATTTGTCGGATAGGATGCTATCCCAGTTTAGGTGTACTAATTCAAAGTACCGCTCCTCTTACCTGTGGTCCAGTTGTTCGGTCACAATCTTTACTTCCCTCGTTGATATGGGAAGGTGCCTATATACTCCTCTCTTCAACATATTGATGATATAGATGTGGTTTATACCAGATGGGTGCCACAGATCTTCTCCGCCGTCTCCTTCTCCACAAGAATGAACCCAAATCCATTACTCCACCAGAGCTAACAATAGTCCACCCTGCTCTCTCTCAGATGGCATACACTGAGCCCCCTGGGCCCTAGGGTACTCAGCAATGTTGGAAAAAAATAAAACCTTAACAAGGGGCAACCAAAATAGAGAAAGAAACGGTGGAACTATTTCCTCTTCCAAAACCAAAAGGTTTCCAAAAAAAGACAGGGTACAGCTAGGCAAAGACACACATTTCACATTTCCATACCCAAGGTTTCTCCTCTAAAAAAAATTAAACAAAACAGGAGCAAGCAGACAAAGAATACCTAAGAGTCCATACCCTAAGATGGTGGCGAGGGTTTATATACCCTGAGGACTCCCCATTCCAGTCTCCCACTTGCATGGCAGAGCTACAACCCTCAATAATACTGCACCTATCCCCCAGTGACAAGTGGAATAATCCTCTTTAACAGAGATCCTCTAGGATCCTTACATTACTATATTGTATCATAATGAGAGAATCCCTTCTCAATGGTACCAATCTCTTTTAATATTCTCTCTCTCTCTCTCTCTCGAAGCTGGCAGCTATCAAGAAACACTACTGTAAAAGGGTTTCTGTTAATCCATGTAACAAAAACAACAGATATCTACAAGAATGTGATCTCTGCAAACAAACTATCTTTGAAAGACTCAAGGCACCCCAACTTCTAGCTGATGTATCACAGTAGGTATTCCAAGAGGTTGCACTTTGAAGAGATTTTTGTTTGCAAGTGAGCAATCTATATACCTTAACCTCAAAAAAAGCCTTAGTAAATCTGATTGGCCATGTAGCCCAAAATGGCACTCGTATTTTACAACTAGATAGCTATGGAGAGGAAACAGGCCAAATATACACCATGTCTAATTATCTGCATTCAAGATATTTTGATTATTCGGCCATCATTCATTGTTTTTACATTTCTCCTTCATCATATCTTTGTGCTCAAGCATAGCTCAAGTTCTTCAGTAAAATTCCTGTGGCAGCAGAAGCCAAGTGCTGCTCCCATGTGGAGCCACCTCCTTTCCTGCTCTCTGGCTGAGTCACTTTGTTTAATGTCGCCAGTGCCCAATTTATCTCGCCTTCTTGCCAGTGGCCGAGCATTACTTCAGTAGCTCTCCCAAGCCTAGTTAACACAGAGAACAGGAGATCTGTGAAGAAAATCAAACCAAAGTCTTGCATTGGTACTGAAAGCACTAACAACTTCGCTTGGCTGGCTGTCAGCTTTAAACTCCTGCACAAAAATATCACTGGGGAGCAATTACCACTGAGCTGCAGCTGAAATTTCTATACAAACGTGAGTAGATTAACTATGCCTGATATATAATGTGCTCCCCTCAAAAGGCGAGAGAAAACTTAAGGACAGCAATGAGTCAGCCCAACAGTCCATTGGCTGGTGAAATTTGAAATGCCTTTATTTTCAAAATCATGTTTACGGAACACTAAATGAGAACTGCTCTGAAACAACCAGTAAAGGCAGATGTTGACCATTTCACTTTAGGCTCCTTTGAATGTCTCCATTCAGGGCCTTAACATAGATCAGATCCATCGCCTATGGCAGGTCAGCAAGAAACCAAAAGTAGGCAATTCTTTACCCTCGACTTCCCACTGCAGATGTGGCCCAGGCCCTAAATCTGGTCCAATGCCTACGTTCACCCTATTAAAATCACCCTGTTATCCTGTTAAATCACCCTGTTATCCTGTTAAAATCACCCTGTTCGATGTATTTTCCAGTCTTGAGTTATATGTAAACCAATGTGATATGTTTTCATGAACGTTGGTATATAAAAGCTTATAAATAAATAAATAAATACATACATAAATAAATTCTGTCCTTTATTTTGATCCTAAACTAAAACTCTGCTTTTGGTTAGGTTGTGATTTCTCCGTTACAGAAGAATATGCATTGGTTTCTTAGAAGCCACTTTAAGAAAAAATGTGAGAGAGTACTGCCAGGGCAGTGCTTTCCAACCTTTTTTGTTTCACAGCACTCCTAGCATAGGATTCACTTTGTTGTAGCACACCAACCACCTCCCCTTCTCTTCTCTCTACCCCCATCCCATGAGCATTACCATCACCTTCTCCCTTCTCTCATCCCCCACCATCATAATCACCCCTCTTCCCTGGCATCATCAGCTTCTTCCTATCCCTATCCCCGAACCCACTGGCTTCATTATCCCTTTCTCTAGTCCTCATGCTCATCCCCCTCCATCCCTCTGGCATCATCATCATCATCATCATTACCTTCTCTCTCCCACCATTTCCCCTCCCCTTACATTATCACCTTTCCTCTCCCTCTCCCTCCGCCCCTCTCCCCCACCCCCTGGAATTATCATCCTCTTCTCTTTCCACCTTCTCAACCCTAGCATTATCATCATCATCATCACCACCACTATCTTCCCTTTTCTTCTACCTCTCCCCCCCCCCCCCCCCCCACCTCCCTGGCATACTTATTTGCACCTACTTTCACTCACACTCTGCACACTGGGAGTGAGAGAGTGTATGCGGTCTGTGTCAGAAAGACACCCCCCCCACACACACACACACACACACACACACATACATACACATACTCTCAGACATAAAGTGCATGTATGGGTGTGTATCTCTCTCTCCCCTTCTGACACAGAAACACAAACTTTCTCTGACACACTACTGTGGTGCTCCTGCTTTCACCCCAGCAGCACTGCCGCATCATAATGTAAAGTTCTTGCCTTCTTGCTTAGTGTCAGCCCTTCCCCATTCTGCAGCAGCCCCCCTAATCCCAATCTCCAGGAGACTTGCTGGTTCCACAGCCAGCTGCTCCTCTCACAGCTCAGTCCAGTCAGCACAGAAGGAAGACTTCCCAACACTGCCCAAGCACTTCTTCCTGGTTTACCCCCCTCCCTTCCCGTGCCTGTAGCTTTCCTCCACTTCTCCACCACCCTCCTACTACTCCAGTGTGTATTCTCATTCATTGTATGCTATATAGGCTACTGCTTTTATGGTTCCCCAGGCTTGGTTCTGCCCTAAAAGTTGTCCATTCTGTTCCCTGGGCCTATAAATAAGATAAAATTAAGTCCTGGTTGAGAATGGGGAGATCCACTATTCCAAAGAGGCACAGCTCCAGATGGAATCCTGCTTTCTATTGTGGAGCCAGGATTTTAGGTGCCATAGGCAAACCTTGCAGCGTTGCACACACTCCAGGCCCCATCCTCCCCACAAACAATTAAAAATTATGCATTTATAGTAAAAGAACATTCAAAGTACAGTCTTCTAAAGGTAAAAATATCACTTACAACATGTATGTTATTTACATGCACTCCTATGGAATCAACCACAAAACTGCAAAAAAAAGACACCTGTAGCCATATGATATTATGCCTATTGTAAAGCGAGAGCTTTGAGTAAATTGAATTACAATATAGTAAACCTCCTACTGAAAACAGCACTAACTGTCAGCACTCAAAGAGTAACAACCCTACCTATGAAAAGGCAACACTGTAAATATTACACCAGGTCCTAAAACACCAATACACTTGCTATTAGGAAAACAGAGCAAGCCAAGCTGTTATTGATCACTACACAGAAACTAAATGCTAGCAGAATACCTCATGCCTCAGTCACTCATGCAGAATACAGACAGACCCTCACCAAATACAGCATAAAAGAGATAATAAAGTATAAATAGAAACATGCAGACAAAACATATAACAAGCCAGACTTTGTATCAAATAAAATCAAGAAATATAAAACATTAGTCATAATAGGAAAATCATACTCATAAAAAGAAGAAATATTTCAAAGCAGCTGATGAATAAAACATCAAATGATTAAAAATATATAACATTGCTTTTTTAATTTTCTAAACACCAATAAAATATTTCAAAATGTCAGATACATCAAATGTTATTTATTTCATAAATAACATCTTATTTATGAAAACTAAGGCTAACAAAAATCACATGCTCTCCATACCTGAGAACTTTATAGATTCCAGTCATCCTAAAATTGTCATCTATCAGTCAGGGATGGGAAGTATCCATAAACTTTCTCCTCTCATATATTCACACATGTTCATTCTTACATAACCTTATATTCTCTCTCATACACATGCTCACTGGCTCACACACTTTCTCTCACACACATACTAACTCTGTGGCTCACAGAAATGTTCACCGATTCACTCTTCCTCATACTCATACTTACTCGCTCTCTCCTACATTCAAAGACATGCCTGCTGGCTTAAATAGTCCTTTTGCTCACACATATGTTCATTGGCTCGCTCGATCTCTTTTGCTCATATACATGCTCACTGACTCACTCGTTCACACACATGCTCTGGAAACCTCAACAAGCCCCTGTATTCTGCACAACAATGGAAAAAACAGAAACATCATCATACCTCACAAAATATTAAGCAATAAATATGTCAAAACAGCTGATGAACATCCAATAATGAGAAAAATTCATATAAATTTTACTAATAATTCACAAACACCAAATATTTCAAAACAGCATACACATGAAATAACACCTACAAATTTAAAATAATAGGATTACAATTCTTCAGCTCTCCATACCTTTAATCTTTTGATTTATAGCCACTCAGAGATTGTTGCAGATTGGAGGAATTTTATCCCCTCTCTCTCCCACTCGCACACATATATGCTGTCACACACATAGGGTCTCTCTCTCATTCACATATATGCTGTCACATACACAGGCTCTGTCTGTCTCATATAAACTCTCATGCACAGGCTCTCTTACATAAATATACAGGCTTTCTTATGCTTTCTCTCCTTATTAGGTAAGAATCTGCATTCTGCTTGTGTGACTGAGGTTAGTGGTTCTGTTAGCCACATGTAGTGTCTTTATAGGGATCTATAGCAATTTGGCTTACTCTGTTTTTATAATAGGTGGTGTACTGGTGTTCTAGGGCCTGGTGTTATATTTGCAGTGTGCTGCCTTTTCAAAGGAAGGGTTGTTGCTGTTTAAATGCTGTTTTGGTAAAGCAAGTTTGCTACATAGATTCTCAATGTCTTTTGTGCAGTATTTTGTGTTGTTTCACAAAGTGTCTGCAGTGCATGGAGTTTGTGTTGTTGTTTCTGAGGTGATACCAGAATTTGAATACATTTTGTGGATGGTGAGTTGTAAGTGGAAACGTCCTAGCTCAGCTCTGCGCCAATTGTTAAGGGAATTTCTGTTAACACATATTTTGTGTTACAGAACTGGAGATAAAAAGTCTATATTTAAATTCTGTGCATCTTATATAGACCCTAGACTTCACTCCCATATAGAAGAATTGGTTGAATGATGCTATCAAATAATTTTAATGGTAGTTTCACTGGGTAGCTGAATTGGGCTAGGGATTTCGTTATTACATAGTAGGCCACTGGGACTGTTTCTTGTAGAGTGTTTCTTGTAGAGTGTTTTATAGTAAATTTAAACATACAGAAACATAGCAATGACGTCTGAAAAGGACCAAATAGTCCATCCAGTCTGCCCAGCAAGCTTATGATAGTATCTGCTAGGGATGTGAATCATTTTAGGACGATTAAAATTATCGTCCGATAATTTTAATATCTTCTTAAACCGTTATGGAACACAATACAATAGAGATTCTAACGATTTATCGTTATAAATCGTTAGAATCATGAGCCGGCACACTAAAACCCCCTAAAACCCACCCCCGACCCTTTAAATTAAATCCCCCACCCTCCCGAACCCCCCCCCAAATGACTTAAATAACCTGCGGGTCCAGCGGCGGTCCGGAACGGCAGCGGTCCGGAACGGGCTCCTGCTACTGAATCTTGTTGTCTTCAGCCGGCGCCATTTTCCAAAATGGCGCCGAAAAATGGCGGCGGCCATAGACGAACACGATTGGACGGCAGGAGGTCCTTCCGGACCCCCGCTGGACTTTTGGCAAGTCTTGTGGGGGTCAGGAGGCCCCCCCCAAGCTGACCAAAAGTTCCTGGAGGTCCAGCGGGGGTCAGGGAGCGATTTCCCGCCGCGAATCGTTTTCGTACGGAAAATGGCGCCAGCAGGAGATCGACTGCAGGAGGTCGTTCAGCGAGGCGCCGGAACCCTCGCTGAACGACCTCCTGCAGTCGATCTCCTGCCGGCGCCATTTTCCATACGGAAAATGGCGCCGGCCATACACGTATGGCCGGCGCCATTTTCCGTACGAAAACGATTCGCGGCGGGAAATCGCTCCCTGACCCCCGCTGGACCTCCAGGAACTTTTGGCCAGCTTGGGGGGGGCCTCCTGACCCCCACAAGACTTGCCAAAAGTCCAGCGGGGGTCCAGAAGGACCTCCTGCCGTCCAATCGTGTTCGTCTATGGCCGCCGCCATTTTTCGGCGCCATTTTGGAAAATGGCGCCGGCTGAAGACAACAAGATTCAGTAGCAGGAGCCCGTTCCGGACCGCTGCCGTTCCGGACCGCCACTGGACCCGAAGGTTATTTAAGTCATTTGGGGGGGGATTTAATTTAAAGGGTCGGGGGTGGGTTTTAGGGGGTTTTAATGTGCCGGTTTTGCGATTTTACGTTTTTTCGATTTTTCACGATTTTTCACGATATTTTACCCCCCCAAACGGCAACAATACGATTCCCTCCCCCTCCCAGCCGAAATCGATCGTTAAGACGATCGAGGACACGATTCACATCTCTAGTATCTGCCATGCTGTGCAGGTAACCCCCATGCTTATCAGTTTCCCAGACTGTAAAAGTCAGGGCCTTTGTTGGTTGCTGTCTGAGTCCAATTCCCCGTTATCTCTTGCTGTTGAAGCAGAAAGAAATGTTGGTGTTGTATCAAAAGTATTGGTTAAGGGAAGTAATAGCCGCATCATCAAGTTACCCCCATGCCTATTTGTTTCCCCAGACTGTAAAAGTCAGGGTCCCTGTTGATTGCTGTCTGAATCCAATTCCCTTTTTTCTCTTTTCCCCCTACCATTGAAGCAGAGAGCAATGATGGAGTTGTATCAACAGTATGAAGACTTATTGGTTAAGGGCAGTAACCGCAGCACAGGGAGTAATGCTGTGGGGGTGGGCATGATGTATGGTAATGTCACTTTGGCTTCCCCCTATATACCTAGTTTGCCCACATGCTTTACCCCTCCCCCCATATAATTTTTTCTAGAGATGCCACTGTTAACCATTAGACTATTCATCCATTCCATATCATGTTTTTAACTTATGTTTTTGTATTAAACTCTTTGAGGTCCATATTCGGTCACTGTCTGGTTAGCAAAATTAGCTGGCTAAGCTTAACTGGCTAACTTTGGAGGTATATTCATTAGTGCAGCCACCTTATTGAATATAGCCAGCTATCTTAAATTTAACCGGATAACTTTATCCAGCCAACTTTCGGATAGCTCAGTGTTACAAGCAGACTTTCTTAACTGAATATCTGGCTAACGTATCTCCTCCCTGAAAAGCCCCTAGAACATGCCTAAGTTACCCAGCTACATAAGATAAGAGATCTGGCTAAAATTTAGTTGGATGTGCCCAAATATTCATTTAGATGGATAACTTGTGAGTTATCTGCCGAAATGCCTCTGAATATGGGCCTCTTATTTTTAGGTGAAAATGGGGTTGCGGTCTTGGTGATGAAACCAAATCCCCTAAGTATAAGATTGTTTCCTATGGAAATTGCTTTTGACTTAAGTTGTTTCAACATAAAACTAGGGTGTGCGGGACAAAAAATGTTTTGTTTTGTTTTCAGGAGGTTTTTCCCCATAAATTTTGTTTTGTTTAATGTCTAATTTGTTTCTCTTGTTTAAAAAGAACATTAAAAAAAAAGGAAAAAAAAAAGGTAACGGGGCCTCCCAAGGCCTCCCAACCCCACCTCCCATCCCTCCCACCCGGAAAAATGTCAGGGCTAGGATTTCTCCTGGCCCCCATTTAATCCGGTCCGGGGAGATCCACTAACAAGGCCCAGGCCAAGGCCAAAGCCTCGACCTTGCATAGGCCGAAGCTGTGGTAGGTTGCTGCAACCTTGACCTAGGCTCTACACAAGGCCAAGGCTTAGAGGCCTAGTCCCGATACCTCGGCCTACACCTGACTCTGGGGTCTAAGCCAGATGCCTGGGCCTTAGCCTAGGCCTCGGCCAGTTAGCGAATCCTGGGCCCAAGCCTTCCAGGGCATAGCCTGGAGGCTGAGTCCTGATGCCTGGGCATCAGCCAATACCAGAGTCCGGGCCCAAGCCCAATGCTGGGGCACTTTCCGGGGGCCAGGTCCTAATATCTGAACCTCGGAGCTCAGGCCCAGGCCCAATGCCAGAGCCTGTTCTGGAGGCCAGATCCTGATGCCTTGGCCCAGACCCAGGCCCAATGCCAGGGCCCAGCCCAGAGGCCAGATCCCAATGCCTGGGTCTTGGCATAGGCATGAGCATAGGCCTTGGCCCAAAGCCATGCCCCAAGGCAGGAATGCTGGCCAGTAGGTCCGATTCTTGTCTTTTTTTCTTCAGCAAATGTTAGCCTCTTCTGAAGAGAATGTGCCAGAGTTAATTTACTCTGGTGCATCCCCAGTGGACGCCATCATTTGCCGAAGAAAGAAGACAAGAAGAGGACTTACTGGCCAATGCACCAGCCTCAAGGCCAGAGCTTGACCCTGGGCTGGACCCTGCTGATAGCCTGGACCCGAGCTCCAGCCTACACCAAGGGCCAGGCAATGGGACCCGGCCTCCAGTCTACACCTAGATATTGTGCCTGGGTCTGGTTTGAGGCCCAGGTATCGGGACCTGGCCTCCAGACCATGCCCAGATGTCAAACCTGGGCCTGAACTCTGGTCTAGGCCCAGGCCCAGCACTCAGGACCCAACCTGGCTGCAGCTTCATACACCCACAGATCAGGTAAATAATTTTTAGAGTGGGCCTTGGCCTTTCCTCGAGTCTCTACCAAGGGCCACCAATCAGGTAAGTAATTTTTAGGGGGGGCCTGGGCCTTTCCTTGGGTCTTGGCCAAGGCAGCGGCATAAGCATGCCCTAGGCCAAGCCCCCAGCATCTCATTCGGGCCTTGGCAAGGCAAAGCCCTAGGTATAGGCCCAAGCAGAAGTTTTAACCAAATTAAACAAATAAGATTCATTTAATTCAGGGGCCCCTCAATTCATTTCAAGGCCCCTCAAATGAAACAAATTGGCCCTTGTTTGTTGTTTGCTAATTCAGTTAAAACAAATACATACCTATTTAAAACACAATTTTCAGGACCAACCGTAACCTAAAGTGAAGGACTTCCTGTATGCTTTGGATTTAGAGATGTGGTTTGTTTTTCGCCCGAAATAGGAAATTACCCAAAATTTCCTATTTCATTTTTGTTTCGGAGGCCCCGAAACCCGAAAAGAATTTTCCCCGAATTTCGGGGAAATTTCGTTTTTCGGGTTTGCCTGGGGAGAGGGGCACAAATTTTTTTTTTTAATTAAAAACCACCCCAAACATTTACATTAACTATAATACAACACCCCCCCCCCTGATCCCGATCCCTCCCCAAGACTTACGAAGTACATCCCTGGTGGTCCAGCGGGGTCCCGGGTTCCATTTGCCCTCCGTGCCCGTGCTACTTCAAGCCGTGCTCTTTAAAATGGTGCTGCATAGCCACTGAACTACCATGTCACAGGGGCTACCGGCGCCATTGGTCAGCCCCTGTCACATGGCCATCGGCGCCATCTTGTGCTCCTGTCATGTGACTGGAGCTGACCAATGGCGCAGAAAGCCTCTGTGACATAGTATGGGCAAAGGCTATCGGCGCCATTTTGATTACTGGCAGCCGACAACGAAATCGCTCCCGGACCCCCGCTGGACCCCCAGGGATTATTGGCAAGCCTTGGGGGGGTCAGGAGCCCCCTCCAGGGATGTACTTCGTAAGTCTTGGGGAGGGATCGGGATGGGGGGGGTAGTGTATGTATGTAAAAAAATGATTTTAAATGCTTGGGGTGGGGTTTTTTTAAGCTTCCTTTGCCGTTTCGTTTTTTGGCCCGGTTTCGGGTTTCCTCGTTTCGTTTTTCAAAAAAACGGAATGAGGAAACCCGAAATTTACCACGAAGTATCCGAGTCAAAAAACGACCCGGCAGAAAAAAACGAAGCACATCTCTGGATATGGCCACATGTACCACCAGCTTGTGAATTTACTTCATAGCAGACTTGTGCTTTGAAGTTTTGTAAGTCACTAAGAAGTTAAGATGGTAAAGGAAAAGGGAGTCATTAAAATGCAGTGGCATAGCCAGAACTGATTTTTTGGGTGGGCCCAAGGTAAACATGGGTGGGCCATAGACATACAGTTCTGAGCCCTGTTAGTTGTAATCTTTTCAATTAATAATACCTTAGTATGCACGCTACAATGAGTTTCTAAGTAGTTTGCAAAAGTCGTTATGCATCATGATTGAAACTTTAAAAAATATTTTAACTCAGTAATTTCAAGCACTTACCAATATTAAAAATTTCTTATTAATCTGCATTAATTTATTTTATATTTATTGAAGTTTATAAATATACAAAAATATGTTACAAACAAAGAACATATAATACATATCAGATCCTATCAATCATATAATAAGACAAATATCAAAGTATTCTTTCATGAATCCTCTTTCCAGAAAGGCAGAGATCTTCACAACTACATTAAAACTGCAATAATCATAAGAATGGGTGCAGAATAGAACTAGGACACATTACAACCTAACATGAAAAACAAATATATTCAAATTCTGGTGTCACTTCAGCAGAAAATCTCCCTTCACTACTAAACACCTTCCCTTGCAAAAAAAAAAAAAAAAAAGACACTTAGAACAATCCCAGCACTGATGCTTATGACTCAAATAACAGAAACCTTGTGAAAAAGCAGCAATGCAAATACTACACCAGGCCCTAGAACATTAATACATCACCTGTTGGGGTACTAGAAGAAGCCAGACTGCTACAAATCCTTACAGAGAAACCACATGCAGAAGAAGCACTGCACCTCAGTCACAAACAGGCAGAACACAGACCAACCCTTACCTAACCCAGAAATAAGGGACTACAAATTAGAAATAGAAACATGCAGATAAAACCAAAATAGAAAGCCTGAGAAACCAGACTTTGAACAGTGGAACTCTAAAAAATATATAAGAAATACGTCACATTCCCAAAGATGGCATATTCAAATTGATAAAAATTCAAAATATATATATATTTTTACCTTTGTTGTCTTATCATTTTAGTTTTCTAATCAGTTGGTCCAGGTCTCTATTTTTCACTTTCCAGTTGTTAGTCTTTTCCTAATTCCTTCTCCAAAGTAACTCTCCTTTCTGTTTCTTCTCTTTCCTCCTATCTTCTTCCCTTCCTCACTCATACATACACAAAGGTGCATGCTTTCTCTCATAGACTCCCTCACATACACAAGCTCTCACATACTCTCATACACTCACACACACACACACACACACACACACACACCCAAGTCTCACTCTCACATGTTCTCCCACACATACAAGCTCACTCTCTCTCAAACCCAGGCTCCCATTCTCACACAGAAATACCTAGGTTCCCATTCTCTCACACACAAACACTCAGGCTCCTATTCTCTCACACAAACATCCACACTCAGGCTCCCATTCTTAAACACGCACATAACCCAGGCTCTCATTCTTACACACAACCCAGGCTTAATTCACATATACACACACACACACACATACAAACACACCCAGGCTCTCATACACAGAAACACACACACACCGGGCCTCACCGCCAAACCTCTTCTTCCACTACAGCAGGGATGGACTCTCACAGTGGCCTTGCTTTGGTGGGCCTTCTTTGCTGCCATGGGGATGGGCTCCCACAGCAGCCTTGCTTCGGTAGGCCCTCTACTTCATCGGCTGCTGCAGGGATGGGATCTGTGGCAGCCATTCTTCAGGCCTCTTCTGATGTTGGTCAGCCCTGATTGGGTGGGCCTAAGCCCAAAGTGGGTAGGCAACAGTGCACTCATAGCTGCGCCACTGCTACAATGTACTGACTCCTGAGAGAAAGGCAGTTAAAAATGATTAACTGCACTTTAGTAAATCAGAAAAACTGATAGATAGTTAATGGATAGAAGATAAGACACAGTGACAAATCTTTTCTTTTTTTGCAATTTGTTCCATAAATACTTAGCTAAATATTTCAGAGGTGAAAAACAGACAAGTTACTTTGAAAGTTAAAAGCCTCCTCCTGTGCCAGATGAGGACAGAGAAGCAAACACCATTTTCCTCTGTCATTTTGATTCTTTCATATGTATCAATCAACTTCCAAAAATTATATAAGGCTTCATGCAGCATGTATAAATCTCTAGATGTAATTCTCTCAGCAAATAGCACACATGAAAGATGTCAGCTATTAAAATGAACTCCAGCTCTCTCTCTCTCTCGCTCTTTGACGTGCTACTCAGTTTTCCCAGCATAGCATGGAACAAGAGGTAATCATAAGTTCATCTGTCAGGGTTACAGTAAGTACATAGAGTAAAATATTCCTGTACCATCAGGACTAGAAGCTGGAAATATGTGAGCTGTTCTTGGAAACATCTCATGATTGCATGCAGGTCTGAAAGTAGGGCTATCCTTTATGGCCAGAGTTTTTGTTCCACTGTGCACAGCCATGGATGGCACTCACTCCTAACTCCAACCAATATTAAGACAGCATTTGAAGGTGCTAAACTGAAGTTTTACTTTCTCATAGTGCCACCTTCTGTTCACTGTTAATTTGTGTGACCCGAAGTAGGAAATGAAAGAAAATTTGTTAAGTTCACCTAAAATTGGTTAATAGTCATTAAGAAGGGGGATATAGACTAAAATGTTTCACATTTACTTTTTTTTTTTTTTTTTTTAGGAAAAACTATGTGCTAAGCCCTATCTGCAAAAAATAAATAAAGAAAAAAATGGTAAAAACAAAAGGCAGAGCAACCAAAAACTGATCTAATTGACTTGCAACATGGGTACATCGCTACCCTCACAAACCTATTCTATGTAAACTAATTGGTAGGCATTATACATGGAAATTTAACGAAAAAATTTAGCTACTTGGTTTTAATTATGAAGATTCCTCAAAGGGACACCAGTACTTCAAGGAACAATAAATAATTTATAAGCCATGCTGTTGAGTCAGTGCCATTAATATTTCATCTATTTGCTGCATTGATCTTGTTCTTTATTTACAAGGGCATTTGTACAAATTCATGACTTTTATGTTCTTTTGGAGTAAACTGATCTTGAGCCTTATGATGGAATAGGCAGCAGGAGCAGATGTATTCTATCTAGCAAGACCCATGATATTATGTCCTTGGTTAATAAGCCTTGTCAGAAGTAATAAGAGAAAGGGGGGAAAGTTGCTGCACAAAACAGAGGTAATTGTTTTTCATGTTATTGTGGGCTAAACTCTTCCCAAGTCACCATTGTTGAAACTGCGGAAATACAAAACTGGTACCATTAGACTTTTAACCATGCCACAGTGTCCAAGTATTCTGCGTCACCCATTCCACACAGGGGCCTGGATGAAATATTCTGCTTAGAAAGATCTTTCCCCTAAATGCTAAAAGGTCATGCATATTTTTAGAAAGTCCCCCTCCCCCTTGGATTTTCCAGAGACAGAACTGATAGTTGCCATAGGCACCCCTTTGACTGGATTAATAAGATCTGCACATTGTCAATGGACTGTTCACAGCCCATGCTGTGTTCTCTCTCCATAAGACATCTCTGGCCATCAACAGCTCATGGTCTGAATCTGATGATGCCTGGAGCAGGAGGAGAGCCTGACTGGAAAATTCTGATAAAACAGAGCAGTAATGGAGAAGGAAACCAAAAATATGATTCTAAACAGAAAACACGGACCAGGGAGCCTGATCCTCTCAATTTTACAAAGTTACTTTGAGTGATGAACAGATCCTTTTAGTACAGAGTCTCTGCCTGCTAAGGGCAAACCCTAATTGTGCCCCGCCACAGCAACTGCATTGATAACACTTGCACTCTGTGGTCACAGCAGAAAGGATTAAGCCTATCTTAAGTAGCAATAACTTGAGCTATTATATGGTCACAGCGGCATCTGTAGTATGTTTCATTTTTGGTAGCATTTTGCTGTGTATTTCATGTTGTGACTGTACACGTGAAGCCTCACTCCAGACTCAATTTGTCATGGTGTTTTTAAGATTGGTACTGTGCTCCGAGGCAATTGCATCAGATGTCTTAGTAATAAAATAAAGTAAAACCAACTTCATACAATAGCAGAGGAAAATGCAATACCAAATGGAATTTTTAATGATTAAACGGATCAATGCTTCATAGTGTGTTAGTGAACGCAAATGAAATACTTAGGTTACAGGCTACAGCTGTTAAAAGAATAGGATATCAAACTTTGGGCCTTATTCCAAAATGGCTGTTCCCCATTTTCTACCTTAGAAAACAATCTTTATTAAATAAGGCCCTTTTTGTACTGCACACTTTGAAATTCATAGTTTCTGTCCAAAGTGATTAATATGTTTTTTTTCCGTGCATGCCAATAAGAGAAAGGAGGATGCATGAGACAGCAATCTGGCTGGAAAATCTGACATTCATGTTTCCTATTAAATGCAACCAGCATTCCTTGTCTGTTAAAGATTTTTCTGACAACATTATTGCATTACTGAATCTAATTCTTAATTACGCAATGCAATTAGTGAGGAGCCCTCCTTGATTAGCAAGTCGGCTGGAAATCCATAGGCTAGGGACAATGTGTCACACTGATATCAGCAATACAGGGTAAGTGGCAGGCAAAGAACCTGATAATTTTTCACGGAAATTATCACAGATTATGGCTCCTTACCATACTCTGGGAAGGTTATTTTAGTGAACTGTGCAGCTGGCATGCAGATGGCATTAGCTAATTTGTTCAGCTTTAAAATGTAAAATATCATTCATTAATAGTTGAATTATTAATGATCCAAAACAAACCAAATAAAGTGAGTCAGCAATACACCAGGAGCCATGTAAGATGATAAACCCTGAATTGGGTCTGGGATTCAGATACTGTAATCAGTTTCCTTAAATGTGAACAGCTTTCCAAAAAGTAGGTGCATCTTTCTAACAGATGGAAAGTTTAAAAATAAATATCATACAAGTTGATATGTCTATTTATAGTATCAATGTACATCCATAGCAAGCAAATTCTCCTAAAATGAGATACAGCCATTGCATGCATACAGACTTACACATAAAGATTAGACACGAGTTAAATGTCAAATATTCACAGAGAGGATTTTCTTTTTATTTAAAATCTGTTTTGCATATTCTGAAGACTTTCTGATTCCTCAGTGATATTTCTACTGCATTTTCTACTAGAACAGTGTTATATCTGTGGACCCTTGAGCAGAGGCAGGATTGGTTTCCTGCAGAGAGGAGCTCTGCAGGTTCCCAGGCATAGCAGAGACTGGTCAGAACCTTCACCTATACCAGCCTACATTCCCCTCAGGTTGAGCTTTTGGGTGCCGAGACCAGCAGGATTTAGATGGGGTCTCTGCTGAAGGCAGGGGAGAAGATCTGTGGTAAGCTGGGTTGTAGGCAGGTGGCAGTCAGTCGTATCCGAGGTCCAGGCCAAGGTCAAAACCAGGTATCTGTCTGAGGGAGGAAAGGAGGGATGGATAGGCAGGGCAGGCAGGCGAGGATAAGAACAGGCAACAAAATTTACATTTTCTTAAATATTATTTATTCATTAAGCAAAAATGTCTACACTTAATTCTATTTTCCAATCTTCAAAGTAAAAGTCTCCCAAATTGAGGTTAGCTAAAGATTTGGTTGCTGTGAATCCTGTTTTCTTAACCACGGATATGTGAATAATTAACATCAAACATGAACAAGGTGGATATTGGCCTGGTTCAAGGTTGATGGAAAAATCAGATTGGTCAGATCTAAGAGAAAATCTGTCCAATTGCAGATTAGAACTAGAATGTGTCCTTATCCATGAACAGAGGAAGGGAAGAGAGGGGTACCACAACATTCACATTCCAATAAAACTCATTTTGTTCAACAGTTGGATCATAAACATTTAACATTGTAAAATTAAATGAATACAGAGAACACTGCAAGGAAATAAAGTGACTTTCAAGATCAGAACAAGCCTTATGAATTACAATGGGCGTAGCCTTAATAAGAACATAAAAACCACCATTCTGGGTCAGACCAAGGATCCATCAAGCCTTGTATCCTGTTCCTAATAGTGGCCAATCTAGGTCACAAGTAGCTGATAGGAAACCAAAGAGTAGATAGGTGCCCAGGGGTAAGCAGTGCCAAGAGTAGATAGATGCCCAGGTGTAAGGAATGTTTTTCCCAAGTCTACCTGGTTAATAATGGTTTATGGACTTTTCCTCCAGGAAATTGTCCAAACATTTCTGAAACCCAGTAACTGCATTTACAGCATCCTCTGGCAATGAATCCTAATGAATTGTGCGTTGAGTGAAAAAATACTTTTTCTGATTTGTTTTAAATGTGCTGCTTAGTAACTTAATGCCTTCTACTTTTACTATCTTTTGAAAGAATAAACAATTGGTTCGCATTTACCTGTTCTACTCCAATCTTTATTTTATAGACCTCTATCATATTTTCAAGCTGAAGAGCCCTAGCCTCTTTAGGCTTTCCACATGGAGGAGCTTTTTCATTCCCTTTATCATTTTGGTAGCTCTTCTCTGTTCCTTTTCCAGTTCTATTATTTCTTTTTTTGTGATGCGACAATCAGAATTGCACAGGATGGTCCCGAGCGCTGATGGGTAGCTGCAGTTCTTCCACAAGGACTCTGGTAATGAAGTTCCCCCCTGCCCCTGAATCCACTAAAGCAAGTAAGGGGAACTCCCCTCCGTCCTTCAGAATGGTTACCGGGAGAGTCAGTTGTGGGGAGGCGTGGGTGTAGCCTAGAAGCATTTCCCCTCCGGCAACTAGGCTGGTTCGTTTCCCGGCTTCTGGGGGTATGTGTTCACAACATGTCTTCTGCCGGCACAGAGAAAACACAGCCCCAGACGGCGCCGGCGAAGTTTCTCTTTGGCCAAGATGTGGGTTCTTCCCAGCTGCATGGGCTCATCGGCTTGTCAAGGAGAAGATGCCTCCATGGTGGCAGTGAGAAGAGGTTGAGAGAAGGCATGTGCCAAAGGCAGGAGCCTGCACAAGGGACGCAACTCCCGAGTGCGTTGCTGAAGACTTCTATCAATTCTCCCTGCGAGGTCAATCAAGGCGTCGAGTGACTCTGGTAACTCCCTCGCTGCAAGCTCAATCTTGATACATGGTGACAAACCCTCAAGGAAGATTGCCTGCAAGCCGTTTTCACAACAATTTAACTCCGAGGACAGGGTGCGAAACTCAATGGCGTAGTCTATCAAGGGCCAGGCGCCCAGGCGGAGATGAAGCAGATCCGAGCTTAATGTGGTTGATCGCCCAGGATCCTTGAATGCCTGCCTGAAAGTTTGCAAAAAAAAGTTGGATGTCCTGGAGCATTGGGTCAGCTCGTTCCCGTAAGGGTTATGTCCAGTCAAGTGCCTTGCCATCCAGTAGAGAGATGATAAAGGTAGTTATGATGGCATCGGTGGCAAACTGGGCTGGTTATAAAGAAAAGTGCATCAGACACTGAATTTAAAAATCCCCGACAAAGTTTGGGGTCCCTGGCGTACCCGGGTGGTACCGGCAGACGCAGAGGAGCGGGCACCATCATCTGAGCTGGGGATGTTGGGACGGGTTGGGCCATGGCCCTCGTTAGGGCATCGAGGCGTGCATTAAGGCGATCCATGGTAGCTACAACCACCTCAAGGCGTTGCTGCTGCTGCTGAAGTTTCTGGGCTAACCCAGGAATGGCCCGGAGTCTGGAAAGGTCCGCAGAGTCCATGGCCTTGCAAACTGTTGACTGTTGCCAGCCGAGGTGTGGACCCTAGGCCAAGGCAAGGTTAGCACTACCTACGAGGATGACCCGCAGGTCCTCGCCATCAGTGGGCGGAACTGGAGGTGCAGGAACCGGAAAGACCCTCACCTGAATGGATGGAGTCCAAAATCGTACTGAGGTCAGGGACAGGCAGAGTCCAGGTACGATCCGAGGTCAGAGGCAGGTGGCAAGCAGACAGAGTCCGGGTACAATGCAAGGTCAGGGACAGGCAGCAGGCAGGCAGAGTCCAGGTACAATTCAAGGTCAGAGACAGGTGGCAGGCAGGCAGAGTACGGGTACAATCCAAGATCAGAGACAGGCAGCGGGCAGGCAGAGTATGGGTACAATCCAAGGTCGGAGCACAGACAGGAAACAGAAGAATGCACAGCGGCAGCTACTCGCAGAGGAGACCTGCGGCAAGGCAAAGCAGACTGCCAGGGCCCAGGGTTATTAGGAGTGTTGGACCTGGCGTCATTTCCCGGGACTGGGGCACTTCCTGGTCTCGGGACTGGGGCACTTCCTGGTCCCGGAAGTGCCCCGGGTCCCTTTAAGAGGCGGGGCGAACATCGGGAAGCCCGCCTGCGTCTGCGTCCATCCTCGTCGGAGCTCCGAGCGAGGGAGGTGACCCAGGCGAGTCGCCGAGGAATCGCTGCAGAGGGATCGGAGGCACAGGAAAGTGTTGCAGGTCGCATGGCTGTGCAGCCGACCTGTGCAACACATCTGTCAGAAGCATCTTTGCTCACTAATATGTCCTTGTTAAAGACATGGGCCCCTCCAGGCCTGTTTCTGAAGCAGTGCTGATATCAAAGTGCTCACATAGCAGGCCTTCACTTACGTCCTTCTGGGAAGCATATGTCAAGTATTGTGGCAATCCTAAACTTCTCACAGGTCATTGCAAGCTAGATCTCATGGGAAGTGCACACGACCATGTACATCTAGCCCTGCTACACCTAGATGAGCAAACAGACAACGTTAATGTACAGATGGTGAAGGTCTTGGCCCTTGGGCTGTCATATTGGTTATGTTAGCTGCTTGGATGCTGATCTGACTATTTGATGGCTGCATTGGGAATAGGATGGATGCAGGCCCATGTGACACTATGGCCCCGATGTACATGTGGATATATTCAGATGCACACGGATGTCAGCCAGGGAATCAGTCTGTAACATCTCGATTCTGTGAGTAATGATTGTAACTATCAACTTGTATCTTCAGGCTGTGCTTTTAAGCAGTTGAGCTACTTGTTTTTCTATGACTTATAAAGCACTTGCCTCCATGTCCTAGACCCTGCTGGAGTTCCATCATCCCTATGAACATAAGAACATAAGAACATGCCATACTGGGTTAGACCAAGGGTCCATCAAGCCCAGCATCCTGTTTCCAACAGTGGCCAATCCAGGCCATAAGAACCTGGCAAGAACCCAAAAACTAAGTCTGTTCCATTTTACTGTTGCTAGTAATAGCAGTGGCTATTTTCTAAGTCAACTTAATTAATAGGAGGTAATGGACTTCTCCTCCAAGAACTTATCCAATCCTTTTCTAAACACAACTACACTAACTGCACTAACCACATCTTCTGGCAACAAATTCCAGAGTTTAATTGTGTGTTGAGTGAAAATGAAATTTCTCAAATTAATTTTAAATGTGCCACATACTAACTTCCTGGAGTCTTTCTATTATCCGAAAGAGTAAATAACCGATTCACATTTACCTGTTCTAGACCTCTCGTGATTTTAATCACCTCTATCATATACTCCCTCAGCTGTCTCTTCTCCAAGCTGAAAAGTCCTAACCTCTTTAGTCTTTCCTCATAGGGGATCTGTTCCATTCCCTTTATCATTTTGGTCGACCTTGTCTGTACCTTCTCCATCGCAATTATATCTTTTTTGAGATTCAGTATTCAAGGTGCGGTTTCACCATGGAGTGATACAGAGGCATTATGACATTTTCCGTTTTATTTACCATTCCCTTTCTAATAATTCCCAACATTCTGTTTGCTTTTTTGACTGCCTCAGCACACTGAACCGATGATTTCAATGTATTATCCACTATGATGCCTAGATCTCTATGTTGGGTGGTAGCTCCTAATATGGAACCTAACATTCTGTAACTATAGCATGGGTTATTTTCCCTATATGCATCACCTTGCACTTATCCATATTAAATTTCATCTGCCATTTCAATGTCCAATTTTTCAGTCTCACAAGGTCTTCCTGCAATTTATCACAATCTGCTTGTGATTTAACTACTCTGAAACAATTTTGTATCATCTGCAAATTTGATTACCTCACTCGTCATATTTCTTTCCAGATCATTTATAAATATATTGAAAAATATGGACTTTTGGCAAGTCTTGTGGGAGTCAGGAGGCCCCCCCCAAGCTGGCCAAAAGTCCCTGGGGGTCCAGCGGGGGTTCGGGGGCGATCTCCAGCAGGCGTGATGTCGGGAGCCAGGAAACAAAATGGTGCCGGCGCTACCTTTGCCCTGTCACATGATAAGGGCAAAGGGCCACCGGCGCTATTTCTCAACGCAGCCGTGGCCAGAGAGAGAGAGGGAGATCGCGTCGGGACACCCCCCCCCCCCCCCACTGGACCCCAGGTAATTTAAAAATTTTGAGGGGGTTCGGGAGGGTGGGGGATTTCTCTTAAAGGTTCAGGGTGGGTTTTAGGGTTTTTTTGGTGTGCCGGTTTTCCCGCCCTCCCCCGATTTACGATTTTTTAATGATTTAAAAAAAAAAAAAAAACACGACGATAAGATTTCCCTCCCCCCCAGCCAAAATCGATCGTTAAGACGATCGATCACACGATTCATACCTCTATTAGCCACCCTCCAGTCTTCAGGTACAATGGATGATTTTAATGATAGGTTACAAATTTTACTAATAGGTCTGAAATTTCATTTTTTAGTTCCTTCAGAACCCTGGTGTGTATACCATCCAGTCCAGGTGATTTACTACTCTTCAGTTTGTCAATCAGGTCTACCACATCTTCTAGGTTCACCGTGATTTGGTTCAGTCCATCTGAATCATTACCCATGAAAACCTTCTCCGGTATGGGTACCTCCCCAACATCCTCTTCAGTAAACACCGAAGCAAAGAAATCATTTAATCATTCCGCGATGGCCTTATCTTCTTTAAGTGCCCCTTTAATCCCTCAATCATCTAATGGTCCAACTGGCTCCCTCTCAGGCTATCTGCTTCGGATATATTTTTTAAAGTTTTTACTGTGAGTTTTTGTCTCTACGGCCAGCTTCTTTTCAAATTCTCTCTTAGCCTCTCTTGCCAATCCTTATGCATTATCCTATTTTCTTCTGTTGGATCCTTCTTCCAATTTTTGAATGAAGATCTTTTGGCTAAAATAGCTTCTTTCACCTCACCTTTTAACCATGCCAGTAATCTTTTTGCCTTCTTTCCACATTTCTTAATGTGTGGAATACATCTGGACTATGCTTCTAGGGTGTCATTTTTTAACAATGACCACGCCTCTTGCACACTTTTTACCTTTGTAGCTGCTCCTTTCAGTTTTTTCCTATTTTTCTCATTTTATCAAAGTTTCCCTTTTGAAAGTTTAGCACGAGAGCCATAGATTTGCTCACTGTCCCCCTTCCAGTCATTAATTCAAATTTGATCATATTATGATCACTATTGCCAAGCTGCCCCACCACCTTTACCTCTCTCACCAAATCTAAAATTGATTCACTCTCTCGTCGGTTCCTGAACCAATTGCTCCATAAAAATATCATTTATTCCATCCAGGAACTTTATCTCTCTAGCATGTCCTAATGATACATTTACCCAGTCAATACTGGGGTAATTGAAATCTCCCATTATTACCGCACTACCAATTTGGTTAGCTTCCCTAATTTCTCTTAGCATTTCACTGTCCATCTCACTATATTGACCAGGTGGACGGTAGTATACTCCTATCACTATAGTCTTCCCCAAAACACAAGGGATTTCTACCCATAAAGATTTGATAGTGCATTTAGTCTCATGCAAGATGTTTATCCTGTTGGACTCTCTGCCATCCCGGACATAAAGCGCTACACCGCCGCCCGGCTGCTTCTCTCTGTCCTTGCGATATAGCACTGTCTAGTATAGCACTATCCATTGGTTGTCCTCCTTCCACCATGTCTCTGAGATGTCAATTAAGTCTATGTCATCATTCACTGCTAGACATTCTAATTCTCCCATCTTACTTCTTAGACTTCTGTCATTAGTATACAAACATTTCAAAGTTTGTTTTTTGTTTTTATTTTCATTCTACTTTTTAATTGATAGGGATAAGTTGGCAGAGAACGGTACAAAGGATCTCTACACATTCCCTCAACCAAAGCATCACGCTACACAGCCACCAAAGAATGAGCATTCTCGATAGCAGGACCTACCCTTTGGAATTCTATCCCACCGGACCTCAGACTGGAACCCTGCTTACAATTATTTCGGAAAAAACTCAAAATGTGGCTATTCCGCCAAGCTTTCCTATAATCTGTCCGAATTCAGGAACCTTTCAATTTAACTTTCCTCGCTAGACATGTAGCTAATTTCTATTTATTCAATGGTTATTCTCTCCCTTCCTCTTCCTTGTCTCCTTTCCAGATTCCAAGTTTTGCTACACCTTGTTAAATGTAACTTTGCCCCCAGTTAAAGTCCTCTTGTTAATCAGTTGTTAATGTTTGTTAACCCCTAGGTTCCTTATAAACTGATCTGATATGATCCATGTCATGAAGGTCGTTATATAAAATAATTAAATAAATAAATAAATAAATAAATAAATAAACAAATAAATAAATATATAAGTTAGAATGTTTTAGCTCAGGTGAGTTTTTTAGTTACAGGAACTTGGACTACTTTTCTAATTACTGGTCGGGATGCCCTAATTGTAATGCATCATTAGTATCCTTTGAAGATACCTCCCTCCTAACCATGCGCTGCTGACCGACTGTCGGCTTTCCTCTTTGTTCTAGTTTAAAAGCTACTCTATCTCCTTTTTAAAGGTTAGCGCCAGCAGTCTGGTTCCACCCTGGTTAAGGTGGAGCCCATCCCTTTGGAAGAGACTCCCCCTTCCCCAAAAGGTTCCCCAGTTCCTTACAAAACTGAATCCATCTTTCTTGCACCATCATCTCATCCACGCATTGAGACTCCGGAGCTCTGCCAGCCTATGGGAACCTGCATGTGGAACAGGGAGCATTTCAGAGAATAATACCTTGGAGGTTCTAGATTTATGCTTTCTACCTAAGAGCCTAAATTTGGCTTTCAGAACCACCCTCCCACATTTTCCTATGTCGTTGCTGCCCACATGTACCTTGACAGCTGGCTCCTCCCCAGCAGTGTCTAAAATCTAAGTCACGCGTGAAGTCCACCACCTTTGCACCAGGTAGGCATGTTACCAGGTGATCCTCAAGCCCATTGTTGCGACCATTGGTCTGTGACGGCTTGGCCCCGCCTACATCACTCTTCTTGCGGCTTCTTCCACTCACCTTGGACTTCTGGTTGCCACGGCATCTGTCTGCTGTCCTCTCCGGCATCCCCGGACCAGCTTTGATACTGCTTCCCGCCATGCTCCTCCAAGGTACCATAGGGTGCGCACATGGATGCTGCCCTCATCTTTATTTTCTCGTTGGTGCGAACCTCAGGGGCGTCTCCCTGAGATGTCGTCACGCTGCCCGGATATTTAAGCCTACAACTTTTGCTAGCTAATCGAGTTTGCAACTGGAACCTTACGGATGGGATTCGCTCTCCGTACCAAAGCTACTCTGCCACTCCAGCGCATCTGGAACTCTTATTGTTAATGGGGTACCCGCTCCTCAGGGGCCTCTTATGCTTCTTTTAGGTTCTATCAGGAAACCGGTACTCGCTCCTCGAGGGCCCATGTTCCCTGAGTTGCTGCCTGCATCTACAACCCTTTCTACTTGAAGACTTCACTAACAGTTTCCATCTGTGAGTACAACTACCATCTATTCCACAGTACTGCTTCCCTGGAACCAGGTACTCGCTCCTTGAGGGCCTGCCCTCTGTTCTAGTGCCAGACCTCTCGTCTAGTGGAACTGCTGTGTGAGTACAATACCACTGAGTCTCTCTACTCTAAGGGATCAGGTACTCATTCCTCGAGGGCCTTCGCTCCCTATCTCGGAGCTTCTCCTATTCAACCTGGGACTCTGTATGTTTCTCACTGTGTACAAACAGTCTAACTTCAGTTAGTCAGAGTGACTCACTGCTCTCTTGATTAACAAATGTTGGTACCTAATCAAACCAAATCACAATACCTTAACACCTTTTCAAGGTGAGTAACTGAACTGAACTTTTCAACCTTTTTACTTAGGTATATACTGCTCCTAGCTTATTTCTAGCTTCTAGCTATTTTTTTTAATATACAACACTCTAACTTCTGCTTATTAGCTGCCTTACTGACTATTTAAAAATACAAACACACTAAACATACTTCTAAAAAATGAAATTTCCCAAGCAAAAACTTACTGATTGCTTTCAGCCACCAGCAAGATGATCCTCTCCTCTCAGTGCCACTGTCTTGCCAACATGTGAGGGCTAGGTTAAGGTCTAAGGTGTAGCCAAGGCAAGCATGTTATGGCAAGCTATGTACACTGCACTGGCAGTCCTACATGAACACAATTTTGAGACGTGTCTCTTTTGGACTGACAATCACTATGAATACATTAGGCCAGCCACATTTCTTTTGTATTAGGTTTATTTTGTGTCTGCTTTGTCTACTACAGTCTATTGCACCTATTGCTCCATTATCACAACTAGGCCTAAGTGGTTTCTGTTGCACAATGACCCAGACAGAGGACCTGTGAGTAAAAGAAAGAGAGATGAGACAAGCTCAAACCATGCAAGGGGAAGGAGTAGATGAGGACTGACAGGCAAAGTAGCATTTATGATGCTTTGCTGCAGCTGGCTGCCAGTCCGTGTGGTCTCCCCTGTTTCTTCGGGGGGACATGGGGGATCCTCGGGTAGATCTGGAATAACATCTACTGGGATACCATACCATAGAGCCAGATTATGGAATACACAGCAAAGCAGCACTATCTCAGTGACCCTGGGTGAGGCATCCATTAAAGCTCCCCCCATTTTGTCCAAACAACGAAATCTACATTTGAGAACTTCGAAGGGTAGAACATAAGGCCTCTTTGTACTTCATGTCATGTCCACTGGTATGTTGGGAATAGCGACAGGTTTGAGAAGCTTCTAGCTATTTTTATTGTTTGTTTTTAATATACAACACTCTAACTTCTGCTTATTAGCTGCCTTACATACTATTAAAAATAATCTCACTAACTGCAACCATATCCTGAATCTCCTGTGGCAAAAAGAGAATGGCTACATCACTCACACCACCGTGACTTTATGATATTGCTACCAGCTCACAGCATGCTATTACACACTAGAAGCTAAACTATAGTTTGACATCAGCCTTAAAAGGTTATTTTCAAACCCAAACTCGATGCTGCCTTTTACTGGGACTTGCTTATGCTGTGTTAGATCTTCCTGAAAGGAAAACTGCACGTGGGATTCCTACACAATTTGTCCATGTCAAACACAACCAAGTTATTGCTACCCATTTCTAGCACTCCTCTAACACTGAGGCTGTACATCACAGCTGCCATGCATGTTATTGCAGAAAGACATCAACCTGGTGGTACGATTGTGCATGTCCCTGGCTGTTCTGCAGTATGTCCTCCAGAGATACACATTTGTCTGACATAACACAGTGACTAGGATTGGGCCAAAATGCACAGCCTCCAGCTTCAATTGAACTCGTGTACCCCTGTGATTTCCAAGACAAACTGTGGCTGACATCTTGGCTGACAGAGCACTAAGAGGGCACACCTGACCAGGGAGTCCCTGCACTGTGAACACAAACAGGTTTTGGTTGACAAGTGACATTTCAATAGCTCCAAGAGGGAGGATTTGAACAGCCACTTAATTAAAGAAGTTGAAAGATTATGGTGCTCGGTCACACACAGAGATTTGTGGCACGCAACATTAGCAGGCCTCTACAGTATGAAAAGAGAAAGCTGGGCCCTGGCATTATGGCTTGTAGACCCAACTGTGCAAGCTTCTTGTCATGTAACCAATGCAGTCACATCCCCGACAGCCCCCTTGGTCAGTGCTGTTTACTGTAAACACATAGAGGGGCTATAGAAAGAAGCACTGTAAACACAAAGAGGGGCTATAGAAAGAAGCACTGTTCTTACCTATAAGCCAATAGTCACCATAGAGGCCATCTTTAAAATTTTCAAACAGGCTAGATTGCCTAAATATAAAAGAATCATGCGCAGCTCCCCAGTACCTAGCAACCATGTTGAAAATGTGCAGTTGAGTGTCACAGACCACTTCCACATTGATAGAATGCAAGAGCTTTCTGTTGTGGTAGATCTCCTCCCTGCCTCTGGGTAGGATGATGGCTATGTGAGTGCAGTAGGGATGTGCATTTGTTTTGAACGAATGCGCAATCCGCAACGTATAGGTCCCTATTCGTTGCATTCATGGGGTTCTGAAATGTATGGCGAACCCCCACGAATGCAACATATCACTAATGAATAAAACCCCCACACTCCTGACCCCCCCAAGACTTGCCAAAAGTTCCTGGTGGTCCAGCGGAGGTCCTGGAGCGATCTCCTGCACTCGGACTTTCGGCTGCCGGTATTCAAAATGGCGCTGATAGCCTTTGCCCTTACTATGTCACAGGGGCTACCGGTGCCATTGGTCGGCCCCTGTCACATGGTAGGAGCACAAGATGGTGCCAGCCATCCATTGCTCCTACCATGTGATGGTATAGCACTGGACCTTTCCATAACTGGATCCAGATCCCCTCTGAGTTCTTGATATAATTCCATGACAGTCTGAGAGCTCAGGCGATACCTCTTGACCACATGTTGCTCTGGCATCTTCAGCAATGTGGTTCGTGGATGAAAGATGTGCTCCCTGAACTGCCTGCATGCCCTCCTGCATGGCAAACCCTGCCGTGGGCCAGGGCGCTCCACGGGCAGGGCTTGCATCTCTGGCTCCCTTGTAAGTACTTCCCTAGGAGGCATTTGAAACTTTCTTGCCTGTTGTAGTAGTTGTTCTTATTGTTAATGCTGAGCAGCGTGAAACAGCCATTATCCCACTACTAGTACACTTTTCCCTAACATTGTAGCTTTAAGAAGACAGGGCTGGTAAGAAATGCTGTTTTTATTGGGCCAGCAGGGCTGTGTAGGTGTATCTGAGAGAAGGCCTCTTTTTATCACATGCAATAATAGCTGTGATAATTCCCATGATCTGCGATAATGGCCGCTATGGTGTGATAAAACCTTTTTTCCACTCTACTGCAAAAAAAAAAAGGTGTTATCATCCAGGTTTAATCCCGTGTTATTAAGCATTATTTTACCATGAAATGTGGTAGGCATTCCTCATTTGCATAATTTTCCTGGTTTTGCATAATCATATTTAAATGCTAACATGTGGCACAATAAACATTGCACATTTGTTATGCATTAGACCCATTTATCACGCCATAAGGCCGAAACGCGGCTAGATGAATGACCCAGTAAGTTAGCCAGATAAGTAGTTCTACCTCAGAATGCCCCATCCCACCCCTCACTTATCTAGATTACTTTTTATCCAGAAAATGTTATCTAGATAAGTGGTGGCTGCTGAATGTGGCCGAATATTGAAATATTGCCATTTAGCTGGATAAGTCCAAACTTCTATAGCTGAATATCAGCCTCTTAGTAACTACACTTTGGATTACTTTTCTAGGTGGTAGATGAAATTTAATGTGGATAAGTGCATCACTTTGCACTTGTCCACATTAAATTTAATCTGCCATTTGGATGCCCTGCCTCCCAGTCTCGTAAGATCCTTCTGTAATTTCTCACAATCTGCATGGTGGTTTAACAAATCTAAAAAATTTTCTGCAAATTTGATCACCTCACTTGTTCCCTTTTCCAGATCATTGACAAATGTATTAAATGCACCAGTCCCAATACAGATCCCGGGGGGAACTCCATTGACCCTCCATTGAGAAAACTGATTATTTACTCCTATTCTCCCTTTCCTATGTTTTATCCAGTTTAAAATTCACAATAGGACATTGCCTCCTGTCCCATGACTTTTTAATTTTCTCAGGAGTTTCTCCTGAGGGACTCTGTCAAACGCCTTCTGAAAATCTGAACACACTATATGCATTAGCTCACCATTATCCACATGTTTATCAACCCCTTCAAAAAATGTAGCAAATCAGTGAGGTGAGACTTTCCTTGGGTAAATTTATGTTGGCTGTGTCCCATTAAACCATGTCTATCTATATATTCTATACTTTTGTTCTTTAGAATAGTTTCTGTAATTTTACCTAGCATTTATGACAGGCTCACCAGTCTACAGAGTCCCATATCACCCCTGGAGCCCTTTTTAAAGATTAGCATTACATTGGCCACCCTCCAATCTTCAGGTACAACAGACAATTTTAATGATAGGTTACAAATTACTAAAAATAGGTCTGCAATTTCATTTTTTAGTTGTTTTAGAACTCTGGGATATATACCATGTGGTCCAGGGGATGTTAGACGGTGGACCCCTGAACCAAGACGAGGTTGGCGCCATCTACAGGAGGGAACCTCCTGCAGGTCCTCATTGTCAGGAAGTGGGTACCCTCAGTGCGAAGAC
Source organism: Rhinatrema bivittatum (assembly GCF_901001135.1). Lineage (NCBI taxonomy): Eukaryota > Metazoa > Chordata > Amphibia > Gymnophiona > Rhinatrematidae > Rhinatrema > Rhinatrema bivittatum. The sequence continues at coordinate 339,202,637 of NC_042616.1, read as the reverse complement.
CCAACAGGACCTTCACCAATACCAGCCCTCCTTCCCCACAGGTTGAGCCCTTGGGTACCGGGGCCAGCTGGACTTAGGTGCAGGTCTCCAGAAGACGATGAATTCCATGAAGACAGCAGATGGAGTCAGGTACACAAGAGGTCAGGACAGGTGGCAAGTAATGGAATCTAGATGGAGGCCAGAGGTCAGGGCAGGCTGCAGGCAAGAAGAACTAAAGAACAGGCAGGCGGCAGACAAGACTAGATCCAAGAACGTACTGAGATCAGAACCAGAGAAGCAGACACAGGATCAGTGGTCAGGAGCAGGAACCAGGAGCACGGAGAACAGGAACGGGAACAAGAACTGGAACGTGGAGTCAGGAACAGGAATGCAGAGTCAGGAACAGGAACGTGGAGTCAGGAGCAACCAGCTACTCTAGACAGAGTGGGACCTGTTGCTGAGACAAGGGGAAGATGGCCAGGCAGGGTTAAATAGCCCCCCCTAGCCTGGCATCATCGGCCAGGGCCGCAGGAAGCTTTCCCATTGCTGGCCCTTTAAATTGTGGAAAGAGCCTCACGCACCTAGAGGGACCAACAGGAGAATCCGCATTGGTGGAAACAGTGGCTAAGGAGCAGTCCCGAGAAGTATGGGGCCGGCAGTGGAACAGTGTGGCCCGGGACGGGGCAGAAGTGGGCCTCCTGCTCCTAAAGGTGAGGGACACCAGCCGCTGGTGACCACAACAGGTGATTTTCTACTCTTGTTTGTCAATTTCCTTTATTACATCTTCCAGGTTCAATATTATTTGCTTCTGTTCCTCTGAATCATTACTATTAAATACTGTTTTCAACATGGATATCTCCCAAACATCCTCTTCAGTAAAAACCAAAGTAAAGAATTCATTTCGTTTTCCTGCTATGCCTTGTCTTCCCTAAGTGCTCCTTTAACCCCTCGATCATCTAACAGCCCAAACTCCTTTACAGTATTCCTGCTTTGGATGTATTTGATAAAGTTTTTATTATGAATTTTTGCCTCTACAGACAGATTTTGCATGCCTTATCAATGTTTTGCATCTAATTTATCAGTGCTTATATGTTTTTTCCTGTTTTCTTCATTTGGATCCTCTTTCTATTCAATTTTTTGAAATAAATTATTTTGGCCTTAATAGCCTATTTCACATCACCTTTTAACCATGCTGACAGTCGACTGGCCTTATCTCTACCTTTTTTAATATGGGATACCAAGGTGGTGTTTTTAAACAATGTATATGGCTAATGTACCTTTGCAGCTGCACTTTTTACTTATTTACTTATTTATTTATATACTGTCCTTCAGCACTTCAAAGCGGATTACATTTAGATACTGTAGGTTATTTCCCTATCCCCAGAGATTTTTTTCTATTTTCATCATTTTATCAAAGTCTCATTTTCTTGTGTGTGTATATGTGTGTGTGTATTCTTATCTATAAGAATAAGAATACACACATCCATAGTTTTAGAAAATGAAACAGTGAATTTGGTCAACCAGCTTGGTTTCAATTTAAGATTTTTTAAATAAATAAAATGTCTTTTTAAAGCATTGCAACCTAAGTCCATTTATTCCTTTCAATATTAAATCTCCTCCTTCTGTAAACAGAGGATGATACCCCTGATATTGTTCTTTTCCCACAGGTGCTTTCCTAATTATTCACAATTGTCCTGCTTCCACAGCAGCTTGCCTGTTCATGCTTTTTCTGTATAATGTTTGTGTTTGCAGTTATTCTGATGGCCAACTGGTGGTCAACCTGCACATTCCAGCTTCTGCTGTATTTAGTTCACTGGCTCTAAAGGGTTAACTGACTGAAGCAGAGGTACCTGGGAGTTTCTTGCCTTATGGTTCTCTCTCACCTCTAGTTAGTACTGGTCAGACCTATATGATCAGCAGCTAACCTGGCCAACCTTATATAATCATTTTCATTTTACCTGTCCTTATTTCTGTGGCTCAGACTACATTGATCACTGTAATCTTCAGTTTATGCACAGTAAGACTGCAATTGTTTTTATATAATGACAAATGTGTCCTTAGCCTATGTTAATTTCATTTAAGTTCCCACTAACACCTTTTAATTTCTTGTTAACTAGTTTTGTTCAGCTACAGTTAACCTTTGTTCGACTAAAGTTAATTCTAAGTTTTAATTTATGAAACAATAGGAAAACATGTTTCCAGCACCATTTACATTGTCCATAAACCAATGTGATATGTCAGATCGAATGTCAGTATATAAAAATAAATAAATAAATATGTTAATAAAGTTTGGAAATCAAGAAGCAGCCTCCGCTGTTTTTAAGTAAGCACCAAGTTAAACTATCTGTTGAAGTTGTACATAGGAGACGCATAGTGGAAACAGAATAATTATTTAAGGAAACAAAATTAACCATACAGTAAAGTCTGCTTGTGCCCAAGAAAAAGACAGATCGTGTCACAATGTAATCTCAATCAGTGATGTGCCATCTCCTTTGCCACTGGTTGCCTAGAAATAGGCTAAAACTAAAATATGTTTATACAATTGATGTCTTAACAAATTTTTTACCATTCAAACTTAACATACCCAATATGCAAATCAAAACCACCAAATCCTGCAGACCCTGGAGAACAGAGAAATAACCAATTCTCCTTTCCCCCTCCCTCTCCAATTATCCTCTCAAATTGATGACAACAGGCACCTCTAATAGAACTTATGTTGCACATTTCTTCCAAGCAGGAACCAACTTGGGACCTGGATGCCGCACCTATTGCACACCCTTTCAATTTGTCACAGAAAACATTCAAGAAGCATCAGTTATCCCCTCTCCCAGCCTTCATATATTGCAAGCAACATAAAGCTTTGCTAATGAGGCAGTGTTGCTGTACCTATATAGGCCAGCGATTGAATTAGCCACCTCTCTATCGGTCCAAGATGTTATGTGAATGAGAGGCCTTGGAAGGCCTTGCATTCTGTTATGTGAAGGGTTTTTCGTGTGCCCCTGGGCCTCGGCCCGACCCCAGACGAATCTAGGGCCGAACCGAGGGTTGGCAGTGTGTCCCAGCAGAGACAAGGTCTTACCCTCTGCCGGACATACATGCTCCCGGAGCCAACAAGTTGATGTTGGTAGATGAACAGTCCTCCGACCATTCCCAGCCTTTTTGGATCTTCCGCTTAGGATCAGCAGGGAGCAGCAGGCCGGACTGAAGATGAGGGCAGATGGAAGCCTTGTGACACAAAGACTTTGGACTAGGACTAAGGCGAAGACATCACAGACAAGGGCTGATGCGAAGACATCACAGATGAGGCGAGGAACTTGGAAGACTCAAGACAAGACAAGAAGCTGGGAAGGTTAGACATTGGCACTGTCTTTCAGGGCGCCCTACACAGTCCACCTGCGGGACTGGTCATGGACCACCCTGTCCCATTGCATGCCCTACACAACCTGAGGAGGGTGGTCACGGACCACGCGGAGAGTGGGATGAGTGCAGGAAGGAATCTAGCCGAGGCGAGACTCCGATGATGGAGCCGGTGTCATCTGGAGATCCACAGGAGCTGACAGGTCATGAAGGCTCAGGAGCGCAGGAAACGAATCCAGCTGCAGGCAATTCCAATGACGGAGACGTGTCACCCGGAGAACCATGGAGCTGGCAGGACAAGAAGGCTCAAGAGCGCAGGAGAACTTGGAAGGCACTGGAGAAGAACATCAGGAAACCTGGAACATCAGGAAGCAAGACATCGGGAACCAAGGCATCGGGTGACCTGGACGGGGACCACAGGAGACGAAGACATGGCACAAGAAGCAGACGAGACATGGAGCTCCAACGATGAACAAGAAGGACCTGACGGAGCGCTGGAAGATAGGGACTTCCAGGAGCGAAGTAACTCCGATGCAAGGCGAGGATGGAATACAGGAGCAGCCCTTAAATAGGGTTGGCACAGGAAACAGTCCTTAGGTGGGGCCCAGAGCATATCCGGCCATGGGCCCTTTAAATCTGGTAAGGAGGTGTGGCCGCGCGCCTAGAAGCAGGAACTGGAAGCTGTGCAGGACCGTGGACAGCGGCCCTGCACCAATGTTGACGTGGCAAAGGCAGGGCTGGGCCGAGGAGCAGGCCATGACGTTGGCAGTGGCTCTTGCCACTGCAGGTGGACCCGAGGGCAGCTCCGGCCGCTAGGAGAGCCCGAGGACTGCAGGACCCCAGCTGCGAAGATGGCAGAGAAGTCTGCGGCTCCGGCCGTGGTGAAGAAAGTATGATGGGCGGCCTCCAGGCCGCAAGAGGCAAACAGAGTCCGCGGCACCAGCCGCAGGGGAGGCCCGACGTCGGCGGCATCCGGCCGCATCGGGAAGGCAGCAAAGGTGAGGAGCCTGCTCACGAGGGAAGCCCATGGGCAGGATTCATAACACAAGACAGTGTGAGAAAGAGTTCAGAATGTCTGGCTGGGTGTCTTTCACCTCCATAGCTCTCACAGCAGAGTAGCCTCCTCTACGAGGACATCTGATGTAGAACTTTGTGTAAAGCTGTCATTCTTTATCCAGCACAAGAAGCAAAATTCATGGCAACCCCAAGTTCTCAAATCAAGCAGAAAAGAATATTCTTGAGTGTTCCATGTGCCTGCTAGCAGTGCCAGAGATGCCATTTTCAATAGTGGGGAAAAAGAAACTGCAAAGTACAGATATGGTAAAACATTTTCCTCTGGCAAAGGTCCCAATGTTCAATATCCCAGTACAGCTGTACTCCCATGCACCATCCCAACAAAATTCCCAATATTCATAACAAGGAAAATGAAAAAAACAATCAGATGAAAGATAATGGACATGTATACCATCCCTGAAGGCAGGATTTAAACAACTCACAAAAGTATCAGCATACTGGCTCCTGTCCATCTCAGAAATAAAAATGCCATCTCAGATGATCAGTATGATTCTATATGAGAAATGCTGAAATAATAAATTAAAGTAATCTTCCTCAGCAGAGCAAAGCCCTTTAATAAACTGTGCCACTTCTGTAACACTTTTAAAACAGAGTGCTTTATCAGCATGATCAACCCTTAATCTTGCAGGTTCATGCACAGCATACAATAAGCCATACTGTCAAAGTTCCCATTTTGCTTCCAAGAACCCAGGCTGCTTTTTCTGCAAGTCTGCAGAAAAATCTTGGAATATATAAATGTAATGTCCCTGATGAGACAGATAATTTTTATATTGGCTTCATTTATTTTTAGCTTATCCACATAGTTATGGAGGATTATAGCTGCTCTTGGTTTCTCGTTTTATTTACATGATGGGCCAGAGCACGATTACTATGATTTAGCTTCAGATTGTGTAATTGTGTTTAAACTTTTTTTTTAAGAACACAACAAAACCAAAACACTCCAAGGTAGATTTTAAAAGTGCCACACATCACCTTGTTACAGCTCCCTGTTGAGAGAAAGAGAGAGAAAGTAAGTATCAGTCTGATATTATATGTATGGACCATTGGAAGGGGGCACTTTCATTTGGGGTGGGTTTTTAGGAGGTGGGTTGGGGTTAGGGAAGTGATGTTACAGACACCTTCAGAGGTATCCATTGTAAAATTCACCTTATTAAATAATTTTTGACCTTATAAGTGAGGGCAATTCTAAAAAGAGGAGATGATTTGTACACTGCAGTCTCTGATAGCTGCATTGTACAAATCAGCTCCTTTTCATCGCTTATAAGGTTTAAAATTCTTTACTGATGTCAATTTTACATTTGATACCTCTGAATGTGTCTGCAACATCACCCCCTAACCCCAACCCACCTCCTGAAAACTCACCCCGAATGGGAGTATCCCCTTCCAATGGTCCATACATAGAGTATTAGACTGATACTTTCTCTCTCTCTCGAAAATTTGGAGTTTCATGTGTCAGTCCTGGAATGCCCATGCCCCTTTTTCTGGCCATGTGAACCCTTCACAGCTATTTAAAATTCACCTAGCTCCTGCACTGGCCAATTACATGCATATGTGTCTGTTTTTGTGTGCAGCTTTTAAAATCTATCTTTCAGTGTACATTTGTTTCTTATGCACACTAAGGAAAAGTACACAATACTTCAATTTTCTTTTACACATTTCCCAAAAAATAAAATGAAATGTTCAATGTATGTATATCATGAAAGATAAACTGTCAGACATACACTCGCCTCCCACCCGAGTGTACATAACCAGTACAATGACAAGCTCACTTTAGAATTTTACCAATAACTAACAAAGCCCAAATGGTCTTCTCTTAATAATATCACAAATACCAACAATCAGAGGACACTAAATTTTCTCGTGTACACAAATGTTCGGTATAACTAAATAGGTTATCCCATATATTGGTGATAACCTTATGTTTATTGATACCATTTTTAATTTTCTCAATTTTTTAAGTTTTTCAATTTTTTGAATTTTTCATTGCATTTTAATTCATTTCCATTTTAATGCAGTATACTCTTTTTAACTCTCATTAATAATGCTTGTCCAAAGCGTTGTAAAAAGCTCTCTCTTACACGGTCTCCATCTCTAAGGTTATCGTTTACTTAGCTTAAGTTTCAGAGGAGATCTTCTTCTCTTATATGAGCCTTCTATTTTAATGAGACTAGAGCCATCGGCCCGTCACTGACAGTGTTTCGACTATCCCGTCTTCTTCAGGGACTGAGAGAGATTTTGCTGTCTCTGTATTCTTCTTAAATGCCGTGAGTGTTCGTTCATGGTGGTTGGGCTTGACATGGCATAGCAAGGGAATGGTCATGCGTGTAATCCTTCCGGGAGGGGGGTCTCCCATTTAAAGGGGCCTCACCGGGAGGTGCCCTGGCTCCATCCTCATGACCCCGGCCTATATCAAGGCAAGGCCTGCTCCCAGACCTTGCCTTGGCTTTCTGGCTCCTGCTCCTGTTCTTGGAGGATCCTGTTCCAGGTTCTGTGTTCCTACCTGTTGGACCCTCGGCCTTCGCCTGGCCCCTGGACTACGAGATTTGCTGCCTGCCCTGACCCTTGCTAGGACACCGAACTATGAGATTCTCTGCCTGCCCTGACCCATGCTTGAACCATGGACTATGAGATTTGCTGCCTGCCATACCTCTACCTAGGACCCTGGACTACGAGATTCGTTGCCTGCCCTGACCCACGCTTCCGCCTGGATCACGAGATGCTCCGTACCTGAGACCCCACGTAAGTCCAGTTGGCCCTGGTACCCAAGGACTCAACATGCAGGGAATGAGGGCTGGTAGTGGTGAAGCCCCTCCGGGGTCTCAGGCTCTCCCTCTCAGCTGATGGTTGGGTCTTGTGGGGCCCCTCCTCACAGGTGGTGCCAACTCCCCCTCGGCCCAGGGATCCACGACCGTATCAACAAGTACAATCTCTTGAAATCTTCAAACTGAAAAAAAATCATCAAATAACTCCCAATTTGAAAACTGAAGAATCTCCCTGGACAACGTCGAAATGCAATGTCTAAGCTGGAAATAGGAAAAATAAATTCTATCACTCTTTTAAGATCTGAAATGAGACCAGTTGACCCTCATCATCCACAACATGCCATATTTGTGTAATCCCCTTGGAAATCCATAATTGAAAATCTACTGAATGTGAACCAGGAGAAAAATCTATATTGCCTTGAATGGGCAACAAAGGTGAATAATTGTAAAGAATTCCTCAACTTCTTGGACAATCTTGACCACGCCCAATATATCAGGGAAATCAGTAATCTGGTAGGCCATTCTTTTCAAAGCATTTTGGGCTGAGCATGTAAAACATAACTTAAATTGACAAGGGACATCAGCACCTTTACTCCTTGTATATTCACATAAGCTGAATCATCATTTAACCATCCCTAACTATTCTCAGAATACTGACATGATTATAATTCACTAAATCTGGAATTCCCATCCCACCATGATGTTGCGCTTGGATCGAGGTGGGGTTGATACAACCCGTAGGAGGGATTCTACGGGTCCCCACCGTCGACAGGCAGAATGGGCTGAAGGACAGAGGCCAGCGGGCGCTTCACCAATACCAGCCCTCGTTCCCCGCGGGTTGAGTCTTTGGGTACTGAGGCTGGCTGGACTTAGGTGGGCCTCCGTATGTCGTCATCGATGGAAGAACAGAGAGGTTAGCCCAGACGCAGCAACAGTGGAATGAAGAAGTCGGTATTGGACAAGGCAGAGCCCCGGAGACCCGGGCGCCAGTAGAACCAAAGTCAGACAGGGGGTGCCCGAGCAAGAACAGACCGAAGCCTGAATAGGCCAAGTCCAGGATGTAGACTGAAGAGGCGTAGAGCAAGCTGGATTCAGGGCAGGCAGCAATCAAGAAGCAGTGGCAAGACAAGGCTGAGGTCTGGACGAGGAGAGAGTTGGTAGCATAGTCAGGCAATGCAGAGGTCCAGGCTTGGAGAGAGTCGGTAGCGTAGTCAGGCAATGCAGAGGTCTGGGCTTGGAGAGAGTCAATGGCGTGGTCAGGCAATGCAGAGCTCCGGGTTTGGAGAGAGTGAATGGTGTGGTCAGAAGGGATGTGAATCGTTTTTTGACGATTTAAAATATCGTCCGATATATTTTAAATCGTCAAAAATCATTAGAGCCGCGATACAATAACAATTCCCCCGATTTATCGTCAAAAAATCATAAATCGGGGGAAGGGGGAGGGGAAGGGGGAGGGCGGGAAAACCGGCACACTAAAACAATCCTAAAACCCACCCCGACCCTTTAAAATAATCCCCCACCCTCCCGAACCCCCCCAAAATGCCTTAAATTACCTGGGGTCCAGAGGAAGGGTCCCGGTGTGATCTTTCCCTCTCGGACCTCCTTGCGTTGTAGAAATGGCGCCGGCGCTACCTTTGACCTGTCATATGACAGGTCAAAGGTAGCACCGGCGCCATTTTGTTTTTTTTTTGTCCCCCGACGTCAGGAGATTAGGAGATCGCTCCCGGACCCCCAGGGACTTTTGGCCAGCTTGGGGGGGCCTCCTGACCCCCACAAGACTTGCCAAAAGTCCAGCGGGGGTCCGGAACGACCTCCTGCAGTCGAATCGTTTTTCCGTTAAGGTAGGAGATCAGCTGACTCATAGAGATTCCCATACTATTTGGCTACAGATCCCCAATTTCAGGATTATCTGAGAACAAAATGGAAAGATTACACCACTAGGGGATCCCATTTTGTTCTGGTATTCTGCCAAGGTTGTGTTGAGAGGTGACATTATTTCTTTTGTGGTTAAGAAGAGAAGGGACATTGATAAACGTTTGCTGGAATTGGAATGACAGCTTCATAGAGCAAACAATTTCTGTTACTTTCTAACTTGTAAGATGAAGAGATAAAATTATATGGCTATACAAGTGGTGTTAAATTCATTGATTCACCAGTGGACCAACAAAAGCCTATTATACTATAAGTTTAAGTTGTTTTTTTGTCCCCCGACGTCAGGAGATTAGATCGCTCCCGGACCCCCAGGGACTTTTGGCCAGCTTGGGGGGGCCTCCTGACCCCCACAAGACTTGCCAAAAGTCCAGCGGGGGTCCGGAACGATCTCCTACCGTGAATCGTTTTTCCGTACGGAAAATGGCACCGGTAGCCCCTGTGACATAATACAGGCAAAGGCTATCGGCGCCATTTTGAATACCGGCAGCCGACGGCCCAAGTGCAGGAGATCGCTCCAGGACCCCCACTGGACCACCAGGGACTTTTGGAAAGTCTTGGGGGGGGGGTCGGGAGGATAGGGGTTTTATTTGTTAGTGATATGTTGCATTCATGGGGGTTCGCCATACGTTTCAGAACCCCACGAATGCAATGAATAGGGACCTATACGTTGCGGATTGCGCATTTGTTCAAAACGAATGCACATCCCTACCTGCCATGTATCAACCAATTGTAACCACTCTTCCAAGAAAAATATACCCTTACCAGGGGAACTTGTATCACCTTTAGACAAATGTGACCTATCTAATGTAGAGTCCCGGACTACATTAAAATCTCCCCCGTTATTCATATAAGGGAGTAAAAGCTTGTAGATGCCACACAAAAAAAAGGCATGATTATAATTATTAGGAGCATATACATTGCAAAGTACCAATGGTTTATGGTCAAGCTCAGCCACCACAATCAAATATCGACCATTAGGGCTTGATAATCAATGGTAGGCTTTTATGAATTAAAAGAGCAATACCCGCTCTTCTTGTTGATGCAGAAGCATATTTAACAGTACCATCCCAATAGTTCTGCAGCTTTGTGTACTCTAAGTCACCTAAAGTGGGGTTCCCTCAAAAAACAAGGTTAGCAGCTTTTTTTTTCAATGCAGTAAGGATTTTACTTCTTTTTATCACTGAATTTATTTCACACACATTCCAAGAAATCAACTTCACCCCTTTAGATGTCATTTATCCACCAACAACAGCAAATATCATCTTCGCTTCAGATTTACAAAATATGAAGAAAGGGATCCTCCCAGCATACACATGACAGCTAAAACTGCAAACCCAATGTCCAGAATTACCGTAATCCAGTTCCCAAATCAAAAATAGTAGTTTCTTTGTAAATCAAAGGGGTGGATAGATGGTGAGGTGGCCTGAGAAGAGAATCATATCCTCTTCCTCTCACTGTACCACTTGATCTCCAGATTGTGTAATTATATGAAGCATATCAGGAAGCCATTTAGAAAAAAATCAACCAGGTCTTAGTCCTCAGATTTTCTGGGTACTTGATAACATGAATATTGTTTGACTCCTGTTCTTGAGGTTGCTATTTGTCTGCCAGCAGTTTCTATGCTCTTTCCAAGAACTTTCCATTTTGATGGGTCATAGTCGGGGTGCTATTGAGCTTACCCAGCTCTCTTCACATCATTCCTTCAGACATTTGTCTCTCTCACTGTGGTTATAATTTGTGGGAGGGCATTCTGTCAGGGATGAGAGGAGGAATGCAACATGGGGGGGGGGGATGTATTCTGGAGGGAGAAAACCTTCCACATAGGAGGGGTATTCTGTAAGGGAGGTCTGCCACATTGGGGCAGATTGTCAGGGAAATGGAGTCCATCAATCACTTGTTTTTGACTGGGGGTAGGGAGTAGAGAATTGAGGGCTGGAGGCTCCATGAACTGTGTTGGAAGGGGAGGACAATGGAGGCCACCTGCAGCTCATGTAGGCTAATGTAAAAATTTAACTACACCTTCCGGAGGTGCAGTTAACCCATAAACTTAACGGCAGCATTAGGTACCACAAAACCTTTAGTGCTCAATGCACTAAAGGTTTTGCTCTCTTTAGTATAACAAGAGGGCCATTTTCAAAGGACTTTCTGAAAACTGTCCTTCCTGTGTGCAGGTAAACCTATGAGCACAGTGCCATTATGTGCTTAACTTTACCTGGACTGAGAAGAGACATTCTCAGGGAAGATGTTTGGGAGGGCTTTGCATTTACATCAATCCTTTTCAATGTCCTAAAGTATGTGTATGAGTTTTCTTGGGAAAGCTATCTCCAAAGTTTAACAGGTGAAAATATGTGCAGATAGTTTTCCTGGAATAATTTTCAAAGTGAAAGTAGGTGCAAATTTTCACTTTGAAAATTGTTACACCATCTGCAGCAATGCGGGAAGTATAAAAATGACCTCCCAAGTGTTAAATGCACTGCTAGTGCTTGAGTAAAAATTTCCACATTAACCGGCATTAAAGGGTGATTTTAAAGGAGTTTAGTACATAGTTCCCAAACCTTGGTAGGGAAATGGCTGGGTATATAGACACCAACAGTGAGGCAAAGTGGTAATAAGAGTGGCATGAATTGCCCAAGGCACCGTGACACAGCAAAGCAGTAGAAGAGGCATCAACACCCAAGGGCACTGCGAGAGAAGCAAAGCAGCACCAACAGTGGCATGAACAGCCCATGGCACCAGAAGAGGGAGAAAGCAGCAACAAAAGTGACAGAAACACCAAGACCCCAAGGAGCCAAAAGGTAGCCAGAGGGCACCAACAACAGTAGCATGAGCAGCCCAAGGCACCAAAACATCAGCAAATCAGCACCAACCTTGGAATGAACACCAAACGGACTCACGAAAGGGGTAAAGCAGCAACAAAGAAATGGTAGGAACAAACCAAGGCACTGATAGAGGATCAAATCAGCACAAGGCTCCATAAAAGGGGCAAAGCAACAGCCACAGTGGAAAAAAGTACCCCAAGGCTCCAAATGAGAGGTAAATGGAACCAAAAACTGTGGCATGAAAACCCCAAGGCACTGTGAGAGGGATATGAGGGCAATCTGGCTGTGATATCTGTCACCCCTTTGATTGCTAAGGTTGATTTGGCTGATGTAGCTGGGGAGATGGGTGGATGTCCTCTTCTTCCCTCACTGCTCCAAGCTCATCCCTCCTGAAATTGTGCACTTGGTCAAAGAGGATAACCTTCCCCTGATAGAGGAAGTACCTTTCTTCGGTCAATGTTATATGAATAGTTGTGCTCTGCTGCTAGAACCTCCATAGTAGATTAACAGCGGCAAAGCAATATGAACTGTGACCTGAAGCCAGAGAAAACTCTGGAGAAAGTCCTTTTCCATCTTGATATATGAATCGGTCATCAGACCTAGGAATAGGGCAAAGGACTAATCAAACAATTTAGAAGCCAGATGATGAATTTACTATTTCTGAGCATGGCAAAATCAGAGGAAATCTCTGGAGGAGATTTGAAAATCAGGCCTCACACCTGTGTATAGAGCAAAAAACTTTCTGAACCATCTAGAAGCCACAAGATGGTGAACTTACTCTCCCTGGGCACAGCAAATCCAGTGGAAATCTCTGGCGGGGAGTCTGTAACACTCATGATTTAATTTCCTTAAGACATCAATGAAGGAAGAAATTGATTGGTCAGTTTTGGAGATTGAATTCCCTTTTTCTGTATCTGTGCTGAGGTCAAAAACAACCTAATGCAAGACAGCCCACCATCAATTTCCCTCCCATCTGGTGAGTGGTGGAAATGTGGCATGGAGAAAATTGCCTTCTTGATGCCATTTTGGCGCACAAATGCTTCAGACTGAAGTTCAGGCCTTGGATGGTGTTAGGCTGGTAGCAGCCCATGGATCAAGGGATCAGTCTTGCTTGGGAATGCAGCCTAAAATGGGTGGTATAATCCATTGAAGGCTAAATACTGGACAAGACCAATAGTCAGTAAGTACTGTAAGGGAATTTGGAAAGAACTTTGAAGAAACAGCCTAAGAGGGTATGAAACCATTAGAGTTAAATGGGTAAGATCCATGCAGTATACCTGGAGAATTCAAACTGATGGTACAGTTGGTAGGCTCAGGATGGCAGATTGCTGTCACCTGTGTCATGTGTAACCAATCCTGACACCCAAGGCATTAATTTAAAGGAAAATCAGTAGGAGCTTGCAAGGCACCAAAAGAAGGGCGAAGCGGAAAGAGCACTGTTTCCAACAGTGGCCAATCCAGGCCATAAGAACCTGGCAAGTACCCAAAAACTAAGTCTATTCCATGTAACCATTGCTAATAATAGCAGTGGCTATTTTCTAGGTCAACTTAATTAATAGCAGGTAATGGACTTCTCCTCCAAGAACTTATCCAATCCTTTTTTAAACACATACTAACTGCACTAACCACATCCTCTGGCAACAAATTCCAGCGTTTAATTGTGCATTGAGTAAAAAAGAACTTTCTCCAATTAGTTTTAAATGTGCCATATGCTAACTTCATGGAGTGCCCCCTAGTCTTTCTATTATCCGAAAGAGTAAATAACCGATTCACATCTACCCGTTCTAGACCTCTCATGATTTTAAACACCTCTATCATATCCCCCCTCAGTCGTCTCTTCTCCAAGCTGAAAAGTCCTAACCTCTTTAGTCTTTCCTCATAGGGGAGCTGTTCCATTCCCCTTATCATTTTGGTAGCCCTTCTCTGTACCTTCTCCATCGCAATTATATCTTTTTTGAGATACGGCGACCAGAATTGTACACAGTATTCAAGGTGCGGTCTCACCATGGAGCGATACAGAGGCATTATGACATTTTCCATTTTATTCACCATTCCCTTTCTAATAATTCCCAACATTCTGTTTGCTTTTTTGACTGCCGCAGCACACTGCACCAACGATTTCAATGTGTTATCCACTATGACACCTAGATCTCTTTCTTGGGTAGTAGCACCTAATATGGAACCCAACATTGTGTAATTATAGCATGGGTTATTTTTCCCTATATGCATCACCTTGCACTTATCCACATTAAACGTCATCTGCCATTTCAATGCCCAATTTTCCAGTCTCACAAGGTCTTCCTGTAATTTATCACAATCTGCTTGTGATTTAACTACTCTGAAACAATTTTGTATCATCTGCAAATTTGATTATCTCACTCGTATTTCTTTCCAGATCATTTATAAATATATTGAAAAGTAATTACTTTTGTTCATCACCGGAGTGCAAAGCATAGCCTAGCTATATCCTGCTGGTCTGCCCCTTAGAGCTGCTGCCTGTCTCTGCCTTGTCCATTTACCACCAGTGCGCTATCAGGAAAAGCTGTCACCCCTCTACCCACGGAACCCATTTCTGGTGCAAAAGTATTAGGTGCCCTTGGCAAATCTTATACCCTTGCAGCCCGCCTCCTGCTCTCTCTATGTACACAGTTAAAAATTATGCATTTATAATAACAGAGTTTACATGAGAAATAATATTCAAAATATAGTCTTCTGAGGTAAAAAAAAAAATATCACAAGTATTTGTATGCATTTCTTTGGTGCCAAACAGAAAACCCTACAAAAAAAAGACACTTAGACCCCATATGGTATTAGGGCTACTGTAATGCGTGTTAGGTGTGGGCTTGACCTTCAAAAAGCCATGAGTAAATTACAATTAAAATATAATAACCTACCTCACCAAAACAGTAACACCCTACCTATGAAAAGGCAACACTGCAAATATTACATCAGGCCCTAAAACACCAATAGACCTCCTATTAAGAAAACAAAAGAAATCAAGTTGCTATAGATTCCTACATGCTAGCAGAATATCTCTCACACATGCAGAATACAGGCAGATCCTCACCAAATACAGAATAAAGAGACTAAAATGTAAAAATAGAAATATACAGGCAAAAACTGGATTGGAAAACCGCAACATGTCAGACTGTATGCAGTGCAACAATGGAGAAACAGAAACCACCACCAATCCTCAGACATTAATCAATAAAATCAAGCGATATAATAAATACATTAATGATAATAGTATAAACATTCTAATAAAAAGAATATTTCAAAATAGCTGGTGAATGGAAGATCCAATAATTAAAAACTCAAACAATTTGTTTTAAATTTCTCAAACACCAATAAAATATTTCAAAACAGCAGACACATCAAACAGCATCCAAAAATTTAAACTAATAAGAATAAAATAATTCACACTCTCTATACCTGGAAACCTTTGATTTTCAGTCACTCTGAGAGTGTAATGGATTAGTGAGAAAGGGATGCATACACTTTCTCCTCCCTCTCTCTCTCATAGATATATATATTTCTATATATACACACATTCATACATATGCCCTCTCCCTCATAGACACACATGCTGCCTCTTACATACACATGTTCACATGCAACTTCTCCCTCTCTCTCACACACATTCTCAGAGTTACACACATGCTCACATATGCTCCCTCCTACATATACATATTACACAAGTTCCCTCTTTCATACACATACTCACACACACACAAGATCCCTCTCTTTCTCACACACACATACTCACAAACACACACACATGTTCAGATGCACACCCAGAGAACACCCTATGCTTCAATACCTCAACCTTTCCTAATATAAAATGAAGAATTTACTGCTAAAAAAAAACCCCTTACTACTATTTAGACCTTTTATTCCTTCAACCCTAGAGCTTCCATGTCTCAGTGCTCCATCTCTCACACACATTCCCTCTTCCACACACATGCTCAGTCACGCACACACACGCTTCCTCTCACACACACATGCTCAGATACCCAAAGACATTCTGCATCTGCTCAGACACACACACAAACATACATGACCAGGCACCTCTACACACACATTTATGCTCAGACACACACACACACACACACACACTCACATACATGTTCAGACACACATGCTTATACCAAGGCCTCTCTGAGCAGTCCCAGCCCTCCACTTCTGCTGCGGGGCAGGTTGGGAACTGGCTCGGGGCTTTTATTCCTTCTGGTCAGCTAGTGGTTTGGGAACCCCATGGTCCTGCAGGCTGCAGCTCCTCATCTTGGCCATGCAGCCCTGCAGCTCCTTCTCTTCACTGTGTGGCAGGGTGAGAACCAATGTGTAGCTGGCATCCCTACAACTCTCTTATCTTTGCTGGTGCAGCCCTGAAACTCTCTCTCAACTTTGCTGCGTTGCGAGTTGCGAACTGCCACATGGCCCTATAGCTCTTCCTCTTCTTCACTGTGTGGCCCTGCAGCTCCTCATCTTCATCACGTGGCAGTTTGGGAACCACTGTGCGGCCCTGCAACTCCTTCTTCTTTGTTGCGGGGCCCTGCAGATCCCTCTTTTCTTCTCCTTGTGGCAGCGCCAGCAGCTTACTCGACGGGGGTTGCCCTCAGGCTACCACCTCCCCCAGGCCGCCACCCTGTGCAGGTACACAGCTTGCATAGTAGGGGTGTGCATTCGTTTTGAACTTAAATGCAAAACGCTACTTTTTTTTTTTTTAACTTAACAAAGTGATGAGGCGAAAACGATCGGATTTCCAACGTATTCAACATAGCTATGTTGAATACGTTGGAAATCGCGATTGTTGATCCAAAATAAAAATTTAAACCCCTCACCTTCCTTAATCCCCCCCCCCCCAAAGACTTACCACACAACTCCCTGGTGGTCCAGCGAGGAGTCAGGACGCCATTTCTGCCATTTCTGAACTCCTTTGCGAGGAGCACGTGACGTCAGCGCCACGTCGGAGTGACGCGGCGTCACGTGATTCCCCACGGGTTCGTTCCGGGACCCTCGTTCGACCCAAAAGGAACTTTTGGCCAGCTTGGGGGGGCCTCCTGACCCCCCCAAGCTGGCCAAAAGTTCCTTTTGGGTGCAACGAGGGTCCCGGAGCGATCGCGCGGGGAATCACGTGACGCCGTGTCACTCCGACGTGACGCCGACGTCACGTGATTCCCCGCGGGTTCACTCCGGGACCCTCGTTCGACCCAAAAGGAACTTTTGGCCAGCTTGGGGGTGTCAGGAGGGCCCCCCCCAAGCTGGCCAAAAGTTCCTTTTGGGTCGAACGAGGGTCCCGGAGCGAACCCGCAGAGAATCACGTGACGCCGCGTCACTCCGACGTGACGCCGACGTCACGTGCTCCTTGCAAAGGAGGTCAGAAATGGCGTCCTGACCCCGCTGGACCACCAGGGAGTTTTGGTAAGTCTTGGGGGGGGGGGGATTAAGGAGGGTGAGGGGTTTAAATTTTTATTTGCACATATGGACATAGACTCAACTTATGGAATTCTCCATATGTCCATATTGACCGCAAATGGGACCCCCTTTCGACTTATGGACTTATGAACATAAACTTTTGCTCTGCACATCCCTATTGCATAGTGGGTTGCACCGGCCCTGGGTTTCCCCATGCCACAAAAATCTATCTTGAACACGGGACACTTGGTCTTCTCATAAATCGAATATCAGTGGCACAGTTTGTGGTCACCCTAGATTCCTGTGAAGGAGAATGAAAAATTGTTCCTCTTCCTTTGTCATTGCTACTCATACTAATGCCTCATCTATCTTTTCCTTCCTGTGGCATGATGGAATTTGAAACTCAATTACTAGTAGTGGCTAGGTGTTTTGAGTTTTAGAATGAACTGCACTGTAATACTGTATACACCAGTATTAGCAATGAGACACAAAGGCATAAGAGCAGATAACAGTCACTTCTGTTACAAAGCGCTCCTCATACTATCTCTTTACCGTCTATGACTAATACCGACTTCCACTAATAAATGACACAGGTTATGGAACCAAGTCAAACGTACCCTGTAGTCAGTGTATATACTTACTCCTTTTTCCACATATATAAAGTCAGAGAGAACAAAGAAAAGATAAGCTGCTTTTCTACCCGGTCAGTGGCCCAAAACACTGCAGCTTTTAAAGACAGATCTCTCACCCACTCTTACTCCTGCTTGTTCAGTGATACAGTAACTCTGTAACAGTGAACAGATTAAACTGCAGTGTATCATATCACACAGAGACACTATGACAACAAGAAATAGCCCGGCCTAACTTGCTCAGTCTCTTATTCCTTTCCAAATCTTTTTTTTTTTTTTCTTTTTCTTTGGTTCTGAGAAACAGTTTCAGGAGCAAAACCTTTCTGTTTGAAATCCAACAAAGAAATTACTAAACATAAAATAGTGACTGCTTAAAGTTACACTTTGCTTTTAGTTTCAGTTTAGAAAAAGAGGAATTCATTATCAATCTATGTAGAATGATGCCAGTTGGGATAAGCTGATTGAAAACATGCTTGTCTATGAATAGTCTTGCTCCTTTCTTGTCCCTTTGCATCCTGACTCCATTCTGTCTGACTTGCCTTAAACAGTAATAAATCCCTGCAGTTTTGCTTGCCCCAGTAATGGGATCTGAAAATGAATGCAAATGAAAATGTTTGCTATTTTCAGGGGTACTGTTCATTCATTTTAAATGAAACAAAACAAAAATGGCCTGTTTTGATTTGGATTACCCTTTTGCTTCAAAGAATTGCACAACCCTATTAATCATTCATTGTAGTAATTTAAGCATGTTTGCCACACAGAGTACTTGACTAAGTCTCAAGTGAAAGGGTCTGTTAAGAGCTACGGATGATCCCTTTTCAGCCTTTTGGGTGAGAACCTTATACAATGGGAGGAAGGGTAATGTCCTGCCACCCAACCCTGTTCAGAGCACAGTTATGTTAGGGCAACTGCTAAATCAGGAGGATTAAATCTCATACTTAAAAAAAAATGTGTAAGTTGTTGGTGCCATATAAAAACATTGGCAAAAATGAAATTACACAAGGATAGGAGCAGTCACTTCACTGATTCTCTTCTACCTTTTGGGGTATGTGTAGTGTTATAATAAATGCATGTTCTATGCTTGTCTTTGATCTTAGATTCCTTCTGTCTCTGCTTCTTCTTCAGTTCTTAATTCTTTTGATGCCCACTAAGCACATTTACTGTAGATGCAAAATGGGAGAAGCCCCATAAATCTCAGCTACTGTATTTTGTAGGTTTCATAGGACTATTTTCACTTCTAAACACGCTAATCCTTTTGATCTTTAAGGGTTATTCTGGTGGTATATAGGATTTGGTTTTTCCCCTGCTTTATATTGCCTGCATCTCTCCTCGGCAGAAAAGGAACATTAAGTTTCCCAGTGTCACTCAGCTCATTAGAATTTGCTGTAAAATCAATCATTCAAAGGAAGATGAAATATACAATATAGATATTTTTTAAATGTTATAGTACAATCATGGTAGTAAGGCTGTAAGTCATTGTTATTAGTAAGAAAATCCAGCAAAGAACAAAGCATCCCATTCTAATTTCTTTTTCACTTTGACATGTTTCTGATGCTTTTGTGGAAGTTACAATGAACAATATGGAGTTCATGTACTACATTATAAACAGAAAGGTCAAATCAAAATGAAAAATAGTAAACCCTTATGTTTGAAACAAAGTTATTGAAAATAAATATGTTTTGGCCCATTTATGAAAATTAATAAGTATGAAGGTCAAAAGTCTTGAAGTAGAGTGTTAAAGTGCTACTGGTGAAGATATTCTACATAGTAAACAGCACATAGAGGTTTGAGAATAAAAAAGAGGAGATTGAATCAAGGTTCGATGCACAGGAAATTTTGAGGCTGAATTTCAGTCTAGATGATTTTCAGGTTTTCCTCATATTCACTGGATCAATTTGTCAAAATTTCCTCAGAAAACCTGGGGAAAATTTGACTGAATTCAATGCACACTCACATCATGTTCACTGATTTTTGGGAATCTGCATCAAGCATGCATCATGCAGACCTCTTATCTATTCAAATTCCAATGAAGGAATTTGCATCTGAATTACTATTTAAAAAAAATGTTCACCCTTTTGGAAGAGAATGGAAGCCAACTTACCACTAATATTAGTAGCATAATCAAAGAACTCCCCTTTACACAGCTTTAAAATGCAAATTTTATCCTCTGAAAGAATATTAAAAGAATACCTAATTCAATTGGTTTTGTGACGGTGGATCCTATGATGGCAAAGAAAAAGAAATGAGGTCAGATTCAGTAAGCTGGGGAGCAGACAAATGTTTCGGCCAAAGTTAGCCACATAACTTGCCATGGATATTCAGCAGGATAAGTGTCCTGCTGAATATATTCAGCCAAAATAATTCAGCTAACTTTATCCATGGCGCTGAATATACCCAGCTAAAATCACATGGGAAGGTTTACCCAGATAACTTAGGGCCGGATTTTAAAAGCCCTGTGCACGTAAATCCGGCTGGATTTATGCGCGCAGGGCACTCACGTGCCGGCGCGCCTATTTTGCATAGGCCACCGGCGCGCGCACAGCCCCAGGACGAGCGTAAGTCCCAGGGCTTCGTAAAAGGGGCGGGGGAGGGGGCGTGTCCGGGGTCAGGGGGCGGGGCAGGACTTGGGCGTGGCGCCGGCCTGGGGGTGTGGTCGAGGCCTCCGGACCAGCCCCCCGGGTCGGGTGATGGCGCGCCAACAGCCTGCTGGCGCGCGCAGATTTACGCCTGCTTTCAGGAGGCGTAAATCTGCCAACAAAGGTAGGGGGGGTGGGTTAGGGAGGGGAAGGGAGGGGAAGGTGCGGGGGGGGGGTGGAAAGAAAGTTCCCTCCGAGGCCGCTCCGATTTTGGAGCGGCCTTGGAGGGAACAGGCAGCGCGCGCCAGGCTCGGCGCGCACAAGTTGCACAAATGTGCACCTCCTTGCGCATGCCGACCCCGGATTTTATAAGATACGCGCGGCTATGCGCGTATCTTAGAAAATCCAGCGTACTTTTGTTCGCGCCTGGTGCGCGAACAAAAGTACGCGCTTGCGTAAATTTATAAA
Organism: Rhinatrema bivittatum; assembly: GCF_901001135.1. NCBI lineage: Eukaryota > Metazoa > Chordata > Amphibia > Gymnophiona > Rhinatrematidae > Rhinatrema > Rhinatrema bivittatum. The sequence goes on along the minus strand of NC_042616.1, from coordinate 339,181,626 downwards.
ATCTACCCCTTAGAGTGTGACTAGCTATATTAGATATATAGCTGGTTAAGCCACAAAATAAATCTCAGCCAGCAGGCCCTGTCCCCCACCACCATTCTATCCCCCAAAAGAATAAAAACCATGTGGGGGCATAGTACTGATCCTTCCCCCCACCTACAAAATGAATTAAGCAACATCACAGGCCATAACACCCCACCCCTGCTAGAAATTAACATTTAAATATGATTCTGGTCCCCATTCACTGCATCCTTTCCAGCAGTATGTGATACATAGTAATACAGTAAATGACAGCAGATAAAGACCTAAATGATCTAGTCAGACTGCCCAGCAAGTTGCTTGGATAGTATGTGCCACTCCATTCAGGTTGTCCCCTGTAATGGGATTGATTGGCCTACATCTGACAAGCTTGACTTCGGATGTATTCAGAAGGTAACCTTATTGGACCCAGCAATCTCACCACTGACTTCTGCTTCATATGACTGTACACAAGTGTGAGAAAGGAAGAAGTAAACAACAGATGCACAGGATCTGTGGTGAGGAAGCTAGAGTCACAAGAGAATGCCAGTTGTTTTCTCTCCCTGGACCATGTTTTGGGAGATTGCATGCAATTCACTAAAACATGCTTTCAGACATGCAGATGAAAAGGGTATAATTAACAGAGGCATGGGAGGGAAAGGGGAAAGGGAAGACAAAGCGAGAGAATCTCGAGCCTTCAGCCACCCTCCTAATTATTGTATGAAAAGTATTTGTACTATTGCAGCTATTGCTTTTGCTATATCTGTACATTTCCTTTGCTGCACTGTTTTCTGGACCGTAACCTAGCATTAGTAATAAAATACTGCTTATTCTGGAATCTACAGTTGTGCTGACTCAGAGTGTGAGTGTGGTGTAAAGTGTTTTGTGTAACAGATACTGTCAGAAAGGGAACCTACAGGATATTGGCTTTGTTTGTGTTTCAGGGCAATGGATCCTGGGGAGAGGGGCCCACAGGACACCGGCCTTATTTGTGCTTCACGGCAGTGGATATGTGTCTTACCACACTCATACAGTGGATCTATAATACCTCCACCCCCTTGGCTTCTGTTAAGAGTAGTAATTGCCGCTCCATGCAGGTTACTTCCCCCATCTATGCCATCTGTTAAGGGTAGGAACTGCAGCTTCACGCAGGTTATCTCCAATCAGAAATATTCCTTCTAAAGTTAGCCAAAGGTTACCCCTTTTTTTCATTTCCATCTTTTAGCCTTTAGGGATCCTTTCTGTTTATCCTACACCATTTTTAATTCTATTCTTATCTTCACCACCTCTTCCAGAAAGGCATTCCATGCATCCAGCACCCTTTCCGTGAAGAAATATTTCCTGATGTTGTTCCTGAGTTTAATCCCTTGGAATTTCAGATTATGACCCCTTGTTCTACAGCTTTCTTTCCAACAGAAAAAGTTTGGTTTTTGTGCATCATTTATACATTTCAGATATTTGAAAATTTGTATCATATCTCCCTAATCTCTCCTCTCCTCTAGGTTACGCATATTTATTTTTATTTATTTTATTTATTTACATTACTTATAATCTTATAATCTAGTCGAGTGGATGTACTCGACTAGAATGAATCATTCTAGTCAAGTACATCCACATTAAAATAGTAAAGCACAGCAAACATATCAATATCATTAAAACATCATTAAACTATTTAAAAAAATAAAACATAAAATTAGGTTAATCCATTTAAAAAGGTTTCTTCAAACAAAATTGCTTTTAATCTTTTGCAAAAAACCCCAAGGTCAGAAATGACCTTAAGGTCATCCGGTAAAGTATTCCATAACTTTGGGCCACTCAATGAGATTACACAATTGCACACTTCTTTCAAATATAGTTTACGCACATATGGTACCTCAAGTAGGGATTGTGAAGCTGACCTTACATCATGCATAGGAACATATTTCTTAAACAATCCTGCTAAATAACTGTGGGAATTTTCATTATTCTATTTCTCAATTAACAGCAGGATCTTAAATTTTAGGTCCTCCAATCTTCTCTCATAAGTTTCTAATGCAGGCACCATACCATTTTGATTGCTTTTCTCTGGACTACATCCTATCTCTATTCTTTCTGAGATACGGTCTCCAGAACTGAATGCAGTACTCCATGTGAGACCTCACCAACGACCTGTACAGGGGCATTATCACCTCTTATTTTCCAACTGATTATGACTCTCTATGCATTCAAGCATCCCTCTGGCCTTAGCCATTGCCTTCTCACATTGCTTTGCTACCTTTTGAAAATTAGACACAATATGACCCAGAGGTCTCTCTTCCAGTCTGTTCACATAGGTCTCTTGCCTACCATCACAGAAAGTTGCTTTGGATTATTGCACCCCCAAATTCATGACTCTACACCTTTTGGTATAGAATCCCAGCTGCCAAACATTCGACTGCTCCTTGAGCTTTCTTAGATCACTTCTCATTCGCTCTATTTCTACAAGTGTGTCCACTCTGTTGCAAATCTTGGTGTCATCTGCAAAAAGACAAACTTTGTGTTCTAACCCCTCTGCAGTATCGCTCACAAAGATGTTGAACAGAACAGGTCCTAGAACAAACCCTTCAGGCACTCCACTTATCACCATTATCTTTTCAGAGTAGGTTCCATTTACCATTACATACTGTCTCCTGTCAGTCAACCAATTTGTAATCTATTCCATCACTTTGGGATCCATTTTCAGGCTTCTCATTTTATTCATGAGCCTCCTATGCATGACCATATCAAAAGCTTTGCTGAAATCCAAGTAAACCATATAAAGTGCTCTTCCTTAATCTAATTCTCTAGTCAATCAGTCAAAAAAATTAATGTTTCACTTGACATGAATCTCCTCTAGTAAAAAACATGCTGTCTTAAATCCTGCAGTCCACCAGATTGTGGATAGTTAACTACCCTTTCCTTCAGCAGAGTATTAATTTTCTCACGACCGAGGAAAGGCTAACCAGACTGTAGTTTCCAGCATCTTCTCTGCCTCCAATTTTGTGAAGCAGGACAACAACCACCCTTATCCTATCTTGCAGCACCACATCCGTCTGCAAGGATCTATTGCAGACCCACCAGCACCTCTCTTAGATCCTTTAGTATCCTGGGATGTATCTCATTTGGTCCCATAGCCTTGTCTACTTTCAGTTTTGTTCATTTTACCAAAACACTCTCCTCTGTAAATGGGATGGTATTTGCCCACACTCATCTGTACTCTTGCCAACCAGCAACAGTCATTCTCCATGGTCTTCATTAGTGAACACCACTCTAAAGTATTTGTTTAATATTTCTGCTACTTCCATATATTTCTCCATACATTGCTCCTTGTCGCCTTTCACTCTTATACTACCACCACTGGTCATCCTCCTTTCTCTGATATATCTGAAAAATATATCACCTTACTTAATATAATTGGCAGTCCTACTTCCACTTCAGTTTTCAATCTCCTATTTTCTTTCCTCGTCTCTTTCAGCTTCACCAGATATTCTTCCCTATTTTCATCTTTTTTAGTTCCTTTCTACTTTTTAAATGCAGCTCTTTTTGCCTTTATTTTTTCAGCCACCTCTTTAGAGAACCACATTGATTTCCTTTTCCTCTTACTTGTATTTACTTTTTTAATAAAGATTTGTTGCCTTTATTACAACTCCTTTTAGTTTGGTCCACAGTTGTTCCACTTCACCCATCTCATCCCAGCCTTCTAGTTCCTCCTCAAGATATAGTCCCCTTTTTACCTTAGTCAGAGTCATCTATGTAGTGCTTTTTTAGAAGCACTTCATAGATAAAACTTGTTTATGTCATGGTTCATAGGGCTTAATGCATGTGATTCTCATCTTCATTTTACTATGCATGCAGATCCTATCCAGTTTCCTTTATTGGATCTGGGGCATTATAGTACCTGATGGATGTTACTACTCTTTATAGGAAACTTGCTGATGGGAATAGTCTGTTATATTTTGCCAGTGCTCATCCTAGACGTTTCAAAGAAGATTTTCTTGTTTATTCAGAGGCGTTATCCCAACAGTTGTTGGATCAGGAGTACTAGAGATTTTGTGTCCGACAAGCCTTCATTTGGGCCTATTATTACCACTGGGAGTGGTTTGACTTATCCAAAGATTGTTACCAGAGATGATAGTACTAAATGATTGCTCCTTTTTTCTCCGCAAGCTAATGACATCCAGAAGTCAATTTGGAAACACTGGCATGTCCTGCAGCCTCATTCTGTATTTGGAGATCCACCACGTATTACTTTTATGCATGTACATGTAACCCCATCGCCGAGTGATGACTGAAAACCGATGGGGCCATAAAAATTTGCACCCTTGGGGGGGCCATTTCTATTCCACACTCTATTGCATAGGTCTCTAGCCCCAGAGCCAGATTCCTTTACTGGATGGAGGAAGGAATTTCTCCTTCAAAGCCCTAGGTGGCAGGGGTGACAATGTTACTTTCCCTGGGAGAGGTATGCCTTCTGTTTTCTCCTGGTGGATGTGATCTCCCGCTCCAGGCCGTCCTCCTGCTCCCAGGCCGTTGGCTGCCACTAATCAAAATGGCGCCGATGGCCCTTTGCCCTTACCATGTGACAGGGTATCCATGCCATTGGCCGGACCCTGTCACATGGTAGGAGCACTGGATGGCCGGTGCCATCTTGTGCTCCTACCATGTGACAGGGGCTGACCAATGGCACCGGTAGCCCCTGTGACATAGTAAGGGCAAAGGCTATCGGCGCCATTTTGATTACTGGCAGCCAATGGCCCAAGAACAGGAGATCGCTCCCGGACCCCCGCTGGACCACCAGGGGCTTTTGGCAAGTCTTGGGGGACCTTCCTGACCCCCACAAGACTTGAAAAAGTCCAGCGGGGGTCCGGGAGCGACCTCCTGCACTCGTGACAGCTGCCAGTATTCAAAATGGCGCTGATAGCCTTTGCCCTTACTATGTCACAGGGGCTACCGGTGCCATTGGTCAGCCCCTGTCACATGGTAGGAGCACAAGATGGCACCAGCAATCCAGTGCTCCTACCATGTGACTGGGTCCAGCCAATGGCACGGATACACTGTCACATGGTAAGGGCAAAGGGCCATCGGCGCCATTTTGATTAGTGGCAGCCTACAGCCCGGGAGCAGGAGGACGGCCCGGAGCGGGAGATCGCTCCCGGGATCCCCACTGGACCACCAGGTACCTGTAAAATGTTTTTTGGGGGGGTCGGGAGGGTGGGGGAAGCTAAGGGGTTAGTTTTAAAGGGTCGGGGTGGGTTTTTTGTTTATTGGCTCGGGCGCAGCCGATAAACAAAACCGCGATCGGGCCCGATGCAAAAAAACCCACATGTGAATCGGAACCGGAATCCGAACCGATTCCGGTTCCGATTCACATCTCTAGTTTCCAACAGTGGCCAATCCAAGTCACAAATACTTGGCAAGTACCCAAACATTAGACAGATCCCAAGCTGCTATTCCTTATTGATTAATAGCAGTTTATGGACTTCTTCTCTAGGAATTTATCCAAAACGTTTTAAAACCCAGTTACACTAATGTACCACTGAAGGCTCAGTTTAGTGTGCTTTTCAGAATTGTTGAAACACATCCTGGTGGGAATGCGCACAAGGGAGTCAAAAAGATACCACGTGGATCAGTTTTGAATAAATCCCCCGGGCTGATATTTTCTTGAAATCCACCCCAGGATAGGTATCACACTCAGTCTTGCACCCCGCTTGCCCAAATGGTACTCAGGCAGTCTTCAAAAAACAGGTCATAAATAGAAGACACAGGAATAAAAACCATGCAGCAGAATGGGGGTAGTGTTCAAAATAAAAAGTGATTTACTCTAACTTTAAAGAATGAAATCCATGCGAGGATAGCAAAAATCATCATGATAAACAAAACAATAATGACTCCTAAGAGTCACAATCTCCTTGGCTACTGTATCTTCCAGCCTGAATCAATGTCCTCCCACAAGTTGGATAAAAGGGGAATAGTGCTTCAAAATTGTAGGGTAAAAAGGTGAAGTCCAAAAAATTCTTCCCCTCAAATATCAGAACAAAATCAACAAGATTTCTCTCTGGCCCAAATACTCTACTCATCAGCACTGCAAGCTCATTGGCTATTGGGTAGGACAGGCAGTCCTAACCCTGCTTCTCCCAGAAAGGGGGCTTCCCTGCAAAGCTGCTAGGGCAGTGGTTCTCAACCCTGTCCTGGGGACCCCACCAGCCAGTCGGGTTTTCAAGATATCCACAATGAATATGCATGAGAGAACATTTGCATGCACTGCCTCCATAACATGCAAATTTTCTCTCATGCATATTCATTGTGGGGATCCTGAAAACCCGACTGGCTGGTGGGGTCCCCAGGACAGGGTTGAGAACCACTGTGCTAGGGTCTAAAACAACAAGCAAAAATTCTATTCTTTCTTCTCTCCACACAGGGGAAAAACCTTTTCTAGTCTGTGAGGGCACAATAATAGGATTTACCCTGAATGATTCCCTTGTGTAGGCTGGGGGCCCAGTGGAATCAATAGAACACATAACTCCAACTTATCCAAACAAAAACCTACAGCCAAACACCAAGCTTCTAACTCAAGAATACAGTCAAACACTATGTGAGCATGCTCCATCCAGTTTATATGTGGGGAGCTTGACCAATCCCAGAAGAAGGGGGAATTGGCAATGCCTGGAGAGGATCCAAAAATACAAAATCTCTAGCTGACGAAAATGCTTGGTGAGGCTGTGAAACTACTGTTACATATGGAATAAGCTTCTATTGGCAGTCCAACTGAAAGAGAACATCCTCACTGTTCATAAGAAGGTTAAAGCATAGACTTTACTAGTGATGTACATTCGTTTCCAACGTATTGGTAATCCGCAACGTATAGGGCCATATTCGTTGTATTCGTGGGGAAGTGAAACATATCGTGATTCCCCACGAATACAATGAATCTTCACCGAATTATTCGGCCGTCTAAAGGAGCGAATTTAAACAAACCCGCCCTCCCCCCCACCCTCCTGGCCCCCACAAGACTTGCCAAAAGTCCCTGGTGATCCAGTGGGAGTCTGGGAGTGACCTCTTGCTCTCGGGCCGTTGGCTGCCAGTATTCAAAATGGCGCTGATAGCTTTTGCCCTTACTATGTCACAGGGGCTACTGGTGCCATTGGTCGGCCCCTGTGACATAGTAAGGGCAAAGGCTATCGGCACCATTTCCCCCCCCCCCCCCCCCCCAAGACTTGCCAAAAGTCCCTGGTGATCCAGCGGGGGTCCTGGAGCTATAATCTTCACTCGGGCCGTCGGCTGCCAGTATTCAAAATGGCGCTGATAGCCTTTGCCCTTACTATGTCACAGGGGCTACCGGTGCCATTGGTCGGCCCCTGTGACATAGTGAGGGCAAAGGCTATCGGTGCCATTTTGAATACTGGCAGCCAACGGCCCGAGTGCAGGAGGTCACTCCCGGACCCCCACTGGACCACGAGGGAGTTTTGGTAAGTCTTGGGGGGGGGGTCAGGAGGGGGGGGGCTAATTCAATTTTAGCCGGGAAACGAATAAGAATGAACGCATGAATGTATCGGGGGGGCCCCCTTGCCGAATGCAACATATCTGCCCCCCAACAAATACGAATACCGAATGCAACGTATCCCGTCCCTCTGCACATCCCTAGACTTTACCATGATGAAATCCTTTTTGAAAGTGGTACATTTGTAGTGTTAGTGATGGATGGTTTTGGTATTGATGGTGGCCTGGCTAAGAAGTTGTGATAGACGATGGGTTTGCTGAGTTTGTACCTGAATGTATATCTATATAAATAAAAATGTTAAATAGTTTGTACGTCGTCGCTAATCTCGCCAACTGCTTAACTGAATGCGTTCAAATTTGCACACAACATTCACTTCCCATACGGGAAGGATCTTATACACTTACATTACATATAGGTCACACCTGTGACAGATAATACAAGTTTAAAAATTGCTTACACAAAACAGCGACATCTGGTGGCTGTCGGCACAAGCGCAACCTCTTACACCTTTCACACACACTCACACACCACACCCCACCCCCACACAGGGCTATTGTCTTTCATTCACACTCCCTCATAACACACAGAAATCCACACTCATCACACCACACACCCCCACCCACACGCCTGCCAATGTCCCTTACTTCACCCATCTCCCAAAACACACCAAAACACGAATTCCTGACTGCTACATTGGGAAGCCACGCATTTCACACACCCTCCGATTTTAAATTAAAGTACCCTCTTCCACCCACCCATGCACTGCACGCCAATCACACACTACACCTGAAACAAGTCCGTGCTTCTCCGCCGGCACCACAGGAACGGTCCGGGACACATCACATTCAGTAGGGCCGTCGAATGCCAGCAACTAAAATGGCGCCGGCGGACCTTGCCCTTACTATGCTATACGGAGACAACAATGACGTCGGTACACCATGTGACATAGTAAGGGCAGGAGCCCATCGGCGCCATATCCTCAGCGGACATTTGCCCTTACTAGGTCAGGAATCCTGACGCATCCCTTTCACCGGTGAAGTTTTGCGACATGGCAGCCGGCGGAACAAACCCTAGCACACACCCTCGCCACCGGCTGGCAGTTTACACAGGTAGCCGGGGAGGAGCATGGTGGGGGACCGTTCTCATTTTCCGCCGTGCGCTTTTCACAGGGGGGGGTGCGCCATTCATTCTCCACATCTCCCGAGAGGGGGGCTGTAGCGTGGGTTGCTCTATTTCGCCGGGTTGGGGGGGGGGGGCCAGGAAGGTGTGCTTGCATATTTAAACTATTCTTTGCTGGTGCTGTTCATTTGGGGTAAAAAAAAAACAACAAAATACACAAACTATAACCTTTACTGATCTCTGAAAGCTAACGGATTAGCCCTTCAAAAGAAACTTCTCTACAGACACATTACTAGGTGGATTAGGCACTCCCCTATTTTTATCCCTAAGGATCACAACCTTCCACTGACTGACCACGTTCATACACACCAATTCATTTATCTATCAGCATCGTAACTGCTTTTTAAGGTCTGGATCCTCTTACCTAAGAAGGCATTAATTTTTGCCCTGTGCATTTCTCTTGCTCTTCGGACATTACAGTCCCATTTCCCTTGATCCTTTTACACACCATTCATACATCTCTTGCAATTCACCAAATTGATGCCTCGCAGAAAATCTAACTTACATCGGCGTACTCGCGCTGCGCTAGCGGCACAACGCCTTAGAACTAGGCGCACGGAGGAGGAACGGGCAGCAAAAAAACAGCACAACAAGGAAAGAATAGCTGTAGGAAGACAGCAAGAAGCGGCCGAGCAACGTGCATCCAGACTGCTAGAGGTACGCTGTAGGAAGACAGCAGGAAGCGGCCGAGCAACGTGCATCCAGACTGCTAGAGGTACACTTGCGATCACGGCAAGTACGTTCCGCTACTCACAATCTCCTTTGTTCACAACACCATGCCCATGAAACGCTGACAGTGGCTGAAATCCCTCTAACACCGACATCACCTCAACGCCAGCCATGGATCCCACATCAACTGGCCAAACATTATAATCGACTTGCTTTCCGATACAACCCACGTCAGGATTATACTTTCATACGGCATGTTCTCATTGGCTCTATGACACACGTGTGTCCATACTGCAAAGCTATGAAATTTCTGGGAAAAACAAAGGGGATGTGTTGCTATCAAAAATTTAAGGACCAATATCATAGAAGCTACAATCTTGACAGGACCTTTCAAAGGTGAAGATGTACTCATTCCTCGCATCCCTATCATTCCAACAGATATGCCATTTCAATTTAAAGATTGCAATTCCCAATTAGATTGGCATTTGCAATAACCATCAACAAAGCTCAAGGACAATCTTTACACCTCTGCGGTTTACATCTACAAACCGATTGCTTCTCACATGGACAATTGTATGTTGCATGTTCACGAGTAGGCAAACCTGACAATTTGTATATCTGCACTAACGATGGAACAATAAAAAATGTTGTATACCCACAAGCATTGCAAAATTAAACATATTACAGATATCCCCTGGCTCTGTTCTGTTTTTTCAACTTAACCAGGCTCAGCCACAGCAACGCGTGGCAGGGTACAGCTAGTTTAATGTATATTTTATTTTAATGTCTATTTATAGTGTTTCATAATTTTATGATTTATTTTATGTTATGAGAGTTGTAAACAGCATTGGGAGACTTTATTTGGGTTGGGACTACAATCTATAAAATAAAATAAAATAAAATATACAAGCACAGTATTAGTTTGACGCTCATATATCTGTGCAAGATTTAAACATACTTTTCCAGCAAACCAATACTCCAGCCTTGCTTACCCATCAGCAAACACAGCTTTTGCTTACAGCACTCCCTCAGGACTGAGCAATCTTGTTGTATTGCTCCTTACCTCCAAGCTCCTCCAGCATAGCGTCGCACTCCATGAGGTATCCAAGGGCCATATATAGCACTTCCTGCACCAGGAGCCGCTCTTATATGTCCTGTTACCGGGACTTCCTGGGGTGCTGACTGATGACATCACATCTTGTCTAGCTATATAAACAAGTCCTCTGCTTCCAGCCAGTGCCTCAGCAACAGGACTCCTGCCATGCTCTTGCTTGCAGTAGTGTTGCCTTGTCGTACTCCTGTCTTTGTTCAGTCTTGCCTTACTGTTCTCCTGCCCTGTCTTGCCTTGTTCCCTTTCCCTGCTTTGCCTTACCTTGCCTCTCCTGTCAGCTTTTCCTTGAATGTTCTTCTGTTGCTAACATGGATTGCCTTCTGACCTTGCTTAATCTCTGCCTGGACACTAACCTTGCTTGATCTCAGTCTGCCTGAACATTGTCTCTGTGGATCTTTGCCCCAAGTCCTGCCTGCCTCAGAACCCAAAAACTCAACCCAATGGGGAAGAGGCTGGTTCAGGTGAAGACAATTTCCTATCATTCCAGTCTGTGGAGTATCTGTTGCTGCCTCGGGAGGCCTGGTTGGTGTTTCACAACCTGGGCAGTATCAACTCTGCAACAGACCAAGGGTTCACATCCCCCTAAGCTTGACACTTGTTGGAAATGTGTTTCGTGTCACTGTGCTAGACTGTATTGAGTTAGCTAGTACTGAACTGTTTTGAGCTGCTAAGTCTTCCATATTGCTCTGTATGTGTATTTACTTGCTTCCCGTTTCTGTGTGAGATGAGCTGCTGGTTGCTTACAGCTTTGTTTTACCTTGTTAAGAAAAGCAATGCTGTTTTACTGCTCTTGCAAAGTAGAAACCTCTCTGATTTGTTTGGGTTTGTTTGTTTTTTTTAGAAGGCATTCTCTTATTTAAATAAACTTAGTTATGCTTCATCTTCTTTCCCCCTACCCTTATTTCACACCCCTACCATGTCCTGCTGGACCTAATGGAGAACTACTATTCTTTCCCCCTGACTTACAACCTATAACTAATGAATTTAAATTCACTAGCCACTGGTTTAGTTGATTCCTATACACCATCCACATCATGCCGAGTTATGCAGGCCCTTTCCTGAATCAGGTGAGCCTGCCTTTTTAGCCACTGCTATTTGCAATGGTGATGGGAGCATTAGAAACCAGAATTTGTAAAATTGTGAATATATCAGGAGTACAGATAGGTATAAATCAGAGAATTACATGCAGAAAAAAATTAAAAGTGGACTTAGAAAAAAAAAAGCAATCTAAATTGTGCAAAATTAGTTGCTTTTATTTTTTTACAAATTTCATTATCAAAAAGAGTATATACTTAATAAAAATTTTGACTGGTTACTATTATAACGTTTTTCATTGTTCACAGTTCATGCATTCAGTTTTCCTTTGATTTCAATTTTTTACCTCTGCTCTGGCCTTAACCACCAAGACCTGTAGCCTGTCTTTTTCTTTTATTTTTTTGTGTCTTCCTATTTTGTTCCTTTTCCTTTTTTTTATCATTGTCTTTACCAAATCTTTTCTCTCTCTCTCTACGTCACCTCCATTCCATTTTCTCTCCCCACCACCTCTCTGTCTCTCCTCTTTCCATCTCTCTCTCTCCCTCCTATCCATATTTGTTTCTCTTCCTACCCCTTTCCTTCTCTTCTTCTACTCCCCAATGATGCTCAATTTCCAGTCAGCCTCCCCTCTAGTGCCTAATCCCTAGGAGTCGTTTTCCCCTTCCTTTTCCCCCTTCCTTCCTTTTATGCCCCTCCTCTATCCCCTGATGATTCTTGATACCCCTCACCCCTCCTTCTTTCTTTCTCTTCACCTTCCTATTTAACAGTAGGTTCTCAGTCATCTAAACTCCATTCCAGTCCCTCAAGCCTTCAAGTTTCACCCCACCTATCCCAAGAAGTCACCAAGCCATAACTCCACCAGTGACCCTCACGCCCCCATCCCTGCAATTCCTCCCCCAGTAGTTCTTGAGCAGCACATCCCTAATTCTTCTAATCCTTGGTGGTCACCATCTTATCCACATCTTCACCCTCAGGAGTGAGAAAAACACATAGGAAAAAAGAAACTACTTTTATTTACTTAGTGTCTCCAGCAGCTCTGTTCCTCTTCTCAGTCATTACGCTGTGTACTTGATGACTCTTCAAAAACATTTCATCTGCTGTGTGACAAGTAGGAAGGAGGAGTGAGTGACTATTGTGTGGTAAACAATGGGCACAGGTGCAGAGTACAGGATGTACAGCGGTACTGCTGGTGCAGTGGACCAGGAAGACTTCCACAGACTGTCATTCCTCCCGTGTCCTGCCTTTGGGATCTGGATGCTAGCTGTAAGCTCATCCTTACCTTACATGTATTATAGAGAACCCCAAGTTAGGCCAGTACAGGTTTGGGAGCCAGAGTGTTGAAGTCAGCCTGGACCCCAGCACCAGCAGCACCCCTCTGCCCTCTGGTGGTTGGCCATGGACATTGTTCAGCAGACGGTATTCCCTTACTCCTCATTCCTGCTTGTGGCCCAGCAGCTGACAGTGTATGAACAGTCAGGAAGTACACTTCGTATTAGGTTAACTGTGTAAGCTACAAATGTATCTGGCCACATATGGGCAGAAAATAAACTGTTGTGTCATGATGACTCCAAGTTCAGCTTCACAGCTCCCAAGCTGTACATGCACTCTATATAATGTGTTGGCCAAGAATGTAATGAGCAGCAGGTAACATACAGGCGCATCTAAGCAGGAGGAACCAAATGGAATGCTGTGTGAAGAAGGCAACAAGAGGCAATAGTGAAGGGCCCCAGTAAGAAGCTTCTTCTTTACCTCTGCCTGTCTTCCTTACCAGCAGACACGCAGCTTTCATTCAGGGTGATTCTGTAAAGTGTGTTTGGCCGAAAGCACTGTTTATCATGCCTTCGGACTCGTGTTTTAGATGCATGTCCACAATCCTTTATACTGTAAGAGATGTAGCACGTTGAAAACGCATGGCCAACCCCCCCCCCCCCGGAAATTAATTGTGCTCATCACATGCAAATGCATGTTTATGAGGCTATTAGTTATTCACCTGGGAAACAAAGTAAAATGTGTGGCCAATCTGCACATTTAACACTCATAAATTAACACCTAGTGATATTAAGTCGGAGGAACCAAAAAAATAAAAAAATATATCATAAAAAAAACATGTGGCGGCCAGTTAGTGTTCTGGAGGCCTTGCATTCTGTTCTGGGAACTCTAGGAGAGCGGTCCCATCTTAAGGGGATTGAGTGCCCTTGGGCCTCGGCAAGACCCCAGAAGACTCCAGAGCAGCACCGACCTCTACCGGACCTGCATGCTTCTGGAAGGCCAACAACACAATGTTGGTTACTGAACAGTCCTCCGACCATTCCCAGCCCTTTCAGACCTGCCGCTAGGTATCGGCAAGAAGCAGCAGGCCGGAATGAGGGCGAGGGCAGACGAAGGCCTTGTGACATAGAAGACTCTAGATGAGACGAGGAGCTTGGAAGACTCTGGACGAGACGAGGACCTTGGAAGGTTCAGACATTAGCACTGTCTCTAAGGGTGCCCTACACAGCCCACCGACACGGGTGGACCCAATGGGCTGGTCACAGACCACCCTGTCCCACTGTGCGCCCTACACAACCTGGAGAGGCTGGTCACAGACCATGCGGAGAGCGGGACAAGCGCAGGAAGGGAATCCAATGATGAGAACAGGAACCGACGGGACGAATTTACCCCAACAAGTGTCATCTGGAGGTCCCTGGGGCATCCTGGCTGGTTCTGGGGCCTCCTGGCTGGGACCGGTATGTTGTTGGGCGAGAGCTGTAGAAAGAAAACATAACGCATAATTACCAATGGGAGTAACTACCCTTTTTTCTTTTGGCGTCAGAGGTGCACTTTGCTTCTTTGCATTGTGAGCATCCAATGCCAAATGATGTATACACACCTGTTACTGCCTGCCCTTTTATAGGTGAGATGAACTTACCAGCTGCAGCTCTTGTGGTGTCCAGCCACTCATCCATTTCCTCAAATACATCCGGTCCCAGCCTTTGTATTAGGCAGTTCTCCATTTCAGGACACGGGGCTCCTTCTGCCACCATTCTTCGGTGTTTGTTTTGGGCCACCACATTGGCTTTAAGCTACGCCTTTATTTCTCAGTAGCAGTGGGCAACCTGCTCCCCACTTCTTTATAGGCCTTTCTGCCTGGTGTTGTTCTGGGCTAGGCTTTTCCAGATCTGGGCCTTGGCTGCCTTTGATGTTTTAGCTGCCTGGTTACCAAACAATGAGGCATAGTTTTCCAGGACTCCTGCTATTACCATTTAATTCTTCATGATGCTAAACTTAATGGCACGGAGACGAAGCCTGGCTGCCAGGTGGGGGTGCCAGTTCCTCTTCTTGAGAGGTGTCCTCCCTGTCCTCACTTTCCATGCCACTCTTCACTCTCTTCCTCCCCTCCCCCCCCCCACCCCCCCTTCCTGGCCTTGCCTTGCAAACTTCCTCCCCTCTGCCTATCTCTAGCCTGCCTTACTCCTCCCTCCATGCTTTCCTGCCTATCCTCTTCTCCCACCTGCCTCCTCCTATCCCCTCCATGCTGCCTCTCTCTGCTACTGCCCCTACTCCAACTCCAACTCCTACTTCTCCTTCCCTTAACACTCCTACCTTCACCCTCCCGCTTCCTCTCCTCATGCCTCACCTCTCCTCTCTCCCCACGCCTCTCATGCTCCATTCTCTCCACCTCCTTCACCACCTCCACTCACCACCATCTCCACTGCTGCTACACACAAAAAGATAAAGTGTTAAATGTGCAGATTGGCCACACATTTTACTTCATAAACAAATACAAACTTTCACACAGAGAGAGAGACAAAAGACATAGGTAAAGGTTCACAAAAGAAACCACATAAAAGCACAGGACAAGGCATTCAGAAATCGCTAATATAAACTATCTCCTGCCACCAGCACAGCATCTACTCTCCCACCTCTAAAACATGCCTCAACATACCCTCATAGAGACAGCTGAAGGAAAGCTGTATATATAACCTACAAAAATAACATGCTGCATGATGACGCAACGTGGTACATGCTGATGTAGCGCTGCGTGCAATGACATTTCACCGCGTGCGATGAAATGTCGCTGCATGCGTTGGTTAGCTATAGCCATCATATTATCCTAACCATGCTCCTTTTTTTTTTTTTATTGCTTGTGCTATTTTACTATATTTACAGCATTTTGATGAATCTAGGCCTAAGCAAGCTAGCCGGATAAGTCTTAAACTATGAAATGAATGAACGAACCAAAGCAAATTTTTTCCAATCTGCACATCCCTTTCACTACTCCAGTATACTGTGTTTCATAGTCCTTTCAATAATCACAACAGCTTTAGTTGCTATATTTATTTATTTTTTTGAAATTTATATCACAAATTATTGACACTACTACATCAGTACTCGTTCATTAGAGACTGGGTAATACTCCTCATCACCCAACAAAAAAATCTTTCCATGCCACATTCAGACTTCTCCTGACAATAGCAAGGGATTTCCTTGGTATCATAAGCTCTCACTCCTCCAAAACCTCTTCCCTTCCAGGTCTTCTATCAACTGTGGGATCATGTCACTCTTCTACCATCAGGAATCAGGATGGGGCTCCTGGTTGTTTTCCTATGGGGAAATATCTCTCCAGTCTTGGACTTTTCCCTTTGAAGGAGAGGCACCTTGAACACTCCATTCTCCTTAGGTATTCCTCCCAATTCCTCCAGCCAATTTTGAACATAGTCTTATATAGGCCTAAGAATATCCCTCTAAAAGATACTCTTGTCCAAACCTCTTAAATGAGACACATGGTAGAATCCCAATAATCATTCCATCCGGAAGCTTCCCATTAGCCAACATGCACAGGGTTCTTTTGAGGAAATTTGCCATACATGATGACATCTAGTGGATATTCAATTTAACTGTCAGCATCAGTATTTTCCCATAAAAGTTTACTCTTCAATCAATATTCAGAACTATTAACAATCAGTTGCACAACTCCCAGAAAAAATGTCATGGGACTCCCTCACCAATTTTGGGCCTATCTTAAAGTGTCCTGTCACATACTGTTTCCATAACATAATGCAATTATTTACCTTTGGCCCTGGAGGGAATTGACTAACTATACTTAATCTTTTTCACTTCCAAGTATGAATGCTGGAAGAGTTCTTACCTGGAAAAAATAAGAAGTTAATATCCAGGGACATTAGTGGTGACATATCAGATAGGTTTATTTTTATTTAATTTATTTTTTTAGATTTTAAGGGTCTAATCAACAAAAAGATATTTATTCACGGATTTCAAGGCCAGGTCCCATCGCCGAGGCTCAGATCTGGGCCTTCGCCTAGGTCTAATGCCAGCTCAAGGCCAGTCCCATCACCAAAGCTGAGGCCTAGACCTAGGCCTAGGCCCAGGACCAGGCTTTCTACCATTTTCTTTCTTTTCTCATCAAATAGAAATAATGTCATCCACCCAAAGGATAAACAGCAGTGATGCCACTGCAGTGCCTTCCTCCTGAGCAGACAGTGTCATTTTGATATATGGCCATACATTTCAATGGCATTACATCCAAATGGCGCCATCTGCTTAGAAAGAAGATGCTGCAGTGTACTGCGACCCATTTTTCAAGTGGATGGCATCATTTATAGTCAATGGAAGAATAAAGAAAATGGTGGAAGACCTGGTCCTGGGTTAGGTCTAGGCATGGGTCTCAGCAACTGAATCTGGCCTGAGCCTAAGTCTGGGCATTGGCCTGGGTCTAAGTGATGGAATCCCACCTCAGGCGGGGCCCCAGAACAATGCATGGGCCTCAGCAAAGGGTCCCGGTCTCTTTCTGGGTACAGGCATTGAACCGTGGCCTAGGATTAGACCTCAGTTATAGGACCTTGCCTCAGGCTGGGTCCTAGTGTTGGGCATAAGGCCTAGGTCTATCCCTTGATGACAGAATCTGGCCTAGGCCTGGGTAACAGGTCCTGGCATTGGGCCTAGCACCAGCCTAGGGCCTAGGCCTAGACCCAGACTTGGTCTTCAGTGATGGGACCCGGTCTCAGGCCGGGCCCCAGTGTTGGGCCTGAGCCTAGGCCCAGGTCTCGGTGACAGAACCCAGGCACATGTCAGGCCCCAGCATCACGTCTAGGTCTCAGTGATGGGGGACTAGCCTGAGGCCTGGTCCCATCACTGAGACCTAGGAATCTTTTTAATTACAAGAATTTGAAAAATTGGGATATCTTCATCAAAGGATATTTTTTGTTTATTTCATTCATAACAAACGAAACTTGGCCTTATTCGTCACATTTTACTCAATGGTTTAAAACGCACGCACATCCCTATTGAGGAGTACTTTGGGACATTTCTCCTAGCACAGGGAAAGAAGGAAAAACATTTTTTTAATGTGTTATTAATTTTTGTAATGCTGCAGCCTGGTCGTTGCTTATATGGATTTGTAGACATGCAATTGGTGAGAAACTATATTTGCAAAGGGTTTGTGGGTACAAAATCAGGGTTGGGCCAGCCTACACCTTATAACATGGAGATATCTGATCATTTTATACATAATTCATTAATTATGTTCCTCCACTCTTCCCTCCTCTTCCTCTCTGTACCTCACAGTACTATAGTTTTCCATCAGCTGTCATTATTCTGCACCTTTTCCTTTCAAACATTTTGACCAATGGCTTCATATATTCAGCAAGTAGCAAAATTCTAAGAAGTATAGAATAAGCACCACATTTTTCTTCTGTATAAAAATAGAATCAACAAGATGGCACATTGCTGCTTTCTGTAAGGAAACTTTTCAGTTTGTTATGTACAATAAAGTTATTCTTTGCATTTTCAGTAAGTTGAGTGATGCATGATTGAGTGATAAGGGCAGCACAGGATCCCTTCCTCATTGAGTAAAAAAAATAGCATGATGATATACGTTCAATCATTATAGGAAATAAAAAGCTTTATAAGTTGAAATCTGAAAACTGGTTTAATTACTTTTAATTGATTTGATTTACATTTTTTACAGTCTTTGTTAAACTCTCCTATTTATACACTGAATAGAACACTAAGTGTTGAAATTATTAGAATACTGAGAGAATATTTCATGCATGAGACATTTCATTTAAAGAGCATAGTGAAATGCATTCAAAACCATTCAACCAATTCTCCAGGGACTCTTTTATGGAGGAAAAGCACCTTTGCGCTTTCAGGATTACCTCTGAAGCATAGAAATTTAAAGTTGTGTTGTAATATCACCATTCAAGATTAAGCATAAAAATTAGAAGCAATAACACTGAACCAATCGGTAAATTGAACATCTAAACCCTGAAGATTAAAACTACAAATACTAGGGGCGCTAGTGAGCACTGTTCAAGATAACTGAGCTTGTAGCTCTTGAACATTCTCCTGTATCATCGCGCTAAAGGGGCAGCCCTTTTGTGAGATCATTTGTGGGTAGTGCTGATTTCTAATTTTTTCTTAGGGTGAGTTTAATATTGGGGAAGGTGGCAGGAATGGATGCACATAAGAACATAAGAACATGCCATACTGGGTCAGACCAAGGGTCCATCAAGCCCAGCATCCTGTTTCCAACAGTGGCCAATCCAGGCCATAAGAACCTGGCAAGTACCCAAAAACTAAGTCTATTCCATGTTACCGTTGCTAGTAATAGCAGTGGCTATTTTCTAAGTCAACTTAATTAATAGCAGGTAATGGACTTCTCCTCCAAGAACTTATCCAATCCTTTTTTAAACACAGCTATACTAATTGAACTAACCAACAAATTCCAGAGTTTAATTGTGCGTTGAGTGAAGAAGAACTTTCTCCGATTAGTTTTAAATGTGCCACATGCTAACTTCATGGAGTGCCCCCTAGTCTTTCTACTATCCGAAAGAGTAAATAACCGATTCACATCTACCCGTTCTAGACCTCTCATGATTTTAAACACCTCTATCATATCCCCCCTCAGCCGTCTCTTCTCCAAGCTGAAAAGTCCTAACCTGGTCGCCGCATCTCAAAAAAGATATAATTGCGATGGAGAAGGTACAGAGAAGGGCTACCAAAATGATAAGGGGAATGGAACAACTCCCCTATGAGGAAAGACTAAAGAGGTTAGGACTTTTCAGCTTGGAGGAGAGACAACTGAGGGGGGATATGATAGAGGTGTTTAAAATCATGAGAGGTCTAGAACGGGTAGATGTGAATCGGTTATTTACTCTTTCAGATAGTAGAAAGACTAGGGGGCACTCCATGAAGTTAGCATGGGGCACATTTAAAACTAATCGGAGAAAGTTCTTTTTTACTCAACGCACAATTAAACTCTGGAATTTGTTGCCAGAGAATGTGGTTCGTGCAGTTAGTATAGCTGTGTTTAAAAAAGGATTGGATAAGTTCTTGGAGGAGAAGTCCATTACCTGCTATTAAGTTCACTTAGAGAATAGCCACTGCCATTAGCAATGGTTACATGGAATAGACTTAGTTTTTGGGTACTTGCCAGGTTCTTATGGCCTGGATTGGCCACTGTTGGAAACAGGATGCTGGGCTTGATGGACCCTTGGTCTGACCCAGTATGGCATTTTCTTATGTTCTTATGTTCTTAACCTCTTTAGTCTTTCCTCATAGAGGAGCTGTTCCATTCCCCTTATCACAAATTAATGTTATATGAGGAAATGGAAAAAATAGATGTTGATCTTATCGGAAGTTAAAGTATAAGGTAAAGAGACAGTGTGTTTTTTTTTTATCTGTGGTTAAGTTAATTGGGAAAAGGGAGGTGTTAAAAAAAGATATATTATGCATAAATGTGCATTGTTTATTGTTGAATGCTAGATTTATAGGGAAGAGAGCCCTTTTATTCCATGATTTAATTTTGCAGGAGGGAATAGATATTGCACTGATTACAGAAGAATCAGGACCTGTTTTGCCATGTTTGTGCCTGGAGGATTTTAGGATATTTTTAGAGAATATGGTGGGCAAGAGAGGAAGAGGGGTGACAGTGATTTTTAAGGAAGATAAGAAGGTTGAACAAATAATGGTGCAAGGGGTGGAAGGGTGTGAACATCTGTTGGTTAGGGTAGGGAATGTCGGTGTGGGTATTTTAGTAATTTATTCCCTGCCTGAGTTTTCATTGGAGAGGATTGACGGTTTGTTAGAATGAATTGGGGAGGTTGCTCTATGTTTTAGTAGGTTATTAGTAGTAGGAGATTTTAACCTTCATGTAGATTATGTAAATTGTGATCTGGCTCAGGATTTTTCAACTAGTGCAGTTGCATTTGGACTGACACAGATGATGGACTTTGCTACCCATAAGGGTGGGCACACCCTAAGTTTGAATTTTGGGGCAAAGGAGTTTTTTCCAGGTTCTCTGTGGATAAATGGTAATAGGGAGGTAATATGGTCAGATCATAGGTTAATTAAATTTAAATTTCAGATGAGGAAGAATAATAATTTGTTAGTGCAGGAAGAGGTTAGAAGAGGTAGGGGTAGGATTTATCAGAATACATTTTTGTTAGCTTTGAGTAGGAGAGAGCCAGAATCTTTGGGTGATACAGTGAATGAAATGGTAGATCCTTGGAATTGTTTATTCAAATATTGGATGAAGTAGTTCTGGAGAAGAATTTGTTAAGTAAGAGCAGGAGGACACAAAATGGTTTTCTGAGCAGTTGAGTGCACAAAGAAAATAGCCAGAAAGTTGGAGAGAGTATGGGTGAATAGGGATGTGCAGAGAAAAAGGTTTTTTTTTTCATTATTCAGTTCATTTTCGAGATATTTTTTTCCATGAATTTTGGTTCATGGATTGTTTGATTCATTTTCATTTGTGAGAAACACACAAATCAAACAATTAAAAAAAAAACTAGTCAAAAATAAAAAATGAGGCCTCCTGGAGCCCCCCATCCAAAAAAATGCTGGGGCCAGGAATTCCCCCGGCCCCCACTTACCCGGTTCGGTGAGGAACCATCAACTTTGACCTAGGCCCAGGCTGAAGCTTCAGCCTTGCTTAGGCCAAGGAAGCAGTAGCTCGCCACCACCTTGGCCTACTCAAGCCGAATTGGGGGGTCCCTTCCAAATGAAATAAATCAGCCTTATTTGTCACATTTTGCAGTTTCATTTTAAAAGAATGCACATCCATCCCTATGGGTGAAATCACATAGTTGGCAAGTGAAGCTGCAATGGCGGAAGGTGTTAAATATTTATTCTGCTAATGTTGTAAAAGCGAAGATGTTTTTTGAGGAACATAAGAACATGCCATACTGGGTCAGACCAAGGGTCCATCAAGCCCAGCATCCTGTTTCCAACAGTGGCCAATCCAGCCATAAGAACCTGGCAAATACCCAAAAACTAAGTCTATTCCATGTTACCATTGCTAGTAATAGCAGTGGCTATTTTCTAAGTCAACTCAATTAATTGCAGGTAATGGACTTGTCCTCCAAGAACTTATCCAATCCTTTTTTAAACACAGCTATACTAACTGCACTAACCACATCCTCTGGCAACAAATTCCAGAGCTTAATTGTGCGTTGAGTGAAAAAGAACTTTCTCCGATTAGTTTTAAATGTGCCACATGCTAACTTCATGGAGTGCCCCCTAGTCTTTCTATTATCTGAAAGAGTAAATAACCAATTCACATCTACCCGTTCTAGACCTCTCATGATTTTAAACACCTCTATCATATCCCCCCTCAGCCGTCTCTTCTCCAAGCTGAAAAGTCCTAACCTCTTTAGTCTTTCCTCATAGGGGAGTTGTTCCATTCCCCTTATCATTTTGGGTAGCCCTTCTCTGTACCTTCTCCATCGCAATTATATCTTTTTTGAGATTCAGCAACCAGAATTGTACACAGTATTCAAGGTGCGGTCTCACCATGGACCGATACAGAGGCATTATGACATTTTCCGTTTTATTCACCATTCCCTTTCTAATAATTCCCAACATTCTGTTTGCTTTTTTTACTGCCGTGGCACACTGAACCGACTATTTCAATGTGTTATCCACTATGACGCCGAGATCTCTTTCTTGGATTGCAGCACCTAATATGGCACCTAACATTGTGTAACTACAGCATGGGTTATTTTTCCCTATATGCATCACCTTGCACTTATCCACATTAAATTTCATCTGCCATTTTGATGCCCAATTTTCCAGTCTCACAAGGTCTTCCTGCAATTTATCACAATCTGCTTGTGATTTAACTACTCTGAACAATGTTGTATCATCTGCAAATTTGATTACCTCACTCATCGTATTTCTTTCCAGATCATTTATAAATATATTGAAAAGTAAGGGTCCCAATACAGATCCCTGAGGCACTCCACTGCCCACTCCCTTCCACTGAGAAAATTGTCCATTTAATCCTACTCTCTGTTTCCTATCTTTTAGCCAGTTTATAATCCACAAAAGGACATCGCCACCTATCCCATGAGATTAATAGGGCAGAGAACGTTCCGAAACAGCTGTTCAGGACAGTGAAAAATGTATTGGGGAGGAATTGTAAACCATTAAATATTATTTCTATTGGTTTGGAAAGAAATAGTTTTATATGTTGTTGGGAAGAGACAGTTCAATTTTGTTGTGAAGAGATGGAAATAAGAAAAATGCAAATTATGTTTGAAGACTGGGATGGAGACTTGGATTGGCAATTAGAGGTAGGAATGTTGAAATTTGAGGAAGTGAGTATATGGAGATTAAAATGATTTTGTCAGGATATAGGGAACCTGGTATATGTTTGATCCTTGTCCATCTTTCTTGATAAAAGTGTTTTTGGATTATTTTGTGAGTGCTGTGTCCCAAATAGTAAATGCATCATTACGTGAAGGTCAGTTGCCAAAGAAACTGAAGAGTTCTGTTATGATTCTTTTGTGGAAGAAACCAACTTTGAGGCCCTCAATTTGTGGCTAATATTCCTTTCATATCAAAGGTGATTGAAAAGGTGGTGTGCAGCAGCTTTCAGAGTATTTAGATGTAGTGAATGCATTGGATGAGTTTCAATCTGGTTTTAGGAAAGGATAGGACACTGAGATGGTGCAAGTGGCAGTAAATGAAGAAGTATTAAGAGCTAGGGAGAAAGGGGAATCAGTTTTATTGATTTTATTGGACTTGTCCAGTGCTTTTCATTTAGTGGACCATAATATTTTATTGAATCGCTGTAGGCAGGTGGGAATTAGTGGGAAAGTGATTCAATGTCTTCTTCATTTTTGAGTGATAGGGTTTCAGCTGTTACAGTACAAGATAATCTTTCTGAGATGGTGGAAATGAAACATGAACTTCCACAGAGTTCAGCTTTGTCTCCCTTGCTGTTTAATCTGTATTTAAGTGTTGTACTGGTTGCATTGGCTTTTAAGGTAGTAAGGGGATGGGGGTGGGATATCTACAGTAAATGTTGAAACCTTATGTTCCATCTCAAAGTCTCAGGTCTGAAAATGATAATCTCCTGCAAATTCCAAATTGGAGAAAAGGATTTAAGGTGAGAAGTCATAAGAGAATGTTTTCAGTGATGGGGGCTGATGAATGGAAAACGGCTTTTAATACTAGAGATTGCCATTATGAATACCTCGTTATGCCATTCGGATTGACCAATGCCCCTGCAGTTTTTCAACACCTCATTAATGAAATCTTTCGAGATCTACTTTATGTCTGTGTAGTGGTCTATTTGGACGACATTCTAATATTTTCTTCCAATCTTCAGACACACCGGCAACACGTCTGTCAGGTTATACAACGTCTAAGAGAAAACAGACTGTATGCTAAGATTGAAAAATGCATTTTTGAAAAAGAATCACTACCCTTTCTGGGGTATATTATCTCTAAGCAGGGTTTTCAAATGGACCCCTCCAAGTTGAAATGCATCAAAGAATGGCCCCAGCCTAATGGATTACGCATGCTTCAACTCTTTCTTGGATTTGCGAATTATTATCATAGTTTTATTCACAACTTCTCTAAATTAGCGGCACCTCTCACGGCTCTGACTCGTAAGGGAGCAAACATCAAGGCTTGGCCCATAGAGGCTGAAGAAGCTTTTCAGGCACTTAAGAACTCTTTTCTACAACAACCATGTCTCCGACATCCCGATCCCAGACTTCCATTTATTGTTGAAGTGGATGCATCGGCAGAGGGAGTTGGAGCAGTCCTAAGTCAGACCAATACTTTGGGAACATCTCATCCTTGCTCGTACTTCTCCAAGAAGTTTTCTCCGGCAGAACGCAATTACTCCATCGGGGATAAGGAGCTTCTCGCCATTTCGTTGGCATTGGAGGAGTGGCGGCAGTTGTTGAAGGGAGCGCAACACCGCATAACCATCTTCACTGACCATAAAAATTTGACATATCTTCAACAAGCTCAACGTCTGAACCCCCGTCAGGCTTGTTGAGCTCTTTTTTTTACACGTTTTAATTTTGAACTACGCTACCGACCGGCCAATAAGAACATTAAGGCTGATGCCTTATCCCGATCATTCTCCATGGACGATACTGAGGAGCCGGTATAGCATATCATTGACCCGGCCCGCATTATTCTCTCTGCTACATTCACAGTTCCACCGGATAAAACAGTGGTGCCTAAAAGACTCCGTAATAAAGTATTGGCTTGGGGTCATGATTCTCAGTTAGCTGGTCATCCCGGATGAGTATGAACTCAAACACTCCTCCAACAGTACTATTGGTGGCCCAAAATGCGTAAGGATATACAAGCTTATATAGACTCATGCCCAACTTGTGCGCAACATAAGGTTCCTACAGGGAAAACTTGGGGCCTTTTATAACCATTACCAATTCCCACTAAACCATGGACACATATCTCCACAGACTTTATAGTAGAAATTCCACCATCTGAAGGCAACACTGTGATATGGGTAGTGGTAGATCGCTTTTCAAAAATGGCTCATTTCATCCCAATCCCCTCCCTCCCGTCTGTTCCATGGCTGGCTCAATTATTCATGCTTCACATTTTCCGCCTTCACGGACTACCTCAGAACATCACCTCTGACCATGGTCCCCAGTTCACGGCTCGATACTGGCTCAACCTCTGCAAGAAATTCCGTATTTCTCTGGACTTCACCACGGCGTTCCATCCTCAGGCTAATGGTCAGGCGGAATGTACAAATTGTACATTGAAACAGTTTCTACGGCTTTATGTCAACTCACGACAGGATGATTGGGCGTCACTTCTTTCCTGGGCTGAATTCTCCCACAATTCGCATGCTGGCACCTCTATGAGGGGCATCCCCTTTTCAGATTGTCTTTGGTCGTCAGCCCAGGCCACCCTTGCCGGTACCATTGCCTGTCCCATCACCGGCAGCTCAGCTAACAGCTACACAGCTGAAACAGCTTTGGATCCATACTCAACAGATGTTACGTAAAGCTGCTCACTCCGCAAAGAGATTTGCTGACCAACATCGACGACTGGCTCCCCAGTTCCATCCAGGGGAAAAGGTGTGGCTCAGCACCTGGCACATCCGATTGAGAGTTCCTTCTATGAGATTGGCTCCTCGCTACATTGGACCATTCTCAGTGCTGTGACAATTAGGTCCTGTGACCTACCAACTTCGATTATCTGCCACATTGAGAATTCACAACTCATTCCATGTGTCCCTTCTGAAGGCGTTGGTTCTCAAGTGGCCTACGTGGAAACCTCCCGAAGTGGTACACCATAGAGCAGTGGACGAAACGATATATCAAGTACGTGACGTTCTGGATGTCCAGAGATGGGGCACCACTTGGGAATAACTCCTAGCATGGGAGGGATTTGGACCTGAGAAGAATTCATGGGAGCCGGCGAAGAATATACTGGATAAGTCTCTTCTCAAGGACTTTCACTCCAAACACCCTGGTAAACCCAAGCCTTCTAGGGGGAGGCCTAAAGGAGGGGGTACTGTTAGCACCACCACCAATGGCAAGCCGCGACCGGGGCCGGATGTCATGGCCGCCGGCTGTGGCCAGCCACAATCAGGCCCGGGCCGGCGGCCGCGCAAAATATAATTACCTGAGGCGTCGGGCATCGTCGACAGGCAGCCCTATTCCTCTTCCTCCAGCAGCCGCTGCCGTGGCCAGGATCGGCAGCGTGGTCCTGCGACGATTCGGCTCCTCCCCCTCTGCCTTCTCTAGGAGCCGTGCGCGTGGCTGATGAGTACTCTTAAAGGAGCCATGACAGGAAGTAGTCATGGCTCCTCCTGAGACTCCTCCCCTGGCTTCCTGTACTTAAGGCAAGGTCTGAGCCTCAGACATTGCCTTGGTAGCAAGGTTCCTGGCTGAGTCTGTTCCTGAGCTCCCTGTTCTTGGTTCTTCATCCCGCTCTGCTTCCCTGCTCCGTGGATTGATTCTTGGCTTCTGACTTCTGGACCAGCGAACATGTTTCCCTGGCGTGATCCTGGACTGGCTTCAGACCCTTCTCCTGCTTGGATCTTGGACTGGACTTCGACCCCTCTTGTGTACCGAACCCTCGGACTGGCTTGGACTATTCTGCGACTTTGTCTTCAGACTACTACGACTTGCTGGAGGCACCAGCCGTCTGGAACACACGACCTGCAGGAGGTGCCTGCATCCAGACCTCTCGTCAGTCTTCAAAGGAGTCTCCTAAAGTCCCAGCAGCTGGATCCCTACGGGCTTCTCCTGGGAGGACCTCGAGCTTCCAGGGTGAAGTCTTCGTGCAACAACCACAGCCTACGGCCTCACCCTTCGACGGTGGAGACCTAAGGGGATCTCTTCCCTTTCAGGTGGTGCTTACTCTACCTTGGAACAGGGGTTCACCTTCAGGTTCATAACAATAATGGATGAATTGCTGCAAGTCAATGACATGATCAAAGAAGATGGAGAAACTATGCTAGGTATTCAAAAAGATCTAAGTGTGCTTAAATTGCAGCTAATTAAGTTGGAAAAGAAATCAGAAGAACTCGATTAAAATATAACTGAAAATACTACACTGATAGTTGACCTCCATTGACAAGTTAAAAGAATAGCAACACTGGAAAAAAATGTTGAAGATATCAACAACATGAATCATTGCAACTACCTGCAGAGCCTAGGAATTCCATAATGTTGCGACTGCCGATGCTCGGGGCAGTACTCCGTTCGCTATCGCAGTCTGGAATCACAGATACATACAATGCAGAACAATACGAGGCAAAAGCTTTTTATGGTGGTAATAAAGGCTGCAGCTTTATTATATAATTAATTACCTTGAGATGCATGAGTCTCTCATCATATCAGTATCTAACCAACAGTCCAGGGTGCCACCCGCCGCGTCTACAAGCAAGGCAGCCCCTTCCATCGTCCCCATGCCGTGCTCATCCTAGCAAGAGGACCCCCTCCCCGGCCTACCAAATTCGGCCCCGACTTCTGCACCCGCCACCAGCATGAGGTAGTAGCACTTGCCTCATGCCACCCCCCCCCCCCCCCCCCCAAGCTGTGGCCTTCTCAACCTAAGAATAGTTCAATGGCTTCCTGGATGGAATTGTTGAACAGATCAATGCCAATATCTGATAGGTGTATATTATCAGACCTGTATAAACCTTCACATGCATCTTCTGCCCATTCATGGCATATGTGCCGCCCTCCCAGCCTGATGGCCCAATGTCCGACTTGTCGGTGAACCTTTTTTCGACCTCTTTTCCATGAACTGCTAACGCGCCATTTCAGTCGCAGTATAATATCTGACCACATCATGCAGGAATTAGGAACATTGGCAAACAATTTGTTCCAATCTTGTTTAATGCGTTTTATTAATTCTATGCATGATATAGTTCCCAGGTTGTTACCACCAAGGTGAATGGCCACGGCTTCTGGTTCAGCCAACCTTTCCTTACTGTGTTGCATTCTCTGGAGAAGCTGATCCCAGGTCATTCCTTTATGACCCATCCATAGGATGCTGACGTTTCTTGGCGCTAGACCCAAGTAAGTCCCATAAGAGCGAAACTGCGCCCTCTTGGCTGCCCAGTGAACAAAGGAGTGGCCGATAATCCAGACAGACCTTTGCCATTGTGGTGTCTCTGTAAAAAAAGGTTTGCAAATGAGGTTATGTGGTCACAGTACACTTGGCCTGATATACGTGTAGACAGGATCTGACTTCCACCTCCCAATTTTTTGAATGGTGGCAATGTTTAGGCCTATCCTGAACGAGTGGGTCTTGAATCCTTAGGGTTGTGTCCTATTTGTTGAATTGCCAATCTGAGGACTGCCATGAACTGGTATTTAGTGAGTGGGGTATGATAGTTATGGATCAGCAATTGTATGCCACCTGCTGGGCGAGCTCATAATGGGGCATGTGGACACATTCTCGATGGTCCTTAAATACAATTTGGCTCCTCTAGCAGGTTGGTCTGTTTTTGACCTCTGTATTATTATCTGGACAACGAGTTTGGATACTGTGATGTTCTGCAATAATATACCTCTGAAACCCACTTTACTTTTTGACGCGGCCACCATCTCGCTAATTCGCATTGCTCCAAAAAAGGCCAGCGAAAAAGCAGTTCTAAATAATTTAACCTCGAAAGGTGATATGCATACCATTGGTGACGCCGACCACAGCTGCAAAAGCAAGTCACATGTATCAATGACAGGTCCTGATTTTTTGGCCATCCTGCCATTATTTTCTTAACTAGGAAATTCTTTGATGGGTCGCTCCCAACCTCTTGCCTTTGAGAAAAAGGCGAAGCCAGCTAGCTTACTCGTCACTACACCCCTTGATATACTGCTCTCTTTTGAGCTCACAATAAATTTGACCATTAGATCTTGTTGAACTGGTCCTACATTCCAACCTCTCTCTTTTAGGAATTCGGATACAGTGTTGTAGGCTCTGCTGTATGCTCTCCATGTGGAAGGGGCGACTGATCTCTTCAGAAGGTTTCTTGTGGTATTGTCCCAATGTTCCACAATTTCTTGGGTACCGGTGTGCCTTCCTTGTCGGCTCCAGGAACCTGTTTGCGAAACAAATCCCATTTCGCTCTGGATAATGCATCAGCAACACCATTATGGACACCCATGACATGACGTGCTCTTATGGTCATGTTTAAAGGTAAACTGGTTAGTATCACCTCTCGAAGTAACTCAGCCACTCTTGGACATTTGGCTGATTGTTTATTGAGAATTTGCACTACCAACATATTGTCACATCAAAAAATAATGTATTTATTCCGTAATTTGTGGCCCCATATGACAAGTGCCAACAGAATGGGAAACAGCTCAAGGAAAGTGATGTTACGCATTAAACCATTGTGTACCCACTCCTGTGGCCATTGCTCAACTGCCCAGGAGCCCTGCCAGTATACTCCGAAACCCAATCCACCGGATGCATCTGAACATATACCGAGATCTTGGTTTGATATAGGAGGGTCTTGCCAAATGGATGTTCTGTTGAACTTGTTGAGGAAGGATGACCATAAGTATAAATCATCCTTCATCGCCTGAGTGACTCTGATGCCATGTTTTGGGCATGAAACTCTGATCGTGCTTAAAATTAACCTCCTCAGGAAAACTCTCCCCATTGCTATATCTCGACATGCAAAATTCAAGCTGCCTATTAGTGACTGCATTTCGACCAACATTATCTTTTTGGCTGTCATTGCTTGCTTCAGCCTGTTGTGAATGTCTCAGAGTTTTTTGGGGGGTAACCTGGACTCCATCTTGTTGGAGTCAAGTTCAATTCCCAGAAATTTGATTGAAGTGGTGGGCCCTTTGGTCTTGCCATGTGCTATTGGGACGCCGAAGTCAGATGCAATTGTATGGAATGTTCTTAGCAATCTCGAGCAGGCAGTAGTGTCTTTGGGTCCGACGAAAAGGAAATTGTCAAGGTAATGCACGATGTTGTTCGTTCCTGCTTGTTGCACTGTTACCCAATGAAGAAATGAACTGAACGCCTCGAAGGTAACGCATGATACTGCGCACCCCAAAGGTGTACAATTGTCAAAGTAATACTCTCCTTTGAAGCAAAATCCGAGCAATGGGAACTGCTGGGGTGCACTGGGAGAAGCCGGAAAGCTGATTCAATGTCGTTTTTGCCATGAGCGCTTCCCTTCCGCATCTACACAATATATCTATGGCACTGTCAAAGGAAGCATACTGAACTGTGCATTCCTCGGCTGGCAAGTGTTCGTTGACTGAGGCGCCGCGTGAATGTGAAAGGTTTTGAATTCAGCCTGTATTTTCCCAGCTCCTTTTTTGGGTTGACGGCCAACGAAGATATCATCATTTTTTTGAAAGGTGGAGAATTGAAGGGTCCTGCTATTCTGCCTTTTGCAATTTCTTCTTCGATTTTCTTTTGAATGATTGCTTGATGTTTTGTTGCTGAGGTTGCATTATCTGTCCATGTTTCCTCTATGATCCCTTGAAAAGGTATTTTGAATCCGAAGCGAAATCCCTCTGTTAGCTTAGCTGCCTGTTGGAGCAATGCGAATGATTTAACCAAGGAAGCATGGCTTCACTGTTGATTGGGGATGGCGCTTTGATGAACTAGCTGTTATCACTTCCCCTTGGGTTTACTCCCCGTGTAAGCCTTCTTATTGCATTTAAAGGCTGGATGTGTTGCCAAGCAAATCAAGCAAATGTGCTTAAATTTGCAATCCTGGAATGAACATGATGATTTGTTATAGAGATGTGAATCGTGTCCTCGATCGTCTTAACGATCGATTTCGGCTGGGAGGGGGAGGGAATCGTATTGTTGCCGTTTGGGGGGGTAAAATATCGTGAAAAATCGTGAAAAAATCGTGAAAAATCGAAAAAAACGTAAAATCGCAAAACCGGCACATTAAAACCCCCTAAAACCCACCCCCGACCCTTTAAATTAAATCCCCCACCCTCCCGAACCCCCCCCAAATGACTTAAATAACCTGCGGGTCCAGTGGCGGTCCGGAACGGCAGCGGTCCGGAACGGGCTCCTGCTACTGAATCTTGTTGTCTTCAGCCGGCGCCATTTTCCAAAATGGCGCCGAAAAATGGCGGTGGCCATAGACGAACACGATTGGACGGCAGGAGGTCCTTCCGGACCCCCGCTGGACTTTTGGCAAGTCTTGTGGGGGTCAGGAGGCCCCCCCCAAGCTGGCCAAAAGTTCCTGGAGGTCCAGCGGGGGTCAGGGAGCGATTTCCCGCCGTGAATCGTTTTTGTACGGAAAATGGCGCCAGCAGGAGATCGACTGCAGGAGGTCGTTCAGCGAGGGTTCCGGCGCCTCGCTGAACGACCTCCTGCAGTCGATCTCCTGCCGGCGCCATTTTCCGTACGAAAACGATTCGCGGCGGGAAATCGCTCCCTGACCCCCGCTGGACCCCCGCTGGACTTTTGGCAAGTCTTGTGGGGGTCAGGAGGCCCCCCCCCAAGCTGGCCAAAAGTTCCTGGTGGTCCAGCGGGGGTCAGGGAGCGATTTCCCGCCGCGAATCGTTTTTGTACGGAAAATGGCGCCGGCAGGAGATCGACTGCAGGAGGTCGTTCAGCGAGGGTTCCGGCGCCTCGCTGAACGACCTCCTGCAGTCGATCTCCTGCCGGCGCCATTTTCCGTACAAAAACGATTCGCGGCGGGAAATCGCTCCCTGACCCCCGCTGGACCTCCAGGAACTTTTGGCCAGCTTGGGGGGGGGCCACCTGACCCCCACAAGACTTGCCAAAAGTCCAGCGGGGGTCCGGAAGGACCTCCTGCCGTCCAATCGTGTTCGTCTATGGCCGCCGCCATTTTTCGGCGCCATTTTGGAAAATGGCGCCGGCTGAAGACAACAAGATTCAGTAGCAGGAGCCCGTTCCGGACCGCTGCCGTTCCGGACCGCCGCTGGACCCGCAGGTTATTTAAGTCATTTGGGGGGGGGTTCGGGAGGGTGGGGGATTTAATTTAAAGGGTCGGGGGTGGGTTTTAGGGGGTTTTAGTGTGCCGGCTCACGATTCTAACGATTTATAACGATAAATCGTTAGAATCTCTATTGTATTGTGTTCCATAACGGTTTAAGACGATATTAAAATTATCGGACGATAATTTTAATCGTCCTAAAACGATTCACATCCCTAATTTGTTATACCTCCAGGATGCGCCATTGTTACTGTTGAACACTGATTGCCCTGCGTGTGTGTTTTGTTGACTTAATCTGTTGGATGAATGGATGCTGATTGCTGCATCCTGCACCTTGCTCTTCATGTGCCTGAGCCACAGACTGACATCCTGCGTTCCCCAAGACGTGACGCAGTTCTCTTCCATTTTGTCTCTGAAGCGCTCATCATAATTAAGCCATGCTCATCCTTCGTATTCTCTATGTGTCGAAATGGTGTCTGCGTAGCTGAACATCGGGCCGTATTGTGATGGGTCTTCTTTTCCCATGACGCATGTCATGCGCAAAAATGCTCTTGTCCAGTTTATAATGTTTCTGGCAATAGGTTTGTTGGATCCAGGTGCATGCTCATACTTTCGGCTTCCTTTTTTGTCACCCAGATTTCTTCTTCCTTCGAGAGTTTAAAAATGTCAATATACTTCTGCTTCTTGATCGTTTTACGCAAGTCTTTGGGCATGCTCGCCCATAATTGTGATAGTGTAGTCAAGGCAGGTGGTGCACGCGATGCATCCTCATCCTGTGCATTGGGCTTTTCTCGTTCAGCCTCCAATGATGAGTCGGTGTCAGAGGGTGATGTGGCACTGGAACTGCTAGAATCCAATTCTATTTCTGTTCTTACCTTCTTACTCTTTTTTGATTTTTAATTTTTTGAATCTTTTTTATTGCAACGGCTAACCCCCGGTATTAATTCCAACTCACCTATTGCCGTTGTCTCATTCTCCTGTGCTGGGTTTTCACTGGTGACTTCTTCTACCAGCGCCTGAGTCGGCGGAGCCGTGTTGAGAAATGTGGTGGTGTTATGTTGCGTGGAGCTCGAATCTGTTTGTGTTCTCTGGCTGATTTCTTGCCTTGGTGGAGTGCTTTCGGCCGGGTTGTTGCTAGCGGCCGGGTTGCTAGCAGCTGTTTGTCCTGCAGCTGTTTGTCCTGGCCATGGCCACCATCCCCAAGGGGGCTGCTGTGGGTTGTTTGCAGGTATGCACACCTTACCTGTGTTCCAATTGGCGAATGGATTTGCACCAGGGCAGAATGGTATGAGCATGTTCCAGGGTGGCTGTGGAACGTTCTGTAATTGATTGCTCGCAGGTCCTTCCAGCATCGGTGGTCCTGCCAGCATCAGTCCTCCGCTCATGTTGGTAGGGCAGCCAGTTGCCGTGACCAAATTTTCTGCATTACTGGGCCCCTGTGTCGCAGTCTGACTCTGCATTGCTGACTGCTCGGTCAGGTTTGTCCCTTGGACCAATTCTTGTGTTTGTGGCACAGGCTGTTGTTGTTCTGTTGTTGTACCTCTGTTGTTATTTCCTACTTCAGTGCATTTGATGCACTTGCATTCTGCCCTTTTGCACTTTTGTCTGCTGGCATTCTGTCGTGTGCATGGCCTGGCCATTGCTTTCTTGTATTCCAGTGCTGTTTTGTCCACATCTTCCTTCGGGATGGCTGCCATGGTGTTTTTGTCTGTGGCTTCTTTCGGGACGGCTGCCATGGTGTAGGAAGACCATCTCCTTTGAAATTGTGCAGTTGTTCTCTTCTTTTAAATGACTCTGTCTTCCATAGGTCATGGTCCCTGGAGCTCAGAGGACCAATCCCTTACTGCCCGGGCCACCAGCAAACAGACACAGACGCAGTACACAGGTCTCCTGCCGTAGGTGCGGTCGATCGAACTCGCGGCCCCTGAGACTCAGAGGACAGGCCTCTTGCCACACCAGTCACAGAGGATAGCATCTTTCCCTCTCTCTCTTTTTTTTTTTTTATCTAGAGCTCAGTGTGCTCTCTCGCAGAAGTGCAAAGAAAAAAAATTTTTTTTTAAAGAAAGAAAAATGAATATTAAAACTGGAGGGGTGGGGGAGATCCACGTGTATGCCACGTGTTTTGGCTGCTGCTGGGCAGCTGGGCCGGTTTTGTCTGCATAGGGCAGGCTGTCAGAATTTGTCCCCTTTTCTTTTCTTTTTTTTTTTTATATATAGGGCTTTGCTATGGCCTTGCCCTCTTTCCTCGGATCGCCGGTGTTTTAAAGGCGTTCCGAGAACCTCCCCACGCCCTGAAGTGCAATACTTGCGGTCCTGTAGTGTCATGTCGCTTTCCGTCGCCACTGCTGAAAAGGGGCGATGGCAGCAGCAAGGCAGGTTTTAATTGGCACTGCAACGCACTCTTTGTAGTGTCATGGGCACGTCGGGGGGGGGGGGGGGGGCGCACTCTCGTGAGAGGCCCGCGTCTGACGTGCCTAGGAAGACCAGCGCTGGAGGACGGTGAGCCCTCTGTCCCGGCAGCACTCTGTTAAGGGCAGGCATGCATATGGGCACGAGCCCTCGAATGAACGTGCAGAAGGGTTGTACCCCTTGGTATCATAAAGTCCTTTCTCACTCGCCTTCTGGACCTAAAATTTGCACAACTGTTCGAAATCAACAGAGCTTATAAATCACCATCTCAGCAACAGCAAGAGGCCAAGTTTCCCAGGCCTTTCATCTTGCACATCTTATGATATCCGCAGATGATGGAAATACTACAGAAAAATTGCGTTGGAGCAACCCTATACCATCAGGGCCAGTACAAGGGGAATCGGCGCCCTAGGCACCTTCAGCCTTGTGCCGCTTCCCCCCCCCCTTCCCCCCGTCGTGCTGCCACCAGCCTGCCCCCAGTCGCAGCCCCGACACTAGGGGCAGGGACCACATGCCGCCACTCCCCCATCCTCCCAATCTCCCCCATCACCCCCAAAAAAACCTCACAAAACACCTAGTCCAGCGGGGAGCCCGGGAGCGATTTGCTGCTTCTGGGTCATCGGCTGCCACTAACAAAAATGGTGCCGGTGGCCTTCAGCCCCTACCATATGACAGGGGCTACCGGTGCCATTGGTTGGCCCCTTTCACATGGTAGGGGCTAAAGGCCACTGGCGCCATTTTGGTTAGTGGCAGTTGAGGCCCCGGGAGCGGCAGATCGCTCCCGGGCCCTCCGCTGGACCACCAGGGGGCCGTTGGAGGATGGCATGACAGGGGGGTGGGGGAAGCAGGGTGAGGCAGGGGCTGGGCAGAATTTTGAAGGGGCACTTTTTGCCCTTTCAAAATTCTGCCGCCTGAAGTGGCCGTGAACGGCGGTGGTGCCCCCTACGTCTCAGCGCCCTAGGCACAGGCCTAGCTCGCCTAGTGGTTCCTCCAGCCCTGTATACCATGAAGGGAAAACAATTTTAATTTCCCTGATCTCAACAAAATTACTGTGCAACATCATGAACAATTCCTTGAAAGTTTTAAATGCCAGGTATGAGTTATATTTCCAGCCAGATTGAGGGTGATTATCAACAATAATTAGTCAGACTGCATCTATGTATATGCATTTGGAAATTCAAATTCATTTCTCCTCATTATATATACAAATTCTGTGCAAATATTTGCCCTGAATTTTGTCCATCTTTTTATGTACTCCGAGGTAGCCACCCTACCTTAAACCCCAACCACTTCATCCAAAAATGTTCACCCACAAACTGTAGACAAAAGACAAGTCCAATTTCAATTGTGTGAGTCAATTAACAGATGTAAAATTGTTCAGACACCTTCAGTAATTAAGCATATATACTGATTACAAAACTGCAACTTGTGCATACTTTTAAACCTGGAACCCCGAGACACCAGCTATTTTTTGTTCACATTTATATGCGATACTGCAAGAGTGCCTGTAGACCTGAGGTTTATAAACTAGCACACGGGTAGGCAGCTTCAGTCTGCTTTTCAGGATGTCCACAGCGAATATGCATGAGGTAAATCTGCAAGCACTGGCTCCATTGTATGCAAATATAACTTATACATATTCATTGTGAATATCCTGAAAACCAGATCTCTTTGTGGCACTCCAGGACCAGAGTTGCCTACCCTTAAAATAGCATAAATTTGTGTACATGCTACTTACACGTGTATATTTTCCTTTTATACGTTTTACCCCAAGTAATCAAAACATGTCTTGGGTGAGTTGTGAGGCAGGAGGTCAAAGGATCCAAATTTCTCGACAATGGGAAAACATTTATTTAAAATTCCTATTTCATAATTATATTCCACAGTTCTAAACAAGGTACAAATATAATATCAGAGACAATAAAATAAAGGTGTGCAGCCCCCAAAATGTTGTTTCATTATTTTTCATTTTTGAGGACTGCCGATAGTATTTTTTTTAAATTGTGTCAGTGTTTTCAAAACAAAAGGATACAAAAACCATTGAAATTGTGTTGGTTTTATTTCATTCCACTTTGAAAACAAACTGAAATGAAATAGGAAATATCATTGTCGTCCTATTTTATTTTTAAACAAATGCATATCCACTTCACAAAACAATTCACAAAACAAATACTAACTATCAAATATAAATCTAAAATCAATTCCAAATACAGCTATTATCACCCTCCCAACAACTACAAACCCCAAACCCACAGACCTTACAGCTCAATCCTAACAGCCTATAATGTACAAATAATGATCGCCTGGCGCCCCATAAAGCCAAGAATGAGAGCCAACCCATACCAAATTCATTAGCTGCCCACAGCAATCCATACCAAAACTCATTGAAAAGCTTGCAAATAAAAGAAACAGGCCTTGATTTTACAGGCTTGCAGAACTCCATCAACTCTTGGAGAGTAAATTTCTCTTGGCAGCTGCTTCCAGAGAAGAGGGCCCATCCAAGAAAAAGTTATATCTATTACAGGTGACTGACAGGCAATTTATAATCCTTAAAAGAAGGCACCACTCAAAAGCTCTTCTCCAGAGATTAATGTTCATCTAGGGACATACAAAGATAAATTCTTCCATATGTAAAGAGCACCCAGGCCAACCAGACACTTAAATACTAGACAGGACATCTTACAACTTTGCACACCAGCTAACTGGCAACCAGTGAAGCTCTTTCAGAACAGATTCTCCTGAGAACCAGTGCCCCATTTTGAAGCAGACGTAAATGATGTATCGCATTCTGAGGCAGACCAACATGCAGAGCATACCAACAGCTGAGCTGCACAACCCAGTGCCCGGATCAACTTTCTCAAATCTGATGAACCAAATCAAGGTTTAATTTTTTTTTTTTTGTTACGTGATTCAGTACTTTTATATATGCAATGAAAATGAATGCTAAATTTGTTCTGGAATAAAAAAGCAGCAAGTAGGAAAATATTTAATTTTCTTAGGCCAAAATGTAACAGTTCCTTCAACAAATTAATTTCATTCATGCACTGATTGATTTAAATAGAGTCAGTCTCACAGGAAGTTTTATGTCTCGCAATGAAAAAGAGAAATGAGAGTTTTAAGAACTGAAACAGAACACAAGTAAAAGTTTGAGCATCCACAGACCTTAAGACTTGCTTGAACAATATAAAGATATTAATTGTGAGAGATTAGCTTTTTTATTTCTTTTTTTTTTTTGTGGTTAGGTGAATTTTCATAATCTTACAGGAAATATAGGATTTTTAGATATTTAGGGCCGGAATTTCAAAAGGTTATGCGTGTAAATCTGGAGGCTTACATGTGCGCGCGCTGGGTAGCACGCGTCATGTTAGCCGCGCGCGCTTCTTTTAAAATCTACCCCTTATTATATTGTCACAATACTTCATGACATGTTATGATTGGACTGCATAATGAGTTGTAAATAGACATGTTGTTAATTAACATGGATGTATCCTTGCTATTCCTTATTGTTTTATGGACCTATTCTTGAGACTAGGAGTTAGTTTTTTACTATATTGGATTGGTAAGTGTAAGTTTGTGGTAGGTTTGCATCAGTGTTTTGCACCCTGAAAAGAAGGATTTTTTTTCGGATTTGTCACAAATCTTTAATAAATCAGCCTCCTTTTCTCTTTAGGTTATGAAATATGAATATGGAACTGGCCTTGTGTTTAAGGCATGTTTTTCTTATGTGCGCTGTCATGTAAACAAAAAAAAACTAAAAACAAAAATAAAAACTTGGAGGTAGATATTCAAAGAATATCCGGCTAGGGAAAGTTATCCGGATAAATAATATCCAGCTAACTTAGGGCTAGATTCATCATTCTTCGCAGAATGATGAATCCAGCGAAAAAGGGGGCAGGGCAAAGAGGGCGGCGGGCCTGCGAAAGGCCGCAGCCGTTCGCACCACGGCAGTGCGATTTCGCCGGCCGCATTGCGGCCAGCTGAAGCCTTTCACACAAATAGCGTGAGGAATATAAAACAGAGAAGCCGAAGTCCTCAGGAGTATTTATTAGAAAGGCAATATTCCAGTAAGTGCTCGACTCAAGGCCTGAGTTTCGCCCGAACGCAGGCTGCTTCAGGGGCTGTTCATGACAGATTTTGTCAATTGACAGGAAACAATACAGTTATCTCATACCTCATCCAGTAATACAAAATCATTAGTAAAAGATGTGTTCCAATTTGTTTATGAAGACACTTTAAAACTTGTGTAATGCAGGTACATTCAAAATTGAATGAAATTGCTCCAGATCACACAGTGTTTTGGGTTATTCGTTTAGAACTGGAGAGTAGAACAAACTGAGGAAATATTGTCACAATGCAGCATATGCTTGATGCTATTTTGAATGTACCTGCATTACGCAAGTTTTAAAGTGTCTTCATAAACAAATTGGAACACATCATTTACTAATGATTTTGTATTACTGGATGAGGTATGAGATAACTGTATTGTTTCCTGTCAATTGACAAAATCTGTCATGAACAGCCCCTGAAGCAGCCTGCGTTCGGGCGAAACTCAGGCCTTGAGTCGAGCACTTACTGGAATATTGCCTTTCTAATACATACTCCTGAGGACTTCGGCTTCTCTGTTTTATATTCCTCACAGCTTTGCTAGACCGACTTCCTTCCTGTTTTTTGGAACCTTTCACACAAATAGCGCCACCATAAAAGGTGGTGCTATTCGCCATGCTACTGCCGGCGATAATGTCCCTCACATTGTCGCTGGCAGCGGTGCGCGGCCTACTCCTCCCTCTCCCTGCCCCAACTCCTCCCCACCAGCTTATTTGCATCCTATCGCACGCAAAAAGGCCCTTTTCGTGTGCGATAGGGGTTTATCGCGTGATAAACGTTTACAAAATAACCCCCTTAGGTAGGATTTTCAGTAGCACAGCTGCATCACTGAATACCCAGATAGCTTTTAATAGCTGGATTAGTTTATCCAACTAAATTGAACCCTGCTCAATAGCAGATCTAACTTTAATCAGATAAGAACAGATAAGATTGAATATTGCCACTTATCTGGCTAAGGGTCTCATTTGCTAAGCATTTTTCCTAAAGAATGGGAGAAAAGCCTTAAGGCCAAATTTTAAATTGACCATGTGCGTAAAAACCAGAGGTTACGCACATGGCCGGGCCTTGCGCATGCCACGCTCATTTTCAAAGGGGCCCAGCCTCATGCGTAACCCCTGTTACGCGCAGAAGTGCCAGGCCCAGAGAAAGGGGATGGTCCGGTGGGGCATGGAGGGGCGAGGCTGTGTAGGGTGTGCCTCGGTGCAGGCCTCTCCTGAATCTTCAACATGTTTCTGGTTCCAAGTCTTCACTCCCTCGCCTGGAGTCTGCTTCGCTTCCGGCGTGGTCTGCAACCAGCCATGGGCAGTTGTGTAGGGCACGCTGCGGTGCAGTACTCAACCTGTACTAGTGCCTGAACCCTGAATCCTTGTCTGAGTCTTCCAAGTATCCTGAAACCTTGTCCAAGTCTTCAAGTGCCTACATCTCATCCAAGTTTCCAAGTGCCTATGTCTCGTCCTTGTTCCAGCGCTATCGCCTGTCCTCGACCTCTGACCTTCCTGTCGCATTTCCCAGAGGGCTACCTCATAGACAATCATTGCATTGCTGGATATCTTCTGGTGTATTCGGGCTCGGCAGAGGTGGGGCCCCGAATTTTCAGCCTGCTGCCCGTGCTCGAATACGTTTTGCCTGACTCGGTGCTTCTTTGGAGTCTCCTCTGGGGTCGTGCCATGGCCCAAGGGCACACTCTCTTTCCCGGATTGGGACCGCTTCCTAACGCTCCCGCAACAATAGTCCCTCCAATTCCCTCACTCACACCCCATAGTACCTTTGATCCTCTAACTCATTCTTTTCCCCTCTCTCCCATGCAACCCACAACCTCTCTTATCTCTTCTCTCACTCTCTTGCCCTCCTACATCCCATCACTCATTGTCCTTTTTTCCCTCTGATTCCTTCACTCACTTTCCACCTCCCCACCCACATGCCCTCATTTACTCTCTTGGCCCTTTCGCCCTCACCAGTGTAGTCAACAGCAGCAGAAGCAGCAGGGTCTGAGATTATGGCATGCTAGCCATCACACCTATGAGTGGCAGAAGCAGTGGAGATGACAGACATTCACTCCATGGGGCCAATGCAATAAGAAATAACACATTCTGGAAAGAAATATGACGAGTGAGATCATCAAATTTGCAGATGACACAAAATTGTACAGAGTAGTTAAATCACAAGCAGATTGTGATAAATTGCAGAAAGACCTTATGAGACTGGAAAATTGGGCATCCAAATGGCAGATGAAATTTAATGTGGATAAGTGCAAGGTGATGCATATAGGGAAAAATAACCCATGCTATAATTACACAATGTTGGGTTCCATATTAGGTGCTAAAACCCAAGAAAGAGATCTAGGTGTCATAGTGGATAACACATTGAAATCGTCGGTTCAGTGTGCTGCGGCAGTCAAAAAAGCAAACAGAATGTTGGGAATTATTAGAAAGGGAATGGTGAATAAAACGGAAAATGTCATAATGCCTCTGTATCGTTCCATGGTGAGACCGCACCTTGAATACTGTGTACAATTCTGGTCACCGCATCTCAAAAAAGATATAATTGCGATGGAGAAGGTGCAGAGAAGGGCTACCAAAATGATAAAGGGAATGGAACAACTCCCCTATGAGGAAAGACTAA
Source organism: Rhinatrema bivittatum (assembly GCF_901001135.1). NCBI lineage: Eukaryota > Metazoa > Chordata > Amphibia > Gymnophiona > Rhinatrematidae > Rhinatrema > Rhinatrema bivittatum. The sequence continues at coordinate 339,140,301 of NC_042616.1, read as the reverse complement.
AGAGGTTAGGACTTTTCAGCTTGGAGAAGAGACGACTGAGGGGGGATATGATAGAGGTGTTTAAAATCATGAGAGGCCTAGTACGGGTAGATGTGAAACGGTTATTTACTCTTTCGGATAGTAGAAAGACTAGGGGGCACTCCATGAAGTTAGCATGGGGCACATTTAAAACTAATCGGAGAAAGTTCTTTTTTACTCAACGCACAATTAAACTCTGGAATTTGTTGCCAGAGGATGTGGTTAGTGCAGTTAGTATAGCTGTGTTTAAAAAAGGATTGGATAAGTTCTTGGAGGAGAAGTCCATTACCTGCTATTAAGTTCACTTAGAGAATAGCCACTGCCCTTAGCAATGGTAACATGGAATAGACTTAGTTTTTGGGTACTTGCCAGGTTCTTATGGCCTGGATTGGCCACTGTTGGAAACCCAGTATGGCATTTTCTTATGTTCTTATGTTCTTACACTATTAATATGTTTCTTAAAATGTAATAATGGATCTAAATGGAGAAGGTACAGAGAAGGGCAACCAAAATGATAAAGGGGATGGAACAGCTCCCCTATGAGGAAAGGCTGAAGAGGTTAAGGCTGTTCAGCTTGGAGAAGAGACGGCTGAGGGGGGATATGATAGAGGTCTTTAAGATCATGAGAGGTCTTGAACGAGTAGATGTGAATCGGTTATTTACACCTTCGGATAATAGAAGGACTAGGGGGCAAGTAGCACATTAAGTCAGCAAGTAGCACATTTAAGACTAATCGGAGAAAGTTCTTTTTCACTCAACGTACAATTAAGCTCTGGAATTTGTTGCCAGAGGATGTGGTTAGTGTAGTTAGTGTAGCTGGGTTCAAAAAAGGTTTGGATAAGTTCTTGGAGAAGTCCATTAACTGCTATTAATCAAGTTTACTTAGGGAATAGCCACTGCTATTAATTGCCTCAGTAGCATGGGATCTTCTTAGTGTTTGGGTAATTGCCAGGTTCTTGTGGCCTGGTTTGGCCTCTGTTGGAAACAGGATGCTGGGTTTGATGGACCCTAGGTCTGACCCAGCATGGCAATTTCTTATGTTCTTATGTTCTAACCCGAAACTGAGAACTTGATCAACAAAATTAATATCATCACCTTTAATTAATAGGGTCATTCATCAAAATGCATTATGTTTATTTATTTATTTATTTATTTATTTAAAATCTTTTCTATACAGGCGTTAAGGTGGGTACCGTCACAAAGGTTTACAGTAAGGCACATAAAGTAATGCAATTAAAATCTTTCAGTTTACATGGCATTAACGCATGGCATTAACGCATGCATTAAGAACAATGCATTAATGCCATGCATTAAGAACAATAATGCAAGGCACGAATGCAAATTTTTTGGAGGGGTGGGATCAGGGCAGGATTTAGTAAAATGAGGGGCAATATCACACCGTGCAATAGCATGATGCATGCTATCGATGGTTTTGATGCCAGAAATAACTACACCTTTTTTTCTTGGCGTTAGGCTGTGTGATATGCTCGAAATAGCCATAATGCAATTCACGATAAATTTTTAGAATTGCATTTTCTGGGCTTGGAAGGGGAGGGGGAAGGAGGAGGAGGAAGAGAGTGGTGGGGGGGGGGAGAGAGAGCGAGAGCCTCTGGGGAGGGCCTCACATAGTGTGCAACTATTTCTATCTTTATAGAAAGGCCATCTAATAGGTCAAGGAGAGGTGTTGGTGGTTGTTTAGGGTTTAGGGGCCAGTTTCTCATATAGTGTGAGACATACGAACAGCATAGTATGCCTTGGTGAAGATTTGACATTATTTGGAGTGAGGAAAGACTCACAAAGATAACATTTTGTACTATGTTATCTCACCCTAGCTTGATGGTACCCTGTTAGAGTCCATCAAGCTAGGGTAAGAGAACATAATAGAAATTTCATCTTTGTGAGACTTTCCTCATGCCAAATGACATCAAATCTTCACCAAGGTTTACAATGTTGTTCGTATATCTCACTCTATATGCAAAACTGGCCCCTAAACCTTAAACCACTACGAACATCTCACCTCGACCTATTAGATGGCCCTCTTATAAAGATATAAATAATTAGAAATTGGTCTATAATATATTTTTGGGTCTTCAGTATAAAGCTGCTCCTTTTCTTAAAAGGGTATACCACAGTAGTCTTTAAAACATCAGGGACCTTCCCACTTCAGATAAAGAGGTATTGATCAATCTAGAAAATCTCTAGAAACTCCTCTTTAAGAGAACTCAAATCCCACATAGGGCAAGGATCTAACAGGCATTTAGATGAACTCAATTGTCCTATCAAATTACTCACCTCAAGTGATGACAGTCTCAAAAAAATCCCAGTAGGCACTTAACTGTAAATCCTCACCAGAACATAACTGAGGGTGATGACTCACCTGAGGGACATCCAATTTATTTCTCAAATATCCAGCATATATATGAGATGTAATATCAGCCACAACTGTAGGCAGTTTCTTTCTCTCAACTAATCTACTGACCAAATCAAATAATTCAAATGGCCTATTTAATGAGAGCTTAATCTGAGAGGTAAAATAAATTTCTACAAGTCTTTAAAAAAAGAGCTCTATATTCTAAGTGCAATTGTCGATAATCTAAGTTATTATCCAATAAAGAATGTTTATGCCACTTCCTCTCAGCCAGCCCTGGATTTGTCAATAGATTTTCTGCCTTCAGCTCTGCTCAATCTCATTCCGCAGAGAACTGCTACCCTATTACAGGAGGTGGAGGGGTAAAAACACCAAAAGTGCCTTCAGGTGGCAAAATCCTAAATCCATTCCTGCTCTCAGTCCTCCATAACATTTTCTTTTCTGTCTGAATTCCTCACTAAACCAAGATGCCTCCCATAATTTGGGGTCACTTGAATACATTTCAAAAGGGACAATTGAATCCCTAATCAATCGTACAGTTTTTGTAAAAACTTGTAAACAAAGACTTGACATAGAAACATTATCCAATATAAATTCAAAAGAGGTGGTCAGACCACGGTATACAATTAGCAAGTTATTCACATCATGGTGGGGAATTAATTGTTCTGTAATAATAATCATATGATCTAAAATATGCACCCATCGGATACCCACCGGATTACTGTCTTTATGAATATTAAGGTCACCCAAACCAGATCCTTATCAGTTCTGGAGGTCAATAAACTTAAAAAATTCAACAAAGAGAGATCCTTACCTAACAGACCCAGAGGGCTATAAACTAACCCAACTAACCAATCCTCTAACCTAACTACAAAACTCTCAGTTCCACCTTCCAGTTCAATCAAGGTCAGGCGTAAAGCTAAACAAGCTCTATAGAATATATAACACTGCCTCCTATCTATTTGAACTTTGTGAAAAAATAAATAACTGCTAGGACAGCATAACTGCAAAAGAGCTCCATCAAAGTTTCCATGCCATGTCTCAGATAAAAAAAAGCAAATCGTAACCCCCATCAGACAGTATATCCAAGATAATTTCACTTTTAGCTTTAATAGAACAAATATTAATATAGCCCACTTTTATAGGGGACACAGGAGTGGTAACAGAATCACTATCAATACAGAAATGTTGGTTATTTATGTACAGCAAGACCTGAGGCCTCAGGCCCTCCAATACACGCTTCCAAGGACAGACAGGATCAAATCGCTTTCTCCCCAACATAGAAGCAATAAGTTGATCACAAGTTGACATAAAAAACCAAAAAAGAAAAATACTAACAAAAGGCTTGACAAAGGGCTCAGCAAAGGGACCGACAGAGGCACAAGGCCCTTTGTCAGCGACCCTGCCCGCAGGCCTGTCTTTTTAACAGCACCACAGTAGAGAGAAAGGGTTCCTACATACCCTCTTCATACAGCTTACAATAGCAATCACAATACAGTTTTAAGCTAAAATACATTTTGGAATTCAATTATATTCATGTTCATATTCCTGAAGGCTTTCTCACATTGGGTTCAATTTATCCAGTTTGAGGTGGGAATGCCACATCAAATAGTCAAGCTGGACGTTCAAGCGAATATTTTGAACAACATTTGACAAGGTAGAAGTCAGCCTCTGGAGTCTGAATAGTGAGAAATAGGTCAATAATGAGCATAGGGAGGGTAATTTTTAACTGTGTGAGTAGAACTACGGTCTGCATGTAACTAATACAGGCAGACTTTAGCCAGCATTTTCAAAATAAAGTTATGTGCATAATCTGCTTTGAAAATGCTCAGCTAATTAGTCCAGAACGCACACAGATTAACTATGAAAAATTACTCCTCCTCTTCAGAGGGTGCAATTTATGCAGGTTAACCTCTGCCCCTACTCTTTAAAAACAAAAGTTTCATCACTGTCCAGGATCCTCCTCTTCCCCACCCATTACGCCAGCCAGGTTCTCAGCCATGTAATGCATTCTTGGCCTCATTACAATACACATAAGCTTGATTATGCTTTTTCAGTCATGCAAAGTCAATCTGGTCCTCGGTCCTCTATAGAAAAAAGTGGAGTAATCCATAAGAGCATACTCAGGCCATGAAATCAATGTAGGACACAAACACACCTCACACGCTTCACCTATATTTTAATAGGGACGTTCCCATGGACAGAGTTAGATTGGAGGAGAACACACCTCCCACTATTGTGATGTCACCACTGTTCCCTCTAAGCTGTACATGCGCCCAGAGGTCCTAAGCCTGGCGCATATCGAAGAGCATAACACGCACAAGAAATCCTGATAATATTTGCATTACACTAGCTCATAGCACACAAATTTGAATTCCATTTATAAAAGGTTGCACAAAAGAAAATGTCCGTGCACATAGCCTGTCATAAATTAGATGGCACATTGGATGTCACGCATACCTCTACAGTGACATACTGCTCCACTCTGGACAGAGAACTTTATAGGGCTGCAGCCATTCTAGTAAGCAGGGAAATGTTCTGACACCCTTTACATACAGCATTAGCAGCACCTTGGAAAAGCCCACTTTTTCTTTACACAGAACAATCACTAGTCACTAGTCACCGCCTCATATCTGCCATCACACATGACAGCCAGGCTAAGAACTGGAACCTTACCTGCTCTACACTAGGGATCCATCTTAGTTTAACACCCCTCCCCCTAAGGACTTTATCCACGTTGATGAATTCCCTTTAAGAGGAACTAACAGTGAGGGACATAGTACTTATTCAATGTGCAGTTGTGGTCATGGAGGCAGCCATGTTGAGGGGCATTGCACATGCTCAGCGCAAACAAAACTGAAGGCAGCATATAGTCTACTAAAAGGTGGGGTTATGAGTCTTATTGAGACTCTAAAGGATAAAGACAGCAGACCTGAGAGCTAGAGCCAGGCAAACTGCAGACTGGTGGCATAATCGGGAACCTCAGAGGGTTACAGGACTCATTCCATAAATGGTTTCATCCTTCAGGAGCCAGTGGAAGGGCAGACACATTGGAGCCAGTGGTGCTTTGGTATGGAGAGAGACTGCTTCAGGAACTGGATTGTGAAGAAAAATCAAGGACTTTGGGAGGGAAAAAGGGGTGTTTGTATATTTCAGTTTTAACTGATAAATATTTACAGTTGAATTTTGTCTGCATTCATTTTAAAAATAATTCAATTTGGAATGTTATATGACACTGGATCTAAGGGCAAGCACCTTGATTTATAACAATTAAATACAATTTAATTTGCTTAAGTGTGCAGGTTTTATTTCTTTGGCTTATCACTGAGTAAGATGGCAAGTGGACAGATCCAGAAAGCCCAGATCCTGTCACTGAACGCAGATTACATTAGCAGCACCTGTACTGCAGGACTTCATGTACAGCATCCCCAGCAGAAAGCCTTGTACTTACACAAGGCCCTCTGTCTAAATAGCTACCAGTTTTGGCAGGATCCTACAAGCATAGTGGGAAGGAGATCTGTAAGGCAGCAAGTCTGCAGACCCGCCTGGTTTTCTAGTTCTGCATAGTCGCACATGTTGTCAAGCACTACAAGCACAAAGGATTCTGCACATCTGAAGCCATAAGATTGATTGTAGTCACTCACTATTCAAACCCCTTTTGGGAAGCCTGGTGCTGATTTTATGAACAGAGCACCAAATCTCTCTCAGCTGTGCCAAGGGAGGACAAACACATATGAATCGTTTAGAAGGCTCTGATGTGCCCACATACTGCTGCAGCAGTGATGCTGTATATTATAAAAAGCCATCCATCACAGGCTCATGATCATTGCCTGACTGAAAGCCAGGCACGACAGCCCTGGTTTATGCCACTTTCTGTCATTAGAGCTGCACTACCCACTCCTTTCAGCTGGGTCACTCAGAGCTGTATTGGAACACTCATATAACTATCACTGGTGGATGCTCCTGCCATCTCGGATAAGTATCCATTAGAGATGTGAATCGTGTCCTCGATCGTCTTAACGATCGATTTCGGCTGGGAGGGGGAGGGAATCGTATTGTTGCCGTTTGGGTGTTTAAAATATCGTGAAAATCGTTAAAATCGTGAGCCGGCACACTAAAACCCCCTAAAACCCACCCCCGACCCTTTAAATTAAATCCCCCACCCCAAATGCCTTAATACTTCATCAACTTTGGGAGGGAAGTACTTACTTGCCCTAAACCAATGGCAGGAAAACCGGCACACTTAAACCCCCTAAAACCCACCCCGACCCTTTAAATTAAATCCCCCACCCTCCCGAACCCCCCCCCCCCCAAATGCCTTAAATTACCTGGGGGTCCAGCGGCGGTCCGGAACGGGCTCCTGCAATTGAATTGTGTTGTCTTCAGCCGGCGCCATTTTGCAAAATGGCGGCCGCAAAATGGCGGCGGCCATAGACCAACACGATTCGACTGCAGGAGGTCGTTCCGATCCGGAACCCCCGCTGAACGACCTCCTGCAGTCGATCTCCTGCCGGCGCCATTTTCCGTACGGAAAACGATTCGCGGCAGGAGATCGCTCCCGGACCCCCGCTGGACCTCCAGGGACTTTTGGCCAGCTTGGGGGGGCCTCCTGACCCCCACAAGACTTGCCAAAAGTCCAGCGGGGGTCCGGAACGACCTCCTGCAGTCGAATCGTGTTGGTCTATGGCCGCCGCCATTTTGCGGCCGCCATTTTGCAAAATGGCGCCGGCTGAAGACAATACAATTCAATTGCAGGAGCCCGTTCCGGACCGCCACTGGACCCCCAGGTAATTTAAGGCATTTGGGGGGGGGGGTTCGGGAGGGTTGGGGATTTAATTTAAAGGGTCGGGGGTGGGTTTTAGGGGGTTTTAGTGTGCCGGTTTTCCTGCCATTGGTTTAGGGCAAGTAAGTAAGTTCCTGCCCTCCCCCTTCCCCCGATTTACGATTTTTTTAACGATAAATCGGGGGAATTGGTATTGTATCGTGGCCCTAACGATTTTTGATGATTTAAAATATATCGGACGATATTTTAAATCGTCAAAAAATGATTCACATCCCTACTATCCATGTTTGTATCATCAGTGTGTTCTGAAATGTTCAATTTTCAGGCATTGTTGATAGGTCCAATATGTGATGCCAGGGTGAGAGCGACCAATAAGAGTGAATTTGTTGATTGCTTGGACTTTGCCTAGGCTGTGAGCAAATCAGTGTGTTATTTCTTGTGTGTAATATGCAGACTGACCTGGCACAGGCCAAAGGATCATCTTTCTGGGCCAGGAGACAGAGTCAGACACCCCATCCTGGATTCCAGAAGTACAATTATGAGTACAATTATAAAAGCCATATCTGTGGGTAAAACAATGCTTTACCTGCGGAAATGGGCTATTCAGAAAATACTCACCTGATATGTGGGTAAAAGCATGCATGTACAGATTAGAAACATATAAACATGACTGCAGAAAAAGACCTTATGGCCAATCCAGTCTGCCCATCCATCTAATTTAGAATTATAATTCATATCACTTCCTTAGAGAGCACCTGTATTTATCCCATGCTTTCTTGAATTCAGAAACTGTTTTTGTCCCCACCACTTCCACTGGGAGGCTGTTCCATGCATCCACTACCCTCTCTGTAAAGAAATATTTCCTAAGATTACTCCTGAGTCTACCCGCTTTCAACTTCATCTCATGATCCCTCATTCTACAGCCTCCTTTCCATTGAAAGAGGCTCACTCCTGTGCATGGAAACCTTTGAGATATTTGAACGTTTCTGTCATATCTCCCCTATCTCGCCTTTCTTCTAGGGTATACATTAGGGATGTTTTCAATCGTCAGAAATCGGGGGCTCCCCAAAACCGATAGGAAAACCCCATGAAATTGTTTGTGGGGTTCTCTTATCGTTTGGGGGGAGTGTGGGAAAAACAACACAAAAACAATCCCTAAACCCACCCCGACACTTCAAAACAGCTCCCTTAGCTTTCCCCCCCCCCCCAAAACGTTTTAAATTACCTGGTGGTCCAGGTAATTTAAACGTTTTAAATTACCTGACGGCCTGAGAGCAATCTCCCGCTCTCAGGCCGTCAGCTGCCACTAATAAAAATGGCGCCGATGGCCCTTTCCCTTACCATGTGACAGGGTATCCGTGCCATTGGCCGACCCCTGTCACATGGTAGGAGCACTGGATAGCCTGCGTCATTTTTAAAGATGGCGCCGGCTGTTTTGAAGTGTCGGGGTGGGTTTTTTGTTTATCGGCTCGGGCACAGCCGATAAAAAAAAACCCGATTGGGCCGCACAAAAAAAAATGCACGATGTGAATCGGAAATGGAATCGGAACCGATTCCGTTTCTGATTCACATCTCTAGTATACATGCTAGTCTATTCCCATATGCTTTAGTAAAAAGACTACTGACCATTTTAGGAACCACTCTCTGGATTGACTCCATCCTTTTGACGGAGCAATCTCTAGACTTGTACACAGTATTCCAAGTGAGGTCTCACCAGGGATCTATACAGGGGCAATATCATCTCCTTTTTTCTGCTGACCATTCCTCTCCTTATGCAGCCAAGCATCTTTCTGGCTTTTACCATTGCTTTATCCACCTGTTTGACCATCTTAAGCTCATCAGATACATTTACTCCCCAGATCCCACTCTTCTTTTATGCTTAGAAGAATTTCTTCTCCAATACTGCACCTTTCCCTTGGGTTTTTGCATCCTAAATACATTACTCTGCATTTTTTTGCATTAAATCTTAGCAGCCAGATCTTGGACCAGTTTTCAAGTTTTGCTAGATCCCTCCTCCTATTTTCCACTCCTTCCTGGATGGTTTGTATGCGTGTACTTTTACCCAAGGTGTGGAAAAGGTGCACTTATCCCCCCTCTTAGGGGGCAGGATTTGGAATTATGTGCCTACGTTGGCATTTTTAAAAGCATGCAGTGTTGAGTTCGTGGACCCTTGAGCTGGCTAGAGATGATGAAGGCACACCATGAGGAGGCCCACAGTGGAAGTCGTAGCCAGGAGGTGGTTCAAGTCAGGAGACCCACCGAATCTTCACCACTGGAAGCCCAAGATACCCCCGGGAGGAGCCCTTGAGGATCCGAGTCGCTTGGACATGTGCGGTCTCCTGAAGGTGAGTACTTGAAGAGTAGTCCAGAAGTTACAAAGCGGAGGAGAAGCTAGAACCAAGAGACCAACTGGAACTTCACCACTGGAAGCCCGAGGTCCCCCCAGGAGGAGCCCATGAGGACCCTAGCCGCTTGGACTTAGGCAAGGTCTCCTGGACGAAGCAGTCTGGAAGATATCAGGCAAGAGATGAGCAGGAAGAGGAACAAACCAGGAGTCGGGGCATGTGGCAGACAGCAGAGACTGAAGACGAACCAGGGTCGAGACAGGCAGCAAGCAGGATACCAGAGGACGAGCTGAAGTCAGGAGCCAGGAGATGAGCCGAAGTCAGGAGCTAGGAGACAAGCAAAGTCAGGAGCCAGGAGACGTCAAGGAAGAGCTGGAGAAGGAACAAGACAGGAACAGGCAAGGACAGCAACTAGCAATACTCCAAAGAGCTAACCTCGTTGCAAGGCGAGATATGCAGGGAGCAGCTGGATTTAAATATCCAGCTGCGTCTGACGTCATCCCAGGGGCCGGGCTATGATTTCCCACCGCATCCCCTTTAAAACCCGAACCTCTGCGCGCGCACGATTAAGGAGCGGGGTTAGAAGCAGGAACTTTGCGGCGTCTCCCTCGTGGAGACGCCGCCACAGAGAGGCCGCGCTGAGGCCCGAGAGAGGCCGGGGAACTCCGCGACTCGGTCGGCGGCAGGAGCCAAAGAGATAAGGGACCCTCGCGGTCTGAGTTTACAACATGCAGGTAATATCCCCCGGAAAAAACAGGGAGGATAACTTTAAAAGAAATGTGCGGGCGCACATATTTGCGCACATCTGAGCTTGCATTCACATGCACCATGAATTTTAAATATGTGTAATTTTAACATGTATATCGCACATGAAAGATGGTCCTGTCCTACATTTACTGTTAGTCCCTAAAGGTGTGTGCACTCTGGAATGGAATATTCCCAGTAGCTGGACTGTGCAGCTTTCTTCTTGAAAAGGGGTACCATGGCCATTCATGGAGTGTCCCTGAGTTAGTGCACACTCAACTGTGTATTCTTATTTCTCTTTAAAATGATAGAAATCTTTAAAATCATGAGAGTCTAAAATGGGTAGATTTGAATCGGTTATTTACTCTTTCAGATAATAGAAGGTCTAGGGGGCACTCCATGACATTAGAATGTGGCACATTTAGAACTAATTGGAGAAATATTTTTTTCACTCAACGCACAATTAATCTCTGGAATTTGTTGCCAGAGGATGTGGTTAGTCAGTTAATGCAACTGGGTTTAAAAAAGGTCCGGATAAGTTCTTGCAGGAGAAGTCCATTACCTGCTATTAATCAAGTTGACTTAGGGAATGGCCTCTGCTATTACTGGCATAAGTAGCATGGGATCTACTTAATGTTTGGGCACTTGCCAGGTATTTGTAGCCTGGTTTTGCCTCTGTTGGAAACAGGATAATGGGCTTGATGGACCCTTGGTCTGACCCAGTATGGCAATTTCTTATGTTCTTAGATTAAGGACCTCAAGAAGGAGGCCCAAGAGCTGTGACGGATAAACAAGGTGGCTAGACCGAGTGTGTACTAGATGGGATTGGGCCAAAGGTAAGTCCATGAAATATATTGGTTTTGAACATGCTCGCAGGGCCAGCACAAACAGTAAGGAAATGTGGCGCAGTTCTGCCACTAAACATGTATTTTGCCCAGGGGAGCTGGCAGCTAGAATAGGCAGATGCAATGGTAGAATCAGAGTGAAGTTGGGGGAGGCAAGAAGGAGATGCAGAAAAGGAGGTAGAGAAAGGCAGGAAGCAGATGCTGGGGGAAGGGGTTAAGAGATAGGAGAGTGGAGGCTGAGAATGGGGATGGGGAAGCAAGATTCAGAGTTAAGGAAGCCAGAGGGAAACCTTTCCCGCTGCTCACTTGTAGATAAAAATTGTGCACACCCTCGCCCCTGCTAATCCACGCCAAAGACTAGGGTGGGGGGGGGGGAGACTATTTTCATCCAGGGTGCCATTGCCCTAGAGCCAGGTTTGTTCATGATATGGCCATCACCTTCAAGCACACATTCTAGCAGGTGTAATTGTATGTCGCTAGTTTCAGCAGGCTCATTTTTAAAAGGAAAGCACATGCACACTTTCCATTGAAAACTGGTTTAAACGTAGACAGTTACCAAATTACCTCCTAAATGGAACCAGGAATGCCCCCAATGGCCGGGTGCCCTTGAAGGAATAAAAGAGGCTGAAGAGCCAGCTGCAGTTGGTCAGGGACAGCCGCTTTGGGAGTATTTACCTTTATGTACATGTTGTTGTGCAGTAAGTCATTGTTAGGAAGTGCTAGGAGAGCGGTCCCATTTCCAAGGGAATTGTGTGTCCTTGGGCCACGGCACGACCCCAGAGAACTCCAAGGCAGGCAAGACATGTCTGAGCCTGGGCTGAGACCAGGAAGCCAGTTCCCCGCTGACCTGCACAGCCTCTGTAAGGCCAACCACGCAAGGTTGGTCTCTGAGTGGTCCTCCGACCACTCCAAGCCCTTTCGGACCTACTGCTGGGAATGGCAAAGGCGGCAGGCTGGACAGGAGGCAAGGGTAGACGAAGATTCTGGAACATGGAGACTCAGACGAGGAACTTGGAACGTGGAGACTCTGAGCGCTAGGAAGACTCAGACGAGGACTTGGAAGAACTCGGAGCAAGGATTCAGGATCAAAGTACTAGGTTGAGGCTGCGATGCAGCACACCCTACACAGCCAACCCAAGGGACTGGTCACGGACTACGCTTGAACACGAAACAGACTCCAGGAGCAGAAGTGGACTGAGACTGGAACATGTCGAAGATTCCGTAGAGACCTGCACCTGTGTGTGCCCTACACAGCCGCCCATGACTGGTCATGGACCATGCTGGAGCGGAGCAAGTTCTGGAAGAGTCTTGGTCATGGACGGAAGCAGACACAAGTGAATCCGAGGGCCGGAACGAGCCTCAGGGAACAGGACCAAGATGGGACTTGGCTACAGGGAAGGATGACCCTCCGGAGGCTTGTGCTGCAGAGGAGAAGAAGGCCTTGTACCATGTAGAGCCCTACACAGCCCCCCATGGGCTGGTCACGGACCATGACGGTGGCATGCCAGGAAAGGTGGATGAGGAACCAGGGGATCAGGACATCAAGGCTGGATCACGGAACATCAGGATTGGATCACGGAACATCAGGATTGGATCACAGAACATCAGGAACATCAAGACGATCATGGAACATCAGGAATGGATAACGGAACATCAGGAACATCAAGACTGGATCATGGAACATCAAGACTGGATAACGTAACATCAGGACATCAGCAGAGACCAGGAACGGAACAACGAGGGATCTCACGAAGTACAAGGAATGCCAGCAGAGTGAAGAAGAGAAGTCCTAGGGAGGACTAACCCCTTGAGAATGCAACGAAGGAATGAGCAAGAAGCCATTTTATAGGACTGGACCAGGAAACGCCCAGGGAGGAGTCCATCGGTGGGGCCCGGGGCATATCCAGTCGCGGGCTCTTTAAATCTAAGAAGAAGGTGCGGCCCCGTGCCTAGGAAATAGGGATGTGAATCGTTTTTTGACGATTTAAAATATCGTCTGATATATTTTAAATCGTCAAAAATCGTTAGAGCCACGATACAATAACAATTCCCCCGATTTATCGTCAAAAAATCGTAAATCGGGGGAAGAGGGAGGGGAAGGGGGAGGGCGGGAAAACCGGCACACTAAAACACCCTAAAACCCACCCCGACCCTTTAAAATAAATCCCCCACCCTCCCGAACCCCCCCCAAAATGCCTTAAATTACCTGGGGGTCCAGCGGGGGTCCGGAACGACCTCCTGCAATCGAATCGTGTTGTCTTCAGCCGGCGGCATTTTGTGCCGCATTTTGCAAAATGGCGCCGGCTGAAGACAACACGATTCGATTGCAGGAGGTCGTTCCGGACCCCCGCTGGACCCCCAGATAATTTAAGGCATTTTGGGGGGGTTCGGGAGGGTGGGGGATTTATTTTAAAGGGTCGGGGTGGGTTTTAGGGTGTTTTAGTGTGCCGGTTCATGATTTTAACGATTTTAACGATATTTTAAAAACCCAAACGGCGACGATATGATTCCCTCCCCCTCCCAGCCGAAATCGATCGTTAAGACAATCGAGGACACGATTCACATCTCTACAAGGAAGACATGAAGCAGAACCTTGGACAGCGGCCATGCTGCCGCTGCAGTGCAGGAACAGGTTTGGGCCGGAAACATGCCCCGACGGAGAAGAAGCAGCGTCCTGCCACTGAGAAGACAGCTGAGACCGGGGACTGCGACCTCCAGGCCACGGAATGTCAACGACATCGGCGGCAGCATCCTGCTGTGCCGGAATGGCGTCTGCAGCCTCTGAGCCACATAGAACAGCGTTGGGGAGCTAGCTGTTGCTAAAGAGAGGTGAGAGACCTCCCGCAGCACCAGCTGCAGGAGGAATAATAGCAGTTATGCACCAGATTAGGAACAGTTTGGATGGAAGGGTTAATTTTAAAAGAAGGGAAAAATCCACAGGCAACTATGAAGAAAGGCTCATGGTGCCTGAATCCCAGCCCTGGTTCTGACTGAGCTGGAAGAAAATTATGACAGGAAAAACAACCAGTCCACAACACAAATAAATAAATAAATGTAAGGGGTTGGGCAAGCGGTTTTTGAAAAGGCGAATACTACAATCTCAAGCAGAAACTGCAATTTTGTCATCTTTAAAAATGTCAAACTGCAAAATTGAAGCTTTACAAATCATATTCCTAATATTCCTTGCACATTACAAGCCACTGAAATCTGATAAAGTGAAAGGAATGAAGAGGACACGGCCTGGCTCCCATGATTTTCCACAGAAAAAAAAATGCTTCTTTTTGCCTCCCACAAAAGAGGCAGCGTGGACTTATCCCTGCTTTAAGGAGAAGAAAATGTATGCAGGGTGAAGTTCTCTGGAATGCAAATAAAAGCCACGTAAGCATGTAGGTGATTAACCACTTGTGTGCTGGGACGTGGAGGAGCAGAGGGTGTTCAGTGAAATTCACCTCTCCCCCTCCAACACACACACACACACACACATACACACACACACACACACACACAATTGTTCAGAAAGAGAAAATTTGTTGAAGCTCTATCTTTGAGTGTTTGTCAGACCCAAGGTGTATTTCCGAGATACAGCCATTTCATTCTTTGTTCTTCATAAAGTTATAGCATCTTCTTTTTTCCAATTGTTCAGCATCTCTTCAAATGTCCAAGGTCTTTTCCCCGTGAAGAGCTTTGTTTTAACATCATAAATGCTCACACAGGAAATTCTGCCCGTGGTGTATGCACACCTGAGTGTGTGAATATGCAGTTCACAAAAGCATTCCCTGGAGAGGATGTTCCGGGATAGGCAGCAGCTGATCGACTCCTACATGTATTGCTGCTGTATTCCCTCGACCCAGCTTACCTCACTCCGGGTTCTGAAGGTGCTGGAACTTATTCAGCTAACACAGGGCTCATCCAGGAGAATCCTTTGTTTATAAATTATTAATTTGGGGGGGGGGGGGGTGGAAATGGTTCCAAGAGAAAGCATGAAAAGTAAAACTTCATTTTCCTCAACATTGGCACTGGAATAATTCTTAGTTAACGTGGAGTTGATTTCTTATTCACAAAAGGTAGATAAATCCTGAAAAATGTCTGGTTTGTGTAATAATAGGCTTCACAACTCACTGTTTATTTATATCATGTCAGCATAATTCATGAAAATTATGCTATTAGTACAATTCCCACTTACTGCAATTCAGACATGCCTATACTGTTGGTAAATCAGACTGAAGGATCAAACAGTCAAGTAGATTTTAGAGCCATTGTTTGCCCATCCCTCATTCTTTCACATCTGCATAAAATATACTTCTCAGATATGATCTCCTGCTCACCGGTTTGAAGCACTTACTGTCTTTCCCTACTGTCTGCTACAATACAACTTTGCCTCACTATCCCTGGGGCTAGTGTTGCATTATAGATCCAAGAATGTCTTTGCTATCATTCAGGCCGATACAGTACAGTGCGCTCTGACGGAGAGCACTGTTAACCCGCCATTGGACATGCGTTTTCCCTTACCCCTTATTCAGTAAGGGGCGGAAAACGCGCGTCCAACACACCGAACCTAATAGCGCCGTCAACATGCATTTGCATGTTGATGGCCCTATTAGGTATTCCCACGCGATTCAGAAAGGAAAATGTACAGCCAAGCCGCACATTTTACTTTCAGAAATTAGCGCCTACCTAATTTCTTCCAGCACCAGGAAAGTGCACAGAAAAGCAGTAAAAACTGCTTTTCTGTGCACCCTCAGACTTAATATCATGGCGATATTAAGTCGGAGGTCCCGAAGAGTAAAAAAAGTTTAAAAAAAGAAAAAAAAATTTGAAGTCGGCCGGCGGCTGTCGGGTCGAAAACCGGACGCTCTATTTTGCCGGCATCTGATTTCCGAGCCGTGGCTGTCAGTGGACTCGAGAACTGATGCCGGCAAAATTGAGCGTCAGCTTTCAAACCCGCTGACAGCCACCGCTCCTGTCAAAAAGGAGGCGCTAGGGATGCGCTAGTGTCCCTAGCGCCTCCTTTTGCCCGTTTCTACCACCGGGCCTCTTTTGAAAACTGTATCGCGCGCACAGGCGAGTGGCCTGTGCGTGCGCCGGGAGCGGGCGCACAGGAGCGGGCGCGCCGGGAGCGGGCATTCGATTCAGTAAAGTCCACGGGAGAGCGGGCATTCGCCCGCTCTCCCGCGGACTTTACTGAATCGGCCTGATTGTTATCTCATACCTGCTGATTCAAAGATTTTTCTTTTTGGCCAGGATCAGATGACGCTGTAAATTGCCAGAAGTTTTAAACAAAATCCCTGTTAAGCATTGATATTTTCTTTGCAACTCTGCTACCTTAAGCACTAGGAAAGTGTGATCTGCTGAGTCTCCTTAACTCCCATTGAGCTCTCTTAATCTTCAAAGTCCAATTGATTTGTTCAATGATTTTTGTCAGGATCACAACAATCGGTACTACTTTAAGGCAGTAAACACAGAAATATGTAGAACAGGGATGGCGAACTCCAGTGCTCAAGTGCCACCAACAGGCCAGGTTTTCAGGATA
This sequence comes from Rhinatrema bivittatum, assembly GCF_901001135.1. Lineage (NCBI taxonomy): Eukaryota > Metazoa > Chordata > Amphibia > Gymnophiona > Rhinatrematidae > Rhinatrema > Rhinatrema bivittatum. The sequence goes on along the minus strand of NC_042616.1, from coordinate 339,123,668 downwards.
TCCCCAAAGAATATGCAGGAGACAGATTTGCATACAATGGAGGCAGTGCATGCAAATCCTTCTCATGCATATTCATTAAGGATATCCTGAAAACCTGGCTTGTCTGTGGGACCCGAGGACTGGAGTTTGCCATCCCTGATGTAGAATATGATGGCAGATATTGAATGTCCTGTCTGTTCAATTTAATTCCTGAATTACTAGCAGAGGTCCCAGTTGATCTCTGCCTTCCTTTTTGCTCCTTCCTCTGTGTTTATGCCATAGATTATTGAATTTTGTTACTGTTCTTCTATCCAAAAACCCCACTGGAAGGCAATTTCATGCATCCACCACCTACTGTATGAAGAAATATTTTCTAATGCTACTCCTGAGTCTATTTTTTATTTGATTTTTTTATTTGATTTATATTCTGCTCTTTGGCACTTCAGAGTGGATTACATTCAAGTACCATAGGAATTTCTCTATTGTTGAAGGTCTTAAAATTTAACTGGGAGATGCATCAAGCCACGGTGGGACTGTAATGCATGTAAAACAGCATATATCGCAGGATAGAGTTACATCTACGATATTTTGCATGGCCCAGCCCAGATTCCCTCCCCTATTACAATGAGCTCATTTGCATATATTTGCATGCATAAATAATACAAATGCATGCAAAGCATCTCATTACTAGGCGATTCTATGTAACTAATTTATTTCAGATGACTGAGAAAGTGGTCAGCCATGATAAATTAACATCTCCCTTGGTTTTATTAAATGTAATGTAGGAGCCCCGGGACCCTAATGCAGGCTCCCCCTTTACATTTAAAAGGCCAAACAAACTAAGAAAAAGGTGCCCAGTGAAAGAAGAAATTGAGCAGGGGTCAAGGCTGACTCCCGACTGAACTTGGGACCACCACTTGAGGTAGCCCCAACACTGCAAAATGTTAAAAAAAAAAAAAAAAGATTTAACCACACACAGCGATGGATCTCCCCCCCCCCCCCAAATATTTTAATCAATAAAGAGAACCCCCACCCCATTTCTAAAGATTTAAACTTGTCATTGGCTCCCCCATCCCAATAGTGAATCAAATATTTTGGAGCATAGTGCTCCCTCCCTCCCAAATGTATTAACAAAACATTGGATGTTCAGTGGAACTCCCCCCAAACCCTCTCCTGCATCCCCAAAATTCGATGCCAATCCCACGATAGTGCCTAGGGCACCCCCTCTACCCTAGCCCGGTTGGTGACATTTTTCAAAATGGCACCAACCTGACTTTGCCCCATGTGGCCTAAGTCCCTATCACATGACAGAGGTAAAATCGGATTCATGCCATTTTGAAAATCGGTGCTGACTGGACCCGGGGCTAGGGGGCACCCCAGGCCCCTTCATGGAATCTTTTGGAGGTTTGGGAGTGCAGAAGGGAGATGAGGGTGGGAGGTCCCATTAAACATCAAATGTTTTTAATACACTTGGGGGGTGGCAAGTGGGAGTACTCTACCCCCACCAATTTTTATTTACTACAGGGGTAGGGGGCCAGTGATAGGCTTTAAAATTTTGGAAAGGGGAATGGGGGTACTCTTTATTGAGGACAGGGTTGGGGGGATCCGTGGCCACACGTGAAGTAAAACATTTTTTAAAACACTTTGGGATATGGGAGCCACTTTGAGTAGTGGCCCCTGGTTGAGCCAGGGATCAGCCTTGACCTCTGCTCAACTTCTTTTGCTGGCACCTTTTTTTTTTTTTTTTTTTTTTTTTTTTAAATAGTTGGCCCTTTAAGGCGATGGCAGTGCCTCGAAGTTGAGGCCATCATCGGGCCTAAAGGGCCTCTAGCTGCTTTGTTTTGACTATGGTGTTTTTCCACAAGACAAAACAACATGCCATACAGCCACAATGTTTTTTCAGGAGAGGGTTCCCCCCCCCTGAAAAATCATTGTGGCTCTCAGTGTAAGCTTGTACCTGAGGCAATGGAGGGTAAACTGACTTGTGCATGGTCATAAGGAGAATCAGTGAGATTTGAATCTTGGTTTCCAGTCTACTGCTCTAACCACTAGACTAACCTTCCACTCCCTTTGGAGTCTAATCCCTTTGAGACTAATATTCAGCACTACTTAGCCAGATAAGTGACAGCCACTGACTATCCAGCTATGTTCAACGTCTGCCATGTAACCAGATAAGTAGCTAGCCAAATATCCGGTGGGCAGGCAGGGAGCAGATCGGGGCGATGTTACTTATCTGGCTAACTTAGGGGGTCATTTACTAAGCATTTTTCCCATAGACACAAAATGGGGAAAAATCCTTTAGTAAATGACCCCCTTGGCTGGATAAGCTATGCATAAATATAAAATGTTAGGCTGCCATAGAGAACATCTAATTTAGCTGAATATAACTCATCTAAGTAGCGATGTTTGATGGGATAATCAGCAGCAATACCATGCTGCTGAATATCCCAGATAAGTTAACTGGATAAGTCTTTTCTGGCTAATTTACAGAAGAACATAAGACATTCCATATTGGGTCAGACCAAGGGTCCATCAAGCCCAAAATCCTGTTTCCAACAGTGGCCGATCCAAGTCACAAGTACCTGGCAAGTACCCAAACTTTAAACAGATCCCAAGCTACTATTCCTTATTATTACTCTAGGAACTTATGCAAACCTTTTTTAAACCCAGTATCACATCCTCTGGCAATGAATTCCAGAACTTAATTATGCATTGAATGAGAGAGAATTTTCTCTGATTTTTTTTTAAATGTGCTACTTGCTAACTTCATGGAGTTCCCCCTAGTCCTTTTATTGTCTGAGAAAGTAAATATAGAAACATAGAAACATAGAAATGACGGCAGAAGAAGACCAAATGACCCATCCAGTCTGCCCAGCAAGCTTCCCTCATTTCTTCTCTCATACTTATCTGTTTCTCTTAGCTCTTGGTTCTAATTCCCTTCCACCCCCGCCATTAATGTAGAGAGCGGTGATGGAGCTGCATCCAAGTGAAATATCTAGCTTGATTAGTTAGAGGTAGTAGGGGTAGTAACCGCCGCAATAAGCAAGCTACACCCATGCTTATTTGTTTTTACCCAGATTATGTTATACAGCCCTTATTGGTTGTTTATCTTCTCCCCTGCCGTTGAAGCAGGGAGCTATGCTGGATATGCATCGAAAGTGAAGTATCAGGCACATTTGGTTTGGGGTAGTAACCGCCGTAACAAGCCAGCTACTCCCCGCTTTGTGAGTGTGAATCCTTTTTTCTTCTCCCCTGCCGTTGAAGTTATGCTGGATATGCGTGAAGTATCAGTTTTTCTTTTCCCCTGCCATTGAAGCAGAGAGCTATGCTGGAAATTCGTGATGTATCAGCTTTCTCCTATGCCGTTGAAGCAGAGAGCCATGCTGGATATGCGTCGAGAGTGAAGTATCAGGTACATTTGGTTTGGGGTAGTAACCGCCGTAACAAGCCAGCTACTCCCCGCTTTGTGAGTGCGAACCCTTTTTTCTTCTCCCCTGCCGTTTAAGCAGAGAGCTGTGCTGGATGTGTGAAGTAACAGTTTTTCTTCTCCCCTGCTGTTGAAGCAGAGAACTATGCTGGATATGCATTGAAAGTGAAGTATAAGAATGGAGTGATCAAGCTAGTTGAAAGGCATCAGGAATAGAGGAAGGTGGAGGTAGTAATTTGGATATTTGGTTTGGGGTAGTAACCGCCGTAACAAGCCAGCTACTCCCGTCTGTTTACTGTTTAAGTCTTTTAATGATTTTTTAGACCTCTATCATATCCCCTCTCAGCCATCTCTTCTCCAAGCTGAATAGTTTAACCTCTTTAGCTTTTCCTCATAGAGGAGCCGTTCTATGCCTTTATCATTTTGGTCACCCTTCTCTGTACTTTCTCCAATGCATCTATGTCTTTTTTTGAGATGTGGCAACCAGATCTGAACACAGTATTCAAGGTGCGGTCTCACCATGGAGCGATACAGAGGCATTATGACATCCACTGTTTTATTCACCATTCTCTTCCTAATAATTCCTAACATTCTCTTTGCGTTTTTGACTGCCACAGCACAATGAGCCAACAATTTCAATGAATTATCCACTATGACGCCTAGATCTCTTTTGTGGGTGGTAACTCTTAATGTGTAACCTAACATCGTGTAACTACAGCAAGGGTTATTTTTCCCTATATGCATCATCTTGTACTTGTCCACATTAAATTTCATCTGTCATTTGAATGCCCAATTTTCCAGCCTCACCAGGTCCTCCTGCAGTTTATCACAATCTGAGATTTAACTACTATGTATATTTTTGTGTCATCCACAATTTTGATCACCTCGCTCGTCATACCCCTTTCCAGATCATTTATAAATATATTAAAAACTAAGCACCGGTCCAAGTACAAATCCCTCAGGCACTCCACTGTTTACCTTTTTACACTGTGAAAACAAACCATTTAACCTTACTCTCTGTTTCCTTTCTTTTAACCAGTTTGCAATCCATGAAAGGACATCACCTCCTATCCCTTGACTTTTTAGTTTTCTTAGAAGCCTCTCATGAGGGACTTTGTTGAACGCCTTCTGAAAATCCAAATATACTACATCTACCGGTTCACCTTTATCCATATATTTATTCACCCCTTCAAAACTATATACGAGATTTGTAAGGCAAGACTTCCCTTGAGTAAATCCATGCTGGCTGTGTCCCATTAAACCATGTCTATCTAAATCTTCTGTGATTTTATTCTTTCTATCAGTTTCCAAGATTTTGCTCAGCACTGAAGTCAGGCTCATTGGTCTATTGTTTCCTGGATTACCTCTGGAGCACTTTTTAAATTTTGGGGTTATATTGGCACCTTCCAGTCTTCAGGTACAACAGATGATTTTAATGATAGGTTACAAATTAATTGTATAGGTCTGAAATTTCATTTTTTAGTTCTTTCAGAACCCTGGGGTGTACACCATCCAGTCCAAGTGATTTACTCCAGGTTTATTAGGATTTGGTTCAGTTCATCTGAATCACCACCCTTGAAAACTGTCTCCGGGACTGGTAACTCCCCAACATCGTACTACTACTACTATTACTACTTAACATTTCTATAGCGCTACATGACATACGCAGAGATATACAAACATACAAAAAGACAGTCACTGCTCAGTAGAGTTTACAATCTAATAAGACAAACATATAGGACAAGAGACTTGGGTATAAAGCAAGACAATGTTTAAAAAAGAAAGTTAGTTAACAAGATTAAAAGCAGACAATCAGGCGTAAGATTTAAAAACCTCTTCAGTAAACACGGAAGCAAAGAATTCATTTACTCTTCCTGTGATAGCCTTATCTTCCCTAAGGGGCGGATTTTAAAAGCCCTGCTCGCGTAAATCCGGGCGGATTTACGCGAGCAGGGCCTTGCGCGCCGGTGCGCCTATGTTAGGCGCACCGGCGCGTGCAGAGCCCCGGGACTCGCGTAAGTCCCGGGGTTTTTCGAGGGGGGCGTGTCGGGGGCGTGTCGGATCAGCGTGGCGTTTTGGCGGCGGGACGTGGCGTTTCGGGGGCGGGCCTGGGGGCATGGTTTCGGCCCAGGGCGGTCCGGGGGCATGGCCGCGCCCTCCGGAACCGCCCCCAGGTTGCGTCTCGGCGCGCTAGCGGCCTGCTGGCGCGCGGGGATTTACTTCTCCCTCCGGGAGGCGTAAATCCCCCAACAAAGGTAGGGGGGGGTCTAGATAGGGCCGGGGGGGTGGGTTAGATAGAGGAAGGGAGGGGAAGGTGAGGGGAGGGCGAAAGCGAGTTCCCTCCGAGGCCGCTCCGATTTTGGAGCGGCCTCGGAGGGAATGGCGGCAGGCTGCGCGGCTCGGCGCGCGCCGGCTACACGAAATCGGCAGCCTTGCGCGCGCCGATCCAGGATTTTAGCGGATACGCACGGCTACGCGCGTATCTACTAAAATCCAGCGTACTTTTGTTTGCGCCTGATGCGCCAACAAAAGTACGCGAAGGCGCGCTTTTTTAAAATCTACCCCTAAGTGCTCTTTTAACCCCTCTATCATCTAACAGTGAGTCCAACCAACTCCCTCGTCAGCTTTCTGCTTCAGATATATTTTTTAAAGTTTTTATTATGAATTTTTTGCCTCTACAACCAACTTCTTTTCAAATTCTCTCTTAGCCTGTCTTATCAATGTCTTACATTTAACTTGCCAATGCTTATGCTTTATATTATTTTCTTCTGATGGATCCTTCTTCTAATTTTTGAATGAAGATCTTTTGGCTAAAATAGCCTCTTTCATCTCAACTTTTAACCATCCAAGCAATCATTTGGACTTCCTTCCATCTTTCTTAATGCATGGAATACATCTGGACTGTGCTTCTTTTTTTTTTTCAAAATAATTTTTATTTACAGGAAGACGATACATATTCATAGGGATCCAGAATAACAGAACTCAATTAAGAAAGAGTGTACAGTACAAGCCATGTACAAAAAAGACTAACAGTACAACAACTGATCCCACAGTGATCGTAATCCCTGGTTTTAAGTTTTTATACCCTGACTCTCTCCCCCCCTCCGTCCTTACCAGCTTGCATACCGCACCAGAACCCACCTCAGAAACAACTCCAATCACACCTCATACATACCACATACAAACCTCCCCCTCCCCCGAACATTCCCCCCCCCCCCCCCCCCCCCGAACCTCAAATTAAGACCACACATGTTTATAGCCATTATTGCGGAGCTCAAGCTGTAGGACTGGAGGAAACTGCGCATAACATGCATTCCAGCAGGCACAATATATTTAATCCGGTGTCCGCTTGCCAATACAAAAGTCCATGTATTCCATCTGTAATAGAGGCCATCCTGCCAAACCAAGCGACATCTGAGAGCTGTGCCATTGGGTCAATCCAGATAGCCAAGATGGTACAGCATGCCATCAGAACTGCCAGGTGCTCAGGACTGTGCTTCTAAGATGGTATTTTTTAACAATGTCCACATCTCTTGCGCACTCTTAACCTTAGGAGCTGCACCTTTCAATTTTGTTTATCTATTTTTCTCATTTTATCAAAGTTAGAGCCGTGGATTTACTTACTGTCCCCCTTCCAGTCATTTATTCAAATTTGATCATATTATGATCACTATTGCCAAGCGGCCCCACCACCGTTACCTCTCTCACCAAATTCTGTGCTCCACTAAGAATTAGATCTAAAATTGCTCCCTCTCTCATCGATTCCTGAACCAATTGCTCCATAAATCTGTCATTTATTCCATCCAGGAACTTTATCTCTCTAGCATGTCATGTTACATTTACCCAGTCAGTATTGGAGTTATTGAAATCTCCCATTATTACTGCACTACCAATTTGGTTATCTTCCCAAATTTATCTTACCATTTTACTGTCTGTCTCGTCATTTTGGCCAGCTGGATAGTAATATATCCGATCCTTATACTCTTCCCCAACACACAAGGGATTTCTACCCATAAAGATTCAACTGTGTATTTAGCTCTTGCAGGATCTTTATCCTGTTGGACTCTATGCCATCCCGGACATAAAGCACCACCCTGCCATCAAGTTGCACCTCCTTATCATTGTGATATAAGTTGTCGCATTGGGTATCCTCCTTCTACCATATCTGAGATGCCAATTAAGTCTATGTCATCATTCACTGCTAATAACTAGAAAAATGGCTGGTGTAAGATAATGTGTTTTTAATGACTGCGTGAGAATATATTTTTATTAATAGAGGAAAAGACCTCAGCACTGGTATTTTTTCTGAATAAATTCATCAGAGTGTAAACTACTTTTTATTTGCTGTTTATAATTTTTTCTTAAAATTCTATTAGACACATTTCTAGAGCCTTTACAATTTTAAACTGTCTAGAAATGTGTCTAATAGAATTTTAAGAAAAAATTATAAACAGCAAATAAAAAGTAGTTTTTGGTTTTATTTTATACTGGTGGTTCCTTAAGTATTTTTTGAGTATCACTCACTGCTATACATTCTAATTCTCCCAGCTTACTTCTTAGACTTCTGGCATTAGCATACAAACAAAAAAGTACTCTTTGAAATATTTGTATTAAAATTCTGCTTTTCAGTTAACAGGGTTAATTTGGAATCTGTTAGCTCAGGTGATTCTTTACTTCAAGGCACATGGACTACTTTTCTTACCCAAACATTTTGCTTTGAATATCTACCTCTTTGAATCTAATATGACCTCTTATTTTACAGTTTCCTTACCACTGAAAAATGTTTGTTTCTTTTGCATTATTTATACATTGGAGATATTTGAAAGCCTCATATCACCTTGTCTCTCCAGTCCTCAAGGTATACATAGTCACAGCATTACATCTTCATGTGTAGGGAATTTGATGCACACTTTGCACCATTTTAATATTCCTTCTGTGACCTACCTGCACTCTGTCTATATCCTTTCAAAGGAATTGCCTCCAGAACTGGGCACAATACTCCAGTGTGGTTCACCAAACTTGTATTGAGGTGTTATTACTTTTTTAAGCCTATTTTCTGAAGGAAAAGAAATCTTGAGAGCACCGTGTGCATTTTTCCTTAATAATTGTTTTGATTGGTATCCAATCCTATGTTAGTCAGGGGGACAGGGGTGGATTTTTTCAGACCCAGGCACATGCTTGGACCATGGACCTGTGCACACATTGGGGTAGATTTTAAAAAGCATTTACTCGAGCAAAACTGGTTTTTGCTCGAGTAAATACACTTTACTCAAGTAAGTGGGCTTTTCAAAATTGCTACAATATATGCCATTGAATTGTCCATAGGATTTACTCAAGTAAGTGCACTTTACTCGAGTAAATAGCTTTTGAAAATTGCTACGATAGTATGTCACATTTACATGCGTAACTCCTTTGAAAACGACCCCCATTCTGAAAAGTAGGACTTCCAGTTTCTGCTGGTTAAGGCTCACTCTGGTTGTGGCTCTGGCTCCTGCCTGGTTGCGTTGTTTTGCTACCTTGAGGTCATCAGATAGGAGGATCACCCTGAAGTTTCCTCCTACTTTATGCACCTCAGGATTTCATCCCCATCACATACTTTCCCTTTGAATTTCTGCACCTCAGATTGCAAGTAAGATCAGTAATAAAGCCAGTCCTGTATTTGTTTTCACTTTCATAAGATTCAAGACTCTTCTCTTTGTCTCTCTCTCTCCCCCCCCCCTCCCCCCTCCACCTGCCTTCCCTTGCCTCCATCACACCTTCTGTGGCACTGTGAGCTGTCTTTTGGCTGCCAGAGGACTCTTGCAATTCTCTCATAAACTTTGATTGATTATTGACAGAAAAAGTCAAAATAGAAACAGTTCTGCTTACCTTAGCAGTCTCAAAGCAAAGTTCACAATGCACTTCAAATCTGAGCAGCGCTAAACTCTCTCAGGCTGCCTTCTCTCCTCTGAGCTTCTTTTCCCTGCTCTGGCCTGGCTAATTGTTCCACTTCCCTAGGGCACCTTCCCAGAACAAGGATTCCCTGCTGCTCTAGGGTTTGAGAGCCCTGGAGCAGGTCCCTTAAGATGACCTGGGGTTTTCTCCTGTCACCTCTTCTTTAATTCTCTCGTCATCATCGTTTATTTCACACCTTTCCAATCAAGATCTCAAAGCTTCTTACATCCTGTTGGTTATACATCAAAGTACCTACATGGAGGTAATATCTGAAATAAGGCACAATAAGTAGCAGCAAAGGAGGAGGAAAAGGCACAGGAGAAGCCAGAACTTAAAGCGGTTAGGAGAAATGTTTGCAGTAAGGGACACAAGGTGATGGTAAAGGAAGAAGGATGTGGGAAAATTAATATTTAAGGTCTCTTGGAGCATTTTTGCTACATATTTACAGTAATACATAGACTTCTACTTATCCAAAAAAATCACAACATATATTGCTAGGATGCATCTTGATGAGCGGGTTCTGTTCCTGTTTTTGGATCGAAAGCTGCTTCAACATGCCACATTTTAAATAATTTTTTGAAGACTAATGAGTTTGGAGCTAGTCTGACATTCAGTGGTAGGGAGTTCCCTAGGGTTGGCGCTGATCCTGAGAATGTTTTCTTTCTAGTACTTGTAAGGAGCACGTCTTTGGGTGTTGGTATAACGAGATGGGCCTGTGGCACTGAGTGCAGAGAGGGAGAAGGTACAAATGGAGGTGAGGTGGAATCCGAGGTAGATCAGACACATCCTTTCAGGGTCTTAAAGGAAAGTACCAAGATGCTGTTGCCTCTAAACTCTGGCACCTACCCCTCACTCCTGCTCCAGGAATTTCTATCCAGTCATCCTCAGAATCCTCTGTTTGATGAGGCCTTCTTGATCTGCTGTCAGCATCCCCAGAGTTCTTTCCTAGAGAGTACTTCATGCTAAACTGATAATTAAATAGTGCAGCAAGCCATCTGCGTCCCATAACATCCAGCTTAGCTGAAGTGAGTATATAGGTTAGTGGATTGTTGTCCATCCTAATTTTGAACTTAGCCCCATATAGATAATTGTGTAGCTTGTCCATCACTGCCCATTTCAAGACCAAGAACTCCAAGTTGTGGGTGGGGTAATTCTTCTTTATAGGGGACAGAATCCAACTTATAAAGGGCACAGACATTAATGACCCATTCCCTTCTTGGTATAATATATCCCTTAGATCATCTTATCTGGCATCAACATGTAGGGTATATTTCTTTCTTGGATCAGCATACGCCAGCTGTTATGACCACCGGCTGTGGCCGGCTGCAGCAGGCTCAACTCACGTCATGTCATGCCTGGCTCTCCAATTCTGGTGCTCTCGCGGTGGTGGCCAGTAGGAGTGTGTATTCGTTTGCAACATATTGGCAATCTGCAACGTATATGCCATATTCGTTGTATTCGTGGGGGTCACGAAACATATGGCGAACCCCCATGAATACAACGTATCACTAACGAATAACCCCCCTCCTGACCCCCCCAAGACTTGCCAAAAGTCCCTGGTGGTCCAGCAGGGGTCCCAGAGCGATCTCCTGCACTCGGGCTGTCGGCTGCCGGTATTCAAAATGGCACCCATAGCCTTTGCCCTTACTATGTCACAGCGGCTACCAGTGCCATTGGTCGGTCCCTGTGACATAGTAAGGGCAAAGGCTATCGGCGTCATTTTGAATACCAGCAGCCGACGGCCCGAGTGCAGGATAATCCCCAAGACTTGCCAAAAGTCCCTGGTGGTCCAGCAGGGGTCCTGGAGCCATATCCTGCACTCGGGCCGTCGGCTGCCGGTATTCAAAATGGTGCTGATAGTCTTTGCCCTTACTATGTCACAGGGGCTACCGGTGCCATTGGTCGGCCCCTGTCACATGGTAGGAGCTGATAACAGAGCCCACTATGGAGGGCTCTGTTATCAGCTTGCTGTGTCCCGGGCAGTACCCCAGCACTGCTACCCTCCAGGCACCTGCTTCAGCGGGTTCCCTGCTCTAGCCTTTATCCAGCGGACTACAGTTTGTGCCTCTTCATCTGTATCTCCTCATCTTGAGGCCACTCCCACGTGGTCCGGTGCTACTCTGTTCAGAGCTGCAGTGGTCTTGCACCCCCTAAGACTCTTTCTCCTCTCACTTCCTGGAGTGCTTCTGTCTCAAACTGTGCCTAATCTCTTTGATACGCTCTGCGCGCACTCACCTACCCTCTCCGGGACCAGCCATACAGGGACGCTCCTAAGTCCTACCGCCCCCGGCACCCAAGGGCTCAACCTGCGGGGAACGAGGGTTGGCACAGGTGAAGTCCCAGCCTCGCCTCTCTTCCCGGCCAGCCTCGCCTCCCGATGGTGGGGACCTGTGGGGCCCAGCTCCTCAGGTAGCAACAACCCTACCTCAGGCCAAGGGTCCACAATTCTTACACCAGCACAGGAGCTTAGATCAATTTAGCCTTCAGTTTTCTAAAAGTCTTCTCTCAGTCTTCAATCCACTGACCCTCAATGGACTCTTGTGGTCTTTTCTGTCCATCTTCACAGGGATTACTTTGTAAAGCAGAGTTGCTTCCCTGTAACAAGGACAGCAGGATGTTAGTCCTCATATGTGGGTGACATCAACTGATGGATCCCACATGGAAAACTTTAGTAAAAGTTTATAGAAACCTTGACTGGCAGACTAAGCATGCCCAGCCTGCTGCTATCCACGCATCCACGCGAGGTCCCTCTTCAGTCTCATAATATAGCAAAAATACAAACAAGAAAAATAATACAATAAACTGAAGTTGAACCCAACATCGTGGGAAGCGAGTGGGATTCCTGAGGACTAACATCCTGCTGTCCTAGGAGAACTCCTGTTACAGGTAAGTAACTATGCTTTCTCCTAGGACAAGCAGGATGGTAGTCCTCACATGTGGGTGATTACAGAGCTCCATACTGCCCCCTGTGATCAGAGGGACCCACAGGCGCTGTGGGAAATAGGGACAGTCTGGCCCCACAGAGAGCACGATGACAACAGTTGGGTTCAAGATTGGAATAGATTGCGGAGGACAGACTGGCCAAAAGCGCTGTCCTGGCGACTATCCCTGTCAAGACAGTAGTGCGCCATGAACGTATGGAGAGAACTGCAGGTCGCGGCTCTGCAGATTTCAGCAACAGGGAACACATGCAGATGGGCCACTGACATCAACATAGCCCGCACAGAGTGAGATTTCACCCTGCCAGCCAGTTGGAGGCCTGCCTGCTCATAGCAGAAGGCAATGCAATCCGCTAGTCAGTTGGATAGGGTCTGCTTCCCCACTGCTGCTCCCAGCCTGTTGGTGTCAAAAGACACAAAGAGCTGGGTGGACTGCCTGTGGCTCGCTATGGCTCACTGTATAGTCCAAGTAGAAAGTGAGCACCCACTTGTAGTCCAGGGTGTGAAGGGCACGTTTCCCCGGGTTGAAATGAGGCCATGGGAAGAACGTGGGAAGGATAATTGACTGGTTGATGTGGAAAGCAGTCACCATCTTTGGCAGAAATTTTGGATACATGCGCAGCACCACACGATCATGGAAGAATTTCGTGTAGGGAGCGTACGTAACCAGGACCTGGATCTCACTGACCCTGCGAGTAGAAGTGATTGCCACCAGGAACATAACTTTCCAGGTGAGAAACTTCAGGTCACAGGATTTGAGAGGCTTGAACGGATGCCACATGAGCCTTGCCAGGACAACGTTGAGATCCCCGGGGTTGCTGCCGGGTAAAGCAGGGGCTTCAGTTGAACAAGGCCCCTCATGAAATGCCTGACCAATGGCTAGACTGAAATGGGTGCCCCAGCAACCCCCTGGTGGTAGGCGCTGAGGACACTGAGGTGTACTCAGACTGAGCTGGTCTAGAGGCAAGACTCGGACAGGTGCCACAGATAATCCAGCAGGTGGGGGAGCAGGCAGGAGAAAGGGTCCAGTCCATGGCCCCCGCACCAGATGGAAAAATGCTTCCACTTTAAGTTGTAAGATTTTTGAGTGGAAGGTTTCCTGGATTCCATCAAGACCCTGGAGACCCCATCCGAGAGCTGCAGGAGCTGGAGGGTCATGCACTCAACATCCATGCCATGGGGGCCAGGGCCCGGAGGTTCTGGCGGTGCAAGGTGCCCTGGTTCTGCCATCCCTGAGGCAAGGCATCGGTGGTGAGGGTCACCTGGGTAGAGTGGGCTGGAATAGGAATCTTATTTCCAGATTGGACGGGGCTTCCAACCAGGCTAGGGAAAGACGGAGAGGGTCTGTGACCATCACTGGTGCTTCCAGATCCTGGGACGCCTGCCGGCATTGACACCGCAACACCCATTGTGGGTCCCTCATGTGGAGGCGAGCTAAGGGGGTCACGTGGAGCTCCACAACTGTGTGGCTACTGCACCATGGAAAAGAAGATACTGAAGGGGGACCTCACATGGACATGCGGATAGTGGCATGCTGGGCATGCTCAGTCTGCCAGTCAAAGTTTCTAGAAACTTTGACAAAAGTTTTCCGTGCCGGGCTCCATCTGATGATGACACCCACATGTGAGGACTTCCATCTTGCTTGTCCTAGGAGAATAGCTCATTCAAAGACCTGGCAATCTGGGTGTAGCCTCATTCAAAGACCTGGCAAGATGGAAGTCCTCACATGTGGGTGTCATCATCAGATGGAGCCCGGCACGGAAAACTTTTGTCAAAGTTTCTAGAAACTTTGACTGGCAGACTGAGCATGCCCAGCATGCCACTATCTGCATGTCCATGTGAGGTCCCCCTTCAGTATCTTCTTTTCCATGGTGCAGTAGCCACACAGTTGTGGAGCTCCACGTGACCCCCTTAGCTCGCCTCCACATGAGGGACCCACAATGGGTGTTGTGGTGTCAATGCCGGCAGGCGTCCCAGGATCTGGAAGCACCAGTGATGGTCACAGACCCTCTCCGTCTTTCCCTAGCCTGGTTGGAAGCCCCATCCAATCTGGAAATAACAAAAAAAATTTAGGAATAATCTCAGCTCAGTTAACATCTTGGGCCATGGCTATGTGTGACAGCTTCATATTTGGCTAGATTAGCAGCTTTACCTTCTTTTGACACTATGACATAAATTTTAAAAGCTGGATGTGCACCAAAATTGGGAGATGGGCACCCATCTAGCACTAGCACATGTGCACCCGATTTTATAAGGCGCCAATGCTCACACATCGCATATCAGAAAAAAAGGGGCATGGTGTGGGTATGGTGTGGGCATTCTGGGGTGGGGTGACAACATGTGCACACAAGTACCTACACGCCTGGGTGCACACTCAGGTCCAGTGCCACATGACTTTACTCTACTATAGAGGAGGTGTAAGTTAAAACAAGAAATAAATACAGACATCTGTGAGGGGTTGATGGGTCTGGAGTGACTGGGGGATTGGGAAAACCTAGCAAAACACTGGGTGAACTGATGGACGAACTGGTTAAGCTGGTCCTCGGCTGGACACATGACTGTTTTAAAATGCAGGCAGTTGCACGTCTGTATGCTGACTTACACTGCTGGGAACATACAAGCTTAAAATTAGACAAACATTTGCGTGCCTAGGCTATTTTCATGCACTCATGTTATAAAACAGCCATGTCTCTGGGCATGCGCCAATGCACATTGTATACGTGTACCCATGCGTCCGTTTAAAAGTTACTATTGCTGTGCCCAACCTTGGCCATTAAAGGTTGGCAGAATTGGCATTTAGCCACAGAAAGCTTCAGACCTTCAGCTTTCAGCCTATCCAGGACCTTTAGCAACCTTTGTTCATGTTCTTCAAAGCTCTGACCAAAGATGATCAAGTTGTTGAGGTACATGAGAACCTCCGGTGATGCATATTTCTTGTGGTCCATTCCATCAGCTTCTGAAATGAAGCTGGAATTTCACAGATGCCTTGTGGCATGCATTCAAACTCATAGAATCCCAGATGAAAGCTGTGCATATGTATTTGATAGTACTCATTCCTTAGGTCCAAGAGACTGAACCACTTGTTACCCACTAAGCAGTTCAAGGCATCCTCCACCCTGAGGGTGGTGAATTGATATGATAATATACATTGATTCGAGGATGGATAGTTTACACACATTCATATAGCCCCATTCCTTTTCCGAACTACCACAATTGAGGAGGCATAGGGACTCCTGGATTCAATGATTCCAGCCATCTTCAAATCCATGAGATGCTTCCAGACATCTTCTAGATCCCTGGTGCAATTCATCCAGAACACTCTCGGAAAGGTTTGTTCTCATTTAGATGAAAACTATGCTGGGCACTAATTGATTTTCCCATATCATATTTACTGATATTCTGAAGCAACTATCAAATCAACCTCTCATTTCATATGCTTGAAGGTAGTCATAGCATTTTGCTGAGGGACACAGGGAGAAAAACAAAAGAAAATGAAATAAGTAATTTAGTAGCTTCCTACTAATAGAGCCAAAGTGTGAAAAATAATTATCATTGAAGAGATCCTCTTAATGATATGACTGTGACTCCCTTACCTCATTGCTAAAGTTAATGGGTAATTTGTTTGGAAAACATCAGGAGCCCAATATTCAAAACATTTGTCTGGCTAAATTCAGATTTAAGCCATATAAATGGCATCATTTGAATATCCAGCTGCACTCAGTAGTTGGCATTTATGCAGCTAATTTTTTTATCTTGTTTAAAAGGTTAGCCGAATAAGTCGATGGCAGGACAGAAGTATTCCAGGGCAGAGTCTGCTATCTGGATAACTTAGCCAGATAAATGCCAATTTGGTTTCAGTCAAGTATATATACTCAGGTAGATTATAAAAGTGTTGCTCTTGCAAAACGGCCCCATACACACATATGTGAGCCGTGTGCAAGAAACGCAAATTTTAAGAAGCCGGGTAGTACGCACGTACATACCTGTGCGCACGTCAAGAATAAGGAGGCAGAAAAGGGGTGGGGCATGGGCATTCCAAGGTAGGGTCAGGGCTTTCGCACGTAAGCCCCCGAATTTTGCAAGGCTGACCATGGCAACGTGCGCCATGTTATCTACATAACCTTACTACTGGTCCTGATGAGGTGCAAGTCTGGAGATTTTGAGCCAGAGGGATCCTGAACACTGGAGGGGGGTGGGAAGGGGAAGGGGGAAAAGAGAGAGAGGGGCACTTTCAACTCAGGGTGGGTTTTGGGGGGCGGGACAGTGTTACATTGGTCTGCCTAGGGCACAAGGGCCTGTAGATCCTTTTAACCTAGCCCCCCCCCCCCCAAAACCCACTCTGAATTGAAAGTGCTCCTCTTACACTGGGAGAAACATAAAGGGCCGGATTTTAAAAGCCCTGCACGCGTAAATCCAGCCGGATTTACGCGCATAGGGCACTCGTGCGCCGGCACCGGGACGCGCGTAAGTCCTGGGGCTTCGTAAAAGGGGTGGGGAGGGGGCATGTCCGGGGTCAGGGGCGGTTCAGGTGGGACCGGGGGTGTGGCGCCGGCCCGGGGGCGTGGTCGAGGCCTCCGGACCAGCTCCCGGGTTGGGTGATGGCGCGCAGATTTACACCTGCTTTTGGCAGGCGTAAATCTGCTGACAAAGATAGGGGGGGGTTTAGATAGGGCTGGGGGGGTGGGTTAGGGAGGGGAAGGGAGGGGAAGGTGCGGGGGGGTGGAAAGAAAGTTCCCTCCGAGGCCACTCCGATTTCGGAGCGACCTTGGAGGGAACAGGCAGCGCGCCGGGCTCGGCACACGCAAGTTGCACAAATGTGCACCCCCTTGCGAACGCCGACCCCGGATTTTATAAGATACGCGCGGCTACGTGCGTATCTTATAAAATCCAGCATACTTTTGTTCGCGCCTGGTGTGCGAACAAAAGTACGCGCTTGCGTAAATTTATAAAATCTACCCCAGAGTGTCAGATTGTCTCTCCTCTCTCTCTTTCCCCAGTCATTTGTGAGAACATCCATAAAGGCTCCAACACATATGTGCAGTAGGGATATTTTAAATGGTACATGTGTACTTACACGCATGATCTAAAATGGAATGTATTTTTGTTCACGTCCCCAATATGTACATTTATGGGCGCACACGACCTCCTTTTAAAATTTACTTGACTGTGTATCATTTTATGGCTGTAATATTGTAATCCATGTTGAACTGTGATGCTGGAATCTGTGGAATATACATTTTAGAAAAAAATATTAGATATATATTTATATTATATGTAGTGGTGGATTATATTATGTAAAGTATATTTACATTTAGGATTTCTATTTCACCTTTTGTGGCTAGTTAGCCACTTCAGAGCAGATCATAATAAAATTAAAGGGTCAGCTGCAAGATTATAAATCCTTTAGAAAATTATTACAATGCCATTTATTTTGTGAGGCTTTTGCATCTGTATGATTTTGATAACTGTTTTAATATATGAGTATGAATTGTAGATATTTCTATGGTTTACCATTTTATGTTTATTGTCAATATGCTGTAAACCACCCAGAGCAGGTTCTGGAAATGGGCAATATATAAATTAATGTAAATAAAATAAATAAATATTCAGCATTATCTGGCTAAATTAATTGGATATAGTTATCTTGCTAACTTTGAAATAGCCATGGCTGCATCACTCAATATCCAAGCAAAGTTAGTCAGACAAGTTTACCCGGCTTATTTTGCAAGCCAGCCAGCAGCTGAAAATTGGGTTGCAGATAGGTATATTCTATTATAAATTACATACATTATGAAAAATATTCTATTATTTGGTTGAATTATGAAAATCTACTGTAATATATTCAACTCAGAAAAATATTAAACACTTACTTTTCATTAAATAAACAGTATGCTTTCATCTCCTCTGTGCTGCCTGCTATCCAGAAGTTCCTTCTTTGGATATTCTTGGTATCAGGATGGGACAGGATGGAACCAAGAGGAAGCAGGATCCAAGACAACTGATTACACATTCCTCTCCTGAGACTTTGCTAGGTACAGCATACCTCTTGCAACATTTTCCCTTCTGTCTTTCTTTTTTTCTCTCTCCATAAATGCAGGCAGGGCAGTAGATGGCTAGTGTTTGCGTTCTTGATGCAGGGTGAAGGACAGTGTCCCAGTTCTCTGAAGTGAAAGAATCTCTGAGAAGTTGAACAGTGGCCAACTCAGGAGGCTATTGGAAGAACTGGTTTCATCTGCTGGACCGAGTAGCCGACATGTTAGCGATGGTGACAAGGTGAATCCTGGACATGTTTGTAGATTTGTCCTCTACAGCTTCAGAGCTGGCTTTGCTACCTATGCTGAGTGGGCGTGCGATTCTGTATTTAAATGAGGCCCAGTGCGAATAAGGAGGCGCTAGGGACAATAGCGCGTCCTTAGTGCCTCCTTATTAGCAGAAGAGGCGGCTGTCAGCGGGTCCAACAACCGATGCTTAATTTTACTGGCGTCGGTTTTCGAACCCACTGACAGCCACGGGTTCGGAAAACAGACACTGGCAAAATTGAGCATCTGTTTTCGAACCCTCCAACTTAATATCGCTGGGATAGCTTCACAATATCGCTGGGATATTAAGTCGGAGGATGTACAGAAAAGCAGAATTTTCTGCTTTTCTGTACACTTTTCAGGGTTGCTTCCAACTTAACACCCGCCCTTGGCAGGCGTTAATTTCTGAGAGTAAGATGTGCGGTTTGGCTGCACATTTTACTTTTAGTACTCCGGACGACTAAGTAATAGCGCTCATCAACATGCATTTGCATGTGATGAGCGCTATCAGTTTCAGGGGGGTTGGCCGCTTGTTTTCCACGCGCTATTATTACCCCTTACAGTATAAGGGGTAACAATAGCGCATCTAAAATGGGCGGCCAAACGGCGGCTAAATGGTGCGCTCAGCTGAGCCCACCAATCTGTATCGGCCTGTAAGTTGGCAAGAGAGATTAAAACAGAGATCCATTAGAGAGCAATTCTCTTGTCCTCAATGGGCAGATAACCCCTTGCTCTGCTGACACACCTGTTAGCTCTTGCATCCCCTCCATACATTTCCCTGGCATAAAATGTTTTCCGTGCTCCAGCATCAGTTAGAAGCACCGCAGAGCATGGTGGTGTCTCTTTATCACTTTGCCACACATTTCCAACTTTAATGCTGCATAGCCTAACGGCCCTCTGTCAATTTGGCACTATGTTGGAGGAAAAGATGGCAAACCAGGCAGTAGCAGGGCTTAGGGACCCAACTTTCAAAAAAAGGTTGTTACATGCAGTTGGAGCTGCACCTCTAACTTGGGGTAGAGCTTGGTGTAACCCCTGGGCAGGATGGCTCCCATAGACTGCAACCAGGGGCACACAGGACGAGAGATGGACTTTATCTGCTCTCAGTTTCTCCATGGATAGCTTCACAGTCCAGGGTTCACTGTAAGGGAAGGCTTAAGGCTCTTTTGCATTAGTCCTACTAGAAGCCCCTTTTCCTTCTCTGTAACCAGCACAGTCTTTTGCATCCAAAAATTACACTGAAAGGCAATTTATTGATAACTGACAAGATAACTGATGAATATTTCAAGTAAAGTCAAAGAATAGTTAGGCAGAAGAAAGATTATTAAATTTGTGACCTCACTCTTCTAGTAAAGTCTCAGATTCTCTCTCTGGAAGCAAGTTTCCTTAATTTGTGACCTCCTCTTTCCAGTTATTTAGAGAGAAGATAATTTAACCCTCCTTACACTCCCAAATTTATCACGTTCTCCCCTCTGTAGACTGGTTAGAATAAAGTCCCAATAAATTACCAGGATGTCCCAACTCTCATACCTTCCCTGAAGTCTTCTCACATATTTTGGCTCTCCTTATGAAGTACTAGATGGGTACTTTTGTCTCAAGCGTGTAGACCTGAATAAGCAGCAAACACCATTCTTGAATACTCTCAGCTCCTTCCCTCTGGAAATGGACAGGGTTCCATTACTCCTCCGATGAAATCCTTCACTCCTCTAGGCTCTTCCTAGGTGGAAGTCGCCTCTTCCCAACAGAACAGAAACTGATTCCCTGGTACCAAGGGCACTCAGTTCCTGGTGGAAAAAACAGTAGCCTTCTACTCCAAAAATATGAAAAAATAAACAAGAGACAGGAAGGGTGGAAAAACTTCCTAACCTCCAAAATGAGATAATAGTTACTGGCAGAAAAAAAAAAACAACTGAAGACTTGAAACGTCCCTACATTGGGTCACAGACAGGTTTAAACTCTGGAGGAGTTGTGGAATACAATCTAAATCTTCCCTTCCCTTGTTTTTACTATACTTAGGGATGCCCCAATCTTCTGTGAATAGTTCACACAAGAGTCTCATAAATGGAAGTCTCCCAAAAATGGATTAAAAGAGCAAAAGTAATCAGAAGGAGGTCAGATTTACAGGCTGACTCAAAAAGGGAAACAAACAGACCACCCTTAAGGGATAAGTAAAAATTAACCGACCAGAGACAGAGAGCTCCTGCCTTCAGGAAATCCAACTAAAATTCCATGCTCCTAAGATGTTGCCTGGTAGTGATAAACAGCTAGGGCCCGCCATCTGCAACTCCCACATGGGGAAGTAAAACCCAAACCTCGCGTCACTAACATTCTCTTTGAATTTCCCCATGCCAGTCAGTACACCCCTTTGTTAAGGAAAACCAGGGGTTCCTTACACAGGAATTTGTATCTGCTTCCACTGCTGCCATGGCTTTACAAAATCAGCAGCAAGCAGCTGCACCTGGTGCACGAAGCATAAACATGATGCTTGGTAATATGACAACCCCAATGATGGGACTGCTATAGCCCCATTCATTTGCTGCATCAACTTGCTGGTGTTGTGGGGGCAGATATGCAGTGGACACTTGCAGGTTTTCTAGAGATGCACGCCACAGCTGTAAACAGTGAGGCCACTTGGCACGAGCTAGCTGTAATTCCCATGTTACTTGGCTCTCCTTATGAAGGTGCATGGGCCTTCACTATGGAGCCTGGAGCGGAGTCCAGTTCCCCCTCCCAAAAGCCACAGGGATGAGCAGTCTCATATTTTCTTTCCAGAGGAGTCACCAGAGCTGCATCAGTGAACATAACAGGTGACTGAGGAACAAAAGGAGATGAAGTTGCTGTTTTCAGCACCCATACTGATGACACTCACTTTGCAGGACTGCACTCTGCAGTTTGTTTTGGCTACAGATGACCACCTTCACTGAATTGCCCCTTTCATGGTGCCTTGGAATATTCTCACCACTGTTTGTGTGCTTTGTCTCTCTCAAGCTGCCTTAGGGTGCTGATTTGTCACTCTCTCGGTGCCTTGGTGTGCTTCTGCCAGTATTGGTACGGCTCTGTTACTCTCATGGTGTCTTGGGCTGTTCATAAACACTGCTGGTACCACTTTTCCCCATTCTTGGAGTTTTAGAGTGCTCTTCCTTATGCTATTGATTAGGGATGTGAATCGTTTTTTGACGATTTAAAATATCGTCCGATATATTTTAAATCGTCAAAAATCGTTAGAGCCGCGATACAATAACAATTCCCCCGATTTATCGTCAAAAAATCGTAAAGCGGGGGAAGGGGGAGGGGAAGGGGGAGGGCGGGAAAACCGGCACACTAAAACAATCCTTAAACCCACCCCGACCCTTTAAAATAAATCCCCCACCCTCCCAAACCCCCCCAAAATGCCTTAAATTACCTGGGGTCCAGAGGAAGGGTCCCGGTGTGATCTTTTACTCTCGGACCTCCGGTGCTTGTAGAAATGGCGCTGGCGCTATCTTTGGTTTTTCCGTACGGAAAAACGATTCGCGGCAGGAGATCGCTCCCGGACCCCTGTTGGACCCCCAGGGACTTTTGGCCAGCTTGGGGTGGCCTCCTGACCCCCACAAGACTTGCCAAAAGTCCAGAGGGGGTCCGGAACGATCTCCTGCAGTCGAATCGTGTTGTCTACGGCCAGCGCCATTTTGCGCAAAATGGCAGCGCAAAATGGCGCCGGCCGTAGACAACACGATTCGACTGCAGGAGGTCGTTCCGGACCCCCTCTGGACTTTTGGCAAGTCTTGTGGGGGTCAGGAGGCCCCTCCAAGCTGGCCAAAAGTCCCTGGGGGTCCAGCGGGGGTCCGGGAGCGATCTCCTACGCTCCTGACCTCGGGGGACAAAAAACAAAATGGTGCCGGCGCTACCTTTGCCCTGTCATATGACAAGGCAAAGGTAGCGCCGGCACCATTTCTATAAGCACCGGAGGTCCGAGAGTAAAAGATCACACCGGGACCCTTCCTCTGGACCCCAGGTAATTTAAGGCATTTGGGGGGGGTTCGGGAGGGTGGGGGATTTATTTTAAAGGGTCGGGGTGGGTTTTAGGGATGTTTTAGTGTGCTGGTTTTCGATTTACATGATTTTCACGATTTTCACGATATTTAAAAAAACCCAAACGGCGACGATCCGATTCCCTCCCCCTCCCAGCCGAAATCGATCGTTAAGATGATCGATCACACGATTCACATCTCTACTATTGATGTCTGCCTTCAAGTTTCATTAAACTTGGAGAGCAAACTCCAGAGTTAGAGTTCAAAATAGGATTCACTGCTTGCCTTCTCCCGTTGACTTTAATGTAAATGAAAGATACAACAAAACAAATGAATTTAAGAACCAAAATGAATGGCAAATGAACTGAAATAAACCTAACCAAAATTCTTTCCTGTGTACGTCCCTAGTAATCATAATAATAAAATCATTTCTTATTCCCCACTTTGGTAGCTGTCATGCAGTTCAAGCACCAGAACATACTGCCAGGCTATCCACCGTGGAAGTGTCTTGTGTGCCAGTTTAGGAAGAATTAAAATTGTAACATGTGGTGTGATCCTGTTTGGATCAAAATCCAATTCCTATTAGTAAATTAGAAAGTGAACAATTAATTAAATCAAAACAATTCTTCTTGGTTGCCATGGAATGCTCCTGCTGGCTCAAAAATAAGTTCAGTCTCTAGGCTGAACATCCAGACAGCCAAATGATCAGAAAACCCCTAAAGGTTTCATTACAAGGGAGCAACAAGATCAGCATTAATTGATGCATTTTTTTAACCCACAAATTTCCAATGAATTATTTTAGCAAATCAAACAAATGTATTTTCTCTCAGTTTTAGAGCTACTTTTTGTGAACTTGCTCATTTCAGAACAGTGAATATAAGCAAGTGCACAGTTAGAGCTTTTGCTGGGTATTACTCATTACATAAGAACAATGCTCATGTTCCTGCCTCAGCACTCTCTGGGTTTCCGGATCATTGAAAGGAAATTTTCAAAGCTTCATCCCATATGAACCTCCAAGGGACGTCCTATGAGGTGCATGTGCAGAAACCCAAAAAAGAGAAAGCTCACCAGGGGAAAAATCAGGCTTCAAGAATTCACAAGCAGTTCTGAAGACCTAAAATTCCAACAGAAAAGCAAAAAAAAGGAAATTCACAAAGTGGAGGTAATAACTGGGATTTATTGAAACAGCAAACAGGCCATATTTAGGGTTGCCAACTGGCTCCAGACTTTTAGGACAGTCCTGGTTTTACCCCACTGCATGCTGGGACTTATTTTGATTTCCCTAATGCATTCCCTAAGAAAAGCGAGACTGTAAGTACCTGCATGCAGTGGAGTAAAACCAGGACTGGTTTAACCTGTCCTGAAAATCTGGAGCCAATTGGCAACCCTAGCCATATTTCACCAAACATATGGTTGTGTATATTTAAAGAAACAGATAAAATAGTTATAAAAAGTAACATGAAAAGATTTGCAGATCAATTTGTATGAGTATTTTTTTCTAAAAAAAGAAAAACCCCTGTGATAGTAAAACATGCTGTATGTCAGTTTAAGTCCAATTCCCCACAGGCTAAGGCTGACCTTATGAGGAGTCCATTTGGATCTTTGAGGGGCCCTGTAGTGGCATGATAGCCCCATCCTGCCAACATCCCCCGCGCCATCACAGTAGCTCTACTCCCCAACATTACTTCCTCTTCCTCAGGTTCTGAAGCAGACCACGTGCAGAGACATCCGTGCTAGGCCATAAGGAACAGTCCCCTTTCCCCAGTGCTTAAATCTCAGGGGACCCTACTGTTCTTCAATATCTTGGGGGAGTAAAGGCCTCTGGGGTTCAGTCACCCCAGATCCCGCACTCCTCTAGGGTCAGTCCTGCCCCCCAGGAAAGAGCTTCAGACTAGAACAAAAGCAACATAAATTAAGTAAGAGTTTTCATGAATAAGGTGATCCTGGGCTTCATATACAAAAATTCCAATTTTACAAATTATTTTATGAGGAGGAAGTCTTTTGATATTGGGTGAGAAACTATGTTGCATGCGAAGGTGGATATTTTCTTCTATAATGTTTTTCAATTTGGGGTTAGATCCATAAGATTTATGAGAAAATATTATTTCAGTTTCTAGCTTTTATATAGACATACCTATCCTGAAAAGTTGTTTGGGGTATGGTTGCGGAGATAATGTGCACACAGATGGACAAAGCAAATACCTAAATCTTTTCTTTTCCTTTTTTTTTTTTTAGAAAAAAAATTGCTAAACAGGTCAATAAGTACATTCAGTATAAAATCAAGAATTACAGTATAACTATTATATGGCGCAATTACCAAAGGGATTTCTTCAGATAAATGAGCGTTTATCAGCGAAAAAAGAAACAACTGAAAATTATCCTTCCTATTCTACGGAAGGGTGGCACCGGGGTTAGGGTGGGCACTGTAATTACCCATAGAGATTTCATTTTGAAATCCCCACACATTCTTTATCATGAGCACTTTTTACCTGTAAAGAATCACCTGAAAATTCCAGCCCACATGGAATTTTCAAAGGGAAAATCTGCAAAGGGTTTCTCTTTGAAAATGAGTTTGCAAGCCCTGAGATACATATCTCTGGGTCTCCAAGGACTATAGAAACCATGAAAATTGCCTTCAAAATGTGTTCCAAGTACAATGGAAAAGATTTTAAAAAGATGAAATGCTCCTATAACCTAAGGAAGAATCCGAGAACAAAAAAAGCAGTTGTAAAAAAGTTGTAATAATTATGACCAGATAAGCCTTGATGTGAAAATCTCTTTAGCACATCAGACCTCCTAGTTTATGGGTTGTTGAAACCAGTGCCACATATGAAGTTAGACAGATAACTGAAACCAAAGGGATCTCAAATGCTTCTCACTAATCGAGCGCTGTTTAAGAGAAATTCCCCTTCTTGATCCTTAGTTGCAGTACTTCACATGACCTCTACAATGTTTCATTTTATTTCATAAATACCTCCTAGGAAAACTCAATATTGCAAGTATATCGTTCCTGTTTTTTCTCTGCTAGTATTTGCTTCTGGAGCAATCAGTAGCTGCAGTAAATAACAAGCTGGTTTCCTTCCTAGGCCATTATTCTACCCAACCAGTGAAATCTGCCTTGTAACTATTTCTTATCTTTGTAGCTGGCATAGTTTCAGCATTCTGACAATTCCTGTTCAATGAACTAACATACCATGCATAAGTCCTCTTTGAAAAATATCGGGTACACGCACACCCTTGCACGGCATATCTGCACACATTTATGCCTGGATGGAAGCAGGTGTAGTTATGCATACATTTAGGTACATGTGTTTAATTTTTGAAAGTGCATGTGTAAATGGTTCTCTCATATAGGCCCCTCCTCCTTTGGGTGCAGGCTTCAGTTTGGAAGGGAGAGGTGTGAGCAGAGGCACAATGAGGGAGGGAAGAGAGAGAGTGAAGGCACAGGTTTCAAAGGTGTCATTAGGTATTCAAAGGATTCAAGCCTCAAGCCCATAGACCAGGGAGGCATCCTGTCTAAAGATGGTGCAGAAGGATTTCTCCTTTTGAAAAATGTCATCTTGCTTGACTCTCTTGCCCCACAGTGATCAAAGGGCACCTGCTCTGTCCAAACAGCCCTCCCTTTGATGCAAATGCTCTCTTTAACCCAAATGCTCAGCCACATAGTTGGATGAGTGGCAGCATTCTGACAAAAAGCAACCTACACTGAGCAGAGATCCCTTGAGTTTCCCACCCCTAGGGTCAGTGCTTCTCCTATCTCCCAATCCTACCATCCCCACCCCCCCTTGAGATAATTAAACTTAACAATAATGTATGTCCCCACTTCCCAGCCAACCAGTTAGTCAGCCAGATGGTAAATCCCTCACACCACTCTCAATCTGCGCTGGTGCTTGCTGCCACTGGCAAAACAGCTGATTCCTTCTGGCACCACACAGCTCATGCAGTGCTTGAAGGCATCAGCTGTCCCACCAGGAGCAATGAGAAAGCAGTGACATTTGGGGTACTGAAATACAGATTCAAGGGCTCCTGTTATGTCCATGAATGTATATGCAAAAATGGTTGGGCTACAGCCCTATAGGCCCCTCCTGATGCAGCCTTTTGGGTGAAACATGGTGTCCAAGTCAGGAGACAGAGTCTTGGCCTAGGCCTGGGCCAATGCTGTGGCTTTGGTCAAGGCCTGAACTCCCGAATAGGTTCTTACCTGATCTGTTGGGTATCTGTTAGTAAGGCCAAGGCCTGATGACAGGTCCCAACCCAGAGGCCATGTCCTGATGCCATAGCCTGACCAGGAGGCCAGATCCTGGTGTCATCTAGGGCAAGGCTCCAGAGTCAAGACCCATCCTGCGGCCTAGGCCGAGGCCCAGGCATTGGCCTTGAATAGGCCAAGGCTGAGGCCATGGTGAACTACCAAAGTCTCAGCCTGGGCCTAGGCCTCACCGTTGGATCCCCATTGGACTGGACAAGTGGGGACCCGGAGGGTTCCTGGCCCAGGCATCTTTCCGGGTGGGTGGGGGGGCCGTAAGAGGCCCCGTTTTCAGTGTTTTGGCCATTTTATGTTTATTTTCTTTTTTAATGTTTGATTTGGGGATTTTTTGCACGAAACAAACAAATCAAACATTCCATGAAATGAAATTTGTGGAAAATAAATTTCCAAAAATGAACCAAAAAATGACAACAAATTGTTTTTCCCTGCACATCTCTACTAGAGCTGTGCAAGTCAAAAAATGTTGTGTAGTTTGGGGACAAATTTCCATGTTTTGGTTTTCCCCAATTTTTTTTCTTTTTTTTATGTTTTGGAAATAGTGGGCCTAATTTTAAAAAACATTTACATGCTTAAAACTGGATTTTATACCTGTAAAAGTACTTTACCTGTGAAGTGGGCTTTTGAAAATGTCTACAGTCTATGCCATTGAATTGTCCACAGATTATTCACTTGTAAGTGTACTTTATACGCATAAATGGCTTTTTAAAATTGCTACGATAGTATGTTACAGTTACAAGTGAAACTCCTTTTAAATTATCTGCAGTGTACACTAAAAACAACAGGACACAAAATGTGGTTTTTTTTTCTATCAGTTTGTTTTGAAAACAATATGAAACAACATAGACAATGTCGTTAAAATGATCTATGTCCTTTCAAACAAATGCACATTCCTAATATGCACCTCTAAGTGTTTATCTACAGCACTATGGCAGTCTTGTAGTGCTACATAATGTAAAATGTTTAATAGTAATAGCAGAAGTAGTGATGTTTCAAACCATCTAATTAAAACCTTCATTTAAGCAATCATTAAGCAAACCCCAGAATAAGCATTAAAGGTGTGATTTTGCGTTGGAAAGGGTATCCAGTATTCTGAAGCAGGTGTACAGTAATGCTGCAGCCCACTTGAGCAATCAGCCGAAACCAATGTAGCAAAGTCAGATACTGGTAAGAGCAGAAGCTTTCACCCAGCTGTTATTATGCGAATAGACAAAACAAAGCAACCTGAAGCGACAGCACAAGGAATGAACTTTCAAAACATTTTTGGCTTCAGTTGTGCAATGTTCGTCTATAAAATGCACTGTTCATTCTCACTGCTCGTCAACAAGAGGAACTGGACCCCAACATATCTTGTAACTCTGCTGTGCACGAGTTATGGGAACCTTACTATATTCATCCACAACTGGCAAGAATAAAGATTTTATCTTGTAGGCTACCATTCATATAGGCAAAAAGGTTTCTTCTGGAATTGTACAACTCTTTTTTTTACATTTATAAGGGTCTATGCAATAAGGTTTAACATGCACACTAAGGCTATTTATCATGTGCTAAAAATACTGTGCTAGGCTAATGTGCATGCTAAACCGGAAAACATTAGCATTTATTCACTAAAATTAGACTGAATCAGCCTGTAAATGAAGGAGCATCACAGGCAATTGAGACTTTAGCAGGTGTATGGGAAGTAGCTCTCTTCTGTGCATTCACTAACCCTGAAAATTGTACACCTGTCTTGGAGCAAATATTAAATATTTACCATGCATGCTAAGGCTTAAAACTGACTGTTTCTGGAAATATCCCATGCTAACCAGCTCAAAGTGAAAGGTTTGGGTAACATGGAAAATTTCCTCTGCCTCTAGAAGTCTCCATCTGCAAGCACTATCAGATCCCCACCCCCAGCTCTATCCCCACCATCACTCCTATCCAGACAGCTATCACTTACCCGCCCCCAGATAGTCATCGCGCTCCCAATCATCAGACATCCCCTGATAATCAACAGGCACCCATCTCCTGAACCCCATCCTCCCCCTCTTGCATGAAGCCCTTTTCCCCAAGCCCAGAATAAGAGCTTGGCATTATGGAGGGTCATCCATCTTCATAGGTAGAAGGGATGTCAG
Organism: Rhinatrema bivittatum; assembly: GCF_901001135.1. Taxonomy (NCBI): domain Eukaryota; kingdom Metazoa; phylum Chordata; class Amphibia; order Gymnophiona; family Rhinatrematidae; genus Rhinatrema; species Rhinatrema bivittatum. The sequence continues at coordinate 339,094,705 of NC_042616.1, read as the reverse complement.
AGCCCTCCTGCCCATTCTAATATAGCTGTCAAATGATGCCATTAGGCAACATTTCACCAATCATGTACTGAAGCTCTGCCAAATGGTGTAATTTGGCAATTACAGCACAGAAATAAGGAGGGCTGTGATGTCCCTGCTGCTTGTGAAAACGAAGGACCTTCTAGAATGTAAGCCCTCACTCTGGAAGGGGGAGGATCAAGAGGATGATACTTCATTCAGGGTTTGGAGAAGATGGATAATTGATGACTATCAGGGGAAGAAAGATTTAGATATTGAGGCGGAGTGTCTACTGTCTAGTTATCTGATGGTGGCAATGTAAAGGTTGATGGTAAAGGATGGGATGATACCAGGGGAGGAGTTGGGGCAGATTATTATTGAGGGTTTCAAGAAAAAGGTATATCCTCCAAGCTATTCATCCCTTTCACTTTGAGCTGGTTAGCATGAGGGATTTCCAGTGACAGGTAGCATACATGCCATACATTTTTGAGTTTCGGTGCATGCTATTATCTCGTACATGTTCTGAAGGCAATTTTTTGTGTACTTGTGGTAAAATATTTTTGCATAACAATGTGCACATGAAACAAAAATGTGAGTTTTATTCAGTAGGACCCAAAATGTGAGCACTGAGCAATGCACAATATGCAGATTTTCTAGCAGGGGTAAACAGAGGGTGAAAGCATAAGCTAATTTCACCAATATGAGTCAAAATACTTTACTTACAAACAGCAGAAACACTTCCAGTAAAACAGTATTTGGATTTGTTTTCTTTTTAGTCACTTGTTTACTAAATTTTAGGTCAAAAAAATCAAATGTAATTTTGATTTCAAATTGTGATATTCCCATAACTCAAACTATCCTTTTTAAACCAAACTGTAGTCCCTCACACACTATTCTGTTCCACTCCACCTACAAAACATTTTCCTAATAATTTAATGCACATCAAAACACAAGTTGCGAGTTGCTTCTTTGCCATTATCTTATTTATATTCTATATACACAGTATATATAAAAAGATTGTGTCAGTCAGTTGTGTTGGTCACATTTACATGTCTGTCTTTGGCCGCCAGGTGCTGCTTGAAACAGTGGAAGTTGCAATGTGCAAAGACAATATGCTTTGTCTGCAAAGCACTGTCACAAACACACACATGGACATAAGCACACAGGCACATGCACACATACAAGCACCCGCACATATACATGCACACACACACGCACAGAGGCAACCACACACATATGGGCTCCCCCAAACACACATACATACAAAAGGCACAGGTACACTGACAGAAGCACCCACACTCATAGGCACATATACACAGATGCACATATATATCGGCTGTTATTCAAGCAATGCTGGTTAATGTTCACTAATATGCTGTCTGCAAAGCCCTGTCTCTCACAGTCCCACACACAAGGACAGGCAGGCATAGGCACACGTACGTAGGCACACACAAGTTTGCACAAGCACACACACAAGGGCATGCTACCATGCACAAGCTCACTCGAGCTCTCAAAAGCAAACAGAAGCACAAACGCTCCCACTCACGCACACACTGGCTCACATACGAATTCATACACACACAGGAAAACACACAGAGAGGCAAATATGTACAGGCCCCCCTCACACACACACAGACACACGCAGGCAGAGGTATCCACAAACACAAGCACAGGCCCACACACATACACACACACACAAAACCTGGCATAGATCAGACTACCCGAGCAATGCCAGGAAGTTTTCGTTAATATTCAATAAATGGCAAGAGCCACACTTTATCTTGTTCTTATTAAAATTCTTTGCAATTTTTTTCTCTCATTAACTATTTTTACTTTCTGTTACAATATTCATATCTGAGGGCTATTTAATTTGATTCTATTTGATATTTCATTAGTGTGTTTTCAGGTTGTATCTAGTTATTCACTCTATAGCTGGCAAGTTACCAATTTATCTATTTATTTTATATATTTATTTAAAGTTATTCATTACCCATGCCCTTCCTAGGGTTTGGGGCAGGGAACTAAAGGACATATATCGCCCCGCCTCCTTTCCCCTGTCCCATAGCAGATCTAATTAAACCTTCCTCCCACGCCACCCCCATAACCCCCCCCCCCAGCTCCCCTCTCTCCCACCTAACCCCTGCCCAGTTCCCTCCCCACCTCCCCCTCTTACCCTAGCTTTGTCCCCTCAATAATTATATAAGGCTTAATGTTATCATATACCAGTTAAAATTGTCATCAAGTTATAATGTTTTAATGTTACAATGTAAGACACCTTAGCATTAAGTTATATTGCTTCAATGTTACAATGTATCAATAATAAGACGCCTTAGTCTTACTAGCCCACTAGTTATAATGTAAACCAACGTGATATACTCCAATGAATGTCAGTATATAAAAGCAAATAAATAAATATAATAAGTACATATTAAACAAAGAAAAACATAAAAACTACCAAAAGCAGGTAAATTACCTGAAATTCAGATCCATATTGTAGGAAGTAGTCTGTACTTCTAAACAGTACTTTTTTAAAGATCTCTTTGAAAACCTGCATATAAGAAATTGTTCTAATAATTGCAGGAAGGGCATTCCCTGCGACTGGTGCAACCACAGAGAAAGCCCTGTCACGTGTCTCGCCAAGGCGTGCATAACGGATTGCAGGTTCATTCAAAGTGCCTTGCTGGAATGACCTCAGGGTCCTTACAGGAGCATAAATTTGAAGGATTGAATTAATCGGAGGTGTTTTGATGTTATTTAAAAGCTTATGGATAAGCAAGGGTACTTTAAAATCAGTTTGCCATTGCACTGGTAGCCAAAGCAGTGAGCTTAGCACAGGTGGGATGCACTTGTGCATATGGTCCCATTCAGGAGGCAAGCTGCAGAGTTCTGGGCCTCTTGTAGCGGGCAGATTGTAGTGGCAAGAAAGCCAAGGTATAGGGAATTCCAGTAATCTATGGATGGGAGTTTCCCACTCCTTAGAATGTTCTCTAAATCAGATGCTGGAACTGAGTTACTGAGGGTTTCCACTCATTCAGTGCTCATCGAACATAACATTTTACAATTGAGGTCCTGTGTCAGAAAAGTGTATCCAGTTGTGCACGGATGATTTCCCAAACTCTCCTTATTTCTATACACACAGAATCAACCTTGCACATTTAGCCTGTTTTAATGTACAAAAAAAAAAATTAAATGCACATTTTGGATGATAAGGGGGGGAAATATTGAAAAATCTGCATTTAGCTGGATAACTTGTGAGTTATCCAGCTAAATGCTGCTGAATATTGACCCCCTTAGGGCCGGATTGACTAAGATTTTATTTCCATTCTGTGTCTTTGGCAAAAAAGCTTTCTAAGTCAAGCCCTAGTATTGCTTTCTCAGAGCCCAGAATTCTCAGATGGCTTGAGACAATTTTGTTTTTTTCAGCTCATCTCCCACACAGATTTATTTTTCAAAAAAGATGGAAACAACCATACTGATTGCTTTATGCAAGCCCTCTCTATATAAGACGTATGCTGCAGGGGAAAATGTGTTTGATCTGGTTCCCAAATGTTTGGCTATCTGGGAAAAATAACTTGAGGTTTGATCCAGAAAGAAACTTTTGCAAGGCACATAACTATTTATTTAAAAATGTACTTTCTGCCTCATTCAACACCAGTTGTCCTAAACGGATTACAGATAAAAACATCAATTAAAACCTACAACAAACATAAGAGAAATGCATTTGGCAGTGACAAATAAAAACTTATAGACATTAGACACATCATATCTGACCTTAAATAAGGAATAACAACATAAATGATATGCAGTATATTTATATAAGATTAACTGCTTACCCATTCTTCTCATCAACATCCATTTTCATGAGATAAAGACACTTAGGAACTTCACGTAACTGGTGCAAAAGCCTGCCTAAATAGGTAGGGTCTTAAATATAAAACCTGGCTCCTCTCCATTTCTGAGTTTACTCTGGGGCCAGCTCATCAAGAATTATTTTCACAAAATGATAGACAACCCTTGATGAATCAGGTCCATCAATTTTATACACCAAGAAATCATTAGGTCCAAGACTCGTGTATTCTCAGTTTCTCAAGTCAAGTTTATACAAAATAGATGAGCACAATCTAAAACTTTACCACCCTTTTCAAGCTCAAGGCACACCTACAATAACCAAATTGTTGCACGGCACACCAACCTTAAAGGAGCAGGCAGTACGGCATGGAGAGGACTTATATGCCAAATATTAAAACAAAGGATAGGAGGGGGCAGAGACACATATGAACCCATCACAATGGAACAGTGCCCTCTATATACAAGTGCAGGATAAAGGAGATGTCAGTGTGATGTGACAACCAGCAAAAATAGTTACCTTGGCTGCTGCATGTGAATGCCAGAGCTCCTTCACCGCTGCTACTCCCAACACTGTGAGTAAGTCACACCCAATGCTCAGTGCACACACTCCTCATCTCACTCAGCCAGGGGATAGGACACAGGCTAGAAAGACTCAGAGAAGATAAGGTGCTACACAAAGTCCAGCTATCCATGTCCTGCATTCTGGACGGATTAAGGGGAGATCCAACAGGGCAATTGCCCGGGTTGCCAACCAATAGGGTGCTGAAACCTTACCGGGGGAGGGGGCACCAAATTACTAACCTGCCAGGGGCACCAACATGTCTCAGTCTCTCTCTGATTACTATATTCCGGGTTCATGCCATAGCTAGAAGGGGCATGCATGATTACACGTGTTCTCAGAAAGACGTTCCTACACGTTTAAGAACCACTACTGTTGTCTTTTGTTGCTGTGAGGTATTAAGAGCAGAACCCAGATGCTGGCCTGGTTTTCATTTTTCCGAGGCACACCTGATCACGTCTGAAGGCACACCATGGCACATTGGTTGGGAAACACTCATCTAGATAGTTAATGCAGTGTCCTGCATAGTATTCTGGGATAAAATCACACTTTCTGCATGTTGACTGGAAGTTATTTGGAAACACTTCTCCATGCAGGGTTAATATTGATGTGTGCCCTGCTACCATAACATGAGTGTTGTACTGCAAGGCAAAATTCAGTTTTGTCTATCTCACAGCTATAAGTGTATCGCTGCCCCCTTCTTTTTTAAACAGAATTCTGGTGCTCAGCCTTTTCCTTGGTACCCGGCAGAAATAGCCCGGCTGCTGCATTCCATTATAAATCCACCACGCCCACTCCTATCAATGCAGCTGCCCTCAGTCATTAGCTTTTTACAAATGAGATTTAAAATTGTCAGTGCTGCTTGGAATTTGTATTGAATGCCAATTCCAGACTCAAGTTGGAAAAAAAAAAAAATCTATAGTTTGTTTGAATGAAGTACATGGTTTCCATCTTAAAATTCTAGACTTTCCAAAATATGAAAAATTATCATTTAGAAAATCTCTGTACAAAGCTATAGGGAAAAGAAACAGTACAATGTTAAGTTAAAGTTTAAGCTAAAGATACTTAACTCTTAAGAGTTTTGATGATGTGGTGATTATCCTAAAATTGCTATTATCCACGTCCCCTTTCAGAGATCTTAAAAATCTTCATAAATGGTCAAACTCATTCTTAAGCAGTACACAATACAACTGACCAAAATTATAAGTACCCTTTATTAAATATCCATGAACCAATTTTTTTTTTCAGTTTTGCTTAATACCAAATTCAAAACGGTCCCTAAGGCACTGAATGAAAGAACATTTAATTTGATTTTGCCTCAGCTTCCCTGAAAATGTGCTGGATGCTGCTAACAACTCTTTTTGGTTCCCCCCGAGGGCTTGGGTAGCATCTCAGTATTGGATCTGTGCTGTCTGACCTCTGGTTGCCCTTGGGTTCTTACTTTGGTGACCTTAGAGTATTGTTGGCCTTTCTGTTCATCTGCTGAAGGAACTGTTGGCCTTCTATTAGCAAACATACCAGGGGCAGCAGAACACCTTTTTGGTGGGAGGAGCCATGCAAATTGCCCACAACTCCACCCCCACCTCTGCCTTCAATATTTACAATTAATGTCAGGGGGAGAGCGAGAAGAAGGCTGCTCCACAAGAAAAACAGGGAAGGCTAGGCAGCCCCAACACAATATCCTCCCTCCCAAATACACACACAAAAGCTAGGGCCAGGACTCTCTTCTCTTCCCTCAGCCCTTCCTCTTTTTTCCTGTACCCTCTCTTCATCCCCCTCCCCATCACTAGCCCTTTCAACCTGATCCCAGCCCTCTCTTCTCCCCCTTTCAGCACCCCACCTCTCTCCCTTCAGGCCTCCTCTCCCCACCCTCTCTCTCTCTTCCCACAGCCCTCCTTCTCTCCCTTCCTCTGCCCCATCCTCCCTCTTCCCTTGCCCCCACCCCTCTTTCCTCCTGCTTCCAACCCCTTCCCTCTCCCCTCGGCTTCTCTTTTCCCCTGCTTCCACTTCCTCTCCCTCCAGGACCCATCCCCTGCTCCCAGGGTTTCCAGCTCTCCTAGTCCTCCCCATCCTCTGCTTGCCATGCAATTCCCACCCCCACCCCCCAAGTTTTTAAAAGCAGGAGGTAATGCTGGTCCCGCGGGCACTACTGGCAAGAAGGCAGATCTGGGCAACCACCATGGCAGTAAGGTGGGGTAGATCGGGCGGCTACAGCAGCAGCGAAAGAAAGAAAGAACAGAAGGTCCGGGCAGCCATGGCAGCATCCAGAGAAGGCAGGTCAGGCAGCTGCAGCCACAAAAGAGCACAGGTCTGACTGGTGGTACGGCAAGGGAGAGCAGGCCGGGTGGCAAAGCGGGACTCGCTGTGCTGCTGCTTTTTGGTTTTCTTAAGCTTGCTTATGGTGGAAGTTTTCTTTCAGATGCAAACTTCCACCAGGTAAAGCTGCATGGAAGGGGGAGAATTATGGTGCGGTCCTTTTGTTTAGGTAGCAGGAGGGAATCGGGGAAGCAGGGAAGGGTCGCTGTGGCCTGACCAGTGTGAAATGCAGCTTGCCAGGCCAAATTTCAGTGGCACCATGGCTCCTGCGGCGCACCCTGTTCCAATGCCTATGCAGCATAGCTTAATGGATGCAAAGTGGAAATTCAGACAAACAAGCTGATGCAATAAAGTGTGCACAAAAAATGTGCATCCAAACTGGGTGGCCGTTTTTTTTTTTTACTGCACGCACATTCACCACTCTTGGGCACTTGATGTAATAGGCAAATAAGCCGCCACGCTAAAAAGGCCGCGCTAGGGATACATTCTGTGTCTCTAGCGCGTCCATGGCAGCGGGCACCCAAGACATGTGACTGTGCGCGGGTTAGGCAAACGGACACTCAATTTTACAAGCGCCCATTTTCCTAACCTGACCGCTGTGAGGAATTCTTTTTGCTTTCATATTGCTTATTAAGTCGGAGGAATCATAGAAAAGCAGTATTTTCTGCTTTTCTGTTCAGGGCTTGGGGCCCCTCAAGACTCAACGCCAGCTCTGGGGCTGGCGTTAATTTTTGAGAGTTAAAATGTGCACGTCAGGCGCACAGTGATTTTTTACATTGGGGGATACTAACTAACGGCCTCATCAGCATGGCATTTACATGTGATGAGCGCTATTAGCTATGCGCTGGTTTGGACACATGTTTTGGATGTGCTGATTCTCTTATTGCATCAGGGGTTATGGATGCATGTCCAAAACACGCGTCTGACCACAGGTCAACCTGGGTGCTAGCCTGAATGCACAATTTTGCATCAGACTGAAATTGTGCAGAATTCTGATTGTCCCCAGTAGCTTCAGCAAACTGAGACCATTTTCCAAAGAGTAGCAGTATTACGTGCGGTTCATTGCAGAAGTTGGTTCTGCTGTTCTTGCCCATGATGTAACTTTGACTTTTCTATTTCACCTGCTTGATGAGGACTGAGCCACATTCTCTCATGCTAGCAACAAAGTCCCCAGTCTGTTTTACATTTTTCCTGGCGTTATTTTCTCCTGTCTGCCGTTTATCTTTTATTTTCAGCATCTTTCTGTCCTGTAGTGGTTTACTAAGCTTGGGCAGCTGTTCTCCACTACATGGGGATGAGGGAAAAGAGGCACTTCCCTTAGCTGTCCCAGGTAGTCCTCAAAAGTCAGCTCTCTAAAGAAACTTCTCTTATCATGCTGTGCACTGGCCACTATAAACTACTCACCAAGCCACTGTGCCTGTATACCTTAGAATAACTATCCAAATAACACTTTCCATTGCATTAAGCAAAGAACACTTTTAAAAATAATTTTAGAAAAGCTACTTAACTTTGAAAATGCTAGCATCACTATCCTTAATAGTGGAAGTGGAAGAGAACCGTTCTTACCTCAGCATCGCTGTTCTCCTGGCTGCTTTTTTTTTTTGCATGACATTTAGGTTGACATTCATCTTCCCTAGAAGTCTAATATTCTGCACAAAAGTGCTGCAATCTCGTTTTCTCATGTGGCCTCAGCCACTATCCCTCTTCATGCAATGCAGCTTTCGATTTGAAAATAAAACCAAAAATAAAAAATAGACCAAGCCGAAATAAAAGCAGTGGGGTTTATTCTCACCTGCAGGATCTCGGAAGGCTGCTGCTCAGTTCTTGGGAAGAGTTCCGCTCAGCCTCCTCCTCCCTTGCTGAGTGAATTCACACAGCGTGAACACTGCAAGTTATTGGCTCCAACTAGAACAGAAGAGGGGCACGGAGATCTCAGACTCAGACGTCTCTCCTCTCCCTCCCATGCACTGCTTTTCTTTTATTTAATTATTTTTCTTACCGACTTTTCAAGGAGAGAGCGACACCGGACTGCTGAGCGTCCGGCGCGGACCTCTGGGCTCCTTTGCCTTCCCTTTGTTGAACAAAATCGGAACCGTGACCCCCCCGGCTTCAAAGTCTTCGCGCATCTGAGGCGAGAGCCCTTTATCGCCCTCTGCTGGCCACAGCGCAGCTTGCTGCCTTGCATTGCTAAATGCTCCGACTGCTAAGCTGTCGTCGCAGGCTGACAAAATGAGCGATACCTGGCCAGCGCCAGTGAATGCAGCCGCTGCCCCGTACACGCTTTGCAAAACACTGTACGGGATGAGCAATTAATGAGAAAACATTTTAAGCCTCTGGCTTCCCCCGCCCTTCCCGTTTTCTGCACTGTCAAAATATGGGTCACGTGAAAAACTTATTGAAGAGCCCTGTTAAACACTAAGCACATGCTGCCTGCAGATCGAGCAGCAGACGGTGAAATTAGCCCTTTAATGCGCTTGGCTGTGAGAGTATACTATTATTGGGTAGCACATCTTTTACCAAAGAGTGTTATTTCTGGCAGCCTCTAAAAGGGAATAAAAAGTCCACAACAAAATCTTGCGCCCTTAAAAATCTGTGCAAATAAATAAATAAATAAAAGCCGTTGAAGGAATGTGAGGTGAGAGCTTCTGCCTAATCCTTAAATGTAACCCTTATGGACAAGAACCCTTCTCCCCAAACCCCAATGTGCTTATTTGCACAGGTTTTACTGACACTATTTTTTTTTCAGAAGTTGCAGAAAGTAAAAGTCCCAGGTAGACAATGAACTATTTCAGAGTTGGGCAAGGTAAAAAAAAAAAAAAGGTCGCTGACAACTTTTTTTTTACTTTTATTTCTACAGATCCAAGTGGATGAACACCATAACCACACTACTTTATTCAAAACTGTGCACGCAAACTCATTTTCAGACCTTTTGCAGGTTTTTTTCCTCTGAAAATATTGCTTATGTTTAACTGTCAGCACATAATAAAAGCTGCCTTATGTACAAAGTCTTTCTTGTGGCTGCAAAATCACAGTAAATGTTATCACCATGGCCTGCAGTAAGCTTACCGCAGCTGAATATTCAAATATTGAAACAGGCATGGTGATGAAGAAAAAGAAATGTGCATTCACCCCCTATATGCTAAACCATGATAAGTGATGCAGAACCTCCTGTGGACTTTCTGGCAGTCATTTTCAAAAGATTAGTGCACCAAAAATCGGAGGGTTCAAGTATATGAAGCAAGTGCATGCAGAAGTATTATTTTGCAAAAGCCTGTAGTCCATATGCACTAGCAGTATCACTTGTATGCATAGAAAAAGAGGGCATGTGAGGGGCATTCTGGGGCAGGTTTCAAAGTATACACATAAACAAAGGTATATAAGTGAAGGGTACATGCATATTATCCAACTTATGTGCACTCTTTTTCACCTGCTATTTAAGTCACGGAAACCAAATTTTGCTTCTCTTTTAATCTGCAGTTTTTGAGTGAGGAGTGGGGTGGAGGTGGGGGTCTGGATGTAGTGGTGGAGATCTGGGTGAACAGGAAGTACATGCGCAGATAAGTATTCATAAGTGGAGTGCACACTACATCATCCAGCTTCATCTGCCTCCACATAAAGTCAGGGTTATTACATGCACATATTAAAGTTGTTTAATGTACAAATTATGGGTGAACACTTTTATAATAATTCCAGCATATTAACAGGTAAATGTGAAGCAATTAGACAGCAAATCAAAAAACAAAAAACTTCACATATTCCATATCATTCCAAAAATGTTTTTCTATGTATTCATACGAATGTTATATCAAGGAGGAAAAAGACCTCAGAACCTCTTTGCCCATTCTAAATAGAACATATTAGCATTTTAAAAGGTAAAGTCAATCATTAGTCTTAAAATACCTCCAACCACAAAGTTCATCAATTTTATTATTCCCAAAAATGTATTTAATCCCAAAATGTATTTTTTTCTTTTATATTTTTTTTATAAATATTTAAAATCAAGCAAGTAAATGCTATGACATTTTTCAGATTGGATCCATAGCTGGAGTGATTAACTGTTAAGTACACCATAATTTGGCAAGAATGGCTTGGCGTAGGGGCAGTAGAAATGGTGTCAGTTAATAACTTTTTAAATCGGAATGGTAGGAGGAGAGCAATGCAGCAAGAAGTGGAGCTATGACACCCCCGAAATTGTGGTGTTGCCAGTATCAGGTCCACGTAGTATTCGAAAAACACCTTTGCAGGCAGAAAATGTAGCATTCTTAGGGATTGCAAAGTTCATTGGAAATTATTAAGGATCCTGAGCCTTCCTAAGATTGTTTTGATATGGTTAGAGCATTTCATGCTGAAGCTGGAAGTGTCAGGTCCCATGGGTTGTAGATGAAGCAAAACAGACTTATGCAGGACATGTTAGGCCTGAATGGATATGGTGGAGCAGGGGATGCTGCAGCTGGAAGCGTTAGGCCACAGTGGTCATGGTTGCAGCAAGACAGGCTTATGCAAGATTTGTTAGGCCTCAGTAGTGGCATTTAGAGCAAATGACGCAGAGGGTCTCAGTGGAGTAATGCCCATTGGTGATGATTGCGGAAACGTAGGCAGAGGAACTCAGTGGAGACATGCCCAGTAATGGTGTTTGCTTTAAAAAGGAGATAAAGCAGCTTTTCAATTAGAACAAAGGAGAAATCCAACAGTGGCTCAGCAGTACATGGTTTGGAGGGAAGTAACTTCAAAGGATATTAAAGAAACAGGAGTTAAAGCATCTCAATAGAGAGGTTCCATGTCTTCTCATATCTCTACTTGTTGCGCCGGAGGTGGACCCTTGGACTGAGGTGGGGTTGATGCTACCCGTAGGAGGGATCCTACGGGTCCCCACCGTCGGCAGGCAGAGAGGGCTGATGGAAGGAGGCCAGCTGGCGCTTCACCAATACCAGCCTTTGTTCCCTCGCAGGTTGAGCCTTTGGGTGCCGGGGCCGGCTGGACTTAGGTGGCCTTCATCAGTGGTATTGATGGGTGGATCGAGGTCAGCCCAGAAGCAGCAACTAGTGTAGGTAACAGTCTGTACTGGACGAGGCGGAGTCCCAGAGACCGGGGCGCCAATAGGAGCACAGTCTGATAAAGGGCGCCCGAGCAATAGCAGGCCGAAACCTGAATGAACCACGTCCAGGACAAAGGCTGAAGAGGCATCTTAAAGCAAGCTGGGTTCAGGACTGGTGGCAGGCTGGAAGCAGTGGCAAGCAAGGCTGAGGGCTGGACAAGGAGAGAGTCAAAGGATGGTCAGACGAAGCAGGGCTGGAGAGAAGCAACTGTGTGGTCAGGCAATGCAGAGGTCCAGGGTTGGAGAGAGGCAACAGAGTCTTTGGTGCAATCATAGCCCGTCTTTGGTGCAATCATAGTCCATCCTAGTTAATGTTATCTATGCAAAGTATATTCTATGTTTAAGGTTCTATGTAATGCTCTCATGCGAAATTATTGTTCCACTGTAAACCGGTTTGATTTGTATTCTATACAAGAAGATCGGTATATAAAAGTTAAAAATAACTAAATAAATAAATGTATTCTGTCATGGCCTTGGTCTCGGGAAGTGACAGCAGATAGGGACGCCCTTGGGGGGGGGGGGGGGGTGGTTCCAGGCAGAAGATCGATGGGACAGTCAAATTTCCGAAGAGGAGGTAGGAGGTCTGCCTTCTGCTTCGAGAACACGTCTTCGAAGTCTGCATAGGGAGCAGGTATGCCTGAGGAAGTGGTCACCAGAGGAACCACTGGTGGGAGCGCCACTTTCTGAAGACAAGTCTGATGACAAGCGGAGCCCCATTCTGTCAGCTGGAGAGACCCCCAATTGAATTGGGGAGAGTGACATTGGAGCCAAGGTAGTCCCAGAACTACCGGGTGAATGGACTTCTCTAGAACCAACAGTTCAATTTCTTCAGAGTGGAGAACACCAGTAAGAAGTCGAACTGGCTCTGTGGTTAAGGAGACTCGACCGGGTAACGGTTTTCCATAGATTGAAGCAATGCACAAGGAAGTCTTGAGAGGATGGGTTTCGATACCCAAGAGTTGAACCAGGTCTCTAAGGATAAAATTACCACCTGCTCCAGAGTCCACCAGAGCAAGGACAGGAAATGATCGTGTCCCAGACAATATAACAGGCATGGATAGTTGAGGAGCTGGGAACTTTGTGCCCAAGTTCAGGACCCCAACTGAACTTATGCTGGGAAGTTTTCCCGGATGGACTGGGCAAGTCTGTAGATGATGGACGGCTGCTCCACAATACAGACACAGGCCTGTTTGTCTCTGCCGGAGGTGCTCTTCTGGGGACAGACGCCCATTACCCAACTGCATGGGTTCATCAGTCTCAGCCACAGCAGAATTCCTACTGGTAGTAAGGTTGGTAGCAGGTGGCAAGTGGGAACAGACCCGCGAGAGTTTCTTGGGCATCCAATTCTCCTGGTGATGCTCTTGGAGACAGTGGTCAATTCGGCCTGTTAGATCAATAAGATCCTCAAGAGAGGAAGGGAGCTCTCAAGCTGCCAACTCATCCTTTAGCTGCGGGGAGAGCCCGTCCAGGTAGACAGCTCGCAGGCAGTCCTCCTGCCAAGCGAGTTCAGATGCTAAAGTCCGGAATTCAATGGTGTAGTCGAAAAGGCTTCTTTGGCCTTGTCGCAGGTATAGTAGACTAGTACTTGCCACTGCATACCGCCCAGGATCATCAAAGGTTCGCCGAAACACGGTCATGAACCAAGACAGCTCCCGTAGGAGTGAGTCTGATCACTCCCACAAGGGAGAAGTCCACACCAGCACCTTCCCTTCTAGACAAGACAAGATGAAGGTGACCTTGGTTAATTCATCTTGAAAGATGGAGGGTTGAGGAGCAAACTGCATATAGCACTGGTTAATAAACCCTCTACACAGCTTGGAGTCACTGTTGAAACGAGCTGGGGCTGGCAGGGTCAGTAGGGCTCTGGAGGAGGAGGTAGACAGCTGTGGCAGAGAGGAAGCCATCGCTGGAACTGAGTTGCTGGACATGGCATCTAGCTGTGTATGCAGACACTCGAGGGAAGAGGCCAGAGCTTCAAGAAACTGTTGCTGTTCTTGTACCTTTAGGGCCAGGCCAGGAATAGCCTGGGGGGCACGCAGCTGCGCTGAATCTATGGCCTTTGAAATCTGTTGTTCCGGAGGTGGACCCTTGGACTGAGGTGGGGTTGACGCTACCCGTAGGAGCGATCCTACGGGTCCTCACCGTCGGCAGACAGAGAGGGCTGATGGACGGAGGCCAGCTGGCGCTTCACCAATACCAGCCCTCGTTCCCCGCGGGTTGAGCCTTTGGGTGCCGGGACCAGCTGGACTTAGGTGGCCTCTGTCAGTGGTCGTCAATGGGTGGATCAAGGTCAGCCCAGAGGCAGCAACTAATGTAAGTAACAGTCGGCACTGGATGAGGCGGAGTCCCGGAGACCTGGGAGCCAATAGGAATACAGTCTGACAGAGGGCACCCAAGCAAGAACAGGCCGAAGCTTGAATGATCCACGTCCAGGACAAAGGCTGAAGAAGCGTCTTTAAGCAAGCTGGGTTCAGGACTGGTGGAAGGCTGGAAGCAGTGGCAAGCAAGGCTGAGGTCTGGACGAGGAGAGAGTCAAAGGATGGTCAGACGAAGCAGAAGTCCAGGGCTGGAGAGAAGCAATGGCGTGGTCAAGCGATGCAGAGGTCCGGGGCTGGAGAGAAGCAATGTAGTCAGGCAATGCAGAGGTCCAGGGTTGGAGAGAGGCAATGGAGTAGTCAGGCAATGCAAAGTTCTGGGATTAGAGAGAGGTAACGGAGTAGTCAGGAAATGCAGAGATCCGGGGTTGGAGAGAGGCAACTGAGTAGTCAGGCGATGCAGAGGTCAAACCAGGTTAGCAATCCGAAGGGAAGACGAAGGAACAGGAACTCAGGAACAAGGAAACAGGAATGAAGGCAATCAGGATCAGGAACCAGGAACAGTAGAAGCAACGAGCACTTGACTAGCGAGGGGACCTGTTGCAAAGGGAATTTGAGAGAGCGGAGCCTGGGTTTATATACCGGAGCTCTGCCGACATCATCATCTGGGGCCGTGGCCAGATTCCAGCCACGGGCCCTATGAAAGGATCAGCTGTGCGCACGCAGGCACCTAGGGAGGGGCGCGGTGCTGGTCAGGACGGAGTCTCTCCGCGGGCCACGTGGAGAGGCTTGACGTGGAACATCAGGAACTGCAGCAGAGCCGGAGACCCCATGGGTGGCCCAAGGATGGAGCTGGTGTCCCACAGCTGCCAGAGATGAGGGACCAGGTGCTGAATCACTTTGAAAGATGTGAGGGAGCCGAGCCACGGGTCTGCTGCAGCCAGCATGCGTAACACTACTACTGTCAGAAACTCCTTCTTCAAACTCCACATGTTAAAATGACTCCATCCCTTACTATTTGCTTATGACTTTCGCACAGTCCTACAATCCCTCATTCTTACCAGTACAGACTATTGAAATGCTCTCTATCTTGGTCTCCATGATAATGCACTTCATCGATTACAACTAATTCAGAATACTGCAGCTCACATTCTAACTGGCACTTCTTGGAAAGAGCATATCACTCCAATCCTCTACTCAATTCATTGGTTACCAGTTCATTACAGAATACAATACAAAGTACTATCTATCTTACACAATCTAATTCATAATGACTCTTCCACATGATTTTGTTCACTACTTCACATCTACCAACCTAGCAGACAGCTTCGATCTCTACATAAAAACCTTCTGGAAATACCATCTGTGCATCTGGCCAGGCTCAACATCACCAGAAGACATGCCTTCTCAGTAACAGATCCCACACTCTGGAATTCCATCCCAGACCATTTAAGGCAGATAACTTAGTACAAGGAATTTTTAAAAACCCTAAAGACCTATCTATTTTCAATGGCATTTAAATCACTCTCTTAGCTCTCAATAGGCAGTTTTTCGGCTTGCTATACCCCATATAACTTTCTGTTTTGCCAGGCTCTAGATTATACCTATGCTCCTTTTATCCCCATAATTTTGTATGTCTTATGTTTTATAATATGTTATAATGTTATTTATTATTATGTATATTAACAGTTGCAAACCGTTTTGACCAACGTTTGTTGTAAAAGCAGTAAATAAACCCTTTAAAATAAAATAAATAAATAAATTCCAATAAAAGCCAAAGTAGCCCATTTGCCTGGTTTTGAACCAGTCAATCCAGTTATCCAGTCAGTTGTACAATGTCTGGTTACAAGAAGGACACTAAAATCTGGTCAAGGAAAGTTCATCTACTGTGGCTGCACCAAGTGCCAATCGGATTACGCCTAACTTTGGAACTTGGCGCAGGCTCCCGAAGCCACAGAAGAAGTGCCAAGAGCATGCTTATGTAAACACCCTTGGGCACCAAACTATCTCGAGCACTGTCACATGGGGCTTCCGCATTTAAAGATGATATGGAGATAGTTTGCACATCCACAGTGTCTTCACCAGAAAATACATCAAAATAGAAAAATGATTTCAGAAACACTTTTATAATTAAATTAAAGGATATTATTTTGCTGGCAAATGGATAATTTTCTAGGTTCTTCACCTCTAGATCTTTCATCCAATTCTCCTGGTGATGCTCTTGGAGACAGTGGTCAATTCGGCCTGTTAGATCAATAAGATCCTCAAGAGAGGAAGGGAGCTCTCAAGCTGCCAACTCATCCTTTAGCTGCGGGGAGAGCCCGTCCAGGTAGACAGCTCGCAGGCAGTCCTCCTGCCAAGCGAGTTCAGATGCTAAAGTCCGGAATTCAATGGTGTAGTCGACAAGGCTTCTTTGGCTTTGTCGCAGGTATAGTAGACTAGTACTTGCCACTGCATACCGCCCAGGATCATCAATAATGTCAGTAATTTCAATTAGAAATCATTTACTTCTGATGCACAAAAAAACAATTTTTCATATGTGACTCACTCTAATTCTTAACACAGTTTAGAATAGAAACCGGTTCCTGTACAAAGATTACTTCTTAGTGAGAACAAATGTTGAATTTCAACTTTAATTCAAGAAATCTGATTCTTTGTGTAAACTTGTTATTACAAACTCTTTAGGCAATTCTAGAAATCTCCAAGTAAGTATTAAAAACTTAACTTTGACTTCTTGTGTGTCCATGTGTGTTGCACTAATGCAATTTACCAAAATTGTGTCACAGTTCTTTGGTGCGCACTTGACTTTGCTGGTAATAATTTTTGAGAGCACTGCTTGTGAATGCTGGATAGAGAGCACTGACCCAGGAATGATGTGAAGCTTTGGTAGCTTGTGATCAAGGAATAGCTCACGCTGCTTGATGGTGCAGACTGGACCTAATCTACCACTCTTGACCACGAAGTCTCAGGATACAATGGTTCGCCTACTACACTATCTCAAATCCAAATCAATAATAAAGACTGACTGCCTCATACCGCCAACCTTCCACAGTCCATAATGTTGCTGGCGGTGTGTGTATAAATGACACTGGAGTTCTTGCTGTTAGAAATCAAAAAATAATTATTTCAATCCTATTTAAGGATGCTTGCTTTAAGAGAACTCACAGAGTAAAGAAAACATTTAATCACACTCTCTCTATCTGCACTTATTTGCCAGTAAAGACAGGAACAAGTTGTAGGACTTCTATATTCCAAGTTATTTCAAACATTATTTTTCCTCTAAGGAAACAACACAGAGATGCCTTTATTTACAGGTCCTGTGATTAAACACTGCAGCACCTTTATCTACAGCTGGAATGTACACAATCTGAGGTCTATAGGACTTGAAGCAAATTTTCTTTCTGAGGCAATATGTACTTCAATTAAATCAGCTCAGAATCAGACCATCATTCATCCACTTTTCTATCAAAGCTGGCAATAAACACCGCAGACCAGCTATAGGAAGTTATCCTTATTTTTAACTTACCTCAGGAAAGGATTAGAATCCTTATTTTTAACTTACCACAGGAAAGGATTAGAATTACAATAAGCACCATTTTCATACACTGTCACAACAGCTCTTCTCTCAGACTGCATGGGCTTTCTCTGCCTCAGACTGCACAGGCTTTCTAAAAAAAAAAACCCTTAGAAGAGATCCTTAGTCCTCTGAAGTTTCTTCAAGAAATAGTTCCCATCTACTTTAAAAGACCTTCTTATCCACCAAGAAACCTTTTAAAAACACTTTGACTATGGAACATAGCTTTCAAAAGAATTTTAAGTATGTTCAAAAACTCTTTAAAGGCAAATTATTTCTCAAATCTTTCTGTGCTCTGCCTCAGCTTGGTATTATTTCACAGACCTAATCATCCAGCTGCCTTGCATAGACCCTGGGGTGGGCTAGCATTACCATGGCATTGTCTATGGGATGGCAAAGAGTTTTCTTTTTTTTTTCTCTCTGCGAGTTGGAAAATGAAACCAATAAGAAAACTCCACTTGCACAATTCAAAATCACACCAAACTTTCAGGATAGCTTCTAAATAAATGTAACAATAGTCCTGTGTCTTTTCATAACCATATTAACTATTTTAACATTTTTACAGCTAATTATATTTTTAACTTTTTAATTTTCCTACAGGCACTGAGTAGGCAGCCTCTTGCTGACATCACTAGTCCAAGTCTGTGAGGACCCCTTGGCTAGCACTGAAATTATGCAGGAACTTTGATTACAGCCCTGACACTATCTGCTGGCTTAAGCTGGCAGAGGCAGCATTCCCAGTGCTGCTGCTGCAATGTGGCACCAGCCGCACTGCGTGGCATTTATCTATTTAACAAAAAACTCATTGCAGCACTTCTGGGCTCTCTCTGGCTACCAGGAGCTCCCCAGGTTTCTGTGGCCTCAGCAACAAAGTATATGAGATTCCATAATTTATGTATTTATTTAACAGCTTTTCTATACCGACATTAGAATGCGCATCATATCGGTTTACATCTCAAAAGTAGGTGGAAAATACAATGAACAGGGGTGGGAGAAGGAGGACAGTAGAAACTCAAGGGCAGGAGGCTCTAGGGGGAGCCTGAAAATTGAACTAGAGAAGTAACAATAACTTGAAAGGTAACATATTTACATGATGCAAATTATTTGGAGCCAGTCAAAGATAACAGAGAAGCAGGAGAAGAGGGTGAAAGAGGTATGTGGAATTAGTCTGGAAATGCCTGGTGGAAGAGCCAAGTCTTTAGCATTTTCCTGAATTTAGTATGGCAAGGCTCCAGGCGGAGGTTTGTGGGTAGGGCATTCCAGTGAGTTGGGCCAGCAATTGAGAGAGCACGGTCCCTTGTTGCTGTGAGTCAGGCCTTCTTGAGGGGTGGGACTTGTAGGGTGCCTTTGAGATTTGATCTAGTGGGGTGGGTGGATTGTGTGGATCAGAGCGGTTCACTGAGCCAAGAGGAATTATTTATGTGGATGGATTTGTGTATGATAATGAGAGTTTTGAATAGGATGCGTGATGGGATGGGGAGCCAGTGGAGGTCTTTGAGGATGGGGGTTATGTGGTCTGATTTGCGTGCGTTCATGATTATCCTTGCAGTGGCATTCTGTAGTATTTGGAGGAGTTTGATGGGGAGTAGGGAAGGCCAAGGTACAAGGAATTGCAGTAATCCAGCTTGGATGATAGGGTGGATTGGATGACGGTTCTGAGATGTGTGTGTGGAGGAGTGGCTTGAGCTTTTTTATAACATTGAGCTTGTAAAAGCCTCCTTTTAGGATGGAGTTAATGTGTTTTTTTAGGTTTAGATGTGGATCAATTAGAACGCCAAGGTTTCATACAGGAGGCTGTGAAGTTAGGGAGGTATCTGTAGGGTCGTTGGGAGGAGAGAGCTTAAGGGTTTGGTGGTTGTGGATGAGGAGAAGCTCAGTTTTTGAGGAATTGAGGGCAAGTTGTAGGGAGGTGAGTAGTGAGTTTATGGATACAAGGCATTTCTCCCAGAAAATTAGTGTTGTTGATAATGATTCACAGATAGGGATGATGACTTGTACATCATCTGCATAGATGTAGAAATTGAGGCCAAAGTCAGATAGATGATGGCAGAGGGGCAGGAGGTAGATGTTGAAAAAGGTAGATGATAGGGAGGAGCCTTGGGGCACTCCTTGGGTGAGGGCAAAGTGTGTGGATTCTGAGTTGCCAAGTTTAACAGAGAAATGTCTGTTAGCCAGGTAGGATTTGAACCAGAGTAGGGCTATGCCAGAGATACCGATGTCAGCCAAGCGGGAAATGAGGAGGTTGTGGCTAATCATATCAAAGGCTGCAGAGATGTCAAGGAAGGCAATGAGAAAGCTATGACCGTGGTCAAGGCCAGTGAGGAGGGCATCGATGAGGGATAGTAGAAGGGTGTCTGTGCTCAGGTTCTTACAGAAGCCAAATTGTGAGGAGTGAAGAATGTTGTTGTCTTCAAGATAGTCCATAAGCTGGGTGTTCACCACCTTTTCCATGATTTTGGCGATGAGGGGGAGATTTGAGATGGGATGGTAGCTGGCCGGGTCTTTAGGGTCAAGAGATGGTTTTTTGATCAGGGGTTTGATGACTGCGTGTTTTAGGGAATTGGGAACTGAGCCAGCAGATAGGGAGCTGTTAATGATGTCTGCTAGGCGTTTGGCAATGATGTTGGGGATGGATAGGAGGGTTTTGGTGGGGATGGTATCAGATGGGTGGGAATGTCTTCAAGGTCCGACTGGTCCTTTCAGCTGGTCCTTTCGAATAATAGAAGGACTAGGGGGCATTCCATGAAATTAGCACATTTAAGACTAATCAGAGAAAATTCTTTTTCACTCAACGCACAATAAAGCTCTGGAATTTCTTGCCAGAGGATGTGGTTGGTGTAGCTAGGTTCAAAAAAGGTTTGGATAAGTTCTTGGAGGAGAAGTCCATTAATGGCTATTAATCAAATTTACTTAGGGAATAGCCACTGCTGTTAATTGCATCAGTGGCATGGGATCTTCTTAGTGTTTTGGTAATTGCCAGGTTCTTGTGGCCTGGTTTGGCCTCTGTTGGAAACGGGATGTTGGGCTTGATGGACCCTTGGTCTGACCCAACATGGCAATTTCTTATGTTCTTATGTTCTTGACCATTGGCCTGTGGATGATAGGCCGATGTGAAACTCAGGGCAATATTAAACTTCTTACATAGGGAACACCAATACTTGGTGGCAAACTGTGGTCCCCGGTCGGATATCATCTCCTTGGGGAGTCCATGGAAACAAAAAATATGTTTCAAAAACAACTTGGCTAATTCTGGGGCCGACGGAAGGCCCGGCAAGGGAATAAATTGACCCATCTTCGAAAAACGGTCGATGATGTTCTGGGATGGAGGCAGGTCTGTAATAAAGTCTGTTGAGATGGTGGACCATGGCTCGGTAGGTGCTGAAGTGGTTGAAGTAAGCCCCAAGTCTTCCCGGTAGGCCGTTTCTGTTGGGCGCAGACGGGACACAAGTCCACATAATTTCGGGAGTCTTGCACCATGTTGGGCCACCAATAGTGTCTTCATAACAGCTCTAGGGTCCTGGCATGACCCGGGTGTCCTGCCAACTTGGAATCATGGGCCCATTTCAGAACTCATTCATGTAGTCTATGTGGAACGACGGTTTTTCCAGTAGGAACTGTAGTAGTCACAGCAAGCTATATGCAGGCAGGATCTATGATGTAACTAGGGATTTCAGGAACATATTCAGGTTCAAATGATCTTGACAGTGCGTCAGCATGGAGGTTCTTGTAACCTGGGCGGAAACATAGAACGAAGTTGAACCGTTCAAAGAAGAGCACCCATCGGGCTTGTCGGGAATTCAGGAGTTGAGTTTCTTAAGGTGCTCAAGGTTCTTATGGTCAGTGAAGATGGTAAACTTGTGTTGCACCTCTTCCAACCAGGGGCGCCACTCTTGGAGTGCCAACTTGACTGCGAGGAGTTCTCGGTCACCAACGGTATAATGTTGTTCCATAGGAAAGAACTTATGTGAATAGAATGAACAAGGTATCAATTTACCCTTGGGAGAAAACTGGCTCAAGACGGCTCCTGCGCCAATTGCAGAGGCATCAACTTCAACAACAAATGAATGTCTTGGATCCGGATGCTGAAGGCAAGGGCCAGAACAGAAAGCCTCCTTAATCGTTTAAAAGGCAGCTTGAGCTTTAGGAGTCCATACCCGAGTGTTAGCCCTTTTCCTGGTCATGGTGGTAAGCGGGGCAACTAAGGTAGAATAATTGGCAATGAAGCTCTGGTAATACTTGGTAAAGCTAAGGAAACGTAGGGCCTCTAGGCCTACTGGCTGGGGCCAGTTATGGATCCCCTAGACTTTCTCTGGATCCATGGAGAAGCCTCGATCGGATATGATATACCCTAAGAAGGGTAAGCGATTATGCTCAATAAGGCATTTTTCCAACTTGGCATACAGATGGTTCTCTCTCAGACGTTGAAGGACGATCCGAACATGCTCTTGATGAAATTCAAGGTCCTTGGAAAAGAGTAGGATGTCGTCAAGATATATGACTACGAAGGAGTACAAGAGGTCTCAGAGAATTTTGTTTATAAGGCATTGAAAGACCACTGGGGCATTGCATAGCCCAAAGGGCATCACTGTATATTCGTAGTGACCATCCCTCATGTTGAATGCGGTTTTCCAGATATTTTCGGGTTGGATGCATACCAGATTGTACGCACCTCTCGGATCCAACTTGGTGAAGATCCGTGCCCCTTCAAGGCGATCAAACAGCTCACTGATAAGGGGCAGGGGATATCAAGCTTTGCAGGTGATGGCACTGAGCCCTCTGTAGTCAATACAAGGGCGTAGACCTCCGTCCTTTTTCTTAACGAAGAAGAACCCTGCTCCAGCAGGGGAATAAGAAGGATGAATGAACCCTTTTTCTAGGTTCTCTTTAATATACTCAGACATAGCTTGGGTCTCAGGTTGAGACAGTGGATAAGTTCTGCCTTTGGGAGAACTTATCCGGCAGCAGTTCTATAGGGCAATTGAACTTGTGTAACAGAGACAAGATATCCACTTTCAGCTTCGAGAAGACATGTTTGAAGTCAGAGTACTGCGGAGGCAAACCAGGTAAAGTAACAGACTTCAGAACAGGAACTACTGGAGATACAGAACGTAAACAGGTCTTCTGGCATTTAGAGCCCCACTGCACCAACTGCAGGGAATGCCAATCAAACTGGGGTTTGTGGGCCTGGAGCCAGAGCACCCCCAGGATAACTGGATGTGTCGATCGATTTAATACATAGAAGGACATCTCCTCTTCGTGGAGAGTGCCCACTGTAAGACGAACAGCCACTGTTTGATGGGTGATGAGCCCTGAAAGGTGTTCTCCTTGGATGGAGGCAATGCGAAGGCTCACCTCTAATGGCTGAAGAGGAATGTTCAGAAGCTTGACAATGTCATCCATAATGAAGCTGCCACTTGCTCTGGTATCGACAAGAGCAGTGGTGGCGAAGGTGTGGACCTTGATGCCCAGAGAAACGGAAAGCAAGAGCTGAGGGCCAGTAACAGTAGCGCCTAAGCTCGAGACTCCCGCCGGGCTCAGTCGTTGCAGTTTCCCGGATGAACTGGGCAGAATTGCAGACGATGTCCAGAAGTGCCACAGTAAAGGCAAAGACCCTCCTTCCGTCGACGGAGGTGTTCGGTCGGAGACAATTGCCTACGGTTCACCTCCATGGGTTCCACCATGCAAGAGGGTGGTGGTGCTGGAGTCTTAACTGGAGGACTAAGAACATGCATGGGACGTGGTGTAGGAGAGCGGGGAGCCTTTACTTCTAGGCATCTTTGCCGGAGGGAAATCAGGTCTTCTAGAGATGTGGGAGTTTCTCGGATGGAGAGCTCATCTTTCAGAGCGCAGGAGAGTCCATCTACGAAGATGGCTTGCAGAGAATCTTCTTGCCACCCAAGCTCAGTGGCCAGAGTCCTAAACTCCACCATATACTCAGAGAGGGTCCGTGGTCCTTGGCGAAGGTGGAGTAGGTTATGGCTGGCTAGAGCCTGGCGGCCTGGGTCTCCGAAGGTCTGCTTGAAGAGAGCGATGAATTCAGATAGCTTGGAAAATATGGGATGAGAGCGTTCCCATAAGGGAGAGGGCAAGAGCCTTCCCTTCCAGGTGAGATAGGATAAAGGTCACCTTGGTGATTTCCTTCAGGAACAACGAGGGTTGCAGTGCAAATTGCATGAAGCACTGATTGAGGAAGCCATGACAGGAGCGTGGATCCCCATTATATCGAGGAGGTGCAGGAAGTGCCAACGATGCTTTGGGAAGCATGGAGGCCGATAGGCCCACGGAATTGGCCAAAGCTGTATCTTGTAGCTGGAAACAAAGCTCTACCACCGAAGAAGCCAGCAATTCCAAAGCTTGGTGATGTTGACTGTGGCGGCCAAACCCGGTAGGGCCCTGGAGGGGGGAGACTCCGCCGAGTCCATGGCTTTGGCAACCTGTTGTGCTCGGGGGTGGACCCTTGTCCTGGAGCAGTGGAGAATGGCTCCCTGGTAGGGACCAGGAAGCACTTGCCCCCAGGGGGCAGAGCACTGGAGGAGACAGAGGCTAGGATGAGCTTCACCACTGGAAGCCCGAGGTCCCCTCGGGAGAAGCCTATAGGGATCCGTGCCGCTTGGACTTAGGTGGGCCTCGCAGGGTCTCCTGGAGAGATGATAGACAGGCATGCCCACAGACAGGAGAGAAGCATGCTCAGGTTCAAGACTGGAGGTCAGATGGAGCAAGGAGGACCAGAACAGCGTAGGGAATGACAAGGCTAGGGACAAAGCCAGAATCAGGAGATGAAGTCAATCAGGCAGAGGTCAGAATCCGGGAATCAGTCCGGTGAGTGGTCAACAAAGTAGAGGTCAGGTTCCGGAGGTCAGACAAGGTCACAGGCAGGCCGAGGTCAGAAGGCAAGTAGCAAGCAGAGTAGTCAAGGAGCAAGCTGAGGTCAGAAGGCAGGCAGCAGGCAGGAGGGTCAAGGAACAAGCCGAGTCAGTACCAGTAAGAGTCTGGAGGTACTACCTGGGGAGACGACAGATGAACACAGGAACAAGAGGACACTGGAACGGAAGGATGCAGGAACAAGGCTGGAACAAGGCTGGATCCTGGAATGAGATTGGAACTAGACTGGAACAAGGCTCAGAATGCAGTGACAATCTGGCACAATACTATCCCGATTGCCAAAGCAAGGAAGTACAGGCAGGGACTTCCTTATATCAGGCAATCAGGGCATGCTGCGGAGCTAAGACCCACCCCTGGCCCTACAAGAGGCCAGGCAGTCCGTGTGCGCACACGCTCGTAGGGGCATGGCCAATGCCATGGAAGGTGCCGAACTCCGATGTGAGGCCTGGTGCGCAGTGGAAGGCCCAGCGACCACTCCTGCGGGATGCCGAGGCCTGGAAGAGCTCACAGCTGCCGCTAGGGAGGCCAACCCGGGACCTGCCGTGGAACCAGAGGGTTGAGCAGGCCCATACGTGGGCCGGACACGGACGGGGTGCACAACAAAATCTATGTGTGCTAGGTGGTATATCCCAGGACCTTTTAGTTTTCTTAGAAGCCTCTCATGAGGGACTTTGTCGAACACCTTCTGAAAATCCAAATACACCACATCTATTGGTTCACCTTTGTCCACATGTTTATTTACCTCTTCATAAAAATGTAGATTTATGAGGCAAGACTTCCCTTGGGTCCATGCTAGCTGTGTCCCATTAAACCATGTCTATCTAAATGTTCTGTGATTTTATTCTTTATAACAGTTTCCATGATTTTTCCTGGCACTGAAGTCAGGATCACCAGTCTATAGTTTCTCGGATCTCCCCTGGAGCCCTTTCTAAATATCGGGATTATATTGGCCACCCTCCATTCTTCAGGTACAATGGACGATTTTAATGATAGGTTGCAAATTTTTTTACTAATAGGACTGAAATTTAATTTTTTAGTTCTTTCAGAACCCTGGAGTGTTTTCCATCCAGACCAGGTGATTTACTGCTCTTCAGTTTGTCAATCTGGCATACTACATCTTACAGGTTTACCATAATTTGGTGCAGTTCATCTGAATCATCACCCTTGAAAACTATCTTCGGAACAGGTATTTCCCCAACATCCTCTTCAGTAAACAGTGAAGGAAAGAATTTGTTTAGTCTTTCCACAATGGCCTTATCTTCCCTAAGTGCCCCTTTAATCCCTCAGTCATCTAACAGTCCAATGGACTCCCTTGCAGGCTTTCTGCTTCAGATATATTTAAAAAATTTTTATAATGAGTTTTTTACTCTATGACCAACTTCTTTCAAATTTTCTCTTAGCCTGTCTTATTAATGTCTTACATTTAACTTGCCAGTGCTTATGCTTTATCCTATTTTGCTCTGATGGATCCTTCTTCCAGTTTTGGAATCAAGATCTTTTGGCTAAAATAGCCTTTTTCACATCACTTTTTAACCATGTTGGCAATCCTTTGGCCTTCCTTCCACCTTTCTTAAACCCAACCTGTACCCAGACAACCTAAACAACTATCACCCAATCTCCAATCTCCCATTCTTAAGCAAAATCATTGAAAAGAATGTCCTATACAACTAACTACTTCCTACAGACAACAAATGCTCTTGACCCATACCAATCAGGCTTCAGGCCTCAGCATAGCTGAGGTACAAACTTAGATTGTAAGCCCTCTGGGGATAGGGAAATATCTGTCTGCAACCCTTTTTAACATATACATGCTGCCATTATGCCACTTACTGGCAGGACTAGGAATTATACATTACATTTATGCTGACGATATTCAACTAATTCTACCTATAGATGACACAATAGAGAAAACATTAAATCTAGCTAACATGTACCTAAGCATTATAAAACAACTACTAACCCAAATGGAACTTGTAATTAATATTGATAAAACAGAATTTCTACACCTAGAACGGAAAAATACTGAAATCAGCCAAACTTCAATAATCCTCAAAGACAACCAGAAAATTGAACTAGCTGGAAAAGTATGTAACCTTGGAATATTAATGGACCCTGAAATCAATCTAAAACAGCACATATCACTAAAAGTAAAAGAAGGATATGCAAAACTCATGGTACTCAGAAAACTAAAACCACTACTAACTCAAAATGACTTCCGAACAATTCTACAGGCACTAATCTTCTCCAGCACGGATTACTGTAATGCCCTTCTGCTAGGACTACCAAATATAACATTAAGACCACTTTAAATACTTCAGAACACAGCAGCTAGAATACTAACTGGAAAAAGAAGGAGGGACCATATAACTGACACCCTGCGAAACTACATTGGTTACCAATTGAACACAGAATTAAATACAAAACCCTATGTACCATCCATAAACTAATTCATGATGAGAAACCAGACTGGCTAAACACAGCATTACGGGTACACGTCCCACACAGAAACCTTCAATCAGCAAATAAAGCACTCCTAACCATTCCTTCAGTAATAACAGCAAGACTAACCCAAGTAAGGGAAAGGGCCTTATCATTAGCAGGACCCACAATATGGAACACAATGCCTCCAGAGATCAGATTACAAAGTGACCTCAAGGCATTTAAGAAAAGTTTAAAAACATGGCTTTTTAAACAAGCATTTTACAAAGAGATGGGAGAATAGGAATTATTCAGGAATAGGCAGATAAGCACCAACACACAGTACTTAGGACACAGTAGAGTATGAACTCTACATCACAGTAAGCATATTGATAACACTATGTATGATAAATTTACCCGTGAAAGTACCTTCGGTACACTTAGTCATGACCTACTTCTCTAAAAATTATTTTGTCTAATGATATATTGTAACCGAACCTTTGAAGGCACCTGTTAGAATGTACTATAATACACTTTTACCTACATTAAATATGTGCCTACATGTAAACTGTTGCCATGGTATATAACTTAGCGACGGTATAAATAAATAGGTAAATAAATATAGTACCTTAATGTAATCCACTTTGAAGCGCTGAAAAAAGTGCAAAAAGCGAAATAAATAAATAAATAAAAAGCACAGAAATTGTTCTGATAAGCCTAGTAGATGAGCTAAGACTCTAATTGGATTGTGGACAATCTGCTCTACTGGTCCTCTTAGACCTCTCCACAGCATTTCATATGGCAGACCTATGGGACCTAGGACTAGCAGACTTAGCACTTTGCTGGTTTCAATCCTTCCTTCAGAACCGCTTTCAGACTGTCTCTGTGTTACCTGCATTATCACACCTCTATCCCCTCCTATGTGGAGTGCCACAAGGATCGGTGCTCTTTCCCATACTCTTTCTTTTTTTTTTAATTTTTAATTTATTGATTTTCAAAACATTACAAAGCATTAATCATCTTTGTACAGTAATAAATGAAAATTTTGATCAACATTATTAGACAAAGGAAATCCAATCTTATTACATTAGCCCACAAAAATATTGAGGTGGAGTGATAATTATAGGAAGCCTATTAACATCCAAAAAACCAAAAAGAAACTGGTCAGAGCCTGGTATTCTTTACCCCCTTATTGTAGGTTAAGTAATTGGACTAAGCATGGGTGATAAGGAACTTATCACCCATGGGTGCTCTTTGGGTGCTAAGCTACGTCTTTAGATGTTCCGGCATAAGGAAAACATAAGTACAATTATTAAATGTAACGATACATCTACAAAGGTATCTAAGCTGGAAGCAGGCTCCTAAAGCTCTAGTTTCCTGCCTTAACACCAAGAAACCTTTCCTACGTTCTTGCGTGGCTTTAGCCAGATCCGGAAAGATCTGGACGAATTGCCCCATGAAATGAGTCTCCATATTTTGAAAATAACTTCTCATGATTGTCCCAATATCTTTCTCATAAATAAATGAAACCAACAAAGTGGCTCGCTCCACAATCTCAGTAGTCGATGATTCCAGGAAATTAGTCAGGTTCGCAATATCAAGTTGGTTATTTATCCTGTTGTCTCTTGACTGTTGATAGGGCAAAAAATATACCTTATTCAATGCTGGTATATCTTCAAGAGATATATGTAAGATTTCAACAAAATACCTCCTCAAGGTAACTCTTGGTAATTCTCCTATAATCTTAGGAAAATTTAAGAGTCTTAAATTGAATCTTCTAAATCGATTCTCCAGCATTTCTATTTTCTTATTTAGATTGGTGCAATCTGCAATTGTAGTGGATTGCACAGTTTGGAAATTCTTTAACTGATTTTCCATAACCTGTATTTTATTTCCTTGTTCATTCATTTTCCTATTATGGTCTTGAGTCACTAAGTCCATTCTGGAGGAAATTTGGGAAATTTGTGCCATGCATGTCTGGAGCGCTACATTCTGCTGAGCAATTAGCTCCCAAATTGTGTTCAAAGTTACCACAGGCGGCTTAGACGGAAACACTATTCGTGATTGAAGCTCCTGAACGCCAGAAAGTATGGAAATGTCTGTTGCTAAAGCAGAAACTGGAGCAGTCTTACCGCTTTCGCATTGTTCCGCTCTGTAGTAATGATAAAGACACATCAGGCAGGATTCGTGGTGAAGAGTGTCCCCGGGAAGGTCACCTCCCCTCCTCCTTCCCTGGGGCTCCTTTTTATTGTCCATAATTCCATCACAAAGCATGGCATGCAGATTTTTCATAACATCATTGGGTCTTTGCAAATACATACATCAATCATTGGATGTTAAAGCGACATACCATAAATGTCCTTCCTGGCCTTTATGCTGACTACGCGTAAGCTAGCAGGTCAGGAGGGGAAAAGTTCATAACTGGACATTGAGCTGTGTTAAACTAGCTATGTGTGAGAGGAAGTAGGCACCGAGCAGTTTTGGTTTGATACAGTTTGAGATCTATTCCTGGGGCAGGCCTGTCTGGAGCAGATTGTTTGAGACAGATTTCCTGTCTCAGGGGCAGGAGGAAGCTTGCGCAATTCTGCTGTCTCCAGTGAATGCCGGAGAAAGAGGAAAGTTAGAGTTAACCCCTGAGATACTCCTTCAGGGGCTAAGCTTACGATCCCACACCGCTCCTTGAACCTCCGCTTCTCTCTGAACAGTGTCTCCGCCATGCCCCGATGTTACTCCCTCCGCCTCCTCCGTCGCAGTTGTGCCCTCCATGGTCTCCTCCGGGCGCAGTCTGCTCAGGGTTTCCAACGCAATCGCAGATGGCAGCGAAGATGAAATAGCCTGAGGAACCCTTAACTCCGGTGGGCTGAGCGATGTTTCCCCAGATGAGGCGGCGGCCTCCCTCCCGTCTCCATCAGCGGGGATCAGTGTCTCTCCTCTCGGGTAAAGCTGCACGGTTTCAAGAATGGTACGTTGTCCAGCTGGGAGTGAGGGTGTTGAGGGGAATACCCTCACCTTCCCTTTACGTTTCGGGGGCATTCCGATCAAAGTAGAAAGAAAATAGAAGGACAAGCAGGAGCTACTGAAACGTGCTGCTACCAGGTGGCCCTTTCCCACTCTCTTTATCATCTATATGGCACCCCCCTTACCAAAGTCCCAGATCACCATATCACCTCCCCTTCTTAAGTAGATGGCATTTAGCTTGTGATCCCACTTTGTCTTGACCTAGACAAAGCAATTAATAACCTCATTGAATGCTTAGAAAGAACATCTGCTTTGCTTCAGATTAACAAACTGAAACTCAGCCCGCAAAAGACCAAAATACTGTGAGTTGGGAAAGAAGATCTCAGCCACCCAGGTTCAAAGGTTACCCTGGAAGGTATAGATCTACCTTTATGCCACCAATTTTGAAGACTAGGATTTCTGCTAGACTCTAAGTTGATCACTGAAGCCGAAGTCCAAGCAGTGACTAATGTACAGTCATCCTGGCCTCCCACCTGGACTACTCTGCATTGGGATGTCTATCAAACTAAGCTGGTGGCTATAACTCATCCAAAACACTGCAGCTCAAATGCTAACAAATGAAAGTAAAGGCCCTTTACTGGCTCCTAACAGTTTACCATGCCACATTTAAAATTCTAATTCTAACCTGTAAAACCTTCACAGACAACATACCACTCTATCTCAGCTATCATCTTATCCTTAATACACCTTCCTGCCCCCAGCACTCACTATCATGACCCCAATTAGCCGTCCCAGCACTCAAGGAACTATGCCTCACAAGCACCAGAAGAAGGACCTTCAGAGATGCAGCCCCAATCCTATGAAACTTGCTACCACCAATTATCAGACAAGCCCCAGACCTGCTTGTCTTTAGTAAGCTGCTAAAAATTTGGCTCTTTCAAACAGCATTTGGCCATAGCCATAACCCAGAGGTAAATCCTGAAGACTTTACCCAATAATCAGCACCCAGCTGTACTTCTAAAACTCTTTAATGTTACTCCTTTGTCTTCCATAGCCAAGCTATAAAGACTCCTAACAATTCCCTATTACTAAGTTATTTTAACTTGTTTTATGTTATATTATTATATATATGTGCATCAATTTCTATTGTGAATTTTAGCCTGCTATGAATTTAGCCATCACCCTGTAAGATTTAAACTTTTATTATCTTATTCTATTATTTCTATGCTTAAATCTTTCTATTATTTTTAGAACCCAGCAAATGTGAATGTTACCATGCTGTGAATGCAGCCATCATCCTGTAAGTTTTTAACTTTTATTAATTTATTATATTTATTTATTTGTTTGTTTGTTTGTTTATTTATTTATTTATTTTAACTATTATTTCTATAGCTCTGTAAACTGTGATTTTTTTTTAATCTGTTGTAACATGGTTTTAACTCTTTAGCTGGAATAGCATGAAAGAAATAAAGGATAATGAGGAGGAGGAGGAGGATAGTCCAATCTCTAAGGGCCCTAAAGTGATGCTTCCTCCTGGTTTGGAATGGACCCATGTCTGAGACAAGCGAGTTAGGTCTCAGCCTCCAGCTGGTCCCCTCTCTGCTTTGACGACACAGGAGACAGCTACAGAGCTGTTTCCATCCTAGGACACCCTTCAGCTTTTCCTCCGTGATTCAACATTGGTTGGTGCATGACCTCCTTCCTTCATTCTTGGTAAAAGCAGCCTGTAAAGCCCTTTGTAGACCATGCGCTCCCTCTTGCAGGAGTCAGCACTAACTAAGCTTGAATTCCCCCAGACAGGTGATGATTTCGTCCTTTGGTAGCTTCTTACTGGACTCTTCCATAGGAATACTGAGCAATATGCCAGGATCTGCTTATGAAGAAGCTCATTTTCCTCTACTCAGAACAGGATGCAGTCAGTCTAGGTTATGGGTAGTGGTGTCCCTGCTCTGCTTGCTTCCTGTGATACTACTTCCATATTTAGCAGATCTGGATGAGGAGGATACTTCCTCACTTTGGTCCATATCCAGCCTCTCTTCTCCCTCTTCCTTTCCCATGTCCACATCTTTCTTTTTTGTTTTTTTATCTTCTTCCTCCTCTTGCCCCATCTCAGCTTCATCTTACTGTATTTCTTCTACCTCCTTGTCCTCCTTCAGCCACTTTTACAATCCTCTATCACCCCTGTGGACAGCTAACTTTGATAGCCATACTTTCATACTTGTCCAGAAGGGCTAGTGTTTCTCAAGATTAGTAGCCAAGGAAGCCTGGTAAACTTAATGCAGCTTTAAAGTTCTACTGCAGTAACTAGATTACCATACTGGAGTCAAGTGTTACTGCAGAAATGTCACAGCAGCTGCCTTGCGAATATCATTAGCTTCATACATATGGTGCATGGTAAACTTGGAAGGTCACCAGTGGAAACCTTCTATATTTACTGAGCTTTAGTGCATTGATCTCCAAGTATTAAATAGTGAACCTTACAGTCATAGGGATAGGAAAATAAAGTTTCATTGGATGCGCATAGAAGCTGCTGGGCTCTGCCCAAAAAAAACCCCATGAGTTCTGATTAATAATCGGGCTTTTTTGACAGAACTCAGCAGTGTGTACCCAAAGAACTTTTAGGCCTGGTGTAACCGGGTGTGCATACCATGCAATTGCACAGGGCGGCACACCTGGAGGGATGATGGCAGTAGCGTGGGTGGAGTTGTTGTGTCCTTCTCCTCCCAAGTCCCAGTGGTCCAATGCAGTGCCGACCAGAGCAGAAGTTGTAGACTCTGCTTCTTCCCTTCATCACCTCTTGCCCCGTGGTGCCAGTCACTGAAGCCAGTATCTATTTTTTTTCATGATCAGATTTCAATGATTGCTTCCTGCTGAACCCTCCTAGCAGCTTTTTTTTTTTTTTCATATCCAACCAGTTCCTGCGTCAGAAGGGGAGAGTTATAATTGCCTCAGGCCAGGAACCGCCGGAAGTGTTTGAGCTGTGCAGGGCCTCCAAAAGGAAAATGTGCAGAGTGCAGGAGTAGCAACAGAAGGCTCTGAGCAACATAGGGGCCTGATAAGATGAGGAAGGGAAGCAATGCTGTACCAGTGTGTCCTGTTGTCAACTGCAGGAGGAATGAGTGAGAATGAGAGCCAGTCTATCAGCCTGGGGGGTATGTGTGTGTGTGTGTTAATGGCAACCTGGCTTATGTGTATGTGTGTGAATGGCAGTCTGGATTGTATGTGTGTGTGTGTTCAGTTTAGTTTATTGAGTTTTATATACCATCGTTCAGACATGCCATCACAACGGTTTACAATGTTAAGAGAAAGATAAAATACAAAGATACAGATCTAAATTATCAAAAGAAAAAACCTAAAGGCAATGAAATGAAATGAAATCTAATAACAATAAACATTAACCAGTAAATTAAGTTTATAAAAATTTTAAAAGCAATCCAAGACATATTAAAAGTGGGTGCAATAAAATTGGCTGGGGCTGTTGTCAATTGGGATCATTATAGGCACTGCTGCACAGCCATGTTTTTAGCTCTTTCTTGAATTTTTTAGTTACGGCTTGTAATCTCAAATCTACTGGCAACGAGTTCCAAGGTTTGGGGCTGGCTAGTGATATTGCTCGCTCTCTTACTTGACTCAAATGTGCTGAGTTTACTGACGGTATAGTTAACAGACCCTTGTTTGCCAATCTAAGGTTTCTTTGAGGAGTGTGTAGTCGAATGGCCGTCTTTAACCAGTCTGTTTGTTCGCCATAAATAGTTCTGTGTAGAATGCAGGATACTTTGTATTGAATATGATACTTGACTGGTAACCAGTGTAATGACATCAAAATGGGCGTTATGTGGTCACATTTTCTGCTACATGTTATTAGGACTTGTAAAGGGGCGTATTGTGGATAGAAGAAGGCCGAGTAATAAGGAATTGCAGTAATCATATCAATACTGTATGTGTGTATGTGTGTTTGAATGCCAGCATGGGGTGGGGGTGTGTGTGTGTGTGTGTGTGTGTGTGTGTGTGTGTGAATGGTACCCTGCTAGCCTGGATTGTGTGTGGTGAAAGTTTGTGCCACCCCCAGTAATCCACGAGCTCAGGGTGACTGGAAATTATTAATTAAATGTTTTCAGTTATGAGGATTATGGGATTTTTCCATTCTTAGTTTTAATTACTGGGCATTTGTGTCTTCTATTTTGAAATATTTTATTGCTGTTTGGGAAAAATTTTTAAACTTTTTATATATGTTCTTAATTATTGAATGTTATTCTGTTCATCATCTCTTTGGCAATATTCTTTTTATTAGTATGGTTTCTTATGATTTATTTATATTTCTTGATTTTATTGTTTAATTTATGAGGACTGATTATGTTTCTATTTTTCCATTGCTGCATTGCATACAGAGTCTGGCTTATTGTACTTTCCAGTTTGGTTTCTGTCTATATGTTTCTATTTATATTTTATTCTGTATTTGGTGAGGGCCTGTGTTCTGCATGTGTGACAGTGGTGGGGTATTCTGCTAGCATGTCGTTTCAATGTAGAAATTTATATCACCTTGGTTTGTTCTGCTTTCCTAATAGGAGGTAATTTAGGGCCTGGTGTAATATCTGCAGTGTTGCCTTTTCATAGATATAGTTGTTCCTGTTTTAATACTTGAAGTTGGTATTGTTTTGGTATGAGAAGTTTACTATATTGTTGTCATTCAGTTTATTCAAGGGTCAAACTCACACCTAATACACGTTGCAAAAGGCCTAATATTATATGGGTTCCAAGTGTCTTTTTTTGCAGGTTTTTCTGGGTGGCATCATAGCAGTGCATGTTTTTCTGTACAACAAAATGGGCCCAGCTACTGGGCCCAGCAAGTGTTAATTTTACAAACTGGTAGGTGGGGCAAGAGCACCTGAGGATCACTCCTGCAGAATTTAGGAATTTTGGACCTGTGGATGGGGTAAGATATGTTCATGGAGTGGTTCAATTTTGAAAGTCTGGATCACTGGAGGCAGCAGGCTTTTTAGGTGGGGAAAGGGGTTCTGGGACAGAGCATGAGATTGATATTTTCTATTGTGTGTTGGTTGTTTGGAACACAACAAAAATTCTGTGTTTAAAAAAAAACAGAATAGTGGGGCACAGCAGGGCAATGGGTGTGTTTACACAAGGCAGCAAAAATGCTAGCACCGGCCCTGAAAACTTTATTTTCCTACCCTGCTTTCTCTGCTGCCTGCTTTAGATTATATCATGGAATCTGTTTTTCCCCTGCTTTTTACTAGATCAGTACCTCAGTGGAACAATGACAGTCAATGGACCTCAATTTATAGGTCTTCTGGACTCATATAAAAATGGCTCATCAAAGCTACCTGTGCAGAATGGTGATAGACAATCACAAAGAGCAGCTGGAGGGCATAGAGAAGGAGGACAGGGAGGAGGCAGAGGTACAAGTATAGGAAGATGAGATGGAGGTGGGGCAAGAGGAGGGAGAGGAGGAAGTAATTTATAGGTTATGAAATACTTAAACAAAACTGTTCTAAGGTCTATACATTCTGTCATGGTGCAGATACCAGGCAGTATGTTATTCAGTAAACCTTTCATCCTACTGTATAAAAAGTGATCTAAGATAAAATAAATCAAATTACTGCTTTCTACTATAAGGGAACAATTTTGCTGTTATTGTGGTCTGGGTGGGTTTTTTATTGTTGCATTTCTCTACTTCCCTACAAGATTAGAAATCAAATGCCATTTTCAAACAATCAAAATGTTCTCAACCGGATAAAGTAATTGTGATTTGGATAGTACAATAGAATGATGTGTAAGCCTTTTGCCTCTGAAGACCTTATTTTAAATCTGATTGTTTTTACTTTTTAAGTGAACATGAGTTTGAACCGGTGCTACACTCAGCATAATTGGCAGCCAGAAGCTCTGGATAATGACACAGCTTTAAAAAGCAGTGGGCACTGTGAAGTGGCTCAAAAGAGGCATTCGTCTACTGGCAAGAGCTAGATAAGTACTCACCTATAAATGGTTACTCTCCAAAGGTAGCACATTTCCACGGACTCACACTGCAGCAGCAGCAGTACATTAACCTTGGAGGAGCTTCTCAAGCTGAGAACTGTAAACCTCTAGAGTTCTGCTATATTCATTAAGGTGCAGCCCTTCCAGCCATTCATTCCCACTACCGGCTGCTTTGTGATCTGGGGGAGTTGAGATCCAGGATGAGCTGGGTGGGAGGTGGGTGGTGTGTGAATCCTTGGAAAGTGCTGTCTTCAGAGAAGAACACTTATAAAGTATTGTCTTTTTCTCCAAATGCAAGAATGTACCATTGATTTAGATGCTCCTAAGAAATAGCTGAAAGGTCCAAGAAGAATCCTAATATGTATACAGCTCAGCTGGGAATGGAGTTATATAGTTAGCTTAAAAAATATAAAACTTAAAAGGAATTTGTTTAAATAAAATGTCATTCATGTAGCAGGGGTGATCAACTCCGGTCCTCAAGAGCCGCAAACAGGCCATGTTTTCAGGATATCCACAATAACTATGCATGAGTAAAATTTGCATACACTGCCCCCATTCTATGCAAATGTATCTCATGTATATTCATTATAGATATCCTAAAACCTGGCCTGTTTGTGACTCTCGAGGATCAGAGTTTGCTACCCTTTATGTAAAGGATTACCAAATACTAACTGTTTTTAAATGTGTTTGTGCTGTTAATAGATTTTATTTATTTATTTTAACAATCTTATATTCTGCTTCTTCCAAAGTATTGATTGGGGGATGACATAAAAACACATTTATGAATAATATATAAAAACACAAATAAACATCACACAGTGAACAAATAACACATAATATTAATACAACAAACAATAACTTTAAAAAATGATTTTAAAGCTTTGCTAAAATATAATACCTTCACTTTCTTCCTGAAGTGTTTTACATCTCTCTCCTCCCTCAGCTCAGCTGGCAATGCAATTCCATAATGTGGGGGGGCAAAGGCCCACGCCCATGAACACTGCAGCCTGTATTCACGAGTCATGGGAATGCTAATAGCCTTGCCCCAGATGATCTTAACAAACGTACAGGCTCATACCACTGCAATCGTTTTCCTACTGAACATGGATTCTCTGAATACAATAACATGAGTTTTCACCAGAATCTTAAACTGTGATCTCCATTTTACTGGGAGCTGGTGCAAAGAATACAGTACTTGATTAACATGATCCCGAGCACTAATCCCGCTTACCAGCCTAGCTGTCACATGCAGAACCAATTGTATTACATGGAACAACTTATCCAAAAGTCAAACACGCAGACTACTACAATAATCCAAATGTCCCAGCACCAGGCCTCTAGAACAGTTCTAAACATATTAGCATGAAGAAGAGATTTCAAGGGTCTTTAACTAATAAAAAGATATCCTTGCCAGATGCAGAATTTGTGGCTTCAAACTCAGCTTAGAGTGGTGCACACTTAGGTTCTTAACCTCAGTTAAAAGTGGCAACACAATCCCTTCATGTGACAAGGGATGACATCCTAAGACATGTTGTGACCAATGATTACTATTAGATGACGCTGCTATCAGAGTTCAAAAGCTATTTTATAATGAAACTCTTGACTTGCTGTCTCACAATCACTGCCAAACAATAAAATTATCTCTCTAAATGCAACCTGTAATGTATTAATTATGAAGGATCAAGCAAAGTTTGTGCAACAAAACTGTAAAAATTCTGCAAATCTGTTTCCTGACACAATGTTGTAGTAGTCCCACCTTTGCTCATGGCTTCATTTTCCTGTACCTTCTAGATAGAAGATAAACAATTTCACAGAAAAAAAATGTAGAAGCAGAAACCACTAAGTACTATGGGAATCTTGCCCAATCCTTCAGTGTGACCCCTTAGGAACAAAAGATCCAAATTGTATAATTATTACAATCATAGTGGCATAGTAGATGTTGGCAGAAAAAGTCCAATTAGCTCATCCAGTCTGCCCGGTTTTCCTGCTCCACATTGCTAAGGATATATCCCAGCTGCAAGCCATAGAAGTTTGATGGCCTGTAGGATATTACTCCTTATACTGGACAATGTTTTATTTTCTTCTTTATTGGTTCTCTACCATCTTGTATAAGTGAGCATTGCATACAAGATCCCATATTAAATCCAGCTCTCAGCCCCCACCCCATCCCCATCCCCATGTCTTATCATCAAGCTTTTTAATCATCTAAACAGCTACCAAAATGAGGTTGTTGCACGAACATCCAACCTCCTAGGTCCCTGTGGCCTTGTTGGACAGTACCCGGCTACCATTGCCCTGCTAATATTGAACCAATTTGTTTCTGGGAAGCTGTTGCCTGCTAGAACCAATCTGGCTGTCTGGCCTGCAGCAGTGCTGGGTCGTGCTTCCTTTCTCTATCCTTTATATTGTCCGTATCACCTCTCTTCTTGTTTCTCTTCTTCAGAGGATTAAGGGTGGGTTGTTTGCAATACTGCAACCTCCCAGTTCTGTTCCTACAACTGTCATACAATCTAATAGCGGGTAAGAATGATTAGGCACATCTAGTCTGCCCAATTTCACTCCTGGTATAATACCTTATACCTCAGTGGATCTAAGGATCTTCTGTGATTATCCTGTTATTTTAATTCGGTTTCCACCTCAATTGGGAATCCTTTTCAGGCATCTACTACCATTTCAGTGAAGAAATATTTTCTGATGTTGCTACTGAGTCTAACCTCTTGGAACCTTATACTATGACTTCATGTCTTAGAGCAGTGGTTCTCAACCAGTGTGTTGCCAAATACATGCAAGTGTGTCACCATACTTCCTGGTCTCCTGCTAGCCTGGCTGCTCTTCCCTCCCCCTCCTCTACCCCAGTGAGAAGCAAACTCTTCCTTCTCCCGGGCTTCAAAATGCTGATAGCCTGAGCAGAACACATCAGGGGAGATGGCGAAAGCACTTTTGGGCAGCGGCACTAGTGGCATGGTCTCTCCTTCTACCTGCCCCCTGTGGCCTGGAAGAGGAAGTGATGTGCAGTGGACCCAAATACACAGGAAGAAGAAGAGATTATACTGCAGTCAGAAGTACAAGCAGCAGCATCCCGAGCAGGGGGAAGAGCAGTGTGGCTCAGAGGAAGAAGAGGAGCAAAATCAGCACCCATGGCCAATGGGATTGTTCTTTCTTGTGGCTGCAGGGGTTGGATGAGGAGGCAGAGGATCATGCTACCATCACTTGTTATTTTGGCGGGTGAGGAAGTGAGTGAGTGAGAGAGAGTCTGTGTGTATGTGTGAATGTGTGTGATTGAGGCATGTTTATGTGTGTGTATGTGTGTAAGTGAGAGAGAGAGTGAGAGCACATGTGTATGTGTGTGACTGAGAGCCTGTGTGTGAGAGAGAGAAAAAGAGAGCATGTATGTAAGTGTGTGAGTGAGAGCCTGTGTGTGTGTGTGTGAGAGAGAGAGAGCATGTGTGTAAGTGACTGATTGAAAGCCTGTTTGTAAGACAGAGAAAGAGAGAGCTTCTGTGTAAGTGTGTGATTGAGAGCCTGTATGTGTACGTGAGAAAGAGAGAGAATGAGTGCATGTGTATAAGTGTGTGATTGAGAACATGTGTGAAATGATACAGCATGCGTGTGTGTGTAATTGACAGACTGTACATGAGAGAGATTGTGTGTGTGTGTGTGTGTGTGTGATTGAGTGAGAGGAGAAAGTTGCGAGCAAAACCCCCTCCTCTCTTTCTGCTAATTCATGACAATCTCAGGGCACCTGGAAATGAAAGGTTCCCAGGTACGGAGAGAAGAGAATTTTTTTCTATCCTTGTTAGTTTTAATTATTGGGTTTTTGTGTCTGCTTTTTTGAAATATTTTATTGGTGTCTGGAAATGTTTTAGATAAGTTTTTAATTATTTTGAGGCCTGAGTTATTTTTTTTTTCTCATCATATAGGTTAAAGCAGTGGTTCTCAACCTTTTTCCCATCGTGACACACCTAACTGATCACACTCACATGTGTGCCACACTGCTCATTACAATTTACGGTGGAAATAAAAAATAAAGGTCCAGTATTATTTTTATTGTTAAGAATGACACAAGGAAAAGATACATATACTGTCTGAACAGAAATTGCATAAACGGTAAACATCCCACACCAAAACACAGTACCAATTTCCAGAACTTAACAGTAACCACCTTACCTAAGAAAAGGCAAACCTGAAAATATTACACCAGGCCTTAAGACACCAATACATCTCCTATTAGGAAAACGGACCAAGTCAGGCTGCTATAGAGCCCTACAGAGAAACTACACGCCAGCAGAAAACCTCACCTGAATCACATGTGCTGACCCTCACCTAACAAAGAATAAAGAGACCAAAACACATAACTAGAAGCATGCAGACAAAACTGAATTGGAAACCGCAACAAGCCAAAAGTCTCTGTATGCAGTGCAACAAAGGAAAAAAAGAAACATCACCCATCCTTATAAAACATATCACGAAATTAGAATCAGTAGCAGTAAAACCATACTAACAAAAAGAACAGATTATTTCAAAACAGCTGATGAGTGGAATATCCAATAATTAAAAACTCATATAATACATTTCCAGATACCAACAAAATATTTCAAAATAGCAGAAACAAAGACCCAGTAATGAAAAATAATAAGGATACAAAAAATGATTTGCTTTGCATACCTGGGAATGTTTGATATCCAGGTGTCCTGAGATTGTTCTGAATTAGCAGGAGGAAGGGTGGTTTGCTTGGAATTTTCTCCTCTTTCTCACACTGGCTCACAATCGCTCACATATACACTTGCTTTTTCTCTCTCACTTATATAGGCTCTTAATTACACATTTACACACATGCTATCTATCTTTTCAGGCTTACACACACAGGCTTTCAATCACACAAATACATGCTGTCCTTTTCTCTCTTACACATACTCTCATTCACATGCTTACAAACATACTCTCTCTCTTTCTCTCATTTACACAGAGGCTCTCAATCATATACTCACATGCTCCCTCACCTAAACCAGCTCTCAATCACATACAGACATACATGGTCTCGCTTTCTCTCACTTTCACAGAGGCTCTCAATCACATATTCAAATGCTCCCTCACCTAAACCAGCTTTTAATCAGACACAGACACACATGCTCTCTCTTTCTCTTATTTACACACAGGCTCTCAATCACTTACTCACATTCTCCCTCACCTAAACCAGCTCTCAATCACACACATACTCTCTTTCACATGTACAAGCTCTCAGTCATTCACATACATGCTGTCTCACCCACACACACACAGGATCTCAAACACACATGCTTGCTCATTCACTCACTCTACCCCCCTCCCCCGAATTAGCGGCAGCAGCACCTCCTCCACTTCTAACCCTAAAGGCAGCAGCAACCTACTTCATTTTCAGCCCTTGTGGAGCAAGGAGTCCCATCGGCCGTGGGGGTTGACATTGTTTTTCATTTTTCTGCGAGCCGCGCTGCTCATTCCTCAGGCCGTGGCTCTCTTCTGTTCTTCAGGCCGACGCTGCCTGCACTAGCATGGTCTCTTCTTCCCGCGCACGCATCCGCTGATCACCACTTCCTCTTCCGGGGAGTGGGGGGGGAAGCGCAGAAGAGAGCATGCCGGTGCTGCTGACTCCAGCTCTCCTGCCGCGTTCCACCCAGGCTTTCAGCGTTTTAAGCCCGGGTAGAGGACCTATCTTGCTCAGGTAGGTGGAACAGCTGGGTCAGCAGGGGACCGGGAAGTGTGGCAACACACCTGTGTGTGCTTGGCGACACACTGGTGTGCTGCGACACACCGGTTGAGAACCACTGGGTTAGAGTGTATTGGGAGTGATTTCAAGGAGATTTCTTTGGATTACGAGAAGTGGGGATTTTTCAGATGTATTTTCAGAGATATGTAGTGAGTTTGGTGGTTCTTGGGATCTTTTTCATTGAGATATGTGTTATTTCTCTGTAAGCCAGAAGCTTAAGAACATGAAATTGCCATGCTAGGTCAGACCAAGGGTCCATCAAGCCCAGCATCCTGTCTCCAACAGAGGTCAAACCAGGCCACAAGAACCTGGCAATCATCCAAAGACCAAGAAGATCCCATGCCACTGATTCAACTAACAGCAGTGGCCATTCCACAAGCAAACCTGATTAATAGCTGTTAATGGACTTCTCCTCCAAGAACTCATCCAAACCTCCTTTGAACCCAGCTACACCAACTACACTAACCACATCCTCTGGCAACAAATTCCAGAACTTTATTGTGCGTTGACTGAAAAAAAATTTTCTCTGATTAGTCTTAAATGTGCTACTTGCTAACTTAATGGAATGCCCCCTAGTCCTTCTTTATTCGAAAGCGTAAATAACCGAATCACATCTACTCGTTCAAGACCTCCCATGATCCCAAAGACCTCCATCATATCGCCCCCTCAGCCGTCTCCTCTCCAAGCTGAACAGCCCTAACCTCCTCAGCCTTTCCTCATATGGGAGCTGTTCCATCACCTTTATCACTTTGGTTGCCCTTCTCTGTACCCTCTCCATCGCAACTATATCTCTTTCGAGATGCGGCGACCAGAACCTCACACAGTTTTCAAGGTGTGATCTCACCATGGAGCGATATAGAGGCATTATGACATTTTCCATTTTATTAACCATTCCCTTCCTAATAATTCCTAACATTCTGTTTGCTTCCTTGACTGCTGCAGCACACTGAGCCGACAATTTTAAAGTATTATCCACTATGATGCCTAGATCTTTTTCCTGGGTGGTAGCTCCTAATATGGAACCTAACATCGTGTAACTACATCAAGGGTTATTCTTCCCTAAATGCAACACCTTGCACTTGACCACATTAAATTTCATCTGCCATTTGGATGCCCAATCTTCCATTCTTGCAAGGTCCTCCTGTAATATATCACAATCTGCTTGTGATTTAACTACTCTGAATAATTTTATATCATCTGCAAATTTGATAACCTCACTCGTCATATTCCTTTCCAGATCATTTATATATATATTGTTCTTGCTCTGACTAGCAAAGGTGAATTAAACTGCAAAGGAGAGAACCGGTATTCACTCTCTGTTTGAAGTAAAGGCAAATGGTGACATGTGAATTACTTAGCAGTACCTTTGTTGGTCTAGACAGAGAGGGGCCGATACAAATTCTTTACTTTGAAGCCAATAGGAGTCCTTCTCACTTATGCAAATATTAAATTACCCTCTGGCTCCAGTACAAGGGAGGGGAGTGCCATGGCTGGAAACCAGTGGTATTATCCCCTGAATTGCAGTGACAAAAAGTAGACCTGACTACAATTGCTAGGATTAAATGGCAGGGGCAGGGGCAGGGGCAGGTTCAAGGCATAGCGGCCATATTTGCTGCTGTGCT
The DNA here is from genome assembly GCF_901001135.1 of Rhinatrema bivittatum. Taxonomy (NCBI): domain Eukaryota; kingdom Metazoa; phylum Chordata; class Amphibia; order Gymnophiona; family Rhinatrematidae; genus Rhinatrema; species Rhinatrema bivittatum. The sequence goes on along the minus strand of NC_042616.1, from coordinate 339,051,386 downwards.
GGGGATTGCGCGCCGGCAGTTGGCCGGCACGCACAACTTGCGCCTGCCCAGAGGCAGGTGCAAAAGGTAAAACTAATTTTTTGAGAGGGCTTAGAGTAGGGCTAGAGGGGGTGGAAAGATTAGGGGAAGGTCAGGTTAGGGGGAAGGGAACGGGGGAAGGCAGCACGACTCGGCGCACGCAAGGTGCACAATTGTGCACCCCCTTGCGCACACGACTCCTGATGATTAAAGATATAAACTAAATAAGGTTGGAACTCTTCTTTCATGATGTCATCAGTACAAAAATATTCTCTATGAAAATTCAGTATGTGTCAGTTGTTTCTGTTGCTGCAGAGAGAGAAATTTAAAGCAGGAACTGTGGGTTCTTTCCTCTTTCATAGATGTCTCTGTTTAACAAAATTTACAGTAAAATCACCCAAAAATATATTCTCTTATACTGGTGTGAATGTTTTGGTGTGTGTCAACATTGTTGGAATTCTTTTGAATTTTATAGAGCCAAGGTAAGAAAAGGAAGCTGAGATACTATTAAATTGTGGCTATTTGCAGGTTTATTTACAGCCTTTGAGGTATTTGAAAGGATAGTACTGAAATAAATTATACACAAATTCCCTAACAGTTTTTGAAATGCTAAAATTTGTGGGGGGGAATGCATGTGGGTTTTTTTAAAGATACATTCGCTACAGCATATGTGGTTAATAAATGCTGAATGGCATGTGTCAAAGTAGTTAATTAATAGAGTTTGGATAATTTTATAATCGGATTAAAATTGGGTTTATACATCCTTTCTTTACTTCTGAGTGGAATTAAAATTTGGAATTGGGAGTAACAGATTAGACTCCCTGAAGGTGTCACTAGATGCTTACAGTTTATATGTGCTGCAGCATATGCAGAAAATAAATGCAGCCCAAGCATATTGTGTTAGCTTAAATAGAATACCTTTTCTATAAATCCCTGTAAAGGACTAGTCATCTAGAATTCATTGCATAAATTCTGAACTCATGTACTGTAAACATGGTAAACATTGAGTACATGTAAACCCAGCTCATGTACTCAAGACATGGTTGTTCGGTCAAGCCTTCCCCTGTTCCTAGACCAGCATTACTGTTACAGAATCTAATCTAGCATTTCATTTGCAAAACCTAGACAAGCACTAATTTTCACATAAACATGTCATAGTTTAGAGATAGGCCATTCAAGCCTCCCCACACACTTATCGGTATTTAGTATTTATTATCGTATTATCCCCCTCTTCTTTTCCAATTCCCAGTTATATTCCCTTGTTTTATTGTAACTTAATACTTCTAATTACGGTCTCATGTTAATTGTTATTGTTATTGTGAATGTTAAGATCTTTGTTCTCTGTAAACCGAGTTGATTTGATTTGTATCAAGAAAATCGGTATAAAAAAGCTCTAAATAAATAAAATAAATAATTGGTAGAAACTGCATGTAAAAGTGTGAAAAGTCACAATTATAGAATAGATCTCATCTCTATTGTGTAAACAGAAAAGGGAATTTAAATTATTCTGTATTTTCTCATGATATAGACAAGTTCAATTAGCCTTCGTGAAAATACGTAGAAAGATTTTAAAACATTATTGGAAGAATTATACGACAGAGTAAATAGGGAACATACTATTTTAATTAAATATAGATAGATTCCAAGAAGAAGAAAATCACTACTACATCCCTGCTGAAAGAATGAGAGTGGGCAGAGACTGTGGACGGATGAATGGGAGAGGAGACACCCCTGGCCACTCAAGCCATGCCTCCTAGCAGTGATACACAAATAACACCAGCTAGCATTGGCAGGGAGAAGACAGCAAATTCTGTGACCTACAAAGGAAAACAGATGTATATACTCAAATGGACAAATCAACAAAAGTCTAGCTAGGCAGAAGAAGTAAAAATATTTCTCATAATATAATGCACTCATACATTTCTTCAACTAAAATTTACAGAACAGAGACAGAAAACCCAAAGTTAAACAACATAGCATAAAATATTGAAGAATTTATAAAGATACTTACCATGTTCAACAACAGTTTCAGGAACTTTGAGATTCTATGTAATCATATGAATTTCACTTTAGAATATCATCTTATAACATAAGAGTTAATTTGTCAAGGATGAGCTTGTAATCCTCATCTGAGGATCACTGTTGCATAATAGAATTGTTTCTTTGCAGATTTTATACTTAAAAGAAAGCTAAAGTTAAGGATAATTGCTACAATACTGTTGACTAGGAGGCCTTGAAAGGCCTTGCATTCTGTTGTAAAGGATGGCCTCTAAAGGCCTTGCATTCTGTCACGAACGGGTTGATTTAGTGTGCCCATAGGCCTCAGCCCCACCCTAGACGGATCCAGGACCGAACCAAGGGTTGACGGCGTGTTCCACCATGGCTGACGGTCTGACCCTCTGCCAGGCCGGCAAGCTCCCATGGCCAACAACAGATGATGTTGGAATGTGAATGGTCCTCCGACCATTCCGAGCCCTTTCGGACCTGCTGCGTGGAACAGCATGGAGCAGCAGGCCTGGCCTGAGGTCGAGGGCAGATGGGCCTTGACATGAAGACATGACAGCAGACTCGATGCATCGGCATCGTGGATGAAGACATGACAGCAGGATCGATGCAACAGCATCGCGGATGAAGACATGACAGCAGACTCGATGCAACGGCATCGTAGACGAAGACTTGACACCACAGCTGATGCGAAGACATCATGGACCAGGGTCAATGCAACGACATCAGGAACAAGACATGATAACAAGAGTGATGCAACGGCATCCATGACGAGGAACTGACGAAGTCTCTCAGGGCGCCCTACTCAGCCCACCCGTGGGACTGAGTCACGGACCACCCTGACCCACTGCGCGCCCTACACAGCCCTAGGCGGCTGGTCACGGACCACGCTGGGAGCGGGACGAGCGCAGGGAAGGATCCAGTCAAAGTAGAACTCCAACGACGGAGCCGGTGTCGTCCGAAGCTCCACCTACGGCTAGCAGGACATGACGGCTCAGGAGCACAGGACACCAGTCCACCTGTAGGCTAGTCCACGCTCGGGCACACATCATCCGAGGGACCCCCGGCCTAATAGGTACCTGAAGGCTCAAGAGCGTTGAAGACGAAAACACAGGAGCAAGACATCAAGGAACCTGGAACATCAGGAAACAGAAGACCAAGACGAGACACCTGGACGGGGACCTCAGGTACGAACATGACTTGGCATGACAAGACGAAGCAACAAGAATTCCATGGAGAAGACAAGAAGACCTGACGGAGCTCTGGCAGGCAGGAGCCTCCAGAGTGAAGCAACTCCGATGCAAGGCCAAGACGGACTGACGGAGCAGCCCTTTATAGGGCTGAAGCAGGAAGTCCACGCCCTAGGTGGGGTCAGCCACACTTCCTGTGGCCGGCGCCATTTTCCGTACGAAAACGATTCGCGGCGAGAAATCGCTCCCGGAACCCCGCTGGACTCCCAGGAAACTTTTGGCCAGCTTGGGGGGGCCTCCTGACCCCCACAAGACTTGCCAAAAGTCCAGCGGGGGTCCGGAACGACCTCCTCCGTCGAATCGTTTTTGTCTATGGCCGCCGCCATTTTGCGGCGGCCATTTTGAAAAATGGCGCCGGCTGAAGACAACACGATTCTATTGAGGGGGCCGTTCCGGACCGCCGCCGTTCTGGACCACCGCCGGATCCCCAGGTAATTTAAAGCATTGGGGGGGGTTCGGGAGGGTGGGGGATTTAATTTAAAGGGTCAGGGGTGGGTTTTAGGGGGTTTTAGTGTGCCGGTTTTCCTGCCCTCCCCCTTCCCCCGATTTACGATTTTTTAACGATAAATCGGGGGAATTGGTATTGTATCGTGGCCCTAACGATTTTTTGACGATTTAAAATATATCGGACGATATTTTAAATCGTCAAAAAACGATTCACATCCCTAATTTGTAATCCACGAAAGGACATCGCCACCTATCCCATGACTTTTTACTTTTCCTAGAAGCCTCTCATGAGGAACTTTGTCAAACGCCTTCTGAAAATCCAAGTACACTACATTGGAGGCCCTGGTAATGCCCCTGGTGCTTACAGGACGTGAAGACCAGTAACCTGGGCCAGCAGTGATGCCAAATCCAGTCCTGCAGGTCTGCTGCAGCCAGATTTTAAAATTAAATAAAATTAAAAGTGCAAGGTTAAAAAATTTAAAAAGCACAGATTCAAGGTCAAGTAGATCTCAGGAGATCCCACATAAAATGTTAAAGTACCAATCAAATCTCTGATGTTGATATTTAAAACACTTAAAACTCTTCAATTTCCCACTAATTCAATAAAATAGATGTTGGTACCATGTAAAAGGATCCTATAAACCTCCAATCTGGCACCAAAAGAACTTTTAAAGGGGTATTTTTATTTGAATTGGTAATGTTTGGAATGTAGGGAATAAAGTGCTTACAGTACTCCAAAACAGTCAATCAAAGGTCGAGAACATAGGGACGGTAACTCTTAAACCAGCGTGCAAGCTCACATGTGCATGCATTCAGGGACGAAATCATTTTATAGCACCTGCGCGTATATGTGCGTATGTTATAAAATAGCCTGACTGTGCGTACATGTGCGCAATGTTAGGTGGGCCCATGCCTGTATTCGCAAATGCCACTTTTACCCTGTAAGGGGGGGATTTTAAACTAAACACAAGCCGACGCCATTAGCTGTTTTCCTAGTTCTTTCCCAGTTCACCTAGTTAAGAGATAGTATTTTCAAACACCCCTAGATTAATAGCCTCCCTTTCCCTGTGTTAACCTTGACCTTTAAAACCCTGCTGATCTGCCTATATTTTTTTGTTTTACTCCTTACATTTCATCCATATCAGAAGAAAAGTTACGCAACAGGGGACCCTAGCATGCACCAGTGCGTGTAAGTATTCACATGCTAATTTCAAGTTTAAATTCAAGAACACCCATGCCCTGCTCAGACCATGCCCATGCCCCACCCCTTTTTTTGAACTTTTCATTTGTACGCTCAACGACAAGTATGTGTGTATCCGGCTGGCTTTTAAAATACGCTCAGCGCACGCCAGCCCAACATATTTGTGCATTCCCTAATTTCAGCACGTCAGGCTTTTAAATTTCACCTTTAAGGGAATACTTATAAATGGGTAAACTGGGTTTTGTTACTTTAAAAAATGTGGAGAGCAGGTCCTTGCTGCAGGATCACTTACTGCTTCACCAGGGTGATGTTCTCCAACTGGTAGATCTCTGGAGTCCTCTCCTGGGGGATGCTGAGAAGTGATCCTGTAGCAAGGACCTGCTCTCCAGGTGATGTATTGTCCTCTCGCACTGAGGACAAGACTCCCAGGGCTACTGCCCAGGAGGGAAGGGTTAGGCTGGCCATCAAATTTGACGATTCAATTATTAGAAATGTAGATAGAGTGGCTGGTGGATGTGAGGACTGCCTGGTAACCTGCCTGGTACAAAGGTGGCAGACCTTACGCATCACCTATATAAGATTATAGACAATTCTGGGGAGGAGCCAGCTGTCATGGTACATGTGGGCACCAACGACATAGGAAAATGTGGGACAGAGGTTCTGGGAGCCAAATTTAGGATTTTAGGTAGAAAGCTGAAATCCAGAACCTCCAGGGTGGCATTCTCTGAAATGCTTCCTGTTCCACGTGCAGGTCCCCAGAGGCAGGCAGAGCTCCAGAGTTTCAATTCATGAATGAGATGATGATGTAGGGAAGAGGGATTCAGTTTTGTAAAGAACTGGAGAAACATTTGGGGAAAGGGGAGACTTTTCCAAAAGGACGGGCTCCACCTTATCCAGAGTGGAACCAAGCTTCTGGCACTAACTTTTAAAAAGGAGAGAGAGCATCTTTTAAACTAGAACAAGGGGGAAAGCCGACAGTCACTCAGCAGTGCATGGTTCGGAGGAATGTATCCTAAGAGGAGAGTTAGGGCATCCCATCAGAGAGGTTCTAATAAAAGCAAACATAGTCTATGTGCCTATATGTAAAAAATCACCTGAGCTAAAGATTTCCAAATTATCCCTGAAAAGCAGGTTGATAATACAAACAAAAAACAAACTTTGAAATATCTGTACACCAATGCCAGAAATCTAAGAAGTAAGATGGGAGAGTTAGAGTGTATAGTAGTAAATGATAAGATTGACATAATTGACATCACAGAGACCCAGTAGAAGAGGACCGGAAGGCTCATCTGCATACTGCTCCCAGCATCCCCCGGGAGAGGAGTCCAGAGGTCATCTCAAGCGATCCACATTGAATTCCACAGCCCCAGCATGGCGACAACCATCACCTTTTCAGAAGTGTTACCTGTTCAGGGAAAGGGGAAGGAGAGGCTAAGCCATATTGATAACTTCAATGTATGGCTCAAATCCTGATGTAAGGAACACAATTTTGGATATATTAGGGGCTGGGGCCATGTATGGAACAATAAAAAGCTATATGTCGAAGATGGCAAGAAAAAGAATCCTAAGAGATAAATTCAAATGCTGTCATAAGGCATTTAAACTAGAAGCTGGGGGTGGCAGAAAGAAATTAGAATGCACCCCTTAAATACAAATGCAATGGGAAAGGGTGACGTGGATAACAAAACTCAACTAAATAAGTCACAAAAGGAGTCCAAGAAAAGCAGTAACCTGAACGAAAAAAACTGGAAAGCTATGAGCACAAACGCTCGTAGTTTGGGCAATAAAATCCCAGATCTACAAGCCCTAATGGTGGAGGCGGACTTGGACGTTGTTGCTGTCACAGAGACGTGGTTCACGGAATCTCATGATTGGGATACATCCATACCGGGCTATAACTTACTAAGGAAGGGCAGAGTGAACAGGAAAGGGGGAGGAGTGGCTCTTTATGTCAGAAACAATATCCAAGCATCTGAGTTGCAAGGAAGATGGGGCAAAGAAGAAGCACTATGGGCCAACCTAAAAAAAGATGATGGGGTGTCCATTTTTATTGGAGTGGTTTACAGGCCTCCAAATCAAATGGAAGAGCTTGACAGAGATCTGGTTGAAGACATCCAAAAGATGGGAAAGAAGGAAGAAGTAGTGATTGTTGGAGATTTTAATCTGCTGGATGTAGACTGGAGAATCTCTTCTGCAGAATCTAACAGTAGTAGAGAGATAGTGGATGCCCTGCAAGGGGCTCTGTTCAAACAAATAGTAATGGAACCCATGAGGCAGGGAGCTATACTCGATTTAGTGCTCACTAATGGAGATAATGTCTCTAATGTCCAGGTGGTTGCCCACCTCAGCACCAGTGATCATAAAACAGTATGGTTTCATATCACACATAGGATATGGAGAAGTAGCACGAAGACCCGAGTTTTGCAGTTCAAAAACAAGGACTTTGATGAAATGGGGAAGTACCTGGAGGAAGAACTTGTTGCGGTTTCCACCGCTTCCCCTTTATCTGCTGTGCTTGGTGCTCACCTCCAGTGGTGGGAACACCGCTCCCGCGGCTCCACTAGGCCTTCGGGGCGCCCGCCATTACCGGATCATCTCGTTGCTGCCACGTGCACGTGCAAGGACGCACGGCCGCCGGAAGTCTGGCCCCGCCTGGATTAACAACGCCAAGCCCCAAGCCTGATTTAACCGGCGTTCGCCTGCCTTCTCATTGCCTTGCAACGAGGGTCGCTACTGTTAGTAGTTCTTAGTTGCGCTTCTTCTGTTCTGCATCCCGATTGACCTCAGCTCATTCCTGACTCCGCTTCTGCCTGCCGCCTGCCATCGACCTCAGCTTGTACCCGACTCCGCTTCTGCCTGCCGCCTGCCATCGACCTCAGCTTGTGCCCGACTCCGCTCCTGCTTGCCGCCAGCCTCCGACCTTGGCCTGTTCCAGAGACTGCTTCTACTGGCTGCCAGCCTGTCTTGGGTTCATCTCCGTTCCTACTCTCCACCCGTTCCAGCTCTATTGCACGCTGCAGACTCCAGTCTTGCCTTCAGCTGGTCACAGTCTACTATACGCTACAGACTCTGTTCCTGTTATCTGTCTACTCCGCTCCACGGCGTACTACAGACCCCGGGCCTGCTCGCAGGCTGCTTCTACTCAGCAAGCTAGAGACTCTATCCATCCGCCCTGCTCTCGCTGGGCCTTCCAGCCCCCTGTTTACTGGACTCTGTGGTTTGCTCCTTGCCCAGGCTTTCTTTCTATAGAGACTGTTACTGTGCTCCTAAGTCCCAAGGTTCTAGGACCCTATGGGCTCCTCCTGGGGAGTTCCTGGTTCCCGGGTGAAGACCTTTGCCTGTGGCTCTGCCTCCCGACCTACTCTGCCTCCAGGGTAGTTCGGCTCAAGGGTTCACACCTGGACTGCAGCTTCCCAGACTGCAACAGAACTAGAAGGCTGGGAGAACAAGAGAGATGTGGAACAACAGTGGACCAAACTAAAAGGAGCAATTACCAAGGCAACTAATCTATATGTTAGAAAAGTAAAGAAAAGCAAGAGAAAAATGAAACCTATCTGGTTCTCAAAGGAGGTGGCAGACAAATTAAAAGCTAATAGGGTGGAGGCTATAGGAGGTGGCAGACGAAATAAAAGCTAAAAGCTAATAGGATGGAGGCTCCTCCCTCTCCTCCACCCTATTTAACATTTACCTCCTGCCACTCTGTCAGTTACTATCTGAACTCGGCCTCAAATTCTACCTCTATGCGGATGATGTTCAAATCATCATACCAATACAAGAATCCTTATCCACCACGCTAAAATATTGGGAGAAATGCCTCACATCCATCAATTCCCTACTCACCAATTTACACTTTGCCCTTAATTCCTCAAAAACTGAACTCCTCCTCATCCACAACCACCAAACTCACAAACTCCCATCTCCCAACAACTCTGCTGCCAGTACCTTCGCCTCACAGCTTCCAGTACAAAATCTAGGTGTTCTAATTGATCCACACCTAAACCTAAAAAAATACCTCAACTCCATCCTAAAAGAAGGCTTCCATAAGCTCAACGTCTTAAAAAAGCTCAAACCCCTACTCCATAATCACGACCTCAAAACAGTCATCCAAGTCACCCTAGTTTCCAAACTGGACTACTGCAACTCACTTTACCTAGGCCTCCCCTACTCCTCTACCAAACCCCTTCAAATGTTACAGAACGCCACCGCCAGAATAATCATGAACGCTCGCAAATCAGACCACATAACCCTCCTCCTAAAAGACCTCCACTGGCTCCCATCCCATCACGCATCCTATTCAAGACCCTCACCATCATACACAAATCCATCCACAAAAACAACTCCTCCTGGCTCAGCGAACCCTTCAGATTCACACACTCCTCCCGCCCAACCAGAACAAACCGTAAAGGTACACTACACATCCCACCCCTCAAAAAAGCCCGCCTCACATCAACAAGGGACCGTGCCCTATCAATTGCTGGCCCCACTCACTGGAATGCTCTACCGACAAACCTCCGCCTCGAGCCCTGCCCATATAAATTCAGGAAAATGCTGAAAACTTGGCTTTTCCACCAGGCATATCCTGACTAGTTCCCTTTACCAATGCCACCTTCACCTCCTCACCTTGCAATTAACTCTCAGCGCCCTAAGCACTAGGTTAATATGTTAATATGTAAATATCTTTAACCCTTTAGTTTCAACTTTTCAGGCTCACATATAGAGCCTCCTAGCTGCAGCACCTTTGTTGCAAATTGTTACTCTTTTTGCTCCCCTTTCCCCCCTCCCTGATTTTTGTATTTTCCACCTTTTGTTCAGATGTAAACCGATATGATGTGTCCTCTAATGTCGGTATAAAAAAAGCTGTTAAATAAATAAATAAATAAAAGGACAGCGTTCAAGAAATATAAAGAATCCCAAAGGGAGGGGCACAAGTAAGAATATCTGGTGGAACTGAGGGAGACAAAGAAAGCAATCAAGAAAGCGAAAAGTCAAGTGGAAGAAAGGATTGCCAAAGAGGTAAAGCGAGGTGACAAAACATTTTTCAGATACTGTTGCAATTGTCGCGGCCCAATGGCTTCACTCTGCCTACCTTTCTTTTTCTGCGACTCCTCCTGCTCCCTGTGGACGTCTGGCTGCCGAGGCGTCTGCCCGCCGTCCTCTCCGGCATCCCCAGACTGGCTTGGGCACTGCCTCCCGCCATGCTCCTTAGGTACCTTAGGGCATGCGCGCCGCGTGGCCCTCATTCTTATTTCCTCTATGGCGCAAACCTCAGGGGTGTCCCCCCTGTGTTGACGTCACACTGCCCAGATATTTAAGCCTGTTGTTTATTGCTAGTCTTTGAGTTAGCTTGGGAATTACTATGGATAGGATTCGCTCTCCGTACCCAGCTACTCTGCCTCCAACGTCTATTTGGACTCTTTGCTGTTAACGAGGTACCCACTCCTTGGGGGCCTCTCTGCTTCTTTCAGGTTGCTATCAGGAACCAGTACTCGCTCCTCGAGGGCCCATGTTCCCTGACTCGCTGCCTGTGTCCATCTCCTCTTCTACTTGGAAGAATTTGCTACAGACACCATCTGTGAGTACTACCATCTACTCCTCAGAGCTGTTTCCCTGGAACCAGGTACTCACTCCTCGAGGGCCTGCCTCCGTTCCAGCACCAGTGCCATCTTCTACAGAGAACTGCTGCGTGAGTACTTGCCAACGAGTCTCTGTGCCCAGGGATCTGGTACTCATTCCTTGAGGGCCAGCTCTACCTATCTCGGGGCTTCTCCATACTGGGGATTCTGTGAATATCTCAGTGTACTCATTTTCTCAGTTCTTCTTCCTACAGCACTGTTACCGGAGAAGCCGCTGTTCCAGCACCCTGAGGAATACTAGCCCAGCCGGGCTCCATCTTCTACTCACTAACGCCACCTCTGGTGGCTTCATAAACTGTCTAATAAAAGATATAATCTGTGATTGTGTGTCCAGAGCTGAGCCTGACCTGTGGCCCCTCACGGGACTTCCCCCCGTGGGCATGGTCAGCTGTCACAGTGTCCAAGGGTCCACCCAAACCCTACAAAACATAACAGATACATCAGTGAAAGGAGAAAAGTCCAAAGTGGTATATTGAAATTGAAAGGTGAAAAGGATCAATGGGTGGAAACAGATGAAGAAATGGCAGAAATTTTAAACAGATACGTCAGTTCGGTATTCACTAAAGAAGACCGCGGAGAAGGACCGATGCTAGATAACAAGAAACTGGAGGGGAGCGGAATGGATGAAACTCCGTTTACGGAAGAGAATGTATGGGAAGAGCTAGGAAAACTGAAGGTGGACACAGCCATGGGGCCTGATGAGGTTCATCCCAGCATACTGAGGGACTTCTCCTCCAAGGGCCTTATGAACCCTTTTGCCAAGTTTTCTTTGATGTGGTTGACATTGCTTGAGTTTCCAGGAGTGAAAGAGGGTAGGTTCTGCCCTTGGGAGGCGTGGTTCCTGGGAGGAGTTCTATGGGACAGTTAAACTTCCAAAGTGGAGGCAGGATTTCAGGTTTTGTTTGGAGAACACAGCTTTGAATTCCATGGCCTGGATTGGCCACTGTTGGAAACAGGATACTGGGCTTGATGGACCCTTGGTCTGACCCAGTATGGCATGTTCTTATGTTCTTATGTATGGAGCAGGTAACCCAGGAAGGGTTATGGAACTTAAGACTGATACAGAAGGAGACAACTGCCATAAACAGTGGGCTTGACATCGAGGTCCCCACTGGGTAAGTAGCAGGGATTGCCAATCGAAGTGGAGTGAATGTAACTGGAGCCAAAGGAGTCCGAGTATTACAGGATATGTAGATCGTTTCAAGATCAGGAGGGAGATCTCCTCGTCATGGAGGGTCCCAACAGTGAGGCGAATAGCCAGGGTATGATGGGTGATACGATCAGGGAGAGGTTCTCCTTGAATTGAGGCAATACATAGTGGGACCTCCAATGGTTGGACTGGTATCCAAAGGAGTGTGACTATCTCTTCCAAAACGAAATTTCCACTCGCCCCAGTGTCCACGAGGGCGGTGGTGGCAAATGACTGTGACTCCCTGAAGAGGGATACAGGCAGCAACAGTTGAGGGCCAGAAACTGTAGCGCCCAAGCTCGGGATCCCCGTCAGGTTCAGGCTTTGGAGTTTCCTGGCCGCACTGGAAAAGTCTGAAGAAGATGGCTGGAACCACTGCAGTACAGGAAGAGGCTTAGTTTTCTTCGCCGAAGACATTTCTCTGGGGTCAGGCAGCCACAGTTGATTTGCATAGGCTTCTCGGGAGGTTGCGGAGCCACTAGTAAGGCCTTCAACTGGGGACTCGTCGAACAGGATGTCCGTAGGGCATCCTGTTCGACGCATCGACATCAGACGCATCGGCATCAGGAGCTCTTACCTCCTGATGCCGATGCTGAAGACGGTAGTCGATCCTACCGACCAGGGAAATCAAGTCTTCTAGAGAAGTGGGGATCTCACGGGTGGCTAGCTCATCTTTGAGGACAGGAGACAGTCTCTCGAGGTAGAGTGCCCACAGACAGTCCTCTTGCCAACCCAACTCAGTTGCTAGGGTTCTGAATTCCACAGTATATTCGGTGAGCAGGTGTGAACCTTGATGAAGGTGGAGTAGGTGGTGGCCAGCGACCGCCTGTCGGCCTGGGTCTTCAAAGGTACATTGGAAGACAGAGATGAACTGAGGGAGCTGGTGGAGAACTGCGTCGGAATGCTCCCAGAGCAGGGGAGCCCATGCCAGGGCCTTCCCCTGAAGACACGAAAGGATAAACGTGATCTTGGTGGTTTCATCTGGGAAGAGCGAAGGTTGCAGTGAGAACTGCATGTAGCATTGATTTATGAAGCCTCGATAGAGGTGAGGGTCCCCATTGAAACGGGGTGGAGCTGGGAGGGCCAGCGGTGCCCGTGAAGATAGGATATGGGCAGAAACCCCTGGGTTGGCCATGGCATATTCCTCCAAGAACACATCTTTCCCACAGAGGAGGCCAATGCTTCCATGACCCATTGTTACTTTTGGACACAAGTGACCAGACCAGGGATGGCCAGCAAGGCAGGTGACTCTGCCGAATCCATGGCCTTGGCAACCTGTTGCACTGGAGGTGGACTCTTGGCCTGGTGCAGGACTGGTACGGCCCTCTGGTTGGAACCAGAGAGCACCTGCCACCAGGAGGCAGAGCACAGGAGGAGACAGAGGCTAGCTGGAGCTTCGCCAATAAACGTCTGGGGTTTCCGCAGGTTGAGCCCTTGGGTACCCAGACCACCTGGACTTAGGTGAGCCTCACAGGGTCTCCTGGAAAGGTAGCGGAGAGGTGTGCGCACCACGAGCAAGGGTGCACGGTCAATGTCCAAGCAGGATGTTCTGGTAGTCACAGAAGGCCAGAAGAGAGTGTCCGAGTGAAGCGCAAGGGTCAAAGCCAGGGTATCTGTCCAGAAGTGGTCAGCCAAAGCAAGGGTCAGTTCCGAGGTTAGTCCGAGCGTAGTCAAGGCAAGTGAGGGTCAGTTCCAGGCAGGGGTCAGCATAGTCAAAGGTGTTGCGTCCGTCGGTCTCAGATGGCTTCGACCTCTGTGCCTCACCTTTCTTCCTTCTCTCTCCACAAGCCTTGGGAAGATGGCTGCTGCCGTGTCATCCTGCCGCTCTCTCTGGCGCCCCCAGAATGGCTATGGCGACGGTGATTGCCATGTTCTCCTGAGGGCCTCCTAGGGTGCGTGCGCGTACACCACCTGCGTCTTTATACATGTCATGGCGGGAACGTCGGGGGCGTCCTCTCCGTGTGACGTCACGCCATCTGGGTATTTAGCCTGCCCTTCATTTGCTAACAAACTGAGTTAGCAAGGATTGGATTCACCTCCGGTCTAAGCTGCTCTGCCGCTTCCTTGCTGCCGTTGGAAGTTCTCTCTGCCCTCCGAGGCCATTCACCTCTAACCTGGGTACCCGCTCCTTGGGGGCCCTATGCTTTCTTTCAGGTGCCTATCTGGGATACCGGATACTCGCTCCTCAAGGGCCTGCTCTCCCTGCCTTGGTGCCTGCAATTCCATCTACTTCTGCCTGCCAGGAACATCATCTAATACAGCTATCTACTCAGTGAGTAAACTAACTTTGTCAGCTTGTCTCACCTTCAGCTTCAGTGCTGCGAGTCTACATCCGGGACTCTCTTCTCTACCCAGCACTGCCTACCATCATTGAAGTGTGGGACGGGTCTCCTCTGCCGAGGACCCCTGGACTACTCTACTGGGTTACCTCACTGCTGCCATCTCCTGGGCAGTACCATCAAGCTGTATAATAAACAAGAATTCTCTGTGTCTGCGAGTATAGAGCCTAGCCTAATACTGCGGTTCCTCATGGGGCTCCTCCCCATGGGAGTGGCCATCTTTGCAGTACCCAAGAATCCACTCAAATACCTTGAAACCATAACAAAAGGGCAGGCAGAGGTCAGTTCCAGGCAGCGGTCAAATGTGGTCAAAGAGCAGGCAGAGGTTAGGACCAGGCAGCAGTCAAACGTGGTCAAGCAAGCAGAGGTCAGTACCGTGAGATCAGTCCGAAGGCTACTACCAGGGAACGAGGAGCAGGAAGACACTGGAACAAAGAAATGCTGAAAAACGAAGACGCTGGAACAAGGAGACACTGGAACAAGGAGACACTGGAACACAGGATCAGAAGCAAGGAACAGGCAAACTAGCACACCAAGGTGTCAACCCGATTGCCAAGGCAAGGTCCTGAGGACAGGACCTCACTATTTATAGTGCAATCAAGTGATGTCATCAACTTGCGTCCAAATTGGGTTTCCCGCGCTTGGCCCTTTAAATATGGCGACGTCAGCCGCACGCACGCCTAGGGGCGGGGCCAAAACAGCCGAAGACGCGGAGCCCCAATGGGAGCTCCGCTGCGAGGCCTGCGGCATGGAGGAAGCCGAGAACACCTGGGAATATCGTCAGGGATGTCGGGAGCTGGCGGCTACTGCAAGGCCGGAGCTGGTAGAGGGCAGCGTGAGGTGAGCAGGCCCGGTCGCGGCACCAACGCGGCCAGGACACGCAACAAATAGGAAGGGAATGGTGAATGAAATGGAGATTGTCATAATGCCTCTGTATCGCTCCATGTTGAGACCGCACCTTGAATACTGTGTGCAATTCTGGTCACCAAAAAAGATATAGTTGCACTGGAAAAAGTACAGAGAAGGGCAACCAAAATGATAAAGGGAATGGACTGACTCTCCTATGAGGAAATGCTAAAGAGGTTAGGGCTGTTCAGCTTGGAGAGGAGATGGCTGAGGGGGAATATTATAGAGGTCTACAAAATCATGAAAGGACTTGAACAGGTAAATGTGAATCGGTTATTTACTCTTTCACATAATAGAAAGACTAGGGGGCAATCTATGAAGTTAGCAAATAGCACATTTAAAAGAAATCAGAGAAAATCCTTTTTCACTCAATATGCAGTTAAGTTCTGGAATTCTTTGCCAGAGGATGTGGTTAAGGCAGTTAGTGTAGTTGGGTTTAAAATAGGTTTGGATAAGTTTCTAGAGGAGAAGTCTATAAACTGCTATTAATCAATGAATAATAACCACTGCTTGTTATCAGCATTAGTAACTTAGGATCTATTTAATGTTTGGGAACTTGCTAGGTACTTGTGACTTGGATTGGCCACTGTTGGAAACAGGATACTGGACTTGATGGACTCTTGGTCTGACCTAGTATGTCATATCTTATGTATCATATAATCACAGCATATTTTAGTTGGTACTTCTATACTCGACACTAGGAATAAACAATTGAACATCATTTGCATATAGTAAGTTTACAACTCCCAATGAATCTAAAAGCTGCCCTAGAGGAATGAGATAAAGATTTAACAGGAACAAAACAGAGCGGAACCCTGTGGTACTCCCAACTTAATACTCCGCCAAGATGAATACTTAGTTCCAATGTATATCTGCTGCTTCCTATCCCTAAGTAATGAGCTGACCCAATTCAGCATACATCCTGAAAAACCTAAACTGGTCAATCTTGAAATTGCAATACTATGACACACAATGTCAAATGCAGGAGCCAAATCAAGCTGTACCAAAATATCACTCCCACCATGCTGAATGCTGCAAAATAAAGTGTCAAGCAAATATACCAATAGCAATTCTATACTACCAGCTTTTCGGAAACTATATTGGCACTCATCAAGGATATCATTGCAGAAAGATACTCATCAAGTTGCCCTAGAACACACTTTTCTAGTACCTTTGCCAAGGTAGGGAGATTGGATATAAAGTGATAGTTTGAAAGCTCCAAGGGGGAAACTTTATTATCCTTACGTATAGGCAGGTCCGGATTTGTCAATAGGTACAGTAGACCTGTGCCTAGGTCAGCAGAAATCTGAGGGGCAAAAGGCCAGCTGAAGATTTTCTGCCCTTCCAATAAAAATAATATAAATTATGCTAATAAATATTACTTTAGTTTCATAATGTAATATAGAAGATGGAAATGTTTGCCAATTTACTTCAGAATTTTTTTTATTTTTGCCACAGGATCTACCTCTGAGCTGCCACAGGAAACTAGGGGGGGACTGTGCCTTAGACCTTCTGCCCCTGTTGTTCAATCTTGGGTGGGGGAGGGAAGAAGGGGGTGACGGGGGACGACAGCACCAAATAGTGCCAAGGGGTACCAAAATCCTAAATCCATCACTGCGTATAGGCTTTACTGTTGTTCTTTTTAATGAATCAGTACTAAACCTTCTGCTAAACTTTTATTAATCAGTTTTAATAATAACAATGCAGGAAGATTCCTTTGCAATCCTTATGTAGGAAAAAAAGACAATGGATCCAAGTGGAAAATGTGGATTTTAAACTGGAAATAAGAGAGGCCACTTCCTTCACTGTTACACGGTGAAATTGTGACAAGACTGCATTAGTATGAGAATTCTGAAGGGTGGAATCTGTTAAAACCTGTCCCACCTGTTTCCAAAGACTAACAACCTTGGTGTAAAAATAATCTTCTAGAACATTCGGCTCAAGTTCTATTTCTGTCAAATGCTTAACTATTTTAAATAGTTCTAAAGGCTTATTTATAGCTGTCAGTAACACATTAGCATAATGATCTTTTTCAGCCTTAGCACAAGTGTTCCTGTATTCATGTAAAGAAGCTTTACATACTAATTTTACACCAGAGACTCTGTACTTTCTCCATTTTTTTTCTATTTTACACTAATTTTTTTCGCAAGTCAAACAGTGCCTTAGAAAAGCAAGGTGCAGACTTGTGAGGCGCCCCAACCATTCTGAGCCATGAATATGAATGCTTTTAATAAACCATGGAAAGCCTTGAATTCCAGGTGTCTACAATTTGTGTTGAGGAAATATCATCCCAATCATGTTTTTCAATTTCTAAAACCCAGTCAACTGTTAATTGATCAGGATTCACCTGAGAATCAGTGGCATAGCCCCCACCCAAGATTAACATGGGTGGGCAGTTGACATACATGTCTAGGCCCTACTATTTGTACTCTTATCAATAAATAATGCCTTAGAGTGCATCTGACATTAAAAGCATTCACATGGCTCAGAATGGTTGGGGCGCCTCACAAGTCTGCACCTTGCTTTTCTAAGGCACTGTTTGACTTGCGAAAAAAATTAGTGTAAAATAGAAAAAAAAATGGAGAAAGTACAGAGTCTCTGGTGTAAAATTAGTATGTAAAGCTTCTTTACATGAATACAGGAACACTTGTGCTAAGGCTGAAAAAGATCATTATGCTAATGTGTTACTGACAGCTATAAATAAGCCTTTAGAACTATTTAAAATAGTTAATGATTTATTTTTTTTTGGGGGGGGGGAGCCAAGATTAACATGGGTGGGCAGTTGACATACATGTCTAGGCCCTACTATTTGTACTCTTATCAATAAATAAATCATTTCTAAGTAGTTTTATCATGAGTTGCTGTTGCTTTAAAATATTTTAATTCTATTATTTCAAGCACTTACTAGTATTAAAAATAGCTTATTAATCTATATTAATTTATTTTATATTTATTGCAGTTTATAAATACATATCATGTATAAAGTAACGAGTGTTTAACAGAAACATCAGATCCAATTATGAAAACAAATATAAATGTATTCTTTTATGAATCCTCTTTCCAAAATTGCAGAGAATATCATATGTACAATAAAACAGCAATAATCATAATAATCATCATACGAACTTAAGATTTGCAACTGTTACCCTTCATGGACCGCTGTGGCACGAATGCCATCATTCCGTGGCAGAGACGTGCTGCCGCGGGTCCTCCCAGGTGAACTCGCACGCGCAGTAACCCTTTTCTTAAAGGGACCGCGGCGGGAAATTCGGCGACGCATGTGATGGACGTTATCAAGCTGCCCCAATTTAAAGGGCAGCTTGACTTGCCTTTGGGGCCTCAGCTACAGGTCCCTGTCTGAAGCATTCTCCTGCAGTTGTCTGTTTTCTCGTCAGACTGTGCCTTGGTTCCCCTTTGCCTGCTGCCTGCCCTGTCTCGGACTGTGCTTCGGATTCCTCTTTGCCTGCTGCCTGCCCTGACTTGGACTGTGCCTCAGATTCCTCTTTGCCTGCCGCCTACCCCGGATTGGATTGTACCTTGGATTCTTCTTACTAGGGATGTGAATCGTGTCCTCGATCGTCTTAACGATCGATTTCGGCTGGGAGGGGGAGGGAATCGTATTGTTGCCGTTTGGGGGGGTAAAATATCGTGAAAAATCGTTAAAAATCATGAAAAATCGAAAAATCGAAAAATCGAAAAACCGGCACATTAAAACCCCCTAAAACCCACCCCCGACCCTTTAAATTAAATCCCCCACCCTCCCGAACCCCCCCCCCCAAATAACTTAAATAACCTGCGGGTCCAGCGGCGGTCCGGAACGGCAGCGGTCCGGAACGGGCTCCTGCTCTGAATCTTGTCGTCTTCAGCCGGCGCCATTTTCCAAAATGGCGCCGAAAAATGGCGGCGGCCATAGACGAAAAAGATTGGACGGCAGGAGGTCCTTCCGGACCCCCGCTGGACTTTTGGCAAGTCTCGTGGGGGTCAGGAGGCCCCCCACAAGCTGGCCAAAAATTCCTGGAGGTCCAGCGGGGGTCAGGGAGCGATTTCCCGCCGCGAATCGTTTTCGTACGGAAAATGGCGCCGGCAGGAGATCGACTGCAGGAGGTCGTTCAGCGAGGCGCCGGAACCCTCGCTGAACGACCTCCTGCAGTCGATCTCCTGCCGGCGCCATTTTCCGTACGAAAACGATTCGCGGCGGGAAATCGCTCCCTGACCCCCGCTGGACCTCCAGGAACTTTTGGCCAGCTTGTGGGGGGCCTCCTGACCCCCACAAGACTTGCCAAAAGTCCAGCGGGGGTCCGGAAGGACCTCCTGCCGTCCAATCTTTTTCGTCTATGGCCGCCGCCATTTTTCGGCGCCATTTTGGAAAATGGCGCCGGCTGAAGACGACAAGATTCAGAGCAGGAGCCCGTTCCGGACCGCTGCCGTTCCGGACCGCCGCTGGACCCGCAGGTTATTTAAGTTATTTGGGGGGGGGTTCGGGAGGGTGGGGGATTTAATTTAAAGGGTCGGGGGTGGGTTTTAGGGGGTTTTAGTGTGCCGGCTCACGATTCTAACGATTTATAACGATAAATCGTTAGAATCTGTATTGTATTGTGTTCCATAACGGTTTAAGACGATATTAAAATTATCGGACGATAATTTTAATCGTCCTAAAACGATTCACATCCCTACTTCTTACTAGCGGCCGGCCCTGACTCGGATTGAGCCTAGGATTCTTCTTGTTGGTCACTGGTCTCCTCCAGATGGCGGGTGTCAGGCCTAGTGCCTAGACCCTGGCCTTTGTTGAAGTGTCCGCCTGCTATGGCAGAGAGTTTGGGGCTCCTCCATTGGCCCCTCTACCTTGTCGCAGTCCAAGGGTCCATGTAAGTAACAGCAATAGGTGCAGAACAGAACTAGGACATGCAAAAAATATATATTCAAATGCTGGTGCCACCTCAGTGACAGCAAAACATACTTCATCCAAAGCCAAACACTTTGTGAAGTAAGACAAATCCCTACAAAAAAAAATCCAACCCACCTAGAATCTTCCCATGCCCTTCCATAGCAGCATTAACTCTCAGGACCCAAACAGCAGTAACTTTGTCTAAAAAAAGGCAGCAAAAGCAAACAGTACACCAAGTCCTAGAATACTAATAGACTACATAGTGGGCATACAGAACAAACTGCTATAAATACAGAACAAACTGCTATAAATCCCTACTAGGAAACTACACACCAGGTAAAATACTGCACTTCTATCTCACATATGCAACATGAACAGAGCCTTACCTAATATAGAATAAGGAACAACAAATTAGAAACAAACATACAGACAAAACTGAAATGAAAAGCCTGAGAAACCAGCCTCAGCCTCTGTGAACACTGGAATACTGAAGAAACAGCAAAATACAAGTATATGAGAAATGCACATTCCTAAAGATGGCATATTCCAATTGCTGAAAGTCAAAATAATTTTTTTTTACCTTTGTTGACTGATCTTATTTTTATAATCAGTTGGTCCCAGTCTCTTTGTTCCCTTGTCTGTCTTTCCTAGTTCTTTTTTCAGGGTCTCTTTTATTCTTTCTGTTTTTTCTCTCTCCTCTTGTCTTCCTTCTTTCCTCCTTCATACACACACAGATTCTCTCTCACATGCACTATTTCAAACAAATGCTTTCTCTCACACAGGCTCCCACTCTTGCATGCTCTCTCTCATATACACAGAGGCTCCCACTCTCATATGCTCTCTCTCATATCTAGGCTTTCACTTTCACATGCAGGATCTTACTTGCAGATTCCCACTCCTGCACTCTCTTTTACCCAGGATCCTACTCACACACATAGGTTCCCACTCTCACATGAAGGTTTCTACTCCCACACACACACATCCACAGGCTATTTTACATGCTCTATCCCACATGCAGGTTTCCACTCCCACATGCTATCTCTCACATCAACTGTCTCTCACACCCACATGCTTTCTTTCATACATACACACACAGGCTCTTCACTCCCATGCTCTCATACATACACAGGTAGGCTTCTCATTCCCATGCTCTCTCTCATACACTCACACACACACACAGACTTCTCATTCCCATGCTCTCTTTCATACACACACAGGCCGATTCAGAAAACACGTGCCCAGGCCACTTTCCTGGGCGCACGATTCAGGAGGGTGGCCTATGCAAATTAGGGCCCATGGTAAAAGGAGCGGTGGCTGTCAGCAGGTTTGACAGCCGACGTTCAATTTTGCTGGCATCGGTTTACAAACCCGCTGAGAGCCACGGGTTCGAAAAATGGACGCCGGCATAATTGAGCGTCCGTCTTCTGACCCGCGGGCCGCGGGCTGATTTTTAAATTTTTTTTTTAATTTTTACTTTTTTTTTTACTTTTGGGGCCTCTGACTTAATATCTCCATGATATTAAGTCGGAGGGTGCACAGAAGAGCAGTTTTTACTGCTTTTCTGTGCACTTCCCCGGCGCCGGCAGAAATTAACGCCAGCCTTTGGGCAGGCGTTAATTTCTGAAAGTAAAATGTGCGGCTTGGCAGCACATTTTACTTTCTGTATCGTGCGGGAATAACTAATAGGGCCATCAACATGCATTTGCATGTTGCGGGTGCTATTAGTTTCGTGGGGGTTGGACGCGCGTTTTCGACGCGCTATTACTCCTTACTGAATAAGGAGTAAAGCTAACACGTCGAAAACACGAGTCCAAATGCGGGTTAACAGTGCGCTCCACTGGCGCGCACTGTACTGTATTGGCCTGATAGTCAGGCTTCTCACTCCCATGTTCTGTTTCATACACACACAAGCTTCTCAGTCCCATGCTCTCTCTCATACAAACATTCACACACATACAGGCTTCTTACACCCATGATCTCTCTCATACACACACACACACACACATAGGCTTCTCACCCCCATGCTCTCTCTCATAAACACACACACACAGGCTTCTCACTCCCATGCTCTCTTTCATACACACACACCCAGGCTTCTCACTCCCATGCTCTCTTTCATACACACAGACAGGCTTCTCACTCCCAGGCTCTATTTCATACACACACACAAGCTTCTCAGTCCCATGCTCTCTCTCATACACACACACACAGACAGGCTTCTCACTCCCATGCTCTCTCTCATAGACACTTTCACATACACAAGCTTCTTACTCCCATGCTCTCTCTCATATACACACAGGCTTCTCACTCCTATGCTTTCTCTCATACACACACACACATACACACACACAGGCTTCTCACTCGAATGCTCTCTCTCATAGACACACACTCAGGCTTCTCACTCCCATGCTCTCTCTCACAGACACATTCACACACACAGGCTTCTCACTCCCATGCTCTTTCACACACATGTACACACAGATGCTTCTCACTCCCATTCTGTATCTCTCTCATAAATACACAAACACACACATTCTATCAGAGCCTCTCCATCTCTTCCTGGCCTCCTTGCTGCAAGGCCTCTTCTCTGGCTGTGTGTGTTGAGCTCCGTGATGGCACTGTGACGGTTGGGCCTCTTCTTGGGCCAGATGAGATGAGCTCCACGATGGCCCTCCAATTGTCGGGCCTCTTCTCGGGTGTTGGGCAGCATAGGATGAGCTCTACAATGGCCCTTCAACTGTTGGGCCTCTCTTCTTGGGCAATGCAGGATGAGCTGTGCGACAGCCCTGTGATGATCAGGGCTCTTCTTAGGCATAGGGCTGCATGGGATGAGCTCCGTGATAGCCCTGTGACAGTCAAGCCTCTACTTGGGCCGGGTGGGATCAGCTCCGCAATGGCTCTGTGATGATCAGGGCTCTTCTTGGGCATCGGGACGCAGGGGATGAATTCTGCAATGGCTCTTTGACAGTCGGACCTCTCTTCTCTGGCCACGTGGGATGAGCTCTGCGAAGGCCCTGCAATGATCGGGGGTCTTCTCAGGCATCGGACTGTGCGGGATGAGCTCTGCGACGGCCCTTCGATGGTCAGGCCTCTCTTCTTGAGCCGTGCGGGATGAACTCCGTGCCGGCCCTTTGATGGTCAGGCCTCTCTTATTGGGCTGCACGGGTGAGCTCCGTGACGGCCCTTCAGTCAGGTCAGGCCTTGGGCTGCATGGGATGAGTTTTGCAATGGCCCTGAATCGGGCTTCTCTTCTCAGGAACCGGGTAACTTTGAGTGGGTGGGCCTGAGCACAAAGTGGGTGTGCCATGGCCCACCCAGGCCCCCTCGTGGCTACGCCACTGCTGAGAATGAATAATATTTTCTTAAAAGTGGGTAAACCTGTCAATTATGCTATGCCTGCTATCTCAAAAAGAATAAGATGATGATCTGACCATAATACCTCTTCAGTACAAAGATTTA
Organism: Rhinatrema bivittatum; assembly: GCF_901001135.1. Classification (NCBI taxonomy): domain Eukaryota; kingdom Metazoa; phylum Chordata; class Amphibia; order Gymnophiona; family Rhinatrematidae; genus Rhinatrema; species Rhinatrema bivittatum. The sequence goes on along the minus strand of NC_042616.1, from coordinate 339,028,055 downwards.
AAATGATATTACTGCCCTATGAGTTGATTCTGTAATCAACTTATTTAGCAGCTGTCATATTTAGAAGAAAATCTTGAGCGTGGTTAGCAGTGGGATCATCCAAGTGTAAATTAAAATCTCCAACAACTATCAATCTAGAATCACTAATGATGTTAAAATATCTAAAAGACTATTAACTACTCCAGCTGTATGGCCAGAAACAAAATGTACAATACAAAAAAACCCCAAAAAACAATCCTGACAGGAATGACAAAAGTTATATCTACAGTTTGCGATGACAATGCCTGTAAAATAATCCAAACAGATGGGACAATAAACTTCATCTTTCAAACTCTGAGCAGGGTTTACAGCAGCCATGTTTCTTACAGAAATGAAAAGAAGATTTTAGTTTGTTTCATTTCTTGACTGCTAATAAATTGTAAAGTAAGGAAGTGTCTCTTTAGGATGAGATCTTTGTCATTTCCCAATCTGGGATATTCCAGGTCTGTCTGCTCTCTCTCTCCTGCATCCCAGACCCTCCCCATGGATCTTCTTGTGTATATGGTTTTGTTTGCTGCAGAGAGCTGTGCTGTGTCCCTGCCACAGGTTTCTTGTTACACACTGGCAGCTTCCTAGGGAGAGGCCACTACTCCCTGACCCCTGGCTCTTTGTCACTGGGAAGGCAGAAACTTGAGATCTGGGAGACACGAATGAAGGTGGACAATCCAAGAGTCTCCCAGATTTGGCTCTCTGCAGACAGGAGACAGTTATTAGAATTCCTTTACTAGACAACTAGAGAGTCACTTCCTTATTTCCAAACTAATTAGCAGTCAGGAAATGAAACTGCAACTAAAAATCTTGCTATTACTTCCTGAAAGAATCATGGCTGCTGCAAACCCGGCTAAGAGGCTCAGAGAAGAAGCTTCTTGTTCTATCTGTTCTAATTATTTTACAGACCCAGTTACTTTAAACTGTGGTCACAACTTCTGTTACTCCTGTATCACTCCGGGCTGGGAGGGATTGGATACAGATTTCCCCTGTCCACAGTGCAGAGAAACGTCTCAGAAGAGAAACCTCAGACCTAACAGGCAGCTGGCAAATGTGATAGAATATGCAAAAACGTTCTGTCCAAACTCTGTGAAACATAAAAAGGAGGACCTGTGTGAGAAACATGAAGAGGAGCTGAAGCTGTTCTGTAAAGAGGATCAGATACCAATCTGTGTGGTGTGTGGCAAATCCCGGGATCACAGACCTCACAATGTGATCCCCATAAAGGAGGCTCTGCAGGAATACAAGGTATGTGTCATTATCTTTATTATCACATTACAATGTACTGGGGGTCACATCTCACACTGATCCCCACAGAAGAGGTTGTGCAGGAATACAAGGTGTGGGTCATTATATTATCACAGTATGTGAAGAGGAAGACAGGGATCCACTGGGTCCATGCAATAGGAATTTAATAGGACAAACTTTATGGTCCTTAGGGTTCTTACCTGTCATAATAGTCTTTATTTCTATGTTTCAATATTTAAATTTGGGGGTCACGTTAGCAAGGAGGTGCTAGGGTCACTTGCACGTCCCTAGCACCTCCTTGCTAATGAGAGCCTGAGTGCATCAGCCCTCGTCAACTGAGCATCTGTTTCCTGCACCCAATTGCTGGCACTTTTTTAAAACTTTTTTTTTTGGTTAATTTACTTTAGTTTTTTCTCCTACTTAATATCGCAATGATATTAAGTAGAACAGTGCTCTCTAGTGAAGATTTGATGACCCTCAGAGTGAGGACACTCACCCAAAGATGAGATTTGTGCAATGTTCTCTCAACCTAGCTTGATGTTACCCAGATAGAGCGTCCATCAAGCTAAGTCCCAGCGGCCGTGTCCCTACGGACTCCTCCTGGGGGGATCACGTGCTTCCAGGGTGAAGGCCGCTCTACGTCTTCAAACAGGCCTCGCCATCTGACGGTAGAGACCGACGAGGGTTTTTCTCCTTTGCAGCAGCACAGACTCTACCTCAGAACAAGGGTCCACGCTCCAGGTCCTAACAGCCTACAGGTCAGGGCCAATTCTGAATGGCTGCCAGTTTGTCCAGATCCATTCTTAGTCCCTGGATAGAGACTATGTATCCAGAAAGGGGAGTTTAATTTTTTCGATGGAGCACATCTCTAGTTTTGTGTACAGACTTTGACATGCTTCTTATGTTGGACAAGAGAACAGGAATAGACAAGGTGTCATCTAATTATACTAGAACACAGAACTAAGAGATCTAAGAAGATTTCATTCACCATGTGCTAAAACATCACAGGGGCATTGCAAAGTCCAAATGGCATGACTAGGTATTCACAATTCGATCCCCAGCTGATTAGTTTCAAAGATGTCCAGTCGAATTGTGGGTTGTGTTGCTGTAACCATGGAATGCCAAGGACTATAGGGTGGATAGCTCTCTGAATGACATCGAAAGAGATGCTTTCGGAGTGGTTCGGAGAAATGTGTCATTCCATCGGAACGGTGTGATGAGTTATCCTCCCCAGCAGGGGATCTCCATGAATGGAAGAGATAATCAACGGCTTCAGACATAAGCACATGGAAATGTATAATTGCTTTAACACATCCTGTAGAATAAAATTTCCACCAGCTCCAGAATCTACTAAGGCTAATGTGGAGAATCGATGTACTTCAAACCCCAGGGTAACATGCAGAGTTAGTGGGGGAGCCGGAGAGGTGATGCCTAGGGTTACTCCCCCGATGGAGCCTCGGCTTTCGAATTTCCCGGACGTGTTGGACAACGGGCAATAAGATGACCCGCCTCTCTGCAGTAGAGGCAAAGACCTGCTTTGCAGCATCTTAGTCTTTCTTCTGGAGAAAGTGGGCCCCGACCCAACTGCATGGGTTCTTCAGTAACTCCTTCAGGCAGGGCCGGTGCAAGGGGATTTGGCGCCCTAGGCGAGCCTTCTTCCTTGCGCCCCCCCCCCCCCGGTCTCGGCCCCGACTCCTACCTCATTCTCAATCACGCCCGCTGACTGGGGTTTTCTGGGTCGCGAGCAGATTGGGCACTGCTTGCGGCCCGCCAAATCTCCACTCCTCTTTGCCACCACTTGCGGCCCCATATGGCTCGCACCCAGTGGCGCACCAAGGGTCTCCAGCGCCCAGGGGCCAATGCATTTGTGTGCCACAGAAAATCAGTGGCATCTCTAGACAGAAGAATTTGTTTTGGGTGGGGGGGGGGGGAGCCAAAATGACATTTCTTCATCACACCCACCTCTATAGCATGGATCCTGCTTTAAAATTGGTTATAAAAAAAAGTGTTGTTAAAAAAAGTCCAAAGGGTCCTCTGCATTATTTTAAAAAGCTGGCCAGTTTCACACTTCTAGTAAAACTACTATAAAATTATTTGATAGCCTCATTCAACTAATTCTATATGGATTATGAGAGTGAAGTCTGGAATATATAGGAAGGGACAGAATGTCAATACAAATCCTGCACCTCCAGTTCTGTATCTCTGTGCATCCACTGAAATTCCCCCAAACAATGGAGCTTGGATGTTTCCCTTACAGCTCATCATACTAAAAGATATTTTCAAATTCTGGTGTCACCTCACAGTAACAGCAGCACAAACACCTTCCACTGCCAGACACATTGTGAACTAACATAAAGCACTGCAAAAGAGACACCCAAAATCTATACTGCAATCCCATCATAACATAACAGTAATAACACCAAGGACTCAAACAACAATAACCCTACCTGTGAATAAGCAAGGATAAATATTACACTGGGTCCTAGAATACCAATACACCACCTACTGAGGAAACAAAACAAACCCAATTGCTATAGATCCCTATGCTAGCAGAATCTCTCATCATGGTCACACACACAGAGCAGAGACAGACCTTCACCAAATACAGAATACAAAATAAAGGAGCACAAATTAGAAAAAACTGAAATGGAAACCCCAAGAAGCCAGACTCTGTGTATTAGCAATGGAAAAACAGAACAACCATTCCTCATAAAACAAATAAAATCAAGAAACAAAGCATCAGTTATAATAGTAAAACCATACTAATAAAATATTTTAAAACTACTGATAAATAGAATTTCTATTAATTAAAATCATATACATTTTTTACAATTTCCCAAACACCAATAAAATATTTCAAAACAGTACATATATCAAATAACACACAATAATTAAAACTAATAAGGATTTTAAAAAGCCCCTGCTGTCCATACATGGGAGCTCTTGATTTCCAGTCACCCTGATATTGTCGAGGATTATGAGGTTATCCTCTCTCTCTCACACATACTCACATGTCCATTCTCTCTCACACATACACTGTCACATACATACACATTCATGCTCTTATACCCAACCATAACCTCTCGCTCTCTCAGACACTGACACACTCTCAGGGTGTAAGACACTCTCTTCTTCCCCCCCCCCCCACTCACACACACTCTTACTCCCCTGGATTTTCTCATACACACTCATGCTCTCACTGGCTCCCTCACATACACACAAACACACACTCCCAGGCAAGCTCCCACTCGTTCTCACACAGACACACACACACAGGCAAGCTCCTAGTCATTCTCACACTGAACCCCAGGCAGGCTCCCATTCATTTTCACACCACTCTCTCTCCATCCCCCAGGCATGCACACATTCATTCTCACACACAGAGACCCCCAGGCAGGCACCAATTTATTCTCACACACACACATACACCACAAACAGGCAGGCACATATTCTCACACATACAAACCCCAGGAAGACACCCATACATTCTCATACACAGACACACCCTCAGGCAGGCACCCATGCATTCACACACATACACCGCCAGGCAGACTCCCATTCATACACATGCACACACTAAAGGCAGAGACCCCCTCTCTTTCTTTTGCCAGCAACCTCAGAGCCTCTCTCATCCCTCTGCTGCCACTGTCACTGCTGCTGTATGGCTATTGCGGAGGTGCTGATTGCTGCTATTGGCACTGAAGCCCATTCTGCTGCCTCCTCTGTGCAGGCCCCATGGGCTTCCAGTTCCTCTTTGCTGATCTCGTACATTGTGAGATCCGCATAGAGAAAGTGCTACTCTTGCACATTCCCAAAGATTACATGTTCCAATCAGTAAAAAGTAATTTATTTCTTTTTACATTTGCTGTCTGATCTTAGTTTTCTAATCGGTTGGTCACAGGCTTTTTTTTTCCACCTTCCCTTTCTTATTTTTTTGCCAATTCCTTTTATAACATATTTCTTTTCTCTCCATCTGTCTGCTTCCCTCAAACACACAGTCAGGTTCTCATTCTCACATGCTTTCTCTCTCTCACATACACAGGCATTCTCACATGCTGTCCCTCATACAATTATTTATACACAGTCTCTCTCTTGCACATCCTAACTCTCACTCCCACATGCTGTCTTGCTCAAGCACAGGTTCTCACTGTCACATGCTCTCTCTCATACAATCATTCCTACACATAGGCTCTCACTGTCACATGCTGACTCACACACACACACACAGGCTCTCTCTCACTCCCACATGCTGTCTTGCTCAAGCACAGGCTCTCACTATCACATGCTGTCTCTCACACACACAGAGGCTCTCCCATGCTGTCTCTGCAAACATTCAGGTCTTCACTCACACCCACACACACAGTCTCTCAACTCATCTCATACACGCACACATACACACTGTACAAACCCTCAGTCTCTCTCTCACCTCTGGGCCTCCTCTTCACGGGCCACTGCAGGATGGGCTCTGCAGCGGCCCCGGTCTTCTCGAGCCGCGCTGATCCTCTTCTGCACGCGGCTGATGCTCCTCCTCTTTCCTGCCCGCGCTGCTCCGGCCACATTTTTCTTCCGGGGCTGCGCGGGCAGGAAGGAGGAGAAGTTCCTGCATTGGCTGATGCTCCTCCTCTTTCCTGCCCGCGCGGCCCCGGCAACATTTTTCTTCCGGGGCCGCGCAGGCAGGAAGGAGGAGAAGTTCCTGCATTGGCTGATGCTCCTCCTCTTTCCTGCCCGCGCGGCCCCGGCAACATTTTTCTTCCGGGGCCGCGCGGGCAGGAAGGAGGAGGAGGAGCACCAGCATGTTTAGACGCGACTGTACCACGGTCCTGCCGATCTTCTTGCTGTGTGTATCCGGCACACAGCATAGCAGTAGTTCACCGCTCAGCCGCCATTGGGATGACGTCCACCGGCGGCCATTGGCCATCAGCGGCTCGGCGCCCCCTAATGCTCAGCGCCCTAGGCGATCGCCTAGTTCGCCTAGTGCTTCCGCCGGCCCTGCCTTCAGGCTTAGGGGCGGTTTGGGATACCGGAACCGGATGAGAGGAAGAGGCACCTGTTATGTGATTCCTTGTACTTGATCCTTCCCGTGCTCTCTCCTGTAGCCATCGATCGATTCAAGTTACTAAATCTACGATAGAGTCCAAAGATTGAGGTAACTCTCGGGCTGCCATTTCGTCTTTTATTCTGGGTGACAGGCCCTCTAAAAATATGGACCGGAGACAGTTCTCCTCCCAATGGAGTTCGGATGCCAGGGTCCTGAATTCGATGGTATAATCTGCCAACGGTCTCCCTCCCTGCCGAAGTTGTAGAAGTTTGGAGCCAGCGACTACTTGTCTCCCTGAATCATCGAACACAGCTTGAAATAGTTCTAAGAATTTAGGTAAATCTTGTAAGACTGGATCTGACAGTCGCCAGAATGGAGAAGCCCAGGCAAGAGCCTTACCCTCCAATAATGACAGGATATATGTCGTTTTGGTGAGATCATCTGGGAACAGGGAAGCTTGAAGATGGAAGTGCATACGGCACTGGTCGAGAAATCCTTGACACGATCAAGAATCTCCAGCGTAGCGTGGAGGAGTTGGTAGAGGAATCACAGTCCGGGTATTACTCTGTACCACCGGAGGTACAGGTGGCGGAACAGCCTGAGCTGCAGCCATAGAATCCATAAGGGCGTTAAGTCTTTCTAAGGACGCTGCCATGGATTCTAATATACATTGTTGCTCCATGTCCTTCTGGGCTATTCTGGGAATAGCCTGCCGGGCTGAGGCCTCTGCCGGGTCCATGGCCTTGGTATTCTGTTAGGACCTGGAGCGTGGACCCTTGTTCTGAGGTAGAGTCTGTGCTGCTGTGAAGGAGAAAACCCTCGTCGGTCTCTACCGTCAGATGGCGAGGCCTGTTTGAAGATGTAGAGCGGCCTTCACCCTGGAAGCACGTGATTCCCCCAGGAGGAGCACGTAGGGACTCAGCCGCTGGGACTTAGGCGACTCCCTGAAGACTGAAGATGGTCTGGATGCAGGCGCCTCCTGCAGGTCGTGGGTTCCAGACGGCTGGCACCTCCAGCAGGTCGTAGGTAGTCTCTATAGAGAAATTGAAGAAAATCCAAAAGCCATTCCAGGGGTCGGTAACCAGAGAGCGGTCCAAAGCCAGTCCAGGGGTCGGTGTCCAGAGAGCGGTCCAAAGCCAAACCAGAGGTCGGAGTCCAAAGCGCGGTCCAAAGCCAGTCCAGTTCTGTTCGTACATCTCACTTTGAATGTCAAACTGGCCCCTAACCCCTACACTAATACCTAAACCTCACCTCGAGTTACTAGGTGGGCCTCCCATAGGGTTATAAATACCTACCTAGTGTTAGGGCAATATAGCTAGGCTTGTCTCTCTCTCTCTCTCTCTTCTGAGGTTCCTGATAGCTAGGTTAGCTCTCTTGGGAGCTTCAAACTACCAAAATTACATTGCACTATACAATATGGTGCTATCACATGCAATAAGGCCTTATAGCATTTTGATAAATGAGGGGGAAATCACTGAGAACCTGGAAGATGTAGTAGGCCAGATTGACAAACTAAAGAGTAGCAAAACACCTGGACTGGATGGTATGCATCCTAGGGTACTGAAGGAACTAAAAAATGAAATTTCTGATCTATTAGTTAAAATTTGTAACCTATCATTAAAATCATCCATTGTACCTGAAGACTGGAAGGTGGCCAATGTAACCCCAATATTTAAAAAAGGCTCCAGGGGCGATCCAGGTAACTATAGACCAGTGAGCCTGACTTCAGTGCCGGGAAAAATAGTGGAAACTATTCTCAAGATCAAAATCGTAGAGCATATAGAAAGACATGGTTTAATGGAACACAGTCAACATGGATTTACCCAAGGGAAGTCTTGCCTAACAAATCTGCTTCATTTTTTTGAAGGGGTTAATAAACATGTGGATAAAGGTGAACCGGTAGATGTAGTGTATTTGGATTTTCAGAAGGCGTTTTACAAAGTCCCTCATGAGAGGCTTCAAAGAAAACTAAAAAGTCATGGGATAGGAGGCGATGTCCTTTCGTGGATTACAAACTGGTTAAAAGACAGGAAACAGAGAGTAGGATTAAATGGTCAATTTTCTCAGTGGAAAAGGGTAAACAGTGAAGTGCCTCAGGGATCTGTACTTGGACCGGTGCTTTTCAATATATATATAAATGATCTGGAAAGGAATACGATGAGTGAGGTTATCAAATTTGTGGATGATACAAAATTATTCAGAGTAGTTAAATCACAAGCGGATTGTGATACATTACAGGAGGACCTTGCAAGACTGGAAGATTGGGCATCCGAATGGCAGATGAAATTTAATGTGCAAGGTGTTGCATATAGGTGTTGCATATAGGGAAAAATAACCCTTGCTTTAGTTACACGATGTTAGGTTCCATATTAGGAACTACCACCCAGGAAAAAGTTCTAGGCATCATAGTGGATAATACTTTAAAATCGTCGGCTCAGTGTGCTACAACAGTCAAAAAAGCAAACAGAATGTTAGGAATTATTAGGAAGGGAATGGTTAATAAAACGGAAAATGTCATAATGCCTCTATATCGCTCCATGGTGAGATCGCACCTGGAATACTGTGTTGCGATCCTGCCCGCAAGGAGCGCGGGCAGGCTCTTACCTTCTCGCAGCCAGTCGGGCTGCTAACGATGCTGCTTCTCTTTCCCTGAATCAGCTGGGGCCGTCCCCGCAGCTGTTGCCATGTGGCCGGCTCCTCTGCTCCTGTTTCGGCCTTCCCCCGACGTGCTGCTGCAATCCCGGGACCTTCAGCCAGCAGGGAGGCCGTCCCTACCAGTGCCTGTTTCAGCCCGGGTCCTCACCTGGCAGGGAGCCGTCCCTGCCGGTGCCTGCAGCCTCTCACAGCTCCCTGCAGCCAGCACTTCTCTCTTCAGCCTTGCAGTGTGGAGCAGTGCCTGCAGCCTGCTACAGCCCCCTGCTTCCCCTGCAGCCAGCCTTACCTCTCTCTGCTTCTTCCTGCTTCAGTCCTTGCGGCTGGGAGCTGCTCCAGCGACCTGCCTTCACCCAGCTCCAGTCCAGGGCTGCTCCGCGGCTTCCTTGGGCCTTCCACGTGTCTGAGGATGCCACCAGCTTCCAGCTCTTCTCTTCAGCTTCCTAGGGCGCGGGCGCGCGCCTCTCTGCTCCTCTTAAAGGGCCAGCCAGGTGTGGCCCCCTGCTGACCCCTCCCTGGGCATTGTCCACCTCAGCTCTACTAAAAGGGCTCAGCGTTCAGTCTGTCTTTGCCTTCGCAAGGAGTTGATCACTCCTGAGATCCTTCGCTCCAGGAAGTCGTCCGTGTTCCAGCACTTCTGCAAGGTCCTGTGTTTCTTGTTTCCTGTCGGAGCTCCTTTTCCAGTCCTGATGTCTGCCTTCTGTTCCAGTCCTGATGTTACCTGCTGTTCCAGATGTCCTTGTTCCAGCCCTGAGGTCTGTCTTAGTCCTTGTTCCTGACCCTGATGCTTAACCTTGCCTTGAGCTGCCAGGAGTGCAGCAAACCTTGCCTTGAGCTGCCAGGAGTGCAGCAAACCCTGCCTTGAGCTGCCAGGAGTGCAGCAACCTTCTTCTTCCCTGTGCTCTCCCGCTCTCAGCGTAGTCCGCGACCAGCCTTCCAGGGCTGTGTAGGGCGCGCTTGGGACAGGGTGGTCCGCGACTCAGTCCCGCGGGTGGTCTGAGTAGGGCACCCTGAGGGACAGTGCCCATGTCTTCCTTCAGCCCTCGTTCCTGAATCCACCTCTGTGCATCCAGTACCTCGTCCTGAGTCCACGTCTGCGCCTGTGTCCACGTCTATGCATCCTGCGCCTCGTTCCTGAGTCCACGTCTATGCCTGAGTCTACGTCGTTCCTGACTCTCGTCTGAATCCATGTTCCAGTCTTCACTGCCCTGGCCTCCATCTGGCCTGCCGCTTGGTGCCGTACCCTGCGGCAGGTCCGAAAGGGCTGGGAACGGTCGGAGGACTGTTCACAAGACCAACATTGCGTTGTTGGGTCTTCCGAATGGTGCAGGTCCGGAGGAGGGCCTGTCTTCCAGTCATCACTCCAGCCTTGCTCCTGTCCAGCCCATGCTCGGGCATGCCACGCCTCCTGCGGCACCTCTTCAGAGTTCCTCTGGGGTCGAGCCGTGGCCCAAGGACACACATCTCCGAGGAGTGGGATCGCTCTCCTAGCGCTCCACAACAGATTGCGAAGGCCATGTGTCCGGCGTTCATGTCCTTGTGATGGGCCTGTGCCAAGTTCCGGAGTTTCTTTGCCAAAGGAATTTTTTTTTTTTAAAAGGAAAAAAACTTCAGTCCCAGTTTTTTCGCTGTGTTTACCGACCTGCTGGAGGCGCCAGCTTATTTGAACTTTTGGTTTCCCACACCGCTAGAGGCCTAGCACCTGTTTTCACCAAGTGCCTTCTTGAGACTTTTGCTTAGCCTGGGTACACTTGCTGTACGACCTGCAGGAGGCGCCTGCACCCAGATTCACCACCATCTTCCACGCTGCAGCATCTGGTTCCTGTGCTGCACGACTATCTTGTCCAGAATTTTTATTTTTCCCTCCGAGAATGCTTGTTCACCAACAAGAGGTGCCTGCTCAGAAGAGCTTACTCTGCTGAAATTCCTGCGCATCTCACTCACTGAGTTTACCATCTTACAAGTGATGCCTACTACATGCCAGCTTGTGGTACACCTCTCCAGACGACCTGCAGGAGGCGCCTGCACCCCATCTGTGGTCATCTGTCCAATGGGGCCTGGAATGTCTGTCATCTCTTCCAGCTGAACCAGCAGATGTCTTCGCTCTTCCCGCTCAGCCTCTACAGTACTTCGGTTACCACATGCTTGTCTCGCTCACTACCCCGAGCGCGAGTCCAGCAGCCTCTTCGGGAATCCGCTGCAAGCTTCACCATCCAAGCAAAGGTACTGGTCCAAGTGTGCCTTTCCAAGTAACCTACTACCAGCTTGCTCTCAAGCCATCCTGAAGATGTCCATCTCTACCATCAGCCTAGGACCACTCGAGTGTGAGTATCAGTTAACCAAGCAACACCAAGATTCTGCTCAGTTTTAGGGCTCGCTCCTAGATGGGAGTTACTGAATGTTTGTGCCTTTGATCCTCTGCACTGCTCTAACCCTGATTCTCACCTCCAGTTACTTGAGCGGCCAATTCTACCCACCTGAGCATCAGCAGTATGTCTTCACTAAGGATTCCTATTACCAACCGAAGAACTCCAGCTTACGTGCTTTGCCAAGCATATTTCCATCTGTGACCACCAGCAGTGACTAGCAGTCCACCTGCCCTCTTGCATCTACACCTCAAAGGAAGTCACGCTTGCTTGTACTGCATATCTTCTAGACAGAGACTGCTATACCATTTGGTCACCAATATTTCCAAGCCTGACCCTTGAACTACTGGTGGGTACCTAACCCGGAGTGCCTCAACATACTTCAAAGCCGACTTGTACCAACTGAGGGATGTCCTCCATCCTCTAGTGAGACCAAGATCATTTCTCGCCACATCTTGTATTGCTAACTTGACGCCTTGCTCCAGCTCTTCCACCTTGTGTCACTGGAGTCCCAAGTCTCTGGAACCATTAATCAGCATCTAATCTCCACCTTGTTACTCCACCCTGCACTACTGCTTCAGTCTCAAGTTTTAGGACCTCCATTTAAGCCAAGTCTTGGATGGAGCCTTGCCTCTGCCATGATCCTAGAACCTAGATGTCATCTTGTGGTTCTGTACCCTACACTCTGCCTGACCAGCGCCTTCAACATTCCATGTTCTATGTTTGTCTTGCCTGGACCTTGACCACTTCTGCCTTGTCTTCTGCTTCAGTATTCTTCTCGCTACAGTTACTCGCCAAGAAGTACCAGCTCGTACTTGGATCCTCGCTTGCTCTCGACGGTATGGACTACCGCCTTCTTCTCAAGCTGTTGACAAGAAGCTTGAGGGGGGGCTTTGAGGAGGGGGTACTGTTGCGATCCTGCCTGCGAGGAGCGCGGGCAGGCTCTTACCTTCTCACAGCCAGTCGGGCTGCTAACGCTGCTGCTTCTCTTTCCCTGAATCAGCTGGGGCCGTCCCCGCAGCTGTTGCCATGCGGCCAGCTCCTCTGCTCCTGTTTCTGCCTTCCCCCGACGTGCTGCTGTGATCCCGGGACCTTCAGCCAGCAGGGAGGCCGTCCCTACCAGTGCCTGCTTCAGCCCGGGTCCTCACCCGGCAGGGAGCCGTCCCTGCCGTTGCCTGCAGCCTCTCAAAGCTCCCTGCAGCCAGCACTTCTCTCTTCAGCCTTGCAGCGTGGAGCAGTGCCTGCAGCCTGCTACAGCCCCCTGCTTCCCCTGCAGCCAGTCTTACCTCTCTCTGCTTCTTCCTGCTTCAGTCCTTGCCGCTGGGAGCTGCTCCAGCGACCTGCCTTCACCCAGCTCCAGTCCAGGGCTGCTCCGCGGCTTCCTTGGGCCTTCCACGTGGCTGAGGACGCCACCAGCTTCCAGCTCTTCTCCCCAGCTTCCTAGGGCGCGGGCGCGCGCTTCTCTGCCCCTCTTCAAGGGCCAGCCAGGTGTGGCCCCCTGCTGACCCCTCCCTGGGCGTTGTCCACCTCAGCTCTACTAAAAGGGCTCAGCATTCAGTCTGTCTTTGCCTTCGCAAGGAGTTGGTCACTCCTGAGATCCTTCGCTCCAGGAAGTCGTCCGTGTTCCAGCACTTCTGCAAGGTCCTGTGTTTCTTGTTTCCTGTCGTAGCTCCTCGTCCAGTCCTGATGTCTGCCTTCTGTTCCAGTCCTGATGTTACCTGCTGTTCCAGATGTCCTTGTTCCAGCCCTGAGGTCTGTCTTAGTCCTTGTTCCTGACCCTGATGCTTTAACCTTGCCTTGAGCTGCCAGGAGTGCAGCAAACCTTGCCTTGAGCTGCCAGGAGTGCAGCAAACCCTGCCTTGAGCTGCCAGGAGTGCAGCAACCTTCTTCTTCCCTGTGCTCTCCCATTCTCAGCGTGGTCCGCGACCAGCCTTCCAGGGCTGTGTAGGGCGCGCTTGGGACAGGGTGGTCCGCGACTCAGTCCCGCGGGTGGTCTGAGTAGGGCGCCCTGAGGGACAGTGCCCATGTCTTCCTTCAGCCCTCGTTCCTGAGTCCACCTCTGTGCATCCAGTACCTCGTCCTGAGTCCATGTCTGCTCCTGAGTCCACCTCTGTGCATCCAGTACCTCGTCCTGAGTCCACGTCCGCGCCTGTGTCCATGTCTATGCATCCTGCACCTCGTTCCTGAGTCCACGTCTATGCCTGAGTCTACGTCGTTCCTGACTCTCGTCTGAATCCATGTTCCAGTCTTCACTGCCCTGGCCTCCATCTGGCCTGCCGCTTCGTGCCATACCCTGCGGCAGGTCCGAAAGGGCTGGGAACAATCGGAGGACTGTTCACAAGACCAACATTGCGTTGTTGGGTCTTCCGAAGCGTGCAGGTCCGGAGGAGGGCCTGTCTTCCAGTCATCACTCCAGCCTTGCTCCCGCCAGCCCATGCTCGGGCATGCCACGCCTCCCGCGGCACCTCTTCAGAGTTCCTCTGGGGTCGAGCCGTGGCCCAAGGACACACATCTCCCAGGAGTGGGATCGCTCCCCTAGCGCTCCACAACATACTGTGTACAATTCTGGTCGCCGCATCTCAAAAAAAGATATAGTTGCGATGGAGAAGGTACAGATATGGGCAACCAAAATGATAAAAGGGATGGAACAGCTCCCCTATGAGGAAAGGCTGAAGAGGTTAGGGCTGTTCAGCTTGGAGAAGAGACGGATTAGGGGGGATATGATAGAGGTCTTCAAGATCATGAGAGGTCTTGAACAGGTAGATGTGAATTGGTTATTTACACGTTTGAATAATAGAAGGACTAGGGTGCATTCCTTGAAGTTAGCAAGTAGCACATTTAAGACTAATCGGAGAACATTATTTTTCACTCAACGCACAATAAAGCTCTGGAATTTGTTGCCAGAGGATGTGGTTAGTGCAGTTAGTGTAGCTGGGTTCAAAAAAGGTTTGGATAAGTTCTTGGAGAAGCCAATTAACGGCTATTAATCAAATTTACTTAGGGAATAGCCACTGCTATTAATTGCATTAATGGCATGGGATCTTCTTAGTGTTTGGGTAATTTCCAGGTTCTTGTGGCCTGGTTTGGCCTCTTTTGGAAACAGGATGCTGGGCTTGATGGACCCTTGGACTGACCCAGCATGGCAATTTCTTATGTTCGTATGTTCTCTGGTGGAAGGGAGGCCCCACAGAATACCCAGAACAGATAGTTTGGTAAATGGACAGAATAGAAATTTCTATAAATAAATAAATAATGCCACATAAGGTTTTTACCTCACTGAGAGGGAACATTTTTTCATTTGGAAGAGTAAATTGCCCCATATTAAAGTTAGTTTGCAACAACCATTAGATTGTGGTGGTTAGGATGTCCCTGATTTATATCTCTATTATTTGTCTGTCAGAATGTTGGGGGTTAGAGATAGGTTGGAACAGATTCTTCTTTGTGTCCTTGGAGGGGATTGGAAGAGATGCAGTCCTATATAGCTTGGCTGCCTTGCTTTGTTCTTCTACCAAAAAATCCATAGTTACTAGGATTGATAGAACCAGTCTTATGGTGTCACATGCCTCAAAGATTTGGTATTTATTTATTTATGAACTTTTCTGAAACACATCATGCCGGTTTACAATGAACAGAAAGGAGGAACATTACAATAAACAGGGGAGGGGGAGATGGGGAAGGCAAGAAATGGAAGAGGGATGGGAGAAGAGGGTGGAGACATAGAAACATAGAAATGACGGCAGAAGAAGACTAAACGGCCCATCAAGTCTGCCCAGCAAGCTACGCACTTTATCCATTTTTTTCCCCTTTTTCTCTCTCCCACCTGTTACTATTGGCTTCCAGTACCCTCCAGCCCTAATTCCCCTCCACACAATTTAGAGAGCAGCTCTGTATCTGCATCCAAGTGACATCCAGCTCAATTAGGGGTAGCAACCGCTGTAACAAGCAGGCCACCCCCTTGCCCCATACTCTTACCCACCCCTGTGTTTATTTTTTTGTTTTGTTTTATTTTATTATTTTTTTTTTTTGGAAATAGCAGCCCTCCATCCTTCCGCTCCGTGAAGGTGGAACACCAACTACTGGCCACTGGCATCCCACTCCGTGAATGCCTCTGTGGCTACTGCCGCTCCGTGCAATGTTTGAATGCCTCTGTGGCTACTGCCGCTCCGTGCAGTGTTTGAATGCCACCACTTTATTCACGCCCTCTAGACTTGATGGATCCACAGTGTTTATCCCACGCCCCTTTGAAGTCGTTCACAGTTTTAGACTTCACCACTTCCTCCGGAAGGGCATTCCAGGCATCCACCACCCTTTCCGTGAAGAAATACTTCCTGACATTGGTTCTTAGTCTTCCTCCCTGGAGCCTCAGCTCGTGACCTCTGGTTCTGCTGATTTTTTTCTGACGGAAAAGGTTTGTCGTTGTCTTTGGATCATTAAAGTTTTTCAAGTATCTGAAAGTCTGAATCATATCACCCCTGCTCCTCCTTTCCTCCAGGGAGTACATATTTAGATTCTTCAATCTCTCCTCGTATGTCATCCTATGAAGACCCTCCACCTTCCTGGTCGCCCTTCTCTGTACCGCTTCCATCTTGTCCTTGTCTCTTTGTAGATACTGTCTCCAGAACTGAACACAGTACTCCAGGTGTGGCCTCACCAAGGATCTGTACAAGGGGATAATCACTTCCCTTTTCTTACTCGATATTCCTCTCTCTATGCATCCCAGCATTCTTCTGGCTTTTGCTATCGCCTTGTCGCATTGTTTTGCAGACTTCATATCATTAGACACTATCACCCCGAGGTCTCTCTCCTGCTCCATGCACATCAGCCTTTCCCCCCCCCCCCCCATCGAATATAGTTCATTCGGATTTCCACTCCCCATATGCATGACTTTGCACTTCTTGGCATTGAATCTCAGCTGCCATATCTTCGACCACTCTTCCAGTTTCCTTAAATCCCGTCTCATTCTCTCCACTCCTTCCGGCATGTCCACTCTGTTGCAGATCTTAGTGTCATCGGCAAAAAGACAAACCTTACCTTCTATCCCGTCCGCAATGTCGCTCACAAAGATATTGAACAGGACCGGTCCCAACACCGATCCTTGCGGTACACCACTTAAAACCTCTCTCTCTTCAGAGAAAGTTCCATTTACCATCATGCATTGTTTTCTGTCCGTCAACCAGTTTTCAATCCAGGTCACCACCTCAGCACTCACTCCTAAGCTTCTCGTTTTATTCACCAGTCTCCTGTGCGGAACCGTATCAAAAGCTTTGCTGAAATCCAAGTAGATGACATCGAGCGGTCTTCCTCGATCCAATTCCTTGGTTACCCAGTCAAAAAAGTCAATCAGATTTGTCTGACAGGATCTTCCTCTGGTGAATCCATGCTGCCTCTGGTCCATCAATTCTCCGGACTGTAGATAGTTCACTATTCTCTCTTTCAACAGTGACTCCATTACTTTTCCCACCACCGAAGTGAGGCTAACCGGTCTGTAGTTACCAGCCTCCTCTCTGTTCCCACTCTTGTGGAGAGGGACCACCACCACTCTTCTCCAATCACTCGGTACCACTCCCGTTTCTAGGGATCTATTGAACAGGTCGCAAAGCGGTCCCACCAGCACATCTCTGAGCTCCCTCAGTATCCTTGGATGAATCCCATCAGGCCCCATGGCTTTGTCCACTTTCAGATTCTTTAGCTCTTCCCATACATTATCTACTGTAAATGGATTTTCATCTGTGCCACTTCCCTCCAGTTTCTTGTTGTGTAGAGATGGTCCTTCTCCAGGGTCTTCTTTAGTGAACACAGAGCTGAAGTATTCGTTTAATATTTCTGCCATTTCTTCGTCTCTCTCCACACATTGATCATTTCCACCTTTCAATTTCACTATACCACTTTGGACTTTTCTCTTTTCGCTGATGTATCTGAAAAATGTTTTCAGACAGGGAGGAGATGGAAAAGGAAGTAAAGACTGAATACATAGGAACTGCATACAACAATTGAACTATATACAATGGAAATATTTACATCTATATACATCTTATGTAGCCCATTAACGGCTATTAATCAAATTTACTATATATGACTATAAATATCTTATCATTCAAGGTTGTTATCATCAGTATAAATATTTAGGGGGTGACAGGTGGGGGGAGGTAGGGCAAGGGAGGAACTGGAGATGAGAGGAAGGGGCATAAAGGAAGGAGATAGGAAGCCACGCAAGAGTGATCTGATTAAGGGAGACAGTCTATGTTTGGTTCGCATCAGGGTAGGCCTGCTTGAAGAGCCATGTCTTGACTCCTTTCTTAAATTTGTGTAGGGATGGCTCTAGACGGAGGAAGGTGGGGAGGGAATTTCAGAGGGTGGGACCAGCGATAGAGAAAGCCCTTTCCCTGGTAAGGGATAGATGCGCAGATTTGATGGGTGGAGTGTGGAGAGTGCCTGCATGGGCGGTTCTTGTGGGGCGGTCGGTGGATCGGTAATGAGGCATTTCATCTAGCCAGGTAGGATCGGTTAGGAGTTGGAGTGTATTTCTCCTATTTCTCTTTTCTCCTTTTATCACATTTTCTGTAGATTCTTAGTTATGGCTTAGTAAGGAGCCTAGATTTTTTGGTCAGATCTGCAGGGGTGGCACACTTAAATATTTTACGATCTTAGTGGAGGAATGTTGTATATCACCTCATACTCTTTTTTTATATTTACAACTTTGTAGCAATGTTATTAAATGTCATGGAAATACAGAAATTCTTACAAAAAAGTCTCCAGGCAAATTTAGATCATAAATGTATTATTATCTTAGTGATGAAACTAGGAATAATGTAACTAATAATGCTTTAATTGGTAAATTGAATGAAGTTCTTTCTTTGGACTTGGGTGAAGATGACTGGCATGCTATTTGGTATTCTCTTCAGAAACTATCCATCTGTAATAAAATATGAGCATTGCTATATAAATTACTACATTGTTCCTACACATACTCTGAATTTATTAAATTTAATCAAGTTAGCCCGTTATATTGGCGTGGATGTGGGAGGGTTACTTCATATCTTCATATGTGGTGGGAATGTGATATAGTAATTAATTTTGGAATGAAGTGTATAAGGAAATTCATAACTGGTTTAACTCTGCAAGCAAATGCTACTTTGTGTTGATTGGGTAGATGGGATTGTGTTACCCCCATCCCCCCTGCTAAAGTGAAGAAGCTTGTTCCTCATTTGCTACACACTGCTAGGCTAACAATTGCATTTTACTGGAAATCGACATTCCAAATGGATTATTACTGGAAATCTGTGGTGGCTGAAATTGCTGGCATGGAAAGACTCACCTTCTTGCAGCGAGGACACTCTGTAAAATATGAAGAGTTTTGAGGATGCTATTGAACATGGTATCATCTTCACTATGTATCTTAATTTTTTCCTTGTTTGATGGATAGACTGCCTCTGCCTGACCTTTATGGTTTTTATGATGTATTCTTTTGCTGCCTCTGTTTTGTTGTATTCTTCTTTTGTTTGATAATGTGTCTATTTGTAATAGGTAAAGTAATGCCCATGTAATTAAACATATAACAATCCAATATTCAAATTAATTAATGCACACATCTTTGGTTTTCAAAACTGGGTTGTTTTGCACAGGTTTGAAATTACAAATGCATCTTTTCAGTTAGGGATACGTGTTCAGTAAATCACTTTCATTTGAAACTGATCTCAGAGAAAAAAAAAATCAAATGTTATGTTTAATGTTCACAGGAGCCTCTGAGAAAGCAGCTGGAAGAACTTCTGACATTTAAGTCTAATGAAGAGAAGGCAGCTGAATTATTAAAGGTGGGTAACTATGTTTTCCTCTAAGCTGGTCTCTGCGCCTCTCACTACCTCAGTCCCCTGAATCAGATCAATATTAGAATAATAGGATTCATTCTGCCTTGTTACAGAGGGCCTGGAAAGTATTTCTTGGTTTCTTATTGGCTGAGAACAGGCACATTGTAAATCAATACTTTTCTTCTCAGTCCGTCAGAGGCAAGGGAGATGTTGTCCTGATGCATTTCAACCAATTGAAGGAACAATTTTCAACCTGTCTGCTTTCAAAGGGACAGCGTGCACGTACTTATCCTTTTGAAATTGCCACAGGTACAAAATAACTGCTGAGCATACCTGGGAATTTTGATATCCAGTCACTCTGAGATTGTTGCAGGATGGAAGGGTAGCAAGTGGGGGGTGTGGCTGGTAGCAGCATGTGCACAAACCTTCTCTCTCACACACTAACACACTCACATATTCATTCATACTCTCATACACATGCTCACTGTCACTCCTTATTCACCCACAAACATACATACACACACTTAGTCCTTTCCCTCTTCCACACACACATGCATTTTCATACACATGCACACTCACTCACTGCTCTCCCTATTCCACACAGACATATGCACACTCACTCACTCATAGTAACACAGTAAAATAGTATTGTCAGCAGAAAAAGACCAAATGGTCCAACTTGTTTAACCAGAAAGTTTCTTATGGTAGTAACTGCCATTCTGTGCAGGTTACCCCCCATGTGTCTGTTAAGGGTAATAACTGCCTCTCCATGCAGTTTACCCCCATGCCTTTTGATAAGGGCAGTAATACTTACAATCAAAACCAAGAAACTATCAAACCCATAACAAAATTATTGCTATCAAAATGTTTATGTGGTGAGCAGCCTTCCTGATAATTCAGACAATGCTGCTTGAACGTGCTTTGCTTTTGGACTTGGCTGTAGAAGTAGTGCACTTTTTCCCTAGTGTCTGCGTATCAGTACCTCAGACCGAAAAAGTTAGATCCTAGTGTTGGCAGTCATCTGAATCCAATTTCCCTTTTCCTTCCTCCACCTTCCACTGCTGTTGAGTCACAAGCATCAAGGATGTTAAGGTTACTAACTGCCGCTCTGTGTTGCGCTGGTAGTGGACCCTTGGGCCAAGGTGGGGTTGACACTACCCGTCCCCACCGTCGGGAGGTGGAGCATATTAGGAGGTGGAGGCCGACTGGAGCTTTGTCAATACCAGCTCACGATCCCCACAGATTGAGCCCTTGGGTCCCGGGGCCGGCTGGTCTTAGGTAGGCCTCCATGAGATGACTCCCAGTAGGTGGTGTAGCAGGTAGCCAGGGATCAGCAGAGGTATCGGAGGGACCGAGGCAGGTCCGGACAAGGCAGGGATCCAGAGGCCCGGGCGCCAGAGGAGAGCCAGACATGAGAGCAGGTGATGCCCGGACAGCAGAAAGCCGGAGCCTGAGAGGGCCAAGTCCAAGAGATATCGAAGGTGTAGTCGGGAACAGGCTGGAGTCGAGGCAGCGGCAGAGCTAGTCAAGGTGCAGTGGAGCGAGAGCCAAGGACGGGAATCCATCTGGGGCGTAGTTCCAATGAAGCAAGGGTCAAAGCCAGTAATCAGTCCTGAGTGTGGTCCAAACTTAGCAGGGGTCAAAGCCAGTAATCAGTCCAAGCATGGTCCAAACGTAGCAGGGGTCAAAGCCAGTAGTTGGTCCAAGCGTGATCCAAAAGTAGCAGGGGGTCAAAGCCAGTAGTCAGTACAATCAAGGCTAGGGAGGAACCAGGAACGGAATCAGCAACTGGGACCAGGAATGAAGTCAAGAACAGGAACCAGGAACGAGGTCAGGAACTAGGATGAGCAACGAGCAGATGACAAGTGTGGAGACCTGTTGCCAAGGCAAGGAACGAGTGGCGGGCCCTGCCTTAAGTAACAGGGCCTGATGATGTCATCACCCGGGGCTGCGGGTTGGATTCCCGTCACGGGTCCTTTAAAGGTAGAAGAGGCGCGCATGCGTGCGCCTAGGAGGGAGCAGGTCGCTGGACGGTGGCATCTCCCCGTGGCACAAGTGGGGAGACCCGCCTGGAACTGGAAGTGTCCGTGGAAGAGCAGGGAGAGCCTGAGGAGCCGCAGAGAGACCAAGGGAGGCTGAGAAGGCAGCAGGAATGCAGGAGCATAAGCAGCTAGCCACCGCTGCCAGGGAGGACGGGCCAGGAGCCAGGCACCAGAGGTGAGTAGGCCTGGTCATGGGCCTGCCACAACAGGGACACGCAACAGTACCCTCCCTTTATGCCCCCCTCTTGGAGGCCTGGGTTTGCCTGGATGGGCATGATGAAACCAGAGGAGGAGTCCCTTGTCCAGAATGTTATTTGCTGGCTCCCATGAGTTCTCTTCGGGGCCATAGCCCTCCCAGGATAAAAGGTATTCCCAATGGTGGCCTCTTCTGCGGACATCTAAGACATCATGGACTTGATAGACCGTATCAGTCTCGGAAGCAACCTGGGTAAGTTCGGGAGCCTTACGTGATGGCCAGGAGAGTACCAGTGGTTTAAGCAGGGAGACGTGGAAAGCGTTGTGTATTCCCAAGCTTGGTGGCAGACGGAGCTGGTACATGACTGGTCCAATACGTTGGGTGACCAGAAATGGTCCTATAAATCTAGGTGCAAATCTCTGTGAGGGAAGCTTGAGTCGGATGTACTGAGTACTAGGCCAAACCTTTTGGCCTGGCTGGAATTCTAGAGCCGGTCGACGCCAAGTGTCTGTGGATTTCTTGGCTCAAGCCGCGGCCTGGCACAGACGAAGGTTAGTCCTGGTCCAAAGTGTCTGGAGGGCATCTGCTGTGGCCTGGCCTGCAGGTGAAGGCACCAAGAGAGGAATCGGTAGCGGTGTAACCGTCTCTAATCTCAGAAAGGAAGCCCAGACAACTGATCCGTAAAGATAGACTTTTATTGCCAGCAAGATGCAGCTAAGACAAAGGCTTAGTACAACTGCATGCCCCTCCCCTTCAGGAGCAGACTCTTATGCACTTTACAGTTCTTATCTTTTACACATGCGTTCTAAGCATTGCTGAGCAAGCATATTCCGGCTGAAGGGGCTACTGACCCCCTCCCTAGACACCCTGGAACTTTCGTGAAACTTCTCCCATGTTCTGCAGGAGAGGCTGCTGGAACTTGCAGTTCTGGAAAGGAATTTGCGAGTCTGCAGCAATACAGCCCGTCACATAATACATCCATTGTTCTAATCTAGGTTACAGCAGTGAAAGCTTATCAGAGAATAAGAACAGCGAAGCCAAAAAAATGAAAATGTGCAATGTGCTGACAGAGAGTTTCTCAATGTCCTAATTACAGCTGTATTGCAGACTGTAAGTAAACCCGTCATGAAGCAGGGAATTCTGGTACATGAAGTCCTGTTTGGCAGGAGTTTCAGGTTGGCCTTTGTCAAGTTGTAGCCTTCAGACCCCTTCATTCCCCCCTTTGATACTTATCATTCTCTATGAAAAGTATCACACCATCACAACGCAGCTGAGGAGCTAAAAGAAACAGAAACAAGAAAAATTAGCAATTTGAGTTCTCAGAGGGCCCTAATTTCCCAAACAGTCCGATGGTTTCTTCACGGGTTTGAGACTACAGCGGGAGCCGGGGTTGTCTGCCATACACGAGTGAGAATGGAGAGACTCCGGTAGCTGCTGCAATATGAGAATTATGGGAGAATTCTGCCCAGGAAAGTAGTTCCACCAAGTTGTCTTGTTGGTCATTGGAATAGGCATGGAGGAAACTCTTGAATGAGTGGTTCATCCGCTCAGCCTGGCCATTGGCCAGGGATGGTACGCTGTAGTCAAGCTGATGGTGATCCCAAATTTTTTACATAGAGAATGCCAATAGCGGACGACGAACAGAGGGCCCCTGTTAGAGGCAATATTCATGGGCAGGCCGTGCAAGCGAAAGATGTGTAAAAAGAACAGATTTGCTAGCTCCAGGGACGATGGTAAGGCAGGCAAAGGAAAGAAATGAGCCATTTTGGAGGATCAGTCCACGATAACCCAAATGACCATATTCCCCTTAGATGCTGGAAGGTCCACCACAAAGTCTGTGTACAAGAGGGTACAAGGCTCTTCAGGTGCAGGTAGTGGCTGGAGAAGTCCCCAGGGGCAACCTACGGGTGGCTTCTGTTGGGCACAATAGAAGACATGGTGGGCCCTCAATAGTATCGTTAGAGGAGCGATAGAGTTCGGGCACATCCTAGGTGACCAGCCAATTTAGAATCATGCACCCAGCGCAAGACCTTCTCTCGGAGCTGGTGAGGTACCACAGTTTTCCCGGCTGGAACAGTAACGGTGGCAGGCAAATGCTAGCCGGGTCAATGATGTGACACAGCTCATCTTGGGTGTCTTCAGGCTCAAAGGAGTGGGATAAGGCATCCACTCTGAGGTTCTTCTCCACCGGACGATAGCGGAGCTCTAAGTTAAACCGGGAGAAGAAGAGTGCCTAGTGGGCCTGGCGAGCATTGAGACACTGGGCATGTCGAAGATGCTCGAGATTTTTATGATCGGTAAAGATTGTGAATTTAAACTGAGTGCCCTCCAATCAGGGACACCACTCTTCGAGGGCGAGCTTGATAGCGAGCAGTTCTCTATCCTCTATGCCGTAATTTTGTTCGGCGGGGGAGAACGTGCAGGAGTAAAATGAGTATGGATGGAGGACTCCTTGGGTCAAGTGCTGGCTCAGAACCATCCCAGCCTCTATTGCCGAGGCGTCTACTTCCACTATGAAGGGGCAGTTCGGATTCAGGTGGTGCAGGCAAGGGCCTGAAAGGAAGGCGTCTTTTAGGCTCTAGAAGGCAGCAAGGGTTTTCAGGAGACCAATTCTTGGTGTCGCTGCCTTTACAGGTCATGGCTGTGAGGGATGCTGCCAGCAGGGAGTAGTTTGCTATAAAGTGGTGATAATAGTTAGTGAATCCTTGAATCTCTGGAGGACCCAGAGGCCCACAGTCTGGGCCAGTCTTGGATGCCCTGTAGCTTGCTGGGATCCATCGTGAAGCCTTGTTGAGAGATGATATAGCCTAGGAAAGGCAAGCTGGACTTTTCAAAAAGGCATTTATCAAGCTTGGTGAACAAATGGTTCTCCCTTAGGCACTGGAGCACTGTGAGAACATCAGCATGGTATGTTGTCAAGTCTTCGAAAAGATGAGGATGTCATCCACGCGACAACCTTGCTGTATAGGAGGTCATGGAGGATTTCATTTATCATGCGTTGGAATACCACAGGGGCATTACAAAGTCCAAATGGCATTACGAGATATTCGTAGTGTCCATCCCTGGTATTGAATGCTGTTTTCCAGACGTCCTCAGGACATATACGGACCAGGTTATAGGCACCTCGCAGATCCAATTTGGTGAAAATGGTGGTGTCCTGGAGGCGGTCAAACAGCTCCGTGATTAACGATAAAGGGTACCTGTCCTTGCTGGTATGGCATTTAAGCCGTGGTAATCAATAATTGGTCGAAACGACCCATCCTTCTTTGTGACGAAGAAAAAGTCCACGGGCGAAGTAGAGGGATGGATGAAACCTTTAGCCAGGTTCTCTTGTATATATTCTGACATCGCTCGGGTTTCGGGCACAGACAGAGGGTAGGTCCTACCTCTAGGAGGCGTACTGCCGGCAGCAACTCAATGGGACAATCAAACTTGCGCAGAGGCGGAAGTATATCTGCCTTCTGCTTAGAAAATACATCCTCGAAGTCAGCATATGGAGGAGGAAGACTAGAAATAGCCATCACGAGGGGAATCGCGGGAGAAGGTGCCACCTTCTTGAGGCACGTCTGACGACAGGCTGGGCTCCATTCGGTGAGCTGTAAGGTTTCCCAGTCAAACCAGGGGGAGTGGTGCTGAAGCCACAGTAATCCCAAGACCACTGGATGGATGGATTTCTCTAGCATGAAGAGCTTGACCTCTTCTTCGTGTAGAGCTCCAGTGAGGAGACGGATGGGTTCCATCACTCGGGAGATCCTTCCAGGCAGCAGGTCACCGTGAATGGAGACAATGAGTAGTGGTGTCTCAATAGTGCGAGTGCAAATGCCTAGGAGGTGCACCACGTCCTTGATGATGAATTTCCCACCTGCTCCTGAGTCATCAGAGCCAGGGCTGGGAAGGAGCGAGAGTCCCAGGTCAGGGTGACTGGCAGTGTCAGTTGAGGGGCCGGGGTAATAGTGCCCGAGTTCAGACCCCAACTAAACTTTGGCCTGGGAGTTTCTCGGATGGACTGGACAAGACAGGAGGTGGTGGCCCGAAGCCCCGCAGTACAGGCACAGACCCGATTGCCTCTGTCCGAGGCATTCCTCCAGGGACAGACGCCCTTGGCCCAGCTGCATGGGTTCTTCTGCTTTGGTAGGTGACAGGGTTCTGCTGGGAGTGGACCCTGCTGCAGATGGAGAGTGGGAATGTTCCGCAGTGGGGTGTCGGAGCGACCAAACTTCTCGGTGACGCTCCTGGAGGCAGTGGTTGATGTGGCCTGCAAGGTTGATAAGGTCCTCAAGGGAAGGTGGTAGCTCGTGGGCTGCGAGTTCGTCCTTGAGTTGATATGACAGATCATCCAGATAAATGGCTCAGAGGCAATCCTCTTGCCAAGGCAATTCTGTGGCAAGAGTTCGGAACTCGATTATATATTTGTTGAGGACTCGTTGGCCTTGCCGTAAATGTATGAGACTGGAATTAGCTACAGCCTGCCTGCCCGGGTCGTCGAAGGTCCAATGAAAGACAGTCGCAAAGCATGACAGTTCTTGGAGGAGAGAGTCCGAACACTCCCACAAGGGAGATGCCTATGCCAGCACCTTGCCTTCTAGACGTGAAAGAATGAAGGTATCCTTCGTCAACTCATCCTGGAAGATGGAAGGTTGCAGAGAGAACTGCATATAGCACTGGTTGATAAACCCTCTGCAGAGCCTGGGGTCCCCATTGAAATGGGGTGGAGCAGGTAGGGCTAGCAGAGCCCTGGAGGGTGAGGATGAAGGCTGAGGGCTGGACAGAGCAGACGTCTGTGCTGTAGGACCAGCATGGGTATCTAGATGGACATGGAGGCGCTCAACGGAAGAGGCCAGCGCCTCTAGGAACCGCTGCTGTTCCTGGATCATCAGAGCCAGGCCCGGAATTGCCTGGAGGGTAGATGGCTCCGCAGAGTCCATAGCCTTGGCAACCTGTTGCACTGGTAGTGGACCCTTGGGCCGAGGTGGGGTTGATGCTACCCATTGGGCAAGCCCCATGGGTCCCAACCCTCTTGAGGCAGAGCAGACTAGGAGGCAGAGGCTGACTGGAGCTTCGCCAATACCAGCCCACATTCCCCACAGTTTGAGCCCTTGGGTGCCGGGGCCAGCTGGTCCATGAGACTACTCCCAGTAGGTGGTGCAGCAGGTAGCCAGGGACCAGCAGAGGTATCTGAGGGACTGAGGCAGGTCTGAACGAGGTAGGGGTCCAGAGGCCCGGGCTCCAGAGGAGAGGCAAACACAAGAGCAGGTATCGCCCAGACAGCAGAAGGCCGGAGCCTGAGAGGGCCAAGTCCAAGAGATACCAAAGGCATAGTCGGGAATTGGCTGGAGTCGAGGCAGGCAGCAGAGCTAGTCAAAGTGCAGTGGAGCGAGAGCCAAGGACGGGAATCCATCCAGTGCGTAGTTCCAACGAAGCAAGGGTCAAAGCCAGTAATCAGGTCAAATCAGTAATCAGGTAGCCAGGGACCAGCAGAGGTATCTGAGGGACTGAGGCGGTCCGAATGAGGCAGGGGTCCAGAGGTCCGGATGCCAGAGGAGAGCCAGACATGAGAGCAGATTGACAATGCCACAAATATTTTAGATTGGTACTAGAGAAGATGTTACGGGTCATTTGGAATCTAAAAAAGCCGTAAGTTGTTCTGGATAAAAAAGAACAAAGCAGTCATTATTATAGTTAATAAAGCATTTACAAGGATACCTTAATGAAAAAGTACAGCCTACAGAAATAGCTTCTTTCTAAATGAGAGAAAAACACTTCTTCTTTCTTGGGTTACTTGAGAGAGGTCAGGAAACACCCGCACGTGTAAACCATAAAATAAA
The DNA here is from genome assembly GCF_901001135.1 of Rhinatrema bivittatum. Taxonomy (NCBI): domain Eukaryota; kingdom Metazoa; phylum Chordata; class Amphibia; order Gymnophiona; family Rhinatrematidae; genus Rhinatrema; species Rhinatrema bivittatum. Next base: position 339,000,856 of record NC_042616.1, on the reverse strand, counting down.
GACGAAAATTCCTAATGAAACTATGCATAACCTTACTCAGATCCTGCATAGCAAAAAGAGTAACTACTAATGTGGCACAGTCAGGAATTTTAGAAGAATTTTCAAGATATTCAGTCAAGTTAGGAAAACCAGGAGACTGATTATTAGAATTTGAAGAAGAAAGAAAAGGAAGAAAAGACCTTTTATTAATTGAAGGAATACTATCAGTTGATGTTAACAAGGTAAATGTAACGCCTGTTGGTGGCGTTGAAATTGAATTGCCTATTAGCCATCCCCCTGATCCCATCTCATCACTGCTAGAATCAGTGTCTGTGTTTCTCAATTCCTCCGGTCTCGGAGTCCACGCAGTGGGGGACAGTGGGGGAGGGTCATCCTGGGAGACCTTTTCTACAGGGTTTGCAGTGGGGGTTGGGCTCCTTCCGGTAGACCCAGCCGCTGAGCCTGACCTGCATGCAGACCTTTTAGGTTTGGTCCTCTTGTCTGAGGGCCCTTCCCCACCCAGTGCACAGTCCGTGCACAGTGACATGGGGTCTAAATAAAATGACCATACCCCACAAGCCTTACAGGGTTCCACCAAAGGAGTTTCTGCCATGTTCCTCCTGCAAAAAAGGGCATATTACTAGCCCCCTGGAAGAAAACAGGTGCTGCCACCCAGCCCTGGTGATGCGCACCAAAAAAGCTGTGAAAATCGGCCCCAGGAATGCTGGGGAGCCACGTGGGAGGTCGAAAAAGAAAAACCAAAATGGCCACCGTGGTAAAAATAGCTCCGGAGCCGGTGTTAAAAATGAGGCAGGGATCCTAAAAACGTCCTTCGAGGTTCTTACGAGGGCTGAAACACTCTCCCCTCCTCTTTAGGGGTCTGCCTGGCTCTGCACCACTGGGCAGACTGATTTACCCCGGGAGCCGCGGTGAACAGGGAAATTGGAGCTGGTTTTTTTTTACACAAAAACTTAAACTTCTAGTAACAGAAAAAAATTAAAGCCTAAGCTAAGAATAATAGAAAAAAATCCCCAAAGGGGCTACTTCCTTGTACTGCACACACTGAGGGTCGCTGAGGGAGCCAGTCCCCTGGCTATCAGGGAACCCGGAACCACACGGGCTAGCACCGCCAGGGGTAACCAACCCCCTGTTCGCCTGGCTCTACCTGAGGGCTGGCCCAGACACTGAACCTAGCACCTCAGGGAGCAAGAAAAATCTGTCTTACACAGAGCTGCAGGTATACACGACCACCATCTGCAGGAGTCAGAGAAATACTGATGAGCTGTAGGTGGCACACTTGGGATACCAGTGCCTCGAAGCTTTGCTCTCTGACTCCATCTGCTGGTGGGAATGTATAACCCACTGGTCTGGACTGATCTGAGTATGTACAGGAATACCACATGCTTTCTGTTTCAAAAAATCTTTAGAGTGACTGCCAGGTAGAAAATCCTAATTCCCTTGGAGGGGCAACAACTCTAAATAGTGAGACAACTGCTGGTATAAGGTAGTCAACTGCTTCTAAGCCCACCTAATGGGGGCAATTAGAACAAAGCATGCTATCCCTCTAGGTAGTTTAGTGGACGGAGCATTCAATACATATTTTAAATCTAATGGGGCCACTCAAAACTCTCTGCCTCTAAATTTATGCAATCACATTAGGGGTAGAGCCAATCTAGTAAAATACATAGAAGACTGGCAAAATCATGTTCTGCTAAATCTGGTAGAGCTAAGCCTCCTTGCCCCCAATCCTGTTTCAGACACTCAAGGGGAATACAGGGCTTCTTTCCTTGCCAAATAAATTCTCTAATCAAAGAATCCAGCATTGCATGGTCTCTCTTCAGCAAATTGAGGGGTAATTGCTGAAGCACATAGAGCCAATGGGAAAAAACCAGCTTTTTGTATAGATTTATTCTACCCACCAATGAAAGTGGCAAGGCCCGCCACGAATAGAATCTCTCCCTTAGTATAGTCTACAAGGTGATCCAAATTAAGGTGGTAAAGTTCAGCTGGATTAGTGTATATGTATATCCCTAGATATTTAAAAACCCCACCTGCCCATTTAAGTGGAAAATCCTGTCCCCAACATGTCTGCAAAGAAAAAGGAAATGCCAAAACTTCAGATTTTTCCATATTCAACTTTAGGCCTGAAAAGTGCCCAAAAGCGGAAAAGTGCTCCAGCAAACATTGCAAGGATGGTAATGGATTAGTGAGGAACACCAAAATGTCATCTGCAAAAGCTGTATATTTGAAGTGATATGACCCTAGTTGTATACTCTGTATATGTACTTTCTCTTTAAAAGAACATAGAAAGAGTTCTAAGAACAACAAAAACAACAAGGAAGATAGAAGGCAACCTTGCCTAGTACCTCTTCTAATGCTGAAAGTGTCCAACCTGGATTGATTAGTAATGACATAGGCTTTGGGATTAGAGTAGAGCAAATTAATCACCTCCCTAAATTGTCCAACCATCCCTAATTTAACCATAACTGGCAATAAGTAATCCCACTCAACCCAATCAAAAGCTTTTTCAGCATCAAAACTAATCACAAGGAAGGGTTCTTTAAGTCTTCTACAACGAGTGAGTGCCATCATCACCAATTGGACTTTAGTAAAGGCATGCCTCCCCCATACAAAACCCACCTGACCATGTCAAAATATCTTAGGCAGAAGCAGTGCCAACCAGTCTGCTCAAATCTTGGCTAACAACGTTTGATCAAAATTTTGGAAAGATATGGGCCAGTATGATGCTGGTGAGGTATCATCTTTACCTTTCGTAGGAATTACAACAATCTGTGCCAAGTTCTCCCCCAATGGGTATAACCCCCTGCTTACCAAGGCAGGAAAAACTTTAACAAGTATTGGAGGAAGCACATCCCATAGAATCTTATAGAATTCACCTCTAAATCGGTCCAGCCCCGAGGCTTTTAATGGTTTAGCATGACCAATAAGGAACTACTATGTAATGGGAGATGACATAACTGAAGATAATTAGGAAGGAGTCCAGAGAAGACTATATAAGAAAATAGACTCAGGTGGGTAGGTAGAGGGGTAGGGAGGGAGGGAAACAAACAGTTGATATTATTTGCAGGAAAAACTTAAGGACTCTAATTCAAAGGTACCATGCCACTTCCTAATACAGAAAGACTCAGGAAGTTTTACTTCAGAGTCACAAAAATATAGTTTCTAGCCAAGCACTTTGTTACCTTTTTCTCTGTTTTGTTTTTAAATCAACCCCTTTAAAGCACACAGGTACAAAAATGCAAGCTTAATACTTTCCCCAAGAACTTTAGAAAAACAGCACAGACTTATCCATTGATTAACTGCAAAATACTTATTCTTAACACTGGAACTCACTTGCTTCTCTTCCCTCTTACACACACACACACACATACACTCCTCTCACACTCACATGCACTCACACAAAAATGCACTCTCCTCTCCCTCTAACACACACAAGCACACTCACTCCTCTCCCTCCTTCACACACACACACACATGAACTCTTATACACACTCCTCTCCCTCTTCCACACGCACTCACTCTCTTCCATACACACACATGCACACTCATTCTCTCTCCTAATCTCGATCTCCATTGGCCATAGCAGCCTCCTTTTTCCCCAGGCCTGCAGGACCATCGCTCCTTTTCTTCCTCCTTCTGCAGTGCAGGCCTGGGTTCCCCCTGTTTCATTTTCCCTAAGTGAGCCTGACACTGCAGCTCTTCCTGCATCTGATCAGAGGGGCTGATGCTGTCCGTTTCTATTCCCCATTAGGAGGGGCCAATGCTGCTGTTGTTCCTCACCCTGCCACATGGGAGCAGCCACTGCTCCTTGTTTTTCTTCTCTGCGTAGCCCCAAAGCACCTCTTCATTTGGGCCCATGATGCTCCAGCCACTCTTTATTCTGTGCTCCTTGGTGAGACTGCACCTTGAATACTGTGTGCAATTCTGGTCACCACCTCTCACAAAAGATATAGTTGCACTGGACAAAGTGCAGAGAAGGGCAACCAAAATGATAAGGGGCTAGGAACGGTTCCCCTATGAGGAAAGGCTAAAGAAGTTAGGACTATTCAGTTTGGAGAAGAGATGACTGAGGGGGGATATGATAGAGATCTACAAAATCATGAAAGGACTTGAACAGGTTAATGTAAATTGATTATTTACTCTCTCAGATAATAGAAGGACTAGGGGGCATTCCAAGAAGTTAGCAAAACAAATGGAAGAAAATGATTTTTCACTCAGCGCATAGTTAAGCTCTGGAATTCATTGCCAGAGGATGTGGTTACAGAAGTTAGTGTAGCTGGGTTTAAAAAAGATTTGGATAAATTCCTAGGGGAAAAATCCATAAACTGCTATTAATCAATAAGGAACAGTAGCTGGAGATCTATTTAATGTTTGGGTACTTGCCAGGTACATTTGATTTAGACCGGCCACCTGGAAACAGGATGCTGGGATTGATGGACCCTTGGTCTAACCCAGTATGACATATCTTATGTTCCTATGATCTTATGTTCTTCTGCAAACAGGGCACCTGGAGAGTGTTGGCCTGGAGATCCTGTAACTTGTTTGAGTCTCTAGGCCAAATCCGGAGAGTTCCCAGGTTTGCTGCAGAGTTTTGCCCCTGCTGTTTGTGGGTACAGAATTCTTTTTTTTGGGGGGGGGGGGGGGGCAGAAATTGTGCACATAGATCTGAAAATATAATCTGTGCACAGTATTTTCTAAGCTCGCCAAAATATCACACTCCCTGGAATAGCTCCCCCAAATGCAACTGAAAGTCGGATCTAGCGTGCATTTTTAGCCAGATTGAGAGAGGGCACCCTTCACAAGGCCCAAGTGACCCAGGTAAATCAATATTTAGCAGCACAAATGGTTTTTAAAATTGCCCTCTTCACTGCAGGTTGCAAACTCTATTTTTAAATGAACTTTGTAAAATCAGCCAAATAAGATTTTCATCTGTTCATCTAATGTAAGTAATAGTACCAATATAGGTTTGTGATTCTAAACTACCTTTGCATTTTTTTAGCTCAAAGCAGTTGACGTTTTGCAGGTATGATAAGGCCATGCCATAAAAAGTTTACATTCTAACTGGGAGATGCATCAAGCCACAGTAGGGCTCCAATGCATGGTAAGCAGCATATATCAAGTGATATATGCTGTTTATCACAGGATGTAGCCCTATCATGGCAATATCATGTGATATACCAGACATTTTGCATAGCCCTGCCTAGATTCCCTCCCGTATTACAATTACCTGCTTTGCGTGGGATTTGCATGCATGAATTTTGCAATTCCATGCAAAGCAGCTCATGAATAGGCAATCTCATGTTAATAAATTAACGCGACTGGCTTAGAAAGTTGTCAACCCTGTTAATTTGACAACATATCCTGAGAAAACATTAATCTAACGTGGGAGTCTCGGGACCCTAACAACGGGTCCTGATACTCCCACTTTCGATTTAAACATCCGACCCTGGGGAAAAAAAAAGGCCTACAGTATAAAAATTGTGCAGGGGTTGAACCTGACACCCCTAGTTACCCCAGGGCCAGATCAAGTGGCAGCCCCAACATCCAATGTGCAAGTTCACATGACGAGAGAACTCCAACTCAAGCCCCCCTGCCTAAAAATGGCAGGCTAAGGTCCCTCCATTTCCATATATAACCAGGCAGGCATTTACACTCTGGCACACCCAACCCCCCATATCAACAAATAACCCTTTGTTGGTATATAGTAGTTCTCTCCCTCTTCCCTCCAGACCATGGCCATAGTCCGATGCCTGGTCCTTGCCCCAGTCATGTGATTGGGGCAAAGACAGGTTGGCACCTTTTTGGAAAATGGTGCCAACCGGGTCCAGGGATAGGGGGCACCCCGTGACCTTTAAAGTGGAGGATTTTGTATTTTTAAGGTAATGGGGTGTGGGAGGGGGCTCAGGGTGGGCCCACTTGAACCCAATAATTCTTGCATCTTGCAGGATTCAGGGGATGGGGTAGGAAACCACTATATACCAACAAAAAGGGTATTTGTTGATACAGGAGGAGTATAAATGCGTGTCTGGTTATATATGGAAGGAGGGTGGGGGGACTTTAGCCCACCATTTTTAGACTTTAGGACTGGGTTGGGGGTCCTCCGCCATTATCCAGGACCCACTCAACACCATCTAGCAGCATCTAGCAGCATCTAGGACCCACTCAACACCATCCAGCTGCATCCAGGACCCACTCAACACCATCTAGCAGCATCCAGGACCCACTCAACACCATCCGGCTGCATCCAGGACCCACTCAATACCATCTAGCAGCATCCAGGACCCACTTAACACCATCCAACTGCATCCAGGACCCACTCAATACCATCCAGCTGCATCCAGGACCCACTCAACACCATCCAGCTGCATCCAGGACCCACTCAATACCCATCCAGCTGCATCCAGCTCACATCCAATTCCATACAACACCCATCCAGCCACAACAGGACTCAGCCACACAGAACTCCTCCTGCTCAGAAAGGACGACATATTGGAGAAAGAATATCTAGAAGGGAATCTTCTTCACTCTAAAATTCATAGAGGCCAAGACACCTCTCCTATCGCCACCCCAAACGGCCACTTTATCTTCTAGGAGACTATATACTATATCTATAATATCTTCTAGGAGACAATATATATTATATTTATAATATCTCCTCAGCAGGCCTTCTGAACATCTACGACATCTTCAATATCTCCTCAGCAGGCCTTCTAAACATCTACAACATCTACAATGATCAACCGGCCACTCACGTACAAATCTCTCATTCCGATCATGATCTCCCCCACCACACAGCTTTTAGGACTCACATTATTCACTATCATCCTTTTCAACGCTCAATCGCTCACAAACAAAACGCTGATTCTCAACGACCTTCTTCAAGATAACAACCCAGACTTCTGCGCCATAACTGAAACATGGCTCAAAACAGCGGACATCGCCCTCATAAACCAACTTCCTACCCAAAACTACGACCTCTTCTCCATCCCAAGGCAAAAAAAAAGAGGCGGGGGTATTTTCCTAGCAGTAAAAAAATCCCTGAGATTCACTCATCATCCGATCAAATCACCATCCAAACTCGAAATAGGCCTCTTTAAATCGGAATTTCTTCAAATTCTCTTAGTTTACGCCCCCCCCAACCCTTCTTGAATGCGATTCCTCTCCAATTCTGGAAATCATAACAACTCACCTAAACTTAGACTCACCCGCCATTATCATGGGAGACTTCAATCTTCACGTGGATAAATCCCCTCTCTCTCCCAACTGCGAAACCTTTCTCACGGCCATGGCAGCCTTGGGTTTTAAGCAACAAATTAACAAACCCACACACAAAGCGGGTCACACGCTGGACCTTATCTTTACTAACTCCAGCATCTCACTCCCAGAACACCCGGAATGCAATAAAGTCCCATGGTCAGACCATACATTAATCTCCACCTCATTCTCACTGTTAAAACCAAGCTACAATTCTCCCCCCTCCCAATCATTTATATACAGGAAAACATGTCCCTCAGAACACCTCGCCAAGCATCTAGCCCCAGATCTTTCGCTCGTAGACGTCTCCACTCCCAACTCAGCCGTCCAATCCTGGTCCAAAATAACTGAATCAGTAGCTAACACGCTATGTCCCCTAACATCAAATAATCCCAAGCACAATGCGCCAAAGAATCAACCTTGGTTCAACGAGGAACTGCGAAAACTCAAACGGACTTTATGACAGAAGGAAAAAAAATGGCGAAAAGCCCCTTCACTCGCATCACTACAGGAATACAAATGTGCCCTCCACCTCTACAAAAACAGTACATTGAAAACTAAAAGAGACTATTACGCCCACAAGATCCATCACCTTATATTTGACTCGAAAGCTCTATTCAACTACGTGTCTAGTCTCACAAGAACCATCATTCCAGCCATCCCAGAGGACCTAGCACAGTCTAAAGCAGATGAACTGGCTCTCTACTTCAACAGAAAAATCTCTGACCTCCTTAATAAGCTGACACCTAACGCAAACGGATCCTCCTACACTACATATCTTCATCCAAACAAAGACATCGCTCTCAACTCTTTCGAACCCATCTCTACTGCTGACATACTAACGATCCTGAAGAAAATGAAACCATCATCACACCCATTCAACCAAATCCCTACCAAAATACTCTTACTAATTCCGGATACCATTTCTAAAACTTTAGCCGACATTATAAATTGCTCCCTAGCTCAGGGTATCTACCCAGATGACCTGAAAACGGCATCAATCAAACCACTACTCAAAAAACCAAACCTTAACACCAACGATCCAGGCAATTTCCGCCCCATTTCCAATCTCCCGTTCATATCAAAAATCATGGAAAAACTGGTTAATACACAATTAGCTAACTACCTTGAGGATCACCATATACTATCGCCCAACCAATTTGGATTCCGCAGAGCAGCAAACACGGAAATGCTACTACTCTCTCTCACAGACTTCCTCCTAGCCGGCATTGATAAAGGACACGCATTCCTTCTAATTCTACTTGACTTTTTGGCGGCATTCGATACGGTCAACCATCACATCCTACTAAACCAACTAGCAAACATCGGAGTTTCAGGCACTGAACATACCTGGTTCAAAACCTTCCTGGAGAACAGAGGTTACAAGGTAAAAATCCATAACAAAGAATCTCATTACCAGCCATCTTCGCTAGGGGTTCCACAGGGCTCCTCCCTTTCACCCACCCTTTTTAATATTTACCTGCTCCCACTCTGCCACCTCCTTACTAAACTAAACTTGAAACACTTCCTATTTGCAGACGACGTTCAGATCGTAATCCCCATAAAAGAATCCATTACAAACACATTAGAATTCTGGGAGAGCTGCCTGAGATTAAACTCCTCCTTAACAGTCTGAACTTAATTCTCAATGCTTCTAAAACGGAATTCCTCATCTTAGCCCATGAAAACAACAGTATCACCACAAACCCACCAGCCAACCTGCAAACCACACACGTAAGAGACCTAGGAGCTATCATCGATAACCGCCTAAACCTAAAACCATTTATTAACCAAACGACCAAGGACTGTTTCCACAAATTATACATCCTCAAAAGAATCAGACCACTCTTCCACTCCCACGACTTCAGAACAATTCTTCAAGCAATTATCTTTTCTAAGCTGGATTATTGTAATTCCATTCTACTAGGCCTCCCTGCTTCTCATACAAAACCTTTACAGATGGTGCAGAACACAGCCGCCAGAATTCTGACCAACTCCAGGAGATTCGACCACATCACCCCGATCCTGAAAGCTCTCCACTGGCTACCGATTCAATACAGAATTATGTACAAGTCCATTACCACCATTTTCAAAGCCATCCAGCATCACGCACCATTAATTCTTCAAATTCCCCTCGAAAAACACACCACTGTCAGACCAACTAGGGAATGTTACAAAGAAGCATTACAGGTTCCACATGCAAAAACCTTCCAACACAAATCACTCGAAGACAGAGCACTATCAACAGCAGGACCACGTTTATGGAACTCCATCTCATCCGAGCTGCGCCAGGAACCGTGCCTACTAACTTTTAGGAAAAGGCTAAAAACCTTGCTTTTTAAAAAAGCCTTTCAGATTAAAGACTGACCCATGTTAATACCATCCCTTAAGTTAGTCATCCCTAGTTAACGGCATCCCATAATTCCAGTATCATGACATCACTTTATTATCTTATGCATCTTCGACTTAACTCAGCCCATGACTTCATTCAAACTTGGCTTTATATTGTATATTATGTAAAGATCCTTTGTAAATGTGTTTTTATCAATTGTCCCCCTTTCTTCTTCTTCTTCCTATTCTCCCAGTTGTATTCTTCCTTGTTTATTGTAACTACAATTCCTGCACCTGTTTAGTTGCTTAAGTTCTCTGTTCAACTCACGACTTGTTAAATGTAAACCGGTTTGATGCGACCCCTGGTCGTGAAAGCCAGTATAGAAAACAGCAAAATAAATAAATAAATAAATAAATAAATAAATAATGCAAACTTGCATGACGGATCTGGATGTTTGGATGTTGGGTCCTCAACTCGAGGCGGCCCTGGGTGAGGAAGAGGGTCAAGTTTGTCCTCCGTATATTTTAGACTTTTTTGGCCAAGGTCTTTTTTCTCTCCTCCTGGCCCTTTAAGGCAATGGCAGCCCCGTGATTTGGGAGCTGCCATCGATGAAAATGGCAGATACTGTGTTGTTTCGCCCCATGGAATTTTACTGCATGAGAAAACAACTCAGCAATACAACTACAATGTTTTTTCAGGGAAGGGGCCCACTATCACTATACCCACCCCCTGTGATAGTGGGTCCCTTCCCGTGAAAAAACACCATGGCTGGATGAATCCAAACCTAATGAGTACTTGAAGCAACAGGAGACAGAGAAACTTTCCCAAGGTCACAAGGAACATCGGGGGGGAGGGGGGGGGGGAGTGGCATTTGAACTCTCAAATCACTAGGCCTCTCCTTCCACGTGTAGCTTTTAATTGTCTTTTGAAAGCCCTGTGATACAGTTTCTGATTGTGTAGCTTCTGCTGACACAAAGCTTGGTAGGACTCTGTTAACAAAAGAGATCGCAGGACTGTATTCAGCGCTCTATGCAACAAAAACACTACCCTGTGGTCTGTGTTACTGAGATTTATATCTCTTTGCTTAATCCAGAGTGAGACAGAGATCAAGAGACAGAAAATTGTGTCTGAGTTTGAAGAATTACTGCAGATTCTGAAAAAGGAAAAGAAGAACCTTCTCTCAAGACTGGAAAAGAAAATGAAGAAGATTCTCCAGAAAATCAAGGAAAATGTGACTCAGCTAGAGAAGCAAACTTTCTCCCTCACGCGACTGATCTCAGAGATAGAGAAGAGTCAGCAGCCAGCTGCTGAGTTACTGAAGGTGACACCTACACATATATTTCTATGGAAGTTACAGATCTGCCACAGGACTCAAGGAATTCACATAACATATCAATAATAATTCAGATTTTTAGCCCATCTTTCCAAAGGATGCTCAAGGTGGCTTACAGAATTCAGATACAATAAATTCCTACCCCCAAGAGCTTACAAACTAAGCAGATACATACATCAAAAGAAGAGAAATTGAGTTACCCAAGGAGTGTCATTGGGATTTCAACCCAGGTTTTATTTTATTTATTTATTAAATGGATTTAACATTTATCTTTCTAAAAACTCACCCAAAGCACAGTACAGCAGCATCCTATACAGCTAACAAAATTACAACCAAATATAAAATCATAAAAATGTAAATAATGTAGTGCTCAAAACCTGACAACTCCATAATCAGGGATCAACATGAAATCTTATGCAGGAATAAATTTAAAACCCAATGCACACCCAGGTCAGACAGGGCCCTATAATAAATCTAGATCACAAAATATCACATAATATTACAACTCTTTTTTTTTTTTTTTGCGTAAACGTTTTTATTGGTGTCAAACATATACAACATTCAGCATCATTGAAAAGAAAATGCCAGAGTATGGCACCGTTTCATTGGTTACCCACCTCCCGACGCCCCCCTAGCATACAGTACATAATACAAATGCGGAGGATAACGTAAAAATAACAATAACAACAATTATAACAACTGGAGGTTAGGGATTGACCATGTGCGAGTTCTAGTTGTTTGTAGCATCAATGAATGCCTTACAACACTCTTTTCTAATAAAAAATAAAATCCTTGCCGACATATATTAATACAAAGATAAAACCTTGTATTAGGGTTGCTCATGTTTTATACTTATTATAAAATCAGAGCAGCCCTAATACAAGGAACAAAATCTTGATAATTTATTTTTATCGCAAGAAGGAAATATTCCATATATTAGTCTCCTAATTTTACTGACCAGAAAATGCCTTTCTAAAAAATCCATGCCTTTAGCAATATTTAAACTTCAAATGATTTATTTCTATTTGACATTCTAGTGGTGAAGTATTCCGAAGTGCAGCTTCTTCAGATGAAAATGCAGGATTCCTAAACATAGCTAAATGGAAAATCTTAAGAAACCATGTACACACTTGAGCCTCAGTTAGAGATCTTAAAGAATGACCAGGAATATAGAAAGAGGCAAGATTGCAAATAAGATGGTCCCTTACCTCTTAATGCTGTGAAGGCCTGACATTTTCCCTGGCTCTCAGCCCACTACTCTAATCACTAAGCCACTCTTTCTCCTTGAAATAATTTCCATTTGGCTTCATAAAAATGAAGTGTTCTGGGGGAATTTCAGGAGGGGAAGGGACGTGGTACTATGGATTTATGAGCAAACCTTAAAGTTTCAGAAGAGATAATTAAAAAACAGCAAGCTGTTTACACATAAAACTTTACGCTTCATTTTACAATGGGTAAAGTTACATGCAGGTATTTACCTACATAACAACCTTATATTCAAACAGAATTTAATTGAATATCTTGTGTTTGAAAATCTGGAGGTTCAAATTCAGACAAGAGTCCAGATAGCAAAGTTAGGGCTGGATTCATCATTCTTTGCAGAATGATGAATCCAGCGAAAAAGGGGCGGGGGGCGAAAGGGGGGGCAGGCCTGCGAAAGGCCACAGCCGTTCACACCACAGCCTTTCGCACAAATAGCACCACCGTAAAAGGTGGTGCTATTTGCCGTGCTACTGCCGGCGATAATGTCCCTCTCATTATCGCCGGCAGTGGTGCCGCGGCCGACTCCTCCCCCTCCCCCTCCCCACCCCGACTCCTCCCCTCCAGCTTATTTCCATCCTATCGCATGCGAAAAGGCCCTTTTCACGTGCGATAGGGGTTTATCGCGTGAGTTAGGGCCCTAACGCACACGATAAACGCTTAGAAAATAACTCCCTTAGACAGATAAACTTATCTGGCAAACTTTGGAGATATATTCAATAGTGCAGCCACACTATTGATTATAGTTGGCTACCTTAACAATAGCAGCCAACTTTAGGTCAGGTCTTTAGCCCCACCAGACTTAGCAAGCTAAGTTAACCGGCTATCTGAATATCAGAGTTAGTTACTTTAGCTGGCTAAATCAACTCCTCCCAGTTATTAGCCAGCTGGAATTTAGCCAGATAAGTGCCCAAATATTCATTTAGCCAGTTAACCTGAGTTAGCCGGCCAAATGCTTTTGAATATGGTCCTTTGGGTTGTTTTCTGCAAGTTTGAAATTACTCTAATAGCATTGCAGTTAATCACATGACTAAGAATTTTCCCTACAGCATGCAGATGACTATAAACCCCATGGGAGCCAATTACAGCACACAGATTCTGCCTTAGAGAGAAGGAGGGATTTGTAGAAGGGTTTCACTTCTTCGAGTTCTTGTAATTGTGAGATCTTCTCTCTGGAAAGCGCATTGGCAAAGATCTCCACATTGTTATGAGAAAATGTCTGTTGTCTGATCACATCTTTTGGCTTACTGCTCATCCTCAGGCCACATGAGTGGTCAGACCAGAATTGGATCCATTGATGGATTCTTTCCTTATGGTAAAAAATACACACTCAGGTTTCTTGCTAATTCCAAGAGTTTCATCTTCTTGTATACCAATATATTGTTAATGTGAAATGTTTGGATTTAGAAACTTCATTACAGGGAATAAAGAGAGAAGACATTTTTGGGAGAAATCTTTACTTTCATTCAGTTGCATTTAGAATTAATTAAACTTCTATCTTCAATGGACAGAGTGCTGAGGATCTATTATTAGTCTGTAACTATTTTAGGAAGTAGTTATACAAGCCAGTTACACATCTCTTTTATTTTCTGTCTCCAGTAAATAAAATGTCTATGGGTAGGATCTAGAGTGGGGAACAGAAACTTAACTTTAATATCACATTCAGTTCCTGGAGCTCTGCTTCAACAGCCACAATAGCACTGTTAAGTTACCATCGAGTGTGGTAGGATATACCCAGCCCTCACCAACAGCTCCATCTCTTGAAGTAGAAGCTAATAAGAGTCTCATTCTATCTGGCCTTTCTCCTTTCACCAGAGGAGTTCTTATAAGAAAATCCATCAGATTCATCCTTTCTTCTTATTCCTTCTCATGTATCTTTTATTTGGAGCTCCCAATGCTTGGCCCCTTAGCAAATTGTTTATTGCCTCTGGGAAACAGGAGGGATAATCCTATGACATTAGTTAAAGTTTATTTTCTCCATAAACCAACTACTTTGTGATTTTAGGACTGTGTATGGAATACCCTACAGTATATTATATTATTTATTTATTTATTTATTTAGTGATTTTTTTAGTGATTTTTTTATATACCGCAGCACGTTAAAAACATCACCTCGGTTTACAAAGAACACTAAATCAGCAACAGGCTTTACAATCAAATGAAATTAAAATGAAATGAATGCTCATAATCCGTGGAATGGAACTAGAAATAATTTGTCTTATTTCCCCTCTAGGATGTGAAGGATACCCTGAGCAGGTACACTTACTTTTCTGACCTTTTCTGTGTGTCTGTATAATTTTTTTTTAATGGGAAAAATAGAAGCTCATTGACTGGTGCGAGAGTGGGAGAAATAGTATTGGAATAGGGGGAGGAGGTAGGATTGAGTGAGGAGAGAGAGGATTAAAGATGGGAGGAAGCTCTGAGAGGAAATGGAGGAGAGAGGAAGAATGGAGAGGAGGTCCAGAGAAAGGCAACTAAAATGGTGTGGAGTCTTCACCAAAAGACGTATGAGATGAGACTTCAGGACCTGATCATGTATACCTTAGAGGAGAGGATGGACATTTAAATATTTGAAAGATATTAATACACAAATAAACCTTTTCCAATGGAAAGGAAGCTATAGAATTAGGGATCATAGCTTGAAACTACAAGGAGGTAGATGCAAAAACATCCGAAAATATCTTTTTATGGAAAGGGTGGAGGATGCATGGAATGCCCTAATGGAGGAGGTTGTGGAGACAGATAGTATTAGGATTCAAGAAAAGCATGGGATAAACACAGTATATACCTTATTGGCAAGGACATGGAAATAAAACACTGGTAACCTGCACTAAGCAGTGGTTTAACCCAAAACCTCATTGAAATGATTGTATTGTGCTTCCAAAAAAAGAACTGGGGTAACCTGCATGAAGCAGCAATTACAACCCTAAAAACCTTGCTGGGCAGACTAGATGGGTCTTTTTCTACTGAAATTTACTATGAGAGAGAAGGAGACTCGCAGACCTTATCTCTCTTTCCTATCTTTACTCTCCCTCTTTTCTGCCTGCCATGACCAAACTTTTCTCCCATCAACATCTGGACCTCATCTATTCGCTCCCAATCTGCCTCTCCATGAATCCCCTCTGCATCCTGCATGAAACTCCATTTTATGGAACTCTTTCCCATCCCTGTCCTGCCAGAATTAGTATCCCCTAAACCGTAGTGAGGAGGGAGAATTTGGGGCAGTCTGATCTAGCACTAGCAGCATGCAGTAATTGTGGGGGACTGAACTGCCTGATGTGTGTCCACACCTCTCCCTGACTACCATGAGGACAAGGTCCATAAGCACATGTGAGCCAGCAGTCCCTTCAATTAGTGCATGCTGTCACTACAGCTTCTGATGGATCAGTGACTTGTTTTAACACCTCCCCACACTTGAAGAGAGAAAAGAGAAAAGGTTTGTGACACCTACTCTAAGCAACAGGAGTTTTGGATTGGGGCAGAATAGCACAAATGGTTTCCAGTGATTCTGCAGAGATTAGTAACTAGAGATGTGAATCGTGTGATCGATCGTCTTAACGATCGATTTCGGCTGGGGGGGGGGAGGGAATTGGATCGTCGCAGTTTTGTTTTTTTAAATATCGGGTAAATCGGGGGAGGGCGGGAAAACCAGCACACTAAAACAACCCTAAAACCCACCCCAACCCTTTAAAATAAATCCCCCACCCTCCCGAACCCCCCCAAAATGTCTTAAATTACCTGGGGTCCAGTGGGGGGGTCCCGGTGTGATCTTCCACTCTCGGGCCACAGGTGCATTTGATAGAAATGGCGCCGGCACATTAAAACAACCCTAAAACCCACCCCGACCCTTTAAAATAAATCCCCCACCCTCCCAAACCCCCCCAAAATGTCTTAAATTACCTGGGGTCCAGTGTGGGGGGGGGTCCCGGTGAGATGTTCCACTCTCGGGCCACAGGTGCATTTGATAGAAATGGCGCCGGCGCTACCTTTGGTTCCTGTCCCCCGACGTCGCAAGCGTAGGAGATCGCTCCCGGACCCCCGCTGGACCCCCAGGGACTTTTGGCCAGCTTGGGGGGGCCTCCTGACCCCCACAAGACTTGCCAAAAGTCCAGCGGGGGTCCGGGAACGACCTCCTGCACTCGAATCGTGTTGCCGTACTGCAAAATGGCGCCGGCCATATGGCCGGCGCCATTTTGCAGTACGGCAATATGGCCATACGGGCGGCGCCATGAGTATTGCAAAATCGCCATGAGTATTGCAAAATCCCCACATGAGTATCCCCCCATGAGTATTGCAAAATCCCCACAAGACTTGCCAAAAGTCCAGCGGGGGTCCGGGAACAACCTCCTGCACTCGAATCGTGTTGCCGTACTGCAAAATGGCGCCAGCCGTTCCCGGACCCCGCTGGACTTTTGGCAAGTCTTGTGGGGGTCAGGAGGCCCCCCCAAGCTGGCCAAAAGTCCCTGGGGGTCCAGCAGGGGTCCGGGAGCGATCTCCTACGCTCGCGACGTCGGGGGACAGGAACCAAAATGGCGCCGGCGCCATTTCTATCAAATGCACCCGTGGCCCGAGAGTGGAACATCACACCGGGACCCCCCCACTGGACCCCAGGTAATTTAAGACATTTTGGGGGGGTTCGGGAGGGTGGGGGATTTATTTTAAAGGGTCGGGGTGGGTTTTAGGGTTGTTTTAGTGTGCCGGTTTTCCCGCCCTCCCCTTCCCCTCCCCTTCCCCCGATTTATGATTTTTCACGATAAATCGGGGGAATTCCTATTATATATCGCCTCTAACGATTTTTAACGATTTAAAATATATCGGACGATATTTTAAATCGTCAAAAAACGATTCACATCCCTACTAGTAACTTCTATAACAATGACCAGATTATGCAGACTTTGCTAGATCCACATGATCATGGGAAACCAAGGGTCCTTGGTATATCTCTTTCCCAGCAATTGTCCCATCTCTATCTCCTGCAAATGACCATCTCCCAGAATAATCCCAGTGACTTTCTTATCCATAAGTATAATTGCTGCTTCATGCAGGTTACCCCAGTTCCTTATTTGGAAGCACAATACAATCATTTCAATGAGGTTTTGGGTTAAACCACTGCTTAGTGCAGGTTACCAGTTCTTGCCAATAAGGTATAAACCTGAAATCTTTTCTCAGCAACCTGGAATCTTTTTGAACTTGCTTCTTTTTCCCCATTGGGAAAAATTGGAATGTGAAAGCCACTGCTGGACCTAGTCTGGTACCATTTAATTAGAAAATTACAACTGTCCATTGGTATATTTCGCATCGCCTTTCCCTTCTCTGTCCCCTGGGGTGAAGATTTCCCAGAATAATCCCAGTGACTCTTTTACCAATAGGTATATCTAATTCCTTTCACTTGTCCCAGCTCTTTCCCCTAAAGGTGAATCTCTCCAAAAATAATCTCAGTGACTCTCTTACTTATAGATATCAGAAAGGGCAGTTTCCAGAATCAAAGGCTGTTTCTACTGACCTGAATATGGGTATTCATCTGAGCTATCCTGAGCAATTGAAGACATGTATCACAAGGTTTGGAGGTAAGGAAGAATCATGCTTTTAAACTTTTGATTTCTATATTGTATTAAGTTATTAGCAAATATATGAGTTTATCAGATATAGATTTACAAGCAGTTTGTGCAGTTGAGACATTTCTACTTTCTTTCCATTTCTCTGCTTGTGCTCCTGCCCCCATGTTCTC
Organism: Rhinatrema bivittatum; assembly: GCF_901001135.1. Lineage (NCBI taxonomy): Eukaryota > Metazoa > Chordata > Amphibia > Gymnophiona > Rhinatrematidae > Rhinatrema > Rhinatrema bivittatum. The sequence continues at coordinate 338,982,949 of NC_042616.1, read as the reverse complement.
CTATTTTTTATTTTCTCACTTTCTCTTACACTTGACAAAATCTCTATATTGCAAAATTTATCATATGAAATACATTTTAAATCTAAATATATATTTTTTCTTAATATATTTTATATACAAACCTGTGGAAATAAAAATCTGATAAATTGTTTCCTGATGTTTAACTATGTATAAGATGATGGAAAATTATTTTATTAAAGAAATAATATGGAAACATTTAGCCTTACCTGATAATTTCCTTTCCTTGAATCTTGCTATACCAGTCCTGATGTATGGGTTTTCTCCCCCTAGTAGCAGAAGGAGACAGAAGACATACCTTTTTCTGTGACATCATCACTGGTTGTGACCATGGTGCAGCTCCAGCACAAAGCCAGTATGTCAAAGCCATGGAAGAAAAACTAACTGATTTCATATTTCAAGTAGCATGGGAGTGAGCCCTTACTGCTTTGACAGCCTCAAAGGTGAACCTACAGATCCTATGACAACAGTTGGAAAATGCGCCCTGAAGCGGGCAGACTGGAGCTTCACTTATACCAGCCACCTTCCCCATAGGTTGAGCTCTTGGGTTCTGGCAGCTGGCAGGCAGGTCCCTAGGGTGGAAGTGAGAGCACGAGTCCAAGTGCATGCCGGGGTCAGGACAGGCAGCAGTCTGGAGATAATGGCGACAGGCCAAGGCTCAGAGCAGGCAGCAGACAGGTGGAGTCAGGTATAAATCAAGAGGTTAGGTCCAAGCAGCAGGCAAGCATGGTCAGGTCCAATGCAAGAAGTCAGAAACAGGAGATCAGGCCAGGGGTGGTGCAAGCACAGATTATGGGTGAATTCTTCCTTGAGGCACTGAAATGCCTGGATAGCGCTGTCAGTTCAATTCTTGGTATCTGAACCCTTTTTAGTAAGAGTCAGTGTCGAGTAGCCATAGATAAATTGCCTGTAATAGTTCACAAACCCGAGGAAGTGCTGCAGGGCTTTGAGGCCCACGTCGAGGCAACTTCAGGATGGCTTTCAGTTTCTCCAGGTCCATGCATAGGCCTTGCCAGGAAATGATTTAACCATGGAATGAGAATTCCTTCTGTTTAAAGGTACACTTTCAAACTTTGCATAAAGGTGGTGCTCATGGAGCCTCTGGAGAACTTGATTCACATGATCTCGATGTTCCCTTAGTGATTTTGATAAGACTAGGATATCATCCAGATATATCACTACATGCGAATAGAGAAAATCCTAAAAAATCTCATTGACCATAAACTGAAAGACCGTAGGGGTATTGCATAACCCAAAGGGCATCACCAGGTACTCAAAGTGGTCTTTCATTCATTACCCTCTCAGATTCTAATCAAGTTGTATGCCACTCGCAGATCAAATTTGGTAAATATATGCACCCATCTGAGATGGTCGAAGAGCTCTATAATTAATGGGAGAGGGTATCAGTTCTTCTTGGTAATTATATTGAGCCCATGGTAGTCAATGTGCGGGCATAGCAAACTGCCTTTTTTTTCCCACAAAAAAGAAGCTGGCCCGGCAGGTAACAAGAAAGGGTGAATGATCCCCCTATTCAGATTCTCTTTGATATATTTGGACATTGCCTTTGTCTCTGGCACAGAGAGTGGGTAGACTCTACCCCTAGGAGGTACCTTCCCTGGAATCAAGTCAATGGTACAGTCGTAGGAGCAATATGGGGGCAAGACTTCAACCTGCTGTTTGCTAAAGACATCCACAAATGTGGCGTATTGCAGAGGCAGACCCGGTAGCTCCAGGATGACTGCTTGGGTGAGGTGTACAACAGGCGAGACCTTAGAGACACACTGCTTGTGGGAGCGGGAGCTCCATCAGCCAATCTGTAGAATATCCCAATCGATGAGAGTCTGATGTGATATGAACCAGGATAGGCCTAAGATGACAGTATTGACTGCTTTGGGAAGCACATACAAGCTGATCTGTTCTCCGTGCAGGAGAGTGGTCTGCATAACCAGTGGGACAGTAGACATCGTAAGGGTTCTCCATGGACAGAAGAGATGGTGACTGCAGTGTCCAATGTGACAGTTGGGATACCATACTGATGCACCAAGGACTCATGAATGAAGCTGTCTCCAGTGCCGGTATCATGGAAGGCTTGTGTATCAACGTAGGTATCCCCGAATAAGAGATGTATTGGGACTAGCATTTGTGGAGAGGAACATGATCAATCTAAGGTGTCCTCTCCTACCAGGTCTAGGTCCTGGAGTTTCCTGGCTTGGCTGGACAACAACGGCACAATATAGGCACAAGTTAAGACATTGGCGCCTCTGCTTCTTCTCAATGAGGAGGCCACCTGGAGACCACTGGCCATTGGAATCTAGGAGCAAGGTGAACAAGACGATGAGCCAAGCCCTTCTTGCAAGCCCATTCTTGAAATCTGAGGTCCAGGAGTATGGCCAGACTGATTAAGTGCTCCAATGTATCTGGCAGATCCCATCCAGTCAGTTCATCTTTGATATGCTTTGACACTCCTTGCCTGAAGTTGGCTATTAAGCTATCACTGCCCCATTGGAGTTCAGATGCCAGCATGCAGAAATGAACCATGTATTCCCCAACAGACTGGAAGCCTTGTCTGATCTGCAGAAGCTTAGTGGCCGTAGAAGACATGTGGTTGGGCTCATTTTAAATTATGCAGAATTCTCGCAGGAAGTTGTTCAGATTCCCTAAGAGTGAATCAGCTCTTTCCCAAAGGGGTGAAGCCCAGACCAAAGCAGACCCACCCAACAGGTGACTTTGAGCTGATCAGATGGGAAGAGAAGTGCTTGCAATTCAAATTGCATCCAGCATTGATTCAAGAAGCCTCTTTACTCAGTGGGATCCACTCATACCATGGAGGAGAAGGCAAATGAAGTGTGAATGTAGCAAGCCGAACCAAAGGTGTTGGAGCAAGTGCCATGGGAGCTGGATGAGCAGCCTTAACCTGAAGATAACTGGCTATTGTTTTCAATTGGTCTTGTTACTGTTTCAACTGATGGGCTAAACCGGCAATGGTGGAGGCCTGCAATTTGGCTGCTGATATCATGACCGCAACAAACTGTTATGAGTAGCATGGGAGTGAGCCCTTAGTGCTGTGGTGTAGTTGATGCAGCCTTGTAGCTGACAGCTTGCAAGTGCACCCTGAAGTGGGACAGGCTGGAGCTTCACCTATACCAGCCATCTCTCCTGTAGTTTGAACCCTTTGGTTCTGGCAGCTGTCAGGACTTAGGTGGATCCCTAGGGTGGTAGCAAGAGCCCAAGGATATGCCAGGGTTATGACAGGCAGCAGACTGGAGATACTGGAGACAGGCCAAGGGTCGGGGCAGACGGCAGACAAGTAGAGTCAGGTACAAGGCAAGAGTTTAGGTCCAGGTGGCAGGCGAGATGGTTAAGAGGCAACTGGAGGTTTATTTTTCACTTCCTCTTTTTCTTTTTCTTCCTCTTCCTCTTCATTAATCCAAGAAAATTTTGTAAGGATCATCTTTTGGAGAATCCTTTAACTGTTTCTAATTATATACATGCTATTTAAGAGTTTGAATTGTTAAATTTGGCGGATCACAGATCAGTCCCTTGAACCGCTGCACTCACTCCACATGCTGACAGCCTCTTCCACAGCAAGGACGCTGCCCACAGATGAACTCCACCAAGAGCAGCCCACAAGGCCCGGACACCACATTGATTGGACTCCTTCTGAGGCTGCCTATGCGCATTCTAATACTTAAAGAGCCCACGGTGGGAAAGTCCCTGTGGCACTCTTTGATGACATCACCAGGATCTCCCTATATAAGGTGCTCCTGTTCAACAGGAGACGTCAGTAACAGGAGATCAGGCCAGGTGTGGATGAGGACACATGAACAGACACTGGACAAGACTGGGACAAGGAGACAAGGCTGGATGAAAGAGGCTGGACACAGGAATACCGAAACCAAGTAACACTGAGGCACAGGAAATGCAGCAGGAGCAACATGCACTGCACTGTGCAGGAGACCCATTGTTGAGGCATTTCTGGCTTCAACTGGAACCACCACAATCTCCTTAGGCGGCTCCACAAACTGGATGATCTCAAGCATTTTGTGCCTGGCATGCTCCTGTCAATAACTGAAATGCCATCACCTTCACAAAACCTTCAAAGGTTAAGTCTTCAGGCGGAGACTTCCTTTACTTCTCTGGAGGAGAAGGTTCTGAAGAGAGACCCTCAGAGCCTTTGGAGGAGGACTCAGAGCGTCATCCCCCCAGGGATCATAGGGTTCCTCATCTTCACTGTAAGCTAGAGGGGATGGGTCCCTAGATGCTTGTCCTTCATCCAGAGGTGCAGGCACCAGTAGAACTGGATGGGGGGGGGGGGGGGCGGCAGACCTCAGCGTCTCTGCCAGCCTTAGTGGAGCTTCCTCCTCGGAGGAACAGACAATGACCACTGTATTGGTAGGGGAGGCTTTGGTGCCCCGCCGGACACTGATACTGTCCCAGGAACCAGCACCAGCTGGGTTGTTAATGCACCAATGAGCACATTGAGCTTCTCCAGAAGCGGTACGAGGACGGGCAGCAACAGGTCCGGTGTTATTGGTGCCACAGGACCTAAGCCCTGCAGCGCCTGGTCCACCGCTAGTTGGACTCAGCGCTCCAGCTCCTCTTTGAACATTGCCAGTGCTAACACTGACTGGGAGGAAGGAGTGGCCAGATCCTCTTCGGACCCTCAAGGTGGATCGGTGACTGGCATCAGGACCGGTGGAAACTGTCACAGACCCCCAGCACCGATGGAGGATTGGCATTCCTTACCATGGGGTTACTTCAGGGGCATCATGGAAAAGCTGGTGCATCCCCATTCCTGGCACAGTACATCAGTGGGGACTGGTGCCAATGCTTCTTCAGCTTCCCTCGATGCTTGGCCCAGTCTTTCCCCGGTGCTGAGGCTAATGATGAGGAACCCAATGTCCTCGGTCTTGAGTAGATCAATGATGGTCGGTCTCATGGTCCCCTGTCCCCCAGTGGCATTGACGAAACAGATGGTCCTGTTGATGGTTCATTGTCCATCTGTGCAGCTCCTTGGTCCTTCAGTGCTGATGGCTCGGACTTCTTTGACCAGAAGAATTGCTCCAACTTGTAGAGTCAAAGCCGGATGTCATGCGATGCTCCCAAGCAGAGGACACATATCTCATGTGGATCTGTGCTGGATATGGTCCTCGAGCACCAGGGGTTTCGCCAAAAACCAGAAGTGGCCATGACAGACGAAACAAAAGGGGCACAAACTGAAGGGGATGGTGGCGCGTGGCTGCGATTGCTGGTGGGGCGGCAATAGCCAGCAGGCACCAATGCACTGCTGCCACAAGGAATCAACTGCAAAAGGAAACTTACGCAAATCGTCAAAAATCTGACTAGGAGACATTATGGGAGGGCTCTGAGAGGGACCAGGCAATGGAACAACAAAGAAAAACCACAAAAAATGTGAGAAACTAAAGTTTTCCACAAGGCCAAAAATAGCCAAAATGAGTTCACTCACACCACGAGGCTGACAGCTCCATGGAAAAAGAGAGACTGGAGAGGGACCCCGAAAGGATGCATGGTATAGGGCATGCTGGCTATGCTCAGTGTACCTAGTGAAAGTTCTAGCATGTGTTCTGCATCAGGGCTTCATCACCTATGTGTGAGGAATACCATCCTGCTTATCCTCGGAGAAACTAATTTCCTGCATAGGGAAGGGGAGCAAAAACTTTCTTCTCACCCTCTCTCTCACACATACACCCACACCTACCCCTAATACTGTATCATTCCCTTGGGTTTTTGCAACCCAAATGCATAACCCTGCATTTTTCTGCATTAAATCTTGGTTGCCAAACTCTATCATTCATCAAGCTTCGCTAGATCCCTCATCATGTTTTTCTACATTTCCCTGGGTGTCTGCCCTGTTGTAGATACATAATCTGCTTATGGCAACATTGTTTTAAGTATGCCTAATCAGTTCAAAGACAGCCTCTGGGAGTGGAAATCATTAAATCTGTAAACAGGAACCACTAACAATTCTGAATTATCTGACAAATAAACAATAAAACAATTTTAAATCGTCTTGTTATTTCCAAGTATAGTGAACTTAAAACAAGAAGAGCATTTATATTTTGTAAGTATATGTTTATGGTTATATTCTAGTGTCGCATAAGCATTCACACAAGTGACACTTTTACCATAGCCATAGATGTCAGGCTAGTTGAACAAGCAATTCACAATATTTCATAGGAAGCCCATTTTCAATGGTTTGCATAAATCACCAAATGTATGTGTAAATGTGCCTATGAAAATTTATACTAGTATTATATAAACTGTGAAATACCATGCATTTCTGCCCCAAAAGTATGTACATATGTTTCAGTAGGTATATATATTTATAATGCATGAAAGCACATACTTTCACTATCCATTTTATAAAATCATGTGCTTATATTTTACATGTTAAAGCAAGTTTGATTACCTTAAATGACGTTTTTCATAGATAGCAGGATGAATTAGTCATGCTGTCTTGGGTGACATCATCCAACAGTGCACGATGCAGAGCTCTCTCTCAGTGGCAGAGCTTTTCTGCTCTGCTCATACATGGCAGTTCCCACGCAATCAACCAAAGTCAAATCTCCTCAGTTCATTACAAAGTCCCGTGGAGGGTAGAAACTAACCAGGAAGGGAGGGTATGCATGGTTGATTCATCGTTTGAGCTAAGGAAAACACCATTTACAGTAATCAAACTTGCTTTTTTCTGTTGATAAGCAAGCTGAATTAACCATGCTGTCTTGGAGTCCCAAGCTAAGGGTTGCAACTACTTTGTCTCTTGCTACAAGTAGCTTCTTTTCTTTTCTTTTTTTTTTGCAAGTCGTCTTTCTGAGTGGTAATCTCTACCCCTCATGGATAGAACTCAAACTCGCTCTTCCCACTGACCTGTCCAAGGCTGAGTTCTGGTCCAGGCAGTAGTGGGCTGTAAAAGTGTGTACACATGACCATGTTGCAGCTTTGCAAACGTTCACAATAGTTACGTTTTTCAAGTGCACTATGGAGGAAGCAGTAAATCTGACTTGATGTGCCTTGACCTTAGCAGGGAAACTGAAGAATAGCAGAACTGTGTACAGTCTATGATCCAGTTTGAAAGAGTAACTGCCACTCCTAGTTTATTAGGGTTGAAAGAAATGAACAGTTGTTGAGCTTTTCTATGGCTCTGCAATCTTTGCTTGTAATAAGCTATGGCCCGTTTACAATCCAATGTATACACAGTTATTTCCTGCTGGATTTGGTGTGGCTTGGGGAATAAAGTTGGCACTGCAATTGACTCATATAAAAGTTGGAGACCACCTTCAGTGGGAGCTTTGGGTGTGATCAGAGAACCACTTTGTCATGGAAAAACTGTAGGTAAGGCGACATGTTCTTATTTATATTCTTATGTGTACCAAGGCTTGAAGCTCACTTACTCATCATGCAGAAGTGATGGTCAGCAAGAATAAGACTTTCTATGTTAAGAACTTTAGTGGGGCTGACTCTTGTGGTTCAAAGGGCGTCTTCATAAGGGCACAAAGAACAATGTTAATATCCCAAGGAACAGAAGAACTCCCCTCATGAATCTTGATAGGAGCTGGTATAATGAAATGGAAAGTCCCTTCTCTTGCGAATGATACACTGCGATAACATTCAGATGAACTCTGACCGAAGATGTCTTTAGACCCCTCTGGTAAAGATGGTATAAATAGTTGAGTATTTGTTTTGGGAGGCAAGTGAAAGGGTCAAGAGAGTGTGTTGTACACCAATTGGAGTAGTGTTTCCATTTGAAAGAATAGTTCCTACGAATCAAAGGGTTTCCTGGTGGAAAGTAGGATGTCTTGTATAGGTGGTAACAGTAATAGTGCTAAGACCTTGCTCTTAACATCCATGAAGTGAGGTGCAGAGAGGAGACTGAATGTAGCAGGGTTCCCTCCTCCTGTGTCAGAAGGTTCAGGTAACCCTCTAGGAGTCTTGGAGGTTTTATTGACATAGGCACTAGATAGGCATACCAAGGTTGTCTGGGCCAGGCCGGGGCTATCAGAATCATTTCTGCCTCATCCTGGATACATTTTCTGTATTGTGCATGTGATGAGGGGAACTGGAGGAAAAGCGTATAGAAGGCCTGCTGACCATGACAGAAGGAACGTATCTTACGAAATTCTGTTATGGCTGGGTAGCACTGAGCAAAAACATTCCAGTAGGTCTATCCACGATATGCCCCACTGGTAGAAGACGTTATTTGCTATTTGTTGGTCCAGAGACCACTCGAGTGGAAGAAACATTCTGCTAAGTCCATCCACTTGGACGTTTTCCACATCGGGCAAGTATATTGCCTGAAGGTTGATGGAGCGATTGACTGCCCAATCCCATATCAGAACCGCCTCCTTGAACAACATTAGAGAACCATACCCTCCTTGCTTGTTTATGAAAAACATAGCTACTTGGTTGTCCATGTGTATCATTACAGTTTTGCTCTTGAGTAAATGCTTGAACGCCACCAGGGCATAGCAAATTGCTCTGAGTTCTAACAAGTTGATTTGCAATGTTGTCTCCTGCCCTGACAACTGGCCTTGTGTCTTGTATTGGAGGTGGTGAGCCTCCCAACCGTGGGAGGATGCATCCATCATGAGGATCAGTTGATGTGGGGGTGGATGCAAAGGTGCTGTGATCCTCAGGACTTCTGGATTCATCCACCAAGTAAAGTCTTGTTTCATTGAAGCAGTGAGGAAGATTCTGACAGAATGTGGCTATTGAAACTGCGACCATTAAGCTTTCAGGACCCATTGCAGTCATTGCATATGTAGACGAGTATGGGGAACTACATGGATGGCTTCCACCATATAGCCCAGGATGACCAATAGTTTGCAAACCGTAGTTGAGGCTTGAGCATTCTATTGTGAGACATGATAGTGTAGACGTTCCCCTCTGTCTCAAGGGAGGAATACTTTCAACTGGAGGTGTCTATTCTTGCTCCTATAAACTTCAAGACCTGTGTCAGGTTTAGAAATGTCTTTTCATAATTTATTAGGAAGCCTAACTCCTCCAGGCATTGTATTGTGCTCCCCCTCCACTCCCTCCCCTCCTCTCATACCCCTCCCACTCCCCTTCCCCCTCCTCACACACACACACACACTTCTCTACATACATTCATGCTCACTGAGGCCTTCATCTTTGCCGTGAGTGGAGTGCGTTCCGAGGCACGCAGGGGCCTTCATGTGCACTCCGTTTGCGGCACACTGGGGCCTTCATCTTCACCACAAACGGCGTACTGGGGGCCTTCAGCTTCATTGCGACCGGCGTGCCGGAAGCCTTCATCTTCCCCACGAACGATGTGCTCCATTCGCGGCATTCTGGGGTCTCCTCTGCCATTTTCTATGCAGAATTTGGCAATTCTGCGCAGGGGGATATTCTGCGCAAATTCTGCACTCCACAGTAGCGCATAATTCCCAGGACTAGCTATGACCCAGGAAAACCAGGGTTCAAATCCCACTGTCACTCCTTGTGATCTTGGGTAAGTCACATTACCTTCCATTGCTTCAGGAGCAAAATTAGATTATAAGCCCTATGGAGATAGGGAAATACCTATAGTACCTAAATGTAATTTGCTTTGATGTACACTTTGAAGTGCTGAAAAGTGGAATATAAAAAAATCTAAATATGGAGGGTCAGGCACCTGATGAAATCTAAGCAGTAACCCCTCTTTATGATCTGAAGGACCCATTGGTCTGTTGTTATCCAGGACCAGGGTGAATAGAACCTGGTCACCCTGCCCCCTACCAGAGTGGCTGGCTGTGGCATGTTCTGACTCAAAAATGCTGCTGCAACTTTGGTGCTGCTTGTTGCTGTTGTTTTTATGGCCTGCAGTCGCACTGACAGCCCCTTGATAATGCCAGTGGAGCTTGCGGACAAGGTTGTTGGTAAAATGGCATGCGGTACTGTGAATATTGTCTGTAGGACTTTCTTTGAAAGTATGGGTTCTTGGATTAGGAGATAAAACATTTGTAGGAGGCATGTTGGTCAGAAAGTAGCGTTACATTTTACATTTATTAATATTAGTCACCTAACACAAACAAGGCCTAGGCAAAATATAAAATAAAACATCCATAAAAATATATGTTACACATAATTAAAACATATATAAACAGATCTGAAACATGCCTTAAGATTAAAAGAAAAAAAAAAAGCCTGAAGTAAGCAAAAATAGGGCTTCTTAAAAAGGAAGGTTTTGAGAAGACCCCAAAACATTCCTTCTGCAAGTGCACCTCAACATTCTGCTCCTTAATCTGTGCAACTGTTTCTTTGAGTTTGTCCCCAAACAGGTTGTCTCCCAAGTATGCACGTTGTCATGCACGTTTTCTCATATCGCACTCGCTCTAAGTCACGCTATCCGATGAGCGGCAAATGAGACCCCTGATGTATGAAGTGTTGTCTCAAATGCTTCATTCACAGAGCACAACATGTGTCTCAGGTCCTCCTCCCAATCTTGAAAAGGTTGTTCTGTTATGTGCGCCCCAGTTTCAGGCCGCACAGATGGCTTCAATTGTTGGAAGCATACATATAAGTATTGCAGCATGTAAAATTGGTGCTGTTCAGTATGGGAGATGAGCATGGAGCTCTGGAAGACCTTCCAACTGAAGTCATCCAAAATTTTATTATCTTTCCCAGGTAGAGCATTAGAGTGGAGCTTTGACTTCTTTGCTTTTTTCTTAATTAATTCCACCACTACCGAAGTGTGAGGTAAGTGGACGCTCCATACCCTTGGGACTTCTGCAAGCAGAATTTTAGATCTGGTTTCGAAGAAACTGGCAGATTTGAGTGTGAGGACTCCCAAAACTTGAGCAAAATTGAGTCTAAGATGGCATGAAATGGCAATGCTGTTGGTTCTGAGGGTATCTCCAAGATTTTTAAGATACCAAAATCCTCAAAACAGGGGTCTGGAATTTTTCAGACCTCTGCCTGTAAGGTATCACCCATTTTCTCCACAAATCTAGAGTTAGTGATATCCTCTGGGAAGATGAGGGTTCTGGTGGTTCCTACGGAGGGTACGATGGTAGACCCGTGGACAATGCCGAAGATGGAATAGGGGATCCCTCCAATCGCAGAGATTCTGGGGAAATGGGTTCTTGTCTTGGAGCAGGTGTGGCATGATGGCTCCAAGGAGAACAATGTACAGGACTGACCTCCCTAGTCAACCCTGGTGGACACTTTGTTACTGTTGCGTCTCGCTCCACAGGGTGAGAAGGAAATGAAGGAGGTTGCATATCTGGATGCAGAGACGCAAACAGACTAGTAATGATGGAGGTGATCTGTTGTATAGGCTGTGATGATCGAGACCCTGGAAATAGAGTCTGGCTGTATCCCTGGGAGGTCGTCGAAGCGAAGAAGATAATGGATGCTTGTGGCCCCTGGTTGGAATGGCCACTAAGGTGATGTCAGAAGCTGGGGGACAATGGATGGGAGAATAAAATGGGCTCCTTCCAGCAAACTTGTCACATGTGAGCAGCTCTTCTTGAAGAGGGGTTGACACTGCCTCCTGAGGGAATCCATGGAAAGATCTGATTAAACTTTCATTTCACTCTGAGAAGAGACCAAAGAACTCACTAAGAGTGCTCTGTGGGGAGACAGCCATGACTGTTCAGAGAAGGTATGTAGAATAGGCTCCACCTCCCCCTGGTGTTCTATGCAAAGTGGCCCTGCACCTTCTGATTTCTTTTTCTTCGATGAGTCATGAGGTTTTACGACATTGATCGTGGATACTTTTTGGAAACTTTGTGCGTCGCATGTGTCATGCTCTTCGGCTTGGGAGCCAGGATAGCAGGATGTTGCACCATATACTTCAGCTTGGTATGTGCGGGTCATACGTTCTGCAACGAAGATGGTAATGGGCCATGCATTGATTGCTTTGGAAGCGTGGTGAGCGTCAATTGCAAAGATGACTTCAACGGATGTGCATCGTGAGAGAACACTGCTTGTGAAGTCGACACTATGACGCATTGAGGAGCATCGGATTGGGTTATGTCGACGAGGGTTTCAATGCACCTTTGTGATGCGATGACTCGGGACATAGCATCAACGATGCAGTTGTTCTTCCATGCACCTCAGAGCCCAACGCAGAAGTCTCACCCGTGGTAGACAGGAGTAATGCTTCAGCATGTTCCAGGGTTTCCTTTGAAACTCCCATGGGCTGGTTTGATGGCTCCATAGACACAGCATGTCGTTGCTTTGGGTAGTGCTTTGATTTTGAGCCCAGTGACGAATGTGTAGAGCGTTGGGATAACGGGGCATAACTGTCCATTGCTGAGGAGACATATTCCTCCCGGAGACAGGCAATCTTTTGGGCCTGTTGGCATCTGGCACAATGGGACATGCAGCCGCAATCCCTGCAGTTGGTCTGGTCATGGTCTGGGCCCAAGCAGGTGAGGCAGTAATTATACCCATCTGTTGCTGACATTATGTGCATGCACTGGCAGTATTTAAATCCCAGCTGCCTCTTAGACATGTTTAGCACTGAAAAGTGCTATTGTGTGGATCGCTGATGCAAAAAAAAAAATCTCAGAAAAGTGATGAACGTGAGAAAGAGAGGCTCCTTCCATCCATGCAATGGCGCAGAAAAAAAAATAACTGAGGAGACTTGACTTCGGTCAATTGCATGGGAACTGCCGTGCATGAGCAGAGCAGCAAAGCTCTGCCACTTAGAGAGAGCTCTGCATTGTGCACTGTTGGATGATGTCGCCCAAGACAGCATGGCTAATTCAGCCTGCTTATCAACAGAAAAAAAATTATTTATTTATTTATTTATGATATTTTATATACCGACATCCGTTTGCACATTGTATCGGTTTACAAATAAATTGGAACTTTTAGGCAAAGCCTTTACATGCGCATAATAACCCTGAGTTATATGCAGCAACATGTATTTTATAAAGAATTCACATACTCCACTTCTGTGTACCTGCATTAACCAGTTCATCAACATCTCTACCAGTTCGCATAGACCTTTCAGCATTTCACTCTGAGCCCCTGTTACTTAGCCCAGATACCTCCCACCCAAAACTGCAGACAAAAGACAAGCGTAAGCTCACTTCCGTGACTTAATTAGCAGGTGTAAAAGTGTACAGACAAGATTGGAAATGTATGCATGTATACTGTTTACAAAACAGCTACTTGTGCATGTACTTGCAAACCCACACCCTTGGAACACCCCTAAACCATTCCATGTTTCCCTGTTAACATTTACAATGACACAGCAGGCATGTGTTGTATACTCACAAAGTGGGGAGTAGCTGGCTTGTTACGGCGGTTATTACCCCAAACCAAATAAGCCTGATACTTCACTTTCAATGCATATCCAGCATAGCTCTCTGCTTCAACGGTAGGGGAGAAGAAAAACTGATACTTCACGCATAGCTCTCTGCTTCAACGGCAGGGGAGAAGAAAAACTGATACTTCACGCATATCCAGCATAGCTCTCTGCTTCAACGGCAGGGGAGAAGAAAAACTGATACTTCACGCATATCCAGCATAGCTCTCTGCTTCAACGGCAGGGAGAAGAAAAAAGGATTCGCACTCACAAAGCGGGGAGTAGCTGGCTTGTTACGGCGGTTACTACCCCAAACCAAATAAGCCTGATACTTCACTTTCAATGCATATCCTGCTTCAACCGCAGGGGAGAAGAAAAACTGATACTTCACGCATATCCAGCATAGCTCTCTGCTTCAACGGCAGGGGAGAAGAAAAACTGATACTACACGCATATCCAGCATAGCTCCCTGCTTCAACGGCAGGGGAGAAGAAAAACAACCAATAAGGGCTGAATAACACAGTCTGGGTAAAACAAATAAACATGGGTGTAGCTTGCTTATTGCGGCGGTTACTACCCCTACTACCCCTAACTAATCAAGCTTGATATTTCACTTGGTTGCAGCTCCATCACTGCTCTCTACATTAATGGTGGGGGTGGAAGAGAAATAGAACCAAAGAGCTAAGAGAAACAGATAAGTATGAGAAAAAAATGTGAAGCTTGCTGGGCAGACTGGATGGGCCGTTTGGTCTTCTTCTGCCGTCATTTCTATGTTTCTATGTTTCTATATACATGTTGTTTCCAAAATAACATATATGCATATACCCACTATTTACACATGTATGCCAATTTTTTGTGTGGCAGCCTTTTGAAAATTAGCCCTTTAGTGTATAATTACCCACCTGGTTCATATCAGAAATAAGACACAAATCTAATATTTGACTTTTTAAGATAAACTTGAAGTAGTTTATACCTGTCCAGGGCTGTTAGTCTCACCTGCTTCTCTCTGCTTTCCCTGGGGTCTAGCACAAAGCTTGGTAAATTCTTTTTCTCTGAAGATTATCTCTGATTCTGTGTTTACTTCTTATCATAAAACCATCTTATGAGTTAATGTTTTCTTCTAATGATGTTACAGATTCTCCTGTTGCTTTATTCTTATGTTTACTGACTCTGTAACAGATCTTGGTAGACTAGTGCTTTCCACAAGAAGTTCATTATCTCATTTTCAGGCCGATGCAATACCATGTGCTAGCTGCAGCACACGGTTTAACCCGTGATTGGACACATGTTTTGGACACGCGTCCATATCCCCCGATGCAAAACAGGGGATTGCGCGTCCAAAATGCTCATCCTATCGTGTGTGTAGGTAATAGCTTTCAACACATGCACATGCATGTTGATGAGCCTATTATTGATTTCCCCTCCATGCAAAAAAAAAAAATGTGCACAGGAGGTGCACATTTTTACTCTTAAAAATTAACACCAGCTCTGGAGCTGGCGTTAAGTCTTGAGGAGCCCAAAAAGTGTACATAAAAGCAGAAAATACTGCTTTTCTGTACTTCCTCTGACTTAATATTCTGGTGATATTAAGTCAGAGGAACTAAAAAATTAGAAATGTTTCAAAAAAAAAAAAAAAAAAGTTACAGCTGTCAGCTTAAGAAAACGGATGCTCTAAAATTGAGCGTCGGTTTTCCTGATCGGCTGACAGCCACCTCTCCTGGGCGCCCATTGCCGAGGAGGCGCTAGAGGTGCTCAATTTCCCCTAGTACCTCCTTTTTACTGAGGCAGCCAATTTAAATTTAGCATTGTGGCCCCCAGAGAGGTGGATCGGCGCACGTTAAGAGAGCAGGCAGTCAATCATGAGCACCCCTTTAACACATGCCGATATTGCATTGGCCCGTTTGTTAATTAGGCAAGCTTCTTCCATATTCTACTCTATTAGTCCTTCTGCCTAGTAAGCTTTTGTCCGTGATCAGCTCAGTCCATTCTCTTTGGGTAGGATATCTGCCTAAATCTGTGCAGGTCTACGTATTCATGATCAAGCTACCAGGAAGAAGATGGGGCATGAGGTCCAACACAGAGTGTACACAGCTGTACTAGCTCATAAAAAAATGTCAAACTCTTATTTTGTATCAGAGGAAATTTCACAGATTTTCTGAGGAAAGTTTTATATACTGGCATTTCTAACATTTGTCTATTTTTTACTTTTTTCTTCTCTACAAAAAAATTCCACCTGCAGGACTTGGTAAGTTTTCTTCATAGTTAGATAAATATATTTCCTCATAGAATTGTATTTTTTTTTCTACTGTCTGGCATCTGATCACTGTTTCTTTGTTTTAATTCAGACTGGCGGATGGGATGTGCTAGATATGCAGGTAACTGAATCAAAAACATAGCTAATTATAAAAAATGATTAAAGCTGCCAATGCGATGCTGATTTTTCTTTTAATTATTCTCACTGTAATTTCACAATATAGATACCCCCAGTCAGTATTAGGGATCATTTTCTCTGCTGTGATAGAATAAAATGTGTGCCTTTTTCTTGATCATGCACTGCAATGTCAGAGAGTGATTCCTTTGGTAAGGGAGAGAAAAGGGACAGAATTATTTCTCTACTGTGATAGAGAAGAGTGATGAGTGTTTCCCGATCGTACACTGACCCTTTTGAAATGTGCAACATATGGGCCGATTCAGTAAAGTCCGTGGGAGAGTGGACGAATGCCCGCTTTCCCGGCGCGCGCATAGGCCACTCGCCTGTGCGCGCGATTCTTTATTTAAATTAGGTGGTGCGGTAGAAACGGGCATCCCTAGCACCTCCTTTTGACCCAGAGTGGCAGCTGTCAGCGGGTTTGACAGCCGACGCTCAATTTTGCCGGCGTCGGTTCTCGAGCCCGCTGACAGCCACGGGCTCGGAAACTGGACACCGGCAAAATTGAGCGTCTGGTTTTCGGCCCGACAGCCGCCGGCCCATTTTAAATTTTTTTTTTTTTTTTTACTTTTTGTACTCTTCGGGACCTCCGACTTAATCGCCATGATATTAAGTCGGAGGGTGCACAGAGAAGCACTTTCCCGGTGCCAGCAGAAACTAGCGCCTACCCAAAGGTAGGCGCTAATTTCTTAAAGTAAAATGTGCGGCTTGGCTGCACATTTTACTTTCTGAATCACGCGGGAATACCTAATAGGGCCATCAACATGCATTTGCATGTTGAGGGTGCTATTAGGTGCCGCGGGTTGGACGCGCGTTTTCCGCCCCTTACTGAATAAGGGGTAAGGGAAAACGCGCTTCCAAGGCTATGTATCGGCCTGATACATAGTAGTGGGAAAAGATAAGAAAGTATGTCATTATCAGGGAAAGTGTATTCAGCGCATTCATTGCAGCCATGTATTGTAATGAAAAACATAAGAATTGCCATTTTGGACCGAAGGTCCATCAAGCCCAGTATTCTGTTTCCAAAAGTGGTCAATCCAGGTCACAAGTACCTGGCAGGACCCAAACAATACGTAGATTCCATGCTGCTAATGACAAAGGGAAGGGGTTGGGGGTTCTAAAATTAAAAACTTTCTATGGGAACTTCTGCCGCCACCAGGGTCATCGGGGAGAAGTGGTACAGGGGTTCTCTGGAAACCCACAAGGTCTTAGCTACACTTGGGGAAAGTGACTCGAGGCTGATCAGCCCCTTTAAGGCATTTTGGTCTCACTGCCTGGCACCACTATCATACTTAATTGGTAGGGGCAGCTAATCCACAGTATTTTTCCCACCATGGGAAATATTGTGGAGTTTACTTGCTGTGGTACTTAGTAAACCCCATGATATTTTCCCTTCTGAGAAAAATACCACAACTTAAAAAATGAGTTCTTTAAATTGTAAACCCTCTGGGGTCAGTAACATATCTACAGTCCCTGAATGTAATTCAGTTTGAAGTGGCTGAAATGTGAAATACAAAGCAAATAAATAAATAAATGATGATCAGGTAACTAAACACCCTTCAGCTCATCCCACAGGCCTCCTTAGGCGCGCGCACACACACACACACACACACACACGGGAACCAGATTGCTGACACTCTTACATGATATCACGCGGCTGGGTATATAAGCCCCAGCCGTGCATCCTAGCCTTGCCGCAGCAACAAGTCTACTGCCTTGGAATGTGTGTGCGTCCTTGTCTCCTCCTACTTCATCCAGATCTTCCTGCCTTGCTCCTACCCTTTCCTTGGACTGGCCTTTCGGATTTGACTATTACCTGGACCTGGACTACTCTTCTGCCTGCCACCTGCCATTGACCACTGCCTGGACCTGGGCTACGTTTGCTTGCTTCCTGCCCCTATTTCACAATCTGGCGCCCTCCATGTAATGGTGGCGCCAGATAGAGTAACCAAAATGCCTTAAAGGGGCCGATCAGCCTCTAGTCACATGTTCCACTTCTCCCAGACAAACCTGGAGGCAGCATAGAAAGTTTTTTTAATTTTAGAACCCCCCAAGCACAGGACCTGCTCCCTGGTGTTTCTCTGATTGCTGCCTGCCCAGACCTCAACTCAGCTTTGGACTCTTTCCTACTCTTTGCCCTGTGGGACCATCGCCTAACCCTGCTAGTCCCTGGAACCTAAAGGCTCAACCTGTGGATAAAGGGGTTGGAAAAGGTGAAATTCCTGCTCAGCCCCATTCCAGGGCACGTTTGTTAACTGTCGTGTGGGCCTAGTGGGTTCGCTCGTTAGGCTTCGCCAACCACACTACAGCACAAGGGTCTACTTCCCTTACAGGTTCATGCTATTTTTCCCACGTGTGCAATGTAACCCCAATAAAGGGGTATTGTACTATTGTACAAATAGGTGCTTTCAAAAATATCCAAGGAGATTCATGATACCCATTGTCCTGAGCACATTCTTTTTCAATATTAACCCCATGTTTTTCTTCTGGATTATTGTGCATGAAACAACACTGTTCAGATGCACTGCTGCTTGATAACCAAACAAAAGGCGTAAGATAAATATGAATAAATAAAAATAACAATGGGAAGTGGAAAACCGAGTCCCTTCCTCATCTCTCTTGGAGCAGAAAGTACACCCAAGTGTAATTTTTGGCCTTTTTCCTAACTATATAAATTTTGATAATGTTGAATTTCATACTTTCAAGAAAGAGTCTGGAATCTTGATTGGCCACATGTCCAGAAGAAATGCCACCCTGAGAAAGATATTCATTTCTACAGCCAGTATCCTACCAATCCATGAAATAGCATATGGAATCCAAACAACAAGATCTTGCTGGAAGGGGCTGGAAAATCAGGGAATGTAGGTTATTCAGATTACAAGGAATACATACTCCCAGATACTTTATGGTTTGGGAAGCCCATTTGAATGTCAGTGTTATTGGAGCCGGGAAGTAAATTCACTAATCAGAGTCTCCCTATCATTCTCATTCAGAAATGGTGGGATGTGAACCAATTGATTGCAGTGAGTTGAAGATCCGATAGCTAATAGGATTACTGGTATCTTAAAGCTTGTCAGTGAGTGATAGCCAATAGCAGAGTTCCTTCCTCCATAGAACAAGGTAGTAACTAAGAAACCAGTAAATGAGGGTTAAAAGCAGGTGTATGAGAAGCCAAAGAGAGCAATCTGCTCATGTTTGTCATTAATGTGTTTCCTCCCTTCAGTGGATGTGACGCTGGATCCTGAAACAGCTCATCCTACGCTCAGAGTGTCTGAGGATCAGAAAGTTGTTACTTGTGGAGACACAGAACAGAAAGTGACCAACATCCCCCAAAGATTTGATTCTCATGCCTGTGTCCTGGGGTGTGAGGGCTTCACCTCTGGGAGATATTACTGGGAGGTGGAGGTAGGGGATGCGACTGCATGGATGTTGGGAGTATGCAAAGCATCTGTGAGGAGGAAAGGAAAGCAGGACCCATCACCTGAGGAGGGATACTGGATAATATGGCTGTATAATGGTGAATATAGGGCTCTCACCTCCCCCATGACTCTGCTTCCCTTGAGGGTGAGACCCCAGGCAGTGGGAATTCTTCTGGACTACAGGGCAAGAAAAGTCTCATTTTACAATGCAGATAATAAATCTCATCTTTTCACCTTCACCCACGCCTTCACTGAGACACTCCAACAATTCTTTGGTCTATATAAAGGAACTCTGAGAATATGCCCAGTGCCAGCCTCGAAATGAGAGCCAGACTCAGGATTATCATCTCCATTCTCTGGGAGATTGTGAGAGGTGAAAGGACTTTTCTGATTTCTGTTAAATAGGTTAAAAGAAATCACTAACAGAGCATTAAAGCTTGAGGATTTCCTTCTTTTATAGAACTAAAGGTTATTTCTTTGTATATCAGTGGATTAACATAGCAAATACATAATTTTGTGTTTCAAAAAAAGATAAAATAATTTTATGAAAATAATAGAAGTTTTGTGTTTTTGAGGTATTCTAGTGACTGAGTAAGCTGAAGACTGCTACGGTAATTGCTAGGTTCACCATCCAGCCGAGCTCCTGAAACAGGGAAATCACCTTGTGAGTCACCAGGCGGCTCTCTTCCGGTGACTTGGCTCGAATCAGCCAGTCGTCCAATTATGGGTGTATTGGGATTCTATTCTTTCTCAATTCTGCCGCAGCTACTGCCATTACCTTGGAAAAAGTTCTGGGAGCGGTAGCCAGACCAAAGTGCAGTGCCTGAAACTGAAAGTGGCACCTGTGAATGTGAGGAATAGTCTCAGAGACTTAGTGAGAGTGCCAGAGATGGGATTCTGATTGCTCTTCTCAAAGCTACCAGAGCCCTATGTGACTCGTTCATGAACAAATTAGCTCACTTTTTTGCACATACCATTCTATAGTTTCACATTCACTGTTGTATAGATTTATCTTTAATATTTTCATAGAATCACAGATGAGGCTGGAAAGATAATCAAGAGGTCACCAAGTCCAAGCCCTTCCTCCAGGTAGACTCTACTGCAGTGAGAGACTTCAACTAGGGACCACAGAATGAAAATCCATCCAGAATCTGATATTCTTGGCTATTTGGTATTACCATTGTAGTCTCGTAAATGAGATTCTTTCCCTTACAGGCTCTATGTAGGCTGCCTCTGAAGCATCACTCCCAGGCTGGCCTGCATAGCAGAAGCTGGGTCTGAAAAGTGAACCCAAGTTTTCTGTATGACAGCATGCAGCACTGCTATTGAGGCACTGTTTCAGCCTTGTCTAACCAACTTTTTAAAAATATCCATGATTCCATTGTCTCCCATGGAAACTTGGCACAATGTTTGATTGTCCTCGTGTATCATTATGCTGATCTCACAAACACATTCTGCCTTCACTTCTATTCTAAACAGCTAGTTAACTTTTTTCCAGCTTCAGATATGAAAGCTGAGTTCTTGATTACCAAAACATTTATTGTAATGATGAACAATACAACATCTCTCCAGGCAATAAACTGTCCCAGGCTGCACTGGTTCAAAGTGACCAATCAGCAGGGGTAAAACTTACTGAGTAATGGAATGCAGGATAGGCACTGTCCAATCAGGAATTTCAAAACATTCAAACAGAAGCTAATAATAACCAATCAGGTTAGACTGCAGAAAAACCTCAGTGGGACTGTTGAGGCCTAGTCACAGGAGCCGTGTGGCGTGAGTGCACAGAATGGCCAGAGTGAGGAGTGACGGAGTTCTACAGAAGTGTTGGTGGTGGTGCGTGGAGTCGTTTGTGATTCCCCAGAACTACATTTTTTTTCTTTATTTTCATTCTTTTTTTCTTATTGTTCTTATTTTCAATTCTTTTTAATGTTCTCTGTTTTACTCAATATGACTTAGAATTTGTGGATGTGGGGGCAAGGGTTTGATGTGACAGGGGAATAGGGGGGAGGTTATGGGAAAGGAAGCAGTGGGGGGGAGAAGCTGGTGGGTGATGGTGGAGATTTTACTCAAATAGGCATGCTTTTCCACTGTATGGTGGATCGGTGTGTGTGAGTTGGTGGATTGGTTCGGCACACTGATTCGAGGGGGGGTCACAAAATGGAGCAATGTTGCGATCATCACTAGGTGTGGACTGTGCTCTCAAAACCTTATGCACATTACATTACCCACCCAGTGTTTATTGCAAGACAGGAGGTAAGATGTAGCTATGGTACTACACAGTTGGTGCATCATCTGCTGACTGGTCGGTTGCTTTCTCACTCACTTGGGCTACAAATCCATCAGGGGGAGGGGGATATCTCTTCACTGTTGAGCTGGGTGCTCTTGTTGGTAAGGGAACTTTTGATTGATGGATTGTATGGTCACCACAGACGTTGCATGGGTCATCATCCTCTCTCTCTTTGCACATTATATTGGGCAGGGGAACAGATGCAGTTTTCTTTGGGAGTTTCTGTGTTTGGGAGAAGGTGTTTGGCAGGGGGTTTGGGAGTCACTGAAGAGCTGCAATATGATTCTGGAGATTGGTGGTTTGCAGCTGGACATGTAGGGGGTGGGGGATATTATGAAAGGGTGGTAGTGAGGGAGTGGGAAAACAACTGGTTAGAAGTGACACAGCTTCGGCACCAAGATAGCTCCTGCCAAAGGGGTAGGTTGCTTCATTGGCATTGAGAGTGGGGATGGGGGATGGGGAGGAAGAAGTTTGTAGTTTTAAGGTTTTAAATGAGAGGGGGTATTTCTCTTCCTGTCTTCGTCTTGGGAAGGGTATATATAGAAACATAGAAATGGCCCATCCAGTCTGCCCAGAAAGCTTTCACACTTATTTTTTTCTCATACTTATCTGTTACTCTTGGCCCTTATTAGTAACTTTTTGGTTCTATTTAACTTCCACTCCCGCCACTGATGTATAGAGCAGTGCTGGAGCTGCATCTAAGTGAAGTATTTAGCTTAATTGGTTAGGGGTAATAATTGCCGCAATAAGCAAGCTACTCCCACGCTTATTTGTTTACCCAGCCTGTGCAATTCAGTCCTTGTTGGTTGTTGTCTGAATATAAATCCTTTCTTTATCCCCCCCTGCCGTTGAAGCAGAGAGCTATGCTGGATATGCATTGAAAGTGAAGTATCAGGCTTATTTGGTTTGGGGTAGTAACTGCTGCAACAAGCAAGCTACTCTTCCGCTTTTTTGTGAATGTAAATCCTTTTTTCCACATTTCCTCTTGTCGTTGAAGCATAGTGCAATGTTGGAGTCACATTAACCGTGTGTATATTTATTGAATAAGGGTATTAATCTCCAGGTAGTAGCCATCAGTCCCGCAAGCCACCCCTATGCCTCTTCTCTTCATTCACATCCTCAAGACTTTATGGATCCATAGTGTTTATCCCACCCCCCTTTGAAATCCTTCACAGTTTTGGTCTTCACCACTTCCTCCAGAAGGGCATTCCAGGCATCCACCACCCTTTCCGTGAAGAAATACTTCCTGACATTGGTTCTGAGTCTTCCTCCCTTGAGCTTCAAATCGTATGCGATTTGTAATGGGGGGGGGGGGGTTTCAAGTTGGGGTTTGTTTATGGGATCTTGAGGTGGTGGCTTAAAACTAAAAATAGCAGAAACAGGATTGTTTATCATTTCAAGCACTGGTATAGCAGTGATGTGGTTGCCAAGTATACATGTTTGGGACAATGGAGATATTTTCTTTTTTTTTTTGAGAATGACTGATTTTATGGAAATTTTATGTCATGGAATGTCAGAGGTATCATTTCTCCAATTAAACAAAAACTTATTATTCAATTTCTTAAGACATGGGCTGTACAGGTTGCACTGCTACACGAGACCCACCTGATTGACAAGGAATATGAAAAGCTGAAAAGAGAGTGGGTGGGTCAGGTATACTAAGCCTCATACAATTCTAAAAGTAAGAGAGTTTGTACTTTGGTGCACAAGGACATACCCCTGAAAGTTATCAAAACACAAAGTGACCCTGAGGGTAGGTTTATTTTAATTGAGGGGGTACTTTATGAACAGCCCATAGTGGTGTTAAATGTTATGGTCCCAATAAAAACGAGAATCTATATTTCTCATAGTAACAGTTGACAATTGGGGAGTTCTCATCACAACTAGTCATTGCTGCAGGAACACCTGTCTGAATCCAATAGTTGATAGATCATGGTAGGGTGGGATGGAGCAGAATAAAGGGCTACATCTTCTGTTGCAGGGCTTAGATTTGATGGATGTGTGGAGGGCAATTTTTCCTAGTGGGCACAATTACACTCATTGGGGCGGATTTTCCGAGCCCTGCTCGCGTAAATCCGCCCAAAACCGGGCGGATTTACGCGAGCAGGGCCCTGCGCGCCGGTGAGCCTATTTTACATAGGCTCACCGGCGCGCGCAGAACCCCGGGACTCGCGTAAGTCCCGGGGTTTTCGGAGTGGGCGTGTCGGGAGGCGTGCCGGGGGCGGGGCCGGAGCGTGCGGCGTTGCGGGGGCGTGTCGGCAGGGTTTTGGGGGCGGGTACGGGGGCGTGGCTACGGCCCGGGGGCGTGGCCGCGCCCTCCGTACCCACCCCCAGGTCGCGGCCCGGCGTGCAGGAGGCCCACTGGCACGCGGGGATTTACGCCTCCCTCCGGGAGGCGTAAATCCCCCGACAAAGGTAGGATGGGGGTTTAGACAGGGCCGGGCGGGTGGGTTAGGTAGGGGAAGGGAGGGGAAGGTGAGGGGAGGGCAAAGGAAAGTTCCCTTCTAGGCGGCTCCGATTTCGGAGCGGCCTAGGAGGGAACGGGGGTAGGCTGCGCGGCTCGGCGCGCGCAGGCTATACGAAATCGATAGCCTTGCGCGCGCCGATCCAGGATTTTAGCCGATACGCGCGACTACGCGCGTATCTACTAAAATCCAGCGTACTTTTGTTTGTGCCTGGAGCGCAAACAAAAGTAGGCTGTTCGCGCTCGTCTGAAAATCTACCCCATTATTTGTTGGTGCATGCCATGTACAATTACCTAGACTTTTTTCTGTGCTCTAGAGCTCTCTCGCATTATCTTACAGGTGGGATATCACTGGGCAACAATGAAAGTGTTACTGACCTAAAAAGGTCCTACTCTGTAGTATCTTGATGTGCTGAACACGAATATGACCATGAAAAGTTTTTATTGGCTCTCATTTTGAAGATATTTAATATAGTTCACTTTCTATGTTTAGTCATGTAAATTTATCCAGTAGGACTGTAAATAAGCCTAGAATGATGTAATATTGCATCATATTGCATAATATCATCATGCACACATCATCCAGAGTTTATTACATCATTTTCTGATGCAATGCAGTTCTACTGCCATGCTGCTGCTGAGTAAGCTGACGTCAGCAGTGTACTATATGAAGCCCAGTCAGAAAGGGTGAGCATTTGAAATATTCATGCTGGCTGACTACTGCTGGACACTCCGCAGAGATGCTCCCGAACAGGAGTACAAGAGACAAGCAAAGAAATCTAAGGCGTAGTCTATGACTTCATTTTTCAAACGGTATTAACCGTAGGTCTCCTACTATTGGCATACAATTCAAGATGTAATTATATTATTGCATATTACAAAAAAACTAGAGCGAATTTTGCATTTTCACAGTCACATTCGTGTTTAGCACATGGAAATGTATAAAAATTGACTAATTTCATTTCCATAATATGAATTTTGTGAAAATTTGTTGCCCAGTGGTATCCTACCGTGTCATTTATCGAATCATCATCATCCCATGGTGCTTGGTTTACATATCCCACAGGGGGTCCCTAGGACACGCTCCTGGTGGTTTAATCAGTCTGTGCTAGGAAGGAGGGATTTCTTAGATATGATCTCTAAGGAGATCATATGTTTTCAGGAAATCCACTATAGTGCAGAAAGTTTTACTTTGGGAAACACTGAAGGCAGTACTAAGGGGTAGGATTATAGATTACACAAGTTACCAAAAGAAAGTCCGGGAAGCCAAAGAAAAACGGTTGCAACATGAAATCATGCGGTTGAAGATACTGCACAAGCAGAGAGGTTCCAAAAAAGTGTGGAGACAACTGGTGGCAGGGAGGCGCGAATTAGAACTTTTGCAGATTGATGTTATTGAGAAATCAATGCACTTCACAAGACAAAAATTCTATGAACATGGCAACAAAGCAGGCAAGTTGCTTGCTGGATTGCTTTAAAGGAAGATGTGCAGTATGCTGATTTTGTCTATATGAACTGTAGATGGTCAGGTGTCAGGTAGTCTTAAAAACACCTTCCATTCTTACTATGAAGAGCTGTATGAGGGGATGGAATCTGGCTCCCAGGTAAATCTTCAGGAGTGTCTGTGAAAAGTGCGCTAATTGAAGGTCACTCTTGATTAAAATGTACGGCTCAGGGCTCCCTTAACTTTGGAGGAGCTTGAGAGAGCAGTGAAATCACTCCCAATGGGCAAATGTCCTGATGGTTTCCCTCTCGATTTCTATAAAATAATTCTTCCCTGAGTGGCTGTCTTGATGGCCGGTGCATTTGAGCACCTTAGGGACAATCTGCAATGCTTACATACTCTCCCAGATACCACCATAGTCTTGATTCATAAGAAAGGATGGGAAGAACTTTACCAGGATTCCTATGGACCCATCTCCCTTTTAAACACTGACCTTAAGGACATGACTAAGATACTTCAGTTAAGACTGGAGGATATACTTCCTCAATTGATACACCTAGATCAGACAGGGTTTATTAAGGGTTGCATGTTCACAGCAAATACCAGGAGGGCCTTTCACATTATTTCAGTGGCTCAACACCAGGGAATATGGGTGTACTGCTATCTATAGATGCTGAAAAGGCCTTTGACAGGCTCTAGTGGTCTTTCCTGTTCAAGACACTGCACTATTATGGCTTGGACCCACTGTTTATAGAGTGGATAAGGGCTCTATACATGCAT
The DNA here is from genome assembly GCF_901001135.1 of Rhinatrema bivittatum. Taxonomy (NCBI): domain Eukaryota; kingdom Metazoa; phylum Chordata; class Amphibia; order Gymnophiona; family Rhinatrematidae; genus Rhinatrema; species Rhinatrema bivittatum. The sequence continues at coordinate 338,956,830 of NC_042616.1, read as the reverse complement.
CTCATGGCTCGGGTCTTGACTAATGGTCTTCTTTTAGATTCCTTTAAGATTGATTGTGGCACAAGGCAGGGATGTCCCCTATTGCCTCTCCTTTTTGACTTGGCAAGTGAGGTGTTAGCTTAGTTGATCCGAGCCGATGAGGAGATTAAGGGGTTTCATTTGTCTGGTTGAAATCATAAAATTGTTAAGCCCCTGCTGGCGGCTGCTCCGCGGACAGGGCCTCACCTTCGTCCCGCGGCCCGGACTGCTGCCGAGCTGCACTGCCCTTCTCTTCACAGCTGTGTGAGCCGCCAGCTGCCTCTCCTCCCTCTTGCGCGGCCAGAGCTGTGCCGCTGATGTCTCTTCGAGGGAACTCCCCTCGCTGGGGAATTCCCTTCTCTCCGCAGCCGAACGCTGCCGCCGGAGTGCTTTTCCATCGGGGGAATCCCTCCGCAGGGATTCCCCTCCTCCGTGGCCCGAGTGCTGCCGCCGAAGCCTTCTTCGCAGCAGAGAGCCGCCAACACCGCCTCTGGCCTTCCTTCTTGCTTCTCAGAGTCGCTGCAGGCCTTGGCTCCGCCCCTGTGCACCAGGGCTCCCTCTAGGGGCTGGCCACACAGCTCTTCTCTTCTTTTAAAGGGCCATGGCCGGAAGTTCCTCTTCAGCCCTCCCAGATGATGTCTTCAGGGCTCTTCCTGCTCCTGCCCTATAAAAAGGCGCTGCTTCATTCTTTCAGTGCCTTCGGATGGAGTAACACCCTCCAGGATCAACACCCTCCAGAGTCCATCTTTGGAGTTCCATCTTCTCCAGCTTCCATCCTCGGAGTTCCACTGTTTCAAACGTGGGTTTCTTCAAGCTTCTGTCCAGAAGATTTCGTCTTCAAGTCTTCTCTCTTCGTGATGTCTTCTTCGTGATGTCTTCATCCGACGTCCAGGTCTCCCCTCTCGTCTACCTTCCTCGTGGTATGTTCCAGCCCAGGCTTCCTTTCCACAAGCCTCGGGATCCCTCGTCTATTCTTAGATGTCCCTGATGCTCCGATGTCTCGATGTCCTGACGTCCAGAAGTCCACCTGTTCTGAGTCCCAGATGCCCTGGCGTTCCGACGTCCTTCATCCAGATGTTCATCCGTCTTCTTCTATAAAGCATTCCAGATCCTACCTTAAGCAGAGGCCCATTCCTGCTGTCGTCCATCTCTTCAGATGTCTAGGTATCCTGATGTCAAGATGGCTTCTCTGAGGTACTGCCCTCTGCGTACCTCTCTCTTCACTACACTTCTTTATCCTGGAGAACATGTCAGCAGGTCTTGGTGTTCCCCGGACTCTCCAATCAGTATATGCTTGATAGATTGGAATCCCTCCGTTGGACTTCATTGAGTGCTGCCCGACTCCTCTCCATCTGGTGCTTCTCCCATTCTTAGCATGGTCCACGACCAGCCTCCGGGTTGTGTAGGGTGCGCAGTAGACAAAGACAAGGTAGTCCACGACCAGTCTTCAGGCTGTGTAGGACACCTTGAGGGATCGCACTCCCTAACTCCAAGAGGCTTGTCTCTTCTTCATACCCAAGAGGGTTCCTCTTCACTGACTCCAAGAGTCTAGTCTTGTCGTCTTCAAGAGAACACCTCTCCTTCATCCATGTCCAGGAGTCCTCATCTAGTCCAATTTCCAGGAATCCTCCTTCTTCTATGAACTCTGACTCTTAAGCTCTCCGGTCCAGGAGTCCCCTGTCCCGGTTCCATTCTTCATGAGTTCGAACTGTGTCCAAGCTCACACTTGCTTTCCTATCCTCGGGGTATCTTGGGGCTCCTCTCTGAGTTATCTCATGGACCAAGGGCTCACACTCACACAGGAGCAAGCGATCACGCCTCTATGCCCCTTCCCAGGGCTTCCTGCACGCATTCACCATGGAATATTTTGCTATAAGGCATGTCCGCAACAAAAATATCACTGTATGCTGACAATATCTTACTCTACTTAACAGATATTGATGTTTCTGTGCCCAAGATTATGCAGGGGTTGGAGAACTACAGGACTAATGTCTGGATACAGAGTCAATTTCCAGAAATCTGAACTGTTTCTGTTGGGAGGGATCTCTGCTGGATTGCATCAAGCGTTTCCGGATAGTTCGGGAAGGATTTAGGTACCTGGGCATTTATTTTCCCCAAAAGTGGGAGGATATCTACAAGACTAATTACACACTGGTATACACAAAAATAATTGAGGATCTGAACAAATTGATTGTTCTGATTAACTGGGCAGTGCATATAGGGATATTGAAGAGGAATATACTGCCTAGGTTGATATATTTGTTTCAACACCTACTCATTGACCTGCCTGAAAAGTTTTTCAATAATCTCAATGGGCATTTATCAAGTTTCATCTGCCGAAACAGTACTCCCTGAGTGAAATTAAACATTTTATGGCACACCAAGAAATGGGGTGGGATGTCCTTGCCCAATTTATTAGGATATTATTGGCTTCCCAGCTATTGTGCCTGAAGGTTTGGCTTAGCAGAGATTTCACTCAGCCCTGGGCTTTCTTGAGGCAGGTGAAGCTGGGGCACTGGACTTGGCTATTCTGCCTTTCCTTTCCCCAATGTCTCCACAGACTTGCAAGGTTACCTGAGAATATCCCATTACTGTACATACCAAGAGGGTGTGGAGAAGGATGTGCAAAGCTCTAAGACTAAATGTTGAGGATCATGCACCATTAGCAGTGTTAAAAGGACAACCTGTCTTTGTCTATAGCTACCTTTCACCTAGATTTGGTTAACTGGAGAAGGGAAGGTTTACATCATTTGGGACAACTATGGGACAAAGAGGGTTGCATTTCCTTTGAGGATCTATGGGATGAGTTTGATCTGGATGAGGGCTCCAGAGAGTGTTATGATAGAATAATGACTCAGTTATCTAAATCTGAAGGAGTGACTTGGGTCAAACAGATGCCTTCCCGGGTGGGACAGGTGCTCATGGTGTCCGGTCCCAACAAAAAGGTTATTTCTCATTTATATCGAGCAATTATATTAACTCTTGAAAGGTTGGAGATCAGTGCAGCTCTAATAGCTCAGTGGAATAGGGAGCTGGGGCTACAATTGACAGAAAGGGATTGGGTAGGTATCTGGAGTAGAATACACAAAACCTCGATCTGCATTTGTAGATTGGAACTGCTGTATAAATTGGTGAGGAGAACTTATAGATATCCCTTGTATAACATGTGCTTTTCTGCTGGGGCATCTAGGTTGTGTTGGAGAAATTGTGGGGAGGAAAGGTCTTATCTACATATGTGGTGGACATGTCCACTGGTTTTATCTTTTGGAAATGGGTTGATGCGTTCTTGGCGGATATACTGGGCTGCCCTGTTGGCTTTTCTCCTGTACTTTGCTTACTCAGTTTTTAGAGTGATCTCTCCCTATCGAGTACCCGGCCCTAACTTGGCAACCATCTCATTCATGCTGCCAGATTTACTATTGCATCACACTGGCAGTCTCAACTGTTCCTTTAAACTAGTTCATGCAAATTCACAACATTGCAGTTATTGAAAAAATGACATATGCGTTGTGCATTAAGCTAATTTCCATATTGGAAATTAGCTTAATGCTATATTGTATAGGATTTAGGAAATGATTAACTGCATGTCCAAAGATGTTCTTCTGTATATCTTTTTTCTCTACAAACATTTTCGCTGTGCTAATGTTTATTTTTTATATGCTATCTGCTTACTATTTAAATAAAAAGTAAAAAAAAACAAACAAAATCTACTATATTGTCACTGGATTGAAATTATTTAAAATCATTTACATTCCACCCTACTCAAGGAAGTAGTACAGGGTGGCTTACAATTTAAACAAAAAACAGCATTTCTGACATATATAACAAATAAGAACATAAGTCATAAATTAGAATTGATAAACTTAAAATCAATAAAACTAAAAACATGTCTGTTTCCACCTCCAAAAGCTTGGGTAAAATAAATTCTTTAAATTGCTTCCCAAAAAGCATGGTAAACATCAATTTCACAAATAGCAATGGGTACAGCATTCCACAAGATTAATCTGATTGCAGAGAAAGCCCGCTGCTGGGGATGAAACCAAATGAGCATCAACAGGAGAATGAACTACCACAAAATTGGTCTGATTAACAGGAAAGCCCATTGCTGGGGATGAAACCAAATGAACATCAACAAGAGAAGGAACTACTAGCAACGTCTTATCTGCTGATCTCAGTACACAAACAAGGCTGTAGAACAACAAAATATCTTTTAAATACTGAGCTCCCTCATCTCTCAAAGCCTTGTAAAAAAAAAGTGTGACCATCTTGAAATTGGCCCTATACATCAAGGGTAGCCAGTGAAGTTCAACTAATTGTGGAGTGATTTGTTCCTTACAAGGCTTCCCAGTAATTAACCTGGCAGCAGCGTTTTGCAATATCTGAAGGGCACGGAGGTGATTTTTAGATAGACCAACATAGAGCGCATTACAATGATCTGTTGCACTCAGTGCAATGGCCTGTATGACTGTTCAAAAGCATCACAATGTATTTCAGTCTCTGTAATACTCTCAATTTATAAAATGCAGACTTTAAGACTGCTTGAATTTTCACTTTTGTAGAAAGCTGGGTATCTAAGTCTTGCACTTCTGAAATTATTTTAATCTATGTGCCCTTAACCCTCACTGGCAGGATAACATCTGGATTTACTCCCCTACTGATCCACAGGATCACTGCTTTTTTAGCAATGAGAATGAGTCCATTCTGGGCTAGCCAAGGTCATCAATGATCACAGACTGAAAAGACAAGTTGGATGTTATCTGAATAGATTTGGTATCTAATGCCCATGGCTTTTATTAAAGCATCCAGGGATTGAAGATATAAATTCAATAATATTGAAGAGAGGACAGATCCTGGGGAATGCCCACTGTACCGGTTTTCCAGCCCGACCTTTCTTTCCCAGGCAAACCTAAAATGATCACTTCTGTAAGAAAGACTGGAACCAATGTACCCCAGTTTTCCCAGTCTCTACAAATTCACCTTATGCCAATAGGATAGTATATTAGTGGAGTTCCATGAGATCCTCTTACCAGAGTGCTATTACTCTATTCTGAGCCAGTGAATCCAGTTCTCAAAAAATATGCTGAGGAATCTGGAATTCGAATATCAAGTCCTGAAATGTCTTAATCACCTGTCCTCTATATAAGTGGCATAGGGATCTCAAGATATTTCTCATGCTATGTGAGTGCATCCGGTGCAGGTTTATATATAATTGTAAGGTAAAATTCTGCATGGATTATTTACAAAATATTTAATGGGTTGGTTAATGCTTTCTACTTCAGTTAGGAACTTAAGGGCCTCCAAAGAGTTTCGACCTCAGGTCCCCTCACCCCAAAGAGGTGAGGTTCTTAGAAACACACAAAATAATCTTTTTCATTTAGAGGACCAGTTTTATAGAATTCCATGCCAAATGAAATTGTAAATATTTTAGATTACCTAAATTTTTGAAAACAGAGTAAGGCTTGGCTTTTTAGAGTAGCTTTTGAGTGATGATAATCAGATTTTTAGGTGTTTTATTATGTTGCCATGGATTTATTTTGGTTTTAATATTATGTTTTGGTTTTACTGTAAGTATAATCTAAGTTGTATTATCTTTAATTTTTCATTTTTTTATTTACAGTTTTATTGTATTTTGTTATACATTTATGTATACTGGTTTTGTAAACCAGACTGGAGTCTTTATGAATAGGTGGTATATAAGCAAGTTTGCTTACCATAAACAGTGTTTGCCGTAGATAGCAGGATAAATTAGCCATGCTGCATGGGTGACATTATCAGGGCGGCACTAGGCGGAGCGGTCTCTCAAAACTTAAGGCTTTTAGCCCTACTGGGCATGTGTGGTAGTTCCCACTCAAACAAGCCTTCTAGAATTCTCTTCAGTTCATATAAAAGCAAAAAAATATCCAGAGCATGTAGAGATGCTGTCCAGAGAGGAAGGGTGGGAATGCATGGCTAATTCGTCCTGCAATCTATAGAAAACACCACTTATGATAAGCAAACTTGCTTTTTTCGGTTGATAAGCAGGCTGAATTAGCCATGCTGCAAGGGGAGTCCCAAACTGAAGGTTGTGAACAAAAACACACTTTGGCCATGAGGCCAGTAACATATTTATTCTATTCTTTCTATATCTTTTTTTTTTTTTTTACAACTCTGACACCTCTGTGGACAGTATCCATCTGGATGATAAATAGTGCAATACTGCTCGTCCCACTGCACCATCTGAGTTAGCCTGTTCGTCTAGGCAGTAGTGTGATTTGAATGTATGGATGGACAACCATGAGGCCACTTTACAGATGTTATCAATGGGCACATTTTCCAGATGCGCCAGGGAAGCTACCATCACGCTGATATGGTGGGCTTTCACAGGCTGTGACAAAGTAAGAGATTTTGTTGCATAACAATGTTGTTTGCAGGATGTAATCCAACTGGAAAGAGTTATTTTTGGAACTGGCATTCCCAATCTGATTGCACCATAAGGCATGAAAAGTGAGAGGATTCTCTATGACCCTTCGTTCATCATTTATAATAGGCCAAGGCCCTCTTGCAGTCCAGCAAATGCAAATTCCTCTCTCACTCATGTTTATGCAGTTTTGGAAAAAATGTGGGAAGCAAAATAGAGTGATTTAGGTGAAAAGCAGAGACAACCTTTGGCAAGAACTTTGGGTGGGTTTGCAAGACCACTTTGTCACAGAATAATTGCAGGTAAGGTGGGACGTTCACAAGGACCTGCAGCTCATTTACTCTTCTTGCTGATGTAATTTCCACCAAAAAGATCACATTCCAAGTTAGGAACTTTTTTTTTTCAATTTACAATTTTATTGAGTATGTGATAACTAGTGACATACACCATACTGTAGACATAAACCAAGACAATAGTCTCTCGCAAGCATGGCGAACATAGCAAACGAACAAACAAGTCATGTAACCCCAACCTGATCCCCCCCCCCTTCCCACCCCCCATCCATGAGCTCAATCATGCTATGCTAAGGGGATAGTCCAGGACTAGCATAAAAGTCCAAAGTGAAGTGTAAAATATGACTATATTTGTCCGGGTTGGCTTTAAACTACTATTTGTATTAGGTCCAGAAATAAGTAATGTTACAGGGCTGCTTGCTGCTTCTCCCAGTTGATGAATGGGTGCCAAATGGCCTGAAACCTGGGCACCAAGTCATGTACCTCAGCTGTAATTGCCGCCATTTTACAATAAAAATGTACTTTCCTTTGTACCAATCGAAGTGTGGGTGTCTCTGTCCATTTCCAGAACTGTGCAATAGCCATCCTTGTTGCACTAAAGACCTGATGACAAAACATGGTGGGATCCTTTTTGGTAGCCTGGGAAGGGAGATGAAGGAGCATAAAACCAGCATCCTGTATACCTTGGATTCCCAGAATGCTTTCAGTCTAGAGATGTGAATCGGAACCGGAATCGGTTTGGTTCCGGTTCCGATTCAAATCGTGCATTTTTTTTCATCCGGCCCGATCGTTTTGGTTTGTTTTTTTTTATCGGCTGCACCCGATCCGATAAACAAAAAACCCACCCCGACCCTTTAAAACCGCTCCCTTAGCCTCCACCACCCTCCCGACCCCCCCCCCCCAAAAACATTTTAAAATTACCTGGTGGTCTAGTGGGCCCCGGGAGCGATCTCCCACTCTCGGGCCGTCGGCCGCCACTAATAAAAATGGCGCCGATGGCGCTTTGCCCTTACCATGTGACAGGGTAACCGTGCCATTGGCTGGCCCCTGTCACATGGTAGGAGCACTGGACAGCCGGCGCCATCTTTAAAAATGGCGCGGGCCATCCAGTGGAGAACGCTCCCAGGACCCCCGCTGGACCACCACGTAATTTTAAAACGTTTTTTGGGGGGGGGGGGTCGGGAGGGTGGTGGAGGCTAAGGGAACGGTTTTAAAGGGTCAGGGTGGGTTTTTAGGTTGTGTCCTAACTCCCGTTAGTGTGCACTAACCCGATTAACGATTTTTTTCACGATAAATCGGTGGAATTTCTATTGTATCGCACTCTTTAACGATTGACGATTTAAAAAATATCGGACGATATTTTAAATCATCAAAAAACGATTCACATCCCTATTTCAGTCCACATAGCAACCTCCTTCCACAATAATTGCACATGTACACACGACCACCACATATGTAGGAAGGTACCACAGTGACCGCAACCTCTCTAACACAAGGGACTCATATGTGCATATCTCTGGTGTAAGGTGTGCGGGGTAAGATACCAACGGGTAAGTAACATAGCAATTTTCTTGCAAAGAGGCAGACACAGAGCACTTACGAACAGTTAAATAAATCTGGTCCCATTCGTCTGCCCTCAATGCCCGTCCCAGGTCTACCTCCCATTTTTGACATGCGGAAAGGGTTGGAGCTCTCTACCCAATAATAAAGCATACAACTTAGAGATCATACCTTTCTTGGTATCAATTGCTTCGCAATAGTGTTCCAGTAACGTTTTACCCTGGTGTAAGGAGGAGAGTACCTGAGGTGTATGCAGTAAATGAATAATCTGGCAACCAGCCAGGAAGTCCCGATCGGGTAAATTATGTACCTGTTGCATGTCTGCCTATGTCATTGGGGACCCACCCCAATGACATGATGGTGAAAGTTAGTGATACCTTTAGATTTCCACTCTCTAAAAGTTCTATTTTCTCGTCCCATGGGGAACTGAGCTAGGTGATGGATGCAAGTGGAATAAAAATAGGTCCTCTTACCCACTAAACGCTCTTTCCATCTTGACCACAGTTTCATGGTGGTATGTAAGGATGTTGGCAATGTCCCATGGGAAGTCATCCACGTATACCTAGGTTGCCAGACCATGGCTGCCAGAGGCATTCCCCCACACAAGTGCTCCACAAAAGTCACCCATTGTTTTGCCGTGCTCTGCCAATGCATGTCTGTTATAGCAGCGAGCTGCGCAGCTGCATAATATCCTTCCAGTTTGGGCACCCCCAAGCCACCTCTGTCCCGTGGTTGGTACAATAGTTGTCTGGATACCCTGGGCGGGCGCCTGCGCCATATAAAATCAAACAAAATTCTTTGCCAGGATCGTAGAATAGCTGAGCTAATATAAATTGGCAGAGTGTTGAAAAGGTAAAGAAACCTGGGTAACACGTTGATTGTAACAATAGTGATGCGCCCCAGCCAGGAATGTGGATCCCGATCCCATTTTTGGAGGTCCTGTTTGATATTGTTGACTAGTGGGGTATAATTTAAATGAAAGAGGTCCTTCACATCGGGCCCTATATGCACTCCTAAATATTTGAGATATGTTGTGACCACTCAGAAAGGGTATTGCCTCTTCAGCACCTGCAGGATAGTGGGGTCAGCTGTGACATTCAAAATTTCGGTCTTATCCATATTTATCTTAAAACCAGACACCTCACTAAAGGCTCTTATTTCCTCTGTGACCCTCCGGACTGAAATAACAGGGTTAGTAAGGGTAAGGAGAATATTGTCTGCAAAGAGTGAGATTTTTAAATGTAATGGTCCCAGTTGCACTCCTTTGATCTGTTGTGATTGCCGTACCCTGGTGGTGAAAGGTTCCAGGAAACGAGCAAATAGGAGCGAGGACAGGGGGCATCCCTGACGAGTTCCCCTTTGAACCTGGAAAGGGTCTCCATAGCCACCATTCACCTTGATCCGTGCACTGGAATCTGAATATAGACTGCTTATCCAACCCGTGAATGCAGGCCCAAAATGCATCTTGGCTAGCATTTGAAAAAGGAAATCCCAGTGCACAAGATCAAAGGCCTTCTCAGCATCAATAGCCAATAAGACCAGGGGGACCTTCTCCTTCATCGCCCACCCCAGTATGTCAGTTACCTTGCGCACGTTATCCGCTGCTATTCTATGAGGGATGAAGCCTACCTGATCCCTATGTACTAGCTGGGGAAAAATTAAATTCAATCGCACCACTAAGACCTTGGCCAGAATCTTCAAGTCTACGTTTATTGAAGATATGGGTCGGTACGACCCGCACTGGGTGGAGTCCCGCCCAGGCTTGGCCAAGACGGTAATGCCCGCCACATTAGAATAAGAAGGTAAAGGTTCTCCCTGTCGTAAGCTGTTATAAAAGTTAGTAAGTGGGCCCACGAGTTGCGGACTGCACTTCTTGTAGTAAGTACTCGTGAATCCATCTAGCCCGGGTGCTGTCCCATGCTTAAAATCAGAGATAGCCGTTAGGACTTCTGCTTCACTAATAGGGCTATCTAGGGAGTGCCGTTGATCATCTGATAGCGACGGAAGAGTCATGGTTTGCAAATATTGAGCTATAGTCTCAGAAGAAATGCTGGTGTCTTCACCAGCAGTAGTGAAGCAGGCCCTAATGTCAGCAGTAGTAATTAGCATATGCCCATCTCTATTCTTAATCTTAGCAATGTTATTCTGAGTGAGGCGCCTTTTCAATTGCCTGGCCAGAATGCGTCCCGCTTTATTATGTCCCTCAAAGTACCGCTGTTTGGTCCGTTCTAGAGCATGCGCAATGTTAGAGGACTCTAGCAGGTTCAACTCAGTCCTTGCAGCCCGTAGCTGTCGGAGTGTGGCCTCACTAAAAGTTTGGGAATGGCGCCTGGTCAGCAGGCTTGGCGTCCCGTCTTTTTTTCAATGCAGCCGATAGTACTATCATGTGCCTGCAGATCACCAATTTTGAGCACTCCCACAGAGAGCCTACCGACTGCACAGATCCCGTGTTAATCTGGAAATAAGTTTGAAGATGGCCCAGGATGGACTTACTATTCTCCGTGTCCCTCAGCAAATCATCCCACAAGTGCCAAAATCTAGGGCCGGGATCCGGGGCAGCCACCACTACCAAGGCCCAGACCAGTGCATGGTCGGACCAAGTAATGTCTCCTATTCCCACGTCTGTGACCTGATTTTGGAGACCTTTATCCAGGAGGAAAAAATCGATCCTGGAATAGGGATCGTGTGGGTTCAAGTAGAAAGTGTAGGACCTAGAGGTAGGATAGCGTTGCCTCCATATGTCTGCTAAGTCCCAATCATGTAGAAGCCTGGACAATTCTGAAGTAGCAGTCCAGCCTCCAGTTTTCCTAGGATTGGAAGTGTCAAGTCTAGAATTGCGAATCAAATTGTGATCCCCTCCCCACAGTATCTGGCCTTCAGCATAGGTGGTGAGTATATCCCCTAAAGACTGTAAGAAAGCACCCTGACCCGTGTTGGGTGCATACACATTAACTAGTATAAGGACCTGCTCATCTATTTGAATTTTCAATAAGAGGTAGTGCCCCAAGGGGTCCGCTAAGTGTGACCGGTATGCAAAGGTAACACGATGCGCAATGAGTATACCAACCCCTGTATACTTAGCCACTTTCGAGCTGGCTGCATAGTAACAATTGGGATAGCCCCGAAACTGCAGCAGCCGTTCATGGTGTTTGCGGATATGCGTCTTCTGAATCATGGCTATGTCCACATGTTGGCACTGCAGGTCTCGAATTAAGAATTGTCGCTTGGTTGGAATATTAAGGCCCTTAACATTAAGAGACCAAAACTTCAAGGCCATCATGTCATCAGATTTCTTCCCCTCCAATCCCTCTTTATGCCCCCGGACAATAGCCTCCCTGCAATAACTGCACAATACAATATACAAAAAAGCAAAACCCTAGAGCTCATGGATGTAACCCCCCTCCCTCCCCAATCAAGGAAAGTAAATGTATCCATTCCTTGGATATTACCCGTGAGTGGGGTCTGCATACCTGACAGCATGACCGCTTACCCGGCGTCTAAATGATCACAAGTCCCAAAGCTAAGCTCCAGTTCTTACTGTCCATAGATCATATCTAGTGAGTGGGCCAAAATGCAGTCAAAATTTCAACATTTCAATATGAAGAGAACTTAGGGCAATTGGTCAGGAATAATCCATCCTCCAGAACAGTCCATCGTTGTCTTTCTGTCATCTCCTGCGATCAGGTGTTCTCCCGTTGCACGTCCTTCTGCATTGCACCTTTCTGTTGCTCGAGCCTTTTATTGTTGCCCACTCGCTGCCACCTGGGAGTAGGCGCCATGTTTGCAGATATAGGCTGTGACCACGTGGCTGGGAGAGCTAGCGGCAGGTTAGCTTTAAAAAAGGCCTCTGGCTTCCCCAACATTCTTTATCCGATGGGTAACCCCGTCAAAAGTGAATTGCAGGCCAAAAGGAAAAGTCCATCTGTATCTGATATTACGCTCCATAAGCACAGTGGTTGCTGCCCGCAATTCAAAACGCTTGCACAGCATAGTGGCTGCCAGATCCTGATAGACATAAATTTTATGGCCCTCCCAGAGCCATTCCCGGTACTTTCTTGAGGCATTGAAAATCAGGGATTTTTCCTGGAATGTTTGCAGGCAGATGAGCAGATCTCTAGGTCGCTCCGCGACCCTAGGGCCGAGTGTTCTGTGCGCCCTCTCAATATGGAACATGGTAGGTTCAGACCCTGAGGTGGCATCCATTCCTTCGGGTATCAGGAATTGAAAAATTTTCATCGCCACTTCTCTGCAATCGGTGTACTCCTGCAGCTCTGGTACCCCACGGATGCGAATGTTGTTACTCCATGACCGATTCTCTAAATCCTCGACCTTTTCTGCCAGCGTGAACTGCTCCTCCCGATATTGCTGCTGGTCGGTCGCCATTTTGTGAGCCAGATCCTCCTGCCTTTCTACCCGCACATCCAGGTCATCCACTCTTTGACCCATAAGAACATAAGAAAATGCCATACTGGGTCAGACCAAGGGTCCATCAAGCCCAGCATCCTGTTTCCAACAGTGGCCAATCCAGGCCACAAGAACCTGGCAAGTACCCAAAAACTAAGTCTATTCCATGTAACCATTGCTAATGGCAGTGGCTATTCTCTCTGCCAGGTCCTCCCTCACCTCAGAGATGGATTGCAGCAATTCTTGATTGTGCTGTTTGAGATCTTTGCGAAGATCAACAAACCATTCACGGAGCTCGGAGCGAGAGGGCAGTTAGGCAAGGGACGCCAGCCCCACCGGTTCGGGTCCTTTGTGATGGCCTCGTGTGCGGCCTGGTGAGGGCTGGTCTCCGCCAGCTCCTCACCATGTTTAAGGTATGAGAACTGTGCGAGGTCCGGGCTTTTTCGTTTGGCCGCCATGGTTGATGTCCTCTTACCCCAATCGGCGATATTGAAGCATGGTGTTTCGCGTAATGGTGCTGTTTCGGGTAGTTTAATAAAAGAAACGCCGGGAACTCTCGCCTCAAGCTGCCATCTCCGTCGGTGACGTCAGCGTGGTAACACGGGATCTACATTGCCTTGACCAGTACCTTCCTCCTCTGCCTCACCCAGAGACCAAGGCGTTGAACCTATGCAACTTGGTCGAGGTCCGATCTCGCAGGAGGAGAGAAGACGGCACCGCACTCAGGGCTTGTGCCTATATTGCGGAGGCAAGGGACACTTCCTAGCTCAATGTGGTGAGCGTTCGGTAAACACCAGAACCTAGGGATCATTGGGGAGCTGACCCTAGGTAATACAAGTTCCGCCTCCTCATGCACTGTGCCTATTAACCTCATCTACCTCGGGGGCACGTTTGATACACTGGCTTTAGTTGATTCCGGAGCAGGAGGGAATTTCATCCTTGCAGACCTCGTCCAGCAGTTGCAAATTGGGGTCCAACCCCAAACTCCTCCTATCCAAGTATCTTCCATTTGTGGTACTCTCCTCCTGGGGAGTATTTCTACTTGCACCAAACCCTTGGTTCTCCGCACGGGCCTTCAACATGTGGAGGAGATCTCCTTCCTTATATTGGAGAGGTCTATTCACCCCATCGTCTTGGGCTTGCCCTGGCTACAGAAGCATTCCCCAGTGATTCACTGGGACACTCTGCAGATCGCAGCTTGTGGCCCGTCCTGCTTTGACTCCTGCCTAATATTCCTCATCCCAGTGTGCCTCTCCTGACCACACCCATGGCACTCCCACCACAGTACCAAGACTATGAAGATGTCTTCTCTAAGGAGAAAGCTGAACTCCTTCCAGAGCACCGGCCCTTTGACTGTGCCATAAATCTGATCCCGGGTACCACGCCTCCTAGGGGACGAGTCTACCCCTTGTCATTTCCAGAGACTCAAGCCATGTCCTCATACATTCAGGAGAATTTGGAGAGGGGCTTCATTCAGCCCTCTAATTCCCCCGCCAGGGCTGGCTTCTTCTTTGTGGCCAAAAAGGATGGGTCACTCCAACCCTGCACTGATTACCGCAGCCTCAATGCCATCACGTGGCGGGATAGATATCCGTAGCCTCTGATCCCTGAGTTGCTAGACCGTCTGCAAGGAGCTAAGATCTTCACCAAGCTGGACCTTCGGGCTGCGTATAATTTGGTACAGATACGACCTGTCGACGAATGGAAGACCGCATTCAATACCAGAGACAGGCACTACTAATATTTGGTCATGCCCTTTGGCTTATGCAACGCCCCTGCGGTCTTCCAGAACCTTATGAATGAGGTCTTAAGGGATATGCTGCACACCTCGGTCATAGAGTACCTTGATGACGTCTTGATCTATTCGAAGGATTTACCCACACACCGCATACAAGTGCAGTGAGTACTACAGAAACTCCGCGATAATCGCCTCTTCGCCAAGCTAGGGAAGTGCCAGTTTTTGCAGGAATCCTTACCGTTCCTTTGCTATATAGTCTCATCCACGGGCTTCCATATGGACCCTGATAAGGTGGTGGCCATTTGAGATTGGCCACAACCGCTAGGGGTTAAAGCTCTACAACGCTTTCTGGGCTTCGCCAATTTCTATTGCCAGTTCATACCCCACTACTCTCGAATGGTGGCCCCACTCACGGCCCTTACCAGGAAAGGTGCCGATGCGAAGAATTGGTCCCTGACGGCAATAAGTGCCTTCCAGAATCTGAAGGAAGCCTTTTTTTCTTGATGTCTGTCTCCATCACCCGGATCCGCAGCGCCAGTTCATCGTGGAAGTGGACGCATCGGACCTTGCAGTAGGGGCTGTCCTGAGCCAGGTATCCACTAAAGGCAAACTCCTAGCCTGTTCCTATTACTCTCGAAAATTCTCTCTGGCGGAGAAAAACTATGGTATTGGCGATAAGGAGCTGCTGGCTATCAAGCTCGCGCAAGAGGAGTGGCGGCAATGGCTGGAGGCACTAATAATTATATGAAACTTCTAAAATAATTTTTTTCATAGATACAAAAACTTTTTTCAATACAAAATAATTAAAAAAAAAAAAAAAAGATATTAAAGAATATGAGAGCCAGAGGTTTCTAGTAAGGTAAAAAAAAATTGAAATTGTGTTTAAAAGAATTACGGCTCTAAATGATGTCAGAGCACCTTCAAGGTTGTTTTTTTTTTTTTTTTGGGGGGGGGGGGGTTATTTAAAATTGAAAAACCCTCATTTTCCCTTCAGAGTTTTTCAGTTATACCCAAAAATTAGAAGCCCTAATTATAATTTCTCCATCATCAAGCAGGACTGAATTAGCCTTACACGTGGAGATAATGTCATCCAGCAGTATAGAATGGACCCTTCCTTCAAAGCTCATTGAGCTTTTGCTCTACTGAGGATGTACGAAAAAAATTCCTGTGTGAGCATCCTCGGTCTTTTTCTGTCTCTGTACCAGCACAGACTTGTACTCTATCTCTCAATTTTTATTCACATTTCTGTAAATTTCTTAATATTTGTTTCTTCAAAGTTGGTTCACTGCCTCAGCAGACTCCAAAGTACTACTTAAAAAAATATTATTTTTTTCTTCATGATGTCCAGCAAGAAAAAAGTTACAATGAGTGGCTTTAAAGACCATATATGTGGTAGAAAAATGAACATTTCCTAGTATGTAGACAGATGGACTCAGAACCAGTGGGTTATGCAACTCTACCAGCAGATAGAAGCAGAGCATACTGACATTACAGTATATTTACTCCTGCAGTGACATCAGCTTGCCAATATTCTTTGTCTCTAGCAGATAGTGAATGTGCATCTCCCTACTGGGGATTGCTTCAGATTTTAGAAGGAGAATTTTACAAAGAAAAAGCCCCCCTTTCCTGTGATGATACCAAATAGTTCCTCCCCCATTTGAGAATTCCTGAGGTGTTTTCCGTGGTCTCTCAGATGAGTGCCTTGGTCCGGTAGCTGTTTTTTCAGCTGGCATGGACTTAGCTGATTGTGCAGCTTAAAGGCGGCAGATGCAGGAAGCCGAGTGCGACAGTGATGGCAGCTGCCCTCTCTCCCTGCAACTGGTTACCTCTCTGTTCTCAGCCAGAAAGGACTGAGCTCATGTAAGTTTAAAATAAAAAAAAAAAAAATAGACACAGAATAAAGGGGTTGTGTAGGCCTTCCTCTAATCTCTGTGCTTGGCGCACTATTCCGGCATTTGTTCCTGCTCCTGTGGGGTATTAAGGGAACTAGGCAGCCAGGTGGGTTGAGCAGCCCAGGTTGGCTAGGCCCCGCTGTTAGGCTTTTTCATGTGTGCTGCGTAGTAGGAAATGGCAGTGTCTTTGTGTGCTTTTATGTGCTTTCAGTTGCCCTCTACAGGACCGTCGCTTTGCGCAAGTGCATCCAAATTGTGTGCCCAATTTCCTATGGGTGTGCCACCTGTGTGCACATTCTAACAGGGGTTGTGTAAGATTTCCTCTCGTCTCTGTGCTCGGCGGAAGAGAGTGTTGGATTCGTGGACCCTTGAGCCGGCTAGGACAGCTGGTGGCTCACTGAGGAGATACCCATTGGGTGTCGAAGCCGGGAGGCGGCACAGACAGGAAACCAAGGGATCTTCACCACTGGAGACCTGAGGTCCCCCCAGGAGGAGCACGTGAGGACCTGGGTTGCTTGGACTTACGAGTGGTCTCCTGCGAGGCGGTATCCAGGGAATGGAGACAAAGAGCTGGAGCCAGGAGGCCAACTGGAACTTCACCACTGGAAGCCTGCGGTCCCCCCGAGAGGAGCTCGTGAGGACCCGAGCCACCTGGACTTAGGCGAGGCTTCCTGGACGAAGCTGAAGTCGGAAGCCAAAGGATGAAGCTGGATCAGAAGTCTGTGGATGGAAGCCAGAGTCAAAAGCCAGGAGTCAGAAGCCGAAGTCAGAAGCTAAGGATGAAGCTGAATCAGAAGTCTGTGGACGGAAGCCGGAGTCAGAAGCCAAAGGATCCGAAGCAGCAACTAGCAACTCTTACCAGAGTGAACCTCGTTGCAAGGCAAAGGCCCAGGGCTAGCTGCAGGGTTAAAATACTCCTGCAGCGTCTGACGTCATCTGGGGGCTGTCCTGCCTGTTCCCGCGCTGGCCCCTTTAAATCTGGAGCTCCTGCGCGAACACGAGCCTAGGGGGTGGGGCCAGCCGAGACTGATCGGCGGCGTCTCCCTCGAGGAGGGAGCGCTGCGGGAAAGACCCCGACGGGGCCTGCCGGCCGGGACGGAACAATAGTGGTCCGGGCCGGCTCTGAGGTGAGTGGAGGGACCGGGGCACGGCCCAGTCCCGTAACAGTACCCCCCCTTATGCCCCCATCCCGGGGGTTTTGGCTTTGCCGGATGATCCAAGTGGAACTGGCAGAGAAGGCCCTTGTCCAGGATGTTAGAGGCTGGTTCCCATGTGTTCTCTTCGGGACCGTAGCCCTCCCATGAAAGGATATACTCCCACCTGCGGTGGTGGAACCGTACATCCAGGATGTCCTTTACTTGGTAGACCGTATCCTCCTGGGCTGCGGGAGCGGCAGATTCAGGAATCTTGTTATGGAAGACGGACAAGACCAACGCCTTGAGCACCGAGACGTGAAAAACGTTATGCATTCAGAGCGTAGAGGGAAGGCGAAGTCGGTAGGAGACAGCACCCACCCGTTCCGTGATGGGGAACAGGCCGATGTACCTCGGAGCCAAGCACATAGATGGAACCCGCAGGTACTTAACCATACCTTGTCCCCAGGAAGGAATGCTGGAGCGGGACATCGCAGACGGTCTGCGTACTTCTTCAGCGTGACTGCGGTGCATTGCAGTTTCTCCCGAGTAGAGCTCCAGAGGCTGCGTAGTTGCTGGGCTGTGAGCTGCATGGCAAGTGATGGGACCGCCAATGGTAAAGGCAACCAGTGGCCGTATGTCTATGGTGATCGTAGGAGAATTCTGCCCATGGGAGTAGAGCCACCCAATCGTTTTGTAGATCTCCCACGAAGGCTCGGAGGAAAGCTTTCAAAGTCCGGTTCGTGCGCTCCACTTGGCCATTACCTTGGGATGGAAGATGGTCGTGAAGTCCAACTGAACCCCAAATTTCCTGCAGAGTGCCCTCCAATATTTCGCCGTGAATTGTGAGCCCCGGACGGAGGCAATATGGAGGGGAAGTCTGTGTAGATGGAAGATGTGCAGGGCGAACAGGCTGGTGAGTTCAGGTGCCATTGGTAACTTAGAGAGGGGGACAAAGTGGGCTATCTTAGAGAACCTATCGATCGTGACCCATATCACAGTTTTCCCTTCAGACTGTGGCAAGTCTACAATGAAGTCGGTCGACAAATGGGTCCAAGGCTCGGTGGGGATAGGCAATGGTTGAAGGAGCCCCCAGGGCCGACTAGGCAGCGTCTTCTGTTGAGAACAGGTCGGACAGGAGCTTACAAAGAGACGAACATCTCTCCTGACCTGAGGCCACCAGTAATATTCGGTCAGCAGGTCCAAGGTCCGAGTAACCCCTGAATGTCCTGCAATCAAGGAGTCATGAGCCCATGACAACACCTTCTTGCGCAGACAAGCAGGTATGACCGTCTTACCCATAGGAACTACCTCTGATGCTGCAAGGAGGACTTTGGCTGGATCGAGGATATATCGGGATGGTTCCGGGTTATCTTCAGTTTCAGCCGTGCGTGAGAGGGCATCTGCCCTAATATTCTTGGAGGCTGGCCTGTATCGGAGGAGGAAATTAAATCTGCTAAAGAAGAGTGACCATCGCGCTTGTCGAGAGTTCAGGTGTTGGGCCCAGCACAAGGATTCCAGGTTTTTGGTTAAAGAGTAAGGGCGCGATAGCGGATTGGTTGAGCAGAGAAGCTCTGAGTACTTATAAAATGTCTTATGCTAGGGATCAGCTGATTTCGAAATGCGTCTTTTTGAAGAACATGGCGCGGCTAGAGAGGACGCTCTGAATAAACAAGGCGCATGGAGAGGACCTGTTATACATTTATGCAGACTAACACCACCTGAGGAAGGACGGTTTGTTTGAAACATGGACACATGGGGATTGTTTATAACTATTTGGGACTTGTGGTAGGGTTCATGTTTTATATTGAAATGTGGAAAATAAGACAACAAAAAATAGTTAAAAAAAGAAAACATGTAAAAAAAGTTGATGCCATTCGATTGAAAGAATTTGGGACTTTAACAAATTAAGAAAAATATGGAGGTGGTTTGAGATTGATAACAGAATCAATCTCAAAAGCACTCACCCATTGGAATAACTGCCTTTTATCCATCACTAACCTACTCAACAGCTTAAACTTGGTACTCAACGCCTCTAAGACAGAGCTTCTCCTCATCTCCACAAATGAAAACAATATCTCCCCACCATCACCACACAATTCTCTCATTACTTGTAAGCAGGTTAGAGACCTTGGAGTAATTGTAGATAATCGACTAAACCTGAAGAAAATGGTCAATACAACCGCCAAAGACTGCTTCTACAGACTACAGGTTCTAAAACGACTTAAACCACTCTTATTCTTCCATGACTTCAGGACAGTCCTCCAAGCGCTTCTGTTCGCCAAAATAGACTACTGCAGTGCCCTGTTCCTAGGCCTCCCCAAATCCACTACCAAACCACTGCAGATGATACAAAATGCGGCAGCGAGATTGCTGACCAGTACCAGCCGCGGCGAACACATCTCACCCATCCTCAGGAACCTATATTGGTTACCAGTGATTTTCAGAATTCTATACAAATCAATCACCTTAATTCACAAAACCATCCATCATCAACTTCAACTCGACCTGGAAATCCCACTCAAACTCCACTCCTCAAACAGACCAACTAGAGATATCCACAAAGGCACTCTGAAATTTCCCCCCACTAAAGCCTCACGCCTTTCTACGACCAAAGACAGAGCTTTTTCGATAGCAGGCCCATCTATCTGGAATAGCATCCCATCAAATCTCAGATTGGAGCCATGCCTCTTAACTTTCAGAAAAAGACTTAAAACCTGGCTCTTCCACCAAGCCTTTGCCGATCCACCAGACAATCACTAGTTGTCCTCACACTTACCCGGTCTGGCATTTATACTCACGAACAATGGTCCCTGACACTTCGAGGTTAAAGCACCTTTTAAGCTTTTAACCCGTACGCTCTATGGTAACCCTTATAGTTATTTCCTGCCTTATCTTCTTTCCAGCTTGTTGCAAGCTTCCAAGTTCTCCTTCCCTGTTGATTGTAACTTTGACTTATTCTACCTATTGTTTTCTTTCGTTTACTTGAATTGTTACTCCAGTTATACCCTTGTTAAATGTAAACCGATCCGATATGGTTATTTACTATGAAGGTCGGTATAAAAAACTGTTAAATAAATAAATAAGTTGATGATTATACAAGTATCACAGTGCTGGGACTCTAATAATTATATGAAACTTACAACCCCTTCTAAAATAATGTTTTCATAGATACAAAAACTTGTTTCAATATAAAATAATTAAAAAAAAATATTAAAGAATATGAGAGCCAGAGGTTTCTGGTAAGGTAAAAAAAATTTGAAATTGTGTTTAAAAGAATTATTGATTTAACATAGCTGTGACGGGACTTTTAGGTCCAATTTGATTGATTGTATGCGAAAATCACTGCAAGTGGTGGAGTGAATTAGGTGTGTTACAGTGTTCACAAGATGGAATCTTGGAAACATATCATTTAGAGCAGGCCAGTGAGCAACCTAAGTCCCACTGGCACAACAACAACAAAAAAGGGGGAAGAACAGGGCATCAGTGAACCCAAGCCTTTCTGGCAGAAGAGGAGCAGCCAACAGGGGAAGATGAGTGTGATACAGAGGGTGAAAAGGAGGAGGGGGTGTGTGTGGAATGGGGGAGGAACCCACTCAGCTACACACCAGCCATAACCCCCACCACTCCAACAGCTGTACACACCCACCGCCACTCCCACTGTTCCCACCTACACATCCTGACATGCTCCTACTCCCCTTAACAAGAGACACTCCCTGCCACCCTTGCCCTAACCATAGCCACACAACACAGCACTGAAGTTGCATTTTGCAATTTTTACTATTATAAAGGCAAGTAAACATTTGCAGATAAACTGATTTACAGGTTATAAAAATGAATCCACCTAAATACACAAAAAATGTTAATTTGACCCTTGAAAACAGCAATAAACACCTATTTTTTATACCGGCCCTTCATAATTCCATTATTCTTCTTCCTTCCAACTGTACAGGCATCTCTCGAAACTTGGAGGCCCACAGCCCTTTCATAATTCTTAAAATACTAAAATATTATTACACTGGAGTAGAGGAGTAGCCTAGTGGTTAGAGCAGCGGTATGAATATCCAGTAAAGTCAAGTTCAAATCTTGCTGCTGCTCTTTGTGACCTTGATTTAGTCACCTCCTCCTCCTTTGCCATGGCACCTGCAGCACTGTTAGGGAGACCACCTTTCCCCAAATCATACCTATGCCTCAGTGGCTCTGGACTCATAAGTCACAAGGGCGTGCTGAGGCCTCATGACAACTCCAGGCTAACAATTACAGAGATGTGTTCATTCAGCGTCTTCAGTCATCGTGAGCGCAAGAACCGAAATCCAGTTCATCCTAGGACCCGGCGCTCGGAGTTGCTCAAGATCTCACAAAATCTTCCCCGCCCCCTGGTCTTGGTCAACGCTTCAGCCCTTTCCTCCCTAACAGTGCTCCAGCACGGCGGTGTGCACATTCATAGGCTAGTCCTTAAATAAAGCAATAACGATTACCTACAATAATAATGTAAACACCATTTCCACGAAAGGTCGCGTTTTAAAACAAGGGCAGCGCTAGTCGCAAAGCGCATGCGCAGCATTATCGGCCTCTGCAAGACCGGAAGCAGCGCTTGAATTCCAGCAGGAACTCGACTGCGCTGACGTCTTCGTGTTGGTTCCCATTTGCCTTTCTTAGGGGTTGGCCGGGAAGCGAGAAAGACTTATCGCTTTTGGTCAGCGACAGCGCGGTGAAAAATCTGCTGTAGGAAAATAAAGTCGCCCATAAACTTCAAAAGTAGTTCAGTTTTGTCAGGAAAATCGACTACTTGGTAACGCTGGATTCTCCTGCTCTGTCAGATGAGTGAACACCGGTTAGAGCGGGACTACCTGGCGCGCGCGGCGCTGGCGCTAAGAGAGCGTTGCCCGGGAGAATGCCGCCACCTGCTGTGAGTTTCTCCCCCTCAACCTATGATGTGCGTGCATTCATGACTCTTGTCTCTGCTTGGCACTGTAAGAACGGTGGTTATGTGCACAGCACCACCGACCGTTTGCCAGGTTTTGCACGTGTTCGTGTGTCATCGTTTCAGACACGTGGTTAGCACGTAATTTTAGCACTTACAAGCAGGCCGATACAGAACGGTGCGTTCGGCGGGGCTGATGCTATAATAAACACGGAAAGCGGACGCTGATTTTTCAGTGCCCGCTTTCTTAACGCGTGCAAGGGGGGGCAGCATGTTATAAACAAATTAAGGGGTCGCACTAACATGACCGCTTGCATGATCTTAGGCCTCCTTGCTAACGCGGCCACCGGTGGTCTGCCGGTTATGGACGCCGATAAACTCGGGGTAATAATAGCGTATCAAAAAAATACGGCTAAACAGTGCGCTCGGACGAATTTATCGGCGTCTGTGTTCATAACCGGTAACTGCAGGGTCGCATTAGAAAGGAGGCACTAAGGTCGTGCAGTCGGTCGAGCACACCGTTCTGTATCGGCCTGCATGTTAAGTGCTAAAATTGCAATCTATGGACATGTCTGAAACGATGACAGATGAACACACATGTTGATAAGAACATTGCATACTGGGTCAGACCAAGGGTCCATCAAGCCCAGTAACCTGTTTCCAACAGTGGCCAATCCAGGCCACAAGAACCTGGCAAGTACCCAAAAACTGTCTATTCCATGTTACCATTGCTAATGGCAGTGACTATTCTCTAGGTGAACTTAATAGCAGGTAATGGACTTCTCCTCCAAGAACTTATCCAATCCTTTTTTAAGCACAGCTATACTAATTGCACTAACCACATCCTCTGGCAACAAATTCCAGAGTTTAATTGTGCGTTGAGTAAAAAAGAACTTTCTCCTATTAGTTTTAAATGTGCCCCATGCTAACTTCATGGAGTGCCCCCTAGTCTTTCTACTATCCGAAAGAGTAAATAACCGATTCACATCTACCCGTTCTAGACCTCTCATGATTTTAAACACCTCTATCATATCCCCCCTCAGTTGTCTCTTCTCCAAGCTGAAAAGTCGTAACCTCTTTAGTCTTTCCTCATAGGGGAGGTGTTCCATTCCCCTTATCATTTTGGTAGCCTTTCTCTGTATCTTCTCCATCGCAATTATATCTTTTTTGAGATGCGGCGACCAGAATTGTACACAGTATTCAAGGTGCAGTCTCACCATGGAGCGATACAGAGGCATTATGACATTTTCCGTTTTATTCACCATTCCCTTTCTAATAATTCCCAACATTCTGTTTGCTTTTTTGACTGCCGCAGCACACTGAACCGACAATTTCAATGTGTTATCCACTATGACACCTAGATCTCTTTCTTGGGTTGTAGCACCTAATATGGAACCCAACATTGTGTAACTATAGCATGGGTTATTTTTCTCTATATGCATCACCTTGCACTTATCCACATTAAATTTCATCTGTCATTTGGATGCCCAATTTTCCAGTCTCACAAGGTCTTCCTGCAATTTATCACAATCTGCTTGTGATTTAACTACTCTGAACAATTTTGTGTCAGAACCTGGCAAGTACCCAAAAACTAAGTCTATTCCATGTTACCGTTGCTAGTAATAGCAGTGGCTATTTTCTAAGTCAACTTAATTAATAGCAAGTAATGGACTTCTCCTCCAAGAACTTATACAATCCTTTTTTTTTTTAATTTTTAATTTTGCATTTTCAGATATATCACAATAAAGGAAAATAAGAGATCATACATCATTTCTATTTTCAGAACTTCACAGGAAACAAAACTGCTATATTCACAAGTCAAGATCTCTAATTAAAGGAACATTGGGAGCCAAGAACTTTTGCAGGATAATAGGAGCTCATTTACGATACAATTACAAGTATTGCCACGCATAAGACAGTACCAACATTATTCCCACCTATTAAACCCCGCTTGGCTTCCCATCCAGAAATCCCCTTAATTGTTCTGGTTCAAGAAAAACATATTTTTCATTATTATATTTTATCAAACATCTGCAAGGATATCTGAGTATCATGCTAGCCCTTCTTTCCATAACTTCTGTTCTCATCAGAATAAATTTTTTCCTACGTTCTTGTGTAGTACGTGCAATGTCTGGATAAATCCAGACCTGTTGGCCATGGAAACAAGCCAATCTATTTCTGAAAAAATTACTTAATACTAAGTTTCTATCATATTCCAGTGCAAATGATATTAACGTTTCTCTTGTGGTAATCTGATCTTGAACTGATAACTCCAGTAACTCAGTTATATTCATTGTAGATTGTTCTTGAACTCCTGGGCTCTTTTGTAGTCCAGTTTTTCTTGATGTAAAAAAGGCTTTTGTTATTACAGGAAAAATCTCTTGTGGCATTTTAAGACACTCCTTCATATAATTCTTAAACATATCTATCGGTGATACTTTTTTTTAACTCAGGAAAATTCACCACCCGTAGATTTAACATACGTAAAGAGTTTTCAATATTCTCAAATTTTTTCTCAGTCATAGTATTTGATTTAATCAAGTTTGTCTGAATCTGATCCATCGATACTATCTTCTTTTGTACCTTCTCTAGATTTTCTTGTTGTTGTATCACAGTTTTGTCCATTTTTAACCCTCTTTTATTTGTTTCCACACACACCTGAGTCAATGTTGTTATCGCAGTTTCAGTAGACACTAAAGCTGACCAAACAGTGTCTAGTGTCACAATCGAGGGTTTATTCAATGAGAGAGTTTTACCTGAAATTAATCCTTCCACCAATTGGGGCAAATTGGGTCCTTCGATGTTTATTGCCGGTGGAGCCATTGGGATTCTAGGTGTCGATGTGATTCCTCTCACCAGGACATTCACATCCCCCTCATCTACTCCTTCCTCGCTCGCCTCATCCAGACCAGAAGGCGCCAACTCCCTCTCACCCACACTCGGGGGCTGCGGTAGATCTTCAGTTCCAACCTCCGTCTGAATCCGTGGCGGGGAGGGAGTGTCCGGAGCCCCCGGGCTCAACAAAATCATTTCGGCCATTGAGGGAGAGCCGAGCTCCTGGCCCTCATCGCGGCCCTCGTTTCCCGTGTCTTTATGTTGGAATCGAAAAAGCTCTCTATTCTGCTTTGCTGGGTGTCCTCAAGTTTCAAAGGTAAAATGTTCTTCAATTTAGCTTTGTGCTTTCTATGCGGCATCCTGCAAAGCAAATAGTTTAAGGCAATTTTCAAAAGGAAATTACAAAGGAACGCTGAGAGAGCTCCTCCTGCGTGTCCTATGCTTCGGCCATCTTGGCTCATCCAATCCTTTTTTAAACACAGCTATACTAACTGCACTAACCACATCTGGCAACAAATTCCAGAGTTTAATTGTGCGTTGGGTAAAAAAGAACTTTCTCTGATTAGTTTTAAATGTGCCCCATGCTAACTTCATGGAGTGCCCCCTAGTCTTTCTATTATCCGAAAGAGTAAATAACCGATTCACACATTCTCATGATTTTAAACACCTCTATCATATCCCCCCTCAGCCGTCTCTTCTCCAAGCTGAAAAGTGCTAACCTCTTTAGTCTTTCCTCATAGGGGAGCTGTTCCATTCCCCTTATTTTGGTAGCCCTTCTCTGTACCTTCTCCATCGCAATTATATCTTTTTTGAGATGCGGCGACCAGAATTGTACACAGTATTCAAGGTGCGGTCTCACCATGCAGCGATACAGAGGCATTATGACATTTTCCGTTTTATTCACCATTTCCTTTCTAATAATTCCCAACATTCTATTTGCTTTTTTGACTGCCGCAGCAACCTAAACCGATGATTTCAATGTGTTATCCATTATGATGCCTAGATCTCTTTCTTGGGTTGTAGGACCTAATATGGGACCTAACATTGTGTAACTATAGCATGGGTTATTTTTCCCTATATGCATCCCCTTGCACTTATCCACATTGATGAGCCTATTAGTCTGACAAAATACAGAAATTAACGCCTGTACTGGGTAAGAGTACAGAAAAGCAGAAAAAACTGCTTTTCTGTACACCGTCCAATTTAATATCATAGCGATATTAAGTCGGAGGCCCCAAAAATAAAAAGAAACCCCAAAACGTCTTTAAAAAAAAATCTGCCTGCTGGCCCATGGGTTGGAAAACGGATACTCAGTTTTGCCAGCGCCCATTTTCCAAACCCGTGGCTGTCAGCGGGTTCGACAACCAACGCTGGTAAAATTAAGCGTCTGTTGTCAGACCCCCTGACAGCCGCTGCTTCCGCTAATGAGGCTCTAGGGACACGCTAGAGTCCCTAGCGCCTCCTTATTAGCGCCGGCACTAATTTAAATACTGTTTCTCATGCCCAGGAGAGGTGCCTGGGCACTCGCCTCGGAGCGCCAGCTCTCCCGCAGTTTTTTTTGAATCGGCCTGAAGGAACATAACAAACGTTAGGCCTGATTTACTAAGGCTTTTCCCCCATTCTGTCTCTATGGAAAAATGCTTAGTAAACGAGGCCCTTTGTAAATTAGCCGGTATTACTGGCATATCTCTTTAGAGCTGCCTCTAATGAGAGTGAAAGGGCCTGATTTACAGGGGTTTGTTTCCCTTTCTGTGGCTTTGGTTAGAAGGCTTAGTAAATTAGACCCTAGGGTGACCAACTGTCCGGTTTTGGACAGGACAGCCCGGTTTTGCAGGCTGTTATACAGTGTCCAGTTACAAACGGTAAAACCAAGTCGAGGAAAGGGTGAAGATGTTCACGGCTGAAGACAAGGGAGGCTCCAGTGGACCGTGAACAGAGCCCATCCCGTTTGCTGCTGAAGACGGAAAAGGCCCTGGGTGCTCTGTGAGCAGAATGATGCAAAGTGGAAGGAAGCCCCCATGGGCCATGAGCTGAGCTCATCCCGCTCAAGGCTGAAGACGAGGAAGGCGCCGGTGGACCACAGCCGAAGAGCAGTAAGCAGTTTATGACCTCCAGAAGGCCTGTGTGTGTGTGTGTGTGTGTGCGTGCACCAAATGGCAGGCACAGTGACAGGAGAGTGTGTATGTGAGTGATTTAGAGCCTTTGTGCCTGAGTGAGTGGGTGTGTGTGTATGAGAGGGAACCCATATGTGTATGAGTGAGAGAGCAAGCCTGTATGCAAAAGAGAGAAGAAGCCTGTGTGAATGTGTTTTCCAGAAAGAGATAAGAGCCTATCTGAGAGTGCATGTTTGTGTGCAAGTGAGAGGGAGCCTGTGTAAGGGTGGTGAGAGAAGGATAGAGGGAGCCTGTGAGGGCTAGGGTGACCAACTATCAGGCCGATACAGAAAAAGAGAGCCGGCAAACTCCAGCTCTCCCGGCGCGCGCACAGGCCACTCTCTTGGGCACGTGATTCAGGAGGGTGGCCTATGCAAATTAGGGCCCACAGTGGGCCCTAATAATAGAAGGACTAGGGGGCATTCCATGAAGTTAGCAAGTAGCACATTTAAGACTAATCGGAGAAAATTCTTTTTCACTCAACACACAATAAAGCTCTGGAATTTGTTGCCAGAGGAGGTGGTTAGTGCAGTTAGTGTAGCTGGGTTCAAAAAAGGTTTGGATAAGTTCTTGGAGGAGAAGTCCATTAATGGCTATCAATCAATTTTACTTAGGGAATAGCCACTGCTATTAATTGCATCAGTAGCATGGGATCTTCTTAGTGTTTGGGTAATTGCCAGGTTCTTGTGGCTTGGTTTTGACCTCTGTTGGAAACAGGATGCTGGGCTTGAGGGACCCTTGGTCTGACCCAGCATGGCAATTTCTTATGTTCTTATGGACACTAGCGCGTCCCTAGCACCTCTTTTTTGACAGCGGCGGCTGTCAGCGAGTTTGACAGCCGACGCTCAGTTTTGCCTGCGTCGGTTCTCAAACCCGCTGACAGCCACGGGTTCGGGAAAACGGACGCCAGCATAATTGAGCGTCCGTCTTGCGGGGCCGCGGGCCGATTTAAAAATTTTTTTTAGTTTTGGGGCTTCCGACTTAATATCGCAATGATATTAAGTCGGAGGATGTATAGAAAAGCCGACAGAAATTAACGCCAGCCTTTGGCAGGCGTTAATTTTTGAAAGTAAAATGTGCAGCTTGGCTGCACATTTTGCTTTCTGTATCGCGCGGGAATGACTAATAGGCCCATCAACATGCATTTGCATGTTGTGGGCGCTATTAGTATTGGGGAGGTTGGCCGCGCGTTTTCAACGTGCTATTACCCCTTACTGAATAAATATTAGAAGTTCTGTTCATCAAATGTTTTGAATTATTTACTCTTATTTATTAAATATGGTTTTACTATTACAATTGATGTTTTATATTTCTTGATTTATTAGTTATTTTATGAGAAATTGTGATGTTTCTGTTTTTCCATAATTGCACTGCATGTAGACTTGCATTTCCAGTTCAGTTCTTGTCATATGTTTTTATTTATACTATGGTCTCTTTATTCTGTTTTTGGCAAGTGTCTGACTCTGCATGTGTGACTAAGGTGAGGCAGCTAGCTTGTAGCTTCTATTGTAGGAATCTATTGCAGCTTGGTTTATTCTTTTTCCACAATAGGAAGTGTATTGGTGTGTTAGGTCTGTTGTAATATTTGCAGTGTTGCCTTTTTATGAGTAAGGTTGTTACTGTTTGAGTGCTAGCAGTTCATTCTGTTTTTGTCTAGGAAGTTTACCATTTTGTAATAGTAATTTAATTTTTTAATGGCTTTCTGAGGGCCAGGCCCATAAGCAATTCATGTTACAATAGGCCTGATACCTTGAGATCAAGGTGGATGATCTGAAATGTATACAAATGAGGGGAAACAAACATGCCTCCTTGTGATTTCCCCCCCCCCCCCCCCCCCCCCAGAGCATTCAAGTGTCCAGTTGTGGTCTGTGGAAAAGTTGGCAACCCTATTAGACCCAGGGAGTGAGAGATATATAAATATATTTACATGTAGATATGCACAGAATTTTATTTTTTTTTAGTTTCTCTTCTGATTTGTTTAATTTATGACCGAGCTATTATTATTCTAAAGCTTTTTGAAGTGCTTCCTTCCTAGCCACCTTCTGTAACAAAATGTGTGAATTGGGTTATAAGGCAGGTTGTTTTTTTTAAACGGGATATGTTGCTTGGGAGAATGATTTTCAAATATATTTATCTGGGTAGATTGCTGTGTGTGAGAATTGATCCTGTCACAGTGGCTGAAAGTTATGATGGTAACGTTCAAAGAGGTACATGGGTGCGTATGTGAGCGCATACATAGGTCCACACCCACATGTGATTGCAATTTTAAGTAGATATGCGCCTGTGCGTGCAAATGCCTCTTCTGCTGCGTAAGTGGGACAATTTTAAAAGGCATGCGCACAAATGCCATTGCCAGTTTTCCCAGTTCTACCAGTTAAGGGATAGGACTTCCAAACCCTCCCTAGTTTAACAGCCTCCCTTCTTCCATTTTAGCCTAGACCTTTAAAACCCTGCTGATCTGCCTAGTAGTTTTTTGTTTTACAACTTACATATCATCCATAGCTGGCAGTAACGGCAGTCGAGCAGGCAATGCGGGACATTGATCCCGCAGCACCGATGATACTGGAGCCGGTACTGTCAGTCTTGGAGCTGCTGTTGGAGTCTCTCCATATGCTTATCAGCACGTTAATGACCCAGCTAATGTTGGTTCCCAGGTTGGCATTGGTGCCTGTAGGGGCACTCGGCCGCCTCCTGCTAATATGGTGGCCGTTCCTAGGAGGAGGAAGCTCCGCCTAGGCTGGCCGAGATGCCAAGGCCTGCAGCCTCATCAGTGCTTGCCCCACTGGACAAAGGCCGAGAGCCCAGGGCCCCATCCCCTGTCGGTCAGGATGAGGGTCCCTATGACCACTGGGGAATGACACAATAGAGTCCTCCACCAGTGGCTCTGATGGTTTCCATTTAAACCCATCTCCTCCAGAGGCGCGAGGAAGGTCGCCATCTGAGGACCTAAGCTTCGCAGATTTTGTTCAGGTGATGGTGGAGGCCATCCCGTTTCAGTTGCCGACAGGAGGATGCCAGGCACAAAATGCTTGAAATCATCCAGTCTGTGGAGCCTTCTAAGGAGGTTGTGGCAGTCCCGGTGCATGACATCCTTAAGGAGTTATTGCTGAAGATTTGGGAACACCCCTCACGGTGCCTTCCGTGAAGAAGGCTGACGGCATTTACCTCATCAAGAAGGCTCCCAGATTTGATAAGCGTCAGCTTCCCCCACAAATCGGAAGTTGGCAAATCTGTTAACGAGAGCCAAGTATTCTCAGACCCATTCCTCAGCATCGCCGGGAAAGGATCACAGAGTGATGGATATTCTTGGGAGAGAGGTTTTTCAGGGAGCCATGCTCATTGCCTGCATAACTTCCTACCAGCTGTACATGAGCCAGTACTTGCGGGACATCTGGAAGCAGGTGTAGGAGGTGGCTGAGCAGTTGCCTCAGCAGCAGCAGGAAACCCTCATATCGTTGGTGAATAAGGGCCTAGAATGCGGAAAACATGAAATACAAGCAACCGACAATGTTTTCAAAATGGCATCAAAAGTCTCTGCAGCAGGAATTGGCATCCGCAGAATGGCATGGCTGTGAGCCTCGGATCTCTGATTGGAAGTACAGGAAAGACTCGCTGATGTGCCATGCACTGGAAAGAATCTCTGGGGACTTCCCCAGATCTCATCACTTAAGATAGAAGCAGGTTGAGACATACCAACCTCCAGGCCCTGTTACAGCCTGGTTGGTTAGTTTTGCAACTGCTCAATCTTTCAGAAGATGTGTCTTGAGTCCTGGTAGCTTCTAGAAAGCCTTCCACTAGAAAGTCCTATAGACTGAAGTGGAGAAGGTTTTCCATGTGGTGTGAGCAAAAGGCACTAAATCTGTTCTCCTGCCCACACAAAATCTGATTACCTTCCACACCTATTGGAAGCTGGCTTGAAAACTAACTCTGTTAGTTCATCTGAGTTCAGTTGGCGCATACCACCATGGTGTATGTGGTACACCCATCTCTGTACAGCCTGTAGTGGTACTCTTCATGCAGGGCCTGCTTCAATTGAAGCCTCCCCAAAAGCCTCCTGCTGTGTCTTGGGACCTCAACGTGGTGTTAGCTTAGCTGATGAAAACTCCTTTTGAGCCGCTGGAATGTCACAAATTTTTGGTGGCGATCATCTCAGTGCGCAGGATCAGCGAGCTCCAGGCCTTAGTGACTTATCCACCTTACATTTAAGTTTTATCATGACGGGGTGTTCTTGCATATGCACCCTAAGTTCCTGCCTAAGGTGGTGACGGGCTTCCATCTTAATCAGTCCATAGTCCTGCCAGCATTTGTTTTTCAGGCCCTGTTTGCACCAAGGCATACAATCCTTGCACATTTTGGACTTTAAGTGAGCCTTAGCCTTCTGTCTGGAGCAGACAAAGCCCATAGACAGTCCACCCAACTTTTTGTTTCTTTTGATAGAAATAGGTTGGGCATTGCCGTTTTCAAACGGATACTATCGAATTGGCTGGCAGATTGTATCTCCTTGTGTTATGCCCAGGCGGGACTGCATCTTGGGGATCTTCTCAAGGCTCATTCTGTCCGAGCCATGGCAGCGTCTGTGGCCCACTTGCGAGCAGTTCCCATGGAGGAGATCTGCAAAGTTGCGACGTGGAGTTCTCTCCACACATTCACATCTCACCATTGCTTGGATAGGGATGGCCAATGCAATAGTAGGTTTGGCCAGTCTGTCCTTCGGAATTTGTTTGAGGTGTAGAACCCAACTCTCTCCCAACTAGGGCCCGTTTGGGTTCAGGCTGTCTTCCCCCTCTTGTTACCAACAACACCATTGTTGTGCCCATTGGCACCTGGTTGGGTGTTTGGTCCTCTTTTATTTTGGGGGACAGTCTGTAGTTAGGGATTACATAGAAATGATGGCAGAAGAAGACCAAACGGCCCATCCATTCTGCCCAGCAAGCTTTTGCACTCTTTTTTTTTTTTTTTTTTTCATACTTCTGTTACTCTTGGCCCTTAGTAACCTTTTGGTTCTATTTTCCTTCCACCCCCACCATTAATGTAGAGAGCAGTGTTGGAACTGCATCTAAGTGAAATATCTAGCTTAATTAGTTAGAGGTAGTAACTGCCGCAATAAGCAAGCTACACCCATGCTTATTTGTTTACCCAGACTATGTAATTCAGTCCTTGTTGGTGGTTGTCTGTATATAGATCCACTGTTCTTCATTCCCCTCTGCCATTGAAGCAGAGAGCTATGCTGGATATGCATTGAAAGTGAAGTATCAGGATTCACCCAAGTGTGAGGAATACCATCCTGCTTGTCCTCTGAGAAAGCAGAGTTGCTTACCTGTGACAGGTGTTCTCTGAGGACAGGAGGATGCTAATCCTCACAAAACCCGCATGCCTCTCCATGGAGTTGGGTGTCTCCTTTTTTTGATTTATGTCTAATTCTATGTTATAACACTGAAGAGGGACCTCACGTGGGCACCTGGTATAGGACATGCCGGGCATGCTCAGTGTGCCAAGTGAAAGTTCTAGAAACTTTGACATAACTTTTCCTTCTCGGGACTCCATCTGATGATTTCACCCACGTGTGAGGACTAACATCCTGCTGTCCTTGGAGAAGACCTGTTACAGGTAAACAACTCTGCTTTTCCTATACATGAGGTTTCAGATCTAGACATATTGCAGTGTGAGAAGAGATTGTAAGAAAGGAAGAATCCTCATTAGGAGACGAGGATATTGCAGGCTTGAGAAGGCTTGTTGTTTACTTGGATTAATTAATGTTCTGAGCTATGATTTATAAAATAAGATTTATTTTCATTTTTCTTTTCAGCTATACCCGCAGTGGCTTTCAAAGTGAGTGAAAACGTAAAACATTTTATTCTTTTAAAACTACAATTTAAATATTTTAATTTACAGAGTAAATATTTCCTGTTGCTTGTGAAACAACTGTATGGGAAAATTTCAGCTTTATATGAATCTACCCTGAAATGTAAGAGAATCATACCTGAGAGGAGATGTGCTATGCAAATCACTTGGCAGACCTATGGCTTTTATATTTATTTATATAAATAAATTTATATATATATATATATATATATATATATATATATATATATTTATATATATAAATATATATATATTTATATATATAAATATATATATATTTATATATATAAATATATATATATTTATATATATAAATATATATATATATTTATATATATATATTTATATTTATATATATTTATATATAAATTTATATATAAATATTTATATAAATATTTTCCTCTGCAACTGGACTACAATTTCTAAGTTCAAAATTCATTTTATCTTATTATTTATATTTGGCATGGTTAATATGTCACTATATCCAAGTTAAATATTTAAATTATACAGTTTATATTACATAATTTTATTAATTACAAGTAAAACTATTCTATATTATTTATTATCATTATGTTAAATTGTCATCCAGTTATAATGTTCCATATGTACCACTGTTCTATGTAAAGCCCCCTTATCTCTGTTGGGCAGTTTATCGTTATATGTAAACCGGAGTGATTTATAGTCTCTATAAGAACCTCGGTATATAAAAATTAAAAATAAATAAATAAAATAAAATTTATTATTTTTATATACCGACATTCATCTCAATTGAGATATCACACCGGTTTACATTCAGGTACTGAATGGAATTTCTCTGTCCCCAGAGGGCTTACAATCTAAGTTTTTTGTACCTGAGGCAATGTAGGGTAAAGTGACTTGCCCAAGGTCACAAGGAGCGACAGCGGGACTTGAACCTTGGTCTCCTGGTTCATAGTCCACTGTTCTAACCACTAGGCTATTCCTCTTTATGGAATTGTCACTGTAAATGAAAATACACTGTAAAATTGTGATATTTTTAGCTATGGGAGCATGTGAACACTGAAGAAATTTAATTTTCACTATTTGTTTTTTCAATCTAATAATTTAATTCTCCCAAAGACCTATCAAACCTTGATCCTCCTCACAAGGGCTTATAAAACCCTCTAAGGGCTGTTCATAAGAGGGTTTGTCTGATGTTACCCAAGAAAATGATTGAATGTATTTATTTTGCAAATCATATGAAGGATAATTTTCAAAGCTTGGGCAAATGACTTGGCTCAAAATACGCACAGGTTTCCATGGTACACGTAGTTTTAACTAAGTTAATCAAAGGTATTCCTGGGGGCCAAGTTTAGATCAGGGAGGAAAGCAGCATGTGTACCTGCCATTTTCAAAAGTTCAAGTGTTATTTGTGTGCTTGCACCCTCAGCCGCACACACAAATAGGTGAAAAGAAGGCAGTTTCTTTTAGCAAGCAGACTTTGCAACTGGTTATTTTCAAAGGGAATAATACCCATGGTTTCCTTTTTGAAAATTGGCTGAAGTGTAATGGCAATAAGTGCTGTGAACATCGCAAACTCCACGGGCTAAAAATGTCTCTTTTGTGTCGAATTTGTTACAGCTGGAACTCTTTATTGTAATTGCAAGAGCCTATTGTGAATTTTTTAGCTAATTTGTATTTGTTCATCACAAAAGTGTCCTTAAAGGGGATAATTTTCTAGCGTGTAGACAGATGGACTATGGACCAGTGGGTTTATGCTCCCCTGCCAGCAGATGGAGAAAGAGCAAAATGACGTCACAGTATACATAAACCTGCAGTGACCCCCAGCCTGCCAATATTCTACGTCTCCAGCAGATGATGGCCGCACATCTCCCTATGGTATCTTCAAAGGATACTAATGACGCATTAGAATTAGGGCATCCCAACAGTGAGGTTACAATAAAAAGAAAAGTAGTCCCAAGTGCCTTTAATATAAAACTCAACTGAGCTAAAAGATTCCAATTTATCCCTATCAATTAAAAAGCACAATGAAAATACAAACTTTGAAATGTTTGTATGCTAATGCCAGAAGTCTAAGAAGTAAGATGGGAGAACTAGAATGTATAGCAGTGAATGATGACATAGACTTAATTGGCATCTCGGAGGCATGGTGGAAGGAGACACTGCTATACCAGGGTACAAATTATATTGCAATGACAGAGAGGAGCATTTGCTAGGCAGGGTGGTGATTTATTTATTTATTTTTATTTATTTAACAGTTTTTTATACCGACCTTCATAGTAGATAACCATATCGGATCGGTTTACATTTTAACAAGGGTAAACTAAGGTAACAATTCTGGTTAATAATGGATAACAAAGGAAAAAGGAATAAGTCAAAGTTACAATCAACAAGGAATGTATAAAACTTGGAGGCTTGAAGACAAGCTGGAAGGAAGATAAAGGCAGGAAGAATAAATATAACGTGATACGAATAATTTAACGGGTTAGAGCAAGTGCTTTAACCTGGAGATGCCAGTGTCCATTGTTCAGGAAGAAGTGTGTCAAAGACCTTGTAAGAAGTGCGGCTCAAGCTAGTGATTATCCGGAGGATCTGGGAAGGCTTGGTGAAAGAGCCACGTCTTTAGTCTTTTTCTGAAGGTTAAGAGGCAGGGTTCCAATCTGAGATTTGCTGGGATGTTGTTCCAGATAGATGGGCCTGCTATTGAAAAAGCTCTGTCTTTGGTCGTGGAGAGGCGTGAGGCTTTAGTAGGGGGAAATTTCAGAGTGCCTTTGTGGATATCTCTCGTTGGTCTGTTAGAGGAGTGGAGTTTGAAAGGGATTTCCAGGTCGAGTTGAAGTTGCTTATGTATGGTTTTGTGTATTAGGGTAATAGATTTGTACAGGATTCTGAAATTTACTGGTAACCAATGTAGATTTCTGAGGATGGGGGAGATGTGTTCACCGCGGCTGGTGTTGGTCAGCAGTCTCGCTGCCGCATTTTGTAACATCTGCAGTGGTTTGGTGGTAGATTTGGGGAGGCCTAGAAAGAGGGCACTGCAGTAATCTATTTTGGCGAACAGAAGAGCCTGGAGGACAGTCCTGAAGTCTTGGAAAAATAAGAGTGGTCTCAGTCGTTTCAAAACCTGTAGTCTGTAGAAGCTGTCTTTGGTAGTTGTGTTGACCATTTTTTTAAGGTTTAGACGATTGTCTATTATTGCCCCAAGGTCTCTAACGTGCGTACAGGTGATGTGAGCATTGTGTGGTGGAGTTGGAGGCAGATTGTTTTCATTTGAAGAGATGAGGAGAAGCTCTGTCTTTGAGGCATTGAGGACCAAATGTAAGCTGTTGAGTAGATTAGTAATGGATAGAAGGCAGTTGTTCCAGTAGGTGAGAGCTTTTGAGATGGATTCTTTTATTGGGATTAGAATCTGTACGTCATCTGCGTACAGATAGTGAATTAGGTTGAGGTCTGTCAGTAATTGGCAGGGGGGGAGGAGGTATATATTAAAGAGGGTTGGAGATAAGGAGGATCCTTGTGGTACGCCAAGGGAAGATTTTGTTAGCGGTGACTCCTTGTTATTGATTTTGACTTTGAAAGTCCTATTGCTGAGGAAGGACCTGAACCAATTGTGGGCTGATCCGGAGATGCCGATATCCTCTAGGCGATCCAGAAGGATGGTGTGGTTGACGGTGTCAAATGCCGCCGAAATGTCTAACAGAACTAATAAGAAGGAATGTCCTTTGTCTAACCCCATTATAATATGGTCTGTAAGCGAAATGAGGAGGGTCTCCGTGTTGCGTGATTTCCGGAAGCCATATTGCGAAGGGTGTAGGATCTTATGGTCCTCTAGATATTCTGAAAGCTGGGTGTTTACCAATTTCTCTGTAAGTTTGGCAACGAATGGTAGATTGGAGATGGGTCTAAAGTTGGCTAGTACGTTAGGGTCTAGATTGTGTTTCTTGAGGAGGGGCTTAAGAGAAGCGGTTTTTAGACTGTCTGGGTAGCTTCCTTGAGTTAGGAGGCTGTTGATGATATTTGTTAGAGGTCCTGAGATCGTGTCTGGGATTAGAAGCAGGAGTCTTGAAGGGATATTATCAGCTGGATGACTAGATGGTTTCTGTCTTTTTAGAAGGGCTTCAATCTCTTTGGTGGAGATTAATTCGAAGCTGTCCAACTTAGGTTTAAAGAAGGAATTGAGATTCTCATCTAATTTGAGAGGTGTTGTATTAGGCGGAAGTAGGGCGAGGGTATTTAGAATCTTCAGTTGAAAAAATGAGGCGAGTTCATTAGCCTTGGATAGAGCTTGTTCATCTGGAATAGGTGGCGGGGTTGATTTAGTTATTTGTGTTACGTAAGCAAATAGGGCCTGGGCGTCGTACTGGTAGTGGTGTATTTTGTTGGCGTAGTATTCCTTTTTTTTTTGTAGTATGCAGGTCCTATAGCGATGTAAGAAACCCTTGTATGCTGAAAGGGTAGTTGAGTTGGGGGTTTTTCGCCATCTATTTTCTTTATGGCGTAAGTCCTGTTTCATCTGTTTTAGTTCGGTGCTGAACCAGGGTTGATTTCCCTTTTTGTTTGGATTGATTGTTTTGGAGGTTATTGGGCACCATTTGTTTGCGACTGCTTCAGTAATTTTTTGCCAGGAGGATAGGGCTGATTCGGGATTAGATAGGTCCAGGTTGGAGAGTTCCTTGGAGAGCTGCTCGCTGAGTATATCAGATGGACATGATTTCCTGAATTGAATGGTGGAGCGATGTGGAGAGGTGTGGGTCTGTTTGTATGTGGAGAAGGAAGATTCTATCAAGAAATGATCTGACCAAGGGGATAGGGGTACATGTGGGATCTACTGTGCACGTGAATTTAGAGTTAATGAATATTAAATCCAGGATGTGACCAGCTTTGTGTGTGGGGCTGTTGATAGTTTGAGAGAATCCCATTGCAGTGAGGGTGGTGAGGAAGGCTTCGCAGATCGCGGTATAGCGTCTGTATGGAGGTTGAAATCACCCATAATCATTGTTGGTAGGTCTAAGTTAATATGTTTTGCTATGGATTCTATGAGGGGTGAGGGGTCAGTTTCTAAAACTCCTGGAGGAGCGTAGACTAACAAAATTTGTAGCAGTTTTGATTTGACTAATCCTAGTTCCAATTTGGATTCAGTCTTGATGGTGTGAGCGGTCAGTCTGAGTTCTTTCTTGGAGGCTAGAAGAAGTCCGCCTCCTCTTTTTTTGTGTCTATGGAAGGTGAAGATGTCATATAACTGGATAGGTAGTTGGTTGGTTAAGGCAATGTCCGAGTTTTTTAACCAGGTTTCTGTGATGGCACAGATGTCTGGGTTGGAGTCCAGGAGGTAATCATTGAGGATGTGTGTCTTTTTAGTTAAAGATTGTGCATTGAGTAGGGTTACTGAGAGTAGCGTGAGGCCTAGAAGTTGGTTCAAAGGTGACGTCATGATTGGAATGATTCTTTTTTGTAAGACATTTGTGGAAATAGGTAAGGAGATTCTCCTCTGGCTGTAAATGATTGGGATGTTGTATGTGCACATGATGAATGAGGTTCCGGGAGAGGTTTAGTCTGAGAAATATTTTGGTTGGGACTGGATACGACTGGTGAGAGTCTGTATGAATAAGAGAGATGTCTGTGGACTGATGAAGGAAGGTGTCTGTCTTAATGAAGGGCGGTTTGAAGGGCGATTTATGACCAGGATGGCATAGAGTCCAACAAGATAAAGGTCCTGCATGAGACTAAATGCACAATCAAATCTTTATGGGTAGAAATCCTTTGTGTGTTGGGGGAAAGTATAGTAATAGGAGTATACTACTCTCCACCTGGCCAAGATGGTGAGACGGACAGTGAAATGCTAAGAAAAATTAGAGAAGCTAACCAAATTGGTAGTGCAGCAATAATGGGAAATTTCAATTACCTCAATATTGACAGGGTAAATGTAACATCGGGACATGCTAGAGAGATAAAGTTCCTGGATGGAATAAATGACACTTTTATGGAACAATTGGTTCAGGAACCAACGAGAAGGAGCATTTTTAGATCTAATTCTAGGTGGAGCACAGGATTTGGTGAGTGAGGTTAACGGTGATGGGGCTATTTGGCAATAGTGATCATAATATGATCAAATTTGAATAAATGACTGGAAGGGGGACAGTAAGCAAATCTATGGCTCTAGTGCTAAACTTTCAAAAGGGAAATTTTGATAAAATAAGAAAAATAGAAAAAAAACTGAAAGGAACAGCTATAAAGGTAAAAAGTGTGCAAGATGCATGGACATTGTAAAAAAACAAAATAAAAAACATTCCAGAAGCACAGTCCAGATGTATTCCACACATTAAGAAAGGTGGAAGAAAGGCAAACTATTACTGCCATGGTTAAAAGTTGAGCTGAAAGATGCTATTTTAGCCAAAAAAGATATTAATTTAAAAAATGGAAGAAGGATCCAACAGAAGAAAATAGGATAATGCATAAACATTGGCAAATTAAATGTAAGACATTGATAAGACAGGCTAAGAGAGAATTTTAAAAGAATTTGGTAGTAGAGGCAAAAACTCACAATAAAAACTTCTTAAAATATATCCGAACCAGAAAGCCTGCGAAGGAGTCAGTTGGATCATTACATGATTGAGGGGTTAAAGGGGCACTTAGAGAAGAGAAGACCATCGCGGAAAGATTAAACAATTTCTTTGCTTTGGTGTTTACTGAAGAGGATGTTGGGGAGATACCCGTTCCGGAGAAGGTTTTCATGGGTAATGATTCAAATGGACTGAACCAAATCACAGTAAACCTAGAAGATGTGATAGGCCTGATTGACAAACTGAAGAGTAGTAAATCACCTGGACCTGATGGTATACACCACAGGTTTCTGAAAGAACACAAAAATGAAATTTCAGATCTATTAGAAAAAATTTGTAACCTATCATTAAAATTATCCGTTGTACCTGAAGACTGGAGGGTGGCTAATGTAACCCCAATATTTAAAGGGTTCCAGGGGCGATCCGGGAAACTACAGACCAATTAGCCTGCCTTCAGTGCCACGAAAAATATTGGAAAGTGATCTAAAGATCAAAATCATATAACATATAGAAAGACATGGTTTAATGGAACAAAGTCAGCATGGCTTTATCCAAGGTGACTTGCCTCACAAATCTTCCCTTTTTTTGAAGGGGTTAATTAATAAATATGTAGATAAAGGTGAACCGGTAGTTGTGGTGTATTTGGATTTTCAGAAGACATTTGACAAAGTTCCTCATGAGAGGCTTCTAGGAAAAGTAAAAAGTCATGGGATAGGTGGCGATGTCCTTTCAAGGATTACAAACTGGTTAAAAGACAGGAAACAGAGGGTAGGTTTAAATGGACAATTTTCTCAGTTGAGGATGGTGAGAAGTGGAATGCCTCAGGGACCCATGCCTTTCAATATATTTATAAATGATTTGGAAAGAAATACGACGAGTGAGGTAATCAAATTTGCAGATGATACGAAATTATTCAGAGTAGTTAAATCACAAGCAGATTGTGATAAATTGCAGGAAGACCTTGTGAAATTGGAAAAGTGGGCATCCAAATCGCAGATGAAATTTAGTGTGGATAAGTGCAAGGTGATGCATATTGGGGAAAAATAACCCATGCTATAGTTACACAATGTTAGGTTCCATATTAGGAGCTACCACCCAGGAAAGAGATCTAGGCATCATAGTGGATAATACGTTGAAATCGTCGGCTCAGTGTGCTGAAGTAGTCAAAAAAGCAAACAATGTTAGGAATTATTAGGAAGGGAATGGTGAATAAAACAGAAAATGTCATAATGCCTCTGTATTGCTCCATGGTGAGAAAGCACCTTGAATACTGTGTACAATTCTGGTCGCTGTATATCAAAAAAGATATAGTTGCGATGGAGAAGGTACAAAGAAGGGTGACCAAAATGATAAAGGGGATGGAACAGCTCCCCTATGAGGAAAGACTAAAGAGTTTAGGACTGGAGAAGGCACTGCTGAGGGGGAATATGATAGAGGTGTTTAAAATAATGAGAGGTCTAGAACGGGTAAATGTGAATCGGTTATTTACTCTTTCAGATAATAGAAGGACAAGGGAGCACTCCATGAATTTAGCATGTAGCCCATTTAAAACTAATCAGAGAAAGTTCTTTTTGACTCAGTGCACAAACTCTGGAATTTGTTGCCAGGGGATGTGGTTAGTGCAGTTAGTGTAGCTGGGATTAAAAAAGGTTTGGATAAGTTAATGGAAGAGAAGTCCATTACTTGCTATTAATCAAGTTGACTTAGAAAATAGCCACTGCTATTGCTATTATCAGTAGCATGGGATTTACTTAGTTTTTGAGTAGTTGCCAGGTACCTGTAACCTGGATTGGCCACTGTTGGAAACAGGATGATGGACTTGATGAATCCTTGGTCTGACCCAGTATGGCATGTTCTTATAATCTGCCTTCTAATCAGTGTCAGTGCTGCTCAGATGTTCAGGGAGAGTTGTCTTCCTCTGATTTTGCTAAGCCTGGATCTTCCCATTCTGATGGGTTGGTCATGGCCTTGACTGGGGGGATGCCACATCTTGGTTCTCCCTTGACTGGCTCCTCTGCTGGTGAGGGCAGTTCTGTGGGACCAGCTCCAGTTTCTTTTGGGCTTTGTCAGGACCTGGCTGCTTTTTTTTCTTGGGTGGAATTTTTCAAGCTTACAAGTCTTTCTTCAGGCACACTCCTCCGCTTCCCCCTTTTCTGTTCGGTTGGACCCTCAGCCGGTGTCTCCTCCCTCTTCCAGTCCTATGCTCAAGTTCCGGGGCTTGCCCCGGCTTCCTGACAGGAATCCGGATGGCACTGATGAGATTTATCTGGATTCCCTGGAAGATGGGAAAATTTCTCCAGGGCTGGAACCATATCTGTGGTTCTTTCATAGAGATGAATTATCAGCCCTGATTTCCCAGACCTTGAAACAGCTGGGTGTTCCTGGTTCAGATGCTAGTCAGAGCCAAGGAAGAATCCCATTTATGTTTCCTTATGTAAAGCCTCTTGTTTTTTCCTGGCGATGGATGCCATCCAGGAATTGACTGATCTGGAATGGGATTGCCCCAAAGGCAAATTTTAAAGGGGGTCTGACATTAGAATGCCTGTACTCCCTGATCCGGCTGTGAGAAAGTGTTTGTTTTTTCCCAAAGTGGATGCTCTGGTATGTGCTGGGTCTAAGCAGTTGACTATCCCCGTAGAGGGAGGAGCGGCCTTGAAGGATGCACATGATAGGATTGCGGCTATTCTTAAGCAATCCTTTGAGGCAGTGGCGATGAATTTACAGCTGCATCCTGTTGCGCCCTAGTGGCGAGATCTTGTCTGCTTCTCTCTCAGGAGGTTGATGAGTCTAGAAGGAACGTTATGGAGCCTGCTGCTAACCTCCTTTTTTGCAGGCGTAGGCTGTGATTTGGTCCGGACCTTGGCCAGAGGTGGCTTTGGTGATAGTGGCCAGACGTCAACTCTGATTGCGAAATTGGTCAGCTGACATAGCTTCCAAAGCCAGTCTTACCTAGATGCCCTTTAAAGGCTCACTCTTGTTTGGGAGCGAGTTGGAGAAACTGGCCAGTAAGTGAAGTGAGTCTGTGGTGCCTTCATTGCCAGAGGATGAGAAACTGTTACAGCGCCCCTTGGTATGAGGAGTTGTTTTCAGGGTTCCAGGCCTTTTTCGTCCCTACAGAGGTACAACCTTTCAGCAGTCTTGGCAGGTCTCAGTCCTTTTGTCCCCGGCAGCCCAAGAGAGGAGTGGGCTCGGGTGGTGGACCTTCCTGAGCTTCCCAATGAAGGTTTGCCAACCTACCTTCTGCAACAGGAAATAGGGGGATGTCTCTCTCCTTTTATCAGAGGTGGGTTGAGATCACATCGGACCAGTGGGTCCTGGAGGTGATACACAAAGGGGTATGCACTAGAATTTCAAGGTATTCCTCTGGACATGTTTATGGTGTCCTCTTGCCACTTCCCGCAGAAGAAGCAGGCAGTGGAGTTCACGCTTCAAAAGCTCCTCAGACTGAGGGCTTTGTTCCAGTGCCCACGTCTCAGAGTGTGGGGTGATATTCCATTTAGTTTGTTGTGTCCAAGAAGGAAGGCTGCTTTCGTCCCATCTTGGATCTCAAGAAGATCAACCGTCACTTGAAGGTGACTCGTTTTTGAATGGAAACCTTATGCTCTGTAATAATGGCAGTGCAGTTGGGGAAATTTCTGACCTCCTTGGATCTGTCAGATTGCAACACCAACAGTTTCTACGCTTTGTGGTGTTGGGGTGACATCGGTTTCAGGCATTGCCTTTTGGTCTCACCACTGCTCCCAGAACATTTTCCAAGATTATGGTGGTTGTAACTGCGGCCTTGCGAAAAGACTGAATCCTGGTGCACCTGTATTTGGACGACTGGCTTATTCAAGCCAAATCTCAGGAACAGAGCTGCCTGGTGACACACGAGTGATCTCCTTATTGCAGGAGCTCGGTTGGGTGGTGAACCTGACCAAGAGCAATCTTCAACCATCCCAGTCGTTGGAGTATCTGGGGTCCAATTTGACATGGGACAGGACAGAGTTTTCCTACCAGAAGTTTGGATCCAGAGATTGATGTCTCAAGTGCATCAGTTGAACACCATATGCCCGATTGTGTGGTTCTACCTACAGGTACTTGATTTGATGGCAGCTACCCTGGAAGTGGTGCCGTGGGCAAGGGTGCATATGCGTCTTTTTCAGCATGCTCTGCTATCTTGTTGGAATCTGCAGTCTCAGGATTATGTGGTTCAGCTCCACTTGCCAATGGAAATCTGCTCCCACCTCCAGTGGTGGTTGCAGGAGGATCATCTGAGAATGGGAGTTCCCTTGTCCTCTCCGGCCTAGTTGGTATGACAGATGCGAGTTTCCACAGTTGGGGGTGCTCACTGTCTGGAGTTAACTGCTAAGGGGTGCTGGAATGCCGAAGAGTCCTGCTGGAGCATCAAACACTTAGAGGCCCACGCGGTACAGCTGCCATGCTTGCAGTTCAGCCATAGGCTGCGGAATTAAACAGTTCACATGATGTCTGACAATGTGATGACGGTGGCCTATATCAGTCGCCAGGGAGGAACCAAGTCTCAGCAAGTGTTGCAGGAAATAGATCAGCTGATGGAATGGGCAGAAGGTTATCTCCAGAAGATCTTGGCCTC
This sequence comes from Rhinatrema bivittatum, assembly GCF_901001135.1. Taxonomy (NCBI): domain Eukaryota; kingdom Metazoa; phylum Chordata; class Amphibia; order Gymnophiona; family Rhinatrematidae; genus Rhinatrema; species Rhinatrema bivittatum. The sequence continues at coordinate 338,912,488 of NC_042616.1, read as the reverse complement.
TCACGTTGCAGAAAAAGACAACATAAGAGTGGATTTTCTCAGCAGGTACCCAGGAGAGTGGGTGTTGTCAGGTGAGGCGTTTCTGCTCATTGTGGATTGCTGGGGTCTTCCGTTCCTAGACCTGCCGGCTACTTCTCGAAATGCAAAGGTTCCTCGCTTCTACAGTCGCAGGATCGATCCATGGTCCTTGGGAATAGATGCTCTGGTACAGGTTTGGACGGAAGACAGATTGCTTTATGCCTTTCCTCTGTGGCCTTTGCTGGGCAGGATAATTCGCAAGATCAAAGGCACAGGGGGCTAGTACTCCTGGTGGTGCCAGACTGGCCCAGGCGTCTGGTATACGTATCTGCGACGCCTCCTGGTGGAGGCCCCCCTTTGTTTTCCACCACACATGGATCTGCTTCAGCAGGGACTGGTTCTTCATGAGGATCAGACTTGATTCTGTCTGTTTGGCCCTTGAGAGGGCTCATCTGTTAAAGCATGGTTATTCTTCTGCGGTGATTGCCACTTTACTCCATGCTCGCAAGTTCCCCACTTCCTTGTCTTATGTGCAGGTTTGGAGTGTTTTTGAGGCCTGGTGTGAAGGACGGGGTGTTCTTCCTCGTTCAGTTAAGATCCCTCTCATTCTGGATTTTTTGCAGGATGGATTGAATCAAGGCTTGACTCTTTAATTCTTTGAAGTTGCAGGTTGCAACTCTTGCCTGTTTGAGGCCTGGTGAATGGTGTTTCCTTGTCGTCTCATCCTGACGTGGCCCGTTTTTTGAAGGGAGTGAAGCGCCTTAGACCTCCCGTGAAGTTACCGGTTCAATTGTGGAGTCTTAATTTGGTGCTGGACTTTTTGGCAGGCCCTAAATTCTGACCACTGCATAGCCTTTCCTTACAGTTGACTTTGAAGACTGTGTTCCTGGTGGCTATATGTTCTGCGTGTCAGATTTATGAGCTGCAGGCACTGTCTTGCCGGGAGCCATTCCTTTGGGTACTGTGTACTGTTTCATCCTTCTTGCCCAAGATAGTCTCAGACTTTCATTTGAATCAGTCCATCTCCTTGCCATCCTTGGATAAAGTCAGGAATACAGAGGAGTTTCGCTTTTTGCGCTCCTTGGATGTTAGGTATCTTGTTGTGCGGTATCTGGAGGTCTCTTGAGTCTTTTCAAAAGATGGATCACCTGTTTGTTCTTCAAGGCAGAGTAAGCCGGGCACTCCAGCTTCACGGGCTACCTTAACTTGTTGAATTAAGGTGGTGATCACGGCTGCATATGTGGATGTGGGAAAATTGTTGCCTACTCAGTTTAGGGCTCATTCCACTAGGGCTCAGGCAGTGACATGGGCGGAGGTTAGTCTGTTGTCTCCCGCCAATATCTGCTAAGCTGCAACATGGTTCTCCTCACACATGTTTTCAGGGTTTTGTCGTGTAGATGTGCAGGCCTGGAAGGATGCAACTTTTGCACACGCGGTGTTGACTGGACAGCAGGCAGTCTTCCCATCCTGTTGGGAAGTAGCCTTGGTACATCCCACTGGTCCCGAGTCCTTCTGTTTATAGGCTAGGAAATGGAGAAATTATTTACCTGATAATTTTGTTTTCCTTAGTGTAGACAGATGGACTCAGCTTCCCTCCTTCGGCTGCTGCATGAGTGTGTGAATAGTCTTCCGGTGGGGCTCTGGGTCCCAAGGCATTACTGGTAATTCTTCATCCAGTCTCTGGCTTGGGGTACCTAGAATCTTATGTGAGTTCAGTTATGGTTGTTTGAGTACAGTTCTATTTTCTTGTTTTTAATCAAGTTTTTTGCTACTCTGTCCACAGTTGCTTTTGAAGAGAATACTGGCAGGCTGGGTCACTGCAGGGTTACGTATACTGTGACGTCAGGTTGCTCCATCTCCATCTGCTGGCAGGGGAGCATAAACCCACTTGTCCTGAGTCCTTCGGTCTACACTAAGGAAAACTAATTACCAGATAAGTAATTTCTCCATTTTAAAATTGCCATTTAAGCACAAAGCCTGCAGGTACTTATTACCTGCAGACTTTGCAGCAGTTTTCAAAGGGAAGGTAGACAAGTACTTTCTCTTTGATCATTAGCCCAGGAAAACTACCTGCACACATTTAGACCTGAAATTTGTGTGGATAATTTTGAAAATTCAAAAGTATGCATATAGTCCCAAACTCCTCCTCAACCTCACCGATGCCTCTTGTCGCTGCAAATAAATGTATGTGCAAGGAGGCTTTATAAACATAAGTTTACTGTCATGGAAGGAGGGCAGTTTTCTAAAAACTCACTTCCATGGGTAAAGCACTGTTTTAGTCATAGAAATGGCTTTGAAAAGTACCTTCATAGTAGAGCATAGTACTTTAGTCTGCAGAAAACACTTTCTGCTAAACTGTTGCTTCATGAGAATAATAAATGTTAAGAAAAATTATTTCACTTAGCTATTACAAATTACAATGATGTGCTCTGTTTTCTAGCTATTAAAACCACTCTGGAAAAGATATGTCCATTTTGTTTTCAATGTCTGATCCCTGGTAACTACACAGTGCGACTCAAACCAAAGATGAAGGCATCATCACAGATCCAGAAACTTCTGAAGCTGGAGGGAAAGTGCCATCGACTTGATTTGAAGCAAATAAAGCTTCTGAGAAGATACAAGGTCTCAAGAAGCTTGTTGGTAAGATTCATAATATAAAGGCAAACACACTAATTTGTTCAGAATACTGTAAGGTGTCATTGTGGGCATTAGACACGGAGATTAGGATGGCAGTATGTGAGATAAGTATCACTATGGGGACGAGTCACAGACAACACTCAGCTCAGAGGCCACAAAGCTGGGCTTGAGCTCCAATAGGTGGTTGACTTGTATATCAGCGCATCCTCAGACATCAACTCCTGAATACACTGAGGGGCTGATTCAATAAGATGCGCGTTAAAACAGGTGCTCATATTGAGCTCCCGTTTTCCTAATGCTCACGCAGCCACATTCACTGAGTATCTGATGCAGTATTTACCATATTTTTCGCTCCATAAGACGCACCTGACCATTAGACACACCTAGGATTCCGAGCAGGAAAATTAAAAAAAAAAACCAAATTGTGTGCTGAACTGGCTCTGTTCCCGGGCGTCTATGCGTCTTATGGAGCAAATTAGGGGAGGGCATAAAATTGTTTTTTTGTCCCCATTCCGTATCCCAACCCTTTAAATTTAATTAACTACAACCCTCCTGACCCCCCCAAGACTTGCCAAAAGTCCCTGGTGGTCCAGCGGGGGTCTGGGAGCGATCTCTTGCACTCGGGCCGTCGGCTGCCAGTATTCAAAAAACACAAGATGGCACCGACCGTCCATTGCTCCTACCATGTGACGGGGCCGACCAATGGCACCGGTAGCCCTTGTGACATTGTAAGGGCAAAGGCTATCGGCGCCATTTTGAATACTGGCGGCCGACGGCCCGAGTGCAGGAGATCGCTCCCGGACCCCTGCTGGACCACCAGGGACTTTTGGCAAGTGGGGGGGTTGTAGTTGTGTTTGGGGTTTTTTTTTAATATTCGCTCCATAAGATGCACAGACATTTTCCCCCCACTTTTGGGGGAAAAAAAAGTGCGTCTTATGGAGCGAAAAATACGGTAAATGAAGGGCTATGTTAAAAAAGGACATGCTAGGGGAGAATTCTGCATCTCTAGTGCTCAAATGCATCGGGCGCTCACAGTTGCAACAGGTGCTCAATACGAACATCCGTTTTAATCCCGCTTCTTCTGGTTGATTTTGCTGTGGTTACTGAAGACGCCCATAGCTAAGCGCCCCTTGCTATGGGCGTCTAAATTGTGCGTCCAGAAGAAATTTATTTATTTATTTTTAAATCATAAGAAAATGCCATACTGGGTCAGACCAAGGGTCCAACAAGCCCAGCATCCTGTTTCCAATAGTGGCCAATCCAGGCCATAAGAACCTGGCACGTACCCAAAAACTAAGTCTATTCCATGTTACTATTGCTAATGGCAGTGGCTATTCTCTAAGTGAACTTAATAGCAGGTAATGGACTTCTCCTCCAAGAACGTATCCAATCCTTTTGTAAACACAGCTATACTAACTGCACTAACCACATCCTCTGGCAACAAATTCCAGAGTTTAATTGTGCGTTCAGTAAAAAAGAACTTTCTCCGATTAGTTTTAAATGTGCCCCATGCTAACTTCATGGAGTGCCCCCTAGTCTTTCTACTATCCGAAAGAGTAAATAACCGATTCACATCTACCCGTTCTAGACCTCTCATGATTTTAAACACCTCTATCATATCCCCCCTCAGCCGTCTCTTCTCCAAGCTGAAAAGTCCTAACCTCTTTAGTCTTTCCTCATAGGGGAGCTGTTCCATTCCCCTTATCATTTTGATAGCCCTTCTCTGTACCTTCTCCATCACAATTATATCTTTTTTGAGATGCGGCGACCAGAATTGTACACAGTATTCAAGTGAATATATATTTATTTTTCAACACTGCAAGTAGTAAATTGAAGTTTCGCGACAATACTAAGTAGAAGGAACCATAAGAGGACCATATTTTTTTAATTTCCTATTAGCCCTTGACTCGTGGCTTCATTTTACACCACCTCCAGAACTGGATTTAAATTTGCCGCCTTAAAAAAGAGTGTGTTGGGCATCCAGTGATTTTTTGCATTGGGGGTAATAGCTAATTGCTTCATCTACATGGAATTTAGACATCCCTTATGTTTCACATGAACAGATATGCATAAAAAAAGATCAGACTAGGGGTGTTGTGGGACAGGGCCAACAGTTATGCGTATACATTTGGCAACTTGTGTAATTTTACACCTAATTAGCTAGACTGTTGCAACACACTATATCGCTGCATTTCCTCACCTGCTATATACTTACTGTCTTCAACAAATTAAGACCACAGCTGCCAGACTTATTTTTGGGAAGCAAAAATATGATCACGTGACAACACGTGGATTCGCAAAGTGGATGGATTCGCAAAGTGAAAGGAAGCCAGTGCAGACTTTGCAGAAGTGTTCTGCAAAGTCTGCACTGGCTTCCTTTCACTTTGCGAATCCATTTTAAAATAGCTTGTCTTACTTTTAAAGCTTGGTCTCATGGTGGAAGCACTAAACCTGGCCCATTTCAGACCCTTTCACCAGTCTTTACTGTCTGCTCATTTTTCGCTTAGGGTTACCAGCGCCGGTTACAGGTACCCCCAGACCGGATGGTATACACCCCAGAGTTCTGAAGAAACTAAAAAATGAAATTTCAGACCTATTAGTAAAAATTTGTAACTTATCATTAAAATCATCCATTGTACCTGAAGACTGGGGGATAGCAAATGTAACCCCAATATTTAAAAAGGGTTCCAGGGGCGATCCGGGAAACTACAGACCGGTTAGCCTGACTTCAGTGCCAGGAAAAATAGTGGAAAGTGTTCTAAATATCAAAATCACAGAACATATAGAAAGACCTGATTTAATGGAACAAAGTCAGCATGGCTTTACCCAGAAAACGTCTTGCCTCACAAATCTGCTTCACTTTTTTGAAGGCGTTAAACATGTAGATAAAGGTGAACCGGTAGATATAGTATACTTGGATTTTCAGAAGACATTTGACAAAGTTCCTCATGAGAGGCTTCTAGGAAAAGTAAAAAGTCATGGGATAGGTGGCGATGTCCTTTCGTGGATTGCAAACTGGCTAAAAGACAGGAAACAGAGAGTAGGATTAAATGGACAATTTTCGCAGTAGAGTGCCTCAGGTATCTGTATTGGGACCCTTTTCAATATATTTATAAATGATCTGGAAAGAAATACGACGAGTGAGATAATCAAATTTGCAGATGACACAAAATTGTTCAGAGTAGTTAAATCACAAGCAGATTTTGATAAATTGCAGGAAGACCTTGTGAGACTGGAAAATTGGGCATCGAAATGGCAGATGAAATTTAATAATGTGGATAAGTGCAAGGTGATGCATATAGGGAAAAATAACCCATGCTACAATTACACATTCCCTGTACGTACCGGATCAGTCCAGACTACTGGGTTATGCCTCCACACCAGCAGGTGGAAACAGAGCAAAACTTGACGAGCTCCACTATATATACCAGGGTGCCACCCACAGCCTGTCAGTATTTCTCTGTTTCCAGCAGGTGGTGCGGGTGCATAGCTCACAGCCTGGTCTTAGTTTTATTTCGGAAAGAGAGGTTTTGTAAGTTAGGGGATAGCTAGGCAGGTTGATTGTTCTGGTTGTCCCTCCAGCCTCCCTTAATTAAGTTTTAAGCTTTAAAAAAAAAAAAAAAGGGGGGGGGGGGTTGTTTTTCAGTTTGGCTGCAGTCTTCAGCGCTCCCGGGAGGTGGGCAGGCCCTGAGAGGGCCATCCCTCCTGGTAGAGCGGTCCGCTGGTGCTAGGGGTCGAGGATCCCGCTCTCACAGCCCAGCCGGGGTGTTACCGGGGAGCCTGGCTCACTCACCCCCGACGGCCCGATTCAGAACTCTGTGAGGGACAGCGCCGGTGAGTTCTGAGGAAAAAAAAAAAAAAAGTAAACTAATTTTGAAAGCCTTCTCTCCACCGCGCCGGTTCCCTGACCTCGACTGTTTATTTTCGCTTGTTCCGCTCCTCTCTCCCCTTCTCTCTGCGCGTTTTCGCGGGCTTTTTTCGTGGTTCTCTTCAGTCGGCACGGCATGCGGATCCTGAAGCGCGCGCCTCTCCTGGGATGGGCTGTGTTCGGCTTGCATCCCGGGGGGAGAGGGGACGTCAGGGGCGTTCAGGGGGGTCGTGTTGCGGCGAACCTCCGTGGCCATTGCGGTTCATAGGTCAGCTAGGGGGGACGTGACCCCCCCCCCACTTTACCACCGGCCCCCGCGATCTCTGGGCCTATTGTGGACGCTGCCAGGGGCTCTCCTCCCTCCCTCTCACCACAGCGACCCCCGTCGAGGACGGCTTCCCCCACGGGGTCCGTGGGGCGGGGGAGGGACAGGGATTGCGATTCGGATTCGGACGGTTCCGGTACCTCCTTTTCGTCGGATTTTATACTGGCCATGCATAGGGCTTTTAAAGCCCGCAAGGCCCTTAAGAGAGACGCTCCTCGCAGCAGGATCCCGTGGGGACACCCCCAGCGGCACCAAGGTGCGACGTCCATGTGCGGAGGAAATACCGGGCCCCCCCAAGGCCAAACGGCCACTGCGGGCCGTCCCACCTAGGGATGAAGTGGACTCTTCGGACATGTCGGAGGAGCAGGAGGACCCTTCCTCGCCCCCGAGGGGGGGCAGAGGGCGAGGATGGTACCGCGCATGGATCGGCATGCCAGGGGCAGGCCTCGGAGGGCGATGACCCGAGGGTCCTTCGCCTCTTCCGCCAGGGCGAATTGGCTCCTCTTATCCCCGCTATTTTGGAGGAATTGGGGCTACTGGAACCTCCGGGGGAGCCCCGGGGTGGTTCCATGGATCCCGTGTTGTTGGCCCTGAGTGGTCCCCCTACAACATTTCCCTTTCATTTTTCTTCCACTGATCTGCTTTTTAGAGAATGGGATACGCCAGATTTGGGCTTGAAGGTCTCAAAGGCCATGGAGAAGCTGTATCCCTTGCCGGAAGACGCACTGGAACTACTGTGGGTGCCGAAGGTAGACGCGTCAGTCTCGGCAGTGACGAAGCAGACCACTATCCCGGTCACGGGTACCACGGCGTTGAAGGATCTTCAGGATAGGAAATTGGAAGTCCAATTGAAGAAGATCTTCAAGGTCTCTGCGCTGGGAGTCCGAGCGGCGATCTGCAGTAACTTTGCATTACGGGCGGGTCTCCGTTGGGTCCAGCAGCTCCTCGCCAAGGAGGGTCTCTCTGAGGAGGAAGCCAGACAGGCCGGACGTTTAGAGGCGGTGGTGGCCTATAGTGCGGATTCCCTACATGATCTTCTCCAAACCTCAGCTCGGTCCATGGTGTCTGCCGTCACAGCCAGACATCTCCTGTGGCTGAGAAACTGGGTGGCGGATGGGGCTTCCAAGTCTCATCTGGGCTCTCTTCCCTTCAAAGGCAGGCTGCTGTTCGGGAAGGAACTGGACGACATGATTCAGCTGCTGGGAGATAGGAGGGGTTACCGTCTGCCAGAGGACAGACCGCGCTCTAAGGGGTCTTTCTCTTCTCGTTCCCGATACCAGAGTAGCTGGAAGCCCCGGTCCTCTCACCCTGGTTCTTCGTCTTCTGCTTCCTCTTCTGTTTCCTTTCGCTCCGGAGGCGGCAGGCAACAGTCCCAACCCTTTCGGGGGAGGCGTTTTGGCAGACCTGCCTCCTCCTCTGCTGCGCCGAGTGGCAAGTCTACGCAGTGATGTCAGGCCAGTCCAGGTGTCGAGTCCAAAGGTGGGGGATAGACTGTCCCTCTTTTACGAAACCTGGGCCACAATCACCTCAGACCAATGGGTCCTTTCAGTGATAAGACACGGCTACGCGTTAGATTTTGCTTACCTTCCCCGGCCAAGGTGTTTCCCCTCTCCTTGCGGACATCCGGACAAGAGGCAAGCGGTCCTACAGACGTTGGTCCGTCTGGAAGAACTGGGAGCTATCGTCCCAGTCCTGGTCGCGGAGCAACGAATAGGACACTACTCCATATACTTCGTCGTGCCAAAGAAAGAAGGCACGTATCGACCCATCCTCGATCTGAAGGGAGTCAGTCGTCTCTGGAACCCGCGTTTCCGCATGGAGACCTTGAGGTCCGTGCCCGCATCAGTCCGTCCGGGGGAGTTTCTGGCCTCTCTGGACCTCACAGAGGCATACCTGCACATCGGGATCTGGAAGGACAATCAAAAATATCTACGGTTCCTTGTTCTGGGAAGACACTATCAGTTCCAAGTGTTGCCTTTTGCCCTTGTGACACCCCCCAGGACGTTCACCAAGATCCTGGTGGTGGTGGCGGCCCACCTCCGCCGGGAGGGTCTCTTGGTCCATCCATATCTGGATGATTGGCTGATCCGGGCCAAGTCAGAGGAGCTCTGTCCGGTCTGCGGTCCAGCGGGTCCTGCACCTATTGCACTCCCTTGGTTGGGTGGTCAATACGGCCAAGAGCCATCTCCAACTGTCACAATCCCTGGAATTTTTGGGAGCGTTATTCGATACATGTCTTGGCAGGGTCTTCCTCTCCTGGGACTGTTGCCGCAAGCTGCAGGATCAGGTCAAGGCCTTCTACGGATGCGGCCGCCAACGGCCTGGGACTACTTGCAGTTGATTGGGTCCATGACCTCGACGTTGGGGCTGGTTCCGTGGGCTTTTGCGCACATGCGGCCTTTGCAGTCGGTGTTGCTGTCCCGTTGGAGACCAGTCTCCGCACAGTACCAACTCCCGCTGCCCTTGCCGGCGGTAGCACGGGCCAGCCTGCAGTGGTGGCTCAGAAAGGACAACCTTCTACAGGGAGTCTCCCTCGTGACCCCAGAGTGGACGGTGGTTACTACGGACGCGAGTCTCTCCGGCTGGGGGACGGTCTGCTTGAGGCAGTCAGCCAGGGACAATGGTCGGCGACAGAGTCCTGTTAGTCGATAAATCGCCTGGAGACCAGGGCGGTGCGCCTGGCCTTATGAGCTTTCCTGCCTCTGGTCCTGGGGAAAGCGGTCAGGATCTTGTCGGACAATGCGCCCACGGTGGCCTACATCAACCGTCAAGGGGGAATAGGGAGCCGGCCAGTGGCTCTGGAGGCTCGCCTGCTAATGCAGTGGGCGGAGAAGCATCTACTTCAGATCGCCACGTCCCATATCGCAGGGGTGGACAACAGGCAGGCGGATTTCCTGAGCCGTCATCATCTTGACCCGGACGTGTGGGAACTGGCGGATGTCGCGTTCCAGCTCATCTGCGACAGATGGGGACGACCGGCCATGGATCTGAACGCGAAGGCACCGCGGTTTTTCGCTCGCCGCAGGGAACCAGGGGCGGAGGGGGTAGATGCCCTGGCGCTCCCATGGCCCCCGTCGATCCTCCTGTACGTCTTTTTCCTCCGTGGCCTCTCCTAGGAAAAGTGTTGCGTCGCATAGAGAATCACCCCACGAAAGTTATTCTGGTGGCCCCGGAGTGACCACGCAGGCCCTGGCTTGCGGATCTCATCAATCTCCCTGGAAGCGCCTCTTCGGCTTCTGCCGTTGTCAAATCTTCTGCATCAGGGGCCCGTCTGTTTCGACCAGGTGGATCACTTCTCTCTAGCGGCATGGCTTTTGAAAGGTGCCGTCTGAAAGGTAAAGGGTATTCGAATGCGGTGGTGGCCACTCTGCTCAGCTCCCGCAAGGTGTCAACGTCTCGTTCCTATATGCGGGTCTGGAAGGTTTTTGAATCCTGGTGCATGGCTAGGTCGGTCCGGCCTACCCGGGCTACCATTCCTGATATCCTGTCTTTCCTACAGGATGGTCTGACCAAGGGACTGTCCTGTACTTCTCTGCAGGTCCAAGTAGTGGCCCTTGGGGGTCTACGCGGTTCAGTGGATGGGAGGCCCTTAGCTTCTCACTCCGATTTAATATGTTTTCTAAAGGGTGCAACACATTTGTACCCTCCACTTGTCTCACCTTGTCCGTCCTGGAACTTAAATCTGGTGCTCAGGGCCCTGTGTCAGCCTCCCTTTAAGCCACTGAAGAGGATCACCTTGAAGGATCTCACGTTGAAAACAATCTTCCTGGTGGCGATCACCTCCGCCAGGAGGGTTTCGGAACTGCAGGCTCTCTCATGTCGGGAGCCGTTCCTAAGAATCTCGGAGTCCGGGGTTTCTCTCCGAACCGTTCCTTCTTTTCTGCCCAAGGTGGTGTCGGCGTTTCATCTGAATCAGTCAGTAGATCACCCTGCGTTTGCCCATGTCGAGCATCCGGATGTGCCCTCTAGAGATCTGCGGAAGTTGGACGTGTGCAGGGTTCTCTTGCGCTACCTGGAGGTTACAAACGCCTTCCGGGTGTCAGACCATCTTTTCGTTCTCTGGAGCGGGCCTAAAAAGGGTAATATGGCGTCTAAGACATCCATAGCTCGCTGGCTGAAGGAAACAATAAATTTGGCTTATCTTCTTGCAGGTCGCCCCCTACCGTTGGGGCTGAAGGCACACTCTACGCGGTCTCAGGCTGCGTCCTGGGCCGAGTTTCAACAGGTCTCCCCTCTAGAGATCTGCTGGGCAGCGACCTGGAAGTCGTTGCACACTTTCGCGCGTCATTATAGACTGGACGTGCGGGATTCCAGAGAGGGAAATTTTGGAGCAGGCGTCCTGAAAGCGGGCCTCTCCATTTCCCCCCCCTAAGTAGTGCGCTCTGGTACATCCCAGTAGTCTGGACTGATCCGGTACGTACAGGGAAAAGAAAATTAGGTCTTACCTTTATTAATTTTCGTTCCTTTAGTACCAAGGATCAGTCCAGAGTCCCGCCCGTTGTTTTTCTGCCGTTTATTTCGGAGAGTCTGCTGTGGTGGACGAAAGGTTTTCTTCTCTGTCGTTGGCTGTTTTGCCAGTTCGGTTTGGTCTCTGAATCTGGGTTCTTTTGGGATAAGTGACCCATGGTTCCCCTGGTTGGTTTTTGTGTAGATAGTTTTAGTTAAATGGGGAATATCCACTGATTTGACATTGAGTAATACTGACAGGCTGTGGGTGGCACCCTGGTATATATAGTGGAGCTCATCAAGTTTTTTGCTCTTTTTCCACCTGCTGGTGCGGAGGCATAACCCAGTAGTCTGGACTGATCCTTGGTACTACAGGAACGAAAATTAACAAAGGTAAGACCTAATTTTCTTATGTTGTGTTCCATATTAGGTGCTACAACCCAAGAAAGAGATCTAGGTGTCATAGTGGTTAACACATTGAAATCGTCGGTTCAGTGTGCTGCGGCAGTCAAAAAAGCAAACAGAATGTTGGGAATTATTAGAAAGGGAATGGGGAATAAAACGGAAAATGTCATAATGCCTCTGTATCGCCATGGTGAGACCGCACCTTGAATACTGTGTACAATTCTGGTCGCTGCATCTCAAAAAAGATATAATTGCGATGGAGAAAGTACAGAGAAGGGCTACCAAAATGATAAGGGGAATGGAACAACTCCCCTATGAGGAAAGACTAAAGTGGTTAGGACTTTTCAGCTTGGAGAAGAGACGACTGAGAGGGGGATATGATAGAGATTTTTAAAATTATGAGAGGTCTAGAACGGGTAGATGTGAATTGGTTATTTACTCTTTCGGATAATAGAAAGACTAGGGGGCATTCCATGAAGTTAGCATGGGGCACATTTAAAACTAATCGGAGAAAGTTCTTTTTTACTCAATGCACAATTAAAATCTGGAATTTGTTGCCAGAGGATGTGGTTAGTGCAGTTAGTATAGCTGTGTTTAAAAAAGGATTGGATAAGTTCTTGGAGGAGAAGTCCATTACCTGCTATTAAGTTCACTTAGAGAATAGCCACTGCCATTAGCAATGGTAACATGGAATAGACTTAGTTTTTGGGTACTTGCCAGGTTCTTATGGCCTGGATTGGCCACTGTTGGAAACAGGATGCTGGGCTTGATGGACCCTTGGTCTGACCCAGTATGGCATTTTCTTATGTTCTTATATAAGAGGCTGGGACTGGAGGATCCAACCTGCTGAAGGGGTAGCACTAGAGTCACCTGACGTATCAAATTCACTGCGGATACCAGCCTGGAAGGTTGGAAGATCCATTGCTAAAGCCAAGTGGTCAAAGCAAAATGATCAAAAGATGAAAGTCAGTGGTCGATAAATTGGCTAGAGACAAGAACTGTCAGACCAGCACTCCCATTGCTGAAGGGAGAGCAATCAGAGTAATGTCAGACAATGCCATGGCTGTGGCATATGTAAACAAACAAGGATGCATCTGCAACTGCTCTCTAGTACAGGAGGCAGGCCAGATGTGCAATTGGCAGAAGCCAATCTGATCTTACTCTTAACATAGAAATGACAACAGAAAAGGACCAAATGGTCCATCCAGTCTGCCCAGCAAGCTTATGGTAGCATCTGCCATGCCATACAGGTCACCCCCATACTTAGTTTCCCAGACGTCCGTCAGGGCCCTTGTTGGTTGCTGTCACAGTCTAATTCCCCGTTACCTCTTGCTGTTGAAGCAGAGAGCAATGTTGGAGTTGCATCAAAAGTATCAGGCTTATTGGTAAATGTAGCAGGGAAGGTAAAACCATCAGGCAGACTTCCTTAGCAGGAGAGATTGAATCCCAGAGAGTCATCCTGTGCATCCTGTTTCCAACAGTGGCCAATCCAGGCTATAAGTACCTGGCAAGTACCCAAAAACTAAGTCTATCCCATGTTACTGATGCTAGTAATAGCAGTGGTTATTTCCTAAGTCAACTTGATTAATAGCTAATAGATTTCTCCTCCAAGAACTTATCCAAACCTTTTTTAAACCCCGCTACACTAACTGCATTAACCACATCCCCTGGCAACAAATTCCAGAGTTTAATTGTGTTGAGTGAAAAAGAACTTTCTCTGCTTAATTTTAAATGTGCTACATGCTAATTTCATGGAATGCCCCCTAGTCCTTCTATTATCCGAAAGAGTAAATAACCAATTCACATTTACCCATTCTAGAACTCTCATGATTTTAAACACATCTATCATATACCCCCTCAGCCATCTCTTCTCCAAGCTGAATAGTCCTTACCTCTTTAGTCTTTCCTCATAGGGGAGCTGTTTCATCCCCTTTATCATTTTGGTTGCCCTTCTCTGTATCTTCTCCATCGCAACTATATCTTTTTTGAGATGCGGCGACCAGAATTGTACACAGTATTCAAGGTGCGATCTCACCATGGAGCGATACAGAGGCATTATGACATTTTCCATTTTCTTCACCATTCCCTTCCCAATAATTCCTAACATTCTATTTGCTTTTTTGACTGCCGCAGCACACTGAGCCAACGATTTCAATGTATTAAACACTATGATGCCTAGATCTCTTTCTGGGGTGGGAACTCCTAAGATAGAACCTAAGGGGTAGATTTATGTGCTCAGGGCACTCGCGCGCCAGCGCGCCTATTTTGTATAGGCTGCCGGCGCGAGCAAGTCCTGGGCCTTTGCTTGGGGGGTGTGTCGGAGGTGATGCGGCGCCCGGGGTGGGTCTGGGGGTGTGGTTCCGGCCAGGGGGCGTTCCAGGGGCGTGGCCGCTGGCAGCCTGATCGCGCGGAACTCGCGGAGTAAAGGTAGGGAGGGGGTTAGATAGTGCTGGGGGGGGTGGGTTAGGTAGGGGAAGGGAGGGAAAGGTGGGGAGGGACAAAAAAAGAAGTTCCCCCGAGGCCGCTCCGATTTCGGAGCGGCCTCGGGGGGAACAGAGCCAGGCTGCCGATTTTGTCATTTGAAGGAATTGATCTTGTACTCTTGTCAATTTCCTGGCGTGTAGCCAGATGGACTCAGAACGAATGGGTACAGTATGCTCATGCTAGCAGTTGGAGACGGATCTGACGTCAGCAAGGGTATATATACCCCCACAGGAAGCATAGCAACTCAGTAATTTCCGTCTCCAAAGCAGTTTGGAGAGCCTGCACGCTCGCTGAGCGTGTTTCCAATCTACTTTCTTCTTCTTAAATTTCTACTACGACATCGAGCCCCGCACTCCTGCAGTGATACCCTTGGGGTCCTTCCCCCAGTAGAGTTTCCCGGGGTGATTTCCGTGATCCCCCGGAGGTTTAAGACCTCGGTCCGGTGGCCGAATCGCGGCAGGGACGTAGCCCCCGGGCGAGGCTCGGGCGTGGCGAGCGAGGTGCCTCGGTCCCGGCGTGGACGAGGCAGCGGGTGCATATCCTCAAACGTGGCGGTGAAGGTACTTGCCTTCTCCCCCCGCAGCCGGAGACCGCCCGGGTTCCAGCCGGGAAGCGCCGAGGATCAGGTAAGGCGTACATCTCTTACTTTTGGTCTCCGAGGAACCGAGGATCGGCGGTGTGGCCTGTAGGCGGCACGCCGTGGAGGGCGCCATTTTGTTGGCCTTGTTCAGGTATTGAGCACCCGTAATAGGCGCCTGTCTATGACTAAGCGCATATTATATACATCATTGTGCGTATGTTGCTGACCGCTTATTGCTGAGAGCATATTGAATACCATTGAGCGTGTATTGCTAACCGCATATTGCTGAGAGCATATTGAATACCATTGAGCGTGTATTGCTGACCGCATATTGCTGAGAGCATATTGAATACCATTGAGCGTATATTGCTGAGAGCATATTGAATATCATTGAGCGTACATTGCTGCCGCATATTATTGTGCCCCTGTTAGATTAAGCGTATATTGCTGCCGCATATTATTGTGCGCCTGTTATTGCTGCCGCATATTATTGTGCGCCTGTTGTATTAAGCGTATATTGCTGCCGCATATTATTGTGCGTCTGTTCTATTAAGCGTATATTGCTGCCGCATATCATTAAGCGCATACTTTTCAATGGAACAGAACGCCTCAGCGTCTTCAGCGGGGGCGCCTCCTGCCTCCGGCATTAAAGCCCTCGGCCTCTGCTCCGCATGCCAGCTTAGAGCCACGCACAGTGAAGAGCCAGACTCCCTATGTGCCCAATGTGAGGAGGCCGTGGGACCCTCGGGCCAGGACCAGACTCAGCCACGATTTGCTGACAGTTCCCCAGGGGCTACCCCGGATTTAGCGGGCAGTCTCGACCACTCTGGAATCCCGGGGGATCTGGTACCCGGCGATTAGAGACTGCTTCAATTTCCTGGGTGGATCTCTTTAAGGGAATTCATGCCTTTGTACAGATGCAAACGGCTTCCCGTCCAGGCCCTGCGGTTCCTGCTGTGGCTGCGACTGCGGCTGCTGCTGCGGTTGCGGCTCCAGCGGATCCTGTTCCTGGACCCTCACGCCCTTATCGTGAGCGGGACCTCCCGCCGCTAGACAGTCCGGATCAGTCAGACCAGGAGGTTTCACCGGACGAGTCTGAACCCCCGGACGAGGGGGAGCTTCCCTCAGGGATTGAGCCATATAGAACCATGAGGCGGTTCTTCCCTAAAGAGGATCTCTCCGACCTGGTGTCTCAGTGCCTGGCGGAGTTGGATATTACAGGTCCCAGCGCTACGGTACCCTTTGCGCAGAACCCCTGCTGGAAGGTCTTCGTCCTACAGCCCGCCATTTTCCATTCTTGCAAGCAGCACAACAATTGATAGATTTAGAATGGGCTGCACCAGCGGCTTCATTCAAAGGGGGTCGGGCCTTGACAGGCATGTACCCACTGGCACCAGCTATCCAGGACCTGCTGGCATGCCCTCAGGTGGACGCCTTGATTAGCGCTGTGGTCAAGCGCACTACCATTCCAGTCGAAGGGGGGGCGGCCCTCAGGGAGCCTCATGACTGGTGACTGGACGCCATTCTGAAACAGACTTTTGAGGTGGCAGCTCTATCTTTGCGGATCGCAACCTGCTGCACAGTGGTGACGCGTTCCTGTTTGTCACAGTTCAGGAACAACGCTCCAGCAGCAGACATGGAGTCAGCTCTCTCGTTCCTCACGGATGCTGCATCAGACCTAGTCCGGACAACAGCCCAGGGGATCTCATCCTCCGTAGCCGCCAGGAGGCAGCTCTGGATCCGGAAATGGTCAGCCGATGCGCCTTCAAAGACACGCCTCACCAGATTGCCCTTTAAGGGCTCTCTCCTGTTTGGCAGCGACCTTGATAAACTGGCCAGCACATGGGGCGCCTCTCCAGTACCTCGACTGCCGGAAGATCGGTTCAGAAGGAACCAGCACGCCTTTCCAAGGCTCTCCAGGGGTAGAAGCTCCCAGCGCTTCATTCCCTACAGGAGTCGCTACCAGGCACCTCGTCCTCAGGCCCGGAATCAGTCCTTTCGGACCAAGCAGCGCAAGAGGGGAGCAGGCCCGGGCTCAGGTCCCGGCCGCGCCTCACAATGAGAATCCGCCGATTCATCTGGGGGACGGAGCCATAGGGGGCAGGTTAACCCTCTTCTACCCCAGATGGGTCGAGATTACGTCGGACCAGTGGGTCCTCTCCATCATCCGAGAGGGGTGTTATCTGGACTTTCATCACCTCCCTCCGGACAAGTTCGTGGAATCTTCCTGTCCCATACACAAGAAGGCAGCATTGGAAGCTACCCTGGCGAGGCTCCTGTCCTTGAAAGCCATCATCCCAGTACCTGCCTGGGAAGTGAATTCTGGACACTATTCCATTTATTTCATGGTACCCAAGAAAGGGGGCACCTTTCGGCCCGTACTGGACCTCAAGTCAGTCAAGCGATACTTAAGGGTCCCGAGGTTTCGCATGGAAACTCTGCGCTCTGTCAAGACCGCAGTACAGCCAGGAGAATTCCTCACGGCATTAGACTTGTTGGAAGCCTACCTGCATATCCTGATCCATCTGGATCATCAGCGCTATGTACGCTTCAAGGTTCTAGGACGCCACTTCCAATTCCGGGCTTTGCCCTTTGGGTTGGCCACGTCACCGCGGACCTTCACCAAGGTGGTCGTCGTGGTAGCAGCGGCACTCAGACGGGAAGGAATTCTGGTCCATCCCTACCTAGACGATTGGCTGATCAGGGCGAAATCACGAGAGGAGAGCCATCGGACAGCCGACAGAGTGATCGCCCTTCTGGAAAGCTTGGGCTAGGGTAATCAATCTCAGCAAGAGTTGCCTACAGCCTTCCCAGTCGCTGGAATACCTGGGAGTACAGTTCGACACCCAGGCAGACACAGTCAGTCTCACTACCAAGAGAAGGTTAAAACTCCAGACACGTATCCGGTACTTGATGGGAGCCAGTCGGCCCATAGCTTGGGATTATCTGCAGGTTCTCGGTCTCATGGCATCCACCCTGGAAGTGGTACCTTGGGCAAGGGCCCATATGAGACCTCTGCAACGCTCCCTGCTCTCTCGCTGGAGCCCCCGTCTACGGAACTATTCCACGCACCTACCTCTGCCTGCCAGAGTACGGACCCAGTTACTGTGGTGGTTGCAGTCCAACCACATGAGCAGAGGGTCGAAGATGTCCTCCCCCACGTGGACTCTGCTCACCACAGATGCCAGCCTGAGCGGCTGGGGAGCCCACTGCGAGGGACTTACCGCACAAGGGCGGTGGAACAGAGAAGAGTCAGCGTGGAACATCAACCGTCTAGAGGCTCGGGCAGTCCGATTGGCATGCCTTCGATTTGCTCACAGACTGAAGAACAGAGCAGTCAGAGTAATGTCCGACAACGCCACCACGGTGGCATACATCAACCGTCAGGGCGGAACCAGAAGCCGACAAGTATCTCTGGAGATCGCCCCACTGATGGCTTGGGCAGAGGCGAATCTTCAGGATATCTCCGCCGTCCACATTGCCGGGAAGGACAACACCATGGCAGACTTCCTCAGCAGAGAAAGCCTAAATCCGGGAGAGTGGCAGCTGTCACCCACAGCCTTCCAGATGATTGTGGATCACTGGGGGATTCCGGACATGGATTTACTGGCAGACAAGTCCAATGCTCAAGTACCCAGATACTTCAGTCGCAAGCGCGATCCGTTCTCACACGGGATCGATGCCCTGGTTCAGCCATGGCCTCCAGGGACTCTGCTATATGCCTTTCCTCCGTGGCCTCTGCTGGGCGCCATCATCCACAAGATTCAGAAACACTAGTTCTTCTAGTGGCACCAGACTGGCCAAGAAGACCCTGGTACGCGGACATGAGAAGACTGCTGGCAGGGGAGCCTCTTCCCCTGCCTCCTCTACGGGACCTTCTATGTCAAGGTCCCATCCTCCACGAGGATCCAGCTCAATTCTCTCTTCCAGTCTGGCCATTGAGAGGGCTAGACTGAAGAAAAGAGGTTACTCGGAGCCCATGATAGATACACTCCTCCGGGCTCGCAAGTTTTCCACATCCCTCACCTACGTAAGGATCTGGAGAGTATTCGAAGCATGGTGCGACACTCATGGCACCAATCCACATGTGACCACAATTCCTATTGTGTTGGATTTCCTGCAAGATGGATTTCAGAAGGGTCTCTCCCTCAGCTCCATCAAGGTTCAGGTGGCTGCGCTGTCTTGCTACGGTCCCAGGAGGGATGGCAAGACCATTGCCAAACACCCAGATGTTTCTCGCTTCCTGAAAGGAGTCAAGCATATTCGTCCGCCACTGAAGTGGCCTGTGCCCTTATGGAACCTCAACCTTGTTTTGGATTTCCTCGCGGGATCCACCTTCAGACCCCTTCGGGGCCTGTCTCTCCGTTCTCTCACTTTGAAGATGGTGTTCTTGCTGGCTGTATGTTCAGCACGCCGCATCTCAGAGCTATAAGCACTGTCCTGCCATGATCCATTTCTCAGAATCACTCCTGAGGCTATCCATCTTCGTACGGTACCCTCCTTTCTCCCTAAAGTGGTTTCACAGTTTCATCTTAACCAAACCATATCCTTGCCTACCATGGCGGGTTTGAAGAAATCTGAAGACGGGCGTTTATTACGCCATCTCGACATTGGCAGATTGCTTCCCAGATATCTGGAAGTGACACAAGAAGTACGAAAGACGGACCATCTGTTCATCCTGCACAGCGGAAAGAAACAAGGTGAAGCGGCCTTGCGGCCCACCATCACCCGCTGGATTAAAGAAGTTATCTGAGCAGCTTACGTAGAGGCCGGGAAGTCTCCGCCTCTACAGGTCAAGGCTCATTCTACCAGAGCACAAGCGGCATCCTGGGCGGAATCCAGGATGCTGTCGCCTGCAGAAATATGTAAAGCAGTGACATGGTCCTCCCTCCATACCTTTTCCAAGTTCTACCGTCTGGATGTCCAGGCCAGGGAGGGCACAGCATTTGCGAGGGCGGTACTACATGGTCCTCAGGCAGCCTCCCGCCCAGGCTGGGAGTAAAGCTTTTCTACAGCCCATTCGTTCTGAGTCCATCTGGCTTCACGCCAGGAAATGTTGAGATTACTTACCTGATAATCTCCTTTTCCTTAGTGTAGACAGATGGACTCAGCATCCCGCCCAGCTGCCAGTGTACATGGGTTTCACCGATTCAAGGTAAGCCATGTCATTTGTTTACATAAGAGCGTCCCCTTTTGCCAGGTGTCGACGCCTTCCGGTTGGAAATGCTGGTGGTCTCCAGCTACTATCAATCGGTCAGGGGAATCCTGTTTCACTATTTCACTGAGCGTTAGTACACACATCCATAACAGCTTTTGCAAGGAAGATTACTGAGTTGCTACGCTTCCTGTGGGGGTATATATGCCCCGTGCTGACATCAGATCCGTCTCCAACTGCTAGCACGAGCACACTATACCCATTCGTTCTGAGTCCATCTGTCTACACTAAGGAAAAGGAGATTATCAGGTAAGTAATCTCAACATTGTACGTAACTTGGCAGTTCAGCTGGATTGCGAATTAACTATGAAAGATCATGTGCATAAGCTGGTGAAAATTGGGTACTTCAAGTTGCATATATTGCGGCGATTAAAGCCATATTTGGGGTTTGATAATTTTTGGTTAGTTATGCAAATGATGGTACTAAATAATATTGACTCTTGTTACATCACATTTTTAGGGTTACCAAAAAACATGATTAAATTGGTACAGTTGTTACAAAATTCTCTGGCCAGAGTACTTTGTGGAGTGGGGAGGTATGAACATATCATGCCTACTTAAGGACCTTCATTGGTTGCCACTATCTTTTAGAATCCGTTTTAAAGTGTAATAATACATAAGGTACTCTATAAATTGGAAAATGGATGTTTGAGATCCAGATTGCAGTCATTTGCCACAAATCTGTGAATAAAGGTCTTTTAGTGACCACCTAAGTGAAGGAAGCTAGCTTGTACATAGTGTGTGAGCAAGTGATTACAGTGGCAGGACCTGTACTCTGGAATTCAATGCCAGAGAAGTTACAGCTAATGAGACAACTTAAGCTGTTTAGGAAAATGCTAAAAACCTGGCTTTTTAAGGAGGATTATAATATCTAAAGGCAAAGAGACAGGACTGAAGAGTTAAGCAGCAAGGGGGCTTAGAGGGGAAGGTCATGGTTTGCTTATTCGTGTTGTTTGTTTTATATTTTGTAATGGTATTGTATTTTTATTTATTTTAAAATTTAATGTATGTAAAATTTGTAAACCACCTAGATTGATGATGGGCAGTATAGAAAAAAAAGAAAATAAAAAAATAATGTTCCTGAACATACCAAGATCAGTCCAGAAAAGTGGGTTGTGTATCCCTACCAGCAGGTGGAGTCAATTAGAACTTTGGGCACTGCTACATAACGAGAGTGCCACATGCAGTCACTCAGTATTTCTCTGACTCCAGCGGGTGGTACAGATGCACACCTGCAGTCTTTAGTTATATTTTTTATTTAGTTTGAGTTTAATTTTGTTTACAGTCGCTTCCTGAGGTGTTAGGCGCGTTCGTGGGCCATCCCTCAGTAGAAGCCAGGTGTCCGGGGAATTGGATATTTCTGTCAGGGTTTCGCCCACCACAGTTTGGTGTCTGATGACCAGGGGCTCCTGGCTACTCACCACCGTCTCTGCTAAAGCTGCTCCCTTGTCTCCTGCAACAGCTTTTCTCTGTGTCTTGGTAAAGTTTAATTAAAAAAAAAAAAAAAGAGCTGTTTTCACTGCGGCTGACTGTCAGTCTTCAGTGCTGAGCTAAGGATAGGTGCAGGAGGGACCTGGTCTTTTAAGGCTGGCCAGGGAAGCTGTCAGCAGTGTTCCCCTCAGCTCCTGGGGCTCCGGGTCGTTTTCTGAGGGCAAGGGTGAGTTTTTCTCCGTGTGCCTCGTTTACTCAGCGCTTTCCTGCTTTGGGGGCCTTGCGATTTCACTATAGACAGGCTCCTTTCCCGCGGCATGGCTGCACGCGTTTTTTGTTGGGTTTTTTTCTCCTCAGCCTCATGAAAAGTTTGTTTTTCTGGTCCTGCCTGACTGAAATTTTCTCCGCATTGTGGCTCTGAGCGTTTCTTTTTTTATTCGCGCCCTTTTCTATTTCACTTCAGACTATCGGCGCGCTGCTGCGAATGGGACCGAAAACAGAATCGCAGGTCTGCCGCGCGTGTGGGTCATGCGGCCAGGCCTTAGATGCGGCCTCTTTATGCGCAGCATGTTCCCCGGGGTTAGAGGGCTCTTAAGGGCTTCTTGCCTCCTCCCTCGGGGAAGGAATGTCTGTCTCGGCTTCGCAGGAAGAGGATTCTCCGCCTGTTCTAGCCCCGGTGAGGGAAGACCTCACAGGGGGAACTGATGATATCACCCCAGCTGACTCTCCAATGGGGGAGGGGGGACCCGGAGCGGTTTTCCCCAGAATTTGTCCTCTTTATGCACCAGGCTTTCCTGGCAAGGAAACGCTCGGCGGTAAAGCGGCCCGGTCTCCTGGGGGCAGATTCGGACCCGCTTGAGAAAAGAGGTCTGGGTACAGACCCTCGTCAGCGTCTCTCTGATCAGGCTCACCCCACAGGGGATTCTCCTCAGGGTACGCAAAATCCAGTCCCGGGGTCTGGGGCGACGCCGGCTTCTGGGGTAGTAGGGGCGGCAGACCTGGATCTGCAGCCGGATCCGATTGATGTGGATACTGATGAGCCCGATGACCCTCCTGCGGAGGGGGATGACCCCAGCGTGGTGCGTTTGTTCAAACGGGATGAGTTAAGACCCCTTATTCCCCAGGTCCTTGAAGTTCTGGGACTTAAGGTTTCTCAAGAAGAGTCTGACAACGAGGGCGTCAATCCAGGCCTCGATGGCATTAAGGGTCCCACAACAACTTTTCCTTTGCCTAAGAAGGTTCGCAAACTAGTGACCCGGGAGTGGGAGACTCCGGATTCCAGCTTGAAGGTGGGCAGAGCTATGGCGAAACTGTACCCGTTATCGTCTGATGTTTTGGATTTACTGAAGATTCCAAAGGTGGACGCCGCAGTCTCGGCAGTCACGAAAAAGATCACTATCCTGATTGCTGGAGCGGCTGCCCTTAAGGATATGCAGGACCGCAAACTGGAGATCCAGTTGAAGCAAGCATTCAAGGTTGCCACGCTAAGCCTTTGGGCAGCGGTTTGCGCTAGCCTCATGCAGAGGGCCTGTCCATGTTGGGTCCAGGAGTCGGCTGCCGGGGTCAGTACGGGCAACAGTGAGGCTCTGCAGTCTGCCCACCTAGAAGGAGGCATCGCTTATGTTGCAGATGCTTTGTATGATCTGGTGAGGACCTCGGTGAGAGTTATGTTGTCCTTGGTGTCAGCGCGGTGTCTCCTCTGGCTGCGAAATTGGGCGGCGGATTTGTCCTCAAAGTCCCAGCTTTGTAATCTACCCTTTATGGGCGAGCTCCTGTTTGGGGAGGATCTGGATCAGCTTGTAAAGCTGCTTGCTGAATCCAAGGGCAATTGGTTGCTGGAAGATAAAAGATCTTCTAAGAAAGTCTTCCCTCGCTGCTTCAGAGCGGGTAGATACTCCACACCTCCTGCTTCTAAACCTGCTTCGGGGCGCCAGCAGTCCTTTTGAGGGGGTCGCCGGCCCGGAAGAGATTCGGGACATCTTGTGCAGGAAGTAATAATAAAAAAAAAAAAAAACAAAACCCAATGAAGCCATGAGCACCAATTCCATCGTCGAAACTGTCGGAGGCAGATTATCCAACTTTTACATGGAATGGGCAAGAATTACATCAGACCGCTGGGCCTTAGAAGTGATCAAAGACGGGTATGCACTGGAGTTCTTGCGCCCGGTCCGGGAGGTTTTTGTGGAGTCCCAAGTGGCCTCAAGTGTCAAATGAGAGGCGATCCGGGTGACTCTACAACGACTTCTCAAGCTCAAAGCTAATGTCCCAGTTCTGGAGGCTCAACAGGGACGAGGTTGGTACTCCGTGTACTTTGTGGTCCCCAAGAAGGAGGGCACATTTCGGCCCATTCTCAATCTGCAGAAGGTGAACCGTTGCCTTTTGGGTTCCTTGCTTTCGTATGGAAACCCTGAGGACAGTGATGGCCACGGTTCGAAAAGGGGAGTTTCTCGCTTCTCTGGACCTCACGGAGGCGTATTTACACATTCCGATCCGGCTTAATCACCAGAGGTTTCTGCGGTTAAAGGTGTTGGGACGACACTTCCAATTTCGAGCCCTCCCATTTGGTCTCGCAACAGCTCCTCTCACGTTCACGATGGTGGTGGTGGTGGTGGCCTTCCTTCATCAGGAGGGAATCTTGGTCCACCCGTACCTGGACGACTGGTTGATTCGCGCGAAGTCTCGGGAGGACTGCGAGAGATCAGCGCACATGGTGATGTTCACATTGCGATCCCTAGGTTGGGTAATCAATGTGCATAAGAGTCACTTGGAATCCACTGAGAAGTTGATTTATCTCGGAGCACAATTTGATACCTTGCTGGGCAAAGTGTTTCTAGCGGCGGACCGAATAGGGAAGTTGCAGGAACAAATACATTCCCTTCTTTGAAGGAACAATCCCACAGTGTGGCATCATCTTCAGGTCCTGGTCTCCATGGCTTCAACCTTGGACTTGGTTCCTTGGGCATTAGCTCACTTAAGATCTTTACAGCGTGCGCTTTTGACTTGCTGGAGCCTGGTGTCGGAGCAATTTCCATCTACCAATGCCTCTACTTCCGGAATCCAGAGCCAGTCTGTCATGGTGGCTGTCACTGGACTATCTGGAACGCGGGATGGATTTGGACACTGAATTGGCTGATAATCTCCACCAATGCCAGCCTCTCAGGTTGGGGAGCGGTGTATGCAGACAGGTCCGCCCAAGGGCTCTGGTCGGCGATGGAAAGATTCTGGTCCATAAACCGGCTCGAGACCAGGGCTGTGTACGTCTGGCCCTGCGAGCGTTTCTTCCCTGGATCCAGGGCAGAATGATGCGAGTCTTCTCGGACAATGCGACAACGGTGGCCTACATCAACCGGCAAGGTTGGGACTCAAGTCCCGCCGTAGCACTGGAGGCACATCTTCTGTTCACCTGGGCAGAGTGCCATCTCGAGGGCATTGCCACATCCCAAGTCGCGGGAGTAGAGAATGTGCAAGCCGATTAGCTCAGCCGTCATCAACTAGACCCAGGGGAATTGGAACTATCTCTCGAGGTGTGGAATTTCATTTGCGCCAGATGGGGAACTCCTCAGCTGGATCTGATGGCAATGCAGGCGAACGCAAAAAAGTTCGTTTTTTCAGCCGTCGCCGAGAACAGGGCTCGGTGGGCATAGACGCTCTCGTGTGTCCTTGGCCCACGGGGATTCTGCTGTATACCTTCCTGCCCTGGCCCCTCATAGGTCAGCTTCTCCGTTGCATAGAGCAGCACCCGGGAAGGGTGATTCTGGTGGCGCCGGAGTGGCCACGTCGTCCGTGGTTCGCGGATCTGGTACGCTTGATTCTAGAGGGTCCACTTCAGCTGGCTCATCTAACGCATCTGTTCCGTCAGGGGCCCATATTTTCAGATCGGGAGGATCGCTTCTCTCTTGCAGCTTGGCTTTTGAGAGGTGACTTTTACGCTTGAGGGGTTATTCAGAACAAGTCGTTTCCACCCTCCTACAGGTGAGACGTCCAGCCACCTCTATGGTCTGTGTGAGAGTTTGGAAGCTTTTTGAGACGTGGTGTCATCAGCGTTCCTGCGACCCTTTAGTGGTACATGTTCCTCAGGTGTTTGACTTTCTGCAACAGGGCCTCACTAAGGGCTTAGTGTTCAATTCGCTTCGTGTACAAGTTGCAGCTCTAGGTGTCTTGCGGGGAAACTTTGACGGCTGTTCGCTGGCAGCACATCCGGATATTGCTCAGTTTCTTAAGGGGGTCAAACATTTGCGTCCTCCCATCTGTTCGGTGTGTCCGGATTGGAGTTTGAATTTAGTCCTGCGAGTTCTATGTGGCACTCCTTTCGAGCCTCTTCGTGGAGTTTCCCTGAAAGATCTGACTTTGAAAACAATATTTTTGGTGGCCATTTGCTCGGCCCGTCGGATCTCAGAGTTGCAGGCGCTGTCTTGTCTGGATCCTTTTCTTCGGATTTATGACGATCGGGTATCATTACGTACGGTTCCATCCTTTGTCCCTAAGGTGGTTTCAGCCTTTCATGTCAATCAACCTGTGGAGCTTCCGGGGTTCCCTAACTGGTCCCGGGAGTCTTCTCAGAACAGAGACCTTCATCTTTTGGATGTGCGGCGCGCCTTATTGCGTTATCTGGAGGTTACCAGTGACTTTAGACGTTCTGATCATTTGTTCGTTCTCTTTGGCTGGCCCAAAGAAGGGGGACAGAGCGTCAAAGGCGACCATATCTCGATGGATTAAGGAAGCCATTTGCGCGGCATACATAGCCGAGGGCGTCGGGTGCCTTTGGGTCTCAGAGCTCATTCCACTAGGACTCAGGCTACCTCCTGGGCAGAGTGTCAGTTACTGACACCTCAGGTGTGGTCTATTCACACTTTTACGAAACATTACCGATTGGACGTTAAGGCTTCTGATGAACCGTCCTTCGGGGAGACTGTGCTTCGTGCGGGTCTTTCGGGTTGCCGCCTAGTGTCGGGTGGCTTGGGTACATTCCACTTTTCTGGACTGATCTGGGTATGTTCAGGAAATGAAAATTGGTTCTTACCTGCTAATTTTCGTTCCTGTAATACCACAGATCAGTCCAGAGGCCCACCCCTTTCTTCAGATACCGAAAGACTATCTTGGTCAGAACCTGCTTAAGTTTTTTTTTTTTTGTTGAAGCTCCTTTTTTGCAGACATGATTCATGGAGCAGTTTTTAGCAGTTGTTTGGTCCGGTTTTTGCCAGCGACGAAGTGGTAGTCCGGAAATTTGGTTGGGTGCTACCCTTCGTTATTTAGTTCTGTTAGCATGGGCTTGGGTACAGGTCAATACTGAGTGACTGCAGGTGGCACTCTCGTTATGTAGCAGTGCCCAAAGTTCTAATTGTTCTCTGACTCCACCTGCTGGTAGGGATACACAACCCACTTTTCTGGACTGATCTGTGGTATTACAGGAACGAAAAATAGCAGGTAAGAACAGATTTTCATTTCTTAATTGCATAATAGATATAACATCAAAAGCCAATACCCAAGACTTAATCATCTTTAATAGATTCCCTGTAGTGGTTAAAAAAAAAAAAGCCATAGCTAGAGACTGTTATATAAACAGCTAGAACATCTAGAGCAGTGGTTCTCAACCTTTTTTCTGTCGGGACACACCTGACAGATGGTTCTCACATGCGTGACTCACTGAACATGTGACCATAACCAGGCTAAATGTAAACAAACACTCTGCATTCCACAGGAACCCCCTCGACTCCCAACAGTGGGTGCAGAGCAGAACTAGGACATTCCCCGTTCAATTTACCATACAAAAAAAGATATTTCTGGTGACATCTCAATAACAGCAACACAAACACTCTCTCCTACCAGGTGCAATAGCCCTCCTTATTAAAAAACAGTAATTTACCACCAATGCATGTTCTTTTGAGAAAACACAACAAATAATATGGATACAAATGCCTACAAGCTAGTAAAATACTTCACCTTGGTCACACACACAGAATCAACCTTCACCAAGTACAGAAAGACCACAAATTACAAATATGGAAACAGAAACTGGAATGGAAACCCAAAAAAAGCCACTCTGCATTCTGTGCAAAACAAAAATATAGCACCTATCAGACTTCCAGTATCTGAAATAATGTACACAAATCAATGTGCACAAAGTTACACCTGCATTACGGAACTCAAACAGTAACAACCTTTCTATGAAAAGGCAACACTACAAATATTAAACCAGGCCCTAAACACCAATACACCTCCTATTAGGAAAACAGAACAAGCCAAGCTGTTATAGATCCCTACCAAGAAACTACAAGCTCGCAGAACACCTTAGCTGGATCACACATGCAGGACACAGACAGACCCTCACCAAATATAGTATAAAGTGACCATAAAGCTAATGATTTTGTTTTTGCGTTGTTTTACTGCATACAGAGTTTGGCTTCTTGCTGTTTCCAGTTCAGTTTTTATCTCTACATTTCTATTTATACATTCCCTGAGAAATATAAAATAATTCTAAAACTAGAATATAATAAATGTTTCAAAACATAAATGGAACATCCAATTAGAAATATTTTATTGGTGTTTGGAGAATTTTTAATAATAGCAGACACATCACATAATACCTAATAATTAAAATGGCAGTCAATCAAGAAAGATAAACTTAAAAAGCCACCTTTACTTACTACCCTCTCCAGTAACTCTCCTACTCCTTTCCCTTGTAGGCCAATAGCACATACCAGAAGCAGCAAGGGCTGCTGAAGCTCTGTCCTCATGCTCTTCTTCCTTAGGACCCATGACCAATCTCTCTCTCTCTCACACACACACACACACACACACACACACACACACACACACACACACACACACACACACACACACCAGTCACCTGCCTGACCAATCTCTCTCTCTCTCACACACACACACCAGTCACGTCCCTGACCAATCTTTCTCTCACACACACCTGTGACTTTCCTGAGAAGTCTCTTGCTCTCACACATTTCTCTTAATTACATACACATTCTCTCATACACTTATACACATGCTGACTCAGTTTCTGTCTCACTCACCCCCACCTACAGCACACATAGCAGCACACATAGCAGCCAAGGTAGCTGGTATGCTGCTATTAAAAGCAGTGTCCTGACAGGCTGGAAACCAGCGCTAAGAAGGCAGCACTCAGCTGTTTGCTTGTGCTGCGATCGATCATGGCACAGAGCAATCAGCTGAGAATGTAATATTATGCTTTTCTCCCCACCCCAGCCTTTTTTTTTTTTCAGTTTGATTATTAATTTTATATTTTCTTGCTAGTGTCGCGCTGGTGAGAGAAGGGGAGGTCGGAGCGGGGGGGCAGCGGCGCTATGCTCCTTCTGCAGCAGCAACATGCATGGCCTTTTCTTCTTCCCGCGTGCCCAGTAAACTTCACTTCCTCTTTCGGGCCACAAGGACGGGAAGAAGAAAAGTCACGTTCCTGTTGCTGGCTTCCACAAAACACTGCTGCCGTTCCCCACGGGACTTTAATGTGCTGATAGCCCGGGCAGGAACAGAAGCAGTGTTTGTCTCGCTGAGGTGAAAGGGGGGGGGGGGGAAGAGTAGCGGGTGCGCAAAACACCTGCTGGTGTTTTGCAACACACTAGTGTGCCATGACACACCGGTTGAGAACCACTGATCTAGAGTTCAGGTAAATTTGAGAAGCATCTGCAAGTTCTACTGGCCCTGCTTATTTTGTGAACAATGAGCAGTACAGAGCACCATGGCAACCTTTACTCTGGTGAGACTTATTTACTTTTACTAAATGAAAATTTATTTTTTAATCTGCTCTTTAAAGTGCTTTATCTTGCAGTTTTTAATCAAACTAGTTTAGAAAACTGAGTGTAGGCTGTTTAGTTTTTTGTTTCTTTCTATTTGTTTGTTTGCTTTAAAAAAAAAACCCAAAAAAAAAAACCCCACACACAAAAAGGAAACATTTAAAAAAAAATTGCATTTAATAACATTGACCTAGGGCCATTCCAATAGCTCAATAGCACTATTGCCTGGGAGGTACAGATTCTGTTGTAGACCTGGCATGTGAACCTCTGGCTGCGGATGCTTTGGAAACAGTATTCATAGCCCCTCTGGAGAAAAGGTTTCAGGCTGTTGTGCTGCTGTGACACCTAGTAGCCGAACAGAGTATTTGTACCAGGCTTCATAGGAAGGCAAGAACTGTCACTACAACAGCCAGGCTGGTGGGTGTGGGGAGAATCTGTGGTGACCTGTAATGAAGATACAGTGGCCAGGAAGAAGCCCAATTCTGAGTAGCAGAAAGAGAATGATTAAAAGAAAAAGTAATGGGGCACTTTCCATACTGTCCGCATTGGAATAAGCTTTGCATGTGTTTTTTACCTGTAGACTTTGCAGCTATTTTCAAAGAGAACGCACGTGCATACTTTACCTTTTGGAACTTGCCATGGATACAAAGTATGTATGGTTATTTGCCCCTGCTTTTTCTGCAGGTAGATTTTTGCTGAAAAGAAGGCATGTAGGTACGAAAATGCCATCTGTGTGTATATGTTTTCTCCCCTGACCTACACGGCCTTAGGAATGCCTCTTCTCACTGTGGATAAAAGTATGTTTTATTCCACAGCACACAGACTTATATTCACATTCAGACACGGCGGTTTTCAAACAATCAAATGTGGGAAAAATTATTTTTCCCATCTTGTCCTGTTAAACCAGTCCAGCCCAGACAAATGGGTTATTTTCCCCTACCAGCAGATGGAGGCAACCTATATTTTTTCCTAGCATGTAGCCAGATGGACTTAGAACCAATGGGTTGTGCTCGCCTGCCAGCAGATGGAGACTGAGTCAGGTTTCAAAGCTGACGTCACCCTAGATACACCCCTGCAGTGACCTGAACTCTTCAGTATTTCTCAGTCTCCAGCAGATGTAGACATGCTTTTCCTAAGGGGATCGCTGTGCCTTTTGGAAGAAGAAATTCTACATTTAAATTGGAGAAAAGATTGAGTCCCGCTCTCCTGTGGTGAAACCTAAAGGTCCCTCTTCCAGTTGAGAATTCCTGAGATGATTTCTGAGATCCCTCAAAGGTGTGCCTTGGTCCAGTAGCTGGTTTCCGCTGTGGACTTCTTTGCTTTTATAGTCAACAGCCCAAGGCAGCGGGTGCAGGAAGCCGAGCACAGCGGTAACGGCCAAAGCCCTCTCCCCCAACAGCTGGAGATCATCTCTGTACTTAGCCGGTAAGTGCTGAGCCCAGATAAGTTTAAAAAAAAAAAAAAAAAAAAGGAAGATTTACCTTCAGATAAGAGGGGTTTCGGTGAGACTTCCTCTGGTCTCCTTACTCGGCGCGCTGTTCCAATGTCATTCCCGATCCTGTTGGGACATAGGGAAGTGGGCTTACGAGTGGGTTGAGCAGACCTCCCAGTAGGCTAGGCCACACTTTAAACTTGGTCAGCTCACCGTGTGATAGGCCGCGGCGGCACCATCTTGAGCACATCTTTGAGCTCTCGGATTGCCCACCATAGTACGTCGGTACGTGTAGTGCGTCGGCTTTGCGCACGCGCTGCATACATAACTGTCATGCGCATTCTTACACACACAATAAAGTAAGTGCAGGATACAGGAAAGCTGGGTGCCCAGTCTACGTGTACCTCACCACGCCCCGCCTAGGCGCTCAAAATTTGTGTGCATAAATTTTTAAGTATGAGCCAATCAAGCACACAGTTACCATCACCGATGATGCCGGCAGCCAAGAAACTTAAGCGTCTTGCTCTCTGTGCTGCTTGTCATATTAGGGCTTCCCAGCCTGACCTGGATTCCAACTTGTCAGCACTGTGAGGAAGCCTGGCTTCTCCCATTCAGATGATGGATTGGCAGCCTTAACTGGAAGTACTCCGGATCTGAGTAACCCCTTGGCTGGGGCTTCCATGGGAGAGGGAAACTTGGC
The DNA here is from genome assembly GCF_901001135.1 of Rhinatrema bivittatum. Taxonomy (NCBI): domain Eukaryota; kingdom Metazoa; phylum Chordata; class Amphibia; order Gymnophiona; family Rhinatrematidae; genus Rhinatrema; species Rhinatrema bivittatum. The sequence goes on along the minus strand of NC_042616.1, from coordinate 338,881,181 downwards.
TGGACCCACCCAGTTCCCCCTGGGCTAGGCATGGACCCGGTGGCCTTTTCTTGGGTGGAATTTTTCCAGGGTCTACAGGCCTTTGTACAGGCCCAGTCTACTTCCTTGCTTGCCCCTGTCCGGATGGAACCCCAGCCGGCCTCATCTTCCTCTCCCATTCCTGTTGGCAGATCTCGAGGCATGCCCCAGCTGACTAAGGGTATCCCTAGAGGGGACCCTGATGGCACAGATGAAGAGCAAGATCCCTTGGAAGAAAGGGAAATTCCCCTGGGATTGGAACCATATCCAACCATATTACAGTTCTTTCAGAGAGATGAATTGCTGGCCTTGGTTTCCCAGACCCTGAAAATACTGGGAGTTCTGGCGCGGAATCTATGACGGAACCAAAAAAGAATCCCATTCTGATTTCCTTGCGCAAAGCCTCTTGCTACTTCCCAGTACTGGAAGCCATCCAGGAGTTGATTGACCTGGAATGGGATGCCCAGAAGCAGGTTTCAAAAGGGGCCGGGCATTAGAAGCTCTATACCCACTGTATCCAGCAGTGAGAGAACATTTGCGTTTCCCCAAAGTGGATGCACTCACTGGTCTGCGCTTTCTCTAAGCGAACAACTATCTCAGTAGAGGGAGGCATGTACTTAAAGGATGTGCACAATAGATGGTTGGAGTCTATCCTTAAACAAGCCATTGATGCAGTAGCAATTACCTTACAGGTTGCTTCTTGTGCCCTGGTAGTGCGTTCATGTCTACTTCTCTCTCAGGATGTGGATGACTCGGGGATGAACCCCAGAGCGGTTATGGAACCCGCCTCTGCCTTTTTAGAAGACGCGGGCTCAGATTTAGTCCATGCTTCAGCCAGAGGAGTGGCCTCAGTGATTGTGGCCAGAAGACAGCTATGGCTGCAGAATTTGTCAGCCGACGCAACCTCCAAGGCCAACCTTACAAAGATGTCCTTTAAAGGATCATTCCTATTCAGAAACAAATTGGAAAAACTGGCCAGTAAATGAGGTGAATCTCCAGTGTCCCTATGAGGGCCGGTCCAGGGGCTCTCAACATTTCCGTCCCTACAGAAACTTGACATTTCAGAGGTCTCGACCCTTTGGAAGGACTCAATTCTTTTATAGTCAACAGTCCAAGAGGATCGTCCCAAATCTCTCAATGAAATTTTACCAACTCATCTTCGGAACGAGGAGATAGGGGGCCAATTGTCTCTTACCAAAGGTGGGTCAAGATCACTTCGGACAAGTCGGTACTGGAAGTCACACGCGAAGGATATGCGCTGGAATTTCGCAGCACTCCTCGGGACATATTCATGATGTCTCCTTGCCACTCCCAGCACAAAAAGCATGCAGTGGAGATTACTCTCTTAAGGCTGTTCAGGATGAGAGCTGTAATTCCAGTACCTACGCCCCCATCTATTTCATCGTACCCAAGAAGGGAAGGTTCCTTTCACCCCCATCCTGGACCTCAAGAGTGTCATCCGTCATCTACGAGTGAGTCATTTCCACATGGAAACCTTGCACTCCATGATAATGGCCGTACAACCGGGAGAGTTCCTAACTTCCCTGGACCTATCCGAGGCCTACCTACATATTCCAATCTATCAAGAACACCAGCGCTTCCTATGCTTTGCTGTACTGGGTCGCCATTATCAGTTCCAGGCACTGCCTTTGGCCTAGCCACTGCCCCAAGAACATTTTCCAAGATTATGGTGGTCGTGGCGGCAGCATTAAGAGAAGGAATCCTGGTACACCCGTACTTGGACGACTGGTTGATCTGGGCCAAGTCCGTGGAAGAAAGTCTCTGGGTGACCAACAGGGTGACCTCCTTGCCTCACTTGGTTGGGTAGAAAACCTGGACAAGAGAAGTCTCAAGCCTTCCCAACAGTTGGAGTATCTGGGAGTCTGGTTCGACACCAGACAGGGAAAGGTCTTCCTCCTGACCACATGGATACGAATGTTGATGTTCCAGGTGTGTCAGTTGATGAACACAATACACCCGACGGTGTGGCACTAACTCCAAGTTCTCAGTTTGATGGTAGCAAACTTGGAAGTAGTGCCGTGGGCGAGAGCACACATGCGCCCACTTCAGTGCTCACTGCTGTCATGTTGGAACTCCCAGTCTCAAGACTATTTGATTCGGCTCCACTTAACGATGGGAATCTGCTCTCACCACAAGTGGTGATTGCAGGAAACTCATCTGAGCAAGGGGAGTGTCCCTGTCCTCCCCGAACTGGCTGGTTTTTACAATGGACACAAGTCTCCAGGGCTGGGGAGCTCGCTGTCAGGAACTCACGGCCCAGGGACGTTGGATGGAGGAAGCGGCCCTCTGGAACATCAATCGCCTGGAAGCCGGGGCAGCAAGGCTGGCGTGCTTGCAATTTAGCCACAGACTCAAGGGTCAAGCGGTTTGCATAATATTGGACAACACAACAACAGTAACCTACATCAACTGCCAGGGAGGAACCAAGAGCCAGGAGATAGACCTCCTTATGGAATGGGCGGAAATACATCTACAAATGATCTCAGCCTCACACATCGCAGGAAAAGACAACATCAGAGTAGACTTTCTAAGCAGGGAGAATCTGGATCCAGGAGAGTGGGTTTTGTCGGCCGAAGCCTTTCAACTGATAGATTTCTGGGGGCCCTCCCGTCCATCGGCCTTCTGGACGCATCTCACAATGCAAAGGTTCCCCGATTCTTCAGTCGCAGAAGAAATCTGTGGTCCCTGGGAACTGACGCTTTCATTCAGTCCTGGCCAGAAGAAGAGTTGCTATACACCTTCCCTCCATGGCCCCTGCTGGGCAGGATCATTTGCAGAATCGAGCACCTCAGGGGATGTCCTACTAGTAGCTCCAGATTGGCCCAGGCATCAGTGATATGCCGACATGTGGAGACTCCTGGTGGAGACCCCCCTGTGCCTCCCACCGCACAGGGACCTGCTACAGCAGGGACCGGTCCTTCATGAGGATCCGACTCGATTCTGTGTTACGGTCTGGCCCTTGAGAGGGCTCGCCTGATGAAGCGAGGATATTCTGTGGTGGTAATTGCCACTTTACTCCGTTCTAGGACGTTCTCTTTGCCCCTTGCATATGTACAGGCCTAGAGAGTATTTGAGGCCTGGTGCGAGGAACTCTGTCTTCCCTTGAGCGGTCAAAATCCCATTTTGGAAATTTGCAGGACAGCTTGAATAAAGGTTTGGCCTTCTCCAGGTTCCATCACCTGGATGTACAGGCCTGAGAAGATGCAGCCCTTGCAAGGGCAGTATTAACAGGACTGCAGGCAGCCTCTCGCCCGATCAGGAGTAGCTTTTGTATATCCCATTGGTCCTGAGTCCATCTGGCTACACGTTAGGAAATGGAGAAATTACTTACTGATGATTTCGTTTTCCTTATTGTAGACAGATGGACTCAGCATCTCGCCCCCCGACTACCCAAGAACAATGCCAAGGATTCGCCTGTGGAGTGTATATCCGTTCCAAGAAATTATGAGTAAACCGTCATCCAGTCCCTAGATCAGGGCATCTATAATCTTGCTGGGGTTCAGTGTCTGGTTGAGTACAGTTACAGTTATTCTTTTTTAATCAAGTTTTTTTCGATAGTATGTCCATAGTGGCTTTTGAAGAGAATACTGAAGGGCTGAGTTCACTGCAGGGGTGTATCTAGGGTGACGTCAGCTTTGAAACCTGACTCCATCTCCATTTGCTGGTAGGGGAGCACAGCCATCTGTCTACACTAAAGAAAACAAAATTATCAGGTAAGTAATTTCTCCAATTTCTACTGTGACATCATAGCCTCTACTTAGCAAATGGGGCTAGTAGTAGAGATCCAGTATTTTCTGCTTCCAGCAGTCTACCACACAGCTCTCAGATACAACGGCCATGATATTAATGGAGTTCTTAATCAAGGATTATTGGCTGTCTAGCTATTTACGCTTGTCTTCAGAGTAAAGCATATCCTGAATGTAATCGCTTGTCTGTATCTAAGAGATATTTCTATTGTGCAAGTCTTGCTGAGCATGGGAGCACTCTTATATCCCCTCTTCCATCTGTGATTACATCAGTAGCTTGAAGAGCAGCGTTGATTCTGTGAGCTGTAAACTAATACTGATACAGTTTGAAACATGGTCGGGGCTGGTCCAATAGAAAACCTGCTCAGTGAAAATGCAAACAAGTGTACACTATTGTCACTGATGCTGTCTTAACAGTAAAAGCTTATGAAAAATTTGAATCCAATAAGCCACTCCACCCGGAGGTGGAAGAGAAGTTGTAGGCGAAATGGGAGTCTTTTGAGATGGGCCTGAAGGGAGTCAATCTCCTGCAGCAGCTTCTATCCCCTTCCACCTATGGCGGTCCAGAGGTTTTTTCAAGTTCCAGTAGTTGACGCGTTGGTTATGGCGGTGACCAGGCGCACCACTATCCCGGTGGAGGGGGTGTATATCGCTTAAAGATCCTCAAGATAGGAAGATGGAGCCGCCCCTGAGAGCTTGTTTGTCGCTTCTGCCACTGCGGCACAGATCTCCATCTGTTGGGCTCTGGTGGCCCATGCTTTTCTTCGTTGGATAAAACAGCTCCCCAGGAGCGATGAGGTGGTCAGGATGGAGTCGGCCATGGCTTTCCTGGCGAATACCCAGTATGACTTATTTATGGCGCTCTGCCAGGTTGGTGGTCCTGTCGGTTGGAGTGCGTTGCCTCTTGTGATTAGGCAGTTGGGACTCCTGGACCAAGACTTGCCTGGGGAAGCTGCCTTTTAAGGGCCAGCTGCTCTTTGGGGAGGATCTTGACCAGTTGGTTAAGAATCTCGGAGACCCCATTTCCCAACATCTACTGGAGGATAAGGGCTTATCTTTCTACAGACCTGGAAGGGGTCGCAGACAGTTCTGAGCTTTGCGGCTGTATCGGTCAAATACAGAATATTTTGGGGTTGCTTTTGCCTCATATTTGAATCCCAAAGTCTGGGGTCAGTTCTTTCACGGAGCCAAAAGGCAGAAAAGGGGATTCTGCTCCCACCTCAGAAGCCAGCAGAGCTTCCTTATGAGGCCCTGCAGATTAATTCACTTTTGACACCAGTAGGAGGCCGCCTATAGGAGTTCTACAGGGAGTGGGCCCATATAACGGCTTGGAGATCATCTGTTTTAGTTACAGCCTGGACCTGCATTGTCCCATTCATGATGCCTTTATGATAGCTCCTTGCAAAGCTATGGTCAAACTACATTTTTTGCGGGCAGTGCTGCCCATTTCCCCTTAAGAGCGAGGTCAAGGACATTACTCCATTTACTTCATTGTCCCCAAAAAGGATGGGTGCTTTCACTCTATCCTGGATCTCAATGGGGTCAACTGCTGTCCCAGAGTTCTGCGCTTTAGCATGGAGACGTTGCTCTCTGTCCTGGCTTCAGTTCGACAGGGGGAGTTTCTATGCTCATTGGATGTATTGGAAGCCTACTTGCATATTCCCATTCGGAACAGGGATCAGAGGCATCTACATTTCTGTGTCCTGCGAGAACATTTCCAGGTCCAAGTATTACCTTTTGGTCTGGAGGTGAAGACTCTTGATGCGGTCAAGGTGATGGTTGTGGTGGTGATTCTGCAGTACGAGGGAATCACGGTTCACCCTTATATCGACGATTGGTTAATTTGAGTTCTGTCCCATGAAGAGGCAAAGCGGGTGACTCGTTGAGTTGCGCAAGTTTTACAAGACTTGGGCTGGATAGTCAATTTTGCAAAAGGTTCTCTAGAGTCCATGCAGTCCCTAAAGTAGTTACGAGCATGGTTCGACACGCAGGTGGGCCAAGTGTTTCTCACGGACGAGCAGCTACACAAGATACTCAGTCAGGTGCAGAGCTTCCTCGAATTGTTGATGTCCTCAGCATGGGATTCTCTGCAGATACTTAAGCTTATGGCGGCAAATCTAGATTTGGTATTGTGGACCAGAGTTTACATGTGCCCGCTTCAAGCTTGGTTACCATGGATGTGATCCTCTCCAGCTGAGGGTCTCACTGCCAGACTCAGGTGGCTCAGGGGAGTTGGTCCCCGGAGGAGGCCTCTGGCCCATCAACAGGTTGGAGACCAGATCGATTCACCTAGCTCTCGTCCACTTCCTTCCACTAATTCAGGGGAGAGCTGGTTAGGTTCTTTCGGACGACGCCATGGCGGTGGCCTATGTAAATTGGCAGGGGAGTACCAGGAGCCACAGGGTTTCACTGGAAACGTCCTTCCTCTTCCCATGATGGGAAAGGCACCTCTGCCTGTTGTCGGCAGCTCATATCACAGGCCAGAAGAATGTTCAGGCCGACTTCCTCATCCAAAATTTGTTAGTTCCTGGGAAATGGGAGTTGAGCATGGATGCGTTTCAAGTAATTTGTCACAAATGGAGTCATCCTTAGCTGGATCTGATGGTGACCCAATGGAATGCGAAGTAGGCTGTTTCTTCAGCCATTGACGGGAGCAAGGCTCAATGGGAATCAATGCCCTAGTGAAGCCATGGGCAGAGGGAGAGCTACTGTATGCCTTCCTGCCGTGGGCTCTTATAAGCAGGCCCTGGTACGCTTATCTACTTCGGCTTCAAGTGGCCCGACCTTTGCGCCTCTCAAAGGCGCGAAGTCTGTTGGTTCAGGGGCCTGTGGTCATGGAGGATCTGGCTCCATTCTCTTATTTCCTGGCTCTTGAGCACAGACGATGCTGTAAGAAGGGATTTTCTTCCGCAGCGATTTCCACGCTGTTAAAGTCCTGAAAATGATCCATTTCTTTGCCTTGCATCCACGCCTGCTATCTGTTTGAACATTTCTGTAAATCCAGATCAGAGTTGCCCTGGCGGGCTAAGGTTTCCCGCATCTTGGCCTTTATTCAGGGTGGCCTAGGTAAAGGACCACCCTGAACGCCTTAAAGATGCAAGTGGCAGCTATCTCATGTTACCAGGGGACCATAGAGGGATCCTCTATTGCTTGTCATCGGGTATATCCTGCTGCTTGAGGGGTGTGAAAACACTATGGCCGTCTTTCTGGTCTATTGCGCACACACACACACCCCCACCATGGGACCTTTATCTGTTTTTGAGAGCTCTAATGGGGATGCCTTCAAACCATTAAAGCAGAGTTGTTTGAAAGATTTGTTGCTGGAGACTGCCTTTTTAAGTTGCAATCTGTTCTGCATGGTGGGTTTCAGAACTTCAGGCCCTCTCATGTCAGGATCCCTTCCTGGTGATCTCTTCGAATGCGATGGATTTCTATCCAGTGCCAACCTTTCTCCCAATGGTCAGTTTGGCTTTTCACATCAATCAGGCGATTTCTCTTTCTGATTTTTTTCTCACAAGGAGTGTGGATCTAGGTATCGTTCTCTCAGGTGCTTGGATGCGTGGAGGCTCATACTGCGATACTTGCAGGTTATGCAAGTCGGACAATTTATTTGTCCTTTTGGGGGTCCACATAAAGGAGAGGCAGCCTCCAAGAGCAAGTGGCTTCAGGAATTCATGTGTGCGCAGTTCACGTCCTGGGCAGAGATGCTGGCGCTGGCTGATATTGTGAAGCATTATCGGCTGGACATCATGGCATCGGAGGGATATGGCTTTTGAGGAGGGGATCCTTAAGGGCAGCCCTCGCTTCCTCCTGCCCAGGTAGATGAAGCTTTAGTACTTCCCATTTTTCAGGGCTGGACTGGTGTAGCAGAATGAGAGAGAAGTTTCCTTATCTGTTAATTTCCTTTCTATTTTTCCTGCTACACAAGTCCAGGACCCTCCCAGGAAGCGAGGATCTGGGTTTTCAGGCTGTTTCAAGTTTTGGTTGAGAAACTTTCCTTTTCCTTTGTGTTCAGATTCTTTCCCTCTTGTTTGTTTGTAGGGGAAACTTCTCAGAATTTGAGTAAAATATTTAATTACTCTTCATTGGTAAAGTCTCAGCTGAAGCTTTGTCAGAAGGATACTGGATCTCTGCTGCTATGTAGTGGTTGTGATGTCACAGTAAAAATCAGTATAGTCTGCCTCCATCTGCTGATAGGCGGAATTAACCCACTTTTCAGCGCTGGACTGGTGTAGAAGGACTAATGGAAAAGAAATTACCAGGCAAGGAAATTTCTCCTTATTTGTATAAAACGCTTTGAAAATTGCAAAATGGCAAAATTAGATCGTTCCAATACATTAAAAGCAATTAGCTCATGGATAGAGTCCACCTCGGAGCCAGCCAACAAAATTTGTCCAACTATAAAGAAATGGATAACTCCTGCTAACAAACATAAAGCCCCATGGTTCTCCCCTCTATTAAAAACCTTGAAGCAAGGACTGCGAAAATTAGAAAGAACCTGGCGAAAAAAGCAAAATGCGGATACGTTATCAAATTATAGAACTGCTCTTCATGAGTATGGAAGGGAGATTAATACTGCTAAACGAAATTTTTATTCTGAAAAGATACATAAATTCCAATTCAATCCTAAGATATTATTTTCATATGTCTCGGATCTTACCAAACCTAAAGGAAATATGTATTCTTTTGAAAATCCCAAGGATAAAGCCAATGAATTTGCTACCTTTTTCACAAATAAAGTCCAGATGATAGTAAAGAAGTTAAAAAAAATCAACCTAATCAAATCATTTCACTCCCCTGTAATCCATCAGTTACCTGGTCTTCCTTTGAAACGGTATCCTCTCTAGAAGTATGCAATTTGATAAATAAGTCCAATCCAGCCAACCATCCTCTGGATGTTATCCCAACAAAGGCTCTGAAAACAGTTCCAGATATCATAGCTAAACTGTTGGCAGATATTATTAATTTATCTTTAGAAGAGGGAATATTTCCGGATCTTTTGAAATGTGCCATAGTAAAGCCCATATTGAAGAAAAAACAACTTGATCCTGAAGTTATGGCAAACTATCGTCCCATTTCAATACTCCCATTTGTGGCGAAATTATTAGAGAAAGTGGTAAATCAACAGCTGATGGAATATCTTGAAGAAATCCAACTGCTTTTCCCTTCAGAGTTTGGTTTTCGGAAATCCCATAATTCAGAGACTCTACTAATTTCCCTGACTGATACGATCCAAAGAGGATTCGATCAGAATAAATCGTATCTATTGATCTTACTGGATATATCAGCAGCGTTCGATACCATCAATCATGAAGCCCTAATAGATAAACTACAAGAAATTGGGTTGAAAGATACAACACTTGCCTGGATTAGATCATTTTTAACCAAGAGATCTTTTAAAGTAAAATTGGGCACCTCAGAATCGGAAACCATGGAGACACAGACTGGGGTCCCTCAGGGCTCCTCACTGTCTCCCACTCTTTTTAATATATATATGGCTCCATTATGTAGATTTTTAGCTGGGCTGGGTTTGGTTCATTACCTATTTGCGGACGATGTCCAAATTTTACTACCTATAAATGACTCACTTCTATGGGAAGTATATTTTACATCCATAAAACAACTCTTGACCCACATGTCGCTATCATTAAATAGCTTAAAAACAGAAATATTATATATGAGTAACAAAGTAACAGAGAAGATAGAAACAGATATTAAGTCACTGTTACCTTGTCAAGAGATCAAGTATGAAGTAAGAGACTTAGGCCCCATCCTAGATGCTGAATTAAACATGAAAGCTTCAATAAAAGCCATAAATAGAGATGGCTTCTACAAATTGCAAATTTTGAAAAAACTAAGACCCCTGCTGCATACAGGAGACTTTCGCACAGTGTTACAGGCAATTATTTCACCGAAATTGGATTATTGCAATGCTCTTCTGTTGGGAGTTCCAAATTTAGCTTTACGACCTTTGCAGTTATTGCAAAGTGCAGCAGTACGGCTACTAACTAATAAGAGAAAATATGATCATATTTCACCCGTTTTAAGAGAGTTGCATTGGTTACCAATCCATGCAAGAATCCTTTTTAAATGCTTAATATTAATTCATTAAACAATTTATGGTAGTAATACCAAATGGTTAAATGCATCTCTTCGTATACATACCCCGGCCCGTAATTTAAGATCTTCAGGGAAAGCATTGCTTACGATTCCCTCACCTAAGCTAGCACATCTGATCTCAGTCAGAGAGAGGACTCTCTCCCCGGCTGGCCCAAAAATTTGGAATGCACTACTGCTCGATATTAGATTAGAGCCATGCATGCAGAAGTTTAAAAAATTAATAAAGACTTGGTTATTCGAGCAGGCGTTCAATGAAGTCAAGGGGGCTAGTAGTTAATTATGGTCTCGACTATTATGACATCAACATGGTTTGATTTATCTTATTCCACTAGTAAGAGGGTGTATTTCAATAGTCATGGTGGTTAGGAAGGATAGGGTACATTTGGGGAAATGGGTTTAATAATGATTTATTAGGATAGAACTATTTGAAGAAATGATGTTCAGATGTGACCAATGGGGTGAGAGATCAATTTTAGGCCTAGTTTTATTTGTCTATGTGTTTTATTTTATTTTATGTATGTTTTAAGTCCATTTTATTGTAAACCATATGAGATATATTGGAGGTACTGAGAAGTATTTGTTGTACTGTTAACCGACTTGATATCTTGTGAGGAAGGTCAGTATACAAAAATGATCAATAAATAAATAAAGGTGTAGACCAGAGCTTTCCAAACTTTTCATGTTGGTGACACACTTTTTAGACAAACATAATTTCAGGACACAGTAATTAGTCTACAAGCAAACCGGAGGTTAAAGGTTAAATGAACGAAATGTATTTCGACAATTTATGTATGTTTCCTAAAATGTTTCACGACACAACATATCTTGTGAAAACCTTTCGTTTATATTAAAAATATATAATATTCCAAGATTAATGTTATTGTTATAATTTATGAGTAACAATAATAAAACAAAGTTATTGTGTTATTCGATTTACCTCTTTAATGAGATATATGAGCTTGATGGGATGAACACAGCTTTTGAATATTTGGTGTTAATAAAAAAAGTCCAAAGGGTCTTCTGCATAATTTTAAAAAGCTGGCCAGTTTCACACTATATAATTATTTGATAGCCTCATTCAACTAATTCTATATGGCTATGAGAGTGAAATCTGGAATTTATAGGAAGGGACAGAATGTCAATATAAATCCTGCACCTCCAGTTCTGTAACTCTGTGCATCCACTGAAATTCCCCCAAACAATGGAGCTTGGATGTTTCCCTTACAGCTCATCATACTAAAAGATATTTTCAAATGCTGGTGTCACCTCACAGTAACAGCAGCACAAACACCTTCCACTGCCAGGCACATTGTGAACTAAAATAAAACCTCACAAAAAAGACACTCAAAATCTATACTGCAATCCCATTGTAACATAACAGTAATAACACCAAGGACTCAAACAACAATAACCGTACCTGTGAAAAAGCATGGGTAAATATTACACTGGGTCCTAGAATACCAATACACCACCTATTGAGGAAACAAAACAAACCCGATTGCTATAGATCCCTATGCTAGCAGAATCTCTCATCATGGTCACACACACAGATCAGAGACAGACCCTCACCAAATACAGAATACAAAATAAAGGAGCACAAATTAGACAAAAACTGAAATGGAAACTCCAAGAAGCCAGACTCTGTGTATTAACAATGGAAAAACAGAACCACCATTCCTCATAAAACAAACAAAATCAAGAAACATAAAGCATCAGTTATAATAGTAAAACCATACTAATAAAAGAATATTTTAAAACTACTGATAAATAGAATTTCTATTAATTAAAACCATATACATTTTTTACAATTTCCCAGAGGTTATCCTCTCTCACACAGACTCACATGTCCATTCTCTCTCACACATACACTGTCACATACATACACATTCATGCTCTTATACCCACCATAACCTCTCGCTCTCACAGACACTGACACACTCTCAGGCTCTAAGACACTCTCTCCCCCTCCACACACACACCCCACACACAAACTCTTACTCCCCTGGATTTTCTCATACACACTCTCTCTGGCTCCCTCACATACACACAAACACACACACCCAGGCAAGCTCCCAGTCATTCTCACACACTAAAACTGACCCCCAGGCAGGCTCCCATTCATTTTCACACCACTCCCTCACCATCCCCCAGGCAGGCACCCATCCATTCACACACATACACCCCCAGGCAGGCACCCATTCATACACATGCACACACTAAAGGCAGACCCCCTCTCTTTCTTTTGCCAGCAACCTCTGAGCCTCTCTCATTCCTCTGCTGCCACTGATGCCGCATGGCTATTGGGGAGGCGCTGATTGCTGCTATTGGCACTGAAGCCCATTCTGCTGCCTCCTCTGTGCAGGCCCTGTGGGTTTCCAGTTCCTCCATGTTGATCTCGTACATTGTGAGATCCGCATAGAGAAAGTGCTACTCTTGACATTAACAAAGATTACATGTACCAATCAGTAAAAAGTAATTTATTTCTTTTTTTTTTTTACCTTTGCTGTCTGATCTTAGTTTTCTAATTGGTTGGTCCCAGGCTTTTTTGTTCCACCTCCCCTTTCTTATTTTTTTGCCAATTCATTTCATATTGTCTTTTTTTCTATTTCTTTTCTCTCCATCTATCTTCTTCCCTCAAACATACAGTCAGGTTCTCATTCTCACATGCTTTCTCTCTCTCTCACACACACAGGCTCTCACATGCTCTCTCTCTCATACAATCATTCATACACAGTCTCTCTCTTGCACATGCTGTCTGACTCTCACACACCCAGGCTCTTTCTCACTCCCACATGCTGTCTTGCTCATGCACAGGCTCTCACTGTCACATGCTGTCTCTCTCTCACACACACACAGGCTCTCACATGCTGTCTCTGCAAACATTGAGATCCTCACTCCCACACCCAATCTCTCAACTCACACAGGCACCCAATCTCTCAACTCATCTCATACACGCACACAATCTCTCAATTCAGCTCATACAGGCACCCAATCTCTCAACTCAGCTCAGCTCATACAGGCACCCAATCTCTCAACTCAGCTAATACACACACTCTACGGGCCCTCAGCCTCTCTCTTACCTCTGGGCCTCCTCTTCACGGGTCGCTGCAGGATCGGCTCTGCAGCGGCCCTGATCTTCTCGGGCCGATCCGATCCGCGGTGGGGGCCCTGCTACCGGGCCTCTTCTCGCCCGCTGCAACAACGCGGCTCCTCTTCTGCACGCGGCTGCTTCATCTCCTTCCTGCCCGTGTGGCTCCGGCAACATTTTTCTTCCGGGGCCGCGTGGGCAGGAAGGAGGCGGAGGACCTGCACGTTCAGACGTGCCCTTTTTCTTCGGGCCGTGGTGATGTGAACTCACCACGGCCTTACCGATCTTCCGGCTGTGTGTGTGCGGCACACAGCACAACGATTCTTCGCTGCTCAGCCGCCAGTGGGATGAGCTCCACCGGCGGCCGCATTGGCTCCCACTTGCCGGTGTGTCACGTGCACCGGGCTTGCGCGACACACCGGCACACCTCAGGCGACACACCAAAGTGTCGCGACACACACTTTGGAAAGCTCTGGTGTAGACAGATGTATAAGAGTATGATATATCTATAAAGAGAAACAATCATGTATAGATAACATTTTGGGAGTAATTTTCCAACATCATTCATAGATTACATCAATTTTCAAGCAGGCTTATGCACATAAATCCACACTGAAAATTATCCTGGCTAAACTGCAGACACACAATTACACCAGCTATTTAGTACACACACACTGGCTGAGAGAATTTATACGCATGCATTTTAAAATCATAAAGTGTGTGCACAAGTCCCAACCCCATCCAGATTCTAACCCCAGAATGCCTCACCTCTATTCGTGAAAAAGTTGCGTATAAATCACACAATCTTCTAAAGGGCCAGTTCTGCAGATTACTAATTTACCCATAGGAGTTCCTTTGAGAATTAGCCTCCCTATATTTGTCTTGGAAAATACAGTATGCATTCGGTGCTAAAATGCCAATATGAATTTCTAAGAACTGTTCATGGCTGAAGCATTTCAGTTGGAGCTGTAAGAATGTCGTAGGTGTGATAATCTATTCTTCGCAGATAATTAGGTTTAAGGAATGCTGTTAAAAATCAACCTTGGTTTTTTGAAAATATATAAAATTCAGGAAACAAGAAAAAGCATTTTGTTAATACAAGAGCAGAGAGATGCAAAGTCTGTCCTTATTGCCTCGCAAATGATGTGCATGCAACCTAAAAATCAGCAATAAGTAAGTTTCTTGTATAAAAAAGAAAATCTGGTCAAACAGAGAAAATGGTTCCAGTTCTTTATATAGGACACACATTTAGTAATTAGAAAACCCTTTCCTTGGAGACTTGCTTAAACTAGGCAACAATTCATTAGTATAGCTGCATTTTATAGTTAAATGTGAATTCTTAAGTGTTAGATAATGGAGATTAGCACAACTGCAATTTACATAAGAATGGACTCCGCAGTTGAGTTCTTTAAAAAATGGTACGATTTTGTCAACATGCAAGCTACGCACAATTTAAATACCAATGTTTTTAAATTCTCACTGTATGCTAAATGGTCTCTTTGCTTTATCCAGTCCTAACTAATATGTATACAGGGATAGTTCTCTGGCTTTTTTTATCTGAGAAAAGATAGTTTTGTTAAAAATGGAGTGAATTTTCCAAAGGCATTTACACACACAAAATATGGGTTTATGTATATAAATGGCTTGTTATAAAATTGCTTTGAGATTTTGCGAATGCTTTTATGCACATAAAGAGGTATTCATGGGGGTGGAACTGAGGAGTTTGGGTTTATGTAGGTAAATTCACACACACAAGTTACTTATTGCAAAAAGTGGGTGTAACTTTCTGTGGGCCAGTTTCTGCAAATAGTTTTGCCTGATTTTCAAAAGAAACATGCATGAGCTTGCTTTGAAAATGGGTATAATTATGCATGTAGATAATGCATAAGTTACCTGTGATGTTATAAAATTCTTTTCCCTGTGTGCAGTCATTACTTATATTTGTTATATTTTGCACAGTAAGGTTTACAGTTTGCATAATAAGCTTTGTTCAAATTCAGTGTATGTTGAATATGTAGATAAGTGTATTAAAATGGCATAATTGTGCAGGGTTAGAAGCATACGAATTCTGTTAGAATATGTGATGTGTATATTTTCCAATAAAAACTTAGAACAAGAGGAAAATGTTGTAAAGAATGTTTTTAATGATTTAGTGGCTCTCTTAAAGTTTGATTACAATATACTTTATTATGACTATGATTTTCAGATACTGTAATTTGCCTTTATATTAAACATCTAGTCAGATTTAATATGCATATGTATTCTTTGTGGCAGCGTTGGATTTTGGCCACTTTATAAGTACATACCACTTTTATTACATTGTTCATATTTGGGGGCATTTTTGATAGGCAATGGAAAAATGTGCTTGCTATTGGAAATCTTACTTTATTTCTCTCTCTATCTCTGATTATTTTCCTAGATGGTTACTTGTAACATGTGCAAAAAAATAACTAAATATCCTGGCACAAGCAGAAGCTTACTGGCAGCAGCATCAAGTGGTTCCAGTACTCCTAAGTTTAAACATGGCATGAAGATTCCAGATGTGAAGACTCCAACATCTGGGCGTAAATCAAACTTTGCCTTTGTTGATGACAAGCCATGTCCTAAAAGCAGGAGTCCAGCAATAACACCCAGGTATCTGTTCCGTGGTGGTTGACCACAGAGGGAAATTCCAAGTCTTCTATCCCAAGGACTAGTTCATTTTCTTAGGGTTCTGAGGTATATGCTTGAATTCTTATACCAAACTGCCTGTCTCAGATGAGAGTGGAGATAGCCCAGTCTCTTGCTCTCAAGTTTTAAAAAATGTTAATATTCTGCAGCTGATTCTGCCTCATCCCCCACTTTCTTAGCATCCGGTCAGATGAATCCAGGCCCAGTGGGTTATGTACCTTTACCAGCAGATGGAGACAGAGCAAACTGACGTCACAAAATATATACCCCTACAGTGACAGCCTGCCAGTATTCTCCATCTCCAACAGATAATGGACGTGCATCTTCTTACTGGGGATTGCTTTACTTTGAAAAGGGGAAATAAAAAGAAAATTAATTTGCCCTGCTCTTCTGTGGTGATACCAAATGGTCTTTCCCCCAGATGAGAATTCCTGAGGTAATTTCTGTGGTCCCTCAGATGAGTGCCTTGGTCCGGTAAGTGGTTGTGCAGTCAGCGTGGACTTAGCTGTTCAAACAGCTGTTAGGCAGCGGGTGCAGGAATCTGAGCACGGCGGTGACCGTATATGCCCTCTCCCCCCGCAGCCAGAGACCATCTCTGTACTCAGCCAGGAAGAGCTGATCTCAGGTAAGTTTAAAAAAAAAAGAAAAATGACAGAAACAGAGGAGGGTTTTTTTTATGTAGTGCTTCCTCCTGTCTCCGTGCTTAGGACACCATTCAGACGTTCATCCCGCTCTATGTGCAGTCTGGCAGGTTGAGCAGCCTTCTTAGGCTAGGCACCACTCTGAGACTTTTTCGCTGCACGCCGTGTGGTAGGCCTCAAAGGCATTTTGTGTGTTTTTGTTAGGCTGCCATCTTCAGGACTGTCGGTTCAACTAGTTCGTCTAACTGTGCATCCAGGCTGTGCATCCAGTGTTTTTTGGATGTTTAGACAGGCCTCTGTTTGTGCGTCCAAGTTAAACAGCACCTTTAGTGGCCACACTCTTACCTGTGCGCACAAGTTGGAAGTTTGTTGCGCGCTTAAATTTGGGGCATCTTGCATTATGGCGCCTATCCATAAGGGTGCCTAAGTTTTGAGCACCTAGGTTTTGGGATGCCTACATTTTTGGGGGAATGAAAACAGCAGTTACTTGTTGTCACCTGTTAAGCATACTAACAGCCTAATGGTGCCTATAGGTAAGAAACCTAAGTGCCTTTCCCTCTGTGCTGCCTGTCAAATTCGGGCATCTCAGCCTGGTGTGCCCGCTAGCTTGTGCCAGCGGTGTTTGGAGGCTCAGGGAGTATTATCTTCCTCTGATTTTACTAAGCTTGATTCTTCCCAGCCAGATGAAGGTCTGGGTAAAGATGTGTCAGGATGGGTGTCTGATCTTGGAACTCCCCTAACTGGTTCATCAGCGGGGGAGGGTAGCTCATTGAGTATGCCTCAGGTGCCTTCTGGTTTTGGCATGGAGCCTTCTGCCATGCCACTCAGAGCCTCCAGGATTGCATCTGAGTCACCCTGCCTCTCAGGGACTCGTCCTGGTGGCGGGTACTTTCCAATCTGGAACGGGGGATCTCGTTTCCGAGTCTCCCCACTCGAATTTTACTAACCACAGATGCATCTATCCTGGGGTGGGGAGCTCATGTAAATGGGCACGGTATCCAGGGTCTTTGGTCCGCTCAGGAACATTTTTCTCAAATCAACTTCCTGGAGTTTCAGGCGATCCGGTACACACTATGGGCTTTGAGATCAGCTATCCAACAAAGTTGTCCTGATCCAGACCGACAACCAGGTAGCCATGTGGTATGTCAACAAGCAGGGAGGCACAGGATCATACCTCCTGTGTCAGAAAGTGGTACAGATCCAGTTGTGGGCCCTGTCCCACGGGATGGTGCTCGGGGCCATGTACCTGGCCGGGACGGAGAATGTGGAGTTTGACAGGCCTTCAGACACCATGAGTGGTCCCTGGACCAGGAGGTAGTGAATCGGATATTCCACCTCTGGCGGAGCCCAGACATAAATCTGTTCACGTCCCCCTGCAACTGGAAGGTGCCTTGGTTCTGCTTCCTGTACAGGTCAGACGGCAAACCAGGCTCTGATGCCCTAGCCCCTCATTGGGACAAGGGTCTTTTTTATGTGTATCCTCAGATTCCCTTAGTGGCGAAGACCCAAGGACTGTGATCTTCATAGCCCCTCATTGGCTGAGAGAGAGGTCTGGTTTCCACTCCTGTGGGAATTGTTCATCTGGAAACCGAACAGTCTGGGGATTTCACCAGATCAGGGCAGGCTATGGCACCCCAACCTCCAGGCCCTGTCACTCACAGCCTGGAAATTGAGAGGTTGATTTTACAGCTACTTGATCTTTCAGAAGATTTGCTTGGGACTTGGTTGCTTCTAGAAAGCCTTCCACTGGAAAGACCTACGGACTGAAATGGAGGAAGTTTTCCATTTGGTGTGAGCAGAAGGGCTCTTGATCTGTTCTGCCCCTAACAAAAACAGTTGATTACCTTCTACACCTATCGGAGGCTGACTTGAAAACCAACTCTGTTAAGAGTTCATCTGAGTGCAGTTGGCGCATACCACCATGGTACAGATGGTGAACCTATCTCTGTACAGACTATAGTTGTACATTTCATGCAGGGCCTGCTTCAATTGAAGCCTCCCCTAAGGCCTCCCTCTGTGTCTTGGGACCTCAACGTAGTGTTAGATCAGCTGTTGAAAGCTCCTTATGAGCCGCTGTGCACCTGTGACCTGAAGTACCTGACCTGAAAGGTCATATTTTTGGTGGCAGTCACTTAAGCGTGCAGTGTCAGTGAGCTCCAGGCCTTAGTGACTTATCCACCTTATACTAAATTTTATCACAACAGGGTGATCTTTTGTATGCACCCTAAGTTCCTGCCTAAGGTGGTGATGTATTTCCATCTTAACCAGTCAATCATCCTGCCAATATTCTTTCCCAGACCCCATTCGAACCAAGGCAAACAAGCACTGCACAGTTTGAACTGTAAGCGAGCCTTATCCTTCCATCTGGAGTGGACAGAAGCCCATAGACAGTCCACTCAACTTTTTATTTCTTTTGACAATAATAGGTTGGGTGTTGCCATTGCCAAACACACATTATCCAGTTGGCTAGCAGATTGTATCTCCTCCTGTTTTGGCCAGGCAGGACTGCATCTTGGGGGTCATGTCAAGGCTCATTCTGTCGGAGCCATGGCAGCTTCGGTGGCCCACTTGCAAGCAGTTCCCATGGAGGAGATCTGCAAGGCTGTGACATGGAGTTCTCTCCACACATTCACATCCCATTACTGTCTGGATAAAGATGGCTGACGCGACGGTAGGTTCAGCCAGTCTGTCCTTCGGAACCTGTTTGAGGTGTAGAATCCAACTCTCCCAACCTAGGGCCCATTGTTTGGGTTCAGGCTGTCTCCCCTCTGTTACGAACAGCACCAGTGGTGTTGTGCCTGTTGGCACCTGGTTGGGTGTCTCTTGGTCCCCTTTTTGTATTGGGGAGCAGACTGTAACTAGGGATTCACCCATGTTTGAGGACCACCATCCTGCTTGTCCTCAGAGAAAGCAGAGTTGCTTACATGTAACAGGTGTTCTCAGAGGACACAGGGTGTTAGTCTTCACGAATCCCACCCACCACCCTGCGGAGTTGGGTTTCTTATTTTATTTTAATTGTAATTCTATGTTACAAGACTGACGTATGCTATTGGGCATGCTCAGAGTGCCTAATCAAAATTCTAGAAGCTTTGACATAAGTTTTCCGCATCGGGACTCCATCTGATGATGTCACCCATGTGTGAGGACTAACATCCTGCTGTCCTTGGAGAACTTCTTGTTACAGTTAAGCAATTCTGCTTTCTGCCTCATTTTAATTGGAAGACTGTTCCAAAAGGTAGGTGCAGTACAGCTAAATGCTAAATTCCTTGTGGTAACCAGAGTATGAAGTAAATTTAACTCAGAAGCTCTTAATACTCTCAAAGAACTAAATAATCTGCTAGATAATGGGAAGACTCCTTACAAATATATCTGTGGATATAGCAGCGATTTTCTGTACAATCTGTAATTGCTTCAAGGTGACTACAGATGGACCTCGATTGAATGAATTACAGTAATTCATAGAGATGTGAATCGGAACCAGAATCGGTTCGGATTTCAGTTCCGATTCACATCTCTATAGATGTGAATCGGAACCAGAATCGGGTCGGATTTCAGTTCCAATTCACATCTCTAGTAATTCAACCTAGTAGTCAACAAAGCATGACTGATTAATACTGAATCCTTTTTGCCTGAAAATTTGTGCAATTGACAGATCAGCCCCAAATTGCTGCAGAAGAGTTTTCAAGATTCTGTGGTAATTGTGACAAACTTGTATAATTTTGGTTAAAGGTTCACATTTGTCTATGCAAAAAGTGTCAAATTTTATTGAAAACCTTTCATTGTTTTTAAACAGTATTTAAACTATATTTAAACTATATACAAATACAAAATTTACCTAGTACAAGAATTAGCTATTCTTTATCATCCCACCAGACCTGTCCAAATGTATGGGTATTGTTCCTTTACCAGAAGATGCAGACAGAGAACAACTATTTCCCAGTACTTACCCGGATCAGTCCAGACACCTGGGTTTTGCCTCCCCTCCAGCAGATGGAGACAGAGAAGTTTTTTCAAACAACCCTGCCGTATATACCAAGGTGCCACCCACAGTCCCTCGGTCTTACTCTGTCTCCAGCAGATGGCGAAGGTACAAAACCCACAGTCTCTTCTGATTACCTGATTACAATAAGTTGGTAGAGTAGGATTGTAGTCAGGTTTGGACTTGGCAAATTAGGGGGATTCTGTGCCTTTAATTCTTAATAGGTTACAAAAAAAAAAAAACAGAGAAAGCAAGTCCCTCACCGACGGAGGTTCTGTGAGTCTCCCAGGAGGTTGCTAGGTCCTGAGGGGACCATCCCTCCTGGTCGAGACCACTGCTTCTAAGGGTCGAGGACCCTGCACTTGGTTGTCAGCAGCATTGGGGTGATACCGGGGATCCTGGCTCACTCACCCCTACAGGAGCAGGGACAGCGATTGGGCAAATTTTTTTTCTATTTGTCTGTGCAAAAAAAGGGTTATTTTTTTAACTTTGTGCGCTGGCTCTCTGGTACTTCCCTTCACTTCCCCACATCCCTGCGCCGCCGTTTTCACCACGTTTCGCCGCATTTTACAGCTGTTTGTCTTTTTTTTGTCGCGACAAGGATACCTCGGGGATCGGCTTGCTGCGTGTGCGTCTATCAAGAGAGGGCCTATGTGCTGGCTGCTTACCCGGAGGGGAAGGACCCTCCGTTTTGCCCCGGGGAGGTTGGCATCAGGTTCCTTGGTCTTCCACGCGGCTGCCGGCAGGCAGCATGGCCCCAGCTGATCTGTTCCTGCTGAGCGCGGGAACGGAGGCCATCTTGGAAAGGTTTTGGGCAGCCACGCGGGCCGCGATGGGGGAGGGGTTTTCACCACCCGCACTATCTCCACAGCGAATTGTCCCCGAGGGGGATGTGCCAGCGGGCCCGGACTCTCCTGCAACAGAGGGTAGCCCAGAAGGGGCTGATGGTACCTCTTCTGATTCCTCTTTTTCTTCGGAGTTTGTGCTGCTGATGCACAAGGCCTTTAAGGAGAAAAAGGCAGGAAAAAAATCCCTTCACAGGCTGCTCCCGGAAAGGGAGGAAGCATGCGGGATCTACAGGGGGGTCGGACCGTCAGATCCACAGCACAAACCCCCGGGGGGGGGGGGGGGTTTGAGGACACAAATCCACAGCAGGATGGGAGCCGAGGGGCTCAGGCTATGGAAAGCGATGATCCAAAAGTGGTTCGCCTCTTTAAGAAAGATGAGTTGAATCCGCTTATTCCGGCCATCCTGGGGGAGTTGGGCTTGGACGCTCCACCGGCGGAGTCTCAGTTGGGGGCTATGGATCCGGTATTGCTGGGTCTCAGGGGTCCTGCCATTTCTTTCCCTTTCCATTTCTCGGCAACGGATCTTCTATTTAGAGAATGGGACACTCCAGATTTAGGGGGTGAAAGTCAGTAAAGTGATGGACAAGCTATATCTGCTGAGAGTTCCGAAGGTGGATGCAGCGGTGTCTGCCGTCACCAAGAAGTCCTCTATCCCAGTTACGGAAGTGACGGCCCTCAAGGACTTGCAGGACAGAAAGTTGGAGTTACAGCTCAAGAAAATGTTTGAGGTGTCAGCGCTGGGGGTCCGTGCAGCGATGTGCAGTAATTTTACGCTGTGTGCGGGTCTTTGCTGGGCTCAGCAACTCCAAGCCAATGTCGACCTCTCTGAGGGGGAGGCTATCCAGGCTATCTGCACACGTCGGCCAGATCCATGGTTTCCGCGCGCAGGCTCCTCTGGCTCTGGAATTGGGCTGCGGATATTTCGTCCAAGGCCCACCTCGGTTCCCTTCCTTTTAAAGGAAAGTTGTTGTTCGGCAAGGAATTGGAGGACATGATCAATCTCTGGGAGAGAACAAGGTTCATAAACTACCGGATGACTGGCCCAGGTCAAGAGGATCGTTTACAGCTCGTGCTCGGTTCCATGGTACTAGGAGACCCCGACCGGTGCAGTCGTCCAGATCGTCCTTTCGCCCAGGTTCAAACAGACAACAGTCATGGTCTCAGTCTTTTTGAGGCAGATGTTTTGGCAGACCAGGTAACCCTCAGGCGGCGGGGGCTAAGGCCTCACAATGAGATACTGCCGGTCCATTCCTCAGTACCAGTCGTCCATCAAGTACCAATCGTGGGAGCCAGACTATTGCTCTTCTTCGAGGAATGGACCAAGCTAACGTCTGACCAGTGGGTCCTCACCGTGATAAGTCAAGGTTACGCTTTAGATTTTGTACAGCGCCCTCGGGACAAGTTCCTGATCTCTCCATGCGCGTACCGAGAAAAGCGAGAGGCTGTACAAGGCACGCTCCAGCGCCTCCTGGACTTGGGGGCTATAACACCGGTTCCGTCCGCGGAACAACGCAGAGGCCGCTATTCCATTTACTTCATAGTCCCCAAAAAGGAAGGTACTTTCCGACCGATCTTAGATCTCAAAAGAGTCAACAGATGTCTTTGGGTACCACGTTTCAGAATGGAGACCCTTCAATCAGTCATCGCCTCTGTACGACAAGGAGAGTTCCTGGCTTCTCTGGATCTCACGGAAGCGTATCTCCATATCGGCATCCGGTCATCACACCAGAAGTTCCTCAGGTTCTGCATTTTGGGAAATCACTATCAGTTCCGGGCTCTGCCTTTCGGACTCGCCACCGCCCCCAGAATGTTCACCAAGGTGATGGTGGTGGTTGCAGTGCAACTCCAGAAGGAAGGCTTGCTAGTGCATCCCTACCTGGACGATTGGCTGATTTGGGCGAAGTCCGAGGCCCTGTGTCAGACAGCTATCCGGGTGCTATAGCTCTTGCGATCGCTTGGCTGGGTGGTCAACCTTGCCAAGAGTCGTCTGATCCCTTCGCGGTCTCTGGAGTTCCTGGGAGCCCTGTTCGACACAGAGAAGGGGAGAGTATTCCTCACCATAGAACTTGTAATCAAGCTTCAGGGACAGGTGAGGGACCTGTTGTCCATGCGTATGCCCAGGGTGAGAGATTACTTGAAGGTCTTGGAATCCATGACGTTCACGCTGGAATTGTTACCCTGGGCCTTTGCTCATATGCGTCCCTTACAATCAGCATTGCTGTCCCTCTGGAATCCTGTGTCAGAACAGTTTCACCTACCGTTTCCGCTTACAGACTCCGCGAGAGTCAGTCTAGAGTGGTGGCTTGTCTCGGAACATCTGGAGTGTGGACTTCCCCTGGTAATGCCCGACTAGACAGTCGTCACCAAGGATGCCAATCTCTCTGGCTAGGGAGCTGTTTGTCTGGGGAAGTTGGTGCAGGGGGAGTGGTCCAGAGAACAATCTCAGTGGTCAATCAACCGCTTGGAGATCAGAGCAGTGGCTCTGGCATTGCAAGCCTTCCTCCCGATCCTTCGGGGGAAGTCGGTCAGAGTTTTGTCAGACAGTGCAACCGCAGTGGCTATATCAATCACCAAGGAGGAACCAAGAGTCGCCCGGTGGCAACGGAAGCGCAACAGTTGATGAACTGGGCAGAACAGTTGATGAACTGGGGCAATAAGTAAATATGCAGCTCTAACACTAAATTTTAAAAAGAGAAACTTTGATAAAATGAGAAAAATAGTTAGAAAAAACCTGAAAAGTGCAGCTGCAAAGGTTAAAAGTGTTCAACAGGCATGGACATAGTTTAAAAATACAATCCTAGAGGCGCAGTCCATATGTATTCCGCGCATTAAGAAAGGTGGAAGGAAGGCAAAACAATTACCGTCATGGTTAAAAGGTAAGGTGAAAGAGGCTATTTTAGCCAAAAAAAATCCTTCAAAAATTGGAAGAAGGATCCATCTGAAGAAAATAGGATAAAACATAAGCATTGTCAAACTAAGTGTAAAACATTGATAAGACAGGCGAAGAGGGAATTTGAAATGAAATTGGCCATAAAGGCAAAAACTCATAAAAACTTTTTTAAATATATCCAAAGCAAGAAACCTGTGAGGAAGTCGGTTGGACCATTAGATGACAGAGGGGTTAAAGGGGCTCTTAGGGAAGATAAGGCCATTGCAGAAAGACTAAATGAATTCTTCGCCTCCGTGTTTACTAATGAGGATGTTGGGGAGATACCAGTTCCGGAGATGGTTTTCAGGGGTGATGACTCAGACGAACTGAACGAAATCACTGTGAACCTGGAAGATGTAGTAGGCCAGATTGACAAACTAAAGAGTAGCAAATCACCTGGACCGGATGGTATGCATCCTAGGGTTCTGAAGGAACTCAAAAATGAAATTTCTGATCTATTTGTTAAAATTTGTAACCTATCATTAAAATCATCCATTGTACCTGAAGATTGGAGGGTGGCAAATGTAACCCCAATATTTAAAAAAGGCTCCAGGGGCGATCCGGGTAACTATAGACCAGTGAGCCTGACTTCAGTGCCGGGAAAAATAGTGGAAACTATTCTCAAGAACAAAATTGTAAAGCATATAGAAAGACATGATTTAATGGAACATAGTCAACATGGATTTACCCAAGGGAAGTCTTGCCTAACCAATCTGCTTCATTTTTTTGAAGGGGTTAATAAACATGTGCATAAAGGTGAACCAGTAGATGTAGTATATTTGGATTTTCAGAAGGCGTTTGACAAAGTCCCTCAAGAGAGGCTTCTACGAAAACTAAAAAGTCATGGGATAGGAGGCGATGTCCTTTCGTGGATTACAAGCTGGTTCAAAGACAGGAAACAGAGAGTAGGATTAAATGGTCAATTTTCTCAGTGGAAAAGGGTAAACAGTGGCGTGCCTCAGGGATCTGTACTTGGACCGGTGCTTTTCAATATATATATAAATGATCTGGAAAGGAATACGACGAGTGAGGTTATCAAATTTGCAGATGATACAAAATTATTCAGAGTAGTTAAATCACAAGCAGACTGTGATACATTGCAGGATGACCTTGCAAGACTTGAAGATTGGGCATCCAAATGGCAGATGAAATTTAATGTGGACAAGTGCAAGGTGTTGCATATAGAGAAAAATAACCATTGCTGTAGTTACACGATGTTACGTTCCATATTAGGACCTACCACCCAGGAAAAAGATCTAGGCATCATAGTGGATAATACTTTAAAATCGTCAACTCAGTGTGCTGCAGCATTCAAAAAAGCAAATAGAATGTTAGGAATTATTAGGAAGGGAATGGTTAATAGAACGGAAAATGTCATAATGCCTCTATATCGCTCCATGGTGACACCACACCTTGAATACTGTGTACAATTCTGGTCGCCGCATCTCAAAAAAGATATAGTTGCTATGGAGAAGGTACAGAGAAGGGCAACCAAAATGATAAAGGGGATGGAACAGCTTCCCTATGAGGAAAGGCTGAAGAGGTTAGGGCTGTTCAGCTTGGAGAAGAGACGGCTGAGTGGGGATATGATAGAGGTCTTTAAGATCATGAGAGGTCTTGAACAAGTAGATGTGACTCGGTTATTTTCACTTTTGAATAATAGAAGGACTAGGGGGCATTCCATGAAGTTAGCAAGTAGCACATTTAAGACTAATCGGAGAAAATTATTTTTCACTCAACGCACAATAAAGCTCTGGAATTTGTTGCCAGAGGATGTGGTTAGTGCAGTTAGTGTAGCTGGGTTCAAAAAAGGTTTGGATATGTTCTTGGAGGAGAAGTCAATTAATAGCTATTAATCAATTTTACTTAAGGAATAGCCACTGCTATTAATTGCATCAGTAGCATGGGATCTTCTTAGTGTTTGGGTAATTGCCAGGTTCTTGTGGCCTGGTTTTTGGCCTCTGTTGGAAACAGGATGCTGGGCTTGATGGACCCTTGGTCTGACCCAGCATGGCAATTTCTTATGTTCTTAGGTTTTCTTCAAGCCGGTCTTTCTAACGTCTCTCTCGTAGTTCCCTCCGAGTACAGGTTGCGGCGCTCGGTTGTCTCCGAGGTAACGTCCAGGGGGTAATGTTGGCGATGCACCCAGATGTGGCACATTTTCTTCGACGGGCAAAGCACTTATGACCTCCGCTTCGCCATCCGTGTCCTTCCTGGAACCTCAATTTGGTACTTTCGTCCTTGTGTGTACCGCCTTTTGAGCGTATAAAGCGGACAACGCTGAAGGATCTCGCGCTGAAGGTGGTAATTTTGGTTGCAATTTCTTTGGCACATCGGGTGTCTGAATTGCAGGCGTTGTCATGCAGGGAGCCTTTCTTGCGGATTTCTGATTCAGGTGTTTCCTTGCGGACGGTTCCCTCTTTTCTCCCAAAGGTGGTGGTTTCCTTTCACTTGAATCAGTCAATTGAGCTTCCCTCATTCTCCGATGTGGACCGATCAGATCCTATGGCGAAGGATTTACGGAAACTGGATGTACGCAGGGCTCTGATACGATATCTAGAGGTTACGAATCCTTTCCGTGTAACAGACCATCTCTTTGTGTTGTGGAGTGGTCCAAAAAGAGGTAGTGTGGCCTCAAAGACTACAATAGCTCGCTGGCTGAAGGAAGCTATCGGTTCAGCGTATTTACTGCATGGTAAGATGGTACCGGTGGGACTTCGCACCCATTCTACACGGTCACAAGCCGTTTCTTGGGCGGAATGTCATCAAATCTCGCCTCAGGAAATTTGCAGGGCGGCTACTTGGAAATCTTTGCACACTTTCGCAAGGCATTACAGATTGGATGTTCAAGCTTTGGATTCCGGGGATTTGGAGAAGGGGTGCTCCGAGCGGGCCTCTCTGGCTCCCACCCTCGGTAAGTTAGCTCTGATACATCCCAGGTGTCTGGACTGATCCGGGCATGTACAGGGAAAGGAAAATTAGTTTCTTACCTGATAATTTTCGTTCCTGTAGTACCACGGATCAGTCCAGAGCCCCGCTCATGACTGTGTACACTAAAGTACTTGTATGATATTTTTTTCTGGATATTTGTACTACCTTATCACTTGTTCTTTTGGTTCTGCGAGTTCTGTTCCCGGTTGGGGTTTGACTAAGCCTTATTATAGAAGGAAAGATAGTTGTATAGTTTGGTTTTGTTCCATTCTGCTTTGCCATTACGTAAGACTGAGGGCTGTGGGTGGCACCTTGGTATATATGGCAGGGTTGTTTGAAAATACTCTGTCTTCATCTGCTGGAGGAGAGGCAAAACCTAGGTGTCTGGACTGATCCGTGGTACTACAGGAACGAAAATTATCAGGTAAAGTAATTTTCCTTTTGCTGACATCATCCAATATAGCAGTATTTCCCTACCAGTATACCATGGCATAGTCTCCATTGCCTGATGCCCAGATCTAGACCAGCATCTAGACTCTGCTCTTAGCATTTCACAACAACAGACACCAGCAGTGGCTATTAAACAGGTAAGAGCTCACCTGTGACTCTTAGCAGTGAATTACTCTGCTTGTGCAGAACACAGCTAGCTTGTGAGAATTAGTGTGAATTGCAGGACATATTGGTTATCAACACGTCGAACTCACCTTGCAGACCTGGGTTCCTCTCAAGGCTATGCCTGTCTGAGGATCACCCATACATCAGTCGCCTTGGTGTTTTCCTACAGGTGTATGGTGGGGCCAGTCACATGTTTCCACCTCACCTCCCTGGAACTCTTTGTCCCCTCAAGCGCAGTCCATTGGAGCGCTCGCCTCGGGGAGCTCGACCCAAGTGGAGGATCAATGTGGTTTTTCGTTTTCCCCATATGTGCCCACTTCCCCTTGTCAGTGACATGTTGCTGCTTCTCAGGCAGAGGCTGAATGTTCCTTCCTGTTTCCGAATGTCATTCTGTAGTGACTCACAGCTGCCTGCGCTGCATGGCCCTCTGCAATGCCTCATCCTTCTACTGGGATGTCCTCCCCAGCTTTTCTCTTAGGCCTGCCCCTTCCCCACTGTCTCACGGCCTCCTCTCCCCCATTCAAAGATCCATGGCAGCAGTTTTAGACTTGGTCCCTTCAGCAAGGATTCATAAGAGCCCCTTACAAAGAACTTTGTTATCCAAGTAGGATCCACAATCTCAGGATTACTCAATCTGACTCCATTCTGGATCATGTGAGGATGAGCTTGTGCTGGTAGCTGAGTACTAGGAATTTGGAGAAGGGAATGGATTCGGAAACTTCTTGTTGGATTGTAGTGACAACGGATGCCAGTCTTCAAGGCTGGCGAGCTTATTGCCAAGTCAGGTGGCCCAAGGTATTTGGGCAGTAGAGGAGGCCAGGTGATTCACCAATCATTTGAAGCCAAAGCTATTTGGCTTGTGCTGGTTCAGTTTGCGCTCATTCTTTGGGGGAAGGCAGTTAGATGTTTATCGGACAGTGTCACAGTAATGACATATGTGAATCTGGGAGGTGTAAAGAACATTCAGTTATCAGCAGAAGTGATGCTGATATTGACCTGGGCAGAGAAGCACTTAAGGTAGTCAGTGTCTCCATAGTAGAGGAACAGAATGTTCAAATAGATTCTCTCAGTTGCAATATATTAGATCCTGGATGGTGGGAACTTTCAGAGGAGGCTTTCGCTCAGATTGTAGTTTGCAGGGGGATGCCAGAGTGGGATCTAATGGTGACCCACAGAAATGCTAAAGTGGGAAGGTTTTACAGCCAGCAAAGAGAGTCAAGGTCATCTGGT
Source organism: Rhinatrema bivittatum (assembly GCF_901001135.1). Taxonomy (NCBI): domain Eukaryota; kingdom Metazoa; phylum Chordata; class Amphibia; order Gymnophiona; family Rhinatrematidae; genus Rhinatrema; species Rhinatrema bivittatum. The sequence continues at coordinate 338,852,345 of NC_042616.1, read as the reverse complement.
CTGGATGTGGCCAGAACATCAGTTTCTGTTTTTCCACCATGGCCTTTAATAGGTAGAGTGGTACAGAAGATCTACAGATATCAGGGAATGGCTTTCTTAGTAGCTCCTGATCGGCCCAGGCATCTGTGCTGTGCAGATCTGATCAGGTTATTGGATGACAGTCCCATACTGTTGCTGCAGAGTCTGGATCTGTTGAAACATGGTCCTACATGACAAAAATATGGATTGGTTTTGACTCACTGCCTGACCCTTGAGAGGTCCTTGTTTATCCAACAAGGGATACTCTAAAGAGGTAGTGAACACATTGCTGTGTGCTAGGAAGAGTTCTATTTCTTTGGCTTACGTCAGAGTATGGCAGATTTTTGAAGACTGGTGTGCTGCTCGTCAGATTCATGCTCGTGGGGCTTTGAGTCCATCCATCTTACAGTTTTTGCAGGAGGATTTAGCTAAAGGTTTAGCATTGAATTCCCTCAGGATACACGTAGCAGCAATTGCATTTTATAGGGGTCTGTTTAATGGTAGACCATTGATGAGTCATCCAGGTATGACTCATTTCCTGAAAGGGGTGAAACATATTAGACCTCCACTGAAAGAGCCTGTCTCTTTTTGGATTCTGAATGTTTACTTTTTTTTTTAGGGCACTCCTTTGAGCTCTTAAGGAGGATTTTGGTGAAGCTTCTCACCTTGAAATTGGAGTTTTTGGTGAAAATCTGTTCCACTTGGCAAATTCAGAGTTGAAGGCTCTTTTGTGCTCTAAACCATTTTTGTTGTTTGTGGAGGACAAGGTGAATATTCGTACAGTCCCTTCCTTTCTTCCAAAGATGGTCTCTTCATTTCTCGTTAATCAAGTTGTGTTTCTCCTTTCCTTTTGTAGAGAGTTGTGTGGAGAAGAGTATTCTCAGTATTGTTCCTTGGATGTAAGAAAGGTCCTTTTGGGACATTTGAAAGTTACAAATTAGTTTAGGAAATCAGTCCCATTTGTTTGTTCTTTTTTAGGTTCTAGGAACCACTTTGGATTAAAGGAGTTATTGCAGCGGCTTACGCGAGAAAGGTCTATCGCTTCCTGTGAGGGTGAGGGCTCATTCAACAAGAGTGCAGGCAACTTCATGGTTGGTGTCACCGCTAGAGATTTATGAGGTGGTGACCTGGTCGTCTCTGCATTCATTTGCTAGACATTATTGGCTGTACATTTGAGCCAAAGAAAGACATCTTGCTTGGCTTGGAGGTTTTATGGGCAGGTTTTACAGCATCCCATCCAGTGTCTTGACTAATCTGGCTGAATAAGAGGAAGATGAAATTTTGTACTTACCTGATAATTTCCTTTCCTTGAATCCTGCCAGACCAGTCTAGAACCCTCCCTATTCTGCCAAAAATGTTTGTCTGCAGTTATTTCCTTTAGACCAGATATTAATGTTTTTCATTTTCCACATGTAAGCATATATTGAAGTGTTTACACTTCATTATTTTTTCTCTTGGAAGTTCCCTGGTTTTGCGAAGGAAGATTAAGAACAAACTACACCAAAGTTAATCTTCCTTCGCAAAACCAGGGAACTTCCAAGAGAAAAAATAATGAAGTACAAACACTTCAAAACATGCTTACATGTGGAAAATGAAATACAATATCTGGTCTAAAGGAAAAAACTGCAGACAAACACTTTTGGCAGACTAGGGAGGGTTCTGGACTGGTCTGGCAGGATTCAAGGAAAGGAAATTATTAAGTAAGTACAAAATTTCATCTTCCTCTTATTCAGTCAGATTAGCCAAGACACATGGAATATACTCAAGCTACCTGTCAACTGGATGGGATGCTGTAAAACCTGCCCATAAAAGCTCCAAGCCAAGCAAGATGTCTTTCTTTGGCTCAAATGTACAGCGTACTGGCAGTCTGAGGTCAGCATGGGATCCTATATACTATGAAGTAGAAGGTCTATTATCTGTCTCCATCTGATGATCAGCAGGTATAACCCATGCACCTGGACTGGTCTGGCTGGATTCAAGGAAAGGAAATTATCAGGAAAGAACAAATTTCATCTATCTTGGAATGGCCCAGGTATTATGTTTGTGTTAGGTAGGAAAATGGGCATCAAGTCTTCTGAATGTCTCATAGTTCACGAGATCTGTGACTTAATTGCTGAGATAGCTGAAGATTTTCTTTGTTGTTATATAGCCATATAGCTAAATTGTATGCAAAACCTGACAGATTATAAACAGAAGTCTGTGTTGATTAAAAAGAAAAAAAAGGAAATATTTAATAAAGGTCAGCAAGCAAGTTAAAGGTGTTTTTTATTTTATTGGACCAATTTAAAATATTTGTAGGAATTAAAATCATTTAATTCTTCTGCTTTATCAAGAAGGGATTGAGATAAGAGTGGCCAATCCAGGTTACAAATACCTAACAAATACCCAAACATTAAATAAATCACATGCTACTGATACCAGTAATAAGCAGTGGCTATTCCCTAAAAAGTGAATTTTAAGACCTGTGCAGACGCACACATGGATGTGTGATTTTATTATGCAAGCATGGTATAAAATCAGCTATACGCACGTATGTGTGCATACAATTTTACATTCATCTGCGTTTAAATGCCTTGATCGCATAAGTGGGGAGGATTTTAGTAGATGCGCGTGCTGAGTTTCCCCAGTTTGTTCCCAGTAAAGGAGAGGTCTTCCTAAACCCCCTAGCTAATTTGCTTCCCTTTTACCCTATTAGCCCCGACCGTTAAAACCCTGCTGACTAGCCTAGTTTGGTTTTTTTTTTTGTTACATGACTTACATGCCATCCATAGCAGAAGTAAAGTTACACGGATAGGGACCCCCAGCCCGTGCTGGTGTGCGCAAATACTTAAGCGCTGGTTTCATTCATATTTCCTGGAACACTCATGCCCTACCCCTGCTATGAAAAACTTTTACTCGCATACCTGGGCATCTCTTAAAATCCGCGCAGCACACGCTGGACCAATATATGCGCGTATCTCCCAGCTTTGGCAGTAGTAGGGCTTTTAAAATTCACCCACAAGTCAGCATGATTATGGACTTCCCCCCCAGAAACTTATCCAAACCTTTTTTGAACCCAGCTACACCAATTGCCTTAACTTCATCCTCTTGCAATGAATTGCAGAGTTTAATTGTGTGTTGAGTGAAAAAGAAATTTCTCTGATTTATTGTAAATGTGCTACTTGCTTTTTCCCTTCATTCAGGTTTGTTTTTCCCTTCTTTCAGAACATGCAATTCAAGTTCTTCATCACCATCTACCTCCACAAAATCAGCCAGGAAGAGCAAATTTCATTTCTCACGGCTAAAGATGCTGCTTAATCAGGATAAGAAACCAACATCAAAAAAGGGGAATTTACAAAATTTTCTCTCTATGCTTTGAAAACTGATATGTGGATTCAGCTGTGATTAAGATTTACTAGCCAGCATGCTGGGACACTGTATGTCTGTTTTAAAGAGAGCTTGTCTGGGAATTTCCTGCTAGCACCAGGAATGAGAATTTCCTAGTACATGAGGTATTATTGGAGGATGTGATGTCAAGTAAGACTTCCAATTGGTTTAAACTTATTAAAGTAGATGTTTTTATTAATCTATTGGTATTTCTTTTACAGTCACATCCTTGAAATTGGGTAAAATGTTCTTAAGAGTGATTTGATTCCATAGGGGGTAAATTTCAAGGCTATTTATACACACAAAACTGGGTTTTATGCACATAAATGGCAGAACTAAATTAACCCAGGGCCCTGTGTGCATAAAATTATGCTCGACTTCTGGGATGATGTCATCGGAAGCAGCTGGATAGCGAGATAGCTCTGGGCCCTCTCCCCCCTAAATCGGCCGCCATTCTCGCTCTTTGCTTCCGCCCGCATCTTCTGCTGATTGCAGGCAGTAGGAGACAGTCGCGGCAACAAAATCGCCGCAGAAACGAGTGCTCCAGGACCCGTAATGCACCAGAGATCGGCGCGAGGCTCACAGCACCCAAACACAACATGGCCAAGATGGCTGCGATTGCAGGAGACGGTGCAAATCAGGTAGCAGAGGTCTCTGAGGAGGCCCTGATCAAAATATCAGCGAGGGTCGCGGAAGCCCTGGACGCCCGGCTCCTAAAACTTCAAACATCTATGGAGGATATTAAGCATGCAGTAGAGGGACAACGTGGAGCAAAGGGTGTCCAGACCAGGAGGATTGGCTGCAAACTGCGGAGAGGCAAGTACAAATCCTAACCACACAAAATACCTCACTGCTGGAACATATAGAAGATCAGGAAAATAGGAACCGGCGCAATAATATTAAGATAATAGGCCTACCGGAATCTGTGCCAGAGCAGGAACTGTATGAAATTATTGAAACTTGGCTGCCGAGCCAGCTGGACCTAAATTTAACTTCTGGCCATCTTTGCTGTGAAAGGGTGCACAGAATGGGGCCGCCCAGGAAAGCTGCGAATAACACACGGCCAGTGATGGCCAGAATCTTAAACTGGTCGCATAAAATCCAGCTGATGAGAACCTTTCAGCAGCATTCTGGTGTGGAATACCAGAGCCATCGGATCCTGCTGTTCCATGACTTCTCTTCCGCAATCTCAGCACAACGCAAAGCAATGTCACCAGCTTGCACCGAGCTACATAAGCAGGGGGGATACCATTAGCCCTAATTTTTCCTGCTAAATTGAGAGTTCAGCACAATGGCACAGTCCTCTTTTTCTACAAAAGAGAGGAAGCTAATTCCTTTATAACCTCCCTGGAGCGAGAAAACGTCACCTGAACTGGGCAGTCACTCCTGATTATATATAATCATATATATATATAATTATATATACAGTATATCCTCACAGCCTCTAAAGATTGGTCTCGGAGCCACAAAGCAGGTTTACCCCTCGCCTCCTCACAGATTTTCTACTTTTGACATTTTTTGAGTGAGGGGAGGTTTAAGATGTTGGTTGAAGTTAGCCAGTTATGTTTCGTTCATCATTAGTTGCAGTGGATATATGATCTGAAAATTGGAGGCGGAAGAGGGGGGGAGATATGGGGGCAGAGGGAAGCCCACCGACCTGTCTAGGGATGATGGGTACTTCGTGCCTCTTGAGGAACATAGAGTTCTGGGTATGGATGTGTATAGTGTGCTTGTGGTTTGTGTGGGTATGGTTGCAGTATATGTGTAGATATAAGAAACTGCGGTGGGGGGGAGGGAGGGGACTAGAAGTATGCCCAGAGGCCTTTGAGTCTTAAAAACATGCATATAGTGTCTGTAGAACATGTTACAGGGTGTGGGATGGGACGCTCAGGCTGGGGGGCGTCTGGTCCTGACACTGCCTATAATTTTTTCTTGCTAAAGTTGGTAGTTTCTTTTCATCTAGACAGCTGAAATAGTCTCTGTTAATTTCCTTGAATGTGGATGGCGTCCATTCTCCAATTAAAAGGAAAAAACTTTTATCTTTATTCCAACGCCTAAAACCACAGGTGTCTTTATGTAAGAGACTCACTTGACAGACGTGGAGCATAACAAATTGAAGAGAGAGTGGGTGGGGAGTTGCTGCTACTACTACTCTTACACTTCGAGGCAGAGGGGAGTTGCGATACTGTTACACAAGCAGTTGCCATTTCAGTTGGATAGAATTTTCCAGGATGTGGAGGGCCGTTACGTTGTGGTGGTTGGGACGCTTTACCAAAAGCGAATAGCTTTTTGTAGCGTATATGCCCCGACCACATATTCTCATGAATACTTTGCTAACTTGGTGGGTATTTTAGCCAAATTGCCAGATTGTGCCCTAATAGTGGGAGGAGATCTCAACACCGTTATGGATAAGCAATTCGACTGTAAGCACCAGAGGCCCAAAGGGAGTAATGAACAACACCTGGGAGTTAATTTCCTTTGTAATGAGTTAAATTTGCTGGATATTTGGAGGATATTACACCCAGGGGAACAAGACTATATTTTTTTCTCACCCCCAACTCTCCCATTCTAGGCTGGACTATATTCTGGTACCTGATAAATTCTTCCCCCGAGTCATAGAAACTACAATAGGGACTATCTCCATTTCGGATCACACTCTCATATCCGTTACCTTACAAATAGAAAAGTCCCAACCTCAGGCTTTTTCCTGGATAATGCCCCAGATTTGGGTTCAGATGTGACTTTCCAGGCTTATATCAAAGAGGGATGGGAGAAGTATATCAAATTTAATAGCACCCTAGACATTGCTCCGAATACGCTATGGTTAGCTCAGAAAGCAGTAATGAGGGGTAAAATTATAGCTTATATAGCCACACAGAATAAAAAACGGAATGCAGAAATTTTGCGTCTAACTGCAGAGTTGAAAATTGCACAGGCCAAACTGATAAGGGATTCCACTGCGGCAACCAAGCTGGAGGCAGACCGCATATGCCAAGCCCTTAATACTGCTTTACAACAAAGAGCATCGAAATCTCTAATATATTTTAAATACAAATTATTCAAACAAGGGAATGTACCGGGCATACTCCTTGCAAATTTAATAAGAACTAGAAATGCAAAATCCATCATAGCTGGTGTTAAGGGAAGCGATGGCACTTATCATACCACTCAGAAAGATATTGAAGCCAGTTTTGTAGCTTATTATAAGACATTGTACGCTTCAAAACCTCACAGACAATATCGGAGGCTTTTTTTCAAAATTTCAAATTGCCCCAGTCGATTGGAGACAGGCTTCTGGCATTAAATGCCCACATCACTGACTCTGAAATCTATGCTATCATACAGAAATTTAAAAAGGGTAAGGTGGCTGGTCCTGATGGCCTTAACAATGAATTCTATAAAGCCCTAAAATTCACACTCTTGCCGAGCCTGGCGTCATATTATAATTCTCTACTCACGAATAAGCATATACCACAGGAAGAAAATTGCTGACTATCATCCTTTTGCCAAAGAAGGGGAAGGATCCACAAGATGTGGGATCTTATAGACCCATCTTACTCATTCATGTTAACATAAAAATACTTGCGGCAGTGATGGTAGCCCGGCTAAATAATATCCTCCCTACCCTAATACATTCAGATCAGACCGGATTTGTTAAAAGAAGACAGGGAGTTCAAAATGTGAGGCGTCTAATTGCAGCCCTAAGCTATCATTCTCAGGCAGAAGCACTAATTCTTAGTTTAGATGCTGAAAAGGCTTTTGATTCCCTGTCCTGGGATTATTTGTTTTGGGTCTTCCAACAATATGGGATAGAAGGGGATTTTGTCTCTTGGTTACAAGTCCTCTACCAAAACCCTAGTGCACGATTTCTTATTAATGGGGGCATGTCAGTCCCATTTCCTCTACAAGGCGGGGTGCTCCAAGGTTGCCCGCTTTCTCCCCTGTCATTTATTCTGGCACTAGAACCCCTAGCTGAAAAACTCAGACAAGACAAAGAGTTTTGGGGTCTCAGTCTGGGAGGACATCCGATAAAAATATCAAAGTTTGTGGGCGATATTCTCTTATTTGTAGGCTGTCCCAGGCAGAGTATGTCGATAATAATTTCGACATTCGTGCAGTTTCAGAACCTAGCAGGCCTCCAAATAAATCTTTCAAAGTCAGAGGCATTGGCCTTGAACTCACAACTCCCTGCGTCCTGGAATGGACCCTTTCCATTTTCTTGGGCACCTGGGAGGCTGAAATATCTAGGGGTTTGGGTACCCAGAGTGATAGACATGCTTTATGAGCTAAATATGAAAGAAACCCTGGTTAATATTGGGCAGCAGTTGCAGGCCTGGCAGTCTCTTCCCCTCTCATTTTTTGGGCGATGCACCTTGATAAAAATGATGATTGTCCCTAAACTCTTATATAAACTACATATGCTCCCTATTTGGCTTCAAATTGCAGGCTGGGCTGATTAAATTTCTATGGGCAGGAAAGCGGGCTAGGATTAAATATCACACTTTGGTGTACCCTAAGGAGCAGGAGGGACTGGGACCGCCGGATTTCCAAGTGTACAATGTTGCCTGTCAGCTTCGCTTTATTAGGGAATGGATAATTGATTCCTATACTTACTGCGAAGAGGGGTTATCGTGTATGAATTCCCCTTGGTCCCCCTTATACCTAGTGCAGGCGCCAGCAGCAATTGCTAGACATCCCCAAAGGTTTATTTTATCCATGCCAAAAGGCTTGGGGATGGCTGCGAAATCATTACCGTCTGCAAAGTTTTTTCTCGCTCTTAACCCCGTTAGTGGGCAACTGATTTCCAGCCTGGTGAGAGTGCTAGTGGGGTTTTCAAGACTTGGACCCGTCGCGGGCTAATGTATCCCTTTCACTATTTTGAAGAAGACGCCCCTCAAGTGCTTGAGTTCGTGACTATGGTCAAAAACTATCAGCTACAACCTAAGTTTTTCTTTGCCTATCTTCAAACGCAGCATTACTTACAATGGCAACCAGAGGAGTTTTCACAGGAAGCTGTTTTTGCCAAGAACTTGTTTGAAATTGCATACTCACAAAACTCAATAAAAGGCTGAAGTGGGCTGATTAAAAGCCTATTGCCAGCAATTCACCTCGATTCTCTGGCCTCCTACTGGACAAGGTTTTGCGCTCAGGACATACCTGCTACCTTTATGAAGGCCTGTTTTAAATCTCATTCAACCAATTGCAAAGCATTCCTAACCTCTCTCACGGCCATGGGCTTCAAGCAAATTGTTAACAAGCCTACGCATAAAGCCGGACATATGCTCAACCTCATTTTCATCAACTCCAGCTTCACACAGCCCACACCCCCACATGCCTCCCAGTTCCATGGTCTGACCATTCTCTTATCGCCTCCACCCTCAAGATGAAAGGAAGATCCTTATCTCGTCCCCCCCATACCACATTGCACTACAGGAAATCCTGCACTTCAGAGATCCTCAGCAATTCCTTGGCCAAAGAACTTCCCAACCTTGACTTATCAAACCCTAACTCAGCCTTACTCTCTTGGCACAACATCACGAAAGCAGTAGCTAACAGCTTATGCCCCCTCTTGACAAAGAAAATTAACCTAGCTCAAAAAAATAAACAACCGTGGTTCTCAAATGAGCTCTGATCATTAAAACAAGACCTCAGACAGAAAGAAAATAAATGGCGGAAGACCCCTAACCCTTGTACTCTAGCTACATATAAAGCTGCTCTCCACTATTACAGAAACGCAACATTACGAACAAAAATTGATTTTTAAGCCCTCAGAATGCACGATCTGGTATTCGATGCGAAGGCACTCTTCTCTTATGTATCGGAACTTACTAAAACCACCACCCCATCCATTCCGGATGACCAAACGCAAAGGGTGGTGGATGCCTGGAATGCCCTCCCGGAGGAAGTGGTGAAGACCAAAACTGTGAAGGATTTCAAAGGGGCATGGGATAAACACTGTGGATCCATAAAGTCTAGAGGATGTGAATGAAGAGAAGAGGTAAGGGGGTGGCTTGCTTGCGGGAATGACAGCTAGTACCTGGAGATTAATATCCTTATTCAATAAACATACACACAGTTAATGCGACTCCAACATTGTTCTATGCTTCAACGGCAAGAGGAAATGTGGAAAAAAGGATTTGCATCCACAAAAAAGCAGGGGAGTAGCTTGCTTGTTACGGCGGTTGCTACCCCAAACTAAATAAGCCTGATACTTCACTTTCAATGCACATCCAGCATAGCTCTCTGCTTCAACGGCAGGGAAAATGAAGAAAAGATGATTTATATTCAGCATCAACCAACAAGGAATGAATTACATAGTCTGGGTAAACAAATAAGCATGGGTGTAGCATGCTTGTTATGGTGGTTACTACCCCGAACCAATTAAGCCTGATACTTCACTTGGAATACATATCCAGCGCAGCTCACTGCTTCAACAACAGGGGCGAATGAAGTAAAGAGGATTTATATTCAGACAACCAACAAGGACTGAATTGCACAGGCAGGGTAAACAAATGGGAGTAGCTTGGTTATTACGGCGGTTACTACCCCAAACCAATTATCTAGATACTTCACTTAGATGCAGCTCCAGCACTGCTGTCTGTATCAATGGTGGGGGTGGAAGGGAATTGGAACCAAAAAGTTACCAATAAGGGCCCTGACCTCAGCGGACAGAGTAGCAGATAAGTATGAAAACAAATAGGTGTGAAAGCTTGCTGGGCAAACTGGATGGGCCGTTTGGTCTTCTTCTGCCGTCACTTCTATGTTTCTATATGAAAGCCAACAAACTCATACTCTTCTTCCAGAATAAAATTTCCAACCTTCTAACACAGCTGCCATCCAGCCCTAACACGCCGCCCAGCTCCTCATCCTTTTCAAACTCTAAAGTTTTGTTGGAATCTTTCAAACCCACCTCTGCTATGGAGATCGAAGCCATCCTAAAGAGAATGAAACCTTCCACACATCCATTCAACCAAATCCTGGCCAAACTACTACTACTGGTGCCAGACTTCATCTCCAGATATCTAGTCGATATTATTAATTGTTCACTTTCACAAGGAATTTACCCAGACGCTGTAAAACTGGCCACTCTCAAACCCATACTCAAGAAACCGAACCTGGACCCTGGTGACCCTAACAATTTCCGCCCTATCTCCAACCTGCTGTTTGTAGCCAAGATCATGGAAAAAGTGGTTAACAGTCAACTATCGGAGTATCTTGAAGAACATAAAATTCTCCACGCTACACAATACGGTTTCCGTAAATCACGTAGCACTGAAACCCTCCTCATCTCCCTCACAGACCACCTCAGCATGGGCCTAGACAAAGGGCATTCTTTCTTATTAGTGCTTCTCGATATCTCCGCAGCGTTCGACACAGTAAACCACTCCATCTTATTAAATCGTCTATCAGACATAGGGATAACAGGATCAGCCCTCAGATGGTTTGACTCATTTCTCAGCGATAGAGGCTATAAAGTCAAAGTCAATAATAAGGAATCTCCATGCATCAATTCTCCACTTGGAGTTCCTCAGGGATCCTCTTTATCTCCCACCCTGTTCAATATCTACCTCCTTCCCCTCTGCCAATTGCTCATGACTTTAAAACTGAAATACTACATATACGCAGACGACGTACAAATTCTGATCCCCATAACCGAATCCCTTGCAAAATCGCTCAAGCAATGGGACAACTGTCTGCAAACGATTAACCTCCTCCTCACCGGCCTTAACCTAGTGCTTAATTCAGCCAAGACCGAACTCCTTATTTCTCCAGAAAATGATGACCACCACCAGCAGTCACACTCCTAACACTCTAATCACACAAGCAAGAGATCTGGGAGTTATAATCGATAGCCATCTGAGTTTTAAAAAGTTCATAAACCACACTACCAAGGATTGCTTCTATAAACTACAGGTGCTGAAAAGACTCAAGCCTCTACTACACCACCATGACTTCCAGGCCATTCTGTTCTCTAAGGTAGATTACTGCAACGCTATTCTGCTAGGCCTCCCCTCATCAACCACGAAACCCCTTCAGATGCTCCAAAACGCAGCCGCGAGAATTCTGACAAACACTAAGGGGAGAGATCACATTATGCCCATCCTCAGAGATCTGCATTGGCTCCCAGTTAGCTTCAGAATCCTTCACAAATCCCTCACTATTATTCACAAAACCATTCACCACCAGGTCCCCCTTGATCTGCAATTCCCGCTCAAACTTCACACCTCTGCCAGACCCATCAGGGAAGCTTATAAAGGGTCTCTACACGCCCCTCCTAACAAAGCGGCTCACCTGTCAACTACCAGAGAACGGGCCTTCTCGACAGCGGAACCTTCCATCTGGAATGCCATACCCCCGGACCTTGGACAGGAATCTTGTCTTTTGACTTTCAATAAAAATCTTAAGACATGGTTGTTCAGACAAGCCTTCCCCTAATCATGGCTAGCATTAGCCATGCCACAGATCAGATGTAGGCCTCTCTAGTACCCACCATCTCTATAGTTGTAATTAGTTATTGAGTTTACTTTCTCCCTCTGCATTTTCATCTTCCCTGTTTTATTGTAACTTTTTGCTCCTTCTGGTTATGGTTAACATTATAATGCTTCTGTTCCCTGTAAACCGATTTGATTTGATCTGTATCATGAAAGTCGGTATAGAAAAGCTTTAAATAAATAAATAAATCCCTACATAAACGAATTGCTGATAGCGGTATACGAGAGCTACACTTCGGATCCTGCATCACACAATATGTGATGATGTACGACGGTTCCAAATGGGTCGCCTCACCTCTCCACTATGCATTCGATGTTCCAAGGAAAAGGGCACAATGATTCACTGACTAATTCTTTGCCGGACCTTGGAGTTTTTCTGGACTCCAATACTGGATTGTATCGCTAAATGTATTAAGATGCCAATCAAATTGTCAGTAAAACTCTTACTGGCTGGTTTCCCAGCGCTGTCTGAAATGTGTACTGGGGCCCAGGATCGATTTGGATGGATTGTTTTGCTGTTAGCATGTCGCACAATACTTGCGATATGGACTGATTCTCTAGCCATGCCACAAAGCGCAGCTTGGCATCATCGTATGATGGGCATGGTGTTATTGGAACAAATGTCAACAGATCAGAAATACGTCGATTGCTGGGCTACCTATTATTCTCCTCTCTACAGAACTCCAAAGCAACTTGCTTGTGGCAGGCTATCATGTTAGTTGGGTTTCAAATGCTCCACCTGTGACTAAACCCTGAGGGGGATTATGATGCACCCTTTTGCTAGTTTTTTTTAGTGAGGGCCCTGGGGCTTCTGGGTATAGTTGGGGGTTGGGAGGGGAAGAGTTAGATTGCTTCTGCAGATGGTTGTATGGGTGGGAAAGTAAGTAGTATGAATGATACGAATGTTTTTTGGATGTGAACACGGGCAGCTAGGACTGCTGAGTAAGAAGTACAGGGGTGGAAGATGGTGTTAAAATGATCAGCATAGTAAGTGTTTCGTTTGTCAAGTTGTTGCTCTAGTATTTGTATACTTCTGTGAGATTTTGAAATGCACATCTTCACAATAAAGATGATTTTGCAAAAAAAAAAAAAAATTATGCTCATACTTTTACATGAACTGTAGAGAGGCCTTCTGTGGGGACAGAGTTTAAACTTGCCAGGCATACTTTGTAATTTTTTTAAAAGCTGTGTAAGTTGCGCCATCTAATTACACCCTCAGAATGGTAATCGTATTCATTCAGTAAGTGTTATGTAATTTCTAAAATTGTGTGAACCAATCAGATCCAGTTTGGATGAAGTAGTCTGAGCCTGTTCAATCATGGTAGCTTTTAGGAAGTCAGGATTAAAACAAACAACTTGAAGGTTTTAATTGATACCAAAAGCATATTACTACTTGTTATCTGCTGCGACCACCGAGACCTTCGAGACCTGACCAGCTGCCCACCTATGGATGCCCTCCTGACCAGCGGACCCCCCCCCCCGGAGACACGAACTGACCTGCGGCCTTGTTCGCCAATGCCGGAACTGACCTGCAGCCCTCCTCCGAATGGCATCCTGACCAGTGCATTCCACGCACGAGGCTCACACGATCGGCGCGCACCTGCCGGGGTAAGAGCCATCCCCGACCATGCCAGGCCCTGCCGCGCTGATCCCTAGCGACGCTCCACCCCCTGAAGCGGCCCTCAAGTCAACGGAGGCAGAGTGCAGGAATAGGCCTTAAAGCCTCCTGCAGTCCCGTGCGCCAAATGAGCGCAACTAAGGAGCTTGCCTCTTAGCGCGCCCCTTTGCACAGCTCCTTGAGACTTCAGCACATCTGTCTCCCCCCTCTTACCCTCTACTGACCGCACCCCATCACCCTCCCAGTTTTTCTGCTCTTTCACTCCGCCTCCACTGACCACCCCACCACACTCTGCTGTACACACACCACTACCCCCAACACTTCCACTCATCCCGCCCTCTTCACTTCCTCCTCCCAATCAACAGCAAACACCCCCCTTCAACCAGCAAATCATGCTAGCCCTCTCCATCCCCACTATTAAACACAATATCCGCAGAGACAGAACACCACGTCTCACCATTCCTACTCCACACTCCAAATATCTCCTTCCAATCATGGCAATGCCACTCACGCAACTCCTCGGACTCTCACTATTCTCCCTGATCCTCTTCAATGCCCAATCCATTGTGGAAAAAATGCCCATCCTTAATGATATTCTGCTTGACGCTAAGCCCGACATGTGCAGTTACGGAAACCTGGCTCAAACACACAGATTTAAATGCTGATTAACCAATTACCCTTACATATTTACGATATTTTCTCCCTACCCAGGCAAAAAAAAAGAGGTGGTGGCCTGCTCCTCGCTGCCAAAATACCCTAGGTTTAACTCTATAAACCGTTAATTCACCCCCTAACTTTGACATCAGCCTTTTCAAATCCTCACAACTTCAAGTATACCTTATCTACACCCCCCCCCCCCCCCACCCCCAGTCTCCTTGAAAGTAACGCCTCCCCCCTTATTGAATTTATCATAGATAACATAGACCTTGACTTACCAACAATCATACTCGGGGATTTCAACTTACACGTAGATGTGCACCCACTCTCCCCCTCCTGCGATGCCCTCCTCTCTTCCCTTGACATCATGGGTTTCATGCAGATCATAAACCAACCAACCCACAAAGCAGGTCACACACTTGACCTAATCTTCATGAACTCGAACATCCTTTCAGCCGAAACCCCTCCTGCTCCCCTGTCCCCTGGTCTGAATACATACTCATAAATACCATGCTCTCTATAAAGAAAACATCTTCCACCCCACCACACCATAACCACACTTTCCAATTCTGTAAACCATGCACCAGAGAGGACCTAATCTCAGCCAGCTCTGACATCACCAATAAAATTGATCTAACCAACCCCTCATCAGCACTCTCATCCTGGAACAACGTCACAAATGACTTAGACAAAATCTGCCCAATTACGACAAAAATAATCAACCCATCACTCAACAACAAAAAAGCATGGTACTCCCCTGAATTAAAAAAAAACTTAAATGTGAATTAAGAAACAAAGAGAGAAAATGGCGTAAACATCCCTCACCTGCACTGCTTGCCTCTTACAGATCATCCATGCATACATATAGGACCACCATACTGAAAACAAAGCGAGATTTCTACGCCCTCAAAATTCATGACTTTCAATATAACGCTAAAGCCTTTTCTTCAACAAAATATCCAAACTCACATCAAGTTTTCCATCTGACACTTCCTACTCATGTCTTTCCCATGAACCCCATGGCCAGCCTTGACCGTTTCGAAACATCAGCTTTTGAAATAGAATCCCTAATAAAGAAAATTAAATCCTCCTCACACCCAACTGACACAATCCCCACCAAACTACTACTAACCATTCCAAACATGATAGCCAAACCCATATCTGAGATCATTAATTGCTCCCTCTCCTTTGGTAACGTCCCCACCATGCTAAAACAAGCAATTATCAAACCCATCCTCAAGAAATCCAATCTCGATCCAACAGAACTCTCTAACTTTCGTCCCATCTCAAACCTTCCCTTCTTAGCCAAAATCACTGAAAAAGTAGTCAACATCCGGCTCTCTGAACACCTTGACAAACACAATATCCTAGCCCCCTCTCAATTTGGATTCCGTAAATTCTACAACACAGAAACACTCCTGTTATCACTCACAGACACCATACTCAAAGATATAGACAATGGGCATTCCTACATCCTAGCAATGCTCGACATATCATCCGCTTTCGATATGATCAGCCATAAAATTCTATTAAACCAACTCACAGACATCGGCATAACAGGAACCGCCTTCCACTGGTTTGAATCCTATCTCAAAAACAGACACTACAAAGTCAAATTGGGTAACTTTGAATCTGACCCCATTGACCTAATCCGAGGGGTACCACAATGCTCTGCCCTGTCTTCTACCCTCTTCAACATCTACATGTTACCCCTCTGCCACCTCCTAACAGACCTAGGCCACCCCCATTTCATCTATGCAGACAATGTCCAAATCCTCATCCCTAGCACTGATACCCTACACACCTCCCTAAAAATATGGGACGCATGCATTAATGCAATCAATCAACTATTCATGAAACTTAACCTCTCACTCACTACCAAAACAGAACTTCTCATCTCTCACAATCCCCTCACCATTACCCATACTCCCCCCAGCACTTTGCCCCCTCCCACACCTATCACATAACATTTATGTAATCTTGGCGTTACCTTTGATAACCAACTAAACTTCAAAAACTTCATTAAATCCTCCATTAAAGAATGTTATTACAAACTTCACGATCTGAAGAAACTAAGACCCCCTCCTACACCCTAATGATTTTTGTACATAGCCTTAATTTTTTCAAAAATTGACTAATTCAACTCCCTCCTAGGCCTCCCTGCCTCCCTCATCAAACCACTCCAAATGCTACAGAATGCTGCAGCCAGAATCCTCATGAATACACGTAAGAACGACCACATCACACCCATTCTGACAGACCATTCTGGCTCCCCATATCCAGCAGAATTCTTTACAAAACCCTCTCCCTCATACACAAGACCTTACACAACCAAAACTTCCAATGGCTCAATGACTCACTCTACTTCCACACATCCAATAGACCCACCAGTTCCGCCTATAAAGGAACCCTCTACACACCATCCCCCAAACTCACACACCTATCCTCCACAAGAGATCGAGCCCTATGAATTGCAGGCCCCATAAACTGGAATTCAATGCCGCCTGACCTCCGCATGGAACCATGTACTCAGAAATTCAAACAAAAATTAAAAACATGGCTCTTCAAACAGGCATTCACTTAATGTCCCGTATCTACCTTTCCTCCCTACCTTTCCTCTCCTCCTTCCCACCCCCTACTTTCTTTCCATTTTAGTCTCTCCCCTTACTTGCTTTTCAGTAAATGTTTTGTATACCCCTGTGAATTTATATACCTCTCTTGTTATACTTAATATTTTATTACTACCTCCCATTGTCATTCCCCCATGTTATCCATTTGTTAGATATCTTATACTCTTCTACTCTCCATTCCATGTACACCAATGTGATGGGTAAACGGTTATTGGTATTAAAAAGCCTTAAATAAATAAGTACAGTTTTCCTTTAAAAGCTTGGAATTTTTTCAAAACCAGTTCAAACCTATCATAAACAGTGGTATTTTCAGCATTTGATCATTTTAATGAGGTCTAGAAAGTGCCCACTCATAACTTCTCAGACAAACAATAAGAAATGTGGTTTATATAACCTGCTAAGATTTTATTGGAGTTATCAAGTGGTATGTTTCAGATGTCTTTGAAAAAATGGGTCTCTTTCAGTAGCCTCAACATAATCAAATATATTTTCTATATATATAAAAAAAAGTCTTGTTTATAAGATATATATATATATATATATATATATATATATATATCTTATAAACATATATATATATAATTTAACAGAACAGAACCCCACTACCCCTGCTTCTATCCAAACAAAGCACTGAAACACATGCCCAAACAAGATCTCACCAACCAGACCATAACTTCCCACATGATGCCAATAAGGATCCAACCCAAATCAGCAATTCCCCTACTCACCATACTGAAACATCAATTCATTCCACTCACAAATACAAATGTGCCTTTACAGAATCTCTGTGTATATATATATATATATATATATATATATATATAAAATTAACAAGAATGCCTCTGAATTATATTGTTTCTAGTATTACTTTATGATGTTTGGTTATATACGGTAGTTCTGTACATCCCAAGTACCATCATGATTTTTTCCATAGCATCCTCCAATCAATAAAAGAACATCATGACTTCAAGTGTGTAATGTTGTGTTTTGGTCTGAAGAGGTAAAAAAAAGAAAGTAGTTAAGCTTGTCCAATTATGTAAGTTACGTTGACTTTGAGACTTCATTGGCAAATAGCAAAATATGTTTTTGCCACATTTTTATTTTTTTTTTATAAAGAAGGATATTCAGCCATTATTTGGGGTAATCTGGAGGAGGAAAAATATAATTTGGGTGAGCCAGAAAAAAATTGATGTTGAGCATGCAGGAGGTGACACAACCAGGGACAAGCATGATGTAAGATTGATGTCATCTGATGTTGCCGACATAGAGCATTTTCTAGAAAGCTTGAAAAAGCTTTCTTGAGCATGTGTGGGAAGTCCTGTATAGATTTTGCCTCAAGGAGCTGCCTCATTTTTCTAACACATTTTCCATTGATAAGCAGGCTGAATTAGCCACTACATGTAGGTGACGTTATCCACTGGCACTGAACTGACTTGTTTTTTCGAGCTAGTAGAGCTTTGAGCTCTACTGAGCATGTCTGGGAGTTGCTTCTTGAGCTGATCAGTCACTTTTTGTCCAAGCACAAGCACGGACATGAACTCCGTTTCTCCTCATACTTTTTTCTCTAATCTTCAAACTTTGATATTTCTGCTTCAGTATATTCTTTTCTTGTTGTCTTGCTGCCTCTGCAGCACCTCACAACAACATTTTTCAGTGCTACTATAAAAAAAAAAAAAAGAACTTTCCCTGTATGTACCCGGATCAGTCCAGACTGCTGGGTTTTGCCTCCCTTTCAGCAGATGGAGACAGAGAAAAACTTTGAGAGTGCCCTCTCTTAACCTGGTGAGACACCTGCTGCTCCCCAGTATTTTTCTGTCTCCAGCAGATGGAGGTGGTGCAAAACCTGTGGTTCTGATCCAAGCAAAAAAAAAAAAAAATTAGGGAAAGAAATCTGTGGAGTTTCTCCCAGGGGGTTTGTGAGGTCCTGGTGGGTCCATCCCCCCTGGTTGCAGGCACTTGTGAATGAGCAGGGGTTGGGAACCCTGATCTTTCTCTTATAGTCGGCTGGCGGGGAATAGCTGGTGGTCTGGTTTCCTCCCCCCTTGTTCTTCTATCCTGATCAGCTGCCTTGCCACCATCTTCAGGGAAGTACTTTCTCCCTTTGTTTGTTTTGCTACTTAAAGTTGTACAAAAAAAAAAAGTAGAGAAGCAAGGGGAGTTTCCTATTTTTGCTCTTATCCACAGTGGCAGGTAAGACGGGATTCACTGCAGCAGCTCGGGTTATTTTTGGAATCGGGCCGGCCGGCAGCTGCCTCACGATGTTTTCAGTTTCCTCTCAGCCATGCCGCAAACTGGCCAGTGTAATCACTGCGGTGACCGGCTTAGCCGCAGTATTGTGGGAACTTGCAGTCGGTGCCTTTTCGGAGTGGAGGAGAGTTCTGGCGCAACCGCAGCAGCGATTTCTTCACAGCGCAACACCGGGAGGCTGCTCGCTGTCTCTGAGGCTCCAGAGGACCCGTTCCCGATCAGCGCAGGAACGGCGGCCAGTTTAGATGCTTTTTGCGCCACAGAGCCCAGAGCGCTGGGGGGAGGGGATCTTCCTCTGGCCCTCTCCCTGGCTGTTTTGAGCCCTGTGGGAGCCCGGGGGGCTGTAGGGAGCCCTCCTGATTCAGATCCTGTCCCTTTAGAGGGTACTTCTGCGGGCCCCCCAATGTTTTCACCTCAATTCATTTTATTGATGCATCAAGCCTTTTTGGCTAGTATAAGGGATAAGCAAGGTGCATCTCTTTTTCAGGAGCCTACCGCCCTACCGTGCAAGGTCCCTAGGAGGAACAAGGCACTGGTGGAGGTGCAGATTTGTCGGGTGCAGGCCCCGGGGACGCGGCCTTCACCCAGGGACATTCTTTAAGAACTTGGGCGAAAATAAAGTCCACAAGCTGCCAGATGACAGACTGAGGGGTCAGAGGGGGTTCTCCTTCGCCCACCCGCGCTTTCAGGAGCAGAGGCATTTTCGCCAGAGTAGAGCTCAGAACTCGGGCTACAGGCAAGCCTTGGCAAGGTTTCAGTCCTGGTCCTGGTCCCCAACTTACCGTGGCCGGCGTGCTCCCTGGGACGGATGCGGACGGGTTACCACTGGTGACAAGTCCTTTCAATGAGGCTAGGCCGGCTCACTCCGTGAATCTCAGGATAGGGGGATGGCTGTCTGTCTTACTTCAGGAGTGGGCCCGTATCACGTCGGACTGGTGGGTTCTCACTGTGATAGAGCACGGTTACATGTTAGAGTTTCCTCTGCCGATCCAAAACCTGTATCTAGTGTCTCCTTGTGGTTCCCTGGCAAAAGAGTTGGCCGTACGCCAGACCCTAGAACACCTCCAAAGCCTAGGGGCTATAGTACCGGTTCCTCCGGAAGAGCAAAGGATGGGGTGTTATTCCATTTATTTTGTCGTCCCCAGGAAGGAAGGAACATTTCATCCAATCCTGGATTTAAAGAAGGTCAATGTAGCCCTCAAGGTGCCCCAATTCCACATGGAGACGCTCTGGTCGGTCATTGCGGCAGTGCGAAAGGGCGAGTACCTAGCGTCCCTGGACCTGATGGAGGCCTATCTGCACATAGGCATTTGGTGGAACCTCCAGAAGTTTCTCAGATTTATGATCCTGGGCCAGCATTTTATTTTTTTTATTTTTTTTTTATCTATCATCTTTTACAATAACAAACAAAGACTACTTTGCTTTGAAATACAAGAGATTACATATAAGAAATATATTATCCTTAACAAAATGAACTAATCATGAAAAATATTCTCTTATTCTATTCCCAAGAATTTGCTGGAGAGAAAAAAGGAAAACAATAAAGGAGTCTTATAAGATAATATATATTTTATAAGATAATATATATTAAACTGTCTTGATATCCATATCATTCTCTATTTGCGCGATTATCTGTTATACTTTAACAATTGGGGACATGCACTCTTGTGCTCAAGAACTCCCTTAGCTGTTCAGGATTGTAAAAAAATATAGGTGTTCCCAGAGCATTTTCAATCTTGTGCCCTACCATTTGGCCTAGCCACGGTGCCGCAGACATTTACCAAGATGATGGTAATGGTGGCGGCTTCCCTGAGGAAGGAGGGAGTGCTTGTGCATCCCTGCCTGGACAACTACCTCATTCGGGCAAAATCTGCGGACCTGTGCTCGCGTGCGGTAGACAGGGTCTTCAGCAGACTGCAATCTCTCGTGTGGTCAACTTCTCCAAGAGCCACCTGGTCCCTTCTGAGGTGCTGGAGGTTTTGGGGGCCATTTCGACACGCAGGTGGGCAAAGTCTTCCTATCCGGATACAGATGCTTCAAGTTGCATGGTCAAGTGCAATCCCTGATGTGAGCTTCTGTGCCCAGAGATTGGGACTACTTACAGGTTCTTGGTTCCATTGCTTCAACCTTGGAGTTGGTTCCGAGGGCTTTCGCGCATATGAGGCCTTTGCAAGCAGCCTTGTTGTCCCGTTGGAACCCGCTGTCGGAGGAGTTTTATCTTCCGTTATCACTTCCAGATGTTGCCAGGGCCAGCCTCTCATGGTAGCTAGTGCAGCAGCACTTGGGAGCATGGTGTGGACCTGGAAATCCCCCGCTGAATGGGGAGCAGTGTGTCAGGATTGGGTGGCACAGGGCCAGTGTTCTCTGGAGGAGTTATCATGGTCGATCAATCGCCTCGAGATGCGAGCCTTTTGTTTGGCTCTCGAGTTTTTCCTTTCCCTGCTGTGTTATCAGGCAGTTCGAGTTCTGTCTGACAATGCGACGACGGTAGCTTATATCAACCGGCAAGGGGGAACAAAGAGTCGTCATGTAGCTCTCGAGGCGAATCTATTGATGGCCTGGGCGGAACAACATCTAGAAAGATTGGCGGCGTCGCACATTGCGGGGATGGTGAACGTATAGACAGATTTCCTCAGTTGTCGTCAGCTAGACCCGGGAGAATGGGAGCTCTCTGACACCATGCATCTGATATCTCGCCGGTAGGGCAAACCTCACGTGGATCTCATTGCAACCCACAGAAATGCCAAGGCAGCCCACTTCTTCAGTCACAGGAGAGATCACAGAGCAGAAGGAGTCGATGCTCTGGTAGTTCCCTGCCCTTGCGACATGCTCCTGATGTGTGTCGTGTGTCGTCGTGTCCCCCCCCCCCCCCCCCCCCCCCCATGGCCACTGGTGGGAAAAGTAATCGGGAAGATCGAAATTCATCAGGGACATGTCATTCTCATAGCTCCAGAGTGGCCGCGCCGTCCATGGTTCGCGGATCTCGTGAACCTGTGTGTGTAAGGACCTCTACGGTTGACGCATTTACCGAATCTCCTACGACACGGTCCCATATTTTTCGATCAGGCAGCTCACTTCTGTCTTGTGGCCTGGCTTTTGAAAGGCATAGGTTGCGAAAAAAGATATCAGGAGGAGGTAATCTCTACTGAGGGCTCGTAAGACTTCTACCTCCATGGCCTATGTGTGGGTTTGGAAGATTTTTGAGTCACCCTCGGAAGGCCTCTGTTCCCCTGATCCTTTCTTTTCTTCAAGATGGGCTTTAGAAAGGTTTGTCCTTTAATTCTCTCAAAGCCCAGATTTCTGGTTTGGGATGCCTGCGTGGCCGGATACAGGGTTCTTCTCTAGTAGCTCACCCTGATGTTACACGGTTTCTTTGCGGAGTAAAGCATCTTCGTCCACTGACTCGACAGCTGTGTCCCTCCTGGAATTTGAACTTGGTTCTCTGGGCAAAGCACTCTTCGAGCCCATTAAGAGAGCTACCTTGAAGGACCTCACATTGAAAGTTGTGTTTCTGGTGGCCATTTGTTCTGCCAGGAGAGTCTCTGAGCTTCAGGCCTTATCCTGTAGTGAGTCTTTCCTGTGCATTTCGGACTCTGGAATTTCGCTTCGAGCAGTTCCATTCTTTTTGCCAAAAGTGGTTTCCGCCTTTCACCTGAATCAGTCGGTGGAGCTTCCGACTTTTCCGGATGTGGAGTTGACATCTTCATTCTAGAGAGTTGAAGCATCTGGTTGTCAGACGGGCTTTGTTGCATTATTTGGAGACCACTAACGAATTCTGTTTATCATCTTTTTGTCCTGTGGCATGGCCCGAAGAAGGGACAAAAAGCATCTAAAGCCACTATTTCTCGTTGGTTGAAGGAAGCGATAGCATCAGCATATATCTGCCAAGGTTGCTCAGAAGAGCTGAAAGCTCATTCTATTCGGGCATAGGTGGCCTCTTGGGCAGAATGCCAGATGGTCTCTCTGCAAGAAATCTGTAGGGCAGCCACCTGGAAGTCCTTGCACACGTTCACTCGACACTATCGTTTAGATGTCCAACAGGCGGACGCTGGCAATTTTGGAACCAGTGTAGTTCGAGTGGGACTTTCGCAGTCCCACCCCATTTAGAAGGAGCTTAAGTACATCCCAGCAGTCTGGACTGATCCGGGTAAGTACAGGGAAAGGAAAATTGGTTCTTACCTGCTAATTTTAGTTCCTGTAGTATCACGGATCAGTCCAAACGCCCGCCCGCTGAGGGTTGAAGTGGGGTAGAGGAGGAGTCCACTCGAACTCGTGTATGTTTTATAGTCTTTCCTGAAGAATGGTATAGGTTTGACCTATTTGTTTAAGGCTGATTTTTGATCTGTTTTTAAAGTTCTGTGTTTTCACCCTCTGCTCGTTAAGGGGCTAAAATTTGGGTTAATTCATGAATGTTTTGGTATAAGAAGTTCTTTTCTGCTTGGGTATGAATAAATACTGAGTAGCAGCAGGTGTCTCACCAGGTTAAGAGAGGGCGCTCACAAAGTTTTTCTCTGTCTCCATCTGCTACAAGGGAGGCAAAACCCAGCAGTCTGGACTGATCTGTGGTACTACAGGAATGAAAATTAGCAGGTAAGAACCAGTTTTCCTTTATTTTCCAGAAGCCTTGCCTCCTCGATATATCAGGCCAGAAGACAAAACCTACAGTGAGAGATTTTAAAAATTGCATCTGTGGCAAGGTAATATCCCTCACTGATGGCCATGAGCTGTGCTATCAATGCTTTGGAATGGAACATGATAATACAAATTGAACAAATGTCCAGATAGCCCCATGCTCCCAATGTTCCAGGGCGATTTGAAATAAGGAGGTGCGTAAATCTCTTCAAAGTTGCAGCAGATCCTCCTCCCTTCCAGGGTAATTTTAAAATGAGCGTGTGTGCACTCATACACATGCATATGGGCATTCAGTCACCCCAGCATCCAGCCTCTCCAGCATCCAGCATTCATCCAGTCACCCCAGCATCCAGCCTCTCCAGCATCCAGCATTCATCCAGCCTCTCCAGCATCCAGCATTCATTCAGTCACCCCAGCATCCAGCCTCTCCAGCATCCAGCATTCATTCAGTCACCCCAGCATCCAGCCTCTCCAGCATCCAGCATTCATCCAGTCACCCCAGCATCCAGCCTCTCCAGCATTCATCCAGCCTCTCCAGCATCCAGCATTCATTCAGTCACCCCAGCATCCAGCCTCTCCAGCATCCAGCATTCATCCAGTCACCCCAGCATCCAGCCTCTCCAGCATCCAGCATTCATTCAGTCACCCCAGCATCCAGCCTCTCCAGCATCCAGCATTCATCCAGCCACTCCAGCATCCAGCATCAACCTACATCCAAAAAAGACATTAACATGCTACAAACCTTCTCCATTCCGATTATCCCTCGCTCAATCCCCACCAGAGCTAACGCACCATTACTCAATCTACGCTCAAAGAGATCTCTGATTCCAATCATGATCTCCCCAATAACTCAATTCCTAGGTCTATCCTTAATAACCTTAAGCCTTCTAAACTCACAGTCACTCTCAAAAAAATCTCACTTGCTCAACGACCATCTCCTAGACTCTCAACCGGACATTTGTGCCATTACCGAAACATGGCTGAAAAACACTGATACAGCCATAATCAACCAACTACCAATACAACAATATGACGTCTTCTCTATCCCCAGACCTAAAAAAAGAGGGGGTGGAATAATGTTAATCACAAAAAAAGAATTAAGACTAACTCAACAAGCCTTCAAATCTACGACTAAATTAGAAATCGGATTATTCAAATCCTCCCAACTCCAAATCTGCCTTATTTACGCCCCCCCAGGGCTCCTAGAAGCCGACCCCTCTCCACTCATCGAAATTATAGCCAAACATATCGACTCCATCTTACCCGCTATCATTTTAGGAGATTTCAACATCCATGTTGATTCTCCCTCCCCATCTTCCAATTGCGAAGCCCTACTTTCCTCCTTCCAGGCTATGGGATTCAATCAAATCATAAATAATCCCACCCACAAGGCAGGCCACACGCTTGACCTGATATTCACTAATGAAACCATCTCGCCCATCTCCCCACCTTCCTGCTCCCCCATCCCCTGGTCAGACCACTCGTTGATAGTTACAAAACTAGCCATTAATCAAAAACAGACCCCTGTTGCTTCCAAATCCTCCATCCAATTCAGGAAACCTTGTTCAATGGACGCACTCAACAACAGCCTTGCCAAAGACCTATCCAAACTGGACTTCACAGATGCTGATACCGCAATTAATTCCTGGCAAACAATCACACACGCAGTAGCAAACTCAATTTGCCCATTATCCTCAAAAATTATCAACCCAGCACGCTCGAACAAAAAACCCTGGTTCTCTACGGAATTAAGAAAACTCAAACAAGACCTACAACACAAGGAACTACGCTGGCGGAAAGACCCCTCCCCCACATCATTGGCTACTTACAAAACAGCAATGAGCTTCTACAGAACATCGATCACCCGCACCAAACGAGATTTTTATGCCAAAAAAATACACGGTTTCCTATACGACCCGAAAACGCTCTTCTCATATGTGGCAGCCCTCACCACTCCCACTTCCCCTACCTTCTCAGAAGAAGAAGCCCAAAACAAATCTACAGAGTTGGCGATTTTCTTTGACAACAAAGTCAAAAACCTACTTGGCCCACTGGCAACATCCAACAAATCATCAATAGCCTTACAACCCCCCAGCCAAACTCCTAGCCAAAATCCATCCTCTACTATTCTTAAACAGACGCTAGTATCTCTTGAACCTACATCATCCCTGGAAATAGAATCGATTATCAAGAAAATGAAACCCTCATCTCACCCTCTAGACCAAATACCAACCAAACTTCTCCTCACCATTCCTAACACCATTGCCAGATCTCTGGCAGACATCATAAATTGTTCCCTCAATCAAGGATCTGTCCCTGACTCCTTAAAAATTGCTTCGCTGAAACCCTTACTAAAAAAACCCAATCTGGACCCAGCCAACCCAGCAAATTTCCGCCCCTATCGCAAACCTACCTTTTATAGCTAAAATAATGGAAAAACTTGTCAACTTCCGTCTCACCGACTACTTGGACTCCCACAATATCTTATACCCTTCTCAATTCGGTTTCAGGAAACGCCTAAACACAGAATCCCTCCTTCTTTCTTTAACGGACACCATCCTGATGGGCCTTGACAAGGGACAATCTTACCTCCTAGCCCTACTCGATATTTCTGCGGCGTTTGACACGGTAAATCACGACATCCTCATCAGCCGTCTAATGGAAATAGGCATCTCTGGCTCTGCACTGCTCTGGTTTAAATCCTTTCTGAACAACAGGCACTACAAAGTTAAAATAAACGACAAAGAATCCCACCCCGTCCCATCAAAACAAGGAGTACCACAGGGCTCTTCTCTGTCCCCTACCCTGTTTAACATATACCTACTTCCTTTATGCCAGCTGCTCAATAGCCTCAACCTCACCCATTTTATATACGCAGACGATGTGCAAATCATAATCCCCATCTCGGACCCCATCTCCTCAACTCTAAATTTCTGGAACGACTGCCTACATGCCATCAACCAGCTTCTCACGAATCTCAACCTGGTCCTAAATACGTCCAAAACGGAACTCCTGGTTATCTCCCCTAGCGATAACCACCCCTTCACTAATAACACAATAACCCCACTAGCAAGCCATGTCAGAGACCTTGGGGCCACCCTTGACTCCAGAATGAATTTCAAAAAATTCATTAACGCTACAACTAAAGAATGTTTCTTCAAGCTACAGGTCCTGAAGCATCTAAGACCGCTCTTACACTTCCAGGATTTCCGTTCTGTGCTTCAAGCAATACTGTTTTCAAAGATTGACTATTGCAACGCTCTTCTACTCGGTCTCCCCGCCTCTTCGACCAAACCTCTACAGATGCTGCAAAACGCAGCAGCCAGGATCCTTACAAACACACGGCGCAAGGACCACATCACACCTATCCTAAAAATCTTACATTGGCTTCCTATTCAACATAGAATACTGTTCAAAGCTCTCACTATCATCCACAAATCGGTCTACCAACAATCCTCTCTCCAACTCACCTTCCCTCTGGAACTACTTACATCTTCAAGACCAATAAGAACTGCCTACAAAAGTAAGCTCAAGGCCCCTCCCAACAAATCATCAGTTCACAACTCCATCCACAAGCGAGCTTTTTCAACAGCAGGTCCTCTACATTGGAATTCGCTTCCTCAAGACTTACGCCAGGAACAATGCCATTTAACCTTCAGAAAAAAACTTAAAACCTGGCTGTTCACACAAGCCTATCGTTGAAGGATTCCATATTAACCAACTCTCTCTCACCCTCCAACCCACCCTTCTCCCTCCCCGCACTCCCAAACTTTTTCACTTTTTTCCCTTTTCCACTCGCAAACTCAACCCACCCTTTTCCCTCACCCCCGCCACTCCTCCCATCTGACATAACATGTATATTCCAGCTGTATATATTCCATATATATATATTTCCATGTATATTTCCGCTGATTATAATCCATGTTTTCTGTATTATTAATTTATTGTTTTATGTTAATTTATAGTTTGTAATTTTGTTAACTTATTGTTCAATTACTTAATTCTGTCCTATCTTCCGACATCCATGTTTTTACTCTCCCTGTTTAATGTAACTTCTCTTTTCCACTTATACGTTAATTGATTTTTCCCCTTGTTCTAATGTAAACCGGTACGATAAGACCTGGTCTTGAGTGTCGGTATAGTAAAAGAAGTTAAATAAATAAATAAATAAATAAATGAGCAGACATACGCTGGAATTTTAAATCATGGGTGTGCTTGTGCACGTATGATTTTAAATACACCTAAAATATGCATAGGTATGCATAAAATACACCTAAAATATGCATAGGTATGCTCTTAATTTTAAGCTGTTACTCGAGCAAACGTACTTCGTGTAGCTTCCTTAGGACTTTGTTGGCTTCAGCAAGTAGGTAAGCAGATTTTAAAACATGCTCACGCAAAGGATATTCCCAATTTTTCCAATTAGTCCACCAGTTTGCCCAGTCAATCTCTAGGTCATCTAGTTCCTGCTGGTTCTTCATTCTACACTTCCCCCAGTTGTTATGGACCCCCTCACCCTGTCATCTTAGACCTAAAATGTGATTTCTGCAGACTTATACCTCATCAGGAGCAGCAGTAAAGAAGTGTGTTAACAAGCTGCATCGTGCTGTGGTCTCCAGTTTAAAAATATGGATTTATGACTGTAGCTGTTGACCCTGCCTTGGAATGCCCATGCCCTGCCCCTTTTCCGCCCCCTTTTTTTTAGCTCACACACACGTGTATACACACATAATTAGAAGTTTTTAAAATCGGCGTTGCTTACATGCAGTCCACATGCTCAAGTAAATGGGCCTTTTAGTGTAAGCAACACTTTTAAAATTCAGTCCGTAGTGCAATGTCATCTGCTCCTCAAAGACTCCCTCCATCAGCTAAGGCCAAATCCAAAAGGGAAGATCTTTGAGGACTCAGGTTGATTAGTGTCAGCCACCCTGCATTGAATAAGATGCGGCATCAGTCATTGGAGCTGTTGGAGCCTGTATTGAAGCACAAGCACTCCAAGGGCGGTGCATCAGCAATGGTACCATTGAATCGACCCCTGACGCATAAAGCATTGAAGCATTCAAAGCATTATGCAGTGAAGCCCGCATTACCTGAGGCCTGCGTTTTATTGATGCATCTTGAAGCCTCCATGCATTGATTACACAGCACATCTGTTCCTCTAATGTTTGACCCCACAATGCACAGTGCAAGAACACATGGCTCAATTTCAATGCAATTTACGCTCATATCGAGGCAACATCCTCGATCTGAACTGAATTTCTCAACGTGATTCACTAAGGAACTGTCTAAGCAATCAAAGCCACATTCTTCCAAGAAGTCCAAACATTCCTCTCCATCAAAGCTATTGACTCATCTGGCCCAGCATCCAGCACATCAAGCTGCTTTAGCAAAGCAACTCTATGCAGCCTCATCCTAGATCAGCAGTGGAGAGGGTCATAGTGCCTCCACCCTCTCCAAGAACAAGAACCTTCACTCTGACAAGGATGCTAACAGAGTATCTTTGGAAACACCGAATCTGTTATGTTCCATAATTCCACTTGCCTCTAATAGTCTGCCTATTAGATGCAAGAATCAATCCTAGTTTCGGAAGATGTTCTACCTCCCATGACAGGTCAATGGACACATCAGTCACCTGACTAGATTGCAGGTTTGGTGAGAACTTTCTTAGCCTCTTTGACTATCGGCCCAAATACATAATCAAAATCCATAATTCAAGGTTCTTCATCATTCCTTGTTAACATGGTGTATTCCCTCAAAGGCAACCAGAAGAACCTCCTAGTTCACCCTCTTCATCTTAGGAGACATGGATAAGTGACCCCTGCTGGTAGGTTCAGAAGAAGACTACAGATTTACTTTCTGGCCCCCTTCTAATCCTCTGTGTCATACCTTATTCCCGGAGGACCTCACCTAATCTATATTGTAAAAAAGATGGGAATGATGTTTGGCATCCATGTCTACAAAGACAGAGATCTCCATTTGGGATTAATTGATCAACTTCAAATTCTAGACATGGCGCCAGAGCATGCAGCCCTCCAGGTTCCCAGTATCCTTAGCAACCTTTGACTACTCCTTAGATTGATTCTCATTCTCTCTACTCCTTTAGGTGTGTCTACTTTGTTGCAGATCTTAGTGTCACCTGCAAAAAAAACCTTTTCCTTCTGATCTTTCCACAATGTTACTCACAAAGACATTGGTTCCAAGGATGGTTCTTTTCAATCTTGAGGTACTCCATTTATGAACCTTCTTTGAGTAGGTTCCATTTACCACCACACGCTTTTGATTGTCTGTCAACCATGTTGACAGACAATCAATAATATTCCCCCCTCCCCCCTGGCTACCACTCCCTGAACCCTCTGTACAAAGTTCTGTTTCACACATGTTATCCTTTTATGTTAACTGTTACTGGCACTCAGTTGTTCTCGAATAGCCTCCCGTCCCATTACCCTGTTCTATGTACTTTGGGAGGTAGACAGCCGGAAACTGACTGCAAATGCACAAAATGGACGGAACACTGAAGGAATCGGTGCGCAATAGGGGACCCCGGAGTGGGAAAAACTTGAAGAAAAACTTCAAATTGTTCTGTGAGGAAATTGTGAGGAAACAATACTCACAGAGCTCCACTAAATGCAAGGCAACCGCTGAGTGGAAAAAAAAGAGACTGAAGGGGGACCCCATGTGGCCACGAGGTTGGTGGCATGCTGGGCATGCTCAGTGTGCCAGTCAAAGTTCTAGAAACTTTGACAAAAGTGTTCCGTGACAGGCTCCATCTGATGATGTCACCTATCTGTGAGGACTACCATCCTGCTTGTCCTGGAAGGCTTACCATCCAGGACTACCATCCTGCTTGTCCTGGAAGGCTTACCATTAAAATAGAGGAGGTTCTCCATCTGGTGTGAGGGGCATGGCTTGGATCCATTCACTTGCCTTATTCCGAGGTTCTTGGACTACTTCTGGCACCTCTCTGAGGCCGGGCTTAAAATCACTTCAGTCAAGATCCATTTGAGCGTGGTCAGTGCTTACCATCAGGGTGTTGCTGGCATGCCCTATCTCGGTTCAGCCCATAGTAGATCACTTTATGTGGGGGTCTGCTTCAACTGAAGCCCCCCCCCCCCCCTTTGGCCTCCTGTTGTGTCCTGGGACCTCAACATTCTGCTAGAGTGGCTCATGCCTCCTCCATTTGAGCTTTTGCACTCCTATCATCTAAGTTCCTCACCTGGAAGTCATATTCCTGGTGGCGATTACTTCAGCTCGTAGAGTTAGTGAGCTTCAGGACTTTGTTACATACCTGCCTTACACGGAATTCTTTCATGATCGTGTGGTCCTGGTACACATCCCAAGTTCCTGCCAAAGGTAACGACTGACTTTCATATCAATCAGTCCATTGTTTTGCCCACTTTTCCGAGGCCGCATTCCCATCAGGGGGAACGAGCTCTACATACGTTGGATTGCAAGAGGGCCCTATCTTTCTGTTTAGAATGTACAGCAGGCCACAGGCAATCTACTCAGCTCTTCATCTTTTTTGATAAAAATAGACTGGGAGTTGCAGTGAGAAAACAGACTCTATTAAATTGGCTAGCAGACTGCTACACGTGATCAGGCCTTCAGCTGGGAGGTCGAGTCAAGGCTCACTCTGAGGGCTGTGGTGGAGTCGGTAGCCCACTTATGGGTGGTTCCCGTCACTGAAATCTACAGGGCAGTGACAGGGAGTTCCTTACACACGTTCACTGCTCACTAGTGCCTGGACAGAGATGGCCGATGTGACAGCAGATTCGGCCAATCCATCCTTTGCAATGTCTTTCAGGCTTAAACCCAAGGCCCTTTGATTGAGTTCTCCCTACCTAACCAACAGCATCACAGATATTGTTGTGTCTGTTGGCATCTGGTTCAGTGCCTGTTGGTTATGGTTGTTGCCAGGATAACCCTGCAGCTTGGTATTCACCCATCTGTGATTACTATCAGATCCCTTCAGTTTGCACAAATTTATGTATTACTTAATTCCTAATATCAAAGTCCCAAGACTAAGAATCTCTCCTTCATAAATAGAGCAGATGATCGGTGAGAGTAGCAAAAGACTGGTGAAGACTCAACAAGTTTCCCTACTTGCTAGGGTGGTTATAAATAGCAAACCATAGACTGAAAAAAAACTTTTAGGTGTCTGTCTGATATATATGGACTTATTGGATAGTGTGGTATGCTATATGTGATAAAATATTATTACTGCCTCACATTTGCTCTGACCTATAGTGGACCTCAGAAAAAAAGTTTAATTTTAGAAGTCTATCCATGTCCCACAAACATTTACAATAATCTCTACATATATACTGGACAAACAATTGGCCAATTCCTGCCCCCCTTCTCTCTGAGGGGTACTAGTCTTTTCTAAGCTATAAAATTAAAAAGCAGAATGAAAATACAAACAAAAAACAAACTTTGAGATGTTTGTATGCTAATGCCAGAAGTCTAAGAAGTAAGATGGGAGAATTAGAATGTATAGCAGTGAATGATGACATAGACTTAATTGGCATCTCAGAGACATGGTGGAAAGAGGATAACTAATAGGACAGTGCTATACCGGGGTACAAATTATATCGCAATGACAGAGAGGAGCACTCGGGAGGAGGTGTGGCGCCTTATGTCCGGGATGGCATAGAGTCCAACAGGATAAACATCCTGCATGAGACTAAATACAAAATTGGATAAAGGTGAACCGGTAGATATAGTATACTTGGATTTTCAGAAGGCGCTTGACAAAGTTCCTCATGAGAGGCTTCTAGGAAAAGTAAAAAGTCATGGGATAGGTGGCGATGTCCTTTCGTGGATTGCAAACTGGCTAAAAGACAGGAAACAGAGAGTAGGATTAAATGGGCAATTTTCTCAGTGGAAGGGAGTGGACAGTGGAGTGCCTCAGGGATCTGTATTGGGACTCTTACTGTTCAATATATTTATAAATGATCTGGAAAGAAATACGACGAGTGAGATAATCAAATTTGCAGATGACACGAAATTGTTCAGAGTAGTTAAATCACAAGCAGATTGTGATAAATTGCAGGAATACCTTGTGAGACTGGAAAATTGGGCATCCAAATGGCAGATGAAATTTAATGTGGATAAGTGCAAGCTGATGCATATAGGGAAAAATAACCCATGCTATAATTACACGATGTTGGGTTCCATATTAGGTGCTACAACCCAAGAAAGAGATCTAGGTGTCATAGTGGATAACACATTGAAATCGTCGGTTCAGTGTGCTGCGGCAGTCAAAAAAGCAAACAGAATGTTGGGAATTATTAGAAAAGGAATGATGAATAAAACAGAAAATGTCATAATGCCTCTGTATCGCTCCATGGTGAGACCGCACCTTGAATACTGTGTACAATTCTGGTCGCCGCATCTCAAAAAAGATATAATTGCGATGGAGAAGGTACAGAGAAGGGCTACCAAAATGATAAGGGGAATGGAACAACTCCCCTATGAGGAAAGACTAAAGAGGTTAGGACTTTTCAGCTTGGAGAAGAGACGACTGAGGGGGGATATGATAGAGGTGTTTAAAATCATGAGAGGTCGAGAACGGGTAGATGTGAATCGGTTATTTACTCTTTCGAATAGTAGAAAGACTAGGGGACACTCCATGAAGTTAGCATGGGGCACATTTAAAACTAATCGGAGAAAGTTCTTTTTTACTCAACGCACAATTAAACTCTGGAATTTGTTGCCAGAGAATGTGGTTCGTGCAGTTAGTATAGCTGTGTTTAAAAAAGGATTGGATAAGTTCTTGGAGGAGAAGTCCATTACCTGCTATTAATTTCACTTAGAGAATAGCCACTGCCATTAGCAATGGTTACATGGAATAGACTTAGTTTTTGGGTACTTGCCAGGTTCTTATGGCCTGGATTGGCCACTGTTGGAAACAGGATGCTGGGCTTGATGGACCCTTGGTCTGACCCAGTATGGCATTTTCTTATGTTCTTATGTTCTTATGAATCTTTATGGGTAGAAATCCCTTGTGTGTCGGGGAAGACTATAGTGATAGGGGTATACTACCGTCCACCTGGTCAAGATGGTGAGACGGACAGTGAAATGCTAAGAGAAATTAGGGAAGCTAACCAAATTGGTAGTGCAGTAATAATGGGAGACTTCAATTACCCCAATATTGACTGGATAACTGTATCATCGGGACACGCTAGAGAGATAACGTTCCTGGATGGAATAAATGATAGCTTTATGGAGCAATTGGTTCAGGAACCGACGAAGAGGGAGCAATTTTAGATCTAATTCTCAGTGGAGCACAGGACTTGGTGAGGGAGTAACAGTGGTGGGGCCGCTTGGCAATAGTGATCATAATATGATCAAATTTGATTTAATGACTGGAAGAGGAACAGTGTGCAAATTCAAGGCTCTCGTGCTAAACTTTCAAAAGGGAAACTTTGAGAAAATGAGAAAAATTGTTAGAAAAAAACTGAAAGGAGCAACTACAAAAGTAAAAAATGTCCAAGAGGCGTGGTCATTGTTAAAAAATACCATTCTAGAAGCACAGTCCAGATGTATTCCACACATTAAGAAAGTTGAAAAGAAGGCAAAACGATTACCGGCATGGTTAAAAAGGGAGGTTAAAGAAGCTATTTTAGCCAAAAGATCTTCATTCAAAAATTGGAAGAAGGATCCAACAGAAGAAAATAAGATAAAGCATAAACTTTGGCAAGTTAAATGTAAGACATTGATAAGACAGGCTAAGAGAGAATTTGAAAAGAAGTTGGCTGTAGAGGCAAAAACTCACAGTAAAAACTTTTTAAAATATATCCGAAGCTGTAAGCGTGTGAGGGAGTCAGTTGGACCGTTAGATGATCGAGGGGTTAAAGGGGCACTTAGAGAAGATAAGGCCATCGCGGAAAGATTAAATGATTTCTTTGCTTCGGTGTTTACTGAAGAGGATGTTGGGGAGGTACCCGTAATGGAGAAGGTTTTCATGGGTAATGATTCAGATGGACTGAATCAAATCACGGTGAACCTAGAAGATGTGGTAGACCTGATTGACAAACTGAAGAGTAGTAAATCACCTGGACCGGATAGTATACATCCCAGAGTTCTGAAGGAACTAAAAAATGAAATTTCAGACCTATTAGTACAAATTTGTAACCTATCATTAAAATCATCCATTGTACCTAAAGACTGGAGGATAGGAAATGTAACCCCAATATTTAAAAAGGGCTCCAGGGGCGATCCGGGAAACTACAGACCGGTTAGCCTGACTTCAGTGCCAGGAAAAATAGTGGAAAGTGTTCTAAACATCAAAATCACAGAACATATAGAAAGACATGGTTTAATGGAACAAAGTCAGCATGGCTTTACCCAGGGCAAGTCTTACCTCACAAATCTGCTTCACATTTTTGAAGGAGTAAATAAACATGTGGATAAAGGTGAACCGGTAGATATAGTATACTTAGATTTTCAGAAGGCGTTTGACAAAGTTCCTCATGAGAGGCTTCTAGGAAAAGTAAAAAGTCATGGGATAGGTGGCGATGTCCTTTCGTGGATTGCAAACTGGCTAAAAGACAGGAAAGTAGGATTAAATGGACAATTTTCTCAGTGGAAGGGAGTGGGCAGTGGAGTGCCTCAGGATCTGTATTGGGACCCTTACTTTTCAATATATTTATAAATGATCTGGAAAGAAATACGATGAGTGAGGTAATCAAATTTGCAGATGATACAAAATTGTTCAGAGTAGTTAAATCACAAGCAGATTGTGATAAATTGCAGAAAGATCTTGTGAGACTGGAAAATTGGGCATCAAAATGGCAGATGAAATTTAATGTGGATAAGTGCAAGGTGATGCATATAGGAAAAAATAACCCATGCCATAGTTACACAATGTTAGGTTCCATATTAGGTGCTACTACCCAAGAAAGAGATCTAGGTGTCACAGTTGATAACACTAGGGATGTGAATCGTTTTAGGACGATTAAAATTATCGTCCGATAATTTTAATATCGTCTTAAACCGTTATGGAACACAATACAATACAGATTCTAACGATTTATCGTTATAAATCGTTAGAATCGTGAGCCGGCACACTAAAACCCCCTAAAACCCACCCCCGACCCTTTAAATTAAATCCCCCACCCTCCCGAACCCCCCCCCAAATAACTTAAATAACCTGCGGGTCCAGCGGCGGTCCGGAACGGCAGCGGTCCGGAACGGGCTCCTGCTCTGAATCTTGTCGTCTTCAGCCGGCGCCATTTTCCAAAATGGCGCCGAAAAATGGCGGCGGCCATAGACGAAAAAGATTGGACGGCAGGAGGTCCTTCCGGACCCCCGCTGGACTTTTGGCAAGTCTCGTGGGGGTCAGGAGGCCCCCCACAAGCTGGCCAAAAGTTCCTGGAGGTCCAGCGGGGGTCAGGGAGCGATTTCCCGCCGCGAATCGTTTTCGTACGGAAAATGGCGCCGGCAGGAGATCGACTGCAGGAGGTCGTTCAGCGAGGCGCCGGAACCCTCGCTGAACCTCGCTGGACCCGCAGGTTATTTAAGTTATTTGGGGGGGGGTTCGGGAGGGTGGGGGATTTAATTTAAAGGGTCGGGGGTGGGTTTTAGGGGGTTTTAATGTGCCGGTTTTTCGATTTTTCGATTTTTCGATTTTTCACGATTTTTAACGATTTTTCACGATATTTTACCCCCCCAAACGGCAACAATACGATTCCCTCCCCCTCCCAGCCGAAATCGATCGTTAAGACGATCGAGGACACGATTCACATCCCTAGATAACACATTGAAATCATCGGTTCATTGTGCTGTGGCAGTCAAAAAAGCAAACAGAATGTTGGGAATTATTAGAAAGGGAATGGTGAATAAAACGGAAAATGTCATAATGCCTCTATATCGCTCCATGATGAGACAATTCTGGTCGCCGCATCTCAAAAAAGATATAATTGCGATGGAGAAGGTACAGAGAAGGGCTACCAAAATGATAAGGGGAATGGAACTGCTCCCCTATGAGGAAAGACTAAAGAGGTTAGGACTTTTCAGCTTGGAGAAGAGACAACTGAGGGGGGATATGATAGAGGTGTTTAAAATCATGAGAGGTCTAGCACGGGTAGATGTGAATCGGTTATTTACCTTTTGGATAATAGAAAGACTAGGGGGCAGTCCATGAAGTTAGTGTGTGGCACATTTAACACTAATCGGAGAAAGTTCTTTTTCACTCAACGCACAACTAAACTCTGGAATTTGTTGCCAGAGGATGTGTTTAGTGCAGTTAGTATAGCTGTGTTTAAAAAAAGGAATGGATAAGTTCTTGGAGGAGAAGTCTATTACCTGCTATTAATTAAGTTGACTTAGAAATTAGCCACTGCTATTATTAGCAACGGTAACATGGAATAGACTTAGTTTTTGGGTACTTGCCAGGTTCTTATGGCCTGGATTGGCCACTGTTGGAAACAGGATGCTGGGCTTGATTGACCCTTGGTCTGACCCAGTATGGAATGTTCTTATGTTCTTATGGAAAGAGAAAAGGCCTATAGCAATAGATCCTTCCTCAATACTTTACTTTCACCAAGCTCCATTATGTTAGGAGAAAGGTCGCATATCAAGCAGTATAGTTAGAACATAGCTGAAAGACTGATTTCCTAATGAAACCTGATAGCCTTGAGCACATGACCAAATAAAAGTTCATTACAAATGACTGACCGACCTAGCACACACAGACCGTACATAGGCTTTAAAGATTAAAGTATGGTCAAAATTGCTTTAATTGGCCCTTTGGATTCTTTCATGCAGTCCATATACTTGAAATATGAAGACAAGCCATCTATCCCTTATGTGGCAGCATTATTCTTGGGTCCTAAATTTTAAACAATTGGGATTCTGCTTGGATGAAAGATGCTATATAAATTCAAATTATGAAGTCGCTGAGGGCTTAACAGATCCATATATGATTTGTTGTCTTCCATTATTTTATATGCAAAAATAATGAACATAAAGCAATGAAATGTTATTACTCAATTATAATTGCCAGACTTCATAAAGAGAATCTGATGCAACTAGGGTTACCAGAGTCTTGAGTTTTCCTGGACATATCCTTTTTTAAGGGCATCCAGGGAATGTCTGGGTTGCCAAATTATAGCACTTTAATCATGATTTTAAGCTCCCCTGACCATTTAAAACACTGATCTTCTGCAGTCAGTTCAAAGTCAGAGTTAGATGTGGCGATGAGAGGAGCAGGTTTCACATTATTGAAGACTAAGAATGTCTTACAGTTGTCCAAATTTTGGAGACCAGAAACAGATGCAATTTTAGGATGCATTTTTATTTCTTATACTTGTATACCACTCATAATAAATGGTCAATTTCCATCATTCTACAGAAATATGTAAACAAATTTTGTTTGCTAGTAATGCTTTAAACAAGTTACTGATCACACAAGTTGTCAATGTGGGTAGCCCACTGGTTGGTAAAAATGCGGCTCAAATTATTCTACAATATGTATCTATGGACTGCCTTTTTATCTGTGCTTTAGATACCTGCTGCTGAGCCATACTACTATTTTCTATGGATAAAAAAGTCCTTCAACAGGCATATAAAGTACATTTAAATCTAGTGTCAAATGAAGCTAACATAAAATCAAACATTCACAAGTTTAGTTACTTTTATAGCTATACGCACAATAGTGTAGTTAATCTAGTGTAATGTTACCATTGGATTTAAAGATGGAAATACAGCAAGAGTCCTAGTTGGTAAGATATTTCTTGTATTTTATGCCAAATATAAAATTCTTATGACCTAATTTAGAAACACATCTCAAGACACACAGAAAGCTAAAGTGTACATCAAACTTAATCAACTGAAATAACTGATTTTTGGCTTGGGCTGCTACCTTTCCCATGCCAATATGAAGAGGCTTATCCAGTCCTGCTTTTGCCCTACTGAATGCATGTAGCCCTGTTTTTTTTTGGGGAAATCAGAAATACAACTCTTTGGAGTTGGCTGAGAAGATATTTTCTTTAGGGATGTTGTTTTTGGGAAGATGGGAGGTTTTAAAGGGGAGGTTTGAGTAGGGTCTTCTTTTGAGTTTATCTTAAATTGTGATATGTAATATAACAGTTATAACATGCTTTGAGGGCCAATTGGTAGTGAAGTATGCAATAAACATTTATCATTATTATTATAATGCATACATTGGGCCCAAACCAGGCCTGGATCAGCTTCTTCAGGTTGATCTGAGTGAAGTGACAGTCCTAGTTTATGTTCATGCTATTTTAAAGCAAGCTAGTACATAGGCTACCAACCTGGCTTTATCTCACAGTATAAATGAAAATGCAGTCTTATAGCTCCAAGTATGTAATATTGTAAAACCAGGACTGGCTCAACCTGCCTAGAAAACATGCAGCCATATGATAATCCTTCAATTAGTATTACCTTTGCCCCTGATTAAATTTGTAGTATGACTTCAAAATGAGGGCTCAGTTACTGTTGATTGACCTTCAAGAAGTGAGTAATGATTAGTGATTTGTCATCTGCTCAGTGGCAAGCAGTGGGATACCTATAAGTTTTATACCTATTTCTCACTGTCTAGTGTATAGTGGCTATAGCTTATATAAAGCAGAAATCTAAGTGAAGTCATCCATTAACAGGCAAACAGCAGGGAGATAAACTTACTCCCTCTCATTGTTTTATTGTTTATATTCCCAGGCCTAAACCAATCTTTCCAGTTTTCCTCCTCAATACACATTGAACAAGGTTCCTGCTGTTCACTTTTACAATCCTCTTATCCAACTCTGATATTCTTTTGTGAAGCAATAGAAGCATTTTATATCAGAAAAGAATATGACAAATTCTGGCAGTTTCACCTGTTTGCAAGTATTTGTTTATAGGTAACAGAGGGAAAACATACTATATATTAGATGTATGAACAATAAATGACTTGTTTATTTTCAGCTTGAAAAACAATCATTAGAATGAAAGACACAAGGAAGCATAGTATCCTTCTTTAAGATATAAAACAAAGCTGCTTACATGTAACTGGTGTTCTCCATGAAGAACAGGATAATCAGCAAACTTGTGGGTGACATCATCTGATTGTGCCAACGTGGAGTATTTTCTTAAGAATATAAGAGAGGTCATGTGATGTGGTAAGCTGGGGAAGACGAGCTTCGCATGGCTCCAGGACCCTTCCTTCATTTCGGTGGCATCATTGCTCTTAAAAAGTCTGAAAGCGGAAGGAAAACTAATCCACATGTGCACGCTAGACATGTGCATGTCTAGCGTGCACATGTCTAATTTATGCACAAATCGCCTAACATTATGCCCATTTAAGGAGGAAAAAAAAGATAAAGAAAAAATTGGCAGGGGAGAAGGGAAAATGGCCGCTGCAACAGGAAGCTCAGCAGATGCGGGCCTCTCTAAAGAAATGATTATTGAGCTGTCAAAAGCGGTGGTATCGGCTCTAAATGAGAAGCTTGCCTTCTCTAACTGACCAAATCACGGAGTTTAGCTCTAGGATGGATAACATGGAGGGCAGGATTGCGGTGGTAGAGGATGAGTCAACATCGCATGAAATAGAATCTGTAAACTTGAGAAACTATTAAATTTGCAAGAAGGGAATATCGATGATCTAGAAAATCTGTCATGCAGGAATAACATAGGAATAATTGGCCTACCGGAGGAGGTAGTTGAAACCAGGCTAACAGATGTTCTGGAGAAATGACTGCCGGAGGCTCTGAATATCCCCAAGCTATGGGGAGAACTTCTTGTAGATTGATTGATAGACGACCTTGTCTCATGCGCAATAATGGAGGGCGACTGGTGTCTAGATGATTGCTGGTAACAATTTTTAGCTGGACAGGTCTGTGAGAGATACTGGTCTATAGCAGGAAAGGAGGGGAAGATTAGAAGTTGTTCTCGCAATTTATAAAAAAAAAAAAAAAAGAGAAAAAAGGAAAAAATAACAATTTGAACTGCATGCAGATCATGCTGAGGATGATCTCTTGAGTGGAAAATCCAGACTTGAATTTGGGGAAAGACTCTGAAATTTTAATTTCAGCGTTACAGCTGGGCAGATATTATGATAAGAAGAAAATGAAAAGAAACTAGGTCATGTCAGAGATGGTCTTTAAAACTGCTGAGGAAGTAAAAAAGAAATAGATGCCTGACATCCGTCAATTAAAATTTATTTCAAAGAAGACAAAAAAACACTTTAAAAAGCCCGACTCAGGCCAAGCTTCGCTCCTGTCTTGGAGCTGCTTCAGGGGCTTAATGTGCTTTATATGAGTTATACTGTTCAGCTTGAGGGAATAGGATAGCACTTTTTCCTCAATCAGATTTGCAGAGTCATTGGGTGCAATGTCTAGGAACAACTGAATTAGAAAAAGAACATTAATCAGCATGGATCGTAATGTGCAGCTTTATGAAGTAGGAGGTCACTTTTTGCTCTTACTGTCAGTTTTACAGTATTGAATGACCTGTGCAACATGAGGTGATATATTTTTCAATAAAACCGGTTATATGCTAATGATGAATTGTCTGTAGTTATTTCTTTGATAAAATCAACGAGGTATCAGCTGCTATAAGTTCCCTCTGGACTTGTGCTGTTTCCAGATATTCTTGACTGTGCAGCGTGCTGTGTTTAGTCTCATTGGAAAAAGTTCGAAAGAAAATGTTATACTTGAACTTTGTTTGTGTGCCCTTGGGTCGTGGAGAGAGCTGACTTCACCCACAGGGAGGAGCTCTGTGGGGACTCTCCACGACAGGCGGGGTCTCAGGAGTGATGGACACAGGAGTCAGAGATATATTTATTATACAGCAAAGAGAAACCCGAGGAGCGGGTTTGTAAACTCAGTCCTTGAGTAGGAAGACCTGAGGTGGATTCTCCGGTAGTGGTCCGCAGAGCGGGTTAACCCGGGTAATACTTCCTTCTTGGTAGTTCTTGTGCATGGTAGCTCTGATAGTGGTCCGCAGCGCAGAGTAGGCCGGAGATAGATGTTGGCAGCAGGCACAAGACAGCGTGGATCCGGTAGTAGTCCACAGAGCAGGGTAACCTGAGGATCCACACAGCAAGAGAGAAGCAGAGTTGTAGATCAGATCTAGTACTCACTCCGTAATGTTGCAGTAGAGATATCGTAGCAGCAGCGAGACCCAGAGCAGGAAACACTGAAGGGTCATCCGCAGAATTAGCGAGAGGTACTCACTAAGCTGGTGAAGGTGAGAATTACAGAGAAGGCTCTCCGAGGAGCGGATAGCCCTGAGTGCAGCAAGACCCCCGAGGAGTGGGTAACTGAGTCACTCAGTCTGGAATGCAGGAACAGCGAGGCAAAGCATCTCTGGGAAAGGAATTGAGCAAGATGGAATTCTTGCTAAATCGTTGGTAGGAAGGTCCGGTAGGCTTAAGTACACGTAGGCAGTGACATCATGCGAAGGGGTCGCCCCCGAGGTTCCCACCATGATGTGGATAAGACGGAGGCAGGCGCACGCATGCCCTAAGCTATACAAGATTCAAGATGGCGAATGGGATCGCCCACGCTGTCCTGGGAACGTCAGGCAGGTTGGCATGCAGATGCAGTGGTGGCCGTCTTAGCCAGAATCGGAGCTACAGGGCAAAATGAGGTGAGCAGCAAAGGTTGCAGCCATCTGCGACCGAAGGGTGCAACAGAAAACTGCTGAGACTGTATCCAAAGCTGCAGTGACAGATTGTCCGATGTGCAAATCTCTGATGTTTGTTAGTCTGGAAAGCATTCTATAGACTGAGATGCAAGACAGAGTAATGCTTATTGTTTTTCCTAGTTTTTATTGGGATGCAGTATGATTCTGGGTGCAGCCAAGAAACGTTTAGTTAAAAATTTGTTTTGCTGTTTGGCATGTTATTTTTGAGGATATGTGAAAGCTGAACCTACACTGATCATTTTATTTTAATAAGGGGCTATGATTCATAAAAGGGCTAAATATAGAAGGAGGTCTAAATAAACATAAATGAGGTCTGGAGAAGAAAGGGGGTACCTAAGCACATGATTCACGTACCTTATGTTCTTGAATAGAGAACAGATGTAAGGAAAGATTGGGAAATGGAGGGAGGTACAGGGAAAATGGGGGGGGGGGGGGGGGGGGTGGGGAGAGGGGAAGGAGGAGAATTACAGCAATATTCAGCAGTCTAAAAGTGTGGTTCTCTTATTGCATTCCAGAAGGAGGAGAAAACAAGGTAGGCAACTACTAAAGAGATATAAATGGAGTATGAAGAGATGGATTGGAGACAATGAGAGACAAGGCTGGGAGTCTCTCATTTTGGAAAAGCAGGTACCGCCCAGTTTTATAAAATGCAACGAGATGGGGGATACACATAGGATAGTATCTTGGATTGTAGATGGCCTGGGGTCCCATATAAAGAGCAGAAAAATATTGCAAGTTCTGCATGGACATAGGGTGGCTATAGCAGTATTCAAGAGTCACATTTATCAGCAGGGGAAAGTGCAAAACTTAAAAGAGAATGGATAAAAGAACGTTTCTTTTCAGCTGTGAAAGGAAAGAACATATGAAATTCCCATACTGGGTCAGACCAAGAGTCCATCAAGCCCAGCATCCCGTTTCCAACAGAGGCTAAACCAGACCATAAGAACCTGGCAAGTACCCAAACACTAAGAAGATCCCATGCTACTGATGCTAGTAATAGCAGTGGTTATTCCCTAATGGCCGGATTTTAAATCGGCCACGCACGAAGAAATCGTCACTTATGCTCGGGTTCGGGCCCTACATGCATTGCGCGCATTTTAAAAAGGGCCCAGCCATGTGGGCCGGGGGGGGGAGGGGGGGATGGGTGGAATATCTGAAGAGAAAGTGGGAAAATTACAAGAGCAATAATAGCCAGCATATAGATTCTCTCATACTATATTGGGACGCTAGCAAATCAGTGCTTCAAGGAAATATAATCTTGTACATATATTGGAAAATAAATTTTTGAATAAGAATATTCTGCAGTTAGAGGGAAAATTGAGATGCTTAAAAAAAAAATGTATCCGACAGGACTGCAATAAAACTTTGACAGAATATAAAACAGCACCTGAAAGTCTAAATTCCCTCCTGCATGTGAGGGCCCAAAATAGATTGCAGCATGCAGAACATAATTTTTTTCCATTTTGGCATGAAGTCTGGTAAGTTGTAAGTTAGGATAGTTAAAAGTAGGAAAGAGAAGTCTTACACTGAGAAAATGCAAACTAGTGAGGGTAATATTACAGGGAAAAGTGAAGAAATGTATGACATTTTTAAAGATTTTTATGAATCGCTCTATTCAGAGGATAGATAAGGGGGAGAGATAGAAGAATTGTTCTTTAAAAATCTTACTCTACCTAAATTGAGTCTGAGCCAGTTGGAATACCTGAATGGACCTACTGAAGAGCAGGAGATCCTTAAAGTGATTCAGGAGGGGAAATCAAACAAGACTCCAGGTCCAGATGGTTTTATTCTTAAATATTATAAGATCTTAGGTCCTAAAGTGACTAGGGTATTAAAAATTTTTTTGAGGGGGGGGGTTTCAAGTGGGAAAATTTCTGATGGGGGTTTAACAAAGCCTATATCACTGTTCTGCAAAGACAGGAAAGATCCTTTGAAACCAGTATCTTATAGATGAAATTCCCATCTAAACTGCAACTTGAAAATACTTGGCAAAATTCTTGCGGATAGATTGAGCAGGCTGATCCCAGACATTATTGTTGCGAGTCCCGTCCGCGGTCGGCCCGCGCCTGGGCCTGCTCACCTCACAGACTCCACTACAAGTCCCGGGTCGTCATCCTCTGCAGCAGCAGCGAGCACAGATAGGCCTTGGTGTCCCTCGGCAGCGGTCGCCGGGCCTTCCACCTCCAGCCAGTCCTCACGGTGGGGCTTGGCATCCTCCGTGGTGTCGGCCCTGTCCCTAGGCCCCGCGTAGACCGCCCAATCTCTTAAAGGGCCAGGGGCGGATCCCAGCACCGCGGCATACCCTGATTGATCAGCGTATAAGAGGAAGTCCCTGCTTTCACTTCCTTGCCTTGGCAATCAGGTTCGTCACATCGTGATTTCTAGTTTGCCTCTGCATTTCCAGTCATTGTTCCAGTCTCATTCCAGCCTTGTTCCAGTCTTGTTCCAGACCTGTTCCAGTCCTGATCCAGCTTCCTTCTGTTCCAGTGTTCTTCTGTTCCAGCGTCCTCCTGTTCCAGTGTCCTTCTGTTCCTTCGTCTCTCCAGGTAGTACCTCACGGGCTGTCTTCTCGGTACTGACCTCGGCCTGTTCTTGACTACGTTGATCACCGCCTGGATTTGACATTTTGCCTGTTTCCTTGACCATGTCT
This sequence comes from Rhinatrema bivittatum, assembly GCF_901001135.1. Taxonomy (NCBI): domain Eukaryota; kingdom Metazoa; phylum Chordata; class Amphibia; order Gymnophiona; family Rhinatrematidae; genus Rhinatrema; species Rhinatrema bivittatum. The sequence continues at coordinate 338,807,390 of NC_042616.1, read as the reverse complement.
GCATGCTGCCTGGAACAGACCTCTGCCTGAATACTGACCATGTCTGCACACTGCCTGGAACTGACCTCTGCCTGAACTCGACCACGTCTGACTGCTCTCTGGAACCTGACCTCTGCTTTGGCTGACTACCCTTGGACTGACTACTGGTATTTGACCCCTGCTTTGGCAGACTATCCACGGACTGACCACTGGCTCTGACCCCTGCATTGGATGACCTCATTTCCTTGATTTTGGCCTTGATCCTTGCCATACACTCAGAGACTCTCTTTTGGCCTTCCGTGGCACCCCGGACTTCTAGCCTGAACATCGACCACGCACCCTTGATTGTGGTGGGCACACCTCTGAACTTTCTCTCAGGGAGATCCTGTGAGGCCCACCTAAGACCAGGCGGCCCGGGTAACCAAGGGCTCAACATGAGGGAACCCAGGATTGCTAGTGGTGAAGCTCCAGCTAACCTCTGTCTCCTCTTGTGCTCCGCCTCCTGGTGGCAGGTGCTCTCTGGGTCCGACCAGGGAGCCTACCAATCCTGCACTAGGCCAAGGGTCCACCTCCCGGCGCAACAGGTTGCCAAGGCCATGGACTCGGCGGAGTCTCCCGCCATGCGGGCCATCCTGGGTCTGGTCGCAACTATCCAAGAACAACGACATTCCATAGAGACTCTAGCCTCCTCCATAAAGGAACTCCGCTCTCAAATGCAGGATGCAGAAATGGCTAATCCAGTAAGCCTAACTTCTACCCTGTTACCGAAAGCATCACTGGGGCTGCCAGCTCCTCCTCGCTTCAATGGGGTCCCACGCCTCTGCCGAGGCTTCCTCAACCAGTGCTTCATTCAATTTGCCCTTCAGCCGTCCTTGTTTCTAAAGGAAGCAACAAAAATCACCTTCATTCTCTCATGCCTAGAAGGGAAGGCCCTGGCATGGGCTTCTCCACTTTGGGAGTGTTCTGACCCCATCCTCACGCAACTGTCCCAGTTCATCGCCACCTTCAAGCAGACCTTTGAAGATCCTGGTCGTCAGGCAGTTGCGGGTCACCACCTACTCCACCTTTGTCAAGGCTCAAGATCCCTCTCCGAGTTCACGGTGGAGTTCCGGACATTGGCCACGGAACTGGGATGGCAAGAGGATTGCTTCCGGGCACTTTTCCTTGAGGGTCTATCTCCCGCTCTCAAAGACAAACTCGCTGTCCGTGAGATTCCTACATCTCACCTAATTTCCCTTGCTGGGAAAATTGACCATCGCCTCCAGCAACGGCACCATGAAAGGAAAGCATCCCGGCCTTCTGCTCAACACCCAACAAGTGCCCCTAGTCCTCAGTTGAAGGCTCTACTGGCACCACCTCCTTCCACCAAGGAACTGATGCAAGTCAACCGTGGGTGGTTGTCTCCCGAAGAGTATCTTCGGTGCAAGAAGAAGAGCCTCTGCCTTTACTGTGGTGTCTCCGGACACCTGAGGCAATCCTGTCCGGTCCGTCCGGAAAACTTCAAGGCCTAAGCCTGGCGGGGGTCCGAGCTTGGGCGCTACTGTCACCAGCTCCCAACTATTGCTGTTACCCTGTCCATTGAGTCCCGTGCCTTCACCACCACTGTTCTTATTGATACCGGAGTAAGTGGCAGCTTCATCATGGACGACATCGTCAACCTCTTGAAAATCTTGTACAGCTCCTAGAGGTGCCTCTCCACATTGCATCTATCCAAGGGGAACATCTCCCCGGACGCATCACACCTCGCACGGTGGCCTTCCGCCTCACCGTGGGAACCCTCCATGAGGAAGAAATATCCTTATACGTCTTAAAACATTCCATACACCCAGTCATACTGGGCCTCCCTTGGCTTCAAATACATGGACCCCAATTTGACTGGCAATTCCTCCAGCTGGTTCAGTGGAGCTCACAATGTCAGAAACAGTGCTTGAAGCAAGTATCCCCAGCAGTGACCGTCCTGAAGACTACAACCCTCGCCGGCCTACCAGCTCAAAACTCTGACTTCGAGGACATCTTCTTGAAACAAAAAGCAGGCACAGTACCTCCACTCCGAAAATATAATTGTCCTATCGAACTTCTACCTGGTACTACACCTCCCAAGAGTAGGCCCAATCCACTCTTACTTCCAGAGACCCAGGCGATGTCTGAATATATCAAAGAGAATTTCGAGAAAGGGTTCATTAGACTCTCTGATTTTCCAGCAGGAGCGGGCTTCTTCTTTGTCAAGAAGAAGGATGGAGGACTTCATCCTTGTATCGACTACCGAGGGCTATACGCCATTACCCGCAAGGATCACTACCCATTACCCCTCATCAGCGAATTGTTTGACTGTCTGCAAGGGGCCCAGATCTTTACTAAATTCGATCTACGAGGAGCATACACAACCTCGTACACATCCAGCCCAAGGACATATGGAAAACCGCATTCAATACCAGGGATGGCCACTACGAGTATATAGTGATGCCTTTCAGCCTTTGCAATGCCCCTGTGGTGTTCCAACTCCTGATGAATGAAATTCTCCGAGATCTACTTTATTCATTCATAGTGGTGTACTTAGATGACATCTTGATATTCTCAAAAGACCTGAAGTCCCATTGCTCCCATGTCAGAACTGTTTTTCAACGCCTTCGAAAGAATCACCTTTACGCAAAACTAGAGAAATGCATCTTTGAGCAGAACCGTCTACCATTCCTGGGGTACATTATTTCTAATCAAGGATTTACAATGGATCCTGAAAAAGTCAAGGAATTCGTGATTGGCCCCAGCCTGTAGGCCTGTAGGCCAAGATTCCTTGGATTCACGAATTACTATAGGAGCTTTATTGCCAATTATTCCATATTAGCTGCTCCACTCACCACATTGACCAAGAAAGGAACTAATCTCCGGGTTTGGAGTCCCCAGGTTCAAGCTGCATTCCATGCATTAAAAGAAGCGTTCTGTTCTGGTCCCTGTTTACGACACCCCAATCCAAACTGCCAATTTGTCGTAGAAGTCGACATATCTGCCATCGGAGCTGGGGTGATGTTGAGCCAGTACTCCTCCAAAGGTATACTGGTACCGTGCTCTTTTTATTCTCATAAATTTTCACCTGCGGAGCAAAACTACACCATTGGAGATCGTGAACTCCTAGCTGTCAAACTAGCACTCTAGGAGTGGCGTCCTTGGCTGGAAGGTGCCCAACATCAATTTACAATATTCACAGATCACAAGAATCTGGAGCACTTAAAAGAGGCACAATTATTAAATCCTAGACAAGCCCGATGGGCACTATTCTTCGAGCAATTCAATTTCGAGCTGCGCTATCGGCCAGCCTCAAAGAACCTCTGTGCAGAAGTACTTTCACACTCTCTTGAGCCTGAAGACACCCCAGACACTCCAAGACACACATAGACCCGACCTGTGTGTCCTTTGCGGTTACCACCACAGTACCTGCCGGAAAGACTGTCGTTCCACACCGACTACGTGGATGTGTACTCCGCTGGGCCCATGACTCAAAGCTAGCTGGACATCCTGGTCGAGCCAGAACCCTGGAAATGTTAAGACGCTTCTACTGGTGGCCCAGGATGGTGACGGATTCCTGCAACTATGTGGACTCATGTCCCATATGTGCCCAACAAAAACCACCTATGGGTCGGCCATGGGGACTTCTCCAACCACTTCTGGCACCCACTGAACCCTGGTCCAGCATATCAACCAATTTTATCACCGACCTGCCTCCGTCTCAAGATAACACCGTCATCTGGGTCATCATCAACAGCTTCTCACAGACAGAGGGCCACAGTTTGCCGCGAAGGTACTTCGCGGCAAACTGTGGCCCTCTGTCTGATACAATTTCTTTAGGCAAGCCATGCAGGTGGAAGATATGGCTTAGGAACAGTTTGGCGAATTCAGGAGCCGATGGAAGGCTCAGTAGTGGGATGAAGTGTCCCATCTTGGAGAAGCTGTTGATGATGTAAAAAATTTAACATGTCAAAAATTTAACATCAATCTAAGTTTCACCTCAGCCTACCACCCTCAGGTGAATGGCCAAGCCGAAAGAACCAACTGGACCCTGAAAGCCTTTCTAAGGTCCTTTGTAAATGACCAACAGGACAATTGGGCCGAGTTACTACCATGGGCCGAGTTGTCACACAACACACATATTGCTGCCGCCACAGTCGTCTCCCCATTCTTGGTGGTGTTTGGACGTCAACCATAACTACCCTTTCCTGTACCTCTCTCTGTGCCTTTGCCAGCAGTGCAATTAACTGCACAGACCATCCACAACATTTGGAACCAAGTAAGAGAACGTCTCTCCCAAGCTGCGGAACGTTCAAAGAAAACTGCTGACACTCATCGGTGGTCGGCCCCACTCTTCCGACCTGGATAAAAGGTGTGGTTAAGTACAAAACACATCAGGCTACAACTCCCTTCACATCGTCTAGCACCAAAGTACATTGGGCCGTTTCCAGTACTCCGTCGAGTGAGAGCGGTGACTTACCAACTGCAGCTACCGCATTCCATGGGCATTCACAATACCTTCCACGTCTCCCTGTTACAGCCACTCATACTCCGCTGGGCTTCCCGCAAAGATCCTCCTCCTCCTCAAGTCACCACCGAGCCAGACAGCACCCTCCAGGTAAGAGAGGTCCTTGACATCCATCGGCGTTGAGGATGCTGGGAATATCTACTCTCCTGGGAAGGGTATGGGGCCAAAGAGAACTCCTGGGAGCCCTCACAGAATATCCTGGACAAGGACCTCCGTAGGGCCTTCCATAGGGCCCATCCAGACAAGTCTCTCCCGAGGAGGGGGAGGCCTAGAAGGGGGGGGGGGGTACTGTTGCGTGTCCCGTCCGCGCCCAGCCCATGCCTGGGCCTGCTCACCTCACAGACTCTACCACAGAAGCACAGCTGCACCACAGACTTCACCACAGCGAGCACAGCTAAGCCTTGCCAGGCCTTCCACCTCCAGCCAGGCCTCACAGCAGGGCTCGGCATCCTACATAGCATCGGCCCTGCCCCTAGGCGCATGCGCACGGATCGCCCAGTCCCTTAAAGGGCCAGGGGTGGATCCCAGCTCCGTGGCACGCCCTAATTGATCAGCGTATAAGAGGAAGTCCCTGCCTACACCTCCTTGCCTTGGCAATCGGGTCGATCACATTGTGATTTCTATTTTGCCTCTGCATTTCCAGTCTTTGTTCCAGTCTCATTCCAGCCTTGTTCCAGTCCTGTTCCAGCGTCCTCCTGTTCCAATGTCCTTCTGTTCCTTCGTCTCCCCAGGTAGTACCTCATGGACTGTCTTCTCGGTACTGACCTCAGCCTGTTCTTGACTACGTTGATCGCCACCTGGATTTGACCTTTTGCCTGTTTTCTCAACCACGTCTGCACGCTGCTGGAACCAACCTCTGCCTGAGTTGAGTGAGTTACAATTATTTATATTCCGCTTTTCATACTTTTTTCAGCGCTTTCAAACTGATGATGTCTGCTCGCTGCCCGGAACTGACCTCTGCCTGAACTCGACCACGTCTGACTGCTCTCTGGAACCTGACCTCTGCTTTGGCTGACTACCCTCAGACTGACTACTGGTATTTGACCCCTGCTTTGGCTGACTATCCACTGGCTCTGACCCCTGCATTGGCTGACCACATTTCCTTGATTCTGGCCTTGATCCTTGCCATACACTCACTCTCTTTTGGCCTTCCGAGGCACCCCGGACTTCTAGCCTGAACATTGACCGCGCACCCTTGATCATGGTGGGCATACCTCTGAGCTTTCTCTCAAAGAGATCCTGCAAGGCCCACCTAAGACCAGGCAGCCCGGGTAACCAAGGGCTCAACCTGAGGGAACCCCGGGTTGCTAGTGGTGAAGTTCCAGCTAGCCTATGTCTCCTCTTGTACTCCGCCTCCTGGTGGCAGGCGCTCTCTGGGTCCAACCAGGGAGCCTACCAATCCTGCACTAGGCCAAGGGTCCACCTCCCGGCGCAACAATTATATCAGATAGCATGGTAGGTTTTGTTAAAATAGAGTGGCAGGTTCACTTGCAGTAAAATTAAACACAACCATGAAGGCTTGTAGAGATAAGAAGATTCCCACCTAGCTATTGGATTTGATTCTGAAAAAGCATTTGACAGGGTATCTTGGTCTTATATGTTCTCAGTCTTAAGGAGATATGGACTAGAAGGTAGCATATTAATACATCTCATTTTTATATAATTTGCCAACATCTAATATAGTGGCGAATGGTTGCAAATCTTCTGATGTGCATATTGATAGAGGAGTTGGGCAGGATTGCCCTCTATCCCTATATCATATATATTGTTTATAGACCTGTTAAAAAGGAAAATAAATAAGGATGCCTCTATAGTGGGTTTTCAATTGAAAGATCAACAGTTTAAAGTTGCAGCCTTCGCAGATGATATTCTTGTGTTTTAGACCAACCTAGAACATCACTGAATAAGGTATTATATATTGTCACGATCAGGTCCCTCCGCTCAGCGTGCTGTGGGGCTTTGCTGGGCTTCAGGCCTCTGGCTTCGCTCCTATGACACGTCTTGTCCCCTTGCACAGCTCAAGCATAGCGCTGCTATGGACTCCTCACAGCCTCTAGTCAGAGTGCCAGGCCCAGTCCTGGCACTCCCAAGCAGTACACAGAAAAAGGATCTTAATCAATAAGGAGTTTAATGTGGTGCTGTAGCTCAGCGGCTGCAGCCTTATATTAATGCGGGGTTGTCCTTACAAGCCCCAGGGTACACAGCATTTAAAACACAATTCCCTTCCCGCCTGTCTCATACATCCATACAGCAATACAGGATTTACCATCCCCCAACCTCCTGGTTATTCCACCTCCATAGAGGAACAGCTGGAGCTTTCCTCTCCCCAGCTTACCTCCATCTCCTCCTCTAGAGACTCCGAGGAGCCGGGCTTTTGTGGCCAGGTCCACCACGGGGGCACGCCCTCTTCTTCAGCCTCCATAGAGCATGCTGAGTCATAGGGATCAGTCCCAATTTCCTCCACCTGTTCCTGCTCAGGCTCCAGCCAGGGGTCAGGTGTTGGTTCGGGGAACCTGGGAAGTGTAGTCTTTGCTACCTTCCTCAGCGCCCTCCGGTGGCTAAGTTTGGTACCACTAGCTTCTGCTCGGCTGTGTCTCAGCTGTTTCTGCCCCGGGCCAGGTCGTACTGCATCACAATATACAGTAATGCTTTGGGGAGTTTGCCAGCCTAAAGATTAATCATGAGAAGTCCGAAGTTTTAGTCATAACAGGGGAACTATGCAATGAATGGGGGACTAGTTTTCCTTTAAAATGGGTCACAACAGAACTCAAATACTTGGGTATTAGAATCACAGTTAAAGGGGGAGATATTTATGAGGTAAATGTAAGACCATTGCTGAGGAAAAGGGAAGATGATTTTAAATCCTGGGAACACCTTCCTCTTTCTTTGATAGGGCAGATTCATTTGAAAAAAAATGACAGAAGTACCTAAGTGGTTAGTTGTGCTACAAATGCTCCCAATATGGCTAACTAAAAATGATGTTCAAAGGTTTAACAAGAATGTACAGAATTTCATATGGAATGGCAAAAAGGCAAGGTTATCTCTGGATTCTTTGGTATGTCGTGCTCACCAGGGGGGGGGGGGGGGGGCTTAAAATGCCCTAACATAAAGTTATACAACTTGGCTTGTATGCTTCATTATATCACAACTTCCTATTGGACACTACCAAGTTTACTCCATTAAAAGTTTTATCAACTTGGATGTCTCCTATTTCTTGGAATTCCTTGCTTCAGGTAGATGAGAAGGACATACCAATATCTTTTAGAACACACTTATTACTGGAATCAGCACTGAGAACCTGGTATTTCATATGCCAGCCTTAAGAGATCAACCAGACTAACCCCTTTCCTCTCAATACAAGGCAATCTGCAATTTTCACCTGGGGTAGAAGATTCTACATTTAAAATCTGGAAAGAGAAAGGGCTCAGGAGTTTAATGCAGATCTTTATGGATAGAAGACATATTCAGAGTATTCGAGAGTTACAGTAGCAATTTTCTCTTCCACATAGTAATTTTTATGCCTACCTCCACCTATGACATTATGCATTAGAAATAATGAGGAAATGCCCCAAGTTTGGGGAGATTGAACCCTTGGTGAAGATTTTGTTAGGGGGAGGAAAGAAAGGTAGTTCATGTACAATCTTTAATAGAGCATTACAGAGCATTAAACAAGAAGCTGTTTTTAGTAAATGTGCCGAGAAATGGAATAAATTCTTACTTTCTGTCCTTATTGTATCAGTAGTGCAGAAATGCTTTGCAAGAATGCTAGTACAGAAAAAGTGTTATTAAGAGAAACTCAGTTCAAATTTATCCATCAAAAGTATTTTTCTCAAATTAGAGCCTTTAAAGCAGGGATATTTGTGTTAAATGTAAGATGGATAAAGGGAGTTTTGAGCTTGGTTTTGGGGTTGTGAGGTAATACAAACATTTTTGGAAGAAAATATATTCTATGGATTAGCCTGGACAGGATATCTGTGCCCATTTGTCCTAGAGGTGGCTTTTTGGAAATTACACTAGATATATCCCAGGCTGAAATGCGCGTCTCGGGGCTTGCGCGCGCCGCCGAGCCTACTCAACATAGGCTCGGTGCGCGCAGGGGGAACTTCGGGCAGGTTTTCGGGGGGTACGCGCGTCTCTGGCCCTCTGTATCTCTATATCTTATATTTCATTTCCATTCATTTATTCCACATTTGTTTCATGTTTTATATATTTTACATATTTCATATATTCAATATGGGCCGGATTTTAAAAGGGTTACGCGCGCCGGGCCTATTTTAAAAAGGCCCGGCGACGCGCGTAAAGCCCCGGGACACGTGTAAGTCCCGGGGCTTTACGCGCGTTGCATCCCATGAAAAGGGCCCTTTTCATGGGATATATTCAGTAAGACCTCTGATTTGGTCTGATAGGCGAAATGTTTAGGCTGTTAGGATTTCTTGAGGTACTTGAAATGCTATAGATCCACACTCTTTTTTTGTTAACTTTATATTTATTAGGTTTTTCAAATATAACAAAGATAAAACTTTGTAATGGAAAATAAGAGAGAAATAAAAGAAAATTTATAAAATATACATAATACAAAAAGGAAATTACAATAAAACAGAAAACATTCTCTCTCACTTATAGTAAAGAAAAAAGGAAAGGGAGGGGGAGGAAAAAAGAAGAGAACAATAGAAATGAAACATATCATAGAAAGACTGCGTGAATTACCCTGTACACATAATACTATAACCCTTTACAGAATATATGGATTAATTGCAGGAATTGTCACTCTAGCATCCAAAAATTCCTGCAACTGTTCTGGACAAAAAAAAAATATGGGGTAGATTTTAAAAGGTTGCAAGTGGGCATACATGTGTGCGTGCTACCCGGCACGCACACATGTATGCCCGATTTTATAACATGCGCGTGAAGGCGCGCGCATATTATAAACTCCTGGGTCGGCATGCGCAAGGGAGTGCACAATTGTACACCTTGTGTGCACCAAGCCGCGCTGCCTTCCCCCATTCCCTTACCCCCCACCCCACCTTCCCTTCCCCTACCTTTTCTTTTTCGGTTGTTTTACAACTTACTTCAGCCCTGGGGCTGAAGTAAGTTGCGCGCGCTGGCCAACTGCTGGTTCGTGATCCCAAGCACAGCAGCAAATGGCTGCTGTGCCTGGAGCCTATGGCCCCGCCCCTCCCCACCCCTTTTTGCAAGCCCCGGGACTTACATGCATCCCGGGGCTTTACACGGTCGCCGGTCCTTTTTAAAATAGGCCCAGCGTTCGTAAGACCGGATATGCGTTTTACCTTTTTAAAATTTGGCCCTATATGTGTTAACATTTAACTTTATTACACATTTACAAGGATATTGTAGCAGAAAGCTTGTGCCTAAAGTGATTACTTCAGGACGCATATCCAAAAACCCTTTATGGCATAATTGTGTAGCTCTAGCTAAGTCAAGATAAACCCGAACTAAGCCACCATGAAAAGGAACATTTAAACTCTTGAAATAAAATTTCATAACCAGACTTAGATCCTGCTCAGAGAAGAAAGAAACAAACAAAGTAGATCTTTCAGTCACTTCAGCTGTTGAAGTTTCCAAGTATTCAGATAGATTAGAAAAATCCACCACATTATACGGAGAGCAAGACTGGGTACAGCTCTGTCTTTGAGGAAGAAACAATATCTTCCTGAGAGCTGGAATTCTATCAGAGGAAATTTTAAGAGCTTCAACCAAATATCTCTTAAATGTAATTTAATGGTAATTCATCAAGAACGTTAGGGAAGTTCAACAATCGCAAGTTTAAATGCCTCAAAAAGTTTTCCATAGATTTTAGCCTTCTTAAGGAGGACATACACTCACGAATAATTGTGGCCTTAGAGGCCTGCAAGCTTTTAATATCATTCCCCAAAGCCTGGATAGAGGAAGAATGTTCCTGGAGAATCTGTTGATGATCCTTTGCAATAGATTCCAACTTCTGAGAAACAGTCTCTAAGCACTGGGATTGATCGTTAAACTTGAGAGACATACCTGCAATTAAATCCCATAGAGATTCAAGAGTGACTACAGCCGGTTTTACAGTCTTCAAAGGGCATTGTAGAACTGAACAAACAGCTTCAGCTCCAGCTCCACACATATTCCCCCTGATGGCTCTAGGTATAAGACTCCACCAACAACTCCCTTCTCCACAGGCAAATCTAATTGCAGAGAATTGGAGAATCTCGACACCCGCCCTGACAGAACGCCGACAGCTCCATTCAGCTGAGGTTGCACAGTGAGGTCATCATCCGGTGCCTCAGCGAAGTCGGCAATGCTCTGGGGAGAAGCCAGCAGCAGTGGTCTCGGGTCCGGAGGGCTCAAAGATACTTCCCCAGGCAAAAGCGAAGCTCCTTTCTCTGCCAGATCCACACTCTTTGATGATTGCTACTTGATCAGAATTGGAGGAGGGGGTAGGAGGAGAGGAGGGATAATGAAAAAGATATTTTTTGTATGTATATAAGTACCGTAAGTTTGTAAGTAAGATTGGCCAACTGTGTGACGTTATATTTTCTGTTCACGGTAAAACCAATAAATAAAGATTAAAAAAAACAAACCAAGAAGTTGCCATACGGGGTCAGACCAAGGGTCCATCAAGCCCAGCTTCCTGTTTCCAACAGTGGCCAATCCAGGTTACTAGTACCTGACAAGTACCCAAACATTAAGTAGATCCCATGCTAATAATGCCAACAATAGCAGTGGCCTATTCCGTAAATCAACTTGATTAATAGCAGTTAATGAACTTCAAGAACTTCTCCAAACCTTTTTTAAACCCAGCTATACTAACTGCCCTAACCACGTCCTCTGGTAAAAAATTCCAGAGCTTAATTATGTGTTGAGTGATAAAGAATTTACTCTGATTTGTTTTTAATGTGTTACTTCCTAACAATGCAGTGCCCCCTAGTCCTTCTATTATCCGAAAGATTAAATAACTAATTCACATTTACCCATTCTAGTCCTCTCATAATTTTATAGACCTGTATCATATCCCCCCTAAGCCGTCTCTTCTCCAAGCTGAACAGCCCTAACCTCTTTAGCCTTTCCTCATAGGGAAGCCATTCCATCCCCTTTATCATTTTGGTTGCCCTCCTCTATACCTTCTCCAGTGCAACTATATCTTTTTTTGAGATATTTATCTTTATTTAAAATTTATGTATCACCTATACAGAGATATGGTGACCACAGTTGCACACAGTACTCAAGGTGTGGTTTCACCATGGAGCATTACAGAGTCATTATGACATTTTCTGTTTTATTCATCATTCCATTCCTAATAATTCTTAAAATTGTTTGCTTTTTTAATCTCCACAGCACACTGAGCCAACCATTTCAATGCATTATCCATTATGCCTAGATCATTTTCCTGGGTGGTAGCTTCTAATATAGAACCTGATATCGTGTAACTACAGCATGGGCTATTTTTCCCTATATGCCTCACCTTGTATTTGTCCACCTTAAATTTAATTTGCCATTTGGATGCTCAATCTTCCAGTCTTGCAAGATCATCCTGCAATTTATCACAATCCACATGTGATTTAACTACCTTGAATAATTTTGCATCATCTTCAGATTTGATCACCTCACTTGTCATATCCCAGATCATTTATAAATATATTGAAAAGCACCAGTCCAAGTGCAGATCCCTGAGGCACTCCACTGTTTACCTTTTTCCATTGAGAAAACTGACCATTTAATCATACTATTTCCTATATTTTAACAAGTTTGCACTCCATGAAAAGATATTGCCTCCTATCCCATGACTTTTTAGTTTTCCTAGAAGCCTCTCTTGAGGGATTTTGTCAAACAGCTTTTGCCTGAGGTCCATTAAATCATGACTTTCTATATGTTCTGTGATTTTGATCTTTAGAATAGTTTCTATTTTTCCCGCACTGAAGTACAGAAAACAAAGAGCCTTCACATTTTTCTCACTTAGGCCTGGATTTATCAAAATGCACTGAAATGCAGAATAGTTTGCAAAAAAAGATTGTGTTATTTTGAAAAATAAATGTGCAGAATTTAGAAAATGTGTGTGCAGAATTTTCAATTTTTTGTTGCAGAATTTTTAATTATCAAAATGAACTAAATATCACATGCGATAGGAAAAGGGGTGTGTTTTATGGTAATAGGCAGTTTATCACAATTTGCGCTTAATAACTATGCAAAACACTATGTTATTGCAAATTGTGATAACTTTTCCATGAAAAAAGAGAGAGAGAGAGAGAGAAGCCATAATGCCTGCACACTAGATAGGTATTTATATCTCTATGGGAGGCCCACCTAGTAACTCGAGGTGAGGTTTAGGTATTAGTGTAGCGGTTAGGGGCCATTTTGTCATTCAAAGTGAGACATATGAACAGAACAGTGCTCTCTTGTGAAGATTTGATGACCTTCAGAGTGAGGAAACTCACCCAAAGATGAGATTTGTGCAGTGTTCTCTCAACCAAGCTTGATGGACTCTCTACCTGGATAACATCAAGCTAGGTTGAGAGAACATTGCACAAATCTCATCTTTGGGTGAGTTTCCTCACTCCGAAGGTCATCAAATCTTCACAAGAGAGCACTGTTCTGTTCGTACGTCTCACTTTGAATGTCAAAGTGGCCCCTAACCCCTACACTAATACCTAAACCTCACCTCGAGTTACTAGGTGGGCCTCCTATAGAGATATAAATACCTATCTAGTGGGAAGGTATTATAGCTAGGCTCTCTCCCTCCCCCCAACTCTCCTTAAAACAGCATGTGCAAAAAAAATCACATGGCATTTACACAAATGAAAAAGGTGTAGTTAAAGCCATGTGATACAGCTTTGCAAAACTGTGAGCCCATCCCATTTGGCCAAAATTCCCACCCCTTTTTCTCATTTGCATTGCACCAAACGTTATGGTGTTTTCACATGGGTTAAAGGTGTTTTTTTGCATGCAAAAACGCCATATAGCACATTGATAAATGACCCCCTTCGTGATTTCCTTCTGGCAGAAAGTATCAGATTTTACAGTGAAAAACTTCTCTCTACATCTGCAGAGTTGGAGAGAGAGTTTATGCAACTGAAGGCCAATTTGGCAATATTTGGAATTCTCTCTGATTGAAAACCAAAACACTTGGAGGTCTATCATAGCATGATTCTGAATAGCTCTCCGCCCCGTTTACACAAATCCACAAGACCGACCAGGGAAGCCTACAGAGGATGCCTCATTGTTCCACCCACGAAAACCACTAAGCACAGCACCTTAAGAGACCGAGCCCTTTCCACAGCAGGACCACCGTTATGGAACTCCATCCCTCCAGATCTCAGAAACGAACCATGCCTCCTAACCTTTAGGAAAAGGCTAAAGACATGGCTTTTCAGGCAAGCCTTCCCGAACTCCACCTAACATGCACCATCAATAATTTCTCTGCTCAGAAGCTGTATATATTGGACTCCATATTTATATTGTACATTTGTATATAATTAACCCCCTCTATCTCTCTTTATTTCTTACAATCCCAGTTCATTAGCCCTTGTTAATTGTAACTGCTTCTTTTCATCACGTTTTATTATGTTTTTTGGTTGTATTCATCGCACCCCTGTTTTCTGTAAACCGACATGATGTGAACGAGTTCATGAATGCCGGTATAAAAAAACCTTAAATAAATAAATAAATAAATAAAATAAATAGCTTCAGGCACAATCTTTTCCCTGTACAATTTTAATTCACATTCAGGTACCTCGGAGAAACCAGGTATTGCCTGAAAATGCTCATATTGTTCTGGCAGGATATAAACTCTATGAGGATCAAATAACCTACAAGCCTTCAGATAATTAAGACCTGGTTGGCCAAATGACAAATATTTGTCAGGCTTTACAGAAGCCTCTTTGAAGAGATCTAGACAGGCAAATCTTTCGACAGGACATAAGTTTTCAGTCTCCTTAAATTCAAAGAACTCAGAAGTGCTTTCTGAAGGGAGTTCTAGATGTGAATTGAAATATATCTGCAGTTCTTCCAGAAGATCAAATGCTTTAACAGTGCAAGGTTTCCTACTCTCAAAGGCCAGATTTAAACTGAGAATTCGTTCACATTTTTTTGCTAGAAAATTGATCTGTACTCTTAAGAGTGTGAATATAGTTAGGTCATTCAACATTTTCTGAATAGTGTGCATAGAAACTGGGGAGTTACTGTTACACTCTTCATTGAAGAATTCTTTGTAAAACTGAAAATTCTTAACATGATACTGAATAGCATGGAACCAGCTGTTCCAACATGTTCCGACAGGGACTTGGAGGCATGGATGCTTTAGCAGCTGGAGATTTCTCTTGTAGTTTTTTTGTTCAAGAAACGGAGGTACTTCGCTTTCCTACTACCAGAGTTATAGAACATGGGGGTTTTTTTTTGTGTTTAAACATGTTTATTGAGAGGTAACAAGAATACAATTAACAATAGGAAAATAGAAATTGTTACCCAATGTTACAAATGAAAAGAAAATAAAACCTTACATAGCATGTGTAACAGATACAACTACATATATAGAGGAGATCCATGCATCCTGTCCCCCTCATTTTAGTGTAAACAAAGAAAATCGAAAAATAAAATATATAAATTAGAATAGATATTAAAAGGGAGAGAGGGAAACAAAGGCAGGGGAAGAACTAATAAAGGCCTTTAATACAGAATGAGACAGAAGAGAAAGAAGAATCAGCATCTGTTATCTAGTACATACCACTCAGATCATGAAGAGGATCGTGACACATAATCATCTAACGGCTTCCACACCTGTCACCATGTGGAAACCCTGTGGAATTTAAGAGCCATGGCTTTTTCATATTTGCTAAATAAGCATACCGTATTCCACCATAGATGTTCAGAAAGCATATCACTATTTTTCCAATTGGCTAGGATATTATGCAGAGCTACTAATACAAGGAAATCCAGAAGTCTACCTGAGGCAGGAGAGAGGTGTATTGTAGGATCGGCACTCTGAAGGATAACCAGGGAAAAGGAAATAGGTTGGGATATATTTAGGATCGTAGAAATGGTAGACCATATTTGGGACCAAAATTGGAGTACATAAGGGTAATAGTACAGCATATGAGATAAGGTACCCTTATTTGTGTGACAAGTCCAGCATGCATGCGATGGGACCAACCCTGCACAGTATAATTTCTAGGGCATCCATATTGCCCTATGCATGATAAAAAAAGATGTCTGGGTAAGGCTAGAGGAAAGTGATATGCAAACTGACACCCGCCAGAGATGTTGCCAATTAACTGAGTCTGCGGAAATATCCAGTTCTGCAGCTCACAGAGACTGCAGGCCAGAACCATGGCTTGTAAACTTTGATCGCTTAATGATTTTGTACAAGCGAGAAGCTAGATGACCTAGAGGACCATACTTAGAATACAATGATAGGGCGTACAGTGATTCCAAGGTGAATAAATCAGACAAAACCTGATCGTGTAAAGCATGACGGATCTGAAGCCAGGCATAAAACTGCGATGCAGGGAGACCGTATTGTTCCTGAAGTTGTTTGAAAGAAAATAAAGCACTACCATCCCACAAGGAAGACAGGAACCAAATACCGTGACATTGCCAAAGAGACCATTGAAGTGGTTGGCCATCGACCTTTATATGCCAGATGGGAGCGAATCGTGACTGCCACCATGAAGGGAAATTAATAGGTCTAGTGCGATCCAGTTCCGCGATGGCACGGTGTAAAGATCGTACTATGGGATTGGAGGCTGCAGATGTATGTAAAGGTCCTGTAGGAAAATATTCTATTGGAGCTGAAGGTAATACAGAGCGCTCTATAGCGAGCCATCTGGGGGAATCTATATGTAATGTGGCAGGAGCGAAGTAATGATATCCTTGCTGTAAGATAAAAGCTTGGTGATAAGCGTAAAAATCAGGGAAGTTAACCTCGCCTTAAGAACATGAGAAAATGCCATACTGGGTCAGACCAAGTCCATCAAGCCCAGCATCCTGTTTCCAACAGTGGCCAATCCAGGACATAAGAACCTGCCAAGTACCCAAAAACTAAGTCTATTCCATGTTACCATTGCTAATGGCAGTGGCTATTCTCTAAGTGAACTTAATAGCAGGTAATGGACTTCTCCTCCAAGAACTTATCCAATCCTTTTTTAAACATAGCTATACTAACTGCACTAACCACATCCTCTGGCAACAAATTCCAGAGTTTAATTGTGCGCTGAGTAAAAAAGAACTTTCTCCGATTAGTTTTAAATGTGCCCCATGCTAACTTCATGTAGTGCCCCCTAGTCTTTCTACTATCCGAAAGAGTAAATAACCGATTCACATCTACCCGTTCTAGACCTCTCATGATTTTAAACATCTCTATCATATCATAAAGACCCCTCAGTCGTCTCTTCTCCAAGCTGAAAAGTCCTAACCTCTTTAGTCTTTCCTCATAGGGGAGCTGTTCCATTCCCCTTATCATTTTGGTAGCCCTTCTCTGTACCTTCTCCATCACAATTATATATTTTTTGAGATGCGGCGACCAGAATTGTACACAGTATTCAAGGTGCGGTCTCACCATGGAGTGATACAGAGGCATTATGACATTTTCCGTTTTATTCACCATTCCCTTTCTAATAATTCCCAACATTCTGTTTGCTTTTTTGACTGCCGCAGCACACTGAACCGACGATTTCAATGTGTTATCCACTATGACACCTAGATCTCTTTCTTGGGTTGTAGCACCTAATATGGAACCCAACATTGTGTAATTATAGCATGGGTTATTTTTCCCTATATGCATCACCTTGCACTTATCCACCTTGTTGAATTATCTTCTTCAATTTGGACAAAGCTATACGGGAGGTTTTGTGTCTCCATAAAAATCTAGTAATTGGTCAATATGCTTATAAAAATCATTAGAAAAAAATATAGGAAGCATGGCCAGGTAGTAATTCTCGGGGTTAAAACCATTTTTATGGTATCTAGGTGACCCCACCAAGTAAGATGTAAAGGAAACCAGTGGGTGACAGCATCAAGTAACTGCTGAAGGATGGACAGTTCACACTTCGTAAGAGTAGTGGAGGTATCCATATGAAAACAGATACCTAAATATTTGAGACCCCCATTTACTTCTTGGATGGGAAAACGAGTTAAATCAACTAGAGAACCCAGAGAATTCAACAGTAACATCTCAGTTTTATGCTATCTTATAACCAGAAACCAGAGAGTATTGGGATATTAGATCAAAAAGCGACAAATCAGGATTAAGAAGAAAGAGCAGGACATCATCTGCATACACCAATAATTTATAAGATTCATCCCCAATGTGCAGACCTTCAATCGAGTCAGTTTGTCTAATAGCAAGTAGCAGTGGTTCCAAAGCCAGGTTAAAGAGCAGGGGAAACAAAGGGCAGCCTTGCCCAGTGCCTCTGTGTAGGTGAAAAGAGGGAGAGACCCGATTGTTAATATATAGGAAAGCAGAAGGAGAGGAGTAAATACGTTGCATCCAAGAAATGAATGTAGGGCCAATCCCAAACCATTTTAGTGTAGGCAGCAAATATGTCCACTCCACACGATCAAAGGCCTTTTCAGCGTCTAGTGAAATGGCAACTGCTAGAATAGGTAAGGCGGAAGCATGTTCTAAGATGTGAAGGAAGGTACGGGCATTATTGGTAATCAATCGACCATTAATAAATCCAGATTGGTCAGAATGGATAAGAGAACACATCACTTGGGAAAGCAGAGTGGCTAAAATTTTGGCGAATATTTTATAATCAGTGTTCAATAGAGAAATCGGCCTATGATTGGAAATTTGCGTAGGTCTCGACCTGGCTTCGGAAGGACTACTATACAAGCTTCAGCAAAATGAGAAGGACCTGAGGGATGTGAAAGAAGGGAAGTAAAATACTCATGTAGATGTGGTACCAGAACAGATTGAAACGTATGATAAAAGTCCGAGGTGAATCCATCAGGACCAGGCACTTTTTCACTGGACAGAGCAGAGATGGCCGAGGAGATTTCTGTCTGCGTGATGGGCGAATCCAAGGTGGAGGCCTGGAGCTCTGTGAGAGAGGGATGTGTGAACTTTGATAAAAATTGTTGAATATTTCCCCAGTAGACCTGTTTAAGTTATATGTGTCACAGATCTTGAAAATCCCAGAAGAGATAAAACCTGTGATCACTAAAGCTTTTTATCTTCCTTATGCTGAAGCTGATTGGGGTAATCTGGAGAGACAAATTCCCTTGGATTTAACTACATTACTTGAATCCTCACAAGAAATGGTGGTGACACAAAGAAGACCATTATTAGTTTCTTTTGCGTTCCTTATGGACAGAAACAACATATTTAAACATTTCTTCAGAAATTCTCAGGCTAACTTTTTTGGACAGAAAATATGGTGTTATCCTGATTTGATTAAGGCAACACAATCAAGGAAGAAGTTGTTTCTTAATATGAGGGGGGAAGCGATTCAAAGAGGCGCTAGGTTTAAATTACAATTTCCCTGTAAATGTAGTATAATTTTCCAAGACCAGAACTTTATTTTTTTCGATCCGCAATTGAGGGTTTTTCTAGATTCTCATTCTTCTTCATAAAACCCATAGCTTTGATAGGTTTAAAAGAAAGGTGACGGAACTTCTCATGATTGGCCTTGTTTTCTTATTTTTTAATAATATTTCCTTGTAAATGCTCCTATATTAAGGCCTCTCCTGTATTTTCTTTATTTGTTAAAGTACAGTTAAATATCAATTTGAATTGAAAATTGTTTGCATATTATTTAGGTTTCTTTTCTGTACTTTAGAATTTCTATCACAAGTGGATGCTTGTTTGTATTTGGATTAAAAATGCATAAATAAAAAAAAATAAAAAAAAATTGTTGAATCTCTGGAATAGAGTGAGTTGATTCAGACTGGTAAAGTGTTTCATAGAAATCTCTGAATGCAAGGAGGATGTCTTCATCCGAATTTAGCGGAGATTGAGAGGGTGACATTACTTTCACTATACGCTTTTTTCCCTGGCATTTTTTAAGATAGCCTGCTAGCATGTGGCCACATTTATTATTTTCCGCATAGTATTGGGCCTTAGTGCGTGTGAGACATAACTGAACTTGGGCACTCAAGTGCTGATTATATCGATAGCATGCCTTCAGGAGGGACGTGAGACCCCATTAGGTGAAGAAATATGAGCTTGCTCCAATGTATCCACTTCCTCCTGCAGCTGGAGTAATTCGGCTTTCTGAGATTTCTTAAGCTTAATCACATGACTGATGATTTGGCCTCTGATAGTAGCTTTGAAAGCATTCCAGATGGTTTCCGGGGATACATATGAGGTGGAGTTGAACTGGAAGTATTCCACTATCTTGACCTGTAAGTCATCAATAAAAGTAGAGTCGGCCAAAAGAGATGAGTTGAAATGCCATCGATAATCAGACTGTACAGGGGAGAGTAAGTTCAGTGTGAGTGATACTGCAGCATGATCAGAGACTAGTATGGGGCAGATGTCCGCTGACTTGATGGATGAAACCAGATTGGAGGAAATAAGAAAATAGTTGATCCTGGAATAGGATGTGTGTGGGAATGAGAAAAATGTGTAGTCTTTAGATGTAGGATGGAGAAGACGCCATGGATCCATGAGGCCATAGGAATGAAGCAGGTATCTCAGGGCTTTGCAAGACTTGGAGATTTGAGGGTGTAATGTAGTAGTCTTATCTAAAAAAGGGTCGAGTGGCTGATTGAAGTCTCCCCTGATAATAACTGGGGTGGAGTCCAGAGCTAACAACTGAGAAAAAATTCCATGAAAAAACTCTGGAGTGTCTGCATTGGGGGCGTATAGGTTTAGCAATGTATAAGAATGTTGAGAGATTTTTTATTTGAGCGAGATTCCATCTGCCGTCCACATCAGAAGCCTGATGAAGGATTTGTGCATCCAATCGCTTATGTAGTAATATAGCAGTCCCTCTCTTCTTATGTACCGCTGGGCTGAAAAGGACAGTACCCACCCATTGTTGCTGTAGTTTTTGCGACTCTGAGGGGGAAAGATGGGTCTCTTGAAGAAATGCAATATCAGCATGGAGGGAGTGTAGGTAAGACAAAATTTTCTTCCGCTTTATGGAATGAGAGAAGCCATTGACGTTCAAGGAGAGAATCGTAATAGATGTTATGGAGGACGCCATGAAATCCACAGGTGGCTTGAAACTGGGAGGTATCAGAAATTAACATTGCTGTTGTATTCCAGAAAAGAAGGCAAGATGGAGAAAAAAATCACCAGGTAATTGTGAGGTTGTAGAAGGAAGAATAAGCAAAAAGGGGAATAAAAAAGAAAAACAAAAAGAAAAAACAGTCATGGACCAGGAGAGAAAGAACCAAGAAGCCATAATTGCTGCTTAATAAACTAGAGCCTCTTGTCATACCAGAGGCTGTCATAAACCAAGTGCACCCACCAGACCAATAACAAGAATGGGTGATAAAAAAAAGATAAAAACTGACCCCTGGTTCAATAAAGGTGATCAACCATATTTAGCATGTAAGCATCTGAGTCATAAGGCTCCAATAAAAGTGTACACCACTTGGAAGGGATGTACTATTGGGAAAAAAAAAGAAAAGAAAAAAGTTTGAATGTCT
Organism: Rhinatrema bivittatum; assembly: GCF_901001135.1. Classification (NCBI taxonomy): domain Eukaryota; kingdom Metazoa; phylum Chordata; class Amphibia; order Gymnophiona; family Rhinatrematidae; genus Rhinatrema; species Rhinatrema bivittatum. The sequence continues at coordinate 338,786,299 of NC_042616.1, read as the reverse complement.
AAGATTCCCAACGAAAGAGTGCTGGAGCCATTTCCATAAAAGCCAGTGGCTTTAGTAGTAAGGAGACACAGCCATCAGAAGCTGATTCTTGAGCTCGTAGAAAATCTTCAAGAGCAGTAGGTTGTTGAGAAATTGAGGTTTTATTCTGAAATGTAACTTTCATTTGCGCCGGATAAAGGAGGCCATATTGAGCCCCCAGGGATCTAAGACATGGGTGTAAAGCCAAAAAACACTTTCTACTTGCAGCTGTAGCTTTTGCAAAATCTGGCACAAATAAAATATTTTTACCTTGAAACTGTAGGGGCGATTGACTTTTTGCCACTCTTAGAATGCGCATAACTTGAGGGTATCACAATACCTTGAAGATGATAGGCAGCGAGTGTGGGGAATCCCAAAATGGCCTGGTCAGGACCCGGTGCGCTCGTTCAATCCCAAATGGTTGGTCAAATTTTATTTTTAAACAGGAGGGAATGAGATTAAGAAAAAAGCCACGGGGTCAGATCCTTCAGCGTCCTCAGGGATGCCCAATATTCGCAAGTTGTTCCGGCGATTTCTGTTGGACAAATTCTCGATCTCAACCTGTAGTTGTTCCAACTCCCAAGTAAAGCATGGCACTGTCGCAGTGGTAATCAGAAGGGAGGAAGTTTGAGCTTCTACATCTTCTAGTCGGGCTTGGAATTGAGACATTTGCTGTGTGACCAATTGTAGTTCAGATTTTATAGCTGCCGTGGCGTCTATATTTATTTGCAGCATGTCTTTCAGCTGTTTTAATTCCACAAGAACTAAATCGGCCGACGCCATTGTTTTTGGTGTTGCAGATTTCTCTGGCTTAGGCGGGTCCTGTTTAGGACGTTTTCAGCCCGAAGATGCGGCGAACAATTTTCCCCGACTTGGAGGTAGACATCTCCAGCGACAATCTGCCACTTTTTACGATCTAATATTCTGGAAGACAAACAGGTACAGCACGTTAATTCGGTAAGGTCTGGCGGAGCTCTGTGGTTAGGCAGCCATCTTGGTTGTTGCGCAAGAGCGCCCCCCTATAGGACATGTTTTTGAAGTTCCTTATAAATGTATCAACTAACTGAAAAGGCTTTCTGAATGATTCACCAACTAAGTTAACTAAGACCTGTTATGATGAAGATAGTACTAGTTCACTGTTCATAAGACAGTGTTTTTCTTGAAACCCGATGACGAAAAATACTTATTTTCTCCATTCAACTCCCATCCTCTGTAATTCTGGAAGGAGACAACAGAGCAAAGGACAGTTTTGGCCTGATATACTAAGACTTTTCTCCTATTCTATGTCCATAGGAAAAATGCTTAATAAATGAGGCCCTAAGATTATACCTGAAGCAGAGGGTGAAGTGACCTTGAAAATTTTTCATAATATGGTTCTATCAAGCATAGGTCCTGTCAGGAGGAAAGTCTCTTTCACAGGAAAGAAGACTCTGGAACAAGGGATCATAGGATGAGGGTGAAAGGAATAGCCAGGTTAAAAATGAAAGAAATATTTCTTTCCAGAAAGGGTGATAAATAAGTGGATAAAGACACTCCCAGCCTTCCACCCTATCTCACTGGCCCTGGCAACTGAAGGAAAGATCTCAGCCCAGCACCAATCACTCTCAGTGACACTAGGCTCGTTTGTCATCAATGGCAGCAGCTGCTGTCACCCCTCCATGAGTGTCCCTGGCAACTTGGCTCATCTGCCAGTAGTGTCAATTGCTGCTGCTGGCAGATGAGCCAAGCTGGCAGGGACTGCTGCAGTTGTTGCTAACCTCCACCTGAGTATCCATACCAGGGCCCCTTCACTGCATGGGCTCTGATGCAACTGCACCTCCACCTCTTGTGGTGAGGAAGTGGCTTCTCTAATGGTTGCATCATGCACTGCCGTATGGGAGACTTGGGATGAATCCCCAACATGCTCACTGTCTCTTTTACATGATATCAGACATATGCTTTCTCTCACATGCCATCTGTCACACACTTGTTCTGTCTCCCCACATACAGCTCTCTCTCACATACATACACTCCCCCCCCCACATACAGACTTCCAGGTAGACACCTACCCACCCACACTGGCTCACAACAAACACAAGGGCTCAAACATACACTCTCAGGGCCAGGGCCTGTTCTTTAGCCCCTTTCCCCTTCTTTCTTCTCTTTCCCCCTTCCCCCTCCTTTCTCTCTCCCTCTTCTCCTTTTCCCCTTCCCCTTCCCTGTACCCCTCCCTTCTCTCTCCCTCTTCTCCTTTCCCCCTTGCCCCTCCCCTTTCCCCCATCTTTCTCTTCCCTTCCCCCTTCTTTCTCTTTACCCCTCCCTTCATAAGAACATACATTCTCTCTCCCTTCATAAGAACATTCTCTCCCTCTTCTCCTTTTTCCCCTTCTCTCTTCCCCCTCCCTTCTCTCTCTTCTTTTTCCCCCTTCTCCTTTCCTTTCTCTCTTTCCCCTTCCCCTCCCCCTTTCTCTCTATTTTCGATTGTTGGGTCCTGGGTTTTAGCATGGTACAGTTTGCTAACCTCGAGCCGCCTGTGCCGTGCTGCGATGCCCCCACTCTCCGTACCCCATCTGACTTTGCTGTTCCAGATTGGCTGCTGTCCATGCGCAGCATGCTTCTGTTTTTTTTAATCCTTTTCTGGTGCAGGAGGAAATTGCGAGGCAACGTCGTGAGGCAACAGTGCGAGGAAGGGCAGCAAGGGAGGAAATCTGTGCGGCGGCGATGGTGGAAATCTGCGGGAAGGGCAACGAGGGAGGAAATCTGTGAGGTGAGGGAGGAAATCTGCGCGAAGGGGGAATTCTGTGCAAATTCTGCATTCCGCAGTAGCACAGAATTCCCCCAGGAGTATCAGTTGCAGGTTTTGAATGGTCCTTCATGTAAGCAAGAGATTTGGACAGCTATTTATGAAGTTAAACTTTTTAAATCTCCGGGACTAGATGGACTGCTGGGAGAGTGGTATAAAATATTGATTGAAGAAGTATACAGCTCACCAGAGGTTTTTAGGACCCTCTCAGAGGTTGATGAGATGCTTTATAAGTCAAATGCAGCGACGAGCAATGTTATTCCTAAACCAGGTAAGAGATTCAACTGTCCCAGAGACATATCATCCAATATTTTTGTTAAACTATGACATAAAATTATTTGCCAAAATTATGGCAGATTGTTTGGCACCCTTCCTCAATAGATTAGTCTTGGTAGAGCAGGTGGGGTTTGTGAAGGGAAGGGTACAAATAATGAATATTAAAAAATACTAACGCCAAGTGATCAAGTGGTGAGACAAAAATTAAGATCTTTACTTATTAGCTTTGATGCCGAGAAGATTTAATGGGATGTTTCTGCAATTGTTATTAGTTTTATATAAGAACCAATGTGCCAGAATATCTGACTTATCCCAATAATTTACTTTGCATTGGGAACAAGACAGGGGTGCACTCATTCTCCATTGCATTTTGTGCTTGCCCTTGACCCTTTATTACAAGATATTGTGGCTAATAGGCGGATACAAGGGGGTATGGGTGGGACAACAGTTTTTGAAGTTATTTGCATTCACAGATTGTCTTTTATTATGTGACCAACCCAGAGATCTCTGTGGAAGCATTACTTGGGGAGTTTCAAAGATATGGGAAACTAATAGGTTTTAAACTGAACTTGGATAAGTCTGAAGCTCTAAGAATAGGTGATTGGCAATTAAGGAACTGGGTCGGGGACTTTCCTTTAAAATGGGAAGACAGGGTAATAAAATTATATTACCCCAAGACTTGACAGTGTTGTATAGAGTCAAGGTACACCATCTATTAGATTCTACTAAAAAATACTGAGGGCATGGGTGCCAATAAATTTTCCTTAAAGGATAGAGTATGTTTATTTAAAATGGTAGTGTTACCCATATGGCTGTATGTCTTGGGTATTCTTCCTTTACATCTGGACAGAGCCTCATTTAATTATTATAACAAAGAAGTCTGGTCTTATTTATGGCGAGAGAAGAAGGCCCACATATCCTTTTAACAACTTATGGCACCGTGGGACAAAGCAGGGTTGAGATTACATAATATGAGACTATATAATATAGCGGTGAATTTACATCACATAGGGGACTGGCTACTAAGGACTAATTACTATACTGACATTCAGTTTGAGTCAGGTATCCACTATGTTTATCATTTACATTACATAGTACTGAGGAACAATTATCAGCTCATTTCTCTAATCATTGTTTGATCTTAACCCTGCAGAAATTCTGGGGGTGGATGACCCAGAAGTTAGGCTTACAATTTAAATTGTCCCTGTTTTTCCTTTGGTAGGTAATACAGAGTTCACACCAAGACTACAGTTGGGCATTTTGGTAAGGTGGAGGCAACAGAGACTACAAATTGTAGGACAGTTTTTGATTGAAACTGGGGACTTCATAAAATTTAAGGAGTTACAAGAAGTGTTTGATCTTCAAAGGAAAGATTATTTTACGTATTTACAGGTATGCCATCATATAGGATCGTCAGTTCGAGCTGAACTGAATAAGGAAAATTGGGAAAAGTTGCAGGAATGGTTTGATGACAAGGATCAGGGCAGAGGCACTCTCTTCTTTTTATAAAGTGTTAATTAGAATTGAAGTCCCATGGGATGTGTCTCAGTTGGTCCAGATTGACAGTGGAATTAAATTTACAGGCTCCTATAAAAGTATTTACTGCAAGTTTCAATAATAATTCTAAGATTTAAGCTTTTAAACAGAACATTCATCTCCCAGCCCCAAGCATATCTGGCACGCATTAGATTCAGAGTTATGTATTGACAGGTAGATTTTAAAAACATTGTTTGCGCAAAAACAGCCTCATACATGCTTATATGGACCATGTGCGAACAACGCAAATTTTAAGAAGCCGGGAAGTACGCATGTACATACCTGTGTGTGTGCCAAGAATAAGGAGGCTGAAAAGGGGCAGGGCATGGGTGCTCCAGGGCAGGGACAAGACTTACATGTATAACCTCTAATTTTGCAAAGACTGATCATGGTGTTGCCATGCTACCTGTGTAACTTGACTGCTAGTCCTGATGAGGAGCAAATCTGGAGATTTTGAGCCAGTCAGGTCCTGAACACTGAAGGGGAGGGAGCCTCTGTTACAAAGACAACATGATTCTCTCTATATATATCTCCCACTGTAAGAGGGGCATTTTCAACTCGGGGTGGGTTTTTATTTTTTTTGGGGGGGTTACATTGGTTTGCCTAGTACGCAAGGGTCCCTTGTAATACTGCCCTCCTCCCAAAACCCACCCTGAGTTGAAAATGCCCCTTTTACAGTAGGAGATACATACAGTGTCATATTGTCTCTTTAACAGAGGCTCTCTCTTTCTTTCTCTCTCCTTTTCCCCCTATGGTCATTTGTGTGAGCATGTTATTAAAATATGCACATAAAGGCTGCACACATACGCATGGCAGGGATATTTTAAATGATACGAATGTACTTCACATGATACAAATTATTAATTAAGCATATCTTTGCTCACATGCCAATAATGTGCATTTATGGGTGCACGCACACTCTTTTTAAAATTTACCTGACAGTGTTCAGCAACAAGTGGGACTCTTGGCCACTTCTTTTGGTTATGCCCAAAAATACAGATATTCTGAAAGAGGGTGTTTTCATAAATGGAAGATTACTTCATTAAAACTGACTTTTGATGCCCTATCAGCATTATTGGGAGATGTTAGATCTGCCTCATATTGCCCTTCTCTTCAGAAATTATGAAGAAGGTTTTGCTGTTAGTGAGGCAGGCAATTTTACATTATTGGAAACAGACAGATCCTCCTTCTTTGACACTGAAGAGAAATAAATACACTCCTTGTTGGTAATGGAACAGTTGCCTTGTAAACTGTTCCATTCTAGAAGGAAAAAAGTCACCTTGGACATTTGGTTGCCTTATATCATCACTCTTCCCCATTAAACTTGTAGCCACATTTTGAATGATTTCTAACTGGATATTAAGGGATAGGGGGATGGGAAGTGGGAGGAAGGGGGAAAGTGACAGGATTGACTTTATTATGGATATGTATTATACTGTTTTGTTGGAATTTACTGTAGGGACATGTCTTTGATTGTTGGAAATCAATAAAACAGATTTGAACAAAATGAATATAAGGAGGTTTTTCTAACTGATTTTATTTTTCACCTTGCAGTGTCTACATTCTTTTCCTCCTTATTTTAATTTTATAGAAGGGATCATTTCACCATAAAATTTGTAATTTTCCCAGATCTTTCACTTAACTCGAAAAAGATTTTCTCCATGGCAGGGCATGTCAGCAAATCTATTCTTTACATCTTTTCTGAGGCCTGAAGCTTCAATAGCTATGGCAGAAGCTCTCAATGTCATCTTGAAAGTATTGTAGGTTGAATGGACCAAATACTTTCCACAGTTCTCACCAGTATTCAATAGTTGATTCAGTTCCTTGCATTTGTATGGAAGGAGATACTGGGAGAACGTTGCCCTTTCCAGAATAATATGATTGAACTAGGCTATGAAAATCTCATAAGATGCCATGTGGGAAGTAAGTATACCGTTTTGAAATAACTTTATGTGCATAAATACATTTTGAAAATTCATAGATGTGCAAGGAACCCCCATCATATATGCACAAAATGACACCTGCTTGAGAGCAGGTGTAACTTTCTGAGTGTGGATTTATATGCATACTTTCAAAAAGAAAAAGTATATATGTAAATGCCAACCCTGCCCAAACTCTAGCCCCCTGAATGCCTATTTAGTATGCACATAAAAGTATATGCAAAATTCCATTGGGAATATTCCAGTGGGGAAAAATCCCACCGGAGGCTTTTACATGAACATATGGATATCTGCCAGGGTTATTTTCAATGAGCCACATACGCACATAAAAATGCATGCCTTTGAAAATCACCCCCCAAAACTGTCTGCGGATGTAGGGGGGGGGGGGATATCCAGGGCTAATTGTGAATGAAGGCTCATGACTCCAGATTCCAGCTCTGGTTCTGATTGAACTGGAAGAAAAAGAAGAAAGAAAGAACTATTGGGTCATAAAATAAAATAATCTGTAGAAAAACAGTGACATTTTGTAACCGAAGGAGAACTAGAGGAAATGTAATCAATGGGTGAGGGGAGTCGGTAAGGTGGTGGCTGTGCAGTAAGTCCTGCAACTACCCAGAAAAGCTTTGCAAGAAATACTTTGTGTCAGCATCGTCGGATGATATCACTCACTTGTGTGGCTACTTGATCCTACTTGTTGACAGAGAAATATGGATACCAAGAGGCATCATGAGGAATGAAGTGAACCCAGTGTGTGTGCATATAACTGTGTATATACATACATGTACAACCAAACTTTCAAATGTCTTCAGTTAACCATTTGCACACACAAATGGGCCTGTGGAGATTTATGCTAGTATGTTATGAACTGTGTGATGGGAGCCATTGTTTGGTGAAATTACTTCTTACCTTATAATTTCCTTTCCTCTAAAGAGGGCAAGCCAGTCCACACCAGTGGGTTGTGCACTCCTACCAGCAGCTAAAGATGGAGAACAATGACTCACTGATTTCACCCTCATATAGCTCAGCACAGAAACCAGCCAGCCAGTATTTTCTTCAAAAGCCAGCTATGGACACTAAACCAAGAAATACTGCATCCTAAAACTAATCACTATTTGAAATTGAACATTCTCATTTTTTTTTTTTAAATAATTGAAACATTGAATTCAGCTCCACTAAGAATAGCCCCCATAGGAAAACAGTGACAGAAGCCACTTACCAGATTCTACACTAGTCCAGGTCCTTGAATCACAATACTTTCCTTGACAAGGATCCTACATGACAGAAGAAATTTGATCGCCCCCAAGGCAGTCCAGCACAAGATGGTGGACAGGCTTGCCCTTCCTAGAGGAATGGAAATTATTAGGTAAGAAGTAATTTCACCTTCCTCTTTATCTGGGCAAGCCAGTCCACATCAGTGGATGTACCAAAGCTACTCCCCAGAAGGACGGGAGGCTGCCTGAAGCTCAAGCAGCATTGCCCTAGCAAAATACGAATCCTCTCATGCCACCAAATCCAACCAGTAGAACCTGGCAAATGAATGCAAAGAAGACCACATCGCCACTCTACAGATCTCCACCGGAGAAAGCAAACGTAACTCCTCCAAGGACACCGTGCTCTTACCTGCCTTGGGAGAGGTTTCCTGGCATCCACAGAGGCTGCTGTCACCACTTCCTTAATCCAACGAGCCACTCTGGCCCAAGCAGCCACCTTCTTTCAGTGTTTACTGAAGAGGATGTTGGGGAGGTACTCGTAATGGAGAAGGTTTTCATGGATAATGATTCAGATGGACTGAATCAAATCACAAAGCTACTCCCCAGAAGGATGGGATGGTTAAAAGGGGAGGTGAAAGAAGCTATTTTAGCCAAAAGATCTTCATTCAAAAATTGGAAGAAGGATCCAACAGAAGAAAATAGGATAAAGCATAAACATTGGCAAGTTAAATGTAAGACATTGATAAGACAGGCTAAGAGAGAATTTGAAAAGAAGTTGGCTGTAGAGGCAAAAACTCACAGTAAAAACTTTTTTAAATATATCCGAAGCAGAAAGCCTGTGAGGGAGTCAGTTGGACCGTTAGATGATCGAGGGGTTAAAGGGGCACTTAGAGAAGATAAGGCCATTGCGGAAAGATTAAATGATTTCTTTGCTTCGGTGTTTACTGAAGAGGATGTTGGGGAGGTACCCGTAATGGAGAAGGTTTTCATGGGTAATGATTCAGATAGACTGAATCAAATCACGGTGAACCTAGAAGATGTGGTAGGCCTGATTGACAAACTGAAGAGTAGTAAATCACCTGGACCGGATGGTATACACCCCAGAGTTCTGAAGGAACTAAAAAATGAAATTTCAGACCTATTAATAAAAATTTGTAACCTATCATTAAAATCATCCATTGTACCTGAAGACTAGAGGATAGCAAATGTAACCCCAATATTTAAAAAGGGCTCCAGGGGCGATCCGGGAAACTACAGACTGGTTAGTCTGACTTCAGTGCCAGGAAAAATAGTGGAAAGTGTTCTAAACATCAGAATCACAGAACATATAGAAAGACCTGGTTTAATGGAACAAAGTCAGCATGGCTTTACCAAGGGCAAGTCTTGCCTCACAAATCTGCTTCACTTTTTTGAAGGAGTTAATAAACACGTGGATAAAGATGAACCGGTAGATGTAGTATACTTGGATTTTCAGAAGGCATTTGACAAAGTTCCTCATGAGAGGCTTCTAGGAAAAGTAAAAAGTCATGGGATAGGTGGCAATGTCCTTTCGTGGATTGGAAACTGGCTAAAAGACAGGAAACAGAGAGTAGGATTAAATGGACAGTTTTCTCAGTGGAAGAGAGTGGACAGTGGAGTGCCTCAGGGATCTGTATTGGGACCCTTACTTTTCAATATACTTATAAATGATCTGGAAAGAAATACGACGAGTGAGATAATCAAATTTGCAGATGACACAAAATTGTTCAGAGTAGTTAAATCACAAGCAGATTGTGATAAATTGCAGGAAGACCTTGTGAGACTGGAAAATTGGGCATCCAAATGGCAGATGAAATTTAATGTGGATAAGTGCAAGGTGATGCATATAGGGAAAAATAACCCATGCTATAATTACACAATGTTGGGTTCCATATTAGGTGCAACAACCCAAGAAAGAGATCTAGGCGTCATAGTGGATAACACATTGAAATCGTCGGTTCAGTGTGCTGTGGCAGTCAAAAAAGAAAACAGAATGTTGGGAACTATTAGAAAGGGAATGGTAAATAAAACGGAAAATGTCATAATGCCTCTGTATCGCTCCTTGGTGAGACCGCACCTTGAATACTGTGTACAATTCTGGTCGCCGCATCTCATAAAAGATATAATTGCGATGGAGAAGGTACAGAGAAGGGCTACCAAAATGATAAGGGGAATGGAACAGCTCCCCTATGAGGAAAGACTAAAGAGGTTAGGACTTTTCAGCTTGGAGAAGAGACGGCTGAGGAGGGATATGATAGAGATGTTTAAAATCATGAGAGGTCTAGAACGGGTAGATGTGAATCGGTTACTCTTTCGGATAGTAGAAAGACTAGGGGGCACTCCATGAAGTTAGCATGGGGCACATTTAAAACTAATCGGAGAAAGTTCTTTTTTACTCAACGCACAATTAAACACTGGAATTTGTTGCCAGAGGATGTTGTTAGTGCAGTTAGTATAGCGGTGTTTAAAAAAGGACTGGATAAGTTCTTGGAGGAGAAGTCCATTACCTGCTATTAAGTTCACTTAGAGAATAGCCACTGCCATTAGCAATGGTTACATGGAATAGACTTAGTTTTTGGGTACTTGCCAGGTTCTTATGGCCTGGATTGGCCACTGTTGGAAACAGGATGCTGGGCTTCATGGACCCTTGGTCTGACCCAGTATGGCATTTTCTTATGTTCTTATGTTCCCCTTCTTCACTCCACGGTGAAGGAGAAAAAGTCAATCTGTCTTATGAAAGTCATTCGTAACTTGCAGATAACGCAATAAATGCCGCCGCACATCCAACGGCCGCAATTTCCTGAATTCCAGCCCATCCAAATCCCTGTTTAAGCTTTCCAATAAAACCGACTGATTCAAATGGAAGTCCGAAACCACCTTTGGAAGAAAAGCAGGTGCCGTCTGTTTCTGTATCCTATCCGGCGTGATGACCAAAAAGGGCTTTCTACACACAAGCCTTGCAATTCCAAAATACGCCTCATCGAACAAACAGCGACCAGAAACACCATCTTCAGGGTCAAAAAAATGAAAGGAAATACCGCAAAGAGGACAAAAGGTAGGATCCACCAGAAAAGAGAGAAACAGATTCCAATCCCATAAAGGAAAAGGGAAATGCAAAGGAGGCCTAAGGTGTTTTACACCTCTCATCTAGATATGAAGATAGAGGCCTCCCCCTGTGTGCATCCACATTAACACGATACGGCACCTGCACCTTGAGCATGTTCATGGCCAACCCCTTACTCAGACCTTCCTGTAAAAAAAACCCAAGATTAAGGGAATAGGCACCGAGATGGGTAAACAAGAGTACTCCTGACACTAATGTTCAAAGACTCGCTAAACCCAGATATAGATCATGGAGGTGGAAAACCTGCTTGGTCTCAGAAGAGTTACCACCCCTGCCCCTAAGTAACCTCTCAAGGGCCAAACTGTAAGACAAAACTGATCTGGATTGTCGTAAAATATTTGACCTTACCACAGAAGCCCCCTGAAAAGAGGTAGCTGCCACAGATCTTCCAACAGAATCTGCATATTGTAGCCTGTGCAGCCACCAGGAGCACAAAGCCTGGATGTCACGCTATCTTCTGCAGCAATAGGCCTATCATGGGCCAAGGTGGAAATGTATAGAGTAACTTTTCCAGCGGCCAAGACTGAATTAGCACATCCACTTGGAATGCTTTAACATCCCTGTAAAATCGCTCCACTTTCGCATTCCTGCAACTTACCATCAGATACAGAAAAGGACAATCCCACTGGTCCACGATGAGGTGAAAAGCTTCGGGAACCAATTCCCATTCTCCTAGATCTAACTTGTAATTGAGATAATCTGCCCATACATTGTCAATCCCTGCTATATGAGAGGTCGACAATGCCTGCAAATGCTGCTCTGCCCACAGAAAGACATCCATTTTCTGAAAGACTTGCTGACTTTGAGTTCCCTCTTGATGATTTATGTAGGCCACCGCTGTCATGTTGTCTGACATTACTTTCACAGGTTTTCCTTCCAACTGGGCCGCAAACTGCAGGAAGGTTAGGCAAATTGCTCAGGGTTCTAGCCAGCTGATGGACCAAGATGCCTCTTCAGGATCCCCCCAGCCCTGGAGATCCACATCTGTCGTGAACACCAACCATTCGGGAGTCTCCAACTCCATTCCTCTTTCTAGATGCTTCCTTTGTAGCCACCAGAGTAACTTCTGTTTCACCTCCGGCGGTAAGGACAAGGGTACGTTGTACTCCTGAAACTGAGGATTCCATTGGGCCAGGAGAGACTTCTGCGGAGGACGCATTTGCACTCATGCTCAAAAGTACAACCTCTCATCGTAGTCATTGATCCCAGTGTCTGCAGGTATGACCATAACGATGGGTAGGTCGCCGACTCCAGGACCCGGACCTGACTCCAGATTTTTTGAATGTGTGATTTCGGAAGAAACACCTTGCCCTTTGCCGTATCAAACCAGACACCCAGATACCCCAAAACCTGAGATGGCTGCAGACTGATCTTGGCTAAATTCACTACCCATCCTAGGTGCTGCAGCAACTGAACCACCCTGCTTGACACCACACGGCTTTCCGCCTCCAACTTGGCTTGGATTAGCCAGTCATCCAAATACGGATGAATAAGAATTCCCTCTTTGCGAAGCGCCTCAGCCACTACTACCATCATCTTGGAAAAGGTCCTGGGTGCCATGGCCAAGCCGAAGGGCAACGCTTGAAACTGGTAATGCTGGCCTAATACCACAAAATTCAAATAATGCTGATGCTGTTTGCGAATCAGAATATGCAGGTAAGCCTCCGAAAATTCTAGAAAAGTGAGAAACTCTCCCTTCTGCACTGCTATGATCACTGATCTTAATTTTTCCATCCAAAAATGAGTAACCTGAAGGGCTTGATTGACCCACTTTAGATCTAGAATAGGTCAAAAGGAGCCTTATTTCTTGGGTACCACAAAGGAAATAGAATAACGTCCTGTGCCTTCCTGATCCTTTGGAACTGGAACAATGGCCTTCAGAGCTAGCAGTCGCTGCAATGTGGAATGGACTGCTGCCCATTCTTCTACTGAGTTGCAAGGGGAAACCATATAAGCATCTGAAAGAGGACGGATAAGTTCCAAAGCATTCCATCGCACACCACCTCCAAGACCCACTGGTTGGAAGTAATGAGGGTCCCATCTCTGATAAAAGTGAGACAGACCCCAAAACTTCACTGGGAGGATTGAGGAGCTGTAGAATCACAGATGCTGGCCTTACCTAGCTTTTTGCTTGAAAGACCTCCCGAACATGTGGGATCTCTGATTACCCGAACCTCTAGAAGGGCAAAAGCACCGAGAACTCCGAAACCGAAGAAAACTAGGAGTTGACCTCCTGTCTTCGGGTAACTGAAGAAATTTTGACTCTCCCCATCGATCTGTCATTTTCTCTAATTCATCCCCAAATAATAAGTACCCCTTAAAGGCAACTTTAAAATAGACTTTGAAATAGTGTCAGTGGACCAGTTCCTTATCCAAAGGAATCTTCTGGCTGCAATCACCAAAGCCACCCCAAGCAGCAGTACACGCCAAATCATAACCTGCATGTGTTACGAATGCGGCTCCTGACTCCAGGTATGGGCCATTCTTGCCCAAAGTTTCCTGAGCCTCCTGGGCTAATTGTAACCCAGCCCCTGCCACCATACAACTTCAAGCGGAGATTTGTAGATTCGTGGCCATCGCTTCAAAGTTCTGCTTCAGAATTGACTAAATCTTCCGATCTTGGACATGATTCAAAGCTGCACCTCCTTCCATCGGAATGGTAAATCTGTTTCGTCACTGCACAGATTAGGGAATCCACTTTGGGAAGCCGGAACTGCTCCCTACAATCCCACCAATGAGTGTCCTCCTTTAAAATTAGCCACAGGTGCACTCCATTCCAAATCTATCAACTCCTGGTTAGCCTTGTATAGAGGAAAAAATGAGGATGCCTTGCGCAAGCTAAACATCACAGAATTCTTCTTTGGATCCTTAGCCACTGCTGGCAAAGCCTCCTCACAATCAATGGCCTTAAGGGTCTGCAAAAGTAAACCACACATTTTGTCCTTTTGAACAATTTGAAGCATTGTCCTTTGTGGCTCCGCATCCAGGGGAATCTTCCCCTTCTTCCACTGCCACGTTAAACCAGGCTGACTCCAAAAATAGCACACTGGCACCTGCTCTCAGCGTGGCCTTATGCAGCTCACACACGCGATTGCCGCTGCCGCTAACATTCCTGGTCGGCCCCCCAAGCAGCATGTTGGTACCTAGTTCTCAGCGCTGCTGATATGGTTTGGCTTTTTTTTTGTTGAAGTAGCTCAGCCAGCCACACTAAGGAACGAAATGACCTATAGCAGTAGGAACAATAGAAGTAGGGGGCAGAGAGCAGGAAGAGGAGAGAAGGACAAAACCGGGGAGAGAAAGGCCCAAAGTCTCCTTACCCTACAGGAACTCTTCCCCTGTCAGGAAGAGGACTAGGGCATCAGCCTTCACCTCACTCCTGTCCTATTCATCCAGACTCTCAACTAAGGGAGGGAGCTAAAGCTATTGCCACAGGAGGTCAGAAATGGCCTTTTCAATCCTGGCAGACCAAAGTCCACAAGCAAGGATGCATGTCCACCATCTGCTGAAGACTGAGAAATACTGGCTGGATGGTATCTGTGCTGAGCTATATGAGGGTGTCATCAGCAAGTTGTTGTTCTCCGCCTCCATCTGCTGGTAGGATTGCACAACCCACTGGTTTGGATTAGCTTGCCCGGATGAAGCAGAAGTTGCATATTTTTGCCTCAGAAGTATGCACATATGCAGGAAAATGCATGCTTTACCAATTTTATAAAAATATTGAACATGCCTATATTTTAAGTATGTAATAAGTCAGAATTAAACAAGGAGGCTGGTATTTTATAAAGTATGCATGTGCTCCACTTCTTACAAGCCTGCTTAGAATCAGCAGTTTGCAGATACCTCTACTGGTTCACATAGACCCTCCAGCATTTCACCCTGAACTCCCATCAGTTCACCCAGAACTCTCAACCAAATATGCAGAGAAAAGACAAGTCCAATTTCAATTGCACAAGTCAATTAGCACATTGACTTGTGCAATTGACTTGGACAAGCTTGATAATGTATGCTTGTGTACCGCTTACAAAACCAACAACTTTTGTGTGTACTTCTGAATCCTACCTGAGAATGCTCCTAGGCCGCTCTTTTTTTCCTTTAGCATTTATGTGCAATGTTACAAGTACACACATATTCTTGATCTACTTATGCACGTATATGCTGTTTTTACATATGAAACCTCATATGAATCTATGAAAATTACTTCTATACAGTGTGTATACATATATATATATATATATATATATATATATACATAACTAGACACACTGAATGATTCTATTATGCTTATACAAAAAGGGGCGGATTTTAAGAGCCCTGCTCGCGTAAATCCGCCCGGATTTATGCGAGCAGGGCCCTGCGCGCCGGTGCGCCTATTTTACATAGGCCTACCGGCGCGCGCAGAGCCCCGGGACTCGCGTAAGTACCGGGGTTCTCCGAGGGGGGCGTGTCGGGGGCGGTCCCGGTCGTCATGGCGTTTTCGGGGTGTGTCGGCAGCGTTTTGGGGGCGGGTACGGGGCGTGGCTACAGCCCGGGGCGGTCCGGGGGCATGGCCGCGCCGTCCGTACCCGCCCCCAGGTCGCGGCCCGGCGCGCAAGAGGCCCGCTGGCGTGCGGGGATTTACGCCTCCCTCCGGGAGGCGTAAATCCCCCGACAAAGGTAAGGTGGGGGCTTAGACAGGGCCGGGTGGGTGGGTTAGGTAGGGGAAGGGAGGGGAAGGTGAGGGGAGGGCAAAAGGAAGTTCCCTCCGAGGCCGCTCCGATTTCGGAGCGGCCTCGGAGGGAACGGGGGTAGGCTGCGCGGCTCGGCGCGCGCCGGCTATACAAAATCGATAGCCTTGCGCGCGCCGATCCAGGTTTTTAGCAGATACGCGCGGCTCCGCGCGTATCTACTAAAATCCAGCGTACTTTTGTTTGCGCCTGGAGCGCAAACAAAAGTAGGCCTATTCGCGGAGTATGAAAATCCGCCCCAAAGGGAATATTTGGATCAATAGAAAATAAAAACATTTTGAAAGTAATAAATAGAAAAATCTGATACATTTATGAGCTTATACTAGTAAGATATTCAAGATAAGCCATAGCATCTCTATATTACATATGGATAGGCAAAGGAAAGCTTGCTGGTCAATTACAGCCCTTGCTTCCTAGGAGAATTTTTTTTTACTAGTTTTATAAATAATTTATGCCTTAAACCATTAAACCTGAATTCAGATAGTAAGCTCTTTCACCTTTACCTATAATATCTGTATGACTTCATGTCATTAATTATATGTACCTGTTTATTGTGTTCAACACTTCATATAATATCAGCACTATGTAAAAAGTTTAAAATATCTCCATGACAAATAGATTAAAAATGTTTCATGCAAAAAATGATTTGATTGGCAAAATACTGCCAAAAATACACTTTTAAAAGCAAGAAATACAGAATTTTTAAAGATCAAAGTTCCATGCACGCCCACCTAAAAAGTGTGTGGTTTTCAAGTTTTTATCAATCATCCACTTGTATACGTTGTACATAAGCATCCTTTTTAAAATATAAGTGCAACCAGTCTTCAGTGTATCTAGCTAAAATTATACAACCTTATACATCATATAACTAGGTGTTACTGCTTATGTATATTGTCTGTGAAATATACTTCATAATTAAAATCCATTTCTGTAAAAATTATTTCATGACAGAAGCTTCATTATAGTTTTCATAATAAAACTTACTCGAGGAATAATACAGCAAAACCTTCATATAAAGCCCAAAATTTCTCTTCTAATCTAAAAATGAAAAAGTAGACTATTTTGTAAAAGGGACTTTAAATACTGTCATTCCTATAATATTACTATTCTCTAAGTATTCAATGATGTGTGTCAAACTGAAAATGCAGTGTAAAGCAATGAGAACCAATTTAATGGATTATGTTGAAAAAGCACATCCACAGAGGTCATTATTAGCATTATAAACCTCCTATATGGTTTTTAAATTAAAATTAAAAAAAAAATAAAAAAAAATATATATATACAAATATAGCTACTTTGATTTAAATATGATGAGTAAGCCAGCTTCTAGTGTACTGATAATACAAGCAGGAAATATTTCCCAACATTTGTTTTCAGTTGCAGGAACAGTTAGTCGACTCTGTGGTCAACTGGATTCACAGCCTTAATATTCTGTGAAGTTATCAGGTACAGTATGTGGAGAATATTTTCACTAGCATAGGAGAAGATGGGTAGAGGAGGCAAAATAAGAAACCTTCATAACCACATTCAGAAAACAGAAGCACTTCATTTTCTTCTTGCCACTTGATCAAAAGACATACAGAACATCGCAGATATATGTGCTTGTGATTTTTTTTTAAATAATAAAACATCCCATTAACATATTAATACATACAGAGTCATCATTGTCATCATTTACGGATACTATGGTAAACAAACTAAATGTTTAAACAATTCTTTTAAATCATTTATTTGGAGTCTGTACTTTTCTTCGGTTAGTTCCACACTCTCACCAATATACAAAAATAATACTACAGGAACATAAATCTGACCTATTCTAGTTTGAGATATAAGTCGAAGCCTTTAAATGAGATGTTCTCCAGGCTTTTATCAATCATCACCATAGATGTCCCCTGCAAATGGTAGATGCACTTGACTGCCTGTGACATTAGGAAGGCGAGACAGATCAGGTAGGTTCTGGATACGCAATCTTAGTTCTTTCCGTACTTGGGATACTCTAGCCAACTTGCGCTTGTACTCCTGCAAAATATAAAATATATTAAAAAATTTTGAGCTAGGTATTTGATTCTATGTATAGTTGGGGGAGCTTGGAAATGTTAAATATTAAAGACACCATTGAAAGAAAAATCAAAAAATGACTTTTCAATAATATACAACCTGACTAAAATATTTTGTGCAAAGGAAACATAATAGAAGTCAATAGCATTGATTTTATAGCAAAGCGCATGAATATATAAATGGGTAAAATTTCAAAGCACGCCGATTTTACAATATGTGTATGGGCGAAGCATGCATGTTATAAAATCCAATACCTGCGTGCAATTTATATCGACACTTGCATGTGCGGGCAGGTTCCAACTTCCGCGCATGGGGGGGGGGGGGTTATTTTATAAAAACCGCGTAGCGACGCGATTGGGCCTTTGCCCAGTTCCCTCCCAGTCTGCTCTAATGAAGGAGCGGATTGAGAGGATTGAGCGGATTGAGAGGGAACTTCCCTAACCCCCTAACTACCCTTCCTCCCTTTTCCCCTCTCCGCCCGACCCCTAATCCCCACCTAATTATTCTAATTTTTTTTGTTTTTAAACTTATTTGCTCTTTGGAGGTGAAGTAAGTGGTGCGGCCGGGAGCCAGTCGGTGTGTGATTCACTGGGACAGCACAAAATGGCACGGTCTCGGCTGGCCCCCGCCTTGTCCCCTGTCCTGCCCCTTTTAAACAAACCAGCACTTCTGTGCGTACTGGGAGATACACGTGTGGCTGGGTTGCGCGCGCGCCAAGCACATTTTCAGAGCGACCCTGCCACACGTGTATCTCCCAGGATTTGCAATCATCACCATAGATGTCCCAAAGGGAATATTGCTTAGGCAAATTTTTTTAAACCAAGATAAAACAATATGGGGTAGATTTTAATATGTGCGGGCATTTCCCGGCCCGTGCACATGTGCGGGCATGTTATAAAATTGGGTGGCCGTGTGCACGTGCGTGCCGGATTATATAATCCGTGTACGCAAGAGTGGGGTGTACCTTTGCAAAGTCTGTGCGGTGACACAAGCTGCGCTTCCCCAGTTCCCTAACTCTCTACCTATACTCTCTCCCTCTCCTCCTGACCCCTAAACCCTACCTTTTGCTTTTTTTCTTTTTTGTTTTGCGCGCAACTTACTTCAGCTTGGAAGCTGAAGTAATTTGCGTGCACAGGGAATCTCCAGGATAGCGAACTATGGCGCAGTCCCGGCCCACCCCCCCCGCCCAGATCTCGCCCTCTGGCCCGCCCCTTCCAGAAAGCCCCGCACTTGTGCACGTACCAGCCTTTACGCGCGTGGCCGGGCCTCTTGGAAAATTCACCCATTGCGAGCAAGGCCCGGCCACGCGCGTAAAGGCTGGATTTTACACGGTCAGGAGTTTTAAAATCTACCTGTATATTTTCTTTAACATATCATTCACATGATTACTTATGTAAATAGGTACTTATATCTAATGTAAAAAAAAACCCTGGCTTGGAGAAGAGATGGCTGAGGGGAGATATGATAGAGGTCTATAAAATAATGAGTCGAGTGGAATGAGTAAACATTAATCATTTTTTCCTCTTTAAAAGAATGCAAAGATTAGGGGACACACAATGAAGCGACCAGGTGATACATTTAAAACAAATAAGAAAACCAATATTTCCTTTACTCAATGCATAATTAAGCTCTGGAATTCATTGTCAGAGGATGTGGTGAAAGCTGTTAGTGTAGCTGTGTTTAAAAAAGATTTAGACAAGTTCCTGGAGGAAAAGTCCATAAACCATTATTAAGATGGAGTTGTAGAAATCCAATTCTTATCCCTGGGATAAGCAGCAAGGAATCTATCTTCCCCTTGGGATCCTGCCAGGTACTTTTAATGTAGATTGGCCACGGTAGGAAACAGGATACTGGGTCTGATGGACCTTTGGCCTGACCCAGTATGGCAAATCTTATGTATTTAAATATGTACTTATCACCATGCTTGTATCAATATTTTTAGAAGACTATTAGATTTGAGTTCTAAGCATTTGCTAGTTGAATTGAGAATACCTTAGACCCGAAGTTTTGGAGGCAGTCCCAAGTTTGTGGTCAGCATGGGAAGGACAGCTGATGGTAGTAGAAAACATCAGACAGTCAAAACTCAATGTCATAGTACATTAACTGTCAACATTATGGTGTCTCAAAAATTGGACAATTACATTGGGCTTGACATTAGATGTCACCAGCAGCAATACTTACTCCTTGGGGAATTCTGCACAAAAATTGTAAAAATTCTGCACACAATATTTAAAAACTCTGCATATATTATTTATCACATCACTGTCTGCATTCAAAGATGCACAATTTTAAAATTTTTATGTAGAATTTCCACAGGAATATTATAAAAGTACTCCATAAGATCCAGACTCTTCTGCTAAGCTTTAATCCCCACAGTTCTATCTCTTCACAGCCCAGGCTCACCCCCATCTTTCCCTCTTACCCACCATATTAAGGGCCAGATTTTCGAATCTACGCTTGATTTTATAACATGCGTGCGCAGCCGCGGGCATGTTATAAAATCCAGGGTCGGTGCGCGCTAGGGGGCGCACACTTGTGCACCTTGCGTGCGCCAAGCCCTAGGGGAGCCCTACTGGCTTTCCCCGTTCCCTCCGATTTCAGAGCGGCCTCGGAGGGAACTTTCCTTTCGCCCCCCCCACCTTTCCCTCCCTTCCCCTATCTAACCCGCCCCCCAGCCCTACCTAAATCCCCCCCTACCTTTATTATTTAAGTTGCGCCTGCCTTTGGGCAGGCGTACATTGCGCGCGCCGGCTGAGTGCCGGTGCACGATCCTCCGGCCTAGCGGGCCTTCGGAGGCCTCTGGCCACGCCCCGCCCACACCCTGCTCCTTTTTTCGAGCCCCAGCACATATGCGCGTCCCGAGGCTTGTGCACGTCGCCGAGCCTATGCAAAATAGGCTCAGTGCGTGCAGGAGGGGTTTAAAAGGGTTATGCGCGTAACCCTTTTAAAATCCGCCCCTAGACCCCCCCGTTCTTTCCCTCATCCAACATCCAAACCCAACCCAGCTCACTCTCCCTTTTTTCCCTACCCCAGGCTCAACACCCATCCCCAGTTCTCTCCCTCCTCTATCCTTAGTTTTATGTATTGGATGGTGTTTGAAATATTTTATTGGTCTTTGGAAAATCTATATGAGTTTTCAATTATTAGATATTCTATTTATATATATATTTATTTATTGGCTTTTAATATACCGACATTCGTGGATACATCATGTCGGTTTACAATGTAACAGGAAGGAGGAAAATACATAAAACCAGGGGGAGGGAAGAGGGAGCAGTTGGAAAAGGAGAGATGAGGAAAAGGAGGAAACGCAGGCAGGGAAGGAAAAGGACCAGTGCCTGAAAGGGAGCCACCCAGAGAGTTACAATATAACGTGGTAAACTGTGCTTTCAGGGAAAGGCACTGCACTCAACTTTATACAAATTGAAGAACTCTTATACATTATATAAAATATATACAACTATGTAAAATATATGCACCAAAAAACAAGAAAAAAGGCACTATATACACTGAAAAGCCTTGTCTTAGGGAGGGAAATGAGGGAGAGGGAGGGGGGTAGGGGGCTATGTAAGATCCGAGTCAGGGTAGGCCATTTTGAAGAGCCATGTTTTGACCCCAGTTTTGAATTTCCGAAAGCATGGTTCTTGGCAAAGTTCAGCTGGCATCGAGTTCCAGAGGGAGGGGCCTGCAATAGATAGTGCTCTCTCTCTGGTGGAGGTGTGGTGAGCACTTTTGAGGGAGGGGGTGTGGAGGGTGCCTGAGAGAGTGTTTCTCTTGGGATGATTGGAGGAATGAAAGCGAAGGAGATCCTCAAGCCAGGAGTGATTGTGATTGTGCAGGGAGTTGTGAATGATGGTTAGGGTTTTGCATTTGATGCGGGACGAAATGGGAAGCCAGTGGAGTTCCTTAAGTATAGGGGTGATGTGGTCGGATTTACGTGTGTTTGTAAGGATTCTTGCCATAGCATTTTGTAGCATTTGCAGGGGTCTAACAGTAGCGTAGGGGAGGCCTAGAAGTAAGGAGTTACAGTAGTCCATTTTTGATAGCATTGTCGCTTCTAGGACTGTGCGGAAGTCTTGTGAGTGAAGCATGGGTTTAAGTTTTTTGAGGATGTGGAGTTTGTAAAAACCACCCTTAATGATTGTATTAATGCGGTTTTTGAAGTTTAGCTGATTGTCTAAGGATACTCCTAGGTCTCGCACGAAGTCAGGGGGCGCATTTGCTGGGGAGGTAGGTTCACTGGGGGTGGGTGGTGTGCGGTCGGGGTGATTTGAGATGATAAGGAGTTCGGTTTTGGAGGAGTTCAATGCAAGGTGAAGGTCGGAGAGGAGGGCGTTGATAGATGCGAGACATGTTTCCCAGAACTTGAGGGATTAGGTAAGGGATTCTTGGAAGGGAATGAGGATTTGGACATCGTCCGCATATAAGAAAAATTTAAGACCTAGGTCGGAGAGTAGGTGGCAGAGGGGTAGAAGATGTTAGGATAGTGGATCCTTGGTCCGGGACGAGGGTTGATACCCACCAGCAGTGCCAAGGTGTGCTTGTCTCCGGAAGGTGGAAATGTACTGCAGCACAGCGATGAAAAATTCCAGGCAAGGTGTCCGAGGCAAGGCGGCAAGCAACAAAGTCCGAGTTCCAGGCAAGGGGTCTGAGGCAGGCAGCAAGCAACAAAGTCCGAGTTCCAGGCGAGGGGTCTGAGGCAGGCAGCAAACAACAAAGTCCAAGTTCCAATCCAAGTCAAGCCAGATGACAGAGAATCCAAGCCACAGGTCGGGGCAGGCAGCGAAACAGCAAAGTCCAATATCCAGGCATAGGTCCTAGGCAGGCGGCGAGCAGCAAAATCCAAATCCAAATCCAATCCGAGTCAAGCCAGAAGACAGGGAATCCAGAAGAAAAAAAGCAGGTAACCACTGGAACCTTGTTGCAAAGGCATCTTCCTGTCTTCAGGGAGAGGTTTAAATCTCCCTGGCTGATGATGTCATCTTCCGGGGCCAGCCTGGTTTTCGCGCTGCTGCTCCTTTAAGAGGCGCTGCTCCCCGACATCTGGAGGCCGTCGTGCTGCGGCCCGTGCGCTGCTGGCTGCCCTGATCGGGACCCTGTGCCGGCAGCATGAAGAAGGTAGGGGGGCCTGGCCGTGGGTAAGCGCGGCCGGGAACCATAACGCCCCCTCCTGGAAGGACCCAGCGTGTTAGGATACATCTGATGAAAATGTTGAAGTAAGGATTTATCCAAAATATTTGATGATGGCTCCCAGGAATTCTCCTCCGGACCAAAACCTTCCCAGGTAATCAAATATTCCCACCGTCTATTATGACGGACGTCCAGAATCTCTCGTACTTGATAGATGGGATCATCCTCAGACTCGACGGCAGGAGGCTGGAGTGGAATATCATGGAACGAAGAGGAAATCAAAAGCTTTAGCAAGGAGACATGGAAAGAGTTATGAATGCGAAGACTGATAGGAAGTCGTAACTGATAGGTCACTGGCCCCAGACGTCTACTGATGAGAAAAGGTCCAATATATCTGGGAGCGAGCCGCATAGAAGGAACCCGGAGGCGCAAATGACGCGTGCAGAGCCAAACCTGGTCTCTCGTATTGAATTGTGGAGCAGGTCGTCGACGTTTCAATGAGTGGGGATGGGTCGTGTTCGAGTAGGCTAGGGGGCGCATATATGAGGCAGATTTGCAACTCTTTGGATTTAAGAAGGCCAATTTCAAATTTGTGGGGGGGATTGATATTTTGTAGTTTAAGTTTGAGGTGTTTTTTGGTAGCGAGGAGGCTGCCACCACCTCTTTTTTTGGGTCTTGGGATGGAGAAAAGGTCGTAGGCATGCGTGGGTAGCTGGTTGATAAAGACATGGTCCGAGCTTTTTAGCCACGACTCAGTGATAGCGCAAATATCAGGGCAGGAGTCAGTGAGAATATCCTGGAGAATGGGGGCTTTTTTTTGGAGGAATTGGGCAATGAAGAGAGAAATAGCTAGGGTGGTGAGGCCCAGAAGCTATGTGAGAGGAGAAATCATGATTGGTAGCAGGGATTTACGCTGAGCAAGAGGGCGGAGGGAGAGGGGAATGGTGTGCTTGTGGGAGGGGCAATATAATCGGGGTATGGAGTACATAGTGAGCGGCAATTACTTAAGTACAGATGGAGGGTAACAGATAAGAGGGTTAAGAACGCGGGGACACTAAGGGGCGCACCAAGGGGCAAGCTCCTTGGTCGCGCTACTTAGGCGCGCGACGCCTGCGGTCGGGGCCTTGCTTTAAGGCCGAGGTAGGCCGGAAGCAGCATTGGTGGTGGCATCAGCGGGGGGGCGGTCCTCTCATGGAGAGAGGGCTGGCCTTGCCTGATGCTTGCCTCGGGCGGTCGATTGTTCTTGGTGGGCCGAAGGGGGGCTCCGGACCCCGATAGGTCTGTGCCGGCCGTGCGGAGCACCGAAGTCAACGGCGGTCATGAAGGTCCGGCGAAAAGGGACACCTGCGGTCGGGGCCTTGCTTTAAGGCCGAGGTAGGCCGGAAGCAGTGTCGGTGGTGGCATCAGCGGTGGGGCGGTCCTCTCATGGCCGACCTTGCCTGATGCTTGCCTTGGGCGGTCGATTGTTTGTGGTGGGCCGAGGGGGGGCTCTGGACCCCAATGGGTCTGCGCCAGCTGCGCGGAGCACCGAAGTCGATGGAGGTCGTGAAGGTCAGCTGTTTTGAAATATTCTTTTTATTAGTATGGTTGTACTTCTATTAATGATTTATATTTTCTGACTTTGATGTTTTCTGAGGAATTGTAATATTTCTGTTTTTCCATTGTTGCACTGCATAATAGTCTGGCCTGTTGTGGTTAACAGTTCAGTTTTTCTCTGCACGTTTGAATTAATACGTTATGGTTACTTTATTCTGCATTTTTGTGAGAGTTTATTTGTATTTTGCATGTGTGACTGAGTTTACATATTCTTCTAGTGAGTGCAGCTTGGCTTTTTTTGTTTTCCTAATAGTAGGTGTATTGGCTTTTTAGGATCTGGTTAATAATCGCAGTGTTGCCTTTTCATAAGTAGGGTTGTTAATGTTTGAGTGCTGGCAGTTTTGATATGGAGATTTACTATATTGAAATTGTAATCCAGTTTACATGTGGCTTTCTGAGGGCCAAGCTCATACCCAACACACATTACAATAGACCTAATACCAATTCCAAGGGTCTTTTTACTTTTTTGTAGGGTTTACAGCACTCCATACATGTATAATATACATGTTGTAAGTGATCTTTTTACCTCACAAGACCATAGTTATTTTTTTATAATTCACCCTTTAATTTAATTCATATTTTCAAGAAATATGAAATAATAAGAAATGAAAATAAATACCAGTACATATATATCCATTGGTATAAACTTAAAGAAACAACTTAAATCACATTATACTCATGTAGTCCTCATAATTGGAGCTGTCTGTATTTACAATCTCTCTACCAATATCTAACAACCATTATTTATCCAACAGATTTATCCAATAAGAAAGTTTGCAAATGTAATGGATCTATAAATACAAATTTATTCCTTTAATACATAATATTACATTTACATGGAAATTGTAAGTAAAACAAGGCACCAATAGAGGACACGAGGTTTTAATTGAAGAGATTGCTTCCTTCTGATCTGCCTCTCTAGAGACATCTGGAAAAACCAATACCTTATAACCACAAAATAGAGACGCCTTGTATTTGAAATATTGCTTAAAGAATATTTCTCTATTGGTAGTTAATGCAAAAGAAGCTACCAAGGTAGCTCTAGTAGGGACACTATCATCAGAAGTCTGCAGAAACGTAGAGAGATTCGGGCTGGGTAAAGGGAGCTGAACATCTATCTCCTTTACCCCACTGCCCAAAGCCCTCTTTTTAACAGATACATAATAAGAATTATTAATCAATTTTTTCTCAGGAAGGAATTGCAATACTTCAGCCACATATTTCTTAAAATATTCCTCACCTGAGAGCAGGCGGGATGTAGGAAAATTCAACAAATGAAGGTTATTAGACCTAAGTTTGTTTTCCAATAATTCACATTTAGAATTTTTATTTTATTTATTATTTTATATACTGACATTTGATCTGAGATATCACATTGGTTTACATTCAGGTACTGTAGGAATTTCTCTATCCCCAGAGGGCTTATAATCTAAGTTTTGTACCTGAGGCAATGGAGGGTAAAGTGACTTGCCCAAGGTCACAAGGAGTGACAGCAGGACTCGAACCCTGGTCTCCTGGTTCATAGCCCACTGCTCTAACCACTAGGCTATTCTATCTTCAATGCCTACCATGGATATTGACTGCAATTTAGAAATAGAAGAAGATTGGGCAGACAATGCTGATTCAGTAGTTGAAAGTCTAGTATTAACTTCCTTTAAGTCTGTTTAGAAAATTGACACAACTGAGTAACAGTACTTAGAAGTTTGGAGTCTATTCCCACCATCACATTCCAAATATCTTTAAGAGATATTTCCTCTGGCACAGGTATGGAATTTGACTCCTCCATTCCAACTCCTGATAAAGATTGAACTGGAATTGGAATAGTTGGCTTCTCCTTATCTGTCTGACCCATATGTAAACTAAATAGCTCCCCAGTGTCCAATGGCTGAGAAAAAAACCCCAGAAGGTTGAATTGTATGAACCTCTTGTTGAAAAGTTAAACATGATGGAATTAGAGGGTGAGATCTCTCTTCATGACTTAAGGAGATTCTTTCCAGTTCTGTACTCCCATTACCCATGCAGTGTTGAGCTGGAAACCATATGACGCTTCATGGGTCCACTTACAGGAGCTGAGTTAGAGGCTTGATGGAAATAAGGAGGCTTCCCCTTCTTCTTCCTTCCCATTTCTCAGGTAAAGAATCTTAAAAGAAAAAATCTTCATAAGGAGCATGTGGCTTCAGCGAGCCGCAGGGTGCCTCCTCCTGAGGCCCCTAATGCTCAGATGACGTCAGTGTTGGGCAACCTCAGTATTCTGGCTCCTCCTCCTCGATTCCAGGTCCAGCGGCAATCAGGCAGCACAAGACTGTAGTTAAATGTTCTTGTTCATGTACATCTATTCTTATAATTACATCATTTTTAATTGTGTGTAGAGAGGGTGTAACTGGGGGAGGAGGTCAGCAAGCTGTAAGTTTCGCCTAGGGTGCCTAATATACTATCCTGCTGCAGCCTGAAGAGAGGCCTGCAAGGCTACACGGCCTCCTTCCCCTCAACATTGCAGAAGCAGCGTGGTTTCCTTTCACCTTCCTTCAGGGAGTGAAGAGCAGTGCTGTGATTCAAAACTGGCAAAGAAAAGGTCCAGAAAAAAGAGGGAGGCCTGAAAGGTGTATGAGAGAGAGACTGCATGTGTAGGTGAGAGAGTCTGCATGTGTATGTGAACAACAGAACCTGTATGTGTGTGAGAACCTGGTTGTGATTGACAGTGAAAGAGCATGCATATGTGTGAGAGACTGCATATTTATGAGACAGCAAGCAAGCCTGCATGTGCAAGAGCCTGTGTATGTGACAGCATAATTGCGAGAGAAAGCCTGTGTGCGTGACAGCATGTGTGTGTGTGAGGGGGGAGAGAGATTGAAGATTGTGGAAAGAGTTGGGGATTATACTGGAAGAAAGCATTTCAAGATAGGTTGGCCAAAGGCAGAGTCTTGATAGATTTTCTTATCTAAGCAGTAGGGGGCTGTGAATGTGTGAAGAGAGCTCCATGTCACAGCCTAGAAAATGTCGGCAATTGGTACTGAACGATAGTGTGGTACCGATATTGTCACGTCCGTTACAGAATGTACCTTCATTCACCCGTGGAGAGGAAGGCCTGCTTTTTCATAGCAGAATTCGATAGTCTGCTAGTCAGTTGGAGAGAGTTTGTGTGCCCACTGGAACTCACAGCTTGTGTCAATGAAGGAAAGAGCTGGGTGTATTTTCTATGGCGTGCAGTGCGGTTTAAATAGAATGCAAGTGCACGCATACAGTCCAAGGTGTGGAAAACCCTCTCGCCCTGGTGAGAGAGAGGCCTTGGGAAAAAGTGGACAGAGTATTATCTGAGTAAGGTGAGAGGCTGCGTCTACCTTAAGAAGAATATTAGGGTGAGTATGGAGGACCACTCAGTCACGGAGAAACCTAGTGTCGGGTGAGTATGCAACAAGGGCTTGCAACTCACTGACCCTTTTAGCAGAAGTGATGGCTAAGAGGGAAAGAATTTCCCATGTTAGAATTTTAAAGTTATTGGAATGCAAAGGCTTGAATGGGGAACGTATGAGTCTTGTAAGCACTATATGTAGGCCCCATTCCGTAACCAGTGATCGTAGAGGAAGCTTAATCTGTAGAGAATCCATGATAAGCCGACTCATAAGGGGTTGAGTCATTAATTGGGCATCCCCTACTCCCAGGTGGTACGGTGAAATGGAACTGAGGTGTACCCATGCAGAGGATGTCTGGGGACTAGAATCCGAGGGGTATCCTAGATAGCCTAAGAGAGATGGAGTGGTGCAGAAAAAAGGGGCTAATACCTTTTTATGCACACCATGTGGTAAATCTTGCCCATTACGAATGGTAAGATTTATGTGTGGAAGGCTGTCGTGAAGCTACAAGTACCTGAGTATATCAGTGAGTCTGTGTTATGAGACTGACCTGTGGGCTGGCGAATTGGTTACTGGTGATAGGTTGAGAAGTATGGGGAGCATACTTATCGAGGGCAGGACGTGGTTATGAGAATCATTGGAAATCTGTCCTGCTGTAGCATCACAAGAGTTTTGGCTATGAGCGGTATCGGAAGAGACGCATATAGGAGGCCTTTGTTGCAGAGGCGAGCAAAGGCATCCATGGGAACGCCTTTTGATGCATGATATGAGGTCAAAGATTGGTTGACCTCAGCGCTAGAAGATTTTGCTCGCTGCACATGGATTCAGAGAACATTCGTGAGGATGGAGACATCGATTGAAATGGTCTGCTAGTACGTTCGGTATGCCTATTAGATAAGTGGCCTGTAGTTGTATGGAGTGTGCAAGGGCCCAGGCCTCGAGCTGTGTGGCCTCCTGGCAGAGCAGATAAAAGCCTGTGCATGCTTGTGTGTTGGAATACTTCCTTGCCACTATGCTGTTTGTCTGTATGCACACCGGTTTGTGTAAGAGGCAGTGTTTTAAGGCATACAGGGCATATCGCATGGCTCAAAGCTCCAGGAAGTTGATCTGAGATTTTTCATGGAGCAGAGTAGACACATTTTGGGTTGGGAGGATGTAGATTCGGCTCTCCAACCCTAGTTGAATGCGACCATGGCCAAGATCATCTGAGGATTTGGTACTGGGACGAAAGCGGTTGAATAGCTTAGAGCCACTGAAATTTGAAAATCCACTGAATCTTACTGATGGCTAGTCTGGCCATATGAGTGACGTGGATAGTGAAAAACCCCATGGCCCAGCAATGAAAGAATTGATGGGCTGAGGCTATGTTGCATGCACGTAGAGATGTGGAGAATTTCACAGGATGTCTGCGCGGTTGTTGGGTAGGAAGTCCGTTGCAACTGTAGAGCCCCGAACTACTCCATATGGGATTTATGGTAGTTGATCAGAAATCCCAGTCAAATTGAGAAGATTTATAGTGAGTCTTGGAGAATTTAGAGCTCCTTGCTTGGATTGAAAACAACCCAAATAAGCCGTGCTCCTTATCCACAACTCCAGCTCATCCCAACACGCATATCACAGCTTTTACCATCCTAACCTTAACCTTACTCAACACACAATCTGTCACAAAAAAGATACCATTAATTCACGACCTTTTACTAGACAACCGCCCTGATATTCTCTGTATCACCGAATCATGGCTCAAAAGCTCAGACACATTCCTAATTAACCAACTACCCCAAAAAATGTACAACATATTCTCCTTCCCAGATCTAAGAAAAAAGGAGGTGGTTTACTATTCCTGGCTTCAAAAAAACTCAAATTCAAAATCCACCCCATCAGTCTTCTGCCCCCATTCGAAATAGGTCTCTTCAAATCAAAGAAACTAAAAATCCTCCTCATTTACGCACCACCAGTTCTCCTTGAGCGCAACCTATCCCCCACTAATTGAAACCATCACGAACAATATCAACATGGATATCCCTGCAATTGACCTGGGCGACTTCAACCTACACATAGACAAAACCCCACCCACAGCCAACTGTGAACTCCTCCTAGACACCATGACTGTGATAGGCTTCAAACAAATAATAAATACCTCCACCCACAAAGCAGGACACACCCTCGACCTTATCTTCACAAATAAAAAAATCCCAAACAACACTCCACCTGCAGCAGTCACAATATCATGGTCAGACCACAAGCTAATACAAACCAAGCTGCACCTAGAAAACCCTCTCCTGGAACCAGTTAAGCCCAATAAGCAGTGAGACTCTCCTTCTATCATTAAATGACACTATACTAAGAGGATTCGACAATGGAAAACAATACCTACTCATACTCCTCAACCTCTCAGCAGCATTCGATACAGTAAACCATCAAATACTCCTAGAACGACTGACAGAAATTGGTATATCTGACACTACCCTACAATGGTTCTCATCCTATCTTTCCAACAGAAGCTACCGAGTATCAATCAACAACAACATCTCTGAGAAAATTAACCTCAACACTGGAGTTCCACAAGGCTCAGCGTTATCTGCCACTCTGCTCAACATATACCTTCTATCCATTTGCCAGCTACTAAGTGATCATCAAATCACCCACTTCCTCTATGCAGATGACATACAACTTCTAATTCCCATCAAAAACTTCATTGACAAAACATACAAAGAAACATCTGTTCTACTTGACTCAAGCAAACAACTTCTAACAAAATTAAAACTCATAATCAACATTGACAAAACTGAAACAATCATTATGGACAGAAAATCCAATCCAACACCACCACCCCAACTCACAGCTAACAATCAAATGAACCCAATATCCCCTGTCACTCACACCAGAAACCTTGGAGTAATCATTGACAAAACCTATCCGACAAAAACCACATAACAACCAAAATCAAAGAAGGATATCACAAACTTCTAACCCTAAGATGTATAAAACCTTTCCTAAACTCATACGACTTCAGAACTGTACTGCAACTACTAATTTTCTCAATCACAGACTACTGCAATTTCCTACTGATTGGACTTCCATACAACAACATCAAACCTCTTCAGATTCTACAGAACTCAGCAGCCAGAATCCTAACTGGAAAAAAAAAGAACGATCACATCACCCTCATACTAATTTCACTACACTGGCTTCCTATAAAATCCTGAATTGAACACAAGACCATGACCATCATACATAAATTAGTACACACCGATCATCAAAGACAAACAGGTTTAAAAATTACCCCACAAAATGCCCATAGGAACCTGCGATCAAACAACACATTTTGTCTAACTATTCCTCCCATCAGAGATGCTCACCTATCAACCACAAGAGATAGAGCATTCTCCATTGCCTGCCCAAAAATATGGAACTCCCTACCACATGATTTGAGAACACAAACCAACATTAAAACATTCAAGAAAGATCTAAAAATATTGCTTTTCTACATTGACAATAAGTTAAATCAACGAACTAACAACAATCAGTACCACCAACCAAACCCACGCAAGAATGAAACAGCAACCAGCATCAACCATTGTCATACCACTATGAACTTATAAGAAACAACACAAAAAGACTGCCTCTAAGATTAATAAATCTCAATACCGTTACTGTCCTCCTTCCCTTTCTTTACAATTCTTCCCTTGTTTTCCCCCCTCCCTCTCCCCCCCTCCCGACATCCCTCCCATTGTTATTTTTTCTGTTTGAATCTTGTAAAACATTGTGATGGCTGCACCGAATGATGGTATATAAAACTCAACAAATAAATAAATAAAAATAAATAAGTTCACTGAGTTCAATAAAACATGTACCAGCGAAGACTTAATCGAAATTTTTCCGGACTTCCTGAAAGACCTAAATATAAACGACACAAACTCCGCCGTAAACTCCTGGATCAACATCAACACAGAAGTCGCCAAGATCAAATGCCCACTTATCAAGAAAGATATTAAACCATCCTCCAAACATAAGACCCCATGGTACACCCCTAAACTAAAAAATATCAAATGCTTATTAAGACAGGCTGAAAAGAAATGGAGAAGAAATCCAACCTCCCCAGCAGAAAGAGATTCAGGACCATACTATATATATACAAAACTGACATTGAAAAAGCCAAACGTGAATTTTACGCAAAGAAAATTCACAACTACCAATTTAACCCCAGAACACTATTTGCATATGTAAATAATCTCACACAACCAATTCAAAGCTCACCCAACAAAGCCAATCAAACACCAGCGATGAACTTGCCCAATTTTCTAACAACAAAATCTCAAAACTAATCACAAAGAACCCCAACCTGAATGAAGAAACTACAATATTCTCAAGCACACCCAATGCTAAATGGACACACTGCGAGAATGTTGCATCAACCGAAATTGAGGCAATCACACAAAACATAAATCTTGCAGCACATCCCATCGATCCCATCCCAATATAATTCCTTAAACAAATACCTAATCACATTGCTATTCCAATAGCTAACATAGTCAACCTATCACTCAATCAAGGTATTTTTCCAGATAACCTAAAAAGTACCACCATCAAACCGATCCTCAAAAAACTTCAACTTGATGAATCCGATCCAGCAAACTTCAAGCCAATATCGAATCTTCCTTTCATAGCTAAGATCCTTGAAAAAATTGTGAACCGTCAACTCTCCGAACATCTGGACACCCACAATATACTATTCCCAGCCCAACACGGCTTCAGAAAACACCTTAGCACAGAAATGCTTCTACTTTCCCTCTCAGACACAATCTTCAGAGGCCTAGACTGCGACCACTCTTACCTACTTATTCTACTTGACATCTCCACAGCATTCGACACCGTCAATCACAAAATCCTTCTACTCAGACTAAGAGAAATTGGCCTAAATGGTACCACACTCAACTGGTTCAACTCATACCTATCCAACAGATCTTACAATGTTAAATTCAATGCCACTGAATCCAAGCAGTTTCCCCTTCCACATAGTTCCACAAGGCTCTTCTCTATCATCCACCCTATTCAACATTTACATGATCCCCCTATATAAACTCCTGAACAAATTAGGACTTTCTTACTATGTATACGCTGATGACATTCAAATTCTACTCCCAATTAAAGACTCCCTGGAAAATACACAAAAACAATGGGACTCCTATTTAACTACAATAACTACTTGCCCAGTTATTCCTTTCCCTAAATCATAACAAGATGGAAATTCTATATATATCCAAACAACCCACTCCTATACCCTGCATGGACCTTAACTCACCCCAACCAAAAAACCAATTACTTTCCACAGTAAGAGATCTAGGCATCATCCTTGATAGCCAACTAAACCTCAAAAAACACATCAACAACATGATAAGAGACGGATTCCACAAACTCCAGATCCTAAGAAAACTCAAACCTCTTCTATACCCCCAAGACTTTCAAACGTCCTATAAGCCCTTCTATTCTCCAAACTCGACTACTACAACTAATGGGTCTCCCGACAACCACCCTTAAACCGATCCAGCTACTTCAAAACGCAGCAGCCAGAGCTCTCACAAACAGCAAAAAATCCAACCACATCACACCCATCCTCAAAGAACTACACTGGCTGCCCATTTCACAAAGAATCCAGTACAAAACCTTAACCCTCATATACAAAATGCTTCACAACGACAAATCCAACTGGCTGACTACACCCTTGCACTTCCACATTCCCCAAAGGAACCTTCACTCCACTAACTCCGGACTTCTACCAATCCCAACCCCGAAAGTGACACACAGGGTATCAGTAAGAGAATGTGCACTATCCATGGCAGGACCCACCCTATGGAACAAACTTCCCATAAAACTAAGAACAGATCTGAAAATCCAAACATTCAAGAAAAACCTTAAAACCTGGCTCTTCCACAAAACATTTGCAGCAATAACGTGACCACATCCTAAACCATCCTCCAACCACAGACACTGAGAAAAAGAACACATGATCCTTCATCACAAACTCATCAACTACATCCATCGGACCATCTATTATAAGCATAACGACACATGACTTTTCTCCTTACCAACTCCAGCTTGTCCCTGTTCCCCTGATCATTTTCCTGCTAACTCCTTCAGTTCACATTAATTAATTAGTTACCCCATTCCCTACATTTATATATATGCACAATTATTTAGCTATAAAAAAAAAAAAAGAGAAACTTTGAGAATTCCAACTCCACTTTAGATAACTCTATATCCTATGTTCATTTTTAGACTATGTACAATTATTTATGACTATGTACAATTGTTCAAAACACATTACCGGAGGACGGGGAGAAAAGACGCTGAACTTATATTACTATGGTCCCATGGGGAAGGTGTTTTACCGAAACACGGACCATGTCAGGCAGCTTGTCAATAATACCTCAAGGCACTAAAACAAAGTGTTTCTTCACGATGAAGCTAAGTAGCTGAAATATATTATATATATATGATATACATGAGAATGATAATTTGAGAATGACAATTGAAGCATAGTCATGAATGGCAATTGAAGTATGTTAAAAGAAGAGAAATATAATATTTTTCATACTGGATTGTATTCTCAAAAAATGGTGCATTGACACGAATGGCAGCATAAAAAACTTTTGAATGACCAATGATTATACAAAGTCCCACACACAATGGCGATGTGATTGTGCAAATATTGCACTATTAACAGCCTAGTATGAGGTCATTTAAACAACAAAAAATTATTTTTTTGACTTAATGACATTGGGAAATAGAGGTACTTTGTCTTTCAGCATTACCTATTTTTATTTAAGAACATGCACAATTGTCCTTCTGTATAAAAAAAAAAAAGGGGAAACTCTGAAACCTCCAACACCACCTTAGTTAACATTATATCCCATGTTATTTGTTATTCCTTTATCTATGATTCTTTGTTTAACTGTAAAAGACAAAAGGAAACAGTAAGGTTTCCAGCACCACTCAGTTCTCTGTAAACCGATGTGATATGTAAAATTGAATATCAGTATATAAAAACAAACAAACACACAAATAAATAAATAAATAAATAAATAAAAATAGATTTCCATTAGGCAGTCGTCCATGCAAGGAAAGGCGTGAATGCTGTTTTTCTCCGTAGAGAAGTAGCAGTCACTGTAGGCATTTGGTGAAATACACAAGCTGGCGAGGCTAGTGCGAATGGCAGAACTTGGTATTGAAAATGTTGTTGACTCACTATGAAGCGCATATAAAAAGACCAGAGGAAAGAGGCAACCCTTTTGCCTCTTTCCTCTGGTCTTTTTATATGCGATTACCTCTTTCATATAAATTTCTCATTTAATATGTTAAATAAGGTTATACTCTATGAATGTTAAATACAGTTATAAGTTATTTGTATGTATTACGTTGTTATCCTGTAAACCGGAGTGAAGGCAAAACGCTATACTTCGGTATATAAAAAACCACAAATAAATAAATAAATAAATAAATAAACCCACTTATTGTAGTAAGGGAAGCACGGTGGCGAGAGATACCATTCTGAATTTTCCCTTCTGAAGAAATTTGTTGAGATTTCTGAGGTCCAGGATGGGCGGAGATCGCCTGCTTTCTGTTGAAAGAAGGAATAGTGGGATTAAAATTCTCCGCCTTGATGCGTCCGGGGAACGGTATTCCGAGCCCTGGTTCTCAGTGGGATGGCCGCTCTGATGGTTGAAAGTCCAGGAGCCTGCCTGACTGGCAGAGCTGGTGTGATCTGGATATCAGATGGTCTCACGCAGGAGCATGAGCGGTAAAACTCCTTTCCACATCTCTCTCTGCTGTGCTAGGAAACGTAGAGAGCTGTCGCCGGGTCTTGAGGTGGGTTTGCAATTGAGGCACTGTCTGCTAGATCTTGTGCATGGCAGATCAGCTAGTGTATCTGGGACTTCGGGCCATAATCCGGGTCCTGAAGCCAGACTATTATCGAGTATGGAGTCCTGTTGCTGGCAACGGGAGGATGTCTTGAAGCAATCCCAAGTTGCTGGCAAAGAGGTTCTCTTGGTGTTGTGTCAAACACAGCTGATAAGAGCAATATGTGAAACTAATATGGTTCTTGGAAGATGACATGACCTAGAACCTTCCGAAAACATCTGGTCCGTTTTAGTGACCAGGTCTCGATGGGATCGGTGCTGAAGCAGGATTAGAGTGATCATCGCCCTTCGTGGTAGAGGCTCAGAAGGATGAGTCGGCGGTGATGACTTAGGCTGTCGTTGATAGGTGTCGCAATGAGGCAGTGCCACAGTGGTGCGAATATCGATGGCTCCGTTGTTAGTAGATTTCAGGAGGCATCGAGGACAGCCTGAGGCTCCACCCTGTAAGCTGGTATGGTAGTGCAGCTACAGAGGAGACAGGCTAGGTGTTACTGGCGCTTCCACATTATTTTGTGGTGGCTCAGTACCCGGCACCAGTGTCGGTGGGGAATGCCGTGGCGCCTCGGGTGCAGAGGAGCACAGGACTCGTGTACCCGGGCCTGCTTCGCAACTGGTTCAATGGATATTGATGCTGGCAACGAACATGGAACCACGTCAGTGCTGGCTGTATCCCTCGGAGCTCGGCCCGGTCATTCTCCAGGACCAAGTAAGATGCCACCGATGTCCTGGATGGTGGTCGGTCACCATGTCAGTGACGATAATTCACACGGTGCTCGGCCCGGTCAATCTCCAGCGCCGAGGAAGATGCCTTCGCTGTCTCTGAAGGCAATTGGTGACGGACTGTGACCGTGCCTTCACTGCTCCTGGCACTGTTTATTGGCCAAGGAAGTATGGAACATTTTGTTTAGTCGAGGGCATTGATTTTTGTGCTTCGGTAGTATCGATGGCGGCATCGGCGATGGCATGGGCAGAGCACCGATGGCATCAATGGAGGGATCAATGGCACTGACAGAGGAATCCATGGAGGGATCGATGGCACCGATGCGGGCATCGATGGAACCAATGCGGGCATCGATGGAACCAATGCGGACATCGATGGCATCGATGGAACCGATACGGGCATCGATGGAACCGATGCGGACATCGATGGCATCGATGGAACCGATGCGGACATCGATGGCATAGATGCGGACATCGATGGAACCGATGTGGACATCGATAGCATCGATAGAACCGAAGGGGTCATCGACGGAGGCACTGACGGCATGGATGAGGGCATGGATGGCGGCATCGACGGCATGGATGAGGGCATCGAGGGAGGCACCAATGGAATTGACAGTGGCCCTGGCGGCAACGGTAACCTTGGACATCCTTATTCCTCTAGCCCCAATGAACCCGGTGGAGGATCGCGGGAAGGACACTCACAGGTATCGTGGGGCTGACCGAGGGTGATAATCATAGGGAGAGAGAAGGCTGCAATTCAGTTGGTAACACGGGGGAACCGTTAGTGAAATGACAGGAACTGATCGAAAAACAGGGCATACATCGATGAAATGTACATGAAGGGAGACCCGTGTAGGGAAACATTATTTGTAAAGTAAAACTTCAAGTGTTTCCATGAGGAAAAGTTGTGAGAAATCTGTCACAGAGCTCCTGAATGCGAGGTAAACTGCATCGCGGAATAAAGAAGACTGAAGGGAGACCCCTGTGGACACAGGGCATCGATGCTGGGCATGCTCAGTGCACTCAGTGTGCCAGTGTCAGTCAAAGCTTTTTAGAAACTTTGACAGAAAAGTTTTCCGTGATAGGGCTCTGTCCAGTGACGTCACCCATATGTGAGGACTACCATCCTGCTATTTAAACCAGTGAGCATGTGTGTGAGAAACTGCGAGTCAGTGAACTTGTGTGAGCCAGAGTTTGTAAGCATGCGTGTGAGAGAGAATATAAGTGAGTTTGTGTAAGAATGACTATGTATGATAGAGTGTGTATAAATTATATGAAAGAGGAGAAAGTTTGTGCGTATCTCCTATTCCTGATTATGAGGAAAGACTAAAGAGGTTCCTGACTATGAGGAAAGACTAAAGAGGTTAGGACTTTTCAGGTGGGGGAAGAGACAGCTGAGAGGGGATATGATAGAGATGTTTAAAATCATGAGAGGTCTAGAACGGGTAGATGTGAATCGGTTATTTACTCTTTCGGATAGTAGAAAGACTAGGGGGCACTCCATGAAGTTAGCATGGGGCACATTTAAAACTAATCGGAGAAAGTTCTTTTTTACTCAACGCACAATTAAACTCTGGAATTTGTTGCCAGAGGATGTGGTTAGTGCAGTTGGTATAGCTTTGTTTAAAAAAGGATTGGACAAGTTCTTGGAGGAGAAGTCCATTACCTGCTATTAAGTTCACTTAGAGAATAGCAACTGCCATTAGCAACGGTAACATGGAATAGACTTAGTTTTTGGGTACTTGCCAGGTTCTTATGGCCTGGATTGGCCACTGTTGGAAACAGGATGCTGGGCTTGATGGACCCTTGGTCTGACCCAGTATGGCATTTTCTTATGTTCTTAATCCTTGACAATCTCAGGGTGACTGTAGTCTAAAGTTCCCAGGTACGAAGAGCAGGAGATAATTTTTTAGCCTTAGTTTTAATTATTTGGTGTTATTTGATGTGTCTGCTGTTTTGAAATAGTTTATTGATGTTTGGAAAATGTAAAAAAACAATATTGTATGTTTTTAATCATTGGATGTTCTATTCATCAGCTGCTTTAAAATATTTATTCTTTTTATAAGTATGGTTTTGTTATTATGATTGATGGTTTATATGTCTTAATTTTATTGTTTGATGTTCTGTTTTTTCCATTCTGCATGTTTCTAGTTATAATGTATTGTCCCTTTATTCTGTATTTAGTGTCTGTGGTCTGCATGTTTGACTCAGGTGCACGTATTTTCTGTTCAGGGATCTATAACAGCTTGGCTTGGCCTGTTCTGTTTTCCTAATATCAAGTATATTGGTGTTCTGGGCCTGATATAATATTTCCAGTGTTGCCTTTTCATAGGTAGGATTGTTACAGTTTGAGTGCTAGCAGTTAGTACTGTTTTTGTATGGGAAATTTACTATATTGTAATTCAGTTTACTTAAAGCTTTCTGAAGGCAAACATGCTTTACAATAATCCTAATACCATATGAATGCAGTTGCCTTTTTTGCAAAGTTTTCTGATTAGTATCATAGCAGTGCATGTAAATAATATACATATTGTAAGTGATATTATTCCCTTAGAACACTGAATGTTCTTTCCTGTAAAATCTGTTACTATAAATGCATTTAATTATTTGTGGTAAGAGTGGGGCCAGGATGTAAGGCTCATTTATGACACCTAATACCCTTGCACCAGCCCTAGCTCCACAAGGAAAAGCAGGATTCCATCTAGAACTGTGCTACTTTGGGTTAGTGGATCACACCAGTCTTGGCCAGGCTTAATTTTCTCTTTTTATAAGGCCAGGGAACAGTATGGGTCACTTCTGGTCCCCCCCGCTCCCCTGGAGTCGGTAGGCAGAGCGGAGCCTAGGGAACCATAAAGCAGATTGTGTAGCCTGCAATCAATGGGGATGCACTAGAGTAGTGGGAGGGTTGTGGAGAAGTGAAGGCAAGCTACAGACACAGGAAGGAAGGGAGCAAGCCAGGAGGAAGTGCCTATGAAGTGTTGGGGAGGTTTCTGTCTGAGGTGACTGTACTGAGCTCTGAGAGAAGCAGTGGGCTGTGGAACTAGCGAGTCTCCTAGACAATGGGATTGGGAAAAGGAGTGGGGGAGGGCTGCTGCCAAATGGGGAAGGGCTGGCAGCAAGCAAGAGCTTTACACCATGATGCAGCAGTGCTGGAATGAGGGCAATCACTGTGTGAGTACATAAGCAGCAGCACAACAGTAGCAAGTCAGACAGCATGTTTGTGTGTCTGTGTCATAGAGATTGAGATCC
This sequence comes from Rhinatrema bivittatum, assembly GCF_901001135.1. Lineage (NCBI taxonomy): Eukaryota > Metazoa > Chordata > Amphibia > Gymnophiona > Rhinatrematidae > Rhinatrema > Rhinatrema bivittatum. Next base: position 338,746,645 of record NC_042616.1, on the reverse strand, counting down.
ACACCCATGCACACTTTGTGTGAGAGAGAGAGAGAGTGTGTGTGTGTGTGTCTTTGTGTCTGAGAAAGTGTGTCTCTTTGTGTCAGTGTGTAGGTGCCAATAAAGTTTCTGCAATCTTAAAATCTGGTTGTGACTGAGCGTATATGTGTCCGACACTGGTTTGCAGTGTCATTTCTTGCAACTGGTTCAAGAGCCAGAATGGGAATCCAGGACATATCACTAGAAGATACATAAGCAGATGTGTAGGGGGCCCAATCAATTTGCATGGATGAAATGAGGGCTGCAGTTCTACTCACCCTTGGTCTAGAATGTGCTCAACTTTTTAATTATTTAGGAAAGAAGTTTATTTTGGAGATATTTTGGCTCAATTCTGTCGGGTTCCAGAGTTAACTTGGCATGCTTTTGGGAGCTGTTGACACATGTGCTGCAGGGAAAGTGCATGAGTGCGTCAGTTATCCCATGGGCTGATTTAGAAAAACATCCCCTGGGCCAATAATTTCATGTAATCTGCCCCTGTTTCCACCTCACATTTCTCTCACTCTCACACCACTTGCCCTGTTCTCCCCACCACCCCAACATCTACCTTCTCCTGAGTCTCTTTCCCCCAAGCCCCTAGGCTCAAGAGCAATTCCCCATCTCAGACTCAAACTTCCCTTCTCCACCTCAGTCTTCTCTGCTATTAATGTTAAGGAGTGCTGCCCCTTTAAGCCTGATGACCTCAATATCAACACTGTCCTGGGCTGCCAAAGACAGGCTCTAGGACAGTTTTAGAAAAACAAACATCTGAAGGCCAGTTTCCTGACTGGCTGTGTTTCTGCATGAAGATGGAACCACTGCCAGCAAATGCAGTAGCATGGCCCATGGTGGTGAGTGGAAGTCAGGTAAGACTAGAGCAGCGCAGAAATGGTGACTGCACTGTATATCACCTTTACTGATGGCAGCAGAGCCAAAAAAGCTACTGTTGACTTGGGCAGTGAGGTGTCGGTTCTCTTACTGCCAAGAGCCATGAGTTTGAATCCAGCTTAGGGAAATAGGAAGGGAGGTAGAAAGCAGGTACTAGTCAAATTTTTGAAATGGAGCAGTAGCCTAGTGGTCAAAGCAATGGGCCCTGAACCAGGGAAACCAGGGTTCAATTCCTACTCAAATTGCCTTTCCCTCTGGCAAGTGAATAACCTTTTGAGATGAAAGTGGCTATTTTAGCCAAAAGATCTTCATTCAAAAACTGGAAGAAGGAGTCATCAGAAGAAAATAGGATAAAGCATAAGCATTGGCAAGTTAAATGTAAGATATAAGACAGGCTAAGGCAGAATTTGAAAAGAAGTTGGTCACAGAGGCAAAAACGTACAATAAAAACTTTTTAAAATATATGGGAAGCAGAAAGCTTGAGAGGGAAATGGTTGGATCGTTGGATGATCAAGGGGTTAAAGGGGCACTTAGAGAAGATAAGGCCATCATGGAAAGATTAAATGATTATTCTGCTTCTGTGTTTACTGAAGAGGATGTTGGAGAGAGACCCATTCTGGAGAAGGTTTGTGTACCCCTTTGAGCGACCCGTAGTGTTAACCATCTCCATGTTCTTTTTATATCCCTTGTTAACAATTTCCATATTATAAATGTTCAATGTATTAGACAAAGGAAACGCCTGATTTCCTGCATTTTTGTTTGAATGTAAACCGATGTGATATGTAAAATCGAACACCGGTATATAAAAATAAATAAATAAAATAAAATAAATGGGTGATGATTCAGATCAACTGAACTAAATCATGGTGAACCTGGCAGATGTGGTAGGCCTGATTGACTAAGTGAAGAGTACTAAATCACTTGGACCGGATGGTATATACCCCAGGGTTTGGAAAGAACTAATAAATAACATTTCAGACCTATTTCAATTAATTTGTAACCTATCATTAAAAACATCCGATGTACCTAAAGATTGGAAGATGGCCAATGTAACCCCAATATTTAAAAAGGGATCCAGGGGTGATCCAGGAAACTATAGACCGGTGAGCCTGACTTCCGTGCCAGGAAAAATCATGGAAACTGTTATAAAGAATAAAATCACAAAACATTTAAATAGACATAGTTTGATGGAACACAGCCATCATGGATTTACCCAAGGGAAGTCTTGCCTCACAAATCTCCTACATTTTTTTGAAGGGGTAAATAAACATGTGGACAAAGGTTAATTGGTAGATGTGGTGTATTTGGATTTTCAGAAGGCATTTGACAAAGTTCCGCATTGAGAGGCTTCAAAGAAAACTAAAAAGTCTTGGCATAGGAGGTGATGTCCTTTTGTGGATTGCAAGCTGGTTAAAGGACAGGAAACAGAGAGTAGGACTAAATGGTCTGTTTTCACAGTGGAAATAGGTAAACAGTGGAGTGCCTCAGGGATCTGTACTTGGACCGGCACTTTTTAATATATTTATAAATGATCTGGAAAGGGGTACGACGAGTGAGGTGATCAAATCTGCAGATGACACAAAATTATGCAGAGTAGTTAAATCTCAAGCAGATTGTGATTAATTGCAGGAGGACCTTGCGAGACTGGAAGATTGGGCTTCCAAATGGCAGTTGAAATTTAACATGGACAAGTACAAAGTGATGCATATTGGGAAAAAGAACCCTTTCTGTAGTTACACAATGTTAGGTTCTATCTTAGGAGTTACCACTCAGGAAAGAGATCTAGGCATCACTGTGGATAATACACTAAATTTGTCGGCTCAGTGTGTTGTGGCAATCAAAAAAGCAAACAGAATGTTAGGAATGAAATGGTAAATAAAACAGAAAATGTCAGAATGCCTCTGTATCATTCCATGATGAGACCGCACCTTGAATTCTGACTGCAATTCTAGTCACCGCATTTAAAAAGGATATAGCTGCACTGGAGGAAGTGCAGAGAAGGACGACCAAAATGATTAGGGGCATGGAACGGCTGCCCTGTGAGTAAAGGCTAAAGAAGTTAGGGCTGTTCAGTTTGGAGAAAAGACGACTGAGGGGGAATATGATAGAAGTCTACAAATTCATGAAAGGACTTGAACAAGTTAATGTAAATCTGTTTTTACTCTCTCAGATAACAGAAGGACCAGGGGACACTCCATGAAGTTAGCAATCGAAGCCTGAAAGCTTTTAAAGCAAACCATACTGCCCTTAGCTTGAGAAATTTATCTGATGAGATTCCTCCTGAGCAAACCAGAGCTGTTTGGTGCAGGATAACTTTCAAAGCTGGATGCATGCAAAGTTGCTAAAGTATTTTACAACCTGTGCACATATGATATGCACAGGTTATAAAATACGTGTACATATGCACACAACCATGTGAGAATATGTAAAAACCGTACACCTCTTATGTTTGGACTTATCCAGATAAGTTCCAGTTTATTTGGCTAAGTAGCAGCAAAGCTACTTAGCCGGATATGTTTGAAAAACACAACTTGTCCGGCAATTTGACTTAGCTGGATTAGTAGTGTTTTAAGACTTATCCATTTAAGTTGTGCTTTTTTCAGACTTATCTGGCTATCTTTCTTAGCTGGGTAAGACTGAAAAGCACTATTTAAGATGGACAAATAGTACTTTTCAGACTTATCTGGCTAAGCGTCGTGTTGCTATATAGTCATATAAGTCAGAAGTTGTCTGGATAATTGCCGCTACTTAGCCAGATAAGTCCGAACTTGTCGTCTAAGTAGTGGCAAAAATGCTACTTAACTGGATAAGTCAAATTTAGCTGGATAAATGTTCGCAAATGATATATACATGTATCTTTATTCCCTATTTTAAAGAGATACGCAAGTAGATTTTACATGCATAAGTTAGATGTATTTACCCCCATAAGTCGGCTTTTGCATGCATATATTGGGGGATTTTTTAACATTCATGCAGTACTGAGATAACTAGTTTTGCCAATTAGTCTACCAGTTTGCCCAGTCCATCTGCAGCTCCTGACGACCCTCCTGGTTCTTCAGCCTGAAGTCCCCCCTTTTCACACAGATGTCCACCCAGTCATTTTTTCACTTTTAAGATGTTTACAAACATTTACTCCAGATATACAGTAGGAGTAAATATACATGAGTAATGTGCCATATTTACATGCATAAATTGCTTATAAAATAGCAACTTATTTGCATTAATGTTGACCTCTCCTCTAAATGCCTCAGCCCACCCCTTTAATACATGCTAATTTTACTCACGGACACTGATTTATGCATGTATGTTGAGGTTTATAAAATAGTATATACTCGAGCATATGCTATTTGTACCATTTGTACCAGATGAATTTGGAATGAATCAGTCACCAGAAGAGAGAGTTCCTCAAGGCTGGGTGATGCAGATACCATTCAGTGGACTGGAATCCACTGAAATCTTAGGGTCCAGTGGATTCTTCAACTGTGAAGACCACCATAGGACATCTCCCATGCTGCTTAATTCTTCCTATCTTTTCCGCAGTGGATATCAATGTGTTAATCCTCTTTTAAAGGAGAAGTGCTTTCACCCAAGTCACGAAAAGCAGAGCTCCTATAAATGCAGATGAGACAATGGGGTCAGGTGGGATAAACAACAAACTCTAGCAATTCAAACACCCAGATGGTCTTACTCAATTCTGTGACACTCCTTGAAATATGCTCTTCACCAACCAATCGTCCAGGTACTTCTTTAATGCCCCCAGGGCGGGGTGGAACTACGACCCCATACAGTTGGGGAACAGAATCCCATCCTCCTATCTCTGGGGAACTGGGTTAAACCCTATGGGTCTCTAAGAGGCAGCACCTCTTTCAAGCTCCTCGATACTGCCTTTCACAGGCTACTTGGTACTGCCCTATTCTTGACAATCTGTATTGTCCTCTTAAGGGCTCTTTTCAATGCTTGGGCACCCTACCAGGCCAACCTTGGGACCTCCTGTAGTGCCAACCTCAGGCTTTCATGCAGCACCCCTCTCAGACGTCTTCCTGCTATATTCCTGGCTCTCTGTGAGACATCTCTCAGGGATCTCTTCAGGCCGCTGCCACAACTCGGTCAGCTCGATGGACTTCTCTCTGATGAATTGCCTTAGCTCCCTCTCCTTTTGGGTTACCTCTGCTGCAACCTCCTGAACTTCAGCGAATAGCTGTAGCCATTTAATTCTGTCTTCCTCTCTCTGGGCATCTACTGCATTCTTCTTATTATTTCTTATTCTTACTTGATTAATCGCAAATAATTACAAATGTAAAGCAAAGCAATGTACAAATAAAATTAGCGAAATTAACAATTTAAAACTAGCAAAAACATAGCATAGAAAATATAAAAAAAAGAAATTAAAAAGGCAAAACAATTTAACAAAATGATAAAATAAAACAAAAAGTCAGATCAATATACATAAATAAGATAAAAAATAAAATGAGTAAAACAATACAAAAGAATATTACATAAACAGAAAAGCAGGAAATCAGACCAGGTGTAAACAAAATGTGGAAGGCACGTACAAACAAGTTCAAGTATTACTCAGATGTGGAAAAGCTTGAACAAACAAGTAAGATTTAAGTGCTTTCCTAAATTTTAAGAACTCTTTCTCCAGACAAATGTTGAGAGGTAAAGAGTTCCAAAGACAAGGGGATAAATAAGAAAAGCAAATAGCTCTAGAACTTTCAAAACAAATGTTTTGAATGAAAGGCAGCACTAGCATTCTTGTTGTGAAGACCATAGCAGACGAAAAAGAAGACTCGGAGAAATAACAGAGGCAATATTGTTGCGCCCATCGGTCACAAACGGCTGTGCCCTCTCTGTCTCACCTCTTTTCTTTCTCTTTCCTCTCCTCTGGGAAAAATGGCTGCCTCCGCCTCTCTCTCTGCCGACCTCTCCGGTATCCCCGGACCGGCATGTGTGATTGCGTTCGCCATTCTTACACCGAGGTCACTTAGGGCACGCGTGCATGCGCTGCCCTCTCTTTTGAATACGTTATGGCGGAAACCTCGGGGGTGTCCCCACCGCATGACATCACTACCTCTGGGTACTTAGCCTCCGATCTCCAATCCAGCTACGAGTTAACAAGGATTCCGCTCCAGCTAATTTCGACTCCTTCAGAGACTCCCACTCTGAATATTCGCTCCCACAAACCCTCCGGGGTTATGCTGGCTACACTAGGGCATTTTAGGTACCCACTCCTAGGGGGCCTTATTCACTCCTACCTACCCTCCGGGGTTTCGCTGTTCAAGCAAGGACGCTCAAGGCACCCGCTCCTCGGGGGTCTTGCTTCACTATCTACTCCAGGTTTCCCAGCTCATCAGGATCCTAGGTACCTGCTCCCTGGGGCCTTGCACTCGCCTGCCTTCCTCTTGGGTTAACCTGCATCTACAGAGGATATCTTAGCTCCAGGCCTTGCATCATCTCTACCTCCGTTCTACGAAGGCCATCTCTTCAACAGCTACCAGCCTTCGTGAGTAGCTTCTCTCTCAGTCTCTCTGCCTTGTCTCACCACAGAATAGATTCTCAGTGTAAGCTGCTTCACGGACCACTACCGGACCCTTCACTTCCAGCTTCTGGTGAGACCTTCTCTGCATTTGATACAACTCAGTGCCTGGACTGAAATATCATCAGAGACCTACTCCACTGGCTGAGGAACGCAGCCCGCTTCTCGGGCCATGCCAACTGCTGTATAATAAAGCTTCTATTCTCTCTGTGGTCATTATTGAAGAGTCAGCCTATTGCTGGGTTTTCCCCACGGGGACCCTCCCGGTGGGAGGAGTCATCAATACATCAACCAGGGGTCCACAAACAAGTCAAACTTACAACAAAGATAAGATGAAGTGCCCCAACGCAGGGCCTTAAATGTAAGGCATCCAATTTTAAATTGTATAGGAATGGACACTGGAAGCCAGTAAAAATCAACCAAAAGGGGAGTAACATGATCATATGTAGATTTATAAAAAATGACCTTTGCAGCAGTGTTCTGTTTCAGTTGAAGTTGTTTAAGTTGGGTTGTTGATAGACCAGGTAATAAAGCATTACAGTGATCTAGTCTGGACAGAACAAAGGATTGAGTTAAAATTTTAAGATCAGAACTGTCCAAAAAAGGTCAGAGATGATGTATTGATCTGAGGAAAAAATAAACAGTCTTAATAACATTGGAAATATGTACAGAAGAAACTGAGCAGGCTATCAAAAGTAATACCTAAAGTAGTGACTGTATTCTTGACTGGAATGCCATGATAGGAAATGGAAGAGTAGTAGAAACAGAAGTACAAGTAAACCAAATGGCTTCAGATTTTAAAGGATTGACCTTAAGCTTAGAAGAATGTAACCAGTCAGAAATTTTTGAAAGACAGTTATTAAAATCAGAGTGTTAGTAGATGTTGGTTTAAAACTAGCAAGAATCTGAATATCATCAGTGTAGAAATATCCAGAGGCCTAAACTCTGAATTAAAGTGGCAAAAGAGGAAAGATTTAGATTGAAAAGTACAGGAGAAAGAATGGACCTTGGGGCACTCCACTAAAAAGTGGGAGAGAGACAGAAAGCTCTGAATTTCAACTAATGGTATGTGCATTGTTCCAAGAAAGATTTGAAACATTGTAGAGTTTTCTCTAATACAGTCAACTGAGTAGAAGCTGATGATCAACTTTATCAAAGGCAGCACTGAGATCAAGATAAACTAGAAGAGCTGCATCAACTCTCTCAAGACAGAGACTAATCTCATTACGTAATGAGTTAGCTGTTTCGGTGCTATGTCCCTTCCTAAAGCCAGCCTGATTGGGATGAAGGGTTATAGTTTTTAAAAGAAATGCTGATACTGGAGATTCCATTACTTTTTCAATGACTTTAGCAAGAGTAGGAAGGTTAGATACAGGACGATAGTTCTCAGGGACAATCTGATTTTTCTTTAAAACAGGACAGATGAGTGCAGATTTGAGAGAAGCTGGAAGATTGCAAGTGTTAAAACTGGGGTTGACAATGTCAGCCATAAAAGGCATGTCCTAAATCAGGACTTTTGACTATGTGAAATGACATAGGATCTGAAAGTGATGTGGGAATGTCTTCGCTGGCCTCATTAGCCTAGCTGCCCTTCCATTTGCCAGACCTCCAGTTTTAGGTTCTCCCTCTCAGCAGGTGTTGCGACAGGGGAACTCTCACTATACAGAAGTACATGGTAACTCTTCTTTTATTTACAGTTTATTTAATTTTCTTTGCATTTTCATTTTCTTTGCATTTTCAAAACCTGGAGTAGATAGTGAAGCATAATTTTATAGAAATTCTAAAAGGAATCACTCAAAAGGAAAATTAAACCAATAATTATGCCATTAGCCCGCAAATTCTGGGGGGAAAAAGCAATATTAAACAAGGAAAAAGAAAAGAACTTCTTTTAAATTGCATCAGGAGAAGAAATAACACTATTAATGATTACCCTTCATTCAACCCTCCAGTCCTATCCCTAATAAATGTCTCAAGATAACATGGATCCATAAACTTATATTGATTCTGATAGTATAAAATGAAGCATTTTCAGGGATATTTGAAAAAGAAGGTAGCTCCCATAGCCAGAACCTGAGATTTTAATGAAAGAAATATTTTTTTATGATTTTAACACTAACATCAGGAAATACTAATATTTTCTGGAAAAGACTAAATCCTTCTCGATCTAAATAAAATGAAACTATCAAAGTTGCTCTTACCAGAATGAAATCAATAGATGACTGAAGGAAATCAGAGTCCAGGATTATCTATCATCAGGTAGTCCATGGCTCCCTCAGAGGAAAGGATCTTCCTAGATTTAGGCCTGGATTCACCATTCTATCGCAGAATGGTGAATCCAATGAAAACGGGGGGTGGTGGGGCGGGTCTGCGAAAGCCGGCAGACTTCGCACCACCACGGTGTTTTCGCTGCTGGCTTTCACACCCAACAGTGCCACTGTGAAAGGTGGTGCTATTGGGCGTGCTACTGGCGACGATAACGTTACTAACCTTATCGATGCCAGCGAAGACACCGAGTCTGCCTCCTCACCGCCCCGACTCCTCCCCTCGTCGCTCCGACTCCACCCCAGCATGCTATTGCACGCGAAAAGGGCCTTTGAAAATGACCCCCTTAGGGAGGTAAAAAAATCTTAAACATTAAAGGCAGTTTAGCTTCTGGAATTGATACTATATTGACAATATATTTCTTAAATACCTCATAAGCAGAAAGTAACTTAGATAAAGGAAAATTAAGGAATCACAGATTTTTCCCCCTGAACATATTCTCCATGTTTTCCAAATAATTAAGCAAAACTTAAGTTATCTTTAATAAGTCGCCCCCAAAGATTTAAGAGATACCAACTGATTATTTACTGATTGTAGTGAGTTTTTTTTTATAATAACCAGACAGATATCTTGCTCACACAATTTAGAACTTGTATCTTCTGTAATCTTATTTAATTGTCCAAGAGAATTAGATAAGGTTTTGTCCAGTTTAACTACAAGCCGTATGTCCACTAGGGATATATTAGATGGTAGGGATGTGCATTCGTTTTTCACGAATTAGACAATGTAAACGACATTGTCTAATTCGTCATGATTTGGTAGCGCCGATATACGAAGCAATTTTTGCCGAAATTTCGGAAAAATTCGTATTTCGTGTTAGTGCGCACTAATGGAGTTACTGCGCACTGCATATCTCTTAGGGATAGATTTTCAAAGGGATACGCACATACCCCCCCCGAAAACCTGCCCCAAACCTCCCCCTGCGTGCGCGCGCAAGCCCCAGGACGCGCGTAAGTCCCGGGGCTTGCGTGGAGGGGCGTGTCGGGGGTGTGCCAGGAGTGACGTGGCATTTCGGGGGCGTGTCGGGAGTGACGCGGCGTTTCGGGGTCGTGTCCGGGGGCGTGGTTCCGGCCCGGGGGCGTGACAGTGGCCCCTGGACCAGCCCCTGGACCGGAACATGGAGTGAGGCAGCCGGCCCGGCGCGCGTAAAGTTACGCCTGCTTCCAACAGGCGTAACTTTTGGGATAGAGGTAGGGGGGAGGTTTAGATAGGGCCGGGGGGGGGGGGGGTGGGGAGGGGGGGGGAGGTGAAGGGAGGGCGAAGGAAAGTTCCCTCCAAGGCTGCTCCGATTTCGGAGCGGCCTCGGAGGGAACGGAGGCAGGCTGCGTGGCTCGGCGAGCGCAGGCTGCCGATTTTGGGCAGCCTTGCACGCGCCGACCCCGGATTTTAATGGCTACGCGCGTATCTATTGAAATCCCGCGTACTCTTGTTCACGCCCGGTGCACGAACAAAAGTACGCGTGTGCGCAGATCTATAAAATCTGCCCCTTAGTGCACAGTAATACCAATTAGTGCGCACTGTGGGCCGTATTTTAAAAGGGTTAAGCGCATAAGGTACGCACGTAACCCTTTTAAAACGCCCCTGCATGCGCCGAGCCTATTTTGCATAGGCTCGGCGGCGCGCACAAGCCCCGGGACGAGCATAAGTCCCCGGGACGAGCGTAAGTCCCGGGGCTTGCAAAAAGGGGCGGTCAGGGGCGTGGCCAGGGGGCGTGATGTCGGCTCTGGGGCGTGTTCAGGGGCATGTGGCGGTCCGGGGGCGTGGCCGAGTGCCCCAACACAGTGGCCTGTTTCGGGGCCTGCCGCGCCGGCTGTCTGCTGGCGCGCGTACGTTACTACTGCCTGGAGGCAGGCATAACTTTTTGAATAAAGGTGGGGGGGGGGTTTAGATAGGGCCGGGGAGTGGGTTAGGTAGGGGAAGGGAGGGGAAGGTGCGGGGGGGGGGGGGGGATGAAAGGAAAGTTACCTCCGAGGCTGCTCCGATTTCGGAGCGACTTCGGGGGGGAACGGGCAGCGCGCGCAGGGCTCGGCGCGCGCAAGGTGCACAAATGTGCACCCCCTTGCGTGCGCCGACCCCAGATTTTATAAGATACACGCGTATCTTATAAAATCCAGCGTAATTTTTTTTGTGCCTGGTGCCCGAACAAAAGTACGCATGCGAGTAGATTTATAAAATTGACCCCTGTTTTTCTAGCTAACGAACTCCTCTGAATTGATACTTTTTAATTGTTAAGTTGCATTTTTTTAGCGCGCACTAACATTAGTTACAGCGCACTACTACATAATTAGTGCGGGTGCTCTGCAGAAAATTTCGTTTTCCCATGTAGTTTTTTTTTTGTCAATTTTTGACGAAGTGCGTTAGTGCACACTAATGGGCCTTTCTGTCCACTATTGTGCTCTCAAGCTGCTGCTGAATGTATAAATCCATAGGGCTTTTAATGGGGCAAAAGATGGCATAGAGGATTTATCCTTCCATTTATGACCCATTCAGACTATCCGGAAGAAACTTTTCTGTATGAGTGTGTCCCTTTGACGCGTGGTTTTGGCAGCATGCCGATGGCTGCGAACCACAGCTCCGCTGACTTATGAGGCATGTCAGTCGCCCGAAGATGATGTTGGATCCAATCAGTGGCAGAGTCAGGTAAGGAAGTATCAGCTGTGCTAACATTTCTTTCAGGCCTCCTCATTCCTCCTCCTCTACCGGGAAGCAGGCGTAACTTCTTCAAAGGAAAGGGGGAGTTCTAGGTAGGGCTGGGGGGCAGGTTAGGTAGGGGAAGGGAGGGGAAGGTGTGGGGGGACGGAAGGAAAGGCTGCGCGGCTCGACGCGCACAAGTTGCACTATTGTGCACCCCCTTGCGCGCGCCGACCCTGGATTTTATAATATGCGCATGGCTGCGCACGCACATTATAAAATCGGGCATAGATTTGTTCGTGCCGGGTTGTGCGAACAAATCTGCGCCCGCGTGCAGGTTTTAAAATCTGCCCCATAATGTATTTTTTGCTTACATTCTTCTTTTTAATTTTTGCATCAGGCAGATGTGCCTATTAATCTGTATGTCTGATAACAAATGAATCTACTGCTGAGATCCCGCTACAAGAAACGGGAGACAAGATTGAAAGTGCTTCTTTCTCCCTTCACATTGGAACAACTGGCATGCATGACCAATTATGTTCATAAGTTTCTTTTTATATTCTATCCCTGATATATATGCAATGAAATATTATAGATACTGTTTTATTTAGTGAAGGATCTTGTAGACAGCAGAATGAGATGCAGGATGTTTGCCTAGAAAGTCACGGAGATAGCGAGAGAGAGATTTTTTTTCTTTATGGTACAGGAATGTAAATTAATCTGTTAATAGTTATGTTGAGAAAGAGTTTAGAGCATGTGAAAAAAAGAGAGAATAGTACTGATGGTGCTAAGGTTTAGATTTCTCACCTTGTGCTTTTATTCCTCATTGCTCTAGGCAGGAGTCACTGCTGAAACACAGTGTGACACTGTGGGTTGCCTTGCCTGTTTGTCTTCAGAATGAATCTGTTTCTCCACAAGTCCTGATGCAAGCACAGAGATCCAAGAGACTGTCTATGCTGGATACTTTGTCTTTGTCTTACTACTTTTGGGACTGTTGCTATGGAACTTTCTACAGAACACTGTTCTTTCTTTTATGCCAATTTCCAGACTTTTAGTGAGAGATTCATTATGTGTTTTGTAGTCCTATATGATTCCAATTATTATTTATTTTCTAGTACATTTTTAGGATTAATTTCTTAAGTTTTTCATTTGCTTTGATATTGGCTCAATGATATTATTATTGCTATGATACTTCTCTTTTTTTTTTTAGTATTTCTCACTTACGTTTTGGAGGACTAAATGTATTAGTGTGAAAGAGACAGTTTTTCAGATGGATTACTCAAAGGGTACATTAGTAAATTACGAGAGAAATACCATTTTACAGTTATGATTTATCTACAATGAGTTACAGTTATTAGCATGTAAGTTATTGAGAAATTGTACTCGATTCTGGTTCTTCTCTTTGGGTTCCAATAGTACCTTTGTTTCAGGCCGATACAGTACAGTGTGCTCCGACGGAGCGCGCTGTTAGCTTGCTCTTGGATGCGCGTTTTCCCTTACCCCTTATTCAGTAAGGGGCGGAAAATGCGCGTCCAACACGCGGCACCTAATAGGGCCATCAACATGCAAATGCATGTTGATGGCCCTATTAGGTATGCGCGCGGGATACAGTAAGTAAAATGTGCAGCCAAGCCGCACATTTTACTCTAAGAAATTAGCGCCTACCCAAAGGTAGGCGCTAGTTTCTGCTGGCACCGGGAAAGTGCACAGAAAAGCAGTAAAAACTGCTTTTCTGTGCACCCTCCGATTTAATATCATAGCGATATTAAGTCGGAGGTCCTGAAGGGTGTAAAAAGTAAAAAAAAAAAAAAAGAAAAAAAAAATTTAACTTGGGCCAGCAGCTGTCGGGCCGAAAACCGGATGCTCAATTTTGCCGGTGTCCGGTTTCTGAGCCCGTGGCTGTCAGCGGGCTCAAGAACAGACGCCGGCAAAATTGAGCTTCAGCTGTCAAACCCTTTGACAGCCGCCGCTCCGGGTCAAAAGGAGGCGCTAGGGACGCGCTAGTGTCCCTAGCGCCTCCTTTTGCTCGTTTCTACCGCACCACCTCATTTACATACTGAATTGCACGCACCGGCGAGTGGCCGGTGCGCGCGCAGGGAGAGTGGGCGTTCGTCCGCTCTCCCATGTTTTTACTGAATTGGCCCGTTTGTTTGTCATATGTTTACCCCTAAACACCAATAACGCAGCAAGCATGCCATGCTGGAAGAAGCTATCACGTGGGACCCTTTAACTTTAGTTGAAAACGATAGCCTCATTGCAGCTTTAGCAATGCTGGCATTATACTGCCTTGATTTGCAAAAGGAACATTTCTCATAGATTCAGAGAAACCGGGAGTAGCCCAAAAGGAGAAACCCAATGCTGCAGCGTTTTGGCAGTCCACGCTGCCTGCATCAGGGGACTCACAGTTTAAATAGTGTTCCTCCTTCTTAACATACAGACAGCTCATGGCTTCAATCTGAGAAAAGTGATTACAACAATAAGACAAACACTCTCAACAAACAAGACACCTAAGACTCATTGTTCTTTACCTTGCCAGGTACTTCACTCTTCTCATAAATAGCTGTTTGAATATTATTACGTAACTGAGTTGGTGTCGGCATCCTTGCACTATTTATATTTAAAACCCTACCCACCCACCTTATCAATCAGATGCATAACCTAGCTTGGAAGACATAACTGATGTAGCATCGGGTTTCTCCTTTTGGACTATTCCCGGTTTTTCTGAATCTATGAGAAATGTTCCTTTTGTGATTCAAGGCAGTATAATGCTAGTGGCAATGAATGATTAAAAAAGACTTTGGACAGACTACAAGCCAGATTTTTCCTGCTACATATGGATTTATTTCTCAATCTGGACTGATGACGGTGGAGCATCTTGAGAAATTTTATTGATGCATTAATCCTTTTCACTTTGTTTGAAATATCTACAATATCTACAAAAAGACTGTACATATGATTGGGCTGATGAGATTATACACCTTTTATATACTTGTGTTGTGAGTCATTTTCAAAGGGCAATTTACAGCTAACAACAGTGATTTAGGATGTTATTTTTGTAATTTTTTTCTCTAATTAGTTTCATTCCTTTGTCTTTTTCTTGTTTATGTGTTTTTTCTTTTTCTCTTTGTGTGGATAATTGTGTGGGTCTGGTACCTTTTAGATTGGGGTTTATTATAAATAGGAAGTTGCAGAAGGGTGATGTTATAGGTTGGCTGAACAATATAAATACATTTTTTTCTATGCTATATTTTCATGGTGGCGTCCATTTAGAAATAAAAGTGCTTTTGGTTGATTTTGAGCACGGTTCTGTTTTTAGGTGTCTTGGATATTTGATCTCTAGAACAGGTCTGGCGGTGTTTATTTTTTGTCTTAGGAAACCTAAACTAGAACCAGAAAGGAAAGTTTAAAGTTAATTGTTATTAACAGTGTTGTTCAGATTGCCAGAGGAAGAGTGTCATTAGCCATCCCATGGTTTCTCCAGGCCTGTACATCTCTCGTTTTCAGATATGTTGACTCACAATAGGTAGACTGAGGTAAGTATATTTATATAAATCTTTATCTTCTTTTATAATTGTAATGCTGTTTGTGTTTACTGATATTTGTTGTAATACTATTTGTCTTTGCTGATTTTTACCATATTTTACAGTATTTAGTAAACCAAGTATTTGCTTTTATAAATCTGTGTTGTATGTTGTATGATGTAATGTAGTTTTTCATATTTTCAATGTAAGATATTATTTCTGGGCATGACCACTGTAAAATAGAAGAATAAAAATAAAAGAAAATGCCCGATTTCCTGCAGTTTTTGGTTGAATGTAAACGGATGTGATATGTAAAATCGAACATCGGTATAGAAAAATAAATAAATAAATATTTTCACATAAGCTGTAATCAGTGTTAGTATGTTTTTATGATCCAGACTACAAGGCAAAAACTACCATTCTCACAACCCACTACAACTGCCTACCTTAGCAATATTCAATTACACATACAGGGCTGTAGACTGCCTTCCCCCTCTGGACAGTGCACACTCCTTTCCTCTGGTTTGCTTAGGACAGATTTACAGGAGCTGCCTCTCCTGAAGTCACGGGGGCCTCCTGAACCTAGCTGGGCTTACACTCTTATGCTCCCCAGCTGGTCCTGCTTTCAGGCCTCTCTTCTGTCCCACAGGGTCCCACCCACAAAGCTCTCCTCCCTCTGTAGGATTTAAGGTAGACCAGGTCTCTAGCCTGGTCCTGCACATATAAACAAGGGAGAAAATGGGGTCACTTTGCTACATAGCAATATATATTTATTTAGCATCATTATTGCAAACAATAAGTTACTTGGTTACAAACTCCTTGATCCAAATAACTTATAACCTTAGGGGTGAATTTTCAAAACTTTGTGCGCATAAAAATTAGCATATACAAATTTAAGAAGCATCTACTCTCATATTTCATAAAGTTGAAAATATGCATGTATTTTCATTTTTGTGAACTCATATATGCATGTAAAAAAGGGGGCGGTCTAGGAGTGTTCTGGGGAGGGGCCAACATGTGGATAAGTTGATATTTTAAAAAACACACATGTACATATGCCAACTTACTCGCATATTTTTACACCTGCTAATTGTCTAGTATAAGTAATACTAAAAATGTTTGTTGTGCAGTACTGACTGGGTGGGAAGTCTGGGTGAACTGCAGGGGCTGGAGGAGTTTCAGGCTGAAAAACCAGAAAGGTCTCGATGACCTGGAGAAGGATTGAGTGAACTGATTGTCTAATTGGTAAATTTCGTTTACATGCTTATGTTTTAAAATTGGCTGTCTTAAGTGAGTATGTCCTACTTTATTTTCATGCATAAAATATATGCACATATATTTTAAAATGGGTAGAAAAGTACATGGGTTCAATGCATTGCATGTATTTGCACATAAGCCTACATATACTCGTATGTTGCAGGATAGCGATATGAAAATTTTATTAAAAATGTGTAAATCATATGCAAGGGTTATAAAATACTTGCGTATATTTGTTCATGGCCATATATGTGTGTATATGCTGCTGTGCACATTTGTTTGAAAGTTATCTTCCCTGTCTCAGTATATGATGGCTGAATGAATTACTAAAGGTCACACCACAAAAGAGGGCTTCTCACACCTGTCCTAGCGACGCAAAGTCAATTGAGTTTTCAGGATATTCTTAATGAATATACACAAAATAAACATATATAATTGGAGACCCAGTGTACACAAATTTATCTCATCCATATTCATTGTGAATATCCTGAACACCAGGACTGGCTGTGGGATCACCAGAACTGGCTAAGAAGCCCTGCTGTAAGAGACGGATGAAACTGTTGTCTTCATGTGTAAAACTTCTGTACTCTAACCACTATACTACATTCCCAGTTTCATGAATAAGCTGCACTTCTAAAAGAAACATGTCATTACCAATTTAAAGATCTAACAGATCAGTTTGACAAAGCCTTGATATTAAGAGAATAATTTTCAGTCAGTGTAAAGTTTGTGAATGCTTTTCACCCCAAGACTTTTTACATTTTCAAAGCAAAAAATATGGGGTAGATTTAAAAAGGAGCATGCGCAGCGTACATGTGCGCGTGCTACTTGGCAATCCGATTTTATAACTTGCGCGCGCAGGCGCGTGCAAGTTATAAAATCAGGGGTCGGTGCGTGCAAGAAGTGCACAATTGTGCACCTTGCGCGCGCCGAGCTGCGCTGCCTTCCCCCGTTCCCTTCCCCCTAACCTGACCTTCACACCCTTTCCCCTAACCTTTCCCCCCTAGCCCTACTCTAAACCCCCCCCAAAAATTTTTATTTTACCTTTTGTACCTGCCTCTGGGCAGGCGCAAGTTGTGCACGCCGGCAGCCTGCCGGCATGCAATGCTTCGACACAGCGCCAATGGCCGCTGTGCTGGAGGCCTCTGGTCCCGCCCCGCCCTGCCTCTGCTCTGCCCCTTTTTGCAAGCCCCCCGGACTTAGACGCGTCCCAGGGCTATAGGCCTGGCGCACGTAAGCCTTTTAAAATCCGGCCCTATACGCATACTTTCACTTTGAAAATTATCCCAGAAAAAATACCCACAGACATTTACAACTGCTAATGTGTGTGGGTAGTTTCCCTGGTGGAATTTATATACATATGTTTTCAAAAGTATGTGTATAGGTCCCACTCCTGCCCAGACCCCTGTTCCTGGAATGTCTCTCCCCAATGCATGTAAAAGTATGTGTGTAGGTCCCACTCCTGCCCAGATTCCTGTTCCTGGAATGTCTCTCCCCAATGCATGTAAAAGTATGTGTGTATTGATTGCACAGTTTTCTTAAGGGCAATTTCAGTGGGTAAAGCACTACTTTTCCTGCTTTAAAACAATACAAAATCTAAAAATATCACATTATTAGTTCAATTTATCTAATTTCCTATGTTATTAACAAAACCTAATTTTGAAACCACTGAGGAAATATTAACTGCTAATAGGATATATTTGCTACCTTATTTGTCGATTTTAAAAACGTTATATGTACCAAAATCAGGAGATGCAAATTTTAAAAGGCTGTGACAATGCGCACATCTCCCATTACGCGCAAAAAATTTTTTTCTGCAAAAAGGGGCAAAGCGTGGACATAGCCTGGGCGGGCCGGAACTGCACCATGAAGTCTGCGCATAAGTCATTATGTGCACAAGCGCATAACTTTACTTCCATTATAGACAGCTTGTAAGTTGTAAAATAAAGAAAAATATGGTAGTCAACAGGGTTTTAAGGTTCGGGGTTAATAGGGTAAAAGGGAGGTGAGTTAGCTAGGGGAGTGAGGAAGACCTCTCCTTTACTGGGGCAAACTGGGAAAAATAATTGTGTTGGCGCATGTCTAGTAAAATCTCCCCCCAGTTACACAAGGCGGTATTTACACAATATGAAATTGTACACACATGCACGCATGAATAGCTGATTTTAAAATGCGCATATATGCATGTATGTTTTAAAAACGCTACATCCATGTGCACACGCCAGCAAACACGTGCACGTGCCAGCAAACACGTGCACATGTGCACCCACACGCAGCTGTTAAAATTTACTTCTTAGTTTAGCCAATTTTAATTATTGTTTTAAGTGCAGCTCAGGTTTTGCAATGTTTATCATTCATTGTGAAGTTACTCTATTAATCACTGACTAGTGCTGACTAAACATGAAAATGAAAAAAAACATTTTTTTTAATACATCACATGGTTAGGATACTCATCCTTAAAAAGGCAGTAAGAGTATATTTGTTTATTGGCACTCTTTACATTACATGATGACATGTCTGAGTTGTGCTGTAGTAATTTTAAACCAACAGTTTATATCTGGGGTGGCCAACTCTGGCTCAAGAGCCACAAACAGGCCTAGTTTTCAGTATATTCGCAATGATTATGTATGAGATAGATTTGCATACACTGCCTCCGTTGTATGCAAATCTATCTCATGCATATTCGTTATGGAAATCCTGAAAACCAGGCCTGTTTGTGGTTCTTGAAGAGCAGAATTGGCCACTGGTCTATACTGTCATTACCAAAAATAGAGTCCAAATAATCAGAAAGGTTGAAACTGAATTACATTAACCCGAAAGAAACCAATCCTTGTGCTGGCTATAAGATATACAATGATGCTGTCATACTTGGAGGTGCACGTGAAAAATCTTTGTCCCTAACTCCACATTCTAATCATAGGCACCATAAATCGTTACTGTGTATGAATATTTTTTTATACTGATTTTTACTTGCAATAAAATTTGGCACCAAAGTATAAAAACCTTAAGACTTATCTTAAACTGGTTGGAGAACTTATTCAAGTCTTATACTGTTTCTTGCATCTTATTCATATCCTGTCCCGACATGGATCAGTTTCGAAGGAAAACTTTCTGCATCAGGGAGACACCACACCAACTATCGGCTCACGGACATGCTGCCTTCGCTGAAACATCAGAGTAAACAGTGTGTTATTGCCTCCCAGATTTCTCAGAAATCTGGCGGTTCCAGACATCTCGGTTGTAAGCAGTACATCTAACTGGTTTTCTCCCAGGATCCCTGTGGTTATGTAGACAAAGAAGGGGCAGTGGTTATACAAAACCACCAACAATATTGTTTAGGAGCTCTTGGCAATTTAAAACGTTTCGTATTATGCATTACCTTGCAATCCCACAGCAGATATACGGTAAGAAATAGATGGCATTATCAAGCAATTCAAAGCATGTTTAACACAAAGAGAAATTTGTTCTTTGCCTCCTGAACATGTAGAGACCCCAATTTTTTACACAGTTCCCAAAATTCACAAATCCCATATTACTTCCCTGGATAGACCAATCGTATCATTGTTTGGTACAATTTTGAACCATTATCAAAATTTGTTAATGTCTTTCTCCAGTCAGCTGTTAAGAAGATTAATTTATACATACAAGATTCATCTCACATGCTCAGGATCCTCAGTTTTATTCTGAATCTCACGGAGGACATGTTATTGGTGACACTTGATATTGAGGCGATATATACAAACATTCCTCAAGACACAGCATTAAGCATAATATACGGCATTTTACAGAAGAGATCACAATCTTGCAAGATCCCGGTATAGGATTTAGCACATATAGCTTTATATAAAAATTGTTTTCATTTTTCTACTCGGTTTTATATGCAGGTCCATGGTACAGCCATGGTGGCTGCTGTGGCACCTAGCATCATTAACTTATGTGTCGAGGTTTGAGGAAACTTTATTATATCCAGTGAATTGGTTTAAAAATGTCACACATTGGCACAGATATATAGATGATGTATTTTTTGTTTGAAGGACTTCAGAGCAATTATTAAATACATTTTTGATTTGGTTTAACCTCCTGGATTCAAATCTTAAATTTACCATGACTTACCATCGGCATCTGATCGCCTATTTGGACATATGGATTCTTAAGGAAGGGCCATCTATAATCAATACTATATATCAGAAAAGTATGGACTGTAATAACTTGTTATACTAGGACGATTACCATCTGTAAAAACTGAATTCAAGATTTTCCTGTTGGTCAATACTTAAGAATCAGGTGACTAGTGTTCTACAACTGACAATTTTAAAACTCAAGCTTAATTACTGACTCAGTACTTTTGAGCATGTGGATATTCGACCAGGGTATTAAAGAAAGCTTTTTGGCAGACCTTATTTGCTAATCACAAATTATTACTTCAGTATGTTCAACCAAAAGTGGTATTAATTTGACCTGTGTACTTCGATGTTCTCATAAGTCAGCAGCTATAGCTGCAGTGATTCTCAAATATTGGCATATATTATATTACGACATTTTATTTGAGAGAGCCCTAATAGCATATACATAGGGCGTAATATTCAGGATCTAATCGTTAGGGCAGATATAGCCTATCCAGTGACAACTGGGGCATCAACAACATGGACAGTGAGTTTTGTGATTCTTCCATCTGTGATTTACAAAGGTGCCACCCAAGGACTAATGTTACTTTTACTTGGCAATACAATACTGACTGTAATTCAATCCATGTCATATATGTGATACAATGCCCATATAGTTTGATCAGCATGGGTAGGAAGAAATAATCTAAAAGGATTAGGTTAAGAGAGCAGTGCAGTTGTTTAAGAACACCTCTAGTCCAATACTGCACTGTGTCATAACACACTTTAGAGAAACATAGAGACATGATGGCAGAAAAAGACCATAGGACCCATCTAGTCTGTCCATCTTTCCAATTAATTTAACATTATTATTCCTATTTCTTCTTTAGAAATGCCCTGTATTTATCCCATGCTTTCTTGAAGTCAAATACTCTTTCTGTCTCCATCACCTCCACTAGGAGGCTGTTCCATGCATCCACTACTCTCTCTGTAAGGAACTATTTCCTAAGATTACTTCTGATTCTACCCCTTTTTCAAACTCATTGCATGTCACCTCTTTCTAGAGCTTCCTTTCTGATGAAAGAGGCTCACCTCCTGTGAATGGAGTTCTTTGAGATATTTGAATATCTCTATCATATCTCCCCTATCTTGTCTTTTCTCCAGGGTGTACATGTTTAGATCTTTAAGTCTATCCCCATATGCTTTAGAACAAAGATCACTAATCATTTTAATAGCCAACCTCTGGACCAACTCCAGCTTGGTTTAAATCCTTTTGAAGGTGCAGTCTCCAGAACTGCATACAGTATTGTAGGGTAAACGCCAGTGACCCTAAACAGGATGTGCATCATGAACTTTTGAGGCCTACTGCTCAGCACACAGACTGAGTAAAAGGTGCAGGCCTAAAGCAATACAGACATGGAATTTGCAGCCATATGATGTTTTTGGCAACTATATGTGAGAATGCTTTTCACACAGAGGAGAAAAGACTGTTTGTTTCTTCATATCAGAGAGCTGTCATCTTGTCATCACCTCCCAAATGAGAGGAGAACCTTGGACAAGAACTGAGAACATATCCATGATAAAACTTTGTATCCAGCCTGAAACCAGCTATGAAATGGGTACTATTCTAACACATGTTTTGCTAATGGACTCTAATAAGCGTATGAGAATATTCTTAAGCATCGGGACCTAGATAAAATCATTTGTATCACACCAATCCTGTGTCTATAGGAGGTGGTAATATCCAATCCGAATCAACATTTGACCCTTATGGAACTGAATATTCAAGAGAGACTCTAAATTACCCAGATGGACTTTGACATCTGATATTATCTAAACTGGGGACATTATCTGAAAGAGCCTTTGCTAGAGGCTTTCCCCGTGGCTTTTCCATGGATTTCCCAAGCTCTGCCAAGAAAGCTTTGTTAACAGAATTTTAACTGCTGCAGTAAATCTGCAAGCTAAACTGAGTTTCAGGTACTCAGTATAGTCTGCTCTGTAATTTGAGAAGCAGCTGTTCCTTCCACCACCTCTTGAAAGACTCTTGGCCAATTAGTATGCTGTATCCCTTTTCTGCCATCATACCTCATAGTGTCGTCTGTGAGAATTTTTGGGTTTTATCTGTCATTTACCACAAGGGGCTTCACTGGATTAAACCTTGTTGTCGAGACAGCATCCTGTTACAGGAATGACCATAGACTTGTGCAGTACTACGGAGGATGAAAACATTGGCTTAAATTACCTTTCAAATTGGTTAGTTTGGCAATTGCCTAATTTCTAAGTGTACAGCTGAGTTTAGATAACGCTTATATGTTCTGATTATCTTTTAAATGACAGTGCTTGCGCTGTAAAACTATATCAAAAGTAAAACTGTAAAAAAACAAAGAAATAATTGTTCTGTATTAAACCTTGTTTTTTCTTATGCTGCTAATAAATTAATTGACTACGTCACAAAAGTGTCTGTGTCTTCTTCCTAAAGCTAATGAATTCGTAACATAGTGTTAAATCTGATATTTTATTGTAAGGTTATCCACACTAGATCTTCCTATAGTATTTTATTTATTTATTTATTTATTTATTTATTTATTTGTTTGTTTGTTTTGTTATACCGAGTTTCATGACTAGCATCACATCAACCCGGTTTACAGTTAACAATGTGTGTAGGGCAGAGAGTAACGTAATAAACAATATTTTAAATACAATTAAGCTATGGAATTTGTTGCCAGAGGATGTGGTTAGGGCAGATAGTGTAGCTGGGTTTAAAAAAAAGATTGGATATGTTCTTAAGTCCATTAACTGCTATTAATCAAGTTGACTTAGGAAACAGCCTTTGGCATTAGTAGCATAGGATCTACTTAATGTTTTGGGTACTTGCCAAGTACTTGTAACCTAGAATGGCCACTGTTGGAAACAGGATGCTGGGCTTGATGGACCCTTGATCTGACCCAGTATGGCAACTTCTTATGAGTTTTTACCAGGGACCTATACAGGGGCAATATCACCTCCCTTTTTCTGCTGATCATTCCTCTCCCTCTGCAGCCAAGCATCTTTCTGGTTTTTGTTGTTGCTTTATCCACCTGTTTGGCCACCTTAAGATCATCAGATGTAATCACATCCAGATCCTACTCCTCTTTTGTGCTTAGAAGAATTTCACCTTCAATACTGTACCTCTTCCTTGGGTGATTTTGTAACCTAAATACATTACTCTGCATTTTTTAACAGTACATTTTAGCTGCCAGCCTCGAGTTTTGCAAGATCCTGCCACATGTTTTCCACACCTTCCTGGCTGTCTTCACTGTTGCAGATTTTGGTATCATCGGCAAAAAGACTAACCTTTCCTGACAATCCTTTCGCTATAGCATTCATGAAAACGTTGAAAAGAACCAGTCCCAGGACTGATCCTTAATGCGCACCAGTAGTAACAGCTCTCTCCTCAGAGTAAACTCCATTTACCCTATATCCTTTATCGCCTCCCACTCAGCCAGTTTCAAACTCAATCAGTCTGATAGCTGATGTAGTGTCTCCCTGAAGCAGAAAGTTTTTCTTCGAAACATGATCCATGTTGGGATGGGATATGAATAAGATGCAAAATACAATACAAGACTTGAATAAGTACTCCAGCCAGTTTAAGATAAATCTTCAGGTTTTTATATTTTCATGCCAAAATTTATTGCAAGTAAAATAAATTGTTACACAATAGCAATTTCTAAGCCTATGATTAGAGTGTGGAGTTATGAACAAAGATTTTTCACATGTGCTTCCTCTACATATGATGGCACCATTATAGTATCATATATATTATAGCTAGCACAAGAATTGGTTTCTTTTGGGTCACCATATTAATGATCAACAGTAATCTATCAGGGAAAATATCAGGTCATATATTAGTCTCAAGAACTATTTTACTTCAAAGATAAAGAAAGGACTTTGACCAGCATGCTAAAAGAAATACAGCTTTCTGAACTAGGTCTACTATTATGCACCATGCTACACTCAGGCTCCTCACTCATACTGTTGAGCAGGTGGGGCTAAAAAGAGAACGGTAACAGAAATGCTAAGTCTCGTCACCTCTTACCAACAAACGACAGAAATGTGGAAGAGTGTTGCGGTTCCCTACTCCTTTTCAAATAAATTAGGGGTGAACAACTCTGATCCTTGAGGGCTCCTACCTTACTGGATTTTTTTGATAACCCTAATGAATATGCATGAAATAGATTTGCATTGAGGCAGTGTGTATGCAAATCTCTCTTCTGCTCATTTATTATGGATCTCCTGAAAAATTGACTGGTTAGGGGAACCTTGAGGACCAGAGCTGCCCACCCTTGGGCTAAAGAAAGATTACTTAGGGAAATGGTGATTCTCATCCTACACAGTTGATCCCTGTGAAAGAGTGGATTCTGCCACAGCAATCCTCCATGTCTGGGAGCCAGAGTACAGGCCTCCTGAAATAACCAACCCACAGCTGTAATTCTTCAGGAATAGAACAAGAAGTCAGTACTGGCCCTACTGGAAAAGCTGCCATTACCATCACAATTGTTCAAGGCAGAGACTGCTTATGCAATCTTTTAATGTCTAGAGTTCAAGAGAAATTGAGCCTCACTGGAAGAGCTGATCCATCACAGCAATTCTGGTCTTGCATGATTAATTTTTCTAAGCTAGATCAATAAATAAAGTGCAACTTGCTAATCATTTTAAAATAATTATGCATTTCTTAAATTAATATTAAATAAAACACAGTAAAATATAAACTGCCCTAATAGGAAGAAATCTCTACGAAGAACATACTGATAGGGTCAGATTTCTAATGTATATTTTGCTTACAAAGATAAATATCTGCTTTACAAATGATCAATTACTCCCCAGAAAAATAATCAACTGAATCATCAACACAAAACGTTTCAAGTACTCAAAATGCACCAATAGTTAATTTTAAAATAAAATCTTAAAAAAGAAAGAACCTTCTCCCAGAACAAAAACAAACTTCATAGGTGAATTTCAGTTCAAAGTAACTAATTCAAAACCATTTTTGTTAAACTACACTAACAGAAATTCCAACACATATATTTTTAACATAAAAATTGAAACTAAAAGCTGTGCAGTTAAAATCTGTGTAAATAAACATTTTGAAAAATAAATCCCATATGACATACAAAGCTTCCAGCTTTTTCTAGTTTTCTCATTGATGGCTTAAAGATGGCTGTTGGGTTGGTCCGGGCTGTTGTGCCCTCTGGTAGATCTGGATTCAGAGCCCCCATTCACCGGGGCTAGTACACTCAGGCCCAGGGAGGGAGGAAAGTCAACTGCCATTCACTTATGGCCCCTGTCTCCAACAAGAAGCTCTGTGGGAGGCTGCATCTCTGTATCTCCAACTGCCTGACCTGTGAGGTTAAGCTGAACAATGAAAACTAAAAAAGGATGAACTTTGGAAATGGGGCAGCAAATTATTTCCTTAATTATCTGCATGATCTGGGTTTTCTCTAGTTGTTCAGTGTCTAACTCATAAGGGTGGCCATAATTTGAATTTAGTTTTAGATCACAGATAGATTTGGTAGTGCCAAATTCCTTATATCTGGTTCCAGTGTATTGGTCAGATCACTCTTTGATTTTATTTACACTTAGTGGACATGTTAAAAAGGTCCTTAATGCTCTTGAGAATTTCTTTTTCTAGGAATTTTTAAAAATCTTCCTAGCCTGGCTGAAGTCATCTCAGATATTTTTGCACCTTGATTGAGAAAATACTTCTCCTAATCAGATACTGGAAAAGTGGGAGGGTTCTCATAGTAATATCTTGGAAAATGTGGTCCTCTTGAAGACTTTCTGTAGGTCTTTTGCTAGGAAAAGCCCTTGCTTCTAAAAGGTCTTCTACTGGCAAAACAACACTGTCAATTAGAATGACATTGGCATAATGATCCCTCACCCGTGGCTTTTGCCCACTGCAAAACTGAGACAGTTCAATAAAGTAGCAATTAGGGAAGCAAAGAAGTGCTAGTTTTCTAAGAGGTAGCAGTGGTAGAAAATAAACTGAGATGGTTATTCAAGTTACTGAATGGTTGTGTTCAATGTCCAGCTTCCTCAATGTCCTTACTTGCGGAAACCTTATCTAGTGATGATTTTGCAGATTTCTTTGAGGAGAAAATTGTCTATTAAAATGGATTTGGTAATGGCTGATAGGCATGTATTGGATGAAGAAATCTTTAATTGGGGATAAAGATACGGGGTTATATATAGAGTCTCTGGATCATCTGGGGGGAGAAGAACTTGGGGAAATTTCAATGATTTTTGTGTTCGTGTTTGGCTTGTTATTTCAAGGTATGAAAGTTTCTGTTTGTTGGATATATTTTCAGCTAAATTTCTTATGAATGAGGGTCTTGCATTATGACCTTTCTTGGTATGCGTTTTGAATTCTAGTCTCACCCAGGGTCATGTTCCATTAGGTGTGAAATGTCCATTCATTTGTCCATTGTGGAACCTCATCTAATTACTGCTCAGTATCCAACCTGTCTTTTGAAAGTAAGGTAGTAGAGATGGTTATATTCTATCAATGTTTAGGGTTTGTAGCAATGATATAGAGGTTGAATCCTGTGCAATCTGGTTTTTGGAACGGCCACTGTACAGAAACCTTGTTTGAATACTATCCAATAAAGTCTCCAATGCAGGCAGATAAGGGTAATGATTCTTTAAAAGTTATGTTAGACTTATCCACTGATGTTGATATTGGACATGAGTTACCTTTCGATTGTTTATTTTCATTGGAACAGCTTGAACCCATTATAAATCTTGAATGATCATATCCAACACGTTATGTGGGGTTCTTCAATTTCATCAGTGAGACAGAAGATATGTGGAGCACCACAGGGGTCAGTCTTCTCCCCTCTACTATTCCCTCTCAATTTAGCCCCATTAGTCAATTTTATTCAGAGTTTTGATACTTGTTGTTATGTTTACAGATGACATCCAGATGACACTGGATCTCGCGGTGCCCTTCCCCCCTCGGCCGATGACGCTGATGCCAGCGTGACCGCATCATCGACCCCGAGGAGGCCTAAAGCACCTGGACGGAGCTACCCAGCGAAGGACCAGCGACCGGTGAGCCACCCAGATGCCTCGCCACCGGAACGCTGATTCCCCACCTCACAGCAACAGCGGACGGATCTTGCGGTGCCCTTCCCCCTCGGCTGATGATGCTGACGCCAGTGTGACCGCGTCATCGACCCCGAGGAGGCCTAAGCACTCGCACCTAGCCATGGGCACTGCGTGCTGGGTGTCGCTCGCCAAAGGGGCATGACCAAGGGGCCTGCCCCTTGGTTTTGTCCCTTAGTTTTTCCCCCTCCTTCATCTCCAGCTGAACATCCTTCCAATCCCCCAAATTCATCATCTCCACTGTCCATCGTCCAGCCTGCCCCAATCTGAACATAGAAGATTTTTAAGAACTCCTGCTCTCACAAAGCCTCATAACCCCTCAGAATGGATCCATATTATGAAATCCCTATCCTAACTCGTAGCAGAAATAATAAAAACAAAAGGGTATCCAAAAGCCAAAGCAGACCACGGACTCTCACCTCAATACCTAATAATCCCAATGCCCACATGACAGCTCTCACTGTGTTGACATTAATCTTACTTAATGCCCAACCTGTAGCAAACAAAATTCCCATACGGGCGGATTTTAAAAGCCCTGCTCGCGTAAATCCGCCTGGATTTACGCGAGCAGGGCCCTTGTGCGCAGCGCGCCTATTTTGCATAGGCCGCCGGCGCACACAGAGCCCCGGGATGCGCGTAAGTCCCGGGGTTTTTTTTTAGGGGGCGTGTCGGGGGCGGGGACGAACCACGCAGCGTTTTGGGGGCGGGACGCGGCGGGCCCGGGGGCAGGCCCGGGGGCGTGGTTTCGGCCCGGGGCGTTCCGGGGGCATGGCCGCGCCCTCCGGAACCGCTCCCGGGTCGGGTCTCGGCGTGCCAGCAGCCCGCTGGCGCGCGTGGATTTACATCTCCCTCCGGGAGGCGTAAATCCATGGATAAAGGTAGGGGGGGGGTTTAGATAGGGCTGGGGGGGTGGGTTAGGTAGGGGAAGGGAGGGGAAGGCGAAAGAAAGTTCCCTCAGAGGCCGCTCCGATTTCGGAGCGGCCTCGGAGGGAACAGAGGCAGGCTGTGCGGCTTGGCACGCGCCGGCTGCCCAAAATCGGCAGCCTTGTGCGGGCCGATCCAGGATTTTATAAGATACGCGCAGCTACGCGCGTATCTTATAAAATCCAGTGTGTACTTTTGTTGGCGCCTGGTGCGCCAACAAAAGTACGCGATCGCGCTTTTTTAAAAAATCTACCCCATACTGCGCAACCTCCTGTTAGACACCAGACCCAAAAAATGCTGCATAACAGAATCCTGGCTCAAAAGCTCGGACGTCGCTTTAACAAATCAACTACCTAAAACACTCTATGACATTTACTCCATTCCAAGGCCTAACAAAAAAGGTGGTGGCCTTCTATTCCTAGCCCTAAAAAATTTTAAATTTAAAATGCACACCATCAATGTTCCACCGCCCCTTGAAATAGAATTTTTCAAGTCAAAGAAATTACAGCTACTACTAATATACGCCCCTCCAGGACACCTGGAACACAACATGTCTCCTCTAATTGAAACCATCACCAACAATGTAAACATGAGCTCCCCTACCATCATCCTGGTGACTTCAACCTGCACCTTGATAAAACTCCCCTCTCACCCACCAGTGAACTCCTACTGGACACCATGACCGCGATTGGATTCAGACAAATAATAAAGACTTGAGAGCAACAGTACACAATAAGCAACCAAATGTCCGATCTCAACAGTGTAAAAATCGCTGTGATCACTTTCAAAGCAGCGATTTTTACACTGTTGAGATCCGGAGTTTATTTCTGGTGAAATTGATGTGCTTTGCACTGCATAGATTGGAGAAATCTTGCATTGCCCATAGCCCATATATACAACACTTTGATGAAGACATAGTACTTATACATGCAAATACCCCTGATGCAGCCCTATTGAAAGACGGCGAAACTCGGCTGGAGTCAGGCTCATTTGCATATATTGGTTTCTACATAATAAATATTTACAAGATCGGACATTTGGTTGCTTATTGTGTACTGTTGCTCTCACGGCTTTATTAAATAATAAAGACTCCCACCCAAAGATCAGGCCATACCCTCGACTTAATGTTTATTAATGAGAAAATCTCCGATAATAAACCACCCACAGCCACCTCAATACCATGGTCAGACCACAAACTAATAAAAATCAAACTATATCTGGACAACAGCTACATGAACGCAAACTATCCCAACAAACAGATTGAATTCAACAAACCATGCTCCATTGACGAAATAACTGAAGCCTTACCTGACGCACTACAATCCCTAAACAAAGTTGACATAAATGCAGCTATAAATACCTGGATCACCATCACCTCAGAGACAGCAAGAAATATATGCCCACTCAGCAAAAAAAAATATCTAACCTCCACAAAACATAAAGCCCCCTGGTACACCCCAGAGTTAAAAAAGATTAAACATATACTAAGAACAGCAGAAAAAAAATGGAGATGAAACCCTACTCCCTACCTCAAAGACAGATACAGAATCATCCTTTTTTTTTTTTTTTTTAAATCTTTATTTGTCAATTTTTTTCAAATTACAAAAGTAATATTTGCAATTACAGAAATCCAAAAGAGAAGTCATGAAAATAAAACTTGCATTGAAATTAATATCTAACCACATTTGTATATATATATATATATATATATATATATATATATATATATATATATTATTTAGACTTCACTTTACATCCATAAATCAATATAGTTTAATTCAGACGATCCAGAAATATACTGAGAGAGGTATTCACTTTATGGAAATTAATTTACCAACAAAGGTACACAAAACCAGGAACATTTTATTCTATATTTATGGGAGATGAAGTGGTGGGAGTTTTTGATTGAATAAAGGATTTCAGTTGATCCACAGTAAAAAAGATGTATATTTCAGACCCCCTTTTTACCCGACATTTACAAGGGAATTTTAACATGAAAGTATAACCTAAGGAAATTACTTCTTGTCGTAGGGCTAAAAAAGCTCTACGGCGTTCTTGGGTATAAGAGGAAAGATCTGGGAAAATTTTTATATTTTCATTTAGAAAGGAAGTTGGAAATTTCCTAAAATAATTTTTCATAATGGCTTGTACATCTGCCATTGAAATTAGGGAAACCAGTAGAGTTGCTCTGTAAAACCTCAAAAGATGAGTTTTCCAAAATTTCTGTTAAGTTTTCTTGAAGATTTATTCTATTAATACTATTAATACTATTAATACTTCAGCTCTGTGTTCACTAAAGAAGACCCTGGAGAAGGACCATCTCTACACAACAAGAAACTGGAGGGAAGCGGAACAGAGGAAAATCCATTTACAGTAGATAATGTATGGGAAGAGCTAAAGAATCTGAAAGTGGACAAAGCCATGGGGCCTGATGGGATTCATCCAAGGATACTGAGGGAGCTCAGAGATGTGCTGGCGGGACCGCTGTGCGACCTGTTCAATAGATCCCTAGAAACGGGAGTGGTGCTGAGTGATTGGAGAAGAGCAGTGGTGGTCCCTCTTCACAAGAGTGGGAACAGAGAGGAGGCTGGTAACTACAGACCAGTTAGCCTCACTTCAGTGGTGGGAAAAGTAATGGAGTCACTGTTGAAAGAGAGAATAGTGAACTATCTACAGTCCAGAGAATTGATGGACCAGAGGCAGCATGGATTCACCAGAGGAAGATCCTGTCAGACAAATCTGATTGACTTTTTTGACTGGGTAACCAAGGAATTGGATAGAGGAAGAGCACTCGATATCATATACTTGGATTTCAGCAAAGCTTTTGATACGGTTCCGCACAGGAGACTGGTGAATAAAACGAGAAGCTTGGGAGTGAGTGCCGAGGTGGTGACCTGGATTGCAAATTGGTTGACGGGCAGAAGACAACGTGTGATGGTAAATGGAACCTTCTCTGAAGAGAGAGCGGTTTTAAGTGGTGTACCGCAAGGATCGGTGTTGGGACCGGTCCTGTTCAATATCTTTGTGAGCGACATTGCGGACGGGATAGAAGGTAAGGTTTGTCTTTTTGCGGATGACACTAAGATCTGCAACAGAGTGGACACGCCGGAAGGAGTGGAGAGAATGAGACGGGATCTAAGGAAACTGGAAGAGTGGTCGAAGATATGGCAGCTGAGATTCAATGCCAAGAAGTGCAAAGTCATGCATATGGGGAGTGGAAATCCAAATGAACTGTATTCGATGGGGGGGGAAAGGCTGATGTGCACGGAGCAGGAGAGGGACCTTGGGGTGATGGTGTCTAATGATCTGAAGTCGGCGAAACAATGCGACAAGGCGATAGCTAAAGCCAGTAGAATGCTGGGCTGCATAGAGAGAGGAATATCGAGTAAGAAAAGGGAAGTGATTATTCCCTTGTACAGGTCCTTGGTGAGGCCTCACCTGGAGTACTGTGTTCAGTTCTGGAGACCGTACCTTCAAAAAGACAAAGACAAGATGGAGGCGGTACAGAGAAGGGCGACCAGGAAGGTGGAGGATCTTCATCGGATGACGTACGAGGAGAGATTGAAGAATCTAAATATGTACACCCTGGAGGAAAGGAGGAGCAGAGGTGATATGATACAGACTTTCAGATACTTGAAAGGTGTTAATGATCAAAAGACAACGACAAACCTTTTCCGAAGGAAAAAAATCAGCAGAACCAGGGGTCACGATTTGAAGCTCCAGGGAGGAAGATTCAGAACCAATGTCAGGAAGTATTTCTTCACGGAGAGGGTGGTGGATGCCTGGAATGCCCTTCCGGAGGATGTGGTGAAGACCAGAACTGTGAAGGACTTCAAAGGGGCGTGGGATAAACACTGTGGATCCATAAAGTCAAGAGGCTGCCAATGAAGAGTGGGTGACTCGCCAGAATGATGGCTACTGCCTGGAGTCAATACCCTTATTAAATAAACATACACAGGCTTACGGTGACTCCAACATCGCTCTAAGCTTCAACAGCAAGAGGAAATGTGGAAAAAAGGATTCACACTCACAAAGAGGGGAGTAGCTGGCTTGTTACGGCGGTTACTACCCCAAATCAAATAAGCCTGATACTTCACTTTCAATGCATATACAGCAAAGTTCTCTGATTCAACAGCAGGGGAGAAGAAAAACTGATACTTCACACATCCAGCAGAGCTCTCTGCTTCAACGGCAGGGGAGAAGAAAAGAGGGTTCGCACTCACAAAGCGGGGAGTAGCTGGCTTGTTACGGCGGTTACTACCCCAAACCAAATGTGCCTGATACTTCACTTTCGATGCACATCCAGCATGGCTCTCTGCTTCAACGGCATGGGAGAAGACTTATACGTCACACATATCCAGCATAGCTCCCTGCTTCAACGGCAGGGGAGAAGAAAAACAACCAATAAGGGCTAATAACATAGTCTGGGTAAAACAAATAAGCATGGGTGCAGCTTGCTTATTGCGGCGGCTACTACCCCTAACGAATCAAGCTAGATATTTCACTTGGATGCAGCTCCATCACTGCTCTCTACATTAAAGGTGGGGGTGGAAGGGAAATAGAACCAAGAGCTAAGAGAAACAGATAAGTATGAGAGAAAATATGTGTGAAGCTTGCTGGGCAGACTAGATGGGCCATTTGGTCTTCTTCTGCCGTCATTTCTATGTTTCTATGTTTCTATATGTTTCTATGTTACCGTCCTTGGCAAGAAATAACATTTATTAATTGAGGGTAAATTTTCTTCTGAGAAACATAGGATCTCTCGAAGAAATCTTTTGAAGGAAAGATGGGGAGTTTCACCCAATATTCTGGGAAAATTTAGGATCCTGATATTTAAGGAGCGGGAGGCATTTTCGAGAGTTTCCACTCTTCTGGTCAGAAATTCATTGTTCTTTGCTACAGCAGCTTTAAATTTATCATTTTCACGTTCTTTTACTTCCAATGATGAAACTTTATTGGAAATACTTTCAACTTTCCTATGTGTCTCCGTAGAACTTTGATTATTTTGTAAGGCTAAAAGTTCAACTTTCTTACTCAGAGTATTCAATGAAGTTGCCACCCCCACCAGCAAGTCCCATATCGCAGCGTTTGAGACGACCTCAGGCCTGTCGGGGATCATTAGGGGATTAATTTCTGGGGTAGTTCCCAGTGTTAGCTGCAGGTCGCCTCCAAAGTCACTTACCCCAGTCGCCCCTTCTCCCACGCCAGCGACCGCTGGCTCCACGCTGGTCTGCACAGCCGGGTCCTCCGCCATAGATGTCGAATCCTGTATGGTAGCGGGGATCGCATTACTCACTGCCACTGACCCGGAAGGTGTTCCCTCGCAGAGCAATTCGTGTTGCAACACAGGCACTGAGGATCGCATCGGGGCTGGTCTAAGATCCGGACTCAGCGATATCTCCTCCGGCGCAGAGGCTTCTCTCTCTAGCCCCTGCACCAAGGTATCCTCGACTCCTGGAGGGATTCCTGGTGAATTAAGGTATCGGGTGATTTCTTGCTGCATAGCTAACGCTGGTGGGGGGGTAGAGGGATAAACCCTTATCTTCCCCTTCCGCTTCGAAGGCATAAATCAATATTAAGTAAAAAATAGATTTTTAGCCGCAGTACTTAGAAATCCACCCCGCTCCTGCATTCAACGTGCAGCCATCTTGGATCTCCTCCAACTTCACAGAATCATCCTTTATACCTACAGAACTGACATAGACAAGGCAAAACGAGAATTTTATGCAAAAAAAATACACAATTACAAATTCAATCCAAAAGTCCTTTTTGCCTACGTCAAGGACCTCACACAGCTCACTCTCAATTCACCACCTCACAACAACCAAGCAAATAGATGCAAAGAATTCGCAAAATATTTTAGTGACAAAATATCATACCTAAACACAATGAATATATCTTCAATCAACGAAACCACACAACTACCAAGCAATCTGAATCTCAAATGGTCCCACTTTGAAAATGTGGCCTCTACTGAGATTGAAGTAATCATTCGAAAAATGAATCCCGCCTCACATCCCCTTGACTCCATTCCAATCAAAATATTGAAACAAACCTCCATCATTGCCAGACCCATAGCCAACATAGTGAATCTTTCCTTAGACCAAGGTATCTTCCCAGAAAAGCTGAAGTGCGCTACAGTCAAACCAAGCCTCAAAAAACCTCAACTAGATGAGTCCAGTTTCAATATTTTCTAACCTCCCATTCTTAGCCAAAATCATAGAAAACGTGGTCAATAGACAACTATCCGAACACCTGGAAAACCATAATATACTACTCCCAGCACAATGTGGATTTAGGAAATTCTTCAACACCGAAACACTATTAGTCTCCCTCTCCGATACCATTCTCAGAGGCCTTGACATGGGTCATTCCTACCTACTAATACTACTAAACATCTCTGCAGTGTTCGACACCATCAATCATAAAAGTTTACTTAACAGACTAAATGAAATAGGACTAAGTGACATCACTCTTAGCTGGTTCAAATCTTATCTGTCAAACAGATCTTATAAAGTCTAAATTGACCAATCAGAATCTAAACAAATACCCCTGCAATCCAGCGTCCCACAAGGCTCATCGTTATCATCTATGCTCTTCAACATATATATATGCTACCCCTCTGTAATCTTCTGACCATACTAGGCCTCTCTCACTATGTCTATGCTGATGACGTACAAATTCTGCTCCCAATAAAAGACACTCTTGAAAATACGTTAATACTCTGGAATACCCACTTAACAGAAATAAAACAATTAAAACAAATGTCCCTCTCGCTAAACCATAATAAAACGGAAATACTATACATAAGCAACAAATCTACACCACTCAACCCTGATTGCAAAACTGTTCCCACACAGATCCAAACTGATTTCCGCATCGTATACCAGGCAATTCTCTGCTCAAAACTAGACTACTGCAATGCCATCCTCCTAGGCCTCCCAGCATCCACCTGGCGGCCAATGCAACTACTACAAAATACAGCTGCAAGAATGATCACTAACAGTAAAAGGTCAGATCTTATAACCCCAATACTCAAAAAATTACATTGGCTATCAATCCTACACCAAATCCAATACAAAGCTTTACTTAGAGAATAGCCACTGCCATTAGCAATGGTAACATGGAATAGACTTTTTTTGGGTACTTGCCAGGTTCTTATGGCCTGGATTGGCCACTGTTGGAAACAGGATGCTGGGCTTGATGGACCCTTGGCCTGACCCAGTATGGCATTTTCTTATGTTCTTATGTTATTAAAGCCTTGACTCCCATTCACAAAGCGCTGTACAACTAGAACATAGACTGGTTCAGTCCCACCCTGCATTTTCAGATGCCTCAAAGAAGCCTTCGGTCATCAAATATCGGTTGTCTCCCAACCCTCTCCCCAAAAGCAGCACCCTTGAACACAACCCGGGAACGTGCCCTATCCTTAGCGGGACCCATCCTATGGAACAATCTACCAGCCGAGCTAAGAATGGAACCCTTGTCTCAAACTTTCAAGAAAAAACTAAAAACATGGCTTTTCCGAAAAGCCTAATACAACCACCATTCCCTTCACTCTGAAACAACCTTACCCGCTAGTGCATCCTGTAAAGATATGTTACACTCGCCTTTGCCCATACTGACGAATTAGATACCACGTGGCCAGTTCTAACTTAAATATCTCCTGTTTATTATGTTGGTTAATATGTTATCCTCTCTTCCACCCAAGTATACTCAAATCAAAAAGTTTATCACACCAAATGATTCCTTCCCTACACACATCACCACCTATGTTATTTCAATGTACTTTCCTAAGATTCTCTGGTATGATGCCTTTGTTATCAATCATGTTTATTTGCTGTAAACAATCTTGATTTATTCTTTGTAAACCGATGTGATATACTAGTTCGAATGTTGATATATAAAAATAAATAAATAAATAAATAATCAATAAATCCAGAAGATAGTACATCTGCACTTTGGGGGTCTATATTCATCTGCTATCTGACTGAGCAAGTTAGCGTGCTTCACTGATCCTTTTGAAGGTCCCGCAGCGGGAACCTGGCCATGGCCCCAGATGATGTCAAACTCTTCAGTGTATTTAAGCTCAGGCCTCGCCCCATAGCATTGCCTTTGCAACAGGTCACCTCGCTACTGGAGTACTCGCTGATAGAGAATCGTCTTTACGCTTTGTTCCTGACCCTCATTGTTCCTGGTTCCTGTTCTCCTCGTTCCTGTCTTGTCTATGTTTTGGATTGACTGCACGGATATCGACTTTGCTATGCCTGACCATGCTTCTGCCTATCTCCAGACCCAGACCTCTGCTACGCCTGACTATGTTACTGCCTATCTCCAGACCCAGACCTTTGCTACATCTGACTATGCTGCCTATCTCCAAACCTTGATCAGTGCTTGATTGACTCTCGCTATTGACTTCTCCATGATCTGATCTCAGCATTGCTTGCCACGACCGCCGCTTTGCCGCCATCCCTGATCCAAGCCTATCATTGACGCCGTTCCTAGCCTACTCCCTGGACGTGGGTTTATTAGGCTCCAGCCTACCTTTGCTCGAGCGCCCTCAGCCAACCTCAGTTCCATTGGAGCCCGAATTCCAGTACCTTACCCAGTCCAGAGTAGGATTACGCCACCTATCGTCTGCTGTCTCTGGGCTGAACCAACTACTCTTGCTAACCAACCTCGAGGCCCACCTAAGTCCTGCCAGCCCCGGCATCCAAGGGCTCAACCCACAGGGAATGAGGGCTGGTATAGGTGAAGCTCCAGTGGCCTCTGCCTATCAGCCCACTCCACCTGCCGATGGTGGGGACCTGTAGGTTCCTACCTATGGGTTGCATCAACCCCCACCTTGGCCCAAGTGTCCACCTCTGACGCAACAGGTTGCAAAGGCCATGAACTCGGTGGAGCTGCGTGCCCTCCAGGCCTGACATCCAAGGTATAAGAACAGCAGCAATTTCTCGAGGCACTGGCCTCCTCCATAGATCATCTTCACGCCCAGCTTGATGCCCTCATTAATAATCCAGTTTCGAATCCGGCTCCTCCTCATCCATAGCCATCTCCATCGATGCCTCGAGCCTTGTTGGCCCTTCCAGCGCCCCAGCGCTTCAATGGTGACTCCAGGCTTTGCAGAGAGTGTATTAACCAGTATTACATGCAATTTGCTCTGCAGCCTTCTGTCTTCCAGGATGAATTTATTTATTTGTTTATTTATAAAATTTTCTATTCTGGTGTTTGGAACCAAGACCATCACATTGGTTTACATCTTTTGCATCACAAACAAGAAAATAAATATCGAAAACATTCAATACAATACAAATCAATCTATAGTTAAAATAAAAATCAGTAGTAGTATTGACCTCATTCTATATTTAAAATAGGGTAAAACAAGTTGTCTAAAATTAACTAAAAATCGCAATAGTAACAGTAATAATTAGCATGATTGAAATTGTTTAAAAGACGGGGATGGAACCATTTAGTACCTACAAGACATCAATATTGCTGGTCTATGCTCTCTTTAAAAGTTTGGTTACAAAGCCATGTCTTCAACAATTTTCTAAAATCTTTGAGATTTGTTTCCAGCCTTAATTCTTGGGGCACCTTCATCTTATCCTGCCTTGAGGATAAGGCACTGGTTTGGGCTTCCCCCATGTGGGAGTGCTCTGATTCCTTGTTAAAAGAACTGACTCAGTTTGTGGCTGTGTTCAGACGGACTTTTGATGATCCTGGTTAAAGAAGTCTCTTCGACTATACCATCGAGTTTCGGACTTTGGCTACTGAGCTCGCCTGGCAGAAAGACTACCTCTGAGCTATCTACTTGGACGGACTCTCCCCGGAGCTGAAGGATGAGTTGGCTGCATGGGAGCTCCCTTCCTCTCTTGAGGACCTTATAGACCTGATCGATCACAGTCTCCAAGAGCGTCACTGGGAGGGTCGGATGCCCAAGAAGCCTTCGAGGGCTCACTCCCATTCACCTCCTATTACCAACCCTGCTTCTAGCAGAGACACTATGGTTACTAAGACGGAGAGCCTATACAGTTGGGTTGTGGGCAGCTGACACCAGAAGAGCGCCTCCAGCGGAGACAAACTGGTCTGTGTCTGTATTGTGGAGCACCTGACCACCATCTACAGACTTGCCCCATCATTCCGAGAAACTTCCCGGCCCAAGTTCAGTAGGGGTCCTGAAGTTGGACGCAACTTCCCCGGCCTCTCAGTTATCTGTATCTATTACCCTGATCTGGGATTCTCAGTCCTTTTCATTTCTTACTGTGGTGGATTCCGGAGCAGGAGGTAATTTTATTCTCAAAGACCTAGTTCAGTTCTTTGGTATAAAAACCTGCTCGATTGAAACCTCCCTATGCATTTCTTCTATCTACGGAGAGCCATTACCCGGCCGAATTTCCTTGACTACGGAACCTGTCCAGCTACACACTGGTGCTTTACATACTGAGGAAATCGAATTCTTAGTGTTGGAGAAATCCATCCAGTAGTTCTTGGGCTCCCTTGGCTACAGAAGCACTCTCCCCAATTCAACTGGGGTTTGCTGCAACTGGTGGAGTGGGGTCCTGCCTACCACCAGTCCTGTCTCCAGAAAGTGATATCTCCATCCGTGGTTCCTCTGGCTACTACGTCCTCTTGCATTCCTGCACCCTATGCAGCCTTTGAGGACGTGTTCTCCAAGCAAAAAGCCGATCTTCTTCCGCCTCTTCCAATCGATCTCCATCCAGGGACCACGCCTCCTCGAGGACGCACCAACCCCGTCTCTTCCTGAGACAAATGCTATGATGGAATATATCCAAGAAAATCTTGCAAAAGGATTTATCCGCCCCTCTACTTTGCTTGCTGGGGCAGGATTATTTTTTGTGACCAAGAAAGACGGGTCACTTAGACCGTGTATTGACTACCATGGCCTAAACGCCATTACCCTTATGGATAAATATCCCTTACCGTTAATTTCCGAACTGTTTGATCGCCTCCAAGGTGCATCCATCTTCACATCCTGATGACATTTGGAAAACCACCTTTAATACCCGGGACGGACACTACGAATACTTGCTGATGTCTTTTGGCCTCTGTAATGCGCCCGCAATATTCCAACGAATGATGAACAAACGTTTTAGAGATCTATTGTACACCAAAGTCGTGGCTTACCTGGATGATATCCTTGTCTTTTCCAAAGACCTCGAGACTCATCGCACTGATATACAAGCCATTCAACGCCTCCCTGAGAACCATCTGTGTGCGAAATTGGGCAAATGCCTCCACTCTGAAAGTTCAAATGCCCCTCCCGGGGTTACCTGCTCCATACTTGGAAAACAAAACGCTGACATCCTGCTTCCACTCTGAAAGTTCAAATGCCCCATAGAACTCCTACCTGGAACCACGCCTCCCAAGGGCAGAACCTATCCTCTTTCACTCCCAGAAACTTAAGCCATGTCAGCATACGTCAAGGAAAATTTGGCTAAAGGGTTCATAAGACCCTCTAGTTCCCCAGCAGGCACAGGGTTCTTTATAAAGAAAAAGGATGGCAGTCTCAGACCATGTATAGACTACAGAAGTTTGAACAAAGTAACCCGTAAGGACCGGTATCCACTGCCACTTATTAGTGAACTGTTCGACCACCTAAAAGGCGCTCAAGTCTTTACTAAACTAGATCTACGTGGGGCATATAATCTAGTACAGATTCAACCAGAAGATATCTGGAAAAACCACCTTCAATACAAGAGACGGACACTATGAGTACATAGTAATGCCCTTCGGGCTTTGCAACGCCCCTGCAGTTTTCCAGCGGCTAATGAACGAACCTTTTGTACTATTCGTCGTAGTGTATCTAGACAATATATTAATCTTCTCCAAAGATCTGAAGTCTCATCGCTCCCATGTTCAAACAGTCCTCCAGCGTCTCAGAGACCACCATCTCTATGCAATTTGGAGAAGTGTATTTCTGAGCAACCCAGTCTCCCATTTCTGGGCTACATCATCTCCAACTGAGGTTTCACCATGAACCCCGACAAACTCCAGGGTATTCGAGATTTGGCCTCAACCAGTGGGCCTCCGAGCCCTACAAAGGTTCCTTGGTTTTGCAAATTACTATTGAATCTTTATCGCCAATTACTCTACGCTGGCCGCTCCACTCACTGCTATGACCAGGAAAGGATGTGATCCTCGAGCGTGGAGCCCCAAGGCTCAGTCAGTGGTCCATGCCTTGAAAGAGGCCTTCTGTACCGGCCCGTGTTTACGTACCCGGATCTAACCGCCCTTTCATAGTGGAAGTCGATGCATCCGCTATTGGAGCAGGAGCGGTCTTAAGCCAATACTCCATCAAGGGAACCCTAGTTCCATGTTCCTTTTACTCACATAAATTCTCCTCCACAGAACAAAACTATACCATAGGAGACCGCGAAATCCTAGCATCAAAACTGCTCTCCAAGAATGGCATCCCTGGCTTGAAGGGGCACAACACAGATTCATGATATTCACCAACCATAAAAATCTGGAGCATCTGAAGGAGGCCCAGTTCCTTAACCCACAACAAGCCCGCTGCACCTTATTCTTTGCACGCTTCAACCTCGATCTCCGCTATCGCCCAGCGGCGAAAAATCTCCGCGCTTATGCACTCTCCCGCTCTGTCAAGCCAGAAGACACACCCGAGACTCCCAGGCACATTATTGACCCAGTCCGCATATCCATTGCCGCCACTACCACGGTACCAGCTGGGATGACGGTGGTTTCTCGCCGTCTATACGAACATGTGCTTCATTGGGCTCACGACTCCAAGCTGGTCAGTTAGTCCGGCCGAGCCCGAACTCTTGAGATGCTCCAAAGACATTATTGGTGGCCTGGTATGACGAAGGACTCTCGAGAATACGTGGACTCCTGTCCAGTTTGCTCACAGCAAAAAACCCCGACTGGCCGCCCATGGGGCCTTCTTCAAGCACTTCCTGCGCCCACTGAGCCCTGGTCTAGTCTGTTCACAGACTTCATCGTAGATCTGCCTCCTTTAAAAGGAAATACTGTGATCTGGGTCATAATAGACCGTTTCTCAAAAATGGCCCACTTTGTACCCTTACCTGGACTCCCATCAGCTCCAGAGTTAGCTCGACTCTTCCTGACTCATATTTTTGTGTACATGGACTACCACAAGAAATCATCTCTGATCGTGGCCCTCAATTTGCTGCTAAATTTTGGAAGTCTCTTTGTAAAAAGTTCAATATCTCATTAAACTTATCAACATATCATCCGCAAGCAAATAGCCAGGCCGAGAGGACTAATCAGTCTTTGAAGACCTTTCTAAGATCCTATGTCAAAGACCAACAAACTGACTGGGCTGACCTCCTGCCATGGACAGAATTATCCCATAACACCCATATCACCTCTGCCACGGAACTGTCCCCCTTCGCTGTAGCCTTTGGTCATCAACCTCGTATACCTCTACTGGTTCCACTGAGTGTACCCTCGGCTGCAGCCCAATCTATAGCACAAACCATACGCCGGCTCTGGAAGTAAGTGAAGGATCAGCTCTGCCAAGCAGCTGACCGGGCCAAGCGCATTACAGACGCCCATCATCGAACCGCACCTCTGTTTCTGCCAGGGCAAAAGATATGGCTGAGTACAAAACACATCTGACTACGGCTACCTTCCCAACGGCTAGCCCCTAAGTTCTTCGGTCCATTCCCCGTCCTTCGACGCATAGGAGCAGTCACCTACCAACTAAAACTCCCAGCCTCCATGGGGATTCACAACCCGTTCTACTCAAGCCTCTGGTTCTGTCCTGGCATTCCCGAAGGCCTCCTCCTCCAACACAACACTCA
Source organism: Rhinatrema bivittatum (assembly GCF_901001135.1). Taxonomy (NCBI): domain Eukaryota; kingdom Metazoa; phylum Chordata; class Amphibia; order Gymnophiona; family Rhinatrematidae; genus Rhinatrema; species Rhinatrema bivittatum. The sequence continues at coordinate 338,704,503 of NC_042616.1, read as the reverse complement.
ACGGAACCTGAGAACACTTTACAAGTAAGAGAGGTCTTAGACGTTCGGCGCCTTCGGGGCCACTGGGAATACCTCCTGTCATGGGAGGGCTTCGGCCCAGAAGAGAGTTCATGGGAGCCCTCTCACCACATTCTCGATAAAAATCTCCTTCAAGACTTCCATCAGCGAACCCCATAAAAACCCAAGCCGGTAAGGGGGAAGCCTAGAAGGGGGGGGGGGGGTACTGTTGTGCGTCCCTGCCACGTGGGTGCCACGACCGGGCCTGCTCACCTCACTCAGCCCTCCACTAGCTCCGGCCTTGCCGCGGCTGCCAATGTCCCCAACGCTCACCACAGCCCTCTCCGACTTCCTCCACGCCGCAGGCCTCATAGCGGAGCTCTCGTCGGGGCTCCGCATCTTCGGCTGCCTCAGCCCCGCCCCTAAGCACGCATGCAGCCGACGTCATTCTCTTTAAGGGACCAGCACGGGAAGCTCGGCTGCCACCCGGTAACGTCACTTGAACCTCCCATAAATAGCGAGGCCCTGTCCCCAGGACCTCGCCTTGGCAATCGGGTCGACACCTCAGTGTGTTAGTTTGCCTACTCCGTGTTTCAGTGTTTCCTTGTTCCAGCGTCTCCTTGTTCCAGCCTCTCTGTGTGTTCCTTCCTGTGTCCTTACTCAGGTAGTACCATCTCGGACTGATTTCTGGTACTGACCTCTGCCTGCCTGACTACTCTCTTCGTCTGCTGCCTGGAACTGACCTCTGCCTGCCTGACTACTCTCTTCGTCTGCTGCCTGGAACTGACTCTCGCTTGCCTTGAATACGCTCGGACTGACCCTGATATTGACCCCTCTCTGTATCTTTCCAGGGTGGGTGTACGGAGGAAGTGGCAGAGTCTATCCATATGCCAAATCCAGGGGATGGAGAAGTGGAGAGGCAGCAGTGGATTTTTGCCCTTATTGGGTGTCAGATGGATGGAATTGTAGGCAGTCATGGGGCTTTCCCTATATTGGATCTAGGGTAGAGAGGCACTGGGGAAATAATTCTTAGACCAGCAGACAATGGAGTCTTTTCTCAATCTGGGTAAGTGGACATGGAGAGATTCTGTGCCAGAAGCAAACCATAACATGAAATTTCATACCCATAAAAATTGTAAATATATTAAAAAGATTCATCCTAAAGTTTGGATGACCCAGCAAAGAAAAATTACAGTTCTTGTCACAAATGATTCATTCCATTTCATTCTGCCTCACCATTCGAGTCCAGTCCTTACAGGTAGGTTATTTCCCCCTACTAGCAGATGAAGGCAAAGCATTTTATCTTTTCTTGTGACATCATTATCACTATTTATAGATGGTGTAGCACAGAAAGATCCAGTATTCTCTGCCTCCAGCAGATGGTAGGACTTACTGGTGATGCAGCAGGATTTGGAAAGGCATTGATGCAGGCTTAGGGCTAGGCAACTGGTAGGTCCAGGAATGCTAGCCCCCTTAAGGGGATCCCAATCCCAGAGAAGACTAGGTAGAGCCCAAGGGAGGGAGTTCTTCTTTAAAAAAAAAAAAAAAAAAAAAAGGTTGTGTTTTTTTTGAGTATTCCTCAAGCTCTGAGGAAAGAATTCTTCTGTTCTTTCCCCTCCCCACCACTGCTACCCCAAGGTATTTCAGTCCAAAAATAAAAACTATCCAATGCTTCAGGCCTGTATCTGGGGCAGAGCGGAGACACTGGATGAATGATTGATCTGCTTTTGTTTAATTTCAGTAAGTGCCTGTGGAAGGGAGGAAGATGGTTGATTGTGACAATCCTTTTCTTAATGCCGCTGAAGCTGCCTTATTATAGGGAGAGTTGAACATGGCTACCACTGCAGAACTTGTGGCTACTGACACACAGCTACAGCTGCAAGGCCTCTTTGTTCTTCCTGCATTCGTGAGGGGGAGGTCCCATGGAAGGTGTTCAAAAGCCGCCAGTTCAGTGGCTGCAGGTACTGGCTTGACGGGGAAAGCCTCAGGGGCCATTGGTCAGGCGATTCCCACGTCGGAGAAGACCTCAGGTGCACCAGTTCAGATGGGAATGCAGCTGTGTTAACTCAGTCTTCCAGGGGCAGCTCTTCTCTGCAGCCACTTTCATATTCCATGCTGGGTTCCGACAATCCCCCAGTTATGATTCCCATGCAAATTCCTCTAAAATGGACTCCTTTGGGTTAGGCCAAGGAGGTCTATATTCAGACATAGTCTAGATAGCAAAGTTAGCTGGATAAACTTACCTGGCTAACTTTGGAGGCATATTCAATAGTACAGCCACACTATTGAATATAGCCGGCTAACTTTAGGATAGCTCTTTGACCCGAGCAGACTTAGCTGGCTAACCCTCTCATTTATCAAAATGTGCTAAGGCGTTTTTTCATGCATTAAGGGCTTATCATCAAGCTAGGTGGAGAGAACATTGCACAAATCTCATCTTTGAGTGAGTTTCTTCACTCTGAAGGTCATCAAATCTTCACAAGAGACCACTGTTCTGTTCGTACGTCTCACTTTGAATGGCAAAGTGGCCCCTAACCCCCTACGCTAATACCTAAACCTTACCTTGAATTACTAATTAAGTTGACTTAGAAAATAGCCACTGCTATTACTAGCAACAATAACATGGAATAGACTTAGTTTTTGGGTACTTGCCAGGTTCTTATGGCCTGGATTGGCCACTGTTGGAAACAGGATGCTGGGCTTGATAGACCCTTGGTCTGACCCAGAATGGCATATTCTTATGTTCACTCATCCTGACATGTTTAGACTACTGTAACTCTCTATACATAGGATTACCAGCCTCCACTATTCATCCACTTCAACTCATTCAAAATTCCACAGCCTGCTTATTATACAACGTATCCCGTCGAGATCATATCACTCCAATACTACAACATCTTCACTGGTTGCCAATATCCTACCGAGTTACGTATAAGATTCTTACAATGATTCATAACCTACTTTACAACCCAACCACAATATGGCTCTGCACCATACTACGGATTTATAAACCAACTCGACAACTTCATCAATGGATAAATTTATCCTTGAGGTACCCTCAATAAAATCTGCACAACTAGATCTAACTTGTAGTCAAGCATTCTCAGTAGCAGGCCCAACTCTTTGGAACTCCATCCCTGAAGAAATCTGCTTAACATCTAATACAAAAGAATTCAAAAAGCTTCTTAAAACACACCTTTTAACTTTAGCATACAAATTTAGATAACAGACTTACACACATAGTTCTGAAGATATTTTTATCAGCATGTTTTATTGATATTGTAAATTAATGTATTTTAACGTATTTAATTTGTTTGTAATGTTATCCTTATTTTATTATGTATGTTATATATGTAAACCGCTTAGACGGTCAGCTTTCTGCCCATTCTGCGGTATATAAAAACTTATAAATAAATAATAAATAAAAACTACTCCATGAACTGTAGTAGGTCTAGCAGCAGGAGTCCCCTCGCTTCCAGATGCCCACGCCAGCTCTGTTCCATCAAGCAGGGGTAGAACATATGTGGTTTTCGCCTGATCATCTGGAAATTGTGGAACCTGCAACTGAAAGTTCGTATGGCACTGATTCAAGAACCCACAGCTCTGCTTGGGGTCTCCAGCATACCAGGGCGGAGCTGGCAGCTGAGAACTGGCCCACTGGATGCTACAGTGGCACCACAGAAGTGGTCAGTGCATCCAAATGAGTGGAAAGTTAGTCCATGAGAGCGGCCAAGTGTTCCAAGGCCTCTTGATGGTCTTGCAGCCTGCGGGCTATACCGGGGATGGCCTGCAGCGAAGTCAAGTCTGCTGAGTCCATGGCCTCAAGTGGCACCATTTCAATATTCAGCCATATTAGGCAGCCACCACTTATCCAGGTATCATTTTATTCAGCTAAAAGGTTATCTGGTAAGTGAAGGGAGGGACGTGGCATTCTGGGGTGGAGCTACTTATCTGGATAATTTACAGGGTCATTCATCAAAATGCGTTAGGGCCCTAACACACATTAAATAGCGTTTGACGAGCATTGTGCGCACAATAAATAGCGCAAAGCAAGCTAGCATGCAAATTTGAATTTTAGTATGCAAGTGGGCAGAGTTAATACAAATTAAGATGTCCTACCGCATTCTGCGATAGATTAACGCACACTAACAAGGGATTTAACGTCAGAAATAACTGCACCTTCTCTTATTTTTTTTTTTTTGGTACAAAGGAAAAAAAGTTTTTATCATGCGTCCGCAGCTGTTATTGCACATCATGGCTATTATTGTGCATGATAAAATGAGGCCTTCTATCAAACACACCTACCAGGCCTTCCTGGGCCAATAAAAACACCTTTACTTACATGGGCTATCTTCCTAAACAGATTATGTTTCTGGCAGGTTTACTTGTTGGGGGATATTGGCTGCTTCAGAATGCTTGTCGCAGACAACATCAAGAATAACAACAACAACCATAAGAACAGGCAAATGACATTCCAACCCCTCCTAGGGGGAAATCCCTGCACCGAAGCCCGAGCCTGTGGTCCATTTGGCACGCAGGTGGCCAAGGTGGAGGAAATACAGAGTGCATCTTTCCTCCACGAGCCTCATTGCTGGGCATGCGTGATTATGTGGTAAGTAGGTATCGCCTCAGCTCTCAGGCTATCCTGGAATTATATGAAGAAATCCGATGGGATCTGGATCTGGTCACGGAAAGGTCCCACACTCTTTCGGGACTCACCAAACTATTGGCCACCCTGCATTAATTGGCATATGGCTCCTTCCAGACGACAGTAGGAGTCATCGGGGCAGTGTCACAAACCACTTTTTCCTGCTGTCTGGGCCAGTTTCTTAACAGCTGTTTCTGACCACATTAATCGCTGCATAGCATTTCCTCAGGTCATGCAGGGCTTGATGGAATTGAAGAGAGGCTTTTATGCCATAGCTCACTTTTCCACTGTTCTGAGTGCTATCAACTGCACTCACATAGCCATCACCCCACCCCATGACAGGGAGGAGATCTTCTGCAACAGAAAGCTCTTCCACTCCCTCAACTGGCAAGTGGTTTGTGACGCTCGACTGTGCATCCTTGAGGAGGTGGCCAAGAACCCGGGAGTCGCGCGTGATTCCTTTATACTTAGGCAGTCGAGCCTCTTTGAAAATTTCGAGGACAGCCTTTTCAGTGACGGTTGGCTCGTAGGTAAGATACATGCTTCTTTCTCTATTCCCTCTGTGGCTATGTGTTTGCAGCAAATGCCACGAGCATGGGGGGGGGGGGGGGGGGGGGGGGGGGGGGGGGGGGGGCTGAGGGGGATTGTAACAGCATCGCTGACGTGACAAGTGGATTCTACAATTAGATCTGCACGCCATTGTGCCAGGGCCTGGCTTTCTAATCCTCATGCTCAAGAGGTCTGCTAATCTTGTGAGGCCAAACAATGCACTTGCCATAAAGTTTTGTGTGTAAGCAGCCACTTCACACTTTCTTCACTTTAAACATTGGCCTTTTCCTCCCATTTGGAGCAGTTGAAATCTCACTGTGAACTGGACAAAGTTTGTCCACACTGCTGGTATTGTAGATCCCATGTGCCCTGTTAGTGATGGGTCAGCCAGGATTTCAGACACAGTTTGTCTTGCCCATAACACAGGTAAACCAGAAGCAGCGGCCTGTGCATTTTTGGGCCTAGCATATTCCCTGTGACAGGGCTCACAAATTGCTACCTCTGGAGAACATACTGCAGAGTAGCCAGGAACTTGCACATTCAGAGCACAAGGTAGAGGTTTTTGTGCTAGGACAGGTGTGGCAGCTCTGATGTACTGCTTCAGGGTTTAATTGACTGCTACAAACAAGTAGCCTTAGCTTGGTTGTGTGAGACTGTTACACATTTGATGGAATCCGCAGATGCAGTTTCCTAGTCTGGAAGATCTGACCTAGTTTCAGCTAGTGCTGTACTGTTCATATAGTGTCACAGAAAAAGGTCGTATGGACTTAGAGTAGGGAAATAGGCTTTTAAGGCTCATGCTAAGCTAGAGGTTAGCTTCTACTGTCTTATAGCACACTGTATATTCAGCAGCACAGCAGCAACTCTGTTGCGGCAGAGGTAGACACTTGGGCCAAGGTGGGGTTGACGCAACCCGTAGGTAGGAACCTACGGGTCCCCACCATCAGCAGGTGGAGTGGGCTGATAAGCAGAGACCACTGGAGTTTCAATTATACCAGCTCTCGTTCCCCACGGGTTGAGCCTTTGGGTGCCGGGGCCAGCAGGACTTAGGAGGGCCTCGAGGTTGGTTGGCAAGAGTAGTTGGTTCAGCCCAGAGACAGCAGTCGATAGGTGGCGTAGTCCTACTCTGAACTGGGTAAGGTACTGTAACTCGGACTCCAATGGAAAGGAGGTTGGCTGAGGGCGCTCGAGCGAAGGTAGGCCGGAGCCTAATAAGTTCACATCAGGGAGTAAGCTAGGAGAGGCGTCAATGATAGGCTTGGATCAGGGCCGGCGGCAAAGCAGAGGTCATGGCAAGCAATGCTGAGATCAGATCACAGAGAAGAGAATAGAGATAATCAATCAAGCAATGATCAAGGTTTGTAGATAGGCAGTAGTGTAGTCAGGCGTAACAAAGGTCAGGGTCTGGAGATAGGCAGTAGCGTAGTCAGACGTAGCAGAGGTCAGGGTCTGGAGATAGGCAGTAGCGTAATCAGGCGTAGCAGAGGTCTGGAGATGGGCAGTAGCGTAGTCAGGCGTAGCAGAGGTCTGGGTCTGGAGATGGGCAGTAGCATAGTCAGGCGTAGCAGAGGTCTGGGTCTGGAGATGGGCAGTAGCGTAGTCAGGCGTAGCAGAGGTCTGGGTCTGGAGATAGGCAGCAGCGTAGTCCAGCGTAGCAGAGGTCTGGAGATGGGCAGTAGCATAGTCAGACGTAGCAGAGGTCTGGGTCTGGAGGTAGGCAGCAGCGTAGTCAGGCGTAGCAGACGTCTGGAGATGGGCAGTAGCGTGGTCAGGCATAGCAAAGTCGATATCCGTGCAGTCAATCCAAAACATAGACAGGACAGAATGAGGAGAACAGGAACCGGGAACGAGGGTCAGGAACAAAGTGTAGAGACAAATCAAGGCCGTCAATGGCGCAGCCAGAGTAGAATAATGCGGAATGAAGTGACGATAGTAGTTGAGGAATCCCAGGAAGCACTGGAGCACTTTGAGACCCACAGGCTATGGCCAATCCCAGATGCCTTTTAATTTGGCTGGGTCCATGGAGAACTCTGTTGCCACCGAAAGGAAAGTACCTTGAACTTACCACTTTAAAAGTGAAATATTAAGAGGATCTCAATAGCTTGCTTTGAAATAGCTTACAGCATAATTTATATAAACGAAAATTGCTTGAAAAAAACAAAAAAACAAAAAGAAAAATTTGGATACGGGTAAAAAAAGACCTATGATTAAAGATGATCCCACAAGCGGCTTAAACAAAGAGCAGAAATGCTCAAAAGACCACGGGATGGTATGAAGGTCTATAAACCATTTGCACCCAATGTATAAATAATGGGATCTTGTTTAATGGGATCTGGTTTTCGAAAAATTTGAAATTTTGAAATATTTGAACAATCAATTGTTGACGTAGTGTTTACAATATTGATATACCATTTTCACAAATGGAATATATTTTGATTTGAAACCTCAAGATTTTTTTGTTTTGATAATTATAATAATATTTTAATTTGAGATTAAAGAGGCTACAAAATGAAATCAGGAATTTGCATGTCCGAAAGAGAACATCTGGCATGTATAATGGGTGATAGAGATCTAAAGACTACATTGATTTTCTCAGCTTAACTTCCCATTATACAACAGCATCTACTTTTATTGGCCTATAGTGAGAGAAGCCAAGTCAAGGCAACTATTAGAGCCACCTGAGTAGCTACAATGCATCATCTAATAACATTCACAAATTTCCTATTGCAAATAATAATTTTCAGAGGGGATGTACTCAAGGGAAAAGGACTAAACATGAACAAGGCAGCTGAACCACAGAGTCCTGAACAGAGCAAGGGAACGGCAACTCTTTAATCATCAGCATGGCATTCCCAGTTCCAGAAACAAAGGATAAGGCTGTACCATGAACATAAAATAAGCAATTTTACTCATATACCAATGTTTTTGGTTCAACATGGAACTTTCAGACTGAGAGCATTTTAAGCTGCATGTGTGTGCTTTATTGGAAGCATAAGTATATATGCATCACAGGCATAAATGCATGTGACAATTTGTTCTTGAGTAGAGAAGAAAAAAATAGCCATGTCCCTTACCAGTTCTAGATTGCTACCCTGAAGGGCAAGGCAGAAAGAAACCCAGTGCAGACAGAAACTACCATATCCTCTTCTAGGTTTCAAGCTTAACAACATTTATGTGGCACACAAGAAGGGAAATTGGTATGGGACATGTGAGGCTGAAAAGGGGAGCTTTCATCCATAGCAAATTGGGAGACAGATGGTATTCTTTCAAAGATAAAAGGAATACAGGAAAACAGTGTGTGCAGGATAAGTTACAAAGTAGTAGTCCATCTTTTTAGGGTACAGTGATGATTTGTGAACAAGAGGTGCAAAAGTGTCTCTCTTACCATTGCAAAATTAAAATTTCCTGTGAACTGGACAAAGTTTGTAATAAAGTAGAATTTCAAAGGTCACTTTATTAAAAGTGATACTTTTCTTTTTTGATCCAGCAGTTTCTTCCTGTTACTTTGTACTTTTAACTCAAACTGGAACCAGGGCTAGAATCTGGAATCATGAGCCTTCATTCCGTGTACATACCAGGATCAGTCCAGACCGCTGGGTTGTGTCTCCCTTCCAGCAGATGGAGTCAGAGAAAAAAGCTGAAAGGCACCCCCTCTTAACCTGGTGTGCCACCTGCGATCCTTCGGTATTTTCTCTGACTCCAGTAGATGAGGGTGACAGAACCTGCGGTCCTGATCCTTTAAAAAAAACCCCAGAAGTTTTGGTTATTACCTCTTAGACAAGGAGTTTATTTCTCCAGAGGTGTTGAGCCTCAACTAGTGAATCTTTAGCTAAATCAAGTTAGTTGAAAAAAAATAAAGTGTTAGTTTTATTTTTGGAAGTGAGGGTGTTAGTCCTCCCGAGGCTCTAGCCTTGCTTGAGGCACGGCTGGGGTTGGACGCCCTGATAGCAGTCTTCCTGGAGGTGCTTCTTGTTCTGGTAGGGGGAATAACTGGTGGGCTGGTCCCTCCCCCTTGCACGCTGAGACGTTAAAATTCCTCGAGTGCCGCTGCCTATGCCGCAATTGACGTTTTTATTAATAATATTTAAAGTCTTACTATGCACAGCTTCCCGGGGCTCCGGAGGGGCGAATTACGCCATTTTTTTTCCTTTTTTCACAACCGTGCTAACTCACTATCTAACCGGGATGCCGCGGGGATCTTCAGGTTCGGCATGCAGGGAGCCGGTGGTGAGGTTCTCCCGTGACAGTCTTTGTGCACGTTGCCTCCTCAGTGGTGAAGGACCGTCGGGGAGTAGCAACGGAGCGATTTCAGCATGCTCTTGAGTGCAGGCTGAAAATCCCGCTCCTGCAGGTCTTGGGCTGCCCCGTTCCTGTCTAGCGCGGGAACAGCGGCCATTTTTCCTGCACCACGCTCTACTGTAGGGCTGGATTTAGGGGGAGGGGAGATCCCTCCTCCGCTTTTCCCGCCAAACTTGAGTCCTGTTAGGCCTCGGATCTCGATGCCCGCCTCCCCCCGGGGTCTGACTCCCCTGGGGAGGGGGGGCCTTAAAGGAAGCCTCCCTTTTCTTCAAAATTTGTGCTTTTAATGCACAAGGCTTTTTTGGAGGCTGAGGCGGAGTTGCAGGCTAAAGAGCCTCCGCCAGCAAAGGTTGCTAGGCTCTCGGAGGGGTCGGATGCCCCTAGAGGGAGGACGGGCCGTGCGCCTTTGGACCCATTAGGGGCCCTGACTTCCATTCCTTCAGATCCTCCCTCACAGGACCCGCTCCTCGGGAATTTGGACGGGGATGTTGATGGGTCCACCCCGGTGGAGGGAGACGATCCATGGGTGCTCCGGTTATTTTGGCGGGAAGAGCTGGATCCTTTTATTCCTCACATACTGGCGGAGCTAGGTATTGAGGCTCCGCAACAAAACGTGGAGCCTACCACAGTGGACCCTGTCCTCACAGGGCTTCGGGCTCCCCCTAAAACCTTTCCTTTTCATCCCATGCTACTGCAGCTCATGACCTGAGAGTGGGAGACTCCCGAGGCAAGGCTTCGGGTAGGGCGGGCTATGGAAAAGCTCTACCCGCTGCCAGACGAGTCCTTGGACGTCCTTAAGGTTGACGCGGCTGTCTCTGCCATCACTAAGCGAACTACCATTCCGGTGGCAGGGGCTGCCGCTCTTAAAGATTTGCAGGATAGGAGGCTTGAGGTCCTTCTTAAACGGATCTTTGAAGTCTTGGCGCTGTGCGTTTGAGTGACAGTGTACAGTAGCCTCATGCAACGGGTGACCCTTAGATGGGTACAGCAGTTGCTCACCATGCGAGAGTTGCATCTGACGGAAGAGGAGCAGGCGGATCAAGTGGAGGCAGCTGTTGCTTACACCACGGATACCTTATATGATCTTCTTCGTGCCTCCTCGCGCACCATGGCTTCAGCAGTTTCAGCTAGAAGGCTTCTGTGGTTCTGTAAATGGTCGGCTGATGTTTCCTCCAAAGCCCAGTTGGGCAATCTTCCCTTTAAAGGGAAATTCTTGTTCGGGGATGATCTGGAAGTCCTTATCAAATCCCTAGGTGATAACAAGGTGAAAAAGTTACCGGAGGATAAGCCTAGAACCTCCAGGGCTTTTGGTTCAGCTCGCCCTCGGTTCTGGGGCTAGAGCAGGTTCCGGCCAGGCCACATCACCTGCCTTTACTCCCCGGTAGCCGTCTCAGAGGTCTCAGCCTTGGCCTCATTCCTTTCGTGGCCGCAGGCCCCTCTGCGACGGGGGTCCTCAGGGATCTGCCGGGGGCAAGGCGACCCAAAGAAGGTGTGCTGGCCCTCTCCTTTGTTCCAGTGATAGGCGGCCGCCTTTCACTGTTCTTCGAGGAATGGGTCAAGATTTCATCGGACCAGTATCATCAAACACGGTTACACTTTGGATTTTGCTCATCCATTGCGGGATCTGTTTTTGATGTCGCCCTGCGGGTTCCACGCAAAACAGACAGCAGTAAATCAAACCCTGGGTTGGTTGAAATCCCTGGGAGCGATTGCCCCGGTCCCTCCGGAGGAGTACTGGACCGGCAGGTACTCCATCTATTTCATGGTTCCAAAGAAGGAGGGCTCCTTCCGCCCAATCTTGGACCTCAAGAAGGTAAACAGGGCACTTCGGGTACCTTGTTTTCGCATGGAAACTCTCCGCTTGGTCATTGCGGCTGTCCACTCCGGCGAATATTTGGCTTCTTTAGACCTGACGTAGGCGTATCTTCACATAGGGATCCGCGAGCATCATTGGAGGTTTCTTAGGTTCATGATCTTGGGAGAGCATTATCAGTTCCAAGCGCTCCTGTTCGGATTGGCATCGGCTTCCCGAGTCTTCACCAAAGTGATGGTGGTTGTAGCAGCGGCTCACAGGCGGGAGGGAATTTTGGTTCATCCCTACTTGGACGATTGGCTCATCTGGGCAAAGTCAGAGGAGATTTGCCAGGTGGCGGTGCGATCAGTATTGCACAGTCTTCAATCTCTCGGTTGGGTGGCCAATTTCGCCAAGAACCAATTGGTCCTGTCCCAGGTTCTGAACTTCTTAGGCGCTCGGTTCAACACTTCGGTTGACAAAGTCTCTCTCACACAGGAGTGAATCAACAAGTTAAAAGTGCAGATCCGACGGCTGCTGTTGCTACTGCTACCCCGGGTTTGGGATTACTTGCAGGTGCTTGGTTCTATGGCGTCTACTCTGGAGTTAGTCCCTTGGGCGTTTGCTCATATGAGACTTTGGCAGAGGGCGTTACTTTCTCGTTGGGATCTGAAGTAGGAAGAATTCCAGATCCGGTTGCCACTTTTGGAACCTGCCAGGTCCAGTCTCAATTGGTGGTTGATTTCGGCCCACTTGCAGTGAGGTATAGACCTGGAGGAACCTCAGTGGGTGATTGTGATGATGGATGCCAGCTTCTCTGGCTGGGGAGCAGTTTGCCAATCGCGGGCAGCACAGGGATGATGGCCATGTCATCAGGCAAAATGGTCCATAAATCGCTTGGAAACCAGGGCAGTACGGCTGGCGTTGAACAGTTTTCTTCCCCTGGTGAGTCATCGCTCGGTACGGGTTTTGTCCGACAATGCGACAACGGTGGCTTTCATCAATCGTCAGGGAGGAACCAAAAGTTGTCTAGTGGCCTCAGAGGCCGACCAGCTCATGGTCTAGGTGGAGCACCATCTCGTCCGCCTGGCAGCCTCACAATTAGCAAGGTCAACAAAGTTCAGGCGGATTTTCTCAGTCGCCAGCACCTAGATCCTGGAGAGTGGGAACTGTCCGAGGAGGCGATGCATCTACTGACTCATCAGTGAGGCGTGCCTCACCTGGACTTGATGGCGACTCAGAGGAATGTGAAGGTGGCTTGGTTTTTCAGTTGCCGGAGGGAGCACGGGGCGAAAGGCATGGATGCTCTAGTCCTCCAGCCTCACAACATTCTGCTTTACGTCTTTTCTCTCTGGCCGTTGGTAGGCAAGGTCTTACGACAGATAGAGGCTCACACAGGTTCAGTCATCCTCGTGGCCCCAGAGTGGCCACAAAGGCCGTGGTTCTCAGATCTGATCAACTTAGCAGTAGATGGTCGCTCCGGCTCAATCATATACCGAATCTTCTTCGACAAGGTCCAGTATTTTTCGATCGAGTGGATCGATTTTGTCTAGTGGCCTGGCTTATGAGAGGAGGTAGTTGAGGAAGAAAGGTTATCCTGATTCAGTTATTTCCACCCTCCTGCAGGCGCAAGAAGTCTACTTCACTTGCCTATATTTGCGTCTGGAAGGTTTTCGATACCTGGTGTAGCGAGTTGAATGTGTCGAGTCGTGCCTCTATTGTTCATATTCTGGCATTCTTACAGGAGGGGCTGAAGAAAGGCTTGGCTTGCAGTTCTCTCAGGGTGCAGGTTGCGGCACTGGGATGTTTGCGGGGAAAGATTGATGGAATTTCTCTCGCAGCTCATCCGGATGTGTCGCGTTTTCTGAAGGGCGCTAAACATTTGAATCCTCCAGTTAGACAGGTGTGTCCTTCTTGGAATTTCAATCTGGTTCCCCGTGGCTTGTGCGGTCTTCCCTTTGAGCCTCTCCAACGGGTCACTTTGAAAGACCTGACATTCAAGGCGATTTTCCTGGTGGCTATCACTTTGGCAAGGCGAATATCAGAGCTTCGAGCATTGTCCTGTTGGGAAACTTTTCTCCGGATTTTGGACTCAGGAGTGTCCCTTAGAACGGTGCCCTCTTTCCTACCAAAGGTGGTATCGGGGTTTCATTTGAATTAGACTGTGGAGTTGCCTGCTTTCACGAATTTGGATCGTGATTCTCCTCAGGCTCGTGACTTGTGAAGATTAGATGTGAAGCAGATTCTGCTTCACTATTTGGAGGTGACCAATGCTTTTCGGTTGTCTGACCATCTGTTTGTTTTATGGAGTGGTCCTAAGAAAGGCCAGAAGGCATCCAAGGCCACTATTGCTAGATGGTTAAAGGAAGCCATATCTTCGACATATATCTGTCTTGGGCGCACAATACCGGACAGTTTGAAGGCGCATTCAATCAGATCTCAGGCGGCGTCTTGGGAGGAGAGTCAGTTTGTTTCGCAGCAGGAGATTTGCAGAGTGGCTACTTGGAAATCTTTACATAAGAACATGCCATACTGGGTCAGACCAAGGGTCCATCAAGCCAGCATCCTGTTTCCAACAGTGGCCAATCCAGGCCATAAGAACCTGGCAAGTACCAAAAAACTAAGTCTATTCCATGTTACCGTTGCTAGTAATAGCAGTGGCTATTTTCTAAGTCAACTTAATTAATAGCAGGTAATGGACTTCTCCTCCGAGAACGTATCCAATCCTTTTTTAAACACAGCTATACTAATTGCACTAACCACATCCTCTGGCAACAAATTCCAGAATTTAATTGTGCATTGAATAAAAAAGAACTTTCTCCGATTAGTTTTAAATGTGCCATATTCTAACTTCATGAAGTGCCTCCTAGTCTTTCTATTATCCGAAAGAGTAAATAACCGATTCACATCTACCCGTTCTAGACCTCTCATGATTTTAAACACCTCTATCATATCCCCCCTCAGCCGTCTCTTCTCCGAGCTGAAAAGTCGTAACCTCTTTAGTCTTTCCTCATAGGGGAGCTGTTCCATTCCCCTTATCATTTTGGTAGCCATCTCTGTACCTTCTCCATTGTAATTATATCTTTTTTGAGATGCGGCGACCAGAATTGTACACAGTATTCAAGGTGTGGTCTCACCATGGAGCGATACAGAGGCATTATGACATTTTCCGTTTTATTCACCATTCCCTTTCTAATAATTCCCAACATTCTGTTTGCTTTTTTGACTGCCGCAGCACACTGAACCGACAATTTCAATGTGTTATCCACTATGACGCCTAGCTCTCTTTCTTGGGTTGTAGCACCTAATATGGAACCTAACATTGTGTAACTATAGCATGGGTTATTTTTCCCTATATGCATCACCTTGCACTTATCCACATTAAATTTCATCTGCCAATTGGATGCCCAATTTTTCAGTCTCATAAGGTCACAAGGAAATGGGGAAGTACCTGGAGGAAGAACTAAATGGATGGGAAAATGAGAGAGATGTGGATCAGCAGTGGACCAATCTAAAAGGAGCAATCACCAAGGCAACTGCTCTATATGTTAGAAATGTAAAGAAAAGCAAAAGAAAAATGAAACCTATCTGGTTCTCAAAGGAGGTGGCTGACAAAATTAAAGCTAAAAGAACAGCATACAAGAAATATAAAAGATCCCAAAGGGAGGAGCACAAAGAAGAATATCTGATTCAACTGAGGGAGACGAAGAAATTAATCAAGTTGGCAAAAAGTCAAGCGGAAGAGAGGATTGCCAAGGAGATAAAATATGGTGACAAAACATTTTTCAGATACATCAGCGAAAAGAGAAAAGTCCAAAGTGGTATAGTGAAATTGAAAGGTGGAAATGATCAATGTGTGGAGAAAGACGAAGAAATGGCAGAAATATTAAACGAATACTTCAGCTCTGTGTTCACTAAAGAAGACCCTGGAGAAGGACCATCTCTACACAACAAGAAACTGGAGGGAAGTGGAACAGATGAAAAACCATTTACAGTAGATAATGTATGGGAAGAGCTAAAGAATCTGAAAGTGGACAAAGCCATGGGGCCTGATGGGATTCATCCAAGGATACTGAGGGAGCTCAGAGATGTGCTGGCGGGACCGCTGTGCGACCTGTTCAATAGATCCCTAGAAACGGGAGTGGTGCCGAGTGATTGGAGAAGAGCGGTGGTGGTCCCACTTCACAAGAGTGGGAACAGAGAGGAGGCTGATAACTACAGACCAGTTAGCCTCACTTCAGTGGTGGGAAAAGTAATGGAGTCACTGTTGAAAGAGAGAATAGTGAACTATCTACAGTCCGGAGAATTGATGGACCAGAGGCAGCATGGATTCACCAGAGGAAGATCCTGTCAGACAAATCTGATTGACTTTTTTGACTGGGTAACCAAGGAATTGGATCGAGGAAGAGCGCTCGATGTCATCTACTTGGATTTCAGCAAAGCTTTTGATACGGTTCCGCACAGGAGACTGGTGAATAAAACGAGAAGCTTAGGAGTGAATGCTGAGGTGGTGACCTGGATTGAAAACTGGTTGACGGACAGAAAACAATGCATGATGGTAAATGGAACTTTCTCTGAAGAGAGAGACGTTTTAAGTGGTGTACCGCAAGGATCGGTGTTGGGACCGGTCCTGTTCAATATCTTTGTGAGCGACATTGCGGACGGGATAGAAGGTAAGGTTTGTCTTTTTGCAGATGACACTAAGATCTGCAACAGAGTGGACACGCCGGAAGGAGTGGAGAGAATGAGTCGGGATTTAAGGAAACTGGAAGAGTGGTCGAAGATATGGCAGCTGAGATTCAATGCCAAGAAGTGCAAAGTCATGCATATGGGGAGTGGAAATCCGAATGAACTGTATTCGATGGGGGGGGGAAAGGCTGATGTGCACGGAGCAGGAGAGGGACCTTGGGGTGATAGTGTCTAATGATATGAAGTCTGCGAAACAATGCGACAAGGCGATAGCAAAAGCCAGAAGAATGCTGGGATGCATAGAGAGAGGAATATCAAGTAAGAAAAGGGAAGTGATTATCCCCTTGTACAGATCCTTGGTGCGGCCACACCTGGAGTACTGTGTTCAGTTCTGGAGACCAAATCTACAAAGAGACAAGGACAAGATGGAAGCGGTACAGAGAAGGGCGACCAGGAAGGTGGAGGGTCTTCATAGGATGACATACGAGGAGAGATTGAAGAATCTAAATATGTACTCCCTGGAGGAAAGGAGGAGCAGGGGTGATATGATTCAGACTTTCAGATACTTGAAAAACTTTAATGATCCAAAGACAACGACAAACCTTTTCCGTCAGAAAAAAAATCAGCAGAACCAGAGGTCACGAGCTGAGGCTCCAGGGAGGAAGACTAAGAACCAATGTCAGGAAGTATTTCTTCACGGAAAGGGTGGTGGATGCCTGGAATGCCCTTCCGGAGGAGGCGGTGAAGTCTAAAACTGTGAACGACTTCAAAGGGGCGTGGGATAAACACTGTGGATCCATCAAGTCTAGAGGGCGTGAATAAAATGGAGGCATTCAAACACTGCACGGAGCGGCAGTAGCCACAGCGGCATTCAAACACTGCACGGAGCGGCAGTAGCCACAGAGGCATTCAAACACTGCACGGAGCGGCAGTAGCCACAGAGGCATTCACGGAGCGGGATGCCAGTGGCCAGTAGTTGGTGTTCCACCTTCACGGAGCGAAAGGATGGAGGGCTGCTATTTCCAAAAAAAATAAATAAATAAAAACAGGGGTGGGTAAGAGTATGGGGCAAGGGGGTGGCCTGCTTGTTACAGCAGTTGCTACCCCCAATTGAGCTGGATGTCACTTGGATGCAGATTCAAAGCTGCTCTCTAAATTGGGTGGAGGGGAATTAGGGCTGGAGGGTACTGGAAGCCAATAGTAACAGGTGGGAGAGAGAAAAAGGGGAAAAAAATGGATAAAGTGCGTAGCTTGCTGGGCAGACTTGATGGGCCATTTGGTCTTCTTCTGCCGTCATTTCTATGTTTCTATGTCTTCCTGCAATTTATCACAATCTGCTTGTGATTTAACTACTCTGAACAATTTTGTATCATCTGCAAATTTGATTACCTCACTCGTCGTATTTCTTTGCAGATCATTTATAAATATATTGAAAAGTAAGGGTCCCAATACAGATCCCTGAGTCACTCCACTGCCCACTCCCTTCCACTGAGAAAATTGTCCATTTAATCCTACTCTCTGTTTCCTGTCTTTTAGCCAGTTTGTAATCCACAAAAGCACATTGCCACCTATCCCATGACTTTTTACTTTTCCTAGAAGCTTCTGATGAGAAACTTTGTCAAACGCTTTCTGAAAATCCAAGTACACTACATCTACCGGTTCACCTTTATCCACGTTTATTAACTCCTTCAAAAAAGTGAAGCAGATTTGTGAGGCAAGACTTGCCTTGGGTAAAGCCCTGCTGACTTTGTTCTAAGCTTTACCATTTGGACGTCCGTGATCCCGATGTTGACTGCTTCGGCAGCAGTGTTCTTCGAGCGGGACTCTCCAGGTCCCACCCCATTTAGGGTAGCTTGGGTACATCCCAGTGATCTGAACTGATACTGGTACGTACAGGGAAAGGAAAATTGGTTCTTACCTGCTAATTTTCGTTCCTGTAGTACCACGGATCAGCCCAGATGCCCACCCATGGAGCCTGGAGAGTATGTTCGGTTTCATTTTTTCATTTTGCAGAATACTTTGAGGTGGACAGCATTCAAGTTGCATATGGGAGTACTCCCTACATGTACATAAGTTATGCAGTTTTCATTACATAGTTTGATATAGCCATTGGTTCTTAAGTTTGAGGTTTTATCATATATTTAATACGCTATGGTATGAGTTATACTGAAGGATCGCAGGTGGCACACCAGGTTAAGAGGATGTGCCTTTCTGCTTTTTTCTCTGACTCCACCTGCTGGAAGGGAGGCACAACCCAGCGGTCTGGACTGATCTGTGGTACTACAGGAGTGAAAATTAGCAGGTAAGAACCAATTTTCCTTTCACAACTACCAGATGATTTTTTTCTCCTATTTTATATCTCCTCTACATTCCCTTCCCCCCCCCCCCCCCCCAACATACCTAGTCTGGTCCTGGGACAGAGGCCATGCACCAGGGCTCCTTCAGGAACCTTGCATTTAAGCCTTTTTTATTTGGCCACTAGGTGTCACCCTTTAAGAAATGCCCACAAATTCCTATCCTATTGGGACCCATTAACATTGCCTTTGTAACATCCCCAGCCCCAGTTAACTCAAGGAGCAGAAGAACCAACTTGGAGATTAAACAGGGAATCTTCCAAACTGTAGAGCACAGCACTGCCATATAATTACCAGGCCAGCTTGTACTATTTTTAAACAAGCAAGGTAGTGAAAACCAAGCAGATGCAAGGATTTGAAAGTGCTTTTCAACATCATGCTGGATGCTGAAAAGCATGTGTGTCAGCTGCCACACAAGCATTTCCAAAACTTGTGGGCTAACAAGTCCTAGCTGTGGTGATTTTGTGCATTATGAGATTTGCACAGCCAAGCCCTCAAATTTTGAAAATGCTTCTGGTACCATATGGCACAAACATTCTTCAGTAGCCAGAGATGGGGTCATTGATGTATACTGTACTGTTCAAACTTCTGATTGTGCATGTAAAACTGACCCCCCCCCCCCCCCCCCCCAAACCTCACCGAGAGTTACTAGTTGCCCCTCCTATAGTGGTATAAATAGTTTACTTACATGAGAGCCTTATAAAGAGGTTCTCTCTCTTTCTCTCTCTCACACACACCAGGAGCAGCTCAAAACATAGAAAAGACTGTCTGGGCACGTCTCAGCTTGCATTCACATTGCAGTATCTCAAAAATGACCCTAACCACACACCCCCACTTTTTTTTTTTTTTTAACCACAGGCACTATTCATGCGAAATTTATAGCAAAATGATAAATCTAGGTCCAAGCTTGAAGGACAGTCCCCAATACAGTAGGTAGAATGAAACAATTTAATGCATATGTGTATAGAAATCAGAGATGAAATCTTGTAAAAGGTTCTAAGAAACTAGTGCATATTAAAAATACTACCTGGTTCTTTGTGACTGTGTACATTGAAAGGAAATCATAATATTTTTTTAATACTAAATCAAAAGATGTCTTTGGTTATGAATACAGCAGCAGCACAGTGCTCTTATTTTGACATTACAGTTTAGTACTTGCGTGTATTGAACTCAGTGGTGAATCCTGATGTAGGTTTCCAAAGAATTGATGGTGGTAATAATAATACAATGATGGTGCACATTAAAAATCTCTCATCATGGCATACACCTTTGGCTGATCAATTCATAAGGTTTTTTATTTTGAACTGAACATCTCTAGTTTGCTCTCATTTTGACATTGGCAACTTATACTGTGTGGGGCGGATTTTAAAAGCCCTGCTCGCGTAAATCCGCCCGGATTTACGCGAGCAGGGCCTTATGCGCCGGTGCACCTATGTTCCATAGGCCTGCCGGCGCGCGCAGAACCCTGGGACTCGCGTAAGTCCCGGGGTTTTTCGAGGGAGGCGTGTCAGAGGCGGGGGCAGATCTGCGTGGCATTTTTGGGGCGGGACGCAGCGTTTCGGGGGCGGGCCCGGGGGTGTGGTTTCGTCCCGGGGCGGTCCGGGGGCGTGGCCGCGCCCTCCGGAACCGCCCCCGGGTTGCGTCTTGGCGACCCGGGGGCGCGCGGGGATTTACTTCTCCCTCCGGGAGGCGTAAATCCCCCGACAAAGGTGGGGGGGGGGGGGGTTTAGACAGGGCCGGGGGGGTGGGTTAGGTAGAGGAAGGGAGGGGAAGGTGAGGGGAGGGGCGAAAGAGAATTCCCTCCGAGGCCGCTCCGATTTCGGAGCGGCCTCGGAGGGAACGGAGGTAGGCTGCGCGGCTCGGCGCACACCGGCTACACGAAATCGGCAGCCTTGCGCGCGCCGATCCAGGATTTTAGCGGCTACGCGCGTATCTACTAAAATCCAGCGTACTTTTGTTGGCGCCTGATGCGCCAACAAAAGTACGCGAAGGCGCACTTTTTTAAAATCTACCCCTATGTGGATTGTTTGTACTATTTCTTTTTGGCTTCTTCTAGCCTGGACATTGTGATTCATGCAACTTGTCTTTGCCTTGGGGCCTATGTTTTCTCTACCGTTTATTTTATTACATGAACAATGATCCTATGTGGCCATTCAGGACTTGCATCCAAATTTTAAAGTTTGCAATTATGATACTTATTTATTTATTTTTAATTTTTATATACTGATAAGAACATAAGAACATAAGAAAATGCCATACTGGGTCAGACCAAGGGTCCATCAAGCCCAGCATCCTGTTTCCAACAGTGGCCAATCCAGGCCATAAGAACCTGGCAAATACCCAAAAACTAAGTCTATTCCATGTAACCATTGCTAATGGCAGTGGCTATTCTCTAAGTGAACTTAATAGCAGGTAATGGACTTCTCCTCCAAGAACTTATCCAATCCTTTTTTAAACACAGCTATACTAACTGCACTAACCACATTCTCTGGCAACAAATTCCAGATTTTAATTGTGCGTTGAGTAAAAAAGAACTTTCTCCGATTAGTTTTAAATGTGCCCCAAGTTTATTTATTTATTTATTTTTAATTTTTATATACCGATGTTCCTGTAAAGTATACATATCACACCGGTTTACAAGAAAGAAACTGTCGCCTCGATGGCGTTTTACATTGAACATTTAACAATTTACAAATTAACAATTAAACCGTAACCTTTAACAGTTAACAATTTACAGCGGCATGACGAGGATCTTAGTGGAGCTTAGAGTGTACATACATGAATTATAGTACTAATACTGACAAAATCTTAAGGGGCATATGTACAGAAAGGCTGGGGGACAACGACTATGCTGATAATGTCATTCGTCCTGTTCTTAGCTCTCCGGGAATGCTTGGGTGAAGAACCAAGTCTTAAGTTTTTTTTTGAAAGTACTATGGCAAGGTTCAAGTCTCAGGTCTGGCGGTATCGCGTTCCAGAGTGTAGGGCCCGCTGTCGATAGTGCACGTTTTCTCAGCGAGGTTTTTGCCGGCTGGGAGATGAGCATGTTCTTGTATGCACTTCTAGTTGGTTTCTTGGAAGTGTGTATTTCCTGTGGAAAAGTTAAGTTGAGAGGAGCGATGTTGTGTAGGGCCTTGTGTATCATCATAATAGTTTTAAAGTGAATCCTGAATTTAATCGGGAGCCAATGGAGATGTTGGAGGATTGGGGTGATGTGATCCCTTTTTTTGGCGTTTGTAAGTATTCTGGCCGTGGCATTCAGGACCATCTGAAGTGGTTTGGTAGTGCAAGCGGGAAGGCCCAGAAGGAGAGAATTGCAATAGTCCAGTTTCGGGAGTATGATTGATTGTAGAACCATGCGGAAGTCTTTGTAGTGTAGAAGAGGCTTTAGTTTCTTCAATACTTGAAGTTTAAAGAAACATTCTTTTGTGGTGTTATTTACGAACTTGTTGAGGCTGAGTCTGTCGTCCAGGAGTACACCCAGGTCTCTTACTTGAAGTGTAGTTGGGTTCATGGTGGTGTCATGCCTTTGGCTGGTAGAAGGAGAGGTGGGCCAGACATAATTTTCAGGAGCGATAAGGAGGATTTCAGTTTTGTTTGTGTTTAAAACCAAGTTGAAGCTTGCGAGTAGGTTGTTAATTGCTGAGAGGCAATTATTCCAGAATGACATGGTTTTGTGTAGAGATTCCGCTATAGGGATGAGAATTTGTATGTCATCCGCGTATAGGAAGTGAATAAGCTTGAGGTTGGTTAGTAAATGACAGAGCGGGAGAAGATAAATATTGAAAAGAGTGGGTGAAAGGGATGATCCTTGGGGTACCCCCATCTTGGATTCAATGGGGTGGGATTCTTTACTGTTTATCTTGACCTTATAATATCTGTTCTCGAGAAATGATTTGAACCAGTTGAATGCTGCTCCTGTGATGCCAATGTTGGTGAGACACTGAAGGAGGCACGTGTGGTTCACAATGTCGAAAGCTGAGGAGAGATCCAGAAGTGCAAGGAGGCAAGGTTGACCTTTTTCCAGGTTAAAGATAATGGTGTCTGCTAGTGTGGCTAATAGCGATTCGGTGTTTCTTGTCTTACGGAAGCCAAATTGGTTTGTGGTGAGGAGGTTATTTTCATCAAGGAATTCTGAAAGTTGTCTGTTTACAACTTTCTCCATAACTTTGGCAATCATTGGAAGGTTTGCTATGGGTCTGAAGTTAGCTGGGTCTGTGGTGGGAAGGTTGGGTTTTTTAAGGAGAGGCTTGAGCATTGCCAACTTGAGTTGGTTAGGGACTTGGCCTTGTGCGAGAGAGCAGTTGATGATGTCTGCAAGGGGTTTGGCAATGATGTTAGGAATCGAACTCAGCAGATTGGAGGGAATGTGATCCAAAGGATGAGATGATGGTTTTATCTTCTTAAGGATGTTCTCTATTTCTAAGGTGGACGTGGGTTCAAAGGAGTCGAGCACTGCTGGGGTTGACTTGGGTTGTTGGACGGTCGGGTGCGATGATTGAGTGCTGCGATTGATTGAGTCATTTGGGAGCGGAGATGGTCTTGTGATGGGAGCGACTAGTGAGGTGATTTTTTTTTCGAAGAAGTCTGCCAGTTCGTTGGCTTTGTTGAGAGCTTGTTCATCTGGTATGGTTGGTGTGGCTGGTTTGGTGAGGGCTGATACATAAGAGAAAAGGGCTCTTGAGTCGAATATGAAGTGGTGTATCTTTTTGGAGAAAAATTCTTTCTTGGTTTTGTTGATTTCATTTCTATATGAGTTCAGACATGATTTGTAGGTAAGGAGTGTTGTTGTAGATGGGTTTTTTCTCCATTTGTGTTCCTTACATCTGAGCTCCTGTTTACGTGCCTTCAGCTCCGGGGAGAACCATGGTTTCCTGTTGTCTTTGTCTGGCTTAAGGGATTTTGTCGTCATGGGGCACGTTTGGTCTGCAACCTTGTTGGTGATGTTGATCCATGACGACGTGGCTGAGTTGGGATTCGAGAGGTCCAGATGTTCTAGTTCCTTGGTCAGATGTTCGCTGAGGAGATCTCCTGAGCACTGTTTCCTGACGGATATTGTGATTGATTGTGTTGTTTGTGGAGGATGCTCCTTGATCTCTAGCAAAGTGGAAATGATTTGGTGGTCTGACCAAGGTACCGGTATGCAGGTAGGTATGGTGTGGGGTGATATTCCTTCGTTTATGAATATAAGGTCTAACGTATGTCCTGCTTTGTGGGTGGGCTCTTTCACAATTTGTCTAAAGCCCATGTGGCTGAGGGAGGAGAGAAGAATTTTGCAATTGGAAGAGTGGGGTTGGACATCCACGTGAAGGTTGAAGTCTCCCATCAGAATGGTTGGTTTCCCGGTATTGAGGTGTTTTGCTGTTAGTTCAATAATTGGGGAAGGGTCTGATTCCAGTAGACCAGGAGGAGCGTATACTAAGCCGATTGTTAGATGTTTTGAATTGAATAGAGCAAATTCGATATTTGATAGGTTATTGGATGCTTGCAATGTGAGACCTAGCCCTTTTTTGGCTACAAGGAGGAGCCCTCCTCCTCTTTTTTTGAGCCTGGGAATAGAGAGACAGTCGTAGGTTACAATGGGGAGCTGATTTATTAAGACGGTGTCGGTGGGTTTTAACCAGGTTTCTGTGATGGCACAGATGTCAGGTTTGGTGTTGGAGAGGAGATCGTTGAGTATATGAGATTTCTTGTTGATGGACTGTGCGTTGACCAGTGTGAGTGAGAATAGAGCCAGGCCGAGTAGTTGGGTGACAGGTGTTAGCATGATGGGCCTGAGCCTCTGTTGACGGCTGTGAAGGAGGGAAGGGGGCTTGGGTGCTCTCCAAATCTAGTTGTGGATAATAGGAATTGTGAGGGAGTGCATGGTAGCAGGTAGGGTTTTTTTTTTTTTTTTTGAAGGCGGTAAGATGCGGTGTTGGTCCTACCTCTAAGGGCTGCTCAAGATCCGCTTTCAAGGTAAGGGGCTGCCCTGCGGGGCTGCACTAAGGGGCGCACAAATTTGTGCGCCCCTTCGGCGCGCGATGCTTGGTGCGAGGCGCCTGCGTGAAGAGCCTTTTAAATGCCTGCTTGGGGCAGCCCGATTGGCTGACTGTGGCTCCTCCGATTGGCTGGCTGTGCTGCTGCTGCGCTGCTGGAAGCCGGAAGTGGAGCGCTGCAGGGAGGCGGCTCGGGCGCGAATCGGCGGCGTGGGAGCCTCGTGGTTGGCCCGGGGACCCGTTTGGGGTGAGTGAGAATAATGTTAGGCCTTACCCCGGCGGGTCTCCGGCGCCGATAGCGCAGGCCTGCACTCGGTCGGGTCGGTCGTTCGGCAGAGAGATCGCAGCGCCGGCGTGAAGAGCCTTTTAAATGCCTGCTTGGGGCAGCCCGATTGGCTGACTGTGGCTCCTCCGATTGGCTGGCTGTGCTGCTGCTGCGCTGCTGGAAGCCGGAAGTGGAGCGCTGCAGGGAGGCGGCTCGGGCGCGAATCGGCGGCGTGGGAGCCTCGTGGTCGGCCCGGGGACCCGTTTGGGGTGAGTGAGAATAATGTTAGGCCTTACCCCGGCGGGTCTCCGGCGCCGAAAGCGCAGGCCTGCACTCGGTCGGGTCGGTCGTTCGGCAGAGAGATCGCAGCGCCGGCGTGAAGAGCCTTTTAAATGCCTGCTTGGGGCAGCCCGATTGGCTGACTGTGGCTCCTCCGATTAGCTGGCTGTGCTGCTGCTGCGCTGCTGGAAGCCGGAAGTGGAGCGCTGCAGGGAGGCGGCTCGGGCGCGAATCGGCGGCGTGGGAGCCTCGTGGTCGGCCCGGGGACCCGTTTGGGGTGAGTGAGAATAATGTTAGGCCTTACCACGGCGGGTCTCCGGCGCCGAAAGCGCAGGCCTGCACTCGGTCGGGTCGGTCGTTCGGCAGAGAGATCGCAGCGCCGGCGTGAAGAGCCTTTTAAATGCCTGCTTGGGGCAGCCCGATTGGCTGACTGTGGCTCCTCCAATTGGCTGGCTGTGCTGTTAACATGGAGTTAACACTCCATGTTAACTTCATGGAGTGCCCCCTAGTCTTTCTACTATCCGAAAGAGTAAATAACCGATTCACATCTACCCGTTCTAGACCTCTCATGATTTTAAACACCTCTATCATATCCCCCCTCAGTCGTCTCTTCTCCAAGCTGAAAAGTCCTAACCTCTTTAGTCTTTCCTCATAGGGGAGTTGTTCCATTCCCCTTATCATTTGGTAGCCCTTCTCTGTACCTTCTCCATCGCAATTATATCTTTTTTGAGATGCGGCGACCAGAATTGTACACAGTATTCAAGGTGCGGTCTCACCATGGAGCGATACAGAGGCATTATGACATTTTCCGTTTTATTCACCATTCCTTTTCTAATAATTCCCAACATTCTGTTTGCTTTTTTGACTGCCGCAGCACACTGCACCGACGATTTCAATGTGTTATCCACTATGACACCTAGATCTCTTTCTTGGGTTGTAGCACCTAATATGGAACCCAACATTGTGTAATTATAGCATGGGTTATTTTTCCCTATATGCATCACCTTGCACTTATCCACATTAAATTTCATCTGCCATTTGGATGCCCAATTTTCCAGTCTCACAAGGTCTTCCTGCAATTTATCACAATCTGCTTGTGATTTAACTACTCTGAACAATTTTGTGTCATCTGCAAATTTGATTATCTCACTCGTCGTATTTCTTTCCAGATCATTTATAAATATATTGAACAGTAAGGGTCCCAATACAGATCCCTGAGGCACTCCACTGTCCACTCCCTTCCACTGAGAAAATTGCCCATTTAATCCTACTCTCTGTTTCCTGTCTTTTAGCCAGTTTGCAATCCACGAAAGGACATCGCCACCTATCCCATGAATTTTTACTTTTCCTAGAAGCCTCTCATGAGGAACTTTGTCAAACGCCTTCTGAAAATCCAAGTATACTATATCTACCGGTTCACCTTTATCCACATGTTTATTAACTCCTTCAAAAAAGTGAAGCAGATTTGTGAGGCAAGACTTGCCCTGGGTAAAGCCATGCTGACTTTGTTCCATTAAACCATGTCTTTCTATATGTTCTGTGATTTTGATGTTTAGAACACTTTCCACTATTTTACCTGGCACTGAAGTCAGGCTAACCGGTCTGTAGTTTCTCAGATCGCCCCTGGAACCCTTTTTAAATATTGGGGTTACATTTGCTATCCTCCAGTCTTCAGGTACAATGGATGATTTTAATGATAAGTTACAAATTTGTTCTAATAGGTCTGAAATTTCATTTTTTAGTTCCTTCAGAACTCTGGGGTGTATACCATCCGGTCCAGGTGATTTACTACTCTTCAGTTTGTCAATTCGGCCTACCACATCTTCTAGGTTCACCGTGATTTGATTCAGTCCATCTGAATCATTACCCATGAAAACCTTCTCCATTACGGGTACCTCCCCAACATCCTCTTCAGTAAACACCGAAGCAAAGAAATCATTTAATCTTTCCGCGATGGCCTTATCTTCTCTAAGTGCCCCTTTAACCCCTCGATCATCTAACGGTCCAACTGACTCCCTCATAGGCTCTCTGCTTCGGATATATTTTAAAAAGTTTTTACTGTGAGTTTTTGCCTCTACAGCCAACTTCTTTTCAAATTCTCTCTTAGCCTGTCTTATCAATGTCTTACATTTAACTTGCCAATGTTTATGCTTTATCCTATTTTCTTCTGTTGGATCCTTCTTCCAATTTTTGAATGAAGATCTTTTGGCTAAAATAGCTTCTTTCACCTCCCCTTTTAACCATGCCGGTAATCGTTTTGCCTTCTTTCCACCTTTCTTAATGTGTGGAATACATCTGGACTGTGCTTCTAGAATGGTATTTTTTAACAATGACCACACCTCTTGGACATTTTTTACTTTTGTAGCTGCTCCTTTCAGTTTTTTTCTAACAATTTTTCTCATTTTATCAAAGTTTCCCTTTTGAAAGTTTAGCACGAGAGCCTTGGATTTGCACACAGTTCCTTTTCCAGTCATTAAATCAAATTTGATCATATTGGGGTAGATTTTCAAAAACCGCGAATAGGCGTACTTTTGTTGGCGCTCCAGGCGCCAACAAAAGTACGCTGGATTTCAGTAGATACGCGCGTAGCCGCGCGTATCCGCTGAAATCCGGGATCGGCGCGCGCAAGGCTATCGATTTCGTATAGCCGGTGGGAGAAGTAAATCCCCGCGCGCCAGCGGGCCGCTAGCGCGCCGGGATGCGATCTGGGGGCGGGTCCGGAGGGCGCGGCCATGCCCCCGGGCCGTAGCCACGCCCCCGGGCCCGCCCCCGGAACGCTCCCGACACGCCCCAAAAACGCCGCGCGGTTCGGGCCCGCCCCCCGACATGCCCCCTCCGAAAACCCCGGGACGCGCGCGCCGATAGGCCTATGTAAAATAGGCTTACCAGCGAGCAGGGCTCTGAAAATCCGCCCCTTTATGATCACTATTGCCAAGCGGCCCCACCACCGTTTATTTATTTTTATTTATTTATTTAAAAGTATTTCTATACCGTCTTTACAAACAATGTTTAGTCAAAACGGTTTACATGTATTAAATAAAATAGAAATAAAATAATAAAATAAAAAGACCAAAGATTAATTAAAAGTAAATTGACTTATAGAGAATATAAAATTACAAAAATTTTCATTAATATAAAATAATAAATTGTTTAAAATAAAATAGGTAGCATAAACAAATCAGTAATCAAGTAACCAAGTCCTGTGCTCCACTGAGAATTAGATCTAAAATTGCTCCCTCTCTCGTTGGTTCCTGAACCAATTGCTCCATAAAGCTATCATTCATTCCATCCAGGAACGTTATCTCTCTAGTGTGACCCGATGATACATTTACCCAGTCTATATTGGGGTAATTGAAGTCTCCCATTATTACTGCACTACCAATTTGGTTAGCTTCCCTAATTTCTCTTAGCATTTCACTGTCCATCTCACCATCTTGACCAGGTAGACGGTAGTATAACCCTATCACTGTAGTCTTCCCTGACACACAAGGGATTTCTACTATTTAGTCTCATGCAGGATGTTTATCCTGTTGGACTCTATGCCATCCCGGACATAAAGCGCCACACCTCCTCCCGAGTGCTCCTCTCTGTCATTGCGTTATAATTTGTACCCAGGTATAGCACTGTCTCATTGGTTATCCTCTTTCCACCATGTCTCTGAGATGCCAATTAAGTCTATGTCATCATTTACTGCTATACATTCTAATTCTCCCATCTTACTTCTTAGACTTCTGGCATTAGCATACAAACATTTCAAAGTTTGTTTTTTGTTTGTGAAGAGTTGATGACCTACAGAGTGAGGAAACTCACTCCAAGATGAGATTTGTGCAATGTTCTCTCCACCTAGCTTGATGGACTCTCCACCTGGGTAACAACAAGCTAGGTGGAGAGAACATTGCACAAATCTCATCTTGGAGTGATTTTCCTCACTCTGTAGGTCATCAAATCTTCACAAGAGACCACTGTTCTGTTCGTACGTCTCACGTTGAATGTGAAAGTGGCCCCTAACCCCCTACACTAATACTTAAACCTCACCTCGAGTTACTAGGTGGGCCTCCCATAGGGATACAAATACCTGTCTAAAGAGGAAGCACTACGGAAAGTCAGTCTCTCTCTCAGCCTGCATCATACTGAAACAGGCCTGTCAGGAGACATCATGAACCACAATATACTGGCAATGTAGACCAAATTGGGCTAATAGCGCAACTTGCGATAACAGCCTTTCGCATAGCAATTCGCGATACACATGCTTATTAGCATAAGGTACACCCCTTTTTGGTATCGCATGCGATACAATGGAAAATGAGGCCCATAGTTAGTAATAAATGTTATTTGTTAAATGTGACATATTATGTCCAGGTCATTCTATGGTAGTTTTGAGTACAATACTCATTTCATAATTGTAACTTATCCTTTGGTGATGAACTTTCTGTTAAAAACTACACACTTAGTGCTTACTGTTGAGTGTGTGGGTGCTCGTTGTTTGTACCTTGCACTTTCCTGGATTCTATTCTCCCTTCTCTTTTTGAAAGGCTTGTTTAAAGAGCCAGGTTTTTAGATTTTTCCTAAATGTTTTGTTTTCTCTTTGTAGTCTTAACTCCAAGGGCATGGAGTTCCATAGTAAGGGTCCTGCCAAGGATAGTGCCCTTTCTCTTACTTGGGTTAGTCCTGCTGTTTTGACTGATGGAATAGTTAGGAGTGCTTTGTTGGCTGATCTTAGGTTTCTGTTGGGGATGTGTATACGAAGGGCTGTGTTCAGCCAGTCTGAGTTTTCGTTAATTTTGCATCTGATTTGCTCTTTTGGATATTCTCCCACCTTGTAAGGATGTGAGCTACCTGTTCGCTCTGTACTAAGTTGGTGGGCCATGTGATGAAGGGCAGTTACAGTGGAAAGCTGAGTGCCAGAGATACTAAAGGCCAAGTCAGATTCCTGGTATGGCATTTGGCTGTTGTCACATTGTGGACACTCATCCAGGCCCCTTTCTGTGCCAGCTGGAGGAGGGTGTAGAATCAGATGCCTGAAGGTCTGTGAGTTTTCCTCCCCCGGATGACTGTGGGATACCTAGTTATCCTGCATCATTGTGTTGGACATGCATTAAAAAGCCTTTGCAGTAGGAATCTGAGCACTGGCAGTGCTGAAGCTGGATGCTCAGCACAAAATTATATTTTTGATGGACTGAGAGCACTTATCCGGGCCCAACCCTGCGTCTACCAGGAGAGTGAGGGGGCAGACACCTCAGGGTGTAGGTCCAAGAAATCATCATTTATTTATGACATTCTTTTCTACCAAGAGAGTTCAAAGCAAGTTACAATTATTTAAATTATAGATCAATGTCATTGGAATTTGGCATGCCAAAACAATTTAAGCTAGCTCTGTTTGTGGGTTGAAGAGGTTACAAGCAGAGGACACATTTTTGACTGCAGCTTCTTAGAACTGTTGAACAGAGATATAGGATTGCCATATAAGTTCTGCTGTGAAAACTGACAGTAGGAATAAAATGGTAAAATTTAATGTGGACCACTTCAAGTTGTTTGGAATTGATTTTTTATGGTACTCCTGAACATGGATATTTGTCTCATGATCATATATTCATATTTTTGATATGGAAAAGCCTTTTCTGTTCATTGTCTTATTGACTGTTTTATGTATGCTGTAGCCATTATTTGAAGTGCACAAACAGTAAGTCTTTTGATGTGGGCTAGTGGGAGTCTTCTCCGCTTTGGATCTTTAAGTATGGTGTTTTAAGGCATTCGTCTAGTTGGATTACAGTTTATTTTTGCAAACATGATGGAGCAGAAAACTTCTTATGTGCCCGCACTGGCAAAGTTTAGCAGATCTATGAAAGATCATTCAAAGGAGCAGAAAACTTCTTATGTGCCCGCACTGGCAAAGTTTAGCAGATCTTTGAAAGATCATTCAAAGCAGCAGAAATATTTGTCTGATGTTTCTTTTACGAAGTCGTGTATGGAACCTAGGCAGGGCCCTGAAATTACAGTGGTCAAATTAAGTTATTTCTGAAAGAAATAAAGTGCTCAGAGTTGATGTTGGTAATATCGTTAATAATTTCAAAGAAGATACTGAATTATTGAAAGTCTCCCAGAATGAAGTTCACATTGGGAAGCCCATTGACTTTACTGTGGTTTTTCATTAAAAAAAAAAAAAAGGCTTGAGAAAGTGACTAGGGACATCAAAGAACGTAAGGACGACCTTGAAAATCATCATAAGAACAATATTAGTCTTGGGAGTTCCATAATCTGATAGGAATAAAGACACTGTTAAGATTATTTGCGACATAATTAGAAAGTGTTGTGAAAAGCCTATTAAAATTGACAAGCTCATAGGGGCAGATTTTAAAAGGGTTACGCTCGTATATTACACGTGTAACCGCGAATACCCGCTCCTGTGTGCGCGCCGAGCCTATTTTGCATAGGCCCGGTGATGCGCGCAAGCCCCGGGATGCTCGTATGTCCCGGGGCTTGAAAAAATGGATGGAGTGGGGCGGTCCGGGGGCAAGGCGGGGACCGAGGCCTCCGGCACAGCGGCCATGCTGGGGGATCGCGCAACCTACGCCTACCTGGAGGCAGGCGCAACTTACTTAACAAAGGTTGGGGGGGGTTTAGATAGGGCTGGGGGGCGGGTTAGGTAGGGGAAGGGAGGGGAAGTGGTGGAGGGAACAGGGAAAGCCATTGGGGCTTCCCTAGGGCTCGGCGTGCGCAAGGTGCACAAGTGTGCACCCCCTTCCACACCCCGACCCCGGATTTTATAACATGCGTGCGGCTGCGCGCTCATGTTATAAAATCAGGCGTACATTTGTGCACGCAGGGTTGCGTGCACAAACGTATGCCCGCGCATAAATCTTAAAATCCAGCACATAGAGTGGACAGGACAAGCTGCCTACTGACAAATGCAGGTACCAAGCGTTATGGAAGTCTTTTGCATTACTTCAAAAGACAAACCAACCTAACCTTAAAGAATATAGGGGCAGATTTTATAAATATGCACACACGCGTACTTTTGTTCGCACACCAGGCGCGAACAAGAGTACGCGGGATTTTAATAGATATGCGCGTAGCCGCGCGTATCCATTAAAATCCGGGGTCGGCGAGCGCAAGGCTGCCCAAAATTGGCAGCCTGCGCACGCGAGCCGCGCAGCCTGCCTCCATTCCCGCTCCGAAATCAGAGCGGCCTCGGAAGGAACTTTCCTTCCACCCCCCCCCCCCCCCGCACCTTCCCTTCCCCTACCTAACCCACCCCCCCCGGCCCTATCTAAACCCCCCCACCTTTGTCGGCAAAGTTACGCCTGCTGGAAGCAGGCGTAACTTTGCGCGCGCCGGGCCGGCTGTTGCGCTCCATGTTCCGGTCCGGAGGCCACGGCCACGCCCACGGAACGCCCCCGGGCCAAAACCACGCCCGCGCCGCCGCCCCCGAAACGCCGCGTCACTCCCGGCACACCCCCAACACGCCCCTCCATGCAAGCCCTGGGACTTATGCTCGGCGTGCGCGGGGGGGGTTTGGGTTAGGTTTTCGGGGGAGTACGCGCGTACCCCTTTGAAAATCTACCCCATATTGAATATAAGGGAGAAAAGATTAAAATATTTCAAGATTGGTCTCACTAAGCTAAAGATAGGTAGGGCCTTTCATTTGCTCTAATTTTTAAGTACAATGGTAGCTTGAAGAATGCCGGAAACTTGCTGTTCATCTTACTGGGGAGTCTAAATTGCATAGTGTTTTCTCCCCACCCTGAATCAGAATGGAAAAAGAAGTCCCGTCAGAGGAGACAGCATCCTAGTAGAAGAAAAATTCAGACTTTCCTCACCTGATCACGCTGAAGAAAAAAATGGAACATTCTGCTCATAGCTGATTTGTTGTATTTGGCTCTGACTTAAGAGTTTCAGCCTTTGTCCTTTTAGTAAACTAAAAATTCTTCATTGATATTTTTCCTCAATGTTGTGGAAATGACACCAATTGTTGCTGGCTCTGAGCCTTTAAATCCACAAATCCAATCATTAGTAAACATTCAGGCTTATACCTATAATTGGAGTGACTCAGTTGGAGCTTAGGGTTTGTTCTTTAATCAATTAGATATTAGATGGTATTTGACTAAGTTGCCATGTTTTTTTGAATATATTTCTTTTCAGAGGGTTTGATCTGGGGGTAGAGGGGTACTTGTATGTTTTTTCTCCCATAAATTTTTTCTTTCAAGTCTCTCTGTTCTTTTTTTCTTACTCTAGTCTTTGTGGTAATATAGGAGTTATATTGTCTGCTATTTTGCTAGAATAGGTTTAGTTTAATAGAGTTTCAGGATTTTTCTGAACCAAGACTGGGGCCATGTTTTGCTCTGTTGGTATGGAATGTTTGGTTTTCAACCTAGGTGTTAAGAATAGCCTACTTGCTAGAAATGTTCTTAGAAAGAACATTTTGATACATTGCATTCTAGAAACCCCATTCAAATGTGACAGGGACTTTGCCCTTAAAAGTAAATATTTTGCTTCTGCTCGACTTGGTGTATGGGTATATTGTTAGCTAGAAATTTCCCATTTGAGTCAAATAAGGAATGAACCTTTGGAGAAATTGACTTTTGTGAAAGGTAAAATGGTAAGATGTTCCCTAAATTTAGCTTCCATTTATGCTCTGAATGTTAACCAGAATGAATTTATTTCTATGTCCACTTTGCTTCATTTTCGAAAAGCAGATTGTTCAGTGTGAACGATTTTACTTTGGTTCTTTTCCCTGATTTGGAAAAAAAACAGGTCTGATTACAAAAGAGTTCAGAGCATGTGCATCCAAACTAAAAAAGATTTCTCTTTTTTCTCAAACTCATAGGGGCGGATTTTAAAAGGCCTGCGCGCGTAAATCCGGAAGGATTTACGCGCGCAGGGCCATATTTTGCATAGGCCGCCGGCGTGCGTAAAGCCCCGGGACACGTGTAAGTCCTGGGGCTTTCGAAAAGGGGCGGGAGGGGGCGTGTCCGGGGCCGTTCCCAAAACGACACTGCATTTCGGGGGCGGGCCCAGGGGCGTGGCGCTGGCCTGGGGGCGTGGTCGAGGCCTCCGGACCAGCCCCGGGACCGGAGGACGGAGCGGGGCTGCCGGCTGGTGCGCGCAAAGTTAAGGGGGGGGTTTAGATAAGGCCGGGGGGGGGGGGGTTAGGTAGGGGAAGGTGGGGGAAGGGCGAAGGAAAGTTCCCTCCGAGGCCGCTCAGAAATCGGAGCAGCCTTGGAGGGAACGGAGGCAGGCTGTGCGGCTCAGCGCGCGCAGGCTGCCGATTTTGCGCAGCCTTGCGCACGCCGACCCCGGATTTTATAAGATACGCGCATATCTTATAAAATCCAGCGTACTTTTGAAGATCTACCTCATAATTCTTATTCTAGAATTGATTTTATTTCTATAGATAATTGAACATTGTTGATGGCTTGCTCTGCCCATGTGGGCTTAATTGAATGGTCTGACCATGCTCAGATGGCTTTAAAATGCAGATTGGATATTTCAATGTAAATTTTAAGAAGGTAGAAGTTGGATGAGTATTAGATGAGGATATCTATGCATCTGTGGCTGAAGCTATTGAAGATTTTTTTCAGATAAATGAAAATGATGGGGGGGAGGGGAGCAGCTAAACAGCTAAGGCAACTATTAAAGGGAAGCTTAAATTACTGGCTGCTGCTACAAAATGCTCTCTTAGGGAGAGACAACAGTGATCATAACATGATCAAATTTAAACTAATAACTGGAAGGAGGACAAAAAGGTAACTCTACAGCTCTAACACTAAACTTTCAAAAGGGAAACTTTGATAAAATGAGGAAAATAGTTTAAAAAAAACAAACAAAAACCTGAAAGGTGCAGCTGCAAAGGTAAAAAGTGTTCAACAGGTATGGACATTGTTTAAAAATACAATCCTAGAGGTGCAATCCATATGTATTCCACGCTTTAATAGGCCGATACAGTACAGTGCGCTCCGGATTGGCTCCCTTCCGCATCATGGCGGTAAGAGGTGCGGTCAAAGTGGAGTAGTGATGAATGAAGGACCTGTAATAGTTCGAGAATCCGAGAAATCTCCGCAAAGCTTTAAGACCAGTAGGTTGAGGGCAGTCCCGGATACTTTTGGTCTTTTGCGGGTCCATTTGGAACCCTCAGCTGGATACCACATAGCCAAGAAGCGGAACGGATTCCTGATGGAAGGAGCATTTCTCCAATTTGGCATATTGGTGATTATCCCGGAGCCTTTGAAAAACATTGGCAACATCTACTTGATGACTCTGTAGGTTTTGGGAGAAGACTAGTATGTCGTCGAGATAAACGACCACACAAGTGTACAACATGTCCCTGAAAATGACATTCATCATATTTTGAAATACAGCTGGGGCATTAAAAAGGCCGAAAGGCATGACTAAATATTCAAAATGGCCATCGTGGGTATTAAAAGCAGTTTTCCACTCATCGCCCTGGCTTATGCAGACCAAATTGTATACCCCTCTGACGTCCAGCTTTGTGAATATTCTGGCCCTTTGGAGCTGATCAAACAATTCAGAGATCAGTGGCAGTGGGTATCTTACCTTCAAGGTGATCTCATTTAATCCGAAGGGCGAAGGGATCCATCTTTCTTCGCCACGAAAAAGAAATCGGCCCAGGCTGGGGATTTAGAAGGCCTAATGAAGCCCTTAGCCAAGTTATCTTAAATGTAAGATGACATTGCCTGATTCTCAAACAGAGAAAGTGGGTACACCCTTCCTCTTGGAGGTTCTGAATTAGAAATCAAATTGATAGCGCAGTCAAAGGATCGATGAGGAGGCAGAGTATCTGCTGCCGTTTTAGAAAATACGTCCTGGTAGGATGAATATTAGTGAGGTAGGCCCAGAAGTGATGGGATGGTGGTTAGGCATGGCATGGGGGTGACTTCTTGAAGGCATCTTCCGTAACAGTCTTTTCCCCATTGAGACAGTTCCAAGGTGTTCCAGTCAAACCGGGGTGAATGCGTCTGTAACCATGGTATACCAAGTACAACCAGGTGAATAGCTTTATCCAAGACCAGGAAAGAGGTGGTCTCCGAATGGAGCGAGCCCGAGCAGAGATGAATGGGTTGCGTTGAATACATGACCTCACCAGAAAGCGGCTCGCCATGAATGAAAGATAGTAGCAGTGGCATAGGTGTCCAGACGGTGGGAATTCGTAGGTGCTCTATGTGTTGCTTTAGAGGTAGACGAAATGATAGAGACTGGAATAGTCATGGACCCGGCTCATCTCTCAGCACTTCAGGCTGAGAGGAGAAGTGAGACCTAGGAGGAGTCCTCCGGCGGATCCTAGGTCTGCGAGTTTCCCGGACAGATAGGGCAGGAGGGTACTGCATGGCCAGGCTGTCCGCAGTACAGAGACCAAATCGTTTACGATAACGCCTCTCTTTAGCTCTCAGTTGGCTGCGGCCTAATTGCATGGATTCTTCCTCCTCGATACTGGGCATAGCAGTGGTCGGTGTAACGAGTTCAGGATGAGGACGTGGAGCTTCCAAGGTCATGTTCTTGGGGCCCTTTATCTCTTGCGAACGCTCATGCAGACGACGATCAATTCATCCTGCAAGATCAATGAGGGAGTCCAAGATATCGGGGAGCTCACGGGCGGTTAGTTCGTCCTTAATGCGGTAATTAAGACCTTCTAGGAAAATATTCAGACAACCCAGGTCCCAAAGCAACTTGGATGATAAAGTTTTGAATCCAATAATGTAATCAGTCAAGGGCTTGGTACCTTGCTGAAGGTGTAGGAGTGCAAATCAGGCGATGGTCTAACAAGCAGGGTCACCAAACACTGAACGAAATAGGGTGAGGAATCCAGTCAAATCGCTGACTATAGGATCATTACACTTCCAGAGAGGTGAAGCCCAGGCCAGGGCTTTCCCGTCTAAAAGAGACAGGATGTATGTAGTTTTGGACACTACGTCTGGAAAGCAGGTAGGCTGTAAGGAGAAGTGCATACAGCACTGGTTCAGGAAACCTCTGCACAGTAAGGGATCCCCTGTAAAACGAATGGGTGCAGGTAATGGCACTGAAAGTCTTACGGATCCAGTAGGTGGCGAGGCGAAAGCTTTGTCAGGCGAAGATGCAGCGTTCAGTCGGGAACTGAGCTGATTGAAGGCATTAGCCAATGTCTCCAAAGTCCTTGGCTGTTCAGCCAGTCGCTGGGCCAGGCCAGGGGTGGCCTGAAGTGCTGAGAGATGAGCCGGGTCCATGGAGTTAGCAATCTGTTATATTTAGTGAAGAATATGAACCCCTGGGCTGAGATGAGCACTGAGAGGAGAGGATCACCTTGCTGGTGTGGCTGAAAGGAATCAGTAAGTTTTTGCTTGGGACATTGTCTTTTTTTTTTTTAAAGTATTGGGGCAAAGTTCACTATTTGGGAATATTATTTAGTGTGTTTGTGCTTTTAATAGTCAGTAAGGCAGTGAATAAACAAGTTAGACTGTTTGTATTTTTAAATAGGCAATAAGGCAGCTAGTAAGCAGTAGGTAGTGTGTTTATTTTTAAAAGTTTGCAAGGCAGCTAGTAAGCAGAATTGAGTGTTTGTATTTAAAAAAACCCAAAAAACACACACACACAAAAAAACAACCCCAAAAAGTAGCCAGAAGCTAGAAATAAGCTAGGAGCAGTGTATACCTAAGTAAAAAGGTTGAAAAGTTCAGCTCAGTTACTCACCTTGGAAAGGTGTTGAGATAGTGTGATTTGGTTTAAAAAGGTACCAACATTTGTTAATCAAGAGAGCAGTGAGTCACTCTGGCTGACTAACTGAAGTTAGACTGTTTGTATTTCCCAATCCTCCCACCCCTTGCCCACCCACCCCTAGCTTATCCTTTAATTTATAGGCAGGTGCCACTTTCACAAAAAAACAAAACAAAACCAACAACAAAAACTTTATTGAGAGTTTGATCAGACCCCGGTAGGCCACTACCAGACATATAGTGAATTCACTAATACATTTAAAGGACGTTAGACACATTCCTACTCCCATAGCAACCTAAAACTTAACTAGGAACAGATCAAAATTGAGATGAAGGCAGCACTCCAGCAGCAAGAGGGGGGCTTCCCAGTCTTTTGCATTGAGTGTCACATGTATGATTTTTTACCCACCGGTGAGAAGTTGTACATGTGCATGCGATGAAAAGAGCTCCTGGCTCTCAGAGAACGAGTCCGATCTCTGGAGGCTAGAGTGGCAGACCTGGAGGAGCTGAGGCAGACAGAGAGGTAAATAGATGAGACCTTCAGGGACAGAGTAGCCAAGTCCCAACTTCAGACTGGCAGCCCTGGTGCTGCCTTGGAGGAAGAAGGTCTCATGATTGGAGAGCATCAACCAGGTGCAGCAAGAAAGGATCCTACAGCAAGGACCTGCTCTCCAGGTGATGCATTGTCCTTTCACACTGAGGATATCTCCCCAAGGCCTACTGCCCAGGAGGGAAGGGTTAAGTCGGCCGTCATAGTTGGTGATTCGATTATTAGGAATGTAGATAGCTGGGTGGCTGGTGGGCGTGAGGATTGCCTGGCAACATGCCTACCTGGTGCGAAGGTGACGGACCTCCCGCGTCACCTAGATAGGATTTTAGACAGTGCTGGAGAACCCGGCTGTCATGGTACAAGTGGGCAACAACGACATAGGAAAATGTGGAAGGGAGGTTCTGGAAGCCAAAATTTGGCTCTTAGGTAGAAATCTTAAATCCAGAACCCTCCAGGGTAGCATTCTCTGAAATGCTCCCTGTTCCACGCGCAGGTCACCAAAGGCAGGCAGAGCTCCGGAGTCTCAATGCGTGGATGAGATGATGGTGCAAGAAAGAGGGATTCAGTTTTGTTAGGAACTGGGGAACCTTTTGGGGAAGGGGGAGTCTCTTCCGAAGGGATGGGCTCCACCTTAACCAGGGTGGAACCAGACTGCTGGTGCTAACCTTTAAAAAGGAGATAGAGCAGCTTTTAAACTAGAACAAAGGGGAAAGCCGACAGTCGCTCAGCAGCGCATGGTTCGGAGAGAGGTATCTTCAAAGGATACTAATGATGCATTAGAATTAGGACATCCTGACAGTGAGGTTCCAATAATAAGAAAAGTAATCCAAATGCCTGTAACTAAAAACTCACCTGAGCTAAAAAATTCTAACTTATACCTATAAATTAAAAAGCAGAATGAAAATACAAACAAAAAACAAACTTTGAAATGTTTGTATGCTAATGCCAGAAGTCTAAGAAGTAAGATGGGAGAATTAGAATGTATAGCAGTGAATGATGACAGACTTAAATTGGCATCTCAGAGACATGGTGGAAGGAGGATAACCAATGGGACAGTGCTATACCGGGGTGCAAATTATATCACAATGACAGAGAGGAGCACCCGGGAGGTGGTGTGGCGCTTTATGTCCGGGATGGCAGAGTCCAACAGGATAAACATCCTGCATGAGACTAAATGCAAAATTGAATCTTTATGGGTAGAAATTCCTTGTGTGCCGTCCACCTGGTCAAGATGGTGAGACGGACAGTGAAATGCTAAGAGAAATTAGGGAAGCTAACCAAATTGGTAGTGCGGTAATAATGGGAGACTTCAATTACCCCAATATTGACTGGGTAAATGTATCATCAGGACACGCTAGAGAGATAACGTTCCTGGATGGAATAAATGATAGCTTTATGGAGCAATTGGTTCAGGAACCGACAAGAGAGGTAGCAATTTTAGATCTAATTCTCAATGGAGCACAGGACTTTGTGAGAGAGGTAATGGTGGTGGGGCCGCTTGGCAATAGTGATCATAATATGGTCAAATTTGAATTAATGACTGGAAGAGGAACATAATGCAAATCCACGGCTCTCGTGCTAAACTTTCAAAAAGGAAATTTTGATAAAATGAGAAAAATTGTTAGAAAAAAACCGAAAGGAGCAGCTACAAAAGTAAAAAATATGCAAGAGGCATGGTTATTGTTAAAAAATACCATTCTAGAAGCACAGTCCAGATGTATTCCACACATTAAGAAAGGTGGAAAGAAGGCAAAATGATTACCGCCATGGTTAAAAGGGGAGGTGAAAGAAGCTATTTTAGCCAAAAGATCTTCATTCAAAAATTGGAAGAAGGATCCAACAGAAGCAAATAGGATAATGCATAAACGTTGGCAAGTTAAATGTAAGACATTGATAAGACAGGCTAAGAGAGAATTTGAAAAGAAGTTGGCTGTAGAGGCAAAAACTCACAGTAAAAACTTTTTAAAATATATCCGAAGCAGAAAGCCTGTGATGGAGTCAGTTGGACCGTTAGATGATCGAGGGGTTAAAGGGGCAATTAGAGAAGATAAGGCATCATGGAAAGATTAAATGATTTCTTTGCTTCAGTGTTTACTGAAGAGGATGCTGGTGAGGTACCTGTACTGGAGAAGGTTTTCATGGGTAATGATTCAAATGGACTGAATCAAATCACGGTGAACCTAGAAGATGAGGTAGACCTGATTGACAAACTGAAGAGTAGTAAATCACCTGGACCGGATGGTATACACCCCAGAGTTCTGAAGGAACGAAAAATTGAAATTTCCGACCTATTAGTAAAAATTTGTAACCTATCATTAAAATCATCCATTGTACAAGAAGACTGGAGGGTGGCTAATGGAACCCCAATATTTAAAAAGGGTTCCAGGGGCGATCCGGGAAACTACAGACCGGTTAGCCTGACTTCAGTGCCAGGAAAAATAGTGGAAAGTGTTCTAAACATCAAAATCACAGAACATATAGAAAGACATGGTTTAATGGAACAAAGTCAGCATGGCTTTACCCAAGGCAAGTCTTGCCTCACAAATCTGCTTCACTTTTTTGAAGGAGTTAATAAACATGTGGATAAAGGTAAACCGGTAGACGTAGTATACTTGGATTTTCAGAAGGCGTTTGACAAAGTTCCTCATGAGAGGCTTCTAGGAAAAGTAAAAAGTCATGGGATAGGTGGCGATGTTCTTTCGTAGATTACAAACTGGCTAAAAGTCAGAAAACAGAGTAGGATTAAATGGACAATTTTCACAGTGGAAGAGAGTGGGCAGTGGAGTGCCTCAGGGATCTGTTTTGGGACCCTTACTTTTCAATATATTTATAAATGATCTGGAAAGAAATGCGACGAGTGAGATAATCAAATTTGCAGATGATACAAAATTGTTCAGAGTAGTTAAATCACAAGCAGATTGTGATAAATTGCAGAAAGATCTTGTGAGACTGGAAAATTGGGCATCAAAATGGCAGATGAAATTTAATGTGGATAAGTGCAAGGTGATGCATATAGGAAAAAATAACCCATGCCATAGTTACACAATGTTAGGTTCCATATTAGGTGCTACAACCCAAGAAAGAGATCTAGGCGTCATAGTGGATAACACATTGAAATTGTCGGTTCAGTGTGCTGCGGCAGTCAAAAAAGCAAACAGAATGTTGGGAATTACTAGAAAGGGAATGGTGAATATAACGGAAAATATCATAATGCCTCTGTATCGCTCCATGGTGTGACCGCACCTTGAATACTGTGTACAATTCTGGTCGCCGCATCTCAAAAAAGATATAATTGCGATGGAGAAGGTACAGAGAAGGGCTACCAAAATGATAAGGGGAATGGAACAGCTCCCCTATGAGGAAAGACTAAAGAGGTTACGACTTTTCAGCTTGAAGAAGAGACGGCTGAGGGGGGATATGATAGATGTCTTTAAGATTATGAGAGGTCTTGAACGAGTAGATGTGAATTGGTTATTTACACTTTCGAATAATAGAAGGACTAGGGGACATTCCATGAAGTTAGCAAATAGCATATTGAAGACGAATTGGAGAAAATTCTTTTTCACTCAACGCACAATTAAGCTCTGGAATTTGTTGCCAGAGGATGTGGTTAGTGCAGTTAGTGTAGTTAGGTTCAAAAAAGGTTTGGATAAGTTCTTGGAGGAGAACTGCTATTAATTATGTTTACTTAGGGAATAACCACTGCTATTAATTGCATCAGTAGCATGGGATCTTCTTAGTGTTTGTTATGGCTAATGGTGTTTCGGTGGATCCTTGGACACTGTGGCAGCTGACCACGCCCACGGGGGGCAGTCCCGTGAGGGACCATAGTGTCAGGCTAAACTCCGGACAGACAAACACAGATTTGAATCTTTTATTAAACAGTTTATGGAACTACCAGATGTGGCAGTATTGAGTAGTGGTTGTACAGCCCGGCTGGGCGCATCTCTCACAGAGCTCTGGAACAGTGGATCCTCTGTAAAGCAGTGCTGTAGTGGAAGAGACTGAGAGTTATAAGCAGACAATAAGATTAGCATTTAGAGTCCCAAGTAGAAATAGGAGATCTCCGAGACAGGGAGAGCAGGCCCTCGAGGAGCGAGAACCTGATCCCTTAGTACAGAGAGACTCAGTGGTGTTGTACTCACTAGCAGAAGCAGAAATTCCACTAGACGAGAGGTCTGGCACCGGAGCAGAGAGCAGGCCCTCGAGGAGCGAGTACCTGATTCCGGCAAAGCAGT
This sequence comes from Rhinatrema bivittatum, assembly GCF_901001135.1. Taxonomy (NCBI): domain Eukaryota; kingdom Metazoa; phylum Chordata; class Amphibia; order Gymnophiona; family Rhinatrematidae; genus Rhinatrema; species Rhinatrema bivittatum. The sequence continues at coordinate 338,662,164 of NC_042616.1, read as the reverse complement.
ACTGTAGAGAGAGATGTCTTCTTTACTCACTGATGGTAACTTTAAGTTAGTTCTTCCAAGTAGAAGGGTAGAGGTAGCAGGCAGCGACACAGGGAACATGGGCCCTCGAGGAGCAAGTTTTGGTTTCCTGATACTACCTGAAAGAAGCAGAGAGGCCCCCGAGAAGCGGGTACCCCGTTAGCGACCCCGAAGGGTAATAAGAGTTCCAGGTAGAGCTGGAGAGGCAGAGTAGCTTAGGAACGGAGCACAAATCCCAACCGTACGAATCCTGTTGCTAACTCAACAAGCTGGCAAATACTGTAGGCAGATATACCCTGGAGTCGTGATGTCAGAACAGGGGGACACCCCAGAGATTCGCGCCAACGTGAAGTTAAAGATGAGGGCGGTGAGCGCACCCTAGAGGTACCTTGAAGGAGAATGTAGGGAGGCAGCACCAAACCCGGTCCAGGGACACCGGAGAGAACGACAAGCGGACGCCACGGCGGCTATCAGTCCAAGGTGAGTGGGAGGAGCCACAAGTAGAGTGAGGTAGGCGGGGCGAAGCCGTCGAAGACCGATGGACGCAGCAGTACCCCCCCCCCCCCCTTCAAGGGATGGCCTCCGGCCCTTTTACCAGGGTTTGGTTTATGTGGATGCATCTGATGAAACTGAAGAAGCATCTCTTTGTCCAGGTTATTTTCCATCGGGTCCCAAGAATTTTCTTCGGGGCCGTAACCTTCCCAAGACAGAAGGTAGTCCCAAGTTTTGCCACGTCTTCTTACATCCGGAATAGCTTCAACCTTATATTCAAAGTCTTCTTTTGTGGTAACAGAAGTTGGTTCTGGCGACCTGGATGAGAACTTACTGAGAATGAATGGTTTCAAAAGAGAAACGTGGAATGCGTTGTGGATTTTCAATCCAGGCAGTAGCTTCAGACCATATGTAATGTTGCCAAGACGTCGGAGGGCTGGAAACGGTCCAACGTAGCGTGGAGTAAATCGAGTAGAAGGTAACCTTAGTCTCAAGTGCTTAGTTGAGAGCCAGACTTTGTCACCAGGTAGAAATACAGCGCTTTAGAATGATGAGCATCGTATGATTTCTTTGCTCGTTCACCCGCTTTGATTAGCATGTCTTTAGTCTGAATCCATAATTGATGGATATCATCAGCAGTGGATTGAGCTGCTGGGAACAACACTGAGAGAGTCAGCAGAATTGGCGGTGAAGGTAGTCATCCATAAACCACTTCGAATGGTGTTGATCCTGTGGATGACACTGGATGTGAGTTAATGGCGAATTCTGCCCATGGCAACAGTTCGGCCCAGTTATTCTGATGGCAACTCACATAGGCACGAATGAACTGTTTTAAGGTCCTATTCATCCTCTCAGTTTGGCCATTAGATTGGGGATGATAGGCAGATGTATAATCCAGAGAGATGTCAAATAGCTTGCACAAAGTCTTCCAGAATTTTGCCGTGAATTGCAACCCTCTATCAGAGACAATGTGCTTCGGTAGGCCATTTAGGCGAAAAATGTGGATGATGAAGAGCTCGGCGAGCTCCAAGGCTGAGGGTAAGCCAGGCAGCGCCACGAAATGGGTCATCTTACTGAAACGGTCAACCGTCACCCAGATAGTATTCATTCCTCCAGAAAGAGGCAGATCAACTACAAGGTCTGTAGCGATATGAGTCCATGGCTCCTCCGGAACTGGCAGCGATTCCAGCAATCCCCAAGGCTGACCAGAAGTAGGCTTATGTTTGGCACAGTTGGAGCATGACGCTACATAGGAGTACGTGTCTTCCTTAATTGTAGGCCACCAATAGTACACAATAGTACATAACCCACATTATTCTTAATTACTGTTTGTTACCGAATCACAATGGCACCATCTATGTAAATTAGGATCTACACTTTCTTTGATATAGGTGCCTTATTGTAAACAGTTATGATGGTAAATAACTCAATGACGGTATATAAAAAACTCTTAAATAAATAAATAAATAAATTCTGTAATTTCAGCAGGGTACGGCGTTGACCAGGATGGCCAGTCAGCTTGGAATCATGAGCCCAGTGCAAAAGTTTCCTTTCTGAGGTTCTTCAGTTCAATCGTTTTACCGGCAGGCACGGAACGAGTAGCCGCCAAGATGACTTTCTTCAAGTCAATGATATGCTGAGTTTCTTCAGGAACATCCTCAGAGGGGAAAGAGCGAGACAGGGCATCTGCTCTGGTATTCTTGTCTCCAGGACGGTATTTGAGCACGAAGTCAAAGCGGTTAAAAAACAAGGACCATCTGGCTTGTCTGTGGTTAAGACGTTGCGCTTGACGGAGATACTCTAGATTCTTATGGTCCGAGAATACGGTAATTTGATGTTGGGCGCCTTCGAGCCGCCATTCCTCAAATGCCATCTTAATAGCCAGGAGCTCTTTATCTCCCATCCCATAGTTCTTCTCTGCAGGAGAAAAGCGCCGCGAGAAAAAGGAGCAGGGATGTAAGGCTTTAGAATCTCCAGTTTGGCTCAACACGGCCCCTACTCCAATATCTTTTCTCGAACGCGGAATTGGCCTCCGCAGACAACTTTGAAGCATTAGCCCCTTTCCATGTCATAGCAGTTAAGGGCACTGTCAAAGAAAAATAGTTCTTTGTGAAGCTTCTATAGTAGTTTGTAAACCCCAAAAATCATCTCAAGGCCTTAGACTGGTAAGTTGAGACCAATTCTTGATACTCTCCAATTTTTGGGGATCCATTTGGAAGCCTTGTTTTGATACGATGTAGCCAAGAAAAGGCACAGATTCTTTGTGAAACTCGCATTTCGACAATTTTGCGTAGAGACGGTGTTCTCGAAGTCTCAGTAATACTTGTTTGACATCTGCTAGATGAGTAGACATATCTTGTGAAAAAGATCAAGATGTCATCTAGGTAGACGACACATTTGTACAGAAGGTCCCGCAGAATGTCGTTCATCATGTTCTGAAACACGGCGGGGGAGTTGCACAGGCCGAAAGGCATCACCAAATATTCGAAATGGCCATCTTGAGTGTTGAAAGCTGTTTTCCACTCGTCGCCTTCGCGAATGCGAACCAAGTTATAGGCTCCCTTCAGGTCAAGTTTTGAGAATATCTTGTCTCCTTGAAGTCAATCGAAAAGCTCCGAGATCAGAGGTAAGGGGTATCAGTCTTTAATCGTGATCTCGTTCAGACCTCGATAATCGATACAAGACGCAGTGTGCCGTCCTTCTTCCCCACGAAGAAGAAGAAGCCTGCGCTCACAGGAGACTTAGTTGGTCTAATGAAACCCTTTTGCAAATTTTCCTCAATGTACTCCGACATGGCTTTGTTCTCCACCACCGACAAGGGGTAGACATGTCCTTTAGGAGGTTCAGTATTGGGTTTCAGTCTTATGGCGCAGTCATAAGTTCTATGTGGCGGAAGGATGTCAGCAGCTTCTTTGGAGAAAACATCATGAAATGATGCATACTGAGGTGGCAGTCCTGGCATCACTGAAGTTGTAGGCATACAAAGAATAGGAGTAACCTCCTTTAGGCATTTGCCATGGCATTCTGGGCCACAATGGGAGAGTTCCAACGTGGCCCAATTGAATTGCGGCATATGCAGCTGCAACCAGGGTAACTCCAGAACGATAGGGTGCATGGCCTTCTCCAACACAAAGAAGGAAATTAGTTCGGTGTGGAGAGCTCGGGTGCGGAGGGATACCAGTTCGGTACAACAGGTAACAGCACCCGGTAAAGGCTCCCTGTGTATAGATGATAAAAGTAGTGGAGTCTTCATAGTGGTGAGGGGAATCCTCAAGTGTTCCACTAGACGTTGAAGAATAAAATTACCTCCTGCCCCTGAGTCCACCAGGGCAAGAGTCTGAAACTCCAAAGGTCCGCAGATCAGAGAGACAGGGAGAGAAAGCGGAGGAGAGGGCATAGTGAGACCTAAGAAGAGTCCTCCTGCAGGACTTTGGCTAGTCATTTCCCGGACATATCGGGCATGTTTGGACTGCATGACCAGCTTGTCCACAGTACATGCACAATCCATTCCTCTTCCTAAGTCTTCTCTTTGGATGTCAGGTGACTGTGACCAAGTTGCATCGGTTCTTCTCCTCTGGCAACGGGAGTCAAAGGAACCATCCTGAGTGCAGGCTTAGCACGAACCTCCTTCTGAACAGGTCCTTTTCAAGGCTTGAGCTCTTGCACCTTATCACGAGGCCGCTGATCAATTCTAGTAGCTAAGGCCACTAGCTCATCCAACAAGTCAGGTGTTTCACGAGCAGCCAGCTCATACTTCAAGCGGGAATCCAAACCTTTGAAGAAGAGAGAGTTTTCAGGCATCTAGGGTTCCAATGTAATTCAGACTTAAGAGCCTTGAACTCTATAGCGAAATCAGCCAGGAGTCGGTTGCCTTGCTTCAGGTCCACCAATGTAGAACCAGCAACAGTATACCGGGCAGGATCATCAAAAATGGATTTAACCAAGTCCATAAATCCGTCAATATCTTGAAGTATAGGGTCTTTGTGTTCCCACAGCGCGGAAGCCAAAGTCAAAGCTCTTCCATCCAGGTAGGATAGAACATAAGTAGTCTTGGCGTACGCTGTGGGGAAATGAGTAGGTTGCAATGCAAAATGCATACAACACTGGTTTAAGAAGCCTCTAGTTCTCTGAATCTCTCCAGAAAAACGTACTGGAGCAGCAAGAGTCACAATAGCCTTTATAGTTACTTCAGGTAACTGACCTTCATTATTGGATATAGAACCTTGATTCTTCTGTGCTTGCATCTGATGAAACGCAGTAGTCAATTTTTCCAATGCGTCTTGTTGTTCAGCAACGCGCCGGGCCAGGCCTGGAACGGCCTGCAAGGCATTGAGCTGAGCTGGATCCATGGAGTTAGCAATCTGTTATGGTTAATGGTGTTTGGGTGGATCCTTGGACACTGTGGCAGCTGACCACGCCCAACGGGGGCAGTCCCGTGAGGGACCACAGTGTCAGGCTAAACTCCGGACAGACAAACACAGATTTGAATCTTTTATTAAACAGTTTATGGAACCTCCAGAGGTGGCAGTAGTGAGTAGTGGTTGTAGAGCCCGGCTGGGCGCGTCTCTCACAGAACACTGGAACAGTGGATCCTCTATAGAGCAGTGCTGTAGTGGAAGAGACTGAGAGTTATGAGCACACAATAAGATTAGCAGTCAGAATCCCAAGTAGAAATAGGAGAGCTCTGAGACAGGGAGAGCAGGCCCTCGAGGAACGAGTACCTGATCCCTTAGAGCAGAGAGACTCAGTGGTATTGTACTCACTAGCAGTAGCAGAGATTCCACTAGACGAGAGGTTTGGCACCGGAGCAGAGAGCAGGCCCTCGAGGAGCGAGTACCTGATTCCGGCAAAGCAGTACTGTAGAGAGAGATGTTTTCTGTACTCACTGATGGTGACTGTAAGTTAGTTCTTCCAAGTAGAAGGGTAGAGGTAACAGGTAGCGACTCAGGGAACATGGGCCCTCAAGGAGCGATTACTGGTTTCCTGAAAGAAGCAGAGAGGCCCCCGAGAAGCGGGTACCCCGTTAGCGACCCCGAAGGGTAATAAGAGTTCCAGGTAGAGCTGTAGAGGCAGAGTAGCTTAGGAACGGAGAGCGAATCCCATCCATACGAATCCTGTTGCTAACTCAACGAGCTGGCAAATACTGTAGGCAGATATACCTTGGAGTCGTGATGTCAGAACAGGGGGATGCCCCAGAGGTTCATGCGCCCTAGAGGTACCTTGAAGGAGAATGGCGGGAGGCAGCACCAAAGCTGGTCCGGGGATGCCGGAGAGAACGGCAAGCAGAAGCCGCGGCGTCCATCAGTCCAAGGTGAGCGGGAGGAACTGCAAGTAGAGAGAGGTAGGCGGGGCGAAGCCGAACACAACAGTGTTTGGGTAATTGCCAGGTTCTTGTGGCCTGGTTTGGCCTCTGTTGGAACCAGGATGCTGGGCTTGATGGACCCTTGGTCTGACCCAGCATGGCAATTTCTTATGTAAGGGCCAAGCTGAAATGGACTGAATTGTTGAATAAAAAGTATTGTTCCGCACATTTAAAGGTGATCATGCATAAAAGAGCTGAATTTAAGGCTATAGTTACCAATAAAAGTATGTAAAGGGTAAAGCACTTATTTTACTATAAAGGCTGATAAATTGTTAGCTTATAAATTGAAAGCAACAATGCATTTGAACTTTGTAAAAGAAATTAGGTCTCCAACTGGAGAACATTCTTATGACAATGGTGCAATTGGTTAAACCTTCAGAAAATATACTTCTTTGTAAACTCTGAATTAGTGGCTAGTGAGGATAAAATCTCTGAGATTTTGCAAGAACTTGATTTGTTTGTGATGCTGAGAGAAATGAAGGCTTGGATCTCTGATTTCTTCCCAAGAGACTACAATGGCAATCACATCTTTTGAGTAGCAAAGAGCTCTGGAGAGGATGGCTTTCACATTCTCTGAATCACTGACCCCCAAGGTTAGCTAGGGAATAATAGTATATTGTTGGGTAGCTCTCTTCCACTTTCTACTTTACTAACCTTTATTTCTGCATAAAAGGATGGATTTTAAAAAGGCCACGCGCGTAAAATCCAGCCTTTACGCGTGTGGCTGGGCCTAGTGCACACCTAGCTATTTTCAAGAAGGCCAGTACGCGCATAAGCATGGGCCTTCCTAAAAGGGGCAGGCTGGGGTGCCTTTTCTGGGCAGGGTAGGGCGGTCCGGGGGGCAGGGAGGGGCTAGAGGCACCTGGTACAGCAGCCATTTGCCAGGGTGCCAGCGCGCGCAACTTGCTCCTACTCCTTTGCAGGAGCAAAAGGTAAATTTAAAAAATTAGGGTTAGCTAGGATAGAGGAAGGATAGGAGAGGGGAAGGGGAAGGGAGGTTAGGGTAGAGGGTTGGGAAGTTCCCTTCCAGTCCACTCCTGAAGTGGAGTTTTAATGGTATGGAGACCTTTCCAAATTTCATGGTTTCGTAGAATTGCTTCTATATAAATGAATATTCTCCAAAGATTATCTGTTTGTTTGAAATGTTCCCAGTTTCTATATCTAATGCTTTTACTAGGAAAATTATAACTTTATTTGGCAGGACAAGAAATCTAGTATGAGGTTTACTGGTCTAGCAGTTCAGAAAAGTAAAAGGCTGGGAGGAGGGTGGCTCACACTACCTGATTTTAGAATATATTACTGGGCCATGCTCTTGAAAAGTATAACTTTTTGGATCAATAAGTATCCGGATAAACACTGGATCACTGCTATCGCACTATGGGTCTAAAAAAAAAAAAGTAGAAAGCAAACTCATATGTCTCATCCTATTGTATTTCCTGTGTGGTACAATATTTCAACAAGATCCTGACATAGTTTCCTTATTCCCTTCTACCTCTCTGGAACAATTCTGATTTTCTGGGTCATTTTTTAAAGCAAATTTTTCATAATGAAACAACTTAGGATTGGTCATCTTTTTAAGGTCAACAGGATATCATGGAGAAATGTCAGCTTAATAGTATCTCAGCTTTCCAATATTTTCAGTTGAATGGTTTTTTTTTTTAAGGAACCTACTGAATCTGGGTATGGCATGGGATTAATATCTTTTGAAAGACTGATAGTTAATGCACTTGGCAATAAAAGTAATTTAGAAAATTTACAAATTATTAATGGATGTTGGGGGGGGGGGGCACTTTGGAATAATTACAAAAGGATGGGAAAGGGATATGGGACACCCTGTTTAAGCAAGAACAGCCTTTTTCTCAGTTTAGTGCCTGTATTCAGTACAATGGATATAAGGTTCTTTACCAGTGGTATTTCATGCCAGTAAGGCTTCATAAAATGGGAATTAAGTTTCATTGCCTTTGTTGAAAAAATAGTAGTGAATGGCGTTTGTTCATTATTGTGCAGTGATCATGCCCTGTAATCAATGTATTGAATATAGATCCTCTCATGGGGTGAAACAGCTCTATTGTGGTATCTCATATGTTGGTTGCTACAAGAAGCCTTATTGCCTTGCATTAGAACTCGTCTTCTATATCTCCTCTATATTCTTGGTTCCGGAAACTATGGCACATTCATGCCTTAGAAAAGCTCTCATATCAAGTTAGAAACTGGTATCCTGATGTGCCACAGATTTGGAGACCCTTCCTGGATAGAGCAAGCAAAGATGTGGTTGATCTATATGGTTGATCTATATTAGTGATCTCTCTTGGCTTTCTCCTTGGGTGGCTCATATGGTTTACTTCTTATTTTTCTGTTTAGGGTTCTGACTGGGGGATCCTTGCTTGGCGACTATTTGTTGGGAATACTGGATCTCTTTTTTGGTCATCTTTTATATTGCAATGGAGGTTTATATATTTATTTTGTAATGCATTTTCCTTTTTGGTAGTCCTCATTTATGTATAAGATTGTTTCTTTTTGTTATATATATCTCTATATATATTTACTCTCTTTTTCTGCTTGCTCAAATTTATACAGTCCTTCTTTGTAGAAGTAAAGTTTTTGAAATGCAAATAAAAAAAAAGTATAATTGAAATGAAACGAGAGAGAGAGAGAGAGAGAGAGAGAGACTAGCCATAATGTCTTCTCCCTAGATAGGTATTTGGCCCACCTAGTAACTGGAGGTGAGGTTTAGGTATTAGTGTAGGGGTCAGGGGCCACTTTGACATTCTACATGACACGTACGAACAGAACAGTGGTCTCTTGTGAAGATTTGGTGGCCTTCAGGGTGAGGAAACTCTCCCAAAGATATTTGGGCAATGTTCTCTCAACCTAGCTTGATGTTACTCAGGTAGAGCGTCCATCAAGCTAGGTTTAGAGAACACTGCCCAAATCTCATCTTTGGGTGAGTTTCCTCACTCCAAAGGCCATCAAATCTTCACAAGAGACCACTGTTCTGTTCGTACGTGTCACGTAGAATGTCAAAGTGGCCCCTGACCCCTATACTAATACCTAAACCTCACCTCGAGTTACTAGGTGGGCCTCCCATAGGGATACAAATACCTATCTAGGGAGAAGACATTATGGCTAGGCTCTGGCTCGCTCTCTCTCTCTCAGACCATTAACAATGGTCCCCCAATGGTTGAATGCAGGAAATACAACAGGTCTGGCACTTATTGTAAAGTCTGAACATGTTATCACAATTTGCGCTAACTTAGCTCTTCACATAGGTAATTAGCACAAATTGCAATAAACTGTATATTAGCATAAAACACACCCCTTTTGCTATCACATGCGATACTTATCGCATTTTGATAAATCCAGGCCTTAGTGAGAAAGGGAGTGTACACACTGAGCACCGGATATGACTAAGTGTTGGGAGCAACAGCAGTGGAAGAGCTCTGCAGCCACATGTGGCAACCAAGGTAATTAACTGAGCCAGTTGTCTACACCACAGACCTCTCTTCTCCTGCACTTGCAGGTAGAGAAAACTGGTTCCATGTGATGGGTTCATGTGTGTTTCTATCCCCTCTCTCCTTTTCTTTTAAAAATTGTCAGACACACTGGAGGGGCATTCAATGTTTCCTAACTCTTCTCTTGCCCATATGCATCCTGTCCATGTCTATTCTACCAGTCTCACGGAGGCTGGTGTGCCACTCTTAATATAGGTATGCTTTGAGCTTGAAGAGGTTTGGAAACTCTAACCTAGACCCAGATCTAATGTGGCTGATCAAAAAAAGCCAGTATATATGATCAAATTGGTTGCTTCAGATAACACTTCATTTGAGGATGGTGTCTTTCCTACAGCTTTAAAAGATGCCTTCATATGTCCCATCCTTGGATCCGGATAACTTTACAAATTTGGAACCCATGTTCAATCTTCCTCTTCTGTCAAAACCTTGAGCAGGTAGTAGTCTCCCAACTTGACAAGTATATAGAGTAAATTCATATCTTAGACCACAGACAAGCTAGATATTTTAGGCATGGCTACACTACATAACTCTTTGATACGCTATGGCAAGGAGGCCTACCCAACAATTCAAATTCTGTTAGGCTTAAGACTGTCTTCACTACTGTAAGCCATACCAGGCTCCTTAATCATCCATCTGGTTTAGATTTTGGTGGAAAAATACTCAAATGATTTCATTCGCTCCTGAAAGGTCATTATCCATCTGTGATGTTTGGACAATTTCACTCTTCCCCTCAGATTCTTAGGTATTGTTTTTCCCAAGGTACATTGTCCTCACCACTTCTTTTAAATTTCTATTTAAAACCTTTAACTGATCTTATTAAACAGCATGGATTTCAGCTCATTCTTTCTGCTATACACGCAGGCACCATTACCTTGATTAATTTACTTTGATTAATCAAGGCTTGGAAGCTATTTGGGCTTGCTTATTTAAAAATAAACTTTAGCTGAACCCAACTAAAACAGAGGTATTATAGGTACGAAAGCAATTGGTTGAAGGTCTACAATCTTTATTGATGATGGGCAACACTATTCTTCTATCTATGGAATCCATTTGCAGTTTGGAAAAGTTGTTTGATGCAGATCTCCCTATGGAGAAATATCTCTCTATTTTATCTAGGAATACTTTAGTCCATCTAGGAATACTCCTACGGTCTATCAGGTATATACACATTTATCTTTCTAAATCTAATTTAATTTAAATAATCCAGAGATTGATTTTATCTCATCTGGATTATTTAATAGTTTATTGGCAGGGCTTCTCAGCAAAGTATATTTACAGCATCCAATTAGTTCTATATATTGCAGCACAGATACTCTCCAAGTCCAACCATAGAGAGTAGGAATGTGTTTTTGTCTGAAACAAAAACAATGGAAAAACACAATTTTATTTTAAAAAATATCAGCCACAAGATCCAGCTGCTTCCTGCCATTGCCACCAAAATTATATCAGCAGTGCCATAATATTAAAATCGAAGCCCCCCATCTCCACCCTGGATGCATCTTACCCCATCCATGGGTTTTCCAGCAATCCAGATGGGACAGGAGTAATCTCCAGGCGCTCTGACCTACCAAGTCTCTATTTTAAAATGACACTGGCTGTCCTCGAGTTATTTTGAAATAGGGAATCAGCAGGGTCAGAAGTATCAGAGGATCATTCCTGTCCCATTTGGACTGCTGGAGACCCCATGGATGGGGTAAGATGTATTTGGGGAGGAAGGGCCCATCGATTTTTAAATGTTGGTGGTGCTGGGGCAGGGGTACTTGGCAGGGTCAAAGAGGGGAAGCAGACTTTTTTGTTATGCCTTTCATTTTTTTCCATTGCATTTATTTAAAAAGATTTTTATACCACTTAGGGGATTCAAAGCAGTTTACAGTAAAACAAAAAAAAAAGATATAATAAAATCAAGCACAATGTTAAGAACACAGAAATTAAATCTCAAACAAAACAAACAAGAAAATGAAGCAAAAAATAAAAAAATAAGTATACACCCGTAATAGAGAACATATGATTCCCATCTAGTTTGATTTACACCAGCTACCAATTTTTTGGCAGATTTAGCTAAACCCTTTTGTTAGCACCTATATGGTCCACAATACCTTTGGTCTCACCCTTCACCAAACTCCCCTCCTACACAGCTTCAGTCTTCACGTCGCACTCTGGATAGTGCCTTCTTCCTTCCTGTACCAACAGTTTGGATTACCTTCCTGTAGAGGCTAGACATACTGATATTTTCTTGTTTAAAAAAATAATTATCAAGATCTGGCTCTTTGAAGAGGTCTTCATTAGGGAGTCTAGTGTTTTATCCAAGAATTGCTGGTTTATGGGTGATTTAATATTTTGGGAATAATCTGTGAATATTTAATATTTTTATGCTTTTTCTATTGTGTTAAATAATTCATAGCTGTTTTAAGTGGTTTCAGCCTTATGTAATTAGTTTTATGTTTTAAGTTGTATTTGTATGACCAATGACAACAATGTTTTAACTACTGTACTATACTTAGGCCCTCATTTACTAAGCATTTTTCCTAGAAACACAGAATGGGAGAAAAGCCTTAGTAAATTAGGCCCATAAGAGGATCAGAGGAAGAGAAATCAGAATTTGTAAACTCCAAAGCTGCAGAATCAGCAACTACTGAAACTAGGAACTGAGGAGCACTAGTGGATGGTGACTCCCTTCTGCGAGGCGTGAAGGCATCCAATTACCAGACATGAAATCCCGCAAGGTATGCTTTCTGCCAGGCACCAAGATCAAAGACATTATAGAGAAGTTGCTGAAAATCATCGTCAATTATTCTTTGATGTTGGCACAAAATGACTTCATAGTGCTGGCAGAGAGGGTGAAACAGGTGCAGAGGTGGTATTCTCCTAAATCCTCCCAGTCAAAGAAAAAGATCAAGGCAAAGGAGGTCACATTCCAGAGATGAATGCATGGCTGCATAGATGGTATTAAAGAGTGTTTCAGCTTTCTAAACCATGGGATGACCTTACAAGGATTGCTCAGCAGAGATGGGTCTCCACCTGTCAAAGAAGGGAAGAAGTGTCTTCCAAAACAAACTGGCAAACCTACTTTGAGAGATTTAAACAAGAATCATCAGTGCAAGATGGACAAAGCACTCAGGTAACATTAAACACTTGTAGAGTAATGAGGAAAAAGGGAGACATCTGGAAAGCAATGTACATTAATGTGCATACTATGGAAAATAAAGTCCCTGATCTAGAGGCAGTCATGAAAGAGGCTGACTTGGATAGAGTGGCAGTCAGAGAGACATGGTAGACTGAGAACCATGACTGGGATTATAGTTATAAAAGGCTACTGTTTATCTAGGAAGAACTGAGTAAGAAGAAAGCGTGGAGGAGTGCCATTATATATAAACAGTATTACTGCAACAGAACTGCAAGACTTAAGAGGCAACCCACAGTGCCGCCTCCTTACTATGAAAAGAAGGAATGAAACACCCATTTATACTGGTGTGACATACCTTTGAAGACATTCACAAAATTGCTATGAAAGAAGAAGTGCTATTGTTAGGTGATTTCAATTTGCTGTATGTTGATTTGGATATCTGAACTGCATTATCATTTAGAAGCAGGGATGATTCTGGATTCTCTGTATGAAGAAATGTTTCAGCACTTGGCAACAGAACTCATGAGAGGGAAATGCTGGACCTGGTGTTTACAAATGAGAATTATTTTTTTTTTTATAATAGGCGATAACCAGTTGATGTCACTCAGTATTATAGGAAACAGGCAGCGGTAAGTCCATTTAAAAGCAAGGGTCTTGGACTTCAGGAAAACTAACTTTAATGACTCCTTGAGATACTTCCCCCTTCTTAACTGGGTAGAAAAAGCTAGAGGAAGTAGAAGAGCAGTGGGCAAAACTAAAAGATATTGGGCAAAAACAGTTTGTTAGCAAAGTAAAGAAACGTAAATGGGAAAAAAAAGCCACTGTGGCTTTCTAAAGTAGCAGCTCAAAAGATAAGGGAAAAAGGTTAGCATTTAAACTACAAGAGATCACAGAGAGACAGTCTTTCTAGATATTGCTGCCTAAGAGAATCTGGGAAAGTAGTTAGGAGAACAAAGTCACAAATACAAGAAAAAATCTCGAATACAAAAAACAGAAGGGCAAGACTTTTTTTTTTTTTTTTTTAAAGAAAATGACAGGAAGTATAAAAATGGGATTGTAAGATTTAGACGTGAAGGAAAAGAATTTGTAGAGGATGAATTGCTAAACAAATATTTCTGTTCAGTGTTCACTAAGATAGGCCTTGAAATAGGACCACAGAAAACTGCCATAAGAAGGAATGGTAGACTTCAAGCAATTTTCAAACTGTGTTCTTGAAAAACTACAAATAGATAAAGCAATAAGGCTCTGACAGCTCCAGTGTCTGACCTTTTCAACACTTAAAAATTTTTTTAAGAGTCAGGAGTGATTTCAAAGAACTCCAGTAAGGCAGATGTGGCTCCTCTTCATTAAAGTGGAAGGAAGAAGCTGGGAACTCTTGGCCAGTTAGTCTGATCTTGGTGGTAAATAAATTAAAGGAACTATTAAAAGTTTCTGGAATTCAGTGGATTGCAGGATCTGAGGCAGCATGTTTTTCACAACAGGTCTTGTCAGATGAACCTAGTCAATTTATTTGACTGGGGGACCAGACATTTAAGATCAAGGGATAGCACAGACCTCTTATAAACTGAACACTCTAGGTATGGGTGACTAACTGGGTTAGAAGCTGGTGGAGTAGGAGGCAGTAAATGGTAGTAGTAAACAGAATTCACAGAGAAAATGAGTTTAAGAGTGGATCAGCCCTTAGACTTGTTCTAAATATTTTCGTAAACATTATTGCAGAAGGGCTGTTGGGAAAAGTTTACATTTTTGCAGGTGATACCAAAATCTGGAAAGTGTGAAAAACATGAAGCTTGGGGAACGGTCTTGAATATATCAGCTAAGACTCAATGCTTAAAAATGCAGGGTTATGAAAAAAACCCTAGGGCATAGTACCATATAGAAGTGAGATTCTTCTGGGCACAAAATAAGAACAGGATCTAGGATGATCATAAGGTAGCCAAAAAGTAAGGTAAGATAATGACAAAAGCCAGAAAGATGCTTGGGTGCAAAGGGAGAAAATAGCCAACAGGAAAAAGGAGATAAGATTGCCTCTGTATAAGTCTCTGGTGAGACCTCATTTGGAATACTGTGTACAATTCTGCAGACAGCACCTTCAAAGGGATATAAACCAGGTGGCATTGGTATGAAGGGCAGTTACTAAAATGGTCAATGGCCTTCATCCTAAAGCCTATGAGGGCAAAAAAATAAAATAAATAAATCCAAAGATGTATTCCCTGGATGAAAGGGGAGATATGAGAGAGACATTTACAGATCTCCAAGGAATAAATGCACAGAAGGCAGGCCTCCCTCAATAGAAAAGAATCTCTAGAAAAGAGGCTGGCAAACTACAGCCCACAAACCCTTTCATCTATCCCTCTTGTTATGTGAGGTACAGCACTGTTACCCACTCAAACAACAATGAAGTTCCTGCCCCCTCCAACTTCTTTGAAAGCCAAATGTTGCACATGGCTCTATGCATCATAAGACCAAGATACTTCGGACTTGGCAGATGTCAGCAGGGAGGTTCCCAAGGAGAGCATCTAGATTTGCACAGTGCATCAAATCAAAGCACAAATGGTTGATTCCAGAACCCTGAAATTTCATGCAGACATGGTGGCAGCATATTATGCCAAAGCTGTGGGGCCGGACATGCTGATGGGCCTGATGATTGGAGCTGTGGTATCTATATCATTCATGACCCCTACCACAAGTCACTTTGGGCCCTGTTTCTATGGATACATAGTATGATCTCTCCTTTTCAAAATTATTTTATTTGACCTTCAGTAGTACAGCCAACAAATGGGGAAAAACAGGGGGGAAGGATCCAGAAAGAAAAAAAAATGAATAAATCATAAGACAACCACAAAGTTATCTAAATTAAAAATAAAGATCAGCTCTCCTCCCCTGCACTTCTCTCTGAGAGGACCCCTTTTCCAGCCCCTGGAAAGACAAGAGCCACAAAGATGAATCCAGGAATAAAAATGAGGGTTCATGGGATGAGGATGAAAAGGGGTATACACAGGAGTAATCTAAGGAAATATTTCTTTACAGAAAAGATGTGGAGACATGGAATAGATGACAAAAGATATAAGGACAGTTTCAGAATTCAAAAAAGAATGGGACAAGCACAGAGGATCTCTGCCAGAGAGGAAGGGATTATAAAGCTGAGCAGGTTGTGTGGATGAGCAAACTGGATGGGCTGTATGTTCTTTATATGATGTCATGCGGTTTGAGCAACAGGCTGAGAACCCAGGGAAACCAGAGTTCTAATCCCACTGCCAATCCTTGTGACCTTGGGCAAGACCCTTCACCCTCTATTGCCTTAGCTATAAACTTAGGGCCTGAATTACTAAGCATATTCCCAATAGACACAGAATGAGAGAAGCTTTAGTCAATTTGGCCATTAAATTTTAAATCGAGAACCTGAATTTTATTCACCTTGAGCTACCAATGAAAAGGTACGAGCTATTTTCCACTGTACCAGAGAATTGGAGGATAGCCAATGTAACACAATAAGGGGGGTGGGGGTGGGGTTTGACATGATGTGCTGAATGTGTATTGGGAGAGCTCCTTTTTAATTCGTGCTAGAACCACTTCTAATTGGAGAAATTATGTTTAAGAAGCTCCTAAAATATCCCTATTTGCCATCTGGGCTGATCGGTCTGGAAATGTTCAATGGCCAGGTAAAAAATCTACAGGGGACAAAGCAGACGTGGCTATGGAACAGGCCATGGATGAAGGGTGGCCTGGATCCACCACCCTGCTGGACACCTCAAAAACACTACAGAACATATTTGAAGCTTTTTCAGATAAATGTACCTCTAGTATTAACAGAAAACTGGGAATGGTAATAGAGAAAGTTGCCAAATTAATAGCTTTGGTACAAGAGAACTCCTCCCGAATCAAGGCCACTGTGACATGGATTAAAGAGTTGAAGGATTCAATGACAGGAGCATATCCAGGTGGATTTCTTAGAACAGAGGCTGTCAGATGTCAGCATAAAGTTAGATGACATTGAGAACCATGGGCGCAGAAAGAATATTTGCACTGTAGGTTTCAAAGAGGGAGAAGAGGAAGTTGCTCTTTTTGTGAGATGGATATCGGAGGCTTTGGGCCCGACTCTAAAGGGTGGTAATCTAAAAATAGAAAGTACATCGGGTGCTCCAGGCTCCAATGGGCACCCACGAACTGTCATCATGCAACTTCATAATTATGCAAAGTGAGAATTCTTGATAACGTGCACTCCCATAGGGAAGATTCTCTGCAAAAAGGAGTGGGATATGTTTTTTAAAGATTTCTCTGTGGCCCTGGAAAAAAAAAAAAAAGGAGCAGGCTATGGCCAGTCAAGAAAATTCTGCAGCAGTGGGGCTTGTCTTATGCTTTACTATATCAAGCCAGCTTAAAACTTCTAGACAAAAACAAGCACAAGAATTTTGAAATACCAGCAGAATGCTTCCTTAACCAATCAGGGGAAGCTCTAGGTGCTCAGAAACAGAAACCAGATGGTAAACAGACTATGACATGAGGTGTATCGAGCGGGTTGTTTGACTGTGCTTTCCTGACGGTGAACAAGGAGCACACAGAGAGAGCTGCTACTCAAACGCTTAAAGTGTTCGGAGCCCTACTAAAGCCTGTGATATGTCTTCAGTTTATAAGGTTTTTTTTTGTTTTTTTTTTTACTATATATTTGGATTTTACGAAGGGGGTAAGAGAATTGAGGGGGTGAGTTCCTGCTACAAACTAACATATTCCTAGTTTTGCGGGGGTTTCAGCGGTTCACAGTACCTCTACCTAGGCCACAGTTCACAGTTTGGCATCCTTTTTCCTCTGTACACTGGACTGGGAAAAGACCCGGATGTTCCCCAGAGTATGATGACATATGTTTATGCAGCCTTGGGTGATGCTGAAGCAGCAAAGGGATGGAGGCCTCAATGGATTCTGACCAGTGGTGGCAGTGAATACTGGCGACTGCTCCATTCTTGTGGCTTTTATTACCTCCACTAGTCTGCACCGTGCCAACTTTAATAACTCTTCTTGATGTAATTCCAATTTGAAAGTTTCATTCTGCATGCAGGAGTTTAAGTGCTCTCTCTCCTTACTAAAACCTTTTTGATTCCAGTTCAGGGATGTTGGCATGGAGTTTTTTTAATCTGTGCCTTCTAATTTCTTTTTCTTTCCAATTCTTTTCAACAATTGCGCCATGTTTCTCTCTTTTTATCTCATTTTGGCAAAAGAGCTCGCCGCAGCCTGCCTTCTTTGTGAATTTTTTCATTGGGTAGAATGTATATGGGTGTTCCTCTTGTAATCATGTCCCCTGATTTGAGAATTTTCACTCTTAATGTTAAGGGGCTAAACTACTGTATCAAGCTAAGAAAGTGCTCATATTTTAGAACTATTCAACTGGATATACTCTTTTTATAGGAAACATCTTTCTCCTGTTGAGTTACAAAGCTTAAGCGTGATTAGGTCGGACAAGTTATATTTGCTGCTGCACCTCAGAAAAAACAGAGAGTGGCAATTTTGTTTCACAAACTGAAACCCATTAATATCCTGAGCCATGAAGCAGATCTGAAGGCAGCTGGGTGGCAGCAGTGGTCCAAATATATACCACTTCAGTATTATTGTTAAATGTATATGCACCTAATACTGTTTCTTTTTTCATTCAGAGCATTTCTGAGTTGTTACGTAAGAATGCCAATTCCCTGGTCATTATGGGTGAGTGGGGGGGGGGGGGGATTTCAATCAACCACTAGAACTTTTGTTGGATTATCATTCGGGATCTGCGACCGATCTTCTCTCTCTCAGCCTGAAATTCACAATATAATTAAAATTCATGGCATGGTAAACCCCTGGAGAGTCCTTCATCCGACTGAAAGATTTCACATTTTATTCTTTCCCACACCAATCCTACACATGCATTGATTATTTCTTAATCTCAAGGAGCCTTTAGCCCCTATATTTGTGACAATCATCTCTCCTATCCTGATTTCTGTTCATGCTGCTGCCTCTATTTCAGTGCAATGGGATCCCCTGCCCATTGATACTCCTTCCTGGAGATTAGGTGATTCTGAATTCATGATTCAGCTCACTGCTGCAATTACAGATTACTTTTTACGTAATGAAACTCCTGAGCTTACTACGCAACTCATCTGGAAAGTTTTCAAGGTTACCTTAAGGGGTCTATCATTAGTTACTTTGCTAAGGTACAGAAGGCTTTATGGAAAGAAACATTACATTTGGAAAAACAAATCTCTTAACTGGAAAAGAAGCACATCCAGTCTCCTTCTTAAACTATACTTCTTTCCTTATATAAGTTAAATATCACTACAATAAGCTCTTAAGTGCCTGTGCAGGGAAATTGATTTTCTTACAAAAGTCCAGATATTCTGCTGAACATAATGGGGTAGATTTTTAAAAAATGCGCAATCGCGTACTTTTGTTCGCGCACCAGGCGCAAACAAAAGTACGCTGGATTTTATAAGATACGTGCGTAGCCGCGCGTATGTTATAAAATCCTGGATTGGCGCGCGCAAGGCTGCCGATTTTGGGCAGCCGGCGCACGCCGAGCCGCGCAGCCTGCCTCCGTTCCCTCCCCTCACCTTCCCCTCCCTTCCCCTACCTAACCCCCCCCCCCGGCCCTATCTAAAACCCCCCCACCTTTATCCGTGGATTTACGCCTCCCGAGGGAGACGTAAATCCATGCGCGCCAGCGGGCTGCTGGCGCGCCGAGACTCGACCCGGGGGCGGTTCCGGAGGGCGCGGCCATGCCCCCGGAACGCCCCAGGCCGAAACCACGCCCCCGAAACGCCGAGTTGATCGGCCCCGCCCCCGACACGCCCCCCCCCAAAAAACCCCGGGACTTACTCTGTGCGCGCCGGCGGCCTATGGAAAATAGGCGTGCCGGCGCACAAGGCCCTGCTCGCGTAAATCCGGGCGGATTTACGCAAGCAGGGCTTTTAAAATCCGCCCGTATAAATCAGGCCGCCTTTTAGCAACTTATCTACAAAGTCAGAAAGAGCATAAGCAAATTGTTACAGTAAAATCTAATACCGGGCAACTGATCATCAAGAGGCTGGATATTCTTAATTCTTTTAAAGAATATTATTCTTCTGAAACTAACAAGGATCCCTCTTTACCAATTTTCTTTCCTCTTTAAAATTGCCCAAACTTTCACAGGATATGTTAAGTTCTGATATTGATCTCTTAGAAATCAAATATGCTATATCCTCTCTACAGATTGATAAAGCTCCTGGCCTGGATGTCAATACAGTTGAATTCTTTAAAGCCTTTTCTGTACCTTTGATACCAAAATTACATGCCATTTATATGGCAATGATGGAATCTGGTATATCTATTAGCCAGTTCAATGAGACAAAAATTGTAATATTTCCTAAACCAAACCGAGATCCCCAATTGGTAACGGATAGACCAATCTCGTCGTTAAATGTTGATTACAAAATACTTGCAAAAGTACCAACATTCTGTTTGAAAAATATATGACTACCCTCATTCACACATCACAATCTGGATTTATAAAGGGTCGCTATATTACCGATATTGCTAGGCAGTTCCTTAATATACTGCATACTGCTAATTCTCAATCTCATCCTTCAGCTGCAGTTTCTTTAGATGCCAAAAAGGCTTTTGACCACATGGAATGGAATCTTTTTGAGGTTCCACATAGGTTTGGATATAAACAATTTATCTTGTTTGTCCGAGTACTCTACCACTCTCCCATTTTCTATTTATATATAAATAGCACATTATCGGACCGGATTCCTTTACAATGGACCACAAGACAGGGTTGTTCACATTCTCCTTACCTTTTCAACCTGTCCTTGTAACCATTACTACAGACTATCCATCAAGAACCATTAATTCAAGGTATAAAAGCTGATAATGTGGAGCACAAGTTATCTGCCAATGCAGATGAAATTGTTTCCTACCCTGAACAGTTATGCCTCATGGTATGCATCATATTGCATAATTTTCTTTAATATCACATTAATTGGTTTAAATTAGAAATGATGCCTTTAAATTTCTGAGCCAGCACCCTTTCTTCCCTTTTTCCAAATTTTCATTGGGTTGTAGAAGGCTTAAAATATTTAGGGATTTATTTTTATGGTTCCATTGCTATGACATTAATCAAACAAAAAGAGAATACGGATAATGTTATTTGACACAATCATACATTGGTCTCCCCTTCACCTGTCTTGGTGGAGAGGACTAGATAGTCAAAATGGTCTTGGCTCCAAAAATTAATTTTCAACTAAGCATGCTTCCTCTTGTTGGGACATCATTTCTATGTGCATTTGACAGCCTACTATCTTGGTTTCTATGGAACAGTAAGCCTCCTCAAATAACATTATGTACATTTAAACTCCCCAGGGTTAAGGGTGGTGTTAATTTCCCAGACTTCCTTCAATATCTTACTGCATACATTCTGCAACAAGGTTTGACATGGCTAAATGGTAGGCAAGAGCTACCATATCCTGTTTGGTTGGATATGGAACGGGAGCTAGTGCGTCCCCCTACCGTTAAGACTAATCGGAGAAAATTCTTTTTCACTCAACGCACAATAAAGCTCTGGAATTTGTTGCCAGAGGATGTGGTTAGTGCAGTTAGTGTAGCTGGGTTCAAAAAAGGTTTGGATAAGTTCTTGGAGGAGAAGTCCATTAATGGCTATTAATCAATTTTACTTAGGGAATAGCCACTGCTATTAATTGCATCAGTAGCATGGGATTTTCTTAGTGTTTGGGTAATTGCCAGGTTCTTGTGGCCTGGTTTTGGCCTCTGTTGGAAACAGGATGCTGGGCTTGATGGACCCTTGGTCTGACCCAACATGGCAATTTCTTATGTTCTTATGACTGAAGACTGGAAGGTAGCCAATGTAAAACCGATTTTTAAAAAGGGCTCCAAAGGTGATCCAGGAAAGACTGGTGAACCTGTCTTCAGTGCCAGGAAAAATCGTGGAAACTATTCTAAAGAACAAAATCACAGAACATATAGAAAGACATGGTTAATGAGACACAGCCAGCATGGATGTGCATAAGGGAACTCATGCTTCACTAATCTGCTACATTTTACCTTGGGGTTAATAAGCATGTGAATAATGGGAACTGGTGAATGTAGTATTTGTAGTTTCACAAGGTGTTTGATAAAGTGGCCCATGACAGATTCCTGAGAAAATCAAAAAGTCATGGGATAAGAGACAATGTCCTATTGTGGATTGCAAACTGGATAAAAGATAGGAAACAGTAGAAAAGTCATTTTTTCCAGTGCAGAAGGGCAAACACTAGAGTGCCTCAGGGATCTTAGTGGGATTAGTGCTTTAAAATATATTTAAAAATGATATGGAAAAGGAAGCAATGAGTAAAGTGATCAAATTTGCAGATAGCACAAAATTATTCTGAGATGTTAAACCACAAGTGGATTTTGAAAAATTACAGGAGGACCTTGCGAGACTGGAAGACTGGGCATTTAAATGACAGACTAAATTTAATGTGAAGTGATGCTAATGGGGAAAAGTAACCCTTCTATAATTATACAATGTTAAGTTCCATATTGGGAGTTACCACCCAGGAAAAAGACATGGGCGTCAATGCGGACAATACTTTGAAAATCTTAGTTCAAAGTGTGGCAGTGTCAAAAAAGCAAACAATGTTAGAAATTATTAGAAAAAGAATGTAGAATAAAGCAGTGAATGTCATAATGCCTATGTATTGCTCCATGGTGAGACCACACCTAGAGTACTGTGTGCAATTCTGGTTGCCACATCTCAAAAAAGATATAGTTGCACTTTCCCAGACCTCCTTACTCTCTGTAAAACTCAAACTCTGTGTTCCCCTCCCCACCTCCTAACCTCTAATAAGTCGCTCTTATAAAGAATCTTCTGTTAAATTCTGTAAACCAAGCTCAAGTAATTCGCTTTAAGCTAAGTTCCTGTATTCACGTTATAATTTTTCAAGTTACTCATATATATGAATAGTTCTCTGTAAACTGTTAAGCCAAGTTCATGTTTTATGTAAACCGATGTGATACTCAACATGTATGTCAGTATATAAAAATGTTTAAATAAATAAATACATAAACTAAAATAATAAAGGGGATGTAATGCCTCCCCTCTGGGGAAAGGCTAAAGAGGTTAGAACTATTCAGCTTGGAGAACAGATGGCTGAGGAGGGATATAATAGGGGTCTATAAAATCATGAGTGGAATAGAACAGGTAAATGTAAATCAGTTACTTACTCTTTAAAAAAAATACAAAGACTAGGGGACACTCCATGAATTTAGTTAAGTAACACATTCAAACCAAATCAGAGAAAATTCTTTCACTCAATGCACAATTAAGCCCTGGAATTCCTTGCCAGAGGATGTGGTTAAGACAGTTAGTGTAGCTGAATTTTAAAAAGCTCCTGGAAGAGAAGTTAATAAATTATTAATCAAGTAGACTTAAGAAATAGCCACTACTTATCACTGTGCAACAGCAACATGGGATCTATTTACTGTTTGGAATCTTGCCAGGTACTTGCGACCTGGATTGGCCACTGTTGGAAATAGGATACTGTGCTTGTTGGACCTTCAGCCTGACCCAGTATGGCAACTTTTTATGTTATGTTCTTAAACAGGACTAGGACAAGAGAACATAAAGCAATATAAGACATGTTAACACACAATTAAGCTGTAGAATTTGCCTGAAGATGTAGTCAAGGCAAGTGGTATAACTGCTATTCTGTGTTGATGGGAAATTTGTATAAATCAGGTTTACAGTTTTTTTGTAACAGGGTTTAAAAATATTTGGATACAGCAAGTTTCTGGAGGACAGTCCATTAACAATTATTACCCAGGCAGACTTGAGGCTCACCATGGTATGGATCTCCCCACTGGGAATTTGCTAGGTAGTTCCAAGCGACCCTGATTGGCCATTGTCAAAGACAGGATGCTGGGCTCCATAGTCCACTGGTCTGGTCCAGAATGGCACTTTTTATGTTTTTATGGAACATGCCAGAAATATTTTCAAATCCATTATCTGTACGTTTGAATTTTGAAATAAATGGTTTGGGTTTCATTTTAAAATGTACTTTAAAAATGGGACCAGTGAATATATATTTTGGGTAATGATCAACATGATTTGTCTATATATTTATGTATCTCTTTAAAATGTTATGGAAAATAACCGAAATGTGTATTTCTCTAGTCATTTTTTATACCACTTGTTTCTTATATGGGTTTTGTGAATTTTTGGCTTTTTTGTTTTGAACAACTCACTATGAAGCATGAGATATCGCAGAGGTTTGAGAGAAAGGGTTTATAAAAAGCAGGAGTTTCCAAGGACCTTCATGTCACAGAGGATGGGATATGCCCACACAAACGGCATACATTTATACTGCTAATCTTTTAAAATCAGGATCAGCGTTTTGATTGCAGGCAGTATGCTGTAACATCTGAGGAAGCTGAGATATTTCTGAAATCATTGACCCCCTGTAATATCAGGCAGTTAGGGTCCTCCAGATTGTCAAGAGAAGTCAAAAATTGCATCTTGTGGGAAGCCTCCACACTGCCAAACCAAAATGACATTCAGGCTCTTTTTCATCAAGACCTGCTCAGGCAGGAAATCTCCTCCCTTCTGCAGGTCTATGTGGTTAAATCTGTCCCATCAAAAGAGAGGGGCCAGATATTTTATTCAGATACTCCCTTGATCCCAAGAAATTCAGGGAATTTAGACTCATCCTAGACAAACACTCTGAATGAAAAAAAACATCTAGAATGATATCCTAGGCACTGATCTTCCTCTTCTGTGTCAAGGAGGCTTACACCTACATATAAAAACCAAACTCCCATTTCTCTCAGATACGTGGTAATATAGTACTGGCAGTACCATGATTTGCCCACTGGCCTAGCTTTTGCTCCATAGATTTTCACCAAGGGCCACATTTTAAAAGATGTGCGCGGGCATAGATTTGTTTGAGCAACCAGGCGCGAACAAATCTACGCCCAATTTTATAACATGCGCGCGTTGCCACGTGCATGTTATTAAATCCAGGGTCGGCGTGCGCAAGGGGGTACACAATTGTGCAACCTGCACGCGCTGAGCGCACAAGCTGCCTCTGTTCCCTCCTTTGTTTCAGAAGTTAAGCCTGCCCGAGGCGTAACTTGCTCGCCATCCACCGGCACAGGCCACTGTGCCGGACTTGGGACCACCCCCAGACCGCTGCAATGCCCCCAGACCCGCCCCCTTCCCACCCCCTTTTCGAAGCCCCGAGACATGCGCGCCGCCAAGCCTATGCAAAATAGGCTCAGTGCGCACAGGGGCCGATTTTCTCGGGTTATGCGCACAGCCTTTGAAAATCTACCCCCAAACGTCTGGAAAGCAATGCAGTTTTACACAAGTTGAGTGTGCAAGTTTCTCTACCTGGACAACTGGCTGATCAAGAGAACACTGCAGATGTTGCAAACACTAGGGTTTGTGATCAACTTTCTCAAATCCTATCAAAGTCTCTTACCTCAATTCAAATTCATAGGGGCTAGACCTGACTCATAACATAAGAACATAAGAAAATGCCATACTGGGTCAGACCAAGGGTCCATCAAGCCCAGCATCCTGTTTCCAACAGTGACCAATCCAGGCCATAAGAACCTGGCAAGTACCCAAACACTAAGTCTATTCCATGTTACCATTGCTAATGTCAATGGCTATTCTCTAAGTGAACTTAATAGCAGGTAATGGACTTCTCCTCCAAGAACTTATCCAATCCTTTTTTAAATAAAGCTATACTAACTGCACTGACCACATCCTCTGGTAACAAATTCCAGACTTTAATTGTGCGTTGAGTAAAAAAGAACTTTCTCCGATTAGTTTTAAATGTGCCCCATACTAACTTCATGGAGTGCCCCCTAGTCTTTCTACTATCCGAAAGAGTAAATAACCGATTCACATCTACCCGTTCTAGACCTCTCATGATTTTAAACACCTCTATCATATCCCCCCTCAGTCGTCTCTTCTCCAAGCTGAAAAGTCCTAACCTCTTTAGTCTTTCCTCGTAGGGAAGTTGTTCCATTCCCCTTATCATTTTGGTAGCCCTTCTCTGTACCTTCTCCATCGCAATTATATCTTTTTTGAGATGCGGCGACCAGAATTGTACACAGTATTCAAGGTGCGGTCTCACCATGGAGCGATACAGAGGCATTATGACATTTTCAGTTTTATTCACCATTCCCTTTCTAATAATTCCCAACATTCTGTTTGCTTTTTTGACTGCCGCAGCACACTGAACCGACGATTTCAATGTGTTATCTACTATGACACCTAGATCTCTTTCTTGGGTTGTAGCACCTAATATGGAACCCAACATTGTGTAATTATAGCATGGGTTATTTTTCCCTATATGCATCACCTTGCACTTATCCACATTAAATTTCATCTGCCATTTGGATGCCCAATTTTCCAGTCTCACAAGGTCTTCCTGCAATTTATCACAATCTGCTTGTGATTTAACTACTCTGAACAATTTTGTGTCATCTGCAAATCTGATTATCTCACTCATCGTATTTCTTTCCAGATCATTTATAAATATATTGAAAAGTAAGGGTCCCAATACAGATCCCTGAGGCACTCCACTGTCCACTCCCTTCCACTGAGAAAATTGTCCATTTAATCCTACTCTGTTTCCTGTCTTTTAGCCAGTTTGCAAAGGACATCGCCACCTATCCCATGACTTTTTACTTTTCCTAGAAGCCTCTCATGAGGAACTTTGTCAAACACCTTCTGAAAATCCAAGTATACTATATCTACCGGTTCACCTTTATCCACATGTTTATTGACTCCTTCAAAAAAGTGAAGCAGATTTGTGAGGCAAGTCTTGCCCTGGGTAAAGCCATGCTGACTTTGTTCCATTAGACCATGTCTTTCTATATGTTCTATGATTTTGATGTTTAGAACACTTTCCACTATTTTTCCTGGCACTGAAGTCAGGCTAACCGGTCTGTAGTTTCCCGGATCACCCCTGGAGCCCTTTTTAAATATTGGGGTTACATTCACTATCCTCCAGTCTTCAGGTACAATGGATGATTTTAATGCTAAGTTACACATTTTTACTAATAGGTCTGAAATTTCATTTTTTAGTTCCTTCAGAACTCTGGGGTGTATACCATCCGGTCCGGGTGATTTACTACTCTTCAGTTTGTCAATCAGACCTACCACATCTTCTAGGTTCACCGTGATTTGATTCAGTCCATCTGAATCTTTACCCATGAAAACCTTCTCCATTACGGGTACCTCCCCAACATCCTCTTCAGTAAACACCGAAGCAAAGAAATCATTTAATCTTTCCGCGATGGCCTTATCTTCTCTAAGTGCCCCTTTAACCCCTCGATCATCTAACGGTCCAACTGACTCCCTCACAGGCTTTCTGCTTTGGATATATTTTAAAAAGTTTTTACTGTGAGTTTTTGCCTCTACAGCCAACTTCTTTTCAAATTCTCTCTTAGCCTGTCTTATCAATGTTTTACATTTAACTTGCCAATGTTTATGCTTTATCCTATTTACTTCTGTTGGATCCTTCTTCCAATTTTTGAATGAAGATCTTTTGGCTAAAATAGCTACTTTCACCTCCCCTTTTAACCGTGCCGGTAATCGTTTTGCCTTCTTTCCACCTTTCTTAATGTGTGGAATACATCTGGACTGTGCTTCTAGGATGGTATTTTTTAACAATGACCACGCCTCTTGGACATTTTTTACTTTTGTAGCTGCTCCTTTTAGTTTTTTTCTAACAATTTTTCTCATTTTATCAAAGTTTCCCTTTTGAAAGTTTAGCACGAGAGTTGTGGATTTTCACACTGTTCCTCTTCCAGTCATTAAATCAAATTTGATCATATTATGATCACTATTGCCAAGCGGCCCCACCACCGTTACCTCTCTCACCAAGTCCTGTGCTCCACTGAGAATTAGATCTAAAATTGCTCCCTCTCTCGTCGGTTCCTGAACCAATTGCTCCATAAAGCTATCATTTATTCCATCCAGGAACGTTCTTCTCTAGCGTGACCCGATGATACATTTACCCAGTCAATATTGGGGTAATTGAAGTCTCCCATTATTACTGCACTAACAATTTGGTTAGCTTCCCTAATTTCTCTTAGCATTTCACTGTCCGTCTCACCATCTTGACCAGGTGGACGGTAGTATACCCCTATCACTATAGTCTTCCCTGACACACAAGGGATTTCTACCCATAAAGATTCAATTTTGTATTTAGTCTCATGCAGGATGTTTATCCTGTTGGACTCTATGCCATCCCGGACATAAAGCGCCACATCTCCTCCCCAGTGCTCCTCTCTGTCATTGCGATATAATTTGTACCCCAGTATAGCACTGTCCCATTGGTTATCCTCTTTCCACCATGTCTCTGAGATGCCAATTAAGTCTATGTCATCATTCACTGCTATACATTCTAATTCTCCCATCTTACTTCTTAGACTTCTGGCATTAGCATACAAACATTTCAAAGTTTGGTTTTTGTTTGTATTATCATTCTTTTTAATTGATAGGGATAAGTTTGAATTTTTTTTTAGCTCAGGTGAGTTACAGGCACTTGGACTGCTTTTCTAATTATTGGAACCTCACTGTCGGGATGCCCTAATTCTAATGCATCATTAGTATCCTTTAAAGATACCTCTCTCCGAACCATGCGCTGCTGAGCGACTGTCGGCTTTCCCCTTTGTTCTAGTTTAAAAGCTGCTCTATCTCCTTTTTAAAGGTTAGCGCCAGCAGTCTGGTTCCATCCTGGTTAAGGTGGAGCCCATCCCTTCGGAAGAGACTCCCCCTTCCCCAAAAGGTTCCCCAGTTCCTAACAAAACTGAATCCCCTCTTCCTTGCACCATCGTCTCATCCACGCATTGAGACTCCGGAGCTCTGCTTGCCTCTGGTGACCTGCGCGTGGAACAGGGAGCATTTCAGAGAATGCTACCTTGGATGTTCTGGATTTAAGCTTTCTACCTAAGAGCCTAAATTTGACTTCCAGAACATCCCTCCCACATTTTCCTATGTCGTTGGTGCCCACATGTACCATGACAGCCGGCTCCTCCCCAGCACTGTCTAAAATCCTATCTAGGTGACGCGTGAGGTCCGCCACCTTCGCACCAGGTAGGCATGTTACCAGGCGATCCTCACGCCCACCAGCCACCCAGTTATCTACATTCCTAATAATCGAATCACCAACTATGACGGCCGACCTAACCCTTCCCTCCTGGGCAGTAGACCTTGGGGAGATATCCTCAGTGCGAAAGGACAATGCATCACCTGGAGAGCAGGTCCTTGCTACAGGATCCTTTCCTGCTGCACCTGGTTGGTGCTCTCCCATCATGAGACCTTCTTCCTCCAAGGCAGCACCAGGGCTGCCAGTCTGAAGTTGGGACTTGACTACTATGTCCCTGAAGGTCTCATCTATATACCTCTCTGTCTGCCTCAGCTCCTCCAGGTCTGCCAATCAGGTTAAGGCCTATTTCTCTAACAGGGCACATGACATTGTGGCAATAGAAAAGGAGATAATTCAAAACAGGCAGATATCAGATTGCTCTATGTTGATAATATTAAGCCTCATGGTTACAAAGTGTTCATGTAACTCCCACGGCATATCTCTCTAGGAGACAAGCCCAATGAATCTTGAAGATACAGTAGAAATCAAGCCACACAGATATATAAGACTGCATCAGTATTATAACAAAGCTATAGACTGGGGCAGAAGGGCCTTGGGTCAAATTGGCAGGGGAGAGCAAAGACAAATTCCTCCACATCAACATGGGAGGCTCACCTAAAGGGGTTGCATATCTAAGGCCTCTGGCCCAGTCATAAAAAATTATTACATATCAATTTCTTGGATATAAGGGCAGGTTTTAGCATTCTAAAAGTACTCAGAAATCAGGTGACTAATAAAGCTATCCTAGTGGATGAGGTAATCATGTCTAACCACATAAGCAGAGAGAAACAGGATTTCACCTCCTGCGCCTTGAAGCTGTCGACAAGTGAAACTAGGTGCCTTCTCATGGTGTAACTCTAAAAGCCATTAATCGGACAGGAAAAGACAGCCCTGACAGATTCAGTTATCACCTTCTAGACTTTCTCCCCACTCTATAACCCCAGTGGTTTTTGAATCAGGACAGACAGGATCTCTCTCATTTAGATTTTGCCTGAGATGGATCTGTTTGCAACAGCTCTGAAGAAGAAGTTGCCAGTCTTCTGTTCTAGGAGATCTAAAGGCAGGCTAGCAGAAGTCACCTTCTTCCTTCACTGTTACCTGTATACTAATACGTAATAGCTCTTGTGGGCAAAACCTTAGCAAAAGATTACACTGAAGAACTATGGTCCTTTGTTTCTTTTTGGCTGAGACAAATGTAGTTTCCTCTTCTCCTTGAGGTATCCATCAACAAACCCAGCAAGCTGTGATCTTTTCCAAACCTCATCATTTAGAATGAAGGCTCACTGATTCATCCAACATTCAGGCTCTAACCTTCTTGGATTGGATGTTGAAAGGAACGTAATATGGCTCCTTGGCTTTTCTGAAAAGGTGGCTAAAGTCCTTCTACAAAGGGAGTTTACCCAGATCAAATGTTTTTTAAAATAATTTTTTTCCCATCTGGTGTGATGACAAATATATATATCCTGTTAATCCACACAAAAACTGCTGAAATACAGTCTGTTTTTGGTTGTCAGGTTTATGCACAGCTTGGTTCAACTGAAGGCCCCCCCCCCCCCCCCCCCAGCCTCCCATAGTATGTGTTATTAAGGCAATTCTAACCCTTCTGATCAGAACCCCGTCTAGCATCTCAATTTTATGAGCTTTAGTACTTGGTCTGGAAGGTTGTATTTTTAGAAGCAGTCACTTCAACATAGTGAGCTCCCTATGTTAGTGACTTACCCACCTCTCAGTGAATTCTACCAGAACAGGGTGGAATCCTTCCCCATGCCAAGTTCCTGCCTAAGATGGTGTTGGGCTTCCACCTCCGTTCATCATTCTTCCAACTTTTTTATTGACTGCATGCTCATAAATTAGAGGCTGGACTTTATCCACTGGATTTCAAGAGATGTGTCAATTTCTATCTGAAGCAAATTAAAGCCCTATAAAAAAAAAAAATGCTTGGATGACTTTCTAGCCCAAGAGGCTGTGCTCCACAATGACAGATCATGATTTTAAATTGGGTGACAGGTTTGACATTAGAAAGGCATGTCAAGGCCACTGCTAACAGTTATCAATTTATGTTCTACTTCCCTAAAGGAGAATAGCAAGGTCGCCATTGAGTTCATTCCACATATTTACAAGGTATTGTGTGGACACAGCCTGTTCTTCCTCCAAACCCAACATCCTCTTAGCCCAAACTCATAAAATGGACTCCAGCTATTTTCCTTACTTTGTGGTATTTGAAAACAAAACTAGTATATTTAAGAAAAATTGAATTTTCCTCTACATACACACTAATTTCGTCACAGAGGCATTCACGGAGCGGGATGCCGGTGGCCAGTGGTTGGTGTTCCACTTTCACAGAGCGGAAGGATGGAGGGCTGCCATCTCCAAATTATAAAAAAAAAAAAAAACCCCAAAAAAACAGGGGTGGGTAAGAGTATGTAAAATTAACGGTGAGTTCATAGGCTATAGGTATTACCAATTATTAGGCTTGTTCAATATTTGTTGATAGTTAATGCGGCTTTCAATGCATACTTCACTTTCAATGCATATCCAGCATAGCTCTCTGCTTCAACGGCAGGGGAGAAGTAAAACTAATACTTCACGCTTATCCAGCATAGCTCTCTGCTTCAATGGCAGGGGAGAAGTAAAACTAATACTTCATGCATATCCAGCATAGCTCTCTGCTTCAACGGCAGGGGAGAAGAAAAACTGATACTTCATGCATATCCAGCATAGCTCTCTGCTTCAACAGCAGGGGAGAAGAAAAACTGATACTTCACGCATATCCAGCATAGCTCTCTGCTTCAACGGCAGGGAGAAGAAAAAAACCCAATAAGGGCTGAATAACATAGTCTGGGTAAACATATAAGTATGGGTGTAGCTTGCTTATTGCAGCGGTTACTACCCCCTAACTAATCAAGCTTGATAGTTCACTTGGATGCAGCTCCATCACTGCTCTCTACATTAATGGTGGGGGTGGAAGGGAAACAGAACCAAAGGTTACTAAGAGCCAAGAGAAACAGATAAGTATGAGAAAAAAAAGAAGTGTGAAGCTTGCTGGGCAGACTGGATGGGCCGTTTGGTCTTCTTCTGCCGTCATTTCTATGTTTCTATGTCATTGGCAACTGTCAACGTTTCCCTTTTATTGGAAAGCAACCCTTAAGCTAGGTAGGTAAGGAAGGTACCATTTGTCTAGCTACTTATCACAAAAAACAAAAACCCCACCTTTAATAGGGGTTCGCTGATGACAACAGAGCAATGAATTGCACAAACATGCCTGCTTCCTTATTAGCAGTTCTCTACACCATTCTTCTAAAGCTTCGCTAACCTATAAACTAAGATACTACTGCTCTGACACATGCCCACAAAATTTCCCTAAAACGTCTGGAACATTTTCTATGTCAACATGAAACTGAAGTAGCATGACTCATCTATGTGGCTTGTTACTCTGCTATCATCACAGAACACCTTTTACAGGTGAGAAATCTACTTTATCTAGTATCTTTAAGCATTTTTTTTGAATGTCTTCTTTATTTAAACCCATCTGATCCTAATTAGGGGAAGTGGGGAAGAATTCCTTATTTGTTTCATGGTGTAAATATCATATGCTTAAAATGATAATGTAAGCCTCTTGAGAACTTGCACTATGTAAAAGGGAAAGCTTAACTCATTTCTAACATTTTATAAGCTTGTTGGGAAATGGATATTGATACATCCATTTAGATTTTTACTACTAGTGTGGGGAAAAGGGAAAGGAATTTGCAAGTGACTTATCAGGAAAATATAAAAGATTAAAACACTGCTATTGGTAGAAATTATACAGAAAACTGAAATCAAACACATAGCATTATATAAATCCATGATATTCTCAGTTTGAATACTACGTTTTGTTATGGTCATACCATCTGAAAACTGCCATTGTAGCATCAGGAATGGTCAAAGACGATCAGGGATTCTAAACAGTTTCCATATGGATTCAAGAGACTAAAACTGATCAGTTTGGAAATGACAACTGAGTGGCAAGAATAAATAGGTAACTATTATTCAATGGATCTGACCATACAAAAACTATGGGCAACCAATATAATCATCAGATGTCAAGTTTAAAACAAGCAACAAGGATTGGGCCACCTTTACAAGCAATGGGTTATAAAACCTATTTATGTCTTAAAATTTGTTACCACTACAAAATATTTACATAGTTAGCTGGATGAATATTTAAGTATTTTTATTTAGAACAGTTTTTTTTTTTACATCATCATTCTAAACATCTCAAATTACTCACAAAGCAACTCTACACTCCCTTAACTATATTTTCCAGTTTCGCTTTACTGTGTGTTAACTTTTAACCAATAAGTATATTTCATCATCAGAAGGAACAGCTCAAATGTCAATGTCTCCTGAAGTGTCTAACAGAATGTTTCAGTTTTGTTTCATCCTTAACATTCCAGAATCCTTATGAGGCACCTATTCTGGTAAAGGGGTACAATTATTCAAACAAACATACATTTTGCAAATGTCTTAGAAAGACTACTCCCCATCCTGAAAACAAAAAAACCCCTTAATTTTACAGTTATCTGTATTACCATAACAAAATGATCACTAAGGCCAATACTGTAGCTCCTTTAGTTTTCAAAAATCAGATTTACTATTAAAGAGTATTACCAAAACACAGAAGGCATCTTTTTATCAACTACTAAACTTAGTGGAGTTTTAGCCTATAGCATAAAATAAAAAGTCGAGGATCCAACCACTCTCTAAACCAGTGGTTTTCAACCCAGTCCTCGGGGTACTCCTAACCAGTCGGATTTTTAGGATATCCAAAATGAATATGCGTGAAATAATTTTCATACAGTGGAGGCAGTGTATGCAAAATTATCTCATGTATATTCATTACAGATATCCTGAAAACCTGACTGGCTAGGTATACCCAGAGGACTGCGTTTAGAACACTGCTCTAAATGTCCAAACATTAGGGTATGCTTTCTCAAAATGATATGAATACCAACATGCTACACACAGTTGGTATTCTCGCTCAGACATTTCTCTCTTACCTGGCAAAATGCTGTCATTTATATAGCATATATAATGTGTTATCTAATTGGAATTGCTTGGTATTAGCTACCAGCAGGTATATGGAAACAAATCTGACATTGAGGATTTCTCCTTTACTTTAAAGCATTTCTCCATCTTAAATATGTTATTAATTCTGTATTGCTATGTTCAGCATTGCCTCCTAATAGGAAGTAAGGCTTCTGAGTATGGTTCATAAACAGAAATTCTAACCCTAACAAATGTCACAAAATCTAAGCAATGTTTTTGCACTACAAATCAACTGTCCAGGCAGCCAAATTACTAACGAACATCTCCTTGCCCATTGCTGCCTTCTACTTTAGTCATATGGTCTGTTTTGCCACTAGGAATCTGAACTGGCAAAAATTAAACTGCCAGAATACTATTTTTTTGTTAATCTCCCCAACCCAATCTTTTAATATTTACCACTACTCAGTGGCACTTTATGTCCACACAAGTGTATCACAGCTAAAATGTAAAATTCCACCTCATTCTATTTGCTTTTTAAATTAGTATATTAACTTCAATTCTCTTCATAAATGGATGCTACTCAGCAATGTTTCAATCTTGTATTCACAGCCACCAGCTTCCTGCAGCAGCTCAGTAGGTTCTGTAGCAAAAGTTAGAAAATTCTGTGGCAAAGGTTTAGAAATTTTGCATTGTGGCATATTTGTATATTAAATACCATTAATTTATTTTACATAATAAGCTTAAGATCTTGCTTCTGTGCCAGTATAATTTTGTTTTAGGGGTTTAATAGACAATGAAATTGTGGAGACTGTGACAGGGGATGGGAATGAAAACAAAATAATACTCTGAGCTCTGTGGTAGAGATCTGCATCCCTCACCATTCCAGTTCTGCTCCGCCACACTTCCCCCTATCTTTCATTCCATCCCAGGTGCCCTCTCTTATGCTGCTGATACCCTAGCCTTTTCTCCTCCCTGCGCCACTCTTCCACTTCACCCCATGCTTATCAGCTGGCAAAAGAGCAGCAGTGGTTGGGCCACTTCTTTCTCTAGCAATCTGGAGGTGAACACAAACTAGACTCAGGAAAATCATAGCACCATGTGGTTCAAACTCAAGCCCAGTCCTGCGCAGCAGAGGATAGCACAGCCTGTTCTCCTGCCAGATGGGGGAAAGAGATAAGAGGATCAGCAGGGGAAGAAAAAATGTTGCAAGCAGTGCACACCTTTATAAATGGGCAATCGCCAACCACCCCCCTCCGATCTCACACAATTCAATGGGACAGTGCAGGTGGTTTAACAGAAGGCTTTAGATGAAAGCATCCATTCATAAAATGAGCTATTAGAAAAGGGGTTCTTAACGTGCAATCCATGGAAAATGAAACAATTAAAAATGGTTCCCAAAAACATTTAAAAATCCAATATATTATATCCTTTATTTTTCTTGAATTTTAATATCTTCACCGTTACCACCACCTAGTGGAATCAACCTCAACTCTTCCATATTTTGCTTTAGACAAGTGCAGCTAGTCCTAACTAATGCTGTCTCTTTCCATTCTATTTCCAACATTTGCTCCAACATCACTCTCACTTATCTATTCACATAGCTTCTCTATCACCATTTGATACTACTGTAACAAGTTCTCATTTATAGAGCTACAAGATGCCTGGGATCCTGGTGCCAATGCATCTCAGCAGTAAAGAAGGTAAAATTAGAATAAATTATATCCTTTGTTAAATTAATTGCTCAACATGTTGAACTTGTCCAGCAAAAAACATATATGCTTACTGCTACATCAGATTTGGTTTTACCTTCATTCCAGATTGTGATGGAACTCAGAAATCTCAATACATCATCTGAGAAATGTTCTCTATGATCAGGACATAAAGCTTGCAAAGCCATGAGAGCATCAGGAAAAAAATTGGTTCTGAAAATGGTGAAGATGGATTGGATATTTAACTGTAGAAGGCAGTTCAATTTGATTCATCTGGCAATTTATCCAAACTTAAAATATTATCCAAGCCAAAAACCTGCTTTAGAAACATCATAAAAAGTGGTCTACCTGACTGCCGAAAACAAGACATCACACGAGTGGAGAAATCTCAATCAAGCCATGTACTCTAGAAATGGATGAGCTGATGCATGGCAAACAGCATCAAAGAAAACAAAATACTGCTGCAAATAAAAAGATTCATTCTCCAATTCAAGGTATATCTTTTGATTTTCTTCAATAAGAGATGGGGGAACTGCCAGCCTTCTCCCATTCAGCATGAAATTGGATAAAATTACTGGTGGATCAGTACAGTCAGATATTGGGGGGGGGGGGGGGGGGGGGGGGTTGTGTAATAAGGAAGAAATCCTTTTCTCAAATCACTTGGAGCAATCAAAGAGTGGATATATTCAACCTTGCCAAGGAATGTTCTGTAAACCACGACTTTGCTAGTGGGTCACATTGATGCTTTGAAAGAAATCAGAACATGCAGGTCTAGTGACAGCAGAATATCCTCATATTGCTGTCACTCACTACATCAACTTGAGTTTGCCTTACCAAAAAAAAAAAGACCCAAATTTTGAAGTACATCATAACCAATGTTGTGCAGGTCATGAACTTCATACAATCTCGTGCCACTAATCCATTGATGCCTCAACTTTCTGCCAGGAATTTGGCTCAGAGCATGTTGACCTCCTGTATCATGAAGAAATTTTTACCTAATTTCCTTTCCATGAGTCCTGCCCTACTAGTCCAGGCAGCCTATATAAGTAGATTTTGTCCTCCTATCAGCAAATGGAGGCAGAGCACACTGAAATATTCTGTGACATCATCACAACTACTTAGAGGTGATGCAGAACAAAGCACTATAAAACAGACTATAAGAAATCTAGTGAAAATAAAAACTTTCAACATGGTAAGGGAGAAATCCTCCTACTAAACATCTGTATAAAACACTAACAAAGGAAAGAAACAAAGAACAAGAAACACTACAGGCTGAAAGAAGCCTACTTCCTCTGTAAAATATGTACATAATAGCAAGGCAGAGATGCACGTCTGCAAAATTGAAGACCCTACTTCCCGGGAAGATCCTGGACTGTTGAAACAGGACTCATGGAAAAGAAATTAACAGGTAAACATTTTGCCTTCCGTTTCATCCTGCTACCCCGGTCCAGGAAGTCCATACAAGTGGGAAGTATCAAAGCCAAACTACCTAGAGAGGAAAGAAGTGATGACTGCTCTGAGAACCTCAGCTCCATAAGCTGTGTCCTCCTTAGCCAAAACATCCAAAC
The DNA here is from genome assembly GCF_901001135.1 of Rhinatrema bivittatum. NCBI lineage: Eukaryota > Metazoa > Chordata > Amphibia > Gymnophiona > Rhinatrematidae > Rhinatrema > Rhinatrema bivittatum. The sequence continues at coordinate 338,625,182 of NC_042616.1, read as the reverse complement.
CATAATGTTTAGAAAACGAATGCAAAGACGTCCAAACCACCAATTTGCAAATGTCCACAAGCACAACAGCAACCGCTTCCGCCCAAGACGACGACGACTTCGCCAGAGTATAATGAGCACAAATAAGCTCTGTGATTCACTGGCCCTTGAGGAGAGAGACTAAGGACAACATTGTATCAGCCTACCTAGCCAGAGTCACCTTTGAGGCTGCTTCCTCTTTATGTGACCCTCTAAACACAAAAAAATACCCTGTTTTGCAGAAAGAATTAGTGACTTCAAGACAATGACAAACCTCCAAAGACAATGACAAACCTTTTCCATCAGAAAAATATCAGCAGAACCAGGGGTCACGATTTGAAGCTCCAGGGAGGAAGACTGAGAACCAATGTGAGGAAGTATTTCTTCACGGAGAGGGTGGTAAATGCCTGGAATGCCCTTCCGGAGGAAGTGGTGAAGACCAGAACTGTGAAGGACTTCAAAGGGGCGTGGGATAAACACTGCGGATCCATAAAGTCTAGAGGACGTGAATGAAGAGTGGGTGGCTCGTGGGAATGACGGCTACTACCTGGAGATAATACCCTTATTCAATAAACATACACACGGTTAATGCGACTCCAACATTGCCTCTAAGCTTCAACGGCAAGAGGAAATGTGGAAAAAAGGATTTGCATTCACAAAAAAGCGGGGAGTAGCTTGCTTGTTATGGTGGTTACTACCTCAAACCAAATAATCCTGGTACTTCACTTTCAATGCATATCCAGCATAGCTCTCTGCTTCAACGGCAGGGGAGAAAGACTGATACTTCATGCATATCCAGCATAGCTCTCTGCTTCAACGGCAGGGGAGAAAGTCTGATACTTCACTTTCAATGCATATCCAACATAACTCTCTGCTTCAACGGCAGGGGGAATGAAGAAAAGTGGATCTATATACAGACAACAACCAACAAGGATTGAATTACATAGTCTGGGTAAACAAATAAGCATGGGTGTAGCTTGCTTATTGTGGTGGTTACTACCCCTAACTAATTAAGCTAGATATTTCACTTAAATGCAGTTCCAACACTGCTCTCTACATTAATGGTGGGGGTGGAAGGGAAATAGAACCAAAAGGTTACTAAGAGCCAAGAGTAACAGATAAGTATGAGAGAAAAAAAAAGTGCGAAACTTGCTGGGCAGACTGGATGGGCCGTTTGGTCTTCTTCTGCCGTCATTTCATTTCTATAAGATACCTGATGACTACCCCAACAAGCATCCAGGAACCACAAAGGCCTGACAGCGCCTTGGCACACCTCCTCAGAAAAAAACAGGCAGCTGATTGAACAGCTGACATGACCTTCAGTAAGAAGGAAAGGCCAGGGCAAAAAGACACTGAATCAGACACGATGACCAGAAAGGGTTCCCTTCCTGAAAGAGCCTGCAACTCAGTAATGTAGTGAGCTGAACAGATGGCTACCAGGAACACTTCTTCAAGGACAGATCATTGAGTAAGGCTTGCTTCAAAGGCTCAAATGGAAGGTAAGACCAAGGCCAACAGAATCAGATTGAGATCTCATTGTGCAACCAAAAGTCAAAACGGAGATCATAACCTCAAGCTCCCAAAGAAAATGGGACACATCTGGATAAGCTGTTATTGAAACACCATGAAGCTTGCTCCGGTAGCAAGAAAATCGCTGCCACCTGAACCTTAAGGGAATTTATGGTCAATTCCTTTTTCAAACCCTTCTGGAGAAAGGCCAAGATACAAGGAATATCAGCACATCAGGGAGAACCCACCAATCTGAGCAGAAAAACTCAAATATATGCCAGTAAAGTAGAAGTCTAAGGTAAAAATAACAAACAGGATAACTTTTTTAAGAATGTCACCCTGAGAACCAAACTAAGAGAGAATGGAGATTGTCCCCGGCTGATGCAGGGGACCATTGATATTGTCTTATCAGACCTGTATATCAGTCTGCATAAGCAATCCTGGGTGATCAGAATCAACAGATTGCTCTCCATTTTGATCCAGCATAAAATCCTGATGCATGGCCCAAGGCTTTGGGGGGGGGGGGGGGGGGGGAGAGAGACAAAATATCTATCCCCCTTGGCCAAGGCAGAACCAGAGCATTTATACCTTCTGCGGCGCCCAGTAGAGTGAGCCGGTTAGGGGTCACTCTACTGGGGATCTAGGTTGAACTCCAGAGAGTAGTAAAGTGTTCTTCAGACTTTCAAAAAAAATTAAGGAAATCTTTCCTTACAGAGCCTGGCTCCCAGTCTGTGATAGTGTCTTCCAAAATCCTGCTGCACCACCAATGAGTTCTACTATCTACAAGAGAAAGAGAATACTGGATTTCTCTGTCCTGCACCACTTCTTAAGTAGTAGCAATGATGTCACAGAATAATTCAGTGTGCTCTGCCTCTATCTCCTTGTAGGGAGCCAAAGTCCACTTGTATGGATGCCTGGACTGGTGTAGCAGGATGAAATGGAAATTAGCTTGCTCTTACAAGGTAAATCTTTCACTCTGCTTATGGAAATTCAAAGGTTGCCATGTTTCTCCAATAGAGAGCAACTTCTGTGGGAAAACCTGAGAATGCAGATTATGTCCTGGGTCTGGCTTATTTGATGGACATCTTTTCTCATTGTATGAATGGAATCATTGGATTCAAGGGCTTGATGATAATAAATGCTGGGGAGAAGTTGAAAACATTTCTGGACAAATTGCCCCTTCGAAAAGGGCTTCTGGAAAGCGAAGAGGCTGAAAAAATATTGCAAAATTATTCCAGGGTGTGACAGAGTGCCCGTTTCCCCCCTTAAACCTGTGCAGGACCAGGCTAGATGCCTGGTCCACCTTAATTCCGCTTGAGAGAGCTCTGTGGGCAGGGCCCAGCAGGGGAGGAATAAGAATTTAGACCCAGGTGGGGATAGTAAGACCAGGCCCAGGTCTCCAGGATAAAGACAGCTCCTGTAGAATATTGCTGTCCAAACACTGAGCTGTAATGAACCTGTGAGTTCTGAGGAAAGTGGTTCAAAATTGTGAGTAATGAGAGTACACTGTTCTGAAGAAAACAGTCTACTAATGTTTGTTTGCTGTAACTACCAAATAAAGACAGAAGTGCTTTTAACAGGCTGGAGTCTGACTAAGTTTGTGCCTCCAGGCCTAAGGAATCACCGCTTGGGTCCCACACAGAGATGAAATTTTGATTCGCTTGACAAACCTAAAATATTAATTCCAAAATTAATTTTGGCTCTGAAGATCTAAAGTTTAATGTAAATATTGGAAATCCATTCCTCATTGACTTTCAGTGTTGATATGGCAAAGGATGATTTGAATGACTTGTGAGCCAAGGAAGTAGTGAAAAATAGGCTCCAGAATTCTGGTGTTCAATATTTCTCATCTCATTCACCACAACTTACCTGTGTGAAGCAGAGTTTTCAAAAATGATGGCAATCAAAATTAAGTCCCAAAATTGGTTGCATGCAGATTAAGGGGCGAATTTTCAAAGGCCCGCGTGCGCCGCGGCCTATTTTGCATAGGCCGCGGCGCGCGTAAAGCCCCGGGACACGCGTAAGTCCCGGGGCTTTTGTAAGGGGGCGTGTCGGGGGCGGGGCCTACTGACGCAGCGTTTTGGGGACGGGCCCGGGGGCGTGGCGCCAGCCCGGGGGCGTGGTCGAGGCCTCCGGACCAGCCCCCGGGACCGGAGGATGGAGCAGGGCTGCCGGCCAGCAGGCGTAACTTTGCCGACAAAGGTAAGGGGGGGGGTTAGATAGGGCCAGGGGGGTGGGTTAGGTAGGGGAAGGGAGGGGAAGGTGCGGGGAGGGCGAAGGAAAGTTCCCTCCGAGGCCGCTCCGAAATCGGAGCGGCCTCGGAGGGAATGGAGGCAGCCTGCGCGGCTCGGCGCGCGCAGGCTGCCGATTTTGCGCAGCCTTGCGCACACCGACCCCAGATTTTAAGATATGCGCGGCTACGCGCGTATCTTATAAAATCAGGCGTACTTTTGTACGCGCTCGCGCAACTTTTAAAAATCTGCCCCTAAATGTGTTGCAATATCAAATATCAAGAGAAATCCTCTTTCATATTCTGGTTGCTTCAAAACCGCAGCACCCATCTATTAAACTATATTTTCTTTTTTTCTACAAATTCTTTGCTGCACTGAATTCAATTTGCTATTCTGGTAAACCAGAATAGAGTTTTGAAAATAATTATCTTGAGTATTTTTCAATTCTTTTTACTGGCGCTTTATGAAAATACATAAATGGTGTGGGGATACATGGATAATACTTGAACATCTAGGTCACTATATCAGTGAGCCTAAGGGTTCTTAACTTAAGCAGATGAATACCACATCTTCTGAGGTGTGCTGCAACTACCGCTAGGCACGTCATAAAAACACAGTGAAGAGATGACAGGCTGAAGGGCAATACCCTGTATGGACAACAATGGGAATTCCACTACGAATTTGAGGAAGTCTGTGGTACAGATGTATCTACATCTTCCAGGTCTAAAAAGTAGAGTCAGTCTTCCTCATCCAACAGAGGTAAGAACATGGGCAATATGGCCATCCTGAATTTCTGTCTTTGGGAAGAAATGTGTTAAGGGTTCTGAGGTCCAAGATGGGACAAAGACCCCCCTATTTTATTCAGAATTTGGAAGAACTTCCTTCCTTTCCCTGAACTGGAACATACTAGATACCTATAGAACCTGAAAATAATTTGCTTTGAAATGGCCAGAAGGTAGAAGATAAATAAAAAAGATAAATAAAAGCTCTTGCTTCAAGTAGGGAAGAGATTTCCCTCTCCAACATAACGACAATCTTGGATTTGAAAAGAATATTTTCTTGGAGAAGGAGTGGGGATTTGGAGGAATTTTCAAGAATTTGTAACTTGAAACCCTCTGATAATGCAACAGACCCATGAGTGTTATTTAGGGCCAATGAACTACAAAAAGGGTTAGTCTTCTCCCAAAAAGGGATTTATTTCTGCTTGGAGACTGAAGCGGAATCAAAAAGTTGGCTTTCACTGAGAAGTATAGTTTTGTTGTTTTATGGTCTCTGTTGTTGAGGTAGACAAGATCATGACTATAGAACATACTATCTTTTAAGGTAAAAGAAAAACTGAACTTTTTCAAGGGACACTTGGAACTTCCACATAGCTGGTGGAGGGTCTGCCGTTGCACTAAGTAATGTCTGCTATGTGTAATGTTCCTTAATAAGATCCATTGTTTGCTTTACTTTCAAACTGGTTTTCTCTTGTACAAATAGCATTCGCTAATCTGTCATGAACATCTTCTCTAAGGTTTGACATCCAGAGCATGGCCATTCTATCTGTCCCTATAGATAGTGCTGATTCTCTTGCCACTATATCAAAACTGTCATAACCAGATCTTACAAGATGTTTATTACTAATTTGAAATCTGACTGAGAAAATTCTCCTGGTAGGGAGGAAGTCTGAGATTTTATGAATCTTCTCCATAATAGAGTGCCATACTGCACCATAAAATGATATTTTGAAACAGTTTCCTGGAAAAAGATCCAAAGTTTGTGGCAGAAATGATGATTAGTATTTTGATTTTGTAGATTTCTTTGGAGTTGACTACCACAAATGAACAAAATAATGGTGTCTTCTCAAACCAAGAAGTTGATTGTATGCTATATTTTACATACATCATCTTTCCCAAATTCATTGTGACAAATGCACTTTATGAAATAATGGATTTTTAGAAATGGAAACTTTTCTATAAAACTTTCCATACATCACTGGTGGTATCATTTCAAACTGCTGCAGCAGAGAACCTGATCAGACTACAAAAGCCAGCCCTGGCAATAACGACATAAGGGTGCCTCTTATGTCACTCTACTACATCACTACGTACTGGACATCGGCATAAGCAATTTAACCCACATTTTCTATGAAGCCTTAGGTTCATGTGTGCAGTGCTTGAATGAAGCTTTTTGTAGGGAATCAGTTTTTACCAATTAGATCAATGGGCAAAACATTATGCTAAGAATGTTTTTTTGCCTATGGGACGAAAAATACTAAGGCTGATTATGATGCTGCCATAGGAATCTCTCTCTCAACACCCTGTTCCTTGGATCTTATGGCACCATGAGAAAACATGCAAGGATCTGATTAGGTCCACATATTTAGAAAGAAAGAAAAAATGCCCGAGCAAAAAATGAAATAGGAAAATGCATAAATAAACTTTAGCACTGACATCTACTTACAAGCACACAGTATACAGAATTATGATTTTACTGCAATGCTCTAAAGTAAAATACATTATTTTTTAAGTTTTGTGTATTGGGACATTTTAGAGAATAGCCCCACCCCCAAAACAATTCGACTTTGAAAATATATCTATGCCAACTTTACAGCTAGAACATCACCCACTATGTGCAAAGCTCCCCCGTTTCCAGCAGCAGCTCAGGATAGCTTCTGCACCAAAGATCAGAAACTCCAGCAGCAAATTTGCATACACTGGTATGTGCTTCATATGCACAAAAGTGCAATTTATAGAAAACTGTAATTTTTAAACATTTGTAATTCCAACATTTGTTTGACTTAGATGTTTTCCTTTTCTTCATTAATTTTTCTCCCTGTTTTACTTTTCATTTTTTATGACCGCCCACCAATCTATTCTTCAAAGCAGTGCTTATCTACTTTTACCTCCCCAGCTTCTCTTCTCCCCTTTTTATATGATATACTTACCCTGTGTCCTCCTTTCCCTCCCGATATCTCCTCCCATCACTCTCGCCCACCATGTATCATCTCCTCCTCCTCCCCAACCATAGTTGCCCAACTCTTCCAATCACTGTCATTGTAGGTGCTGCTGAAGTTGCCAGATGTGTGGCTCTCTTTACTAGCAGAGCATCATGACTCTAAATTACTAAACAGAACTGAGTTGGCAGCAGAAGTGGAGAAGGCAAACTAGTTGCAACAATGTGTGGAGAAAAATAATTGCAGATCAGCTGGGGACAACAGGTGTAAGGCAGATAGAAGAGAGTGGCAGCTGTGGGGATGGACAGGAAGGGAAGCAGAAGGAAAGAATGGACTGGAGATAAGAGGACAGTGACAGGGGTTTTTGCAATCCCATAGCAAAATGCAAGATTCCATGACATATAGTTCAGTGGCCAGCATTTGACATCAGAAAACTAATGTTTGGTACTCCAGAGCAGCACAGCCCCCACAGGGCAGGTTAAGTCTGATAAATAGTTTTAGAAATGAAAATTTCTGGAAGGATGAAAATAGCTGTCAAAGTTACCACCACAAGCTGATACAGGCATTTAAAACAACAGCAATAAAGGGAACATTACATATATATTTAGTGTCCAAAAACAGACGACAATACAGAATTGTGTCTTGGATGTTTATTTTGTTTTGTAGGCTGACTGATGCACTAATGGATGAAGACATCATTGGAAGATATGTCCATGTTCACAACCTGCAACAGAAGCTCAACAGATATTAAAGACAACATACCAATAGATCAAAGCTATAGAATGTGATCTTACTTACCACAATAGTGTTCAATAAAGTATGAAAAACCAGCAGTATCTGGAGCTGAGAGATGCCTGGTTCGCTCTTCAATACTATCCACATGATTTAATATAAGCTATCATCATTAAGGATGGTCCTAGATCAGAGGTGGACAACACTGGTTCTCAAGTGCCAGAAACAAGTCTAGTTTTCAGGATAGCTACAACAAATATGTATGAGGTAGATTTGCATACAATATAGGCAATGCATGAAAATCTCTCAATATTAATTATGATATCCTGAAAAGAGACCTATTTCTGGCATTCAAGGATTGGAGTTGTCCTCCTCTGTCCTAGAGCATTTATTTTCTTCTCTATACTTCATTTAATGCAGCAATGCACATTAGTTGAACATAATTTTAGCTTCATCTTTGCCAGTATGCTTGTAAGATGTTGCTAAGAGCAAATGCCACTTGCACAAAAATATTTTTATATTGAGAAAAATATTGTATCCCATTTATACGGTGCACACAATAGATACTGTTGAAAATGAATTACAGGCTTACCAAATGGGGAAAAAAAATCATCAAAGTCTAAATGAAACAGTCTACTGAAAGTTAACATGTTTCACTTGGACAGAAAAGCATTCTAATCTAGGAAGTAAGCAATGGAAGAAAATAAAATATTCATATCATTGTCTGAACATTCATTTAGCAAAAACTATGACCAGAGGGGGCCTGTTGTGCAAGCAACTTTGAGAATGCATTTCCCAGTATATATATAATTAGCTTTGTTTTGGTTTTTCAAAATCACAATGTACAAAGATGTTCCTCAGTCTTAATAGACAAATTGGCAGAATCTGATAAAGAAATGTTTGTATTAATGTGTACTGATTTGTATCTTTTACATGCTACTCTATCAGGAGTACTCCCCATTTTTATTTTTAATCATGGGCCAAATATTTCAAACCAGGTTGCCAAGAAGGGGCAGGTTAGGCATGGATTGTAATTAATAATCCATTCTAAACAATGCTACAGAAACTATAACCAGAAAAGTCATTAGATAGCAGTTAAACCCCAAAATCAATGTGACTGTTATTTGGATTATTTGAATTTTTTATAAAAAAGTGTTGAATATTCTAAGCAAGCATGACAAAAAGAGTATTTCCAGGGAACTAATGTACCAGGTGCCAGACACTGATCTCACTTATATACTGTACCTGTCAAAAAATGAAACTATTCCACAATCCATGTTTTAACAGAAAACGTCTGATCTCTAACTCGAAAGGGGAAACTAATCAAGAAAGGGACAGGTAAATTGGCAGAAAGCTTATTAAAATGTCTGTCCATCACAACAAAACTGCCATTCAACTTATCAAAGACATTTAGAATTTACTATTATTGCTCTTAAAGTTGGACTTAATATCAACAAATGATTTAAACATAGAATATGACAGCAGGTAAGAGCTGTAAGGCCCATCTAGTCTGCCCAGTTTAGTTCTTTTTGCATGCCATAGACCACAATTGAGCTCTCTCTTTCCTTTCTTAGATTTGGATTTATAGAAAAATGTGTTATATATGCCATGAATATGGGGGTACGAAAAAAAAAAGCTACGCACTTCCAGCTTATGCTCTTTCTCTGTCAGAACCTCATTTTGACACCGCAGAAAGTCCGACAGCATTCGCGTTAGTTGTTTTCTATCATCTATTTCTGCTGCCAACCTGCCGTTGTAATCCGCAAGCAACATGCAGGCATCATCTACTGTCTTAGAAAGCTGGTTGCCTGATTCTTTATCTGAAAAAGAAACCGGAAGGACAAAACATATAGTCCCTATTAAGCAGTTTTAGGCAGAACAAACTAAGTCAAGGGCAATCTTCATTGATCCACACTGCTGCAAAATTATACAGATATTTTTGTACGTGCTGACTTTTTCAGAGGAAAAGAGCAGGTAGTTTTACTTTGAAAACTGCATCTACTTTATTTGCAAGTTAGAGGCAGAGGGGCAACACACCACGAGCACATTTGAAAATCCAAGCATATGTGGGTTGATACCCCTGACCTAAACATATCCCCAGGAACACCTTTTGTAAATTTGCTGGAAGTAAGCATGTTGTGAAAGCCCACGTGTGCCTTGAACCTCTTTGACGGGGACAATTTTCAACTAGGGCTAATCTGAAAATTGTCCTCATAGAAGGCATTCTTCAAGCAGCCTATGCAGTTGCAAACTATGCAGGCAGTTTTAGCGCACATATTTTAACCAAATTTTCAAAAGGAAACCAGGCAGGTACTTTCCCTTTGAAATTCTGCCTACAATACCATGCATATTTTGTGTCTGCTCTTTTGTGCATACAGCTAAGAGGGAAAATAGTGTAAGTACATTTGAAAATGTCATGTGTGCAGAGGTATGCACGACAACCCTGATTACTTGTGTGTGCAGAGGTATAGCAAATGTTGCTTACCTGTAACAGGTGTTTTCACAGGACAGCAGGATGTTAGTCCTCACAAATGGGTGACATCACAGGATGGAGCCCTGTACGGAAAACTTTTCTTTCAAAGTTTCCACAAAGCTTTGACTGACACTGGCACACTGAGTGCACTGAGCATGCTCAGCCTGCAATTATCCCTGTGAGCCACAGGTGTCTCCCTCAGTCTCGTCTTATAGCTAAAAGCGCAAGCGAAACTAAAATAAACGTGAAAACGTATAGAGACCCAACTCCACGGGGTGGCGGGTGGGTTTCGTGAGGACTAACATCCTGCTGTCCTGTGAGAACACCTGTTACAGGTAAGCATCATTTGCTTTCTCACAGGACAAGCAGGATGGTAGTCCTCACAAATGGGTGAGTACCGAGCTGAGGATGCCCGAGAGTGCACCAAATGCACCCAAGACACGCGAAGGGTGCGATGACGCGGGTGGAGTTTGGAAAGGAGGGCATCCTGAAATCCTTAAAGGGTTGGTGGAAGGATGTTGGGTAGTTAACCCGAAAGGAATAGGAGTAGACGGACTGGCCAAACATGGAGCATGCTGGCTAGTCGTATGTAAGCAATAATGGGCTGCGAAGGTATGGAGAGAACTCCAAGTTGCAGCCTGATAATATGTGTACAAGCAGCAGCGGCCGAAGGGAAGCTATTAAGGCTGAGGCGGATGCAACAGAGTGTGGTTACACACAGTGTTGTAGTGAGATGCCTGCTGGTTGGTAAGAAAAGAGATACAGACCGTTTATTAGGAGGAATAGGTCTGCTTGCCAACTGGAACTCACAGCTTGGCTCTTGCCACAGAAGGAAAGAGTTAGGTGGAATTCCTATAGAATGTAGGCAAGCTAGGTAGAATGCAAGCGCAGCCTTTCTGTCCAAGAATGGAAAGAATCCTCTCGCTCTGTGAGAGAGAGTTGTTGGAAAAAATGGGCAGAGTATATCCTGAGTAAGGTGAGATGCAACGTCTACCTTAAGAAAGATAGAAAGTTGAACACGTGAAAACCACTCAGTGACGGAGGAACGCAGGGTCAGATGAGTCTGTGACTAGAAGTGTGTAACTCATTGACACTGCTGGCAGAAATGACATTTATGAGGGAAGAATTTCCCATGCCAAACTGTGAAATGAGAGGAATGGAAAGGCTCGGAGAACGTATGAGACTTATAAGCATGAAATATATGTTCCATTCCGTGACTAGTGAAAATAGAGGCGGCTTGATCAGTGGAAAATCCATGGTAAGCTGACTCAGAAGGGATGTACCGTAAATCGGGTATCCCCAATCCCAAATGATACACCAATTGGAACAGAGGTGTACGTATGTGGAGGATGTCTGTGGAGCAGAATCCGAGGGAGCAAGAGAAAGAGTGGTGTAGAAAAAGAAAAAAGGGTAATACCCTTTTGTATGCTTCATGTGGTAAATCTTGCCATTTTGAATGGTAGGATTTATGTGTGGAAGGTTTTGTGATGCTACCAGTAATGAGAACATCAGTGAGTCTACGATTTGTGACAGACTGGTGAGAAGGTAGATTGGTTACTGGTGTGATAGATTGAGAAGTATGGGAAGCATACTGGTCTCGGTCAGGGCGAGGGTTAGAGGAATAGTGAACCCCGTCCCGGTTCAACATTAAAAGAGTGCTGGCTATGAGAGGCAGCAGAAGAGATATATTTAAAGAGGCCCTTGATGGAAGAAAGGCATCTATGGGAACGCATTGGAAACATGTGTAGGGAGTAGAATCTGTGCACCGTATGGTTCGATTCAGACGCAGAGGGCAAGTTCGGTTGACCTCAGCGTTAGAAGATTTTTCTCTTTACACATGTAGTTGGAGACCATTCGAGGGGATAGAAACCTACATGGAGAAGGTCTGCTAGTGCGTTCAGAAAATCTCTTAGATGAGTGGCCCGAGGATGCATGAAGTGAGCAAGGGCCAAGGTTAGAGCTGCGCAGCTTCTCAGCAGGGCAGCTAAGGTAATACGTGCTTGTGTGTTAGAAAGCACATTGTCCCTATGCTGTCTGTCTGTATGCACAAAGGTTTGTTGCAGAGGCAGTATGGGAAGGCATAAGGGTATAACTCATGACTACAAGCTTCAGGAAGTTTATGAGAAAACTGTGCCTGGAGTGGATAGACGCGTATAGGGTTGGGAAGCTTTTAGGCCAAACTTTACAACCCTGAGTAAATGAGAGCCTGAGCAGAATCAGACTAGGTTCTAGATCAGACTTGGTTCTAGATCTGGAATATGGATGAGGGATGAAAGCGGTTGCACAACTTAGACCCACTAATATTGGAATTTCACTGAATGTAACCCATAGCAGTTTTCTATGAGGAAAGTGCATAGTGAAAAAACCCCATGGCCCGACAATGAAGAATTGAGGGCCTGAGGTAATAGAAGATGCACGCAGGGACATGTAAAAATTTATTAGAATGTCTGCGTGTATGCTGGACAGGAAGGGTTTTAAGACTGTGGTGTCCAGAAGTGTTGTAGAAGGGATTTATGGCAGTGACAGTAATCCCAGTTAGGAAATGTATAGTGAGTCATGAAGAAGTTAGAGCTCCTTGCATGGACTGACTGTGGTTGTGCAGTTGTCCATGCAAGGAAAAGAGTGAATAATGTTGCAGTCCGTAGAGAAACAGCATTCACCAATAGTGATTCAATGAAATACTTTGGCTGCCGAAGCTGATGACAAGCGGCAGAGTTGTTGACTCACCATAAAGCACTTAGAAAGATTAGAGTAATGTACTTACTGCAATCTGGAAGCATGGAAACGAGAGTTACCATTTTACCTGTGACTTCTGAAGGAAGTTGGTACTTCTGAGGTCCAGGATGTGCGGAGAGTAACTACTTTCTGTTGAAAGAAAGAATAGTGTAATTAAAACTCCCCGACCCCCCTCCCTTCCCCCCTATGCGCTACGAAGCGCTTGGGGGAATGTACCGGGACTTTGGTACAAGGTGGGGTGGCTGCTCTGATATCCGGTCAGATGGGAGACCGGGGGGTGTCCCAGTGGAGAGGCTGAAGTAATCTGGATATCATGTAAGCTCCCACAGGAGTGTGAGCGGTAAAGTCGTACCCACATTTCTGTGTGCTGTACAAGACGACACTAAGACCTGACGTCAGGCTTCAAGGTGGACTTGTACTTGAGGCAATATTTGCTGAAGCTAGTGTTTAGCAGATCAGCGAATGCACCTGAACCTTGATTTTGAAGCAGGAACCAGAGGACAGAGCATTAATCAGTACAGAGCCTCATTGCTGGAAAGGGGAGGAAGCCCTGACGCAATCCCAAAGAAATAATAGAGGGGTTCTCTTGGTATTGTGGCTAACATAGCTAGCATAGTGATATGTGACACTAATACATTTCTTGAAAGGCACATGACCCAGAACTTTTCGAACCATGTGGTCCGAATTAGAGAACACATCTCAAAGGGAATGCCGTAGAAGCGGGTACTTTACCATCTGACGTGGATCGCTGCAGGACGAGCCGGTGAAGATTGCTGGCTCCGATCTCAGGAGTCCTCGAGGGGTAGGCCATGGACGTAAACGTCCGCCTCACTCTGAAACCTGGTATGGTGGCACAGGTACAGAGGAGACAGGCTGGTCGTGATTGGCATTTTGACTGCTATTGAAAACAGAGGGCCAGAATCCCGCACCACTTGACGGTGGGGCACACCGGGAACAGGGGAGCAGATTAATGAGCTCATGATCCCCTCCCTCGTCGCAGCGGCTCGATGTGTCGTGACGCCAATGCAGAATCCGTCGGACTTCGATCCGGTGTTTCTGGATCACCCAGGGCTGCCAAAACTGTACGGATCAGTGCTGATGGCAGTGGTGATGTTGCTCTCCCGAGCATTGTCCAGCATCAAGAAGGATAGCACCGATGTGCTGGATGGCGTCAGCGGCGGACGATCACTGTGTCGGCAACGATGGGTGCCATGGTGCTAGGCCCGGTCTTTCCCCAGCGCTGAGATGGAAGCCCTCGCTGTCCTGGATGGCGATCGATGACAGATTGTCAGCACGCCTGCTCTGCTAATAAGGGGCTTGAAAAAGAACCCAAAGCGTGGAGCATTGTATGCAGGCAAGGGCATTACGTGGCGGTGCTATGTCGGTATTGACGGTATCGATGGCAACTGAAGCGGCCTCGAGGGCATCGTCAAAATTGGATATGAAAAAACGTTGACTCGGCCAGAGTAATGATGCCAATGATGGAGCACTGACAGCATCGGCACAGGTATCTATGGAAACGGTGTGGCATCGAATAGTCAAGAAAAACATAGTCATTATCGAAAAGAGATACCGGCATCGACGGAGTCGGTGACCGCATCGATAAGAACGAAGACACCGATGGGAACGACGTGGGTGTCGAGGGCATCGATGTATGGGGGCGGGCGCCGACGTCCTCAGTGGCATAGGCACAGGCATCAACAGTATGGCCACGGACGTTGACGGTATCGATTGGACCGACTGGGGTAGCAAATGTGTGCGTGGAATTGGCGCCACGGACAGGGGTGTCGATGGCACTGACCTGGGCACCGATGGAATTGATGTTGGCATGGACCCCATGGATGGAAGAGACATTGACATCGATGCCAAAATGGATCCATCGATGCCAGCCATGAAATTGGCATTGGCATGGATGTCATCCATGGAAAAGGTATAGGCATGGATGGCATCCATGGAAAAGGTATAGGCATGGATGCCCATCGATGGAATCGACCTGGGGATCGACCTGGCATCGATGACCATCGATGGAATGGGCCCTGGCATCGATGTCCATCGATGGAAAGGTTCTGAACCTCGATGGAAAGGCTCTGGACATAGACGGCATCCATAATTTAAGGGACGGCATCGAGGAAAGTGACCCTGGCATCGATGGAGTGTCCCGGGCAACGGTGGCATCGACCCGAGTATGGATGGCAGCGACGAGACAAGGTGTGTGTCGAGGGCATTCACCCGGGTAAGGCGGCACCGAAGGAGCCCAAGGAAAAAACAGCGCAAAGGAGTAAAAAAAACCTGGCAGCACTGATAAAAACGATGCAGGGAGGATGGCATCAGAGTACTGCGGGAGAGGGGTACTGATGGCACCGAAAAAATCCAGGGCGGTCTGAGGAGGGGTACCTACGGTAGCGATGGGGCATCGACTACGCGAGGGTACCGGGGAACAAAGGACCCAAAACTAAAGGGGCCCTGGTGGCAACGGAGACCATTGAAGTCCCTGTCCCACTGGCGCTAATAACCAAGCAGAGTGTCACAGAGAGACACTCGCAGGCTATGTGTAGCTAACTGAAAAAATAGGGAGAGGGAAGGCCTCAGTCGGTTAGCAGGCCAGAAGGTGACAGGAACCGACCGAAAAAATAAGTCAAAGTACTCACCGAGCATCGTAAAAACGCGGAGGGCGACCCGTGCAGGGAAAAGTGTCTGTTGAAGTAAAAAGTAAAGTGTTTCCATGAGGAAAAAAGTTAAAATTTCCTCACAGAGCTCCAACTGCTATGCTTACTGCAGAGCAGAAAAAAGAAGACTGAGGGAGACACCTTGGCTCACAGGGATAATTGCAGGCTGAGCGTGCTCAGTGCACTCAGTGTGCCAGTGTCAGTCAAAGCTTTGTGGAAACTTTGACAGAAAAGTTTTCCGTACAGGGCTCCATCCTGTGATATCACCCATTTGTGAGGACTACCATCCTGCTTGTCCTGTGAGAAACACAACAACCCTGATTACCTTACCCAGCCTACCGATTTGCCTGGGTAAGGTGCTATATCCAGGTAAAAGGCTTTGAAAAATTGAGAGAGGAAATATTTTCTATTTTTCCCTTTTACGCTTTGCTTTCTCAAATCAGCTATGTTGATCATTGCACATGTTTTCACCTTGTCTTTAGATCTCTTTGGCAGTTTGTGCTATTCATGCACTGAAGATAACTAGAGTTCTTTCCTCATTAATTCTTTAGCAGAGTATAAGAAAATCCAAACAAGCCTTAGCAACAGCACTGTACAATTTGGTGGTCTGTATTATGACAAATGCTGCAGCAGTATGAAGAAAAGGAACTGGTAAATGGATGTGTGAGAAGGAAAAAAGCTGTGTCCAGAAAAAAAACCCCGCAAAACTGCAGTAAAGGCCCAGGACACCTAAATGTTAAAAATAGAAGTGCATTTAAAAGGTGTTTACTTTTTTTCCCTTTTAATCTATCAAGCCTTGAAGATCTTTCCTAATCTTACCTGTTATTTTATCTAGAAGTGCGACATCTTGTACCTCTACAGGTAACGATGCTATCCTCTGATGAACAGCTGCATCTCCTGAGGCAGCATTCTCTAGCTCCTGCAGGGCTCTGATGACATCTGTGGTCTGAAAAAGCACACACACATACATGTACTTACCTTCAGAACTGATTCACTTACCCAAGGCTCATTTCAAAACACACAGCACACATTCAGTGCAAATCTTACCTTTTTTCTGCCTAAGTAAATTTAATTAAACACAAAGCATGTGCCAATAATTTATTTTTATTTGAGTTATATTCCGCCTTGTCATCTTTCTTGCCATTCAACTGCACTAAATGCTCCTCGGAAAAAGTGAAATGGCTTATCTGTATAAGGTGTTCTCTGACAGCAGTAGTGTAATGACATTCAAACATGATGTCATCCCATGCCAAAAAGGAGGATCTTTCCACTGCTTTCTAGGCAAGCTTCTCAAGTATGCATGATGGTTTTCTGCAGATGCACAACCACTCGATATATCAGTTAAAAAAAAAACTAGGTACAGAACTCCAAGGGGTGACAGGTGTATTGTGTAGCTCATTGCATCGCTGCAGCCAGAGAATGCCTGTATTAGTTAAGCTATTTTACTTTCTCTCATGAGAAAGATGCAATGTAGTCACACAAGGAACACCACAGCCAAGGGCTGCCTTCAAATAAAAAGAGAAAATAGATGTATGCATGCCAACAGGCAAAAAACCTGTAGAGAAAACTCTAGTTTTATTTTTACTCCTTATTCTCCCTGCTTCTTTTTTTCACAATACAACAAATGCATAATAAGGAAGCCAAGTGGAAATCATAAAAACAGGCCATGAAGCAAGGGAACAGACCTCTACCCTGCAAAAAGACTTTGAAGGATGAACATTTCAAACTTAATGTCTCATCAGGCTGTGTCAACTGATGCCATGGCGCTTACAGCATGGGTCTTGACATGCTCTTCCAAAGTTATTCCTGCCAGGGTATAGTAGTGAGAAATACAATCTGTGAATCAATTAAAGGTAATAGTTGTCAGTATCTGACAAAGTAGTGTTGCAAGTCCCGTTAGCATACATAGACCCAGGCCTGAGCAATTGTTCAGAAGTCATTTCTGAGACATGCTCGTCCATGCACAAATACAATAAAAGTAATCCTTGGCAACATCAGTAGAAAAATTATTTACTTCAGAGAAAACTAAAGGCTTTTTGTGAGGACAAAGAAATTGCCCATTAGGAAAAAGCATATTTGCCTGAGATAACTAAAAGGAACAGATATGGCACTAAAAATGACCAAGAGCCCTAACAGCTAGTAAGACACACATACACACACACACACATACAGTAAATATAGAATAGGAACACCTTAGGGATTGGCACACAAAAAACCCTTAATTTTTCACAATTATATAAAATAATACAATAGAGAAAAGGATTGGCTAGCACCAGATGATGAAAAGGGTAAAAGCCCAAAAATATCTTTATGCAGAGATGTTGGTGATACAAATACAAAGTCTTTATAAATCCTGAGGGGGCAGGGATCTACTCCAAATTGTAGGAGAACCTGAAGATGGAAAATACATGTAGCTCAAATATTGCTTAAGGAAACTGTTCCATTATAAACCCATGTGAAATCAACGGTTCACTGCATAGGTTATATTAAAAAGAGTGTAAAGTATTCATATATGCACTGGTAGTTCACCACTGAACATACCCCAACAAACAGGCCTTCAAATGTTTTGCCAATGCTGGCTTCCTCAGGAGGGAATGCTGTCAAACACTGTACAGACATGTTTTATTGCTATATTGTAACAGCCTGAGCAGTGCTAGCTCAGTGTCATTTGGTTAATTAAACAAACAGTTTTGACAGCCCTGCTGACACTCGCTGAAGGTTTCAATGCCGTGACCTTAAATTAGCTGATACTTTTCCTTTGATAAACTTGAAAAAACTCCAAAAAGGAAAAAAGAGCATTAATGTTGAATGTTCACATCTAAAAACCAAAGTTTTATTAATTAGCAAAACTGAATAGGTGAGCACCTTTAAATCTAAAACTCATCTAACAAATGTCTTTAGTTAGATATACACATTTTAACACAATCTTGAAAGTGAATTGCAAGGACAAGATTGCATATGTACAAGTACTCACTAAAATATGCCTATACACTTATTGACTTCTCCTCTACACAGTTTGCTCGAACTAGAGGTTGCAACTTGCACGACAGACTGGTTAGCCCTTTTCCTATGTTAGTCCCACTACAGATAAGATGGGCCAATTCATGCGCAATCACTGTTCAGTTTGTATCCTTTGCCCTTGTGATAAATTATAAATAGGTCACACCAAGTTCCCTGTCCATACACAAATTATATAACATAAGAATTGCGCTAGAACTCAGAAGGTGGAAACTCCCCTAGTGAAATACTGGATTTACTTAGGTCATTCCCATTCTTTGTTATTCAGCGGCTATGTAGTCAGAGGTGGACACATTTCTCTGCAGCTCTTGCGTTGTGAACAAAAGTACATCTACTCATGGCATCCTATGGCCCTGGATGGATTAAATTCAATGATTGAGTGGGAGGCATTTGTATAGAAGCTCAGGTTGGTTTAGTTGCCAGCACCATTTGTAAGTGTCTTCGCGTAGGAGTGTTTCTTCCTCCTTCTCCCTCACGTTTTCTACATCTTGGACCTCTGCTGAAGCACCAGTCCATCTCTAAAACATGCAGAGAGGTGCATTCTAGCCTGACTGATTTTATTGAAGGATATAGATTTCCTTCTTCTGATTGGTCACGTCTCTTGACATGCAGCTCCGTTTTCATACGGATATAAACAGAATTAGGTGGGATTTTACCTCACTCTGGTTCCTGCGGTTTCTCTCTGTGACAGCAGGAGGAAGGTCGTGTACTTGGTTAAGTAGTTTTGAACGTATTCATTGGGTTGTGACATCGTGGCATTTCAGTAAGTGCGAGCCCCTTGAGTTCTTTTAACGATGTGTACCACCGTTTTATTTCAACAGATTTGAAGCTTAGATATACAAGGAATAGAGAGTGCATCTTTCGGCTTTTAACCTGTTTTCCTTAGATGCGAGTGTGTCAACGCTGTGCTTGTTTGAACGGCTCTCATTTAATAACGTCAGTTTTTGACTTGGTGGCTGAGATAACACGCACATACAGGTAAATTCTCAGTTCACTAGTTATGTGCTATGCAATCTGTTTTTCTTTCTTGATACTTTTTCAATTAACCTTTTTTTGTTCTGCAATGTTTTTACATACACAGGGTCAGCCAGGTGACTCACACTTGCACTGCGGACACATTGTGGAAATAAATGTGTTTGGTGACAGCCACATGTGATATGCATTATTGACAAGTAAGATCTGGGAAGTTTGTTTCTTAGTAGATTATATACCATTATGTTCTATATTTTCTCTCAGGTTGCACCAATAACACCTGATGGTGTGCGCGTCAGAGAAACTTACATTTTTTTATTTTTTTTTACGAGTTATGAGGAATTATATACCTCGATGGGGAGGGGGGGGGGAGTGGTGTTTAGGGTATTTTTTGTCTAGACTTGAAGTTACGCTACATTGCAGTATAACGGCAATTTGTTATTTCTAAAATTAAATAGCGTTTGTTAAGTGGTTGAGTTTTAACACAGCGATGCTTTTCTTTTCAAGCTTCCACTTTTTTGGATCCCATATTGGACTTTTTCCATGTTTAAAAGGCTAGGGAGGCTTCACCCGGTCTCTCGTGCCGGGAGTAGTCTTTGAGAAGGCAGTCTGTAAGTTACATTGTTTTTGTGTGACTTGTTTTAGTTAATGTTTCCATGCCTTGTTCTTATCCCTAAGTAGTTTATTTAAATCATTTTTGTTTTATTTATAGATTATAAATTGTTCTCCATGCTAGGGGTTTCTCCCTGCTATTAATTAAGTTGACTTACAAAATAGCCACTGCTATTACTAGCAACAGTAACATGGAATAGACTTAGTTTTTTGGTACTTGCCAGGTTCTTATGGCCTGGATTGGCCACTGTTGGAAACAGGTTGCTGGGCTTGATGGACCCTTGGTCTGACCCAGTATGGCATGTTCTTATGAAGCCATTTCGGCGAAACAAAAGCCTTGTTCGGGATTTTACATCAGACCCAGGAAACACTATACAACAATTTATAAGCCTGTATTAAATGGTTGAAACAGATTAATGTGATGGTATGTGTTGTTCATTAGATCAGGGGTTAAGTAGAATTTTAGAGATGCAGTTAGTTCACATAAGCAGCATGTGGCCCCTAACACCCTACACTAATACCTAAACCTCACCTCGAGTTACTAGGTGGGTCTCCCATAGAGATATAAATACGTATCTAGGGTGATGAAATTACGGCTAGGCTCACTATCTCTCTCTCTCTCTCCCTGGTAGTAAACATGATCCCCCCAGAGGTTGTATGTAGGAAATATCACATTCTGGCACTTATTTCAAAGTGCAAAAAAGTTATCGCAATTTGTGGTAACTTAGCTCTTCGCATAGGTATTATGCAAATTGCGATAAACTCCCTATTACCATAAAACAAGCCCCTTTTCCCATCGCATTCGATATTTACCGCATTTTGATAAATCCAGGCCTAAGTTTGCACCTGAGGCAATGGAAGGTGAAGTGACTTGCCCAAGATCGTAAGGAATGGCAATGGAATTTGAATGCTGGCTTTCTTGGTTTGCAGCCCACTGCTCTAGCCACTAAGCTATTCTTCCATTCATTTAGAAACATTTCCTGTAGATAACACAAATCAGACTGAATAAATGGGGGCAGACTTTGGTTTGAAAGATATTGGTGGCACTGGAATGTAAGTTATGATTTATTTTTCTTCCTATAGATATTTCCTCTCACCCCCCCCCCTGCAATTATGGAGTATTTTAAGTGTAAGATGCTTTCTTTTTCCATATGTTGTGTATATAATTTCACAATTTCTTTTGTTTTTATTTTGCAAAATGATTAAAAGTCAATAAATATATATAAAAGAAAACAATCATACAGATCTGGAAGAGCAAGTAGGAAGAGCATAGTATGCTGAAAATGCTTCCCAAAAAGATCCAGAGTCTTAGGCGCACAGCCTGGTGGGACAGACATGCATCTTAGGCTTCCTGGATCTTTTCAAAACATATTAGACTCACATTCTAGTGAGGTGGCTGGATCATATAAAATCCCAAGGTTGCCTGGTCACAGTTCATGTTCGTCTTATTAACAAAGTAGTGAGCGTGGGCGTGTCCATATTCTATATTGAATGTCTTAAAAGGAGTGTGGCTGGTTACTACCATTAACCCTATAGATACATACAGGTACTTCAAAAACCAAGTCAAGAGTCCATGG
This sequence comes from Rhinatrema bivittatum, assembly GCF_901001135.1. NCBI lineage: Eukaryota > Metazoa > Chordata > Amphibia > Gymnophiona > Rhinatrematidae > Rhinatrema > Rhinatrema bivittatum. The sequence goes on along the minus strand of NC_042616.1, from coordinate 338,603,700 downwards.
ATTCTCCTGAGACCTCCAAATCAAAAAGGTACAGTCTTCACCATGCACTGTACAAAATTGGGAAAAGAAATGTCCTTTTCAGTGGGGATGGAGAACAAACTTAAGGACTGAGCCATTGGTAAAGTCCTTTAGAAAAAAAATCTTTTTTTTTTTTTGTTTTTGTTTTCTCAAGCCTTTGGGACTTAGTGTCGTTTTTGTAGGCTGGCTCTGTCAACTTTGACCAGACTGGGCTTGAATGGCAGTCAAGCTAAGTATTTTTGTTTTGCTGTAATGTTGCTGTGACCAGTTTTATGTTGATTTCATAATAAAATTTGTAACCTGCCACACTGGTAAAGGTTATGTTATTAGTATTATATATCTATAATGTAGTTATAATCTATAATAACTACCATATTAGTAATGATTGTTGTATGTTAATTTCTATGAATATAGTTCTTATCCTGCCCAGAATGGTAGGTAAGAGGGAAATATTTTAAAATAAAAATAAACTTGCTACTTGCTCCTGTGACACCATTCCAACCCCATTCCTTCAGTTTTATTTCCCTGCAATCATACCCTCCATCTGTCAAATCCTTAATGAATCACTTACCACTATGATTGTTCCCTCTTCCTTCAAAATTGTTGTGATAACACTGCTCCTCAAAAACCTTCACCAGCCTTACTTGTCCTGCTACTGTTCCATTTCCCTCCTCCCTTTCAAATCTAACTGGTTGCATATGCCATTCACTTTTACTGTCTGGACCTTTTCAGCTCAGCTATTCAAAATCAACTTTAGTCCAGCTTTTACTCTCTAAATACCACAGAAATCCTCTTGCCAAAGTCTTCAGTGACCTATTGATGGCGAAGGGTCTTTACTCAGTCCTCACCCTCTTTGATCTATCCACTACTTTTGACACCAAAGATCACCATCAACTTATTGATACTGAACTTCACTGGATTTCAGGACTCTGTTCTATTCTGTTTTTCTTATCTTTCCCATTTAAGTTTTGCTGTATCCTCTGGTGATTTCTTCTCCACTGCTATTCCACGTGTCTCATGGCTCTGTCCTGAGCCCTCTTCTCTTTTCTCTCTCTACACTTCATTCCTCAGTGCTCTTATCTCCTCCCACATCATTCATTACCACTTTTGGAATAGAGATTTAGATCTGGCAATCATGAGCATAAAAGCAGTACTGAAAGCTGTGAGAGGAGCTACTTTTCTATACCACAAATTTCACTAATAATCCAATCCCCAATCTCAGCCCTTTTGTCTAAAATCACTGCCTAGATGTCCTTCCGCCACCTTAAAAAATTAATATGGCCAAGACAGAATGCCTTATCTTTCCCCCCACTTCAGATCTGCCTTGTTTTTCTCTCTGTGGATGGCACTCTCGCCCTCCTGATTGCCTTGGCCCATAACATTGGGAGTCATTTTTGATGCCTCTCTCTCTCTCTCCTCCTCTACACACATCCCAACACTGATACAGCATGTCTATAAACATGCTAAAATCCATTTCTTTCTGAGCATGCACCCAAAACACTCATCTATTCTTACCAGCTCCCATTTTGGACCCCTGCAACTTGCTCTTCATAAGCCTCCCACTGAACCATCTGTGTCCACTGCAATCTATTCAAAATTTAGCTGCCAACTTCCTTCAACATCACTATGATCATGCAGATCCTCTTCTAAAGATCAAAATCGTAGATGGCTAAAGGGGGGATATGATAGAGGTCTTTAAGATCATGAGAGGTCTTGAACGAGTAGATGTGAATCAGTTATTTACACTTTCAGATAATAGAAGGACCAGGGGGCATTCCATGAAATTAGCAAGTAGCACATTTAAGACTAATCGGAGAAAATTCTTTTTCACTCAACGCACAATTAAGCTCTGGAATTTGTTGCCAGAGGACGTGGTTAGTGCAGTTAATGTAGCTGGGTTCAAAAAAGGTTTGGATAAGTTCTTTCAGGAGAAGTCCATTAACTGCTATTAATCAAGTTTACTTAGCTAATAGCCACTGCTATTAATTGCATCAATAGCATGGGATCTTCTTGGTGTTGGGCACTTGCCAGGTTCTTGTGACCTGGTTTGGCCTCTGTTGGAAACAGGATGCTGGGCTTGATGGACCCTTGGTCTGACCCAGCATGCAATTTCTTATGTTCTTCTCAAGTCACTACACTGGCTCCCCCTATCTGCTTTGATATATTTGAAGCTTCTCTTACTCGCCTACAAATGCATTCGCTCTATAGTTCCTCATTCCCTTCATCCTTCCTCATGAACTCTGTTCATTGAGTAAGTCACTCATATCTGTGCCCTTCTCCTCCAACCCCCAACCCCCAACTCCACACTTTTCACTTTGCTGTGCTGCAAAGCCTTGAATAGACTTAAGTCGATACATCATTTTCCTTCTCTGGCCATATTCAAATCTGGTCAAAAATATCACCTTTTTGGGGACAAATTTTAATCCTAAGCAATTTTCAACAATATATACATTTACCGCAAACTCTTGTTTATGTCATTTCTATTTGTCTTGATGAGACTGTAAGCGCAATGGAGCAGGGACTGTCATATTTATCTGTGCAATGATCTCGAGAAGCGCTTTAGAAATGATAAATAGCAGTAGTAATAGTGTGGACACTGGAGCAGCAGCTCTGTGCTCAGCTTCTCGATACTTGTATTCTTCGTAAATTATAGGGTCTGCAGGAATTGCGTTTCAGCAGCTGTTTTAATTCTGCTAGTGCTGCGTTTTTCCCATATCTATATATAGCCAGACCTCTTCCCCTTCCCACCCACAACCTCTACTATCTGTGGCCATCTGATCTGTCCAAGTTTTGGGGAAGTTTCTTTGCGTGCCAGCAGTCACGTTTATCTTCCCTCTTTGCACATCTGTAGTTTTCCATTGCTGGTCAGGGAGCACAGTTCTGTCTGCGGATGGTATAATTTACTTGCCATCTCTCCTGCACTCCCCTACACATTGCTGCTCAATACTGTTCTTTCATTTTTCATCTCTGTTCTCTTATTCCACTTTCGGGCATGTCTGTCCAAATAGTGCTTTATTCAATGTTAAGTCTTGCATATCTCAGTGCTCTGGTCTCATCAAGAAGTAGATGGCCTTTTCTCACTACAGTTATAGTTGGTTTTCATTTTAACTCCTCTCCCTTCATTGTTCTCTTGTTCACTATGTTTCAGTGGTCCAGCATCTAAGCTGCCATGAGCTGTGGCCATAAATTTCATCTGTCTGGTTGCAGTTTGTTCTACTATCCAGTATGGCACCCCCATCTGGTATACACTGCAGTATTACAAAAAAGGGGTCACAGACAGATGCAATGTAACCATAAGGCTCTTTTTCTCTTCTTTTTCAGAGGATGCCTAAATATGTGGTCATTTGAGTCCCTGAGTATAGCAGGAGCAATTAGCACAAGTTTGATACAAACCTTACTTAGAATTGAGTCAGCGAAGGTCATGAGCATGACCACATGCACCAAAGAGACCAATTTCACTTTCTTTGTAGTCTGTGCCAATGCCCGAATCTGCGTAAACTCTGGCTCATTGGCCCTTGAAATATCATCACTGAAGGTGGATTTCTCAATGCACCAACTGAAAATCTCCGAGATCATCTTTTCTAACTTTAAATAAACATCATTAGAGTCAGGATTGGTATAGGCCTTGTAATGGACTGCATGTTCTCAAAGACCATGTGGAGCTTGGTGAAGACCTTTGATGGGTATCCTCCAAATGTAGCCACTTCAGAGTATAACCACATCCAAGCCCTCAAGAGTTGTGTTTCAATGAGGTGTGTCAGAGCCTCCACCGAATGCCTGCACTCACCTGTTGAAGCACTCACCCAGAAGCTAAGTCTTTTGAGCCCTTGTAAGGATCTGAGTTGACAAAATAGGATTTGTCTCAACTCTCATGCCTATTCTCAGTTCAAGACATTAAACTAGATGTAGAAAGATATGCTGAGTAGAAAAGGTGTTCTCAACTTTGCTGATATTGAATGTGTAGTCGTGAGAAAGAACCACTACTTGGTAGCGATAGTGAGAGGTAAAGAAAAAAAATGAAACAAGCAAGCTGAAACTACAGAATTCTACTGGGAAAAATGGGAGCTTAACTGGAGGAGGATGGGTGGAGGAACCCACATGTGAACCGTAAAAGAAGACCCGAGGCAAATACCAGCGGCAAACCAGTCCAAACATTCTGCTCCAACAACAGAATAAACACGTTAAAAAGTACATGTCATGGGGGGAAAGGCAAGATGGCAGGATGAGCATTAGCATGTTAAGCTGCTTCCAAGATGTTTTTTTCTTCCTACCATTTCCTGGACATGCTGTCTAAAAGGAAAGTCAAGGTTCAAATGTTTCCCCAGATTCTTCACACTTGCCGAGACAGCAGCCTATTACAAACTTCATGTCCTGAGGAACAGCTCTGACCGGGGGGGAGGGGGGGGGGTAAGGGTCCCCATTGTGACTCAGGATGAAGGAGTGCTGGTGTTGCCAGGGGACAGGGCTTCCCTCAGCCTCCAGGATCAGTGTCCACTGCTGGCTGTGAGAGACAGTGCCTTTTGTCAGTTCACAGAGTTGTAGACTGATGATGCCAACACCACAATTTTGGCAAGGGAGTTCCTCGAAAGACTGGTCCAGAGTTCCAGGTCGTTTCTTCACCCCTGGAAGAGGGAGCAGGCCCTGGTGCAGCCTTATAGTCTTGTTCACCAGGGATGGTCGTTAAAGGAGCCATGGAAGTTCCGGGAGTTTTCTCTGCCTCCTCTATTGGCATGGAACTGCTGGTTTTACCTGGTGAATCTATCTTGAAAGCCATCTAAACCGTCGATGGTTATTTTAGACTCGCTGTGGGAGTTGACAGCCAGGTTTTGGAAAGCTATTCAAAACTGCTCTGCCAAAGTTGATTCTCTGGCTATCAAGTTGGAGTCCATGTAGAAAAAGCATGAAGATCAAATTGTAGCGGCACAAAACAAAATCTCTAGACTTGAAACAGAGGTTAAAAATATAAAAAGCTTAGGTCACTTGATGCTGTCCTGCTCCTGGGACTTCCCTGAACAGCATGCATCCTGCCTGTCAGGACTTTAATTTGAGCCTGACGTGGTTGATAGTCGCTGTCAGTGAGTGCCTGAGGTTTTTTTTCAGGCAAATCATGTCCAGTAGACTTGCAAAGAAGGAAAAAGAAAAAGTAAAAATTGGCAGACCCTAAGATGGCTGATGCAAGTAAAGATGGGGCCACACCAGCAGCTGTGGACATGGGTGCATTAACAGCAGCAGTCACAGGAGCAGTGGAGAAAGCGCTAGATGTCAAACTTGATGGAAAGTTTGAAGCAATTTTTGCTAAATTTGACGAGCTGACAAGAGACCTCGAAACGGCTTCTCAGTGACTGGATGCAGTGAAGCAGCAGGTGTCCAATTTGGAAGATGGCACCCGTGTCACAGATACAGCAGCAAACAGATCCGTGGAGAAACTTGAGCAATAAGAAGCCAAAGTCGAGGTTATGGAAAATTGTGCACACCGCAATAAACTTCATTTTATAGGGCTCCCTGAATCTGTTAGATGACAAATTGTGCAAATTCTTAGAAAAATGGCTGCCAGCAACGCTTCAGCTTCCAGAGTCTCTAGGCTCTATGCTCCATACACATTAAGCGCACTCACAGATATCGGCCCCAGAACTGAAAATCGAGACAAGTTGCGTGTAGTCATTGCACGCTTTTTGAACTTCATGTACAATGCTGCAGTGTTACAGGCTTTACGTAGAGGACTTCAGCTGGCCATGGGTGAAAGGAAGATTTTGATTTTTCAGGACTATTCTGTCAAATTGTTAGGGTTGTGCAGAGTCTTCTCCCCGATCTGCAGCATTCTTTTTGCAAAAGAAGTGTGCTTTTCCCTTCCATATCCAGCGAAACTGAGGGTAACACATGTTGGCAGTATTACTGTGTTCTCAACAGGCAGTATTACTGTGTTCTCAACATCTGAAGAGGCACCTCGGTTTTTACAATCATTGGGAGAGGAATGATTCCTGGTTTAAATATATCTATTTTGAATGACCTTCCTTACTCACATAGTGGGTATCCATGTGATTTGTTTTGCTACTTCTGTGTGGTTCTTGGAAAAGGAAACAGGCATGTGTGGGTTGTTCCTTAATAATAATAGTTTTATTATAACATTTATAGTGGCATTCAGTATATTTTCAGACTGAATGTAAGACTAATATTTGATTGTGATCATTGCGCTTCACAGTTTACTCTGTTCCACTTTTGTTTTGTTTGGGTTTTTTTTTAGAAAACCAGTAAGAATATGAAACAGACTATGTCGGTTGATACAAACCTGTTCTGATTTCTTTCTCCCAGTGGAGAATTTATAATCTATTTGATAGCCTCCCAGATGTAACTTGCTAACTTTTTTTTGTTTTCTTGACAATGATTCAATGATTTCCCCAAACTGAGTTTTCAGTACTGTTCTGGGAGTCCCTTAGCAACAAATCTGTGATCTCTATCAAAGATGGAATGGGAGGAAAGGGGGGTGGGATAGGGGAAGGAGGATAATTGGGCAAATAGATGAATGGTCAGGGAGACTCTGGATTGTGGCTAAACTTAGTGAAGGGGAAATATTCATAATAATTTACTGTGTTTTACTTTTCTAGGTCTTGTCTCAAGGATGAAAATATTGTAAAATCAGGAGGATCGCCCTGGGCTGGGGGGAGCGTCCCTTTACTAGAGACACTGAAGCTGGTTATTTCAATTTCTTTAGCATACTGTTATATCAAATAAGCAAATTATGAGAATAATTTCATGGAATGGGGTCTCCAATTAAACGACTAAAGATATTGCAGCTTTTAAAAAGGCACAAGGTGGATATAGCAATGCTCTAGGAGACATAATATAGAGCACAGTAAGCTATGTAAATGGTGGGTAGGTGAAGCCCATTGGGCCTCTTCTGGCACATAACGCTGGAGTAGCTATTTTAAATTAAGGACTTTCATTTCATTTCAACCTGCATCTATTATGAAAGACTCAGGCAGTAGATATATTATTCAAGGTCATTTGATGGGAAAATCTCTCACTTTGTGTAATGTATATGCTCCAAAAAACTAAGATCATCAGTTTCTTTTAACTTTACTAGATAAATTACAATAGAGATGTCTGATCATGCTCTTATCTGAGTAGAGCTTATTTATTTATTTATTTATAGATTCTTATATACCGCGGTACATATAGTTATACATCACCTCGGTTTACAGTGAAACAGTAAATTAGCAACAGGCTTTACATATAACAGGTTAAACAGAATAACATTTAACAGCTACAGGCTTTACAAAAATAACGGGTTTCAAGGGTAATATGCTAACTTCATTAACTATGATAACCAAAATATATTAATTTTCAAATGTTACGCAGGAATAATTGACTGTCAAAAGCAAAATCCAATGTTCCTTTAAAGTCAATAAACAGAAATTAAATAATGGATGGGGGTAATAGCGGAACAGTGGTATTGGCAGTATGAGATAAACATTGGTAATTGGCAGTATGAGATAAACATATGAATGGAATAAGAACATGGTGCAGGTAAGTAAAAATATGGAATAGCTGCATTTCAGATTAGTTATTGATCATTGTGAGAAGGCTTGTTCAAAAAACCATGTTTTCAGGTTTTGTTTGAAAGTTTTGTGGCAGGATTCAAGACGCAGGTCCAAAGGCATATTGTTCCAGATATTGATACCAGCTATGGAGAATGCGCGGTCTCTAGTGGAGCTTAGTTGTTTGGGATCTTATTTGGGACGTCGGCAATGGTAGTTTCCTGCTTATCTAGACCGGGTCAAATTTCCAAAAGGTTTTAGGCAAAAAGTGGCTTGAATTTCAAGAAAATAATAAAAATCATACTGAGGAACCTGCACTGTTTTGGGAGACTGTGAAAGTGGTCTTACGGGGGGAAATAATTTCTTATTTGAAACATAGGCGTAAAGCCCTGGAAACCAAAATCTCAAGGCTGAAGCAGCAAGTCCGTAAGGATAGATTATATTTGGCCAAATGCCGCACAAAGGAATCAAAAACAAATATTTTCTCATTGACAGCTCTCAACTCGTTACTTCATCAAAGAGTGAAGAAGTCAATGATTTATTATAAGTATCAACTATATCAATATGGTAACAAAGCAGGGAAACTTAGCTTCCCTGATCAAATGTAAGATAGAAGCAAAATATGCTGCTGCCATAAGAACATAAGAAAATGCCAATCTGGGTCAGACCAAGGGTCCATCAAGCCCAGCATCCTGTTTCCAACAGTGGCCAATCCAGGCCAAAAGAACCTGGCAAGTACCCAAAAACTAAGTCTATTCCATGTTACCATTGCTAATGGCAGTGGCTATTCTCTAAGTGAACTTAATAGCAGGTAATGGACTTCTCCTCCAAGAACTTATCCAATCCTTTTTTTAAACACAGCTATACTAACTGCACTAACCACATCCTCTGGCAACAAATTCCAGAGTTTAATTGTGCGTTGAGTAAAAAAGAACTTTCTCTGATTAGTTTTAAATGTGCCCCATGCTAACTTCATGGAGTGCCCCCTAGTCTTTCTACTATCCGAAAGAGTAAATAACCGATTCACATCTACCCATTCTAGACCTCTCATGATTTTAAACACCTCTATCATATCCCCCCTCAGTCGTCTCTTCTCCAAGCTGAAAAGTCCTAACCTCTTTAGTCTTCCCTCATAGGGGAGTTGTTCCATTCCCCTTATCATTTTGGTAGCCCTTCTCTGTACCTTCTCCATCGCAATTATATCTTTTTTGAGATGCGGCGACCAGAATTGTACACAGTATTCAAGGTGCGGTCTCACCATGGAGCGATACAGAGGCATTATGACATTTTCCGCTTTATTCACCATTCCCTTTCTAATAATTCCCAACATTCTGTTTGCTTTTTTGACTGCGCAGCACACTGAACCGACGATTTCAATGTGTTATCCACTATGACACCTAGATCTCTTTCTTGGGTTGTAGCACCTAATATGGAACCCAACATTGTGTAATTATAGCATGGGTTATTTTTCCCTATATGCATCACCTTGCACTTATCCACATTAAATTTCATCTGCCATTTGGATGGCCAATTTTCCAGTCTCACAAGGTCTTATTTCTTTTGTCTCACTGCCATGTGAGACAAAGGAAATAAAATTGTCAAATTCACTGAAGAGATGCAAGACCTATTTTTAGATTATTTTCAACAGCTCTACTTGAGGCAGGTAGAGGATGTCGAAGTAAGAGAAGATTTCTTTCAGAGATTCACTTCCGCAGCTTACAGATTCACAGCTTACTAGGCTGAATGCCCCAATTAGCGTGCAAGACGTTCAACTGGGAATCCAAGGGGCACACTACTATAAAGCCCCGGGTCCAGATGGGTTCAGCAGGAAATTTTATAAAATAATGATTGATAACACTGCCCTTACATGCCATGTCTGAATATGTGATGGAGAGCCAAAGTTTTCCTTATTTAACCAATAAAGCCTTGATTACTATTTTGCCTAAGACAGATAAAGACCCTTTCTTGCCTGACTCATATTGGCCTATGTCATTGTTAAATTTTGTTCTTAAGCTTTTGGCTAAAATCTTTGCGGATCGCTTAGCCCTTTTTTTTTTAACCAGATTTACTAACAGTACAGGAAGTTGGGTTTGTTCAGGGAAGGCACAACATAAGGAAAGTTTTGTCTTCCTTATATTGGAGTATCATGGTATTCCATCCATGGTGGCGTTTTTATGTGCTTGAATGTTTGGCTTTACAGGCTTGTGGCTGAAAGTAGTATGGCTGCTATACATGCAATCCAGGGCACAGATCTTAGTGAATGGCAGTCCCACAAAAGAGTTCAGACTATACAGAGATACATGCCATGTTGGTTCCCATTCCCCACTCCTTTTCATTTTGTCTTTGGAACCTTTATTATGAACTATATACCTAAATGATAATATTGAAGGAATTAAGATGAGTAATAAAGGGGTAGATTTTTAAAAACGGCGCGTTTGCGTACTTTTGTTCGCGCTCCAGGCGCAAACAAAAGTACGCTGGATTTTAGTAGATACGCGCGTAGCCGCACGTATCTTCTAAAATCCAGGATCGGCGCGCGCACAAGGCTGCCGATTTTGGGCAGCTGGCGCGCGCCGAGCTGCGCAGCCTGCCTCCATTCCCTCCGAGGCCGCTCCGAAATCGGAGCAGCCTCGGAGGGAACTTTCTTTTGCCCTCCCCTCACCTTCCCCTCCCTTCCTCTACCTAACCCACCCCCCCGGCCCTATCTAAACCCCCCCTACCTTTATCCGTGGATTTACGCCTCCCGGAGGGAGACGTAAATCCATGCGCGCCAGCGGGCTGCTGGCGCGCCGAGACACGATCCGGGGCGGTTCCGGAGGGCGCGGCCATGCCCCCGAACCGCCCCGACCCGAAACCACGCCCCCGGGCCCGCCCCCGAAACGCCGCGCCGATCGGCCCCGCCCCCGACACCGCCCGCGCAGATCCCCCCGGGGATCTGCGCGCGCCGGCGGCCTATCGAAAATAGGCGCGCCAGCACGCAAGGCCCTGCTCGCGTAAATCTGGGCGGATTTACGCGAGCAGGGCTTTTAAAATCCGCCCCAAAGTGTTTAAAAGTAGTGGCCTTTGCAGATGACCTTCCAGTACATCCGGGTCAACCTAACAAGTTATTACCTGCATTAATGGAAGAATTCTCCCTTTTTGGGTCTTTCAGTGGCTTAAAAAATGTGAATAAATCGGAAGCAATGGTGTCACATGCTTCTCTTAAATCACATTGGAGAGATGAATTTCCGTTACTTTGGGCAGAAGGCTATTTTACTTATTTGGGAGTGAGCCTTCCAATGGATCTAGATATGCTTTATGATTTAAACATACTACCCCTGTTTAAAAACTTGAAAACAAAGCTTTTAACATGGCGTGGACTACTGCTCTCCATCACTGGTAGAGTGAATCTCTTTAAAATGATTATCTGGCCCCAATGGCTTTACTTCTTTCAAACTGTTCCCTTGTTGTTGCAAAAACGTGATGTTAATCTCATCTATGCTACGCTTTCTAAGTTCTTATGGTGGGGGAAAAAAAAGCTTGAATTTCTATAGACAAGACAGTGGGAGGTTGGAAGGACGGAGGTTTGGGTATCCCAAATATTGAGGATTACAACCTGGCATGTTTGTTACATCATATAAGAGAATGGAGTGTTAATACTTCTCACTTTACACCTTTAGATTTTGAAAAAAAGTACGATGGCTCCCTAACAGCCTAGGTATATTCTTCATGCCAAGAATTTACCAAGAGATTTGTGACAATCTTTTAATACTTCTCTTACGTAGGGCTTGGATGTCTCTTTGTTGTAAGTTGGAGCATGATTCAAAAGAATTGGGATATCTACCAATCCAAGGTAATTTAGATTTTACCCCAGGAGTCCATTCTGAAGCCTTTGCTCATTGGGCAGAAAAGGGTTTACATTGGATATCTCAGGTGGTAGATGGTCAGGGGAAAATGTTACCTTACTTGGAATTACAGACTAACTTTGCATTGCACCCTAAATATTTTTTACCTATCTCCAATTGCAGCATTACCTCAAAACTCTTCAGAGAGTTAACTTAAAGGAAGCTTTCCTGGAGAAACTTGAAGAATTTTTTTAAATAGATGAAAGAAGAAAGATGGGGATATCCCATATTCGAAAAGCTCTGGTGTTGCTGGGGCCCAAGGTTAATTTACCCATTCTGCTGAGCAAATGACAATCCGAATTGCAGATTGAAAACTCTTCAGCTATCTCAAGCCTTACAATTGTTGGAGGATGCGAATCTTAGGGAGCTACAATATAAATTCTTATGTAGGGATTACTTACTACCCTCATGGCTGTACAGAGTAGGGTGTCTTGACTCTGAGCTTTGCATTAAGTGTCAAGAGACCAGGGGTACACTTGGGAACCTTAATGAGCTCCAAGAAATCCTCAGGAAGTGGATACAATTTTTCCATGGCACGAGTGACCTTTAAAGATGCCTCAGGGGTGTCCCACTCCCTGGTGAGGAGCTGCAAAAAGGAATCGTGGGTGGGAAAGGCCCGAGCCCTCGGCCGGAGGGCGGCGAGGACTGGGTCCCCCTTCTTGGAAGACGTGGCAACGGCGGGAGCAACTGGAGCTGGTGGGTCCAGCGGTGGATCAAGATCCAGCTCTAGGAGTATCTGAGGTATGAGGTCATCCAACTCTTCTCTCTGGAAGATACGGAGCGCTCGCGGGTCGTCCCCCTCCGACTGAGCGTCCGGCTGCGCAGGATCCGGGGGGCCCGGGGGATCTCCCCCCAAGGCTGCAGTCGCTCCCGCCCCTCCCGGGGCAGTACGTATCCGGGGGGGTAATCCGGGGGCCCCCGACACCGATCCCACCAGGTCAGGGGGGGGCCCTGTGGAGCAGTCGAAAGACGAGGGGTTTTGGCCGGAGGGGGGGCCCGTGGGCAGCCCACGGGGGGCCTCCAGGCACTGTAAATAAGCACTATGCATTAAGAGTATAAACTTTGGTGAAAACCTCGGCATGCTCGGAGGGGGGCCCTGGGGAGGGGCCCTCCACGGGCCCCTGGTCGGGCAAAACCTCCTCCGGGGATAAATTCGGTGGGGACACCTCCCAAATTCCTGTTGTCCTGCGCTGAGTTCGTGGCAGCATCACGCTGAAAATTCAAAATGGCCGCCGTTCCTGCCAAAGGCAGCGAAGTGGCCGGCCCGCGCCGCCCGGGCCGCGGGGAGGGGAGGAAAGAGAATGTGCTGAGGGGGCTGCGAGGTGCCTTCCCCACCGGGGAGGCATCGAGCACAGATCCCCTCCCGCCCCGTCCCCTCCCGTCCCGGTGTGCCGCAGGCCGCACACCGGGACGGCCGCGGCATCGAGATCACCGGGGGAGAAAAAGGAAACGCCGCGGGGGGGGGGGGGGGGGGCCAGAGAGCGAGAAAGTGCCGCGGGGGGGGGGGGGGGGGGGCCCGAACGGCCTGCGCTACCCGCCCAAGGACCTCCCGAGGTGCAGCAGAATCGCCCCCTCCCTGCAGCGGCGGTCCCGGGGAAGACTCGTCTCGGGGCCGCGAGACGGAGAAAGACAGCGCAGAGAGGCCGGCACCACCGGCTTCCACGAGGCACCAGCGCTCAAAAACCTAAAATTCAAAGAAGAAGGAGACACCGTCACTTACCCCGGCCAGGGAAGGAGGAGAGAGCAAGAGAGAAGGAGGCAGAACAGAACTGAACCACGCCTCCCCAAAAATTGAACACCTTTTTTTTTTTTTGTCTAAAACTTGATCCAAATTGTTAGGGAGTGACAGGTAAGAAGAAAAGAGCAGAAGAACTAAGTCCCTGCCACCCTGGGGAAGCCGCTGGTTCCCCAACTCTCATCTGCTGGAGTCAGAAAGATACTGAGCTCCTGCAGAGGGCGTACTGGTCTATATGGTAATGCCCCTCGATGTCTGTTCTGACTCCATCTGCTGGACGGGGGACATAACCCGTCTGGACTGATCCTGGTACGTACAGGGAAATGATCTTTTATTTTTATATTTTAACATTTAGCTTATAATAGGGATGAAAGAAAGGACAAAAAGCCTTTATTAACTAAACTTCACCTATCTAGAATCATGTTTAAGATAAAATTTGAAATTGGTCCTTCGATGATAATGTGTCCTGTATTAGAAGATCTCTGGCTTCTAGACATTTTATAGGTTGATCAACCCTCAATTCCATTAGATGTGCACAATAAGACTACCTCAACCAAATCGATGCTACTAGTACCCCTTGGTTTTATTTATTTATTTTAATGTTAAAATAGATCCCATTAAGAGGCAATGGAGGGAAACACATACTTCAAGTTCCCTTTTGGCCAAGTCTGTAATAGTGCAACTATCCCCTGGATGCATCATGCCTTGCTTCTGCAGGAAAAAATGTATCACCTTTATATCTTGTTAATTTGGATTAGGACCAATACATTTTCTAAAGGAACTCCTACTCACCTGTATAGAGAAGATTTTGGCTTTGGAAAGCAAGTTGAAAATTCTATCCTCACTCATTATGAAGGGCAGGAATTGTTTTGTAATAATGGATATCTCCTGACTGTAGGTTTTATTTGTCTACATAATAAATGTATATACCGCCTACCAGTAATGAAACTATTGCAGCAGTTCTACTCGGCTTGATTTTATTTGCCTCTGCAGTAGCATAGTCACAGAACCTCTTCACTTTACTCTTCAGATGCAGAAAAAAGTGATATAATAAACTCGTTGCTATATTCTCAGTTCTGATAATTTAATATGATGCTTTTATGTCAGATCATTGAATTTACACAGTGATCTTCACAGAGAGCTTCGCAGCCTGGCAAGATTACATCTGTTGGTTACTGAAATCCATTAGCATGATTACTCTTTTTTTTAACCCATTAATAGCCTTGACTTCAAAGACAAAGTAAAGGTGAGATAATACTTGTGATTCTAAGAACAAAGGTTCCTGTGGACAGGAGAGAGCTCTGGAAACATAATGTGAGCTCTGAATTTAGGTACCAAACCTACAGGATCAGTAATTCCTTTTTTTTGTTTGTTTGTTTTTAATCCTTGGCAATAATTATCAATTGTTTGAGGATACATAAGCATTTTACTTCATAATGAATTGAATTATATATATATATAATTTATTTTTTTTAGGAAGCCACACTTTGTTGATACTAAGATTCCTTAGTGAAGGAATCTTAGTAAACCATTATCAATTCATTTTTGTGCTGCTAAAACCACCATTACTTTGGTGAACGTCATAATTTAGTCTGCAGGTTTTGTCTTTTGTTGGAGTCAAAGGCCTGATTTTCAAAAGTATTTACATGCTTAAAACTATTTTACACGTGTAAATGCATTTTACACATGTAAGTGGGCTTTTGAAAATTGCTAAAATATGTGATTGAATTGTCAGTAGGTTTTACTTGCGTTAAATGTCTTTTGAAAATTGCTACGATGTTATGTTACATTTACATGTGTAACTCTTTGAAAATTAACCTATGTTTATTTCTTGAATGGAACTCAACATAATGCTTTCAACATAGCAATTTGTTTATGGTAGTTGGCATTGCTGCTTTTTTTAAAACATGGTGATACCTTGTAACATTTTATAATGGAGAGACTAGCTCTACGGCATAGATATACTGTAAGAAACCCAAGACCCACTGATACAAGGTTGATTTATTTGATTTATATTTTCCTTTTGGCACTTCAAAGCAGATTACATTCAACACTGTAGGTATGTGGTTAAATGGAATCATTTTCTGTCATATTCTTAACGGCAGCCACCTACTGGCTTCTACAAAAAGGAGATATGAAAGATATAGTGAATGGCCCAGATGTTCCTGGAATCATCTTTTGACCTTTGCATCTTAAGGATTGAGAAGTATAATGAATACTTGGACTAACTTCTAGAATCACAGAATTGACCATGAATACTCTAAGAGAAAAAAAAACTGGCCCTAGGACTAACTTTTGGCTTTGTTTGGTCTTTTATTTTAGTTATTTAAAAAATTTGCCTTCCTCTGAAAGGCAATTTAAAAGTATCAATTAAGACTAACAGCAAGTGTCACATCCATAAAAGACTTTTAGCTCTTCCTCAAAAAGCTTTAAAACTGAAGCAACCCTTAAAAGTTCATTTAGACCGTCCGACAGGCATGCAGCTACCATTTTCTGCTGGATCAGTTAAAAGCTTACTTTTGAAGCAGAAGAGATTTTAAGACAGTTCGAATAGATTGCCACTTGCTCTACTAAAACAAATAGAGAGAAATCATACTTTAATAATTTACTCCCTTATCCAGTCTTCATGACAGATGTTTACTCCCATAGGGATAACTGATTTAATGTTCACTGTAGGGACCATTGCATTAAAACCATGGCTAATTCACAATGTAGTGGAAAAGGCTGTTGCAGCATTGGTATATCATTTATACTCACGGTCATAGTTCTCTGCTAATTTATATTCTGCCAGTCTTAAGGAAGAATGCTGTAAGCACTTCTTTATCCATTACAGAAAAAAACGTTTCTGCGCATAAAAATGTCCTATTTCTACTAGGAACACAAAACTGTTGTCCTCATATTTCTCCTCAATGTCTGTAATAGAAAGATCTATTGTATAAATAGCAGGGGGTTTTTGGGGTTGTTTTTTTTTAATAATTTCCCATTTGAGACTTTAAAACTCCATTCTAAATGCTCCTAAGGATTTTTTTTTTTATTGTAGGAGATAAAGGATCTAATCCTTCATCCTACTTAAAAAACACAGCTAATTAAGGAATCTGAAAACTTACTTAAGCAAACATTAGTGGAAAGGATGCTGTCTTATAAGACAAAGTCTGGTTTAAAAAACAAACAAGCTGTGAGTTTTGCTTATATGGGGCTGTGCAGTGCTCTACGTGAGCTGTTTTCAAAATAGCTTCAATTCTACATATAATGGATGAAACTGCTGATTCTAATAACTCAGGGTAAACATATAACTGTTCTTTTAATCACTACAGAACTTGTTCAAGGCCATAAAAACCTTATTTTTACATACTCTGGTTTGTCGTGATTTAATGCAGTGCAGGTTTTTCTGTTGTAGTATATACTGTTCTGTCTGCCATGGTTGTTCTATTGCTGCCACAAGGAGCATATTGATAACAAAGTACTGGCCTATGAAGAGCTTAAAATGACCCCATGAACTCTAAGATGAAGACTAAAATATTTAAAGAAATAAATTGTTGGCTCAGTGTGCTGTGGCAGTCAAAAAAGCACACAGAATGTTAGGAATTATTAGGAAGGGAATGGTGAATAAAACAGAAAATGTCATAATGCCTCTGGATCGCTCCATGCAGAGACCGCATCTTGAGTACTGTATACAAATCTGGTCGCTGCATCTAAATAAAAGATATAGTTGCTATGAAAAAGGTACGAGAACGGTGACCAAAATGATAAAGGGGATGGAACAGCTTCCCTATGAGGAAAGGCTAAAGAGATTATGGCTGTTCAGCTTGGAGAAGAGACGGCTGAGGGGGGATATGATAGAAGTCTTTAAAATCATGAGAGGTCTAGAAAGTGTAAATGTGAATCGGTTATTTACTCTTTCGGATAATAGAACTAGGGAGCACTCCATGAAGTTAGCAATTAGCACATTTAAAACTAATTGTAGAAAATTATCACTCAACACACAATTAAGCTCCGGAATTTGTTGCCAGAGGATGTGGTTAGTGCAATTAATGTAGCTGGGTTTAAAAAGGTTTGGATAAGTTCTTGGAGAAGAAGTCCATTAACTGTTATTAATCAACTTGTCTTAGAGAATAGCTACTGCTTTACTGGCATCAGTAGCATGGGATCTACTTAATGTTTTGGTACTTGCCAGGTACTTGTAAGCCTGGATTGGCCACTGTTGGAAACAGGATGCTTGGCTTGATGGACCCTTGGTCTGACCTAGTATGGCAATTTCTTATGTTCTTATGTAAAGCGACTGGAAGCTCGCTAGTTGAAAACCCTTTAGCCTTACCTTTCGGCATTCAAGGAGCTATTTGTTCCTCTTACCACTAAGAAATGAAAATTAGAGAAGATTTAAAGTTTCTTAGAGGATCCTCTTCCTTTCTTTAAAATACATGCATGTGCAATATACTGACTCAACCATAAAACCTTTTGATGGGAATGCGGGCATATCCATATTTTGGCTCGCTACTCTGTAAAAATTACAGGTGAATGGCCCAAAACAAAACTGATGCCTTAGATATATGCTCTTAAATTGCTCAACCATGAACCTTCTGATGGGAATGGTAGCATAATCAAATTCTGGCTCACCACTCTCTAAACACTACAGGCACATGGCCCAATCAAATTGAACGTCTTTAGATAAAACGGACAGACCAATAAGATATATAATACTGCTGCTCAATCAGTAACTCTTCCATCAACTAGCGGCAGACACTACCGTGAGCCTTTGATAAAATGAGAGAGAAAACTGAAAAGTACAGCAACAAAGGGTGACGTTTAAAAATACCATCTTAGAAGCACAGTCCAGATGTATTCCACACATTAAGGAGGAAGGAGAACCAAACAACTTCCAGCTTGGTTAAAAGTGAAAGAGGTTATTGTAGCCAAAAAATCTTCATTCAAAAACTGAAAGAAGGATCCATCTGAAGAAAGTAGGAAAAAGTGTAAGCATTGGCAAGTTACATGTAAAACATTGATAAGCTGTGCTAAATTTGAAAAGAAATTGGTCATAGAGGCAAAAATTCATAATCAAAATATATTTACATTTACCAAAGCAGGAAGCCTGTGAGGGTGTCAGTTGGACCTTTAGATGATCAAGGGATGAAAAGGATACTTAGGGAAGATAAAGCCATCGTGGAAAGACTAAATTAATTCTTTGCTTCAGTGCTTTTAAATGGAGATGTTGGGGAGATATCCATTGCAGAAATGGTTTTCGAGGGTGATGATTTAGATGAACTGAAACAAATCACAGTGAACCTGGAAGATGTAGTAGGCCAGATAGACAAACTGAAGAGTAACAAATTACCCGGACCAGAAGGTATACACCCCAGGGCTCTGAAAGGACTCAAAAATGAAATTTATTACTAGTAATTTGTAACCTATCGTTAAAATCATCCATTGTACCTGAAGACGGCCAATCTAATCCCAATATTTAAAAAGGGCTCCAGGGGCGATCCGGGAAACTATAGACCGGTGAGCCTGACTTCAGTGCTGGGAAAAATCATGGAAACTATTCTAAAGAGCAAAACCACAGAATATATAGATATGATATAATGGGACACAGCCAGCATGGATTTACCAAAGAGAAGTCTTACCTCACAAATCTGCTATATTTTTTAAAGGGGTTAATAAACATGTTGGTAAAAGTGAGCCAGTAGGTGAGGTTTATTTGGATTTTCAGAAGGCATTTGACAAAGTGCCCTTCTAAGAAAATTAAAAAGTCATGGAATAGGAGGCAATCTACTTTTGTGGATTGCAAACTGGGTAAAAGACAGAAAAAGAATAGAATTAAATAGTCAAGTTTTCTCAGTTGAGAGAGGTAAACAGTGAAGTGCCTCAGGGTTCTGTTCTTGAACTGGTGCTTTTAAATATATTTATAAATGATCTGAAAAAAGGAACGATGAGGGAGGCAATCAAAATTGCAGATGATACAAAATTATTCAGAGTAGCTAAATCACAAGCAGATAGTGAAATTGCAGGAGGACCTTGTGAGACTGGAAGATTGAGCATCCAAACGGCAGATGAAATTTAATGTGGACAAGTTCAAGTTGATGCCATATAGGGAAAAATAAGCCATGCTTTAGTTACACAATGTTAGATTTCATGTTAGGAGTTACCACAGAGAAAAAAAAATTTAGAATCATAGTGGACAATACATTCAAATAGTCAGCTTCGTGTGCTGCAGAGGTAAAAAAAAAAAAAAAAGCAAACAAAGTTAGGCATTATTAGAAGGGAATGATTGATAAAACAGAATGTCATAATGTCTCTGTATCGCTCCATGGTGAGACTGCATCTTGAGTATTACATTCAATTCTAATCACATCTTCTCAAAAAAGATATAGATGCACTGGAAAAGGTACAGAGAAGAGTGACCAAAATGACAATGGAGTGGAATGGCTTGCCAATGAGGAAAGGCTAAAGAGGTTAGGACTGTTCAGCCTGGAGAAGAGACAGCTGAGGGATGATTTGATGGAAGTCCAGAAAATCATGAGAGGATGGCTGAGGGGAGATATGATAGAGATCTATAAAATAATGAGTGGAATGGAACGAGTAAACGTTAATCAATTGTTTACTCTTTTGAAAAGTACAAAGACCAAGAGATACACAATGAAGTTACTAGGTAATACATTTAAAACTAATAAGAAAATATTTTTTTTAACTCAACACATAATTAAGCTCCAGAATTCGTTGCCAGAGGATGTACTGGAAGCTATTAGCGTAGCTCATTTAAAAAAGGTTTGGACAAGTTCCTAGAGGAAAAGTCCATTAACCATTATTAAAGGTAGAGTTGCAGAAATCCACTCCTCATTATTGGGATAAGCAGCTTGGAATCTATCTACCCCTTGGGATCCTGTCAGGTACTTATGACCTGGCTTAGCCACTGTTGGAAACAGGTTACTGAGCTTGATGGACCTATGGACTGAGGTAAAATGTGAATCAGTTGTTTACTCTTCCAGATAAAATCCTCAAAACACTAAATCCTGCCATACATCCCATTGATAAATGTACACAAAGGGTAAATAACTACAACTCTCTGTCCACTTGTCATAAAATTACACACAATAGAGAGAGCCAAACAGTAATATATGAGACATACAAAATTTATTTAAAGATATCACACAGATGTACCTATATAGACAATAAAACTAAGCTAGCACACTCACACATTCATACCCACAAGTTAAAAAATATGTTGTTTTGAGATACAGCATATAACTCTAGTTGTATTACCAATTAATTTTACAAATGCTCATAGAGTATCAATTGATAATTATTAAATTACTACAAACTTTTAATTAGAATTATGTGCTATTTGTGTCCACAAAAGCAGATGCAAGATCTCTTCGTTTCACCCCTATCATTTGGGGCTTCCTCAGGGACTGATGTAAATGAACACTTACAAGTGTATTGCCACACTGAAAAGCACATATAAACAATTAATCACACGACTAAAAAAACATATATTGTCTTATTACTATTACACTTAGAAAATATGTATCAACCCTGTTTTCTTAAAGCCTATAACAGCTGATAAACCACAGTTCACTACTCCACTACTCCCTTCATGAGTCACAACATAACTATTTTACCCACCACACATAAAAACCCAACACTTTTCTAAGTATAATGCCTCACTTTCTTTTTCCTTTATTTTAATCCTAAAATCTAATGAACTTATAATCACAACAAAAACTCTATCTTCTCTTCCTATACCAAACCCCGAATTTATTTTATAAAGGCCATATCTACCTGAATTGCAAAGATTTATCCAACCTATAACACTCCAAACATCTTACAAGGTTCCTCCAACACAGCGTTCCCTTTCGTTCATTAATCACGTCTTTCAACCAACTGTGTTACGCGGCGTTTCCTTTGGCCCTTATGAATTTTTATACATCCTTCCTTTTTTACGTATTATTGATGAAATACGCCGACCTACGATCTCAAACCAAACATATTCTGCAACAATATAACCAAAAGATTACCATTGGAGATGAACAGCTTTACCGCAACCCGCCGAGCTCCTAGATTTACAAATGAAAAAACTTTCAACACTCACGTCTGATCGGAAGTGACGTAACGCGCCGTCACCCGCTGAAATGTGAAATGCTAGCCTCCCCAAAAACTTTATATAAGGGAAACAATAACCATTTGAATAATCAATTCAATTATGCTCTAACCAACATCAATACACCTACCACTTATCACCAGAATCATTCCAAAACCAATGTATTTCAGAGAATACTTCACTCAATTAATCCTTATAGTCTTACACGGACCTTAGTCAATCAGCCATGAATGAAGTGCTGTTCTAAAAGCAATTACACGAATATGCTAATAAAATGCGCTCCACTCTATCGGTCCATTCAACCCCGACGGGGCAATTGTGCACCAACTATAGATAAATTGCTGTTCAATTTTTCTTAACATTAGAGACAAATCTCCCCCATGTTGAAGTGTCACTTGTTTAATCACGAAAAACCGAATTTCTGCAACAGTGTGATTACTCTCAACCCAATGTTTTACTAGAGGTGCGTTTTCACGTAACGCTTTAATCCGGCTCCTATGCTCAATAATCCTACACCGAATAGGACGCGTTGTTTGCCCTACATAAATTAAATTGCAAGGACAGATAATAGCGTATACAACGCCACTAGTGTTACAATCAAACAACCTGGGGATTATAGCTAGAGGGTATTCCAAATCTGTTGTACAAAAAAGCTTACAAACGGGCGTTATACTCCAATAGGGAGAATTTATTGATCCATAATCCAAAGGAAACTTTAAATCGCACGATTTGCACAATTCCATTCTCTCCAAAAACCACTCAAATTAAGGAAATTATTTTGACTCATTGGCATGTTTTGTCTGCTATGCCATGTTTTGTAGAAAACCCTATTTTTGCCATCAAAAAACGCCAATCTCTATACAACAAACTTAAGGGTGGTAGAGAATCTGAGGATCCAGTTCTTCTCCAGGGACAAATACCTTGCGGATCGTGTTCAGTTTGCCCTCTGACACTTCAGTGCCAATCGTTTAGTCATCCTAACTTAAGATATCCTTATCTAATCCCCAGGTTGTTTGATTGTAACACTAGTGGCGTTGTATACGCTATTATCTGTCCTTGCAATTTAATTTATGTAGGGCAAACAACGCGTCCTATTCGGTGTAGGATTATTGAGCATAGGAGCCGGATTAAAGCGTTACGTGAAAACGCACCTCTAGTAAAACATTGGGTTGAGAGTAATCACACTGTTGCAGAAATTCGGTTTTTCGTGATTAAACAAGTGACACTTCAACATGGGGGAGATTTGTCTCTAATGTTAAGAAAAATTGAACAGCAATTTATCTATAGTTGGCGCACAATTGCCCCGTCGGGGTTGAATGGACCGATAGAGTGGAGCGCATTTTATTAGCATATTCGTGTAATTGCTTTTAGAACAGCACTTCATTCATGGCTGATTGACTAAGGTCCGTGTAAGACTATAAGGATTAATTGAGTGAAGTATTCTCTGAAATACATTGGTTTTGGAATGATTCTGGTGATAAGTGGTAGGTGTATTGATGTTGGTTAGAGCATAATTGAATTGATTATTCAAATGGTTATTGTTTCCCTTATATAAAGTTTTTGGGGAGGCTAGCATTTCACATTTCAGCGGGTGACGGCGCGTTACGTCACTTCCGATCAGACGTGAGTGTTGAAAGTTTTTTCATTTGTAAATCTAGGAGCTCGGCGGGTTGCGGTAAAGCTGTTCATCTCCAATGGTAATCTTTTGGTTATATTGTTGCAGAATATGTTTGGTTTGAGATCGTAGGTCGGCGTATTTCATCAATAATACGTAAAAAGGAAGGATGTATAAAAATTCATAAGGGCCAAAGGAAACGCCGCGTAACACAGTTGGTTGAAAGACGTGATTAATGAACGAAAGGGAACGCTGTGTTGGAGGAACCTTGTAAGATGTTTGGAGTGTTATAGGTTGGATAAATCTTTGCAATTCAGGTAGATATGGCCTTTATAAAATAAATTCGGGGTTTGGTATAGGAAGAGAAGATAGAGTTTTTGTTGTGATTATAAGTTCATTAGATTTTAGGATTAAAATAAAGGAAAAAGAAAGTGAGGCATTATACTTAGAAAAGTGTTGGGTTTTATGTGTGGTGGGTAAAATAGTTATGTTGTGACTCATGAAGGGAGTAGTGGAGTAGTGAACTGTGGTTTATCAGCTGTTATAGGCTTTAAGAAAACAGGGTTGATACATATTTTCTAAGTGTAATAGTAATAAGACAATATATGTTTTTTTAGTCGTGTGATTAATTGTTTATATGTGCTTTTCAGTGTGGCAATACACTTGTAAGTGTTCATTTACATCAGTCCCTGAGGAAGCCCCAAATGATAGGGGTGAAACGAAGAGATCTTGCATCTGCTTTTGTCGGACACAAATAGCACATAATTCTAATTAAAAGTTTGTAGTAATTTATTAATTATCAATTGATACTCTATGAGCATTTGTAAAATTAATTGGTAATACAACTAGAGTTATATGCTGTATCTCAAAACAACATATTTTTTAACTTGTGGGTATGAATGTGTGAGTGTGCTAGCTTAGTTTTATTGTCTATATAGGTTCATCTGTGTGATATCTTTAAATAAATTTTGATACATCCCATTGATGCAGTTCCTACTAGGAATTGTTTTTAATAATTTAGTATTATTTCAAAACCCATTGCTGATATTGTTAACCTTTCTTTAACAGAACATAAGAACATAAGAAAATGCCATACTGGGTCAGACCAAGGGTCCATCAAGCCCAGCATCCTGTTTCCAACAGTGGCCAATCCAGGCCATAAGAACCTGGCAAGTACCCAAAAACTAAGTCTATTCCATGTAACCATTGCTAATGACAGTGGCTATTCTCTAAGTGAACTTAATAGCAGGTAATGGACTTCTCTCCTCCAAGAACTTATCCAATCCTTTTTTAAACACAGCTATACTAACTGCACTAACCACATCCTCCGGCAACAAATTCCAGAGTCTAATTGTGCGTTGAGTAAAAAAGAACTTTCTCCGATTAGTTTTAAATGTGCCCCATGCTAACTTCATGGAGTGCCCCCTAGTCTTTCTACTATCCGAAAGAGATAGAGAAGGCTTAGTCCCAAACCAACTTAAGTGCGCAATTGTGAAACCAGTGTTAAAGAAACCTAATTTGGATCCTTCTGATTTTTCTAACCTCAGGCCAATATCTAATTTACTATGCTTAGCTAAAATTCTTGAAAAAGTGGTGAATAATCAACTTTCAGAACATCTAGAAATGAATAACCTGCTTTTTCCATCGCAACACGGCTTCAGAAGATTTTATAGTACTGAAACCTTACTAGGGGCATTACATGATACCATTTTAAGAGGAACGGACAATGGCCAGACATTTTTTGATGATGCTGGACATTTCTTCAGCATTCGATACTGTAAACCATTCTACCCTGCTAGATAGACTGAATGAAATTGGATTACAAGAAATTACATTAGCCTGGTTTAAATCCTATTTGGAAAATAGAGCATTTAAAATTAAGATTAATAACACCGAATCCGATAGTTTTAATCTTCCTTACGGTGTCCCCCCCAAGGATCTTCACTCTCTGCTACACTTTTTAATATTTATATATTCCCTCTCTGTAAACTTTTATCTGGTCTTAATATCACTTATTTTATTTATGCTGATGATGTGCAGATTTTAATCCCCACTGAAAATTCTACTAGTTCTACTTTAAAAATATGGGATATTTATTTAGTCACCATTAAAAAAGTTTTATCTGAAATGAATTTAACTGAATGACAAAAAAACAGAAATCTTGTACATCTGCCCAAAATTAAGCCCTTTGAAGGAATTCGAAATACTGGAAGCTGCAAAAGGTTATCCTATTACGCTGGATGTTCGAGATCTGGGAATAATATTAGATTGTGAAATTAACCTGAAGAAATGGTTAAGTAAAACAGTTAAAGATGGATTTTTTAAGTTGAATATTTTAAAGAGAGTAACAATACCCCAACGATTTTAGGACAATCTTACAAGCATTGATTTTTACTAAATTAGACTATTGCAACACCCTTTTACTGGGCCTTCCTGCTAGCTCTATGTGACCACTGCAGCTCTTGCAGAATTCTGCCGCAAGGGTATTGACTAAAACTAAGAAATTTGAGCACATCACCCCTGTTCTGAAAGAGCTTCATTGGCTCCCTATGGGTACAGGTCACAATAGAAAACACTTACATTAATACACAAATCACTGTACAACGAGAAGGTCGTCTGGTTAAATGCAGCACTACATTTTCATGTACCAGCACAAATAACCAGATCTGCGAACACTGGGCTATTACCAATTCCGACAATAAAATCTGCTCATATGAACACTGTACGAGAAAGAGCTTTATCTATTGCCAATCTTTGGAACTCTTTACCACCACAGCTGAGGAAACAGACTTTTTAAAAAAGGAATCAAAACCTGGCTTTTTAACAAAGACTTTAACAACAAGGATTGAATTCTTTTATTTATAATTTTTAGTGATATACTTTTAATGTTACATTTTGTATTTTAAGATGTGTTTTGATCTATAGTTTTATTTGTATTTTTAAGATGTACTTGGATCCATTGTTATTGTATTTTAGCTTATGTTGAGACAGATTTTATATTTTAGATGAACCGTTTTAAAAGTTACCCTTCTTTTATATGCAAATGTAGTAACTAACATTTGATTTATGTTGTAAACCGACGTGATATGTATCAACATGAATGCCGGTACACAAAAATCACTAAATAAATAAATAATAGGACTAGGAGGCATGCTATGAAGTTAACAAGTAGCACATTTAAAACAAATTGGAGAAAATTCTCACTCAATGCGCGATTAAGCCCTGGAATTTGTTGTCTGAAGATGTGGTTAAGGCAGTTAACTTAGCTGGGTTTAAAAAAAAAGGTTTGGACAAGTTCCTGGAGAAGAAGTCCATAAATTGCTATTAGTCAAGTTGACTTAGAGAATAGTCACTGCTCATTACCGGCATTAGTAGCATGGGATCTACTTAATGTTTAGGTACTTGTCAGGTACTTATTTCCTGGATTAACCCCTTTTAGAAACAGGATGTTGGGCTTCATGGACCCTTGATCTCATCCAGTATGGTAACTTCTTAAATTGTTTTGTTTAACTGTCATCGAAACATACGTATGCAGTGGCGATGTCTCAGGATGGAAAAAAAAAATGTTCTCTGCCTCCATTAACTAGATAAGGGGCTAACCCCAATCATTCAAGACTGGTATAGCAGAAAAGCAAAGGAGGTGGCTATTTCTCCCACTCCTCTGTTTGACATGTAGTTGTACATGCTCAGATATACACATCGTCAACAGGCAGGCTTGCTTCCTTGCCAGACATGTCTAAAAACAAGCAGTTGAAGATCTGATGTCACATGACAAGCCACCATGCATGCCTAGAAAGCTTTGGAAAGACCATCTACACTAGCACAAGATGGAGTCACATGACTTATGTGGTTCTGTTTCATCCGCTTGTCAGAGAAACAAATGTCACCAAACAGCAAAGAAAATTAATGCTCAAAACATAGAAAAAATTAAAATGTGTACAATTGCATATTCAATTAACCAAGAACAAAGCGTTTTTTTTCCTCAGTTCTTACCCATACTAAAAGGTCACGAATACATTTCTCAACTATACCTCTTCTACCTCCTCTATATTGATGCAGTCCTGTCCACGATTTCATTAAATATAATAACTACCACCTCCGAGATTGCTCAATATCTTGCCCGTAACAGTATTCTGCCCCTTTCCCTAGCCTCAGTGTTACTGCCTTATCCTGAAAGTCCTAATGACTAATCTGACCACTAAAACTTCAGTTTTCACTGACTCAGCTCAAAAGCTGGTGACCTGAAGGAAGTGGCACACTGATAAATCTGGCTCCTGATCAAACCAAAATCACCAGTCTCCTTATAATTTGATTTGGAAACAATATTGTTTACCAATGCTTACTAACAGGAATAATGAGAGTAGCACTGGAAGCAGTTCTTAAAGCAATTGTATCCTACCCATCTAGCCATAGGTGGTTACTGTAGAGCAAGTTTGCTTACCATAAACAGTGTTCTCCATAAATAGCAGGATGAATTAGCCACAACATGTGGGTGACATCCAATGACACCGGACACTTCTTTCCTAGCTTATAGAACTTTTGCTCTACTGAATATACATGAGAGTTCCTACACAGGCACTGCCTTGTGAGCCCCTCAGTTGATGCAGATCTTAGCCTTAGCTCAGTAGATGACTCTCCAGGAAGGCAGGCAGTATAAAGCACAGCTACCGGTAATTAATCCTGTTGTCTACAGAGTACCTCATTTATAATATGCAAAGTTGCTTTTTTTGCTGACAAGCAGGATTGAATTAGCCATGACATGTTGGGGGAGTCCCAAGCTGAGGGCTGCAGTGGTGCACTTACTGAAAAGCAATTGAAGGGTGGATTACTGGGTGAACAGGCTGCACATAACTGCTTGTCCAAAATTACAGTCACTTCTTGAAAGATTGTCCATACAGACAGTAGTTGGACTTGAAGTTTAAACTGATGAACAAGTTACAGCTTTGCAAATGTCTTCAACAGGCACAGCTCGAGACATGATCAGCCTTGACAGTCTGATCAGGCAGCTGGCTAGAGCTTAGCAACTTGTGCTATGTCCGCTAACCAGCTGGACAATGTGCGGCTGGCAACCGCTATTTCTAGTCTGTTAGGACTATAAAAGACAAGAGTTAATAAGCTAAAGCCCTTTTGCAGTCCAGAGAATGGAGGCCTTCTCTCCTTCATGTGAATGAGGCCTGGGAAATAATGGGGGGCAACACAATGGCTTGAGTCAGATGAAAAGCCAAAACCACTTTTGAAAGAAACTTGGAGCAAGTACGGACCACCACTCTGTTGTTGACTAACAAATGCATAAAGGTCACTGATTCTCCTAACTGAAGTGATGGTGACTAAGGATACCACTTTCTCAGTGAGCAACTTTAAGGAATCTGCATCTAATGGTTTGTAAGGTGGTTTCATTAATTGTGACAGTATGACCTTTAAGGTCCCATGGTACTGGTGGCTTGGTGACTGGAGGTCCTATATGCCATAAGCCTTTCATTTATTTTATTTATTTATTTATTTAAGATTTTTATATACCGGCATTCGTGATACAATCACATCATGCCGGTTTACATAAAACAAGGGGTGTACAATGAACAATTGAGTAACTTATTGGTGAGGAAGTAAGCAGTTACAAATAACAGGGGAAATAACAGGGGAAGTTCATGAACTTCAACACTAAAGGATATATAGAGATTGGTTTGCCATCCATTTGAACAAAGTAAGCCATAATGGCACAGATACACACTTTGACATACTAAGACCCGAGTAGGAGAGGCAGAATAAGTACTGAAGCAACTCCTCTGGCTCACAAGCAAATGAGTCCAAGGAACTTGCTTGGCACCAAGATGAAAATATTTTCCCTTTAAAACTATAAGCTCTTCTTTTGAAGGTTTCCTGGTGGAGGTTATAATTTCCTCAACTTCCTTGGATAATGACAGTGATGAGATTAGCAAGCATTCAACATCCATGCCATCAGACTGCATGAGGAAAGGTTTGGATGACAGACCAGGGGTGAGCAAACATTTTTCAGCCATAGTCCCCCTTACATTCATACAAACTGGTTGCAGGCTACCCAAGATGGGTTACTATGTGTATATATATACACACACACACACACACGTTTTATATACATATAGATATATGATATATATATCTACTAGGCATCTACACTGCCACCCAATGGCTCACTGCCTCCCTTTTGTTTCTGAAAGGAACAAGAATACACAGACACAGAGAGGCAGACGCCTCACACCCAAAACAACAGAAACAATGTAACGAGACCCAGATGGACATTGACATCACCACTAGACACAAAGAGAAGCAGACAAATCACCCCCAGGCACACAGACAAAACACAAACAGAGCACAGCAAACCTGACAAAAACACAGAGACACATTCTTCACTTCCCAGACAGACCCACACCCAGAGAGAGATGGACCATACCCAGACAGGCCACACCATCATGGTAAGGGCTGGAAAATGTTTCAAAATACTTAGGTGCCAGCCAAACCTTTTAGGAGCTGAAAAACACTGTCCCACAGTGCCCAACTTTTTTGGGGGGCTTTTCTGTTTTCATTCATTTTTCCTATTTTCTCTCTATTTTTGTATTTTCTTTAGTTAGCTCATATTTATTTTCTCATGATTTGATTTATTTAACTTTACACTTTTTGCCTTTATTTTCTTATCTCCTTATTCTATGGCCTCCTTATCCATTCCCCTCCCCTAACTTACCACTTTCCCCCTGGGTGGGCAACAGCTGTGATCTTTCTCCCTGAATACGAACCCGGCAGCAGAAGGAATTTCTCCCGGGTTGAGGTCTGAGAGTGGCAGCTCTTCCTGCATTGTTGAACACCATAGTGGTTCCTCCCATGTCCACTTCTGCCACAGAGTAAAGCAGCTCCCTGCCTGGGCCCGCCACAGCTAGCTGCTTCTTTCCAGCGCACCAAGAGAGATGCATGGTTAAGTCGTAGCATGCTTACAATGATCATCTCTCTCTCCAGATTTGGCCCAGAGACTCCAATTCTGAAGAAAATGCCGAAAACTCCGGGTGCTCCTTCCTGTAGAAGAGGATCCGGAAAATGAGTACAGGAGCTGCACGGGCAGGAAGTAGAAGGCGTATTGACCCCTCATGGGTAGGAAGTAGGAGGCACTTTGTCCTCATACTGAGAAGGTTGGACAGCGACTGTGAGGCCATGCGGTGGGCTATGGTTCAATCAGCCCTTTACTGTGTCCAAAGAAATCGCCATGTAGCAATGCTGTCATGGATCCCATACCTTGGCATCCCAGAAGAGAAGGCTCAACTCCAGGGCTCACCACGGACCTCATCCCGTGGTGGCCCAAGGAGGTGGCCTAGAAACAAGGCTGGGGCCTGATTGTAGTGTGTGTGAAAGAGAATGCTTGTGTGTGTGAGCCAGCAAGAATGTAAGGGTGACAGCCTGTACGTACATGAGAAAAAAAAAGACAGTATGTGAGAATGAGAGCGGTGTGTGTGTCTTGAGATGGAGACAGCATATGAGCGTGACAGCCTGTTTGTGTGTAATGTTTGCGTGAGAGTGAGAGCCTGTGTATGTTTGAGGGAGAAATGGAAGAAGAAAAAGCAAAACAGATCCAAAAAAAGGAATTGAGAAAAGTACGAGAAAAGGAATATGAAAAAAGAGGCAAGGACCAGGCAGTTAGAAAAATAAGATCAGCCAAAAATAAATTGACAAAAAAAAACAAAAACTAACCCATTTTGATTTTATTTTTTAGGGATTTGCATATTTTGCTCTTTCTTCAGAATTCCATTGTTCAGTCTGGTTTCTCAGCCTTTCCGTTTCAGTTTTGCTTGCATGTTTCTGTTTCTAATTTGTAGTCCTTTATTCTGTATTAGGAAAGGGTCAATATGTAGTCTGCGTATGTGACTGAAGTGCAGTATTTCTGTTAGCATGTAGCTTTTCTGTAGGGATTTGTAGCAGTATGGCTTGGTCTGTTTCCCCATAGATATTGTATTACTGTTCTAGAGCCTGTTATAATATTTGCATTCCTGCCTTTTAATAGACAAAGTTGCTGCTGTTTGAATCCTGAGATTTACTGCTGGTACGACATGGCAAGATTCTAGGTTCCTTTTTTTCTGTTTGTTAATTCATAAAGTATTTCGCAGTGGAGGCTGTTCGGTTTGCTGTTACTGAAGTGAGTTTGTGTATTGAAGAGGGGGAGAATTGAGTGTGTATGTGAGTCTGTGGGTGAATGAGAGGTATGAGAGTGAGTGTATGAGAATGAGTATGTATATGCATGTGAAAGAGTATGAAAGTGAACATTTATTTATTTAACATTTTGCTATACCGACCTTCATGGTTAAATACCATATCAGATCGGTTTACATCGAACAGGGGTATATAACTGAGATAAAGGAAACAAAAGTTACATTTGAAGAGGACCGTGAACTTGGAAGCTTAGGTAGCTGGAAGAAAAAGGCCAGAAGAGGGCATCAACTTAGATTAAGTTAAAGAGAGACATAACAAATTCCAGTCTAGTGTTAGTCCACCTATTAGAGGAAGTATCCATGCAGATCAGGTAATCAGGGGAGGAGGGAGGTTCCCTTGTTCGTGAGTAGATTAAACACCTAATGTGTGTCCCAGGGATCTGGGAAGGCTTGGCGGAACAGCCAAGTTTTGAGTTTTTTCTTAAATGTTAGCAGGCAAGGTTGTTCCAGATGGCTGGGCCTGCTGTGAAAATGATCGGTCCCTGGATGAGATGAGTCGCGTGGCTTTGGTTGGAGGGGCTTGTAGCGCTCCTTTGTATATTTCTCTCATTGGTCTGTTGGAGGTATGGAGTTTGAGAGGGATTTCAAGGTCGAGATAAAGGAGATTGTGGATGGATTTGTGTATTAAAGTTAAAGATTTGTGTAGGATTCTGTGGTTGACTGGTAGCCAGTGTAGGTTTCGGAGGATGGGTGTAATATGATCTCTCCGGTTGGTGCTGGTCAAGATTCTGGCCGCGGCATTTTGTATCATCTGTAGTGGCTTGGTGGTTGAGCTGGGAAGTCCTGTGAGAAGAGCGCTGCAGTAGTCTATTTTGGCAAATATCAAGGATTGAAGAACTGTCCTAAAGTCATGGAAATATAAGAGAGGTTTGAGTCTTTTTAATACCTGTAGTCTGTAGAAGCAGTCTTTGGTTATGGTGTTAATCATACTCTTTAGATTAACATAAGAACATAAGAACATAAGAAAATGCCATACTGGGTCAGACCAAGGGTCCATCAAGCCCAGCATCCTGTTTCCAACAGTGGCCAATCCAGGCCATAAGAACCTGGCAAGTACCCACAAACTAAGTCTATTCCATGTTACCATTGCTAATGGCAGTGGCTATTCTCTAAGTGAACTTAATAGCAGGTAATGGACTTCTCCTCCAAGAACTTATCCAATCCTTTTTTAAACACAGCTATACCAACTGCACGAACCACATTCTCTGGCAACAAATTCCAGAGTTTAATTGTGCGTTGAGTAAAAAAGGAACTTTCTCCGATTAGTTTTAAATGTGCCCCATGCTAACTTCATGGAGTGCCCCCTAGTCTTTCTACTATCCGAAAGAGTAAATAACCAATTCACATCTACCCGTTCTAGACCTCTCATGATTTTAAACACCTCTATCCTATCCCCCCTCAGTCGTCTCTTCTCCAAGCTGAAAAGTCCTAACCTCTTTAGTCTTTCCTCATAGGGGAGTTGTTCCATTCCCCTTATCATTTTGGTAGCCCTTCTCTGTACCTTCTCCATCGCAATTATATTAAGGCGGTTATCGAGTATTACCCCAAGATCTCTAACCTGAGTATGAGTGAGGACGTGGTTATGGTGAGTCTGTGACGGGAAGTTGTCTTGGTTGGCGGAAATGAGGAGGAGTTCAGTCTTATTGGCATTGAGGACCAAATTTAAACTGTTGAGGAGACTAGTGATAGATTGTAGGCAGTTGTTCCAGATCGAGAGTGATTTGGTAATGGATTCCGTTATGGGGATCAGGATCTGAACATCATCTGCGTCATTTGAGTGTTAATGTGTATATGTGAGAGTTTGTACGCATGCGGGCGCTATCCCTGCCCCCCCCCCCATCCGCGACAACCTCAGGATAACTGGAAATCAAAAGTTCCCAGGCATGACATTTATTTATTTATTTAAAATCTTTTCTATACCGTCGCTAAGTCATATACCATCGCAACGGTTTACATGTAGGCACATAAATTTATGTAGGTGAGGGCGTACAATAGTACATTCTAATAGGTGCCGCTAAAGGTTCGGTTACAATATATCATTAAAGATAATCAGTTGTTTAGTGGAGTAGGTCATGACCAATTGTACCAGTAAGGTACTATTCACGGGTAAAATTCACTATTCATAGTGTTACAATTATGTTTATAATGATGTAGAGTTCGTGGACCATTCTACTGTACACTCCTAAGTGCTGTGCGCCGGCGTTCTTCTGCCTGTTTCTAAATATTTTCTATTCTCCCATCTCTTTATAATATGCTTGTTTGAAAAGCCATGTTTTTAAACTTTTCTTAAATGTTTTGAGATCCCTTTGCAATCTGATCTCTAGAGGCATTGTGTTCCAAAGTATGGGGCCTGCTAGTGATAAGGCCCTTCCCCTCACTTGGGTTAGTCTTGCCGTTTTTACTGAAGGAATGGTTAGGAGTGCTTTATTTGCAGATTGAAGGTTTCTGTGTGAGACGTGTACTCTTAATGCTGTGTTTAGCCAATCCGATTTCTCATCATGTATTAGTTTATGTATGGTACATAGGGTTTTGTATTTAATTCTGTGTTTGATAGGTAACCAATGTAATTCTGCCAGGGTTTCAGTTATTTGGTCCCTCCTCCTTTTTCTGGTTAGTATTCTAGCTGCTGTGTTTTGAAGTATTTGAAGTGGTCTTCATGTTGTGTTTGGGAGTCCTAGTAGAAGGGCATTACAGTAGTCTGTGCTGGAGAAAAGTAGTGCCTGTAGAACTGTTCGGAAATTAGTTAGTGTTAGTAGTAGTTTAGTTTTCTGAGTACCATGAGTTTAGCATAGCCTTCCTTTACTTTCAGTGATATGTGCTGTTTTAGATTGATTTCAGGGTCCATTATTATTCCAAGGTTTCGTACTTTTTCAGCTAGTTCAATTGTCTGGTTGTTATTGAGAGTTATAGGCGTTTGGCTGATTTCGGTATTTTTCCATTCTAAGTGTAGAAATTCTGTTTTATCAATATTAATCACAAGTTCCATTTGGTTTAGTAGTTGTCTTATAATGTCTAGGTACATGTTAGCCAGGTTTAGTGTTTTCTCTAATGTGTCTTCTATAGGTAGAATTAGTTGAATATCGTCAGCATAAATGTAATGTGTGATTCCTAGTCCTGCAAGCAGATGGCATAAGGGCAGCATGTATATGTTAAAGAGGGTTGCAGACAGGGCTGATCCCTGCGGTACTCCTGTTTTGAGATTGATCTTTTTCTGATAATGTGTTGATCTGAACTTGGAAAAACCTGTTATTTAGGTATGAACTGAACCAGTTGATTGTTTTGCCATGTAATCCGATTTCTTTTAGTCTATTTAGTAGTATTTTATAGTTTACTGTGTTGAAGGCTGCTGATAAGTCTAGCATTATTAGAATGTAGTGTTTACTGCTATCAAAACCTCTTAGAATGTTATCTGTTAGCAAGAGAAGTAGTGTCTCAGTGCTGTACTGCTTTCGAAAACCATGTTGAGATGGATATAGTATGTTATTGTCATCCAGGTGTTCAGCCAGTTGTTTCTATACTGTTTTTTCTATTAGTTTAACTATTAAGGGAAGATTTGATACTGGGCGGTAGTTGTTCAGGATCAGGGGGTCACTTTTTTTTCTTTATTATTGGTTTTATAATTGCTCCTTTCAGTATATCTGGCATAGATCCTTCTTCTAGGGATAGGTTTATGATCTTAGCTAATGTACGGGAGACTGTGTTAGCTGCTTTCTTAAGTTCGAAAGTTGGTAGTGGGTCGATTATGTGTGGGGCTGGGTTTATGTTTTTTATCATGTGTTCCACCTCCAGCTCGGATATCTCAGTAAATGATGACCATTGGTTGACATCTATTTTTTGCATTTTAATTTCTTGGTTGGTAGATTTTGGAAGTTTGTTTCATAAGTTAGTAATTTTGTCACTAAAGAATTTGGCGATTTTGTTGAATTTTGATTCCGGTAGATTTTGTGGTGATTCTTGTTTGTCATTGGATAGGTTTGATACTATTAAGAATAGGGTTCTTGGATTGTTAGCAAATTTTCCAATTTTATTGCTGAAGTATTCTTTCTTAACATTGAGAATTAGTTGTTTGTAATAAGCTAGATGTTTTCTGTATTTGGTTAGGGAATTGGTTGTTTTGTGTTTTCTCCATCTTTTTTCCATTGATCTGAGAGTCCTTTTTGCATCTTTTACTTTTTCATTATGCCAAGCGTTATTTTGTATTGCTTCTCTTTTCCGTATTGATTTGATAGGGTTTATTTCGTCAGCTATTTTTTTGGTTGTGTCTAACCATGTTTCCGTGGAAGAACTGCAGTTGTTGTAGTCAATATTAGTTAGTTTTTCCTCTAGTTTGTCATTTAGTTGTTCAAGATTAAAAGGTGGTCGATATTTAAATTCTATGGATTTATGAATTTATTTGATTTGAGGTTTAAGGAATTTTACATTGGAGTGAATAAGGAAGTGGTCTGACCAGGGAATTTGTGTGTAGTCCGTTTTACGGTGTTCTAAACAGTTGTGGTTGATGAAGGTGAGGTCCAGTGAGTGAGCCGGCTTTGTGTGTTGATTTGTCATCACTACCCTCTTGCAGCTCATTCCCTGGTTCCAAGATTTGACAGCATAGCCATTTTACTTCCCTGATTGGGCAGGCAGTGCCCACCCTTCAGGTTCAATCATGCCCCCAGTTTGCTCATCCCTACCACAGACGACCCTCCTCCTGAGTTAAAATCTGAATGGATCCCTAGAGGGATTAGTAGGCCTACAGACAATTGGACAAGGTACACTTGTCTGGGGCACACCAGAGTCATAAGAATCAAGCATGTCTGATCCTTGAGTGTTTTCTGCATTGTTCTTGCTGCAACGAAAGTGGTAGCAAAGTATACAGCAGATCTGTATCCCATTTGAGCAAAAAAGCATCCAGAAGAGACATGCACTTCCTTCAAAAGAATGGAGTAGAATCTTTCCACTTTCCTACTGTTCTCTGATGCAAACAAGTCAATCAACAGGTGATCCCAGAGATCGAACAACCTGTCACTGTTTGATTTAGAGACCACTGGTGAGGACAACACACTCTGCTGAGGTGATCTGCCAACATGCTGGAAATCCAGGAAAGACAGATTGCTTGCAGCGCTTCAAAGCAGATTATATTCACTCCCAAATTTACAGAGATCCTGGCAGGGGGTCCATTACCCTGTGCCCACTTGCTTGATGATATAGTACGTCTCTACCTGGTTTTCAGTTTGGATCAGAATTCTCTTTTCCTGAAGGAGATGTGAAAAGGCTCTTAATTGCACGTCTGATTGCTCGCAGCTCCAGAAATTGATTTGAAAAATGTTTTGTTGATGACCAGGTTCCTTGGGTTTAGACAGTTCCTGTGTATGCACCCCATTCCCTGGTGGATGCATTTGTTGTCAGCGTCATATGATAAGGTAGAAGTTGAAGGTGAGCTCCCACTTCCAGAACATCTGGGTCTAACCACCAATGGAGAGACTTTCTACTGTGACCCTCACTGGGACGAAGAGAGCTGAAACTATGAGCCCACTAAGCATGGAGGTACTACTGGAAAATCTACATGTTGAGACTGGTCATAGGAACCACATGTACTGCTACCACCATGTGACCCAGGACAATCAACACGCCCCTGGCCAGGGCTTGACCCTTCTGTAGAAGGCTCTAGATCACTGAAGGAATGTAGTAGCAGCCTAGTGATTAGAGCGATGGCCTGCAAATCAGGGAATCCAGGGTTCAAATCCCAATGCTGCTCTGTTTGACCTTGGGCAAGTCACTACACTCTCCATTGTCTCAGGTGCAAACTTCTTGTGAGACCTCTGGGGACAGAGAAATACCTAGAGTATCTGAATGTAATCTGCTTTGAAGTACCTGAAAAGTGGAATATAAATCAAATCAGGATTTAAAGGCAGCATGCTTGCTTTGAGAGAAGCTATGCTCTCTCTTCAAAAGTCTGTTCATGCTCCAATGAACTTGGTTCTTTGGGTAGGGACAAGGTTCAATTTTGGTGAAATTTACAATAAACCCCTGTGACTGAAGAAGCTAGATCATTTTCTGTAGGGGAAGAGACAGACCTTCTAATGAAGGTGTGCTGCTACTATCATTAGGCATTTGTGAAGTCCTTCAGGACCATCAAGACCCTGAAAGGAAGGACCTTATATGTGAGATGAATATACTAAGAAACAAAGATATTGCCAATGGAAGTGATGTATGCGTATGTAAGCATACACATGTTTCAAATCCAGTTTCTGCCAGAATGAAGAGTAGGATGATAGGGAGGGAGTTTATTTATTTAAACATTTTATATACAATTGTTCCATATAAAAATCATAATATTTATTTATTTATTTAAAAACTTTTCTATACCGTCATTAAGTTAAGTACCATCATAACGGTTTACAGGAAGGCACAAATATTAATAAAGGTAATTAGGAAGATTCTATCACTAAACAAGTGCCAGGATTTTACGGTAACATAGCTTGTTTATAATTATTTGTAATTGTGATTGTTATGTTCACTCATATCCATTCTTTATTGTCTCGTATTTTAGGGTGTGTCCAATCATATTTAAAAGTAAAAGTAGAGTATGTACTCGTGTAGTTTGGGCTAGTGTGCCAGAGTGTTCTGCCGATCGTTTTTTGTTCGTTAATAGTTTACAAAGTTAACAATTAAAGATGGATTATTGGTTCATATTCATAAGGAGGCATTAAATGAAATGTTCATTCCATATTAACTAAGTATCTAGATCGTAGGTGTGAAGTAGATACATCAATTAATATTACAGATGTCACAGTTATGTTGTATAGAGTTCTTGCATATTTGTTAGATTTATTCTTCATTTTTCCATTCGTATCTTTTGTCATTACTTATTACTTTACTTTCTGTTTTTGTTTTTTAGGTTATATGCATTTTTGAATAGCCATGTTTAGTTATCTAGTATCAAACGTAACATCTCAGGTAGTGAATTCCAGAGTTTTGGGCCCACTATGGAGAACACAAGATCTCTTATTTGCAACAGATGTGTGCTCCATATTGTGGGTACAGTCAGAAGTCCTTTATTTTGAGATCTTAGTGGTTGCTAAGGTGTGTATGGTTGTAAAGTCACTATCATACAGATGTTATTGGAGTGAATGATTTTGAATATTAGTGTTAATACCTTAAAATAGATTGGAGCTTGTATTGGTAGCCAGTGCAGTGAAATCAGCAAGGGTGTGATGTGATCAAATTTCCTACAAGAATCATGCTGAGGCGTTTTGTAGTAGTTGTAATGGTTTCATTTTGAACTCCCATAACAGACTCTTGTTCAGACTTTGCAAATCCAGGATGGGTCTCAATCCACCAGTCTTCTTGGGGATAAACAAATAGCAGAAATAGAAAGCCCCGTCATGGTGACTGGGATAGACAGGTTCATCACCCATTGGCTGAGAAGCAAATTCATCTTGAGACGGAGCTGGGTCGAAGGCCAAATAAAGGTGCAGTACTGGAGAGAAGAGGAAGTGCAAAGAGTAACCAGACTCCATAAGTCTGAGGTCCAAATGGTTCTTGGTGATCTTCCATCATGCCTCCACGTAAAAGTGAAGCCTCCCTATTACTGTAGGGGTTGAGGCTTGAAAGTTGAGTCCTGTCAAAAACTAGGCTCAGGCTCGAGTTAGGCTTGTTGCTGCATCTTCTGCTGATGGCTCTTATATTGACATCCATGAGCCGGAAGCTGTTCTTGTGGAAGCACAGGTGGTGCACAATATTGCTGAAATTAACAGAAGGGGCCACGCTGGTGGCAGGAGCGCTTAAAAACAAAGAAAGGATGCCTAGAAGATTGGTGATCAGATCCTGTTGAGAAGGACTTGATGCAAGCATGCTGCTCCTTAAAGTTCGGGCAACTGTTACTCTGAGCTTGGCTCCGAAGAGGTTCTCACCAGGGCAAGGTCAACTTATCATAAATGTCTTTACGTTTACTTTATTAAACATTTCTTATTCATCTAAGTTGTTTCACTAGGCAATATACATAATTAAAACATACATAATGCATTAAAATAAAAGCAAGCACATCCTTTCACAGACAAGAGGTAGGTTCTGAAAAATACCCTGTCAGTTGTAAGCTGAATGCCAACCTGAATTGGAGAAATTACTTACCTGATAATTTTGTTTTCCATAATGTAGACAGATGGACTCAGGACCAGTGGGTTATGTGCTCTTCTGCTAGCAGATGGAAGACGGAGTCAGATTTCAAAGCTGACGTCACTCTAGATATACCCCTGCAGTGACCTCAGCTCCTCAGTATCCTCCTCAAAAAGCCATTGTGGATATATATCTTGCATAAACAACTTGATTGAACTTCTTAAACTTGATTAAACTGATTCAACTGGTTTCAAAAACTGGAGACCGCCAGTGCACTCAACCAAGTTAACGCCGACACCAGACTAACTGCGGGTGTCTTGAACTAGGGATAGGCAACGGCTTACCCGAATTTTTTTTAGTCTCAAGGTTCACTATCCCGGGTCCTCCATCTCTGGGGCAGCCGTGGGCGAGATGCTGAGTCCATCTACCTACACTAAGGAAAACGAAATTATCAGGTAAGTAATTTCTCCATTTCCTAGCGTGTAGCCAGATGGACTCAGAACCAGTGGGATGTATAAAAGCTACTCCCGGACAGGGCGGGAAGCTGTCCACTTAGTACTGCCCTTGCGAAGGCTGCGTCTTCTCGGGCCCGAACATCCAGGCGGTAGAACCTGGAGAAGGTGTGTAGGGAGGACCACGTCGCCACCCAACACATCTCAGCAGGCGACAGCAGCTTGGTTTCTGCCCAAGATACTGCCTGAGCCCTAGTAGAATGAGCCTTAACCTGCAGTAGTAAAGGCTTTCTTGCCTCTATGTATTTATTTATTTATTTAAAAGTTTTTTATATACCGCACATGGGGTCACTTACGTGTCCGTCTAGGCGGTTTACAATTTACATGCACAATAAAAACAATTTGAACATAAGACACAATAAAAACAGAAATAGTTCTTTCTTTACAAGTATCAAGCAGATATGGGTAATTCAGAGTAAACATTTAAATAGTGGTACTGAGATTGTATGCTTCATTAAATAGAAAGGTTTTAACCATCTTTTTGAATTCATTTCGATTAGATGTCATTCGGATACTGTCTGGTATAGAGTTCCACAAGGAAGGACCAAAAACTGAGAAAGCTCTGTTTCTTGTTAGGGCTAAGCTAGTAGATCTGACTGACGGAATTTCCAGTAAACATTTGTCTGTGGAACGGAGCTGTCTTGTTGGTTTATATATGTGTAGCATAGAGCAGAGCCATATAGAATTGGGGTTATAAAGTAGGTTGTGGATAGTGGTTAAGATTTTGTATTTTATGCGGTGAGTAATGGGAAGCCAGTGTAAATGTTGGAGTACTGGGGAGATATGTTCTCTTTTAGGAAGGTTGAAAATCAGTCTAGCAGTAGCATTCTGGATAAGCTGAAGTGGGCGTAAAGATGATAGTGGGAGTCCAATGTATAGTGCATTACAATAATCCAGATTTGATAATATTAAAGCTTGTGCTACGGTTCGGAAGTCTGATGACAGCAGAAGTGGCTTTAGTTTTTTTAACATGTGTATCTTGAAAAATGATTTTTTGACTGTTTCTGATATGTGTTTTGATAGAGATAACTTAGAATCTACTGTTATGCCAAGGTTTCTAGCATGGTTAGTTATTGATATAGATTGTCCATCAAAAGTGAATGTTTTTGGAGGGCGTTGAGTGGAATCAGGAATAGTAGATAAGTAAATTAGTTCTGTTTTCGCTGCGTTCAGTTTGAGTCGATTGTGAGCTAACCAGGTTTTTATTGTTTCTAGATAAATTTGAAGTAGTGAAAGTGTTTTGGGCCATGTTTCAGTGAAAGGTAGGATAAATTGGATATCGTCTGCGTATAGTTTGAAATTTAAGTTTAAACCATCTAGAAGTCGACAAAGAGGTAAGAGATAGATATTAAAAGTAGTGCAGATAAGGATGAGCCTTGTGGGACACCCGTATTAGTTGTGTACCAGTCAGATTTTGATTTTCCTAAGGATATTCTCTGTGGACGGTTTTGTAGAAATGATGTAAACCATTGTAAAGCTGTATTTGTGATCCCAATTTGCTGTAGGTTAGACAGGAGTATGGTATGATTTAAAGTATCGAAGGCAGCGGATATATCTATCATTACCAGTATGTAATTTACGTTTGCATCGAATCCTCTGATGATGGTGTCAAAGACAGATATGAGAAGGGATTCAGTACTATGTCCTTTCCTGAAACCGTGTTGGTTTTGATGAAGAATGTTATTTTCTTCAATGTACGATGAAATTTGGTGAAGTACAACGGATTCAATTATTTTTTGCGATGGATGTTAATGTGGCAATTGGACGGTAATTTGATAAGTTTAAAGGATCTTGATTTTTCTTTTTTGGTATAGGGGTGACTGATGTTTTTTTCAGGGAGTCGGGAAAGATTCCTTGGGATAAAGATGCATTTACTATTTGAGATATGAAAGGGGCAATGTGTTCTTTACTTGATTTGAGTATGGATCCTGAACATGGGTTAAAAGGACTTTTTGATGGTTTAGATTTGGTAAGTATATTTATGATTGTGGCATCATTTATGTTTGTGAATTCTGAGAAGTTACAGGCACAGATTGGGATGAGTGATTTTGGCAGTGGGAGGTGTTTAAATTCTGAAGAGATTGTCTCAATTTTCTTTGTAAAGAATTGTGCTATTTTATTACAGAGATCATTTGTTATCATAGCAGGTGGTTCTGATATAGTTGTTAATTCTCGTACTATGGTGAATAGAATTTTTGGGTTTCCGTATGCTTTTTTCAGTTGGGTCGCGTAGTAGGTTTTTTTGGTTTTTATTATTTCTTTTTTGTATTTTTGAAGCAATGTAAAATATTCTTGTTTTCTTTCCGGACGAGGGTTCTTTCTCCATCTTCGTTCCAGGTTCCGTAGCTTGCGTTTTATTGTTTTGAGGGATTCGGTATACCATGATGATGTTTTCTTGTTGGTATTGTTAACCATCTCTAGAGGAGCAATAATGTCCAGAATTTCTGTTATGCAGTCATTCCAGTAGTTTATCATGTTATTAATTTGTGTGTGA
The DNA here is from genome assembly GCF_901001135.1 of Rhinatrema bivittatum. Classification (NCBI taxonomy): domain Eukaryota; kingdom Metazoa; phylum Chordata; class Amphibia; order Gymnophiona; family Rhinatrematidae; genus Rhinatrema; species Rhinatrema bivittatum. Next base: position 338,561,490 of record NC_042616.1, on the reverse strand, counting down.
GGATTTTGATTGATTTTTGGAATCAATGTGTTTATGAAAGCTTCTGTATTTAGTTTCTTTCGTCGTAATTCTGAGTGGGTCTTTTGATCATTTATGTGTGTATTTAAAGGTTTTATTTTCCCTGTAACTTTTATTAAGTAATGATCTGACCATGGTATTGGGGTGATATCAAGTTTTGGATTAAGAAAAGAAGGATTAATGAAAATTTGATCTAAGGTGTTGCCTTGTCTGTGTGTTGGAACGTCTATAAGAGGGGTGAAGTTTAAGCCTGACATAGCTTCTATAAGATTAGTAGTTGAAGACTGATATTGTTGATTGTTAAAATGCAGATTAAAGTCTCCTGCAATTACCGTCTGTTCTAAGTTGCAGGGTAGGGTAGTGATTATTTCAAGGAGGTTGGAAAGGTTATTGGCAAGGTTCCCAGGGGGGCTGTATATTAAACAAAGGTTTGTTATCTTTGTGCTGATCAATAGAGTTTCTATATTTGGATCGTTAAAAGTAAGAGTTTTCTTATGGGGGGAGAGAGAGGATTTTACTATTACTAGTAATCCACCTCCTCTATGTAGGCTGCCTTGACTACTTCCTTGATCCAGCGGGCTATGGTTGCCCGCAAGTCTGCTTCTCCTTATTTCTTCCCGCTGTGAAGAATGAACAGGCAATCCGTTCTGTGCACCGGTTCCGATCTTTACAGGTATCGCACCAGGAGTCTGCCGATGTTTAGATGGCGAAGAAGGCAGGAGTCTTCAGAGTCCTTATGTTCATCCGGAGATGGTAGGGAGATGGCCTAGTTCAAATGAAACTCAGAAATCACTTCCGGTAGGAAGGAGGGGACGGTGCGCAGCTGTATGGTTCCAGGGGTGAACCTAATGAATGGTTCCTGACAGGATAGTGCCTATAGTTCAGAGATGCGACGAGCTGAACATATTGCCACCAGGAATACAGTCTTCAATGTTAAGAGGCATAGTGATAGACCGCGCGTTGGTCTGAAGGAAGCCCCCGCTAGAAAGTCTCATACCAGATTGATGTTCCATAGGGGCACCAGCCACTTTAGGGGTGGCCGAAGTTGCTTAACCCCTTTTAGGAAATGGGTCAAATCCGGATGGATGAGCTGATAGACGGATACTGTTCATTTCGGGTCTGAAGCAGGAGAGGGCGGCTACTTGTACCTTGAGGGAGTTGAGTGACAACCCCTTCTTCATACTGTCCTATAGAAACTCCAGAATCATAGGGATCTTGGCCATCCGCGGAAGTATCTAGCAGTCTTCGCACCAGTCTTCGAATATTCTCCAGATCCGTATGTATGCCAGGGATGTTGAGAACTTGTGCGCTCGGAGCAGTGTGTCAATCACGGCCTTCGAGTAACCGAGCTTCTTCAGGCGAGTCCTCTCAAGGGCCAGATCGTAAGAGAGAATCCAAATGGATCTTTGTGAAGAATTGGGCCCTGCTGGAGAAGGTCCCTGTGTGGAGATAGGCACAGAGGGCTCCCTGCAAGGAGTCTTTGCATGTCTGCATACCATGGGCATCTTGGCCAATCTGGGCCACTAGTAGAACCAGTCCCCTGTGGTGTTCTATCTTGTGGATGACCTTGCTCAGTAGTAGCCATCGGGGGGAAGGCGTACAGTAAGTCCTCCTCTGGCCAGGTCTGGACGAGAGCGTCGATCCCTTGGGGGTGTGGCTCTCGTCTGCGGCTGAAGAACCTGGGGACTTGGGCACTGAGATAGGTGGCCAGTAGGTCCATGGCTGGGAGGCCCCAGCGATTTACTATTAGTTGGAAGGCTATGGTTGACAGCGTCCATTCCCCCAGGTCCAAGCTCTTTCTGCTGAGGAAGTCTGCTGAGACATTCTCTTTTCCTGCGATGTAGGAGGCAGAGATCTCTTGTAGGTTTATCTCCGCCCATGCCATGAGAGGATCTATCTCCAGAGACACCTGCTGGCTCCTGGTTCCTCCCTGGCGGTTGATGTACGCAACCGTTGTAGCATTGTCTGACATTACTGGAATCGCTTTGCCTCAGAGTCTGTGGCTAAATCGCAAGCACGCTAGTCTGACTGCTCAAGCTTCCAGGCGATATATATTCCATCCCGCCTCTTCCTTGTTCCATTGTCCCTGGGCTGTTAGTTCCTGACAGTGGGCTCCCCACCCTCGCAGGCTCGCATCCGTGGTGAGCAAAATCCAGTTCGGTGTGGATAGGCTTACTCCTCTGCTTAGGTGGTCTTCCTGTAGCCACCAATGCAGCTGAGAACGTATTTCTGCTGGTAGTTGGAGGCGAATTGAGTAGTCCTGGGACAGTGGGTTCCAGTGTGACAGTAAGGAGCACTGGAGCGGTCACATGTGGGCCCTTGCCCAAAGTCGACCTCCACGGTTGATGCCATGAGGCCTAGGACTTGAAGATAGTCCCATACCTTGGGGCGTATATTGGGCAACAATCGTCGTAATTGTTCCATCAGCTTCCTTCTCCTCAGGGGAGGGAGGAAGACTGCTCTGTTTGTTGTCGAAACAGGCCCCCTAGGTACTCTAGGGACAGAGGGCTGCAGACTGCTCTTGCCCGTATTCATGACCCAACTGAGCTCCTGCAGTAGGTTCTGGACTCTGCTGGTCACCTGCCTGCTCACTTTTGAAGACTTTGCCCTGATCAGCCAGTTGCCCAGGTAAGGGTGTACCAAGATCCCTTCCTTCCTCAGCACTGCCGCCATGACCACCATAATTTTGAAGAATGTTCTGGGCGCAGTTGCTAGGCCGAAGGGTAGTGCTCTGAACTGGTAATGATGACCCAGTATTGCAAAGCGTAGAAAATGCTGGTGATGTTGATGGACTGGAATGTGAAGGTAGGCTTCGGAGAGGTCCAGGGAGGTTATGAACTCTCCTGGTTGTACTGCCATTATAATGAAGCGAAGAGTCTCCATGCAAAAGTGTAGTATCCGCAGATGACGGTTGACATTCTTGAGATCCAAGATGGGTCGGAATGATCCTTCTTTCTTGGGAACGATAAAATAGATGGAATCGTGCACTGTATTTTGTTTGGGCTAAGGAACCAGAGTTATTGCCTTCAGACTGAGTAGTCTTGAGTGGCTTCCACCGCCAGTCTCTTGGTGTGGGAGTGGCAGGGTGACATCATAAATTTGTCCCGAGGGATGCTGCGGAACTCCAGAGAGTAACCTTCTCAAATGATGTTTAGTACCCATTTGTCTGACGTGATCTCGACCCATCTTTGTTAGAAGAGGGAAAGTCGATCCCTTATTTCCTCTTCCTGTGGATGGGTCGGCCTATTCTCATTGGGGAGCATAGCTGGAGCCTGCCCCCAGGCCTGTTCCTCTCTTGGTCTGTCGATTCTGAAAGGGCTGGGACCTTCCGGAGGGCCAAGGTGCCTGGAACTGCGAGTTCCTGTAGGGTCTAAAGCGTTGTGAGCTTCTGCCCCTGGTTCTTCTGGGATCTTTTGCCCCTTCCGGTAGCTGAAGCACTGGAGATTTGCCCCACTTGCTGGCTAATTTCTATAATTCGCTTCCAAATAAGAGAGATCCTTTAAAGGGCATTCTTGTGAGATTTGCTTTAGAGGTCGCGTCAGCAGACCAATTCCGTAGCCATAGTTGTCTTCTGGCTGCCACTACCGAGGCTACTCCTCTGGCTGAGGTACGCACCAGATCTAAGCTTGCATCCGTCAGGAAGGCTGCTGCATGTTCTATCATCTCACCAGTATACGTTCCGGAGTTATTTGCCTCTCTCTCAAGGAGCAAGTAGCAATGTGCCACCAGTGTGCAGCAGGAAGTAATCTGCAGTGTCATTGCTGTTGTGTAGAAGGCCTGCTTAAGAATGGATTCCAATCGTCTATTTTGAGTATCCTTCATTGCAGCCCCTCCCTCAATAGAAATGGTTGTTCGCTTTGAGACGGCACAGACCATGGCTTCCACTTTCGGAAAACAGAGGCGTTCCTTGGTCGCTGGTTCCAGAGGGTATAAAGCTTCCAAGGCCCGACCTCCTTTAAAGCTGGCCTCTGGGGCATCCCACTCCAGGTCATTCAGTTCCTGGATGGCTTCCATCATTGGGAAGTAGCATGAGGCTTTACGAAGGGACACCCAGATGGAGTTCTTCTTAGGTTCCGCCAAAGACCCGTGCCTGGAATACCCAGAGTCTTCAGAGTCTGGGAAACAAGGGCTGGTAATTCATCCCTGTGAAAGAAGTGAAGCATGGTTCATTATGGTTCCAGGCCTAGAGGATTTCTCCTTCTTCCAGGGAGCCGCCATCAACATCTGAGGTGTCCGGGTCCCTGTCAGGGAAATTCTTGGTTAGGCGAGGCATGTCTCGAGGCATCCGAGTAGGGCCGGAAGGATCTGGTGCTTCCAGCAGGGGTTGAGCCCAGGACACAACCGGGGCTGATTTTGCCTGAACGAAGGCTTGCAGCCCTTGGAAAAATTCTAACCAGGAGAAGGTCCCTGGGTTCATATTAATCTCAGGAGGAGTCGGAATAGGGGCCCCTGAGGTGCCCTCTTGTGGAGAAGCCATCTCGGAGTTGCATAGATCCGGGGAGCTATCGTATGTAGTAGTTCTGGACCCATCTTCACACAGTGAGGGGGACCAGGCTTTTGTCCCCCCTGGGCTTCTTCGCAATGCTGACACAGGCAGGACTCCAGGCTGCGCGGCTCTTATGTGGCAGGCTGTGCAAAGAGTGCCTTCTGGCCTTCTTGGACACCAGTGCCATTGCCTCTATGTCTAGGTGCACAAGTAATGAGCTTCAATGCGCGCGTGTAGTTGTAAGTGCGGCTGTGTGTGTAGTTATGCGCACGGAGTGCGCCCAGTTGTGTGTGCGGTGTGCGCGCAGATGTGTGCGTGGCTCAGTTGTGCACGCGGTTACGTGTGCGTCTGTATTGGATGCGCACAAGTTAGGCACATCGGCCATCTGGCCTGCCCTGCGTGTACCGGTCGGTCGAGAAGGGAAAATGGCGCCGACGCCCCCCAAGCGTAAGATGGCATCCCGCAAGGGTCTCCACGTGTGTGGACCCTTGCACTGGATCGGGGCCTAGCCCAACCAAGGCTGCTCAACCCGATCGGTACTCCCTTTTTACCTCGCCGGAAGAAAGGAGGAATCGGTACGGCAATCCGACCTCTGGAGACCGGAGACCTGAATTTAAAGTTTCCTGCTTACCTGGTCTCGGTGCTTACCGATCGTGTTCCGGACGGTCTCCAGCTATGGGGGGAGAGAGTTTTACCTTCACCAACGCGCTCGGTTATGCACCCGCTGCCTTTCAGCCACTCTGGGGACTAAGTCCACGCCAGAAAACAGCTACCAGACCAAGGCACACCTGAGGGATATCAGAAATCACCTCAGGAATTCTCAACTGGGGGAGGGACCCTTAGGTATCACCGCAGAAGAGTGGGGCTCGATCTTCTTTAAGGTAATTTTGTCTTCTTGCAGTAATTTTCCTAACACTGTGCTAGTGTGTGGGATAGTGACCGCATCTGCTAGGAGACTGAGAGATACTGAGGAGCTGAGGTCACTGCAGGGGTATATCTAGGGTGACGTCAGCTTTGAAATCTGACTCAGTCTCCCATCTGCTAGCAGAAGAGCACATAACCCACTGGTTCTGAGTCCATCTGGCTACACACTAGGAAAAGTGTGGTTTTCAGCTCTGTTTTAAAAGTTTTTGTACTAACTGCTGAACAGTCTCAGGCACAACAAGTTTGGCGCAGCTATGGAAAATGCACAATCTCTAGTAACTGAAAGCCAAGCCTGTTGAATAGATGGAACATCTAATAGATGCCTTTGAGATGACCTCAGCAGGCATGTAAGCTGATAAAAGACTTAAAGTGTGGGCCCAAGGTACAGAATTGGTATTAATCAGTTTATGCACATCAAGGAAATTTTATACTGAATTCTATAGCAAACAGTTATCCAGTGTAGATCAAAAAGCACTGGGGTAATGTGTTAAAAATGCTTGACACCCACAATCAGTCATGCTGCGGAATTTCACAACAATTGTAAGGGTCTGAGTGATATATTAGGGAGATCAATATATATAGCATTGCAATAATCCAGTAAAGGTAAACTTGAAGCTTGCATAATTAGGCAAAAATCTGAATGCTCTAACAAATTCTTCAGTCCACAAAGCACTCCATTTAAAAAACCCAGAACTAGTGACCATTTTAATGTGATGTCTAAAAGACAGATTGGAGTCTATCCATACTCCAAGACTCTTCATTACATATAGTAATGAAAAGAAATAATTATCAAAAGTTACATGGGTTAGAACATGTTTGGTATTGGGCCGCTGAATCAAAATGAATTCTGATTTTATGGTATTTAAAGCCAATTTATTGTGAAATAACCAACACTTAATAGACAATAGACAGATACCAATCATTTTGTTTGTATCATGCCATAGTGGTTGGATGCAGATGAAGAGCTGGATGCTGTCTACGTATATTTTATAACCATCAGATAAGGGACCTACAACTTTGCAAATCAGAGCCAAGTAAAAATTAAAGAGCATGGAAGATACTGATTTACATAATGCAGAACCTTGAGGTACAACAGACCAATTTGATGATTTGTTGAATATTTTAATCTGAAATGAACAGATAGGTAATACCTGATCTTTAATACAATTTCCTCTGAGACAGTACAAGAGAATATCATGGTCAACTGTATCAAAGGCTGAAGTAATGTCAAGTGATATAAGTATATACCTTATTCCACTATCAAGTTCTCTTCTAAGCTTACCAATGAGAAAGACCATGAGGGTTTCAGTGTTTAAAGACTGAGTGAAACTGAATTGATGTCATAACTAAAAAGTCATAAAAAGTCATGGGATAGGAGGTGATGTCCTTTTGTGTATTTCAAGTTGGTTAAAAGACAGGAAACAAAGTAGGATTAAATGGTCAGTTTTCACAGTGGAAAAAGGTAATCAGTGGAGTACCTCAGGGTACTTGGACCGGTGCTTTTTAATATATTTATAAATGATCTGGAAAGGGGTACAATGAGTGAGGTGATCAAATTTGTGAATGACACAAAATTATGCAGAGTAATTAAATCTCAAGCGGATTGTGATGAATTGCAGGAGGACCTTGCCAAACTGGAAGATTGGGCTTCCAAATGGCAAATGAAATTTAATGTGGACAAGTGCAAAGTGATGCATATAGGGAAAAATAACCCTTGCTGTAGTTCACAATGTTAGGTTCTATCTTAGGAGTTACCATCCAGGAAAGATCTAGATGTCACAGTGGATAATACATTGAAATAGTCAGCCCAGTATGCTGTGGCGATCAAAAAAGCAAACAGAATGTTAGGAATTATTAAGAAGGGAATGGAAAATAAAACGGAGGATGTCATAATGCCTCTGTATCATTCCATGGTAAGACTGAACCTTGAATACTGTGTGCAGTTCTGGTCACCACATCTCAAAAAGGATATAGCTGCACTGGTGAAAGTGCAGAGAAGGCCGACCAAAATGATAAGGAGCATGGAATGGCTGCCCTATGAGAAAAGGCTAAAGAAGTTAGGGCTGTTCAGTTTGAAAAAGAGACGACTGAGGGGGGATATGATAGAAGTCTATAAAATCACGAAAGGACGAACAAGTTAATGTAAATTGGTTATTTACTCTCTCAGATAATAGAAGGACCAGGGGGCACTCCATGAAGTTAGCAAGTAGCTCATTTAAAACAAATCAAAGAAAATTCTTTTTCACTCAGCACATAGTTAAGCTCTGGAATTTATTGTCAGAAGATGTGGTTACAGCAGTTAGTGTAACTGGGTTTAAAAAGGGGTTTGGATAAGTTCCTAGAGGTTAAATCCATAAACCATTATGGTAATTAATAAGCAATAGTAGCTTGTGATCTATCTAATGTTTGGGTACTTGCCAGGTACTTGTGACTTGGATTGGCCACTATTGGAAACAGGATACTGGGCTTGATGGACCTTTGGTCTGACCCAGTATGGCATATCTTATGTTCTTATGTAATTTGGTGCTTTTCTACATAATCCGTTAGTTGCTGTAGTGCAAGAGTTTCAACAAGTTTTGCCAGAAAAGAAATTGATGATAGCTGTCTATAATTGACAGGATTCATTATCAGTCTATAATTGACAGGCTTCTTGAGTAAAGGCCTGACTGAAGTTGAAACTCCTACTTCTTGAGAATAATGCCATTTTGAAGTAGAGCAAAAAGAAGGGGGTAATATACCACTTTGGGACAGCCATAAAAGATTGAGTTAAATTTGAAGTTTCAGTGGAAAAGTATTGCAAGACCTCATCACATGGAGGAACCAGAGATTTCCCTGGATGTGATCAGCAGACATATCAGGAGGAGAAGTCAGTTTTTTGGCTATGCAAAATGACTCACATGAATTATAGTCAATGGCATGTATACATTTGGAAAAACATCTTTTTGGATTCATTAATCTTAGTTTTGTATTCAAGGGCCAACTGTTTGAATGCTTTAAGCAGCGTAATGGTTCTATATTTACGCCATCTTCTCTCACTGTTACAAAGCTGACATCTAAAGCTCTTAATGATGGGGAGTCAGATTTAAGTGGGGCCAAAGTGTCAGCAGTAGAAGTAAAGATGTGGTCCCATTCATCTATAACGGATTCAACATTACTAAGCTTAAAGGAAACTAGCTTACTTTGAATAAGATTAATAAATTGCTCTGATTCAATGTATCTTCTTTTCAGAATACATTTTAAGGTTTTTTTTGTGTTGTCATCTTTGGCTATTAATAAAGCAAACTGAATTAAGGCATGATCTGACCATGGAACATCAATAACAGGAATGATTGGAGAGGATTTTAGTAGCGACATATGGCCCAGTCTGAGAGTTGGTTGTTGCACAATCTGAGACCAGCCCATGGAAAATAAAATATCAAGAAACATGGAACAAAATGGTTTCCCGTCGATAGCAGGGCTGAATTAGCCATGCTGTCATGGGATCTGTCAATCAGGTCCAGGAGGCGGAGCTTGTCAAAGCAGAGATCAGAGCTTTGCTCTCTGCGGCTGCGCGTGTGTTCCCGCGCAGGAAAGTAACGGAATCTCCTCAGTCTGTTCTTTCCGCGCGCGGGATCGCACGCGGAGCTATTCTTCTCCTCAGCATTAATAGAACAAAACATGTCAAAATCGGGGTTTAAGCCCTGTAATTGCGGCAAGGTAATGTCGGTAACGGATGGCCATGACCGATGTTACCGATGCCTAGGACCAGATCACAACTGGGAAGATTGTGAATATTGCTCAAGGATGTCACCTAGAGCACTGAAGCAAAAGGGCCTACAGGCTTCAGGAACTTTTTGCCTCAATGGAGCCATGGGAGGCTCATTCGTCGCTTGGCCCTGCGATTTTATCGGCTCCCTCAAAAAAGAGGGCATCATCGTGGGATCCTCAGTCCTCCAATCTTGGAGGTAAGGAGGTGGCAAGCCGACAAAGGCCATCAGATTTTCAAAAATCCAAAGAGCCAGAATTGCCGGCGCAGGACACATTGGCGCCAAAAATCTCGGCGCCTAAAACTTCTGCACCTAAGGCGCATTATGCGCACACAAAAGGATCGGCGCATAGCACTTCGGCGCTTGAAGAAGTATCGGCGTACAACATTTCTATGCGCATGACGCCGAAGACACTTGTGCGAGCGACGCTGAAGGACCCTGTGTGCACGGCGCAGAAAATTTCTGCGTGCAGGGTGCCGAAGACATCAGCGCGCAAGGCGCCGAAGACGTCTAAACGCACAACTAAAGGAAACTCTACGCACACGGCGCAGTCTACAATGGCGTGCACGGCGCCGACACCACCTGTGCGTCCGTCGCCAACCATATCTATGCGCACGGCGCCGGAGACATTGGTGCCGATCACTCTTGCGCGTACAGAAAGATATGCGCACAAGTCTAGATCCGCGCATAAATCCAAATCCGCGCATAAGACACATGAGCACCTATCTCATGAATTACAAAATGAGTTGAAACGAAGACGTGGAACCTCACACAGGTCTTCTTCAGCCTCTCCATCAATAACCTCACCTCGTTCGGGTACTTCCCTTTCTTCGAGAGATAATTCGACAGAGTTTACAATAAAATGTAGAAAACTATCACCGTCTTCACAGAAAAGTCATACAGACTCGTCGTCACACTATTATCATAAGCACTCACAACACTCTCACCACAAAAAGTCGGCAAAGAGGAGTGCTACAAGGGAAGTAAGCCCTTCGACTTCAAAATCATCTTATATACCAACTTCAAATACCTTCTCTCACAGAGAGATAATACAGGTTGCTTCCTCTACCGCTTCTACAGCTTCAGAGGATTTGAGGGATATCATATGCGACGAAAAACAGAAGGACCATAAAGTATACACTACTTTACCTCAGCACACACCAATGCACCCTAAAGCATGTGGATCACAAGAACCAGATGATCGTACAATAATGCCCCCTCATACAAAAGAGGCATTGTACCAATTGTCCCCAATCCTTAGCAGGTTTTTATGAAACTCTTCAGTCATCATTCAAAATGACTAATATTGCTGCTGACAGTTCTCCAGAACATAAGACGCAGACGAATAGGGAACCGTCGGTGGAGCCTCAGACATCTCCCATAGCAAACCGACCAGCTTCCCCAAATTATAAACAGGATATATCATTTGATTCTCCTTCACCGCAAACATCCCCATCATCATCTACGGGATTCCCATTGGATCCGCAGGAACAACCTCAGGAGCCGTATTCCCCTCCAGAAGACCTTACATACCCAAAATGTCTGGAAAAATTGGGTACAATACTGCATCTAGAGGTCCAAAAAGAGACAGACCCTAGGTCAGAAACCCTTGGTCTCCTAAAAATTTTTGACATTCCAGGGAACCAACATCTCTTCCACCACAAGAGCTCCTGCATTCAGTCTTACAGAAATCCTGGGAAACACCTTACGCAATCGCAGCAGTTTCCAGAAAAACGGACATAAAATTCCTTATGAGGAAAACATCACCGTACTTTGTACCACAATTACCTCATGCTTCAATTGTAGTAGAGTCGGCGATGCAAAGATTTAAGAAAACAAAGTCACATTCCTCATACTTACCAGGCAAAGACAACAAATATTTGGATGAGTTTGGAAGGAAAATATACCATAACTCAATGTTGAATGCCCGGATTATGCACCATCAATTCTACATGGTACAATACCTGTATGAGTGCATACAAGCTATAAAAGGTATGCTTTCCTCGACTGCAGATCAGATACCTCCACCTCTTCATGACATGGAAGAGTGTTCTCGTCACCTTTTGAGGTCAATCTACGAAGCATAAGAACATAAGAAATTGCCATGCTGGGTCAGACCAAGGGTCCATCAAGCCCAGCATCCTGTTTCCAACAGAGGCCAAAACCAGGCCACAAGAACCTGGCAATTACCGTATTTTTCGCTCCATAAGACGCACCTGACCATAAGACGCACCTAGGATTCAGAGGGGGAAAATTTAAAAAAAAAAAAATTGTGCTAAACCGGCTCTGCGTCTGGGCGTCTTATGGAGCAAATTAGGGGAGTGCATAGCTTTTTTTTTTTCTCCCCATTTTGTTTTCGGGTCTGGGGAGGGCCATTTCGGTCCACTCCCCAGATCAGAAAACTTTTCTTTCTCTGGGAACCCCCAAACCCCCCCCCCCCCAATCCCAACCCTTTAAATTAACAACCTCCACCCCCCTGACCCCCCAAGACCTGCCGAATTAATTTCCTGCAACCCCCCACCCTCCTGACCCCCCCAAGACCTGCCAAACGTCCCTGGTGGTCCAGCGGGGGTCCAGGAGCGGTCCGGGAACGATCTCCTGGGCGTGAGCCGTCGGCTGCCAGTAAACAAAATGGCGCCGACGGCCCTATGCCCTCACTATGTCACTGAGACCGACCGCTGCTATTGGTCGGTCTCAGTGACATAGTGAGGGCATAGGGCCGTCGGCGCCATTTTGTTTACTGGCAGCCGACGGCCCTATGCCCTCACTATGTCACTGAGACCGACCAATAGCAGCGGTCGGTCTCAGTGACATAGTGAGGGCATAGGGCCTTCGGCGCCATTTTGTTCACTGGCAGCCGACGGCCCACACCCAGGAGATCATTCCCGGACCCCCGCTGGACCACCAGGGACGTTTGGCAGGTCTTGTGGGGGTCAGGAGGGTGGGGGGTTGCAGGAAATTAATTTGTCAGGTCTTGGGGGGGGGTCAGGAGGGTGGGGGGGTGTAGGAAATTAAGTCGGCAGGTCTTGGGGGAGTCGGGGGGGGGGGGGGGGGGTTTGTTAGATTTTTGTTTGGTTTTTTTTTATATTCGCTCCATAAGACGCACATACATTTTCCCCCCACCTTTGGGGGAAAAAAAGTGCGTCTTCTGGAGCGAAAAATACGGTACCCAAACTCTAAGAAGATCCCATGCTACTGATGCAATTAATAGCAGTGGCTATTCCCTAAGTAAAATTGATTAATAGCCATTAATGGACTTCTCCTCCAAGAACTTATCCAAACCTTTTTTGAACCCAGCTACACTAACTGCACTAACCACATCCTCTGACAACAAATTCCAGAGCTTTATTGTGCGTTGAGTGAAAAAGAATTTTCTCCGATTGGTCTTAAATGTGCTACTTGCTAACTTCATGGAATGCCCCCTAATCCTTCTATTATTCGAAAGTGAAAATAACCGAGTCACATCTACTCGTTCAAGACCTCTCATGATCTTAAAGACCTCTATCATATCCCCCCTAAGCCGTCTCTTCTCCAAGCTGAACAGCCCTAACCTCTTCAGCCTTTCCTCATAGGGAAGCTGTTCCATCCCCTTTATCATTTTGGTTGCCCTTCTCTATACCTTCTCCATCGCAACTATATCTTTTTTGAGATGCGGCGACCAGAATTGAACACAGTATTCAAGGTGTGGTCTCACCATGGAGCGATATAGAGGCATTATGACGTTTTCCGTTCTATTAACCATTCCCTTCCTAATAATTCCTAACATTCTATTTGCTTTTTTGACTGCTGCAGCACACTGAGCTGACGATTTTAAAGTATTATCCACTATGATGCCTAGATCTTTTTCCTGGGTGGTAGCTCCTAATATGGAACCTAACATCGTGTAACTACAGCAATCTAGAGCATCGGCAACAGCCATTGCAACCTGCAGACTAGCATGGTTACGCTCAATTCCATACGTGAAGATTTACACGAGAAACTAACGAACCTCCCATGTACAGGAGATAACCTGTTCGGAGAACGATTTCAGGACACAGTGGGTAAACTAAAGGAAGAAGCTCTAGCAGTACAATCATTAACATCACATCCTAATTATTCGACCACACGTCGTTATATTGGATCTACTCGTAGGCAATCCTATGCCAGGAGACCCTACAGATCTTACCAGTCCTTTCGTACACAGACTTACCCTGCGTACCAGCGTCCTGCTTCACAACAGAATACCTCAAACCAACGTAGAGGTAAACCACGTAATCAGAGACAGCAGGCACAACAACCGGCTACTGCAGTGAAAGCAACTTCATCTTTTTAGTTACCCAGCCACCACCACATCAAGCACCACCCGGCAGGATTCATTCCTGCCTGACAGCCTGGGAGAGGATAACATCTGATCAATGGGTTTTGGAGATAGTACATCACAGCTACCAACTCCAATTTGTCACGAAACCCATATTACCTCATCTTTCCACTTTCAAGATTCACAACTTCCAACCACAACTGGGGGAGGAAAGTGTGCTGCTTCGCAAACAGCAAGCAATTCTGCCAACTTACCTCTCATTGCCAAAATTATGCCAACTTACCTCTCATTGCCAAAATTATGGAGAAAATTGTCAATAAACAACTCTCGGAATACTTGGAGGAACACAAGATTCTAGCTCCTTCCCAGTTTGGATTCCATAAATCTCTTAACACAGAATCCCTTCTGACTTCCCTCACAGACTCCATCATCATGAACATGGATAAAAGACAACCCTATCTACTGGCTCTTCTAGATCTGTCCGCGGCTTTCGACACCGACAACCATACAATTATCCTTGACCGTCTTGCAGATTTAGGCATCTCTGGCACGGCTCTCAACTGGTTCAAATACTTCCTTTGCAACAGAGCCTTCAAGGTCAGAATTAACAATAAAGAATCTCACCCGGTTATCTCTAACTACGGAGTCCCACAAGGATCTTCCCTTTCGCCAACCCTCTTCCAACATTTACCTCCTACCTCTCTACCACCTTCTCTCTAAGCTAGAGCTTACACACTATCCTCTATGCGGACGATATACAAATTCTCCTACCGATTCTCTACAGCAAACCCTAAGCTTCTGGAATAGCTGCCTCCAATCAATTAACACTCTCCTCTCCAGCCTCAATCTTGTCCTCAACTCAAATAAAACTGAAATCCTCATAATCTCCCAAGATGACAACAACCCTCTACTCAATGCTCCAGTATTGTCGCCTCCTCCTAACCTTAATCACTCACCCCACGTAAGAGATCTAGGCGTTCTCTTGGATAACCGACTTAACCTCAAAAAAAGTTAACACCACCACCAAGGAATGCTTTTTCAAACTGCAAGTTCTAAAAAAACTGAAACCCCTTTTACATTTCCACGATTTCCGTCTGGTATTTCAATCTATACTCTTCTCAAAAATCGATTACTGCAACTCTCTGCTCCTCGGCCTTCCGGCAAACACCATCAAACCTCTACAGATGCTGCAGAACTCAGCGGCCAGGATTTTGACAAACACAAAAAAAAGAGATCACATCTCTCCTATCCATTACAACCTACACTGGCTTCCCATCAAATACAGAATTCTCTATAAAGTCCTTACTATAATCCACAAATCCTTAAACCACCTCTCTCCCATCGAGCTTGCCATCCAGCTTCATCCTCACAACCCCATCAGACCAATCAGAGGAGCCTATAAAGGCAGGCTTCATGTTCCCCCAGCAAAAACATCCTTTAGAAAATGAACCCTCTCCATAGCAGGCCCCTCACAATGGAATGCTTTTCCGCCAGACCTCCGACAAGATCCATGTCCTCTGTCATTCAAGAAAAAACTTAAGACATGGTTCTTCAAACTAGCATTCCCAGAATCATAACTCTGTTCACCATCCAGCTTACCCTCCAGCCATATCCTAGACCAGCCGAATTAAAAAAACAAACAAAAAAAAAACTTTAAAAAAACTTTTTAAAAACTTTTAAACAGATTTATTAAGTATTTATCTTACTTAGATTCCTGTTAACTTCAGATTATTAAGTACTGATCAATGTCTGTTCGGATGTAGCTAATTATTTATTTATTTATGTTTTAACTTTGTAGAGTATTGTTTCTGTTACAATGGGCAAGTTCGTAGCCCCGGTTTCCTATTTAATTATTTGTTCTCTCGCAATGTTCCATGTAACGCTCTTATGCATAGTTTTTGATCATTGTAAACCGGTCTGATTTGTAATTTTTTTTACAGGAAGGTCGGTATCTAAAAACCCAAAATAAATAAATAAATAAATTCGACAAATTTACCCAGGGACCCAATCAGTAGGATTTTATTCCCCATACTTCCTCATACCCAAGAAGTCGGGTGGCCTTCGCCCCATCCTAGACCTAAGGGAAATGAACAAATTTCTCGCCAAAGAGAAATTCAAAATGGCATCGTTGAAATCAATCCTTCCTCTGATCCAAACCAACGACTGGATGTGTTCCATCGACCTGAAGGATGCTTACATACACATTCCAATCCATCCATCCTCGTGGCGTTACCTAGGCTTTCGCTACAGGCATCAACACTACCAGTACAAAGTTCTCCCCTTTGGATTATCGGCTACACCCAGGGTGTTCACCAAATGCATGGTAGTGGTGGTGGCTCATCTCAGAAAACAAGGTACACCCATCTTTCCATATCTGGATGATTGGCTCATAATCGGCCCAACTCCAAACATCTTAATCAAACACCTCCATCGAGTGATACAATGCTTGCAAGAATTAGGATTGGTGATCAATTTTCAGAAATCACACCTACAACCAGCACAACAGTTACAGTTCATAGGAGCATGCCTGGACACTACGTGCAACAGGGCATACCTACCAAATGACAGAATATCACAATTCCGTCTTCTGTTACATACCTTGAACCATACTCTGAGACCTTCAGCGAGACAGGTTTTAGTAGTCCTCGGCCACATGGCAGCGGCAAATTTCATGGTTCCCAACACCAGGCTACACATGAGACGCCTGCAATGGGGCTTGAAACGTCAATGGAAACAACACTCGCAACCACTGACACAGAAGGTATCGCTGACCGCCAAAATGAGGAAATATTTAACATGGTGGCTCCTAAACTCACCCTATCCAAGGGAGCATTGTTCAGTTCCCCTCCTCACAACGCAGTATTAACCACAGATGCGTCTCGCAAGGGCTGGGGTGCACACCTCGAGATTTACGAAACACAAGGGTTATGGACAATCTCGGAACAGAACCTGCAAATAAATTTATTGGAACTCAGAGCGATTCGCAATGCATTACGAGTGTTCCAAGACCATCTGAAAGGACGCAGGGTCATGATCTACACGGACAACCAAGTCACGATGTTTTACATCAACAAATAAGGAGGGTCCGGTTCATGGTTCCTTTGCAAGGAGACCTTGACAATCTTCGAACATGCTCACTGAAATTGCATACATCTCCAGGCAACTTACCTACCAGGAGTTGCAAACACAAGAGTGGACACGCTAAGCCGCATCTTTCATCCTCATGAATGGGCACTCAATACAGAAATAGCCCAAGACATATTCATGCAGTGGGAGACACCTTCAATAGATCTCTTTGCAACAGAGATCAATGCTCAAGTTCCCAAATTCTGCTCGATAAGACCAAGCCAATTCAGGATTGCTCAAGATGCATTCCTCATCCCGTGGACGACAGGCCTCCTATACGCCTTTCCTCCCATACTACTCATAACAAGGACAATTCAGAAATGCATAGCAGACAAAGCTCAACTGATACTCATAGCCCCGGCTTGGCCGAGGCAATCGTGGTAGTTTCCTTCTCCGACTATCCATCATGGATCCAATTCGATTACCGAATCGCCAGGATCTTCTCTGCCAAGATCAAGGGATGCTTCTACACCCGCTACACTCATCTCTCCACTTGACAGCGTGGAGATTGAGAGACTCCTAACAGAACAGGGAGTTTCCACCTTGGCACAATTCATCTTCGGGCCGATACAGTAAAGTCCGCGGGAGAGCGGATGAACACCCGCTCTCCCGGTACGCACACCGGCCCTTCGCCGGTGCGCGCGATTCTGTATTTAAATTAGGTGACGCGGTAAAAACGGGGAAAAGGAGGCGCTAGGGACACTAGCGCGTCCCTAGCGCCTCCTTTTTGACAGGAGAGGCGGCTGTCAGTGGGTTTGACAGCCGACGCTCAATTTTGCCGGCGTCGGTTCTGGAGCCCACTGACAGCCATGGGCTCGGAAACCGGACGCCGGCAAAATTGAGCATCCGGTTTTCGGCCCGACAGCCGCAGGCCAAATTTTTTTTTTTTTTTTTTTTTTTTTTTTACTTTTTGGGACCTCCAACTTAATATCGCTATGATATTAAGTCAGAGGGTGCACAGAAAAGCAGTTTTTACTGCTTTTCTGTGCACTTTCCCGGTGCCAGAAGAAATTAGCGCCGACCCAAAGGTCGGCGCTAATTTCTGAAAGTAAAATGTGCGGCTTGGCTGCACATTTTACTTTCTGTATCCCGCGTACATACCTAATAGGGCCTTCAACATGCATTTGCATGTTGAGGGCGCTATTAGGTGCCGCGGGTTGGACGGGCGTTTTCCTCCCCTTACTGAATAAGGGGTAAGGGAAAACGCGCGTCCAAGAGCAGGCTAACAGTGACCTCCATCGGAGCGCACTGTACTGTATCGGCCTGCTTGTTAGAATCCAGGGAACTCTCCACAAGGAAAAATTACAGCTATAAATGGAAACGTTACTCTACCTGGTGCACTTCCAAAGGTGTACCACCATTGGACTGCTCACCTGCATTGCTCATTAATTATCTTCATACACTATATGCAGCTGGTCTAGCAACATCATCCATCAGAGTTCATCTCAGTGCCATAGGGGCATATCATAGACCAGTTAACAATATTCCTATATCCAATCACCCCTTACTATCTCGTTTCATCAAAGGTCTAACTCACATTCGTCCTCCGATCTCTAAGCCTCCAGTTCCATGGAACCTCAACATAGTTCTGGAACAGCTCATGCTTTCCCCATTTGAACCCATGGACTCGGCACATATTAAATACTTCACATGGAAATTTGTATTCCTGGTTGCAGTAACATCAGCACGAAGAGTTAGTGAATTACAGGCCTTGGTCCATTATTCTCCATATTTACAATTTTATCACCAAAAGGTAGTTCTCCGAACTCACCCATCCTTCCTACCAAAAGTGGTTTCCCAATTCCACCTCAATCAGACTATGGAATTACCCACCTTTTTCCCTAAACCTCATGCAACCTAGGTTGCATGAGGTTTAGGGAAAAACCTAGGTTGCAAAAGAGCTTTAGCATACTACAAAGAAAGGACAAACTTGGACTCCCGTGTTTCCCAACTCTTTGTCTCTTTTGACCCAAAGGCACCTGGACTACTAGTAGCTAAACGCACTAGCTGGACAGCACAGTGCATCAAATTCTGTTACGTTAAACAGAATTTACAGCTGCACTCTCATCCTAGAGCTCACCAAGTCAGAGCAGTGGCGGCCTCCTTGGCACACCTTAAGAATGTACAACCCATAGACATTTGTAAGGTAGCAACATGGTCATCGCTCCATACCTTCACATCTCACTACTGCCTTGATCAACAAGTAGCCACGGATGCAAAGATAGGGCAAGCAATCCTGCAATCTCTATCCTCCTGTCCACGGTGACTGCCACACTGTCAAAGATCATGTACAGCCATATATATCAAAACAACGTCATCGGGAGCTTGGGACTCCCATGACAGCATGGCTAATTCAGCCCTGCTATCGATGGGAAAAAGCAAGTTTGCTTACCATAAACGGTGTTTCCGTAGATAGCAGGATGAATTAGCCATGCTGACCCACCCTCCTCCCTGGCAGTCACCAAGTCTTCGACTACACGAAGGCTTAATCACAGAATGAGGAGATTCCGTTACTTTCCTGCACGGGAACACACGTGCAGCCGCAGAGAGCAAAGCTCTGATCTCTGCTTTGACAAGCTCTGCCTCCCGGACCTGATTGACAGATCCCATGACAGCATGGCTAATTCATCCTATCTACGGAAACACTGTTTACAGTAAGCAAACTTGCTTTGATGGTGGAAGGATACCAACTTGTAAATTGAAATCACAAAGAATAATTAAATTATTCAAATTGGCCTTTGAAGCAATTAGTTGCTCCAGAAAAGGAAAGATATTTGATCGCATTAATGTGGGTGGACAGAATGAAAGAAAAATGCTTAGGTGTCTTAAAAAAAAAGCATCATGTCATATGAAGAATTGCCTCATGCAAATTGCTCTTTCCACCATTGCATTATGCTCCAATGTCCTATGTCAAAGATCTGACTGCAGTATCAAATGATTTGTATATGGAGCAGGGATGACTATGCTTGTACTCCTCTGCATCCAGAAGAGCCTGCCAGTAGTCCACCTGCTCTTTGTCCATTGACTCTAGCCAGGGTTTCAGCTTCTTAATGCAATCATTTAAGTATTGCACCATGAAGAATGGATGGGTTGCGATGCAGCATGGCGAATCAAGTTCTGAAAAACCTTTTTGAAAGTTACCCAATAGTCTAGGGTTCTCATCCAGTGGAGTGCTGGAGAAATTCCTAACCTTTACCTGATTCAGAAGTGATTTCACTACCACTGACTGGTATGGTAACTAGACTACCTCATATTTCGGGATTTGCTGAACTCTATATTTAAGGTCTAGTTTTCTAGCTACTGGTGGGAGGATGTCAGATTCTATCACATTCTTGTTTGCAAATCCTGTAGGATTGAGTACCCTGGGTTGCTGCAAGCTCAAAGTTTCCAGGATCCAGAGAAAACTGAACTTCGGAGCAGGGGTCTTTGTCCTTGTAGATGTTGATTCTCAATGCCTTACCCAACTTGTCCAATAATTTGGGGTAAGAGTGGTCTTCTGGTGGCAAAGAATGCTCCAGCAAATCAGGTACAGGGACAGAGAGAATTACTGTAGACCCTTCATCTGAACGTGGAGATAAAGAAACACTAACCCAGGACCCCCAATGATAATGAGTGCAATGGGGTCATCTCAGAGGGGAATATTTCTGTGGCATGCTCCATACACTGGTATCTTGAGCTCCCCCATTCAGACTGGCTAAATTCACAGCAAGGGATGGTCATGGACTAGATCCTGCCCTGACTGAAGCTCCCATAGCGTGGAGGTGATAAGGACTCCTCCTTTGATACTCTAGACAAGGAGAGGTTCAAAAGTGCCTCTCTTTGTCACTAGCTGCCAGAAAGGCAAAGAAAGCTTTCACCAATTCCACCACCTAGTCAATGGGCTGCTGTGTCCTGTAACCAGAATTTGGGGGAAAGGACTACTACTTCTGAGACCAGTACAGGTTCATCTTCTTGAGAAGCTACCACTCATTTTGGTGGAGTGGGGGCCCTACTTCCTGAGTCAACTGAATTGATGAACATGGAAACAAAAGGCACCACAAAGCATACTGCATGTGGCAACTACAGGGGAAGTTCCTGTTGAAGGAGCCTAGATGGAGATAAGCCGTCGAAATGGTGGGAGATAGACGTAATGAATCCCCTTTGGGGACTCTTGCTGATCGTTCTCACTTTAAATGCACTGAGTTCATTGGCAGAGCTGGGTATCAATGCTTCAATGGCATTGGGACTGTGAAGGATCAGATGCTGAATGTGTTGATGGAGCATACAGTTGTGTCAGATAAATTAAGATAAAATACTGGAAATACCAAAACTTAAGAGAGAGGATACATGTCCGTACAGAAGCTCAGAAGATTAAAGACGACTTATGGGGGCACAGGATAACTCCTATACATTCTCAGTAATGCAAAAGATTTATGAACTAGGAAAGAAAGGTTTGTTTGGGGCCGTCTGATGACGTGACCCACATATCATGGCTAATTCGGCCCTACTTGTTGTTGGAGAACGCATGACCTGTACATGAAAGTAATATGGCATGAACAGCCTTGAGGACAGGAGTCGGAACAAAAAAGGCAGGAAGTGTAGAGGTGGGGGATAGGGGAGAAAACTCTTTATCCGAAAGTCTACATGTGCCTGCATGTATCTATGAATAACTGCAGCTCTACCAACATATACACCCCAGCTAATCTATCAATACATATATGGGGCTCTGTCCAGAGAGCCAGACTGAATACCTGGGGAGGTTCACTTGGAGAGCTTCGTGCTGAAGAGCTGTCATCTTCCTCCACCTTGCTTTGTTCATATGTGCGCTTTTTTGCTCTTTTATCACCAACTTCAGTAATAAAGGAAAGGTAAAGAAATCAAGAATAAGAATCATGTACAAGTCAATACTAACAGAAAATCACAAAATACTTACATAGAGCTTGCTTCAGCTGTTCCAACACGTCATTTTCATAGACTGCCCTTTCTTCCCATATGGAAAGTACTCGGCCAAGGTGTTTCTTACAATTCTCATCAGTCTCACTGTAAGAAAATTAAGATGGATACAAGAATCCCAACATGAAACCATTCAAAGTTGCTTACTTGTATCAGATGTTCTCTGAAGGCAACAAGTCACAAGTCACACAGATGGGTAACATCACCTGACAGTGAAAGACAGAACTTTTTCTAGAGTTTTCCAGTGAAGACTAGAAAACCCCTCTGAGCATGCACAGCAAGCAGGTCCTGTGAACCTATGGCTATGTAGCATGCCTC
The DNA here is from genome assembly GCF_901001135.1 of Rhinatrema bivittatum. NCBI lineage: Eukaryota > Metazoa > Chordata > Amphibia > Gymnophiona > Rhinatrematidae > Rhinatrema > Rhinatrema bivittatum. Next base: position 338,539,643 of record NC_042616.1, on the reverse strand, counting down.
AGTTCTGGTGCAAATTTATTTTTTTTTAAACTCAAAAACACTCCAAAATAATAAAAATGGGACTTCAAGGGATAGAAGTTAGCATCTGACTCTCAAAAAGACTGTCCAAACCTACGACCATTTTAATAGTCTGATTTACACGTGTTTGCTGAAGTCCATTATTGCTGTACTGCATATCTCTTTCAACAGAGGCTAACCTTAAATGGGCCACAGACATTACCATAAGCTTGACATGCCCTTCCAAGGCCAAACCTGCTTGGGTGTAAACGAAGGATATGCAGTTCACGAACCAATGAAAGAAAGTTTTCTTAGAAACAAGTAGCTCAGGTTTGTTGGGATGAAAAAACAAAAGCTGGTGAACATTACATGGGCTTTGAGTCGCTTCAGTAGAAGGCCATGGTTGTTTTAAAATCCAAGGTGCATAGGGCTTGTTCACTTTTACCAGCATAAGGCCTTGGGAAATTTGGCAGGATGACTGACTGATTAAGGTGGAAATTTGACACAACTTTAGGATAAAGCTTAGGTAGCATGCACAGTGCTCCCTGTTATGATAAAACTAGTATAAGGTGGATAAGTTACTAGGGCTTGAAGTAACATAGCATATGACAGGAGATAAAGACCCAACTGTTCCATCCAGTCTGCCTAGCAAGGTTGTTTATGGTGGTAATTGCCACTTCGTGCAGGTTACTCCTATACAAAATGTTACAACCTTAAGTTAATACAGGTTACCCCATTTCTTCATTTCCATCCTCTAGCCACTAGGATCCTCCGAATTTATCCCATGATGTTTTGAATTCAATTACCACCAGGCTTGAGAGGGGTTTTTATCAGTTGTGTGAACACCACACCAAGGTCCCATAACAATGCAGGCAGTTTGATGGGAGACAAAATGAAGCAAGACCTACAAGAATCTTAAAATGAACTAAGAGCTATACAGAAATTTATAAATTTTCTGCATAATGATAGTATGCACCAATTGCATTCAGTTGTTTTGAGTCCCGACTCAGATATGTAGAAGGTATTCAACCAGGAAAGTATCTAGGGCCTTGTCATACACCAATCAGCAAAATGTTTCCATCTGTAATCCACGCCACCTTCTAGTGGATTATTTCTAGAAGCCACAAGTACATACACTGAAACAGAGCGATCAAAGAACATCTTGCTTCACTTTCAACATCCAGGCCATGAGAGTGAAAGACTATAGTGAGATGAAGCAATGAACCCTGGTTCTGTGATATTAAGGATGGAAAAATCTCCAACTTGATGGGTTTGCTGATGGATAACCCTTGAGAATTGGAAACTGTCTCAGAAAGAAGAGCTATGACAATCAGTACCCACAGTCTCTTCTGAATTTTATCAAGATTTTGCTACTAGAAGTATTAGAGAGCAAACATATAGTCTTCTTCCCCACTGAAGGGAAAAGGCATCTGAAACTAGTCTAATTTTAGATATTCTTTTGAAGCAGAAGACTGGCACCTGTCTGTTCTGATCTATTGTGAACAGATTTATTTTCCAAATGCTCAATATTGGACCTCTTGAAACTAGTACAATGAGCATTGGCAAACTACAATCCACAGACCACTTTTGGCCCCACAAATGCCTTCCATCCCAGCTCCAATGTCTCTTGCTTATTAATGAGCCACTGTCCCTCTGCTTCTGCAGAAATCCTTCATTCTCTCAATCTCCCAGATCTCAATGATAGTTCAAATGGGGTTCTCATACCCCAGGAGCTGAGACAAAGGTAACTTTTCAGCTGTCATCCCCCTTGCTTCAAGAAACAGACAAAAGGGAGCTGTAGAAAGCTCTCCCGATTTTAGTCACCACCATCAAGCATTTCCAGGAATGTAGTATTTACCTCTTACTTCCTGAGACCCCTGACACTTTCTTTAGCCTACCAGGCTAATAATGTGATATGGACTTTTCCTGTAGGAACATTTCCAAATGTCTTTTAAAACCCTGCTATGCTTGCCTTAGAGAAAAATATGCAGTCTAGGACCTGTATTTTTACTTTAAAACCTCCTCCGCATCTGACCCTCGTTACATAAAAAACCCCACCCTTTTAAGGGTGAAAACATCTTGGATGCCAGTATCAACATTTTGTCACCTGGGAGCCTGCTGGACCACAAAAGGAGCCATCACTGCTGAGTGCTCTAGAGCAACCACATGGCTCCTGGATACCACATAAGAGAGGCTTAAGGGAAGGGAGGAAAGAGGGCATAGAAAAGAAGCTGTAGTTAACGGAGAGCAAAGAAACAAAAAATAAAGTAAAAATTTAAACAGGAAAGTTTTTTTTTAAAAAAAAAGCTAAACAAATTGTACATAAATGCCTGCTGGGTCAGACCAAAGGTCCATCAAGGCCAGTATCCTGTCTCTGAAAGTAGCCAATCCAGATCACAAGTAAGAACATAAGAACATGCCATACTGGGTCAGACCAAGGGTCCATCAAGCCCAGCATCCTGTTTCCAACAGTGGCCAATCCAGCCATATAGAACCTGGCAAGTACCCAAAAGCTAAGCCTATTCCATGTTACCGTTGCTAGTAATAGCGGTGGCTATTTTCTAAGTCAACAATTAATAGCAGGTAATGGACTTCTCCTCCAAGAACTTATCCAATCCTTTTTTTAAACACAGCTATACTACTTGCACTAACCACATCCTCTGGCAAACAAATTCCAGAGTTTAATTGTGCGCGTGAGTAAAAAAGAACTTTCTCCGATTAGTTTTAAATGTGCCACATGCTAACTCATGGAGTGACCCCTAGTCTTCTATTATCCGAAAGAGTAAATAACCGATTCACATCTACCCATTCTAGACCTCTCATGATTTTAAAACACCTCTATCATAAACCCCCCCTCAAGCCGTCTCTTCTCCAAGCTGAAAAGTCCTAACCTCTTTAGTCTCTCCTCATAAGGGAGCTGTTCCATTCCCCTAATCATTTTGGTAGCCCTTCTCTGTACCTTCTCCATCGCAACTATATCTTTTTTGAGATGCGGCGACCAGAATTGTACACAGTATTCAAGGTTGCGGTCTCACCATGGAACGATACAGAGGCATTATGACATTTTCCGTTTTATTCACCATTCCCTTTCTAATAATTCCCAACATTTCTGTTTGCTTTTTTGACTGCCGCAGCACACTGAACCGATAATTTCAATGTGTTAGCCACGATGACGCCTAGATCTCTTTCTTGCGTTGTAGCACCTAATATGGAACCTAACATTGTGTAACTATAGCATGGGTTATTTTTCCCTATATGCCAACACCTTGCACTTATCCACATTAAATTTCATCTGCCATTTTGATGCCCAATTTTCCAGTCTCACAAGGTCTTCCTGCATCTTATCACAATCTGCTTGTGATTTAACTACTCTGAACAATTTTGTATCATCTGCAATTTGATTATCTCACTCGTCATTTTCTTTCCAGATCATTTATAAAATATATTGAAAAGTAAGGGTCCTAATACAGATCCCTGAGGCACTCCACTGAGAAAATTGTCCATTTAACCTTACTCTCTGTTTCCTGTCTTTTAGCCAGTTGCAATCCACAAAAGGACATCGCCACCTATCCCATGACTTTTTACTTTTCCCTAGAAGCCTCTCATGAGAACTTTGTCAAACGCCTTCTGAAAATCCAAGTAATAATTACCATCTATACCGGTTCACCTTTATCCACATGTTTATTAACTCCTTCAAAAAAGTGAAGCAGGATCCCAAACAATAAGTCTAATCCATCTTGCTCACAACCAGGGATAGATAGAGCTTTCCCACGTCTAAATAGCTAATAATGGATTTTGGACTTTTCCCTCCAGGAAACTGGTCTAAAACCTTTTTAAATCCAGCTATGCTGCTTTCACCACATCCCTCTGGCAACAAATTCCACAGTTGTTTACAGAATGAAAAAATGTTTTAAATTTGCTTTCTATCAGTATGTCCTAGTATTATTTGAAAGGGTAAATAACTGGCTATTTATCTCTACAAACCCACTCATGATTTTGTAGACCTCTAACATATTTCCTGCTTATCTCTTCTACAGGCGAAGAGCCCTAACCTGAAGAGCCTTTCTTCATAGGGGACCCTGGCTTCTAAAACTTTGGTAGATAATATCTTCCTGTCTACAGATACTTACTATTGTTTAAAACTGGTCTTCTAAACAGCCCTTGTAAAGCTCAACTGTGCATGTCTCCCACTTTCACTCCAACTCCCACCAATACACCACCATCATTTTACTACTAGAAATGCACTATGGGCAAGGCAACAAGAGTTTGCTGTTCAAAATTTTAGAGAGGTTAAGTTTTAGATGCCTTAAAAGGACAAGAGGGACAGCTACTTCAGTCTTCAATAGAACACACAATCTGGTGTAAGCGATACTGTAATGAAGCCACTGAATACCAACTATCATAATGCAATCAAGATTTGCCAATCAACTGGAGAAAAGACATTAAGTAAAATACTCCAGGAGCATGAAAGGGAGAACTATGATAGAATGAGGAGATAGTAAAAAAACTAAAAAGGAACAGCTGCAAAGATTTAAACAATTTGCATGAGGTATGGACAGTGATTAAAAATACCATCTTGGAAGCCAGATAAAATGTATTCCATGCATTATAATAAGGTCAAAGACCAAAACGACTACCAGTGTGGTTTATGGTGAAGTGAAAGAAAGTTAAAACCAAAAGGACGTCATTTATAAAAGGAAAGCAGACCCAAATTAAGAAACCAGGCTCAAGTATAGATGAAAAAACAGTAGCAAGACAAGACTAGACTGAATTTAAGAAGCAGCTTGCCAGAAAAGTCAAAAACTAATAACCCTTTTTCAAGTACATTAAAAGCAATAAGCCTGTGAAGGAATCAATTGGGCTGATAAATGACCAAGGGTATACAGAGCACTCAGGGAGGACACAGAAACAGCAGAAAAACTGAATCTATTCCTTGCCTTGACCCTTATTGAGGATACTGGGAACATACCCAAATCTGAAACTTTTGTTGGCGATGGTTTCTGAGCAACTAAAACAAATCTGCAATAATGGAGGATATAATGGATTAAAATGACAAACTAAAGAGTAACAAATCAACAGGATCGGATGGTATGCACCCAAGAATCCTAAAAAAATGAAACATGAAGTTGCAAACCTGTTACTACAAATCGGTAACCTAGCAATTAAAACAGCCACAATACCTGAAGACTGGAAAGGTGGCCAACATGACACCAATTTTTAAAAAGGCTCCAGGATGCTCTGGGAAACTATAGACCAGGGAGTCTGACATCAGTGCCAGGGAAAATGGTAGAATCTAGTTTTTAAGAAAATCACTGGTCATACAGACACGGCTTAATGGGGAATAGTCTACATGGTTTTTCATAACGGGAAGTCTTACCTTACCAATCTTTGAGACATTTTGAATGTGTAACCAACATGTAGGATAAAGGTGAGCCGATTTGATATAGTGTATTTGTCAAGTATTTTGAAAATCCAAGTCCCTATGAGAGATGCCTCAAGAAATTAAGTCATGGGATGGGTGGTTAATGTCCTACTGTGGGATTGGGTAACTGGTTAAAAGACTGGAACCAGAGGTAGGACTAAATGGGTCAGTTTTTCCAAATAGAGATAGGTCATTAGTGGGAGTACCACAAGGATCAATACTGGGATGTGTCCTATTTCCAGATCATTCCAGGAGACTAATTTAAGTGATCAAATTTGCAGATGACAACAGAAAATTATTCAAAAGTTGTTAAAAACCAAGAGCAGATGGGAAGAAACTGCATGAAGGATCTTGTGAGTAGGAGACTGGGGCATCTGAATAGCAGTGAATTTAATGTGGAAAAGTGCAAATGATCACAAAGAAAAATAATCCCAATTACAGTACACAATGTTGGGTTTCTTACTGGGGAGTCACCACTCATGAAAACAACCTTGGAGTCCTTGTGAACATACATTTAAAATTCTCACTTAGTGTGCCAGCAGTCAAAAAAACAAATACAATTTTAGCAATGATTAGAAAAGGAATGGAGAATAAACAGATCATATTTTTAATAAAATATTTATTAGCCGCCTAAAACAAATATGCCAGGCGAAGCACAAAAAGTAAATTATATTGCCTCTTATCAATCCATGGTGTAGCGGTACCCTGATTATTGCATACGGTTCTGGTCAGCCCCATCTAAAAAAAAAAACAAAAAAACAAAACACAGCAGTATTACAAAAGGTGCAGAAGAGAGCAACAAAAATGATAAAGGGGATAAGACTGCTCCCCTATGATGAGAGGTTATGCAGGTTAGGGCTCTTCAGCTTGGAGAAAGAGAGGAATATGATACAGTTTATAAAATGAGTGGGGTGAACAGGCAAATAAAGGACAGTTATTTTCCTTTTCCAAATACTAGAACAAGGGGAAACTACATGAAATGAACTGAGATTTAAGACAAACTGTAGAAGGTACTTTTTCCAGTCATTGCACAATCAAGCTGTAGAATCTGTTGCCAGGGGCTGTGGTCAAGGTGACTAGCATAGTGGTTTTAAAGGTTTAGACAAGGTACTGGAGGAAAAAAGTCCATAAAATAATAATAGCCAGATAGACTAGAGAAAGTGAATGCTATCCCTAGTGCTGAGTAACAGCAAACAGATCTACTTTTTGGGATCTGCTGGGTACTTATGATCTAAACTGGCCACCGTACTAAACAAGGATTTAGGTGCTCTAGGGACCTTGGTCTGACCCAATATGGCATTTCTCATATTTTTAACATCAACTCAGATCAAATCTAGTAATAAATTCTTCTTTGGTTTATAACGCATACATTTTCAAGCCAATCAATGAAAATACTGATCACAAAACAGCTTACTATACCTGGAAACATGCTTAAAAGCATCCACTATCACTGGTGCAAAATCATTGGTGAACTCAGGGCCTTTCCGTTTGCTGTTCTGAATGACATCATTCGCTAAATACAGGAACGTAAGCTTCCTATTTGGTTTTGCTATTAAAAAAAAAGAAAAAAAAACGAAACACAAACATTTAGAAAGTTCACTTGAAATAAAAGCAAGCATAAATTTGAACAGCAAGCAGAAAATTTTGAACAAAAAGTACACATTCATCTATGCCTGCATGAGGAAAGGATACGTCGTCTGTTCACAGACTACCAAATGCCACCAAAAAGGCACTGTATGCAAACTGATATAAGTCCCACAATTCAGTGACTGATCCAGACACCTTTTAGTATGAAAAGCCACATTTTGGTATGTTGATTCACTATGCTTGGAGTTTCTGAAGAAAGGCAATATAATAAAATACTGCTTTACACAATAAATATTTGCTTGGTGGATGGTGCCACCCACCCATGAGTTGAAAAGAAGCTACTTTATTTCTCTCCAGGGAGCATCCTTCTTTATACTGTAAAATATGACAGTTATGCACTGGAATGCATCAGCCCATTGGAAGAAAATTCAACTAACTCCAATCCACTAAGGATACTAAACCAGGACTGTTGAAAATAAGCATCAAAAAAAAGCACAAAGAATTCTTGAATTGTGGATTAAAGAAGCAGAATGCAAACTGAAAAACTAGGACTAACTAAGTGTCCCTGAAGGACTGGTGATAGTTGAAAGGTATATTTTGAAATTATACCCCTTCGAATAATGTGAGTCTGAGCCTCTTCCTAGGTTGTTAGGAGCCAGGTAAGCAGGAACACTTTACTGCTTTATCGTCTGAAACAAACATTCTTTCTTCTGAGTTTGAAGTGCAGGGGAAAAAAAAACATTTAACCTGGCAAAAAGAAATGAGCAGGGACGTGAGAACCTGTAGAAGAAAGTTTTAAAATATGTCTTACACAGTATGCTTTGGTTTGTCTGTCTGAAAACCCTGTGAAATGACTCCAGCCATTTGGAAATGTATATGACAATATATACAATGTACTTTACAACAGCAACTTCCTATAAATTTATGTGTGCCAAATTAATTCTGCTGATAAACTAACATACTTGAAGGTGCAAACTAGTTTCAGTTAACATTCAGCAGAAATGTGTAAACAGAACAAAAAAACAGGAGGCTGCCAGTAAAAAGGTCATGCTAAGTATCCTGACATGCAATTAACTACCACTTCATCAGGGAATGTAAAAAATTTACAACAAGCTTTCCAAACCAGTAAATTGCGTTTAGAAAATGGAAAAGGTATGAGCTGGTCCAATGGCATTTTTAAGTCGTAGGCACAGATTCTATTCCATAGGCCTAAAGATGTTGGGGGTACAGAAAAGGCAGTGCTCACAGTTCCTTGAGGAAAAGAGTCCCAGCCATTGCTCAGAGGCATTTATGGATTTGTGCTGGAGTAAAACGGGAAATGTGGTCCACACATCTCCGACAAAAGATTACTCTGTGATGGTAGCCTTAGATCCTTGTGTCTGGTTGTTCTAACCATGAATTGCCCTCCCCCTTAGATCTTGAGTCATCTTACTTCAGCAATGTGGGCAATCACAGAGGCAGAAACTACTACAGAAAAGAACCTATTTTTCATCATTATTAGTTTCTGAGCTTTTCCACCCAAATTTAACACCACAAATGTATTTAGAGATTCTCCCCATACAATTTATATCACTGGACAACGACTTGCAAAAGCAGCACCCTACCCACTCACTATAAAATGCAGATAAGGTAGCATTGAATTATTTTCTCTAGCCCTGTCTATTTTTCTTGTACAAATCTCCACTATCCGAGCTTTTATTTAGAAACAGCCTTTGCAATTTCCCTACCTACTCCACTACAATGGAACCTACCTGATCACCAGCTTTAATCTCATTTCAACACTTAAGGATATGCTGCTCCTATCCAACACATTGAGTTCCGATGCCATTTTTGCCCCACCATTTCCACTGTTCCATGCATGCATCATGCATTCAACGTTCAGGTGATCATAAAAATGTCACTATTTGTATGTGAATCAATTCAGCAAGTATTTATTCTGTGCTACAGGTAAAACCTTACATTTACATTTCACAATTATACCCTACTTTTGTCAAAAACAACTCGAAGTTTAAAACAAAATTATAGCATACAATTAAAGAAAAGGACCTCACCCGGCACATACATGCCTTTCTTCTGGACATTCTTGGAGGAGCTGAACTACAAACAGAGATCATTTTTCTTGCTTGAATTCAACTGCAAAGACCTTATTTGAAGGGGGATTTTTTTTTTTCTTCATTGCTTTTGCTTTCATTTTATTTTTGATAAAAGGGATATTCTGCAATGCTTTTTTATTGGGTATTTTCACTGCTTAGGTTTAGAAACAAGAGGATTCCTTCACCCCACCCCAACTCCCACCCACCCATTCTAACTTTATAGACTAACCCACTAATTAGGAGGTTGGACTACACAGAATAACTTGACAATGGTTGGCAGAGAAACACAGGGAAGTAATTTAGATAAATTTAGTCACTTGTGAAATCAGAACATGAAAGTAAAGTTCAGAGGGAGCTAGGCCCAGCACAAGCAGGTGTGCATACTGTGCAACCGCACAGAGTGGCACACCCATAGGGATGGCAGCAGAGCTGGCTTCTCGTTAGGGAAGGCCCTCAGCCCTCTGTACAACATAAGCTGAGGTGCACCCTGGACACCACCAGCATCACCCATCCCGCGGTGGCAAAGAGAGGTTCAGCAGGTCCACAGCAAATCCCATGCTGCAGAGACCCAAAGAGAGGCCCAGACGCAGCCTTTGCTGCCAAAGCCTGAAGACTCCATCCCACCGTGAAGAGGGGCCCAGTACGGCCACAGCCAACCCCATTCTGCCACAGCCAAAGAAAGGGGGAATATTTGAGAGAGAGCACGTGTGTGTGTGTGTGTGTTTAAGGACAGCGAGTGATAGCCTCTGTACGTATGTGTGCGCGTGAGTCTGAGCGAGAGACTGAGTGCATGTGAGAGAGAAATAGCCTGCATGCTTGTTTTTGAACATGAGGGGAAAAATATGAGAGAGAGCATGGGTGTAAGTAAGAGAAGAAGTGTATGAGAATGAACATGGGTAAAAGTGTGTATGCGTGAGAGTGAACTCTTTCTCCCTCACATCACAGGGTCTCATACAATGTGTGTGTGTGTGAGAGCGAGCTTGTGTATACATGAGAAATCAAAGCCTGTGTGAGAGAATGTGTGTCAGTGTGTGTGTAAAAGAGGGTGCATGTGAATGTGAGAGAGCCTGTATACATGTGTTTATGAGAGGCAGAGAGCTTATGTTCTTATGGGTAACCAAAATACACATGTAACACCAGCAGCTCAAGAAAGATCTTTATTTATTTCCGCAGACAGAAAAAGGGTAGCAGGAAAAAAAATTTTAATTGTTAAGTTTATTTTAATTTTGTATTATAAGTATTATTTTAATGTATGAAGTTTGGCCGCCAGAGTTCTTGCCTTCTGTGGTCCTAGCATGGTGTGAGGCCCGAAAACCTTACCTGCACCCGGGTTCCTGAACCGGTGACGTTGGAAGGAGCAGCCGGGTAGGCATTCAACCTTGCCTTCGCTGGCACGATGTTGCCGCCAGATTTCTTGCCTTCTGTGGGTCCCAGCTGGTGTGAGGCCCGAAAACCTTACCTGCATCGGGTTCCTGAGCCGGTGACATTGGAAGGAGGAGCCGGGTAGGCATTCAAACCTTGCCTATGCCGGTGCAATGGCTAAGGGGCGCGCGCGGCTTTGCCCGGATTGGAACGGAGATTCTATGTCTGCAGCCTTAGAGAACAGCAGCAAGTTAAGTATATGATTTGTCTAATTTGATTGCATTCCCGCTTGGATAATTCTTTGGATTGAAAAGTTGCTTAAAATATTATTACCCAGTTGCTATGCCTCACACCAAGAGGAAAGCAAAATTAAGAGAATTTTCCTCAATTTCTACGCCAACTAAAATGCTTCAACCAAGCATTGCGGACTGCTTTCATATTGTTTCCACATCCACACCGGAGGGGGCCGCTAGTAGATCTACTCAGGAGCAGGAGATAATCTACTTGGCCAGTGAACATCTCTCACCCCCGGTGGCCCCAGAGAAACCAGCCCCTCCATCTGCAAAGTCTGTAGAAATTAATTTATCTTCAAAAGATTCCTTTAGTTCCCAAAGAGATGTCGGGAATTTGACGAAAGTCTCAGAGGACATTGAAGAACAAAGTCCCGGGGAACTTAAGGACTGGTCTTTACTGTCAGCAGAAGGAATTAGTGGGACATTACAACAGTCAAGAGATGTTGTACAAATTCCTGGTATTAAGGATATTCCTATTATTATTCCTAAAAAATTTTCTATTGAGGAATTAGGTTCAATGATAGTTAGCATGCAAAAATCAATAAATAATCTTACTATGACTGTTCAGGAAGCATTAAAAAGGAATACATGTATACAGGAAAAAATAGATAATTTGGAGAAAAACACTAATATATTTGATGTGAAATTGGGAGAAATTCAAAAAATTCAAATTAACTTGATAAATCAGCAGAAGAATATGAAGGGAAAATTGAATTATTAGAGAATCAAAATAGGAAATTAAATCTTAGATTGTTGAATTTCCAAAAATTAATTTAGTAACCCAACAGATCTATTTAATAGTCACTTGAAGAATATTTTAAAGTATTCGGAATCCTCTTTACCCAAATTATCTAAGATTTATTACTTAAAACAACCACAAGATGAAAAAAATCAGAAAGCTATAGAAAACCTGAATTTAATAGATTTTCTACAAAAATTAATACAAGGGCTACCCTATTAGTCCAGTTTTCATCTCTTTTAGAGAGAGATGCAGTGTTAAAACTGCATTTTAAACAGCAAAAACAAGACTTTTATGGGCAACCCATAAGAATATTCCCAGATGTTGTACGTACAACACAGTTGAGACGTAGAAATATAATGGATAATATGATAAATAATATTGTATTAAGTTTGAAAATTTTCTTGGAACATGATTTGGGACCATAATATCCAATTTTCTGTTTTTTGAATATTGAACTGCAATAAAAAAAAAATGTATGAAGTTTATTTATTTGTATGTGAACAGTCTTGGCAGTTTACAGAAAATGTGATATACAAATATTCATATGCAAGGCATTCAGAAGCACTCTCAGAGCAATTGTTGACATTAATTGTATTACCATCCCCAATTTACACACCAATGAGCTACTTGGTATGCATAACATTTTACTAATTGGCTGGCATTATATTATCTCATATGTTAATAGGGCTGGGGATTCTTGTAAGTCATGTGATTTGTAAATTGAGCCCAGAAGGCAGGAACAAAACTTAACGATAAACTCTGACAACTTTTAATTTCTAGCCTACCTTCTAGCATTGTAGCTTATTCTGGGCATGTCAGCAATCTTGAAAAGTTTTACAAATCTGATCAATGTAATTTCACAATGAAGTATTAATAGCTTCATAGGAAAACCTTTTCAAAGCACCCTAACAGTATATGTGAGAGAGGGAGTGTATGAGAGAGCATGGGCATGGTTATGAGAAAGGGAGTGTGTGACAGAATGAACAAGTCTGTGTGTGTGAAAGCAAGAGTTTGTGTGGCTCCACCTCCCACAATCCTCAACAATCTCAGGGTGACTGGAAATCAAAGATCCCAGGTATGGAGAGCAAGACATTTTTTAATAGTTATTAGTTTGAATTATTGGGTGTTATTTGATGTTTCTGTTTTGGGAAATTTATAGCATTTTTAAATATTGGATGTTGTAAAATTAGAAATTACTACTAACCTGATAATTTCCTTTCTTTAGACCACACAGAAATCCAGAACTAGTGGGTTATGCACCTCTACCAGCAGATGGCAATGAAGCAAAGCTGACACCACAGTATATATACCCCTGCAGTGAAATCAGCCTGCCAGTATTCTCTCCAAAGCCAACTGTGAACAGACTAACAAAAACTTGATTAATAATAGATAATCATGCCAGTACTCAGCCATCAGGAACACTGAGCACAGACAAAATGTATTAACACTAATCTCGGGACTGGATTAAAGTTACTAGTAACCCCTGGAAACATATGGCCATGCAGGTGGAACATAGCATAATCATTCGGCAGCCAAGGGTGGGAAGCCTGAATTCACTCTGTCTGGTCTAAAGAAAAGGAAATTATCAGGTAAGTAGTAATTTTCATTTCTTAGCGCTCAGACAGATGAATCCAGAACCAGTGGGATGTACCCAAGCTACTACCGAATAGAGGAGGAGGCTGTCTGCGGTCCAGTTTAAACGGATAAACCTTTAACAAGACCTTCCTGCAGAAACGTTAACACATTTCCCTCAGAAGCCAGGACTAGGTTGTATCTCATGATCCAAGCACCAAGCCTCAAAGAAAATTCTGCTCATCCTGACATACGTGATAGAGGTGGAAGTTTTCCTGGACTGCAAGAGGGTAGCAATCACACCATCTGAATAACCCTTATCCTTTAAACACTCCCTCTGAAAAGCCAAGCTGCTAGACAAAAGCGATCTAAAAACACGGGGCCTTGTCGCAGATGGGGAAGGTGAGCCAGGCGCAAAGGACCTTCCACTGCTAGGTTGACCGGATCCGTGAGCCATGGACGCCTGGGCCACTCCGGGGCCACAAGGATGATGTCACAGGGATGAAGTTCTATACGACGGAGAACTTTGCCGTTCAGAGGCTAGGATGGAAACACAGAGAATGTCCAATGGCCAAGGGAGAACTAGGGCATCCACTCCTTCTGCACCCGTCTCCCATCGCCTGCTGAAAAAATGGCAGGGTCTTGATGTTGCGGAATGTCACCATGAGGTCCAAAAGAGACGTTGCTTCACATGTGGCAAAGAAGCCGGAAGGCTTCGTCGGACAGTTCCCACTCTCCTGGATCCAGTTGGTTTCTGCTGGGATAACCTGCCTGAACATTGCTAGTGTCCGCTATGTGAGAAGCCGCTATCCTCTCCAAGTGCAGCTACGCTCAGGTGATGAGCTCCTATGCCTCCTGGGCCACAGCTCCGCTCTAGGTGCCACCTTGGTGATTTATATATGCCACTGTTGTCGCATTGTCTGACAGCACTGACTTCCCTCGGACTAGTGGAAGGAAGGCCCGTAGGGCTAACCTCATCACTCTGGTTTCCAGATAGTTGATTGACCAGGAGGCCTCCTTCGCAGACCACCAGCCCTGTGCTGAACTCTCCTGACAGTCTACCCCCAACCGGAGAGGCTGGCATCCGTGGTCACTATAATCCAAGATGGGATCTCCAAATCCACTCCTCGACGTAATTTGCCGGGGAGGAGTCACCATGAGAGACTGGCCAGAGCCGGTTCTGTAAAGGGCAGAGAGATGGAAAAGTTCGAACTTCAGATCCCAACAAGGCTGACTGAAGAGGTTGCATATGCGCAAACACCCAGGGGACCAACTCCAGGGTGGAAGCCATAGAGCTGAGCACCTGCAAGAAATCCCATACCTTCAGCAACCACTTGACTAGAAGCGCTCAGACCTGAGATTACAACTTGGAAATTCTCTGCTAAGTAGGAAACAACTCCCCCCCCACCCCCCGCAGTGTTGAACAAGGCTCCCAGAAACTCCAGCCTCTGGTAAGGGAACAGGTGACTCTTAGCAAGATTGACTATCCATCCCAAAGACCTCAGGCGATGAAGAACGGAATCCATGGCCACTTGGCACAGAGGCGCTGACTTCTCTTGAATGAGCCAGTTGTCCAGAAGAACTGCCGCCACCACCACCATGATCTTGGTAAAGGTTCTGGGTGCAGTCACTAGTCCAAAGGACAGAGCACGGAACCGGAAATGCTGCCCCAGAATCATGAACCACAGATACTGTTGGTGATCATGCCGGATCCCGATGTTTAAGTATGCTTCCATTAAGTCCAGAGATGCTAGGAATTCCCCCTTGCATACGGAAGCGATAACAGACCGAAGAGCCTCCATGCGGAAGCGTGGAACTTTCAATACCTTGCTCATCTTCTTCAAATCGACCTGTTCCCCTCTCGCTGGAAGGCACCGGAACAATGGCCCCTAGGTTGGTGAGACGGCATCCATGTCTCGCACCGCCAACTGCTAGTCTGACGTGATTTTGGCCCACTCCTAGTAGAAAAGAGCCAGCCAACCCCCTATCAGAATTGGAATCCTTACCACTACCAAAATCAAAATCACCACAATTAGCTTGTTCATTTTCAGAATTTCACTCAATTAATCACGATACGATTATTAAAATACTAACTAAATCAAAACCTTTGAACAGTCCGTTTAATGCCTGTCCTGGCTACACTCTCAGAAACATGAAAGATCAGATTGCTCCTTCTATATCAAATATAGTAAATGCTTCCTTTGCTCAAGGTTTTGTTCCAGAAGACCTTAAAAAGACATCAGTTCTACCCATACCAAAGAAGAAACATCACGATCCTTTAGATCTAACTATTGCCCCATTGCTACACTAACCTCTATTGCAAAAATATTAGAATCAGTAGCACTACATCAAATTTCTGAGTACATTGAAGAAAATAATATACTGCACAATAATCAACACGGATTCAGGAAAGGACATAACACAGAGTCTTTACTAATTTCATCATTCGACACGATCTTAAGAGGTTTTGATTCAAATACAAATTACATACTAGTATTACTTGATATATCAGCAGCATTCGATACTCTCAACCACGATATTCTGATAGATAACTTACTTCAAATAGGCATAACTGGTTCAGGTATACATTGGTTTTCCTCATTTATTTCAAACCGCCCACAAAGAATCTCTATGGGTAAATACAAATCCGATTGGTACACAACCAAAACAGGTGTACTGCAAGGTTTGTCCCTTTCTGCCTTACTATTTAATATCTATCTTTTACCGTTATGTCGCCTTTTAACAGGCCTAAACTTATACTTCAAAATTTACGCAGATGACATTCAATTCATAATTCCATTCACTTAATCTTGGTCAAAAACCTTTTCAATGTTACAACTATATCTATCTACAATAAAAATATGGCTATCACATAACAGATTAAAACTAAATACTAATAAAACAGAATTGATTTACTTATCAACAATACCCGATTCACTTTATCAACCGCCTCCGTTTTTCACATTTGAAAATCAAAATATTCCTATCAAACCACATGCAAAAAATCTGGGAATGATCATAGATTCTTGCCTATCATTATCCAAAAATATCTCTGAAGTAGTAAAAAAATCATTTTTCAAAATACATATGTTGAAAAAAATCAAACCACTCTTGCTACCACATGACTTCCATCTTGTAACCCAAGCTTTGATATTAACTACCTTAGATTACTGTAACGCATTATACCTCGGTCTGCCTCAATTGTCATTACAACCTTTACAACTTGTCCAGAATACAACAGCCAGAATGCTATGCAATGCTTCACGTAGGGACCATATTACACCATTACTATATCATTTACATTGGCTTCCAATTCCATTCCGCATTTCCTACAAAATTCTGACTATGATTCATAACTTATTATACAACCCCAATTCAATCTGGCTATGTTCACTTTTGAGATTATATAAACCAAATAGACAACTTAGATCCATGAATAAATGTATGTTGGAAATTCCTACTATAAAATCTGCAGGTCTGATGTTAACCGGAAAACGAGCCTTTTCTATTGCAGGTCCTACTTTATGGAACTCAATTTCTGAGTATATTCGATTAACAGAAAACCGTAATGACTTCAAAAAAGCATTAAAAACGTACTTATTCACTTGCGCTTACAACATATCTGAATGAACATCTCACCTCTGCTTTCTATAATGCTTGACATTACTGATAACCAGTTGTAAAGTAACTGTAAAGTATGTATCTTACTGTATGTCTTTTGATATTATGTATGTTTTTAATATGTAAACCGCTAAGATGGATAGACTACTACCCCTAGTGCGGTATATAAAAACTTTTAAATAAATAAATAAATATCACAGGAACCAAGGATTGAACTGGCTTCACATCATTGGGAGGATTTAATTCCCCCCGATCCTTGAGACGGGCCTTCTGTGCTCGATTGGCACCTGCAAAAAGACTGATTCCATGACCGCTGACGCCCTGCGCCTTGTCTCACGGAGGACCCCGCGAGATGCCCTGAATTTCCGATTCCCTCGGAAACGAGAGCAAGCAGGAAAGGAGGGCCTGGTCTTCAGCTTGTGCTCAGGCAGCCTATGGAACTTATTCTCTCCAAGGGATTCGATCATATCCTCCAGCTCCTTTCCAAAGAGCAAGCCTCCTTGAAAGGGGAGAGAGCTGAGCTGCGAGGAAATGTCCACCGACCAATTCCTCAGCCAGAGTAGTCTGCGAGCGGAAACTGCTGCCACCATGGCCCTGGGAGAAGTGCGGAGAAGGTCATAAAGCGCATCCGCACTGTAGGCCACTGTTGCCTCCAACCGGCCGGCCTGCGCTGACTCGAAGGGGGAAAAAGACTTATCCGACTGAAGTTGCTGAACCCAGTGAAAGCTAGCTCTCAACATAAAATTGCTGCACATAGCAGTTTGTGCCCCTAGGGCCAAAACCTCAGATCTTCTTGAGATGCAGCTCCAATTTTCTATCCTGAAGATCCTTGAGGGTGGTTACTCCAGTGACCGGGATGGTAGTCTTTTTAGTAACCGCCAAAACAGCGTCCACCCTGGGCATCTTGAGAAGATCCAGAGCCTCTTCTGACAGTGGATACAACTTGTCCATGGTCCGACTGACCTTCAATCCAGTACCTGGAGTGTCCCAGTCCCTGAAGAGCAAGTCTGTCACAGACTTGTGAAACGGAAAAGAGCTGGTAGAACCCCTGAGGCCCACTATAATGGGATCCACTGCCCCCAACCCAGAGTTCTCCTGGGGAGTATAAATCCCGAGCTCGTCCAACACAGCAGGAATAAGGGGGACCAACTCCTTCCTGCAGAAGAGTTGCACCACCTTGGGATCATCACCCTCAACGATTGACCCCTGAACTGCCGAGCGCTCCATGTCTGGGTCCCCAAACTCAAGGGCAGCCCCTGGGGAGTCCTGCTCAGGCAGGGTGTCCTGAGCTAAGTCCTCGGAGGAACTGTCTGTGCCAGGTGGAGGCAGGGTGGCACACAGAAGTCGTTGGGCCTTCAGGCCCCCTACCTTTCCCGGGGCTGAGTCTCTTTGCAGCCCTGGGGGGAGCCTCCTTGTCCACATGGCGCTTTCCTGACGTTTTGGCCTTAAAGGTCTTGTGCATTAAAAGCACGAATTCCAATGAAAAATAGGAGGTGTCTGAACCCTCCTCAGACTCCTCCAAGTTCAGAACACGCGGCCCCCTGACGAGAACAGCGCCCCCCCCCCCCCCCCCGGAGGAATCAGCCTGCGGTGACAACGGTAGAGGGGAATCACCCTCCTCCCCACAGCACCCGCGGGAGACCTGAATGCCACCAAAATGGTCTCCGTTCCCGCGCTGAGTGGGAAGGGATCATTGGGAGGATGCCGTGCCAGGGAAACCCTTCCAGGGTCCCGGCATCCACTTAAAATTTGTGCCTTTTCACTCTCTGAGGATCCCTCCCCGCCAGGAGGCAAGTGGAGCATAAACCACCACACATCTCCACAGGACTTGCAGGCC
Source organism: Rhinatrema bivittatum (assembly GCF_901001135.1). Taxonomy (NCBI): domain Eukaryota; kingdom Metazoa; phylum Chordata; class Amphibia; order Gymnophiona; family Rhinatrematidae; genus Rhinatrema; species Rhinatrema bivittatum. The sequence continues at coordinate 338,521,117 of NC_042616.1, read as the reverse complement.
ACATCACTCGGCATGGCAGACAAAACCGGCGGAGCAGAGCAAAAAGAAGCCGCAGGGGAGACGGGGAGCTGAAGAGTCGCTGAGCTGCGCCAAAGCGCGAGTGCGCCTGAACACGCGCTGCTGCACACAGAAGCACCGCTGGTTCCGTGCTGTTTATTTAGTTCTTTATACTTTACTTTTTTTTGGATAATAACTATCAGAGAATAAAACAAAAAAGTTCAGCACTTCCCTGTATAAGGCAGCAGGCTCTGTCCGTCCTCCGCAGGATGAGTGAGCCGGGACCCCCGGTATTAATCCTGTTAAGCTCCAAAGGGGAGGGCTAAGTAAGGTCTCCGACCTTGAGCCCTTCTGCCTCAGGTACCAGGTGGATAGTCCGCCCGGGACCTGACTACCCCCTGGGAGGTAGTAGAGGAGAATCCTCTTCTGATCTTCTGAAGAAAAATCTTTTTTTTTTGTCTAAATTCTAACAATCTTCCAGGCTGCAGGTTTTGCACCTCCACCATCTGCTGGAGACAGAGAAATACTGATGGACTGCTAGTCGCACCTCAGGATATAGGGCAGCTCAGTCAAAACTTCTGTCTCCATCTGCTGGAGGGGAGGCAAAACCCAGGAGTCTGGACTGATCCAGGTACGTACAGGGAACTGGTTACTAAAATGGTCAGTGATCTTTGTTCTAAAGCATATGGTGGACAGATAAAGAGCAAAGATAAGATAGGATTGTGTGTATCTAAAGGTGCTTGTCTAGAACAGGTAAATGTGAATCGGTATTTACTCTTTTGAATAATAGAAGGACTAGGGGGCACTCCATGAAGTTAGGATGTAGCACATTTAAAACTAATCTGAGAAAGTTCTTTTTCACTCAACGCACAATTAAACTCTGGAATTTGTTGCCAGGGGATGGGATATTGCAGTTAGTGTAGCTGGGTTTAAAAAAAAGATTGGATAAGTTCTTGCTGGAGAAGTCCATTACCTGCTATTAATTAAGTTGACTTAAAAAATAGCCACTACTACTATTAGTATCAGTAGCATGGGACAGGTTTAGTTTTGGGTTCTTGCCAGGTTGTTATGGCCTGGTTTGGCCACTGTTGGAAACAGGATGCTGGGCTTGATGGACCCTTGGTCTGACCCAGTATGGCATGTTCTTATGTTCTTATGTAGGGTAGATATGGTAGACAAATACCTCAAAGGTTTCATTGCACAAGAGGCGGGTCTTTTTAAAGGAATAGAGGCTCTAAAACAAGGGTGAAAGGGTTCAGACTCAGGAGTAATCTAAGGAAATATTTCTTTACAGAGAGAAAGCAGATGCATGGAACAGCCTCCCAGTGGAAGTGTTAGAGATGAAAGCAGTATCTGAATTCAAGAAAGTATGGGATAATTACAGGGGAGCTCCAAGGAATCTGAGTGAATAGGCCATTTGATATTTTTTTTCTGTCACATTTATGTTTCTATTTCAATATAAATAACACTGATACAATCCCTAATCAAACCCCCTTCTCTCACCAGAAACAAAAAACAAATTCCAGTTAATCCCCACAAGAGATACAAGTCATTTCCAAAGTGAATGCCAAAAGGGGCGACTCCTTTATTTTGTCCCTTCAATTTTATTTATTTAACACTTTTCTATACCGACCTTCATGGTAATAACTGTATCAGATCGGTTTACATAGAACGGGGTAAGAACTTTAACAATAAACAATCATTTAACAGAAGGAGCAAAGTTACAATCAACAAGGTGGATAAACTTGGAAGCAAAGGTAGCTGGAAAAAAAAAAGAGTAGAAGGAGGCAGATAACCAAGAACAAAATAAGCTTACAAATTAGTAGTTTGTACATATTGGCTGCGTAGAGGTTCCTAGTTCCAGAGTTCGTGAATTGTGATTAAGGGCCGGGGATGGATCAATGGTGATCCATCCCCGGAGCTGAGCTGGCTCTTCACCCGGTCCTGAAACTGGAGACAAGACTGGATCACATGCTGCAGTTCCTGTTGGAAACAAGCTGAATATACTGAAGACAGTCTCTAATTATCCAAGATATTTAAGCTGAAAGCTAAAGTTGCTTACCTGTAACAGGGGGTTCTCAGAAGACAGCAAGGTACAAGTCCTCATAGGCTCACAGGTGGGCGACAACAGAGTTCAGCCAACCAAGATTACTCCAAAGCTTCTAGAAGTTTTTGACATGCTCTACTGAGCATGTGCATGCCACTCCTTGTCATGGGCAATGAGTGAGGTCCCTTCAATTCTTAAAATAAGTAATATAAAAGAATCAACTCCAAGAGAAGGTAGGTGGCTTCTGTGAGGACTTGCATCCTGCTGTCTTCAGAATATATCAGTTACAGGTAAGCCCAACCAGTCTCTTCCAAATTTTAAAGGGACAGAGGGGGCAAACATACATGAACTCATTACAATGGGCCAGTTCTCTCAAGTGTAGGAGAAGAGAGAAGTCAATATGATGCATATGGCCAGCTCGATTACTTAGCTTGGCTGTTGCATTTGGCTGCCAAGCTCGACTGCTGCTGCTCCTGATATTCAGAAAGAGTGGCATCTAGTATTCAGTGCATGCTCCCCATCCCACCCAGCCAAGGGATAAGACCAAGGCTGGAAGGACTCAAAAAGGAAGAATCTCAGGAGGGAGAAGATGAGGAAGTGCTGTGTAATTGTATATGCCAAACAAAGCAGGGCCCAGTTATCCATGCTTTGCTTTGTACCACACTCCAGAACTCATGCTGTAGGCTAGGAAAAGACATATATGATTACACATTTTCTCAAAAAAATGAATTCTTACAAGAGCCACTGCTAGTGTCTTCTGTTGCTGTGAGGTGCTGAAAGCAGAACTAGGTGCAGGTCTGGATCTAAGCATCAGGCAATAGTGACTTTTCCATGGCAAATCTGATTAAGTCTGAATGTACACTGGTGTGCCATGGTACACTGGTTAGAAAACACTGATCCAAAGAATAAGGGATGTCAATGTATAGATTAAGCTTCACACTGAAGCCCTGCAAATCTCTTCACAGACCTCACATCAGCCACTGATGCCAGCATGGGTCTTACATTATAAGCTATGCTAAATCCATTCAGGTCAGACCTGCAGACCATAATAGAGAGATGCAATTTCCAATTAGATAGGGCATGTTTGGCAGCAGCAGTTCCAGACTTGTTGGGATCAAAAGAAACAAAAAGCTGGGTGGACATTTTCAAGTATTCAGTCCACTCCAGATATAAGACTAAGGCTCTTTTACAATCCAACCTCTGCTTGCTCACCTTTGTGGACATGTCTCTTGAGAAAGAATATTGGGAGGATGACGACTGACTCGTTAAGGTGGAAGTGCAACACTATCTTAAGGCGGGAATATAGAATACATGTGCAGAACCACCCTATTATGAAAAAAAAATACAGTGTAAAATTGATAAGTCACTAGATCATGAAGCTCGCAGACTCCGCATGCCAAAGTGACTGGCACCAAAAACATGATCTTGCAGGTCAGGTGGTAACAGGAATCTAATTGCTCAAAGAGAGCTTCCATCAACTAGGCAAATACCACGATGAAGTCCCAAAGCACAGCGAGAGGTTTAGTGGGAGACTTCAAATGAAGCAAGCCACACATGAATCTGACAACTAAAGGCTGCATAGAGATGGGTTTCCTTTCTACACAGTGGTAATAAGTGCCAACTGCAATAAAATGAACCATAAACTTAGTCTTCAGACCAGACTCTGAAAAACAAGGAATGTATTCAAGCAGTTTCTGTATGGAATAGGAGGAAGCACCTAGGGCCTATCACTCATAACAGAAGGCAAGTATTCCTTTTGGAATACTTTCTAAAGGCCAGAAAAATCTGAGGCATCCTCAAATTAATGGAATTCAATACTATCGTCTTAACATCCAGGCTGGGAGGGACAAGGACCCGATGATGGAGTATTCCCTCGTTCGGAGTGACTGAGAAGTCCTTAACCTGATTGATTCCTTGATAGCTAATTCCTGGAGAGAAAACCAAACCTGCTTCAGCTATGAGAATCGTGGTCCCCTGAATCCTCTGTTTTAGTAAACGTTTTTGCCCCTGGAGGAACTAGATAAGCATAAAGAAGACCCTTTACCCAATATAGGAGAAGGCATTCAAGGTAATCTGCTTTGAGTCCCTCTTCTACAGAAAAAGTTTGGGACCTTTCTGTTTAAAGAAGATGCAAACAGATCCACCATGGGTGTTCCCCAGTCACAAAATATCTGATTTGCTACTCATCTGTCCAGCGACCATTTGCGAGATTCTAGGATACAATTCCAAATGGTCAGCTATGACATTCTGCTTGCTTGCCAAATATGTCACCATCCATTGAAAGATGGACCAGGCCCACATGTGGACAGCTTCCTGACACAGGAGGTATGATCCTATACCTCCCTATTTGTTCATGCTGAACATTGCTACCTGACTGCCTGAATGAGGACAACTGTGTTTTACCAGCAGACAAATCTGATCAATTTCTTTGACTGAAACAGCAGGGAGTTGGATCAGGGGAGAACGCTAGATGTAGTGTATTTTGATTTCAGTAAGGCCTTTGACATGTTTCTGCATAGGCAACTTATAAATAAATTGAAAACCTTTGGTATAGGCCCTAAAATAGCTAGTTTAGAAACTGGTTGAACTGAAGGTAACAAAGGGTAGAGGTAAATATAAATGGAGTTCACTTAGAGGAGAGGAGCATTAATAGTGCTGTGCCACAAGTATGAGTCCTTACACTGGTTCTTGTCAACATTTTTGTAAACAATATTGTAGAAGGATTGTCAGGAAATGTGTCTTTTTGCAGTTGATCTGAACAAAAAACAAGAAGCCAAGGACACAAAACACAACAATAGTAACAAAAGTACAAGAGATGTCGATATTACCGTAATCACTATCCTTCTAGTATCATAAAGGAGCAAAAATCAGCTACTAGACTTCATAGAGCAAAAAGTGGCTACAAGCACTAGTTATAATCATGCAGTAGCATGTGTTTAAAGGTCCATTAATTCCATTATATTTAGTCTTTTTCTTGCAAATAAAATATTCAAAAATCAAGAAGTGGTTTCATTATTCAAAATATCAATCAAAGATGTACATAGCTCATGTCGATATTGCATGCAGGTATGCAATCGTCAATGAAAGCAAACCTTGTTAAAGTGGACTCAGCCTCAGTGCTCAACGGCCATAAATATAACCTCAGCAGATTCCACCAAAACCTACAACAAGGTAGACAGCCAGGAAGATGTGGAAAACAAGGAGGGAGCTAGCAAAGCCCGAGGAATGATCTAGAGTCTGGCAGCTAAGATTTAATGCTAAAAAAATGCAAAAGTTATGCATTTGGGATATAAAAACCCAGGGGAGTGGCACGGTATAGAGGGTGAAATTCTTCTAAGCATGAAAGAAGAACAGGATCTAGGGGGTGATCATATCTAATGATCTTACAGTGGCCAAACAGATGAATAAAGCAATGGCAAAAGCCTGAAAGATCTTGGGTGCATAGGGTGGACAACAGAAGAAAGAAGGTAATATTGACCCTGTATAGGTCCCCAGGTGAATTCGCATTTGGAATACTGCATACAATTCTGGAGACATCTTCAAAAGAATATAAGCCAAATGGATTCCGTCTGACCACTGACTAAAATAGTCAGTGGTCTTCGCTGTAAAGAATTTAGGGACAAAAATCTAAGCATATATATCCCCTACAGGAAAAGACAAGATATAGGAGATATGATAGAAACATTTAAATTCCTTCAAGGTTTCCATGCAAAGGAGGCTCTAGAACAAGGGGTCATGGGATGAAAGTGACAGTGAAATGACTTAGGAATTGTAATCTACAGAAATATTTTTCTACAGAAAGGATGGTGCAGGCATCTCCCTGTGGAGGTGGTGGAAACAAAGACAGTATCTGAATTCAAGAAAGCATGGGGTGACCATAGAGGATCACGGAGGAGTGGTAGGGATTACAAAGCTAGGAAGTTGGTGTGGATGAGAACACTAGATAGGCCGTATGCCCTGGGTGTGGAACATATCTGCATGAACCCCTCAGCCCAGGTTGGACACATCCATGGTTAGGACAATTTGAACAGTAGAAATTTGGAAGGCGATTCCTTTGGCCAGAATGATTAAATCAGCCACCAGGACAGAGTTCTTGAGTTGGTGAGTCACGTGAATACTGTCTTGAAAATCCTGAGTGACAAATCCACTGTAATCACAAGGTCCACTAGGCTTGTCTCATGTGGAGAAATAACAAGGATGTTACATGTGCAGATGAGTGTAAACACCAAAAGTGCACACAAAACTTTATTTGGTCAAAGTTATATCACTTTAGAATTTTTTATTTCACCACGGTGACTCTTTTCAACGAAACACAGTATTCAACAGCAGTCCCCGACACGGACGCGTGTTTCGCCAGTCCGGCTGCTTCGGGGGGATATTTTAACAACAAAATCTGTAAACAGAAAATATTTCATATCTGACCAATACAGAACCTCTAGGCCAAACGAGGACAGACTACAATACAATCCGCCACATACCTGTGTCATGAGAAATCTTATATGGTATTCAGGAGCACTAAGTGCGGTCCCAAGTAACAGAATTTAAACCCAAACAGGATGTTTTGGCGCGAAACCGCACCGGTCACAGACACAACCCATTACCCAATCACTACCCCTGACGTCACACTTGGACTGAAATAAAATAATGCCATTCAAGCTCAGCATTAAGCCCTTTTGGTACTACTGTATCCAAAATGTAGATCCATTTTTGCTCCCTTTTAATGAGGATTGTATTTTCTGTCTAGTTAGAATTTTTATTGTGTGGTCTCATTAATAATAAAAAATGTTTACACAGATTTATGTTTGATGTGATATAAGCTCTGTGGGTTCGCTTAAGTAGTGAATATTGTATAGATATATGGAACCTATTGTATAGTTTACCCTCAGTGAGTATTACCTTAGAGTATTGAAAAAGGCATATAAATGTGCCCTATACGTTAACAGGGATTTACTTTTTCTACCACATAACCGGGACACAACTCCCACGGTTAACTGTATTTTTCCATTTTCTACCATTAGCAATGACATGTCTAAAATTATTCGGAGACATTGGGGAGCTTTGGCACTTGAGACACAACTATAGAGTGCTCTTCGGTTCACATACCGCCGAGGCACTAATATGCGAGATAGGATAGTACACTTGTTTCATGCAGCAGGACACTATACACAAGAGGTTTACATAAACCATGTGATCATTGTTCAGTATGTAAACACACTTTTGTACTGTCCGAGTTTATACATCCAATCACTGGGAAAACCTTTGTTCTGTATGGTAATTCAGATTGTGATTCTCAAGGAGTTGTATATGTCATAATCTGTCCATGCAAAAAATTATATGTTGGGAAAACATCACGAAAAATGAAAACACGAATTATAGAGCATAAATCCAACATCAAGATGGGAAGAGATAAAGCTCCGTTGGTGGCTCATTGGATACAAACACCGCACTCAATGGCTGAATTACAATTTTTTGTTATAGATGTGATATCGCCTCCAGTTAGAGGAGGTGATTTTTCTACAATCCTCATTAAAAGGGAGCAAAAATGGATCAGTTATGAAATCTTTTCTGTTTACAGATTTTGTTGTTAAAATATCCCCCCGAAGCAGCCGGACTGGCGAAACACAGGTCCGTGTCGGGGACTGCGGTTGAATACTGTGTTTCATTGAAAGGAGTCACCGTGGTGAAATAAAAATGTCTAAAGTGATAAAACTTTGACCAAGTAAAGTTTTGTGTGCGCTTTTGGTGTTTACAATTGCCTGTGCAGAGTGCACTTGTGCTCCAGTGCTTTCTTGGACATGTGCAGATGAGGCCATGTTCCTCAAATTTCTCAAATAACTGCCCATACTGATGGCTGCAGACATTTCTTCAACTGCAATACTACCTCCAATGGAAGTGGAAGAAAAGTATCCCACTTGTGCAGAAAAGCATATGAAGTGGATCTGAACTTGCTGTGAAGAATGGAGCAAAATTTGTCAAACTTCCTATTACCTTTTGTCATAAACAAATTGATTTTTGATCCCCACAAGTGGTCCCTGGACCCGCATTGAAGCGAAAACACTGATGCTATGCTGGGGGGCAGGAGAAGTGCAAACAGTAACCAGATTTCAAAATTTTGAGGACCATGGTGATCTTCCACCACTCTTCAGGGAACAGATGAATCCTCCCCACTACCAGAGGGGCCGAAGCATGAGGGTCAAGTCTCACCAAAAACTAGGCCCAAGTGTTGTGGCATCTTAGGCTGTATAATATATATCAACTAACTCAATCGATAACCAACGAGTCCAATATGAAATATATCTAAATACGTTAGGTTATTAAAATGTTTTCAATATATGTAAGTAGTACCGATTCTTAAATATATTCATGGACCCATGAATATATTTAAGAATCGGTACTACTTACATATATTGAAAACATTTTAATAACCTAAGTAGTACCGATTCTTAAATATATTCATGGACCCATGAATATATTTAAGAATCGGTACTACTTACATCTTAGGCTGTATGCCAGAAGCTATTGCTGCAGCATTGTAGGTGGAATGTAATACCGCTGAAATTGGTGGAAGGGATGACTCTGAAAGAAGGAGCACTTAAAAGTGACATAAGGAAGTCTGGAGGAAGAAGGCTGTTTGGCTCCCACTGACAAAGACTTAATGACCACATGTTGCTTCTTAATCTGGGCAATGGTTTCCCTGACCTTATCCCTGAAGAAACTTACCCTGCAACAAGAGGCACTGACCAACTTATCATGAATATCCTTATGTAGGCTGCTTGCTTTCAACCAGGCCATCCAACATGTCTCCAATGGCTGCTGCAGAGAATCTTGCTGCAGTGAAAAATGATTCGTACACTGACCAGGTGAGATGGTGCTCATACTCTTCCGCATCCAAAAGAGCCCACAGACAACCATATGCTCCCTGCCCAAAGACTTTAGCAAAGGCATTCGCTTGTCAATTCAGTCATGTAAGTATTGCACCATATAAAATTGATGAGCTGGAATGATGGCATTGAGAATCAAACTCTGGAGAATCAAACTCTGGAAGACTTCCTTCACAAAACCGGCCAATAACTTGGGGTCCCTGCTCACGAGTGGTGTTGGGAAAAAATCCCACATCACAAAGTGGTACGGTAGCTGGACTACGCCAAAACCAGGAGCTTGTTGAACTCTGTATTTGAGGTTCAATTCGAGAATCAAAAGTAGTCCAAAGACCTTGATGTGGGAATCCTTGTCCCTATGGACACTTACTTCAATAGCCGTACACAGCGTGTCCAGGAATCTGGAGTAGGAGAGGTCTTCTGGTCGACATGAATGCTCTGGCAAGTCAGGTTATACAATACTGACAATTACATAGTAACATAGTAATGACGGCAGAAAAAGACCAAAATGGTCCATCTAGTCTGCCTAGCAAGCTTCCCAAAGGTAGTAACTGCCGCTCCGTGCAGGTTAACCCCTGTGCTTCTCAGATTTAGCTTTTTTAATTATTCCCATCCTCTAGCCTTTTAGGGATCCACAGTGTTTATCCCATGCCCCTTTGAAATCCTACACAGTTTTAGTCTTCACTACTTCCTCCGGAAGGGCATTCCAGGCATCCACCACCCTCTCAGTGAAAGAAATATTTCCTGACATTGTTCTAAGTCTTCCTCCCTGGAGTTTCAAATCGTGACCCCTAGTTCTACTAAATGTTTCCAATGGAAAAGGTTTGTTGATGGCCATGGATCATTAAAACATTTCAAGTATCTGAAGGTCTGTATCATAACCCCCCTGCCCCTCCTCTCCTCCAGGGTATACATATTCAGGTTCTTCATCCTCTCCTCATAAGTCATTCGATGGAGACCACCCACCATTTTAGTCACCCTTCTCTGAACTGCCTCCATCCTGTCTCTGTCGCCTTTGAGATATGGTCTCCAGAACTGAACACAGTACTCTAGGTGAGGCCTCACCACGGACCTGTACAAGGGGATTATCACTTCCCTTTTCTTACTAGATATTCCTCTCTCTATGCAGCCCAGCATTCTTCTGGCTTTGGCTATAGTGGTGTCACACTGCTTCATCGACTTCAGGTCTCTCTCCTGTTCTGCCTTTATTTTATTTATACCATTTTAATTGCTTCAGTTCAAACCTGAGGAAAACCAGATATTTCACTGCATACAATATACCTATTCAAATCAAAAAATTATACAGCCATTATGTCTATAAGGAATATCATTTAAGATCACTACATTATGAATGGATCCAATTGCACAACCCTAAGGGTAAAAAATATAAAAGGAATTTAAAACTAGTCAGCACAATACAAAATCAAAGAATGCAAACCAATTACAGAACTGAAACTGACAGCACGTCCTGACCTTGTAATACATTATCACTAAAGAACAGGGCCAACTGGGAAGGTTCAAAGAAAATAAGACATCCTTCTCTGGAATTGGGGAGATCCCAATTCTGGAGAAGGTTTTCATGGGTAATGATTCAGATGGACTGAACCAAATCATTGTGAACCTAGAAGATGTGGTAGGCTTGACTGACAAACTGAAGAGTATGGTATGGTATACACCCCAGGGTTCTGAAGGAACTAAAAAATGAAATTTCAGACCTATTAGTTAAAATTTTTAACCTATCATTAAAATCATCCATTGTACCTGACGACTGGAAGGTGGCTAATTAACCCCAATATTTAAAAAGGGCTCCAGGGGCGATTTGGGAAACTACAGACCAGTTAGCCTGACTTCAGTGCCAGGAAAAATAATGGAAAGTGTTCTAAAGATCAAAATTACAAAATGTATAGACAGACATGGTTTAAAGGAACAAAGTCAGCATGGCTTTACCCAAGGCAAGTCTTGCCTCTCAAATCTGCTTCACTTTTTTGAAGGGGTTAATACACATGTAAATAAAGGTGAACCCGTAGATGTGGTATATTTGGATTTTCAGAAGGATTTTCTTAGAAGCTTCATGAGAGGCTTCTAAGAAAAGTAAAATGTCATGAGATAAGTGAAAATGTTCTTTTGTGGATTACAAACTGGTTAAAAGACAGGAAACAGAGAGCAGGATTAAATAGATAATTTTCTCAGTAGAGAGGGGGGGCAATGGAATGCCTCAGGGATCTGTACTGGGACCCGTGCTTCTCAATATATTTATAAATGATCTGGACAGGAATTTGATGAGTGAGGTAATCAAATTTGCAGATGATACAAAATTATTCAGAACAGTTAAAATCACAAGCAGATTGTGATAAATTGCAGAAAGAGGTTGTGAGACTGGAAAATTGGGCATCCAAATGGCAGATGACACTTAATGTGTCCTGAAGGGGACAGGTTGTAGATTGAGGGAGTCCTAGAAACAGGGAATTGCAGTAATCGGTGTTAGAGAAAATCAGAGCTTGAAGAACTGTCCTAAAATCATTCATTTCAAGTAATGGTTTTAACCTTCACAGCAAAAGAGGTTTAAAATAACCGTCTCAATTTAGTAGATATTTATTTTTTCAAGCTAAGTTCAGAATCTAAGATAATTCCAAGATCTTTCAGAAAAATTGAGTTTTAACTTGATGTTATTCTCGAAAACAAGTGGGGGAATATCTTCGTTTCTACATTCCTTTCCAAAAGTATTATTTCGGTTTTGTCCATGTTTAAAATTAATTTCATGTGTAAAAGAAGTTGTTTTATAGCGTTTAAGTATACCACAATCTTAAAAGTTTTTTCAATATTGTCTTCAATGGGGACAAGAAACTGGATGTCTCTCTATTACAGACCACAAGCAAGTCTTTATGTTAACAATAGATAAGGTTTGGAGAAGTTCTTGGAGAAGTCCATTAACTGCTATTAATCAAGTTTACTTAGGGAATAGCCACTGTTATTAATTGCATCAGTAGCATGGGATCTTCTTGGTGTTTTGATGCTTGCCGGGTTCTTGTAGCCTCGTTTGGCCTGTGTTGGAGGCAGGATGCCGAACTTGATGGACCCTTGGTCTGACCCAGCATGGCAATTTCTTATGTTCTAATCTCTTCCCCTTTTCTGACTCCCTCCAAACTGCCCTACAAAACTGGGAATCTTGCCTTTCCTCCATTAACCAACTCCTCACAGACATGCACCTGGCTCTCAATCCTAACAAAACTGAACTCTTAATCATCTCTAACAAACAGCCTCTTCCAGCTATCCCCCTCTCACATGCATCTACATCTTTCTCCTCACACACTCGCAACCTAGGTGTCCACATTGATAACCATCTCACTTTCAAACCCTTTATTAACTATCATAAGGGACTGCTATTTTAAGCTACAAACGATAAAAAAAACTCAGACCATTGCTACACTTTTCTGATTTTCGGAGAGTTCTTCAGTCTATTATCTTTTCTAAAATAGACTACTGTAACGCCCTCCTCCTTGGTGTCCCTTCAACGCACACCAAACCGTTACAACTATTACAAAACGCCGCTGCACGTATTCTTGCAAACTCTAAAAAAAGGGCCCACATTACTCCTACGCTTATCAAATTCCATTGGCTCCCAATACCATCACGAATACTTTACAAAGCACTCTCCCTCATCCATAAAAGTCTGTTAAATGCAAACCTCAACTGGATCAACCCCCCTCTCCTCCCTCGCACTTCCACTAGACCTACTCGCCCTGCCCTTCAAGGAACCCTCCGCACACCATCAATCAAATCTATCAAACTCTCCTCCACTATGAGCACAGCATTTTCCCTTGCTGGCCCCACCCTATGGAATTCCCTGCCTCCTGATCTACGCACTGAGACCTCTACTCCTAAATTCAAAAGAAAACTGAAAACCTGGTTGTTCCATCAAGCCTACCCCCTTTCCCCTCCCCCCCCCGAAAAATACCTAACAGGCACCCGAATAGTTGACCTGTTATGCTTCTTACTCTCCCCCCCATCAACTGACTTCGATTCCACCCTACATCCTCTCTACCCCCCCCTCCCTGCTCTGGGAACACCCGTAGGGTGTATTGAATTGCACGCAATTCCAAGAAGTTGATCTGGGACCGCGATTCCTACGCAGACCAAAGCCCCTGGGTGTGGAGGCCCGCAACATGTGCTTCGCACCCCGTCCAAGATGCGTCTGTGATGAGGGTAGCCTGGGGTTGTGGGCTCCAAAAGGGGATTCCCCGCTCAAGATTTGAGGGGTTCACCCACCACTGGAGGGATTGTAACAGTGTGGTGATTAGGACACGAGCATGCCCTCCTTTTATTTCCTCCCTCACACACCACCAAAGATGCTACCTGGAAGAGTTGCTAGTTAACAGAACATTTCAGATGGTAAAGTGCCAAAAATGGAGCTTTTACTGTAATTAATCATACTCTACTAGCAATCCTGGCCCTCTACCATGAAACATGGGCTAAAACTGATGGGATGCTTTTTTTTTTTTTTTTTCCTATCTAAATTTTCCCAATTGTTCCTGTCCACACTGTCTGCGATATATATCAACTGCTATTTACAGAGCATATCACTTGTTAATCAGAAATTTTTTCTACTCTTCCTTCATTGTATGCTACCATCCTGAGAAGTTGAGAATAGAAGATCCCCTTTATAAGTCAAATCTAGCATCCCTCCTCTCCCATTTCCAACTACAAAGTACCAAAATCACCCAAACAACCACTAACACTAGCATAGTTGTTATCGGAACATCCACACTTGCAGGATCCATAGGCTTTCCAGACGGCTCCCCATCACACTGAATCAGCCAAAACGAGTACACAATCTACCACACAGACCCAGATTTATCAGTGCCTGTGTTTCTACTAGGACTTCCAAAGGTCAATGCAATAAAGTGCACGTAAAAAACGTGTCCAAACTGGGCGCCCATTTTAATGTGTCCGCATTTACCTCTCTTGGGCACCTGATGCAATGTGTAAATGAATCGCTGCATTAAAACAGACATGCTAGGGATAAATTGTGCGTCCTTGGCCTCTGGCACCCAGGAGACGTGTGTGCAGGTTACCAAAATGTACGCTCAATTTACAAGCATCCGTTTTATCCCGTGGCAGCCAACCAGCACAAGATTCATGCACAATATATACAGCCTGGGAACATGTATATTGTGCGCCCAGAAATTATTTTTTTTTCAGGCAAGCATTTTAAATTTAGCATGGTGCTGCTTTCTGCGGTTCCTCCTACTTAGTATCGTGATGATACTAAGTATCATGCTAAATTTAAAATGCCAAGTATCATGCTAAATTTAAAATGCTTGCCTGATACTAAGTAGGAGGAACCGCAGAAAGCTAGATTTTTTTGTATTTTCATTCAGCCTGATATGCGATGTAAGGCTTAACTCCAGCTCCCAGGCTGGTGTTAAATTTGCGGTGTTAACAAGGTGCGTTGGGAAAGCGTGGATTTTTTGCATCACAAGTAGTAGCTAATAGCCTCATCTACATAGCATTTATATGTGATGAGTTCTACTAGCTACGAGCGAGTTTGGATGCACGTTTTGGATGCGCTAATCCCATTTCTACATTAGGCATTAGCCTAGCATGTCCAAAAAAACCTGTACGTTAGCCTGAGCACACGATACTGCATCGGCTCCCCAGTTATTACTGAACTTGCAACCAGGTAAACAGATCCAGCTGCTAATTAAACTATCATCACAGTCTCCCAACCATGTTAAGAACAGCATATCACAATTAAATACAGCCTACTGAAGAAAAAAATATTCAGGGGCAAAAATTGCTCAAAGCATAACTATAACACTGGATGTAAAGTTAATGAATTTTCTTCTAGCTCCAGAGGCACCTGGAATTTTTTCTTCCACAAAAATAATAACATATATAAATATATGGGGAAAATGTGCACATAAATCAAGATCTGCATTCTATATGCACAAAAGTGAAAGTTTCCTATTAAAACCACCACTAAGCCAGACATCCGTGGACACGTGTATAATTATAAAATTCTTTACATAGGTATAAACAGGGTCATTAGAAAACTGTACCAAATAAAAGAAATTAGACAATTTTCAAGTTTCTTTGCAATTTATGAAGTTTTCCACAATTTACTTGCTTTTAAAATTGTTGGCAATTTTCTTTGGAAAATTGATCAGGTTTCAAGCTGCTGTTCACTGAAGTTGACAAATAGAGAGATTTAGGTAAGCAGCAGCAGCTGTGAGCAGACAAATGAGGAGAAAAAAGATAGAACAGGAGAGGAAAAATGTTACATAAATCAGGAATGACAAACTGTAGAACAGCACTCAAAAGAAATATAAATGTCAACACTAACTTCGTTTATCATCTCGCTAAAGCTGTTCAACAATGTTTCATACTAAAGGTTTCAGGCGGATTTAACGTTTAATAAAATTTGATCAAAAACCAACACTGCTGTAATGTGTGCAGTTTTAGTGAAGACCACATTTTGTGCAAATCTTTTCCTTTCATGGGGGCATGTAACATTATGAAGAAAAGAACCAAACACTGTAAAGGAGTGAAATTTTAAGAACAAAGTTTGCCATACTGGGTCAGACCAAAGGTCCAGCAAACCCAGTATCCTGTTTCCAACAGCGGTCAAGCTGGATCTCAAGGGGATAGATTCCAAGCTTCTTATCCCAAGAATAAGCAGTGGATTTCTGCAACTCTATCTTAATAATGGTTAATGGACTTTTCCTCCAGGAACTTGCCCAAACCCTTTTTAAATGCAGCTATACTAATAGCTTTCACACATCCTGTGGCAACGAATTCCAGAGCTTAATTATGTGTTGAGAAAAAAAATTCCCTTATTAGTTTTAAATGTATTACCTTTCGAAAGAATAAACAACTGATTAACATTTACCCATTCCATTCCACTCATTATGTTATAGACCTCAACCATCTCTTCTACAAGTTCTTTAACCTTTCTGCATAGAGGAATTGTTCCATTCCCTTTATCATCTTGGATGCCCTTCTCTATACCTTTTCTAATTCTGCTATATCTTTCTTGAGATGTGGTGACCACAATACTCAAGATGAGGTCGCACCATGGAACAATACAGAGGCATTATGGTATTCTCTATTTTATTCTCCATTCCTTTCCTAATAATCCCTAGCATTCTATTTGCTTTCTTGGCTTCTGCTACACACTAAGCAGAATTCAACATATTTTCAACGATGACACCTAGGTCCTCTTCCTAAGTGGTAATTCCTAATGTGGAACCTTGCATTTTGTAGTTATAATTTGGGTTACTCTTCCCTAAGTGCATCACTTTGCACTTGTCTACATTAAATTTCATTTTCCATTTGCATGATCAGTCTCCCAGTTTTACAATGTCCTCTTGCAATTTCTCACAATCCTCTTATGATTTGACAACTTTAAATAATTGTGTGTCATCTGCAAATTTGATCATCTCACTTGTTGTTCCTATTTCCAGATTATTTATTTAAAAAATTTTCTATACCGTCGTTTAGTGATATACCATCACAATGGTTTACAAATAGGCACATAAATAAATTCGAGATGGATTGTACTTTAACCAGAGGGTGCCACAGTTGTTCAGATACATGATTCAATATTATAAGCTATATGTAAAGTGTATTAAAATTCCCTTTATGGACTAACCATAGATGCGGTATACTGTAATTCTTTAACTTAATACTTAAGTGTGATAAAATAAAAATAAACACACACATATGTTCTCAGGTGACTTTTGCTTGTGTATATAAGTCCTTTTCTTGTTTCTTAGTACTACCTATTTCCCATTCTCACTTTGAAAGGCCTTTTTGAAAAGCCATGTTTTTAAGCTTTTTTGAAAAGTTTTTGATCCCTCGTTAGTCTTATTTCGGGTGGCATTGAGTTCCATAATATAGGGCCGACTAATGACAGTACTCTCTCCCTTACTTGTGTCAGTTTAGCTGTCTTTACAGAGGGTATGGTTAGTAAGGCTTTATTTGCTGATCTGAGATTTCTTTGGGGAACAAGTAGTCTTAATGCAGTGATTAACCAATCAGTGTCAAACCCACGTAATACATTGTCTGTTAGAGAGATAAGTAATGTTTCAGTACTATAGTGTTTTCTAAAGCCGTGTTGTGAGGGGTAAAGTATGCTGTTGTTGTCTAAGTGTTCGGCTAGTTGTTTTTGTATCGTTTTATCTATTAATTTAGCGAGCATGGGTAGGTTTGAAACAGGTCTATAGTTACTCAAGATGTTTGGGTTGCTGTTTTTTTCTTCAGTATTGGTTTAATTATAGCCCCTTTAAGAGAGTCTGGCATAAGTCCTTCATTAAGCGATAGGTTAATTATTTTTGCTATAGTAGGGGAGATTATGTCAGCTAGTTGTTTATATCCATGGTGGGAATGGTGTCAATTTTGAGGGGTGGGGTTCAAATTTTTTATCATGGATTCCACTTGTCAAATCAGTTGTCAAATCATAAGAGGATTTGGGATACTTCGTCAAATTTGGACCATGGTGTCACGTCTCTTATAAATATATTAAAAGGCAGGGTCCCAGTAGCGGTCCCTGAGGCAGTCCACTATGCACCTTTTCCCATTGGGAAAATTTACCATTTAGCCCTAACTCTCTGTTTTTTATCTTTTAACCAGTTGGCAATCCACAAAGACACTGCCACCTATACCATGACTTTCCAATTTCCTAAGAAGTCTCATGAGGCACTTTGTCAAATGATTTCTGGAAATCTAGATACACTGTTTCAACGGTCTCACCTTTATCCAAATGTTTATTTATGCTCTCAAAAAAAATCTAACAAATTAGTGAGGCAAGACTTCCCTTGGCTAAATCCATTTTGGCTTTGTCCCATTAAATTATGCTTATATGTTCAGCAATTTAATTCTTTATGATAGTTTCTACCATTTTGCCTGGCACAGATGTCAGACCCACTGGTCAGAAATTTCCTGGATCACCCCTTGATCCCTTTTTAAAAGTTGGCGTTAACATTGGCAACTCTCCACTCTTCAGGTACCACAGATGTTATTGATAGTTTACAGATTTCTAATAGCAGGTCCGCATTTCATTTCTCAGTTCTTTCAGCACTCTGGAATGTATACCATATGGTCCAGGTGATTTGCTATTCTTTAGTTTGTCAATTTGCCCTAGTACATCTTCCAGGTTCACAGATTTGTTTCAGTTGCTCTGAATCACCACTTTGGAATATCATTTCTGGCATGGGTATATCTCTTACATCTTCCTCAGTGAATACTGAGGCAAAGAATTAATTTATTCTCCGTTATGGCTTTATCATCCTTAAGTGCTCCTTTTACCCCTTGATCATCTAATGGTCCAACTGACTCCCTTGCAAGCTTTTTTACCTCAAACGTACCTGAAAAAGTTTTTGCTGCCACAGCAAGCTTCTTTCAAAAACTCTCTTTGCCTTCCTCATCAATGCTATGCATCTGACTTACCAGTGCTTATGCTGTTTCCTGTTTTCATTCAGATCTCTTTTCCATTTTTTGAAAGATGTTTTTAGATATTACAGCCTCTCTCACCTCAGCTTTCAACCATGCCACCTTTTGTATTGTGTGGAATACATCTATTCTGGGCTTCCCAGATGGCATTTTTAAACATCCATGCCCGAGCTAAACTCAACCTTTGCAATTGCTCCTTTGTTTTTTCCTAACCATTTTCATCAGTTGCCTTTATGAAAGTTAAATGCTGTCGTAGTATATTTCTTTTTTGCTCGCCTTCCAGTTATTAAGTCAAATTTGATAACGTTGTGATCACTATTGCCAAGTGGCTCCAAAACTGTAACCTCTTGCACCAAATCCTATGTTCCACTAAGGACTAGGTCTAAAATAGTTTCCCCTCTTATTGGTTCTTGTATCAGCTGCTCCATGAAGCAGTCATTTCATCTAGGAACTTTACTTCTCTCGAATGTCCTGATGTAACATTCACCCAGTCAACAGTGGGGTAACTGAAATCACCCATTACTACTGTACTGCTGATTTTATTAGCTTCCCTAATTTCTTTTAGCATTTCATTGTCTGTTAGCTTATTCTAGCCAGATGGATGGTAATACACCCCCATTATTATATTATTCCCTTTTTCACCTGGAATTTCTATCCATAAAGATTCAACATTGCATTTTGTTTCCTATAGAACTTTTATCCTGTTTGACTCCATGCTCTCTTGAACATATAGTGCGCCACCTTCCACCAACTTGATCCATTCTATCGATATAATTTGTACGCTGGTATCACAGTGGTCCATTGGTTATTATATCTACCTCTTCATCCAGTGCTATACACTAACTCTCCCATCTTATTTTTTAGACTTCTACCATTTCTATATTTATTTATTTAGGACATTTCTATACCGTTTTACCAGTAATAGTACTGTTCAAAGCGGTTTACAATGATAAAAATAAGAGTAAAATAAAATGGTTAAAAATAAACCAAAGTAAAATAAACAAATAAAAACAGAAAAAAACCAGTAAAGGTAAGAATAAAAATACAGCATAATAATTATCAACAACATAAAATTAGGATGGTATAAGGAAAGAATTGGCCGCTACCTTATTATAAATTTAAAAGTCAGAAAATCATATAAGAGGTATTAAACGTTAATGAAAGCATAATTAAAGAAAAACAGCCCATCTAGTGTAATTACTCCAAACTAATAAGTTTCCATATCTTTAAAAGCTATTTGAAACAGATGAGTTTTCAGTGCTCTTTTAAACTCCTTCGCGCTCGAAATTTGCCTTAAAGGGTTCGGCAATGCGTTCCACAAAGTGGGTCCAACAACTGAGAAAGCTCGATTTCTGGTCACGTTTAATGCTGCATTTTTTACTGATGGGACTTCCAGCAGGTTTTGTCCTGCTGACCTAAGTTCTCTCTGGGGTTTGTAAACTCTCAGCATAGAGCACAACCAGGTGGAATCTTTACTGTGTAGTAAAGAATGTATAAGTGACATAATTTTGTACTGAATTCGGTATTTAATGGGCAGCCAGTGTAACTTATACAAAACTGGAGTGATAGGTTGTATTAAAGGTGTGCCTGTGAGAAGCCTGGATGCTGAATTCAGGATTAATTGCAAAGGTTTAATGGTGTTATCGGGTAAACCAATATATAAACCATTACAATAGTCTAGACCTGAAAGTATCAAAGCTTGCAGGACAGATCGATAATCATGAAAGAACAAAAGTGGTCGTAAACGTTTCAAAATATGAAGTTTGAAAAATGAATTTTTCACTGTTTTTGAAATATGTTGGGATAAAGATAAATTGGTGTCCAACCAAACACCTAAATATCGTGCTAATTTAGTGATCGGTATTTCGTCAGTGCCTAATTTGATACTAGTGGGAGGAGCATTTATAGAGTCGGATATAAAGCTGAGATAGAGGAGTTCTGTTTTCTTCCTGTTTAACTTCAGTCGATTATGGGCCATCCATTGCTCTATTGTAGTCATATACAGTTGAATTAATGAAAATGTGTCTGACCAAGAAGAATTGTAGGGTATGAACAATTGAATGTCATTGGCGAAGAGTTTGAATTGGACATTCAAAGAAGCCAAAATTTTACACAACGGAAGGAGATAAATGTTAAATAATATGGGAGACAATGATGAACCTTGTGGGACACCTGTAGACTGCATATATTTTTGGGAAGAACAGGAACCTATATTAATTTGGCATATGCGATTGGAGAGAAAGCTCTCAAACCACTTCAGAACGATGGATTTTATACCTATGAGTTGAAGGTCCGATAATAATATTTTATGATCTAGCGTATCGAACACTGCGGAAATGTCTAAAAAAATAATAATATAGTCTGTGTAGGAATCGAATCCTCTAAGGAAAGTGTCAAATGATGATAGCAAGAGAGTCTCCGTCGAGTGACCTTTTCTAAATCCGTGTTGGTTTGGGCTTAGTATATCATGTTCTGCAAGATAGTCTTTGAGTTGGTAGAGAACCACAGATTCCAAGACTTTTGCTACGGTGCACAATGAGGCGATAGGTCTTAGAGTAAAGAAATCTAAGAATGAGGATGATTTATTCTTTAAGATGGGTAAGACTGAGGTCTGTTTTAACAAATCGGGACATTGCCCAGACTTTAAAGATTGGTTGATTATTGAGCATAAGTGATCTGGATATTGTTCAACAATTGATTTTAGTAAAAAAGAGCCAGAGCATGGGTTTAACGGAGAGTTTGATATTTTTTGTTTACTGATGATTTTCTGGATCACTAGGCAGGAAGTAGAGTCAAACTCTAACCATTCTGCGTTTACTGCTTGTAGATTGTAATTTGGATAAGGTAAATAAACAAATTCTTGGGATATAGTTTCAATTTTACGTTGAGAAAATTTAGATATTTGATCGCATGTATCGTTTGTTATGTCAGGATGTACTATTGAATGATCAGCGGTTAGAGATTTTACTATATTAAACAGAGTTGAAGGGTTATTATTGGCAAGAGCTATTGGTCCGCATAATGATGTTTCCTCGCTAGATTAACTTCCTTTTTATAACTTCTTAAAGTAACCTGGAAGTCTGTTTTTACCTCAGCACTCCTTTGTTTTAACCAGATTCGTTCTTTTTTCGTTAAAGAGGTTTTCAGCTCCCGTAATTTGTTATTATACCAGGGGAGGCTTGGTTTGTTAGTGGGGTTTTTTCCGACTGTTACTCTAAAAGGAGCAACCACATCTAAAGTGGTCGTAATGGCTAGATACCAGTCTTCCATAGATTTATCAACATTTTCGGCTAGTTCGAAAGGCCTGTTATTAGCAAATATATCTAAAAAGGTTTCTGTCGTTATCTTTTTCCGCTGTTTAGTTGGTTTTGCATTCGTATTTAAAGTTTTCTGTTGAATAGAAACTGAGAAAGAAATCAGATGATGATCTGACCACGGGACTGGATATTCAATGTATGCTTGTTTTTATTAAAAACCTGCTCATCAGTTGAAAGGGGTAATTTGGAATCTTTCTGCACTTTACTTAAAGGCAGCTGGGTCCCCTTTGGCATTTATTGCAACCTGTCTACTTGGATGCCCTATTTTCCCTGTTCTCTTAATATCCTTCAAAGATACAACGCTCTGCACCATACGCTTCTGAGTGACTATCAGCTTTCCTCCATCATCTAGTTTAAAATTTTCATCAGTTTCAAAGAAAAAACAGAGGAAACTTTCTGCAATTTTTATTAAAAGGTTTTATGTTTGGTTTCCAGCACAAATGTAAGTGATAGGATATACAAAACTACAATGTGTGTCACTGCAATGTTTAATTTTCACAAAAATCACCATAAAATACTTGCAAAACAACCCTGACAAAGATGTATAACTTTTAAGAAATATGCCAGCAAGTCAGCCAACCAGAAAGCAAGGTTGCTTACCTTTAATAGGTGTTCTCTGAAAACAGCAGCATACTAGTGCACACAAGTGAGTGATGTTATCGATAGAGTCCAGGGACAGAACTTATTTCTTAGACAACACCTCAAACTTTTTCCATGCACTTACAGAGGATGTATTGGACAGCCAACATCAGTAGTCACGAAAGGTTCCCCTCGGTCTTATTTAAAGATATTTGGTAGAAACCAACTACCAGGAAAGACGGGTGGGATTGTGTAGACTGCTATCCTGCTTTCTTTGGAGAACACCTCTTACAGGTAAGCAGCTCTGCTTTCTCCAAGGACAAGCAGGATAGCAGTTCTCACAAATGGGAGTCCCTAACTACAAGTTGTCTGAACAAAAAATGGGTAAAAACAGAACATGCCAACAGATGAACACCACATTTTACTGAGTGCATCCCAATCTGTATTTTATGAATTGTTTTTAAGGCAATCTGGACTAATAAAAATGAGTTTTGGGGGGGGGGGGGGGTTGGAGTTGAGTTCTACCTTTCAAAGGAATCTCGCAGGACAGATTTACCAAATCTACTATTGCATCAGAAGTCAGTGTCCAAACAATTCTATGTAAATGCATGGACATCCATGTCACAGCCTTGCAAATCTCCATAGAAACTGATCTCAGTCTTGATATGAATTTCCAGAGATAAACCTGCCTGGGTATGACCGGAGATGCAGCAATCTGCTATCCGATTAGATAGTGTGCATTTGGCTACAGTGATCTCAGGCCTGCTTGGGTCAAAAGAACCAAAAAGTTGTTTGGATTTTCTTTGGGCTTCAGATAGAAGGCTATGGTTCTTTTCCAGTTCAAACCAAGCAGTGCGCTTCTTCATCCTTGTGGACATATGAACCATAGAAAACTGTTGGAAAGGCAATTGGGTAAGGTGGAAATCCATCACCTTCTTAGGCAGGAAATTGGAATGTGTGTACAGAAACACATTATAATGAAATATTATTTAAGGTGCATAAATCACTAAGACCTGGAGCTCACTGATGTTACTGGTCACATGACTATTACCAAAAATACAAACTTCCAGGTTACATAATCATGCAAGAGTGCAGAGGCTCAAAAAGAGCTATCATGAGCTCGGTTAGTACCATGTTGAGATCTCATGACATGATAGAAGGCTTCATTTGAAGCAAGCCTCTCAAACTTAACAAAAGGGCATACAAAAACAAGTTTACCTTCTACATGGTTATGGTAAGTGCTACTTGCACTGAGATGAACCTTAACAGAGTTTGTCATTAGACCAGATTGGAGCACAGCAGGAGAAATGTCCAAGGCCTTGCCCTCATAACTAAATACCAAACCACCCCCCTTTAAAATCATAAGATGTCCTAGTGAAGTCTTTTCTAGATGTGAGAAGTATTTGAAACACTCACTGAGAGAAACCAAATGAATGTATTACTTTATTCTTAGCTTCCAAGCCATGAGGTACAGGGGACCAGATGTTGGGATGAAGCAACATTACCAGTTTCTATGTTGCAGAATTCCCCAACCAAAATGATTTTCTGATGTGCATCACCTGAAAGAGTGGGGAGCAAATCAGCCTCAGCCAAAAGGAAGCTATGAGAATTGTAGAATACCAATCCCTTCTGAGTTTGAGAAATGCCTTCACAACTAGAGGAAATGTAGAGTATACAATGTAGGAAAAAGGATAGGATACTAACTAGATTGCACTCTGGCCTACTTATGGAACCTTTCTGTTCAGAGAAGTTGCAAACAGATATGTCACAGGTGACTCCCATTTGTGAAATAAGTCTGCCACTTTCCTGTCCACCATTTGGTCTAGGTTGGGGTCTAGGAATTGAGTCTGTCCATTCTCTCTTTCTGCCAAATACCTAATTCTTAAGGCCATCCAATGTGAGATGGCCCATTTTCAGATTCTGATAGTTTTCTGACTGAGGGAACTGCTTGATCAGGTAAAATATGGATTATAATGATTATCTGAAGTAGGAAAATTCTGTCAGGTAACTGATCTCCAAAATCCTTTAGTATTTTCAGTACTGCCCAAAACTCAAGGAAATGAATGGTAATTTTCCTGCGCAGAAACAGGGACCTCAAGTGTGAAGCCTCTCTGTGTGGGTTCCTCAACTCCAGATGGAGGTGACCATTACAGTAATTTGATGAGAAGGAATTTGAAGGTGACACCCCTGATCAGATTTGAATGACCTTGTAAACACAGAAATACGATGGCAGAAAAAGACCATATGGCCCAACTAGTCTGCCCCATCTGTCTAATTTATTTAGCCTTTACAATTCCCATCACTCCCTTAGAGATGATCTATCCAACCACAATCTGAGGATGCAACAAAGTTTGTGTTCTATTATCAAGTTGTTCATTTTGTTAAAGATAATTTTAAAAGAGCTTTTGTCTATGCAGTGATCGTCTCTGAAGCCTTTTTTTGACCTCATTTCATAAGAATGCTAATAAGACACCAGAGTCAGACGTTTACATCAATATTGGGTTCATCAGCAGTGTTTTGATGGACTGCAATGAAAGAGCATCAAGGCTGGGATTTGTGTGTTGAATGATCTTCATAGTGTGGCAAGTTAAAACTTGCAGAGACTCAAGTATTTTAAACTGAATATAAAAGAACAAATATTGCAAAATCCAAATGACTTTCAGTGATTTATAGTATATGATTATAACAGTATATGCTGCCCTAGAAAGGAATGTTTAGGCATCTGAGCATACTGTATATATCATAAAATGTATACTTTATTTGGATCCATTTTTTATTTCTGTTATTTGATTTGAAAGATTAGGTTTGGCCTCTTTGTATTTTTGGTTTATTCATATGAAGATGTGTCCGTGTTATGAAATATTGA
This sequence comes from Rhinatrema bivittatum, assembly GCF_901001135.1. Taxonomy (NCBI): domain Eukaryota; kingdom Metazoa; phylum Chordata; class Amphibia; order Gymnophiona; family Rhinatrematidae; genus Rhinatrema; species Rhinatrema bivittatum. The sequence goes on along the minus strand of NC_042616.1, from coordinate 338,495,983 downwards.
GACCATAAGGCTGAACACTCAACATACCTCAAGCTAATGTCTACTTGCTCTTCATTACTCCCTTCATTGTGGACATCAAGTTGTTGACGTTTTCTGAGAGAAGAAAATCTCTTGCATATCTAGCAGAGTTCCCAAACATTTTGCTTGAGGTATTTGGCAAAAATGGGATTTTAGATAATTTAAAAAGAAACCCTAGCACTTCAGCACCTGAATGGTTTTGCACCTGGATTTGTCTGCACATTCCTCCCCCCCCCCACCCCGATATGCTCTTGACCAGCCAAATGTCCAAATAAGGAAGCATTTGCACTCCCAGCTCGACATCTGGTAAACACACATGATATTGATGCTAGATTGAATGGCAGTACCCAGTACTGGATGTGGTATTTCCCTATAATAAAATCTGAAATGTCTGACCAGGAAATATGTCGGAGTATAAGCATCCCTGAGATCAAGAGCATGGCCAACCTCCCTTTGAAAGAATTAGGATCAAGGTGCCTAGGGAAATCTTCAACTTTTCTTTCAAAGGAAATTTGTTCAAGGCCCTTAGGTATAGGATGGGAAAATGTTCCCCCGTCTTTCTAGGGATCAGTAAAATTCCTGCCCTCTCTTGCAATAGTACAGTTTCGATCACCCTGGTCTGAAAAAGGGAGGAGAGCTCCAGTAGTATACTCTGATGAAGAGGTGTGCTCCAGGATGCTTTCGGTGGGCAAGTTGGAGGGATTCCCAATAAACAGTTTATAGCCATTCTGTACAAGTCCAAGAATCCAGGTCTAAGGTTCTGGACTGGCCCAACACTAAAGAAAAATCTTAGCCTTACGAAAGAGAAGTTTTTCAGAATGGAAACAGGGATAATCGTTATTCATTCTGAACCCGGTCAAAATCTTCTGCCCAGGCTGCGTTCACCTTCTTCTTAACTGGATGGACAGAAGGAAGGTTCTCCCACATTCTCAACTATACATCTCAAAGGGACTGATAGACAGAGACTACTTGTCTGGCTTAAGGAAATTTATTTTATGCTTTTTATATACCATCAATGGCAATGGTTTACATAAATTGCATTTGATTACACTGTAAAATATTTTATTAACAGGTTCTTAGAGTAATGGTATCTATTGTAATACTATTGATTAATCAAAACATTCAAAGTTAACAATCTAATATTGATTATTACTGTTTAGTTTGGATTAGATTTTATTCAAATATTATTTGATGTGCTGAGAAGTAATATTTCTGGTGTAATGTAATAATGTTCATTAAGTGGCTTATATGATATCTCTTTACATTAGTTCATAGGCTTTTCTGAAGAGCCAGGTTTTAAGTTCTTGTTTGAATTTCTTTTTTTCTGTTAACAGTCTTATTGATCCGGGTAGATAGTTCCATAGTTTGGGTCCTGCTATTGTGAACATTTGTTCTCTTATTTGGGTTAGATGAGTGTTCAGATTTGAAGGAATTGTAAGAAGATTTTTGTTTTGAGATCTGAGATCTCTTTGCGGGCTGTAGCTTTTTATTGTTATTCCTGGAGGTGGATCATAGCTGTTTATGATATTAAAGATGAGGAATAATACTTTGTAATGTATTCTAAATTTTATTGGAAGCCAGTGAAGGTCGATTAAAGAAGGGATAATGTGATCAAATTTTCTACTTCCTATAAGAAGTCTTGCTGAAGCATTTTGGAGAAGTTGTAGTTGTTTAATTGTGCTTGCGGGAAGGCCCAACAGAAGTGAGTTGCAATATTCCAAGTTTGAAAATATTAAGGTTTGCAGGACTGTGCAGAAATCTTGGAAGGTAAGTAAAGGTTTCAGACTGTGTAAGATTCTGAATTTTCAATACCCAGACTATTTTGCTTATGTTTTTTCATGTTGAGTGCTCATCTATCTGTATTTCAAGGTCACAGACTTCATCTGAGGGTGTAATGTTGGCTATTCCAAGGTTGAGGGTGGATTGTTTGAGATTTTTGTTGTCTCTTCTTAACCATATTTCGGTTTTATTTGTGTTAAGTGTAAGTTTTAGAAGAGAAAATTCTTGTTGAATAGATCTCATATATGTTGTTAAGGTTGCTGTAGTTCTTTCAAAAGTCTAATCAAATGGAATATCATCAGCATATATGAAAAATTTCATGTTCAGATTTTCTAAGAGTGCATATTGGAAGGAGGTAGATGTCGAATATAGTTGCTGAGAGTGCTGAATCTTGTGGAACTGGTTTAATTTTACTTGAAAAAGTTCTATTCTTAAGGAAGGAGGAAAACCATTTGTGAACTTTTCTGTCAATTTCAATTTTTTTTTAGTTGTTGACATAGTAGATGATGGTCCATAGTGTCAAATACTTCTTTTTAAGTCTAGTAGAACCAGGAAATATGATTCATTATGATCGAATCCTTTTAGTATGTTTGTTATGGATATAAACAAAGTCAATTTTGGTTTGGTAGGGTGAGTTTCTGAGTTATCTACTTGGTGGTCGTTGGAGAATTGTGACTTGAGGGTATTTTATGTAGGAGATAGTTTGCATAATCATTACAAGAGGTTTTTGTGAAGTCATAATTGTTTGAAGCAGGGGATATTGGATCTTTGATAAGGTTTCTTACTGTTTCATAGAGTAGTTTAGAGTTGTAGATTACTCCATGAATTTGATTAGCATAGTATTGTTTTTTTGTTTAATTTATTAGTTCTCTGTATTTAGATAGTTGTAATTTGTATTTTCAAAGTTTTCTGTTGATCTTTTTTTTTCTCCATTGCTTTTCATATTTTCTTAGGGTTTGTTTGGTATGTTGTAAGTCCTCGTTGTACCACGGTTTGTTTTGTTTTGAATAATTTTCTTTTTTGTAGAGATTTTTTTTTTTATGTTCAGGACATACATCAGCTATTTCATTGATGGGTTTTTTTGCCAGACATCAAAAGGTGAGATGGCGTATTGTTTATATCAGAGTCCAAAAATTTTTGTTTGATATGTTCTTCTAAAATTTCAGGTTCTACTTTTTTCTATATTTCATAGTTTGATTATATTTGGTTTTTATTTTTGTGAGGTTTAAAGTATAATATTCCCTTCAGTTAGTTGATGGTCTGACCATAGAATAATGTTTTGGAATATATTGATCTGGCAGTTATTTTGATTGGCAAAAACAAGGTCAAGGATATGGCTTGCTTTGTGTGTTGATTTAGTTACAAATTGGGTCCATCCCATTGCTTTCATTGGTCTATGAATATTTTACATGTGTTATCTATATGTAAGTTAAAGTCTCCTGCAATTATGGTCGTTTCAGGGTTAGGGAATGATTAATTGAAATCTTCACAAAGGTGAACAATCTTTTAGGAGTGTTCTTGGTGGGCTGTATATTAGACCAATATTTATTTTTGTGATTTAAGTATTGCCACTTCATGTGGTGGATTTATTTCAATTTTGTATGGTTTGAGTTCTTTTTTGCAAATTATTAAGAGGTCTCCCCTCCTTTTCTTTTAGGTCTTGGAAAATGAAACATTTCATGGTTCAGACATTCGATTTGATTTGGTTTAGAAGAACATTGTCAAAGTCTTTTAGCTATATTTCAATTATGCAGAATATGGAGGAGTTTAGATCTTCTAATAGGTCATTTATAAGTGGTATATTTTTTTTTTTTTGCTAGGGATTGTACATTTAGTAGTAGGAATGTTAGTATAAGGATTGGAAAGTTTTCAGTAGGATTGTTGTTACATGTTGGATAAATCAGATTGTCATTTAAATTTTTTTTGTTTTTTCTTCAGGTTTCTGCAATTTTTTTTTCCAATGGATGAAGATGTCTCCATTTTTTAGGTTTTTTATTTTATTGCGTTTAAGGTTGTTGAATTTGTATAGATTTTTTGAGGATTTGTTCAGGCTTCAGGCTGCACTTTAGTGAAGCGTCAACTGGCACACGCACCTCCGGCACTTCACTGCTGTTTAAATTGTTTGTCGGTGCTACTGTTGGGTGGACTTTGGGAGGTGGGCAGATCGAGGGAGGGATCTTCCCCTTAGTGCCGGCCCTCTCACTCTTCTCCTCCTGGTTTAATGCGGGGGGGGGGGGGGGGGGCTAGTGCCAACTCACACCAGACACAGACCTCCGAGCCGTTGATTGTGGCAGCCATGCAGGCCTCCCTACCTACTTTTCCAGCACTTTGCTGCTGTTAAATTGTTTGTCGGTGCTGCTGTTGGATGGGCTTCGGGAGGTGGTCAAGTCAAGGGAGGGAGGGATCATCCCCTTACTGAAGAGTCAGTGCTAGTGCTTTAAAAGTTTTGAAAACCAGTTCTACCAACATCTACCTTGCTGACAATGCAGTGAATTATTCTGATCAATTCCTCAAAGGCCACTAATGAGGAAACTGAATGGGCCCCAGTACAAGAAGGCAGATCAGGAAAGTATCAGTGGGTAGTGGCGCCTAGTATCAGTACTAGGCTCCATTACCCATGGAGACTAGTGGAGCCTAGTACTATCCCTAGAGAATGGCTGCTTGGGAGGATATATGGCAGCTGCCAGCTCCCAGTATCACGCATTGGGTAGCGTTATCAATGATCTTCACTCAAGGCTTAACATCAGTGACCCCCCCTCAATGCAAGAATCAATGATGCAGAACTCTTTGCATGCATCAGGTGGGAGATGTTGGAAAAATCCCTACTCCTATGCCTCCGACTAATGCTGGATCCTGAGGAAGAACAATAATCCCCCATTACAGATGCATTACCAGTGGATAATGCAGCTCCTGGGTCTATTATCAACAAAAGGAGGCAGGTGAAAATTTCAAGGCCAAGTTAAAGACATAATCATGCTATTCTCTTCAGAGCCTCAAGGACCTGGGAGACCTCTTCTGGCAGGTGCCACAACCAGGGATATCATGATGTATGCCAAGGAAATTCACACAGTCATCATGAAGATCTACACAACTACAGCAGTCAATTTTTGAAGATGTTAGCACACTTCAGACATCATTGTAAAAATGATTAATGCAAAATTAAATGACATGATAAAAAACCCAGATGCATGCCACAGAACACAAAAGCCTAAACTCAGGCTTGCAGTGTGCAAAAAAGATAGAAAATGTACAAGACAGACAAAAAAAAAAAAAACCTAAGACTAATGGGGCCAAAAACAGTCAAGAAAAAACACAACTAAGGAAGGTTAAAAAGTGACAGAAACCTGTAAAAAGTCAAAAAACACTAGTGAAAATCACTGAAGAACAGAGAACAAGTCTATCAAAAATCGTGTAAAAATAATGTAATGAGAGGACACCTTAAGACAATGTGACAGGTCAACAAAAGCATGAAGAAACGCCAGAAGCTTCTATAAAGAGTTTCATCCCAGGTTCTGTTGACGTCACTCACTATTCTGCTTGCCCTCTGAGAATCTTCAAATTGCAAGCTCTACTGAGAGTTGAGTAGCTCCCGATTCTTAGGCCACATGAAACTGGGAACACCTAGTAGCCAATCCACAAAACACTTATGCTCCAAAGGATCTTAGAAACTGAAGTCATTTGCTGTGACAGCCAGACTGAGGAAGGGGATGAGACATTAAAAAAAACAGAAAAAAATGCCTTCATACATATACCAGAGACACACTTCACCTTACTGCTGCCCAAGAGAGAGACATCTAACATTGAGCAGCAGGAAATAACATGAAATGAGGAGAAAAAAAGTAAAACTTGGTCTTGAGTCAGGGACTGCCATGTTGGAGAGCTCGTGTTCCACCCATGAGCCAAAGAATGGATCTCTATTTGCAGCCAAGCAAGCTGAAGCAGCTTACATACCTGCTTTCAGCCCAGATTATCCCCAAGGACTCAAACTGGTCCTCAGGGGTTCATAAAGAATTTCAAGTGCTTGAGTTATACTCTGTGCTGTGAATCCTGGGCCAAGAAGATCTATCTTTTTTTAACTTGTGAAGTAATCTTGTTTGAACCAGAATATCTGAAGTGTCCTGTCTGAATCTGTATATATGTGAAAGCTAACTGGACTATTCTGACCAGGACTAGACTGCAAGTACAGGAATTCACTGTTATATACTACGTCCAAGTTAATGAAGGTAAATAGAACCAGTTACCATTTATGTTATGAATAAGCTTTGCACTGAATGAAAAGAATCCCTGTGCTTCACATCATGTGGCTAGAAACCCAACAGTTGTGCCTTCAAACTAGTGTATTATACCCTGCCAAGACCCAGCCAAACAAAACATTTAAAAATAAAAAATGAATCACATCATATATCCCGTTTTTGGAAAGATGACAGCTCATGTAGCCCTGTCATAGTGATGACGTTATTGCTAGTATAAGACAGTACACCTTAAAAATGCCCAGTCATGGTTAAAGGGCCCATTAAATAAGTAAAATATTCCTAAATCTTGACTTCATAATTTTTCTAAATGATTTTGATTTCTAGTTATGATTGTCTATTGTGTGCTCATAAAGCCATCTTATGCTGTCAAAATTCTACAAGGTCCTGCGAGACAGAACATCTGGTTTGTTTTACTGTCCTAAACATTTATGAATCTTCAGGAGACTTCAACTGATATGTCACCTAGATAGGATTTTGGATGGTGCTAGGGAGGAGCCAGCTGTCATGGTACATGCGAGCACCAACGACATAAGACAATGTGGGGAGGAGGTTCTGGAAGCCAAATTTAGGATTTTAGATATAAAAGTTATAATCTAGAACCTTAGGGTAGCATTCTCTGAAATGCTCCCTGTTCCACATGCAGGCCCCAAAGGAAGGCAGGCAGAGCTCCAGAGTCTCAATGAGTGGATGAGACGATGGTGCAGGAAAGAGGATTTTAGTTTCGTAAGGAACTGGGCAAGCTTTTGGGAAAGCCTGGTTCCATCTTAACAAGGGTAGAACCAGGCTAATGGCCCTAACTTTTAAAAAGATCGAGCAGTTTTTAAACTAAAATAAAAAAGAAAACTAACAGTCGCTCAGCAGCGCATTAGTATCTGAAAGATACTAATGAAACAGGAGAATTAGAACATCCCAACAGAGAAGTTCCAATAAAAGGTGGCTCTTATAAGTACATGGAGTACTTTTGCTAAGTTAAAAGCTTCCAAACTATCCCTGTCAACTGATAAGCAAGTTGTTAATACTATGAAATGTCTGTATCTCAATGCCAGAAATCTAAGAAGTAAAATGGAAGAGTTAGATTGTATAGTACTGAATAAAGAGGTAGACATAATTGGCATCTCCGAGAGCAGGTAGAAGGAGGGTAACCAATGGGACAGTGATAAATTAGGATACAAATTATATTGCATGATAGGGTAAATCAAATTAGGATAGTGCTTTATGTTACAGATGCAGAGAGTCCAACAGGATAAAGAAACTGCAGGAGACTAAATGCATAGTAGAATTTGTATGGGTAGAAATCACACGTGTGATGGGGAAAAGTATAGTTATGGGAGTATACTACCATCCACCTGGCCAAAATGCTCAGGTTCTCCTTGATGTAGTCAGACATGGCCTGCATTACTGGGACCAACAAGGGATAGACCCGGCCTCGAGAAGAGACCCTGCTAAGAAGGAGATCAATGGTACAACCATAAGATCTATGGGGTGGGAGCATCTTGGCTTGCTTTTTACTGAATACATCAATATACACAGCATAGGCTTGGAGAAGTCCAGGTGGCATGGGAAGTGTAGCCAGGGCAATGCTCAATGGTGGTAGAAATCAAGTTTGCTTACCGTAAACATGAATTAGCCATGCTGTCTGAAGCGCCCCTGGTGGCTCGAGGCAGGAACTTCTAGCACAAGCAGAGCTTTGCTCCTGCACGCCTGTGTAGTACCTTCCCGCACGATTTTTGACATTTCAGTTGGTCTTAAAGCACAGAAACTAAGTGCAGGAAAATAAGGTACAGTAGGAAAAGGTACAGACTGTCCAGGGAGGAAGGAGGGAATGCATGGCTAAGTCATTCTATCTACGGAAAAACCGTTTAAGGTAAAGCAAACTTGCTTTTTTCCGCAGCTAAGCAGGCTGAATAACCATGCTGTCTGGGAGTCCCCGGCCCAAGGATTCGAAGCACAGCTCAGTGTGTATCATACAGAACAGAAATGGCCTTTTCAGATTCTGTTCAGGCTCGGCAGTGCAGAGAATCCACTAGTTTGGTGGACAGACTTAAGAGTTAGTCACATGTTGCAATATTTCCCACCCCATGAGCACATCCAATCTGGCATTTTGCTGGAGGCAGTAGTGGGAGGTGAAAGTATGTAATGGCGACCAGGTAGCTACTTTGCATATGTCTTGATCAGGCACCTGACTAAGGTGTGCGATTGAAGCAGCCATAGCTCGATGCGCTTTCACTTTTGATGTCAGACATTCTAATCTATTTGAATAGCAGAAGTGGATGCATTGGGTTAACCAATTAGCAAGTGTGCATTTAGACACCGGTAGTCCTGGAGCATTTGGATTAAAGGAGAGAAGAGCTATGAAGGACTCTATAGCAAGTGAGTGCTCTGCTTGTAGTAGTTCAGTGCCCTCTTGCAATCCAGTGTATGTAGCAATGCCTCCCGTCCTGAGGCATGACTTTTCAGAAAAAAAAGTTGGTAGTGTGTCTGACTTAGATGGAAGCCGAGATGACCTTAGGGAGGAATGATAGATGAATCCATAAGGTTACTTTGTCGTAATAGAATTGCAGATAGGTGGAGTAGTGTACCAGAGCTTGCAATTTGCCCACTTGTCATGCCGACGTGATGGCCATTAGAAAAAGCACTTTCCATGTGAGGAACTTCAACGAAGCTGTTTGCATAGGCTCGAAGGAGGAAAGCATTAATGCTTCTAGGACTACATTCAAGTCCCAAGAAACAGCCGGCCTTAAGATTAGAGGCCAGATCCGCAGAGCGCCCCTAATGAAGAGAGAGATATTAGTGGGTGCAGGGAGATGGACATGCCTTAGATAGATGAATGGTACACCGCAATGGCACTGAGGTGAACTCTTATAGATGAGATCACCAATCCAGATCTGAAGAGTAAGTGTAGGTACTTGAGCAACTGCAGACCGGTTAGCCTCACTTCGGTGGTGGGAAAAGTAATGGAGTCACTGTTGAAAGAGAGAATAGTGAATTATCTACAGTCCGGAGAATTGATAGACCAGAGGCAGCATGGATTCACCAGGGGAAGATCCTGTCAGACAAATCTGATTGACTTTTTTGACTGGGTAACCAAGGAATTGGATCAAGGAAGAGCGCTCGATGTCATCTACTTGGATTTCAGCAAAGCTTGTGATACGGTTCAGCACAGGAGACTGGTGAATAAAACGAGAAGCTTAGGAGTGAGCGCAGAGGTGGTGACCTGGATTGCAAACTGGTTGACGGACAGAAGACAATGTGTGATGGTAAATGGAACTTTCTCTGAAGAGAGAGTGGTTTTAAGTGGTGTACCGCAAGGATCTGTGTTCAATATCTTTGTGAGCGACATTGCGGACGGGATAGAAGGTAAGGTTTGTCTTTTTGCGGATGACACTAAGATCTGCAACAGAGTGGACATACCGGAAGGAGTGGAGAGAATGAGACGGGATTTAGGGAAACTGGAAGAGTGGTCGAAGATATGGCAGCTGAGATTCAATGCCAAGAAATGCAAAGTCATGCATATGGGGAGTGGAAATCCGAATGAACTGTATTCGATGGGGGGGAAAGGCTGATGTGCACGGAACAGGAGAGAGACCTTGGGGTGATAGTGTCTAATGACATGAAGTCTGCGAAACAATGCAACAAGGCGATAGCAAAAGCCAGAAGAATGCTGGGCTGCATAGAGAGAGGAATATCGAGTAAGAAAAGGGAAGTGATTATCCCCTTGTACAGGTCCTTGGTGAGGCCTCACCTGGAGTACTGTGTTCAGTTCTGGAGACCGTATCTACAAAGAGACAAGGACAAGATGGAAGCGGTACAGAGAAGGGCGACCAGGAAGGTGGAGGGTCTTCATCGGATGACATACGAGGAGAGATTGAAGAATCTAAATATGTACTCCCTGGAGGAAAGGAGGAGCAGGGGTAATATGATTCAGACTTTCAGATTCTTGAAAAACTTTAATGATCCAAAGACGACGACAAACCTTTTCCGTCAGAAAAAAATCAGCAGAACCAGAGGTCACGAGCTGAGGCTCCAGGGAGGAAGACTAAGAACCAATGTCAGGAAGTATTTCTTCACGGAAAGGGTGATGGATGCCTGGAATGCCCTTGCGGAGGAAGTGGTGAAGTCTAAAACTGTGAAGGACTTCAAAGGGGCGTGGGATAAACACTGTGGATCCATCAAGTCTAGAGGACGTGAATAAAGAGGAGGCAGCAAAACACTGCAAGGAGCGGCAGTAGCCACAGAGGCATTCACGGAGCCGGATGCCAGTGGTTGTTATTCCACCTTCACGGAGCGGAAGGATGAGAGGGCTGCCATCACCAAAAAATAAAAAAAATAAAAAACAGGGGTGGGTAAGAGTATGGGGCAGGGGTGTGGCCTGCTTGTTGCAGCGGTTGCTACCCCTAATTGAGCTGGATGTTCACTTGGATGCAGATCCGGCGCTGTTCTCTACATTGGTGGTGGGGTGGAGGGGAATTAGGGGTGGAGGGTACTGGAAGCCAATAGTAACAGGTGGGAGAGAGAAAAAGGAAAAAAAAAAAAAAAAGGATAAAGTGCGTAGCTTGCTGGGCAGACTGGATGGGCCGTTTGGTCTTCTTCTGCCGTCATTTCTATGGTTCTATGGTTCTATGTAAGTGTGGTGGCCAGGGTTTGAAAAGTAGAGATCCTGTCTTCTGGAAGAAAAGCTTTACAGAGACATGGGATGATGAGTGCACCTATAAATTGCAGTGTCTGAGAAGGGTCGAGGTGAGATTTCTCATAGTTCACAAGGAAATCAAGGCTTTCCAAGCAAGTTAGAACTAACTTGATAGCTGCGAATCAATTCCCGGCTTGGGGCTACTAGCAACCAATCGTCGAGATACGGAAAAAGTCTTATGCCCTTTCTTCGAAGGTGGGCCACAGCTACCATTAGACATTTGGTGAATACCCTGGGTGCTGCATAGGCCGAAGGATAGAACCCTGCATTGATAATGTTGATTGTGAACTGGAAGCACAGGTAGCACCAGGAGAAGGGGTGCATAGGTATGTGAGCATAAGCATCCTTGAGGTCTAAGGAGCACAGTCAGTTGTTGGGTTATAGGTAAGGCAAAAATATTCTTGAACTTCTCCCGCACAATAAATTTGTTGAGTGCTCTGAAATCCAGTATCGGTTGAAGCTCTCTGCTTTTCTTGGGGATGAGGAAGTATTAAGAGTAAAATCCCTGAGATTGGTGAGAAGGGGGCACCAACTGTATTGCCCTTTGTTGCAGGAGGGATATGACTTCCTGCAGAAGGGTGAAGAACATCGCCTCTATACGAGGGGGAGACTAGATGTGGTAAGGTAGGAGGGTCTTCTGAAATTTAGGCGGTAAATGTTTTGGACGATGCTGAGAACCCAACAATCGGATGAGATCCGGTCCCACGCCAGTGCAAATAAAGCGAGGCATCCACTTACTGCTTCCTGTAGCTGTGGCAGAGGTAGAATCAAAAAGATGATTGGGTTTGGCGGCAGCACTTGGTGTTGGTTTGTGGGTGCACTGGGATCAGCCCTGGCCCCACGGCTGCGGCAGTTGGGGTTGGGCTCTCTGTGTTGGATAAAAGGGAGGTCAATACTGCGGATAGGATCTGTATGAGCGCCAGGGATAAAAGGGCTTCCTGTAGCCAGGATAGAACCGCTTTGCAGCTGTCTGATCTGGTGGTTAACGTGAGCAATGACACTGCCACACTTTGCTCCTTGAGTTGGGAGACTGTCTTATGAAGTTTGTCACCAAATAAATTATCTTCCTTGCATGGCAGGTCTGCAAGTTTGTTATGTACATATTAGCGAATGGCACTTGCTCTCAGCCAGGCAGCTATAGAGGCTACTGAAGTATGGGCTGAAAGCTCAAACCCTTCACAATGCGAAGATGTCATCTCAAGTCCTCTTCTAGGTCAGCCATGTTTTGTCTACGTTGAGTGGACCTCAAAGATTGTCCTTCATCGGACTTCAAATTCTGGAGGCACTCATATAGATACTGAGTGATATAAAATTGGTGGTGTTGTACCTTGACGTTGAGCATAGAACCTTGGAACACCTTTTTGCTGAAATCGTCCAGGTAGTGGTTGTGTTTGCCCGGGGGAGGGGGGGGGGGGGCGCGGTATTGGAGTAGAGTCTGGTTTTCCTGGCTTTCTTCATAACAGTTTCCACTACCACCAAGGCATGTGGTAGTTGCACAGAGACACAACGTACAGACTATCACATTCTGAATTTTAGTTCAGTCTTCCTGGATGTGGTGGGCACGGAGAACTGTGCTTCCCACACTTTATCCATAACAGCATCCAAGACCGAGTGGGAAGGTAAAGCTGTCAGTTCAGCCAGGACGTCAAAGATCTTCAAAAGGTCATGGACCTCCGCCCTAGGATCAGGTAGTTTCTTGGTCTCCAGATTTAAGACCCAGCCCTCCTTTCTCAATAAATCTGGAGTAGGAAAGATCCTCTGGGGGTGATGATGGTTCAGAAGGAATGCCAGTGGAGGAGTGGAGCAATCCAGCACCTTCCCTCGCTCGGACACTTGCGAACTAGCCATTATGTCTAAATTTCATCTTCCAAGAGACTCCGTGGGAAGGGGGGGGGAAGAAGGGGTGGAATGTTCGGAACCCTTCCTAGAGGGACTTGAGGGGGAATGCGGCTGGTGGATAGACACAATAAAGTCAAAGGCGGCCTGTAAAAGCCCTCTGATCTGTGACATTGTCTGAGAAGCTGCTCCTTTCAGTACCCATGGGGCAGGCCTGGAATCTTTTCTCTTTTTAATAGGCGAGGAAGCACTTGGGAGCTCTCCCTATGAGGAATGCCTGGATGTAGACTACTTCCTTTCTGTAAGTATCCTTCGCTCACCATTACGGTCAGAAGTGGATGAAGAGGAACTGCCCAAAGGACAGGGAACATCCTCCTCGGATTTCCCAGAGCACTGGATTTCCAACAGGAGGAGTGGCTGCGGAGGTTTTGAACGCTGGGGACTCTTTCCAGCAGAGCCCCAAGATAGTATACACCTGTGCATCAACGAGCGATGCTCAATATGGTGTCTTTTCCTTGGATTTCCCATGTTTGAAGTTGTTTGCATCAGGTGCATCAATGGCTTGTCCAAAAGAAAATTATTCCTTACCTGCTAATTTTCGTTCCTGTAGTACCATGGATCAGTCCAGACAGTGGGTTATATCCCCCAACCAGCAGATGGAGTCAGAACAGAGTTTGAGAGCGTCAGCATATAGAGTAGTGCACCCTCTGCTGGAGCTCAGTATTACGCATAGCAAAGCCCAAAAGCAAAAAACACAACATTTTGGATCCAGAACCGTTCCCAAAGAGGAACAGAGAAAGATATAAGTAAACAAACGGTCAACGGGACCAGCAACAGTCAACTTGTGAGGAGCTGTGAACAGTAACAATAATCAGACACAAACAGAATGAAAGATACCTGGAAGAATCCGAGCAGGACCTAATGAAACCCCTAGTGGCGGGCGTCTGGACTGATCCATGGTACTACAGGAACGAAAATTAGCAAGTAAGGAATAATTTTCTTTTCCCTATACGTACCTGGATCAGTCCAGACAGTGGGATGTATCCAAGCTTCCCTAAACCGGGTGGGGTCCTGAGAGACCTGCTCGGAGAACCTGATCGCCAAAAGAACCCGTGCCCTGAGGCGCCAGGTGTAGTCTGTAATGTCTGGAAAAAGTGTGCAACGACTTCCATGTCGCCGCACAGCAGATTTCCTGGGAGGAAACAGAGCGAGATTCCGCCCAGGACGCCGCTTGGGATCGCGTGGAATGAGCCGAGACGCTGCGAGGCGGCACCCGCCCCGCCGCAATGTAAGCGGAAGAGATGGCGTCCTTTATCCAGCGAGCAATAGTCGTCTTGGATGCCTGAGAACCTCTCCTCGGTCCTGACCAGAGGACAAACAAATGATCAGATACCCGGAAGTCATTAGTAACCTCCAGGTAGCGGAGCAGTACACGCTTGACGTCCGGGAGCCGGAGAGACCGGGGTTCCTCTGGAGCAAACGCTGGAAGCTCCACCGTTTGATTGACGTGGAAGGCCGAGACCACCTTTGGTAGGAAGGATGGCACCGTACGAAGGGAAACCCCGGAGTCGGAGAAACACAGATAAGGGTCTCGGCAGGACAAGGCTTGAAGTTCTGAAATCCGGCGAGCAGAAGAGATGGCTACCAGGAAAACCGTCTTGAGGGTCAGGTCCTTGAGGGAGGACCCCCTCAGGGGTTCAAAAGGAGGGCCCGACAGCGTGCGCAGCACCAAGTTGAGGCTCCAAGAAGGGAAAGGATCCCTGACCGGTGGCCGCAGGTGTTTGGCACCCTTCAGAAAACGTGCGATATCCGGCTGAAGGGGTAGAGAGCAGTCCTTCTGTACCAAGACATTCAAGGCTGCCACCTGAACCCGGAGCGAGACCCTTATCCAGACCATCCTGTAGGAAATGAAGGATCAGCGGGACAGTCGCCTCCATGGTTTGGACTCCGGGGTCGGAACACCATGCTTCGAAGACCTTCCAAACTCGAACGTAAGCGACGGAGGTCGAAGGCTTGCGGGAACGAAGCATCGTTGAGATCACTGTCTCCGGGTAGCCTCTGTGGCGGAGACGGCGCCGTTCAAAAGCCAGGCCGCAAGACAGAAGAGTTCTGCCTGCTCGAAAAATACCGGACCCTGGCGCAGAAGATGAGGAAGATGGGACAGGCGAAGTGGGCCGTCCACCGTCATCTGAAGTAGATCTGCGAACCATGGCCGACGGGGCCATTCCGGGGCGACCAGAATTACAGTCCCTCGATGATGTTCTAACCTGCGGAGAACCTTGCCGACCAGAGGCCAAGGAGGAAACACATAGAGCAGTTGATCCAACGGCCACGGAAGGGCGAGGGCATCCACCCCCTCCGCGCCGCACTCTCTTCTGCGGCTGAAGCAGCGTGGAGCCTTGGCGTTGAGAAAGGTCGCCATTAGATCGAGGCGTGGAGTCCCCCAACGACGGATAACGAGATGCATTGCCTCGGAGAGAGCCCACTCGCCGGGGTCTAGCTGTTGACGACTCAGGAAGTCTGCCTGAACGTTGTCCACCCCGGCGATGTGAGAGGCCGCTATCCGGACGAGATTGCTCTCCGCCCACTCCATCAGGGGAGTAGACTCGAGGGAGACATGCTTGCTTCTTGTCCCCCCTTGCCGATTGATGTAGGCCACTGTGGTGGCGTTGTCCGAGAGGATCCTCACCTCCCTGTGTCGCACCAGGGGAAGAAAACGCTGGAGAGCGAAACGCACGGCTCTCGTTTCTAGGCGATTGATCGGCCACTTTGCCTCCTCTGGCGTCCAAATCCCTTGAGTGGCGCTTCTTTCGCAGACGGAGCCCCATCCCGCGAGGCTGGCATCGGTGGTCACCACCACCCAATTGGGAACCTCAAGAGAGACTCCCCGAGCCAGATGCGAGGGGACAAGCCACCAATCCAGGCTTTTCCTGGCTAATGGTGAAAGCGGCAGGATCACCTGATACTCCTGGGAGACTGGTTTCCAGCGGGATAGTAGGGACGCCTGCAGTGGACGCAGATGTGCAAACGCCCAGGGTACCATGTCGATGGTGGAGGCCATTACTCCCAGGAGCTGCAGATAATTCCAGGCGGTTGGTTCTTCCAGAGCCGAAAACCGAGACACGTGCTCTCTCAGGGCTTGCGCCTTGTCCTGGCGCAGGAACACCATCCCCCGCCGGGTATCGAAGCTCGCCCCTAAGAAATCCAGGTGTTGCGAGGGCACAAGGGAACTCTTTGGAAGGTTCACCACCCAGCCCAGAGAGCGTAGGAATTGTACTACTCTGGCCACTGAGGTCTGACCATGTGAGAAGGACTTCGCTCGAATCAGCCAGTCGTCTAGGTACGGATGTACTAGGATACCCTCCTTGCGGAGGGCCGCCGCCACCACTACCATGATCTTTGTGAAGGTCCGAGGTGCGATCGCCAAACCGAAGGGAAGCGCCTTGAACTGAAAATGTTGAGCGAGAATCTTGAAGCGAAGATACCGCCGGTGAGCCGGCAGGATGGGAATGTGCAAGTACGCTTCCGAGAGGTCCAGTGAAGCGAAGAATTCTCCCTTGTGCACTGCGGCAATCACTGATCTGAGAGTCTCCATGCGGAACCGGGTGATCCTGAGGGCCTTGTTTACCTCCTTCAAGTCCAGGATGGGGCGAAAGGAACCGTCCTTTTTGGGAACGATGAAGTAAATGGAATAGTGGCCCAAGCCCACCTCGAAGGGGACGAGAATGATGGCCCCTATTTCCTGCAGTCGGTCTAGTGTTTGTTGAACCGCTATCCTCTTGAGATCCGAACCGCAGGGGGAGAAGATGAACCGGTCCCTCAGGGGGCGGACAAATTCCAAGGCGTAACCGTCTCTTATGGTGTCCAGCACCCACTGGTCCGTGGAGATAACTGCCCACTCCTCGTAGAAGTCCATGAGGCGGCCTCCGATCCGGGGAGGTGAGAAGTGGGCTCCTTTGGCATCATTGGGATGACTTTGTGGGCGGAATTCCCTGCCCTGGACCCTCTCTCGCGGGCCTCCGCCCACGAAAGGAACGAGACCAAGGCTGGGGTCTTGTCTGCTGTGTCCAGGAAGCGGACTGTCGATAAGACCTATAACGTCGCTGTGCCCTGGCCCTGGTTCTACCGGAAGAAAATGATCTGAAGGAACGCTGTCTATCCTCCGGCAGCCGATGCACCGAATTTTCCCCCAGTGACTTGATGATCTGATCCAGGTCCTCTCCAAATAAGAACTTCCCCCGAAAGGGGAGGGAGCCAAGGCTCGACTTGGAGGAAGCATCCTCTGCCCAGTTGCGAAGCCACAAGAGCCGTCGGGCTGCTACAACCGAAACCATGGACCTCGCCATTACGCAAAAGAGATCATACAGGGCGTCCGCCCCATATGCTATGGCAGATTCCAGCCGGTCCGCCTGGGCGGCCTCTTCGGGGGGCAATTCCTGGGGTGAGAAGCTGCTGTACCCAGAGTAAGCTGGCCCTTTGCGCGAGCGAACTGCACATCACGGCCCGCATACCCAGGGTGGAGACTTCGAAGACCCTCTTGAGGAAGGTCTCTAGTTTACGGTCCTGCGTATCCCGCAGGGCCGTTCCCCCCATGACCGGGATGGTTGCCCTCTTGGTCACTGCCGACACCGCTGAGTCCACCTTGGGAACCTTGATAAGATCCAAAAATTCCTCAGGGAGCGGGTATAGCTTTTCCATGGCACGTGTGACTTTCAAGGATGCCTCGGCAGTGTCCCACTCCCTGGTGAGAAGCTGTAGGAAGGACTCATGAATAGGGAAAGCCCTTGCTCTAGGATGGAGGGCGGCAAGTACTGGATCTCCTTTGCGAGACGAGGTGGCGACGGCAGGAGCAACAGGGATCGGCGGATCTGGAGGTGGGTCGAGTTCCAGCTCCTGAATAATGTGGTGGATGAGTTCATCCAGCTCTTCTTTTTGAAAAATCCGTAGGGCTCGAGGGTCGTCCCCCTCCGTATGTCCATCCGGATGCGCCTCCGGGGGTTCCGGGGAGACGTCTCTCACCGGCGAAGCCGCCCCCGTGGTACGCCGGGGTGGCACGGGAGAGGGACCCGGCAGGGATCCAGGCGTAACGGACGAGGCGGTGAGACCAACAGCAAGTTTAGGAACCTTGGGGGGAGGGGCCCCCAGGGGATTAGGCGCCTGTGCTCCCATACCCTGCAAATAAGCCATGTGCATTGCCAGAATAAAGTCAGGTGAGAAAAACGGAGAGCTGATTGGAATCCCTGGGGGGGGACAGTCCTGGGAGCCCCGGTCAGGCAAACCTCCCGCCGGGGACAAAGCCTGTTGAGAGCCAGTGCAACCAATCCTGTCTGCATCTGAGAGCGAGTCCGTCTCACGCTGACCCCCTAAAATGGCCGCCGTTCCCGCCAAAGGCGTAGTCGTGGCCGGCCCGCGCCACCCGGGCTGAGGAGGCAGGTCCGAAATCGCACCGGAGGACTGCAGGGTGCCTTCCCCGTCGGGGAAGCACCGCTCACAAAGTCCCTCCCTCAGAAATTGATTTCCCGGCTCGCCGCAGGCCTCACACCTCGAGGACCGCGGCATGTCAGCACCGGGAAAAAGAAAAGCCTCGGGGGGGGCCTGGAAATGGCCCTAACAACCCGCCGAAGGGGTCCAGTAACTGCGGGGGAAAACCCCCGTTTTAGTTGAGCACACACCCACGGGCGGAGCTTGCGAACAGCGGGACCCCCAACGACGCGTGGAGCGGCCGGAACCACCGGCATCCATGGGGCACCACCAAAAAGAAGCAAACCTGTGGAGAAAAAAAACTCAAAAAAACTTCCACTTACCCCAACGGAAGAGGAAAGGAGTACAGAATAGAGAAGGCAAAGCCACAGACACACGCCTCCTCAAAAATTGAAATTTTTTTTTTTTTTTTTAACTTTAAGGATCCAAAATGAAGAGAAACATAAGACAGGGAAATACTGTGGAGAAAAAGAAAGAAATAACTAAAAACGAAGAAACCCTGTCAATCTGGGGGAGCTAGTGGATCCCCCCACTCGCATCTGCTGGAGTCAGAAGAATACTGAGCTCCAGCAGAGGGTGCACCACTCTATATGCTGACGCTCTCAAACTCTGTTCTGACTCCATCTGCTGGTCGGGGGATATAACCCACTGTCTGGACGGATCCAGGTACGTACAGGGAATGCTGTGTTGGATGCATCGTTGCAGACGCTAGCACATAAGAACATATCATAAGAAATGCCATACTGGGTCAGACCAAGGTTCCATCAAGCCCAGTATCCTGTTTCTAACAGTGGCCAATCCAAGTCACAAGTACCTGATAAATACCCAAACATTTGATAGATCATAATGGAGAAATTACTTACCTGATAATTTCATTTAGCTTAGTGCAAACAGAAGAGACTCAGGATGAATAGGTTACATGCTCCCCTTCTGCAGATGGAGACTGAGTCAGGTTTCAAAGCTGACATCACCTTAGATACACTCCTGCGGGTGAACTCAGCCCTTCGGTATTCTCTTCAAAAGCCATTGTGGACATACTATTGAAAAAACTTGATTAAAAGCGAATAACCCTAACTGTACTCAACCAAACGCTGAATCCCAGCAAGAATAGAGATGCCCTGATCTAGGGATTGGGCGCCGGCTTACTCATCTCTTCGAATTGATATTCACTTCACGGACGATTCCCTGGCACCATTGTCTTTCATTATTTTGGCCAGGTGGACGGTAGTGTACTCCAATCACTATACTCTTCCCCAACACACAAGGCATTTCTACTCAAAGATTCGATTATGCATTTAGTCTCTTGCAGAATCTTTATCCTGTTGAACTCTTATGTCATCCCGGATATAAAGCGCCAACCCGCCACCAATTTGTTCCTCTCTATAGCTGCGATATAATCTGTACCCTGGTATAGAACTATTCCATTGGTTATCCTCCTTTCACCATGTCTCTGAGATGTCAATTAAGTCTACATCATCATTCACTGCTATACATTCTAACTTTCCCATCTTATTTCTTAAACGTCTGGCATTAGCATACAAACATTTCAAAGTGTGTTTTTCGGTTGTATTTACATTCTGCTTTTCAGTTGTCAGGAATAAATTGGAATCTTTTTTTTTTTAATTTTTTATTTATCATCTTTTAACAAATATACAAACAAACATTTGTATTGGAAATACAGAGATATAATACTCACATAATCTAAGGCTCAACTAAGCCCTATAAATCATAAAATCCAAACATCTATATTTCAATCTCTTAATTACATAGGAAATCAGGAAAGAAAAAGAAACTCTTACGAGGAGTATATAACACAAAGCGTTTTCAAATATAGGTGCCCTGACCACCACCTTTATTTTAATTTTCCCATTAATCCTCCTCGGGAGGTCTCCTGCCAGCTAAAAAAAACCCCTTAACTTGTCTGGTAGAAAGAAAACATAAGTATTTCTGGCCAGTTGAATAATGCATTTACAGGGATAGCGTAATTTAAAGCTGCCCCCTAATGCTATGGTCTCAGCTCTCATGAGTAGAAATTCTTTTCTACGCTGCTGCGTAGACTTAGCTAGGTCTGGATATACTCTAATTAGACCCCCATGAAATAAAACATTAATATTTTTAAAATAACTTCATAATCAATGAGACAGCCGCTTCATCAAAAAAAGAAACAAAAAGCACCGCATGATCTATAATTTCATCACTTGAGTTTTCTAAGTAATCTGTCAGATTCTGAAGATCTGGCCGTGAAGGAAATGGTAATGGTGTGCTGCTTCTCTTAGGCAAAAAGAAAAGTTTTTTTATAGCTGGTATCTCTTCACATGGAATCTTTAATACATCCATTGCATACTTTTTAAAGGAGAACAAGGGTATTTCCCTCGATACAATAGGGAAATTTAAAAGTCTTAGATTAAGATGTCTCAATTTTCAATGGACTCAAGCCTTCTTAAAGATGAAATTTTTTCTAAGACCATTGCAGCATTTGCATTTTGGAGGCTTTTTATATCTTCATTAATTTTCTTTATAGAATTACCTTGCTCCTTAAATTTAAGTCTTGTGTCCCTTTCGAGTACTCCAACCTTAGCAGCTATCTCATCCAGTTTTTGGGTTTGGTTATCTAGTTTAGAAGACATTCCTGCCATGAGTTCTCAGATGTTATCTAGGGTTATTACTGCCGGTTTGTTCACTTGCTGGGAGAGGTTTCTTACCCTGAGCCCGGCGATTTCGCCAAGTTCTCCCGATGTCCTGGGAGTAACCGCTGCAGTTTCTCCTCCTCCTCCTCTCGGCGCTTCGAACCCTCGAGGTTCCAGAGTGGCTCCCTCCTCTCCACCCGTTCGGTCGGCGTCTGGGCCACCCAGTGTGTTTCGTCCGATGGTGTCATCAGGCTGCGACTCAACTCCTCAGTCGACTGTTGGGGGCAAAGTTCTCACCGGTGTTCTGGGCTCAGGAGGGCTCAGTGAAAGTTCCCCAGGAGAGTATGGCTCTCCTCTCGCCTGCTCTCCAATGGGGACTGACGCCCTCGATTGCGGTGGTTGGAGGGTGAAGTCTGATATCAATCGCTGTCCGGCAGCAGAGTTCGGGTCAGGTGGAAAGACCCGAACTTTACCTTTCCTTTTATGAGGCATGGAGAAAAAAATCAATGAAAAAAAAAATTCAACGGGAAACTGGAACCAGAGCACACGAAGGTACACCCTCTCAGGGCGCCATCTTGTTTTCTCTCTAGTCAAACTGGAATCTTTTAGCTCAGGTGAGTTTTTAATTATAGGCACTTGGACTACTTTTATTATTAGTGGAACCATGCGCTGCTGAGCGACTGTCGGCTTTCTCCTTTTTTCTAATTTAAAAGCTGCTCTATCTCCTTTTTAAAGGTTAGCGCCAGTAGCCTGGTTCTACCCTAGTTAAGGTGGAGTCCTTCCCTTCGGAAAAGACTCCACCCTTCGCCAAAATGTTCCCCAGTTCCTTACAAAACTGAATCCCTCTTCCTTGCACCATAGTTTCATTCATGCATTGCGACTCCGGAGCTCTGCCTGCCTCTGGGGACCTGCGCAAGGAACAGGAAGCATTTCAGAGAATGCTACCCTGGAGGTTCTGGATTTCAGCATTCTACCGAAGAGCCAAAATTTGGCTTCCAGAACCTCCCTCCCACATTTTCCTATGTCACTGGTGCCCACATGTATCACAACAGCCAGCTCCTCCCCAGCACTGTCTAAAATCCTATCTAGGTGACTCGTGAGGTCGCCACCTTAACACCAGGTAGGCATCTTGTCAGGCGATCCTTGTGCTCACCAGCCACCCAGCTGTCTACATTCCTAATAACTGAATCACCTACTATGACAGCCTACCTAATCCTTCCGTCCTGGGCAGTAGCCCTGGGAGACATCCTCGGTGCGAGAGGACAATGCACCACCTGGAGAGCTGGTCCTTGCTACAGGATCATTTCTTGCTGCACCAGGTTCATGCTCTCCGATCATGAGACATTCCTCCTCCAAGGCAGCACCACGGATGCCAGACTGGAGTTGGGACTTGGCTACAAAGTCCCTGAAGGTCTCATCTACATAGCACTCTGCCTCAGATCCTCCAGGTCTGCCACTCTAGCCTCCAGATTGGACTTGTTCTGAGAAACAGGTGCTCTTTGCATCAGATGCACAGAATTTTCTTACCAGCGGGTAAAAAATCATACATATGACACTCGATGCAAAAGACTGGGAAGCCCCCCCTCTTGCTGCTGGACTGCTGCCCCTATCTTAAATTTGTTCAGTTCAAGTTGCTATAGGTGTAGGATTGTGTACAATTAGGGTCTTTAAAATGTATTAGTGCATTCCCTATATATCTGGTAGTAACCTACAAGGGAATGATCAAACTCTTGATAATGTGTGGGGAATTTTTGGGTTTAAGTTAAAAGGCAGATTTTTTTTTTTTAAAGTGTGAAAGTGACACCTGCCTATAGATTAAAGGATAAAATAGGGGTACGTGGGAGGGTTGGGAAATACAAAACACACAAACTTCTATTTATTGCCTGACTTTCTGACTACCTATTTAAAACAAAACTCACTAATATACCCCAATAATTTACTTCTCCAAGATTTTATGTTTTAAAAATTTCTTCAAGCAGTACTTACTGATTCTTTCCAGCCACCAGCAATGTGATCCTCTCCTCTCAGTGCTCCTACTGGCAATTCTATCATGTGCATTGACAGCACCAAAGCAGTGGCGTTTCACTTTGAGTGCATTGAGCAGTGTTGTGTGTCGGCCGACATATGACTCTCTTCCGTATGCATTGAGCCCGTGCCTGTGTCGCTCGATCTTAGTCTCGGGCACAGAACACGCATTCGACACCCTGACCCCTCCCAGGTCGGAGCTAGACTCACTTCGGGCCGGTCGAGGAAGGTCTCTTCCAGCCTTACCTTTGTCTTCCACAGGCTTCAGTTTGGAGGAGGGATGCAGGTAGGAGGCCCGTTTTACACCTTTGGGGCACTTGGGCTTTCAGCCTGGCGAAGACTGGGCTGAACAGTGGGGGGCATAGGAGCTTGAAGCGGCATTTTCTCCCTCATGGAGCCTGGCGATCTTCGTGGCCCTCTGCCACAGGGCCCTAGGGGACATCCTCCCGCAGTCCCGGCAGGCTGTCGTATCGTGGTAGGGCCCCAGGCATAAATAGCAGTAATTATGTCCGCCAGTGACAGACATAGTTTTACCGCACTGACAAAATTTAAATCCTGAGGCTTTTGGAGTCATGGTAGCACTTAAAACTGCTGTTGGGGGGTTCACAAATGTGAAGAAAAGAGATGACACTACAAAAAAGTCAGGACAGAAGAACCCATGCCCGTTGCTGCACGGGAAAGCGAAAAACTGAAATGTCGGTAATCACACTGGAAGGCACCACACAGGTGTACTGGAGCAAAGCTCTGCTTGTACCATGAGAAGTTCCCGCCTCAAGCTGCTAAGGGGCGCTCCCAGACAGCATGGCTAATTCAGCCTGCTTATCTGCGGGTAAACAGGTCGTAGCCATCTCCAGAAGCACATGGAACCACACTAGGCGATCTCCAATCAACTGTTGTGTTATGTTCCCAAAGCCATGGTCCAAAATAAGAGCTCACAGACTTGGGTAGGGTGAAGGAGATCTGTTCTTTATGCAAGGCTCTCATTTGTGCAGAGGAGCAGTAGTCATCTCCAACCTCCAGGGTAGGGGCTCCCTGTAGATGGAGGAGATGGTAACTGGGGGGGGGGGGGGGGGGGGGGGAAGATTACATTTCTGCACCAGGTCTTCTTCAATTAAATTCTAGGTGGCTCTGGAATCTACAAATGCCTTCATGAAAATCTCCTCAGTTTCAGTCTGCAGGAGGAGTGGAAGCAATAGTTGTGGAAAGCAGGGTGGACCAGAGCAACATAAGGCTGCCTTCCCTACCAGGCCTAGTTATGGGGAGTTTCCCAACCTCTGTGGGCACTGCGTGGCATAGTGACCCATGCCAGCATAGTATAGGCAGAGGTTATACTGTTGGTGTCTGTTTCTCTTTTGAGATTTTAGCTCTACCAAGCCACACATGCTCCCTGGAAGGAGGTATGGGCGGTAGTTAAAACCAAGGAGCGAGTTTCAGGTGCAATAGGAACCCTTCTCTTGAGCATGTTCCTGGAACCCCGCATCGATTTTAAGACATACGGTAATGAGAACATCAGTCCTGTGGGGGATGTCTCTAACAGCTAACTTGTCCTTAATCTGGACAGCAAGGCCTTGCCAAAAAATGGCCACCAGAGTTTCCTGATTCCACTTAACTTCCGAAGCCAGGATCCAGAAACGGATGGCATGGTCACCCTCAGACTTGCTGCCCTTGCAAATGCGAATAAGGTATGTAGCTGCAAAGGATAAGCATCCCAGCTCATTGAAGACTTTACGGAAGTGATCTAGGAATGTCACAATATTCCCCATGATAAGGTCCATTTCATTCCCACAGAGGGAAAGCCCAGTTCAGGAATGGTCCAGAAAACAGGGACAGGATAAAGGTCACCTTGGTCCGATCGTTAGGGAAGCACTCCACTTGTAGCTCAAAATGCATCAAGCACTGGAAAGCCTTGGGGTCACCACTGTACCTGGGTGGCAGTGCAAGGTGTGGAACTGAGACTGGCATGCGTACTGGAGGAAGTGGTGTGGGAGGTGTTCTCAGTGGCACCTGGTCCTGCAGAGCCTCCAGGTGAATGGTCATACCTTGGAGTAATAACTGGTCTTGCTGAATCAGCACCATGAGTCAGTCATGGAGCAAGTTGACTGGACCCATGGCTTCAGCAATGTCATGGTGTGTGGCCCTTTAGGCTATGGCATAGTTGATACTGCCCAATACACAGATGCAGCTGGGCCCATGCCAACTTCAGGCAGACGTAAACTGGGCTGGGACAAAGATTAAGATGTCACATATACCAGTCTCTTCTGCAGGTTGAACTCTTGGGTTCTGAGGCCAGCAGGACTTAGGCAAGTGTCCACAGCCCGGAAGTGGAACACAGATCAGGGAATGCAACAATCAGAGGAGTCCAGGAGAACAGGTCGGAGAAGGTAGCAATCAGGCAACGAGAGCAGAAGGCAGGGAAGGACTGGAGCAAGGACAAGAACAAGGCAGGAAGAAGATAAAGCAAAAGCATGGACTGGAACAAGCCAAGGCATAGCAATGACAGAATCTGAAGCAAAAAGCACTGCAGGATGACCTGCAGCTGAGGTGCTGACTGGTTTCAAAGGACTTCCTTATATACTGATGCCATTAGCCACTGCCACAGGAAATTACAGCTGGAGGACCTATAAAAGGAGTCCAGCTTGGTCCTGTTACAGGTCAGCAATTTTGCTTTCTCCAAAGATAAAGTGAATCACCAATCACACAGATAAGAAGACTTTAGATAAGAGCTATCCTCAGGAAAATAAGGGAAAATGAAAAAAAAAAAATTAACTTTGCAGATAAGTCACTTTTTTTGGCATGTTAGAATCCTTAATTTTTTATTTTCCTTTTTATGTAAAACCCTAATAAAGAAAATGGACCAAGAGGGACTGAGGTAGAGTGTCACCTCAAAAAAAAACCCTAAAAAGATGGTCAGCTCAAAAAACTGTCATTTAGATTACACTATTTTTCGCTCCATAAGATGCACTTCCCCCCCCTCCCCAAAAGTGGGGAGAAAATGTCTGTGCATCTTATGGAGCGAATATTTAAAAAAAAAAAAAAAAAACACCCCCCCCCCCCCAAAACCTGCCAAAATTCCCTGGTGGTCCAGTGGGGGTCCGGGAGCGATCTCCTGCACTTGGGCTGTCGGTTGCCATTAATCAAAATGGCGCCGACGGCCCTTTGCCCTTACTTTCAGGCCGATTCAGTAAGGTCCGCGGGAGAGCGGACGAACGCCCGCTCTCCCAGCGCGCGCACCAGCCCCTCGCCGGTGCTCGCGATGCATTATTCAAATTAGGTGGCGCGATAGAAACTGGGAAAAGGAGGCACTAGGGACACTAGCGCGTCCCTAGCACCTCCTTTTGACCCGGAGCGGCGGCTGACAGCCACGGGCTCGGAAACCGGACGCTAGCAAAATTGAGCATCCGGTTTTCGGCCCGACAGCTGCGGGCCGAATTCAAATTTTTTTTTTTTTACTCTTCAGGACCTCAGGCTTAATATCGCTATGATATTAAGTCGGAGGGTGCACAGAACAGCAGTTTTTACTTTTTTTTTTGATTACTGGCAACAGACAGCCCAAATGCAGATCGCTCCCAGACCCCCGCTGGACCAGCAGGGACTTTTGGCAGGTCTTGGGGGGGGGCGGGGGTTTGTAGTTAATTCTAAAGGGTTGGGATGTGTTTGGTTTTTTTCCCCACAGAAAGAGGAAGATAAAAGTTTTCTGATCTGGGGAGTGGTCCGAAATGGCCCTCCCCAGACCCGAAAACGAAATGGGGGGGGGACAAAAAAAAATGTTATGCACTCCCCTAATTTGCTCCATAAGACGCACAGACACCCGAGAACAGAGCCAGTTTAGCACACCATTTTTTTTCTTTAATTTCCCCCCCTCTGAACCCTAGGTGCGTCTTATGGAGCGAAAAATACAGTAGATACAGTCTTGATGTAATAATAGAACGTGAATGTGTGGATTAAAGCCCAAGTCACAGCCTTTGCAAATCTCTTCTAGAGGTCAGCCTTAGATGGGCTATCATCGCAGGCATAGCCTTAACATTAAGGTCTTCATATGCCCTTCCAAGATCAGAACTGCACGCTAGGGTGTGGGTGAGGGGATGTGATAGCGTGCCATTGAGAACGTGAGGGAGATAGTGAGGGAGAGCAGAGGCTGGGTTGGGTTTGAGGATCAGAGACGCAGGCTGTGTGAGAGAAGGACTTGCGTCAAAAATAAGTGATCTTCCCTCTTTCCCTCTCCTGATCTCCTTCCCAGTCCTTTCAATCCTTTGTTCTTCAATTCCCCTTCTCTTCATCATTCTGTGCCTCTGTTCCCTTCCTCCCCAAGGTCCCCATTTCTTCCCCATTCCCCAGATCCTTTACCCTACTCTAGCCCCCTATTCTCTATGACCTTTGCCTCTTCCCCGCACTGGTCATTATGTTCCAATGGCCGCTCCAAATAGAACCAAATAAACCAGACAGAAGTTAGAAAACTTTATTTTTATAAAAATCAAATTTAAAAAGATGTAAAGCAGTTCAAATTTATGCAAAACATGTCACATAACCACCCCACAATTTGAGAAACTTTGCCCCAGAATTTACCCATGAGCTGCCTCAGGAAACTAGAGGCTTTGGATAGAGCTAAGTTGAAAAGGACAAAAAAAATCCATATACAAGTTAAGAAAATCTCTTTTGTTATTCAATTTTTGCTATAACACTGACCCACAGCTACACAAAATTCTTCTTGTGTAGCAGTCACTGCTATGTAAAAAGCATGAATAAGAACACAAGTGCCTGGCTGGGTCAAATGAAACCCAGAGTCTCAGACTGTAGCCAATCCACGTCACTTGGAAATATCCAGATCTTCATGGACCATTCCTTTCCTGTTACTCATTAGGTAGTGGATCCTCATGTTTGCCTGATTAATTAGTGTTAACTGACTGGTCTTCCAAACACTTACCTAAACCATTTTTAAACCCAGCTATACTATTAATCTTGACCATGTCCTCTGCAACAAATTCACAGTTTAACTTGACTGAAAAATGTTTTCTTAAAATGGTTTTAAATCTGCTACCAGTTCATTTCATGGCCTGTCCTCCAATCCTAGTACTATTTGAAAAGAAAAGTAACTGTTGGCTGTAAGTGCCAAACTGCTGGTGTTACAACATATCTTCCTAGTTCTTTCACAGCCTGAGTGAGCAGACACCAAAATAAGATGTCAGCCTGCATGTGCTGGCAGAATTTGTCTTCCCCTCCCCCAAAACCTTTGTTAAGAGATAGGCAGCAGCACAGGGAGGACAATGCAATAGTTATGAAAACAGAGGCCGAGTTTACCGGCGTCTGTCTTTGTAACCGGCAGCTGCGGCGGGTCACGTTAGCGAGGAGGCGCTAAGGTCGCGCAAGCGACCCCAGCGCCTCCTTCCTAGCTCGACCCCCTAATTTACATATTGCATGGCACCCCCCCTTGCAGGGCTGCCAAGCGTGTGCTGAGAAGGCAGACTCTGAAAAGTCAACGCCTGCTTTCCGCAACATTTATTGCATTGGCCCCCCCAAGGAAGGTGTCGGAAAGAAATGTGTGCCTGTGCTGGAGTGGAGATGCAGTGACTTTCCGGTTAAAGAAAAAGGAAAGCATTAGGTAAAGAGATTGGGATCAGCTGGGCAGGAGGAAAGAAGGGGAATGCTGGGCAGAGGTAAGAAAGAGAAAACACAAAGCAGGCAAGCATGGAGACAGGTGACAGATATGGTTACACAGATCAGGAGGAATGCAGGGCAGAGGGAGGGGGAGGGATCCTTGGCAGAAGTGGGGGACAGAGCACAAACGGAATGAAATTAGAGGTCAGCCAGTGCCACTTTTTTTTTTTTTTTTTTTTTTTTAAGTTGGCTGAGAGGAGAAAAGTTTGTTCCCCATCAAGAGAGGTAGGATAGTTGCTTTGATATTGTTTATGTTATGTATTTGTTGCTATATTTAGTTTTAAATTAAGTATCAATGTAAAAAGATGCTCTGGGCAGTTTTCTGTAAAGTGCCTAAAAATGTTAACAAGCAGATAAATAGGGGAAAGCCTGCTGGAGGGGGTGGGGGGGGAAGAGACTGGGGGCCACAAGACCTTGCCATTATGTTAGGGACAAGCCTGATGATATTCTTGTGTGCAAGAAGAGTAAGGTGGAGAAGTGGGGCACTTTACATGTCATGTGCTCCATTATAAAATCATGAATAGGTTCAGTAAGTTAAACTATCACATCCCCAAGCTGAAAAAGCCCTAACCGATATAGCTTTTCTTCAACAGAAAGCATTTCCAGCCCTTCTCGGCATCTTTTCTAGTTGTGAGATATCTTTCCTGAGATGCACACTTAGAACTGCACAAAATGCTCCAGATACAGTTGCATCCTGGATCAGTACCAGGCATATTCCTAATTTTCTCCTTTCCTTTCTAAATTCCTAACATACTATATTGCCTTTATTGACCACCACTGCATATCAAGTTGAGAATTTCAAATTGTTCACAATGACTCCCAACTTTTTCCTGAATGGTAACTCTTAATATTAAATCTAGTACTGTGAACATACATGGGCCGATACAGTACAGTGCGCTCCAACGGAGCGCACTGTTAACCCGCCATTGGACGCGCGTTTTCCCTTACCCCTTATTCAGTAAGGGGCCGAAAATGCGCATCTAATCCCCCGAACCTAATAGCTCCCGCAACATGCAAATGCATTTGATGGCCCTATTAGGTATTCCCACGTGATTCAGAAAAAATGTGCAGCCAAGCCGCACATTTTGCTTTCAGAAATTAGCGCCTACCCAAAAGGTAGGCGCTAATTTCTTCGGGCACAGGGAAAGTGCACAGAAAAGCAGTAAAAACTGCTTTTCTGTGCACCCTCCGACTTAATATCATGGCGATATTAAGTCGGAGGTCCAGAAACTTTCCAAAAGTTTAAAAAAAATTTGAATTCGGCCCGCGGCTGTTGCGTCGAAAACCGGACGCTCAATTTTGCCGGCGTCCGGTTTCCGAGCCCGTGGCTGTCAGCAGGCTCGAGAACCGACGCCAGCAAAATTGAGCGTCAGCTGTCAAACCCGCTGACAGCCGCCGCTCCTTTTACCTGGTTTTACAACCGGGCCTAATTAGCATACTGAATCGCGCGCACAGGAGAGTGGCCTGTGCGCGTGCCGGGAGAGCGGGTGTTCGCCCGCGGACTTTACTGAATCGGCCCGACAGTTTGGATAATTTTTCCTTATATGCATACTTTGTACTTGTCCATATTAAATTTCAGCTAACACTGAAATGCCTAGTTTCTCATCCTGGCAAGGTCCTCCTGTTTTAACTACTTTGAATAATTTTGTGTCATCTGCAGATTCGATCACATTGCTCCCTTTTTCAGATTGGTGATGAATGTTAATACTGTCCCAGTACCAACTCCTGGCGTAATCCACAGCTAGCTTCTCTTCATTGGAAAAAACTGATAAGTCAGTCCCATTCTGTTTCTTATTTTAACCAGTCACCAATCCACAGTAGAAAACTCTCATTCTGAGTTTTAATTTTCTCACAAGTCTAATGAGGGACTGTCAAAATGCCTTCACAAAATCCAGATCCACTATAACTGACTGGCTCACCCTTATCCACATGCTTATTTATACCTTCAAAGAATTTAATAGATTAAAAAGGCATGACATCCCTTTTCTACATCAGTGCTGGTTCTTCTCCATTCATATGTTTAACAATGTTGATTTTAACAATAGCTTCCACTATTAATCCAGCACCAATGTCAAGGTCACTAATATGTAGTTATTTGGGTCCCAACACACAAGAAAATTAAAAAAGGTCTCGTTAAAGCCATTAGCTTGCAGTTTCATCAACCAGTTATCTGCCAAGTTTGAGACATCTACCAAGCCATTTGTCTGGGAAAATCAAAAACTCTGGACAGTCACAGATAAAGTGTGCATTCCTGGCTTTTTCAATCTGTGACATGAAATGAGTTCCTATTTTTTGCATTAGAAAACTAAAATATTGGGCACTTTACTTATAATAAAAGTAAATTGGTAGTATAACTGCTTGCTTTTTTAGCAGTTTACCAACAATCACACTGAGTTTAAGAGACATAAGGTGAAATTCTTACCTGAATTTCTTTTCCTCAAGTCCTGCTAGACCAATCTCCCCCACAACTGACAGTCGGAGGACACACTAACAGAAGACCTCACACTGGGCTATAAGGGAGGTGTGGTCCTGGTACAATCCCAGTAACCTATTACAAGAGCACTGTGACCAATTCCCCTCTTATTGCCAATAAAATCACAGGGCCTACACGACTGTTCTGAGTGAGCAAGTATCAAAACAGAGAACAAGCACCTTTTTGAATATAGGAATTGTGCCTCATGATTGGTTCCCCCATCCCTGTGTAGGTTCTGGACTGGTCTAGCAGGACTCAAGGAAACAAAATTATCAGGTAAGAATAATTTAACCTTCCTTTTCTTCTTGCTAGACCAGTCATCACATGAGAGTTACAAAAGCTATTCCTTGCAGAGGCAGGAGAAAGACATGGCTTCCTTGATAATTCCTGCTCCAAAGGCATTTGCCTCGGCCTGCATGTCCAATCATAATGCTTAATGAAACAATGCAAGGATGACCATTTCCTCTGGAATGGCTGAGGCTGCCCCTGCCCAGGATGATGTTTGCACCCTTGTAGAATGAGCCTGGAGGGCTACTGGAATCTTTATCTGATAGTAAGTCGACACTATCGCTTCCCTAATCCACCTGGCTATGGTGGCCTTAGAGACTGCCTCCCCCTTCCAGGTGTCACAAAAGACAAGAAGCATGTTCATTTTCCTAAAGAAATGTGTCACCTTCAAAATCCGACATACGCCTAATAGGCGTAGACTCCTATCCTTCCCTTAACAGTCCCCACTATTGAAGGCTGGAAGGAATACCACCTGATTTATATAAAAACACCAAGATCACCTTGGGTAGGAATGACAGAACAAGCCAAAAAGTGACCAAATCCTGCAAAAATACTACGTAAGGATCTCTGCAGGATAGGTCCTGCAGCTCTGAAATACAACTGGTTGAGCAGATAGCCACAAAGAAGGAAGCCTTTAGTGACAAGTCCTTAATAGATGCCTTCTCTGGCAGTTTGAAGGGCAGTTTAACTAAGGCTCTTAGCACCAGCTTGAGGACACTAGGCAGAATGATAGCCTGAAGCATTTTACCCCTTTAAGAAAATACCTTATGTCTGGCTGCACTGCTACTGAGGAGCCTTTAATTTAGTCCCTTTAACCTGCAATGGCTGTGATCCGAACCTTCAATGTCCCGAGTGTGAGACTTCTGTCCAGACCCGGTTGCAGGAAATGTAATATTTGCAAGATATCTCCTCTCCAAGGCGGAGTCCTCATTGATTCAAAAGTTCTCAAACAGTTGCCCAACCTTGACATAGACCAGGAAGGTGAAAATTTTCTGCACCTTTTAACGAAGTTGATATTGCAGAGGCAGACTACCCTGTCTTGCACAGGCATGCCCTCTCAAGGGGAAAGCCATAGGAGAGAATGGAGACCGGTCTTCCATTGGCACAGGACCTTACCAGAGAACACCCTGCTCCTTGGGTAGAGCCAGTGGGGCTCTGTCCAATAGCCTCACCAAATCCGCATACCAGGTCTCCTTGGCCAATCTGAAGTTATTAGGATGACAAAGAATGACTGGTATTTCACCTTCTTTATTATCCTGCCTATTAGTGGCCATGGTGGGAAGACACATAGCGAGCTGAGTCGACCATGGGCATATGAGTGCATCTTTTCCCCTGGATCCCAGCACCACCCTGCAGCTGAAAAATACATTTGCCTCTGTTTGCACATGTTGCCATTAGGTCTGTCCATTTGGGATTCCAGTGGCCTTATCCATTCTTTGAAAGGTCTCTGGCCCCAGTGTCCATCCTCCCGGCTCCAACCTGTTCCTGCTGAGGTAGGTAGCTTGCAAGTTCTTCTTTTCTGCTATGTAGGCTGCTGAGAGCTGATGAAGATGCTTCTCTGCCCAATCGAGTAGATCAGTTGCCTCCTGTGCTAATGAGGGGCTGCAGCTGCCCTTGTCTGTTGATATAAGCTGCTATCATAGCACTGTCTGACTGAACCCTGATTGTAGCACTTCTGTCCCCTTGTAAGATGGAAGGCAGAGTCAGCCTGACGGTTCTGGTTCCAACCTGTTTAGTAAGTCACTTCCCACCATGTCCAGTGCCCTTGAGCCAGCTGTCCCTGGCAATAGGCACCCCACACCCTCAGGCCAGCATCCATTGTGACCATTCAGAGCGTTCCAGGGCTAGTCTCTTCTGGAGTTTTGTTTGGACCCACCAATCCAGGTTGCTCTTGACCCTTGAGGGGACCGGTAGTCTATGCTAGGAGGCGGGGTGATCAACACACAAGCAGGGCCTTTTGGAAAGGCTGCAAATGGGCTCTGGCCCATGGAACTAGGTCCAGCATTGATGCCATAAAACCTAGAAGATGGCAGTAATCCCATGCTCTGGGAGCCCACTGCGCCTGAAACTATCACCTGGTCTATTAGTATGGGCATCCTGGTGGAAGTCATAAGAACATAAGACTTGCTATACTGGGTCAGATCAAAGGTCCATCAAGCCCAGTATGCTGTTTCCAACAGTGGCCAAGCCAGGTCACAAGCACCTGGCAGGATCCCAAGAGGTACATAGATTCCAAGCTGCTTATCCCGAGAATAAGAAGTGGATTTCTGCAACTCGAACTTAACAATGGTTAATGGACTTTTCCTCCAGGAACTTGTCCAAAACATTTTTTTAAAAGCTGCTACACTAATAGTTTTTACCACATGCATTGGCAACGAATTCCAGAACACTCGCTCCTATGACGTTCCTATGCCCTAGAAACTCTAGTGTTTGCGAGGAGTCTAGACTGCTCTTTGAGAAGTTTATCCCCAGCCTAATAGCTGAAAGATGTGCATTGCTTTAGAGGCATCTGTCCTCATGAGCAGACTTGGCGCTTAATAAGCCAATCATCCAAATACAGGTGCACTAAAATGCCCTACACTCGTAGAACTGCCACCACCACCACGACCATGGTAAAAGTCCTGGGAGCTGTTGCCAGACTGAAGGGCAAAGCTTGAAACTGAATATGTTCACCCAATACACAGAACCTTAGATTCTGCTGAGACTGCCAGATGGCAATGTGGAAGCTGTCACTAGTTCCAGTGATACAAAATATTCTCCTGGCCTTAGTGATGTTATCACTGATGGCAGAGTTTCCATCCAAAAATGGAGTAATATCTGCTGATGCCACTGATGTCCAACACAGTAACATACAGGTCAATACAGTAAACTGCGTGGGAGAGCCGGCTTGCCAAGGCAAGCGCCCGCTTTCCCGGACGCCCAGGCCCCTCTCCTGGGCGCGTGATTCAGTATGTAAATTAGGGCCCGCGCTAATAAGGAGGCGCTATGGACACTAGCACGTCCCTAGTGCCTCCTTATTGACGGAAGCGGCGGCTGTCAGCAGGTCTGACAGCCAACGCTTAATTTTACCAGCGTCTGTTGTCGAACCAGCTGACAGCCATGGGTTCGGAAAACGGACGCCAGCAAAATTGAGCATCCATTTTCCAACCCGCGGGCAGAATTTCTTTTTTTTTGAAGATTTTTTTTATTTTGGGGGCCTCCAACTTAATATCGCTATGATATTAAGTCAGAGGGTGTACAGAAAAGCAGTTTTTTCTGCTTTTTTGTGTTAAATTTCTGAAAGTAAAATGTGTGGCTTGAGGGGGTTGGCCGCACGTTTTCCACGCGCTATTACCTCTTACTGTATATGGGGTAATAGCAAGTCAAAAACACGTGGCCAAACGGGGCTAGCAGTACACTCGACCTGATAGTAATTCTGGCAGAAAAGGACCAAAATGGTCCATCCAGTCCACCTAGCAAGCTTATAGTAGTATCTACTGCGCTGTGCAGGTTACACCCATGTTCTCTTTTACTAGGTGAACAGCATTCTTTAAAATTCAGAGTGCTGCTTGATGTGCTTTGCCTATGGACTTGACATTAGAACACTGGGAAGGATCCATCTTTTTCTGCAACCACAAGTGCTGCAATACCTCTCCTGCAGAGGCACTGGTATGAGTGCTTATAGGTGCTGTAATTTAATTAATGACCCTTTGACCACCTCTTTTTTGGGAGGGTAGGCCCAGGGAGATTTCAAAGGCCTCTGGGGGACAGGTTTTGGGCACTCAGGGGCATAACACCTTCATAAAATGTCCAGGACCCACTCATCTCCTACTGGGACTACCTCCAGGGGAACCAGCTAGAAGTCATTGTGCTGTTGCCACCTGCAACTGCAAGCAGCTCTGCTTTCAACTTTCTTGCTCTCCCCGAGCATTTGAAGAGAGCAGTTTTGCACTTTTGCCATTCTTGAAAATGTTGAACCCAAAACTGAGCGTCCGGTTTTCAACCTGCGAGCTGCCAGCCAATTTCAAATTTTCTCTCTTTTTTTTTTTTTAAACTTTCGGGACCTCACCATGATATTAAGTCGGAGGGTGCACAGAAAAGCAGTTTCTACTGCTTTTCTGTGCACTTTCCTGGTGCCTGGAGAAATTAACGCCTACCTTTGGGTAGGCGCTAATTTCTGAAAGTAAAATGTGCATGTTGCGGGCGCTATGCCACGCGTTTTCGACACGCAATTACCCCTTATTGAATAAGGAATAAAGCTAGCTCGTCGAAAACGCGCGTCCAATCGCGGGTTAACAGTGTGCTCTGCGGGGCGCACTGTACCTTATTGGCCTGTTTGTCTTCTACTTAGAATTTCTATAGTGACATACCCAGGCAGCATTGCCTTCCTGCATCTTTCTACCTGGCTTTCCTTCACAGACCGGGCAGGAGCCTGCAACACTCATGACTTGCTTGGCCCTGTACACCCCCAGGGAGCCCACCAGAAAGAAAGCAAATGCTATTGCGGTGAGTAAACCTCCCCTCTCCTGCAGTAAATAAGCAATCCTTGCTCCTGCCTTCTCTTAGCTGTACTGCAGCAAACAGAGTATGCTTTCAATTCTTAGCCTTTTCACTGAAACAATATCCCCAGCAACAGGCTTCCTTCCCCCAAGCAACAAACTGCAGTCACTACTCATCACCTCTGGGGATGCCTCTGCCAGCTGATAATGCAGTCCCAGTTTCCTCTCACTTCTGCGCATTGAGCTAGCTAGGGTCTTTTTTTTTTCCTTTTTGAGAGCCTCCAGCAAGCAGAGAAAGGAGGCGTGGGAGAAGAGAAAATGAGAGCAAGGGAGCAGTCCTGCTGGCCCATTTTTTCTTTTTCTTAGTTTAAGGGCTGCAAGTTTTCTGAAGGATACAGGACCTGTTCTCTAGAGCAGTGTTTCCCAACCCTCTCCTGGAGGCACACCTAACCAGTCAGGTTTTCAGAATATCCATAATGAATATGCATGAGAGATTTGCATACATTGGAGACCCAGGGTATGCAAATCAATCTCATGCATATTTATTGCGGCAATCCTGAAAACCTGACCGGCTAGGTGTGCCTCCAGGAGAGGGTTGGGAAACACTGCTCTAGAGGATCCACAGACCCCTGGGGGGGTAAGGGATATCCACCCAGAGCTCATCCAAGGAAGATCCTGGGAGAATTGCTTTGACTAGTAGGTGGTTGTCCCAGGAGCAACAAGGACTCAAACAGGCTGGGGGCCCAGCCAGGCTCTGAGAGTTATCTTTATATGGCTGCAGATGCTGGAGACAGACTACTGGAACTGGACCAGGACTACACCTTTCTTATAGCCCAGAGCAAGATCATAAAAGAGGTGTGTCCTCTGACAGCTGTGGAGGAGGGAAATCCCATACCTGATGGCTGGTCTAGCAGGAAAAAAAAAAGGAAAAATTAATTGGTGTTGACAAGTATGCACAATCGAGTTTTATTTGGGTCACCCCAGAGCCAAACTCATATTGGTTATTTTCCAGTGCTCAGGCACAGTGGCAAATACCAATGATAAGTACAGATTACCAGTAGCAGACCTGCAATTTCATATTTGAGTTCATTTAGAACTCAAATGTATAATCAGATCCTGGTGATTTAACACCTCTTCCAAATTCACACCGATCTGTTTCATTTCCTCTGAATCACCACCAAGAAAAGGATAGTTTTGGCATGGATATCGCCCACATATTCTCTGCAGTAAAGACAGAAGCAAATTTGTTTAGTTTTTCTGCAAAGTCTTCCTGAGCACCCCTTTGACTCCAATCATCTAATAGTCTAGCTACTCCCTCCCAGGTTTCTCGCTTTTGATGCACTTTTTATTTTTTTAGTTTTGCAATCTCAAATTCTCAGTCTGACTTGTTTTACATCTAATTAGCCAGTATTAATGCTCTCTTCTAATTGTCCTCATTAGGTCTTGCTATCCTTTTTTTTTTTTTTTTTTTTAAAGAATGCCTTTTTGGATTTAATAGCCTCTTTCAAAGCACCATTTAGCCATGGAAGCAGACATTTGGTCTTCTTTCATTCTTTATTTTAAGGAATACGGTTTATCTGGACTTCCAAGATAGCACTTTTAAGAACAGTCCCCACTTCTCAAGCAATCTTTTATCCTCAGATTTCCTCATTTTATCATAGTCTCCCCTTTTAAAGTTAAATGCTAATTATAGTTTTATTATATTACCTCCAATGCAGTCAAATTTGATTGCACTATGATTGTCAAGCAACTCAACCATCATTCCCTCTCACACCAATGAACTAAATACAAAGTAGCTCCCCATCTCATCAGTTCAAGCATCAGAAGTAATCATTTACTACATCTAAAAACGTAAACTTCCTGGCATACCCCGAGACATTATTATATATATGTGAGTAAATGAAATCTCACATGATCATTGCTTCCATTTTTACTAGCCTGTTTAATTTCTACTAACATTTCTGTTTCACCTACTGCTATGCTCATGCACATCACGCATGGAATCTTTAACCATAGAGATTGCGGAGTGCTGTTTGTTTCCAGAATTCAAAATGTTTTTCCATCTACCAACACCACAACTCAGCTCACTGATCTGATTCCCATTGTGACAAAGGTTAAGTAGTACTGCTATATAGATTTATGTTTCTAAATAACTTACCCTGAAAGTTATTTTAAAGAAAAACCTAACAATTTTGACTGTTGAGATTTCAGATCAGGTACTAGAACATACCTAATATTCTACAATTTGAGGAACATTAGGCAATTATTCAATTAACTGAAAAATATAGAACCAATTAAATTAAGCCACACAATTTACCATCTAATCTTTTTTTAAGATAAAACGAGACCACCTCTACACTACTCACAGTAAAATAGTAAATGATGACAGATAAAGATCAAAATGATGACAGATAAAGACCAAAATGCCAAGAGTCATCTTGTAGATGTGTATGAAAAATTTCCAAGAGCAACCCAACACCAACTCCACCAACTGTGAGAGACCAGTTTTGGTCTCCAAGTTCACACTCGACTTCTATTAGCTACCCTTGATTTTTATTTCTAGGTCTCCTTTTATTTTTTTTTTTGGGGTGGGTGGGTGGGGAAGGATTCATGTCTAGTATTTTAGCAGTTTTCTCCTGCTTTTGGCTTCCCCTTGTACAAGTCCTTTGTGAGGCCTCATCTGGAGACCGTATCACGAAAGGGAAAGAGACAGAATGGAGGGAGTCCAGAGAAGTGTGACCAAAATGGTGGGTGGTCGCCATCAAATGTCATGAGGAGAGGTTGAAGGCGCTAAATATGTATACCCTGAAAAAGAGGTGCAGGGGTTATGATACAGATCTTCAGATACTTGAAAGGTTTTAAATGATGCACAATCAACAAACCTTTTCGTTGGAAAGAAATCAGTAGAACGAGGAGTCACGAAATTAAACTCCAGGGAGAACGACTCAGAACCAAAGTCAGGAAATATTTCTTCAAGAAGAGGGTGGCGGGTGCCTGGAATGCCCTTCAGGAGGAGATGGTGAAGCCAAAAACAGTGAAAGATTTCAAAGGGGCATGGGATAAACACTGTGGATCCCTAAAGGCTAGAGGCTGGAAATGAAATGAGTGCATGGGGGCAGCAACTTGTTGGTGTGGTGGTTACTACTCTTAACCAATAAGCCTTCATACTGTTGTTGATGCAACTCCATCATTGCTCTCCGCTTTGACGGCAAGGGGGAAGAGAGGAAAAGGGGAATTAGATTCATTGGCCTTGTTGGTTGCTGCCTGAATTTTGCGGTCCCGGGAAACAAATAAGCATAGGGGTAAATTGCTGATGTAGCTATTGCTACCCATAACCAATAAGCCTGAAACTCTTTATTTATTTAGAGAATTTTATATACCGACAGCCGTTTGCACATCGTATCGGTTCACATGTAACTTATAACTAGTTGGGAATGCCCTTACATAGAACAGGAACAAAGTGTACAGTAACTTACAATAACAAGATAAACTGAGTAACTGAGAAACTATTTACAATATTCAATGGTATATAGACCATAATTTGGTTAGAGAAGCAGTCCATAGTATGATTGAGTAACTGGGAAGGCATAGGCGTGTTACAGGCATAAGAGTGTTACAGGATAAGCAGTCCATAGTATGATTGAGTAACTGGGAAGGCATAAGAGTGTTACAAGCTTAAGGGTGTTACAGGATATGCAATCGATCAAACTTTTAAAAGAGGAGGGTGCAACTACAAAAGAGGAGTTGATGAAACTACAACATTGCTCTCTGCTTTAAGGGCAGGAGGTAATGTAGAATTGGACTCAGCAAACAAGGGCCCTGATTTGGACAGTATGGTAAACTACATATGGGGTGGGGGGCCGACTTGTATGGTGCACTAGAAACTTACCATAAGCTCTCAGTATCAACCTGGAGGGGCCCCATTTTTACCCTCTTCCCATCTAGTCTAGCTATCACAGGGAAAACCCTTCACCGGAAGACCACGCACTGTAGCTTCCCTCCAAACTCAGATACTGGTGTAATGACCGACACCCTCACCTTCTGCCTTACCACCAACTTTGTACGTGGTCACATCCTTTTAAAAGAGAAAGTTGTGTCCACTCTTTGTGCACACAAACACGCGCTGTTGAATCGTTTTTGCTGTATCTACGGATCCAGGTAGTGTTAATTTGAGACTCACCTGCAATTTTCAGAAACATTTTCCAGGAACGAGAGAAAATAAAAATGAAATTTGTTAAACGGTCAATCTGATTATGCTCTAGCTCCCCTGGTTTATTGGAAAGGGGCTTCGAGCACGGCGAACACTTGCTTCACGTGGTTTTTGTTCATGAAATAAATTGAGGCAAACGGGAAAAGCCGCAAATAAAAAGCTACTGCATAGCCTGGTCCCTATCACCCGGGAGAGGAGCCAAAGGGGCGACAACAGCCAACTATAAACGCAGGCTGGATAGGAGCCGGCGCGTGCCCCTAGGCCTCATTCTGCACGCACCATTCCTGAAGAAGGATCTCTCACAAGGTGAGCAGTTACGTCGGATTCACCCGAGCAGGAACACGACCAGCTCAGACTCTTCCGGTTCACCCGAGGCCGCTGACCTCCCAACCCCGGATGGCTTCTTACCTCGCCGCAGCTCCCGCTCCCAGACGGCGACGATGACCCGCGAGTGCTTGCGGTGGTGGATAAGCCACAGGGAGAGTGTCTGCACGCTCTGCTGCGAGTTACTGAGCTCCGACAGCTTCTTCTCCAGCGCCGCTTCGGAAAAGGCCGACATCCCCGACACCTGGAGGGTAAGTGGGTGGAAGGAAGGCAGGGTCTGGCCGCTAATCTCCCTCCTCGCAATGCACAGGCAACGGTCCCAGGCACCCACGGCCCGGCGCAGCCACGCCCCCGACCCGCCCTCCACTAGTGCGCATGCGCACGAGCATCTGCAGCAACGGCCAATCAGCTCAGCCCGGCGCCGTTCTGCGCGTATACTGGCTGGGTGCGCTACAACAGAGAGGGAGAGGGGAGGGGGGGCGGTGTAGTGTCACGCCTTGGTTGCTGCTATGCCTCCCCACTCCATTCCCAGCATTCCAAAGAGCTCGACCAAGACGCAATACATCTCTCCTCTCCACCTTTGCTTCCTGTTCCGCGCGTCACTGCCGGAATAAAAAAAAAAAAAAAAGGGGGGGGGATGTCACGTCCTGTGTCGTCACCCACGAGTCTCCGCTTTTTAACCGAAATCATGTGGCTTTGTTTGCTGCAGGGCGGAGTTATAGAAACGGCGCTTTTCTGGTTGTTCCCGCATAAGGCGCCCATTTGCAGATCAGTCTAGGTAAAGCGCTTGGAATCTTGGACCTGCCGAACAGAGTAACATACACAGTAGAAAAAAAAAATTGAAAATCGCCTATAAACGTGCATAGTCCATACATGGCGCGTTTGCATTTTATGTACATGAGCTTTGCGGTAAAGCATTTATGCAGGTAGATGAGCATACCTATTTCCATATATAAGTCAACATTAGCTGCTCCCCACATATACTTTAACCGATCCCTCAACTCCATCGCCTTCTCCAAATGTTCCAGGTATATCTAAAATCGCACAGTGCTGGTCTTTAGAACATGGACTGTCTCTAATGCATGTTTGTTTTAAGGCTGAGTTTTTGTGTGGGCAGGAAGCATACAGGTCTGAACCCTGATAATGCTTTGGCATGCATCTTAAAATAGGTTCCTAAGTAGTCTAGAGCAGCCCATATGCATTATGAATGAAATTTTTTAGAATATTTTAACTATTATTTAGAGCACTTACCAACATTAAAAATTCCTTATCAATCTGTATTAATTTATTCTATATTCATTGTAATTAAACAATATCTGATAAAAAGCAAAGAACACAAAAACTTCAGATCCAATCAATTATGTCATAAAACAAATATCAATGTATTATTTTTCTAACTTGTTTCCAGAAAGGCAAAGATTACCATAAATACAATAAAATAGCAATAATTATGAACATAAGAAAATGCCATACTGGGTCAGACCAAGGGTCCA
This sequence comes from Rhinatrema bivittatum, assembly GCF_901001135.1. Lineage (NCBI taxonomy): Eukaryota > Metazoa > Chordata > Amphibia > Gymnophiona > Rhinatrematidae > Rhinatrema > Rhinatrema bivittatum. Next base: position 338,454,359 of record NC_042616.1, on the reverse strand, counting down.
TCAAGCCCAGCATCCTGTTTCCAACAGTGGCCAATCCAGGCCATAAGAACCTGGCAAGTACCCAAAAACTAAGTCTATTCCATGTAACCATTGCTAATGGCAGTGGCTATTCTCTAAGTGAACTTAATAGCAGGTAATGGACTTCTCCTCCAAGAACTTATCCAATCCTTTTTTAAACACAGCTATACTAACTGCACGAACCACATTCTCTGGCAACAAATTCCAGAGTTTAATTGTGCGTTGAGTAAAAAGAACTTTCTCCGATTAGTTTTAAATGTGCCCCATGCTAACTTCATGGAGTGTCCCCTAGTCCTTCTACTATCCGAAAGAGTAAATAACCGATTCACATCTACCCGTTCTAGACCTCTCATGATTTTAAACACCTCTATCATATCCCCCCTCAGTCGTCTCTTCTCCAAGCTGAAAAGTCCTAACCTCTTTAGTCTTTCCTCATAGGGGAGTTGTTCCATTCCCCTTATCATTTTGGTAGCCCTTCTCTGTACCTTCTCCATCGCAATTATATCTTTTTTGAGATGCGGCGACCAGAATTGTACACAGTATTCAAGGTGCGGTCTCACCATGGAGCGATACAGAGGCATTATGACATTTTCCGTTTTATTCATCATTCCTTTTCTAATAATTCCCAACATTCTGTTTGCTTTTTTGACTGCCGCAGCACACTGAACCGACGATTTCAATGTGTTATCCACTATGACACCTAGATCTCTTTCTTGGGTTGTAGCACCTAATATGGAACCCAACATCGTGTAATTATAGCATGGGTTATTTTTCCCTATGTGCATCACCTTGCACTTATCCACATTAAATTTCATCTGCCATTTGGATGCCCAATTTTCCAGTCTCACAAGGTCTTCCTGCAATTTATCACAATCTGCTTGTGATTTAACTACTCTGCACAATTTTGTGTCATCTGCAAATTTGATTATCTCACTCGTCGTATTTCTTTCCAGATCATTTATAAATATATTGAACAGTAAGGGTCCCAATACAGATCCCTGAGGCACTCCACTGTCCACTCCCTTCCACTGAGAAAATTGCCCATTTAATCCTACTCTCTGTTTCCTGTCTTTTAGCCAGTTTGCAATCCACGAAAGGACATTGCCACCTATCCCATGACTTTTTACTTTTCCTAGAAGCCTCTCATGAGGAACTTTGTCAAACGCCTTCTGAAAATCCAAGTATACTATATCTACTGGTTCACCTTTATCCACATGTTTATTAACTCCTTCAAAAAAGTGAAGCAGATTTGTGAGGCAAGACTTGCCCTGGGTAAAGCCATGCTGACTTTGTTCCATTAAACCATGTCTTTCTATATGTTCTGTGATTTTGATGTTTAGAACACTTTCCACTATTTTTCCTGGCACTGAATGTTGCGCTGGAAGTGGACCCTTGGCCCGGTGCAGGATTGGTATGGCCCTCCGGTCGGACTCAGAGAGCGCCTGTCACCAGGAGGTGGAGCACAGGAGGAGACAGAGGCTAGCTGGAGCTTCACCAATAGCAACCTGGGGTTCCCTCAAGTTGAACCCTTGATTAGGTGGGCCTCGCAGGATCTCCTGGAGAGGAAGTATAGAGGCGTGCCCACCACGAACAAGGGTGCGCGGTCGAGGTCCAAACCAGAATGTCTAGTGGTCATAGAAGGCCAGACCAGAGAGTCCAAATGGATAGCGAGAATCAAGGCCAGAGTAGTAGATCAGAATGGTCAGTCGAACCAGGGGTCAGTACCTGTAGTCTATCCAGAAGTAGTCAGTGTCCAGGCAGAGGTCGGTTTCAGGCAGCAGTCAAGAATGGTCAATGTTCAGGCAGAGGTCTGTTCTAGGCAGTGGTCAAGAATAGGAGCAAGCAATGGTCAGTACTGTGAGATCGGTCTGGAGGGTACTACTAGGGATGGAGAGACGAAGGAACAGGAGACGCTGGAACAAGAGACACGAGCAGGAAACACTGGAAGGCAAACTAGACACACTGGATTGTACGACCCGATTGCCAAGGCAATGAGCTAAGGGCTGCATTGAGGTTTAAATACCCAGCTCAAGTGACATCAGACTCGGGCGCCACCCAAGGTTTTCCCACGCTTGTCCCTTTAACTCTGGGAGAGCTCCCTGCGCGTGCGCTAGGGGGCGGGGCCGACGCCGAGTAGGGCACCAACTCCCGACACAAGGACAGCTGCGATGAGGAAGGCCGCGAGGGAGCCGGGAACCCCGTTGAGGCCGTGGCTGAGCTGTGCAGGGACTCAAGGCGGAGGTGGTAGATGGGCCAGATGAGCAAGTCCGGCCGCGGAGCAAACGCGGCCGGGAAGCGCAACACCAAATGCACAGCAAAACTATGACCGTTCACATAAAAATCTATAATCAAATTCTGGAGTCACCTCTGTAAAAAAACAAAGACTCTGCTAAACATTTTGGGGTGGATTTTAAAATGCCTGCAAGCGTAAATCCCGGGGTTACGCACATGGCCGGGCCTTACGCATGCCAAGTAAATTTTGAAAGTGGCCCGGCCACGCGTGTAAACCCTGGAACGTGCACAAGTGACAGGTCTCTTCAAAGGGGCGGGCTGGGGGTGGGGTCTGGGTAGGGCAGGACGGAGGCCAGCCGGGATAGCAGCCATTAGCTGCTATCCTGGGGAAGCGGGGAGAAGTAAACTATTGGGGTATATAAATTAGTGTGTTTCTTTTTTAAATAGTAAGATAGCTTATAAACTGAAGTTAGTGTTTGTTTTTTAAATAGTGTTTGGGGTTTTATTTTAGTCAGTAAAGCAGCTAATAAACAAGTTAGTGTGTTTGTTTTCCCAACCTCCCACTTTCACACACACATATACAAAAAAATAAAAACAGCCCTATAACTTCACGAATTCCCCACACATTAATGATAATTTGATCATTCCCTTGTAGGGCACTACTGTGAGCAAAGGCTTACTAATGTTGCTATGTCAGTGGTTAAAACTGGGATAGAACTGTACCGTTTCCCTTTTTATTTTGCATTTTATTTTACTGTTTATAGAGAGTTAATGACAGAAACTGCAAGTATGTGAACAACAAACAGTCGAGGAGAAAAAATTGCTTCTTCAACAGTTGGCAAATAGAGATAAGACTGTATCCCTCCCTGCACCTGGCTTTAGCAAAGACTTTTGCATGTCCGCAGAAATAACAAGAAAACCGCTACTTAGAAAATGCATAAAGGCGTTAAACAATATTTTATTGGGTAAGGGAATTGATACAAGGGAATAGGGGAGGGGAAAGGGGGCTTGCATAGACGAAAAAGTGTATAAAGCGTATTGCTTAACCCTGTGGGGGTGTGCCTACTTCTGTAAGACACTCGTACTTGCAAGTTTGTGAAATAAAGATTTATATTGTTTCACTGAATCTTGTGTTCACTCTCCTTCCTTCCAAGAAGGATTTGTTTATTTGTATACTACCAGATATATAGTGAATACACTAATACATTTAAAGGACATTAATTAGACACATTCCTACTCCCATAGCAACCTAAAACTTAACTAGGAACTGAACAAATATGAGATGAAAACAGTAGTCGAGCAGCAAGTGGGTTGCCTCCCAGTCTTTTGCATCGAGTGTCACATGTATGATTTTTTACCTGCCGGTGAGAAGTTGTATGTGTGCATCCGATGCAAAGAGCTCCTGTCTCTCAGAGAACAAGTCCGATCTCAGGAGGCTAGAGTGGAAGACCCGGAGGAGCTGAGGCAAACAAAGAGGTATATAGATGAGACCTTCAGGGACATAGTAGCCAAGTCCCAACATCAGACTGGCAGCCCTGGTGCTGCCTTGGAGGAAGAAGGTCTTATGATTGGAGAGCATCAACCTGGTGCAGCAGGAAAGGATCCTGTAGCAAGGACCTGCTCTCCAGGTGACGCATTGTCCTCTCACACCAAGGATGTGTCTCCAAGGCCTACTGCCCAGGAGGGAAAGGTTAGGTCGGCCGTCAGTTGGTGGGAGGGAGATTCTGGAAGCCAAATTTAGGCTCTTAGGTAGAAAGCTTAAATCCAGAACCTCCAGGGTAGCATTCTCTGAAATGCTCCCTGTTCCATGCGCAGGTCCCCAGAGGCAGGCAGAGCTCCGGAGTCTCAATGCGTGGATGAGAAAATGGTACAAGGAAGAGGGATTCGGTTTTGTAAGGAACTGGGGAACCTTTTGGGGAAGGGAGAGTCTCTTCCAAAGGGATGGGCTCCACCTTAACCAGGGTGGAACCAGACTGCTGGTGCTAACCTTTAAAAAGGAGATAGAGCAGCTTTTAAACTAGAACAAAGGGGAAAGCCGACAGTCGGTCAGCAGCACATGGTTCGGAGGGAGGTATCTTCAAAGGATACTAATGATGCATTACAATTAGGGCATCCCGACAGTGAAGTTCCAATATTAAGAAAAATAGACCAAGTGCCTGTAAGTAAAAACTCACCTGAGCTAAAAAATTCTAACTTATCCCTATCAATTAAAAAGCAGAATGAAAATACAAACAAAAAACAAACTTTGAAATGTTTGTATGCTAATGCCAGAAGTCTAAGAAGTAAGATGGGAGAATTAGAATGTATAGCAGTGAATGATGACATAGACTTAATTGGCATCTCAGAGACATGGTGGAAAGAGGATAACCAATGGGACAGTGCTATACCGGGGTACAAATTATATCGCAATGACAGAGAGGAGTAGTCGGGAGGAGGTGTGGCGCTTTATGTCGGGGATGGCATAGAGTCCAACAGGATAAACATCCTGCATGAGACTAAATGCACAATCAAATCTTTATGGGTAGAAATCCCTTGTGTGTTGGGGAAGACTATAGTGGTAGGAGTATACTACCGTCCACCTGGCCAAGATGGTGAGGCGGACAGTGAAATGCTAAGAGAAATTAAAGAAGCTAACTAAATGGGTAGTGCAGTAATAATCAGAGATTTCAATTACCCCAATATTGACTGGGTAAATGTAACTTCGAGACATGCTAGAGATAAAGTTCCTGGATAGAATAAATGACAGTTTTATGGAGCAATTGGTTCAGGAAATGATGAGAGAGGGAGCAATTTTAGATCTAATTCTCAGTGGAGCACAGGATTTGGTGAGAGAGGTAACGGTGGTGGGGCCACTTGGCAATAGTCATCATAATATGATCAAATTTGAATTAATGTCTGGAGGGGGACAGTAAGCAAATCCACGGCTCTCGTGCTAAACTTTCAAAAGGGAAACCTTGATAAAATGAGTAAAATACTTAGAAAAAAACTGAAAGAAGCAGTTACAAAGGTAAAAAGTGTGCAAGAGGCGTGGTCATTGTTAAAAAATACCTTCCTAGAAGCACAGTCCAGATGTATTCCACACATTAAGAAAAGTGGAAAGATGGCAAAACGATTACCAGCATGGTTAAAAGGGGAAGTGAAAGAAGCTATTTTAGCCAAAAGATCTTCATTCAAAAATTGGAAAAAGGATCCAACAGAAGAAAATAAGATAAAGCATAAGCATTGGCAAGTTAAATGTAAGACATTGATAAGACAGGCTAAAAGAGAATTTGAAAAGAAGTTGGCTATAGAGGTAAAAACTCACATTAAAAACCTTTTAAAATATATCCGAAGCAGAAAGCCTGTGAGGGAGTCCGTTGGACCGTTGAATGATCGAGGGGTTAAAGGGGCACTTGGAGAAGATAAGGCCATCGAGGAAAGATTAAATGATTTCTTTGCTTCGGTGTTTACTGAAGTGGATGTTGGGGAGATATCCGTACCAGAAAAGGTTTTCTTGGGTAATGATTCAGATGGACTGAACCAAATGACAGTGAACCTAGAAGATGTGGTAGACCTGATTGACAAACTGAAGAGTAGTAAATCACCTGGACCGGATGGTATACACCCCATGGTGTTGCGAAGGAGGTGGATTCTTGGGCTGAGGTGGGGTTGATGCAACCCGCGGGCAAGGGCCTACTGGTCCCCACCATCAGTAGGCAGAGTGGGCTGAAGCTAGAGGCCACTGGAGCTTCACCTATACCAGCCCACTTTCCCCTCGGATTGAGCCTTTGGGTGCCGGAGCCGGCAGGACTTAGGCGGGCCTCAAGGTTAGATGTCGAAGGCAGGTAGATCAACCCAGAGACAGCAGCCAGCAGGTGGCGTAGTTCTATCAGGACTGGTCCCAGTACAGGAACCTAGCATTAGAGAACGAGGATTGACTGAAGGTGCTTGAGCAAAGAAAGGCCGGAACCTTAAGAGTCCACGTCCATAGGATAGGGATGGAAGCATCATTGTTGAACTTAGATGAGAGCTGGCTGCAATTGGAGAATGTAACAAGCAACGTAGAAATCGACACAAAGGAGTCAGCGTGGTCATCCGTAGCAATGGTCAAGGCACGGAGAAGGCAGGCGTGGTTAGACGTAGCAATGGTCAAGGCATGGAGAGGGCAGGCGTGGTCAGGTTGTAGCAATGGTTAAGGTACGAAGAGGGCAGGCGTGGTCAGGCCATAGCAATGTTCAGGCTTGGAGAAGGCAGGCAAGGTCAGACGTAGCAGAGGTCAGGCTTGGGGAAGGCAGGCAAGGTTGGACGTAGCAGAGGTCAGGCTTGGAGAAAGCAGGCAAGGTTGGATGTAGCAGAGGTCAGGCTTGGAGAAGGCTGGCAAGGTCAGACATAGCAGAAGGCACCAGGAGGTCGATCAGAATATAGACGAGACGAACGAGGAATCAGGAACTTGGAGACAATACAGAACAAGGAAGCACGGAGGGCAACGAGCACTCAGAACCAAACAGGGAACCGAGGAGACCTGTACAAAGGCAACGCTATGGTGCGAGGCCTGAACATTATATGCTGAAGGATCTGATGTCAGCATCCGGGTCCGTGGCCTTGGCAATCGGTCGGTTTGTTCTGAGATTGCCTCTGCGCTAGTACTTGTTCCTGCTTGTACCTAGTCTCGTTCCAGGATCCTTCTGTTCCAGTTCTGTTCCTGCCTCGTTCCTGCATCCTAGTTCCTGAGTACTGCTCGTTCCTGTGTTCATCTGTCTGTCTACCCAGGTAGTACCCTCAGACTGTCTTACTGGTACTGACTTCAGCTTGCTCTTGACCTGCCTGCCACCTGCCACAAAGACCACAGCTCGTTCCTGACGTGCCTGCCTGCCGCCTGCCGTAAAGACCACAGCTTGTTCCTGACTTGCCTGCCTGCCTGCCGCCTGCATCAAAGACCACAGCTTGTTCCTGACCTGCCTGCCTGCGCCTGCCTCTAGACTTCAGCCTGCCTTTGACCTCGTCTGACCTCTGGTACCTGACCTCTGCATTACTGACCATTCCTCGGACTGACCATCTGAACAATGACCTTTGCCTGCCTGACCTCGTCTCCAGATTCTGGCTCTGTTCCTCGCCTTGTCATCACCTACTCTGTTCTGGTTCTCCCCTGTTCCAACCAGCAGCCACCTTTGAACCCGATCACACTCCCCTGTCTCCGAGGGCACGCTTAGACATTCACTCTCTTAGGAGACTCTGTGAGGCCCACCTACGTCCAAGCGGCCCGGGTCCCTACGGGCTCCTCCCGGGGGGACCTCGGGCTTCCAGTGGTGAAGCTCCTCCCAGCCTCTGTCTCCTCCAGTGCTCCGCCCCCTGGGGGCAGTTACCTCCTGTTCCCTTTCAGGAGGCCTTCCACCTCTGCCCCAGGACAAGGGTCCCACCCCCGAGCGCTACAGGTTGCCAAGTCCATGGACTCGGCGGAGTCTTCTGCCTCCAGGGCCCTACCAGGACTGGCCGCCACAGTGAAACAACATCATCAAGCTTTAGAGACGCTGGCCTCTTCGGTTGAAGAGCTGCACTCTCAGCTACAAGGAACAGCAATGGCCAACCCGGTGGGCCTCTCGGGCCACTATGCTTCCCAAAGCAACTTCCTGCACCCCCCAGGTATAATGGGGATCCACGCTCCTGTCGTGGCTTCCCTTAATCAGTGCTTATGCAGTTTGTGCTGCAACTCTTGTTGTTTTTAAAGGGAAATCACTAAAGTCACCTTCATTCTGTCTCGTTTGGAAGGGAAGGCTCTGGCATGGGTCTCTCCCTTATGGGAATGTTCTGATCCCATCCTCTCCAAGCTATCTGACTTCATTGCCCTCTTCAAGCAGACCTTCGGAGACCCAGGTCGTATGGCTATCACCAGCCATAGCTTACTCCACCTCCGTCAAGGGTCAAGGACCCTTTCCGAATACACAGTGGAATTTCGGACTTTGGCCATAGAACTTGGGTGGCAAGAAGATTGTCTGCAAGCCATCTTCCTAGATGGACTCTCCTGTGCTCTGAAATATGAGTTCTCTGTCCGTGAGATTCCCACGTCTCTAAAAGACTTGACCTCCCTTGCCGGGAAGTGTTGCGTCCTTCGGTCTTAGATGGCTTCACCCCGTTTGCCTCACCTTGTTCACGGCTCCTCCCGCTTACCTTGGGAAAATGGCTACCGCCGCGTCTAGAAGCTGCCCTCTCCGGCGTCCCTGGAACGGCTATGGTGCTGCCTCCCGCCATGCTCCTCCCAAGGCCCTACTAGGGTGTGCGCACGCGTGCTACCCACGTCTTTATTCCAGCATTGGCACGTACCTTGGGGGCATCCCCCTCAAGTGGCGTCACGCCATCCGGGTATATAGCCTGTATTCTATTGCTAGCTAATTGAGTTAGCAAAAGATTGGTCTCGGCCGGTCTTAGCTACTCTGCAGCTTCCGTGCTGCCGCTGGAAGCTCTCTCTCTGCCCTTCAGGGTATTGACTGTTGTATTCGGAGTTAGCAGTCTGCTAGGGAGTTAGCAATCTGATGTAAATTTGCTGTTAGACTGTGAAGTAGCAATCTGTTATTAATGGCTCCTAAAGGAGGAGAAGTCAGCAATCTTGTAGTGTATCAGATATCGTCTTGCTAAGGAGTAGCAATCTATAATGAATCTGATATAGTTGTGGGTGGATCCCTGGGACATAAGAACATAAGAAATTGCCATGCTGGGTCATACCAAGGGTCCATCAAGCCCAGCATCTTGTTTCCAACAGAGGCCAAAACCAGGCCACAAGAACCTGGCAATTACCCAAACACTAAGAAGATCCCATGCTACTGATGCAATTAATAGCAGTGGCTATTCCCTAAGTAAAATTGATTAATAGCCATTAATGGACTTCTCCTCCAAGAACTTATCCAAACCTTTTTTGAACCCAGCTACACTAACTGCACTAACCACATCTTCTGGCAACAAATTCCAGAGCTTTATTGTGCGTTGAGTGAAAAAGAATTTTCTCCGATTAGTCTTAAATGTGCTACTTGCTAACTTCATGGAATGCCCCCTAGACGGTGGCAGATGACCACGCCCCCGGGAGGATATCCTGAGAGGGACCACCGGCTAGGCTTGAGTATGGAGACAGAAACACATTAGTTTATTTATTTATTTATTTATTTATATATACACCGACATTCGTAGGAAACATCATGCCGGTTTACAATTAAAGGATGGAAAATTACAATGAACAGGGAGGGGGGAAGGGGGAGCAGGCTAGAAGGAGAAGATGGAAGAGGCAGGGAGGGAATGAAGAGCTAGCAATGGAAATTAAAAGGAACAGAGATATGGAGAAGACGGAGCATAACCTTAATATGTGACTATAATAACAACACAGGTTATGTACATAAAACACAATTAACCCTATTCAATCTCAAAAGTAGGATTGCTGAGATCTAGTGAGGGGGGCGGGTACTGTACTAGTGGGGGGGGAGGGTACTTTACTAAAGGGAAGTGGGAAAGGCAGGGGGAAATAACAGGAAGCATAAGGGGTAAAAATTGCATATTTGGCTAGGTTTGGTTCGAATCGGGATAGGCCTGTTTGAAAAACCATGTCTTGATGCCTTTTTTGAAATTATGTAGGGAAGGCTCTAGACAGAGATTGGAAGGTAAGGAATTCCAGAGGGATGGGCCAGTGATGAAGGCTCTTTGTCTGGTAAGGGCATGGTGGGCAGTTTTGAGGGATGGGGTATGGAGGGTACCCGCAAGGGCGGTTCTGGAGGGTCGGTTGGAAGTACGGAAACGTGGTATTTCCTCGAGCCAGGAGTGGTTGTGTTTTTACAGCGTGTTGTGTAAGATGGTAAGGGTTTTGTATTGAATGCGGTAGGGGATGGGCAGCCAGTGCAGGTCCTTTAAAATAGGGGTGATGTGGTCCCTTTTACGGGTATTAGTTATGATCCTGGCCATGGCGTTCTGTAGGAATGGTAGGGGTTTAATGGTGGCACAGGGAAGGCCCAGAAGTAGGGAGTTGCAGTAGTCCAGTTTAGATAGGATGGTCGTCTGGAGTACTAGACGGAAATCCTGAGCGTGTAGGAGGGGTTTGAGTTTTTTAAGGATGTGGAGTTTGAAGAAACCCCCCTTTAGAAGAGTGTTGATGTGGGGTTTGAAATTTAAATGTTGACACCTAAATCTCTTAGGGACTGCAGGGGAGCATGGGTAAGAGTAGAGTCATGAGAGGTGGATTGGGATATAATGGGTTGATTTGAGATTATGAGGATTTCTGTTTTCGATGTATTTAGGGCGAGATGGAGGTTGGATAGTAAGGATTTCATAGAGTCAAGATAAGATTCCCAGAATTGCAGGGATTCGTTGAGGGATTTTTGGATGGCGATAAGGATTTGCACGTCATCTGCGTATAGGAAAACTGTAGGCCTAGGTCAGAGAGGAGGCGGCAGAGTGGCAAAAGATAAATATTGAAAAAAGAGTGGAGGAAAGGGAGGATCCTTGGGGGACACCTTGAGTAAGAGGAATATGAGAGGATTCAAAGTTATCAATTTTTACTATGTATTCTCTGTGGTTGAGATATGATGAAAACCATAACAGGGCTGTGTCAGAGGTACCTATCTCTGCTAAGCAGGAAATTAGAATTTCGTAGTTGACAGTATCGAGGGCTGCCAAGATGTCTAGGAGGGCGAGTAGATATGATTTACCATGGTCCATGCCTTTGAGGATGGTGTCAGTGATTGCTAGTAGGAGATGTTCGGTACTATGGGCTTTACGGAACCCGAATTGTGATGGGTGTAGGATATTATGGTCTTCTAGGAAGTCCGTAAGTTGTGTATTAACTACCTTTTCCAGTATTTTGGATATGAAGGGCAGGTTGGAGATGGGTCGGTAGTTTGCTGGGTCGATGGGGTCGAGGGTAGGTTTTTTAAGGAGGGATTTGACGACAGCAAGTTTGAGGGGGTCTGGGACTTTGCTGAATGTGAGTGAGCAATTAATTAAATCGGCTAGAAGTTTAGTGATGGCAGAGGGGATATTCAGGCGTGCTTTCGTGGGGATAGTGTCAGAGATGTGTGTAGCTGGTTTAATCTTTTTAAAATGGATTCAATCTCCTTGGCTGTCGTGGGGTCAAGGGACCCAAGGATGACCTTGTTGTCATTAGAGAGAGATGTGATGGGGGAAGGTTTGGTGGGGAAACGTAGTAGGATATTGGCAATTTTGTTTTTAAAATACAATGCTAGTTCTTCACATTCACCACTGGCATTTTCTTCAGTATTAGTGTGGGGGGGTGGAGTTTGTAAGCTCCGTGACGTATAAGAATAGGGCATTTGCATTGAATTGATAGTCGTGAATTCTAGCGGAGTAGAAATCTCATTTAGCTTGGTGGGTGATTTGTCTGTATGTGTGCAATGTATTTTTATAAACTGCTTTGTGGGTAAGGGTTGGTTGTTTACGCCATGTACGATCTTTGGATCTAAGATCCTTTTTTACCCTTTTTAGTTCATCAGTGTACCAAGGTTTTCTTTCTGTTTGAGTTGGGGGTATTTCTTTGTGGACCAAGGGGCAGGTTTCATTGGCTACTATGGATGTAAGATTGTTCCAAGAGAGTAGCGCAGATTCTGGGTTGGTGAGGTTGAGGTTCTTAGCTACTTTGTCAAACGCTAAAGTAAGGTCCTCTGATTAACATGGTTTTCGGAAAGAGATTGTCTTTTTATGTGTATGAGATGTTGGAGAGGGAATGCTTGTGGTGAGTAGGACATTAATAAGGGAGTGGTCTGACCATGGGACTAGGGTAGCTACGGGTGTGTTGGACGATGTTATGTGGGAGTTAACACGCTTTATGTGTAGGCGCAGAGATGAGTTGTCTATAGCCTAAGGCCTGGAGGGTGTCGAGTAAGATCTCGCAAGCAGGTGTGGCAGAGAGGACATCCACATGGAGATTAAAATCTCCTAGTATAACTGCCAGGGTGTCTGAATTGATGTTGTCTGAAATGTATTCGATGATGGGGGAAGGATCATGTTCTAGTAAGCCAGGGGGGGGCATAAATGAGGCAGATCTGTAGGGTTTTGGATTTAAACAGCCGTATTTCAAGTCTGGATGGGGGGTGAGTTGTTTGGAGTTTTAAATTGAGGTATTTTCTTGCAGCCAGGAGTAGCCCTTCACCTCTTTTTTTAGGTCTCGGGATGGAGAATATATCGTAGGTCTGTAGGGGGAGCTGGATAATGAATACTTAGTCTGTGTTCTTTAGCCAGGTCTCAGTGATGGCACAAATGTCGGGATTGGAGTCAGTGAGTAGGTCATGGAGGATTGGGGCTTTTTTTTAGGATGGATTGTGCATTGAATAGGGAGATGGCTAGTGTAGTAGGCCCAGAAATTATGTGAGGGGTGAAATCATAATGGGCACTAGAGATTTGCGAGGGTTGGAGGGGTGTGTGTGTATTGGGAGAGTCTTTCGCATTGTGGGACAGTGTAAACAGGGAATAGGAAAGAGGAACATTTTGGTTGAGAGGAGGCTGATGAGGGGCAATAGGAGGGGAAGGGGGCGGTGGGATATATCTGCTGGGTGGGCGATGCTAGAAAGAGGAGCACCAAAGGGGAAACCCCCTTTGTGAAGATTCTTCGTCGGGAGTTGAGCTGCGAAGGTGGTTGCCGAGGATGGCACTCACAGTGAGTCGTGTGTGCAATCTCTTGTTTGCTTTAATGAAGTTGAAGGTGTCAGTTGTGGGCAAAGAAGCAGGCAGGAAGAACCCAGACATGTCAGCTCAGAGCACATTTAGCCGAGCGGGCAAAAAGGTCAAACATGAGCGCCGGTGCAAATTGCAAGTTCTGAGGCAGGCGAATTGGTCAGCGAAGGGCAGTTGGGGGTGGCCTGTATGTATGTGTTAGAGTGTTGGGGGAGAGGGTGTGGGGAGGGTGTAGAGAGGTGTAGGGAGGAATGGGCCACTGCAGGAGGTTACTGTGGCCGGAGTGGGGGGGGAAGGGATAAGGGGTTCTTAGAGTACGGGAAAAGTAAAGTAAGAAGAAGGGGCAGCACGAAGGGGCACACTAAGGGGCAGGCCCCTTAGTCACACTTCTGCGACGCGCGGCGCCTACGGTTCACCGCAGGGCCTTTTGTGGTACTTCATCGTCGATCCGTCTGTCGTTGATGGAGCCCTTGATGACGTCGGCGGTCGTGGGCGGCGGCGGCTTCAGAGGGCGCGATGGCAGGAAAGAGGTAGGCCTCGGTTGGGGTCCCTCGCCGGCAGGCCTCGGGTCACTCAGGGCCTGGGTCGCTGTCCTTCTGCGTGGGGCTGAGGCATCGGTGGGGTCCCTTGGGTCAGCAGGCCTCGGGTCTCACGATGGCGTCCCTCGATGGGTTCCCTTGCTGGCGCAGCGGCATGGCGGCGCAAGTCGGTCGGCATGGGTCCGGTCTGGCGGGTCAGATGGGAGTTAGCGATCTCTTAGGATTTAGCTCCTGGAGTGGGAGGAGTTAACAATCTGTTGTGCTCAGTTCCTGAAATGGGAGGAGTGAGCAATCTGATGTAAATCTGCTGCTAGATACACCTGTTGGAGAAGGAGTCAACAATCTATTATGAGTCACCTTGCAGTGTTAGCAATCAGTTAGGGACTGGCTCCTGTGGAAGGAGGAGTTTAGCAATCTGACATGCTCCATAGGCGGAACTAACAATCTTGTTATGAAATAGACTGCTGAACTGGCAATCTGTACCAGCAGAGGGCTAGAGAGGCTACTCAGCTGGAAAGGAATATAAATAGGTGAATCCTTGGGCCGATGGCAGATGACAGCGCCCCCAGGAGGGTATCCTGAGAGGGACCACCGGCTAGGCTTGGGTATGGAGACAGACACAGATAGTTTTTTTTATTAGACAGGTTAGTAGAACCACCAGAGGTGGCAGTAGTGAGCTGATATGCCCGGCAGGGCTGAAGTCCCTCAGATACTGGAACTGCGATCCCAGGGTTGCTGAGCTGTAAAGAGACTATAGATAGTGAGTAGACAGAGTATGCTATATACATAGCCAATAGTAGATGACAATCTCACATAGATTCTTAACTGGTTCCAGGGAAAGCTCTGAGAGAGTACTGGTAACTCACGAATGTCTGTATCTGCGATAGCTTCCAGGCAGTAGAGAATCTTCAGAGTGTTTAGGAAGATGGGCCCTCGAAGAGCGAGTACCGGTTCCTGTCTGCAATCTGAAATAGTAACTCACAATGTCTGTATCTGCGATAGCTTCCCGACAGTAGAGAATCTTCAGAGTGTTTAGGAACATGGGTCCTCGAGGAGCGAGTACCGGTTCCTGTCTGCAATCTGAAATAGTAACTCACAATGTCTGTATCTGCGATAGCTTCCCGACAGTAGAGAATCTTCAGAGTGTTTAGGAACATGGGCCCTCGAGGAGTGAGTACCGGTTCCTATCAACAATCTGAAATAAAGAAAAGAGAGCGAGGCCCCCAAGGAGCGGGTACCACTGGTAAGTCCGAGGAGGCAGAGTAGCTTGGAACGAATCCCTTGCTAACTCAAATCGTAAGCAAAAGTGAAGACCTTTTATGTTGGAAGCGGATGACGTCAATACAGGGGGACACCCCTGAGGTTCGCGCCCTTGCTGGCACATATTTCGGAGCGCGTGCCCTACATCATCAGGAACATGGTGGATCCGCAGCGTCGAGCCAGTCCGGGGACGCCAGGGAGAAGCGGCATGGAGACGCCGCAGCAGCAAGCCATCCATCAGACCCTGAGGGAGTCGCCACAGAGGTAGAGAGGGAGGAGTGAGGACGTAGAGCAGCCACGAACGCAACACACGGTGAGACACCACAGGCTTCTCTTGTGACTGGATGCCGCTATCTGCCTGCCAACGCACTTCCCTTAGGCGTGCATGCGGCCAATGCTGACAAATTTTTTTTTTTTTAATTCTTATTTATGAGTTTTCAAAAATATACAAGGAAGATAACCTTGCATGGAAATTACAGAAAAAGAAATATCAGGAAATTTACATACATTCCCATATATATATATATATAATAGAATGAAAACAATATATAATCAACTGTTTTATCATTGGAAATTAGGGGGGAGGAAGACAAGGAAAATCAGAGAAGTACTCAATGAAATAATAATTCGCTAAATACAAGCTTGTGACTCTCTATCATATTGCCCCCAATTAACTCAAACTTATGTCCTCCCATCTAGAAACTGTCTCAACTGTTCAGGCATGAAGAAAATATATACGTTACCAGCTGATTTCACAATACATCTACAAGGAAATCGGAGGAGAAAGCTAGCACCCTTAGCCAAAACCTCGGGACACATAGCTATAAACATTTTCCTACGCTGTTGAGTAGGACGCGAGAGATCTGGATAGACCCTCACTGCACCTCCCATAAACACATTATTAATATTTTGAAAGTACGCTTTCATCAGCTGTCCTTTCTCTGCTTCCGTGAAGAATTGGACAAAAAGAGTTGCCCTTTCTGTGACTTCCATATCAGAATTTTCCAAATACTGTGTTAAGTTATTGAGGTCATCCCTCTCTCCTCCAGAGGTAATCTGTAAACTATTCCTTCTTGTTGTTAGAAAGAATAGTTTCTTCACAGGCGGCACCTTTTCAGGTTCAATCTTTAGGGATTCAATTGAAAAACGTTTAAAAGTCACAAGAACTGGCTCTCCCAATACTTTAGGAAAATTGACCAGTCTAACATTTAAACAACGAAGATAGTTTTCTACAGACTCCAATCTTCTCTGAGATATAATACAATCCTTCATAATAAATGAATTAAGAGACTGTGTTTGATTTAACTTCATAGTCAAATCCTGTATACTGCTGGAATGGTCTTGAAATTTCTGCCAATATTCTTTGTCCACGGTGTCCAATTTATTCTCAAATTTGCCCAACTGTTGAGACTGTATCTTCAGGGTACGGGCCGTTACAGCCATAAGATCCTGTTATGCACTGGAACGTGGACCCTTAACCCGAGGTGAACCAGTGTTACACCGTCGGAAGGCGAGGCACACTCAGTAGGACTTGTATTGTTTGATGAAGAGAGTCTGGATGCAGGTGCCTCCTGCAGGTCGTGTAATCCAGATAGCTGTCGCCTCCAGCAGGTCGTATGGCACCGGTGGCTAGCGTCTCTAGCAGGTTGTAAGGTGCAGGTGGCTGGCGCCTCCAGCAGGTCATACGGTTCAAAGTGAGTCCCACTGCCGGTCCAAGGGTCAGAAGCCAGCGGAAGATCCGCAGTCGGTCCAGGGGTCAGAAGCCAGAGAATGTTCCGCAGCCAGTCCAGGGGTCAGGAGCCAAAGAGGGATCCGCAGCTGGTCCAGGGGTCAGAAGCCAGAGAGGGATCCGCAGCCGGTACAGGGGTCAGAGGCCAGAGAGGGATCCGCAGCCGGTACAGGGGTCAGAGGCCAGAGAGGGATCCGCAGCCGGTCCAGGGGTCAGAAGCCAGAGAAAGATCCGCAGTCGGTCCAGGGGTCAGAAGCCAGAGAAAGTTCCGCAGCCAGTCCAGGAGTCAGAAGCCAGAGAACACAGCAACCAGTCCGGGAGTCAAGTACAGGAACAGGAACAAGCACAGGAATACACCAACAGGAGCCCAGATGAAGTCAAGGCAAGATCTGTCTGCCCAGCCAGCCTTTAAATAGTCCACATCCTAAAGCAGTTCACAGGAAGTGTTCCACCACTTCCTGTCATGGCCCCTTAAGAAAGGACTATTGCCGCGCACGCGCGACCCAGGAAGCTGATCGGGGGCGGAGTCAGCCACGAGCATCGAGGATGGCCGACGCCACAGCCATGCCTGAAGAGCAGGAGCTGAAACGAAGAAACCCCGAAGGCAGTCCATTCTTAGCGGCGCTGTCTGCCGCGCCGGTAGGTAGCGGGTCCCGGTCGCGGCTTGCCGCCGCCGCCGGTCATAACAGATCTCATATGGCTTCTAATGTTATTTCCGCTGGTTTTTCAAACTCCAGGGGATCTAGTATATTTTCTCCTACTTCCCCATGTGGCCTCTCTCTTGTTGTTTCCAGAGGTTCATTTCCCGCGTTCTCCAGACTTCTCGCAGGAATTTCTTGAGCCTCCAACCGGGGAGAAAGGGAAGGCCCAACTCCAGCCTGGTCAGCAGACCCTCCATGCTGATCTCCCCCGCCTAACTTTGCATCGGTGAGTCCAACTCCATTGATAAAGCAGAGGGGAGAGCTACTCAGCGGACCTCGGGGTCCTGGTGGGCTCAAGGTGATTTCGCCAGGCGAGATTGCTGCTTCTCTCGGCTCACCCGTAGCAGCGCTCGGAGTACCCACAATTGGAGAGACAGTCGCGAAGTCGGTGATATACCTCTGTCCTGCTGGGCTAGGTGGGTCCGGGGGGTAGACCCTTACCTTACCCTTCCACTTGTGAGTCATTTCAAGGAAAATTCGTTGATTTAGCAGCAAAAATTAGAGGTAAAAAACAAGCGGATGGCGGAGCAGCTCGACTCGGCATCCTCAAGCCGCGGCCATTTTGACTCCCCCCAATGCTGACAATTTAAAGGGCCCATGGCAGGAAAAAGCCTGTGGCACAGGCTGATGACATCATGCAGCTAGGTCCATGAAAGGCCTCTAGACCTTGACTTCCTTGCCTCGGTAACAAATTTCCCTATGTTTCTGTAGTGTGAGTTGACTCAACGTTCCTTGTCCTCCAGTTCCTGCATTCCATGTCTTCAGTTCCAGTGGTCCTTATCTTAGTCTTCAGTTCCAGTGGTCCTAGTATTCACCTTCAGTTTTTCTTCATGTTCCTCACCTGCTTGTTCTGCTCCTTGCCCTGCCTATCCACCCCTCTTGCTCTACAGACAGAAACCCAGTATTGACTTTGGCCTGACTCCTGGACATTCTTGCCTGCCAATGACCATAGCCTGCTATCGGATTCTCCTCATCTCTCCTGCACCAACCTAGTTGCATCGACAGATCTCTCCACCAGCAGAGGCCCTCACCTAAGACCTGACGGCCTCAGCAACCAAAGACTCAACCCGAGGGGAGCGTGGGCTGGTACAAGCAAAGCTCCAGTTGGGCTTCTGCATCATCTAGGTCTGCCTGCTGACAGCGGGGACCTGCAGGGCTCCTCCCTGCAAGTTGCATCATTCCCGCCTCGGCCTAAGAGTCCATGTCCGCAACACTGTGATTCAAGGGTCTTGCTTCAATTTCTATTCTTTCTCTTGTCCTCAGGTCTCAGCACCTCTTCAGTTAAGGATAATCTCAGCTCCACTATGGCAAATCCCCAGGGAGTGGAAGGGGCTCCAATGTTCTCCACTCTTTAGTATCAAAAGTTCCTGAAATGTATGTGGCATTCTAAACCTCTGATTAGGAAACGTAATTATAGCTATATGACCTCAATGTAGTCCTGGCTCAACTCATGAAACCTCCCTTCAAATATCTTGAGTTAGTGGACTTGAAGTTTTCTCACCTGGAAAGTGTTATTCCTTGTTGCCATCACTTTGGTACAAAAATTAAGCAAATTACAGGCTCTGGTTTCATATTCATTATACTTACAGTTTTTTCACAACAGCTCTAGAAACTGACCTAAAGATCCTTCAACAAGTGGTATCTGCATTCCACATCACCCAAGCTATTGTGCTACCAACATTTTTCCAAGACCACATGTATACAAAGGAATGCAGGCTCTTCACTCCTTGGACTGAAAGAGCCATGGCATATTACCTAGAGAGGACTCAACCTCACCATCAAGCTTCTCATCTGTTTGTGTCCTTTGATCCCAATAGATTGGAAAGGGCATTTGTCAAATAAACTTTTTCTAATTGGCTAGTGGACTGTATCATGCACTGTTATGCGCTGGCTGGCTTATAGATTACAGACTCTGTCAAGGCTCATGAAGTGAGAGCCATGGCAACTTCAGTATTGCTCATCTCACGGCCATTTCCTTTGAAGACATATATAAAGCTGATACATGATTATCTGTGCACATCTTCACATCCCACTACTGTCTGGACAGCATGTCCCAAGGAGACAGTAATTTTGGACAAGCAATTCTGTGCATCTTAATCATCGAGTAGTTTACTCTTCAGCTGGTGGGAATTGAGTTGTTTTTTTAAGTAATAGCTCTACACTTTCTTGTCAAAATAATTCCTTGGTTTTAGAGCTGTATGCAGAGATGAGTCCACTTGCTGATACACAATATCAAGTTTCTGTTAAATCTTCACTGGATGTTTTAAATATTGTCTGAGCTCTCTTCTCTGCCGATCTTCAAAAACAGAAACTTGATATTGTGTATCAGCATTCATGTTTGCAGCATGTGAATATATCACATCTCTTTGACAATCTTGATGTTGTGGGAGTCTCAGTTTAGTGGATCCTTGGGCCGACCTGCTGGAGACTAGGAAAAGATGGACAATGTCTCTGATGAACAGCGGGCCGGGAGGCAGATGTTCAGGCGGGACGTAGATGCTCTTCACCCTGGAAGCTGGTGCTCCCCCAGGAGGAGCCCGTAGGAGCCCAACTGCTGGGACTTAGGTGGCTTCACCCCTTGGAAGCCGAAGCCCCCCCGGGAGGAGCCCGTAGGGGCCCGGCCGCTGGAACTTAGGTGGG
Source organism: Rhinatrema bivittatum (assembly GCF_901001135.1). NCBI lineage: Eukaryota > Metazoa > Chordata > Amphibia > Gymnophiona > Rhinatrematidae > Rhinatrema > Rhinatrema bivittatum. Next base: position 338,434,602 of record NC_042616.1, on the reverse strand, counting down.
TTGTGGATCAGGACAGGTAACTGGAACCAAACTAGGACAGTAGTGATACTGTAACTGGGTACGGGTTCTGGAACCAGGCAGGAACTGTAGCAGGACTCAAGTACTGGAACCAGGCAGGAACTGTAGCAAGACTCGGGTACTGGAACCAGGCAAGAACTGTAGCAGGCTCGGGTACTGGAACCAGGCAAGAACTGTAGCAGGCTCGGGTACTGGAACCAGGCAGGAACTATAGCAGGCTCGGGTACTGGAACCAGGCAGGAACCAAGCAGATACTGTAGCAGGCAGGCAGGAACCAAGCAGGTACTGTAGCAAGCAGGCAGGAACCAAGCAGGTACTGTAGCAGGAACGGAGCGACGTAGCCAAGCAGGTCACTCCGGGGCGCAATGCAACAGGAAACCAGAATGCTAACCCGTTGCAAGGCAAAAGTTGGATGGCCGCAGCCGGCTTATCAAGGCCGCGGCGTCTGACATCAGGAATTGGACGGAGTCGGCGCTGGTGGGAAACTGGCTACAAAGGCGCCCAAGTGGTGCACGCGCGCGCGCCTAGGAACAGGGCGTCCACCAGAACTTTCACGGCGGCGCTGCCCCAGAGGGAACGCCACCAAACAGGCCGCAAGCCAGGACTCTAGAGGCGGGAGCAGACCCGGGAATCAAGAGGTAAGGGCCTGGCCGCAGTGCTCGCAGCCAGGACCGCAACAGTACCTCCCCTCTTACGCCCCCTCTTAGCCGGTCCGGGTTTACTGGGGTGGTCCAAATGAAACTGCCGTAATAAGTCCTTGTCGAGGATATTACGGGCCGGCTCCCAAGAGTTGTCCTCGGGTCCGCAACCCTCCCATGCATGCAAGTATTCCCATCGGCGTTGATGGAACCGGACATCCAAAACTTCACGTACTTGATACGTAACCTCGTTCAGTACTGAAGGGTCCGAGGGTTCAGGAGCCCTGGAATGGTATCTGGACAACACAAGAGGCTTTAACAATGACATGTGGAACACATCATGTATGCGCATGGAGGGGGGTGGGCGTAGACGGTATGAGACCGCTCCCACTTGTTCGGCGATTCGAAAAGGCCCACAGAATTTCGGGACTAGTCTTTGAGAGGGAATACATATCTGTAGATTTCTGGTGCTAAGCCAGACACGGTCTCCTGGGAGGAAGATAGGTGCTGGTTGACAATGCCTATCCGCCCACTTCTTGGCGGACAGGGCGGCTTTACGGATCTTTTCTTGGGTAGAGTTCTATAAGGCACGGAGCTGGCAAGCTGAGAGTTGCACTGCCGGAAGTGCACTAGGTTCAGGCGAAGGTAGAGGCAGACGAAGTTGCTTCCCATAAACAATGAGGAACGGGGAACTTCCCGTAGCAGCATGCGTGTGATTGTTATACGAGAACTCCGCCCAACAGAGTAGCTTGGCCCAATTATCTTGTTGTTCATTCACAAAGGCACGGAGAAACGTCTTCAGGGTTCGTTTGGTTCGTTCCGTTTGCCCATTGCTCTGAGGATGGAATGCAGACGAAAGACTAAGCTGCACATTAAAGCTCTTACATAGGGCTTTCCAATAGCAGGCTGTAAACTGTGGTCCTCGATCGGAGATGATATCCTGCGGAAGACCGTGAAGTCTAAAGATGTGCTGAGCAAATAGACCAGCTAAGTCAGGGGCAGAAGGAAGTTCTGGAAAGGGAACGAAGTGCACCATCTTGGAAAATCGGTCCACGGTTACCCAGATGACCGAATTTCCTCCTGAGACAGGAAGATAAGAAAAGAACATAAGAAAATGCCATACTGGGTCAGACCAAGATCCACGACGAAATCAGTGGAGATATGTGTCCAAGGCTCCACCGGGATGGGCAATGGTTGCACCAAGCCCCTGGGTTTCCCGAGGAGCGGTTTTTGAACCGCACAAGTAGGGCATGAGCCCACAAAAGCTTGGACGTCTTGTCTCACCGTTGGCCACCAGTAGAAACTGTTTAACAAATATAACGTCCCTTTCCAACCAGCATGGCCCCCAGTGAGGGAATCATGGGCCCAAGCGAGGACTGCTTTCCTGGAGCGACGCGGAACGACAGTCTTCCCTTGGGAGGACACCAAGGTTGCAGCAAGGCTGACCTTTTCAGGGTCCAAGATATACTGATGTGTATCAGGGGTCTCTTCAACCTCAGAAGAGCGTGAGAGCGCGTCAGCTCAAACATTCTTAGAGCCGGGTCGGTAGCGTAATGTAAAGTCAAATCGATCAAAAAACAGCGACCATTGGGCTTGTCTTGGATTCAGGCGTTGGGCTTGCTTCAAGAATGCTAGGTTTTTGTGATCGGTGTAAATCGTGACCTGGTGCTTGGCTCCCTCCAACCACTGTCTCCATTCTTCCAGGGCAAGTTTCACGGCTAGCAACTCTTTGTCACCTACACAGTAGTTGCTCTCAGCCGGGGAGAATTTCTTTGAGAAATATGAACAGGGCAACAGCTGTCCAGAATCAAAGTACTGGCTCAGTACGGCCCCCACGGCCACATTGGAGGCATCAACCTCCACCACGAAGGGCCGGCTGTGATCCGGATGTCGAAGGCAGGTATCTAGTAAGAAGGCTTCCTTGAGGGCCTTAAAAGCTTGGCAGGCAGAAGGAGGCCAATACACCGCGTTGGCCCCCTTTCAGGTGAGGGCAGTTAATGGAGCCACAATACGGGAGTAGTTGGGGATAAAGTGACGGTAGTAATTAGAAAAGCCGAGGAAGCGTTGCAATGCTTTAAGACCCCTGGGCCAGGGCCAATTCTTAATAGCCGCCACTTTCTCAGGATCCATTAGAAAGCCTGCTGCAGAGACTATGTAGCCTAGGAACGGCAGAGAGGTCTTCTCAAAACTGCACTTTTCCAGTTTCGCGTATAGACCATGCTCCCTAAGTATCTGGAGCACTTGGCGGACATGTTGACGATGTGACGGCAGGTCCTGGGAGTAGACTAACACGTCATCGAGGTAAACAATTACACAGGTGTTCAGAAGGTCCCACAACACCTCATTCATCAGGTGCTGGAACACCGCCGGGCATTACATAAGCCGAAAGGCATCACGAGGTACTCGTAATGCCCGTCTCGGGTATTAAACGCGGTTTTCCACTCATCACCGTGACGGATTCTGACCAAATTATAGGCTCCTCGTAAGTCCAACTTTGTGAAAATCTTCGCTCCTTGAAGCCGATCAAGGAGCTCCAGGATTAATGGGAACGGGTAGCGGTCTCGCTTGGTAATCAAATTTAGGCCTCAATAGTCTATACACGGCCTCGGTGAGCCGTCTTTCTTGCCCGCCCCTGCAGGCGACTTGGACGGGCGGATAAACCCCTTGGCTAAATTCTCTGCAATGTACTCGGACATGGCCCGGGTCTCAGGTATGGATAAGGGATAAACCCTTCCTCGAGGGGGCATGGTACCAGCTAGCAAGTCAATAGCACAGTTATACGGACGGTGCTGCGGAAGGATCTCTGCCTTGATCTTGAAGAATACATCGGTGAAGTCCTCATAAGGTGCAGGGGGACCCACAGCAGAGTGCATCAACGGAAGTGCGGGGGTCCTAGGGCACCTTTATACAATTAGCTAGGCAGAAGGGACTCCATTTAATAATCTGGAGCATATCCCACTGAATCGTGGGCGAGTGTTTCTGTAACCACGGCAACCCTAGCACCACAGGGTGGACAGCCTTATCTAGTACTAGGAAGGCTATCTCCTCCGAATGGATCGCCCCGGTGCGGACCGTAATGGGTGCCGTGGACAGCTGGATGGGAACAGGAAGGAGCGTCCCCTGGATCGAGGTAATTCATAACGGGACCTCCCGTCTATGCGTAGGGATTTGCAACTGGGAGACAAAGTCATGCAGGATGAAATTACCTCCGGCTCCAGAGTCCAGGAACGCCATCGTCTCAAAGGAACCTCCGGGGTATTCCAGAGTAACAGGAACAGTGCATTGAGGAGCTGTAGCACAGCCTAGGAGGAGCTCCTCCTGACCTCCTAGGCTTTGGCGTTTTCCGCACGCTCCTGGCAGCGTGCCAAGAAGTGGCCCTTCTGGCCACAATATAAACACAACTTCAATGAAAGGCGATGTTGTCTTTCTTCAAAAGAAAGTGGGGCCCGTCCCAGCTGCATGGGTTCGCTGGTGGGGACGTCTGGACCAGAGCTCTTAGGAGAGGGTGCAGGTCTCGGCCCACGAGCCAGACTATGGCGAGAAGAGCGCTGTTCCTTGGCCCGTTGTTGTAGGCGGCGGTCTATGCGGGCAGCCATCTCGATCAAGAAGTTGATGTCTTCCGGCAAATCTCAAGCCGCAATCTCATCCTTAATGCGTCCGGAAAGGCCTTCCAGGAAGATGGCCTTAAGACTACCATCCTGCCAACCTACTTCCTGGGCTAAAGTCTGAAACTCCATTGCTTAGTCTGCCAAGGAGCGAGCCCCCTGACAAAGTTGCAGCAGATCAGACGTAGCCGTAGCTACTCGGGCGGGCTCATCAAAGGCCTGGCGAAAGTTCATGATGAACAATTGTAAATCCGTTAGTGAAGAATCATTGTTTTCCCAAAGGGGAGAAGCCCATATCAAGGCTTTCCCATCGAGCAAGGACAGGATGTATGCCACTTTCACCGCATCTGAGGGAAACTGCCGAGGCAACAAGCAGAACCGTACAAAACATTGGTTCAGGAAGCCGCAGAATGTCCTTAAATCGCCAGCGTAGCGGGATGGTGCTGGTAACTGAGTCACAGAAGAGCTGTGACCCTCGGGGGCCCTGCCAGTGGAAGGCAAGGACTCCAGGCGCGAGGATAGCCGTTCCACCGTGGCTGCCAAATTATCAATGCAGCTCTGGTGCTGTGGCATCTGCCGGGCCATCCCGGACAGATCCGAGGGAGCGGGTGCATCCGCCGAGTCCATGGCCTTGCAATCTGTTGTGGGAGTCTCAGTTTAGTGGACCCTTGGGCCGACCTGCTGGAGACTAGGAAAAGATGGACAATGTCTCTGATGAACAGCGGGCTGGGAGGCAGATGTTCAGGCGGGACGTAGATGCTCTTCACCCTGGAAGCAGGTGCTCCCAGCGGCCGGGCCCATAGGGGCCCGGCCGCTGGGACTCAGGCGGGTTGTGGATCAGGACAGGTAATTGGAACCAGACTAGGACAGTAGTGATACTGTAACTGGGTACGGGTTCTGGAACCAGGCAGGAACTGTAGCAGGACTCGAGTACTGGAACCAGGCAGGAACTATAGCAAGACTCAGGTACTGGAACCAGGCAGGAACCAAGCAGGTACTGCAGCGAGCAGGCAGGAACCAAGCTGGTACTGTAGCAGGCAGGCAGGAACCAAGCAGGTACGGTAGCAGGAACGGAGTGACGTAGCCAAGCAGGTCACTCCGGGGCGCAACGCAACAGGAAACCAGAATGCTAACCCCGTTGCAAGGCAAAAGTTGGATGGCCGCAGCCGGCTTATCAAGGCCGCGGCGTCTGACGTCAGGAATTGGGCGGAGTCGGCACTGGCGGGAAACTGGCTACAAAGGCGCCCAAGTGGCGCGCACACGCGCCTAGGAACAGGGCGTCCACTGGAACCTTCATGGCGGCGCTGCCCCAGTGGGAATGCCACCAAACAGGCCGCAAGCCAGGACTCCGGAGGCGGGAGCAGACCTGGGAATCAAGAGGTAAGGGCCTGGCCGCGGTGCTCGCGGCCAGGACTGCAACACTTGATGCCTTTGTCGGGTCCTTGATATATAACAAACTTCCCCCTGAGGAAGCCGCTTTTTTGGTGAAAATAATGGCCTTTTGTTGAGGCAAGTGTACTCATTTCTGCATACAGCTCTATAACTAAGGAATTATTTTGACAAGAATGTGGTTATACTATTTCATGCATTTATCATTAATTTATAGACTACATTATTAGAATAACTTTTTGTACCTCTGATATTTTCTCTCCTGGCTTGTGTTAGGGTTTATTATATCCCATTTTGAGTTTGTTGCTTTAATGTTCTCTTACTATGCTGCTCTTTAAATTGTATTATTTTTTATTTAGTTTCTGTATTTGTATATGAGTTTTGTATTTTTTTTTATTATCTGAGATATTTAATTAAAAAATAATTTTTTGTTACTTGCTTTATCATTAAGGTTCCATTTTGTACATTTTATATATCTATATATATATATTTCATAAAAAACAAGAACACTTATGTACAGACTTTAACTTAAACAAATTAAATTAAGCACATTTTGAACTTAACATATAAAAAACATTTAATTAAAAAAAACAGTCGTTGTGCTATAGCACAATGCAAAAAATATTAAAAGCCTTTATTGATTATTAAAATATTTTTTAAACAAGCAAATCTTTATTTATATCTAAACTGACATATCACAATTGAGCCTTGGTTTCAATTTTCACAGCAGAAACACCGTCAGAAAGAAGGCTACTACCAGGGAAAAAGTTAAAGACTCATGATAGCTGTAGTCTGCAGCACAGATTCACATCTGAATTATTTAGTTTGCTGTAAAGCAGTATAAAGGGTCCAATTTGTGCTTTTTTGAAACTCTGTCTCCTGAAGAAGCCCTTTGGGTGAAATAAAGGGCCCTTTGTTGACAGGAATCATTTAAATCTGTGCTGTTATGGCATTCAAGAACTCAAGCATTCATTATTTATGAAGAGTTGCTACTCATAATCTTCAGCTCTGATAGGACAACACTACTTGTGTGGACATAAGCAACATCAAGAAGTTTTCAGTCCTGCAGCGGGCCATTGATTGGTTGAAGGACTATGATTTTGTGATCTGGTGATGGTTTAGATATAAAGATTTGTTTGTTTAAAAAATGTTGTAACAATCAATAATAAAGGATACATTAGGCTTTTAATATTTCTTGCAATGTGCTGTAGCATAACAACTGTTTTTTGTAATAAAAAGTTTTTTGAATGTTAAGTTCAAAATTTGCTTAATTGAATTTAAGTTAGTCTGTTTTGTGAAGTATATAACTACATGAACACTTTATACTTGATCACTACCCTAGCATATAACATAATAACAAAATGCTTTAAAACATTATTCTTTACATTAAAATAATAATAAAACTATGTGGACAATAAAACAGTTCCTCATCGATATGCATCTTGAAAAAAATAGTGGTTTTATCTGTTTTCTGAAATGCTTTATTTCTCACTCCTCCTTTGTCTTAACTGGCAAATTATTTCATGCCATGACAGCCACATAGGTAAAAGCTCTACTCTGGGTTTGTTCCATAGGGATGTGCAGAAGGGACGGATTCGTCTGATTTGGTATTCGTATTTGTCGGGTCCCAAATACGTTGCATTCGTTCAATGGGGGACCCTATCCGTTGATACGTTTTATTCGTTTTCCGATTCCCATTAAAGTCAATGGGGGAAGTATTTGCAGCCTTTTTGGCTGCAGAATTGGGGTTTTCTTATCAATTCTGATGAAACTTCTGGGGAGCAATCATCAGAATGAGAAAAGAGCTCCAAGGTACTTAGACTGTGGCAAAGTGGCACCAAAGTGGCATGAATAGCCTAAGACACTTTAAAGAGGCAAAGGGGTACCAGGAGTGGCAAGAGTGCTTTAACAGAGGTGCAAAGCAGTAGCGAGAGTGTCAAAAACACACCACAGCTTCAAAAGAGAGCACCGATAACAGATGCATGAACCCTCAAAGGCAGCACGACAGGCAAAGCAGCAAGACAAGTGGCATCAACATCCTACAGCACAATGAAGGGGGAACATAGCAAGCAGAAAGACTAGCACCAACACACTGAGGAACCATGATAGTGGCCAGAACACCACAAGGAGTTGAGTGAGTCATTTGGTGTATGGCAGCAAAGCACAGAGGCAAAGGGTAGGTAGATACAGGCTGGCTACACCCTGGGAGCGTTCCCTTTCCTTTCTACAGGAAAGGGCTCCCTAGAATGGGTTTGCCCCTAGAGTTGGGTGTTTCCGTTGGCATCTAGTGAGCTCTCACTGGTCTTTTAAAATTTGCTGGATGTAGCAGATATACAAATGAGAATTTTCAAGGCCGAGGCGGAGGAGAGTGCATGTGAACAGCAGTTCAACTTGGGTCAGAGGGTAGATACAGGCTGGCTACACCCGGGGAGAGTTCCCTTTGAGCAGGGAAGGGCTCCCCGGAATGGGTTGGCCCCTAGATTGGAGCATGAGCCTTCAAAGTGTGGCGACGTGGAGCAGGGTGCCATGCGAACAGTGGTTCAACATGGGTCAACCGGTGCTAAGAGATAGGCTGATACACCCGGGGAGAGTTCCCTTTCCTTTGAGCAGGGAAGGGCTCCCCGGAATGGGTTGGCCCCTAGAGTGGAGCACGAGCCTTCAAAGCGTGGCGACGTGGAGCAGGGTGCCATGCGAACAGTGGTTCAACATGGGTCAACCGGTGCTAAGAGATAGGCTGATACACCCGGGGATAGTTTCCTTTCCTTTGAGCAGGAAAGGGCTCCCTTGGAATGGGTTGGCCCCTAGAGTGGAGCACGAGCCTTCAAAGCATGGCGACGTGGAGCAGGGTGCCATGTGAACAGCAGTTCAACATGGGTCAACCGGTGTTAAGAGATAGGCTGCTACACTCTTTCCTTTGAGCAGGGAACGGCTCCCCGGAATGGGTTGGCCCCTAGAGTGTATAATGGTACAAATTGTTAGGATTTAAGCATGTGCAAACAGATCATGACTTCATGAGCAAGATGGAGGAGGTTCTCTGCTCTGCCCTGAAACTAAAAGAAAATTGTTTGTTTTATTTAAGGATCCATGCTGTGAAGGATTAGTATGTCGAATTGCTGGAGACTGAGGTTTCCCTTTGCAATGAGGGTTCAGCCGTTAGGACCAAAAGAAGCGCTGATGTCATCTCCCGCCCAAATCTACAATATCGACCTATGTTGATTTTGTAACCTATAGTGCCTCTGTAAACTATGGGACAGAGGATGAACTAGAGTGCAACTGCCACCTTTTCTTTAGTACTAGAAGAAACATTAATGTTGGCACCTAAGAAAGATTTAGGGAACATGGCCCCCATATTATGAAGGTCATGAAAACTATTGAGCATATGAAATACGCATTCACAAGCTCCAAACATCTTAAGTCAGCTTTTTATGTTTGTACATTCCAAATGTGGACGGACAGGCACAGCAATCGAGGATAAAGGTCAAGCACTTTTAGGGACATAAGGCCTGGACATACAGGCACAGCATTTGAGGTCAAACCTTTGTAGAGACGTACATCCTGGAGGGGCAGGCACAGCATTTGAGGATAGAGGTCAGGCCCTTGTAGGAACGTAAGGCCTGGACAAACAGGCACAGCATTCGAGGATAGAGGTCAAGTCCTTGTAGGGACATAAGGCCTGGACAGGCAGGCACAGCATTCGAGGATAGAGGTCAGGCCCTCATAGGGGTGTAAATCCTGGAAAACCAGTCACAGTATTCGAGGATAGAGGTCAAGCCCTTGTAGGGACATAAGGCCTGGATGGACAGGCACAGCATTCGAGGTCAAACCCTTGTAGAGACGTAGAGCCTGGATGAACAGGCATAGCATTAGAGGATACAGGTCAGGCCCTCATAGGGACATAAATCCTGGATGGACAGGCATAGCATTCGAGGATAGAGGTCAGGCCCTTGTAGGGACGTAAGGCCTGGACGACCAAGCATAGCATTAGAGGATACAGGTCAAGCCCTTGTAGGGACATAAGGCCTGGACGGACAGGCACAGCATTCGAGGTCAAACCCTTGTAGAGACGTACAGCCTGGATGGGCAGACACAGCATTAGAGGATAGAGATCAGGCCCTCATAGGGACGTAATCCTGGACGGTCAGACACAGCATTAGAGGATACAGGTCAGGCCCTTATAGGGACATAAGGCCTGGACGAACAGGCACAGCATTAGAGAACATAAGAACATAAGAATTTCCTTTGTGCAGGTATGTTGTGGTTTGATCTGTCACTTCTTCTTGAACTGGTTCACTGCCAGAAGAAAATGGTATCTTTTTCATTTCTGAAAGATAATTCACCAGAGGATGCTTTTAGAGCAATAGAGACTGTCATTTGTGAAGCAAGAACTGAGCTAGAGATTATTTGTGAATACCCAGAAGCTATTAACTGTACTTATGCACTTCAGCATTGAAATTAGAAATACCAGAACAAAACTCAGACCGGCACAGCATTAGAGGTCAGGCCCTTGTAGGGATGTACGGCCTGGACAGTGAAAGGACAGGCACGGCGTTTCAGGTCAGGCCCTTGTAGGGACGTATGGCCTGGACAGTGGACGGACAGGCACAACGTTTCAGGTCAGGCCCTTGTAGGGACATACGGCCTAGCAGTGGATGGACAGGCACAGCGTTTCAGGTCAGGTACATGTGCTGATATTATCTGGAGCATAGGAGGCAGTTGGAGCTGCTGCAAGGCTTTCAATTGCTTTTATTCATCTTGCCATTCACAGGGAAAATTTGGAAACCCAAGCAAAGGCAGGTTACTTTCAAAAACACTAGCATTTCCATCAACTCTGGTTCCAGCCTTGAGCGGTGAGGGCTCATGATATCCCCTGTCATTGAAAATACACATTCACTGGGCACTCTGGTTGGTGGACATGCAAGATATCGCTGAGCCACTTTGGCTAGGTGTAGCCAGACAGTGGACTTGTGTGCCCAATATGCCAGTGGATCTGTCTGCATGTCCTCTGTGGGCTCTGAGAGATACCGTGTCACTGACAGTTGTGCTGGTGTCTCCTTTGCTTGGGTGGGCTGAGAGTAACTAATGCCAGCTGCTTTCTCTCTAGCCCATAGCACAAAAGATGAATCTTTATGGGCAACATGCCTTTGACGTACTGAAGTGTAGGAGGAGGAGGTACTAACAGTCGCTGACAGAGTGCTGCTCCTGCTTGGGCTAGCACAACTCTCTGAAGTGCCCGCTGTTTCCTCCTCTGCTTCACGCCTAATCGTCTCTGCCTATGGCGCTCCTGTTCACGGACTTTTGCTAACAGCAGGTCCTTCACCAATAGGAGACAATCGTACTGTGGGCCGAGTTTCCCTTTCACACAGGGATCACAGACTGTGGCGAGCATGTATGTGTTCTCTTCTGTTAAAGGCTTTACTCTCTCTTGCACCTGCTGCTGCAAAACGTCTAGACAATGCAGCACCTCAACTTCATTCCCTCTTCTGTTTAAAGGCCTCCAAATTTTCATCCAGGAAATTAACAATAGGGATGATGTCAGCCAAGGTGGGCACTTCTGGAACTCAGCTCCTCCATGGCATCCTTGAAGGGATGCAGGATTTTTACCAGCTGACTCATGACTAACCAATCATAATGCCCTAGGGGGATTATGCACACCTATGTCCATTGAACCAGAAATTCATGAAGGGGTGTTTGCAGCTCCATTAACCTCTGCAGCATCATATAGGTGGAATTCCACCGGGTAGCAATGTCTTGAATGAGATGCTTTTGAGGCATCTCCAAATCAGTCTGCTTTTCTCGGAGAACCTGCCCCGCCTTCACACTTCTATGGAAGTGCCCTGCTATGTCCCTGCACTTGTGTATAAGTCCTGCAGGTATCCATTCTCTTGGTGCTTGGACACCAACCCCAGAGCTGACTTCACTACCAGGTGCAGAGTGTGTGCAAAACATCGGATGTTCTGAAAGCCCCCCGTCGGTTATTGCCTTTACCATGTTTGCACCATTGTCTGTGACAAAGAACTCTGGTTGAGGATTACAGTCTCGCTGGTGTAGTTGCCAGCCCTCCAGCATCTCTCTGATGCATGCTAGAATATTGGCTGCGGTATGGGCCTGGTCCGACAGGTGGGTGTGCAGTAAAGCGCAACTCCACCCTGATACTTGTTCACTAATAGAGCTGCTGCCTTCACCTGCCTCAGCCAGGTCCCACCAGTGTGCTGTCAGGGAGAGGTAAGAGTGTGCAGCATTCATGGTGGTCCAGATATCGCAGGTGAAATGCACACTCCCCTCTGCCTTAGCTAGCAGCGCTTAGATGCGACTGCGACACTGGTTGTACAGGCTGGGGATTACCTTTTTGCTAAATGTGGTTCTGGAGTGGACTTTGTAATTTGGATGTAAGACCTTCAGAAAATGCTTGAAACCCACATTCTCCATTATCTGCAAGTGCTGGTCATCAAGGGCAATCATTTCCCCAATGCTCCTGGTTACAACTTTTGAGGCTGCCTGCCTCCTACCCAGGATAGCGTTACTGCACTCCATCCCATTTCCTCCATGGTGGGTTGTCGCTTCTGCCACATGTCAAGGGGTTTCTGGCCTGCCACCTGATTGCTAGAAGGGGTTGAGGGCATGAGGGTGATTCTGCTCCTTTTCAACCACTTTACGCTGCTTGGAAGGGGTCCTCTGACTGGAACTGCCAACATCCCCAGATGGTAGTACTGTTTTTTTTTAATTATTATTTTGCAAATTTCAGATTTGATACATTCAAATTCTGAAAGTCATAATTCAGGAGTACAGATAGTATCATTACATATATTATCCCAAAGACAATATAATCTAATCAAAGCAAAATCGCAATATAATTTTCTTTAACTTCCTGTTACCAAACAAGAAGGAGGAGTACCAATCTTTAAGAAAGTACACAAAAAAAGAGAAGAATTAGCATTTCTTAGAACAAAACATTGAGAGACTGTGGAGTATATACTTTCTTTCCTACAACTATAAAGAAGATGCTGTTTCATGCTCTACCTCCTGGTTCCTTTGATTTTCCAGGTATTTCGCTAACTGTTCAGGTTCATGATAAACAAATTTAGTACCATCAATTTTCATTACACATTTACAAGGGAACCTGATATTTAATTGAATCCCAAATGTTCTAGCTTGGTTTGCCAATATTAAGAATTTCTTGCGTCTTATTTGCGTCTCCTTGGAGACATCAGGATAGATCCACAGCTTTTGGCCCAGATATAAAAAAGACCTTTTACTTAGAAATAATTTTATTACATTATCTCTGTCCTCTGAATACTTAAAATTTACCAGTAAAGTTCCTCACATTTCAACTTGAGAGCTGTAAGATGTTTCAATTAATTCAGTAACATTCAATGACATTCCCTCTGCTGGTATATTTCCTCCTGCTGTTCTTCTTTTTTTTTCAGTAAAAATAAGCCTTCAAAATCACTGGTAGCTTATCAGATGGTAGTAACAGTGTTTCTTGAAAGTAATTCTTTAACTGCTCTTTTGGGGGAAGTCATTTTAACATTTAGGAAAGTTTATTATCCTTAAGTTATTATATCTTATAGAATTGTCTATGCTTTCCACTTTCTTTTCAAGCATAGTTTCTCCTTTTATTATTGAGAGCTGTACATTCTTTATCTGGTTTATTTCTTCTTCCACCTTTATCAAATTAACAGTATGTTGATTTATTTCTGGGGTTAATTTGTGGAACGTTGTTTGCATATCTTTTATATATGATGATAAATTTAGCAAGGCATTTTGCATTGTCATTATCGCCTGCCATATCAGATCCATCGTCACAACTTTAGGTTTCTCAACCGGTAGAAAAGGTGTTAAATTTATAGCTTGAGATAGTGAAATACCTTGAGTCTTTGAGTTCCTTGGGAGCTGAGCAATCTTCACAACTGTTCCAGCTTCCTTTTCGCTGGATCCAGCTCAGGCCAAACCGACATTATACTCCACTTGTGGGGAGGAGATGAAAAAACCTCCTGTTCTCTCTAATGGCGCCGTTCCTCCAGCTGCTCCCTCCCTGATTGGGCTCATTTCTAAAGATGCCATCCATCCTCGTCTAGAGCCTGGGTCCACAGCGGTATCAGCGTCTCCTGGTCGAGTGGGGGTTGTTGGAGCCCCGGGACTAAGTGTGACATCTCCCTGGGGCAGAGGTGCTTGCTCTCCGCCTGACTGTTCAGTGGGATCCTCCGGGGCTATTACCTCCAACAGAGGTTGGAAGCCCGTCAATGCTGTTTGAATTAGCGTGGGTCTTGAAGGGGTCGGAGCACCCTCTCTCACCTGGCCTTTGTGCTTCGTATGTGGCATTGCTCGGAGGCCTCAAACAGGAAAAAATACCATGAAAAAGAACAATGCTTCAGGAGCCTCACACACCCACGTCTCTCACGGGCACCATCTTGGCCACTCCCCCCGGCAGTACTGTTGTTAGGTGTTGCCCCTTCATATGATGCATCATGCCAAAATTAGATAGATGTCCCATTTGCTTGCCTCTGCTAATAGCCCTGCCATAGTAATTACACCGAGCAAAACGCGGGTCCTCCATCACTTTAAAGTGGCTCCAGATTGCAGATGTCTTTCTTGATTCTCCCTTCTGTATAGCCTTGGGGTGGATGCTGGCACTGGAGCTGAAGTAGTGGGTGCACCCTGAGAAGCAATGCCAGGGGCATCAGTCATACTCTGTGCCTGCACTGGCTGCTCTTCCTCCTCCTCATCATCAGTTTCATCTCTCCCCTGCTGCACTGAAGTGGAGGCTAAGACAGGACTAACGAATCCTCCTAAAACTTCGTCAGCTGTTACTTCTTCCGTTTCTGATGAGAATCCCACACAAGATGATTTTTCATCGGAATCAGAAGCAAACAGTGCTGTGCTACATTGTCAATGCTAAGTCAAGACTGCTGTCCCACTGCTGCTTTTGGGTATTGACATTTTGTCTTGCATGACTCAGCCTCCCCTTCCCTCACCTCCAAAACTACAGGGTCAGAAACAGGTGGTGGCGATGCATCATGTTTAAATTTCATTTTTTCCTGGATGGAACTGCCTGCCCCTCCAAAGAGTTTAGATTGCAACACGTCCCTTTTTAACTTTAATGGGGGACTGGCACTAGTGCCTTTTGACGTGCCTCCTCTGCAGTCCCGATCACTCGACCACATCTAACTTTATGGATTTAATGCCACTGCCTACTAGGGATTTCAATTAAAAGAATTATTTCCAAAAGAGGCCCACTGGGGATTTGTCTTCACAGACACCCACTGTCCCAATATACTTGAGTCTGCAAAACTACCCAGTGCCCACTGGCACTGATGCCCAGTGCACAGAGAGACTGAGTGAGTTCAATTAAAAAAATGCAGTTAACAAAAAAGCTGGAATTGGCACAGCAGGAAAATCGATGAAATATATTTTTCAATGGAAATTCTAGCGAACTAGCTAGAAATTGAATATATCTCTCCCACCCACAACACCCAAATGGTGCTTGCAACCTACCCCAGGGGTGAATTAAGCAGCAAAATGCCACTGCTAGCAGCTTCTCTCCGTCTCAGATCAACTAAAAAAAGTGCTTAAAAAAAACCAGGGCTAGCTGGCACTGCAGCCAAATGCAGAACAAATATCTTTTTCTATCGAAGTAGCTAGCCTAGCGAGCAATTGAATACAGATTTGAGAACTCAGATTAGCTCTGAGTACAGCCACCTTCTGCAGAGATCACCTCCCCACACCACCCCTGCAAAGAAAGTACGTGGCACGCCGTGTGCTTAAGTATATATAGTGCTGGGTCATCAGCAAAAGCGTCACTGACCACTGAGTGAAAGGGCTACCAAAATGATAAAGGGAATGGAACAACTCCCCTATGAGGAAAGACTAAAGAGGTTAGGACTTTTCAACTTGGAGAAGAGACGACTGAGGGGGGATATGATAGAGGTGTTTAAAATCATGAGAGGTCTAGAATGGGTAGATGTGAATCGGTTATTTACTCTTTCGGATAGTAGAAAGACTAGGGGGCACTCCATGAAGTTAGCATGGGGCACATTTAAAACTAATCGGAGAAAGTTCTTTTTTACTCAACGCACAATTAAACTCTGGAATTTGTTGCCAGAGAATGTGGTTCGTGCAGTTAGTATAGCTGTGTTTAAAAAAGGATTGGATAAGTTCTTGGAGGAGAAGTCCATTACCTGCTATTAAGTTCACTTAGAGATAGCCACTGCCATTAGCAATGGTTACATGGAATAGACTTAGTTTTTGGGTACTTGCCAGGTTCTTATGGCCTGGATTGGCCACTGTTGGAAACAGGATGCTGGGCTTGATGGACCCTTGGTCTGACCCAGTATGGCATTTTCTTATGTTCTTATGGCTGCATTGCAAAAATTCTTATCGCTGATACGTTGCATTCTGGTCTCCTTGCCAACCTGTCCGGCCCACTCTGACAGGGCTGTGAGGTCACTGACGACTCACAGGAAAGGGCTGGTTTTTGGCTATGGATACACCCAAGTGGCATTCTACTATTTCAAATGGCTGCTAAGAAATCACCGCGAGCGCACGGCGCCAAAAATATGGAACGGATGATATGTTATATTCGTGGGGAATCGTGATATGTTTCACGACCCCACGAATATAACGAATATGGACATATATGTTGCGGATTGCCAATACGTTGCAAATAAATGCGCACCCCTATTGTTCCAGTCGAATGTCTCAAACTGATGGTATCTACAGTAAGCAAGTTCCTTCTGAACATAATGTTTTAGATGGACTATCCAGGTACTGGCATTTTGTCAAGTACATTCTCCTGCACTAATAGGATTGCCATCTTGCCTAGGCTGATTCAGTACTGGTTCTGTCCAACTGCATGTGCAAAGTTGCATTTCTGATTTTCTAAAGAGTAGGAATATATTTTCATGCAGGTAGTGGAACAAAATGAGATTTCAGGCATGTAGTGGAACCCTTTGGATTGACCAGGTTAAGGTGGAAACTGCACATTAGAGAAGAATTTGTGTATTCAAGCAGCACTGCTGTCCTGCCAACTAGACTTGGTGGAGAGGAGGGAAGATTATACAGAACTGCTGGAGGACAGAAAGTGCATCAGAAGGTGATTTAGGGGAGAGAAGTGATGAATAAGCCAGGAAGAATGGAAAGGAGGTAGAGTGTGAGCAGTGTGAAGGCAGGGGCATGGTTAGCTCTGGGCACACAGGGTGCTCTGAGTCTGAAGTCATTTGCTTTAGGCTTGTAAGGGGAACAAAAGAGCCAGAGCTGGCTTTGAACTGGGTCTGTTCTTGTAGAAGGTCTGCCTGCACATAATGTTTTAATTGAAATCACTTAAGCATCTGGGAAGAAAGCAATCCAAATTTATTCCATAACTGCTGAAAGGACATAATGCAATTTACATCCATGATATGGCTTTATAGCTAAATCTCCTTCTGCCCCAATTTTTTTTAAGTCCTAGCAAGGGTGAATAAAAAAACCTATGACTCTATCTGTACAGTTAATTTTATTAGAGCTAGATTTGACTCACATACAATAACTTGTCAGTAGCAATCATATATACTAGACAGAGGTTTTTACACCCTGACATGATGTGATTTGCTTAGCCAGTGGAAGGTGATGGGCCACCATGGCCAAGCTCTGATCAACTTTTGGCTGGCAGCATTTTGGAGGCCCCATAGCTCAGACAT
This sequence comes from Rhinatrema bivittatum, assembly GCF_901001135.1. Taxonomy (NCBI): domain Eukaryota; kingdom Metazoa; phylum Chordata; class Amphibia; order Gymnophiona; family Rhinatrematidae; genus Rhinatrema; species Rhinatrema bivittatum. Next base: position 338,417,280 of record NC_042616.1, on the reverse strand, counting down.
CATCTCTGCACTGACAGCCGCAGTCACAGCATAGAATGTGTGAGAGAGGCACATGCTATATATGTGCATAAATGACGCTGCCTCCTCCCACCACCCCAATCGCATCCGCTGAGAGGCCGAAGAAATGCCACTTTCGCCCTCCATTGCTTCCTCCCTGTTTAACTCTGCTGCCCCACTTCACTTCTCCTTCACCTCCCTCTGTCATGTCACCTGATGCTTTTCCTTGTCTGATGTTACAGTCCTTTATGCACGAGGTCAACTTTGGCCATCTAGACCCGGGCTCCTTGCTTATTCATGCTGGATCTTCTCGCCCCAGGGCCTGTATTTCCCTGCTGGTACTGCAGGTCACTGGATCAGGCACCGGCTCTCTGGCAATGTTGCTGCATGATCTATGTGCGCATATGCGCAGACACAATGCTGCGCTCAAAGTCTGCAGTTGATAAGGAGGAAGGAGCAGCTGGACTGGAGCAAAGCTTTTCTGCTGACTGGGAGTCAGGATAGGAGGAGGGAGCAGTGAGATGCTACTAGACAGGTAGTTGGGGAGAGAAAGAGTCAGGGGATCCTAGACAGGAAGGGGGGATTGAAGGAAAAGAGAGAGAGAGATGAGCAGGGGGATGCTGGGCAGGGAGGGGGAAGATAGGAGGATCAAGAGCATTCAGAGCAGGGAAGGAAGAGAAAGGGGAGCAGGAAGATGCTGGATAGGGAGGGCGCAAGAGAGAGAGAGTCAGAGGGATACTAGGTGGAGAGAGGGATCTGAGAAGAGAGAAGTGACATGGAGGGGTCAGGGGGAGCAGAGCTGGGGAAGGAACTTGGATTGTTTGCCCCTCTCCCACCAAAATGGCATTCTACTGCCCCAGGTGATTTGGTCCCAAAAAATCTTTAATCATAGGAGTTATGCACAGTAAATACATTTCTAAAGAGAGCAGAAATGTTCTTGTCTCCTGTTCAGTGAAAAGGCTAGTGAAAAAGTCTTTAGAACAAAGACCTCCAGACTGTGGAGAAAATCACTAACTACAGCTGGTGCACATCATGTTACTGAAATGGATACACAATTGTTTGCCAGTCTGGAACTTTTCTTATGTTATCTGTTGCTGTCTCACAACCCTTTATCCTCCAAAAAGCATGGCATTATTGTCCTATGCTACTTTTGTTAATGTTAATTTTGCAGTGCTGCCACTCTGTGGTGCTAGAGCTCTAAATTTAATCTACAATATTTAGAAACGATACTGTGACAAACTGCATAAAATCCAAGGCAAACTCAGTAATCTTTAGCTTGACTCTTGGCAGTAATGCATCAGTGCCATGTATGACAGGAATTTGAGAGAAGTTGTACAGTCAATGACTGCAACCAGTGCTCTGAAATGGATACCTTTCTAGGGGTGCAAGTCATGAATAGAGTTCTTCCTGGAATGGGATGCTTGCCTCCGGCGTTCACATTTCCTCAGTGCCTGGTGGAGCAGAGTGTGTCTGTGCTATAACTAGATGAATAGTTTGGTGCAGGCTGCTGGTAGAAGATCATGAATAAGTCAGTGAAGCTAGTTCAGAAAAAGTAACAGAAAAGTGATGATGAAATAATCGGACCAAGGCAAATTGTCTTTCTAATTTTTGCTGATCTTCATAATCTATTAAATAGTTTGTTTCCTTTTTAAGTATATTTTGGCATAGTATTATATTGCTTTAACAGAATTAGTTTAGTTCATTGATTTGCTATACAGCTTTTTCCATAAACACCAAAGCGGTTTTCCATAGAAACAAATCATACATTCATAATTTAAAAAGGCATCTTAATACATAAAATCATCCTACATAACATTTAAAATATAAAATAGAATTCATAAGGCAAAAATTTAAACCACTGCCGAATAAAAAAAAACAATAGCATAACTGTACCCAGTTGCAGTATGCAATATTCCTGAAAGGCACCTGGTAAGTGGTAATATTCAATGCTGAAATTAAAAGATTTGTTTTTAAGTTGCCATTTTATTCAGTTGCAGTTTTCCTCAGGATTCTCTTCCTGTAACGACTTAGACTTGTTGCACCGGAGGTGGACCCTTGAGCCGAAGTGGGGTTGACGCAACCCGTAGTTAGGGACCTATGGGTCCCCACCGTCAGCAGGCGGAGTGGGCTGATGGACAGAGGCCAGCTGGAGCTTCACCAATACCAGCCCTCGTTCCCCGTGGGTTGAGCCTTTGGGTGCTGGGGCCGGCTGGACTTAGGTGGGCCTCTCTATGTAGTCAATGTAGAGATCAGTTCAGCCCAGAAACAGTAGGTGAGAGATGGTACAGTCTTACACTGGTCAAGGTAGTGTCCTGGAGACTCGGGTGCCAAAGGAACGGAGGCAGACAGGGAGCGCCCAAGCAAGAGCAGGCCTAAGCCTGAATAGACCAAGTCCAGGAGCTGGAGAAGCGTTGAGGAACAGGCTTGAGTCAGGGCTGGTGGCAATCCAGAGGCAGTGGCAAGCAAGGCTGAGGTCTGATCACAGAGATAGTCAAATGTAGTCAAATGATGCGGAGGTCTGAGTGTGGAGATAGGCAGTAGCGAAGTCAGGTGAAGCAGAGGTCTGGGTCTGGAGATAGGCAATAGCGTAGTCAGGCGAAGCGGAGTTCTGGGTCTGGAGATAGGCAATAGCGTAGTCAGGTGAAGTGGAAGTCTGGGTATGGAGATAGGCAATAGTGTAGTCAGGAAAGCAAAGGTCCGGGCTTGGAGAGAGTCAATGGCGAGATCAGATGAAGCAGAGGTCCGGGCTTGGAGAGAATCAATGGTGTGGTCAGATGAAGCAGAGTTGATGTCCGTGTAGGCAATTTGAGGTATGGAGCAAGACAGGAACAAGGAGACAGGAACCAGGAACAAACAAGGATCAGGAACGTAGGAGTGACATTAATCTCTAGGAGGCAACAAGTACTCGACCAACGAGGAGACCTATTGCAGAGGCAAAGCTAGGGAGCGGAGCCTGCACTTAAATACAGAAGCTCCGCTGACATCATCATCCGGGGCCGCGGCTAGGTTCCCGCCACGGTCCCTACTTAAACATCAATGATGCTCGCGCGGCGCCGAGAAGGAGTGTCTCTCTGCGGGCCACGCGGAGAGGCCCGATGAGAAGCAATGGACATGGTGGCTGGACCAGGAAATAATGCCAGGGACCGCAGCTGAGCCGGAGGCACCGGGGGAGGCCCGAGGAAGGAGCTGACGGCCCACTGCCGCCAGTGAGGAGGAACCAGGGGCCAGTCACTGTAGAAAAGTGAGGGGGCCGTGCCACGGGTCTGTCACGGAATAGCACGCATAACAAGACTTTTAGTAGACTTGATTCTACCACCCGGGTTGGCAGCCGCAATGGTGAACATGCCACATGTGCTATAGGGAGAGTGAGAGCTGGTGGCACTGAGTTCTGGGAGCCAGTAGTGAATGAGCCACAGAAGTTAGTGGATATGAGTGGTGGAGGTGGGGGCTAAGAGAACTGAGAAGGTGAGCAGTTATACTGCCCCTGGGTGGCAGTGGCTCAGATTGGGCTCCTGCTCCTGGCTAAGTCTTGCTCCTGCAGCAGGAACTAACAGTATCCACTCCATTGTATTCTGTGATGCCAGCTGCCTCCTCCTGCTGCAAAACCCTGGAATTGTGAGAGGGGCTGTTCTCTATTCTCTGCCTTTTCAGGGCCTGCTGGGCTTCTCCACAAATGTTGAAGCTGGAGCAACTGAATAGGTCACAACTACGGTATATGTCTTCTTCCAACGATATTGCTCTTGGTCTGTGGACTACCTCAGACATACTTACTAAGCTCACTGTTAGGTGGATTGGCTCACCAATATTCAGCTCAGGCAGATCCCTAGTAGATACAAGATAGCTTGATTTAAATAATTGATTCTTGTGCCGCAGCCTTTCCAATGCTTTTTGTATCACATAGGGCTCAAATAGTTTACTGGCTACTGACAATGATGTCTTCAGTCTTTTTGACATCAGGCTCTGTGTTGGATTGCCATCCATGTTTTCTGTTAGTATGTTTCTCCGATGGAGTACAGCTTTCCACAGGTCTTTGCCATCCCTTTCTGCTTTCTTGCATAGGTTTTCACTATCTTCACAGCTGATTCAATTTTGCCATTGACTTGTGAGTGCTATGGTGATATTACAGTGACATACTCAAACTCCCAGTCAGTAGCAAATCATTTAAATTGCACACATAAACATTGAGGCCCATTATCTGAAATCTCTTGATCCAGTCGACCATAATGTGCATCTTGCAACACTTGATCATGGTTTCTGCAGTTGTGTAGAAGCAGTTCAGTTTCTCAGAAATTTGAATAGTGATCAACTATTAATAGGAATTGTTTCCTGCAAAACTGAATAAGTCCATGCTGACAATTTGTCAAGACCTTGTTGTTATGTTGTACAAAGTCATAAATTTCCTTCTGCTGCTTAGATGTGTATTCGTTGCAGGTAGAATAATTGCTGACACACGGGCTGATACAGTAAACCACGCGATTCAGTGCGCGTGATTCAGTAACTTAATTTATTTAAATTAGGGTCTACATCCCTAGCACCTCTTTTTTGACGGAAGTGGCGGCTGTCAGTGAGTTTGACAGCCGACACTCAATTTTGCCGGCGTCGGTTCTCAAACCTGCTGACCGCCACGGGTTCGGAAACCGGCAAATTGAGCGTCCGGCTTTCAACCCGCGAGCCACGGGCCCATTTTAAATTTTTTTTTTTAAACATTTTTTAACTTTTGGGGCCTCCGACTTAATATCGCCATGATATTAAGTCGGAGGGTGCACAGAAAAGCAGTTCCTTCTCGTCCCTTGGTGCTTGAGTTCCTGTTCTTCATCCTGTCCAGGATAGGACCACGCCATCTGCTGGCTGCTGTCTCTGGACTGAACCATTGCCTACCTGTACTCATCCTTGAGGCCTGCCTAAGTCCTGCTGGCCCTGGCACCCGAAGGCTCAACCCGAGGGGAATGTGGGCTGGCATAGGTGAAGCTCCAGTGGCCTCTAGCTTCAGCCCACTCTGCCTGCTGACAGTGGGGACCCGTAGGCCCTTGCCTACGGGTTGCATCAACCCCACCTCAGCCCAAGGATCCACCTCCTATGCAAGAAAATCCTTCCAGGTATGCCTCTGCAACACCCCTAACTGATGCCTAGATTCATCAAAATGCTATAAATAAAGCAGAATTATGGCGCAATAGCATCCGTGATAAAAAAAATGGGTGTGGTTAGGGAAATTTCTTATCTACCACATTGTGTAGGTCAGTTGCGCAACTTGCAATACTTTATCATGTCACACAATGCAGTATCGTGTTGTGCAACACATTAGCGTGTCACACATCATTTTATGCATAGCGTGTCATTTTATGTCTGGCACGTTATTTTCTTTGTTTATATGTACCAGTTTTCTGCAGTTGCTTCTTTGAGGGTATGTTTGCCTAAGTATAAAGGAACCATGTGGTACCTGGTGATGAAGTTGAGGATGCATGTATCTCGGAGCGAACTGTTGCGAAGGGAGCTTGAACTGGATGTAGCAGGTACTTAGCCAAACTTTCTGGCCCGGCTGGAATTCTGGACCTAGGGACAGTTGGGGAGCTAACCCTAGGTCACACCACTTCCGACTCCCCATGCATCGTGCTGGTGACCTTACTCCTCCCCGAGGAGGAGTTCAACACGCAAGCCCTGATCGACTCGGGAGCCGGGGGAACTTTATACTTAAGGACTTAGTTCAGCAACTTCAGATTGGAGTTCAGCCCCAAAGGCCCCCTCTCCGCGTGTCCTCCATTCAGGGGAAACTCCTTCCTGGCACCATCGCTACCTGCACCAAGCCTCTCATCCTACGCACAGGTATTCTGCATCAGGAGGAGATCTCCTTCCTCATCCTAGAGAAGTCCATGCATCTGGTCATCCTGAGTTTACCTTGGCTTCGGAAGCACTCGCCTGTAATCTCGTGGGACTCCCTCCAGGTGGCATCCTGGGGGCCCACGTGCTTTAACTCCTGCCTGGCTACGGTTCCTCAGCCTCCGATACCTCTCCTGACGGCTCCCTTGGCCCTGCCTTCGCACTACCAGGATTTCCACAATGTCTTTTCTAAGGAGAAGGCCGAGATCCTTCCAGAGCATCGCCCCTTCGACTGTGCAATCAATCTGCTCCCGGGTACCACACCGCCCCGGGGTTGGGTATACCCATTGTCCCTTCCGGAGACACAAGCTATGTCCGCCTATATCCGGGAGAACTTGGACCGAGGATTCATTCGTCCCTCCAAGTACCGGCTGGAGCCAGGTTCTTCTTCAGAGCGAAGAAAGATGGGTCCCTCTGACCCTGCATAGATTACCGGGGCTTGAACAACATCACGCGGTGGGATCGGTATCCATTACCCTTGATTCCTGAACTCCTCGGCCGCCTGCAGGGAGCCAAGGTATTTACCAAGCTGGATCTTCGTGGGGCATACAACCTAGTCCACATTCGTCCAGGAGATGAATGGAAGACCACTTTTAACACAAGGGACAGCCACTACGAATACCTGGTCATGCCCTTCGGCCTTTGCAATGCCCCAGCAGTCTTTCAGAACCTCATGAATGAGGTCCTGAGAGAGATGTTACATACTTCTGTTATTGTCTGCCTGGACGATGTGTTAATATATTCCAGGGACTTAGGAACGCACCGTCAAGATGTCCGCCTAGTACTGCAGAAGTTGCGAGAGAATTGGCTCTATGTGAAACTTGAAAAATGCCAATTTGAGCAAGAATCATTACCCTTCTTGGGGTATATTGTAGGAAAGATGTGTGGCAGGAAAATGGGGGAAGGGAGCAAGAGAGTGAGAGTGCAAGTGGACCTCCAGAGACAAAACTATTCAATTGTGCCATGCAGTGTCCTATTGAAATTTTACCTCAAAAGTCATATAAAACAGAAATCAAAGCATCTGCATTAATACCTAAAGTTAATAGGTCAATACTGAATAAAGTGATTCATCAATAACAGTCACAATTAAAACCACATATCATAAAAATCAATTAACATTTGTTCATCAATAAGATTTAAATAGATTTGCATATCAAATCCAGTACACGGTCTAGTATGAGCTGCAGCTCATGCAGCTGGGTTGAGGAAACTGCTCGCAGATGTTCCTCTCTAAAACTTCAGAGTCATCATTCCTTCAGCAATCAGATGCATACAGCTGTGAGCAGTAAATTCTCAGTATCTCTACTAAAAGAAAATTAAAATGCATGCTGATGTGAACCAATTGAACATCACCAGACAGTATTTCAATCATGAGTTTGATACTTTAATCTAGCCTGGCAAATTTAAATAATTTGAATTAATTTTACCAGCCTGTTCATCACATGTGATATGATCATAAATCTGAAACATAACTCTTCCCTTCATTGTCATCAATCTTAATATCCGGGGTCCACATACGAACTTTTGTTGTAATGTCTTTTATAGCTAGGGAAGATAATTTTTAGCAGCCTGTGTAGGGCTAAAGTCTGCAGTCTAAAGTACCGCGAACATTCAATGCGGTCTTGTGTGCGTAAGTCTGCTGTGACAATTCCCAAGTTGTGCTGGCACGCTCGTGAACATACATACAGGAAGTTACACCTGCTTTTTTGCGAGTACACACACACGTTTGAAAACGGAAAGTATGGACCTCATTTTCAAAAGCATTTGCACGCTTAAAAATATGTTTTACATGTGTAACTGCACTTACTTGTGTAAGTGGGTTTTTGAAAATTGCTAAAATATATGTCATTGAATTGTCCATAGGATTTACCCGTATGGTGCACTTTATGTGAGTAAATGGCTTTTGAAAATTGCTACAATAGTAGTTACATTTACACATGTAAATTCTTTTGAAAATAACTCCCATCAGGTGAATTTTAAAAGGAGATATACATATAAATGTAACATACTATATTAACAATTAAAAAAATGCATTTACACGTGCAAAGTGCACTTACACATTATTTAGTGTCTGGCAGCTAAGAATTAATGCTAAAAAGTGGAGAGTTATGCATTTAGGCTGCAAAAACCTAAGGGAGAAGTACAGTATGGGGTGAAATTCTTCTAAGTATGAAAGAAGAGTGGGATCTGGGGGTGATTGTGTCTGATGAACTTAAGGTGGCCAAACAGTTGAATAAAGAAACTGAAAAAGCCAGAAAGATGCTTTGCTGCATAGGGAAATGAATGATCAGCAGACAAAGGGAGGTGATATTTACACTGTATAAGTCCCTGGTGCGATTTCTGGAGACTGCACCTTCTAAAGCAGTGGTTCTCAACCGGTGTATTGCGACACACCAGTGTGTTGCCAAGTACATGTAGGTGTGTCACCACACTTCCCGGTCCCCCGTTAACCCAGCTGCTCTCCCTACCTGAGTAAAATAGGTCCTCCGCCCTGGCTTAAAATGCTGATAGCCCGGGTGGAATGCAGCAGGACAGCTGGAGTCAGCGGCACCGGCATGTTCTCTTCTTCCCACCCCCCACCCCCCTACGGCCCAGAAGAGGAAGTGGTGAGCAGCAGGTCCATGCGTGGGAAGAGACCATGCTAGTGCGAGCAGCGTCGGCCTGAAGAAAAGAAGAGAGGTGCAGCCTGAGAAATGAGCAGCGCAGCTTGGAGAAAAACGAAGAACAACGTCAACCCCCACAGCCGATGGGACTCCTTCTCCGCGACTGCTGAAAGTGAAGGAGGTTGCTGCTGCCTTTAGGGTTGGAAATGGAGAAGGGTGATGCTGTCACTAGTTCGGGGGGGGGGGGGGGTGAGTGAATGAGCAAGCATATGTGTTTGAGGTGCTCTGTGTGTGTGTGTGTGTGTGTGAGTGAGACAGCATGTGTGTGAATGATTGAGACCTATATATGTGAAAGAGAGTATGTGTGTGATTGAGAGCCTGTGTGTGAGAGATAGCATGAATGGAAGTATATGACTCAGAACCTGTATGTGTAAGTTTGTGATTGAAAACCTGTTTGTGTGAAAGTCTGCATGTGTGAGAGAGATCATGTGTATGTATGATTAAGAGCCTGTGTGTATAAGTAAAAGAGAGTCTGTGCAGTCTGGCTTGGAAAGGTAGTCAGTGGAAAGTACCAAATTCAGACAGGGTTCTGAAATTGAACACACTTACAGATTGTGATTCTGAGAAAGTCATATATGCTATTCAGTGTCCATGCAATTTGCTATATATTGGCCGCACAAAACGGAAGATCAGAACCAGGCTCATCGAGCATAGAAGCTGTATCAAGACGGGAAAGATTACGGCACCATTGGTACAACACTGTATCAATGCCCAACACAAGTTTGTTGATTTGAAGTGGCTAGTTGTGGAACAGGTGTATTGTGGCCCACGGGGTGGAGATATCCAAGCCCGTCTAAACATGCGGGAACAGTTCTGGATCTATTGGCTCAATACAATAGACCCGGCGGGTCTGAATGAAAAGATAAACTGGTACTCTTTGATCTAGTTCCCGCTGTTCTCTTTTCTACTGGTATGCTTGTTACCGATAAAATATAGTGAATCTTATGCTTGCGTTTTTCCTCAAGAATTTTGCATAAAGAGAGCCTTGGTATCAAGCTCCCGAATGCGAGATGACTATCAAAATAGTATACTACAATATAAGATTCAATTGTTTGCAGAAATCTCTGATCAGTTACTGACATTGATTGTCTTGGACTCACACACCTCCGGTGACGTCAAAAGCGGACGTGATAGAGGACTCCCCCGTTCTGGGTAGACCTATTGTTGAGTTATGGCAGACGCGGACTGTGAAGCCTAGAAATGCCCGTTTGGATATATAAGCATATGCTTCTTTGAACACTGTGAAACCTCTGAGTATTGTGAAATCGTGGTTTAAACGACATCATTGTCTGGATATGATAGGGACGTACCAGGGACTTCCGACGTGAAGGAAAACCGTGCACGGTGACGTTAGTTCCGGTCCAGGGTATAAAAGTTTCACTTCAATGGGACGCCATTTAAAATACAAGAGCGGCGAGATGCGGCCGCTGGAAAATGAAGATAGCTCTAAAGAAGCCAAGAAATTGAGTGAAGGAGGCAAATCGCGATTTGAAAGCCGGGTAATTCTTTGAGTACCAGATACAGAAGGACATCCCCCTGAGGCAGAACTTCGGGTTCGAAACACGCGCGTGTCGGGGAGAGGGAGACCAGCCAAAATTTGGCAACAGATGAGTATTGCGGTTCCTCTCGTATCTTTTGATACTTTTGTGCTATGAACAGCGGTGATTTAATGCCCAGTAGTGATCATTTTGCTTGACATTTTAAAAAAAGAAAAAACTGCAAAAAAGTTCAAAAATTTAAATAGTTTACAATTAAAGCAAGGTGGCCCTATACCTAATTAGGAGTCTGTATGACTGTGACAGACCCTTAGAGTGAGGGGCCTACATATATTTGGCGAGATTAATTCATATGAATTAATTACCAGTGTAACAATTGTTTTTGGTTTTGTAAGTAAAAGAGAGACCATGTGTGTCTGTGTGTGATTGAGAGCTGGTTTAGGTGAGGGAGCATGTGAGTATGTGATTGAGATCCTGTGTGTAAATGAGAGAAAGAGAGAGAGCATGTGTGAAGCATGTGAATGAGATCTGTGTGCGAGAGAAAAAGACAGCATGTATGTGTGTGATTGAAAGCCTGTATGTGTAAGCGTGAAAAGACAGACAGCATGTGTGTAAATGTGTAATTAAGAGCCTATATAAGTGAGAGAGAAAAAGCATGGGTATATGTGAGTGATTGAGAGCCAGTGTGAGAGAGAGAGAGAGGAGAAAGTTGCAAGCAAACCATCCCTCCTCCTGCTAATTCAAAACAATCTCAGGGCACCTGGATATCAAATGTTCCCAGGTATGCAGAGCAAAACATTTTTTGTATCCTTACTATTTTTTATTATTGGGCATTTGTGTCTGCTATTTTGAAATATTTTATTGGTATCTAGAAATTTTTGATACGAGTTTTTAATTATTGGATATTCCACTCATCAGCTGTTTTGAAATTTATTTATGTTTGTTTTTATATACCGGTGTTCGATTTGCATATCACATTGGTTTACGTATAACTTCATATCGGATTACATATAACTTGTATAACTTATAAATAACTTACAAATAACTTACAAAGTGAAATAATCTGTTCTTTTTGTTAGTATGATTTTGCTGCTATTGATTTTATATTTCTTGATTTGTTTTAGAAGGACTGGTGAAGTTTCTCTTTTTCCTTTGTTACACTGCATACAGTCTCTCTGGCTTGTGGTTTCCAGTTCAGTTTCTGTCTGCATGTTTCTATTTGTGCTTTATGGTCTCTCTTCTTTGTTAGGTGAGGGTCTGCACATGTGATTCACGTGAGGTATTCTGCTGGCGTGTAGTTTCTGTGTAAGGCTCTATAACAGCCTGACTTGGTCCGTTTTCCTAATAGGAGATGTATTGGTGTCTTAAGGCCTGGTGTAATATTTCCAGTGTTGCCTTTTCTTAAGTAAGGTGTTTACTGTTTGAGTACTGGAAATTGGTGCTGTTTTGGTGTGGGATGTTTACTATTTATGCAATTTCTGTTCAGACAGTATATGTATCTTTCCCTTACATAGAAACATACATAGAAATAACAGCAGAAAAAGACCAATCGGCCATCCAGTCTGTCCAGCAAGCTCCCACACTTATTTTCCCTTACTTATCTGTTTCATCAACCACCAAGTTCAGGGCCCTTGTTGATAACTGTTTGATTCAAATTTCCTGTCATCCCCTGCCATTGATGCAGAGAGTAATGTTGGAGTTGCATTGTTGCGTCCGTCAGTCTCAGATGGCTTCGACCCTTGTGCCTCACCTTTTTCTCTGCTCTCCCCGCTAGCCTTGGGAATATGGCTACCGCCTCGTCTGCAAGCCACTCTCTCCGGCGTCCCCGGAACGGCTATGGCATTGCCTCCCGCCATGTTCCTCCCAAGGGCCTCCTAGGGTGCGCGCACGTGCGCTACCCACGTCTTTATTCCAGCTGTGGCGCGAACCTCAGGGGCGTCCCCCTCGAGTGACGTCACAACATCCGGGTATTTAGCCTTCACTTGTTTGCTAGCTCGTTGAGTTAGAAAGGATTGGATTCATCCGGTCTACGCTACTCTGCTGCTTCCTGCTGCCGCTGGAAGCTCTACCTTACCCTTCGGGGTATTGTCTAACCTAAGTACCGGCTCCTCTACTTTCTTTTCAAGTGCCTTACTGGGATCAGGTACTCGCTCCTCAAGGGCCTGCTCTCCCTGCATCGGTGCCTGTTATCATCTACTTCAACCTGGTGGAATCACCAACCTTACAGCTAACATCTAGTGAGTAATCTAACCCACAGCTTTGCCGTGCTGGGAAACCTACACCGGAATCTCCCTATACCAACTTGGAGAGACGGGTTCCCTCTGCTGAGGGTCCCTGGACTGCTACCTCTGGATCACTTCACAACTGCCACCTCTGGTTGTATACTACAAGCTGTATAATAAAAGATCTAACTCTGTGTTTGTGCGTCCTGAGTCTAGCCCAGAACTGTAGCTTCGCATGGGGCTCCTCCCCATGGGTATGGTCATCTGCCACAGTACTCAGGAATCCACCCAAACACCGCTAAACCATAACATGCATCAAAGCTGAGCATAAGGCTTAATAGTTAAGGGTAGTAATCGCCGCATCAAGCAAGTTACCCTGATGCTTGTTTACCCAGACTGCACAGATCAATGCCTTGTTGGATGTTGTCTGAATGTAAATCCTGTTTTTCACATTTCCCCCTGCCGTTGAAGCAGAGATCAACGCTGTCTATGCATTCAAAGTGATGTATCAGGCTTAAACTGGTTTAGGGTAGTAACCGCCGTAATAAGCAAGCTACCCCCAAACTTATTTGTTTACCCAGATTGTGAAGTTCAGTCCTTTTTGGTTGTTGTCTGAATGCAAATCCTTTTTTCCACATTTCCCCCTGCCGTTGAAGCAGAGAGCAACGCTGTATATGCATTCAAAGTGATGTACCGCCGTAATAAGCAAGCTACCCCCACACTTATTTGTTTACCCGGATTGTGAAGTTCAGTCCTTGTTGGTTGTTATCTGAATGTAAATCCTCTTTTCCATATTTCCCCTTGCCGTTGAAGCAGAGAGCAATGTTGGAGTTGCATTAACCGTGCGAAGGCTTATTGAGTAAGGTTAGTAATCACTAGTTAGTAGCCTCCACTCCAGTAATCGACTCCATGGCTCTTCTCTTCATTCCCGTCGTCTAGCCTTTATGGATCCACAGTGTTTATCCCACGCCCCTTTGAAATCCTTCACAGTTTTAGTCTTCACCACTTCCTCCGGAAGAGCATTCCAGGCATCCACCACCCTCTCCATGAAGAAATACTTTCTGACATTGGTTCTGAGTCTTCCTCCCTGGAGCTTCAAATCATGAACCCTAATTCTACTTATTTTTTGGTTTGTTGTTGACCATGGATCATTAAAACCTTTCATGTATCTGAAAGACTGTATCATATCATCCCTGCTTCTCCTCTCCTCCAGGGTATACATATTTAGGTTCTTCAATCTCTCCTCATAAGTCATTTTATGAAGACCATCCATCTTTTTGGTCACGCTTCTTTGGACCGCCTCCATCCTGTCTCTATCCCTTTGAAGATACGGTCTCCAGAACTGAACACAGTACTCCAGGTGAGGCCTCACAAAGGCCCTGTACAAGGGGATCATCACTTCCTTTCTCTTACTAGATATTCCTCTCTCTATGCAGCCCAGCATTCTTCTGGCTTTAGCTATCGCCTTGTCACATTGTTTCGTCGACTTTAGATCATTAGACACTATCACCCCAAGGTCTCTCTCCTGCTCTGTGCACATCAGCCTTTCACCTCCCATCAAAGACAGTTCTTTTGGATTTCCACACCTCAAATGCATGACTCTGCACTTCTTGGTATTGAATCTCAGCTGCCATATCTTCGACCACTCTTCCAGCTTCCTTAAATCCTGTTTCATTCTCTCCATTCCTTCCGGTGTGTCCACTCTGTTGAAGATCTGCAAAAAGACAAACCTTACCTTCTATCCCATCTGCAATGTCGCTCACAAAGATATTGAAAGAACCGATCCCAACACCGATCCTTGCGGCTCTCTGCTTAATACCACTCTCTCTTCAGAGTAAGTTCCATTTACCATCACACATTGTCTTCTGTCCGTCAACCAGTTTGCAATCCAGGCCACCACCTTGGCACTCACTCCTAAGCGTCTCATTTTATTCACAAGCCTCCTGTGCGGGACCGTATCAAAAGCTTTGCTGAAATCCAAGTAGATGACATCGAGCACTCTTCCTCGTTCTAATTCCCTAGTCACCCAATCAAAAACATCAATCAGATTTGTCTGAAAGGACCTTCCGCTGGTGAATCCATGCTGCCTCTGGTCCAGCAATTCTTCTGACTGTAGATAGTTCACTATTCTTTCTTTCAGCAGTGACTCCCATTACTTTTCCTACCACCGAGGTGAGGCTAACTGGCCTGAAGTTTCCTGCCTCCTCTCTGCTCCCACTCTTGTGAAGCGGGACCACCACCACACTTCTCCAATCACTCGGTACCACTCCTGTTTCTAGGGATCTCTTGAACAGGTCACGCAGTGGACCTGCCAGCACGTCTCTGAGCTCCCTCAGTATCCTGGGATAAAATTCATCCTAGCTCTTCCCATACATTCTCTTCTGTAAACGGAGTTACATCTACTCCACTCCCCTCCAGTTTCTTGTTAACTAGAGACGGTCCTTCTCCAGGGTCCTCTTTAGTGAACACGGAACTGAAGTATTCGTTTAATATTTCTGCCATTTCTTCGTCTCTCTCCACACATTGATCCTTTTCACCTTTCAATTTCACTATACCACTTTGAACTTTTCTCCTTTCTCTCATTTTTCTGAAAAATGTTTTGTCACCTCACTTTACTTCTTTGGCAATCCTTTCTTCCGCTTGACTTTTTGCTGTCTTGATTACTTTCTTTGTCTCCCTCAGTTCCACCAGATTTTCTTCCGTATGCTCCTCCCTTTGGGATCCTTTATATTTCTTGAACACTGTTCTTTTAGCTTTTATTTTGTCAGCCACCTCCTTTGAGAACCAGATAGGTTTCATTTTTCTCTTGCTTTTCTTTACTTTTCTAACATAGATTAGTTGCCTTGCTAATTGCTCCTTTTAGTTTGGTCCATTGTTGTTCCACATCTCTCTTGTTCTTCCAGCCTTCTAGTTCTTCCTCCAGGTACTTCCCCATTTCATCAAAGTCTGTGTTTTTGAACTACAAAACTCGGGTCTTCGTGCTTCTTCTCCATATCCTATTTGTGATATGAAACCATACCATTTGATGATCACTGGTGCTGAGGTGGGCACCCACCTGGACATTAGAGACATTATCTCCATTAGTGAGCACTAAATCGAGTATAGCTCCCTCCCTCGTGGGTTCCATTACCATTTGTTTGAACAGAGCCCCTTGCAGGGCATCCACTATCTCTCTACTACTGTTAGATTCTGCAGAAGGGATTCTCCAGTCTATATCTATCAGATTAATATCTCCAACAATCACCACTTCTCCCTTCTAACCCATCTTTTGGATGTCTCTGTCAAGCTCTTCCATTTGATTTAGAGGCCTGTAAACCACTCCAATAAAAATGGATGCTCCATCATCTTTTTTTTGGTCGGCCTATAGTGCTTCTTCTTTGCCCCATCTTCCTTGCAGCTCAGATGCTTGGATATTGTTTCTGACATAAAGAGCCACTCCTCCCCCTTAACAAGTTATAGCCCAGTATTGCCGTATCCCAATCATGAGATTCCGTGAACCACGTCTCTGTGACAGCAACAACGTCCAAGTTCTGGGATTTTATTGCCCAAACTACGAGCATTTGTGCTCATAGCTTTCCAGCTTTTCTTTTTCAGGTTACTACTTTTCTTGGACTCCTTTTGTGACTTATTTAGTTGAGTTTTGTTATCCACTTCACCCTTTTCCATTGAATTTGTATTTGGGGGGGGGGGGTGACATTCTAATTTCTTTCTGCCACCCCTGGCATCTAGTTTAAATGCCTTATGACATAGGATTTGAATTTATCTCTTAGGATCCTTTTTCCTGCCATAGCCAAATGTAAGCCATCTTTGACAAAGAGCTTTTTACTGTTCCATACATGGCCCCAGCCCCCAATAAATCCAAAACTTTGTTCCTTACACCAGGATTTGAGACATACATTGAAGTTATTCATATGGCTTAGCCTCTCCTTCCCCTTTCCATGAACAGGTAATACTTCTGAAAAGGCAATGGTTGTTTCCGAGTGACTAATCTGCTTCGCTAAAGACTGGAAATCTCTCTGTACCACTTGGATGCTGTTTCTAGTAAGGTCGTTGGTTCCCAGATGGATGATAATAGCAACTTTAGAGTCTTTGCTTTCTTCTTTGATCACTTTGACTATTTGAATAGCATTTCTGCTGGCCGATGATCCTGAGAGGCTTTTAACTGTAGTGTTTCCCTCGCTAAGAGTTCCCAGATTAGTGCCTCTGATGACAGTCACCCAGCACAATGAGCTTTTTCCTTTGGTTACTGATTGTATTATGGAATTTCTGTATGCATTGAGTTTCTTCTTTCTTTTCAGATAACACGTCAATCTCTTTCGCAAGAGCTTCTTCATTATCTAATACAGAGAAGGCGTTTTGTACTTGTGTCACTTGATACAGTGTGTGTCTTCGCATCACAGGTCTAATTCTACCAGAGCCCACTGTAATCCTGTTGTTTTTTGAGTTCCTTAATGCCCTGTGTGAGTGGGGGGGGGGGTGGGGGGGGGGTAGACTTGTGGGCTGCACAGCTGTCAAGAACGGGTTTCTGGGTCTTATCCTACCTGAGCCCAATGTAAACCCCTTTTTCATTGACTTTTGGTTTTTCTGTGGTAATGGGGAATTAATTCCTGAATAATGTAAAGTGGATGAAACTTTCTTTATTGCAGCTAATTCAGCTTTAACTTCAGCCAGCTCCTTTTTTAAGGAAGAGAGTTCTGAACAAATGGGGCAAGCCCTAAGTTTCCAGATGATTTCCCTCAGAATAAAGGCTCCACAATAGTTACATTGGATAGTCCTAATTTTGATAAATTTATGTGATGGATAACACCTAAGGAAATACCAAATTTCTAATTTATCTTGTTGTAAATTATGTATTTAGGCCAACTAAATCAGAAAAACAAACCTAGGGGTAGGTGGGTAGAGGGGCAGGATGGGAGGGTGGGAGGGAGTTAAACAGTTAACACTTGGCCAGGGCTGTTCACTGGACACTGTATCTGCTATTGATTTTGAACAGACCCTCCCCCAGATTTGGCTAGATAATTTAAGCTTTTTCCTTAGCTCTCCCCAAAAATTTGTACTTCTAGCTGTCTCCTTCAAGTTCAAAGCAGACTGAGGACTTGATTGCCCCTGCAATGCACTGTGTCAGCTGCACAAAGCTTTTTAGCCAACCCCTTTTTGTATATATATATATATTTGCTTAAACA
The DNA here is from genome assembly GCF_901001135.1 of Rhinatrema bivittatum. Taxonomy (NCBI): domain Eukaryota; kingdom Metazoa; phylum Chordata; class Amphibia; order Gymnophiona; family Rhinatrematidae; genus Rhinatrema; species Rhinatrema bivittatum. Next base: position 338,399,845 of record NC_042616.1, on the reverse strand, counting down.
AACACACAGCAATTTAATGCAGCAATATCAATATCTAAAAAAATATACAGATAAGACTAGCACTGTTGCGCTTCCCTGGCGCGTCCGTTCCACAGCCAGTCCTGCTCACCTGGCCCGACCGTCTACCAGCTCTGCCATGAGTCCCTGCTCTGTTCGGCCGCGGCATTCACGGGCATCCCCGGCTCCCTCAAGGCCTTCTTCCTCGCTGCCCTCCTCGTGCCAGGGCTCTGAGTCCTCCTCGGCATTGGCCCCTCCCCCTAGCATGCGTGCGCGTGGAGCTCTCCTCCACTTAAAGGGCCCAGCGCGGGAAAACCTCGGGCAGCACCTGAGTCTCATGTCACATGAGCAGGGTATATAACCAGCGGCTCTAGCCCTAGCTCATTGCCTTGGCAATCGGGTCGAACACTCCGGTGTGTCTAGTTTGCCTTCCAGCGTTTCCTGTAACAGTGTCTCTTGTTCCAGTGTGTCCTGTTCCAATGTCTCCTGTGTCACCTGTTCCAGCGTCTCCTGTTCCAGTGTCTCTTGTGTCTCCTGTTCCAGCATCTCCTGTTTCTTCATCCCTCCATCCTTGGTAGTACCCTTCAGACTGATCTCACGGTACTGTCCATTGTTTGCTCCTGACTATTCTTGATCACTGCCTGGAACTGACCTCTGCCTGAACACTGACCATTCTTGACCACTGCCTGGAACTTACCTCTGCCTTGACACTGACTACTTCCAGATTGACCTCAGGTACTGACCCCTGCTTTGGCTGACCATTCTGATCTTCTACTTTGGCCTTGATCCTTGCTATTCATTTGGACTCTATGTTCTGGCCTCCTGTGATGGACACTCCTCTACACTTCCTCTCTAGGAGATCCTGCGAGGCCCACCTAAGACCAGGCGGCCCGGGTAACCAAGGGCTCAACCTAAGGGAACCCCGGGTTGCTATTGGGGAAGCTCCAGCTAGCCTCTGTCTCCTCCTGTGCTCTGCCTCCTGGTGGCAGGAGCTCTCTGGGTCCGATCAGAGGGCCGTACCAATCCTGCACTGGGCTAAGGGTCCACCTCCAGCGCAACAAGCACTACACAAAAAACAGAAAAATATAACAAGCCCTCTAAAATAAGGATAAATTAAACTTATTCCTTAGCTCTCCCCAAGAATTTGTACTTCTGGCTGTCTCCTTCCAGTTCAAAGCAGACTGCCCTTGTGTCATTCTTAAGAATAAAACTAATAATGGGCCTTTATTTTTTATTTCCACCGTGAATTGTAATGAGCAGTGTGTCACACATGTGAGCGTGGTTTTTCAGGTGTGTCATGATGGGAAAAAGGTTGAGAACCGCTGTTCTAAAGGATATAAACTCATTGGAGTCTGTTCAGGGGTAGCTATTAAAATGATTAGTAATCTTCATTCTAAAACATATGGGGACAGACTTAAAGATCTAAATATGTATACCCTAGAGGAAAAGGAGGATAGGGAGATATAACAGAGACATTTAAATACCTTCAAGGTTTCCATGTATAGGAGGTGAGCTTCTTTCAAAGGAAATGAGGCTCTGGAAAGAGGATGATGGGATGAGAGTGAAGGGGATTAGACTCAGGAGAAATCTAAGGAAATATTTGTTTGCAGAAAGGGTTGTGGTTGAATGTAATGGCTTCTTCATGTAGGTGGTGGAGACAGAGATAACATCTGATTTCAAGAAAGCATGGAATAAACACAAGGGATCTCTGAGGGAGTGACAGGAATAGTAAGCTGAATTAGTTGGTGTGGATGGCAAACCAGTTAGGCAATACAGTCTTTTTCTGCCATCTCATGTCTATGTTTCTATCTCTGAATGCCGCAATTTCAATATAATGACCCTTGATCTTTATAAAGAATGCCATTCTGTATGTTACTTTTATCTCTGCATGACCAGTATTCCTAGCTGGTTCTTCTGCCTCCTTCTCTGGCCAATCATTCAGGATCACAGATTTAACTGTCTGCAAGGTTTCATCTCTTGAAGTGTGTTGTATAATCTGATACAGTCTCTGGTCATATTGATTTGTGTGATGTGTGTTTATTCCTGTTGCACCCAGCAAACCCTGATGTGTTCAGGACCCATAATGAATTGTTGGTTCTGTTCCTGGTATAGCTCTATGAAGTTTCACTGATATTCCTCTCAGTGCCTGGCTTATAAACAAAATTGAGGTTATATTGCTACAATGTAAGCAAGCAGCATGCTCTGAAGATGCCTCAGAACACACAATAAAGTAGAGCTCCCCAAACTTCCAACCAATATGACTCAATTTTAGCACTTTAAAATTCAAAAGGCCCCAGAGGACAACCAAAATTAATAGCAGAGGTGTGATTTCCCTCCAACAATCACTCTACTCTCACACTCCCTGTACTCCAGCTGATCCCTTCTTTCAACCTCCATCCTCTCTAATTGATCTTTTCTTGAATCCTCCACCCCCTTCCTGAGGACCTTCTCTCTTAACCTCCTACCAATGTATCCCCTCATACATTCCCCAGCTTCTCTCACCTCCCTAGCCCCTCTCTTTCACCCTCTCCAGCCCTTTTTGCATTCCCAAGCTAATCCTCCCTCACTCCCATGCTCTTCCTTAATCCCTAACTGATCCTTTGTTGCCCCTTCTATCTCGAACGATACCCCATTCCATCCTCACTCTACCCCAAGCTCCTCTCATACATCTCCCATTTGATTTTATGTCATTTCCCCTCTTTTACCCTCCAAAGCCAATCCTCCACCTGATCCAACCCTCAAACTCCTTCTCTATCTGATCCCTCTTTTCAATCAGCTCCTCCTCCAAATAGCAGCAGCGTTTTCTTTTGGGTTCCTGGCCAAAGGTAAATGACTACTAGTGGGACGACAGGGCAGGTTGATGACAAGGGCAATATTTTTTGCTTGGTTAGCTTCAGTGCTAGATGATGAGAGAGAAGAGGTGGCAATCTCAGCTGACTTGTGTACATTCAGCTTTCTCCTCCCTTCATGGCTGGTCCTGAGCCCAATTGTGATCTGCAAGCAGCAGCAGCAACTTTAGTAATGAAAGTCAGCACGGGGCCTGTGAGCGAATGAAAGCTCCCAGGCCCTGCAGCAGACCCAATTCCTCCTCATGCAGGGCTTCCTGTTACCACAAAGAAAAGATCTCACTTTAACAATAGCAGATGTGTGATACAGATCTCATATCAAAAAGAATATGAATGACCATCATATTTTTAGCACTAGTGTAAGCACATAGGGGACAGATTTGAAATCCCTCTTAGGCTATTGAGTACTGCTAAGGGACTACTCAATAGCCCTCTTTGTGCTAGTAGTTTAATCATCAGTCATTCAAAATGTTATGCAACCATTTTTCTAAATTTTTCTTATTTTTTCAGGGCTTTCTGTTACTACAGAAACTCATGTGAGGGCGGTACCATAGTGGGAGCTGTGAGTGTGTGCTGGCTCAAAGACCCCATGCTGACTTCCAATACTAATGCTGCTGCAAGGGCCTGGTGAGCAGTGCCATTTGAGGCCCTTGTGACCCCGTTTGGAGTCCTAACCCACAATTTGGGAAGCCCTGCAATAGGGGCTTCTTGAAAATTGCTATTAGTGGCCAGTGACAGATTTAAGAGTTTGCCTCTTCTGACACTATTGGTGTTGTCCCGTCCCCCCCCCCCCTCCCCCAGCCCCAACAAAGGACAGCAGAGAAAGTCTACGGCAGTACGGCAGTCTTCTTTGCTCTGCTGTCTACTCCAGGCTTACCTCCTCTCCTCATGTCCCTGTATAACAGAAAGAGAGAGAATGATTTAGGAAGCAGAGCGGTTTTTCTCTGCTTCCTGCTGTGTGCTCTGGCCTCTGGCCCTTGCACAGGATAGGAATGGAAGGACTGGAATAGGGAATAGAACAGGTTTTTTTCTTTGTCCCTTCCAACCTCAACCTTCCCCTCCTGCCATCTGCACCTCCACCACCAAACAGATTTTTGCCTTTCTAGGCAGTGGGCCCAGGCCTAGTGTGCCTGTTGTCAAATCCAGGCCTGTCAGTGGGTTATGGATAGTTTCTGCTGCAATTATATTGTGGTCATATAAGTGAGGATGAAAATGTTGGCAGGCAAACACAACGTTAAATATTCCTTTTCAGTTTGTGCATAATTCTGCTCAGTTGGGGGTAAGTGCCCTAGAAGTAAAGACCATTTATTTATTTATTTATTTTTATATACCGGAGTTCCTGTATAAGATACAAATCACTTCAGTTTACATTTAACAGAAAAACTCTATAGGCTTTACATGGGTGCCCTAGGCCTTACATAGAACATGAAACAATGAGCTAATACATTAAGCATATAATAAAATAAAATAAGTAAAACGCATATAATCAATAAATGCATATCGTAAAAACCATCCACTGATCTTCTTGCATAAACAACATCCAAGGCCATTTTACTAGCATCGCTCTGTACTGTTACAAGCTTGGTGACATTGTAGTACTTCAACGCAGGTACATCTACAAACTAGCACTTTATTTCCTGCATTGTCTGGTCATGGTTTGAAAGCCAGTACCAAATGGAATCTTTATTAAAAAGTCTTTTCAAGGGCTCACATACCACTGACAGATGTGGCATGAATTTTGCTAAGTAGGTTTCAAATCCAATGAAGCACTACAACTAATTTTACATCCCATATTTATTTTATTTATTTAGATTCTAGATTTTTATTTTCCGCTTTTTGGCACTTCAAAATGTACATACCCTGTATGACTCTAAACTTATCTTGTTCCCCTTTCAGTCTCTGTGAGGACAGGATGTTACCATGGACGCGGACTTTCTTCACCTTTAATTGCAGTTTCTTCACACTAAGCCTTAACTTCACCTGCCTGAATCAATTCATTAGGACCAAGAGCTTGTCATCATTGTGCTTCGCATCCTCAGAGTCACCACAGCCCACAACGAGGATGTCATCCCCTATTGAATTGATACATTGAGCCCCACTGATACATTTCTGATGCTACTAACTTTCCATTGGTAGTTTGAGCCATCTGTTTTTTTGCCCCAGGGCATCCAGAATGTTATCATGAGACTGCTTTTCTCATCTAACTTAACTTACAGAAATGCATCCTGTGTATCAACAAGTGTAAATACCAGAGCTTTAGGCAGCTTGTACAAGTCATCTTCAAGCTTTGACAAGATGTACTGAAATCTCCTTATTGCTAGGTTTAGAAACTTTGGATCATGCAAATTCTCAGCTTCTCTGACTTCCTTCCTATAACCATTTTGCATATCCAGTCAGTTGGTTTAATCACCAGTGTGAGATGGCCATTATGTCTGTCCAACTATGCTTTTACCTCTGGTTTTATGGCTACAGGTATATTGCATGGAGCACATTAGATTGGTGAAATACTGGGATAGTGTTCAAAATGGACTTCTTCTGAAACAGACTCTACTGGTCCATGAAACACATCATCATATGCAGTCTGATGCACTGATGTTCTATGTGGTTTAGCTTGGCAGGAGTGATGAACTGGATAAGCTTTAAACCAGTGGTTCTCAACCTTTTTCCCATCGTGACAAACCTGACAGGCCTCACTCATATGTGTGACACACTGCTCATTTCAATTCACGGCGGAATAAAAAGTAAAGGTTCGGTAATTATTTTTATTGTTTAAAATGACACAAGGAAAAGATACATATTCTGTCTGAACAGAAATTGCATAAATAGTAAACATCCCACACCAAAACAGCACCAATTTCCAGCACTTACCTAAGAAAAGGCAACACTGAAAATATTACACCAGGCCTTAAGACACCAATACACCTCCTATTAGGAAAATGGACCAAGTCAGGCTGCTATAGAGCCCTACACAGAAACTACACGCCAGCAGAAAACCTCACCTAAATCACATGTGCTGACCCTCACCTAACAAAGAAGAAAGAGACCAAAATGCATAACTAGAAGCATGCAGACAAAACTGAATTGGAAACTGCAATAAGCCAGAGTCTCTGTATGCAGTGTAATAAAAGAAAAAAGAAACATCACCCATCCTTATAAAATAAATCAAGAAATATAAAATCAGTAGCAGTAAAACCATACTAACAAAAAGAACAGATTATTTCGAAACAGCTGATGAGTGGAATATCCAATAATTAAAAACTCATATAAAAAATTTCTAGATACCAATAAAATATTTCAAAATAGCAGTCACAAAGACCAAGTAATGAAAAATAAGGATACAAAAATGTTTTTGCTCTGCATACCTGGGAATGTTTGATATCCAGGTCTCCTGAGATTGTTTTGAATTAACAACAGGAGGGGTGGTTTGCTTGGAACTTTCTCCTCTCTCTCAGTTACATATGAGCGCTCTCACACTGGCTCTCAATTACACACCTATACACACATGCTCTCAGTTACATATACATATGCTTTTTCTCTCACTTATTTAGGGTCTTAATTACACATTTACACACATGCTATCTTTTCACGCTTCACACACAGGCTTTCAATCACAGACATACATGCTCTCTCTTTCTCTCACACACAGACTCTCATTCACATGCTTACAAACATGCTCTCTTTTTATCTCATTTACACACAGGCTCTCAATCACATACTCACATGCTCCCTCACCTAAACCAGCTTTAATCAGACACAGACACACTTGCTCTCTCTTTCTCTCATTTACACACAGGCTCTCAATCACATACCAACATGCTCTTTCACCTAAACCAGCTCTCAATCACACACAGACACACATGCTCTCTCTTTCTCTCATTTACACACAGGCTCTCAATCACTCACATGCTCCCTCACCTAAACCAGCTCTCAATCACACACATGCTCTCTCTTTCTCTCATTTACACACAGGCTCTCAATCACATACTCACATGCTCTCTCACCTAAACCAGCTCTCAATCACACACAGACACACATGCTCTCTCTCTTACTTATACACACAGGATCTCAATCATACACACATACTCTTTCACACAAACAAGTTTTCAATCACAAATTTACACATACAGGTTCCCAGTCGTAAACTTACATTCATGCTCTCTCTCTCACAGGCAGGTTCTCAATCACAGACATACTCTCTTTCACATATACAGGCTCTCAACCATTCACAAACATGCTATCTCACTCACACACATACACACACAGGATCTCAAACACACATGCTTGCTCATTCACTCTCTCTCCTTCTCTCCCTCCCCGGAACTAGCTTCAGCAGCAGCCTCCTCCCAACCCTAACCTCCTTCATTTTCAGCCCTCGCGCGGAGAAAGGAGTCCCATCAGCTGTGGGGGTTGACGTTCTTCTTCATTTTTCTCTGAGCAGCGCTGCTCATTCCTCCGGCCGCGCCTCTCTTCTGTTCTTCAGGCCAATGCTGACCACACTAGCATGGTCTCTTCTTCCCGTGCACGCACCCGCCGCTCACCACTTCCTCTTTCTGGCCGCGGGGGGCAGGAACAAGAGACCATGCTGGTGCCACTGACTCCAGCTGTTCTGCCACGTTCCGCCTGGGCTGACAACATTTTAAGCCCGGGTGGAGGAGGACCGGGGAGCAGCGGGGGATCGGGAAGTGAGGCGACACACCTGCGTGTTCTTGGCGACACACTGGTGTGTCGCGACACACCGGTTGAGAACCACTGCTTTAAACATTGACATGTCAAAACAGACAGCAATGATTTCTGATTGGCTTTCACTATCTCAAACTCAGGCTCATGAGTACATCCACTTATGCTGCACAGCATTTATCGAAATTGCAAGGGCATCATGAGTTCTCCTGAATATAGCTTCAATATGATGCCACTCGGTTGTAGTTGTACCCTTGGATCAGTTTCATCTTGACATCACATTACATGTCATGCCAGACTCCTGATGACAGGATTGTAGTACTTAATCTGAGATTCACAAATCATTTGTGTCCTAATGTTTATATAGTGCCTGATCATTTCTTTGAGAAGATCACATCAGTACTGACTAAGTCTGCATCAACTGCAGTGGCGTAGCAACGGGTGGGCCTGGGTGAGCTGTGGCCCACCTACTTTGGGCTCAGGTCCAGCCAATCAGGGCTGCCCTTAGCAAACGAGGCCTGAAGAATGGCCACTGTGGACTGAAGAAGAAAGTATGCTGAAGAAAGGTCATAACAGGAGCCCATCCCCGTGGCAGCGAAGAAGGCCCTGCCAAAGCAAGGCTGCTATGGGAGCCCATCCCCATGGTGGTGAAGAAGGCCCTGCCGAAGCAAGGCCACCACGGGAGCCCATACCCACAGAGGCGGAAGAAGGGTTTTGGCAGTGAGGCTCCGTACATATGTGTGAGAATGGGAGCCTGAGTGCATGGCTGAGACTCGGTACATGTGTGTGTGAGAATGGGAGCCTGAGTGCATGGCTGTGTATGAGAATGGGAGCCTAGGTGTTTTGTGTGTGTGTGTGAGAATGGGCACCTGGATATTTGTGTGTGAGAATGGGAGCCTGGGTGTTTTGTGTGTGTGTGTGTGTGAGAATGGGAGCCTGGGTGTTTGTATGTGAGAATGGGAGCCTGTGTGTGTGTGTGACAATGGGAGCCTAAATGTTTTGTGTGTGTGACAATGGGAGCCTGGGTGTGTGAGCGAGAGAGTGAGCTTGTGTGTGTGGTAGAGCATGTGAGAGTGTGCGTGTGTATGTGAGAGCAGTGGTGTAGCCATGGGTGGACCTGGGTGGGCCGTGGCCCATCCACTTTGGACTTAAGCCCACCCAACAGAGCTGCCAGACACCACAGCAGTGCGGTGATTATCTGTCCACAGGGATTCTACCCTCCTGCGGGCACATGAGTACAACAATGGGGGTACAATAATGACGTGCCCGCAGGGATTCTCCCCCCCCCCCCCATCACTGCGGGCATATGAGCAGAACTATGGCAGTGCGTTGAAGATCTGCCCGCAAGGGTTCCACCACTCACAGGCACATGAGTTGAACAGTGGTGGCGCGTGTTATGCGTGCCATCCTCGGCAGACCCACAGCGCAGCCCCCTCACCTTCTTACGGACTTCAGCTCCTGGTTCTTCCTTGCTAGCGGCGGTGGTCCGCCGGCTCTGACCTCGGGCCGCCTCCGGTGCCTCCGGCTCTGCCCTGGTCCCTAGTGTTGCCAGTCAAGATGCCATTGCTCGTCGGGCCCCTCCGCGTGGTCCATGGTGAGATGCCGCCACCCACACCGCACCCCTCCCTGGGCATGCGCGCGCACATTGCTAATCCTTTTGAAGAGCCCACGGCGGGAATCTGGCCGCGGCCCTGGATGATAACGTCAGACTCTCCAGTGTATTTAAGCTCACGCCTCGCTCCATAGCGTTGCCTTTGCAACAGGTCTTCTCATAGTCTGAGTACTCGTTGCTGATAGAGAATCCTCTCTATTCCTTGTTCCCGACCTTCTTTGTTCCCGGGTCCTGTCTTCATTGTTCCTGCCCTGTCTATGTTTTGGACTGACTCTACGGATTTCGACTTTGCTTTGTTTGACTACGCTACAGCCTTTCTCCAGACCCAGACCTCCGCTACGCCTAACTACGCTACAGCCTAGCTCCAGACCCAGACCTTTGCTACACCTGTGTTATGATAACGTATGTTTTGTGGATCCTTGGGTGCTGTGGAGATGACCACGCCCACGGGGAGGAGCCCCGTGAGGAGCCATAGCACTGGGCTAGACTCGTATACTCAAAACACAGAGAATCTTTATTTAAATAGCTTGAAGATCTCCAACAGAGGTGGCAGTATTGAAGCTGTAGTTGTAGTTTCAGGGACCTCGGCAGAGGGAGCCCTTCTCTCCTTGATGACGTCAGGAGGTTCCGCAGCAGGTTTCCCAGTGAGGAGATACTGTGGATGAGATAGACTGAGAGTTAGAGTACTCATTAGGTGTTAGCTGTTGGTATGCGATTCCACCAGGTCTGTTGTAGAAGGTACAGGCACCGAGGCAGGGAGAGCAGACCTTCAAGGAGTGAGTACCTGTTCCCTGTAAGGCACCTGAAATAAAGCAGAGGGCCCCCAAGGAGCGGGTACTCAGGTTAGCATATACCCCGAAGGGCAGAGAGAGAGAGAGCTTCCTGCGGCATCACGGAAGCGGCAGAGTAGAGTAGACAGGAACGGATTAGAGTCCTTGCTAACTCAGGGAGCTAGCAAATGAATGAAGGTAATATACCCGGATGGCGTGATGTCAGCATGAGGGAACGCCCTCGAGGTTCACGCCAAGGGTGGTACAAAGATGTGGGTTGCGCGCACACACCCTAGTAGATACCTGGGAGGAGCAATGGCAGGAGGCAGCACCATAGCCGTTCTGGGGACGCCAGAGAGTTCGGCTTGACTATATTGCGGTAGCCATCTTTCCAAGGTAAGCGGGAGGAGCTGTGAATAAGGTGAGGCAAATGGGGCGAAGCCGTCGAGGACTGACGGATGCAACAGCCTGACTACACTACAGCCTATCTCCAGACCCAGACCTCCGCTACGCCTGACTACTCTATTGCCTATCTCCAGACCTAGACCTCTGCTACGCCTGACTACGCCTGACTTCTCCGTGATCAGACCATCGCCTTGATTGACTACACTATAGACTTCTCCGTTTTCAGAATTCTACTTTGCTTGCCATGACCTCCGCTTGCCGCCTGCCCTGATCCAAGCCTGTCATTGACGCTTCTCCTAGCCTATTCCCTGGACGAGGACTTATCAGACTTCGGCCTATCTTTCCTCGAGCGCCTCCAGCTACTCTCCGTTCCATTGGCGCCCAAGTTACAGTACCATACCCAGTCCAGGGTAGGACTACGCCATCTATTGACTGCTGTCTCTCGGCTGAACCAACTTCTCTTGCAAACCAACGTCGAGGCCCACCTAAGTCCTGCCGGTCCCGGCACCCAAAGGCTCAACCTGCAGAGAATGAGGGCTGGTATAGGTGAAGCTCCAGCGGCCTCTACCTTCAGCCCACTCCACCTGCCTATGGTGGGGACAAGTAGGTTCTCACCTACGGGTCGTGTCAATCCCGCCTCAGCCCAAGGGTCCACCTCCGACGCAACAGCGCGATGATGATGTGCCTGTGGGGATCCCAGCCCTCGCAGGCATATGAGCAGTACTATGGAGGCTTGTTGAATATCTGCCCACAAGGGTTTCACTCCCTGCAGCCTAAAGAGAACCACAATGACCTGGCGAAGACTGGCCAGCGAGAGTACCACCTCCAGCAGACTGAAGATGACCATGGTGATGTGACAGTCCACAGGAGGTGAGAGAGGCAGGCTGTGAAAGGGAAGGGAGGAGGATTGAATGTCTCACTCTCTCACCTCCTCTCCCCATCATTTTCCTTCCATCTGCCTCACTCGTTCAGCTTCCCTTTCCTTCTCTCCTCTTCCTTCTTACTGAGAAGGGAGGGGAGGAAGAGGGAACTGAGCTAAATAAGTGGAAGGAAAGGGATGGGGTTGTGAATGAGAGGAGGTGTGAGTGAGAGGGAAGGGAATGGAAGAGGAGTGACTAAGAGGAGAGGGAAGAATGAAGGGAAGGAGGAGTGGGAAGGAAAGCAATAAGAGTGGAAAGGGAGGACTAGTGAGAGGGAAGAAAAGTTGGTGAATGAGTTAGGGGAAGGGAAAGGGGTGAGTGAGAGGGAGGAAGGGAAGGGGATTAGTGAGATGGAAGGGAAGGGAAGGAAATGGAAGAGAAGTGAGAGAGAAGATGTGAGAGGGGAGGGAAGGAATTGAAAGGTAGGGGGAGTGAATGAGAGGGAAAGTGGTGAGAGGAAAGGGAAGAGGAGTAGTGAGAGGAAGGGGAGTGAGTAAAAGGGAATGGGATGAGTGAGAGAGAAGGGGATTGAGTGAGGGGGAAGGAGGAAATGGAAGGGGCATGAGTGAGAGGGAAGGAGCAGGAACAAGGTTAGCAGTGAGAGAATTACTGTGAGACTGCTGGGAATGGGGGGGACATGAGTGAGAGATTGCTAAGGACGAGGAGCAATGAGGGGTAAGTGTGAAATGCTGGGAACCAGGGGCAGTGAGGGGTGAGTGTGAGACTCAGTTCTCGTGTGCATGTGTAAGAGAGCATAGTTGTGTGTGTGTATGTGTGAGAGAGAGCTTTGGGTGGGGCGTGTGACTGTGGGAGCCTAAAGCAAGAACCTGTGTGTATGAGGAAAAGCATGTGAGAGTGGAGAATGTGTGTGTGTGTGTGTGTGTGTGTGTTTGTGAGAGACAGAGGGAGATGTTAGGTTCCATATTATGAGTTGCCACCCAGGAAATACTTTGAATTTCTCTGTTCAGTATGTGGTGCTGGTCATAAAAGCAAAGAGATTTTTAGGAATTATTAGGAAAGGAGAATGAAATGGTGAATGTCATAATGCCTCTTTATCGCTCCATGGTGAGGATGCACTAAAGAGGTAATTTTCAAAGAAGTTACATGAGTAAATGTAACATTACTATAGCAATTTTCAAAATCCATTTACATGTGCATTTATATGTGTAAAACGTAATTTTAAGTGTGTAAAGACTTTTGAAAATTACCCTGTTAAAGTATTGTGTGCATTTCTGGTCCACCACATCTCAAAAATGTTGTATTGCAAAAGGTACAGAGAAGGGCAACCAAAATGATAAAATGGCTCCCCTGTGAGGAAAGGCTAAAGAGGTTGGGTCTGTTCAGTTTGAGAAAAGACATCTGAGGAGGGATAGGATAGAGGTCTATATAATTATAAATGGAATAGCATAGGTAAATATAAAATGGTTATTTACTCTTTCAAAAAATACCAAGACAAGGGGGTGTTGCGCATCCCGTCCACACTCGGCCCGCGTCCGGGCCTGCTCACCTCACTAAGTCCTTCATGGGTCCTGGGTCGTCCTCCCCAGCTGCAGCAACGAGTAAGGCCAGGCCTCAGCATCCCGCGGCGGTGGTCACCGGGCCTTCCACCTCCAGCCAGGCCTCACGGTGGGTTTCAGCGTCCTCCATGGCGTTGGCCCCACCCCTAGGCGCGCGTGCGTGGACCACTCGGTCTCTTAAAGGGCCAGAGGCAGATCCCAGCTCTGCAGCGCTCCCTGATTGAACGCTGTACAAAAGGAAGTGCCTGCACTTCCTTGCCTTGCAATCGGGTTGATCACGTTGTGATATCAAGTTTGCCTCTGCGTTTCTAGTCTTTGTTCCAGTCTCATTCCAGCTTTGTTCCAGCCTTGTTCCAGTCCTGTTCCAGTCTCATTCAGTCCTGTTCCAGCGTCCTCCTGTTCCAGCGTCCTTCTGTTTCTGCGTCCTTCTGTTCCTGCGTCTCCCCAGTTAGTACCTCTTGGACTGTCTTCTCGGTACTGACCTCTGCCTGTTCTTCACTATGTTTGATTGCCGCCTAGATTTGACCTTTGCCTGTTTCCTCGACCACATCTGCATGTTACCTGGAACCGACCTCTGCCTGAACACTGACCACGTCTGACTGCTACCAGGAACCTGACCTCTGCTTTGGCTGACTATCCACGGACTGACCGCAGGTATTGACCCTTGCTTTGGCTGACTACGTTACCTTGACTCTGGCCTTGATCCTTGCCATACTCTTTTCTGGCCTGCCCTTGCACCTCAGACTCCAAGCCTGAACATCGACCGCGCACCCTTGATCATGGTAGGCACACCCCTGAACCTTCTCTCAAGGAGATCCTATGAAGCCGACCTAAGACCAGGCGGCCTGGGTAACCAAAGGCTCAACCCAAGGGAACCCCGGGTTGCTAGTGGCGAAGCTCCAGCTAGCCTCTGTCTCATCCTGTGCTCCGCCTCCTGGTGGCAGGTGCTCTCTGGATCCTACCAGGGATCCTACCAATCCTGCACTAGGCCAAGGGTCCACCTCCTGGTGCAAGAGGGGGCACTCCATGAAGTTAGTAAGTAGCAACTTAAAACAAATTGGAGAAAATTCTTTTTCGTTCAATGCATAATTTAAGCTGTGGAATTGATTACCAGAGGACGTGGTTAAGGCAGTTAGCATAGCTGGGTTTAAAAAAGGTTTGGACAAATTTCTGGAGAAGTCCATACACTGTTAATTAACCAAGTAGATTTAAGAAATAGCCACTACTTATCACGGCACAATAGTAGCATGGAATCTATTTACTGTTTGCAATCTTGCTAGGTACTTGTGACCTGAATTAGCTACTGTTGGAAACAGGTTACTGGTCTTGAGAGAGCGAGAGATTATGTGTGTGTTTGGGAACCTGTGAGAGTGTTCTAGGGCCTGGTTTAATATTTGTATTGCTGCCTTTTCATAGATTAGGTTGCTGCTGCTTGAGTATTGAGAGTTAGTGCTGTGATTGTATGAAATGGCAAGGTTCTAGATATCTTTTATTTTTTGCGGGGTGTGTATTACATTACAAAGTGTTTAGCAATGGAATGATTTTGTTTTGCTGAGGTGATACCAGAATTTGAATATTTTTATTTTTGAATGTTGGGTTCTAATGTGAATTGTCCATTCGTCGTAGAAGTTGATGCCTCTGCAATTGGCGCAGGAGCTGTCTTGAGCCAGTTTTCTCCCAAGGGTAAACTGATACCCTGTTCATTGTACTCACATTCTCTCCTATGGAACAACATTATACCGTTGGTGACCGAGAACTCCTTGCAGTCAAGTTGGCACTCTAAGCGTGGCACCCCTGGTTGGAAGGGGCACAACACAAGTTTACCATCTTCATTGACCATAAGAACCTTGAGCACCTTAAAGAGGCTCAACTCCTGAATCCCCGACAAGCCTGATGGGTGCCCTTCTTTGAACGATTCAACTTCGTTCTCTGTTTCTGCCCAGGTTCTAAGAACCTCCGTGCTGACGCACTATCAAGATCATTTGAACGTGAAGATGACCCTGAAGTCCCTAGCTTCATCATAGATCCCGCCTACATATCCCTTGCTGTGACCACTACAGTCCCTACTGGAAAGACCGTCGTTCCACGTAGATTACGTGAACAAGTTCTGAAATGGGATCATGATTCCAAGTTGGCAGGACACCCGGGTCGTGCCAGGACCTTAGAGATGTTGCGAAGACACTATTGGTGGCCCAACATGGTGCAAGACTCTCGAAACTATGTGGACTCGTGTCCCGTCTGCGCCCAATAGAAACTGCCTACTGGGAAGCCTTGGGGCTTACTTCAACCACTTCCAACACCTACCGAGCCATGGTCCAGCATCTCGACAGACTATTACAGACCTGCCTCCATCCCAGAACAATACCATAATTTGGGTCATCATCGACCATTTTTCGAAGATGTGTCACTTTATTCCCTTGCCGGGTCTTCCTTCAGCCTCAGAATTAGCTAAGTTGTTTTTGAAAAACATTTTTCACCTCCATGGACTCCCCAAGGAGATTATATCCGACCGGGGACCACAGTTTGCTGCCAAGTATTGGCGTTCCCTACGTAAGAAGTTTAATATTGCCCTTAGTTTCACATCAGCCTATCATCCACAGGCCAATGGTCAAGCTGAAAGGACAAATCGGACCTTGAAGACATTCCTCCGCTCCTATGTATCTCAAAAAAGATATGCTCTTATGCATCTCAAAAAAGATATAATTGCGATGGAGAAGGTACAGAGAAGGGCTACCAAAATGATAAGGGGAATGGAACAGCTCCCCTATGAGGAAAGACTAAAGAGGTTAGGACTTTTCAGCTTGGAGAAGAGACGACTGAGGGGGGATATGATAGAGATGTTTAAAATCATGAGAGGTCTAGAATGGGTAGATGTGAATCGGTTATTTACTCTTTCGGATAGTAGAAAGACTAGGGGTCACTCCATGAAGTTAGCATGGGGGCACATTTAAAACTAATCGGAGAAAGTTTTTTTTACTCAACGCACAATTAAACTCTGGAATTTGTTGCCAGAGGATGTGGTTAGTGAAGTTAGTATAGCTGTGTTTAAAAAAGGATTGGATAAGTTCTTGGAGGAGAAGTCCATTACCTGCTATTAAGTTCACTTAGAGAATAGCCAATCTTATTCCCTGGGCTGAGCTGTTGCCCATACCCATGTTGCTGCAGCCACTGATGTATCTCCATTCTCCTTAGTATTCGGACAGCAACTTTGGCTGCCTCTTCCAGTTCCTCTGACCGTTCCTTCTCCGGTGGCGCAATCCATGGGTCACACCATTCATCAAGTGTGAAACCAAGTAAAAGAGCGCCTTTCCCAGGCCGCTGAAGGCTTCAAGCGTACTTCGGATGCCCATAGACGTCCTGCTCCACTCTTCCGCCCTAGCCAGAAAGTGTGGCTAAGCACTCGACACATAAAACTGAGACTTCCCTCTCATTGCTTGTCTCCTAAATACATTGGACCATTCCCTGTAATCCGAAGAGTAGGAGCTGTATCATATCAACTCCAGCTACCTCGTGCCATGGGTATCCATAACAGGTTCCATGTGTCCTTATTGAAGCCGTTGGTCCTCTTCTGGCCCTCATGTAGAGTTCCCTCTCCTCCACGGGTCTCTACAGAACCTGATTCATCCCTCCAGGTAAGAGAGGTCCTCAATGTCCGTTGGCGTCGAGGGAAATGGGAGTACCTCCTAGCCTGGGAGGGTTATGGGGCCAAGGAGAATTTGTGGGAACCTTCCCACAACATCCTTGATAAGGAACTCCTAAAAACCTTTCATAGGACTCACCCTGACAAGCCACGGCTGCGTAGGGGGAGGCCTAGAAGGGAGGGTACTGTTACGCATCCCGTCCTGCTCACCTCTCTGGTTTCTCGGCAGGTCCCGTCCTGCTCACCTCTCTGGTTTCTCGGCAGGTCCCGGGTTGGTCTCCCTAGTGGTAGCTGCGAGCTATTCCAGGCCTTGGCGTCCTGCGGCGTCGGTTGCCGGGCCTTCCACTATGCACCAGGCCTCATGCCGGAGCTCGGCGTCCTCGGTGGCATTGGCCATGCCCCTACGCGCGTGCGCACGTGGACCGCCCAGCCTCTTGTAGGGCCAGGGGCGGGTCCTAGCTCCGTGGCGCATCCTGATTGATTCCCTGATATAAGGAAGTCCCTGCCTGTACTTCCTTACCTTGGGTTTGTTCTTTGCTAGATTGTCACTGCATATGAACCTTGTTCCAGTCTTGTTCCAGTCTCGTTCCAGGATCCTTCTGTTCCAGTCTTGTTCTAGCCTTGTTCCTGCATCCTAGTATTCCAGCGTCCTTCTGTTCCTGTGTTCGTCTGTCCGTCTCCCCAGGTAGTACCTCTGGACTGTTTCACTGGTACTGACCTCAGCTTGCTCCTTGACCTGCCTGCCTTCTGACTTCAGCCTGCTCCGTGACCTGCCTGCCTTCTGTCCTCAGCCTGCTCCTAGACCCGTCTGCCTGCTGCCTCCCTTCTGACCTCGGCCTGCCTGTGACCTTGTCTGACCTCTGGAACCTGACCCCTGCCTTGTTGACCAGTCCTCAGACTGACCCCCGGATTCTGACCTCTGCCTGCTTGACTCTGTTCCTAGCCTTGTCATCACCTACGCTGTTCTGGTACTCCTTGCTCCATCTGACCTCCAGTCTCAAACCTGACCGCGCTCCTCTCCTGTCTGTGGGCACGCCTGTCTACCATCTCGCCAGGAGACCCTGCGAGGCCCACCTAAGTCCAAGCAGCCTGGGTCCCTATGGGCTCCTCCCAGGGGGACCTCGGGCTTCCAGTGGTGAAACTCATCCTAGCCTCTGTCTCCTCCAGTGCTCTACCCCTTGGGGGCAGGTGCTTCCTGGTCCCTACCAGGGAGCCGTTCTCCGTTGGTCCAAGACAAGGGTCCACCCCTGAGAGCAACAGAAAGAGGATTTATGAAAGAATACATTGATATTTATTTTTTTACATGACTGATTGGATCTGATGTTTGTGTTCTTGCTTTTTACATGATATTCTTGTGTATTTATAAACTACAATAAATATAAAATTAATACAGATTAATAAAGCATTTTTAATGTTGGTAAGCATTTGAAATAATTGTTAAAATATTATAAAGTTTCACTCATGATGCATAACAGCAAAGAAATCATTTAATCTTTCCACGATGGCCTTATCTTCTCTAAGTGCCCCTTTCACCCCTCGATCATCTAATGGTCCAAATGACTCCCTCGCAGGCTTTCTGCTTTGGATATATTTAAAAATGTTTTTACTGTGAGTTTTTGCCTCTATGGCTAAATTCTTTTCAAAATTTTCTCTTAGCCTGTCTTATCGATGTCTTACATTTAACTTGCCAGCATTTATGCTTTATCCTATTTTCTTCTGTTGGATCCTTCTTCCAATTTTTGAATGAAGCTCTTTTGGCTAAAATAGCCTCTTTCACCTCACCTTTTTACCATGCCGGTAATCGTTTTACCTTCCTTCCACCTTTCTTAATGTGTGTAATATATCTGGACTGTGCTTCTAGGATGGTATTTTTATCAATGTCCATGCCTCTTGCACACTTTTTACCTTTGTAGCTTCTCCTTTCAGTTTTTTCTATTTTTCTCATTTTATCAAAGTTTCCCTTTTGAAAGTTTAGCACTAGAGCCATAGATTTACTTACTGTCCCCCTTCCTGTCATTAATTCAAATTTAATCATATTATGATCATTTTTTGCCAAGCGGCCCCACCACCATTACCTCTCTCACCAAATCCTGTGCTCCACTAAGAATTAGATCTAAGATTGCTCACTCTCTCATTGGTTCCAGAACCAATTGCTCCATAAAGCTGTCATTTATTCCATCCAGGAACTTTATGTCTCCAGCATGTCCCGATGATATATTTACTCAGTCATTATTGGAGTAATTGAAATTTCCCATTATTACTGCACTACCAATTTGGTTAGCTTCTCTAATTTCTCTTAGCAATTCACTGCCCATCTTACCATCTTGGCCAGATGGACGGTAGTATACTCTTATCACTATACATTTCCCCAACACACAAGGGATTTTTCTACCCATAAAGATTCGATTGTGCATTTAGTCTCATGCAGGATGTTTATCCTGTTGGACTCTATGCCATCCCAGACATAAAGCACCACCTCACCTCCCAGATGCTCCCCTCTGTCATTGCGATATAATTTGTACCCCGGTATAGCACTGTCCCATTGGCTATCCTCCTTCCACCATGTCTCTGAGATGCCAATTAAGTCTATGTCATCATTCACTGCTATACATTCTATTTCTCCCATCTTACTTCTTAGACTTCTGGCATTAGCATACAAACATTCCAAAGTGTATTTTTTGTTTGTATTTTCATTCTGCTTTCTAATTGATAGGGATAAATTGGAATCTTTTAGCTCAGGTGAGTTTTTAATTAAAGGCACTTGGATTACTTTTCTTATTAATGGAACCTCACTGTTGGGATGCTCTAATTCTAATGAGTCATTAGTATTCTTTGAAGATACCTCCCTCCGAATCATGAGCTGCTGAACAACTGTCAACTTTCCCCTTTGTTCTAGTTTATAAGCTGCTCTCTCTCTTTTTTAAAGGTTAGCAACAGCAGTTTGGTTCCACTCTGGTTAAAGTGGAGCCCATACCTTCAGAAAATACTCCCCATTCCCCAAAAGGTTCCCCAGTTCCTTACAAAATTGAATCCCTCTTCTTTGTAGCATTGTCTCATCCACACATTGAGATTCCAGAGCTCTGCCTGCCTCTGGAGACCTGCGCGTGGAACAGGGAACATTTCACAGAATGCTACCCTGAGGGTTCTGGAGTTCAGCCTTCTACCTAAGAGCCTAAATTTGGCTTCCAGAACCTCCCTCCCACATTTTCCTATGTCGTTGGTGCCCGCATGTACCACAACAGCTGGCTCCTCCCCAGCATTGTCTAAAATCCAATCTAGGTGAAGCATGAGGTCTGCCACCTTTGCACCAGGTAGGCATATTACCAGGCAATCCTCACACCCACCAGCCACCCAGATATATATTCCTAATAATTGAATCTCCAACTATGATGGCCAACCTAACCCTTTCCTCCTGGGCAGTAGTCCTGGGAGACACATCCTTGGTGCGTGGATGATGATAATATCTCTACTAGATCCACTTTTGTTGTCTCCTTTGCATTGACTGTTGATAAAGAAATGTTCTTTAAGCAATATTTTAAATATAACTAGACTTTATTTTGTGGACAAAAAGTACAAGTTTTTCCAGGGAGACACAGATTAGGAGGAAGCAATTTCTTCAATTAAAACCTCGTGTTTTGTCTTTTAGGTGCTTTATTCTACTTAAAATTTCCATGTAAGTGCATAGTTACTTATCAGAGAAATAAGTTTCTTTTTGTGGATCCAATACACTTGTAAACTTTTTTGTTAGATAAATCTACTTGATAATGTTAGATACTGGTTATAGGGAGAGAGATTAGTACTGTTGGTTTTTTTTCCTTCTTAATGGCAGTTCCAATATAGTGTGGACTATTCTAGACAAATGTAGTTTCTTTTTTCCTTTTCTTTGATGTACTTGTACTAATAGGTGTACTGGTATGTTTTCTTATTCCTGTTTTATCTCATGCTCCCTTGTAAATATGATTTAAACTTAATAAAGAAATAACTGGGAAGAAAAGATTTTATTATGAGTTTTTGCCTCTGCGCCAAATTCTTTTCAAATTGGGGGCCTGCCAATACTTAGAAAGGGCTCCAGGGGCAATCTGGGAAACTATTGAGCAGGGAGCCTGACTTCAGTGCCTGGAAAAATAGTGGGAACCATTCTAAAGATCAAAACATATAGAAAGGCATGGTTTAATGAAACACAGTCAGCATGGATTAACCCAAGGGAAGTCTTGCCTCACAAATCTGCTTCATTTTTTTGAAGGGGTTAATAAACATGTGGCTAAAGGTGAACCAGTAGATGCAGTGCATTTGGATTTTCAGAAGGCGTTTGACAAAGTCCCTCATGAGAGGCTTCTAAGAAAACTAAAATTCATGGAATAGGAGACAATGTCTTATTGTGGATTACAATCTGGTTAAAAGACAGGAAACAGAGTAGGATTAAATGGTGAATTTTCTCAGTGAAAAAGGGTATACAGTGGAGTGCCTCAGAGATCTGTACTTGGACCTGTGCTTTTCAATATCTTTTAAATGATCTGGAAAGGGGTATGCTGAGTGAGGTGATCAAATTTGCAGATGACACAAAATTATTCAGAGTAATTAAATCACTAGTGGAATGTGATAAATTGCAGGAGGACCTTGTGAGACTGGAATATTGGGATGTCCAAATGGCAGATACATTTAATGTGGACAAGTGCAAGGTGATGCATATAGGGAAAAATAACCCTTGCTGTAGTTACACGATGATAGATACATCCAGAAGAAGACCAAACGGTCCATCCAGTCTGCCCAGCAAGCTTTCACTTTATTATTATTTATTTTTATTTTTTTATTTTTTTCCCATACTTGTCTTTTTCTCTTGACCCTTGACTTTTTGTTCTATTTCCCTTCCACCCCGCCATCCCTTCCACCCCCGCCATCGATCTATTTCCTTTCCACCCCCACCATCGATGTAGTTAGCAGTGCTGGAGCTGCATCTAAGTGAAGTATCTAGCTAATTGTTTAGGGGTAGTAACCACCGTCATAGCAAGCTACTCCCATGCATGTTTATCCAGCCTGTGCAACTCAGTCCTTGTTGGTTGTTGTCTGAATATAAATCATCTTTTCATCATTCCCCCTGCTATTGAAGCAGAGATCTTTTCATCATTCCCCCTGCCGTTGAAGCAGAAAACTATGCTGGATATCATTGAAAGAGAAGTATCAGGCTAATTTGGTTTGGGGTAGTAACCGCCGTATCAAGCAAGCTACTCCCCTGTTTTTTTGTGGATGCAAATCCTTTTTTTTCCATTTCCTCTTGCCGTTGAAGCATAGAGCAATGTTGGAGTCACATTAACCGTGTGTATGTTTATTTAATTAGTATATTAATCTCCAGGTAGTAGCCATCATTCCCGCAAGCCGCCCCCATGCCTCTTCACTTTATTCACATCCTCTATACTTTATGGATCCACAGTGTTTATCCTACGCCTCTTTGAAATCCTTCACAGTTTTGGTCTTCACCACTTCCTCCGGAAGGGCATTCCAGGCATCCACCACCCTCTCCATGAAGAAATACTTCCTGACATTGGTTCTGAGTCTTCCTCCCTGGAGTTTTAAATTGTGACCCCTGGTTTTGCTGAATTTTTTGCAATGGAAAAGGTTTGTTGTTGTCTTTGGATCATTAAAACCTTTCAAGTATCTGAAAGTCTGTATCATATCACCTCTGCTCCTCCTTTACTCCGGGGTGTACATATTAGGAGCTACCACCCAGGAAATAGATCTAGTGGATCATACATTGAAATCATCAGCTGAGTGTGCTGTGGCAGTCAAAAAAGCAAACAGAATGTTAGGAATTATTAGGAAGGGAATGGCGAATAAAACTGTGGATGTCATAATTCCTCTGTATCACTCCATGGTGAGTCCACACCTTGAATACTGTGTTCAATTCTGGTCACCACATCTCAAAAAAGATATAGTTGCACTGGAGAAACTATAGAGAAGGGCGACCAAAATGATAACGGGCATATAATGGCTCTCCTATGATTAAAGGCTAAAGAGGTTAGGGCTGTTCAGCCTGGAGAAGAGACAGCTGAGAGGGATATGATAGAGGTCTACAAAGTCATGAAAGGACTTGAACGGATAAATGTGAATCATTTATTTACTCTTTCAGATAACAGAAGGACTAGGGTGCACTACATGAAGTTTGCAAGTAGCACATTTAAAACAAATTGGAGAAAATTCTTTTTCACTTAGTGCACAGTCAAGCTCGGGAATTCATTGCCAGAGGATGTGACTAAGGCAGTTATTGTTGCTGGGTTTAAAAAAGATTTGGATATATTCCTGGAGAAGTCCATAAACTGCTATTAATAATCAATAAGGAATATCCACAGCTTGTTACCACCATTAGTAGCTTGGGATTTTTTTAATGTTTTGGGTACTAACCAGGTACTTATGACTTGGATTGGCCACTGTTGGAAACAGGACACTGGGCTTGATGTATCCATGATGGCCCAGTATGACATATCTTATATTCTTATTGCCTTTCATAAACTTCCCTCTGTTGGGTTTTCCAGAATTTCCATGTGAGTGGAAAAAGGACTGAATGTACAGCCACAGAGAACCAAATTTTGTCCCTCAGCATTTTGCTGGTGTTATGATTTGTGGGTATGTGGGCCCTTGGCCCAAGATGCAAGCTGTTACTACCTGTGGGAAGGACCCCCACATGTCTGCACCATCAGGAGGTGAGGTCAGAGACAGCGGAGAGCTCTGGGTGAGGTAATGGAGAGGTCCCGCAGTACCAGGAGAAGATCCCCATGAAGGCAATACCTGGGCAGGGACCCCCGAGGGGAGGAGTGCCAGACAGACCACAGAGCGGGGGGCGTGAGGCTTTGCCAATCAGGAGGTATTCGAGAGGGCAACCCTGAGGGAAAGAGCTGCACAGCATAGGATGATGATGTAACGCCGTAGGCCAACCCACAGGACAGAGAAGCCCGAGCTGAGCCTCTGTTGATAATGTAGCACTGCACCGAGGAGCGGGAAAATGTTGGCAATCTCGATACAGTATGTAGGCGCAACCCCGAGGAGCAGGGAAGCGTGCAAGGTCCCAGAGAAGCCGGAAGGCGCTACTCCGAGGAGCGGGGTAGTTCTGGTAGGCACTGTAGAACGTAAGCACAGTCCCGAGGAGTGGGAGGCGTGGACAGTCTTGTTCAGCTTGCGGGCACAACCCCGAGAAGTAGGGAAGCCCCCCTGTAGAACTCAGGTTTAGCTGAGATGTCCCAGAGGTAGTCTCGAGGAACGGGAGGCCTTGCAGGTTAGAATCCAGGAGATGCAGAGTGAGCTCGAGGAGCGGGGTAGGTGAGGAGAGCAAGTCCCCAATGCGTGTAGTGCAATGACCCCTGAGGAATGGATACCAGACAGGGTCCAAGTCCAAGGCCCGAAGCATAGTCTCAGGAACACGTAGGCAGAAGTCGAAGATGTATGGAACTTGTTGCCAAGTCGCTAGCTGAGGGCGAAGTTGGAGTTTAAATACACCGATCTGATGATGTTATCAACCGGAGATGCCCCCGAGGTTCTCGCCGATGATGCTTCAAAGGAGGGCCCGGTGGTGCGCACATGTGCCTAGGAAGGCCCGAAGTCGAGGAGGGTGGTGATGGCGTCCAGACTGCTATGAGGAGTCCCGGGGAACGTGGCGGTGAAAGCTGGGCCGAGCCACGAGCAGCCCCAGGGAGGGCAGGAGAGCAGTGCAGGAAGTAAGTACACGTGGTCGCAGCTGTCTGTGACCGATGGACATAACAGTACCCCCCTTCTTAAGGCTTCTCCCCAGAGGTTTGGGTTTGTGAGGATGCTTGGCATGGAACTGTCGAATGAGATCCTTGTCCAGGATATTGGCCATGGGCTCCCAGCTGTTTTCTTCAGGTCCAAAGCCATCCCACGACAGGAGGTACTCCCATCTCCTGCCATGTTTCCTGATGTCCAAGACGTCTCGGACTTGGTAGGTGACATCATCCTCAGAGGATAATGGTATGGGATCCGGCAGTTTCTTCGAAAATCCAGAGAGAATCAGAGGCTTCAGCAGGGAAACATGAAATGCATTGTGAATTTTGAGTTAGGAGGGCAACTGAAGTTGGTAGGTAACAGGATCCAGGCAGCTTACTACAGGAAAGGGGCCAATATACCTAGGAGCAGAGCGTGTTGAAGGCAGTTTGAGGTGAATGAACTTAGTGCTAAGCCACACCTTATCTCCAGGTTGAAACTGGGGTGCTGAACGATGGTGAGCATCAGAGGCCTTCTTTGATCTCTGGGTCACCTGTTCGAGCAGCCGTTGGGTACTGTACCACAGTTGGTGTAATTCTTGAGCAGTTGCCTGTGCTGCCAGAGATGCCACGGACAGCGGGAGAGGAAGCAGTGGCAAAGGTTGGCGCCCCAGACCAGCTGGAATGGAGACGAACTGGTGGATGTGGACACATGAGAATTTAAAGCAAACTCCACCCAAGGCAGAAGGTTGGCCCAGTCGTCCTGCCGCAGATTAACATAGACTTGCAGGAATTGTTTTAGAGTCCTACTGGTGCTCTCAGTTTGGCCGTTGGCTTGAGAGTTGTAGGCTGACGTGAAGTCTAAGAAAATATCCAACTTCTTCCAAAGAAATCTCCAGGAATGTGCAGTAAATTGGACACCACAGTCAGAGATAATATGTTTGGGGAGACCATGGAGACAAAACACATGCTGAAAAAACAGTTTGGCCAACTGGGGCGCTGTTGGGAGGCCAGATAGAACCACAAAGTGCACCATCGTAGAGAAGCGATCAACAATGACCCACATAGTGTTCTTCCCACTGGAGACAGGCAGGTCCATTATAAAATCAGTGGCGATATGGGTCCAAGGTTTGCTTGGAACAGGAAATGGCTGCAAGAACCCCCAGGGCTTCTCAGCTGGAGGCTTATGACGAGCGCATGTAGGACAGGATCTGACGTAGGCTTGGGTGTCCTTTTGAATAGTAGGCCACCAGTAATAGCGTAGAAGGGTGGAAAGAATCCTGGACTGACCCAGGTGTCCGGAGGTCAGAGAGTCGTGGGCCCACTGCAGCACCTTCTGCCATAGCTGGCAAGGAACCACAGTCTGCCCTGGAGGCACTGGATAAGTGGCCGACAGAATGACCCTAGCAGGATCTATGATGTGCTGTGGTGAAACAGGTACATCCTCAGTGACGAATGACCGCGAGAGGGCGTCAGCACGACCATTTTTATTGCCAGGACGATAACGTAAAAGAAATTGAATCATGTGAAGGAGAGGGACCAGCAGGCCTGGAGGTGGTTTAGATGCTGGGCCTGTTGTAGATACTCCAAATTTTTATGGTCTGTATATTCGGTAATCTGGTGCTGTGCCTCTTCAAGCCAGGGTCGCCATTCCTCAAACGCCAACTTGATGGCCAGCAGTTCTTTATCCCTGATGGCGTAATTGCATTCCGCTGGCGAAAATTGTCGAGAGAAGAAAGAACAGGGGTGCAGCGTATGAGTAGGGGAGTACTGACTTAATACGGCTCCAACGCCGACGTCGGAGGCATCGACCTCAACCATCTTGGGTGACAGAGACAAGGTTCCTTAAGGAAGGTGGCCTTGAGATCCTGAAAAGCCGTCATAGCTTCGGGTATCCATTGAGAGGGATTGGCCCCTTTACGAGTCATGGCTGTGAATGGAGGAGTCAGAGTGGAATAATGGGATAAAAGAGCGCTAGTAATTGGTAAAGCCAAGGAATCTCTGGAGGGCTTTGAGGCCTGTAGGTTGAGGCCAATCATGGATGCTCTTCAATTTCTGAGAATCCATACAAAACCCCTGGGTAGATACCACATAGCCCAGGAAAGGGACAATCTCCTGTTCGAATAAACACTTTTCAAGCTTGGCGAATAGTTGATTCTACTGCAGCCGCTGTAGAACTCGAGAAACGTCCCGGCGATGGCTTTCGAGGTCTTGTGAAAAAACTAGTATATCATCAAGATATACGACTACCCACTGGTATAGCATATCTCTGAAAACCTCGTTCATCGTTTTGAAATACTGCGGGTGCATTGCACAACCCAAACAGCATTACGAGGTATTCGAAATGTCCATCACGGGTGTTAAAGGCAGTTTTCCACTCATCGCCCTCGCAGATCCAGACCAAGTTATAGGACCTGTGGAGGTCTAACTTTGAGAAGATCTTTGCTCCTTAAAGTTTGTTGAAGAGCTCAGAGATAAGAGGCAGTGGGTAGCGGTCCTTGATGGTTATTTCATTTAGGCCTCGGTAGTTGATGCAAGGGCACTGGGAGCCATCTCTTTTCCCCTATGAAGAACCCTGCACCTGCAGGGGACTTGGAGGGCTGAATGAATCCCTTGGCCAGGTTTTTTCGAATGTATTCTGACATGGCTTGGATCTCCATTTGTGAGAGAGGATAGATTCTGCCCCATGGGGGCTCTGTATTAGGAAGTATGTTGATCGCACAGTCATATGAGCGATGTGAAGGTAACGTATCCACGGCCTTCTTAGAGAACACATCGGAGAAGGATGCATATTGCGGCGGAAGGCTGGAAGGAACAGTTGTGGTTGCCATACAAGGCAATGGCGAAACGGGTTTCAGACAATTCTGTTGATAAGCAGGGCCCCAACGAGAGAGCTTTAGGATAGCCCAGTCGAAGTGTGGAGTGTGCTGCTGAAGCCAGGGTAGTCCCAATACTACGGGATGGATGGCCTTGTCTAAGACGTGGAACGAAATGGTCTCCACATTCAAGGTTCTGGTGCGTAGTTGGATGGGAGCTGTAGTGCGGGTAACTTCACCAGGAAGAGGTTCCGAATGAATCGAGGAAAGAAGTAGGGGTACAGGAGACCGGATGGTAGGGATCTGTAGATGTTCCGTGAGCTGCTTTAGAATGAAGTTCCCACCGGCTCCAGAGTCCATCAGTGCCAAGGTGTGGAACTCTTGATTGTCTATCTTTATTGATACTGGAACGGTTAGTGGAGGCCAGACTGCTTTCGACGTTGACGTTCTTTAGGTCAAAGTCTACTCCTACCCATCTGCATGGGTTCCTCCTCTGCTGGATTCTGCGGTGGGTTCAGTCTAGGAGAGGACAAACATCTGACTCGGGGTGGTCCTGGTGCAGTCTTCCAGGATGTTCTGGGCTCCAGAGAGCATGCTTGTAATCAACGGTCGATGTGCCCAGTATGGTCAATCAAAGAGTCCAAGGAGGAGTGCAATTCGCGAGCCACCAGCTCATCCTTAATCCGAGGACTCAGCCCTTCGAGGAATATGGAAAGCAAGCAGTCGGCATCCCAATGTAATTCCAATGCAAGGGTGCAGAATTCAATTATGTAGTCCGTTAAAGGGCGAGAGCCTTGCTGAAGATGCAAAAGGGATGAACCAGACATGGCTCATCGACCAGGGTCTTCAAAGACGGACCAAAACAGGGCCAGGAACCCTGGAAGGTCCCGGAGGACCAGGTCT
Organism: Rhinatrema bivittatum; assembly: GCF_901001135.1. NCBI lineage: Eukaryota > Metazoa > Chordata > Amphibia > Gymnophiona > Rhinatrematidae > Rhinatrema > Rhinatrema bivittatum. Next base: position 338,372,036 of record NC_042616.1, on the reverse strand, counting down.
GCTCAATCCCAGAGAGGTGACTCCCATGCCAAGGCCTTACCATCCAGAAGGGCCAGGATGTATGTGGTCTTGGTGATCACATCTGGGAAGAAATCAGGTTGCAGACAGAAATGCATATTGCATTGGTTCAGGAAACCCCTGCACAGGAGAGGGTCCCCAGAAAAGCACGGTGGTGCTGGCAAGGGCACAGTCAGCCAAGGAGCCAGCATAGAGGTAGAGTTATTGAGCTTGATAGACGTGGTAGTGGCAGTCACAGTAGCATCTAGACGAGAGTTCAGGTTGTCTATGGCAGCGGCCAGAGACTCTAAGAACTTTTGCTGTTTGCTGAGCCTTTGCGCCAGGCCAGGGATGGCCTGCAGGGCCGAGACCTCTGCTGGGTCCATGGACTTCGCAATCTGTTATGATTTGTGAGTATGTGGGCCCTTGGCCCGAGATGCAAGTTGTTACTATCTGTGGGAAGGACCCCCACAGGTCTGCACCGTCTAGAGGCAAGGTCAGAGAAAGCAGAGAGCTCTGGATGAGGTAATGTGGAGGTCCCGTGGTACCAGGAAAGGACCCCCGGGAAGAGTAGACTGGAAGCAATATCTGGGCAGGGACCCCGAGGGGAGGAGTGCCAGATCACAGAGTGGGGGGCGAGAGGCTTGGCCAATCAGGAGGTACTCCGGAGGGCAACCCTGAGGGGAGGAGCTGCACAGCGTAGGATGATGATGTAACGCCGTAAGCCAACCCACAGGACAGGGAAGCCCGAGCTGAGCATCTGGTGATGATGTAGCACCTTCCCGAGGAGCAGTGAAATGTTGGCAGTCTCGATACAGTACGTAGGCGCAACCCCGAGGAGCGGGGTAACGTGCAAGGCCCCAGAGATGCCGGAGCGTGCTATTCTGAGGAGTGGGGTAGCTGTGGTAGTCACTGTAGAATGTAAGCGCGGTCCCGAGGAGCGGGAGGTGTGGACAGTCTTGTTCAGGTGGCAGACGCAACCCCAAGAAGTGGGGAAGCCCCCCTGTAGAACTCACGGATAGCTGAGATATCCCAGAGGTAGTCCCGAGGAATGAGACGCCTTGCAAGTTAGAACCCAGGAGACACAGAGCCAGGCCGAGGAGCAGGGTAGGTGAGGAGAGCGAGTCCCCAATGCGTGCACTAGCCCCTGAGGAGTGGGTACCAGACAGGGTCCAAGTCCAAGGTATGAAGCATAGTCTCAGGAAGTCAAAGATGTACGGAACATTTTGACAAGTCGCTAGCTGAGGGCGACGGTGGAGTTTAAATACACTGGTCTGATGATGTCATCAACTGGAGATGCCCCAGAGGTTCCTGCTTATGAGGCTTCAAAGGAGGGCCCAGCAGCGTGCGCGTGTCCCTAGGAAGGCCCGAAGTCAAGGAAGATGGCGGCGGCATCCAGACCGTCATGAAAAGTCCCGGCGAACGCGGCGGTGAAAGCTGGCCCAAGCTGCGAGCAGCCCCGGGGAGGGCAGGAGAGCAGTGCAGGAAGTAAGTATACGTGGTCGCAGCCATCTGCGACTGATGGGCATAACAGCTTGGTTTTACCAGATGTTGTTCTTGTCACTGCTGCTGTGCAGGCTTTCCCAGTCTTCGTGCTATGCTTCTCTCCTGGTTCTGCACATAGCCCCTAATTCGGTCAGCTCTTGGGCGTGAGGGTCATGGACCATTCAAGGCCCCATGATCTCCCGGCGTTCCCACTCAGAGGAAAAGAATGACTTTCTAAGGCCCTAAATGCTTTTCTTTAATTGGGGCTCTTCTGCATATCAGTGCAATTATACCAATAACCCATTTCAAACTATTGCTCAAAATAAAAGTCTTTGCTCAAACAGGTGTCAGGAAAAAATAAAATCCAATGCAGTACATTGGCGAGTAATGTACCAATAGTAATCTAGTCCAAAAATACCAAAAATACAGCTCATTCTCTTTCACATTCTCATATACATCCCCAAACAGGCAAGCTTATAGGGGCAAGCACTCTTCCTCCCTGGGCCCTCCCAGTACCTGTTGGGTGGATGAATCTTCATCTCCTTTCTGTTTACTCAATTCTATGTACAGTATCTTGAGAGCCTCTCGCTAAAGAACTTGATCAGTCTTAACTCTGTGAATTTTCCCAGGCAGGCTTACTCTCTCTGAAACCTCCCAGTACACTCATCCTACAGTTTCTGTGGAATTCTTCTTTAACAGGCTCCTCAGATTATCAATTTCCTCAGGAACCCTTCTTCCAACACTCGCTGGACTCCCAGAACTTCTTCTTCCTGGGCTCCTTCCTTTCAAAAGACCCAGCAAACCTCTCCTTCAGATCTCAGCCACTTTCTGTGAGCATGAGCAGTTTTTTCTTTTCTTCTCTCTAGATCTTCCCTGTGGAGAGCTAAGGCCTCCAAATGTCTTCTGCAAGGAGAGATACACCATTCAACCCTATGCTAAGGCTGATTCTCAATTCCCCCTGTATCACATGGGCACAGGAGTTTTGTTAACTCGCAAACCCCTTCCAATGGGGAGTAGAACACTACTACACTAACACACCTCACTACACTAACCTCACACAGAGGGGCAGAATCTTTTGAGACCTCTGAATCACACTGCTGGCAAGCAAACCTCTTGAGACCACTGATTCTATACATTTAAGGAACAGTCACTGCTATGTAGTAAAGGACAGAATTTGAAGCTCCCTTACATGTATCTTGCTATCATCTTGTACCATTTTCGGATCTCGGCCTGGTTTTACCACCCTGCTTCTCTGTTGGTTATACTGGGGTGCTTTTGCCCCCGCCCCCCCCCCCCCCCAAAAAAAGGTTTTAGAAAAGGAAAAAAAATACATATTTTTCCTCCCACCCCATCTTTTTCCTAGTTCTGCACATTGCTGTGTTTGTCTTCCAGTTGGCTCTCTCCTGGTGCTATGGAGAACTCCTACCACTGCTGGTACTGTTTTGCCCCCTTTACAGTGACTTAGGGTATTTATACTACTGTTGTTGTTGTTTTGCTGTTCTTTTTGTGCCTTGGGCTGTTCATGCCACTGTTGTTGAGATGCCTTTTGCCCCTCTCAGTATACCTTGGGAATTTGATGCCACTATGCTGTTTGTCATACCCTGCACTCTATGCTTTGGGGATTTTGATGCCACTGTGCTGTTTGTCATACCCTGCACTCTATGCTTTTGGGATTTTGATGCCACTGTGCTGTTTGTCATACCCTGCACACTATGCTTTGAGGATTTTGATGCCGCTATACTGTTAGCATATCCCACACCCTTCCTCTTGGCGGTTTGGATACCACTGTGCTGTTTTCCTTACCCTTCACTCTATCTCTTGGGGAGTTCAGTTTGATGCCACTTCACTGTTGGTCATATCCCACACTCCAAGCCTTGGGCAGTTCATACTACTATTACTGTTGCTTCACCCCTCTCACTGTGCCTTGATGATGCCCTTTCACTGTTGCTGCTGTTTCATTGTTCTTTAGGTACCTTGTAGTGTTCATGCCATTATTGTTGGTGCTCTTGGCTACTCTGTAGGTACTTTCTGGTGTTCATGCCATTGCTGATGCTTCACCCCTCTTACTGTGCCTTCATGTCACTGTTGTTTGTGCCATTTGCTCTTCATTTGATGCCTTGGGGTGTTGCTCCCTTACAGATCCTTGGGTCTGATGCTGCTCTTCTCGCTGCATTGCTCTGCACCTATGCTTTGTGGTTTTAAATACCAGCCCTCCTTCTGCTCTGAGTCTTTCTTAGTGCCTTGGGTGCCGCTGTTGTCTTCAAAGTTCTTTTCAAATTCCCTCACTGACTATTGCTCTTGCCATGCCAGTTTTTTACTTTACATATTTGCTGCACTTCCCATGATCTCTTTGGATCTTCATGCCACTGTTGTTAGTTCCCTTAGCCCTTCTTATGCAGCCTTCGGATGTTCTTGCCATTCTTAGTGCTGCTTTGCTCCTCTCATGGTGCCTTGGGGCTGTTGATGCCTCTGTTTGGGCTACTTTGCCCTGTCACGGTGCTTTGGATTAATCATGCAATTCTTGGTGCAATTTTACCCCACTCTTGGTATCTTTGAATAACCCTGCCCTCTCCTGCTGTCTGCCTGTTAGTTTCAATATTTTATTTTTATTGATCATATTTTGTAATTTTATGCTTTTTATAATTCTATGTTTTTTAATTTCTTTGTGTTTACGCTTATTTTATTTAGTTATGTAAACCGTTTTGATTAAACATTGTTTGTAAAGACGGTATATAAATACTTTTAAATAAATAAATAAATGAACAAATAAATAAATAAATAAATACAACTTGAATAGAAAACTTCAATTGTGGAGCTGAAATTAGGATGCATTTTTCCCCTCTTTGACCTTAATGAAAAATGAATGAATGAATAACTATAAATAAACATTTTTTTCCCCCATTTGAAGCAAATGAAGCAAATTAATGAGCCAAAATGAACATTTTCATCTTTGCACATCCCTGCCATGCAGTCTGCCCAGCCACATCTCCTATTCTGCTTCCTATCCCTCAGAGATTGTCTGTGCTTGTCGCATGTATTTTTTTAATTCTGATACAGTCCTCATCTTGTAGCTTGCTTGCCAAGCAGCAAGATCAACCTAGAGCATTTGGTTTTTAAGTAAAATTTCTCTCCTTTTTCCTTATATACGAGAACTGGTATATTTTATTCATGGCATTGGATCCATGAGAGTAGTGAATGAGCCAACATGGATCCTGGAAACAAAAGGAATTCATTTTTACTTTTCACACCTCCCACTTGCATATTGCAGATTTCATGTTTTTTTTTCTCTCTCTCTCTTTCTATTTTTCTGTCTCTCCAGATAAAATCCTCAGCAGAGATTCAGACATATTTGGGTTTGAATTCCAGACATGGACTTGGCTGATTCTACACATGGAAAAAATGATACCTGATTTGAGCTGCAACTTTAGCATGCTCTCATCCAGTGGCAACATTTTATTATTTTTCAAAGAAAGTACAGGTCAATCAATATAATAAGATCATGATGAGGAAGGGTGCTAGCACTCATTATGTCAGGTACAGCATTGTTAGAATTTTCTGTTTTTAATATACACCATGATATATAGGTGGTTAAATAATATTTATGGATTAACCCTGCCATGTTTGATATTGCTTTTATTTTATTTATCTCTATTTGTGTGGTTGTTATGTATTTTCCTGCTAAGCATATTTATCCTACCTTGTCGGAGAACTTACAGTATAGGATCTGTGCCTCTCACTTAAGTATCTTCTTAGACTAGACAATGAAAATTTAGCTACTAAGATTTCCTGTGCTTCTAGTACCTTACCTTGATGCTATGGCCAAATGCAAAATATGCATAAGAGCTGGTTATTGAGTCCAGTGGACTAGGATAAAATGTAATGAAGGTTGCAACATTACCTATGAAGATTCTTTTAGTTTTTCAAATACACATTTAAGTATATTTATTTGTTTAATGGTGTCACCAAAGTATCCCCTGCTATATGAATCAGAGTCTGCACGGACTCTGAGGGTATGAGGTCATAGAGAATAGAAGTGGTTGTGTTTCCCTAACATTCCCCAATTGGAGGTGACTTGCAGGGAGTATGAGACTAACAAAATTCACAAGCCTCCTGTTCTTTCAGTCTCCTGTCCTGAGAATATGGCTGGGACCCAAGGATGGGGTGCCCAGACCTAGAACAAGGACAATTTTCTTGGGATTTAAGGAGGATCTTGAAAGTGGAAAGGTAAAGGTAAAATTTATTTTTAATATACTAATTTTCCAAATGATCAAAACAGTGTGCGATAAGGGGGTAGATCGTCAAAGCTGGTCATGTAAGTAACTTATCTGGCTAAGTTACAATGTATATTCTTCAGCATAGCAACGCTCTTGAATATACGCATATAAGTCTACTTGGCTAGGATTAGACTTGCTCTATGGGGCATCTAAACTTACATGTATACTTATCCAGCTAACTCTGAATAGAAAGCCATTTAAGTCATATGGCTAACATACTCCACCTCTGATCCGGCCAGTACACGCCTACTTTTTGTGCGTGTATCTTTTAACTGTATAAGGGACTTATACGGCTAAGCCGTGACTGACTGCTGAACATAGACGCATACACAAGAGCCACTACTTAGCCACATAAGTCTTGCTTAACTGGCTAAATAGTGCTGAAGACGCAATGAATATCAGGCCCATTGGGGCCAATGCAATAAATGGGTGTGGCTCAGTGTTGAGCGCCAGCTTTCCTAACGCGTGCCCAGGTACCTCTCCTGGGTGTGAGATGCAATATGTAAATGAGGGGTCGCACTGCCAAGGAGGTGCTAGGGACAAATGTGTGCCCCTTGCACCTTCATGACAGCGGGCGCCCAGGAGAGGTGACTGTCCGTTTTCCTAACTGGTGCACAGCCATGGGTTAGGAAAATGGACGCTCGTTAATTGAGCATCTGTTTCCCTAACCTGACCGCCAGCACTTTTTTTTTTAATTTCTTTTTTAAACCTTTTAAACTTTTTGGTTCCTCCAACTTAATATCTCCATGATATTAAATTGGAGGATGTACAGAAAAGCAGTATTTTCTGCTTTTCTGTGCAACCTTTTGGGCTGCTCAGAAATTAACACCTGCTCTGGACAGGCATTAATTTCTGAGCTTAAAAATGTGCAGGTCAGGTGCACATTTTCTTTTAGATCAGGGGTGAATAACAAATAGCATATGATGAGCTCTATTAGTTTTGCCGGGGGTTGGACGTGCATTGAAATTTGTACGTTATAAACATGTCACCTATATATTGCTAACATTTAGTTACTATTGAAACCACTTAATATGCTACCTTTGTTACCTATCTGTCGCCTTCTACCATTCATATAATTCTCACCTAAGCCTCCTCTCTTCCACCCACCCCTCCCCTCTTTTCCTCTCCTTTCCCCTCCCTTACCCCTATTAATTAATTAAGTAGCTCCCTTATAGCTAGTAGCCAGTTATGTTATGTTTTATGTTATAATTTTAAGTTTAAGTTTAAGTTTATATTATTGGCTATATCAATTATTTCTAGATCTGCAATGCAGTACATCATTCTACATTGTTAATTACTGATTTCTCACCTTGACCTTCTAAGCCTTTCATTTTCTTTCAGTTAACCAAGTTCTCATGACCCCTGTTCAATGTAATTTAACCTTCTTTCTAACATTATAATACCCCTGTTCTAAGTGAACCGATATGATATGCTCCATGAATGTCAGTATAAAAAAAAGAGTTAAATAAAATAAATAAATAATCCCCTTATTGCATAAGGGGCTGTGGACATGCGTTAAACAGCGTGCTCGGCTGTTTTGCATCGGTCCCATTATGTTTAAAAAGTTAACAGCAACAGACTTTAAAGGCCTGCAAGGGTCTAGAATATTCAACGCTTATAGGAAAACAATCACAAACACAATCTCAATAACTGTCTTACAGCAGTAGCCCAATAGTTTAACAAACACACGGGCCGATACAGTAAACCACGCGGGAGAGCGGGCGAGCACCCGCTCTCCTGTGCGTGCGATTCAGTAACTTAATCTATTTAAATTAGGGCCCGTGGTAAAAAGAGGCGCTAGGGACACTAGCGCGTCCCTAGCGCCTCTTTTTAGATGGAAGCGGTGGCTGTCAGCGAGTTTGACAGCTGACACTCAATTTTGCCGGCGTCGGTTCTCAAACCCGCTGACAGCCACGGGTTCGGAAATCAGATGCTGGCATAATTGAGCATCCGGTTTTCAACCCGTGAGCTACGGGCCCATTAAAAATTTTTTTTTAATTTTTATCTTTTTTTAACTTTTGGGGCCTCCGACTTAATATCACCATGATATGAGGGTTTTTACTGCTTTTCTGTGCACTTCCCCGGCACCGGCAGAAATTAACACCTACCTTTGGGTAGGCGCTAATTTCTTAAAGTAAAATGTGCGGCTTGGCTGCACATTTTACTTATGTATCGCACAGGAATGACTAATAGGGCCATCAACATGCATTTGCATGCTGCGGGCGCCATTAGTCTCGGGGGGGTTGGTCGCGCGTTTTCGACGCGCTATTACCCCTTACTGAATAAGGGGTAAAGCTAGCGCGTCAAACGCGCGTCCAAATGCGGGATAACACTGCGCTCCACTGGAGCGCACTGTAGTGTATCGGCCTGATAAACTAAACCCATCTAAATCAGATCTGCTCTGGCTCAACCGCCAAGGTCACCCTTTACAAACACTTCCCTTATTAACAGATACCATCATACATCTTAAGGAGTCAGTATGAAGCCTAGGGATTCAACTCAAACAAAATGTCACAATGGAACCCCACATCTCGAAAGTGGTAATCCTTGTTGTATTTGCGACAGGTCTCCCAACTATGCAATTTCCTTGGTAAACATAATCTTGTTACTGTAATCCATGCATTAATCACTAGCCAAATAATTACTGTAAATCCCTATATAATGGCTTCTCACAATACAGTGTGAAGTGCCTCTAGCGCCTACAAAGTACTGCCTCAATAATTTTGGTAGGTGCTAAAGCAAGTGATCATATTAAACCTATTCTACATCTACTTTACTGACTCCCAGTAGAAAGCAGAATAAAATTTAAAACTCTCTGCTTTGTCTTCAAATACTTGAATAAACAGGCGCCTGAATACCTCTTTCAACTTCTCTCCCAATACATGCCCTCAAGGGAACTCCAGTCCACTAAAAGAGCTCCTTTTCTCCACTACTTGCCATCAGATGCTTCAATGCTTTACGAGTTCTATGTTCATCTATTCAGGGTTCTATTCTATGCTATCTTGTTATTCACTCTTGTTATGTCTTTATTTATCGCTAATTTTAAATTGTTAACTTCATACATCGTTCAATGTAACATGTTGTTTCTGTATGTAAACCGGAGTGAAGGCAACTCTGCTATACCTCGGTATATAAAAAAAATGCTAAATAAATCAGATTGTCCTGCACAAGAATCCAAGCTTTCAGCTTTTATGCACCAAAAATTCGGAAAAAAAAAATACCACTGACTCCCGCACCTGGAGTCATGCTACCTTAAGTTCAGGAAAGAAGTTAAAGCATAGCTTTTCAGCCAGGCTTTCCCTTTTGACCCAGCTTCCAGAACTCCTGATGAGTTACTGTTTTATATGTAGAGACCCCATTGCTTCTCTACCAGCATAGGATTAAACTACTTTTTATTCTGGGAGGAAACATAAAAACAATAGTGTGAATGGTTAGCTGCATCATGTGGGACATATGAAATGGTAAGATTCTCTGCTATAAAAAATCAGACCTCCATTTTCTAGGTGTGGATTTTTTTTTTCCCTCCCAGGGGCAGCATGCCATGACTGTCCCCTGATTTTTCTGTTGCTTAATTTTTAATACCTCCCTAGAGTTTCTTTCCATCCTCTGTTTCCTCTTTTTTGCTATTTTTCAATTGATTATGTGAGTTCTGAGTACCCATTAACCAGGGATTCAGTCAAGTTATTTTCTTTGCTGCTTTAACATCAACTGGAGAGATTGCTTCACTGAGAAGAGACCTGAGGATGAATCAATATCCAGAGGAGTGATTACTTATAGCCATCCAGAGGAGAAGAAGGAATTGAAGGGAGAAAGGAGTTGGGATAAACCCCCTATAGTGCCCAATCTACTGGAGATTTTGGGAGAAGAACAGTAACAGAAGTATTAGGGATGTGCATTTGTTTTCAACAAATGTGCAATCTGCAATGAATAAGTCCCTATTCATTGTATTCGTGGGTTTGCAAAATGCATGGTGATCCCCCACGAATAAAACATATCATAATAGTTTCATTCTTTTGGTTCGCAGTGATTTCTTAGCGGCCATTTGAAATAGGAGAAGGCCATGTGGGAGTATCCATAAGAAAAACCAGCCCTTTCCTGTGAGTCATAAGTGACCTCACAGCCCTTTCATAGATTGGGTCAGACAGGTTGGCAAGGAGATGAGAATGCAACCTATCAGAGCTAAGCATTTTTCTAATGCAGCCAATCGCCGCTCTCATTCAGTGCTCTGTGACGCTATTCCTGATACTGCTGCACTATTTATACCTTAAGCACGCGGCGTGCCACGCTCTTTCCTTGCGGGGGTGGTCTGGGGAGGTAGTCCGGGGATGGTGGCTTTACTCTCTGAGTAAAGCCACCATTGTGGCCACCAGATGGCGCCTGGAATAGCAAAGAGAATACGCTCTGTCTGCAAAGAAGTATCCACAGGCACATATACAGGCACGGACACACACAGACACAGGCACACGCACACAAACTTCTCCAAACACACGCACATACACGTGGGCCCCCCCATACACACACAGGCAGGCAGGAACAGGTCCCCACACCTTCAGGCACAAGCATTCACACATACACCACACACACGGGCTGTTATTAACCAGACAACTTGAGCAATGCTGAGTACTGTGAAGCCCTGTCTCTCACAATCTCACACACAGGGATAGGCTGGCATAGGCACACACAAGGAGCACAAACAAGCTCACACAAACATGTACACTGGCTCACACATGCATATGCACATACACACACATGCACACACACACACTGGTGGGCACAGGCAGACATAGGCATCCACACATACAGGCATGCCAAACACATACACACTCTCAAACACAAGTAGACATATACACACAGGTATAGGCCAACACATACATACAGGCAGAGGCACCTACACGCACACAGGCACAGGCCCTCACATACAGAGGCACGCACACAGGCACACACACACAAAGGCACAGGCAGACACACATAGACACAACAAGCGCAGGGTGACACACACACACACACACAGGCTTCCCCCAAAACACATGCACAAACATACACTGAGGCAGACATACACAGGCAGAGGTAGACACACACACTGGCACACACACACATAGGCTGTTATAGACCAGACTATCCAAGTGACACCGGGCACTTTTCATTAGTATAATAAATAAAACAAATAATTGCAGTCTTCTCAAACTGAACAATTCATGTTGAGAGGATCTCAGGGTTCTTACTGGTCTATATGGGAACAATAGATTGGACAGGTATAAAGGCAAACCCTCTATAAAGTGCCCTATAAGTGAGACAGAGAATTTTAAACTGAATTCTGCATTTTACCAACAACCAGTGCAGTACCTGAAATAAAGATGTAACATGGTCACATTTAAAAGCTTCACAAACTGCCCTGCCACAGTATTTTGCAATAATTGCAGTCTTCTCAAAGAGACCTCAGAAATCCCAGTATACAAGGCATTGCAATAATGTATATGTGAAGACACAGGAGCACAAGTAGGGATAGTACGATCTGATTTCCTCATTAAAGATTTTAATCTCCTGATAATAGGAATATAATAAAAAACAAATTTAGTTAATCCAGAGATCTGCTTTGACATAGAAAGAGAGCTAATTAAATTCATCCCTAATACTTTTACTCATCTACTAATGGAGTATTCCTAATACTCCATGGGAGTTTACCAAAAACTTCTGAAGAGTGGATTTCTGGTGGGAGTCACCTTGAGTACTGATAGACTGGGAAATCTATTTGCAGAGTTGCTTTTGTAAGAATCTATAGGCAGAGACTTCTGAAGTTTATAAGGAGAAATCTCTAGTTTCCTACTGAGAAGAAGTTTACATCCTGCATCTGCATACAGGGAAATGCTCAGAGAGGGTCCTTTTTAAAGCATACCTACTGCTTGCCAAGCATTGCAGATTTACTAGTGACTGACTGTATCTGTTATTTCTTGGAACAACCTCAACTGTTGTGTCTTTTGTCTTTTTGGCAGAAAACCTCCAGACAGCCTAAGGACCTTGAAAAACCATACCTTTTTCTCCAGTCAGGGAACCAGGGAGCATAGGTCAGAACATGGCCCCAGAACTCCCAGTTGACCCCCTAGGCCCTACTACCTGGTGGGGGTAACATTCATAATGAAGGAAATGTAAAAAAAGAGCAATTGAGCTAGACTTGCCTTTGTTCTCCAACAGGCTCCTAATCTGGTGCCCTTGCTCCATGGTGCCTGCCCTCATTCACTTTCTGCCGTCTTGGCAACAAGATGTTGTAATGGTAGCACAGTCCAGGGGAGGGGGGGGGGAGCTGGAGGGAGAGACAGAAAGAGAACTCTACATTCCTTGTCACTGTAGCCATCCCTTCTATTCTACTCTTTCATTTCCTATTTCAAGTGAAAGCACATGAAAGCAGGGACACAGAGTGGAATGCTCTCATTATTATTCCCACAGACTACTGCTGCAGCTTTCTTCTGCCCTCAAATTTGACAGGAGGAGGTGGGAAGCAGATATGGAGCCTGAGAGGGAGAAAAGAAAGGAATTGGAGGTAAGGAGGAAAGGAAAGGAAATGAGAAAGGTGATAGGAAGAAGAAGGGGGAAGAGAATAAACAGAGGATGGAGGATGGTAGGAGAAAGGAGAGGGAGGGGAGAATATGAAAGAGGGAAGATAAAGGAGGAAGGAGAAAAGAAAAAGAAGATGTAGAAGAGAGATGGAGGAAAGACAGGGATGCAACAAAGGAGAAAACTCCCTCCCCTCCCTCCTCTCCCACCCTGAACGCCGCAACAGCAGGCCTCACTTGCGTGGCACAGACGGCACCATTCTTACATTGGCCCTGCTCTCCTTAGGCTCACGTGTGAACCGGCAACACAGACTTAAAGGGCCAGCAGTGGAAAACAGGCCACTGAGCCCTTGGATGACATCATAGGCTTCAGCTCTTAAAAGGGGTCTTTCAGATATCCAGATCTCACCTCAGCAGCGGGACTCCTATATTCCCTGCAGTGCATGTTGCCAGCCTTCCTGTTCTTTGTTCCTTCTTTCAGCCTTGCCTTGCCTAGTCTAGCATTGCCTTGCATCATATTCCAGCCTCTCCTTGTCTTCTGGCCCAGCCTCGTCACCTGGTCCAGCCTTATACTGCCTGTCTTCCTTGTTCCCGTTTTCAGTGTCTCCTGTGTATCCACATCTCCCTTGGCTTGCTGCTCTGGACCTGATCTCTTGCCTGGACCTGACCACGTTTACTTGCTGCCTGGACCTGATCAATAGCCTGGACCCGACTACTCTTGCTCACTGCCTGCCCCAGCCTTGGCTTTTCTCGTACTTCCATACGCCTGCTGTCTACCTTGTCTCTGGTGTGTCTCTGGACTCTAGCCACCACCGCTGCCCTAGAGTCCCACCTAAGTTCTGCTGGCTGCCAGGATCCAAGGGCCCAACCTGCGGAGGATGCAGCTGATGAAGTTCTAGACTGTCCCATTACAAGGCATTTTCGCCAGCTGCCAGTGTGGGCCTCAGGGGCTTCCCCTCAAGCCTGTATCAACTGCGTTGCAGCACTAAGGGCTCACACACAATGTATCCATTACAGATTGCTAAATCCTTGAGCTTGGTGGACTCGCCTCCTACCTCTGCCATTGCTGGTCTAGCGCATCAGCGCCAATAGCAGCACAATCATTTGAATACCATGTCTGGCTATCTTCAGGGCTGTTGTGTCCATAGCTGCCCGACGTCTCTGCTCCGCCCACCTTACCTTGTTGGCGACTCCCTCCGGGATTGATGGAAGGCTAGCTGCTGCTGCATCTACACATTGTCCTCCTCCGGCGTCCCCGGACCGGCTCGACGCTGCAAGCCGCCATGTTGACCAGGTGCCTAAGGGCGCGCGCGGCCCGACTGATGTACCAGCGTTGGCGCGTACCTCAGGGGCGTCCCCCTGAGATGACGTCATCAGCTCCAGATATTTAACGTCTCAGTTTTCGCTAACAAGACGAGTTAGCAAGGGACAGGTTTACCTAGCTTCCTCTAGGTCGCTGCGAATGGGATTCGCTCTCCGCAATCCTAGCTACTCTGCCTCCTCAGACTTCACTAGAGATACCCGCTCCTCGGGGGCCTCACTCTCTCTTTTTCTTTTCAGGTCGCAGTCCAGAACTGGTACTCGCTTCTCGAGGGCCCACGTCCTGGACCAGCTCCTGAATACCACTTCTGCTAAGAAGTCATCGCTGCTTACAACATTAGTGAGTTTCCATCTATCTCTCAGAGCTTTCCCTGGGAACAGTTACTCACTCCTCGAGGGCCTACTGCATTCCAACTCCTGGGCTGCCTCAAGAGACTATGGTGTGAGTGTTATCATCAAGGACTTGTTCCAGAACTCTGTATATCCTATCTACTCACTTTCTTAGTTTCTCTACAGCTCAGCCACCTTGGGATCGCTGTTCCAATACCTGAGGGAGTACAGCCCAGCCGGGTGCTTCCAGCTCACTACTGCCACCTCTGGTGGTTTAATATATTGTCTAATAAAAGAACTAGTGTGTGTCTGTCTCCTACACTAAGCCTGGCCAGTGGTCCCTCTCGGGAGCTCTCCCGAGGGCATGGTCACCTGACACTGGTCCAAGGATCCACCCACAACTATTCTAAATAATAACAGATTACTATATCCAGCAACTCTGATAATAACAGATTGCTATCTCTCAGCTTTAACAACAGAGCTCTAATAACAGATTGCTAATTCCCAGCTTTAACAGCAGAGCTTTAATAACAAGGGCATTGTGGCCCGGTCTGTTCCTACGCCTGCTCCAGCACCAGTCATCAGATCTGCCACACCTACGCTCTATTTGCTTCCGCCTCCGAAATATGATGGTGATCCAAGTAGCTGTAGAGGCTTCCTTAACTAGTGTCAGATGCAATTTTACCTGCAGGCACCATTGTTTCCTACCGACTGAGTCAAAGTAGCCTACATTCTTTCTCTGTTAGGAGGCACCACCTTGGCTTGAGCATCCCCTCTCTGGGAATGGGATGCCCCACTCCTAGGTTGATCTGACCCACTTTTTGCAAGAGTTCTGGCAAGTATTTGATGAGTCTGGTTGCACCACATCTAAGTCTTCTGAGCTCCTGCAGATCAGACAAGGCTCCTGCTCGGTGGGGGAGTACACAGTAAACGTTTGCACCTTGGCTTCTGAACCCCAGTAGGGTAGCAACAGCTTGTTGGCAATTTTCCAACATGGACCTTTGGAATGCATTAAGGATAAGCTGGCTGCCTGAGACCTACCACCTAGCCTGGATGGGCTGATCAGTCTAGCCATACGTATAGACCTGAGGTTCCAGGAATGGGCCAAAGAAAGAAGTTTGACCTGTTGCTCCACTCACCTTGCTTCAACTTTTCAGTACCTAGTGACTAACCGTTCCCCTCCTGACTCTGGTTTACCAATAGCAGAGCCTATGCTAATGGATCATTTCTGAATTTCAGATAATGAGAGACAGAGGCATCAGACTCTCAATCTATGCTTCTACTGCGCTACACCCTGTCATCTTGAAAGTGTTGCCCTAACAAACTGGGAAACCCAAGGACCTAGGCCTGGAGGGAGAGGCCACCCTAGAACATCCTTGCCCCTCTCCACCATTACTGGTTCCAGTACGCCTATCTCACAGAGATGTCCTTCTCAATGATCTTGCCTTCCTGGACACAGGCGCTGGAGGGAGCTTTATCCATGAGGCTCTGGTCCAACACTATAGCATACCAACAGTACCCTTGAATTCCCTACTTTCGATATCCTTTATTTACTGAGATCCTTTGCCAGGACAGATTACTAAGACTACAGTACCACTGATCTTACAGACTGAGATCTTACATGAAGAAAAAATCAGTCTGTACATGTTATTCAAGGCAATCAATGCAATCATTCTGGGCTTACCGTGGTTCCTGAGTCACCAGCCCCACATTGACTGGGCAACAATGCAAATTGCTAGATGGGGCCCTATGTGTCATGAACAATGTATTACCAGAGTTTCTTATGTAGTACTGACTACTGTTACCTCTAAACTTTCAGGCCTACCATTACAGTATAGTGAATTCACTGATGTTTTCAGTAAGAAGTAGGCAGAGATCCTACCACCTCATTGCCTCTATGATTGTGCCATAGATCTCTTCCAAGACAAGGTTCCCCATTGAGGGTGCATTTATCCACTCTCCGCTCCTGAAACAGAAGCAATGTCTAAATACATAAAAGAGAATCTGGACCAAAGCTTTATTTGTCCATTGTCATTACCAGCAGGAGCTGGATTCTTTTTTGTAGGGAAGAAGGACAGGTCATTACATCCATGCATTGACAATCGTGGTCTCAACTCAATTACAAAAAAAAAAATCGATACCCATTTCATCTGATCTCTGGGGTATACATGTATTTATGAAGTTGGTCCTTCGAGGAGCATACTATTTGATCCAAATCTGTGAAGGCAACGAGTGGCAGACTTCCTTTAACACCCGCAATTGACATTATGAGTGTCTAGTAATGCCCTTCAGGTTATGCAATGCCTCCTGCAGTCTTCCAATTTATGGTAAATGAGATATTTTGGGACCTCCACTACTCTCAAGTGGTGGTCTACCAAGATGACATCCTGATCTTTTCAAAATCATTGTCTGAGCACTAACACCATGTGAAGCAGGTCCTGCAAAGGATACATGTGCATCATTTCTACGCTAAGTTAGAGTAGTGTTTCTTCGAGCAAGAAGAACTCCCCTTTCTGGGGAACATCGTGTCATATCAAGGCCTTCGGATGGATCCTGAGAAATTAAAAGCCATCTCAGAATAGCCCAGGCCTGTAGGCCTTAAGGCGATTCAATGCTTTCTGGGTTTCATAGACTACTACAGACAATATATACCTGGTATTCCACCTTGGCGGTCCCATTTACAGCCCTTACTAGAAAGAGTGCTGACACCAGGAATTGGACCTCAGATGCCATTCAGGCCTTTGAATAGCTAAAGAAAGAGTTCACCTTTGACACCTGCTTATATCACCCAGATCTGTCTCAACCCTTCAATCTGGAAATAGATGCCTCTACCCTTAGGGTAGGTGCTATCCTCCTACAACATAACACTAAGGGCACTCTTGTAACTTGCTCCTATTTTTCTAAGAAATTCTCTCCAGCACAGAATAATTATATGATTGGTGATCGTGAGCTGCTAGCAGTCAACCTAACCTTGGAAGAATGGACATCTGTTGGAGGGAGCCAAGCACCAAATAACCATTTGTATAGATCAGTGGTTCTCAGCCTTTTTTCTATTGGGACACACCTGACAGAGGTTGTCATATGGGTGGCACACTGAACACATGACCGTCACTGGGCTAAATATAAACATATACTCAGCATCCACAGGAACTCCTCCCCCCTGACCCCCCAGCAATGAGTGCAGAGCAGAACTAGGACATTCCCTGTACAACTCGCCGTACAAAAAAGATATTCTGTTGTCATCTCAATAATAGTAACACAAACTCCCTCTACTACCATGCAAAATTTACCACCAATGCATGTCCTATTGAGAAAACGCAATAAATAAGACTGACAGAAATGCCTACATACTAGTAAAATATCTTACCTTAATCACACACACAGAAGTGACCTTCACCAAGTATAGAAAGACCACAAATTACAAATATGGAGACAGAAACTGGAATGAAAACCCCAAAAAGCCACTCTTTATGCAGTACAAAACTGGAGAAATGGAAACAGAAATATAGCATGTAATATTCTCCCAGGATCTGCAAAATTGCACACAAACTAATCTGTAAAGGTTACATCGGTATTATGGAATGCACTCAAACAGTAACAACCAAACTATGAAAAGGCAACACTACAAATATTAAACCAGGTCCTAAACACCAATACACCTCTTATTAGGAAAACAGAACAAGCCAAGCTGCTACAGCAAAAACTACAAACCTGCAGAATACCTTGCCTCGGTCACACATGCAGAACACAGACAGACCTTGCCCAAATATAGAATAAAATGACTATAGCCTGATTGTATCATTATAGGCGAAATAGAAATATTGCTAAAACAAATAAATACATAAATAAATAAAGCAAATATTTTTGTTTTTCCATTGTTGAACTGCATGCAGAGTTTGGCTTCTTGCTGTTTCCAATTCATTTTTTATCTGCACATTTCTATGTATACATTCCTCAAGAAATATAAAATAATAATTCTTAAACTATACTAAGAGAATAAATATTTCAAAACAACGGATAAACAGAATAATATTCAATAATTACAGACATAACAATTATTAAACATTTGTTGTGGGTTTGGGCTGTAGCAAGGTAGTGGCAAAGGAAGGCAAGGCTGGAGCTAAGTATGGGTGGTCCAGTGAGACTGGAACAGGAAGAAGCACAGACTGTGCTGGAACTCAGGGTTGAAGTGAAGCTGGAATGATGCTCTGGAGCGAGGTATAGACTGGAATGGAGCTCTGGAGTGAAGTGCAGGCTGGACTGGAGCTCAAACAATGGAACTGCATGCAGATAAGAGTGGAACTGGAACCCAGGATCAGAGTGAAGGTAAGCATGGAGCTGGATGCAGATAAGCATGGAAATGGAACACTGGAGCTGAGTGCTGGTAAGGGTGTAACTGGAACACAGGAACAGTGTGCAGGTAAGAGTGGAACTGAATGCACTGGAACAACTGTAACAGACTGGAGCTGGGTACGTGGAACTGGAACAGGGACTGGGGCAAGACAGGACAAGACAGGCAAAATGGGACAAACCAAGACAAAAACTACACAGAACATGGAACATAGAATGCTTGAAGGCAGTGTAGGCAAAGAAGGCCCCAAGAGGCAAGGCAGAGAGAGGCCTAGAAACAGGGAGAGACCTAGAATTCTCAGGGTAGGCCAGAGGCTAGGAAACAGGGAGGTCTGGAAACAGAAGAGACTTGGGAGCCTCAGACAGGCCTGACTGGACAGAAGGCTGGGGCACATAGGACAGGCAAGGGAACCAGGAAACAAGGCCCAAGGTCAAGGCTCAAGGAAAAAATCAGAAAGTACCGAGGCCACGATGAAATACAGAGAATGGCCTGGAAAGGCCACAAGGCACAGGTGACTAGAGCAAGGAGCCCAAGGGAACTTGATGCCAAAGCATTGAGGCAAGGGAGAGGCAGGATTAAGTAGGGTAGGAGTTTGGGTGTGGTGCAGGCAGAAGACCGGGGCTGGGCCATCTAGAGGTGAGAGCTCATAGAAGTCCGCTGGTAGCGCGAGGCTGTAGGACAGGCAGAGGCCAGGGACCTCTAAGATGGTGCATTTCATTCCCCTTTCTGGACTCCCATCTGCACCTGAATTAGTGAAACTCTTTGTTCAATACATCTTCTGCCTGCATGGGCGACCACATCACATCTTCTCATAAGAACATAAGATATGCCATACTAGGTCAGACCAAGGGTCCATCAAGCCCAACATCCTGTTTCCAAGAGTGGACAATCCAAGTAAGTACCTAGCAAGTATCCAAATATTAGATAAATCACAAGCTACTATTGCTAATTAATTACCGTAATAGCAGTTTATGGATTTTTCCTCTAGGAATTTATTCAAACCTTTTTTAAACCCAGTTACTCTAACTGCTGTAACCTCATCCTCTGGCAATGAATTCCAGAGCTTAACTATGTGCTGAGTGAAAAAGAATTTTCTTTGATTTGTTTTAAATGAGTTACTTGCTAACTTCATGGATTGCCCCCTGGTCCTTCTATTATTTGAGAGAGTAAATAACTAATTTACATTAACCTGTTCAAGTCATTTCATGATTTTGTAGACTTCTATCATATCCCCCCTCAGTCGTCTCTTCTCCAAACTTAACAGCCCTAACTTCTTTAGCTTTTCCTCATAGGGCAGCCGTCTCATGCCCTTTATCATTTTGGTCGCCCTTCTCTGCACTTTCTCCAGTACAGCTATATCCTTTTTTAGATCCGGTGACCATAATTGCACACAGTATTCAAGATGCAATCTCACCACGGAACGATATAGTGGCATTATTTATTTATTTATTACAATTTCTATACCGGTATTTGGTAGAACCGTCATATCGGTTTACATCATTTCACATTAATTTATAAATAAAAATGAACATTAACTGAACACAATAAAACAATATTGCTAACATAATTTTAAATTCAGTTACAAAGTATAATAAAAATGCCTAAACAAAGAACACATACCACAACCGTTCAACAATCTGGCTTACTCATCGTCTATTTTCATTTTTCCTGAAGTCTCCATTATGACATCCTCCGTTTTGTCATTCCCTTCCTAATAATTCCTAATATTCTATTTGCTTTTCTTTTTTTTTATTTATAGGATTTTATTGTTTTATATGCACAGATACATATCTTTGGATGTACAAATTAGTTGTTACCTTGACAACTTTTCTGTTTATGTATCTATTTGCTTTCTTAATCGCCAAGTACACTGAGCTGATGATTTCAACTTATTATCCACTATGATGCCTAAATCTCTTTCCTGTCCGATATTGGAAAGACCTGTTCTGAAAATTTGGAATCATATTGGATTTCATCTCTGCATACTAGAGATGTGAATCGGAACTGGAATCGGTTCGGATTCCGGTTCCGATTCACATCGTGGTTTTTTTTTCGTCCGGCCTGATCGCGATTTTGTTTATCGGCTGCGCCCGAGCTGATAAAGAAAAAACCCACCCCGACCCTTTAAAACTAATCCCTGTCACATGGAGGGAGCACTGGATGGCCAGCGCCATCTTTAAAAATGGCACGGGGGAGGTCACGTGATGCACTAGCCTGGTGAGACGTGCTCTCCAGAGCTCCGGGTGTGAGCCAGCTAAAAGCTAACAATTTGAAGTGTTAAAGTTAGGCGCCGCGCTGCCAGAAGATCTTGAAAGATTGCGGAAGACTCTAAGCACCTACCAGGAGCTTTGTAGGCTGAAGGGTATGTCGGCAAGACCGCCACGGAAGGAGAAAGAAAAGCTGAAGTGTGGTGGCAGTGAGCCCAAAATGGCCGACGGCGCGAAAGAGCCTGAAAACGCTGGCTTTGATGAAGCTGCGATTACCCGAATGACGGCGGCCGTGGTGGAAGCGCTTGAGCCCAATTTTGCGGGGATTGCCGAAAACTTTGCGACCATTAAAGAGTCGTTAGGGGGCATTGGACACCGGATTGAGATCGCGGAGGGCCGGATAGCCGCGGTGGAGGAGGACCAGCAATCCCTTGCGGCCCGGGTGACGGCCCTCGAGCGGGCAGCGAGCGTGGCGGATACCAAATTAGAGGATCTCGAAAACCGGGCGCAGAGGAACAATCTTAAGTTTATGGGCCTACCCGAAGAGATCCTGGAGGGTGAGTTGCAGACCTTAATTGAAACTTGGCTGCCCGGGGCACTGAACTTGGACAGTTTGGAGGGAAAGCTGGTTGTCGAGAGAGCGCACCGATTGGGGCCCCGGAGGGAATCAGAAACCCGCCCGCGTTTAGTCATTGCCAGATTTATGAACTGGGCTCAAAGATCTTTGATCCTCACTGCCTACCGTAAGAAGCGTGACCTCCGATATAAGGACCACAAAGTAGTGATGTTTCAGGACTTCTCGGCGGGAGTAGCGGCGAAGAGGCGTCTGTTTGGCCCTCTGTGCAATGATCTCTATAACAGCAATGTTCGTTTTGCGCTACAGTTCCCCGCGGTCTTAAAAGTGTGGCGGGATGGAAAGGTGTTCACCTTTGACATGCCTGATAAGGCGAAGGAGTGGCATCAAACTAATGGCGGTGCGAAGTGACAGTGTGGTGCCGGACAAGGCCTTGGATTCCTAGTTATTGGTCCGGGAACTGATTGACTGCGACTTTATGGTATGAAGACGGAGGAGCACTGGGAAGCTATGCTCAAGTTTCGAAGAACATATCCTGCCGGGGAGCCACGGCTTTAGGAGGAATGTACAGTGTTATTGGGTTATAACTTGTTTGCGATGGTTGCACCACAGAGGCATTAGTACCCCAGCCACGAGGTGACTTAAGATAGCAGCACGGTTTCTTCTGGCGGTCTGTTAGGGGTACCTGAGCTCCTGATCTGGATACCATGCTTAACGCTTGCGCAGTGCGGCGCTGCCCAGTGACTCTCCTGCCCGCGAAAATTGCACGAGACGGAGCAGGATTGGTGGCGGAGGGCATGAGCCCATCTAAGACTCTGCTGGGCTGCCACGTCTGATCTGGATTGCTGGTGGGACGCAGAATAACCTCTTGCAGGGGCTAAAAATACCTAAGTTATATTGGTGCATGTTTCTTTTCTTTTTTTTGATGTGTCATGTTTACATACCTTGTATCTTTTTCTTAATTATCTTTTTCTCAAATGTTCGTTAGGACGGATTACATGTGTTCAATAATGGTATGCTACGGGAGGCTTAGAACGGTGCGGGGGCTGGCTCACACCTGGTTGCATCATACACGGGCCTCTTACCCACTTCTATGTGGGGCTTATCTCTGGTTTTTCTTCACTTGGGGTGGGGGGGGTTTGGGGGGGAGGGGAGGGAGTTCGGGAGGGGGTAGGGGGGGATGATGATACACACTACACCACGCCGAGGCAGGAAAGTAGCATACCACCTCTCCGGGTGGCGGCTCAGGCTGGGAGGCCGCCGTCCGGTGGATGGCACCAATGGACTGGGTGGTATGAGACGGCTCTAACGACAGGATAGGACGGATTAGGTACATATCCTGGAATGTGGGGGGGCATTTCTACGCCGATTAAGAGACAAAAAATACTGAGTGCCCTTCAACGGCAGCACGTGGGAATTGCAGCACTTCAGGAGACCCACTTGTCTATGGCTGAAAGTCTGAAACTAAAAAAACAGTGGGTGGGACAGTGTTATGCTGTGCCTGCGGTGGGGAGGAAGGCAGGAGTCGCGATACTAATACATAAATCTATTAAGTTTGAGCTAATTCGACAGGTGGCAGATGAGCGGGGCAGATATATTATTCTGATTGGCAAAGTACATGGCAGGGATATAACAGTCTGCAATCTCTATGCTCCTAATGTGTATACTCATGCCTTCTTCCAAGGTGTAGTAGCCGAGTTGGTGGGTATTATTCGCGGTCCCGTGGTGATGTTGGGAGACTTTAACTGTGTGAGGGATTCTGAGGTGGACAGGTCCCAAAGGGCACAGTTTACACAAAATATGAGGGGCAAAGGGATAGCATATATGTGTGAGGAACTTCAGCTCCTTGATATCTGGCGAACTTTAAATCCGACCGAGAGGGACTATACGCATGTTTCGAAGGCGCATGCAACTATGTCTAGAATCGACTATGTGTTGATTTCGACTAGTTTACTTTCCAACACTGGACAAGCCAAAATAGGACCTATAGAAATATCAGACCATGCCATCATCTGGGTAGATATAGGTGATGGGGCTGGGGGTGATGGAGCACGTCAGTGGCGGTTTCCCAGTCATCTGTATGCTGATGAAAAATTTCGAGATTTCCTATTGAGTAAGTGGGACGAATTTGCAATCCATAACAGCGCACATAAAATCGACCCATGGCTGTACTGGGAGACCAGTAAGGCAGTCATGAGGGGGGAAATAGTGTCCTACACCATAGCGAAATCCAAAGCGATGAGCAAGAGTATAGTGCTTTTAGAACAACAATTGCGACAGGCGAAGCAGCGCTTGGCTCTCCTGAAATCTCCTCAGGCGTTAGAGCACTATAATGCGGTACTGCGCTCGCTCAATACTTTACTTCATGAGAGGGCGCGGAGGGGGATGCAGCGAGGAGCGCATAATTTTTTTAGGTATGGGAATAAATCTGGCCGGGTTTTGGCAAACATGGTTAGGATAGCGAGGGGCAGCACGGTGATTGACAAACTGAGGCGGGCGGATGGGACCCCACTGATTACGGGGGATGAGATATGTGCAGAATTTCGCATGTTTTATGAGAAGTTATATAAGGAGGATAGGAAGGGGGGTCGTTTACAAGAGGAAGAGTTTTTTTCTGGCCTTTCTATTCCTAAGATCACGGCCCACCAGTTGGAATATCTAAATAGACCCATCCAGCTTGACGAATTGCAGAGCGCTATACGGGCTAGTAAGCTTAACAAAGCCCCAGGTCCAGATGGCCTTTCCGCCGAATACTATAAGTGTTTGCATCTGAGGGCAGGGAGTGACCTATTGGCTTTTTACCGGGAGGCACAAGGGAGGGGTCGTTTTCCTGATGAAACCACCAGAGCTTATATTACGGTATTGGAGAAACCGGGAAAGAACCTGTCTACCCCCGGGGCGTATAGGCCGATCTCTCTTCTTAACTTCGAGGCAAAATTGTTTGCCAAGATTATGGCGGATCGGTTGGGAGGGGTTTTCCCTGATATTATCACACCAAATCAGGTGGGGTTTGTTAAAGGGCGTGCGATAAGTACCAATGTCACCAAACTGATCATTGCCATGGAGGAATGCCATAAACAAGGTGTAGAGGCAGTGGTGGTGGGATTTGATTCGGAGAAGGCATTTGATAGGGTCTCTTGGGAATATCTTTTTTCAGTGTTACACAGATATGGCTTTGAGGGGGAAATTGTCCAGGCCATTCAGATGCTCTATCGCGCACCAACCTCTGCGATTAGAGCGAATGGGCGGGTATCTGAGGCTTTCCGGTTATTCAGAGGCACGAGACAAGGATGCCCCCTGTCCCCACTGTTATATGTTTTATCCATTGACCCTCTGCTATGGAAAATTGAGGCGGATGCCCTGATAAAAGGTTTTGTCTGGGGGAGGCAGGAATTCAAAGTCTCAGCGTTTGCCGATGATGTTCTGGTGTTTTTAACATCTCAACAACCATCTTTGGATCGAGTTCTGGCACATCAACAGTTGTTTGGGGCTTTTGCAGGGCTAAAAATAAATGTAGATAAATCTGAAGCTATGGAGCTGGGCCCGAACATACGGAAAAATTGGATAGGGGAGTTTAAACTGCGCTGGGTAGACAAGACCATGCGATATTTAGGTATTTTTCTCACTAGAGATGTTCATTGCCTCTATGAAGTGAACATCCGTCCGTTACTCACCAATCTGTCTAACAAGCTTAAAACATGGGGTACTTTACCGTTATCCCTGAAGGGGAAAATTGCATTACTCAAAATGTTGGAATTACCTCGCTGGTTGTATGTCTTACAACAGCTCCCCTTGTGGATCAAAAAGACTGATCTTGATCATATCCGCCGGGCGATCCGCACGTATTTATGGGGGGGGCCGTAAATCAAGACTGTCCCTGCAGACCTTGCAGCTAACCCTGGCGCAGGGGGGGTTGGCTTGTCCCAATTGGAGAGCATATAATTTAGCGTGCATCTTACGACACATACAAGACTGGTTAGAGAATACAGGGAAGTTTACACCTAGAGAATTTCTTTTAGCCTGGCTCTATCCCTATAATCCGGAAACGTTGATACAAGTGCCTGGGGCACAACTGCCCACGGGGTACCATCGTCATATGCTGCTTGCTTCAGGGAGGAAGGCATGGAGGTTTTTGTGTCTTCAACAATTAAAATTAGGTGGCATTACCACGCCTTATGTTACTCTCTGGGGTAATCCTATGCTCCCTAGTGGGGTACGGGGTGGGGTGTTCCAAGGGTGGCGAGCTAAGGGGATACAGAATGTTTATAATTTATTTGCCCCAGGGACTGGGATAATGTGGACATTCCAAGAGATGCAGTCTGTATATGGGATTCCGAAGCAAGACTTTTTCGCTTATTTACAGGTTAGGCATTACATATACACCCTGATGGGCACTTATACTCTGGCCCCAGGTTGGGAGAGTTTAAGGGGGTTCTTTATGCCCCGATCCAATAAAGGTCATTCGGGCGCCTCGCTGTCTCAAGCCTTGCGGGAAATCCCTGTGCAGCTGGCTATACTGGAGATACAAAATAAGTGGGTGAGGGTGGCCAATGTCTATCTGGCTACTGAAGCAATAGGTGAAATCCTAGAAAAAAGCGCTAAAGTGTCAGAAAATGTGATCCTTCAAGAGGTGGGTTTCAAGCTTTTGCATTGTATGTACATTTCTCAGTCGCAACGTTTTGCAGCGAAATTATGTGAATCTCCTACCTGTATTAAGTGTCAGAGGGAAATTGGCACTTTCTTTCATGGGATTTGGGAGTGTGAGCAAATTGAGCTCTTTTGGACAGAGATCTTGTTGCGTTTGGAGTCTCTACTGACTGTCTCACTTCCCAAGGATCTCAAACTATGTCTGTTTCGCTTGCCGCATACGGCTTCTCTGCAGGACTTACCAGACGTGGATTGGACTTTTCTGGAAAAAGCTTTAGTTATTGCGGTACAGACTATTATGTGCCAATGGATTTTACCGGAGAGACCTACGGCGGGTCAGTGGCATGAGCGGCTGGTGTCGCTGTTGCAACAGGAACTTTGGACTGCACAGACTCAGCCTATGGCGAAACAGAGGCTATGCTCGGCAATATGGAACAGGCTCTGGTGGTCTCTTTCGGATGCCCGGAGGAGTCTTATTTTAACCACCACTGGTTACAAGTATACGCATTCCAGGAACGGTGGCAGTTCGAAGTAGGATGCCTGTAACTGTCCGGTCCATACAAGGTTTCAGAAGAAGGATGCAATTACGGGCCCTTACATTGAGTTTGGAAGGTGGGCAATGGATGGTATGACACGGCTGTGTCTGTACGGTTAACTACTTGTGGAGTGGTGTGTATGGGGGTTGGGGGAGGGGGACGGGTCCTGGAGGGGGGGGGGATGGGGACGATGTTAGAACACGATGTTAGTCTTGGAAACAGTTTTGTTCCTTTGTAAGTTGTTACAATAAAACCTCAATAAAGAAATTTAAAAAAAAAAAAAAAAAATGGCACGGGCCATCCAGTGCTCCTACCATGTGACAGGGGCCGGCCAATGGCATGGATACTCTGTCACATGGTAGGGGCAAAGGGCCATCGGCGCCATTTTGATTAGTGGCAGCTGACGGCCCGGGAGCGGGAGATCACTCTCGGGACCCCCACTGGACCACCAGGTACCTGTAAAAAGTTTTTTTGGGGGGTCGGGAGGGTGAGGGAAGCTAAAGGATTAGTTTTAAAGGGGCGGGATGGGTTTAGGGGTTATTTTTGTGTGCCGTTTTTCCCGCCCTCCCCCCAAATGATAAGAGAACCCCCACGAACAATATCATGGTGTTTTCCTATCATTTTGGGGGAGCCCCCGATTTCTGACGATTTTGAAAATATCGACGATATTTTCAATCGTCCGAAGCCCGATTCACATCCCTACTGCATACCACCCTCAAAGTAACAGACAAACTGAGTGAATGACTCATAGCCTTAAGGCCTATCTGCAGGCTTATGTGAATTTATGTCAAGTGTTAAGCACCAAACACACTTAAGGCTCTTCTCCATGACCACAAGGATACCATACCAAAATTTGTAGAAACAAATATCAATTTTTTTATTGCATATCAATAAGCAATACAGATATCCTTGGGAGTTACAGAGCTGCAGCAGTTCTCTGGCGAAATGCTCAGGAGAAGCACTTTTCTCTGTCTTAGTTTGTACATTAGTTACCTCTTCTTTTTATAGATGAAATAATCAATCTGAATTAAATAAGTCCCTGAGTTGCATGAATCTATGGGAGTATCATATACACAGTTTCTCATGTCAAAAAGAAGATAACTTAGACCTATGTTACCCTGATCCCCTTCCCAAATTGGGGCCTAATTGCCTGGTGGTCACATTAATCTTTCATTAGTCCTTTGTCCTGTCATTTGTTTCACCCTCAGGGAGATCTCCAAGACTCTGTTTTCACAGGTGCCACTGTAGTTGAAATGTTAGCTGAGATTCTGACCCTTTCCTTCTGCTTTTTTATGACCCTATGACCCTCCATCACAAGTTTTAGACAGCTCCAGCTACTGTCCAGATATCTCCTGTAATTTCTCCAGGTCAGGCTCAATAGTGCATTTAGAGTTCACATGGCCAGAAATGCAAACAGGCCAAGGCAGCAGAGGATTCTGGGTCAATCACAGTCTCCATGTTGGTCTCAGACTCAGGCATACACATCACAAGAAAACTGGGCCTCTCTCCTTCCATATGCTGAGTTTGCCCATAACAAGCATGTCAATACTTCCACAGGATGTTCACCCTTATATGTAGTCTTTGGACATCATCCTCGATTACCCAGACTACTTCCTATTTCAGACAATTGTCCAGAAGCCACTCTGATAGGACAAGAGCTCCAAGAGTTCCAAGACCTGTGGACAAAGACTTATCTTCTATTGGATAAGGCTTCAGCCCTTAAAAGGGCCTTTTGGACATCCAGACCTCACCTCAGCAACAGGTTTCCTACATTCCCTGCAGCACATGTTGCCAGTGTTCCTGTTCCTTGTTCCTTCTTTCAACCTTGCCTTGCCTCATCCAGCCTTGCCTTGCTTTGTCTTCCAGCCTTGCCTCATCTTCCAGTATTGCCTTGCCTCATCCAGCCTTGTTTTGCCTTGTCTTCTTTGTTCTTGTCCTCAGTGTCTCCTGTGTGTCCACATCTCCCTTGGCTTGCTGCTCCGGAACTGATCTCTTGCCTAGACCTGACCATGTTTGCTTGCTGCCTGGACCTGATTACTCTTGCTCGCTGCCAGCCCCAACCATGGCTCATCTCTGTCTTCTGTAAGTCTGCTGTCTACCTTGTCTGTGGTGGGTCTGTGGACTTTAGTCACCACCACTGCCCTGAGGACTTACCTAAGTCCTGCCAGCCACCAGGATCCAAGGGCCCAACCTGTGGAGGAGGCAGCTGGTAAAGGTGAAGCTACAGACTGTTTCACTGCAGGGCGCGATCACCAACTGCCAACGTGGGCCTCAGGGGCTTGCCCTCGAGCTGCGTCAACCTTGCTCAGGCTCACGTACCGTAAGGGCTCACATACCCTATATCTGTTACAAGACGTAAGGGGAGATGGAAAAAGGCAAGGATAAGTGAAAAGAGGGGTTATGGAAGGAAGGGAAGACAAAATAAAAAGAAATGTATGGGGAAGGCAAAGATGCAGTGGTATTGGGGGAAGCAAAGGGGAGATAGGAGGTTTGAGAAGAGGTCAAAGTAGAGAGAAGGATATGATGGAGAGATTGAAAAGATGGGGAAAAGAAGATAAAGAAAGAGGAGGAGGTAAAAGGCTTTAGAATAGTAAACGGAGTGTGACTGGGCTGATAGAGAAGAGGAAACAGACAGAAAAGTTACAAAAATCACTTTCATTATTGATTTTACCCTTTGATAGCTACAGACTTGCTGGGATGGGGAGAGTGAGAAATGGGAGAGACAGACTGAACTGGAGGAGAGCAAGATAAAACAGCTTGAGAGAAAGTCATTATTGAAGAGACAGACAGGGCAGCAATAGAGACAGAGGAAAGAGAATAGGACAAGTAAGAGATGAAGAAATGAAAGGGAGATAGAGAAATGAGAAAAGTTGGAAAATAGAAGAAATGAGGATACAGAAACAGAACTGAGATGGAAAATACCAAGAAAGAAAGGAAAAACAGAGGGCCTGATTTACTCTGATTTTTCTTCCACTCCATGTTTACAGGGAAAAAACTTAGTGAATCATGCACAAAGAAGAGATAAACAAAGCCAGGGGCACAAATAAGTTGGCAAAATGTTTTATTTTTGGTTATAATTATGCATGTTCTCTGTGCTAATTAAATGGACTCAATTTGTATTTTGACTATTAGAGCCAAGTCAGATTCTTTAACTTGGCTCCGGCTTGTCTCACCTATCAAACTTTCTAGCTTGCCTGTTGCTACAATGAACTGCATATATTCAGTCAGATTTGATAGCCATTGTTCTTCTCAGTTCTTCTCTGTCATTTATGCCAACCTTGTAACAGCATTCTGCTGAAAACTATTTTTGTAAATAGAAAATAACTAAACTGTGTCAAATGAAAGTTGCTTTCTTAGTTTTGCAAAATTTGTTTGTATACAGATGTCACTGGCATGAAGAGGTTTCCAACTCTAAAATACATATTAGTAATTAGAAGGCAGAATCTAAATCAAATCAAATAAACAAATAAGTTGTTTTTTTTTATTTCTTAAACTATTTATTGTTAGTAGGTTTTGTTTTGCAGTTTCCCTAATCTAGCCTTGTAGCCTCAAATGTGTTTGGAGCAAACATTTTTTTTACCAGATTGCTTCCATATATTTATAGCATATTTCATCTTCAATTACCAAAGTCATAAATAAATTCCTGAAATCCATCACAGTCGCAGACCGTGGCCAAGAGACTCTTTTTCAATCTGTGCATGGTGCTGTGTCTGCCAAGTCCTAGCTTGAGGTTTTGCATGGATAGGCCACAAGACAGTTCTCCTGGTATCAGCACTGACCACACAAGATGGTTGAACTTGTGCCTGCAGAAAGCACAACAAAACTACTAGCATCTCCTTATTATGGAAAGAGATTTGGATCATGTTTCTATATTTTCTACGCCCTATTTTCTTGTAGCTGTACCCCTGCCTCCCTCCCCAAAGGGCATTAAAATTATATCTGGGATGCAATTTGATAAAGGGTTTGACGTTATTTGTAAAAACAACAAAGAGCTGGAAATGCCTGCTCTTTTGGAGAAAGGCACCTTCTTTCTATCCACAAGTTGACCATTTTCTCTCTCCAGTTAAGTTCCCTTTACACTCAGTTTCTTTCAAATGTTGCTGTGTGATGAAAGAGAGCAGTTCATAGCCAGTAGACTCTAAACATCTAATTTATCTTGTGGGATAGCCATCCATTATAAAGCAAGCAAAAACCTATAGCCCAGTGGTTCTCAACCAGAGTGTCAGGACACATTGGTGTGTCACCAACAGGTGGGAGGTGGGTCACCAAAATTTTTATATAGCAAGCTTATGCTTCCTAAAGCAGCCACATGTGCCTGCTGCTTGAGGAGCGTGTAGAATAGGAAGTACCTTAGTCAAAAAATGTACCCAAACAAAATAGTAGGTGCATGTATGTGCACGTACTTTTTCCAACTCATTTTTCAAAAGGGAATATTTTCCCTTTGGAAATTGGCATAAACTCTGTGGGTAAAAACTCTTTGTGGATTTTATACTTCTGCACACAGTTTGAAAGTTGCCCCAGAGTGTCTGGCTTCTCAGGGATTCAGTATTTGCATACTTTTGTTTTTAATTTATGGTCCTTTTTTTCTGTAATAGGTAAGAGTCAGTCTGTGCTCTGTGTGTGTGACAGAGGAGAAGGATTCTGCTGACTAGCATGTGGGTTCTATGTAGGGATTTTTAGCAGTTCAGTTCGGTTTGGTTTGTTTTTCCAACAGGAAGCATATTGTGTTCTATATTTGCAGAGTTGATTTTCATAGGAAGGGTTGTTGCTGTTTGAGTTCTGGATGTTAGTGCTGTAATGGTATGGCAGGTTTGCTTATAGATTCTAATTGTCTTGTTTTGCATGTTTTCATGTTATTTTACAAAGTATCTGGCAGGGGAGGGATTTTGAAATGCTGTTACTGAGGGGATACCAGAATTTGAATATATTGTTTTGATTGGCAAGTTGAAAACACACCTGTTGCAACTGATTTTTGCAACAGGTGTGTGCAAAATCAGTTGCAAAGGTCCATGTAAAACAAACCAGAAAAAACAATTTAAATAGGAAAAGTTCATTAATTCCAAAATGCCAAATCTTTATTGAAATGTCAGTCATTTTGGAATTATTGAACTTTTCCTGTTTAAATTGTTTTTTCTGGTTTGTTTTACATGGACGTTTACAATTGATTTTGCAACAAACCTGTTGGATTGGGTTCATATTAGTGTGTTTGCTCATCATTCCACACTAAGTTGAAAAGGGAAACATTTTATGGTCTGGGGTACTGATACACAGTGACATTGGGGATATAGTTTCTACGGCCAAGTCCAAAAGCAAAGAACGTTCAAGCAGCATTGTCTGAATTATCAGGAAGGATGCTTACCATGTTAAAATGTTGCAGTAATTTTGTTATGGGTTTAACAGTTCCTTGGTTTTGCTTGAAAGTATTATTATCCTTAATATAAGGCATGGGGGTAACCTGCATGGAGTGGCAGTTACTGCCCTTAACAGACACATGGGGATAATCTGCACAGAGCAGTAGTTACTGTCATGGGAAGCTTGCTGTGCAGACTGGATCGACTATTTGGTCTTTTTCTGCCGACAATACTATCGGGCTGATACAGTAAAAATCGCGGCAGAGCGGGTGAGCACCCGCTCTCCCGGTGCACGCACAATCCACTCTCCTCTGTGCGCGATTCAGTAAATTAATTTATTTAAATTAGGGCCCATGGTAAAAAGAGGCGCTAGGGACACTAGCGCATCCCTAGCGCCTCATTTTGGACAGGAGCGGCGGCTGTCAGCGAGTTTGACAGCCGACGCTCAATTTTGCCAGCGTCGGTTCTCAAACCCGCTGACAGCCACAGGTTTGGAAACTGGATGCCGGCAAAATTGAGCATCCATTTTTTAACCCGCAAGCCGCGGGCCCATTTTAACTTTTTTAAATTTTTAACTATTTGTAACTTTTGGGACCTCCGACTTAATATCACCATGATATTAAGTAAGAGGGTGTACAGAAAAGCAGTTTTTACTGCTTTTCTGTACACTTTCCTGGTGCCAAGAGAAATTAACGCCTACCTTTCTGAATCGTGCGGGAATACCTAATAGGGCCATCAACGTGCATTTACATGTTGCGGGTGCTATTAGTTTTGGGGGGTTGGACGCGCGTTTTCGGCGCGCTAATACCCCTTACTGAATAAGGGGTAAAGCTAGCCTGTCGAAAACGCGCGTCCAAATGTGGGTTAACAGTGAGCTCCGCCAGAGCGCACTGTACTGTATCGGCCTGTATGTTAGTATGTTCTATGCTAACATTTTTGTTCTGCTTTATATAAACCTCAGAAGAATTCAGAACTTCTTGAGGTTGACAGTGAGATGCACGAGAGTTTGTTTACTGTTCCACCCTGAATCAAAATATCAGTCCCAGATTTCTCACTAATAAAGTAAGTGAAGATTCAAACTTTTGTGAAAGTAATCAAATTTAATAAATATTTTTTTTACAAGCAGTTATTGAAATTAAAGAATATTTTCTCTCTTCCATCATTTTTAATAATAAAATAATATTTTGAATTTTTAAACTTCAGCCGCAGAATTTAATGTGCAGTGTGTCACACACATGAGCATCATCTGTCAGGTGTGTCATGGCAGAAAAAAGGTTGAGAGCTACTACTATAGCCAATCTAATCATTGTTGATAGAAGGTGATTCAGAGATTTTTTTTTTTTTTTAAATCAGAAAAAATGTGTTCCTGCAGAACATAATTGGGCTGAGGAAAGTCTGCAGGTTGGGCTTCTTTTTTTTTCTTTTTGTTTTAATTCTTGCTCTTGATCAATACAAATAATTATGCAGACATGATTTGTTTGAAGAACACTGATGTCGATTACCTGATGTCTTCTTTCGAGCAACTTACAATTTGTTGAATGCTCTCAGACTCCTTTGGAAACAAGGTAAGTTGACTTACTCCTGGCGGTTTGGGCCTCCAGTTAACAAATATTGGGAGATATTCAGGCTTTTGCCAAATACCAAGTGTCATAAAGGCTTTCTTTGTAGGACACTTGTAATTATTCAAGGGTGATGAAAATCTTGGCACAATCAGCAATTCTGAGTGCGCAGGAGGACTGCATTAATGGCCCAGCCTAGAAGGGGTTATTCGCCCACCTAGTCCACAGCATTTATAGACTGATACAGAAAGGTGCATTCAGCCAGATGCCCAGTTTTGCCTGCACTTGAACTCACATTTTATGAGCATAAACCTTACTGCTGATGCAGCAAGGAGTTTTCAGCTCGTGTGGAAATCTCACTCAAAATGCAGAGAGGTGCCCTGAAATATCTCTCATTTTCCTAGCACTGGAAATTTTACTCCTAATCAGAGGTGGAGTAAAGTTTCCAGCACTAGGGAATGGAGTTGCAACGGCCCCCAGAGCAGGAAGTTCCCTGGAACCAGAATCCAGCAAAAGCCACAAAATGCAGAGAATGTGTGTGTGTGGTGGGGGGGGGGGGGGGTTTGGTAGCTTGATGCTGCCTATCAATGAATGCAGATCTCACAACTTGCACACTCCCAGCTTGGATTTATATTCTGCTACTGCTTCTTCCCAAATCGGCTCAGAGCCCCGGCTACTGGGAGCTATGATCTTTCCCCTGAGTCTTCTGAAAGTCTTCTTTCCTTGAAAGCCCCTCCTCCACCCCCGAGTTAAAATATGCATTCAGCCCATATTGAATGCACATTTTAAGGTCTTCATGCTTTTCTTTAACTCCTAATGTATTAACATAGCATTGGCTTACTGAATCGGGAGTTTAAAAAATGTTAATCCATGCATTATAACCATGTGCTGAAATTCAGTGCACAGTTCCTTAATGCATCAACCTGTCCATTAATCCCTGGTGCCCTCTATCCTAAATATATTTAGGTCCTTCTTGTCCTCTCATATCTCCTATTTTCCATCAACAAGTAGGCATGAATTAGCCATTATGCAAGGGTGATGTAATCCAACGTCACCTATACAGACTCGGCTCGCGGAGCTCAGCAGACTTTACTGAGAGTGCATGGGAATTTCTATGCATATACATTGCTTCATGAGTCTTCAGTCTTCCTCTGTCCAAGCTACTGCACGGTCCTGACCCAGCCTCTCTCTCGCTCAATTTTTCAACATTTTGTGACATCTGCATTGGCTCATTGCTTATTTAATTTTTTTTGCTACTGCCTTGGTAGAGCCTCAAACAGAAGTTTTAAGTTCTAAAAAGAAAAAAAGATGGAAAACTCCAAGCCCAAGAAGCTGGCTTTCAGCAGCTTCAAGGCCTGTATCTGTGAGCATTGGAGGTATTTATTTATTTATTTTATTTAAAACTTATATTATGCTACTTCTGGATTGCAAATTCATTCAGTGCGGATTACATACAACATACATAATAAAATACAATAACATAAATTAAACTTACATAACAAAACATAATCATAAATATCCACCATTTGTAGCTGTGATGGTGTAATGGATGTCTTTCCCTGACATTCATGCTGTTTATTACCACTGTTTGGGCCCAGATCATGACTCCTCCAACTGTTAAAACTGGTTAAATATCGCCCAGGATGCCTAAACACCAAGCCTGGAAGATGGAAACCCTAAGAAAGGGCAAGAGCCCTAAGCCACTTAGTGGGCTGGACAGAGGATCTTCTCCTCATCTAGGAGAGAAGCGTCAGATTTCTAACACAGGGAGTGAGGCAATATTCCTCTTCTTGATTTAATTATCATGGAAAAGCTCCCCCCACCCAGGGCACTGGTTCCTTGATCTGTTTCAAGTCAGGGCTGGAGTGGGATTTCTGAAGCCCATGGGCACCAGGTGAAGTGCCAAGAAGAGTTCTCAAGCAAAATGAGGGACCCCCTTTGGGGCCTTTTCCCTTGGAGCTGAAAAGAAGATTGGTGCCAGCAGCACATGGGGGTTCGCCAAAGTGGAGTCCTCCTCAGTGTCAAGGCAGGAGATAATCTCATTGGTGCAGATCCCATCTTCATTTATGGCCTGGAGCTTCTCATGGCACTGAGTCATCAGTTTTCCCAGACTCGATACCATTCATGTCCTTGATGCAGAATTAGCTCTCAAAGGTCCAGTCGAATCACTCAAGTGCCATAAGAACATAAGAACATAAGAAAATGCCATACTGGGTCAGTCCAAGGGTCCATCAAGCCCAGCATCCTGTTTCCAACAGTGGCCAATCCAGATTACAAGTAACTGGCTAGACTAGTAATAGAACTGAGACCTCAATGATCAATGCCGGGACTTAACGACCCATCCTTTTTCCCCTTATCATGTGACACGGGCTGGCCAATAGCACCAGTAACCCCTGTCACATGGTAAAGGCTAAAGGCCACTGGCAAGTCTTTTGTGAGTCTTGGGGGGTCAGGAGGGTGGAGGGGTTATTTTATTTAAATTTTGAGGGGCAGCATGTGGTCCCCACCCCTGGAGGTAGGAGTCAGGGCTGTGACTGGGGGGGGGGGGGGCGGTGCAAGGCAGAAGGTGCCTAGGGCGCCTAATCGCCTTGCACCGGCTCTGACCGAAGGGGAGACTTTGAGACATTGTTTGTGCTATACAACACACCAACCGTTGACAAACAAAAATTAAAAAATGAAAGGGCAATAAACATTCTGTTTCTCACATTCTCTAAGGCATCATGCACATATGTAAACATTTCTTGTGTTTTTAATTCCTCAATTACATTCAAAGTGGGAGTTGTAGAGACGCGCCAAAGTTATTATGTCAAAGTTTGAAGTGTGGGCTTGAAAACCATTTCAGAGTGAGTAATTTTAACAACAAATGTATTAGAATCGATGAAGTTTTAGGAAATGATGAGGGAGTAAGTAAAACAAACTAAACACCTTTATATATATATATATATATATATATATATATATATATATATATATATATATATATATATATATGGTGTTGTTTAGATGCAAGAGTGTTTTAAAAATTAGGGATGTGCAGAGGGACGCCATATGTTGCATTCAGGATTCGTATTCGTCGGGGGCAGATACGTTGCATTCGGCAAGGGGGGGCCCCTGATATGTTCATACGTTAATTCTTAGTCTAGCCTTGTTTTCAGTCCAGCTTCTCTTCAGCCCTTCCTTGTCTCCAGCCCTGTTTCATGCAGCCTTGCCTTCCAGTCCAGCCTTGTCTAGCCTTGCCTTCCAGTCCAGTTTTATCCAGCCTTGTTTTCCTTATTTGTTCTGTCCAGTGCATTCAGTGTGTTTTTGTCCACCCTCGGCCTGACTCTCCAGATCTTGACCTCTTGCTTGAACCTAACTATTCTTGCTCTCTGCCTGCTCCGAGCTTGACCCTTCTCTGACTCTGTTAGCCTGCTTCCTGGTAGACTCTAGTTGTTGCCACTGCCCTAGGGATCTGCTTAAGTTCTGCCAGCTGCCAGAATCCAAGGGTTCAACCTGCGGAGGAGGCAGCTGGCAAAGGTGAAGCTCCAGACTGTTCCGCTATAGGACGTGTTCACCAGCTGCCAGCAAAGGCCTTGTGGGTTCGCCCTTGAGGCTGCATCAACTACACTGCAGCACCAAGGGCTTACACACCCACTACCCCTTCCTTACATCTGTGCTGCGCAGGCTGGTCTTGTGGTTTGAGCTGCATGGATCTCATGGCTCATACCACAAGATTGACCCCACACAGCAAAGAAATTTGATGCTGTGGTAAGTGTTGATTCTTCTGTTGGTTGAGAAGAATCAGGAGGAAGAGGGCAGGATATAGTGGGGATCAAAGGGTAGAGAGGATTGGAAGCCAGAGAGGTGATGTGATGACAGCTTTTCGGGGAAGGTGGAGAATGTGGGGAGAAGTATTTTGGAGGATAGGGAGAATCTGGGGAGAGTTTTCCAGGGATGGGGGATACAGGGAGACCTTCCCAGGAGTGGGAGGGTGATATGGGGAGAGTCTTCCAAAGATGGGAAGAATATGCAGGGTGTGTTTTCCAGGGGTGAACTGGATGAGGTGAGAAATTTCCAGTGGTGTGTGGGTGGGGGAAGATTGACAAGAGGAAAGATCAAGTCTAAGATTGTGGGGGTAGGACAGAAAGAGGAGAGAGAACAAAGGGGAAGAAGTAGAGAGCCAGGATGGAAGCAAAGGAGTGCAGTGAGAAGGAGAGAGAGAGAGAGAGGACTAGGGATAATGGGAGATGGAGAGGACTGGGGATAGGCACATAAGACCCTGGATTTAGCATGGGGGATGGTCTAGGAAGATAATGTAGGAGGAATTGGGAAAAGTAAACATACAGGAAGAGGAAGAATAGTTTGAGCAGACAAGAAGGAATAGTAGAAAGGAGAAAAGCATAAGAGAATAGAAAGAAAAGGAAGCAAGAGAAAGTTTTAAAATAGCCCCTTTGATGGAAAGAAACATAAAAGAGAGAGAGAATTGAAACAGATGAGTAAAAAGGACACCAGAGAGCGAGAAAACAGACAAGAATAAGAAATAAAGAGACACACTGAATCAGAAAAGTAAGCCATAGATACCAAAGGTTAGACACTATTTTATTATTTGATAAAGAATATTAACTCATGTAAGGTCCTGAAAATCAGTTCTTGCCTCCTGTCAGCAGAGGTCTCTGTGCATTTCTGGGACTATCTGATCAGTCCTCCCAGCTCTATGACCATCTTGTTTCCTGTCTAGACATACCGTATATAATTTCCAGTCAGCAAGTTGCCTCAAATTTTCCAGCCCTCTCATTGGAATCTTGTTTCCCAAGTTTATCACACTGTGTTGACTCCAGCATTTTTTCTTGCTCCTTCAGATCTTCTGATTTGTCTTATCTAGTCTTCTAGTTTCCATTGTTCCCTTGTGCCTCCAACTGTGTTCCTGTTTAGACCTGGTTACAGGCTTCATGCATAAGCTCTGCTAACCACCAGCAGCTAAAGGCTGAACCCAAGGGGAAGGTGGTCATTGCAGGCAGGAGATGTCCTACCGCTGTTCCATTTGCTATCCATCAGATTCACCTTGCCAATGTACTGGCCACTTTAGGCCACAGGATCACACCTCTAGCTGTCTACACCATCGCAACTCATTAGTATAAAATATCCTGAGATCCAGTTCAAAGTCTCAGGACCTGGATATGTCTCCCAAAACAGAATTTATGTATTAGGAACAGCAGGATATTGTTGGCTGATTTAACTTTTTCTGGTGCGTAGTAGGATATACCCACTAACTCTGAGGCTTTGTATTGGGTTTGAAATAGTTAGTGGTAACAAAATGTAATAATTTACTTTTAGGTAAATTTTGAAGGTATATTACTACAGTTTTCCATGGGAACAGTCTACTACAAACTGCTTGCTCACTACTGGTTCTTTGGAGAACAAGTGTCCCAGATTTACCCACCAGAAATCTGGAACTGAGAGGATAGAACAGTCTAGAGAAGCATTACTAAAATGGTATAAGATTTGCAACACAAATCCAACAAAGAAAAACTAAAGATAATTAATGTACTCACTGGACGAAAGAAGGGAA
Source organism: Rhinatrema bivittatum (assembly GCF_901001135.1). Taxonomy (NCBI): domain Eukaryota; kingdom Metazoa; phylum Chordata; class Amphibia; order Gymnophiona; family Rhinatrematidae; genus Rhinatrema; species Rhinatrema bivittatum. The sequence goes on along the minus strand of NC_042616.1, from coordinate 338,333,309 downwards.
ATGGAGACAATTTTTGAACATATTTCTTTTCTGAAAGGATGGCAGATGGCTGGAATAACCTACCAAGTAAGGTCAATACAAAATGTGCAGACCCTCTGACAGAACATAAGAATGCTTGGGTCAGATGTAAAGGGCACTGGTAGTTATAGAAGTGGTGGTTTGTAGTATTGCAAACAGTCCAATCTTCAGTTCTTGAGTGCACAAGCAAGGAGGGAGGTAATCATAAGAAAGCGAGAGGCAGATAAAGGAAGTGCTACCTTGCAACACCACAAGCTAGGGGGTAGCTGGGTTGGTACAGAAAGGTTAAAACTTCTCAGAAGCCAACCAGGTTGATGCTGGTAGGATGATGGTCGCCAAGTATCATTCAGAAATATGATAAGAAGAAAACAAGGAACAGATTATGGATGCACAACTTAGTAATTTCACAGGTCACAAGGTAGCTGGGCTGATACCAGCAGGCTAAATCTCCTCAGAAACCATCTGGTTGATGCCAGCAAGTTCTTTATGACCAGGTATCAACCAGCAAGATCATAAGAAGAAAAGAAGGGGTAGATAAAATGGAGCATCACCTAGCAACATAGCAAACCATTGCTATGAAGTAAGCTGTGAGAACACTGCTGGAGGTAAGCAGTCTATTATTGTGTATAGCGATTTATGTTAATAAAGCTAGAATGTTTAAGAAAAAATGCTGGAGTCCTGTGTGCCTATGTCTTCAGCCTAGCAAGTTGCTCAGCTTTCCCACATATGGTATCAGTTCAGGGATTTTTGTTCTACGCTCTGCACAGACAGAAACCCAAGTCTCCAAGGGAGGAAAAAGAAAGTAATGAAGAAATAAAAAGTTTGTTGTATGTGACCTGCCAAAGAAGTAGTGCTGCTAGCAGTGCACAAAGCACTGAGGACTTTAAAAGATTGTGGCTCAAGGAGGCACACAAAAGCCAAACAGTTAAAAAAAAGTTTTTCTTTAATACAGAGAGCTATGTCTTGGGGCCTGAAGAAATGACCTGGAAATGGGAAGAACAAGTGAGGTGATCAAATTTGCTGTTGACACAAAAATATTCAAAGTTGTCAAATCACAAGAGGATTGTGAGCAATTGCAAGAGGACATTGCAAAACTTGGAGACTGGGCATGCAAATGGCAAAAGAAATTTAATGTGGACAAGTGCAAAGTGATGCACTTAGGAAAGAGTAACCCAAATTATAGCTACAAAATGTAGGGTTCCACATTGGGAATCACCATTCAGGAAAAGGATCTAGGTGTCATCACTGAAAATACATTGATATCTTCTACTCAGTGTGCACTAGCAGCCAAGCAAGCAAATAGAATGCTAGGGATTATTAGGAAAGGAATGGAGAATAAAACAGAGACTATGAGAATGCTTCTTTATCGCTCCATGGTGTGACCTCATCTTGAATATTGTGTTCAGTTCCGGTCCCCACATCTCAAGAAAGAGATAGCAGAATTAGAAAAGGTACAGAGAAGGGCCACTAAGATGATAAAGGGGATGGAACAATTCCCCTATGAAGAAAGGCTAAAGAGGTTAGGACTCTTCAGCTTGGAGAAGAGATGGCTGAGGAGAGATATGATAGAGGTCAATAAAATAATAAGCAGAATGGAATGAGTAAACCTTAATCAGTTGTTTACTGTTTTGAAAAGTACAAAGACCAGGGTCACACAATGAAATTACTGGGTAATATATTTAAAACTAATAAGAGAAAATATTTTTTTTACTCAATGCATAATTAAGCTCTGGAATTCATTTCCAGAGGATGTAGTGAAAGCTATTAGCATAGCTGCATTTAAAAAAGATTTGGACAAGTTCCTGGAGGAAAAGCCCATTAACAATTAAGGGAGAATTGCAGAAATCCACTGCTTATTCTTGGGCTAAGTAGCTTGGAATTTATCTACCCCTTGAGATCTTGCCAAATACTTCTGACCTGGCTTGACCACTGTTGGAAACAGGATACTGAGCTTGAAGGACCCTTGGTCTGAAACAGTATGACATAATAGCCTAGTGGTTAGAACAGTGGGCTATGAACCAGGGTTCAAGTCCTGCTGTCGCTCCTTGTGACTTTTTGCAAGTCACTTTACCCTCCATTGTCTCAGGTAGAAACTTAGGGGTAGATCTTAAAAACATACATGCACACGTACTTTTGTTTGCGCACCAGGCGCGAACAAAAGTAAGCTGGATTTTATAAGATATGCGCGTAGCCGCGCATATCTTATAAAATCCGGGGTCGGCGCGCGCAAGGGGGTGCACATTTGTGCAACCTGCGCGCGCCGAGCCCAGCGCTTGCTGCCTGTTCCCTCCGAGGCCGCTCCGAATTCAGAGCGGCCTCGGAGGGAACTTTCCTTCGCCCTCCCCCCACCTTTCCCTCCCTTCCCCTACCTAACCCACCCCCCCCTGCCCTATCTAAAACCCCCCCTTACCTTTGTTGGCAGATTTACGCCTGCTGAAAGCAGACGTAAATCTGCGCGCGCCAGCGGACTGCTGGCGCGCCATCACCCGACCCGGAGTTGGTCCGGAGGCCTCGACCATGCCCCCGGGCCAGCGCCACGCCCCGGGCCCGCCCCCGAAACGCTGTGTCACGCCCCCGAAACGCCGCGTCATTCTACAACGCCCCCGACACGCCCCTTTTACGAAGCCCCGGGACTTACGCGCGTCCTGGGGCTCTGCGCGTGCCAGCGGCCTATGCAAAATAGGTGCGCCGGCGTGCGAGGGCCCTGCGTGTAGTAAATCCAGCTGGATTTACGCGCGCAGGGCATTTAAAATCCACCCCTTAGATTATAAACCTTCTGGGGATAGGGAAATACCTACAGAACCTGAATGTAAACCAATGTGATATCTCAGATTGAATATCAGTATGTAAAAAAAATAATAAATTAAATAAATGTCTTAAGGTTAATTTTATCCGCAGAAATGTTTAAGAAGCATCTAGAGATCTTGAAAATTCCACCTTAATCTATACCTTCTACATCTAAGATATGTTATCTTCCCAATTCTAAATATAAAGTCCATCCAAATGAGAGAGAGTCATTGATACCATCTTGAATAGGTCATAGGAGTCTATATCTTTCCATGCTAAATCCTTTGTCTTATATCCTGATGTGTTTGGTGATCCATAGGCTGGTCCTGCAAACTGCCACAGTCACCTCCTCCGGCCGGGCCAGATCCTCTGCTCTTCATGTGGTGAAGCGCCGCTAGCTAGCCACACGGTAGGACATGACTCCCTGATGCAGTGAGATGCCGCCAGCAGGATGCCATCAACAACAGTGTGCTGTTCCTCCCCTTAGGCGCATGCTCGCACTACTTCCAGGCATTTAAAGGGACCGTGATGGGAAATTTCCCATGGCCCCTAGAGATTACATCAGTAGCACCGCCTTATATAAGAGCAGCTCCCCAGTAGCAATTTGCCTCAGCAACAGGTCCAGCTACCAAGCATAGTATGTGTTGATTCCCAAGCCTGTTCCAGTTTTCATCTTCAGCCTGTTCCAGTCTTCGTCTTCAGCCTGTTCCAGTTTTTGTCTCCACCTGCCCTAGTCCTTGCCTGCCTGACCTGCTCTTGCCTTGCCTGTCTGCTTCAGCTCTATCTGTTCCTTTTCTTCTCCCTCAGATGGATACCTGGTTTGACCTCTGCCTGGACTCTGGATATGCCTGACGCAGCATGGCAATTTCTTATGTTCTTATGTACACCTGGAATAATCTGTTGCAGAAAATAAGGGTTAGATTTTCAAAGGGTTATGCGCGTAACACCCTAAAAGCTGCCCCTTCCACCCCCTGCACACGCCGAGCCTATCTTGCATAGGCTCGGTGGCGCGTGCAAGCCCCAGTTCGCGCATACGTCCCGGGGCTTTCCTGGGGGGGGTGTCGAGGGTATGTCAGGGGGCGTGTCGCGGCCGACGCATCATCGCGGGCGTTCCAGGGCTGGGGCCCCTGGGCGTGGTTCCATCCCAGGGGCGTTCCGGGGGCGGGGCCATGGCCTCCGGACCAGCTCCCGGACCAGATAATGGTGCACCGGTAGCCGTCTGGTGCATGCAAGTTACGCCTGCCTCGGGCAGGCGTAACTTGTAAAATAAAGGTAGGGGGGAATTAGTTAGGGCTGGGGGGTGGGTTAGATAGGGGAAGGGAAGGGAAGGTGGGGGGGGCAGGAAGGAAAGTTCCCTCCGAGGCCACTCTGATTTCGGAGCGGCCTCGGAGGGAATGAAGGATGGCTGTGCGGCTCGGCGCACGCAGACTGCTGATTTTGTGCAGCCTTGCGTCCGCCGACTCTGTATTTTATAACATGTGCGCGGCAGCGCGTCCATGTTATAAAATCGGGAGTAGATTTGTTTGCACCGGGTTGCGCGAACAAATCTACTCCCGCGTGCACCTTTTAAAATCTACCTCTAAGGCTTTTAATTCTGCCAGTTTGTGATAAATTTCCAACCCACCACTAGTTGGAATATTTTGAAAATTATATCATGCTTAAACTTGTGGCTATTAAATGTTCTTCCTAAGTACCATAATGACTTAGGAAATATCTGATGGATATTCTCAAGCTACCATCAAAAGCTATACCATCAATCAATAAAGCTTGTTTATCAACAAGGAAGGCTGGATAATTAAGAAGACCTCAAGGGGAAAACCAACTCTATGAAGACAGTCCAGATTTGACTGGACTTTTAGAAAGATTATTACAAGAGAGCAATATGGCAATGCTATTAGTGTCATTTATGTTTGAACAAGATTTAAGGAGCTAATTTTTGTAACTGCCTGTATTGGTGTAAAATCTGAATAGATTTTAAGGCAGTTATCTGTGTACTTTACAGTTTTCAAAGGGAAAGTATGTGTACACATGCTAATACGTGTGGTGTGCACATAATCTTTTCTGAGAAAAAATACACAGAATTTTTGGAAATGTAAAAGTGTGTGTTTGTGGTGTGTGTGTGTGTGTGTGTGTGTGTGTGTGTGTGTGTAATTTCAAACTCTAACTCCACCTACAAGAATGCCTCTTCACAGTGCAGGGAAAATTATGTGCATACAGGGGTAGATTTTATGAGAAGCGCGTGGGCGTACTTTTGTTCACACAACCCTGTGCAAACAAGAGTACGCCGGATTTTAATAGATACGCACGTAGCCGCGCGTATCTTTTCAAATCCGTGGTTGGCGCGCGCAAGGGGGTAAACATTTGTGCAGCCTGGGCCGGATTTTAAAAGCCATGTGCGAGTAAATCCAGACGGATTTACGCGCGCAGGGCACTCGCGCGCCGGTGCGCCTATTTTGCATAGGCCGCCGGCGCACGCACAGTCTCGGGACACACGTAAGTCCTGGGGCTTCATAAAAGGGGCAGGGAGGGGGCATGTCCGGGGTCAGGGGGCGGTTTGGGGCGGGACCGGAGGGCGTGGTGATGGCCCGGGGGTGTGGTCGAGGCTTCCAGACCAGCCCCTGGGTCGGGTGATGGTGCGCCAGCAGCCTGCTGGCGCGCGCAGATTTACACCTGCTTTCGGCAGGCGTAAATCTGCCAATAAAGGTAGGGGGGGGGTTTAGATAGGGCTGGGGGGTGGGTTAGGTAGGGGAAGGGATGGGAAGGTGCGGGGGGGTGGAAAGAAAGTTCCCTCCGAGGCCGCTCCGATTTCGGACCGGCCTCGGAGGGAACAGGCAGCGAGCGCTGGGCTCGGCGCGCGCAAGTTGCACAAATGTGCACCCCCTTGTGCGCGCCAACCCCGGATTTTATAAGATAAGCGTGGCTACGCGCGTATCTTATAAAATCCAGCGTAATTTTATAAAATCGCGTAATTTTATAAAATCTACCCGCTTGCGCGCACCGAGCCCTGCGCGCGCTGCCCGTTCCCTCTGAGGCCGCTCCTAAATCGGAGCGGCCTCAGAGGGAATTTTTTTTGTTCCCCCCCACCTTTCCCTCCCCTCCCCTACCTAACCCACCCCCCTGCCCTGACTAAATCGCCCCCTACCTTAATTTTAAGAGTTACGCCTGCCCAAGGCAGGCGTAACTTGCGCACATGGGCCGGCTGCTGGCTCGCCATTCCCCAGCTCAGGAGCAGTTTCAGAGGCCTCGGCCACGCCCTCGGAATGCCCCCGGGCCGGCACTATGCCCCCCTCCCCCAAGTACTCGCGTCCTGGGGCTTTGTGCGTGCTGGCAGCCTATGCAACATAGGCTCGGCGCACGCAGGGGGAGCTTGGGACAGGTTTTCGGGGGATATGCGCGTATCTTATGCACGTACCCCTTTGAAAATCTGCCCCACTGCCCCTAAGCACTGTTTTGCCTGTGGAGATGGTTTTGAAATTTACCCTCTCTTTACAATTATGCATTTGCTCTTCTGGAACAAACAGACATTATTTATGAGTCAAAAAATCTGTTTTTTTTCCAGACTTGTCTGAAAGAACTTAGGAAAGATGGAAGGGTTTCTGTCAAGGTACCTAGAGACTAGAATTTAAAATGTTTCTTGGGTTTCCCTGTAAATGCATAATTAATTTTGAGAAAATGAAATATGTTTTTTTTTAACCCACACTGAGATTTTTCCTAGATTCTAAAAGATGAATATGTCTAGGGCAAGCAATAGTGTGTCCTGTGGGACTGTTTTGAGTGGATACCAGGATTTATTATAAGAGGTTCACCACACTTTAACAGAAGGATTCCCATTTGTTTTGTCTATTGTCCTTGATCATCTGCTTCTGATTTTCCTTCTTGGATCCCTCCCCCCCCCCCTCTGTTTTATGAACTGCACTGAAAATAGCAAATATTTGTTTCCCTGATATTTTTATGATTTATTTGTTTTGATTGTTAATTTCATTATTTTTCTCAAGTGTAATCCTGGTGATAAATTAAAAAATAAATTTTTAAGTAAATAACTAAGTAAATAACGTGAAGACAATCATGTGTTCAGCGAACAGGAATAAGCAAATCAATCCATTTTAACTCCATCATACAAGAAGACTGACAAATTAATTTCATGAATAAATAGAATGATATAGGCACTATAATTCAAACCTGTAGCTGTTCATTAAGATACCATTTTTTTCTGACTTTTTTCTCTTCTTACCATTTTTGCAATACAAATCCCTTTCATAAAGTCCTCTGTTCCTTTACAGTTTTCTGTGAAGAGGCTTTTCCTCTTCTAGATACAACTACCAACCTCATTGCAGTGTGTGCATGTTTAAACCCACTGCCATCAAAATGTTACTATCACGCAGTTTTGCCAAGGTAATACTGCCTTGTAAGTATGCATGCACTGTCCATAAGACACCATCCATAAATCCAACCCAATGCATGCAAGTGCTCTGAAAACAAAACCCCCAAAAGAAAAGCTTCAAAATAGGAATGCTATAACCTGACAAAATCCTTTCAGAATTCAAAATAAACGCCATCTAAAAAAATTGCAGGGTCTTTCTTGATTAAAATGATGCCTTATTATACATTTTGGCAAACAGGGAATCTTTTCATATTTTTCATTGGAAAAATAAAAATTCAAGTTGGCAGCCATCATTTTAATATTGATCTATCTTGGTTGTTAAGAATATCAAATCTCATTCACTCTACTAGCTCACCTGTAAACCATCTAAACAATAACTTCAAATTGTTAATCTTAGAACAGAGTTATTGTATCTATGGGTCTAATTGCTTCAACATTATTGCAAGACATTTTGACTGAAAATAATTTATAATTTCAGGATCTTTTATCTCAGACCTCCAACCCATCTCACTCGTGCTTTTTGAACAGACTATCTATTACATTCTTTCCCAAAAATATTAAACATCTGTTCTAACAGGAAAACATCTGCATTACAGTTTCACAACCATTTTTTACTAAAATTGCCTTTTAATATAGTCAAAAATGGTGAAATATTCATTTTGGATTTATAGATTGTGGGAACTTTTTATTAGACCATAGATATCATACACAGGTCTATATATACAGTACAGAAGGCACCTGGAATCGATAAAAGGGATTATATTTTCCAAATGGCTTTTGACTCTTATTCTTCTATCCATAATTAATAAAAGATCAGCCAAACCAGTCATACCTTTTCTGGCACTGGTTCCCATTTTCCAGACTCTTTTGAGCCCAGAACATATTCACACAAAAAGGTCCATAGAGGTTCAGCTAAACATTTAAAATTATTGATCATTTTCTTCAGAAGGTTCTTTTAAATAGGTTCAGCTTTGCATAGTCTTTTCTCCATATCAGGATTTATGAATACCAGTATACCTAAAAGCTCAATACAGTTTTATTTATTTTCTTCTGAAATTCACACCCTTAACTAAGGTATGTATACGTGAGATCCTGGGAATCAAGTCTCCCTTTTATTGCATAGTTTTAGGGAGATGTAGTTTCTTTAGATGAAGTGCTTCTGAATCTGGGGAAATGTTCAAGAAGCACAGAGGCTTTTATTCTTCAACAAAACGTCACATTTTCTAACAAATGTAAGAACACATTGGATTCCTAACCAAGTAATGTGTCTGTAACCCCCTGTTTCTCTCTCTTCTTGGACACACAGGCATATCTGGGAGCTGTGAGGCCATGACTTACCCCTGGGGCATGTTGGTTCTTTTGACGGGGGAAGACATGGTTCAAGGCCCTTATGGTGATAGATCTTACTTTTCATCTCCAGTAAACAAACCACACAGCCATAACAGTTTGGGGTTCTTCCAGTAATGAAAGGTTTACTCAAGTACTTGTGAAATGGCAAAACATACACTTTCTTCTGGTGACATCCATAGCAGAAACAAAAATCCAGACTCACATATACAATTCATCAATCAGCAGTGGGGCTTCCTTTGACTCTTAGATCCCAGTCAGGATCCCAATCAAGAAACTCTTTAGAAACTTCTTAAACTATAAGATCCCTTTTTTGGTACCTGAATCTGCTGCTGATTTCTCCTTCTCCTTTGACAATTTCAGAACAGCTTCCCTGTACTACAATGAGATCCTTCTCACTCCAATGATTTTTCCACATAGAGTCCAAAAACTTTCCTGCTACCTTCCTCCTAGGTTCAAACCTTCTTCAAAACAGAACCATACTCCCTGATGTTTGAACTACTCCAAAGTGTACCCCCCTTCTTCACAAATTCTCCACATCTGAGTGATCCTCAAAAGAGCAAGAAAACTGGAGTATGTTTCCCCTCAGTAGGAATATTTCCAAGATTCCTACTTTGCACACCTTATGGCTGCTACAAACACAATTTCGTACTCTCTCTCTCTCTATTGCAGCTCCTAAGACTCCAATGTTGAGTTCTGGACTGCCTGTGGAGAAAGAACACAAAAACATCTGGGCTCCTTGACAGTGATGGATTTATGATTTTGCCATCCCTAGATGCTTTTGGTACCAGTGGTGTGTAGTGACATTTACAGCAGGAGATTCAGCCTCGCTCCCCCAGCCCCCTCTCCATTCCATACCCATCCCATTCCTGCCCCCCCCCCCATCACCAGCAGTCTCATTCTCTCAGTTCCCTCTCCCCTTCTCCAGGTCTCAAGCACCCTCAACCCCCTCTCCCCAAGACACATAAGATACTTGGAACCCACATTGCATTAGGCCTATGGTAACATATATTGGGTGTGGACTTGACCCTCAGAAAGCCATGAATAAACAAATTGCAATATAGTAAACTTTCCATACCAAAATAGCACTAACTGCCAGCACTCAAACAGTAACAACCATTTCTATGAAAAGGTAATACTTCAAATATTACACCACGCCCTAAATACCAAAACACATCCTATTAGGAAAACAGAACAAGCCAGGCTGCAAAAATATGCAGGGATATGCAGAATTGTTTTTCTGTTGTGAATTAATAAAAGTTCATGAATATCCAACCAGAGTCTAGCTTGTGTCTGTTCTCTGGCCCTTCTGACTGCATATGGTGCCACAAGGCCCTAATACACCTCCTATTGAAAGCAGAACAAACTGGACTGCTATAGACTCCTGCACAGAAACTATACGCTTTCATAATCCTTCACCTTGGTCTCACATACAGAACACAGAAAGACCAGCAAACAATAAAATCAAGAAATTAAAAGAACCATAATAGTAAAACCATACTAATAAAAAGAATAAATATTTCAAAACAGCTGATAAGTAGAATATCCAATAATTAAAACTTCATAAGGGTGGGTGTTAGAATTATAGGGGGAAAATATGTGAGATTTTAATATTATCTGCATCTTGTTTAAGAAAGAGCTTATGATAATGAGTTTCCTACCAAATCCCCTTTTTTTGTTTGACATATGATGTTCATTATGCATGACCACTATTGAAGTGAGGATGGTTTTTGTTATAATGCTAAGGTTTTCCTTGCTCTTGGTGGCTGGATTTTCTTCAGGTTTGATGTGTCCTTGTATTTGTTATCAGGAAGAAAAACAAGGATTAGATGCCAATGTCTTTTTCAAAACTTTATTGAAGTGGAGACGAATATATTCTTAAAGCCCGACTCTGGCCGAGTTTTGCCGTTAGACGGCTGCCTCGGAGTGGGGACGAGCATCTGAATGCGAAGCAGAAGCTTCTTTAGCCGCAGTGCAAGACCAATGCAATGTCTGAGTTGAAGGTTCAATAAACCCATCACATTGACAAGATTATGAATTGCGAAGAAAATAAAAAGAATCATTGTTACAGCGGATTACACCTGGATTAACAAGAATACAGTTGCTTCAACCTGAGTCCAAATATATTTGAGCCCCTGAGGCAGCCGTCTAACGGCGAAACTCGGCCAGCGTCGGGCTTTAAGAATATATACGTCTCCACTTCAATAAAGTTTTGAAAAAAACATAGGCGTCTAATCCTTGTTTTTCTTCCTGACGGCTTTCTTAGACCGCCTACCTTCGTGCTTTTTGGGACCTTGTATTTATTGTGAAATCTTCAATAAATATGATATAAAAAAATGTTTATATATTTCCCAATATATCTGGAACAAAATCAGAGTTATAACTTCTAAAATTATATACAGGAGGTAATATAAAAATCAGAAGAACTTTTGCAATCATTTTTAGTTTGGCTGAATTATTTTGATTCTAACTTTCAGTTCACTATGTCCTGGAACCAACATAGTTTGTCTTTTTTGGATATCTTAATTAAGAAGAATCAGGATGGGATCAGCCCTACTCTTTATAGAAAACAAACTGAATGTAATAATTTATTTTCCAGTTTTCGCCCCAATTGGTTAAAGAAAAATCTTCCTGTAGGGCAGTTCTTACGTATTTGATGACTATGTTCAAACAAGGATGATTTCCAATGAGACGCTAAGCAGCTAAGTGCTTGGCTGTTAGCTAGAGGGTACCCTTTCTCTCTAATAAAAAAAGCCTACAACACTGATGGTCAATATTAATTTCTTGAGAAAAGAGAGGAACTGATAACCTCAGAAGTGACAGGTGTCAAATGGTTTTCAAATATTTTTTCAATAATTTTAAGCATCGGGAAATATTGATAGTGTACTAAATTTCTGTGATGGCATCGGTTAAGTCGTCCACAACTTCCTTCCTCACTCCTCTCCTACGCACATCACGCTCGAACCCCCTCGAATGTCCTCCCCTTCCCCCCTCCACCCTGCCTCTCCCCCCCTCTCTTCTCCGATCCTCCTCCACCCCTGTCCCTCTCCTTATCTTCCTCCCCACCTCATCTATTCCTCCTGCAACCCTCACCTATCTAGGAGCTCTGCCCTACGCCCCCCTGTCTTTATGATTTTAATGTTTGTTGTAAAATGTTCCCTTCAAGTTTGTATTCATTGCTCCCTCTCTCCTATATCCCTCTCTCAGTTACCAGTATATTAAGTTGTGCCAGTGTTATAAAATTGTATTAAGTTGTTATCTTGTAAACCGGAGTGAAGGCATCCCGCTATACTTCGGTATATAAAAGCCTCGAAATAAATAAATAAATAAATTTTCACTAATCCTCCTTTAATTGCTTACACTCGGGGAAAGAACATTAAAGATTATGTAGTGAACTTTTTCTTACCACTGAAAGTATCTCCTGAAAATGTCCTCAGTGGTGGTCATTCCCCTTGCGGCCAATGTATGTATTGTACTCATACAGTAATGGGAAACAAATGGCAGGATCTAAGATCTAGTAGAGTGGTATCACTCTTTGGGACAACCAACTGCAATTTTACATACTTTGTATATTTCATCATATGCCCGTATGATATGACTTACGTGGGCAGAACGAAACAAAAAACAAGATTGGTAGAACAAAAAAGCTTTATATCTATTAAAAAGATGCAGGTACTGATGATTACACATTGCACTGATGAAGGTCATGGCTTTCAAGATTTACACTGGGGAATTCTAGAACAGGTGAACCATGGGTCTCGAGGGGCAGACCGTGAACGGAGATTAGATTATAGAGGGCAATACTGGATTTTCACCTTAAATACAGTTGCACCTCAAGAGCTTAATTTAGAGATCGATTAGTATTTACTTATTTAATTTTGAAATTGTTCTGAAATAATACTGGTTTTCTCTTATTTAATATATCAGAACATATTTGTTTGAGGTCATTTCTATCCTTTTGGCACCAAGATAGGCAGAAATGCCAGTTCAAACCAGTAAGGACTGCTTGTTGTTGCGCTAGAGGTGGACCCTTGGCCTGGTGCAGGATTGATTTGGCCCTCTGGTCAGACCCAGACAGCGCCTGCCACCAGGAGGCAGAAAACACAAGGAGACAGAGGCTAACTGGAGCTTCATCAATAACAGTCCGGAGTTTCCGCAGGTTGAGCCCTTGGGTACCCAGACCGCCTGGACTTAGGTGGGCCTCTGGTGGTCTCCCGGAGAGGTAGTGGAGGGGTGTGCCCACTACGAGCAAGGGTGTGTGGCTGATGCAGAGTGGATGGACTAGACCCGAACTGGAAGCTCCGGAGACCTCAGGGAGGCAACAGTTCAGGAAGGTTCTCCGGGCGAGACAGGCAGCGCCTGTGGATCTAGCCAAGTGGAAGCCGTGGTTGGTTTCCAAGCAGGTTGGTCTAATGGTCACAGTAGGCCAGAAGAGAGTGTCCGAGTGAAGCGCAAGGGTCAGAGCCAGAGTATCAGTCCAGGAGAAATTAGCCAAAGCAGGGGTCAATACCAGAGTCAGTCCGAGTGGAGTCAAGGCAAGCAAGGGTCAGTTCCAGGCAACAGACAAGAGAATGGTCAGGCTGGCAGTGGTCAGTTCCAGGCGGCAGGCAAGAGAATGGTCAGGCAGGCAGTGGTCAGTTCCAGGTGGCAGGCAAGAGAATGGTCAGGCAGGCAGAGGTCAGTACCAAAGGTCATTCTGAAGAGGTACTACCTGAGAAGGATACAGGAACACACGGAGCCACTGGGAACGGAAGACACAGGAACATGGAGTTGCTGGAACAGGAGACGCTGGAACAGGAGACCCTGGAACAGGAGAACACTTGGAACACAAAGGCAAACTAGCACACCAACGGTATCGACCCGATTGCCAAGGCGAGGTCCTGGGGACAGGGCCTCGCCTTAAATAGCAAGTCTACGTGACATCATCGGGAGGTACCCCCGTGGGTTTTCCCGCCTTGGGCCCTTTAAAGGGCTGCACGATCAGCCACGCATGTGCCTAGGGGCGTGGCCGAGGATGCCCACGACGCAGAGCCCCGACGGGAGCTCCGCCATGAGGCCTGAGAGGAGGATGGTGAGCGGAGAACCCAAGGATGCCGTGAACTGGCTGCGGCAGCAAAGGAGGGGTCTCTGACTCTTATACTCATAAACACAAATGGGCTCTCTAGTTCTCATGCACATATATACAGCTACACACATACATGCTCTCTGACTCTCTGTTGCACCGGAGGTGGACCCTTGGGCCGAGGTGGGGTTGACGCTACCTGTAGGAGGGATCCTAAGGGACCCCACCGTCGGCAGGCGGAGTGGGCTGAAGGTCTGGACGAGGAGAGAGAGTCAAGAGTGTAGTCAGGCAATGCAGAGGTCCAGGCTTGGAGAGAGACAATACAGTAGTCAGGCAATGCAGAGGTCCGGGCTTGGAGAGAGTCAACAGCATGGTCAGGCAAAGCAGAGGTCCGGGCTTGGAGTCAACGGCATGGTCAGGCAAAGCAGAAGTCGAAATCCGAGGAGGCAATCCGAGAGTAGGTTAAGGATCAGGAACAGTGGCGGATTCCTGATGAAGACCGGCCCGGGGATTCGCCACCCAGGCAGGCCCAGGAGATACCACGTGGTCTGCTGAGTGCGGCTCTGTCACGACCGTGCTCGGCAGACCACGTGACTAGCGCGACCAGCCCACCGGGGGATGCCCGATCCCCCGATACGCCAATCTGTCCTTGATCAGGAACACAGGAATGAGGAAACCAGGAACAGGAGTCAGCAAGGATCAGGAACCAGAAATGAAGGAGAATCATCAGGAGGCAACGAGTACACGACCAGCGTGGAGACCTGTTGCAAAGGCAATCCTTAGGAGCGGAGCCTGGGCTTAACTACTGGAGCTCCGCTGACGTCAGAAGGTACAGAGAAGGTACAGAGAAAGGCAACCAAAATGATAAAGGGAATGGAACAGCTCCCTTATGAGGAAAGACTAAAGAGGTTAGGACTTTTCAGCTTGGAGAAGAGACGGCTGAGGGGGGATATGATAGAGGTATTTAAAATCATGAGAGGTCTAGAACAGGTAGATGTGAATCGGTTTTTTACTCTTTCGGATAATAGAAAGACTAGGGGGCACTCCATGAAGTTAGCATGTGGCACATTTAAAACTAATCGGAGAAAGTTCTTTTTCACTCAACGCACAATTAAACTCTGGAATTTGTTGCCAGAAGATGTGGTTAGTGCAGTTAGTATAGCTGTGTTTAAAAAAGGATTGGATTAAGTTCTTGGAGAAGAAGTCCATTACCTGCTATTAATTGACTTAAATAATAACCACTGCTATTACTAGCAATGGTAACATGGAACAGACTTAATTTTTGGGCACTTGCCAGGTTCTTATGCCCTGGATTGGCCACTGTTGGAAACAGGATGCTGGGCTTGATGGACCCTTGGTCTGACCCAGTATGGCATGTTCTTATGTTCTTATGTTCTATCATCTATCATTTAAGACATAGTGATGGGCGAGCACGAGCCTAGGGAGGGACGTGGCACTGAGTGGCAGCGTCTCTCCGCGGACCACGTGGAGAGGCCCGACGTGGAGCACAAGGATCTTTAGCTGAGCTGAAGGCACCAGGGGTGGCCCAAGGATGGAGCCGGTGGCACACCGCCATCAGGGACAAGGAACCAGACACTGGATTCATCTGAGAGAGGTGAGGGGGCCGGGCCACAGGTCTGCTGTGGCCAGCACATGTAACAGTACCCCCCCTTTACGCTCCCCCCTTGGAGGTCTGGGTTTTCCCGGATGGGCACGATGAAATTGAAGGAGGAGGGTTTTATCCAGGATGTTACAAGCTGGTTCCCACTAATTTTCTTCGGGGCCGTAACCCTCTCAGGAAAGGAGGTATTTCCACCGGCAGCCCCTACGGTGAACATCAAGGACTTCATGAACCTTGTAGGTAGTGTCGGTCTCAGCAACTCCAGTCGTAAGTGAAACGACTCAGCAACTCCAGTTGTAAGTGAAACTCAGTAGTGTAATTTCATCCAATATACAATCATTGATTGTCAGCAATGCATAAGACAACTTTTGCACCAGCGTGCAGCGTGTAGTCTCTGCTTCTATGTTCACTGCACGCTGGTGTGAAATTTGTCTTATGCATTGCTGACAATCAATGATTGTATATTGGATGAAATTACACTACTGAGTTTCACTTATGACTGTGAAGTGTTCAAGCCCCTGAGGCAGCGGCTTTTGTGCCGCGAAACTTGGCCTGAGTCGGGCAATTTATGAACACGTCTCTGTTTTAATAAACATTGAAAAAGATCCAGGCATCTATCTTTGTGTTTTTCCTGACGGCTATCATAGATCGCCTACCTCTTTTTCTTGAAAGAATAGGCGTGCCAATTCAGGAGCAGATGGTAGGCCCGGTAGTGGAACAAAATGGGCCATTTTAGAAAATCTATCTATGGTAACCCATTTGATCGTGTGACCCTTAGATGGAGGTAAGTCCATGATGAAATCCGTGGAGAGATGTGTCCACGGTTCTTCGGGAGCTGGAAGTGGCTGGACGGACCCCATGGTCGACCGACCAGGGCTTTCTGTTGAGCGAAATGTTGCAGGAATCAACATATGCTTTAGCGTCAGAGACCATAGTGGGCCACCAGAAGAACTGCTGGAGCAGCGCTAGGGTTTGCGCTCGCCCTGGGTGCCCGGCGAACTTAGAGTGATGTGCCCACCGGAGGACTCTTTCACGGAGTCGATGGGGCACAACAGTCTTCCCAGTGGGAACTGGGTGAGTTGCAGACAAATACAAGCTAGGTCAATAATGTGACCGGGTTCTTCCGGAGTATCTTCTGGTTCAAAGGAACGTGATAGGGCATCTGCCCGGAGATTTTTTCCAGCTGGACGATAGCGAAGTTCGAAGTTAAACCTAGAAAAAAACAGGGCCCATCGAGCTTGACGGGCATGGCTCAAGTGTTCTAGATTCTTGTGATCTGTGAATACGGTGAATTTATGTTGCGCGCCCTCTAGCCACGGGTGCCATTCTTCTAGATCCAATTTGATGGCGAGTAACTCGCGATCTCCAATGCTATAATTTTGTTCTGCTGAAAATAACTTCCGACAGTAGAATGAGCACGGGACTACAGATCCGGAAGCAGAACGTTGGCTCGGCACACATAACACTCTCATTCACACACACACAGGCTCTCTGACTCTCATACATTTATAAACAGCCTCTCTGACTCTCATACATTTACAAACAGGCTCTCTGACTCTCATACGTGCATGCACACACACACACACACACACACACACACATAGGCTCTCTGACTCTTATACACATACACATGAACTGGCTCTCTAGTTCTCATATACATACACAGACTCTGGCTTTCGGACCTCCCCCTTTCTTCTGGGTCTTTTCTTTGAGGCCCTGCCAGGGATCTCTTCAGATGCTGTGAGCTGGGGGTCTGCAGCAGCCTGTGGCGCCTCTGTTTCTCTTAAGCTGCTGCAGGATGGGGTCTGCGGCAGGGTTCCAGGCCTTTGTCTCACTTCTTATGTTTTATTGGGGGGGGGAGGAGGGGAGAAATGCCTTCCTCACACTCTGCCCTCACATCAGCAGAGAAAAAAAGCCAAAAAAAAAAAAAGAAATTGATCAGGGCTGGGAATTCACTGAATCCCTTGAAGGCCCTGACCACACACCACTGAAGACTGCTCAATGCTTCAATTAGATGCCCACGTTTTAAGATCCTAAATTTAGGTGGATTTTCAGTCAAATGTAGATGCCTGAACCTTGAGCACCAAAATTTAGGCCTGCAATTCATTTGTCTAGATTTAGGGACCTATGTAATAAAACTCACATTGAAAAAATTTGTGTGTGTGCTCACAAAAAAATGTAATGTGCATGTTAAAATGTCACTTAACAAGTAGTACAAAAGAATGTCCCCAATAGTATCCTCATGCTGTTCTTGTGTACAGAAACATGAAAATGCATTGACTGAATAGTGTGAGCATATTACTTAACCAAGAGAAAGCTACATAGCATGAGCATGTTTATTTATTTATTTTACTTATTTATTTAAAATCTTTTCTATACCGTCGTTTAGTAATGCACCATCACAACGGTTTACAGAGAGGCACATATATTTAAGTTTGGGTAAAACTTTTCTAACAAAGTGCCAATAGGTTTCGGTTACATGTTTTAATAATACAAGGTATATGATAAGTGACATGGATCTTGTCCATTTATATGATTAATAGGGTAACCATACAAGTATTGTACTTTATACTGAATTTCTCTAACATTAGTAGTTAAGTATGAGAAAAAATAATAAAATATGCAAATACGCATCTAGGTGACTTTGTGCTGTGTGTTGATGTTCCTTTGCCTATTCATTTATAGTTCTTATTCTCCGTTCTCACTGTAAAATGCTTTTTTGAAAAGCCATGTTTTAAAACTTTTTTTGAAGAGTTTTAAATCTCTCTGTAATCTTGTTTCGAGTGGCATTGTGTTCCATAATGTTGGTCCGGCTAAGGATAGTGCTCACTCTCTTACTGAGCATCATCATTTCTCTTTTTTTCTTGACTCCCTCTGCTGGCTTCCAAGGGGTATTCAACTAAGCTTGGCAGCATGGTGATTGTTTGTTAGTGCAGAGGAGAAACGTGGAAGACCTACTACACTGCAGAAGTGGAGGACAAAGGAGAATGGAGAGTTCCAGGGGTACAGAAGATTAATAAAAGTGCATGTTTAGTATTCTGTCTCCGCTAAACAGAGAGTTTAACTCAGTCTTTACTCACAGACAGAAGAGATCGCTTCTTCAGTTCCAAACTTTATTAACAGGCAAAACAAAGTCTTACTGTACATAAACTGAAGATAACAGCTACCAGTATAGTCTGGCCTACAGAAATAAAGTCGGGTAAAATGAGGATAATTCTGCAGAGATAGCCAGGTTATCTGCTGAATCACTTAGGCCTGACCAGAGCTGACAGAAAACCCAGGAACCCCTGCTTTCAAGTCAGAGGTTAAACCTTTACAGCCAGCTGCACTGAATACAGTAAACAGTATAACAGTAAACAAGAAGCTGTAGAATAAAAGCATGAGCACAGCATTAGCAAGTAGAAGCAAAGCTACTGTAAAAACAGGACAATAGTAAATAAACAGGAAAACACCTGTGGAGACAGGACACACCCTAACTGGGATCATAAGATTCCACTATTAACATTAACTGAACACTAACTAGGAACATTGCAGTCAATGTAAAGAATCCAAAATGCTCACGTTTCTCCATGAGCCATGAGAAGCACTGTCTCAGTGATGAGTCTAACAAGGTTCTGTACAGTCCCATATCTTGCAGTCCGTATTTCAAATTTGCGGATCTTCCCATCTCGTCTGGGCTTCATCTTGGTGATGAGCTCTCCAGATTGTGACAGATTTACATTAATCTTTTTGGTAAGAATGGTAGCAAACATCAGGATGATTGGAGACTGTTGATCAGTGGATACAGGAACCAAACGTCTAGTATTGATGATGGCTGAGACTATAACCATCAGAATGGTCAGAATGAGCATTGTCCTTTTTGAAACCCAATTGAAGTGGTGTGTTCCTATTTGCTTTTTACTTGGAACATTGGTAACCAGAGCAGTCACCTGAAGATGGATCTCTGGATCCATTTTAGGATTTATCAGTTCAAAGAAGACTGTTGAGTTTGGTGCTGTCTTGCCACACCTCCAAGAAATTTTGGCCCTGTCAACCATATAGTCTGCATTAAATGAGATGCAGAGATGGACCCTATGGCATGGTCATTAGGGTTCAGTCCAGTGGGAATAAAGTGCCACTTCTCTGGTTGGGTTGATTTTCTGATATGTTCAACCCTGTTGCTCATATACACATAAAATCTCTGCTCTGATAGTATATATAACCCCAAACCCAGTGTAAAATGTAACCATGTTAAGTTGCAAGTCTATTTCATTTAGCACCAATTAAGCAACGTCCACTGCTAACACTGCTACACACAATTCAAGTCTTGGGATGGTGTGTTAGTCTGTGGAGCTGATTTAGCCTGACCAAGGATTAATCCCACATGGGGCTTACCTTTGTTGTCCAATATCTTCAAGTAGGCTACTGTAGCTATGGCTTTCACAGAGGTATCTGAAAAGACATAGATTTCCCTGTATTGTGCTGCAGTGAAAGAAACAGAGGAATAAATATGTGGAATCTGCAACTGATCAAGAGTTTGTGGGGAGACTCTCCATGCCTCTTATCTTTCTTGCTTAGGGGCAACGGGATATATCATTCCATTCTTGTGTCTTTTCTGAAAGCTCTCTTAGCAAAGCTTTCCCTTGAATAGTGACTAGGGCTACAAATCCAAGTGGAGTATATAGATGTTATGCCCGTCGGTCACAGACGGCTGCGGGCACATCTACTCACATCCTGCACCGTCCTGCTTCCCTTTCCAAGCCTGCTCATAGCACGGGCTAGTCTCTGCCACCATGATGCCCATGGATCCTCATGGCGGTCAAGATGCCACCATTCATTACGCCGAGGCCATCCTAGGTGTAAGCGCAAACCACCGGAGCCTCTTTTAAAGCTTCTTCGGCAGAAACCTCGAGGGCGTCCAAGATTTATGGCGTCATTGCCTCAGAGTACTTAACCTCCACCTTCACCCTCAGCTAGCCAACTTGGCAACGAATTCCATTACTACTCTATGAGCTCCTGTGACTGTCGTTCCTGTGGTGATGCTATTGGACCTCTTGGACTCTGGACCCTGCCTGGTACCCGCTCCTCGGGGGCCAGCATGCGCAGTCTACGGGGACTTGGTCTCCTGGCTTCCCCACTCCTCGGGCTGGCCCTGCGCCTTCCAGTAAGTCCTATCCTCGGGACCGCCTCTGGGAACACCTTCACCACTTGGGAGTTCTACCTCTGTGCTTCCCCTCTCCTCGGGGCAGTGCCAACATTCTATACTGTGACTGTCAGCGCTTCCCCACTCCTCGGGGTAGTGCCTACATTCTACACTTGGGACTACCGGTGCTTCCCCACTCCTCGGGGCAGCACTCTTGATTCTACAACCTGTCACTGCCGGTGTCTCCCTCTCCTCGGGCTGTCCTGTGTCATCATCTAGAGATCTGACTCAGGCTTCCCCACTCCACAGGTTGGCCTATGTCATCACATCAGTACCTCCTTCACTGTGCAGCTCCACCCCTCGGGGCTGCCTTCCCAGAATACCTCTTGTATGTCCTGTGCCGCGCTCCACACTCTGTGGGCCAGCCTAAGCGCCATCTCTTCCAGAGGTCTCTGCCCAGGTACTGATTCCCAGCCTACCTACGAACTGTGGGGATCCCTCCTTGCTTGTCTCTTGCCCCACTCCTCAGGACCTCGCCACAGTTTCTACCTGAAGTCTTCGCTGTGCCTGACCTCGCCTCCCGACGGTGAGGAACTGTGGGGCCTCTCCCCACAGGTGGTAAGAACGCTTACCTCAGGCCAAGGGTCCACAAACCCATCAACCACTGTTTACCATCAAAAGAATACCACATCTGGTACATGTATTTTTCTGGATTGATACCTGAAAAGTCAATGTGTCTTTCCTGAGATCCCAGCTGAGATCAAAGCTGTGGTGAATTGGTGGTGTTTTGACTCATTGGTCTAGGTCCTTTAGATACTTTGCATGGTTCTCCAAAGAGAACAACTTCATTACCTTTACACTGTTGGAAGCTATTTTGTGTAGTCTCAGGATAGTGATGGCTAACATTTGATATGTCGTTTTCAGCAGGCCAATGGCCCTCTATAGGCATAGATTTGAGTTCCTTTCCATAAACTCTCTGGCATCTGTATCATACTCTGGCCTAGATTTATCAAAATGCTATAAATATAGTGGAATTAGCACCCGTGATGAAAAAGGGGTGTGATTAGGCTAATTACCCTGCTCCCACATCGCATAGGCAATTTACGCAAGGTGTGATAAATTTTCGCTTTGCACACTGATTAATACATCGCATGGAAAGGGAGAGAGAGAGAGAGTCAGTCTGACACTCTCTGTATATGAACCACTGTGGAGGGGCACTTTGAATTGGGGTAGGTTTTGGGTTTAGGTGGGGGGAGTGTGTTACAGAAACATTCTGGGGTATTCATAGTAAAATTGATATCACTAAAGATTTGTAGGCATTATAATGTATGAAAAGTATAACTAGAGGAATTGATTTGGGTTGTACAGTGGTACATATATATAGAGAGTGTCAGACTGACTCTATATGGAGGGACTCTCTTTCCCTCTCTCTCTCTCTCCATCCAATAAAATCCTATCACAAACAAAACTGTTAATATCTGACACATTAAAACAATCATTTAAGAGCTGCCTGGGGCAATTCCAAGATGGCCGCATGCTAATCTGCAGTGCTCCAGACTCTCTTCAAACCTTTACATTTCTTCTTACTATAAAAGTGCATTTGTTTATTACCTGCAATATGGGAAAGAGGAAAGAAGAGCCAGAGCATTCCCCTTTGGTTCGGAGAGTTCGCCGTTCTTGGGCCCGATGGATCAGCATGTTGTCTGGAACCAGGAGCTTTCATTGGGCTCCGTGGAGGTGTCCTTGGGAGGTCAGTCGAGTGGTGCTCCTTTGCTGATGACTCCAGACCCCGAGTCATCTTTTTCTCTGGAGCCATGTCAGGTTCCTCCCCAGCCTGGCCCCCCCGCGGGAGATGCTGACGCGATCAGTCCACTCCCATTGCATCTCAATGACTGAGGTCAGCCGGCAGTAACAGCGTTGGGTGGAACCAGCATGGAGGGGCAAGTCGAAGGAGCTGTTTGCCGGTTAAGTAATGGAAATGAATTTTTGCTGAATATTTCCCCAATTTCATTGGCGGCTAGGCAATCTACAGTGGCTGCATCAGAGGTAATAACTGTTTCATTAATAAAACCTCCTAATATCACCTTGGACATAATTTGGGAAGCTATTGCAAACTTGTCCACCCAAGTTTCACAATTTGTTTCTCAACAACGTGATCTATCTAATACATTCAACACTTCTCAGTCCCAAATTTTGGAAATTAAAACTCAAGTGGAAGCCTTGGAGTCCAAGGAGGGGACAATTATACAGAAGGCAGTGGACACTAGGGATATGAATCGTGTGCCCGATCGTCTTAACGATCGGGTTCGGCTGGAGGGAAAAAAAAATCTGATCGGTGGAGATGTGAATCGAGTACCTGGTGGTCCAGTGGGGGCGCGGGGACCGATCTCCCGCTCTCGGGCCATCGGTGCCATTTTGGCTGCCACTCAAAAATGGCGCCGATGGCCCGATAAAAAAGAAAACCCACCCGACCCTTTAAAAATGACCCCTTAGCTTCCCCCACCCTCCCGATCCCCCCAAAACATTTTAAAATTACCTGGTGGTCCAGTGGTGGTCCTGGGAACGATCTCCCGTTCTTGGGCCATCGGCTGCCACTCATAAAGATGGCACAGATAGCCCTTTGCCCTTACCATGTGACAGGGTATCCGTGCCATTGGCCGGCCCCTGTCACATGGTAGGAGCACTGGATGGCCGGCGCCATCTTTAAAGATGGCGGCCGGCCATCTGCGGCCGGCCATCTGCAGAGTTTTCTGGTTTGTACCATATGAGTGCATGTAAATATAATATGTATGTTGGAAGTGATATTTTTGCTTCAAAAGACCATATTCCTGAATGTTTTTTTTCATGTACAATTTGTTATAAATGCATAATTTAATTGTGTGTGTCTATAAAGGGTGTGGGAGTGTGTGTGTGTGGGGGGGGGGGGCGGCGGCCTATGTACAAGGCTGTAAGATTTGCCTAGGGTACCTAATACTCTTCCTTATCCATGGATTCTGGGCGGTGGGGGGGGGGGGGGGGGGCTCTTGTCAGTTTTTAAAATATAGATTGCAGGACGAAGCTGGTCTTCATTTGATAGGTCCGGGACAGGCACTGAATGAGTAGGGGGCGGGGGGAACAGCTCAGTAATTTTTTGCAAGTATCTTTGGTAGATGCATTCCTCCGAACCATGTGCTTTCCTCCATGGTCTAGTTTAAAAGCTGCTCTATCTCCTTTTTATGTTCAATATATTTTTATTTTGTAACTAACAGTGACAAAGATGGCAAAGTGTGTTGGATGCTTGCACACCCCACAACCAATGAAAAACAATAAGCAACAATAAAACAAACTATCAGCTGTGAACCTCATAACCTCTCGCTCCCATTACCACCCCACCCCAGTTACCAAATAGACACAGATGACACGATTGTCCTAATTCTTTTCATGTTGCAGAGTTTAGCACTAAGCTTCTTGCGCTTGGAGAAAGTGACTGAAGATAAGAGTTTCACATTGCCAAAAAAGATAACACATTGAAATCGTCGGTTCAGTGTGCTGCGGCAATCAAAAAAGCAAACAGAATTTTGGGAATTATTAGAAATGCCTCTGTATCGCTCCATGGTGAGACCGCACCTTGAATACTGTGTACAATTCTGGTCGCCGCATCTCAAAAAAGATATAATTGCGATGGAGAAGTTACAGAGAAAGGCTACCAAAATGATAAGGGGAATGGAACAAATCGGGGTCCCCCGAAAACAGATGTAATGGATTTGGGTCCTGACGAATACAAATACCGAATCGAATGTATCCGTCCCTTCTGCACATCCCTAGAATTTGCCACTGAAACCATCTGGCCCAAGGGCTTTTAAAGGTTTTGCCTGACCAATTTGTATTCTTATTTCTTCTTCAGTGATTGGGCGATTGAGCCAGGCCAACTGAGCATCTGAGAACTTGGGAACCGGAATCTTACTTAAGAACTCTTTTCCTAATTCAATATCAGGGCCACCTGATCAATATGTGTCTTGATAATATTCCATCAGAACATTTGCAGTAGAAGTATTATCATGAGCCAGGTTCCCGTTTATTGTTTTTAAGCATTTTGATAAAACGTGGACCTCTTGCCATCCTAACTATATTAGCCAAATATTTCCTAGTTTTATTATCATATTGATACAGTTGATATTTGTAATAGGCTACACTTTTCTTCATCCTCTGGTGAACCAAAGGTATTCAACTGGGATCACAAAGCTAGATAATTTTCTCTATTTTCCCAAGCATTAACCCCTATCAACTTACTTTTCACACTGTGCAACATTTTTTCTAGATTTACTAGTTGTTTATCAATGACCCTCTTTTGTTTTGCCACATAAGAAATTATCTCCCCTCTCAAGACTGCTTTAGCAGCTTTCTAAAAGAGGATTGGGCCCTCCAAATGTTTTACATTAAAAGCGACATATTCCTGCCATTTAGTTTTAAGAAATTCATGAAAGCCTAGATCTTTGGCTAAAAAATAAGGAAAACACCAATTCCCACTCAGATGGGCCGTAGCACCTCCTGCCAATTCAATCCAAATGGGGGCATGGTCAGATAAGGTAATATTACCAATGGCTGCAGTTTGCACTTCAGCAAAAATATGTTGAGAAATAAATAAATAGTCAATTCTGGAGTGTGAGGAATGGGCTCTAGAGAGATGCATGAAGGCCTTCTCCAGAGGATGAAGAAGATTCCAGGCATCTACTATCTGCAAACTCTGCTCCAAAACTCTAATGCCTTTTTTGGAACGGTTGCCATTTGTTTGAGAGAGATTGGACTTATCCATCATTGGATCACAAACCCAATTAAAGTCCGTCCCCCCCTACAATCAGCCCATCATCTAAATAAAGTCAGAGATGGGAATATAACCTTGTGAAAAAGCTATGATCATAAATGATAGGGGCATATAAATTACAAAATATTAATCGTTTATAATAAGAGTTCAGCAATCAAAATTGCCTCTGCTAATTACTCAAGAGATCCTTGATCTCTTGAGTAATTAGCAGAGGCAAATTTTTCCTAATCAAAATAGTAACTCCTGCAGATCTAGTATTTACAGACACAAATCTGACCTCGCCTACCCACCAGGCGCTTCAACTTCAGATGTTCTGAGTCATTTAAATGAGTTTCTTGGAAGCAGGCTATATCTGCTCTCTGCCTGTTCAGGGCTGCCATAATTTTTGACCTTTTGATTGCTGAATTAACTCCACATATGTTCCAAGAAACAATCTTCACTCCTCCCAGCGACATTTTATATTTAACCAAATAAGATAGCATTATCTGCATATTAACAATCATAGGTGAGAAGGAGCCCTCTCAGCCTTCGAAAGAGCCAAAAGCAAAGAAAGGTAATCTGTGTCACAGATATCACAAAGATCCTGAATCCCTTACCTATCCCACCCTCCCAACCCTACATCTCTCTGCTCTCACAGCATCACGTGACCTCCCTATCTCCTTTTTAAATGTTAGTACCAGCAGCCTAATTCTATTCTGGTTAAGGTGGAACCTATCCTGTTGGAATAGGTTCCCCCTTACCCAGAATAAAGCTCTTAACAAATTTAAAGCTCTCTTCTCTGCACCATCGTTTCAATCATGCAATGAGACTCTGGAGCACAGCCTGCCTCTGGGATTCTACTCGTGTAGCAGGGAGCATTTCTGCGAATGTAACCCAGGAGGTTTTGGATGTCAGTTTCCTACCTAACAGCCTAAATTTAGCCTCCAGAACCTCCTTCTTGCACCTTCTTATATCATTGGTATTCACATGTACCATGACAGACAGCTTCTCCCCTGCACTCTCAAAAATCTTATCTAGGTGGCACGTGAGGTCCTCTACCTTCGCACTCGGCAGGCAAGTTACTAAGGGATCCTCACACCAACCAGTCACACAGCTATCTACATTCCTAATGATCAAATCACCTACTATAACGGCCATCCTAATCATTCCCTCCTGGGCACATGGCCCCGGAGATACATCCTCAGTGTTTGAGGAGAAAGCATCACCTGGAGCGCAGGTCCTAGCTACAGGATCAGGATCACTTCTTGCTACACAAGGTGATATTCTCCTGCCAGATGCTCATGTTCCTCCAAAGCAGCATAAGAACCTCTTGGCTGGAGTTGTGACCATTCTACTACTGTATGTCCCTGAAGGTCTCTCTTTCTGCCTCAGCTCCTCCAGGTCTGCCACTCTGATCTCCAGAGATCAGACTCATTCTCTGAGAGCCAGGGGCTCTTTCCACTGGGTGCATATATACAACCTTTCAGCAACAGGTTGATAATCATACATGTGGCACTCGGTGCAAAAGACTGGATAGCACCCTAACTCGCTGCTGGACTTATGTCTGCATTTTAATTTTATTGAGTTGCTAAAGTTTTAAAAGTTGTTTTAGGAGTAGGTATTCTCTCGATTTAAGGGTTTTTAAGTTTGACTACAATTTTTAAATTATTTGATGTCTTTTAAATTTAAGATTTTAAAATTGATGACTAGGTGACATGTTAGTTCGTAAATGATCAGCAACAACACTAAAATTAGTCAATCATTAAAATCACTAATTGATTCTTACTTTGAAGATTTTCCTCCTAAATCTGCCTTGTTGGTCTTGTCTTGTCTATTCCAGTATTCAGTCCTGCCTGTACCAGAGTCATGTCCTTGCCTTGTCTCACCCTTGTCTTGTCCAATTCCAGTCTTCCTATTGGATGTGTCCTGTCCGCTCCAGTATTCTGTCCAGTCCTGCCTGTACCACAGTCCTGGCTTTTCCTTGCCCTACCTGTGTCTTGTCTAGTTCCAGGTTCTGTTTAGCATCCAGCCTTGCCTTGTCCTGCCTGCCAAATCTGCCTGCCATGTCCAAGTCTTGTCTCCAGCCTGCCTTGACTCAAACCTGCCTTACCAAGCCTTGTCTCCAGCCTGCTGTGCCCAAGCCTTGCCTGTCCAGCCATGCCTAGTTGTGTTCCTGCCTTTGTGGACTCACCACTATGATGTACTGCCGCCGCAGTACTGGCCCCAGAACCCAAGGGTTCATCCTGCGGGGAAAGGGACTGGCTAGGCAGAAGACTGGCCCTTGTCTTGTCCTAAGTCCTGCCTTGTAGTCCCGTGCCACTCCCCAGGTGGGTTTTCTTGACTCTGGGTCCCCTAATACTATCACAGCAACATATAACTTTAAAAAAGAAGATTATGATAGAATGAGGAAATTAGAAAAAAAGGAGTAGTTGCAAGGGTTAAAAGTTTGCATAAAACATGGACATTATTTAAAAATACCATTTTGGAAGCCCAGACAAAATTTATTCCATGCATTAAAAAAGGTTGAAAGAAGACCAAAAGTCTGCCAATGTGGTTTAATGGTGAAATAATGGAGGCAGTTAAAGCTCAAAGGGCATCATTCAAAAAATGGAAAGCAGACCCAAATGATGAAAATAGGCAAGAGCACAAACGTCTGGCAAGTTAGATGTAAAACAGTAGACAAGCCAAGAGAAGCTTTGAGATAAAGTTTGCCAATGAGGCAAAAACTAATAATAAAACATTTTTCAAATACAATCCAAGCAGAAAGCCTGTGTGGGAGTCATTTGGGCCACTAGATGACTGAGAGACAAAAGGGATGCTGAGAGAATATAAGGAAATAGCAGACAAACTGAATGAATTCTTTGCCTCGGTCTTGATGGAGGAGGATATTAGGAACATATCCACACCTGAAACATTTTTTAATGGGGAGATTCTAATCAACTAAAATATCTGTGATAATGGAGGAAGTAATTGATCAGACTGACAAACTAAAGAGTAACAAATCACTGGGACTGTATGGCATCCACTCTAGAGTTCTAAAAGAGCTAAAACATGAAATAGCTAACTAGTTTCTAATAATTTGTAAACTTTAATTTAAAATAGGCACGATGCCTGAAGAGTCAAAAGTGGCCAATGTGATGCTGATTTTTAAAAAGTGCTCCAGAGTGATCCAGGAAACTATAAACCAGAGATCCTGACATTGGTGCTAGGCAAAATGGTAGAAACCGTTCTTAAAAACAAAATCACTGGCCAGATACATAGAAATGGCTTAAAGGGGAAGAGTCAACATGGAGGTCTTGTTTTACCAATCTCTTAGAACTTTTTGAAGGTGTAAATAAACATGTAGATAAAGGTGAACTGGTTGATATAATGTATTTGGATTTTTAGAAAACATTTGGCAAAGTCCTCCATGAATGACTCCTCAGGAAATTACAAAGTCATGGAAAAGGAGACTGGTAACTGATTAAAAAGCCAGAAACAAGATAGGACTAAATGGCCAGTTTTCCAAATGGATAAAGATCATTAGTGGAGTATCACAGCGATTGGTATTGTTTAACATATTCATAAATAATCTGGAAAAGGGAACAATGATTGAGGTGATGAAATTTGCAGATGATAGAAAATTATTAAAATTTATTAAAATAGCAGTAGATTGCAAGGAACTGCAGAGGTTCCTTGTGAGACTTGGAGACTGGGCAACTGAATGGCAGATAACATTTTTTTTTTATTTTATATTATTTATTTATTAGATTTCAATATACATTCCAAGAGTGCACTTGAATTGATAAACTTTGAGACAATTATAGGAAAAATAACATAAACACTGCCATATTGCAATAGATAGAAATAATTTAACAAATGAAAAAGAAAATACTAGACTGCTATAATCCTAGTCCTCAACCTATGGAGATGCAAGGAACACAACCTCAAGAAAAATTTAAAATAAATTGCAACAGGTAATACCGGGCCCAGCATACATGTGGAGATATTATATTAGAGTATTTAATCACTGAACAAACAGAGGCTCAACTAGCTACAACAGGAGAAGATGTAAGTATAGAAGGCCATTTATCACTCAAAAAAGTAGTTAACTGTGCAGGAGAAAAAAAAATATAAGTAGCATTTTGATATTTAATAAGATGTTTGCATGGAAATTTTAGCAAGAAAAAGGCACCCAGTTTTATTATCTTGGGCCTTAATAACAAAAATTGCCTCCTCTTCTTGAGGGTAGATCTAGCAATATCAAGATATACACGAACTTTTAAACTTAGGAAGGTTTCCTGACAAAGTCGAAAGAACATTCTTAGAACCCAATCCAGATCTGATTCCATAAGACAAGTTACTATGAGAATTGCAAGAGTAACCAAGTCAGTCTCTGAGGATTCAATAATAGCAGTGAGATTCAATCCAGCTGGCTCAGTCAGGGAAAGAACTTGCATAGGCCCATTATTTGAAGTATCATTTTTGAAAGGTGGAAGATAGTAGACCCTAATAGCCAGTGGTAACATTTGCTCAGGTATTTTTAGAACTTCCAGCAACAATTTTTTCCACATATCTTTAGGAAAGATGAATGGATCCTTGGGAAAATTTATAACATGTACATTTCTTCCCCGCATTTGATTCTCCATTTGCTCAAATCTGGACGTACAAACGTGATCTCCTTTAATGAAAGCCTGTTGCAATGTAGTAACACAGCAGATTAAATTTAATATGGAAAAGTGCAAAGTGATATACATAGGAAAAACAAAATCTCAACTACCAAGGACATGATGCTGGGTTCTGTATTGGGAGTCACTACACAGGGAAAGGACCTTGGAGTCCATGTGGACAACATGTTGAAATCCTTGGCTTAGTGCATGGCAATGGTCAAAAAAGCAAATAGTTTGAACTGTCTGCCAAAAAAAGAATTAAAAAAAAAAAGTAAATAGAATGCTAGGATTGATCTGAAAAGGAATGGAGAATTAAATGGTGTGACTGCACCTCAAATATTGTGTGCAATTCTGGTTACTCCATCTCAAGAAAGACATAGTGGAATTAGAAAAGGTGGAGAGGAAGGCAACAAAAATGATAAAGGGATGGAACATCTCTCCTATGATGAGAGGTTACACAGTCTAGGGCTCTTCAGCTTGGAAAAGAGACGGCTGAGAGGGAACATGATAGAAGTTTATAAAATCATGAGTGGTGTGGAACAGGTAAATAAAGGACAGTTATTTATCCTTTCTAATAATAGTTACAACCGGCAGATTAAAAACAAATCGTAGAACATAATTTTTCATTCAGCACACAGACAAGCTGTGGAATCTGTTGCCAGAGGATGTGATCAAGGCAACTAGCATAGAGGGGTTTAAACGAGGTTTGGACAAGTACATAACACATTATTAGCCAGGTAGACTAATGACAGTTATTGCTATCCCTGAGATTGAGAAACAGGAACTAGATCTACTTTATGGGATCTGCTGGGTACGTGCAGCCTGGATTGGCCGCTGTCAGAGACAGGATGCTGGGCTCGATAGAGCTTGGTCTGACCCAGCAGGGCAATTCTTATGTTCTCTGCCATCTCCTCTCCGTCATGCTCTTCATTTTTTTCTTTTCACATTGGAGAGGGAGGTGGAGGAAGGACTGGAGGGCACACCAGGAAACCCCCCCTGCATTGAAGAGCCCCTGCTTTTGTGACTAGCCAAGGAGTGGGGTTACTCCATTCCCCATACACACGCACAAAAGGCTGTTTCATATTAGCCTACATTCAAATGCCAGCAATACTCACTGGCCAGCGTAAGCAGAGCAAGGCTAGCAATTATCCAGAGATGAGGAGAATCATATCAGTACATTGGAGGCTGTTCATTTCCAGACTAGTACAAAACCTATGAATGTCACTTTGTAAACCGTTGTGATCTATACCTGGAGCGATGGTATATAAAATGTCTAAATAAATAAATAAACAAATAAATCAATTTTGATGCCTTTTTCAGCCCCAGACATCAGACCACACAATTATTGCTTAAATAGGGTTTTTAATAGCCTGATTACAACCTTCATATCAGATGTTTTATGGCCAGCCTGAAAATAACTTGCAGGCCATGATTCAAAGGATGATTAGTGCCTGACCTAAGCATCGCTCTTTAAGGCACCTAAAATTTGGTGAAATTTCAGCTGAAACTAGACACTTCAGTTGTAGGTTGAAAACTCATGTTTCTCAGGAGCCTATAAACGAGGCACCTAATTTTAGGGCTGTTCTTCATTCACCTAAATGTAGAATGTTGACCCATTAGGTCCCAGTGTACTATTTAGAGGATAGCTTCTTAAAACATTTGGGTCATAATAGGATATGTTAAGAGACTAGCACTGGATATCAGCTCTGAGTACCAAACCTTTATTTCCTGTCCCATTGATGGTCCTTCCTACTTTTTAGGATACTAAATTTAAAAAGGCAACCCTATTCAATTTTCAAAGGAGCACATTTACGTGCCTAAACCCTTTGAAAATTATCCTCTAAACATCTCAAACTTCCTTTGTCCCTTTTTTGCCATTTTCTCCTCTTCCCTATCCCATGATGACTACCCAGCTGACAAACGTCTTGTTGCTGGCCATGAGCTGGAGAGAAAGTCCCTTGCACAGTACCACTCCGGAATCAGCATTGCCACAGCGGCAGCTCTTCTCTCTGTCCTCCTAGAATGGAATGCTAGTTCCAAGCTCGTTTGAGGAAAAAGTGAATTGAGTACTGTACTGTGTATGCTAATAGATCCCAGACAGTGATATATTTCACTATGTTAGCTTGTTACAGGCAAGCGAGGTACAGCTGTATCTGATGGCAGCAGGCCCTTATTTAGTCAGGTCTGGCACAAGGCAAGAAATAAATTTGTTACGAGAATTGGGATTTATAGATCCTGCAATGCATATAATAACCCTGCCTATTCCCTAAACCAGGGTTTGCCTGTGAGTGAAAAAACTTTTCAGAGACACATTAATCTAGTTTAAATCAATTGAAGGGGTAAGACAGATGTAATTTCTTTTCAGTATCAGGGAGCCCAAATACCATCAGAATAACTTTTGTATTCTTTTTTCTTACTTCAGGTTATCACAGTGGGGTCAGCATGGGAAATAGAACCATCAGCTGGATTGATGGGTTCAATGTGATTTATACTCTACAAAGCACAAGAGAAGCCATGTGTCTTCAAAATATTTGAGAGGGCAATCAGACGACAATATGCTCCTCACTGCCTGCACTGCAGGTGATTGGAATGGCTCCCAGCCCTCATCTCCAGACAAGCAGAAGTCTACTTCATTCATTCCCAAATGGGGAGGATGGGAGGGAGGGTGTGTGTGTGTGTGTGTATGTGCAGGGAAAAATATGAAAACAAGTGTGAAAGTTTTTAATATTTAGGTAACCATATAACCTGTGCAAATCATAGTGACTCGACTCTCTTGGCAGCTGATGTATATGTCAGGAACTCTCTTGCTGACTTTAGTTCTGTTCAGCTGAGGAATGTTATTCACCACCACTCAAACACATATTTCAGCCTGCATGAGGAGGTCTGCCTTTTCCACTTTGCATTTAATTAGTGAAAAAAATGAATTCTTGCCAGCAAAATAATAAAAAAATTGAGATATGCAAAAGAATATATTTTCCTTCACTTTAGATGTCACATATTTTTTGAATATGAGAGACATTAATGCTTTCTACTTAGAATCGGGAATGTTAACTTTCAAACAGCCGCATGGGCATACATATAAACAAGTATGCGGCTTGCACCAATGGATGCTGCCATTTTATACCATATGCACGTATGTTATAAGATCAGCAGTACCCACGTACATGTGCGTGCAATTTTATATGAATGTGCGCATCTGGATGCAAATGCTGCCTGTACCATGTAAGTGGGGGGATTTTGCTAGGCACATGCGCCGTTTCCCCAGTTTGTTCCCAGTTCGCCCTGGTTAAGGATAAGACTTCCTAACCCCCCCCCTAGCTAGATAGCCTCCCGTTTACCCTAGTAACCCCAACCCTTCAGACTCCACTGACTAGCCCTGACTTTTTTTATTTTAAAACTTAGATGGCATCCATAGCAGAAGTAAAATTACATGGTAGGGGACCCTGGTGTCCATTTGTGCACGGAAATACTCATGCGCAGACTTCATATTGCAGGCTCGAACCACTCTTGTCCCGTCCATGCTCCGCCCAGACCATGCCCATGCCCCACCCCCTTTGTGAGCGTACTGGGAGATATGCGCATACTCGCATGCTTTTTAAAATTTGTGCGGCTTGTGCTGGCCCGAGACACACACATATTGCCCGGCTCTGGTGCACACAGGGCTTGGGCTTTTAAAATTGACCTTAAAGGCTTCAGTTTCCTGTGGCAGTTCCTGGGTAGATTCTATAACAAAGGCCAAAAAATCCTATTGCAAGGTTTTTGAGATTCTGTGGTAATTCTGCATAAATTAGTACACAATTTTGTATTGGTAAAAAGCCGTATTTCTTAAAATCTTTTAGATTTAAGCAAATAAAATAAGCTGTGTACATAGCCTGGTGTAGTGGTTGGAAAGGACATTTGTAGTTTTCTATCTTGCATTATTTCAAATTTTATTATCCAAAGACATTGTTCAAAGAAGCAATGCATGAAAATATGTAATAACAAAATAATCTTTCATCTCAGCACTAAGAAAAGAAAACAGAAAAAGAACTCCCCTCCCCCCAGACTACTGGATCAATTGTTATGAGAGGCATTTTCTAGTAGGAAATTATTAAATTTGTTTTACATATGCACAAAGCAGGATAATCCAAGCAATAAACATGATGCAAATAAAGTAACATGTTTGCATCCCCTCAAGGCTTGCAGATTGGCAATAGCAGCTGTAATAAAATGATTACTTTGCCTTCTGTCTTTTAGAATCTGGAAATCACCCCAGAAAATTTTTAAATTAATTAAGAACTTATGTCAGGTACCACGGGTCACTTCATAAGAGGAAGAAGCTACTGATTTGTAGAAACAAAATAGCTCATATTTGTTTTAGATTGAGAGAATCAGGGAGTCAGATGCTAGATGCAAGAGAGACAAAGTCAGAAGTTGCAAAATCTAGTTGCTAGATTGTACTTCACCATTGTGATCATTCATGTTATTACCATGTTGCATGGATGGAAGCTGGGTGTTCAATAGTTGATAATCTTTTGGAATACCAAAAATGGATAATGTATCATTATTGTTACGCCTGTCGGTTGCAGACGGCTGCAATCACGAGTACTCACAGCTTGTTCTGCTTTCCTACCCTCCCCGGGTCTCCTTGCTGCACAGGCCTCTCTGCATCTCTGCGTTCCATGAGCCTCCTCACAGAGGCATGGATGCCATTATTTCCGGCTCCGATGACAGGTTCTCCTAGGCGTGAGCGTCATAAGTCCTGCCTTTGAAGCCACTTCGGCGGGAACCTCGGGGGTGTCCCCTGTTGATGATGTCATCAGACTCCGGTATTTAAGCTCCTGCTTCGCCCCCAGCAAGCTGATTTGGCAACAAGTTCCATACGAGTCCTACGCCTGCCTTGTTCCTGAGACACCGCTCCTTCTTGTATCGTGGACCCAGTCTGGCACCCACCTGGAGCCATGGGAGGTGCTTACCTGCATGGCTGAAGGCCGTAGAAGCCGGGGCCTTGCCTGGTTCCCGCAGCTAGGGCTGCCACCGTGCCGGTGTGGCAGGAGCCACATCGGGGTTCCTCTTCGAGGCCTGGGAGCCGCTGATGCCGCCATCTGTTCCCGCGGTGTGGAGGCTGCATCCATGGACTTTCCTGCAGCTGAGGAGCCACTCCCCGAGCCTTCCTGCGGCCTGGATGATGCCGCTTCCTCGACGGAGCCTGCCCTGAGGCCCAACTTCCTCTCTCTGGCTTAGCATCGCAGTGGCAAGCATGGCTGCTGTCCAGCGTCCTGCCCCTTCCTTCCTAAGTGGCAGGCCCACGGCTTCTTCCTTCTTTTAAAGGGCCAGCCAGGTGTGGCCCATCTGAACTCCTCCCAGGGAGTTGCCTGTATTCATCCCTATAAAAGGGCTTCTCCATCAGTCAGTCCTTGCTTCGGCAAGGAGCTAGTCCTCCTGGGCTAGTCCTCCCAAGGACTTTTTGTTTTCAGCTCCTTCCTGGCATCTTGACCTTCTTCCATGGATCTTCATTTATCTTCCTGGTATCTGTCCTGATGTTCCTTGACGTCCTGATGTTCCTCGATGTCCTGATGTCCCAAGATCTGTCATGTTCCCGGTCCTAATGCTCCAGGTCCGGTGAGACCCGTGCCTCCGGAGATTCCCTGCTTTTACTCTGAGGTTCTAAACTCCAAGGGTTTATCTCGTTTCCCAAGTCCCGACTCCAGAGGATCCGAGAGGTTTCCACTAACCTGTGCTATGAGACTTCCTGAGCCTGTCCCGATCTCCTCGTGATCCGCGACCAGCCATCTGGCTGTGTAGGGTGCGAAGGGGACAGTGTGGTCCGTGACCAGCCCCACGTGCTATGTAGGGCACCTGAGGGTCTTGCTCATCCCTCTTGTTTTGTGTCTTCATCCCAAGTTCCAGTCTTCACTCCAAGTTCCAGTCTTCTTTCCAAGCTCCAGTGCCTATGGCCTCCTTCCACCGTGACCTCTGTTCGACCTGCAGCCTCTGCTACACCCTGTGGCAGGTCCGAAAGGGCTTGGAACGGTCGGAGGACCTTTCAGAAACCACCATTGCGCTGATGGTCTCATGGGCGTGCAGGTTGACGGAGGATTCGAGGTTCCTGATTCCCAGACTTGGACTGTCTTCACCGCAAGGGCACACTTTCTCCTTGTTCCATGCTGGAGAGCCCTCAGTTGCACTCCGTCCCATCATCAGCGCAACAGGATTGCCAAGCCTTGAGCGTCCCGAGCTCAAGGCCGATGCAAGCTCCAACAGAATTGGCAAAGCCATGTATCCAGTGGGACTATCCTTGTCCCGGGTTCTGTCCTGGACTCCAGAAAGAAAACAAATTTTTTGGACTTTCTCCATGACCCGCTGGAGGCGCTAGCTCTCTTGATTCCACAACCTGCTGGAGGCACCAGCACTCCTGATTCCACGACCTGCTGGAGGCGCCAGCTCTCTTGATTCAATAACCTGCTGGAGGCGCCAGCTCTCTTGATTTCATGACCTGCTGGAGGCGCCAGCAATATTGATTCCATGACCTGCTGGAGGCGCCAGCTGTCTGGTTCCCACGACCTGCAGGAGGCGCCTGCATCCAGACTTTGTTCCTCGATAATTCCAGAATGGGTTCCACGACCCATAGGAGGCGCCTGTGCCCCACCTCATGTTTGTTGTCATAGCCTGATCCCTCCCTGGATTCCTACCCGTGTCTTCCTTGTCTTGTTCCTTGGTCTTGTTCCTCGTTCGTTGGTCTTGTTTCTTATTCCTTGTTCCTTGCTCTTGCTCTTGTTGTTCCTTGCTCTAGATGTTTCTTACTCTTGTTGTTCTTGCTCTTGTTGTTCCACATCTGTTCCTTGTTCTTGTTCTCCGCTTCTTTGTTGTATTCCTGTTGTTCTCTGCTCCGTTGTTGTATTCTTGCCTTGCTCTCCACTGTTCTCTTCTTTCCGTGTTTCTTGTTTCCTCTTGCTCCGCTGTTCCTTGTTTCCTTTTCCTTCGCTGTTCCTTGTTCCTGTGCTCCACTGTTTCTTGTCCTGTTCCTGTGCTCTGCCGTTTTGCTTGTTCTTTGCTTCGTGTTCTTGTTCCATTCGCCTGTTCTTGTTCCATATGCCTGTTCTTGTTCCATATGCCTGTTCTTGTTCCATTTGTCTGTTCTTGTTCCATGTTTTCTTGTTCCATGTTTTCTTGTTCACATTGTGTGTTCCCTGGTTCTATGGTCTCTTCCACGTTTTTCTTCCATACGACCTGCAGGAGGCACCTGCACCATCTCAGTTCCAGTTGTCCTTCCTGGACCTCCCGAGGAGGGGAGAGGACCCCCCTTTGAGGGGGGGTACTGTTGTGCTCCTCTCGTGGCTGGAGCCATGGAAGGTGCTTACCCGCGTGGCTGGAGGCCGCAGAAGCTGGGGCCTTGCCTGGTTCCCGTAGCCGGGACCGCCACCATGCCGGCATGGCAGGAGCTGCGTCAGGGTTCCTCTTCGCGGCCTGGGAGCTGCTGACACTGCCATCTGTTCCCACGGCATGGAGGCCAAATCCATGGACTTTCCTGCAGCTGAGGAGCCGCTCCTGGAGCCTTCCTGCGGCCTGGATGACCCAGCTTCCTCGATGGGGCCTGCCATGAGGCCAAACTTCCTCTTTCTGGCTCAGCATTGCAGCGGCAAGCATGGCCGCTGTCCAGGGTCCTGCCCCTTCCTTCCTAAGGGGCAGGCCCATGGCTTCTTCCTTTTTTTAAAGGGCCAGCCAGGTGTGGCCCATCTGAACTCCTCCCAGGGAGCTGCCTGTCTTCAGCCCTATAAAAGGGCTTCTCCATCAGTCAGTCCTTGCTTCGGCAAGGAACTAGTCCACCTGGGCTAGTCCTCCTAAGAACTTCTTGTTTTCAGCTCCTTCCTGGCATCTTGACCTTCTTCCATGGATCTTCTTTTATCTTCCTGGTCTCTGTCCTGATGTTCCTTGATGTCCTGATGTTCCTCGATGTCCTGATGTCCCAAGATCTGTCATGTTCCCGGTTCTAATGCTCCAGGTCCGGTGGGACCCATGCCTCCGGAGATTCCCTGCTTTTACTCTGAGTTTCCAAGCTCCAAGGTTTTATCTCGTTTCCCAAGTCCCGACTCCGGAGGATCCGAGGGATTTCCACTAACCTGCACTATGAGACTTCCTGAGCCTGTCCCGATCTCCTCATGGTCTGCGACCAGCCATCCGGCTGTGTAGGGCGCGAAGGGGACAGTATGGTCCGTGACCAGCCCCACGTGCTGTGTAGGACGCCTAAGGGTCTTACTCATCCCTCTTGTTTCCTGTCTTCATCCCAAGTACCAGTCTTCACTCCAAGTTCCAGTCTTCATTCCAAGCTCCAGTGCCTATGGGCTCCTACTCTGTCCAGCCTGCAGCCTCCTCCTCTGTCCAGCCTGCAGCCTCTGCTACACCCTGTGACAGGTCCGAAAGGGCTTGGAACGGTCAGAGGACCATTCAGAAACCACCATTGCGCTGATGGTCTCATGGGCATGCAGGTTGACGGAGGAGTCGAGGTTTCTGAT
The DNA here is from genome assembly GCF_901001135.1 of Rhinatrema bivittatum. NCBI lineage: Eukaryota > Metazoa > Chordata > Amphibia > Gymnophiona > Rhinatrematidae > Rhinatrema > Rhinatrema bivittatum. The sequence continues at coordinate 338,295,050 of NC_042616.1, read as the reverse complement.
TCCCAGACTTGGACTGTCTTCACCACAAGGGCACACATTCTCCTTGTTCCATGCTGGAGAGCCCTCAGTTGCACTCCGTCTCATCATCAGCGCAACAGGATTGCCAAGCCTTGAGCGTCCCGAGCTCAAGGCCGACGCAAACTCCAACACATGGCTTCCATAGAAGCCAAGAAGATTTGACAGCTTTCGAAAAGTGAGACATCATCCACATGGATGTTAAAATCCCCCATAATAAAAATTCCTTAAGATCAGCATTAAAAGAAGATGAAATATCAGCAATAGCTGTGGGGTCTCCAGTAAGGATACTGGGGGGGGGGGGGGGGGGAGAATAGACTAAATTCCCCACTCATCATTGGCCACTACTAAAACTTTGAAATTCAAGGAACAACTAGAAAAAGTAACTGACATTTCAAACCTTTTTTTTTTAATAATAATCAGGAGTCCTTCATCCTGTTTAAGCAAATGATTTAAATACAAGATTTGATAGTCATCTAATAGTAACTGATTTAAAAGAACAGTATTGCTTTGGATGCCATAAGTAACACATATGGCATCCAGAGCATTCTCTTTAATAAAATCAATGATAATAGGGATTTTTTTCCTTATGGCTTGGACATCGACCAGAAATAAAGAAAAATGACTCAAAGAAGGTCTGGGTAATTGATGGCAAGTCTTAGCAATCATTAGGGTTCAAATGGATTTATCACATACAGATTTTAATAAACCACCATATCTCCTCCTACCCCGATCTACAGCAATTACTCACCTTCATTCATTACTCACCTTCATTCATTTACAGATAATACAACACAAAAATCAAAGCCCACTTGAAGTGCACGAAGGAGCGCGCAAAAGAGTGTTGCCTTCAGTATCTGCCCTCGACTTTAGCCTGGCACTTTGATGACCTCAGCAGTGGGTGGAATTTCAGTCCCATCGGGCTACAGGAGAAAGATGATTCATTAAGTCAGGCTCCCTGGTGGTAAATGGAGTGTCAGAAAGTTGGACAGCACAGCCAAAGAAAATGATGTTATTTCTTCTGCAGCCCTTCGTCATCTATCCTTGACTTTAGTCTGGTGCTTTGATGACTTCAGCAGTAGGAGGAGTTTCAGTCCCACTGAGCTAGAGGAGATGATTTGGAAGACGTTGGGTAAGACAGGCTTCCTGGTGGTAAATGGAGTTTTGGAAAGTTGCTCAGCATAGCATAGCCAAAGATGCTGCTCTGTGCTATGCAACCTCTATGGGTTTGAGTGGAGGTCTTGATGGCCATTACAAGATGGCAAGTTTTAACAAAAATCATAGAAGATGTTAAATACCCAAAGAGTGGGGGGCAATTTCAGTTCATAAGCCACAGGCCCCACCTGCTGCACAATGAAAAATGTCCCCACAAGCCTGGGAGCAAATTTGAGAGAGGATGTCTTAAGGTGTAGATTCTTGGTGCTGAGTCACACCAAATTTTCAGGCTGGAGTTGGATTCCAGAGCAGTCTCTTATCCACCTGACTCTTAAAATGCTCTGCCACTTGTTCTAGGAGGCAATGCATCTTCTGCCACAATTCTTGGAGGTCCTGCCCCATTTTTATTGGCAGCTGAGGCAATGGAGGTTGGAACTGGCAAGATTATCCAGGGATTTTGGCCATAAACCACATAAAAGGGTAGGAACACATTGAATTCCCCACATGTTTATTGCGGCAGAATTCTACCCATGGGAGAAGAGATTCCCAGTCATCCTGACATTGATTTACATAGGCCCTCAGTAAGGCTTTGAGAGTTTGATTAGCCCTCTCTGTTTGCCTGCTGCTCTAGGAGTGGTAAGCTTAAATGAAGTCTAGAGTAATGCCAAACTTCTTACATAGGCTTCTACAGATACGGGCATTAAACTGTACTGCTCGGTCAGAAAGGATATGGGACGGTAGCCCATGTAGTTGGAAGATATGCTAGACAAAGAGATTAGCCAACTCATTTGATACAAATCAAATCAACCGAGTTGATTTGATTTGTATCAAGAAAGTCGGTATATAAAAGCCTTAAATAAATAAATAAATAAATAAATAAATAAATAAATAAATTTGCAGAGGGGAGTCCAGGAAGAAGTATGAAATGGGCTATCTTAGAGAAATGATCCACAACCACCCAGATTGCCATGTTGCTATTAAAGAGGGGAAGGTCTGTGACAAAGTCAGAGGCCAAATAGGTCCAACGTTACCTAGGGGCTGGCAGTTGCTGTAACAGCTCCCAGGATCAAGCTTGGGAGTGCTTATGTATAACACATTTGGGGCAGAAAGCCATGTACCATTTCACATTGCCCTTCATCTGGGGCCTCCAATAGTGGAAAGCGACTAACTCCAAGGTTCTGATGATACCACGATGCCCGGCCAGGTGAGAATCCTGAGCCCAGTGCAATACTTTTTCACGAAGCTTCTGGAGAACCACCATCTCCCAGGTGGAACTGGTACAGTAGCAATGATTATGAACCTTGCTGGGTTTATGATATGCTGTGGGACTTCCAGGGAATCCTCCATGTCAGGGAATCTGGAGAGAACATCAGCTCTTTGATTTTTCTCTGCTGGATGGTATCTTAATTCAAAGTTGAACTAGTTGAAGAACAGGGACCATCCGGCCTGTTGAGGGTTCAGTCACTGAGCTTGTACTAGGTATTCCAGATTCTTGCTATCAGTATAGATTGTCACCAGAAACCTTCTAATAGATGCCACCATTCTTCCAGTCCTAGCTTCACAGTCAGCGCTTCGTGGTCTCCAATGGTATAGTTCCTTTCGACCAGAGTGAAATTTTTGGAGAAGTAGAAGCTGGTCACGAGGGTTCCTTGGTTGTTGTGCTGTAAGAGAATAGACTCTACCCCAAGTGTAGAAGCATCTACCTCCAGCATGAATGGCTTGGAAAGGTCCAGATGATAAAGACCAGGGTTTTGAGTGAACTTCTGCTTGAGATGATTAAAGACCTGGACAGCACTGTCATTCCAGTTCTTGATATCATCACTTTTCTTGGTGAGGGCTGTGAGAAAAGCAGCCAGTAAAGATTAACCATGTATGAACTGTCTTTAACAGTTTGCAAACCCGAGAAAGTGCTGCAAGGCCTTGAGGCTCACAGACCAAGGCTAGTCCAAGATGGCTTTCAATTTCTCTGGGTTTATCCGGAGGCCATGCTGGGAGACAAAATAGCCTAGGAATTGTAGTTCCTTTTGCTCAAAGGTTCATTTTTTCAATTTTGCATAGAGATGATATTCCTGGATTCTCTGGAGAATTTGCTTCACATGTTCGCGATGCTGAGCCAGAGATTTAGAAAAGACAAGAATATTATCTAGGTAGACCACCACATGGGAATAGAGGAGGCCGTGGGATATTTCATTGACCATAAACTGGAATACAGCAGGGGCACTGCATAACCAGAATGGAATAACGAGATACTTATAATGCCTGTCTCTGATGTTAAAAGCTGTTTTCATTTATTGCCCTCTCTGATGCAAATCAGATTATATGCACCACAGAGATCAAGATTAGTGAATATCTGAGCTCCTTTGAGTCAGTTGAAGAGTTTTGTGATGAGAGGCAGAGGGTGACAGTTCTTCTTGGTAATTGCATTGAGCCCTCTATAATCGTATAAGGATGGAGGGAGCCATCTTTCGTCCTGACAATGAAGAAGCCAGCTAGAGAGGAAGACGGATGAATGAACCCTCTTTCCAGGTTCTCCTGAATGTATTTGTTAAAATGTAACTTCCATACTTTACCAGTTTTGATGTAAACCGGCATGATGTCCACAACTAATCCCGGTATATAAAAATGTTTAAATAAAATAAAATAAATATTTCAACAATGTTTCTGTTTTGGGTGTGGAAAGAGGGTAAACCCTACCCCTGAGGTATATCTTGCTGGTAGAAAAATCGATAAGATAGTCATAGGAGTGGTGGGGTGGTAGGGTTCCACTTGTTGCTTCCTAAAGAAGTCAGCATGGGCAGTGTATTGATATGGCAGGTCAGGCACTACTGGAGTGACTGCTCAGGTGAGTGGGAGAACAGGTTTAGTAAGGTGTTGCTCATGGTAAGCGGACCCTCACTGGGTGATTTGTAAGGTTCCCCAACCGATGCTGGATCGGTGCTGCATGAGCCAAGGGACATTCAGGATAACAGAATTAACAGCCTTGGGCAAGACATGGAGGCTGATCTGATCACTATGAAGAAAACCAGTCTGCATTGTGAGTGGTGTGGTGGCCATTGACATACATCCAGGCAAGGGATCCCTGTATACTGAGGATATAGTGAGCGCAGAGTCCAACAGATCAATTGGAAGATCATGCTGGCACTCCAGGGCTTTGCTGAAATTACCTCCAGCCTGTTCATTACCGGAGCGCTGCCATTACTCCGGGATTTCAAAAGATGGGGCAGAAGGCCTGCCCTTCTGTAATAACTCACAACTTCTTATCTTAATGAATAATCTTTATTAGTAAAATGCAAGAAATGAATATATAATTAATTTGTCTTAGAAGCATAGTGCATCTAACAGCAAAGTACCTAATCTGTCCTGCTTTCTCTTTTCTCCTTCTTCTTATACAAGAAACAAGATACATTATATACATGTATGGCTGACAGCATTTTTTCTTTTTTTTTCCCTCTTTTGTTTTTGGATAACTCCCATATTTGGAGTGCAGAATTACTCAGCCTTTACCTAAACTAATGATGTAAAAGTACCGTTATCGTGGTACACTAGGCCTTGAGCTGGCTCCACACAAACTGTTTGCGTCTCTCATGCAAAGCCTGTTAAAAACAAAAACACATTCCTTTCTCTTGTGCAAAACTGTTCCACTAATTTCATTATTTAGTTATTTAATCCAGGTTATCTTCAATCCCCTCTTGAAGAATTAGCGCTACTAATTCTTCACTCCGAGAGAAGGCCAAAGCATCAAGCACAATCTTCCTGATGGTAAGGCAAATTGGAACCAGAATTTGTGGAGAGGAGCTTGGGTGAGCTAGAGTGGCATCTTCTACCAGTCCTAGGTTCTAAAATTTCCCAGTTTAACTGGGCTCCAAATCACAAAGTACCCCTGGGTGGCACAATACAGGCATAGGCTGAGCCGCTATCACCTTTACTTTCTCTCCGCCAACAACTTGAGATGATCCACCTGCATGGGCTCCTCCAGGGGAATACTGAGTTCTGGAGATGGTATGGTAACCACAGAATGTTGAAAACTGGTGACAAAGCGGATGGGATGTTGTCACACCTCTCTCATGGGCTCACTCCTGGATCCGGAGGTCTAGGCAGATTGCCAAGCTGATCAGACCCTCCAAGGTAGCAGGCAGGTCACGGCCAGCTAGCTCATCCTTGATATGCTCTGACAAGCCTTGTCTTAGGATGGTGACCAAGCTCTCATCACCTTACTGGAGTTCCGATCCCCATGTTCAGAAGTGGGCTGCTTATTCACCTCTGGTCTGAGAGCTCTGCTGTATCTGGAGTAGTTCAGCTGTCATGGAGGGTGTCTGGCTGGGTTCATCAAATATTAGCTGGAACTCTTGCAGGAAATTATTCAAGTTCCCCAGTAGTGGGTCCTCACACTCTGAAAGGAGGGGAAGCTCAGGTCAGGGCAGTACCCCCCAACAGGGACAGGATGTATGTGATCTTCACCCGCTCCAAGGGGAATAGAGCCGCTTGCAACTTGAACTGCAGTTGGCATTGGTTTAGAAAGCCTCATCACTTTTTGGGGTCATCATCATACCAAGGCAGTGGAGGCAGATGGAGCATGGCAGTAGCAGGCCGTGCAAGAAGCACCGGGTCAAGTGACAGAGCAAGAGAGGTTGCTGGATGGGAAGCCAAGTCTTGCAGGAGCTTTGACATGTCATTCAGCTGGTCCTGCTGCTGTTTCAATTGAAGCGCAGGCCAGAAATTGTGACAGCTTGGGCCGAGTCCACCGATCTCATGGCTATAGCAAACTGTGATGGGCAGGGTGCCTGTGAGCCCTTAGTGTTGTGGCATAGTTGACACAGCCTTGTAGGCAAACCTATGAGGCCTATGCTGACAGCTGGTGAATGCGCCCTGGAGTGGGACAGATTGGAGCTTCACCTATACCAGCCGTCTCCCCCACAGGTTGAGCCCTTGGGTTCTGGTGGCCGGCAGTACTTAGGTCATTCCCTAGGGTGACTGAGCAAGCAGGCTTCCAGGAACAGGCTGAGGTCAAGGCAGGCAGCAGACAAGAGATACCAGGAACAAAGCAAGGATTGGGGCAGGTGGCAGGCAAGTATATCAGGTTCAAGTCAAAGGAGGAGATCAATTCCAAGAGGGCTGGCCAAGGTGAGGACAAGGCAAAGCTGACAAGCTAAGGAACGCTGAGCAACATGTAGTGCAAAGACAGGAGATAAGATGGGAAGGCAACCTGCTGGGGTTGCGACCGGGTTTAAATACTTAGCTCCATGATGTCATAATGGGCATCGGCTGGGCTTTTTCTGCCTTTAAAAAAGTGTGGTGGTACCTGCATGCCTAAACCCAGCACACTGAGGGAAGAGATGTAGTGTTGCAGTCAGCCAAATGCGACCAGCCAAACATGACATGCACAGAATTCTGAAAGCCAAAAAACTTCAATACTCAAAAATCTCCAGCCTCTGTTGTTAACAGGTCACAAAGTCAAAAGATCTAGAGCCCAAGCCCTTTGAGATGACAGGGTATGCCCTTTTCTCAGGTAACTTGGCACACATTTTTTTTATTTATTTATTTAGAAATTTTATATACCGATGTTCATCAGGGATATCACCTAGGTTTACAGTGTAACAAATAAACATACGCCTGGAGGGCATTTTACATCGAACAAATATTAATAACTTAGCAACAATGGTACAAGGGGGGGGATGAATAATAAGGGTTATAAGAACAGATAGTAACAGTTATATACATTATGATACAAATACAACATGATACAAAAAACAGTATGACATAAGGAACAGTACAATATCATTGTATTTTTTTGAGACTACCTGAAGGTGGGCTGGGGGTGTGTAGAGGGTGGGCGAAATTTGCTGAGTGGTACTAGGTATATGCTTTTGTAAAGAGCCACGTCTTAAGATTTTGTTTGAATGTTTAAATCTTTACACACTAGCAGAATGCAGTGCACATGCAGAACACAGATAGATCCTTAGCAAATACTGAATACATGACCACAAATTAGAAAATAGAAACATGTGGCATAAATTGAACTGGAAACCCCAAGATGCCAAACTCTACATGCAATAGCACTGGAAAAATAGAAACAGAAATGCATTTCCTCATACTCAGCAAAATACAAAGATATCAGAGAGGTACATCCCAAAACTGACATATTCCAGTCACCAAGCTGGAAATAAAATGCTTTTTTCTATCATTGTAGTCTGGGCATTTTTTTTTTTTAATCATTTTGGTCCCATTATCCATGCTCCTCTTTTGGTCCCATTTTCCATGCTCCTCTTTTTTCCTAACTCCTTTTCAAGAACCTCCTTTCTATTTTCTTTGTACTCTCTCCTGCCTTCTTCACATCCTCCCCTATATCCATGTGACCTGGCCTTGCCTTTCACTAAGATTCTCCTGGGTTTTCTTAGATTTTTCTAGTATAGATATTATAATGGGAGTGGGTTTTACATTTTTAGAATTCCCCCTTTGCTTTATCCCCACCTTTATGTGGATTGTAGTTCAGGGTTATAAAGTGCCCTGTGAGCATACTCAGAGTTAGAGGGAAGGTGACACAAAGAGAGTAAGGAGTTTGAGATAATCCCTGGGCCACAGGAGAGGAGATTTTTGGAGAGTTGGAAAATAGAAGTAGAGATTTTTGGAAGGCTTTGCTGTTTGTGGACAGACCTGCCCTCTGAAATACAATGCCTGTAGAGTCACGCCAGGAAGACTGCTTTAGTAGTGGAGAAGTAATCTAATGGTTCGAGCAGTGGCCTAAAAACCAGGGTAACCAGGATACAAATCTCACTGCTGCTCCTTATGACCTTGGGCAACTCACTTCACCCTCTGTGGCCTCGGGTATAAATGTAGATTGTGAGTCCTTTGGGGACAGGGAAGTACCTGACTATAACTTGCCTTGAACTACCAATGAAAAGGTGTGAGCTAAATAAAAATAAAGAAATAATAGCAATCTTGCCTGTTCTGCTTCCTCAAGAACAGTTTAATATTTATAATGTTGCCTTTTTATAAGGTGCATATTTATTTTATCATGTATGTTTTTACGGTATATTCTAAGTGGTGTAAAATAAAAACATGCATAATAAAATATATATAAAAAACTGTAATATCATAGACCAATGTCAGCCCTGTACACACCTAAACCACATCATACCAGCACTCTTAATCATCCCCTCAGAATATTAACCAAGCAGAAGGTCACTAAATAATCTTACAGAACATAATAGCAAAGCGGACCCTCCCACACACCATATGCCAAAACCCTGGCCATCCTTCATAAAAATGCTTGCCTGAACAGGACAGTCTTTAACAGGCCTTTTAAAGGTCTTACTACATGGTGTCAACCAAATCTCCTGGGACAGCGAGTTTCATAGTATAGGAGCAGCAATTGAAAAAGCTTGCTCTTTTGTTTCTGCTAACCTAGCATGATACACAGATGGAACATCTAAAACAGTGGTTCTTAAATCTGTCCTGGAGGATCCCCAGCCAGTTGGGTTTTCAGGATATCCACAATGAATATGCAAGAGATAAATGTGCATGCACTGCCTCCATAGAATGGCACTTCTATGGGTTGGCCACTAGATGTCACTAGGTCTTTGTAGAGAACTCTATATCATGAGACATCCAACCCCTCAGCCCCTCCCAACCTGGAAGGCTGTGGTTGGATACCTCAGTGTGGTGAGTTTTAGAGAGCCTCCAAACCATGAGGATGTTTTGTTTTACTCTCTGGTGAGGCTTCCCAGCCTCACCCTGTGCCTTCAGTTTGAAGTGATACCTCATCGAGCACTCCCTGCCAGAAGGTTCTTCTCATATTAATTACACAAAGAAAGATTTTGAGGTGGATTCCCTTTTGGGGCAAAAGGGCTCTCATCCTGAGGACTGAAGACCCATGAGTATCACTCTACTCCCTAGGTGGGCAAGACCGGTGACAGATCCTTCTGAGAGACTCAGTGATGGCTGAAGATGTATCCAAATTTACCTTATAGAAGTATTTTTTGGATATTTGTTGTGTGGGGAGGCTTTTTCCTGATTCAGCCCTCCCCATAGGGATGCAGTACCGAGATAGCCTGATCCCCTTTTGACTTTTCCTGCAAGAGAAGTACTATTTTACATTATTGGAAGGCCAGTGCAAGCCTTGTACATGCAGATTGTATCCTGAATGTTCAAAGCAAACTTTATGCTTTGGAAATTCATGGATTGGCCTGGTGCATGCACAGATTAACTTGCACAAAGTTGCACTTCCTTCTTGGAGTAAATTTTCAAAGAGGTTCTGTGCATTAAAATAGCATACATGTGCGTAAGTAGCAAGTACTGGATGTGTTCATGTGCTGTTTTATAAATATTGACAGAATGTGTATGTTCACATTTTACTGAGGAAAAAGGGGCAGACTAGGGGTGTTCAGGGCCAGGGGTCAGAAGTACATGTGGTAGTTGCTATTTTGTAAGAGAAACAGTCGATTTTCAAAGGAGCGCGCACCCGTCCGTGTGCTGACATGGATGCGGCTATTTTGTAACACGCGCGCGTGTTATAAAATACAATATCCGCGTGCACATACACGGCGGATGTTAACATCCGCATTCATGTGCGGGCGGATGGCCTCCTCCGCAATCGGGTGGGGGGGGGGTGTAATTTTAAAGCCCACGCGTGGCGATGAATCGGGTCTCTCCCAGTCCCTCCCAGTCTTCTCCAATTAAGGAGCGGACTGGGAGGGAACTTTCCTTTGCCTAACCCTACCCTTCCTACCTCTTCCCCTCTCCTCCCCAATCCCTAAACTCTACCTAAGTCTTTCAATTTTTTATTTTTTACCTTGCCGCTTCTCTGGAGCAGCAGTAGATGCTGTGCACCAGTCGGCTGCTGGCACGTACTTCCCCGGGACAGCATCAAATGGTGCTGACCCAGCTCGTCCCCTGACCCGCCCCTCCCCACCCAGACCCTGCCCACCCCGATCCACCCTTTATGAGAGGCCCGGCACTTGTGCGCTTATCGATGGTTACACTCGTGGCCGGGCCATTTAGAAAATGCGTGCAGGGCCCAGTCACACGCGTAACCATCGGTATTTTCACATGCGGACCTTTGAAAATTATTTTGTGTGTAAAATATAGGCACATTTGTTTATAAAATGGGTAGAAAAAGTATGGGCTAGATTTTAAAAGCCCTGCGTGCGTAAATCCTGCCGGATTTACGCGCGCAGGACACTTGCGCGCCGGCGTGCCTATTTTGCATAGGCCGCCGGCGCGCGCAAAGCCCCAGGATGTGCGTAAGTCCCAGGGCTTCGTAAAAGGGGCGGGAGGGGGCGGGTCAAGCAGGCGTAACTTGCACAACAAAAGGTAGGGGGGATTTAAGTAGGGCTGGGGGTGGGGTAGATAGGGGAAGGGAGGGGAAGGTGGGGGGACGCGGAAAGAAAGTTCCCTCCGAGGCCGCTCTGATTTCGGAGCGGCCTCGGAGGGAACGGAGGCAGGCTGTGCGGCTCGGCGCGCGCAGGCTGCCGATTTTGCACAGCCTTGCGCGCGCCGACCCCGGATTTTATAAGATACGCACAGCTAAGCGCGTATCTTATAAAATCCGGCATACTTATTTAAGATCTACCTCTATGTGTTTTCTTGGATTGGAAAGGTACGCACATACTTTTGGACCAGAAATATGCAGCATTTTTTAAACTGTAATTTCCAGTTCCACCCCAACTCCGTTCCCCAAAAGACCTCTTCCCAAGTCGTGTAAAGGGCATGCTCAGCTGGGATGGAGAGACATACTGTGTGTGGAAAGGTAAAATACAAAAAAAGGAACCAGAAAATGAAATCAAAAGAAGACAGACATGATGGAAAAAAGAGAAGGGACTGAAAACAGTAATATGAGAGGGAAAACTTAGAAAATATTATTTTCAGTTTACTTACTGAAATGTGATTTTTAAAAGTATAAAATTATTTACTTTACACATAATTATTTTTGTTTTAATGTTATATGTAATTATTAACAAATGGCATTGCTTCACACTTGTTTGCTCTCCTATTAAAATTTGCTAAATGCTATTTTCTACGTACAATTTTAGAGGCAGAAGAGATTGATCTGTAATTTTTGCTCTTCCACTCAATCACCCATCTCACTGAAGACAGCAATGCACAATTCTTCTCCCAATCCCTTGTCTGAGAATAAGGAAGTACAGGTGATAAATCAGTGTATGCCCATTACAACTTTCATGCGGTCTACATTTTAACCTGGTCCAAAGTAATGTTCTCTCATAGAACCATCTAGGGATGTATTTCTGATGCTACAGATGGGCATATTATATGTTTTTTAGTTTATCTGAATATTTATCCAGTTTTGCCCACATAAAAATGACAATGTGGGTAATTAACACATAATTAGACAGACCACATTGGAGGAGTCATAGGCAAATGACTCCTGAATTTTATATTCTTGCTTTTTGTGTGGCATGGGAATTGCGTCAGTAGTTTTAATGTGGTGCAGACTTTGCATTTCCTATGTCTGCAATTAAATATCCCACATTAAGTTGTATAGTTAGATAATGTGCTCCTCGCAATAAAATATTTCAGGTTGTGTGGTGAAACAGAAATTGAGTTTCTGGAAAGGCTCAGATTCTCATCTCTGCGGGGGATGGATTGGGGATCATTAGTAGTTCTTGGTTGAACTTGTAGCTGGGGGGAAGGGGAGGAAAAGGAGGGGCCAGGCAAGTGGCTATTAGAAGGACTCAGTTATTTGTCTATAATTCCAAGAGGTCCTTTTTTAGTATTCTAGTTTGCTCTGTGGCTACTAGTACTACTATTTATCATTTCTAAAGCTTCCTCCTCCCCCATCTTTCTCTTCAGTTTTCCCTGTTCCAACTCTTCATATCCCCAACTCTCCCCTCAATTGGCCCCGTCACTTGGTTCCTTCCCTCATCAGTCTCCAGCTGTCTCCTTTGACCCCTTTCTTCCCTTTCCCCATCCCTCACCTAATTTCTGGCTCTCTCAAACATCCCTCCCCGTTCCAAATCATCCCCACTCTGGCTCTCTCTTTAAAATCATCCCCATTAGAAAAATCTCCATTAGAATTAGAGAAAGCAAATTGACCCAAAGTAGCCACCAATAAAGATGGCTTTAGTTATTAATTTGTTTTATTCATCAACATACTTTTTGGAGGCTGAACGTTATTCATGAGCCACAGAACTTGCTGGTGCTGACCTTTTCCTGCTCTTGCTCAACAGGGAGTTCCTGGAGTAAGATCAGAAAATCTTCAGAGGAAATGTTTCTCATTTTCTTTATTTTCCTGTGCCTTGTAGTACCAACAGCATCCTAGAAATTTTTAAGCCAAACTAATAACTCAGAATTTCTTTGCCTGGGCTCAGGCAATATGTGTGGCTGTCTTAATGTTGGCGTCTTACATCTCAAGCCATTACTATTCTTTCTTCCTCTTCTTTCGCCTTAGTTTACTGTTAAATGTTTTACTTTTTACTGCTGTTTTGATTGATCTAGCAAGTTACAAATTGAATGAAATATATAATAAAATAAATCCTGCTGTTTGTCCAGCTAAGCCAGACAAACCTTTTGAATATGGACCTCCATAAGAACAACTAACTGGTCACCTCGATGATATTTGTGCATCAACCCAAACCAGAAACAATCTGATCCTGGTCTGTGATTCGTGAATATGCCTTCCCTATTGGATTGATTTTAGATTGTGAACCTCTCAAAATCCTGGCTTGGAGGGCAGTGAATTAAAAAACAAAAGTCATTGGTAGTTACGCCTGTTTGTGCTGAGGCCAGACACGGGACCAAGGACCAGCGGTGCAAGAAGAATGTGTAGGATGCACTCTAGTATTACCAGCAAAGACTCTGCAGAACTTCAGCTGTATCATAGCTGCTACAAAGACATTGAGGTAGATATTCAAAACCTTAGGTGCCAGTTATCCAATAAAAAAAAGTCAGTTAGCTGGCTAAATAGGACTTATCTGACTACAAAGGATTTTTAGTGGCAGTGGCTTATCTGAATATAGTAGAAGAATGGTGCCATTTACTGGATAAAAAGGGTGTTATGGATGTGGTCAAAACTTAGCCAGATAAGTCACATTTTTAGTTTCTCTGAGGTGCATAACTCATTACATGTATCTGGCTAAACTTAGACCTGCTATTTAGACGTCTGCAGGAGCAAGCATTTCAAAATGCTAGAATATCTTTTTCTGGATAGCATTTTACACTACCATGACCACATTACAGCTGCTTGGAGGCTTTCAAAGATGCGGCATGCTCCCAATATGGTGACAATGGTGCAGACTGAATCAAAGGAGATGAGCTTAGCAGCTGAGAGATCAGGGAGATACTGGCCACAAAGTGTGTACAGACACAGAATTAATGTTTTAGACCTCTCTGAAGAGCAAGTCTTCACAAGGTACTGCTTTAAAAAGCAAATTAGTTTCGATCTGAGTGACTTGGTCAAAGGGGATCTGGAAAGTATAATATGAAAGTCATCACTGCCTTGGCCTTCCTAGCCACAGGAAGTTTCCAAAGAACTGTAGGTGACACTATTGGTATAACACAGTTTGCCACTTCTCATTATATACTCCAGTTTATTATAGCTCTTTGTCAAAGAATGAAGAACTACATTTTATTTTCTCACATAAGACCAAAGCGAGAGGAAACTATGATGAACTTGTACAACATTGCGGATTTTCCCCTCAGTACTTGGTGCTATAGTTAGATTGCATTAAGACCAGAAATGCAATATGAAAGTGGAATAAGAAATATGAATAGGTTCCACCCCATGAATATGCAGGTAGTGCATACTGCATAATGCTAGGGGGATTATCACAGATGTTGTAGTCAAATATCCTGGTTCCTGCCATGATGCATACATTCCCTCAAAGTCAGGAATGGCAGAGGATTGGCCACTGTTGGAAACAGGATGCTGGGCTTGATGGACCCTTGGTCTGACCCAGTATGGCATTTCTTATGTTCTTATGTTCTTATGAGGAGTTTGAAAGCAGCCAGAATGCAAAGGCTTGGCTTCTAGGTAAGTCACTACTTCTTACATTTCTTTCTTCCAAAGTTATGGCATCACTTATCTTTTAATAGTTTGGGATGTGATCCTGAGAACCATGCTCCTTTGCACTTACCCCCAGGGCTATTGTTTCCCTTGTACACAACTATGCAGTTACCTAGTGCATTGTTTTGGTCTGGAGCAAAGTCACCTCCAATCTAAGAAGTAGTTTCCTGCAGTAAATACACCTACTGCACATATAAAGACATACGATCCTTGAGACTAACAGACATAATACTGAGGGATCTCCTTTCTGTTGCTGTTTTTAACCTTGCTGGTCTCCTAAAGGAATAGCTGCTGTACTATGCTCCTCTTTCTCTTGACTGCACAGGTGATTGAGGCTACCCACTAAAGGTTTGGCTGTTACTATAGGTCCCCACAACGCAACAGGTCAGTCATAGAACAAACTTTGGGCATTTTAAAGACACGTGTTAAGATGTCTGGATAAAATGGAGAGAATATTATTAGAAAGCTCAGAAAAGTCTGTCACATCTTCATATCCTGCTGCATTCTACACAACATAGCAACACAATGAGGAGGAGAATAGAGAAAACAATGAATCTGATTCCAACTCTGAGCCAGACTTACCAAACATACAAATACACACACCCACTGCTACCCTATCCCGTGGACAAAGCTTGATTGAAGAACATTTCTAGCTGAGTAATAACTATGTATTAACAGTGTGAGTTTATGTAAATAGTACACAGACAGGGATAGTGTCTGTGTACTCTCAGCTATGCCCCATGTGACTCACAATGCCTTGAAACTATAGAAATTCGTCACCAGCAAGCTGTTAGCATGGAAAAAAATGGTCTTTTGCTGATTGCCTGCACTTGAGGCCATGCTGCCAAGCTGTGGGAAGCAGGTAGGCACATAGCTGGTTAACTTTAAAAAATGAACAGCTATCTCTAGCAGTCTAAATAGTTGCCATATAGCCAGATTAGATTTACTAAAAACTGAAAATGTGAGTACTGCAAGCTCTTAGTCATTTAAAGCAATTATCTGGTTATATTTAAAACCTATCCGGACAAATATATGGAGTAGCTTTCTGAATATTGGAATCAGATCTGCAGATAAAGAAACAAATATGCTTTTGGCTCCAACCCTGAATTGTTGCTAGAGATAGGCACTATGCTGAATAAACCTGTATTCCTGGACTATTCATGGACTATTGTGAGAATGTAGTTTTGCTGTGTTTCACATACTTGGTATGTGATTTAGCTCTTTCAGGAATAACAGATGGGGGGGGGGGGGGGGGGGCAATAGGCAGGATGAAGCGCAAAAGCTTATATTAAGCAGAGATCTATGCAAGTTACCAGAGAATGTCTGAGCCCAGTTGAAAACTGTATAGGATGACTTATTACATGTGTAACCCTCCCTTTTACTGGCGTCACCTTCAGCTACTGTGGAGGTCCAAGACAAGACTCGCACAAAGCAGGGGTGTTGCGCTGGAGGTGGACCCTTGGACTGGTGCAGGATTGGTACGGCCCTCTGGTTGGACCCAGAGAGCGTCTGCCACCAGGAGGCAGAGCACAGAAGGAGACAGAGGCTAGCTGGTGCTACGCCAATAGCAATCCAGGGTTTCTGCAGGTTGAGCCTTTGGGTACCTGGACCGCCTGGACTTACGTGGGCCTCAGAGGGTCTCCCAGAGAGGTAGCGGAGAGGTGTGCCCACCATGAGCAGAGGTGTGCGGCTGGTGAAGAATGGAGGAACTAGACCTGTACCAGGATCAATGGAGACTTCTGGAATGCAGCAGGAGATGAAGGTCCTCCGGGCGAGATAGGCAGTGCCTACAGGTCTAGTCTGATGTATGCCGCGGGTAGTGTCTGAGCAGGCTGGTCTGGTGGTCACAGGAGCAAACAGAGTATCCGAGTATAGTGCAAGGGTCAAAGCCAGGGTATCCGTCTGAGGGTGGTCAGCCAAAGCAAGGGTCAGTTCCAAGATCAGTCCATACTGAGCAAAGGTCAGTTCTAGGTGGTGGTCAAGTATGGTCAGAAGGCAAGCAGTGGTCGGTTCCAGGCAGCGGTCAGACGTGTTCAGAAGGCAGGCAGTGGTCGGTTCCAGGCAGCGGTCAAACATGGTCAGGCAAGCAGAGGTCAGTACCGTGAATCAGTCCGAGGAGGGATGACAAGAGGAGGAACAAAGAGCAGGAATCAGGAGAGACGCTGGATCACAGGGAGGACCACTGGAACACAGGAACGCAGGAGCACTGGAACAAGACAGGAACACAGGAACGCAGAAACACTGGAACAAGACTGGATCAAGGAAGCAGGTACATGCAGGAACAAAGAACAGTAAACTAGTAACACTGAGATGTTGACCCGATTGCCAAGGCGAGGCTCTGGGGACTGGGCCTCGCCTTATATACACAGCCTAGGTGATGTCATCAGGCGCCACGGACTGGGTTCCCACGCTGGGCCCTTTAAAGGGATGCACGGTCCCCACGTGTGCGCCTAGGGGCGGGGCTGATGCTATGGAGGACGCCAAGCCCCGGTGTGAGGAGCGCTGAGAGAAGGTCCAGATGGGTCTGGGGACGCCCAGGGATGCCGCGGGCGAGAGGTGCTGGCTGCGGCTGCGAGGGATGAGTAGTCTGAGCTGGTCAAAGGAAGCACAAGGTGAGCAGGCCCGGTCGCAGCACCAACGCGTCCGGGCACGCAACAAGGGGTCCTCACTGCTGCCTGTAGTTCCAAAGAAAATGAATTTATTAAAGAGTCCAAAATAATGTCAAAATTCAAAACTCCACAACCAAAATTATCGGAATACAGTCCAATATCAAAGAGGAAGAATCTTGAAGAACAGGTAGGAAGAAAAAAATTGAACAGCAGTCACAGTTCCCAACAGTTCAATATCCAAAAGCAGACTTTAGTAAATACTGCAGATGGTAATACCAGTCTTCAGTCAGGATCCCAGATCTTCAGGTAACACTGGTAAACAAAGTTTTTGTTTCCTTTAGGCTTTTTGGTGTTCCAAATAAATTTTTTGATGCTGATCACAGATATTATTTCAAAATTTGTACATCATGTAAGGTTTTTGAGAAATGGCAAATTTTGTGTTACAATAATTGTGAAATTTTAAAAAATTATCTCAAGTACATATATTTTCATGCTGGACAGTAGTTTTTATGATTTTTAAAATTCATGTCGTATTTTTGATGGCCATAAGCAACGTAACATGTAACAGAGACAAACTTTTTAAAAAACACACCAAGAAACTCTGTCTGATTATGCCAGAACTTGCTCGGGCAAGCCCCAGTTCCGCTGCAAGATTCCAACTTGTTTCCATGATGATGCAGCCTTATATAAGCAGCAGCAATGAGTAGTCTCCTGTGCAACGTCTGTGTGAATGAGCGAATTGTATCGATAAAACTGTTGAGTTTAAAGCTTGTGGATTTAATTTCATATACTTTATGAAATGTTGTGCCAATGTCGTAATAGCCGTGACATGTTTTGTTACATCTGTGGTGAGTTTACTCTGAAAGCACAGAAAAGGAGTATGACTGCACTCATTAAGAAGGCATATGAGTTATACTTCGGGTGCAAAATTGGTGACTAGGACAGAGCATGAGCTCCTCATATATGTTGCGCATTTTGCGCCAGTAGCCTGCAAGCTTGGCTGAAAGGTGTGCAACCATCCATGCTGTTTGCCATCCCAATGATATGGAGGGAACAGAAAGATCATATAACTGACTACTACTTCTGCATAACGAATGTGTAAGGATACTCATCAAAGAACAGGAAGTTTATTGAGTACCCTAACCTTGCATCAGCAATGAGACCAATGCCGCATGACAACAGTCTTCCTGTTCCAAAACCGCTAGAAGTGTGGACACTCGATGACAAGGATGAGGAGATAGGCGATGATGGCGAGCTGTCTAAGATGGAATCTGCGGCTGATGCTGACTTTGTGCCATCAACATCCAGTGATCCTCATTTAATATCTCAGTCAGAGCTGAACGATCTGGTCAGATTTGGCTATAATGAAGAATCAGGCAGAGCTGCTTGGATCAAGGCTGCAATGATGGAATCTTTTGTCATCTGATATGAAAATTTCAGTATGTCGCAGCCGTCATGAAGATTTGACAAAATACTTCAACCAAGTAGACAGTCTGACTTTTTGCTGTCACATCAATGGATTGTTTTGTGCTCTCGGATGTGACCCTGACACAACAGAATGGCGACTATTTATTGATTCATCAATCTTAAGTTTGAAGGCTGTTTTGCTGCACAATGGCAATATCTACCCATCAATACCTGTCGGACATGCTGTTCATATGAAAGAAACGTATGAGAACATGCAGCTACTGCTGAACCACATTGAGTACTCGAGGTACAACTGGAATTTGTGTGGTGATCTCAAGGTAGTTGCAATTCTACTGGGTTTGCAGCTTGGTTCCACCAAGTATTGTTGCTTCCTTTCTGAGTGGGACAGTCGAGCAAGAGATTCGCATTACATCAGAAATGTCTGGCATCTCCACAAAAAGTTGGTTCCAGGGCAGAAGAATGTTGCACATGACCCATTGGTGGAACCAAGTAAGATATTTCTTCCACCTTTGCACATCAAACTTGGGCTGATGAAAAACTTCGTTAAGGCAATGAACAAGCAAGTTCGAGACTTAGGAGTGATAATAGACAACCGGCTAAACTTCAAGGCCCATATCAACAAAACAACCAAAGACTGCTTCTATAAACTCCAGGTTCTGAAGAGGATAAGACCTCTTTTCCATGCCCAAGACTTCAGAACGATCATCCAAGCAGTCATTTTTGCAAAATTAGACTACTGCAATTCCCTATTGCTAGGTCTGCCCTCTTCCTACTCCAAACCACTACAGATGGTTCAAAATTCAGCAGCTCGATTACTAACAGGCGCAAGAAAGAGAGACCACATATCCCCCATTCTGAAAGAGTTACATTGGCTACCCGTCCACTTCCGTATCATGTACAAAGCCATTTGTGTCATCTTCAAAACTATTCATCAACGCATCTCCCTCGATCTACAAATCCCCCTCCAAGTATACAACTCGACAAGACCTACCAGAAATGTCTACCGAGGCGCCCTCAAAGTTCCCCCTGCGAAAATGACCAAACACATCACTCTAAGAGATCGTGCCACCTCCACTGCTGGCCCTTCTCTGTGGAATTCCATTCCCACAGATCTCAGACTGGAACCTTGCCTCTTAACTTTCAGGAAAGGACTTAAGACTTGGTTATTCAAGCAAGCTTTCCCAGACACAATCTAATATCACGTCATAGATACAAACCAAGGACTTCAAATATTCAGCCATTAATCATGCCATTTTTACATAGCATTTAATTTATTTGTATACCGTTCAACCGTTTATTCTTTCCTATCTCTTCCTTCTTATCCAAGTTCTGCTACCCTTGTTATTTGTAACTGCTCCTTCGATCACAGTTCTAGTTGATGTATTTAATGCACTCCCGTTTCATGTAAACCAGCAAGATATGTGCTCATGATTGCCGGTATATAAAAACCTTAAATAAATAAATAAATAAATAAAGTAAAGCCTGTTACGCCCATTGGTCGCAGACGGCTGCAACCTCTCATGCTCACCTCTTTTTTCTACTGCATCTTCATTCCTTAGATGAATGGCGGCCTCCGCCAGCTACCGCCGACCAGCCTGGTATCCCCGGGATGGCGTGGGCGCTGCTGACCACGATCTTGGACCAGGAATCACTTAGGTGCATGCGCATGGGCCGCTATTGTACACGTCACGGCAGGAACCTTGGGGGCATCCCCCCTGAATGATGTCAGTCGCTTCCGGTACTTAAACTACTCGGCCCTTCACTGCTAAGAGTTAGCAAGGGCTTCCTTCCTGCTGAATTCCACTCATTGGACTTCCATTCCAGCTTCTTCTTTGGCATGAGACTCTCTGGGTACCCGCTCCTCGGGGGCCCTGTCCGTCTCTGGTTATCTGCTCCTTGGAGACCCTCTGCCTTGAACTACCATCAGTTCCTCTTCCTGGAAGTCCCTCTGGGACTGCCTTCTGTGAGTAACTATTTCTACGGACTTCTGCTATCGAAAGTCTCATTTGGGGGTTCGCTGTGGTGTACCCTGTGCCTCGGGCCACTACCACATCTCCCCTGAAGGAACTACTCCGGTATACCTGGCCCACAAGAGTGGGAACAGAGAAGAGGCTGGTAACTACAGACCGGTTAGCCTCACTTCGGTGGTGGGAAAAGTAATGGAGTCACTGTTGAAAGAGAGAATAGTGAAATATCTACAGTCCGGAGAATTGATGGACCAGAGGCAGCATGGATTCACCAGGGGAAGATCCTGTCAGACAAATCTGATTGACTTTTTCGACTGGGTAACCAAGGAATTGGATCAAGGAAGAGCGCTAGATGTCATCTACTTGGATTTCAGCAAAGCTTTTGATACGGTTCCGCACAGGAGACTGGTGAATAAAACAAAAAGCTTGGGAGTGAGTGCCGAAGTGGTGACCTGGATTGCAAACTGGTTGACGGACAGAAGACAATGCGTGATGGTAAATGGAACTTTCTCTGAAGAGAGAGCGGTTTTAAGTGGTGTACCGCAAGGATCGGTGTTGGGACCGGTCCTGTTCAATATCTTTGTGAGCGACATTGCGGACGGGATAGAAGGTAAGGTTTGTCTTTTTGCGGACGACACTAAGATCTGCAACAGAGTGGACACGCCGGAAGGAGTGGAGAGAATGAGACGGGATTTAAGGAAGCTGGAAGAGTGGTCGAAGATATGGCAGCTGAAATTCAATGCCAAGAAGTGCAAAGTCATGCATTTGGGGAGTGGAAATCCGAATGAACTGTATTCGATGGGGGGGGAAAGGCTGATGTGCACGGAGCAGGAGAGAGACCTTGGGGTGATAGTGTCTAATGATATGAAGTCGGCGAAACAATGCGACAAGGCGATTGCAAAAGCCAGAAGAATGCTGGGATGCATAGAGAGAGGAATATCGAGTAAGAAAAGGGAAGTGATAATCCCCTTGTACAGGTCCTTGGTGAGGCCTCACCTGGAGTACTGTGTTCAGTTCTGGAGACCGTATCTA
This sequence comes from Rhinatrema bivittatum, assembly GCF_901001135.1. Lineage (NCBI taxonomy): Eukaryota > Metazoa > Chordata > Amphibia > Gymnophiona > Rhinatrematidae > Rhinatrema > Rhinatrema bivittatum. Next base: position 338,273,826 of record NC_042616.1, on the reverse strand, counting down.
CAAAGAGACAAGGACAAGTTGGAGGGCGGTACAGAGAAGGGCGACCAGGAAGGTGGAGGGTCTTCATCGGTTGACATACGAGGAGAGATTGAAGAATCTAAATATGTACACCCTGGAGGAAAGGAGGAGCAGGGGTGATATGATTCAAACTTTCAGATACTTGAAAAACTTTAACGATCCAAAGACAATGACAAACCTTTTCCAACAGAAAAAAATCAGCAGAACCAGAGGTCACGAGCTGAGGCTCCAAGGAGGAAGACTAAGAACCAATGTCAGGAAGAATTTCTTCACGGAGAGAGTGGTGGATGCCTGGAATGCCCTTCCGGAGGAAGTGGTGAAGTCCAAAACTGTGAAGCACTTCAAAGGGGCATGGGATAAATATTGTGGATCCATCAGGTCCAGAGGACGCATATAAAGAGCAGGTAGTAAAATACTGCACGGAGCGGCAGTAGCCACAGAGGCATTCACGGAGCGGGATGCCAGTGGCCAGTGGTAGGTGTCCACCTTCATGGAGCGGAAGGATGTAGGGCTGTCATCTCCCAATTAAATAAAAAACAAAAACAAAAAACAAAACAGGGATGGGATCCATCAGGTCTAGAGGACACATATAAAGAGCAGGTAGTAAAATACTGCACGGAGCGGCAGTAGCCACAGAGGCATTCACGGAGCGGGATGCCAGTGGCCAGTGGTAGGTGTCCATATAAAGAGCAGGTAGTAAAATACTGCACAGAGCGGCAGTAGCCACAGAGGCATTCACGGAGCGGGATGCCAGTGGCCAGTGGTAGGTGTCCACCTTCACGGAGCGGAAGGATGGAGGGCTGTCATCTCCCAATTAAATAAATAATAAAAAACCCCAGGGATGGGATCCATCAGTTCTAGAGGACGCATATAAAGAGCAGGTAGTAAAACACTGCATGGAGCGGCAGTAGCCACAGAGGCATTAACGGAGCGGGATGCCAGTGGCCGGTGGTAGGTGTCCACCTTCACAGAGTAGAAGGATGAAGGGCATCCATCTCCCAATTAAAAAAAGAAAAGAAAAAAAGAAAAAAAAACAGGGATGGGTTCATGGGCTTATAGGTATTACCAATTATTAGGCTTTTCAATATTTGATGATAGTTAATGTGACTTTCAAGGCATTCTTCACTTCGGTGCATGTCCGGCATGACTCCTTGCTTCAATGACAGGGGAAAAGAAAAACTGATACTTCACACATTTCCAGCATTGCCCTCTGCTTCATGGCAGAGAGCTATGCTGCCGCTTACCCAACTAATCAAACTTAATATTTCACTTGGAAGCAGCTCCAGCAATGCTCTCTACATTAATGGTGGGGGTGAAAAGGGAATTAGAACATAAGATTACTAAGAGCCAAGAGAAACAGTTAAGTATGAGAACAAATGTGTGAAGCTTGCTGGGCAGACTGGATGGACCGGTTGGTCTTCTTCTGCCGTCATTTCTATGTTTCTATATTGGCTATTGCTGCACTTCGGACAAGCCTTTTCTTTTCATCTCTGAAACTCATCTCCGGCGTACCCCGCTTGCAGGCCACTACCGGATCTACACGTCCGAGCGCCATTAATGCAAGACTTTCTGGCATACCCCGCTCCGCGGGCCACTACCGGATCGTCATCTGTGACATCACCATCACTGGGTATACGCCCTGCTCTGAACTTTACTTTCTGCTATCAATGAAAGACTCTATTTCACAGCTGTGTCTGACATTGCTGAGGCCACGCCTACCTGCGGTGAGGCTCACAAGGCTCCTCCCTATGGGTGGAGACACCTTTCACCTCTGCCCAGGGGTTCACACTAGAAGTAAACATAACAGATTGCTAACTCCATGGACCCAGCGCAGGCCTCAGCCATCCAGGCCATTCCTGGCCTGGCCCAGCGGATCTCAGAGCAACAAAAAGTATTGGAGATTTTGGCTAATACCATCAATCAGCTAAGCTCTCTGCTGGACTCCATCTCGATGCCTGTCAAGCCCACCTCTGCTTCACAGACGCTGCCTGTCCAGGTTTCTGTGCCCTTGCCTGCACCTACTCGTTTTACAGGTATACCTGGCCTATTGGCTATTGGCTATTGCTGCACTTCGGACAAGCCTTTTCTTTTCATCTCTGAAACTCATCTCCGGCGTACCCTGCTTGCAGGCCACTACTGGATCTACACGCCCTCCATTAATGCAAGACTTTCTGGCATACCCCGCTCCGCGGGCCACTACCGGATCGTCATCTGTGACATCACCATCACTGGGTATACGCCCTGCTCTGAACTTTACTTTCTTTTTTGTGGGAAAGAAGGATAGATCCCTTCGCCCATGTATAGACTACTGTGGCTTAAATGAGATCACCATGAAGGATCACTACCATTTGCCACTGATCTCTGAACTTTTTGATAGGCTTCAAGGTGTCAAAATATTTACTAAATTGGACCTCGGAGGGGCGTGCAACTTGGTCTGTATACATCAAGGTGACGAGTGGAAGACCGCATTTAATACCCACAATGGCCATTTTCAATATTTAGTCATGCCCTTTGGCCTTTGCAATGCCCCGGCCGTTTTTCAAAACATGATGAATGAAATCTTCAGGGACATGCTTTACCGCTGTTATTATTTGTGATAATTGTGGGTGGATCCTTGGGCCGGTGGCAGATGACCACGCCCCTGGGGAAAGATCCCGAGAGGAGCCACCGGTCAGGCTCAGAGTTGGGAGACAGACACACACTAGATCTTTTATGAAACTGTATAGTGAATCACCAGAGGTGGCAGTAGTGAGCTGGAAGAGCCCGGCTGGGCTGTAGTCCCTCAGGCACTGGAACAGCGATCCCAGGATGGCTGAGCTGTAGAGAAACTGAGTATAGTGAGTAGGCAGAGTATGCAGAGTTCAGGAACAGAACCTTGATGGTAACACTCACACCATAGTCTCTTGAAGCAGCCCAGAGGCTGGAATGAAGTAGGCCCTCGAGGAGAGAGTACCAGGTTCCAGGGAAAGCTCTGAGAGAGAGATTATAACTCACTGGTGTTGTAGGCAGCGGTGACTTCCCTGCAGAAGTTGTATTCGGTAGCAGGTCTGGGAACGTGGGCCCTCGAGTAGCGAGTACTGGTTCCAGACTGCAACCTGAAAAGCAAGAGAGAGAGCGAGGCCTCCGAGGAGCAGGTACCCCTGGTAAAGTCTGAGGAGGCAGAGTAGCAAGGTATGCGGAGAGCAAATCCCATCCGCAGTGATACCTGGAGGAAGCTAGATAAATTGTTGCTAACTCGAATAGCTAGCAAAAACAAAGACCTAAGTATCTGGTGAGGATGACGTCATTTCAGGGGGACGCCCCTGAGGTTCGTGCCACAGCTGGTACTTGAGTCGGGGACGTGTTGCGCGCGCGCCCTTAGGCTTCAGGAGAACATGGCAGAAGGCAGTGTCTAGCCGGTCCGGGAATGCTGGAGGAGAACGGCAAGATGACGCCACGGCAGCCAAACTTCCATCAACCAAAGAGGGAATTGCAAAAGAGGTAAGGTGGGCAGAGTGGAGACGTTGGGCAGCGACAGTCGCAACAACCGCTGTGCAGTGTGTAGTAGTATACCTAGATGACATATTGGTCTTCTCTCAAGATCTCCAAAGCCATCAATTAGACGTCATCAACGTTCTGCAGAGACTACGAGACAACTGCCTATATGCCAAATTGGAAAAATGCTCCTTCCACCAAGAATCAGTTCCATTTTTAGGCTATGTCGTATCCAGCAAAGGATTTCAGATGGATTCACAAAAAACCAAGAGTATTTGGGACTGGCGACCACCCAGGGGCCTCAAGGCTCTGAGAAGGTTCCTTGGTTTTACTACTACAGATTATTCATCCACCACTATTCTACATTGACTGCGCCTCTTACAGCCATGACTCAAAAGGGAGCCAATCCCTCTCAATGGTCTCCAGAAGCCGTGGCTGCCTTTCAAGAACTTAAAGAGGCATTTCTTCAAGAGCCATGTTTACGCCACCCCGATCCTTGACGACCCTTCATCTTAGAGGTGGATGCTTCCGATGTCGGGGTTGGTGCCATCCTTAGCCAACATAGTGGTAACCTTATCTTACATCCCTGCTCATTTTTTTCTTGACGCTTCTCCCCAGCCGAGAGAAACTATGGGATTGGAGACAAAGAGTTATTGGCGATTAAATTGACATTCAAAGAATGGCGCCCATGGCTCGAGGGTGCACAACATCAAATTATGGTTTACACCGACCACAAAAACCTTGAATTCTTACATCATGCGCAACACCTGAACCACTGGCAGGCCTGCTGATCTTTATGTTTTAATCATTTTGACTTCTTCTTGCGATAACGTCCCACAGACAAGAATACCCACGCTGACACACTCTCTTGATCTTTGGCTATGGAAGATGTACCTGATTCTCCGCGTCACATCATTGACCCTACAAAAGTACTCCTCTCTGCTACCCACACAGTTCCGGCCGGAAAAACAGTGGTTCCCCAGACACTCAGAAAAAATCCTTAAATGGGCACATGTCTCTGCTTGCAGGTCATCCAGGACAAGCCAGAACACTTGCCACCATACAAAGATTCTACTGGTGGTTCTCCATGAAGAAAGATGTCCAGACCTATGTAGAGTTCTGCCCAACATGTGCCCAACAGAAACCACCGGTGGGCCATCCCTGGGGACTCCTTCAGCCACTCCCTGCACCAAGTGAACCATGGACGCACATTGCCATGAACTTATGTACACTGTTCCAAGTTTCATAACCTTGTTCTATGTAATGCCTTTTGGCAATTTTCATGTTCTGTTTCAATGTAAACCGATGTGATCTTTATTTCATATAGGAACACCGGTATATAAAAATCTAAAAATAATAAATAAATAAATTTCATTGTTGATTTACCAGTATCCAATGGCAACAACACCATCTGGATTACGGTGGACCAGTTTACAAAGATGGCTCATTTCGTGGCATAACCCGGTTTACCTTCAGCTCCTGAATTAGCGGAGCTTTTTATCCACCATGTCTTTCGCCTTCATGGCCTGCCAAGACACATACTCTCCGATCGAGGGGTCCAGTTCACAGCTAATTTCTGGAGATCCCTATGCAAAAAGTTTGACATCTCCATGGATCTCACATCAGCTTACCATCCACAGGCCAATGGACAGACTGAGAGGATGAACTGTACGCTAAAGCAGTTTCTCCGGGCATACGTTAACTCCAGACAGAGTGATTGGTCCGAATTGCTTCCCTGGGCTGAATTTGCATTAAATTCACACCAGTCTGCTTCAACTGGATCATCACCTTTTCAAGTTGTCTACGGATGTCAACCTCTACCTCCTCTCCCAGTGCCTTTGTCGGTATTGTCCCCCACAGCACAGGCGTTGGCGCAAGAACTGCACTAACTCTGGAAGCATACCAAGCAACTTCTTCATGTTGCACCTGTCAGTCGCAGATGGCTGCGACCTCTGTTGCTCACCTCCTTTTTTCCTGCACCAGTAATTCTCGGACAATTGATAACCTCTGCCTCTGAATGCCGCTCTCCTCAGCTTTCCTGGGACGGCGTGGGCGATCTCGTCCACCATCTTGAATTGGGGTTTACCTAGGGCGCATGCTCATGCACCAGGCCCCATCTTATACATGTCATGGTGGGAACCTCGGGGGCATCCCCTCTGCATGACGTCATCTCCCTGCGTGTACTTGAGCCAGCCAGTCTGAGCTACCTACGAGTTAGCAAGGACTTCCTTCTTGCTGAATTCCACTCCTTCAGAGATGCTTTACTTCGTTACGCTGAACTCGTTCCTGACCCAGAGACTCGAATGCTTCAGGTACCCGCTCCTCGGGGGCCTTGTCACATTCTGGTTATCTACTCCTCGGAGGGCCTTTCTGCTATTCAGCTCCGCTGACCTCCTACTCTACTCTCAACATTTTCCTGTGATTCTTGGCATACCCCGCACTGCAGGCCACTACCGAATCAATACAGAGAAGTTCCATCAAAGGAGGGATTCCCCGGCATACCCCGCTCCGCCAACCACTACCGGGGATATCATTATTGAGCAACCCATTCCTCTGGACTGTGTCTCTCTCTTCCCACTTGGTGGGTTTTTCTACATTCCAGTACAATAAAGTCTCTTGCTGTTGTGTCCGTCTCAGCTGAGGCCATACCTATTGTGGTGAGTCCCCACAGGGCTCTTTCTTGTGGGTGGAGTCAGCCCTCACCCCGATCCAGGGTCTACAAACAGATTGCTAACTCCATGGACCTGGCTCAGGTCTCAGCCCTTCAGGCCATCCCTGGCCTGGCCAAACGTATTGCTGAACAACAGAGGACTTTAGAGATTTTGGCTAATGCATTTAATTTAATTCACGAGTGAACACTCCAACTACATCTGACAAAGATGCCTCATCAACTGTGGTTTCAGGACGAACTGCAGTACCACTACCAGCCCCTACTCGCTTCTCAGGAGATTCCCTGTTATGTAGAGGCTTCCTCAATCAGTGCTGTATGCACTTTTCATTACAACCAACCTACTTTCCTACTGCGGTATCCAAGATTACAAATATCCTGTCTCTTTTAGATGAAAAAGCCCCTGTCTTGGGCTTCACCTCTCTGGGAACGCAATGACCCGATCCTTAGCAACTTGTCAGGGTTTCTTGCTCTCTTTAAGTCACACACTGCAGTTTGACTGGACCACCATGGAACTTTCGCAATGGGGTACAACTTGTCATGACAAGTGCTTGAAAAGTGTAACACCTATACTCTGCATGTCTACCACCGCTTCTCTCCCAGGTTTGCCACCACAATACGCGTTCTTTCACGACGTGTTTTCAAAGAAAGTAGCTGATGTATTACCACCACACCGACTCTGGAACCAGACCAAGGGCCTCCTTCAAAAAGCAGGTCAACGGGCCAAGAAATGTTATGTTGCTCATCAAAGAGCAGCACCTCAATTTCAACCAGGAGACAAAGTATGGCTCAGCACCAAATATCTCCATCTCAAGCTACCATCAGTTCGATTCGCTCCACGCTATATTAGGCCTTTCTCCATATTATGCTGTCTGGGACCAGTAACTTACAGCCTGCAGTTACCCACTTCCATGAAAATACTTAATGCTTTCCACATATCTTTCTTGAAGCCGCTCAACCTCTCTGAATTTTCTACCAAGACTCCAGATCCTCAACCTCTTGATGCCGAAGAGGACATCACATAGCAAGTGGAGGACATTCTTGATATTTGCAAACTGGGAAGCACTAGGAGTATCTCATATCCTGGGAAGGATATGGGCCAGAAGAAAATACCTGGAAGCCTGCAAAAAATATCCTTGACAAAGATTTGATTCATCAATTTCATCTAACTCATCCAAGGAAGCCGAAACCCTCGGGAGGGGCCCTAAGAAGGGGATACTGTTGTGCCCATCAGTCGCAGACAGCAGCGACCTCTGTTGCTCACCTCTTTTCCTGCACTGTAATTCTCAGACAATTGGCGATCTCTGCCTCTGCATGCTGCTCTCCTCAGTGTTCCTCGGACGGTGTGGGCGATCCTGTCCGCCATCTTGAATCATGGATTACCTAGGGCATGCACGCGCACGCCAGGCCCCATCTTATACACGTCATGGCGGGAACCTCGGGGGCATCCCCTGTCATCTGCCTGCATGTATTTGAGCCAGCTGGTCTGAGCTACCTACGAGTTAGCAAGGACTTCCTTCCTGCTGAATCCCACTCCTTCGGAGACGCTTTACTTCGTTACGCTGAACTTTTTCCTGACCCAGAGACTCGAACGCTTCAGGTACCTGCTCCTCGGGGAGAATAGTTGAGAACCTGCAAGCAACATCCTCGACAAAGACCTGATCAGGCAATTCCACATTGCCCATCCTAGGAAACTGAAACCCCCGGGGAGGGGCCCTAAGAAGGGGTGTACTGTTACGCCCGTCTGTCGCAGATGGCTGCAACCTCTCATGCTCATGTCTTTTTCTGTTGCATCTTCATTTCTTGGACAAATGGCGGCCTCTGCCAGCCACCACCGACCAGCCTGGCATCCCCGGGATGGCGTGGGCACTGCCAACTGCCATCTTGGACCAGGGATCACTTAGATGCGCGTGCAAACAGAATGTTAGGAATTATTAGAAAGGGAATGGTGAATAAAACGGAAAATGTCATAATGCCTCTGTATCGCTCCATGGTGAGACCGCACCTTGAATATTGTGTACAATTCCGGTCGCCACATCTCAAAAAAGATATAGTTGCGATGGAGAAGGTACAGAGAAGGGTGAGCAAAATGATATGGGGAATGGAACAGCTCCCCTATGAGGAAAGGCTGAAGAGATTAGGACTTTTCAGCTTCGAGAAGAGATGGCTGAGAGGGGATATGATAGAGGTGTTTAAAATCATGAGAGTGCCCCCTAATCTTTCAGATAATAGAAAGACTAGGGGGCACTCCATGAAGTTAGCATGTGACACATTTAAAACTAATCGGAGAAAGTTCTTTTTCACTCAACGCACAATTAAACTCTGGAATTTGTTGCCAGAGGATGTGGTTAGTGTAGCTGTGTTTAAAAAAGGATTGGATAAGTTCTTGGAGGAGAAGTCCATTACCTGCTATTAATTAAGTTGACTTAGAAAATAGCCACTGCTATTACCAGCAATGGTAACATGGAATAGACTTAGTTTTTGGGTACTTGCCAGGTTCTTATGGCTTGGATTGGCCACTGTTGGAAACAGGATGCTGGGCTTGATGGACCCTTGGTCTGACCCAGTATGGCATGTTCTTATTTATTTATTGAAGGCTTTTATATACCGACTTTCTTGATACAAATCAAATCAACTCGGTTTACATCGAACTAAGCAGTAAATATAGATAACCAATCAACAAGAGACAATTTAAGAAGCTTATATCTTCTTATATCTTCTTATATGTTGGAGAAAATCCGGATGTGGATCCTTAGGCCGACCGACCCGAGGGAACAGTTGGTAGGCAGAACTCCCACTGGTCAATAGGAGCTTCACCTGGAAACCCGTGACTCCTCCAGAGGAGCTGTGGGAGCCCGGGTTGCTAGGACTTAGGAGTCTTCGCCCTGGAAGCCCGAGGTCCCCCCAGGAGGAGCCCGTAGGGACCCGGGCCGCTGGGACTTAGGTGAGAACGAAGAAACCCAGGAGTGGAATCCGGACTGGAGTCTGGGCAGGCGGCGAGCAAGCAGGAGTCGGGGTCACGAACCGGAGTCAAGGCAGGCTGAAGACAAACAGGAGTCGAAGTCACGGACCGGAGTCAAGGCAGGCTGAAGACAAACGTGGTCAGGCAATCCGAGGTCAAGGCAGGAGACAGGCAAGCGAAGTCAGGCAAAGCGGGGTCAGGCAGGAAACAGGCAATTCAGGAACGCAACTCAGAGCTACCAGAAGTAGTGAACCTTGTTGCAAGGCAAGGAAGGCTCAGAACTGCAGGGCTTAAATAGCCCTGCAGCGTCTGACGTCAGAAGAGGGAGGAGCCGTGCTTTCCCGCGCTGGTCCCTTCAAAAACGGAGCTCAGCCGCGCGCGCGCGCCTGGGGGCGGGGCCAGCCGGGAGAGAACGCTGGCGGCAGAGAAGGAGCTGGCGCATGGCGCCTGATGGCCCTGTAGGCACGCGCAGAGCTGAAGCGGCAGGGGGAAGCTGCGGCCGAGGTCCCGGGTCCGCGGAACGCGGGAGCTCTCCGGGACCCGGAGAGAAGGTAAGGCCTCTGGCGCCAGCGTGGCGACCGAGACCGCAACATTATATATATATCTTATATCTTCTGCTCCCTAAACACACTCATCCACACCTCCCTTACCCTCTCGCAGAAGCACTATTTATACCCCTATCCTGCCATCCTTCAAAGGAAGGAAAGAACATTAGTTGGATAAAAAAGTGAATATTAAGACTTTGCAAATAAATAAGTAAGCAAATAAATAAATATATGAAAACATCTCTTTCCATACAATGTGTACACAATAGCGTTCTGCAGGATGCCCAGCTCTAAACATTAACTTCAGCTAAGTGACCATAGCCAGGGTTACACATGGATCCAAATAAAAATAAAGAAAGGACTAAGATGTTAGAGGCATAGCATAAGAAGATAAGAACAGCTCTGGTTATACAATGGCAAGCTACATTCTGTTGCCACTCAAAACAGAGGCTTTATTTTTCATGCCACTGTGCCACTGTGCATTGCAGACGCTAGGTTTAAAATATGGATTTACATGCGTAACTCTTGGATCCACCCCAGAATGCCTCTGACACACCCTAACTCTGCCTCTTTTTCTTTTATTTAAACATCACATATACGTGCATAATTCGCGGCTTTTAAAATATGCGCTGTTTGCGTGCAGCCCAGTACTCGTGTATATGAGCCTTTTAACACGAGCAACAAATTTAAAATTCACCCCTTCGGGCGCAAGTACAGGTGTTTGCTTTAACCTTTCAAGAGGCTGTGGTGCCATTCGCTGCTGAAGCAATAAGCATTTATTTCTTTGTGGGCTCTCTCTACACAAGCCTTCAGATCATTGTATGATCGGTACCGTTTTCTTGTAGCACAAACAGGCAATCTGGTGCAGATGTGGCTGCTTTTCAACCATTGCATACTCATTTTTCTGGCCCAGCATGTTGCCTTTCGCCTAGCTATGCCCAGATTACATATAATTCTGTGTATAACTTGTGCATAACTGTAAGGACTATATAGCAGCCTGTAGCACATAGCAAATATAATGTGCATATGACCAGTTGGCTCCTACTCCCAAGCTCCTTAATTACCACCATTACCATACAGAAATAGGTTGCCTTGCCTTAGACTGTAATGTGATACCACTTATAATCTGGCCAATCTGGGCCCTTTATCCAAAAGGTGATGGTTTACAAGTTCCATGATTTGACGTGTAGTTGTAAGTGAATTCTGCATTATAAAAGTCTGAGATGTTTCTAACCCCAAAGAAATGTGTAGGGTTTTTTTTCCCTAAAGCATTGCCTGCTGGGTTCAGTGTACTAAAGGCACATGTAGGCTGCAGGACTGGACGAGAGCTCCCTGAAAGAGCCAGAACACCAAGCCTACCTCGAGGCCCCGATTCAGGTGGGAGGAGCAACAGCACAATAAAACCGGCGCTATTGCGGCGCCAAGATGCTGCAGGACTGGACGAGAGCTCCCTGAAAGAGCCAGAACACCAAGCCTACCTCGAGGCCCCGATTCAGGTGGGAGGAGCAACAGCGCAATAAAACCGACGCTGTTGCGGCATGCCACCACCGCCTGCGCGCCGCCAAAGCCGCGCGCGCCTTGGTCCGGCTTAGTCCGGAGCAGGACGGAGCGGTGGTAGAGTTCTGTTTGTCGGCCCTGCAACCACAGAGGTATTTTGTTATTCACAGAAGAAAGACTTTATTTGACAAATTTTCTTGTTTTGGTTATTTTAGACAATATGCCACCTAAAAGGAAAGGCAAAGTTAGGGATTGTCAAATAAATGTCAGCACCTGCGCTAAAAACACCAGTAGCCAAGGATTCTGCTGAGCCAGCTCAATTGGGAGAAAGATCTGGCTCTATAGAGGAGGCCTCGCTGAGTCTTAATCTAGATATACCACCCATGCAGAGGTTGAATGAATCGGTACCTGGGAATACGGGGTTAGAATCACCCTCAGCTGTTGAAGCTCCCCTGGAAAATTTGAGTGGGGAACCTTTAGTGGTAACAGGTTTAAGATCAAGTGGGAGCGAAGAAAGGATGACATCTCGTGAGGTTATTGCAGGTGAAGAAAATCAGATAACCGAGGACGAAGCCCCAGAGACACTAGTTCGACCTGCAGTGGTTACACTGGACCGAGTGTGGGACTTGATGGTTGTGATGTCTTCTAATATTAAAAAATTAGAGAGAAAAATGGATTTTGCTGCAGGGAAAGCTCAACAAGATATAGATAAGATTCAGGAGGAGGTTAAAAAGTCTGAGAGTAGAATTAAAGTCCTGGAGAAGTCAGAAGTAAAGAATTTAGAATTTCAGGCTGCTGTAGCCAAGGACAGGGACGTACTCTCTAGACGTATTGAAATTTTTGAAAATAACTCCAAACGGTTAATCCTCCGTCTGCTCAATTTCCCAAGAGTAGCCTGTGAGGTTCCTTTGGAGTCATTAAAAAAATTTCTTCAGGAAGTATTGTTTTTTCCTATACAAGAATTGCCTAGTATTAGTTATTGCTATTTTCTGCTGAAGAAAAATGCAAATTTGAATGTATCAGAGCTTCCCTTTCAAGGTGATTTAACAAATTTTTTAGAAACTTCTAATATGATATTAGATCGGGGGATATTATTAGTTTCATTTACACATTTCTTGGACCTGAATAAGGTTATGAAAAGATATTTTTCTAAATATCCCATCTCTTTTCACGAGGATACAGTAAAAATATTTCCAGATCTGTCCTTCGCTACACAGCAGAGGAGAAAGCAGTTTTTGATACACCATCAGGATGTGATTGCTCTTGGCTATTCTTTGTGTTAAGATTTCCATGCAAATGTGTAATTAAAAAAGAACAAGATGTTTTTATTTTTTTTCTCCCAGATCAATTAAAGTTTTTTGTCGAACAGAAGAGATTAACTACCTCGTCCCCCCTCGCTAGTGAGTAAATAAGAGAAATAGAATTAGCACAGTCTGTGAAATTACCGTATTAATAAGATAGTTGTCAATATTGAATCTCCCAATGATTTAATACCTCTGTTGTTGACATAAGTACCTGTTACATTTGATTTAGGCATAAGGAATATGTTAACTTTTTCTTTTTCTTATATTGTGAATATTGGCTTGATAGGTTTATCAAGCTAAATCGTATGTTTTCTTTTCTGTTTTAAACAATGGAAAATCAATAAAATTATTAATTATAAAAAAAAAGGCACATGTAAACATTCATAACATATACATCTGCTACTAGTCTGCATGCAAGTCACGCCTCCTACCTGGTGATGTTTTGTGATATTTATAAAAATATAGGTAGTGGCCATTAAGATGTTGGGATACCATCTATAGTACAGTACTATAATTGTGATCTATATAGTGCCAGTTTCATTACGTCCTAGTTATTTTTCTACTATCCTGACTGTGACTTGTCCATGTATGGCCTGTCCTGCCATATGCACTGCTTTCTGTGAGGTTCATATTGAGTTACTATCCAGATAGAAAAGTTAGCCGGATAAGTTTATCCGGCTAACTTTGGTGGTATATTTAATGGTGTTGCCACACAATTGAATATAGCCAGCTATCTTAAAGTTAACCATCTAACTTTACTGGCTAGCTTTAGGACTGCTCTTTAGCCTGACCAGACTTAGCCGGCTAACTCAACTCTTCCCAGTTATGCCCCCCTGAACACCCTTTACTTAGCCAGCTAAATTCTAGTCTGCTAACTTATTAGCCAGCTAAAATATAGCTCACTAAGGGGGTCATTTATCAAAATGCGATAAGGCGTTTTCGCATGCGTTAAGGGCTTATCGCATGTGAAAAGCCCCGTTAACGCATGCGATAGGCCCTTACTGCATGCGAAAACGTGTTTAATGCATGCGATAGCACCATATTGTATGGTGCAATGCAAATTCAGAAAATAGGAGGAGTTAGGGGCGGAGAGTGGGCTGGGTTAGCCTGTCTGCGAAGAGCTTTCGCACAGCCATAACGCTGATTTTAACAACACCTCTTTGAATTGCGTTAGGCTGTGCGAGACCATGCGGTAAGGTTTCATCGCCTTTTGCGATGTCTCCTGTAAGGCCTATTTGAGGTGAATTGAAGGAGAGAGAGAGAGAGCCTGGCCATAATGTCATCCCCATAGGTAGGTATTTGTATCCCTATGGTAGGCCCACCTACGGTACTTACCGCATTTTGATAAATCCAGGCCTAAGAGACTAAATATTCATTTAGCTGGATAACTTCTGGGTTATCCGTCTAAATGCTTCTAAATATAGTAATGACGACAGAAAAAGACCAAATGGTCCATCCAGTCTATCCAACAAGCTTCTTAAGATAGTAACTGTCATTCTGTGCAGTTTACTCCCATGTTTCTCTTAAGGGTAGTAATTGCCGCTCTATGCAGTTATCCCCAAGCCTTATCATAACCTATAAAAATTGCAGCTAGCAACATTTTTTTACTGGATGATGAGCTTTCTTGAAAATTTGGACAGTGCTGCTTGACATGCTTTGCTTATGGACTTGGCCATAGAAGCAGTGCTGTGCTTTTTTCCTTATGTCTGCATATCAGTACCCCAGATCTTAGAAGATGAGGCACTCTTGGTTGTTGTCTGAATCCAATTTACCATTTCCTCTTGCCGTTGAGGTGGAGAGCAATGTATCAGTTGCATTAAAAGGAACAGGGCAGAAGGGATCCAAGATGGCCGCATGCTAGTGTCAGGAGCTCCGGTTTTTCCCTAATCCAAACACTGAATTGCCTCTCTTAAGCAGTTTCCTTGAACTATTATGGGAAAAAGGAAGGGTAAGGCTAGAACTTACCCTGAAGCAAGCAAAATGTTGCCTGTTACTGGCCTTATGGATCAACACATCGTCCTGAGCCCCGATACCAGTAGCTCCAAAGTGAAGTCCTTGGACAGAGAGGCGGGTGGTGCTCCAACACAGCCTGATCCAGACGTTGATCAGGCCCCTCCTCAACCTGGCCCTGGCCCCCCCCCCCCCCCCCGCGGAGAAGGCTGATGTGATCAGCCTATTCCCGTTGTGCAGTGACTATCATAGGCAGTTGGCTGCCTCAGCGTCGGGTGGAGTCATGATGGATGGGTGTGTAGAAGGAGCTGTTAGCCAGCCAGCTAATGGAGAGACTGTTCAGTTTGACTCTGCAGTGACTGTGGAAGGATCACCTCTACAACCTGAATCAGAGGTAACTCTTGGTAATCTTATGAAGCCTTCACAAATTACCTTAGAAAATATATGGGAAGCAATTGATAGTTTAACGGCTCAGTTTTCTCGTTTTGTAATCCAACAACAAGAACTAACTGGTCAAGTAAATGAGGTTAAATCTCAAATTTTGGAAATAAAATCTCAAAAAGAAGCTCAAGAAATGAAAGAAGTAAAAATGCAAAAATCTGTGGATGTAGTGGTAAATGGCCATTCATTTTTACGAAACAAATTGGAAAATCTGGAAAAGTGTTCGTCGCTGTAATCTTAGGATTTTGAACTTTCCTAAGAAAAAGTTTGTCACACCGACACAGATGCTTCGTAAATATTTTCTTGAGACTTTATTGATAAAAGAAGAAATGATTCCACCAATTTCTAAAGCCTATTACTTACCGGTAAAATCTACTGCACAATTGAACTTAAGACTGGCAGTATCTCCCATAATAGATACATCTCACCTATCTTCGTTCTTGGAAACCTCTATGGAAGAAGAAGTAAAAACTTCAACTATGATTGTTTCCTTAGCCTTGGACTTGGATAGGGACTTTGTCCTTAAAATGTTCTTCAGGAATAGAAAAAATGTGTATATTTCCAGACGTTGCTAAAATAACACAGGCAAAAAGAAAACGTTTTCTTATGATGCATCCGGCTATAATCAGTTTGGGTGCTTCTTTTTATGTTGTATTTTCCATCCAAATGTGTTATAAGGCATGTTGGGATTAGATATGTTTTCTTTGACCCTATACAGTTAAATTCCTTCTTAAATAGCAAAGTTAACCCACACTGTCAAATAGCTAGAACAAGCTCTGAATAATTTGTTCCGACTATAGGAAATTTAAGTAACACTAGCTGCTTGTGGTATATCTATTTTTGTTGATAAATTGTTATATATTTCCTTCATATTTACAAGTGGACCCTTCTCATTAATATGGTCTGTCAGGATAATACAGACAACTAATGTTTATAGATGTGATTAATATCTATTTGAATTATGTGTATTCTCCTTTTTTGTCCTTTCTCTGTATATCATTACTTGTCAAGTATATATGCTTGTTAACTGTATAATAAACCTATAAATAAAGAGTTAAAAAAAAGGAACAAGGCTTATTGGCTAATAATAATAACCTCCATGCCTTCTGCTAAGGGTAGTAACTGCTGCACTAGCAACCCCTTTGCCTGCTTTCTTCATTTCCTTTAGGCCTTGGCTGTAGAAGCAGTTCTGTGCTTTTTTCCCTTATGTCTGCATTTCAGTATCCCAGACCATAGAAGTCTTGGCTCTCTATTGTTATCTGAATCCAATTCCTCTTCCCTCCCTGCCATCTAAGGGGGGAGCAATATTGCAGTTGCATTAAAAGCATCAAGACATATTGGTTAAGGGTAGTAATCTCCATGCCTTCTGCTAAGGGTAGTAACCTCGCACCAGCAAGTTACTCCACTGCACACTTTTCTTCATTTCTGTCCTCTAGCTTTTAAAGAGCCACAGTGTTTTATTCCATGTCCTTTTGAATTTTTGACTGTTTTTGTCTTCACCACCTCCTCCAGAAGGGCATTCCAGGCATCCACCACCCTCTCAGTGAAGAAATATTTCCTGACGTTGGTTCTGAGTTCTCCCCGCTGGAGTTTCATTTCATGACCCCTAGTTCTATTGTTTTCTTTCCATCAGAAAAGTTTGTGCATCATCATTAAAACCTTTCGAGTGTCTGAAGATCTATATCATAACTCTCCTGTACCTCCTGTCTTCCAGGGTATACATATTCAGATCCTTCAGCCTATCCTCATAAGTCTTCCAAATCAGACCCCACACCATTTTGGTTGCCCTTCTCTAGATCATCGTATCCTTTCTCTATCCTTTTTGAGATATGGGCTCCAGAACTGAACACAATACTCCAGGTGAGGCCTCTATAAGGACCTGTACAAGGGCATTATCACCTTCTTTTTCTTAATAAGAACATAAGAAATTGCCATGCTAGGTCAGACCAAGGGTCCATCAAGCCCAGCATCCTGTTTCCAACAGAGGCCAAAACCAGGCCACAAGAACCTGGCAATTACCCAAACACTAAGAAGAACCCATGCTACTGATGCAATTAATAGCAGTGGCTATTCCCTAAGTAAAATTGATTAATAGCCATTAATGGACTTCTCCTCCAAGAACTTATCCAAACCTTTTTTAACCCAGCTACGCTAACTGCACTAACCACATCCTCTGGTAACAAATTCCAGAGCTTTATTGTGCGTTAAGTGAAAAATAATTTTCTCCGATTAGTCTTAAATGTGCTACTTGCTAACTTCATGGAATGCCCCCTAGTCCTTCTATTATTCGAAAGTGTAAATAACCAAGTCACATCTACTCGTTCAAGACCTCTCATGATCTTAAAGACCTCTATCATATCCCTCCTCAGCCGTCTCTTCTCCAAGCTGAACAGCTCTAACCTCTTCAGCCTTTCCTCATAGGGGAGCTGTTCCATCCCCTTTATCATTCTTAATAGTTATTCCTCTCTCTCTGCAGCCCAGAAATCTTGTGGCTTTAGCTATCACTTTGTCACATTGCTTTGCCATCTTCAGATCTCCAGACACTATTACCCCAAAATCCCTCTCTTGATCCATACACATCAGTCTTTCACTCCCCATCACATACAGCTCTTTTGGATTACTGCACCCCAGATGCATGACTCTGCACTTTATGGCATTGAATCCCAGCTCAATCTTTGAACACACTTCAAACTTTCTTAAATCACTTTTCATTCTTTCTACTCCTTCAGACAAATCTACTCTATTGCAGATCTTAGTATCATCTGCAAATAGACAAACTTTACCTTCTATCCCTTCCGTAATGTCACTCAGAAAGATATTGAACAGAACCTGTCCCAACACCAATCTCTGTGACACTCCACTTAATACTGATTCTCTTCACAGCAGGTTCCATTTACCATTACAATCTGTCTTCTATCAGTCAACAGTTTGTAATCCACACCACCACCTTGCCACTCACTCTCAAGCTTCTTATTTTATTCACAAGCCTCCTAAGTGGGAAAAGCTTTGCTGAAATCTAATTAGAACAAATCGAGTGCTCTTCCTTGATCCAATGTTCTAGTCACCCAATCAAAAAAGCCAATCTGACTGAATATATCCAAGAGAACCTGGCCAAGGGTTTCATCCGTCCTTCTACCTTGCCCATGGGCACAAGCTTTTTCTTCGTCATGAAGGATGGGTCTTTAAGACCAGCCTCTCAAAGTCCACCTTCCTCACTGTCGCAGTACTGGTCTCATTCCTTTCGCGGTCGAAGACCAGCTCGGGACAGCCTCCTTCAGGGGGCCCCTTCCAAGTCCTCCCAATGAAGAAATGCCAGCCCACTCTTCGACCCCCAGGATAAGGGGATGTCTCTCCCTCTTCTACGAGGAGTGGGTCAAAATTACCTCAGACCAATGGGTTCTGGATATTCTACAGCACGGCTACGCTTAAGAATTTGCTTGGCCCCTAAGGGACAGGTTTCTCTTCTCTCCCTGTGGCCCGGTGAATAAACAACATATAGTACGTCAGATGCTCGACCAGCTCCTGGACTTAGGAGCCATCCTCCCGGTGCCCCCAATGGAAAAAGAGTTAGGCCATTATTCCGTCTACTTGATGTGGTTAGTGCAGTTAGTGTAGCTATGTTTAAAAAAGGATTGGATAAGTTCTTGGAGGAGAAGTCTATTACCTGCTATTAATTAAGTTGACTTAGAGAATAGCCACTGATATTATTAGCAACAGTAGCAGGGGATATATTTAGTTTTTGGGTAGTTGCCAGGTTCTTATGGCTTGGATTGGCGACTGTTGGAAAGAGGATGCTGGGCTTGATGGACCTTTGGTCTGACCCAGTATGGCATGTTCTTATGTTCTTATGATTCCCATGGCGTAAATTAAAGGGCATTCAAGAATGGCCCAGCCTGTGGGCCTTCGGGAACTCCACAGGTTCTTGGGATTCACTAATTATTACCGTCATTTTATAGCAAACTAATCCTTGCTGGCAGCGCCCCTCATGGCTATGATCCGTAAAGGCAGCAACACCAAGAATTGGTCTCCTGAAGCCCTCGCTGCCTTCCAGAAACTTAAGGACGCCTTCCTCTCAGGCCCTTGCTTGCGTCACCTGGACCCAAACC
This sequence comes from Rhinatrema bivittatum, assembly GCF_901001135.1. NCBI lineage: Eukaryota > Metazoa > Chordata > Amphibia > Gymnophiona > Rhinatrematidae > Rhinatrema > Rhinatrema bivittatum. The sequence goes on along the minus strand of NC_042616.1, from coordinate 338,254,861 downwards.
GTCCCTTCATCGTGGAAGTGGATGCCTCTGCCATAGGGGCTGTGGCGATTCTGAGTCAGCACTCAACCCAAGGAGACCTCCAGCCATGCTCATTCTACTCCCGCAAGTTTTCCCCTGCTGAGCAAAATTACAGCATTAGTGATAGGAAGTTGCTCGCAATTAAACTCGCCCTTGAAGAGTAGCACCCTGGTTGGAGGGTGCTCAGTTCAAGCTTACTATTTTCACTGACCATAAAATCCGTTGACAACACAATTGAAGAAACGATCAAACTGGCCAATATGTACCTAGACATAATCAAACAGCTACTAAACCAGATGGAGTTAGTAATGAACATTGTAAAAACAGAATTCCTACACCTCGAATGAAAAAATATAAACCCAATTCCAAAACACCAATAGCAATAAAAAATAATCAAACTGAGGAATTAGCAGTGAAAGTATGCAATCTAGGTGTGATAATAGACCCCGAACTAAACCTGCAACAACACATATCACTAAAAATAAAAGAAGGTTACGCAAAACTAATGGTTCTCAGAAAATTGAAACCTTTACTAACCATGGCAAATTTCCGAACAGTTCTACAATCAATGATATTCGCAAGTACTGATTACTATAATGCCCTGTTACTAGGTGTACCTCAAACGACCAAAAGACCGCTCCAAATACTGCAAAATTCAGCTGCTAGAATATTGACAGGAAAAAAGAAAAGAGACCACATTACAGGAACACTAGCAGAACTACACTGGCTAACTTTTGAACAAAGAATACAGTATAAAGCACTGTGTATAATACATAAATTAATCCATGATGAAAAAGTGGAGTAGCTAAACACAGCATTTCTTGTATATGTACCTCACAGAAATCTTAGATCGGCTAATAAGGCGCTATTAACTGTCCCATCCGTTAAATCAGCAAGACTCACACAGGTAAGAGAGCGAGTGCTGTTACTGGCAGGACCCGTACTGTGGAACTCAATGCCACTCGAAATTAGACTGCAGAGAAGCTTTAAACTCTTTAAAGTAAGTCTAAAAACCTGGCTGCATAAACAAGCCTTTTATAAGCAGAATGATGAGAACAAATAAGCACATATGTAAGTAAGCACCAAGCATTCAACTTTATTAAAATTTCTTTCTCCTATCTCCTATTACATATTAGAACGTTAACTTTATATTGGAACTGTTAAGAAGTTTTTTTTCCAACCAAAATATAAGCAAACTCAACATATAGCTTTGATATTAAAAAAAATGTTACCGTTCCCTAATGGCACACCTATAATATGTTATCTATACCAATCAATTTTTAACCCTATTTTGTGCCTTTTTGTAAACCGTTTGTGATGGTTAATTAACTTAACGACGGTATAGAAAAGATTTTAAATAAATAAATAAATATATAAATAAACCTCGAGTACCTTAGACATGCCCAGTGTCTCAACACTTGCCAGGCCCACTGGGCACTGTTTTTCTCCCTGTTTAACTTTGAGCTTCGCTATCATCTGGCGGAGAAGAATCTTCAAGTGGTCGCTTTATCCCACTCCTTTGAACCAGATGACACTCCGGACGAGCCTAGTCATGTTATTGACCCCGCCTGAATCTGTCTGTCTGCCACTGTCACAGTTCCAGCCGGGAAGACTGTGGTACCTTTCCGGCTCTGAGAAAAGGTCTTGCATTGGTTGCATGATTTGAAACTAGCTGGTCATCCAGGACGCGCCCGAACTCTGTCTCTTCTCCAATGCTACTGGTGACCCACCATGTCTACTGATACCTGTGCCTACGTGGACTCTTGCCCAACCTGTGCTCAGAAGAAGCCACCAGTAGGTCGACCCTGGGGCCTAATCCAGCCATTACCTGCACCCGAAGAACTGTAGACCCACTTATCCACAGACTTTGTGGTGGAACTTCCACTTTCCAAAGGGAATACGGTCATCTGGGTCATCGTGGACTGATTCTCTAAAATGGCTCATTTTGTCCCCTTACCTGCCTTACCTTCGGCCCCAGAGCTAGCACGTCTCTTTTTTCTGCCTGCAAGGTCTACCCATGGATATTGCCTCAGAGGTCCCCAATTTGTTGCTCGCTATTGGCGCGCCTTGTGCAGAAATTATTTATTTATTTATTTTATTTATTTTTAATTTTTATATACCGAAGTTCTTGTAGGGACTACAAATCACTCCGGTTTACATACAACGAAGAACTGCTCAACAAAGAGCGGAGCTTTACATGGAACCGTATAACATATGGAACAGTATAACTGGTTGACAATTTAACATGGTGCTAAATAAAGTAATAATATTTTAACTGGTAATAAATAAAGAAATATAATATTTTATATAAGAAGTATAACTATTTAACGTAGCAATAAATATAAATATAAGCAGTGCCTAATATATATATGAAATAAAGTGAATTTTTGAGCTCAAAGATAATTGTCCAATTGCAGATTCTTAAAAATAGTACTTGATACAGTGTCCATAGTTAAGGGATACATGGTAATTAGGAAGTCTGTCAGTCACCGTAAGATTAAGCGTCTGGGAAAGCTTGTTGGAAGAGAAAAGTCTTCAGTCTTTTTTTGAATTCTTGATGACTGGGTTCTAGTCTAAGATCTGGGGGAAGCGTGTTCCACTGGTGTGGGCCTGCTGAAGATAGCGCTCGTTTGCTCAATGATGATTTTATTTGCGGAGCATGCAGTGTTCCTCTGTATGCGCTTCTGATTGGTCTGGAGGAAGTGTGCGGTTGGAGTTGAGAGCTTAATGTGATGGGGGCTAATTTGTTTGTCGCTTTGTGGATGATAGTGAGTACCTTATAGAGTATCCTTTGTTTAATGGGGAGCCAATGTAAGTTCCGAAGGATTGGGGTGATATGATCTTTTTTGTTAGTGCTAGTTAGAATTCTAGCCGCTGAATTCTGAACCATCTGTAATGGTTTGATTATGGCATCACCATCAGCCTAACTACTGCATATCACCCTCAGGCCAATGGCCAGGCTGAGCAGATGAATTGCTCACTCAAGAGTTTTCTTCATGCCTACACTAATGATCGGCAAGACAACTGGGCAGAGTTACTTCTGTGGGCGGAGTTTCCCACAACTCCCACGTTGCATCAGCCACCGGAGTCTCACCATTCTCCATCGTATATGGCAGACAACCTCGGCTCCTGTTATCGATCCCGCTCTTGGTACCCTCGCCGGTAGCTCAGGCCACGACAGATGCCCTCCAGGCACTTTGGGCCCAGACCAACATTTGTCTGTGCCAGGCCATGGCTCAGGCCAAGAAATCTATGGATGCTCATTGTCTACCAGCTCCAGAGTTCCAGCCAGGCCAAAATGTCTGGTTAAGTATATGCTATATTTGACTCAAGCTTCCTTCACAGAGATTAGCGCCAAGATTTTTTGGCCCTTTCCCTGTTACCCAGTGTTCTGGACCAGTCACGTACCAACTCCAACTACCACCGACTCTTGGTATCCATAATTCTTTTCATGTGTCCTTACTCAAACCGGTGGTACTCTCCTGGCCTTCACACAAAACTCCTGTGCCTTCCCAAGTTACTGCCGAGACTGATACTACATAGCAAGTACGAGAAGTTCTTGATGTCGCAGAAGAGGCCGCTGCTGGGAGTATCTTCTCTCATGGGAAGGCTACGGCCCCGAGAAAAATTCATGGGAGCCTGCTAGCAACATTCAGGACAAGGCAAACCCAGGCCTCCAAGAGGGGGGTGTAAAAGGGGGGGGGTTACTGTTGTGTGTCCCATCCACAGTAGGTCAGTGATCGGGACTACTTACCCCTGGTGCCCAGCTCCTGGTCCTGGCCTGTCCTCCCTCGTGGCTGTGGGCAGCTGCCTGCGCTCCCAAGCTTCCTCAGCCATCTCTGACTCCTCTGCGGATCTCCCCAGCTCCCAGCAGGTCTCCTCTCATATGCCGCCGTCCAGCATCCTGCTGCCCTCTAGGCGTGCGTGCACCCACCTTGCTAGCCTTTAAAGAGGCCGCAGTGGGAAACTAGCCTGCGGCCCTGGATGATGATGTCATCGGGCCCTGCTACTTAAGGCAGGGCCTGCCACTAGTTCCCTGCCTTGGTAACAGGTCTCCATGCTTGTCGTGTGCTTGTTCCTCATTCCTGTCTTTGTTCCTGGTTCCTGATCCTGACTCCGTTCCTGGTTCCTGTTCCTGATCCATACCTGGTCCCTTCCTAGTCTTGCTTGGACTGACTTCTGGCTTTGACCCTTGCTATGTCTCGACCACTCTCAAGACTGACCTCTGGCTTTGACCTTTGCTATGTCTGGATCACGCTCAGGACTGACCTCTGGCTTTGACCGTTGCTATGCTTTGGACTATGCTTTGGACTGACTGCCAGTTTTGACCCTTGCTCGTCTGATCACCCTACCTCATCTGCTGCCTGCCCTGATGCCAGCCTGCTGTCTACTATGTCTTCTGGTATCTCCCTGGACTTGGCCTTTCAGGCTCCTGCCTACTATTACCTGGGCACCTCCTGTCTTTGTCCCTGGTCCTTTTGGCGCTCGGTTCTCTGGATCCCTGCCTTGTCCAGACCTGCTTCGATCTTCCTCTTACCTTTGCTGGTCCCTGGCCAGCTACCACCTCTTCAACTGGGAGTCATCTGATGGAGGCCCACCTAAGACCAGCTGGCCCCAGCACCCAAGGGCTCAACCTGCGGGGAACTTGCTCTGGTATTGACGAAGTTCCAGTCGGCCTCTGTCTCTCAGCCAGCTCCGTCTCCCAATGGTAGGGACCCATAGGACTTACCCTGCGGGTAGCGTAAACCCCACCTCGGGCCAAGGGTGCACCTCTGGCACAATAGTTCTGGTGGGAGACAGGAGATATTATATGACCTCCTTTTATCATAATAAGGATTTTTTCCAGGGTTAGAATCCACATCCGCTAAGAGATGGAAGGAACAAAGGTGTTATAGAGTGGAACATATTTGGGATAGGAAGAAATTATGTGAGGTTGGTACTTTGCAACGATGCTTTATGCTACCAGATGGATTTGCATTTTTATCTTCAAGTGGGTCATATTGTTTGTCAAAGGGAGGATTGGGAGCCTGGGAGGTATGAAAAAGGGAACATCTCTATTTGAGGGTATTGTGTTATGACTAATCATTTGAAAGGGGGAATCTTTAAAATATATGGCCTTTTAAATGTGAAGTGTTCCTCTCCTACCTCTCATGCGATAGCTTGCAAACAGGATTTGGGGAGAAATAACTGACAAAATGTGGGAGGTCTGTTTCCACTTTATTACAAAGAGTTCCATCTCAGTGAACATTGTCAAAAATGGATACAAGATACTGTTTTGCTGGCATTTGACATCTGTTCATCTACATATTATGTACCCAGCAGAGAGTGATAGATATTGGAGACAGTGTGGGTTGAAGGGTTCCTTTATACATGTGTGGTGGGATTGCCCAAAAATTGTGGGTTTCTGGGACAAGATTATAAAAGTTGTTGAGGGAGGAGGTGGTGTGGAGGGATCTATTTTTCTTATTATTAAGTGTTCCAATGCAGAAATGGAATAAGCCGAGTACGGTTCTATTGCAACAAATAGCAGCCAGATGTGAATTGGCTTCTTATTTTAAGAAAAGCTCCATTCCCTCACTACAGGATGTGCTTAGACATTTAGAAAGAGTCTATTATATGAGTAAACCGACAGTGTTGAAGTGGAAACATAAAGTGGCATTTAAAGAATGTTGGGGACCTTATGAAGATTGGAGGTCACCGTCCAGAGAGTCAAAGTGAATGAAGGATAATAATTATTCAGCTGTATATAGCTGGATCTTTCGGATGGGCCTCTTAAAATGGTTGGATTTTTATTTTTGCTTTGCTTTTGATTTTTAATTATCAGCTTCAACTTTTGGTATTTAGGAATTTACTCTGAGTATCTAGCAATCATACTTCCAAGATGTATTGGAAATCAAGGGGATCATGGATAGGGAAGGGAGGGGGGAGAAAACGGTGTGATAGGAGAGAAGGTGAAGGATTCATAAGGGGAGCTTTAAGTACCAATTTGATAAAGGACCACTATTCTATATTAGAAATAGTTATTGGTGATGAGCTTGTGTTTGTATTTATATTTGTATTCTTTCATGTACTTTTTATATTGCTGCATATTGTTGAGGTACAAGTTGGAAGGTGGAATATTGGTGGATCACTGTGTGTGAGATGAGGTTGTGGTTGTACTGTAATTCTTGAAAATAAAAAAAAATACTATTTACAAAAAGAAGGGTGGGAGAGATAGAAAAATGGAAAACAGGAATTTGCAATTATTAATTATTTTGCTTCTTCATTTATATATGTATATTATGGCATTGTTCTAAGATCATATGTTATATTATTTTGAAAGTTTTATCTCATGTGATACTATAAGGTTGACCTATTTAACAAACATTAAATCACAAAATAAATAAACAGCAAGCACCTTGTCTGTAACTCTGTCTGACAGTCAAGAACAACATGGAGCCAGAGGTAATAAGGGAAGCATTAAAACAGTGTCCTGAATGTCAGGACCCCATCTTCCATTTTATTCCACTGTGCTGCAAATGATAATGTAATAATATTGGTATAAACACTTATTTTCAGATTATTTAACCATCAGGCAGTAAGCTAAATTTATTTAGCTTACTGCCTGATGCAGTAAGCTTACTGCCTGATGCAGTAAGCTAAATATGATTCATGTGCACAAAAATTCTTTCAGCGCAGAAAACCTTTTTGTGCATATAAATCATAATTTTCTGCATACAAAACATTGTGCATGTAAAGCATATTTTCCATGCAAAAAGCCAGACCCAGGTCCTAGCAACAGAACTCCTGCTTTTGCCCATAGACTAGCACTGGCCCTGGAAACTACTCTAGCTCTGACCAGGAATAAAATTTCCAGCACTATAAGAAAACATGAATTAATCCAGTGCATCTCCCTATAGTTGGGGATGGGGTGGGGATAATAGTTAATGCCTTCATTAGCATGGGATTTCCATGTGAGGGTGCTAAGCAATGTGCAGTTTTACACACCCATTTTCTTTGTGCACAAAACTTCTTGATGCATCAGGAGTACAGTTTGCAAACAAAAAATATGTGCGCAACTGCGGGTAAAACTGTGTGCTGTGCAGAGCGTGCCTTATTACATTGGGCCCTACACAGCATGAAAACCAACCTGTATGTTTACATTGCAATGATAGTGCCAGGATAGTTGTAAAAAGGAGCTGGGTACCAGCAGTGTCCTGATTATTGAAACCTGATAATCTTATTTTTTTTTTTGAACACTCATGAGCTGGGCTTGTCTCTTTAAATGTGTCTAATGTATGCTAGGAATGGAGTTTGGTTGACATGGGGTATATATAAACTGTATGTATGTATTTTATATGTTAATAACTGATGAAGGTTTATTTTCTAGACCACAATGTGGACTTGATTTAGAATAAATTGTGTTTCTTTTGCATATGGAATGCCTGGTGCTAGGAATGGTTTGCAATTTTTGAAAGCCATTTTGGAAGCTGGCATTTTTCTGACTGGTGCACTCTTTTTTTTTTTTATACTGGATTAGTGGTTTCTGATACTGAGGGTATAGTATAATCTTCTCTTTCTCTTTCAAATCTAGTGAACAAGTACCATTTATTAAGCCTGCTTATTCTTATGCCTAAGGACTATGGAGAGTCATTTTATAAAAACCCCTGTAACTTATGCATTTCAAAAACACAAAAGTTATGCTAATTTTCAAAGCAAACTTATGAAGATAATTTCACCAGAAATCTAGTCCTGGATCTCGGCCTGCTCATTTGACAATGCTGCCTGGATGACCTGCCACCATCTTAAACTCAACATGGCCAAGACAGAGTTCCTTATCTTTCCCACCAAGCCCACCTCCGCTCTTTCTCCATTCTCTGTTTCTGTGGATAACATAGTCATCATCCCAGTCCCATCAGCTCATAACCTTGGAGTCCTCGTGGACTCCTCTCTCTCCTTCTCTACACATATTCAAAACACTGCTAAAATGTGTTGTTTCTTTCTTTATAACATTTCCAAAATCCATCATTTCCTTTCTGAACACATCACAGAACCCTTATCCACTCTCTCATCTCCCGTCTCTTAGACTATTGCAATCTGCTGCTTTTCATAGGTCTCCTGGCAAGCCATCTCTCTCCACTGCAATCTGTCCTAAATTTAGCTGAATGTCTTATCTTTCACCACAGTCACTATGCTCCATAGACTCTCTTCTGAAGTCAGTGCATTGGCTCCCTATCCACTCCCACATATAGTTCAAGCTCCTCTTTCTCACCTACAAATGCCTTCACTCTGCAGCACCTCACTACCTTTCCTCTCTTATCTCTCTACATCCCTCCTTGTGCAGTCTGCTCATCAGATAAATTATTCCTATCTTTGCCCTTCTCTTCTATTGCCAATTCCAGACTCTGTGCTTTCCATCTGGGTGCACTATGTGCTTGGAATAGTCTTCCTGAAGTGATGTGTCATGCTCCCTCTTTTGCCATGTTTAAATCCCATCTAAAGAGTCACCTTTTAAATTTTATGTCTGATTGTCTGCTTTTAGTCTTGTTAACTAACTTTCTTTTCTTTTTAACCATTGTCTTACCCAAGTCTCTTGTCCTGTATGTTTGTCTTATTAGATTGTAAGCTGTATTGAGCATAGACTGTCTTTTTATATGTTTGTACAGCGCTGCGTATGTCGAATAACGCTATAGAAATGTCATGATGGGAGCCTCTGAAAATAAACACAGGGGTAAAAGCAGAAAAATATTTCTTCTCAGGAAGGATGGTGGCTGCATGGAACAACCTCACAGAGGAGGTGGTTGAAACAAAATCAGTAGCAGAATCAAGAAAGCATGGGATGTGAACAGAGGGATACCTGTGAAGAAATGATGGCAAAGCCAGATCTCTTGTAGGCACCAGAAAGTAAATTGCAGTCTTTATCTGCCATTACATTTTGGGGTAGATTTTAAAAGGATGCGTGTGGGCGTACATGTGCGCGCGGTACCCAGCGCGCGCACATGAACACCTGATTTTATAACTTATGCGCGCAGGCGCGTGCAAGTTATAAAATCAGGGGTCAGCGCGTGTAAGGGGTGCACAATTATGCACCTTGCACATGCCGAGCCGCACTGCCTTCTCCCGTTCCCTTACCCCCCATCTTCCCTTCCCTTCCCCTACCTCCCCTGCCCTTTCCCCCCTACCTTTTCCTTTTTTTCAATTCTATTTCCAAACTTACTTCAGCCCTGGGGCTGAAGTAAGTTGCGCGCACTGGCTGACTGCGGGTGCGAGAGCCCAAGCACAGCGGCAAATGGCTGCTGTGCCTGGAGCCTCTGACCCCGCCCCACCCATGCCCCGCCCCCTTTCTGCCCCTTTAGTAAAGCCCTGGGACTTACACACATCCCAGGGCTTTATGCGCATTGCCGGGCCTTTTGAAAATAGGCTCGGCGCGCCTAACCTTTTCAAAATCCGGCCCTTTATGTTTCTCTGAAAAATAATCTCATGGAAAACAAGACTTTAACAATGGGATATACTCGCGCACAAAGCCAGTCCTGGTTTGGATTATCTGAATTTCACATTTCAGAAGTATATAGGGACTTATTTCATCTGCAACTAATTTCTCAGTATGCCTTCCTTGCCATGCTGTTTTTTAAGTTAGTCCCTCTTCAGCTAAATTAGAACAGTGTGAACAGATCTATATTAGGAGCAATTATCCATACCTAGAATTTGCTTAATTGCAAACACAAAATAATTTTTTGTATGGTTTAATCTGTTTTTAATGTTTATTGCAGGAGGAAATGTGGGCGTGTTGGAAAGGGTATATGCATTTGCATACTTCCAGGAATGTGTCTGCCTAGTGCAATACCACAAGCAAAATTTACATTGTTACTTTTACTTATGCGCTGCATAATCTTCCTTGGAACTGTGCAAATGTTCAACATTTGATTTTCCTGCATACTTAAAAATGTTGACAAAAAAACTCAGATGAAGGTTTTAGCTAGTTGCTGTCCTGCACAGTTGGATGTTAAATCACTTGAGGAGGCCTATTTACTAAATTATGTTAAAATGCTCTTTAATGTGAATTCTTGCCACACTTTAGATACTCCCACCCATGTATGCAGGATTTACTAAAGGGGTTAACCTTATCAGCAGCTGTAATATATGCACATTACCGGCTATGGTAACGTATTAAAGAGCATCCAGCCCACAGTGCAGAAAGGGTCTATCCCAGAATGTTCTTCCCAGCATATACCCTCTTCTGGAGATCCCTGAACCCACCCCTAACCAGTTAGGAAGCCCCAACTCTAAAACTTGCTCCCAGATGACTAAAAAAAGAAACCTCCTCCTCCCCCACCCCCAACCTTGTTTGTGAATTCTCGTGTATGGGACAAAGGGAAACCTTAGGTTAGCAATCGCCATATTGGATTTTGGCAACAGTGGGATAGGAGCAATTGAACCTCACTCCTGCCTCTGAAGAACTGGGGCTTCCCTAGGGCAAGGGTGAATTAGAGGGGAAGAGAGGTGTCTTGTGTTGAAGTCAGGTAGAGAGGGATTTTTGGATTGGGTGGAGCCTCCTAAGAGGGGTGGGGTCTACTTGGAGGGGAATTGGGAGATCTCTGGGCTATGAGCAATGTTGGGGAGACTGTCATACCTTGGGTGAGTTCTCAGGGGCAGGGGAGCTGAAAGTCTGTCAATGCTCTAGAGGGAAAGTTAACTAAACTTGCAAACTTTCTGAGGTTTATTGCAGTCTGGGTTAAGCTTTTTTATATCAATGAGCTGCATGTGACACAGCTCATTAATTTTGCTGTGCATTCTGCCAGATTCTTAAGCGTTATTGATATTGCATATTAATGTGTTTTAATGCAATTTAAATATTGAATTCATTGTTTAATACATGTTCCATATTAATGCTGCTTAGTAAATAGGACCATAGTTATATATATACTTTATATCAGGTATGGCAAATCTCAAATTTTCACCGTAGAAATCCTGAAAGTCAGACCTGCTTGTAGCACTCAAGGACCAGATTTCACCTTATTTATTTAGGTTCTTTTTTATACCGAAGTATAGCAGGGAGCCTTCACTCCGGTTTACAATTGAACAACTTCATACATGGAAACATTTAGAAACATAAAAACATTAGTATTATCATTAACATCTCAGCTAAAGCAGAGTAATAAAGAAGATCATTAAATAACATAATTAAATAATAATAATAATAATTAAATACCTTCTCTGTATTACGAGCTTTGTGTCCGGAGAACCTACCTGGGGAGGATCTTGAGGCTGCAAGGACCCAGAGCAAGACAAGAGCTGGTCTTCCACCTAGCCACCCCCATCCCCTGCAGATTGAGCCCTTGGGTTCAGGGGGCCGGTAGCTCTCTGCAGCAGCAGTATATAATCATAGTGGTGAGTTCATGCAGACTGAAACATGACTAGACAAGGCTGAACAGGCAAGGCTGGACAAGCAAAGCTTGGACAAGGTAGACTTGGCAGGCAGGAAAAGACAGGCAGGTAGGACAAGGCAGGTAGGCTTGGCTGGTAGGACAAATCAGGTGTTATGTTCTGTGTGTCTTGAACTAATAGTGGGCCCTTGGGTCGTGGCGAGTGAAGACTCTGCCCACATGGAGGAGCCCTGTGGCCCTTACCACAACAGGCAAGGTCACAGCAGTGATGGACAACAGAAGTCAGCTGAGTTTAAGTATGGTAAGCGGATGACGTCATGCAGTGGGGACGCCCCCGAGGTTCCCACTATGACGCATTTAAGAAGGGGGCAGACGTGCGCGTGCGTGCCTTAGGTAACCCCGGATGTAAGATGGCTGCCGGGAATGCCCACACCGTCCCAGGCATGCCATGAGCATCGGCGTGTGGAAGCGGAGGCCACCATTCTCCCCAGACTCGGAGCTGCATAGAGAAAGGAGGTGAGCAGCAAAGGTCACAACTGCCTGCGACCAACGGGCACAACATTACCCCCCCCTTCTTAGGGTCCCTCCCAGGGGGTTTCAGCTTCCTAGGATGAGCAAGGTGGAAGCGATGTAGCATCTCTTTGTCCAATATGTTGGCAGCAGGTTCCCAGCTGCTTTCTTCTGGTCTGTACCCTTCCCAGGGGATGAGATACTCCCAGTGCTTTCCTCTTTTACGGACATCCAATATGTCATCCACCTTGTACGCAATGTCATCTTCAGCATTGAGGGGTTGTGGATCAAGATTCTTATGAGAAAACTCTGAGAGGATAAGTGGTTTCAGGAGTGAAACGTGGAAAGAGTTGTGTATTTTCATTGAGGGTGGTAACCTCAAGCTGTAAGTCAAAGGTCCCAAACATCAGAGGACAGTGAAGGGTCCAATGTATTGTGGAGTGAATTGAACCGAAGGTAGCTTGAGCCCGATATATTTGGTACTGAGCCATACCTTATCTCCTGGCTTAAACTGGGGAGCCACTTAATGATGAGCATCATAGAATCTTTTTGCTCGTTCTCCAGCCTTATGTAGAAACTCCTTGGTCTGAGTCCAGAGTTGGTGAATCTCATCAGCAGTAGCTTGGGCAGCCAGAGACGTACCAGTCAATGGTATGGGAAGTGGTGGAAGTGGCTGATGGCCATACATGATCTGAAATGGCATGGATTCTGTGGTGGATGCCGGATGCAAATTCAAGGTGAACTCAGCCCAGGGTAATAACTCTGCCCAATCATTTTGCCCTGAGTTGACATAGGCGCGGATGAATTGCTTAAGAGTCCTGTTCATTCTTTACGTTTGTCCATTAGATTGGGGGTGATATGCAGATATCATATCCAGAGAAATATCAAACTTTCGACACTGTGCCCTCCAGAACTTGGCGGTGAACTGGACTCCTTGGTCCGATACAATGTGTTTCGGTATCCCATGTAAGCGAAAAATATGCCACACAAATATCTTGGCTAATTCTGGGGCAAATGGCAGTCCCAGTAGAGCAACAAAGTGTGCCATTTTCGAGAACCGCTCCATGGTAACCCATATCATATTGTTCCCACTAGAAGGAGGTAGATCGACCACGAAGTCGGTTGCAATATGTGCCCAGGGTTCATCAGGAATGGGCAAAGGTTAGAGCAGACCCCAGGGATGACCGGCCGGAGGCTTTTGCCTGGCACAGGAGGTGCAGGATTCCACGTATGCTTGCACGTCTTTTCTCATAAACGGCCACCAATAGTATCGCTGTAGGGTAGCAAGGGTATGGGCTTGTCCTGGGTGGCCTGCTAACTTAGAGTCATGAACCCAATTCAACAGCTTCTTCCTTAGAGACAGTGGAACCATCGTTTTACCTGCAGGAACCGAATGGGTAGCGGCCAGCATTAACTTCTCAGGGTCAATGATATGACGTGGTTTGTCTGGGACATCATCAGGAATGAAGGACTGGGAGAGAGCGTCTACCCGAACATTCTTCTCAGCAGGACGATATTTGAGCAGGAAGTTGAACCTGTTAAAAAACAGTGACTATCTAACTTGGCGATGATTGAGCCTCTGAGCATGGTTAAGATATTTCAGGTTCTTGTGGTCAGTGAACATGGTTATCTGATATTGGGCAGATAACCAGGGACGCCACTCTTCAAACGCTAGCTTGATGGCAAGCAGTTCCTTATCGCCGATGCCATAATTCCTCTCTGCTGGTGAGAAGCATCTCGAGAAGAACAAGCAGGGATGTAGAATGAGTATATCACTGTGCTGGCTAAGTATGGCCCCAACGCCAACGTCTGAGGCATCCACCTTGACAATGAACGGCTTGTGAGTATCAGGGTGGCGTAAACAGGTTTCTGGAAGAAGGCCCTTTTGAGCAGTTGGAATGCAGAGATGGCCTTTGGAGACCAGTTTGAAGGGTTAGCCCCTTTTTTCGTCATAGCGGTGAGGGGAGCAGTCAAGGTAGAGTAGTCCTTGATAAAGGTGCGATAATAATTTGTAAAGGCAAGAAAACGGCATAGAGCCTTGATACCGGTGGGTTGAGGCCAGTCTTGTATGCTTTTTGTCTTCTGGGGATCCATCTGAAATCCCTTACTGGACACGATGTACCCAAGGAATGGAACAGACTCTTGATGAAAGGCACACTTTTCGAGCTTGGCATACAGGCAGTTATCCCGAAGTCGCTGTAAAACAGTAATAACATCAGTTTGGTGGGTTTGCACATCACGGGGAAAAAATGAGGATGTCATCTAGGTAAACAATCACACATTGGTACAGTAGGTCACACAAAATGTCGTTCATCATATTTTGAAATACGGCCGGGGCATTACAGAGCCAAAAGGCATTACCAAATATTCGAAGTGGTCATCGTGAGTATTAAAGGCCATTTTCCACTCATCACCATGATGGATACGAACAAGATTGTAGGCGCCTTTTAGATCCAATTTTGTGAAAATCTTTGCCCCCTGGAGCCAATCAAATAATTCTGAAATTAACGGTAAGGGATACCGGTCTTTGATGGTGATCTCGTTCAGACCTCTGTAGTCAATGCAAGGGTGAAGGGATCCATCCTTCTTGCTGACAAAAAGAATCCGGCTCCTGCCAGAGATTTGGAGGGTCTAATAAACCCTTTCTGCAGATTTTCTTGGATATAAGCTGACATGGCCTCAGTTTCAGATAGGGAGAGTGGATAAACTCTTCTTCTGGGCTTTAAATTGATTGCACAGTCAAAGGGTCTGTGCGGTGGAAGCACATCTGCAGCTTGCTTTGAGAATACGTCTTGAAAGGAAGCGTACTGTGGTGGTAGACTAGGAGGAGCAGACATAATAGCCATACATGGCAGTGGAGTTATTTTTTTTTAGACATCTGTTATGGCAGTCAGGACCCCATTGAGATAGCTCCATAGATGACCAATTAAATTGAGGAGAGTGCTCTTGTAGCCAGGGTATGCCAAGCACTATATGGTGGATGGCCTTTTTGAGAACCAGGAACATGATGGTCTCTGTATGCAAAGATCCCATGCGGAGGCAAACAGGTTATGTTGTGATTGTAACTTCTCCAGGCAAGGGCTCACTGGAATGGACGAGAGGAGCAGCGGTGTGGGTACTGGCTCAGTAGGAAGTCATAGATGTTCATCCAAACTTTTGAGAATAAAGTTCCCACCTGCACCCAAGTCGACCAGGGCTTGAGTGGCAAATTCAAGAGGCCCAGAGATGATGGAAACAGGAAGAGTCAGTGGAGGAGAAAGAGCAGTTAGACCTAGGAAGAGTCCTCCAGTGGATCCTAGGTCTGCGTGTTTCCCGGACAGATAGGGCAGGTTTGAACTGCATGGCCGGTCTTCCCGCAATATATGCACAGGCCCATCTTTTTACGAAAGCGCCTCTCTTTGGCTGTCAGATGACTATGGCCTAATTGCATAGGTTCATCTTCTTCTTCAGGGCAAGGTGCAGCCTGGACCATAGTGGGCGGCAGATTCCATGAACGGATACCACTGGATACTAGAGATGTGAATCGGAACCGGACTCGTTTCCAGTATCGGGTTCATAGAACCGCGGGAAATGGTGCCGATGGCCCTTTGCCCTTATCATGTGACAGGGGCTATCGGTGCCATTGGCCAGCCCCTATCACATGGTAGGAGCAATGGATGGCCCGTGCCATTTTTTAAGATGGCACCGGCCATCCATTGCTCCTACCATGTGACAGGGGCCGGCCAATGACACCGATAGCCCCATCACATGGTAATGGCAAAGGGCCATTGGCACCATTTTGATTAGTGGCAGCCGATGGCCCAAGAGCAGGAGATCGCTCCCGGGACCCCCGCTGGACCACCAGGTACTTTAGAAAAGTTTTGGGGGGATCGGGAGGGTGGGAGATTCTAAATAATTCGATTTAAAGGGTCGGGGTGGGTTTGGGGGTTGTTTTCCTGTGTGCCCTTTCTTCCCACCCACCCCCAAAATGATAAGAAAACCACACAAAAATGTCATTGGGTTTTCCTATCGCTTTCGGGGACCCCCCGATACCTGACAGATGAGAAAATATCGTACAATATTTTCATCCATCAGAAAAACGATTCACATCCCTACTGGATACATGTTTCTTCAGAGGTTTTACCTCAGTTGAGCATTCACGTATACGGTGGTCAATTCACTCAGCAAGGTCCATTAGTGAGCTTAAAGTGTTAGGTAACTCCCGGGCAGCAAGTTCATCATCTTATGCAGGAATTGAGTCCTCGTAGAAATATAGCTCTTAGGCAACCTGAATCTCATAGGGAATCAGAAGAAAGGGTCTTGAATTCAATCACGTAGTCCAAGAGTGGTTTGGTTCCCTGTTGTAGATCCAGGAGTGCTGAACCGTCAATAGACTGGTGAGCGGGGTCATCAAAAACTGACTTAAAGAGAGCCAGAAACTCAGGCAACTCATTTAGAATTGGGTCATTGCTTTCCCAAAGGGGTGAAGCCCAGGCCAGGGCTTTCCCATCCAACAAGAACAAAATGTAAGTAATCTTGGTAGTAGCAGTAGGAACGTAAGCTGGTTGTAGAGCAAAATGCCTACAGCATTGATTGAGGAAGCCCCAACACAACAGGGAGTCTCCTGTGAAACGCGTAAGGGCTGGTAGAGGAACTGTAGTTCGCCCGGTAACCACTGGGGGTGATGCATTCTTGCTGGAAATAGAAGAATCCTTCAGTCTGGAATTCAGCTGGTTAAAGACGGTAGCCAACGTGTCGAGAGACCTCTGTTGCTCGATGATCCGTTGAGCCAGGCCAGGAATGGCCTGCAAGGCTGAGAGCTGAGCCGGGTCTATGGAGTCTGTTACGTTCTATGTGTCTTGAACTAATAGTGGGCCCTTGGGTTGTGGTGAGTGAAGACTTCGCCCACAGGGAGGAGCCCTGTGTGCCCTTAGCACAACAGGCAAGTTCTCAGCGGTGATGGACAACAGAGGAAACAACTTTATTATACAGCCAATGGTGATCCGAGGAGCGGATCAAAAGAGTCAGTCCCGAGAGAGTGACCTGCAGCTGGTCGGTCCGAGTAGTAATCCTCAGCGTGGAGTAGATCGGTGAATACCTTCTCTAGGCATAGCTTGTGCTGGCAACTCCAGTAGTTGTCTGCAAGCCGGGGTAAGCCGGAAGCCGATGGGAAGTTGCACAAGACTGGAGGGATCCGGTAGTGGCCCGCAAGTGGGGTAACCCAAGGATCCGTGCCACAAAGGTAGAAGAGCAGGTTCTGTACTCACACCGGTACTGTAGAAGTAGATGGAGGATCAGGCACTGAGGAGGTCCGAACAAGAACAGCAAGGGTTGTCCGAGGACGATGCAGGAACTCACTGGAACAGAGAAACAGTAAGTAATGGCTCTCCGAGGAGTGGATAGCCCTGAGTGCGGCAAGGCCCCCGAGGAGCGGGTACCTGGGTCACCAAGTGGGATAGCGAGACGGAGTCCCAGTATGGTGGAAATAACAGGACAGGAATCCTTGCTAATTTGTCTTGCAAGAAATCAGCTGAGTTTAATTATGGTAAGCGGATGATGTCATGCGGTGGGGATGCCCCTGAGGTTCCCGCCATGACGCATTTAAGAAGGGGGCAGGTGTGCACACGCCTTAGGTAATCCCGAATGAAAGATGGCTGCCGGGAGCGCCCACCCCATCCAGGGCACACCATGAGGGTTGGCGTATGGAAGCGGAGGCTGCCATTCTCCACAGACTCGGAGCTGCATAGAGAAAAGAGGTGAACAGCAAAGGTCGCAGCCACCTGCGACCAATGGGCGCAACATCAGGCAGGCTTGGCAGGCAAGCGTAGCTGGCAGGACAAGACAAGGCTGGATACTAAGCAGTACATGAAATTAGACAAGACAAGAGCAAGACAAGGCAGGACTCTGGAACAGGCAGGAATGGATACTGGAACAGACAGGACAAGATCAACAAGGCAGACTAGGGCAGGATTTAGACAAAGCAGACAAGGGAAACACTGTACAAAGAACACAGAAGCCTGAAGACAGCAAGGCTTGGAAAAAACAGAATAGGCCCAAAGGTCCCAAGCAGGATACAAGAGAGAATAGGCCAGAAGGCCTCAAGGCCCGAGGGCCTCAAGGCAAGGCAAGAGACAGAAGGTCCAAAGGCCACAAGGCTAGGCAAGAAGGCCCAAAGGCCACAAGGCAAGAACAAGGGTCATGTCCTAGAGCCAGAAGTGACACCATGAGAAGACAAGGAGCTTCTGGCAAGGCAGGGTTACATAGGCTGGGGCTTGGGCATGGCAAGGGCAGCTTGACAAGACTAGTGATGAGGCATACTGAGGGCCTCTGCTGATGAGGAAGCATCATGAAGATAGGAAAAGACTGTGTAACAGGCAAAATCCTAAAATTCTACTCTTTTTATTTCTAATGTAATCTAATCTTGGATTTGTATGCCACCCCTCTAATCCCAAAGCAACACCTGAAGCGGTTTACAACATACAAAATACACAGTTTCATAAATCAAGCATAATGCAATACAGTTCATAAATACATTTACAATTTATATTCAATTCATAAACAATAGAAATAAAAATAAAATACCCTTCAACCTAACTTTCACACCCTACTTTCACTCAGGGGTAATCAGCTAGTAAAAAAAAAAAAAAAAAAACTAAATTAGTAACAAAATCCCAAACTTCAACACCCCAAATAACCAAACACTCCTTATAGCCCACTCAACTTAATCCCTCCCCCATCATAAGTACCCTTACCAAAAGACACATACTTCCCATTCAACCACATTAACAGAGGTCCAAATGTTCCCAATTCTCTCCCTAAGGGACTATCCTCTTTGGAGGCAACCTATCCCCTAGGCAGGCTAGCATTTAAAGTCAGCTTGTGGTGACATCACCTCGAGGGGACAAAGTCAAGGGTCTCCTGTGGTATCGGGCTCTGCAAAATGTAGGGACAAGGGCAAGCATTTTTCAGCAGAAGGGTGTAGGGTAGAATGCTCCCCTTACAGCAATGATGGCAACTTTCTTCAGGTTCTCTTCTCCCCTCTCACGAGAGGCCTGCTTTTTAAATAATCACTGCCGTGGGAATTGTTTGAATTTAGAGCATTGCATAGTCCAGTTTTGTCTGGTAAAGTGGCTGAAGGATGATTTGTTGCTGTGTTCTTCATAGCAAATAATAATAGCCATCAGAGAATTAGCAGAATGAAGCAAATCAAAAGTTTTATCAAGAAGCAAATAGAATTGAAGTAAATAGTAGAATATTTTGGACCCTGGGAAGAGGGTAAGATTTTAGATTGTTTGAATGCAACTTATGGAAATGTTAACAGTTTGATCTCAATATGCTCTTGAATAAGAAAAGAGTTCAAAGAGATTCATTTTCTGGCAAATAAGTTATATGAACAAAGAAGCTCTTTTGGCCAACAGTGTAGATCAGATAAATGAGTGCCAAATTCCTCAGTACAATTTCATAAAATTCTATTATAGAAACATAGAAACATAGAAATGATGGCTGAAAAGGACCAAACAGTCCATCCAGTCTGCACAGCAAGCTTAAGGTAATATCTGCCATGCCGTATAGGTCACACCCATACTTAGCAGTTTCCCAGACCGTAAAAGTCAGGGCCCTTGTTGATTGCTGTCTGAGTCCAATTCCCTATTACCTCTTGCTGTTAAAGCAGAGAGAAAATGCTGAAGTTGTATCAAAAGTATCAAGCTTATTGGTTAAGGGTAGTAACAGCTGCAACAGCAAGTTTCCCCCATGCTTATTTGTTTTCCCATACCATAAAAGTCTGGGACCTTGTTGGTTGCTGTCTGAATCTAATTCCCTTTTTCCTCTTTTTCCCCTGCCATTGAAGCAGATAAAGATGATGGAGTTGCATCAACACTATGAAGGCTTATTGGTTAAGGGTAGAAACCACCACACCAGCAAGTTACCCCCATGGACTCTTTTCTTCATTTCCATCCTCTAGCCTTTAGGGATCCACAGTGTTTATTCCATGCCTCTCTGAATTCTTTTATTGTTTTTGTCTTTATCACCTTCTCCGGAAAAGCATTCCAGGCATCCACCACCTTCTCTGTGAAGAAATATTTCCTGACATTGATTCTGAGTTGTCCTCCCTGGAGTTTTATTTAATGACCTCTAGTTCTACTGATTTCTTTCCAACTCATTTCTCCCCTGCACCTCCTCTCCTCCAGGGTATACATATTTAGGTCCTTCAACCTCTCCTCATAAGTCATTTGATGGAGAACTCCACCATTGTTGCTGCCCTTCTCTGGACCACCTCCATCCTGTTGCTGTCCCTTTTGAGATACGGTCTCCAGAACTGAACATAGTACTCCAGGTGAGGCCTCACCAAGGACCTGTACAAGGGGATTATCACCTCCTTTTTCTTACCGGTTATTCCTCTCTCTATGCATCCCAGCATCCTTCTGGCTTTAGCTATCGCCTTGTCACATTGCTTCACTGTCTTCAGATCATGAGACACTTTCACCCCAAGGTCCCTCTCTTGCTCTGTGCACAACAGACTTTCACCACCCATCACATTCAGCTCTTTTGGATTATCACACCCCAGATGCATGACTGTGCACTTCTTGGCATTGAATCTCAGTGTTACGCACGTCAGTCACAGACGGTTGCAACCTCTCATGCTCACCTCTTTTTTCCCTTCTCTGTCAATTCTGGGAAGAGTGGCAACCTCCGCCAGTCAACACCGACCTCCCCGGGATGGTGTGGGTGCAGCCAACCGCCATCTTGAACCTGGAATCACCTAAGGCGCATGCACGAGGGCATCCTTTGTACACGTCATAGCGGGAACCTCGGGGGCATCCCCTCCAGATGACATCACTACAACGTTGTACTTAAGCCGACCAGCCCTCTCCATCTACGAGTTAGCAAGGAGTTTCCTTGTTGCTGAATCCGCTCAACACTGGAGTTCCTGTTCTGGATTTCCCTCTGGATATTTGAATGCTCTAGGTACCCACTCCTCAGGGGCCTTTCCTCGTTCTTGGCTATCCATTCCTCGGAGGGCCTCTCTACCCTGGGAACTCTCCTGTTCTACTTCGGGACTTACTTTGGACCTCCACCTGTGAGTACCTCTTACAGGCTAATTCGAGTCAAGCTTGAGCTGAAGTCTTCCTGCGGGTTACCCCGTTCCCCGGGCCACTACTGCTCCTACTTCAGTGAAGCCTTTTCTACATATCCTGAGCTACTGGGTAGCTACTGGGTATTCAAGCTACAGCTACCTGTTCCAGTTCCGGGTTCTACATCTCAGTCTTCTCATCTCTGTACAGACTCCTCGGCATACCCCGAGCTGCGGGCCACTACCAGACCATCAGCTGTGGTATTTCTCTGATATACCTCCTTGCTCAGAACTGTGTTTACTAACAACCCTGCTTCGTGGGTTCTGCTTTCCTTCCTCATAATAAAGTCCCTAACTATAGTCTACGCTGCTGAGACCACGCCTGTTGGTGGTAAGGCTCACAGGACTCCTCCCTGTGGGTGGTAACAACGCTCATCCCAACCCAAGGGTTCACATCTACCCATGAATATAACACCCAGCTGCCATATCTTCGACCACTGTTCAAGCTTAAGCTTCCTTAAATCATGTCTCATTCTCTCTACTCCTTCCAGTGTGTCCACTCTGCTGCAATCTTAGTATCATCTGCTAATAGACAAACTTTACCTTCTTTCCCTTCCACAATGTCACTCACAAAGATATTGAACAGAACCGGTCCCAACATCGATCCTTATGGCACTCCACTTTATACTGTTCTCTCTTCAGAGTAGGGTCCATTTACCATTACATGCTGTCTTCTATCTGCCAACCAGTTTGTAATCCACTCCACCACCTTGGCGCTCATTCCGAAGCTTCTCATTTTATTCACAAGCCTCCTATGTGGGACCGTATCAAAAGCTTTGCTGAAATCCAAGTATATCACATCAAGCGCTCTACCTCAATCCAATTCTTTAGTCACCCAATCAAAAAAATCAATCAGATTTGTCTGACAGGACCTTCCCCTGGTGAATCCATGCAGCCTCGGGTCCAGCAATCTTCCTGACTGTAGATAGTTCACTATCCTTTCCTTCAGCAAAGTCTCCATTAATTTTCCCGCCACCGAAGCGAGGCTAACTGACCTGCAATTTCCAGCCTCTTCTCTGCTACCACTCTTTATTTATTTATTTTAAATACTTTTAATATACCGATACTCAAGACTAGTGTCTTATCGTACCGGTTTACATTGAAACGAGGAGTAACCAATAAGCTATGAAGATAAAGTTACAATGAACAGGGAGTTTACAGAGTGGGAGGGTAGAGAGCAAAAGCATACGATTAACAAGATAAGAAATAGATAACTAGGTTTTAACATAACGAGGTTTCATATAGAAATGAATGTAACAGGCTTAAATAATAAATAAGTCTATAGGTCTCAAATACTGTAGTCGTGAATGAGGGAGGAGGAGGGGGGAGATGAGTGGGAAAGGATTGCATGGCTGAGCTGTTAGAATGGTGTCCATTAAGGGAAGGCTTGTGTGAACAGCCACGTTTTTAGTTTCTTTCTGAAGGAAAACGGGCATTGTTCCTGTCGAAGTTCTGGGGGGAGAAGATTCCAATAATACGGTCCGGCCGTGGATAAGGTTCGTTTCTGGATGGAAGTGTGGTTAATGGATTTATTAGGAGGGGCATGGAGCGATCCTTTGTAAGCTGATCTGATCGGTCTTGTAGACACCTGAAGTTCGAGAGGTATTTTGAGTTGTAGAGTAGGTCAGTGATATATGTTTTTATGGATGATGGTTAAGGTCTTGAACATTATTCTGTGGTTTATAGGTAGCCAGTGTAGGTTTTTTAGTATTGGTGTGATGTGGTCTTTGCGCCGAGAGTTAGTAAGTATCCTTGCTGCGGCATTTTGCAGCATCTGTAGTGGTTTCGTTGAGGTGGCTGGAAGTCCGAGGAGGAGCGCGTTACAATAGTCTAACTTAGAAAATAGGATCGCTTGTAGTACTGTCCGGTAGTCTTGAAAGTGAAGGAGAGGTTTTATTTGTTTCAGGACTTGAAGCTTATGGAAGCATTCCCTGGTGATGGTATTAATGAATTTTTTGAGGTTCATTCTGGAGTCAAGCATGGCTCCTAGATCTCTCACGTGGTTTACAAATGGTGAGAGATGGAGAGTAAGGGGGTTGTTGACCTTAGGAGAGATGAATAGCAGTTCTGTTTTGGAAGTGTTAAGGACAAGCTTGAGGCTTGAGAGTAGACTATTGATGGAGCTGAGGCAGTTATTCCAGAAGTATAGAGAGTTAGTGATGGAATCCGTGACAGGGATTAAAATTTGTACATCGTCTGCATATACAAAATGAGTTAGGTTGAGGCTCTCTAGATGCTGGCATAGAGGTAACAGATAAATATTAAACAGAGTGGAAGATAGCGAGGATCCTTGTGGTATGCCGTGGTTGGAGTGTATGGGTTGGGATTCTTTATCATTTATTCTCACCTTGTATTTCCTATTATTGAGGAAGGATTCGAACCATTTAAGTGCCAAGCCTGTGATGCCAATTTCCATTAGGCGGTTTATGAGGATTGCATGGTTTACCGTGTCGAACGCAGCTGAGATGTCGAGAAGGGCCAGAATGTAGGATTGGCCTTTGTCTAGACCCATTAGGATGTTGTCAATTAAAGATAGTAGGAGCGTTTCCGTGTTTAAGTGTTTACGGAAACCATATTGCGACAGAAAGAGAATGTTATAGGAATCTAAGTAGTCTGAGAGTTGGTTATTGATTAGTTTTTCCATTAGTTTGGCGATAAAGGGAAGGTTTGCTATGGGGCGAAAGTTTGCAGGGTTGGTTGGATCCAGATTAGGTTTCTTTAGTAAAGGTTTTAGAGAGGCAGTTTTAAGAGAGTCCTGAACGTATCCTTGTGTCAGGGAACAATTTATGATGTCTGCTAGTGGTTTGGTAATGGTGTTTGGGATTGTAAGCAGGAGTTTGGTGGGTATTTGATCGTATGGATGTGACGATGGCTTCATTTTCTTGATTAAAGATTCCATTTCCAGGGTAGATGTGGGTTCAAATGATTCTAGAAATGGTTTGAGAGAAGAGGGGGATGGTTTGTAGATGGGTGGAGGTTGGGTGTTTGCATTATTCAGTGGTGCTAGTAGGTTGTGAATTTTCTTCTCAAAGAATAGAGCCAGCTCAGTGGATTTGTTTTGTGCTTCTTCTTCTGGGATGGATGGTGTAACTGGTGTAGTGAGGGCTGATACATAAGAAAATAGCGTTTTTGGGTCGTACATGAAACTATGTATTCTTTTGGCGTAGAAATCTCTCTGTGCGAAGTAAGGTGATCCTGTAGATGCTCATAGTGGTTTTATAATTGGCTAGAAGGGTGGGTGAGGGATCTTTGCGCCATCGTTGCTCTTTGTGACGTAGGTCTTGTTTGAGATTTTTTAGTGTTGTAGAGAACCAAGGTTTCTTATTTGGAAGAGCTGGGTTGATTTTTTTAGAAGTTAGAGGGCAGATTTTGTTAGCTACTGAAAGGGTGAGGTTTAGCCATGATGACATAGCAGTGTCGGCGTTGGTGAGATCTAGATTGGTTAGGTCCTTGGCCAGATTTGAGCTAAGGTCATCCATTGAGCATGGTTTTCTGAACCATATTGTTGATTTGGGAATGCAGGGAGTCTGTTTTCTCTTTATTGATAGTTCTGTAGTGATCAATGAGTGATCTGACCAGGGGATGGGGGTGCAGGTGGGAGTGGTAATGGGCGAGATGGGTTCATTTATGAAAATGAGATCCAGAGTGTGGCCAGCTGTATGGGTGGGTTTATTTATGATTTGCTTGAAGCCCATGGCTTGGAGAGAGGATAGGAGGGCTTCACAATTGGGGGTGGGAGATGGGGAGTCAGCATGTAAGTTGAAGTCCCCTAAGATGATGGCCGGGGCGTTTGTGTTGATGTGTTTGGCGACGATTTCGATGAGCGGGGAGGGGTCAGACTCTAGGAGCCCAGGTGGGGCATATATAAGACAGATTTGTAGCAAGTTCGATTTGAATAGCCCAATTTCTAGTTTGGTCGTTGAAGTCACAGGTTGATGAGATATTTTCAGTTCTTTTTTTGCCGCTAGCAAAATTCCTCCTCCTCTTTTCTTTAGTCTGGGTATGGAGAATATGTCATAAATTTGTAGTGGCAATTGGTTAATTAAGGCAGTGTCTGTGTTTTTCAACCATGTTTCCGTGATAGCGCAGATCGAAGGTTGAGAGTCTAGGAGGTAGTCATTGAGGATATGAGATTTTTTTGTGAGGGATTGGGAATTGAGAAGCGATAGGGTAACTAGAGAGAGGCCCAGGAGTTGAGTAAGGGGTGACGTCATGATAGGGATCAATGATCTCTTTGAGCATTGATGCTTGAGGATCAGTGGTTTAATTCTGCTGAGGAAAGGATGAGGGAGAATGGGGATGGGGAATGTTTGAATCATAGTGTGTGAGTGGGGGAACAGAGTTGGCGGTTTCTAGATGAGGTCAGGATGAGTTCTAGAAACTGTTTAGTGAGTACAATGTTGATGCTGGGAAATGATGGAATGTTCTGTGGTGTGGTTGTATTAGAGAGGGTGCTGGGGTGGCTGGATATCCGTTGGGGTGGCTGGTTGAATGCTTGAGTGATTGGAGGTGTGTTGGAGTGTCTGGGTGGACGCTGGAATAGCTGGGTGGACGCTAGCGTGGCTAGCAGCACTTTGGAGTGGCTGGACGAATGTTGGCGTGGCTGGAAGTATGTTAGCGTTGCTGGATGAATGCCTGGATACACGCTGGGGTAGCTGGAAGTGTGCTTGGGTGCACGCTTGCGTGGCTGGAAGAAGAATGCTGGCGTGTCTGGATGAACGACTATAGGCACACTGGATTGGCTGGAAGGATGCTGGCGTGGCTGAGTGAACGCTAGAGAGGATGGTTGAGTAGTTGGCTGCACGTTTGAGGTGGGTAGTGGAAGGCGTTGCTATGGTTCGGTTTCTGTTGGTTTCTGGACGTAGTCAGGGTACGAAATTTCAATTTCTTAGTTCAGGTGCGCACTAAGGGGTGCAAAAAGGGGCGGGCCCCTTTGTCGCGCTCCTTGTGAAACAGGACCACCACCACTCTTCTCCAATCACTTGGCACCACTCCCATTTCCAGGGATCTATTGAACAGGTTATAAAGCGGACCCGCCAGCATATCTCTGAGCTCCCTCAGTATCCTGGGATGAACCTCATCTAGCTCCATGGCCTTGTCCACTTTCAATTTTCCTAGCTCTTCCCATACATTCTCTTCTGTAAATGGAGTTTCATCTACCCCATCTCCAGCTATGGTCTTGTCAACCAGCAGCGGTCCTTCTCCAGGGTCTTCTATATTGAACACCAAACTGAAGTATTTGTTTAATATTTCTACCATTTCTTCATCTCTCTCCACACCTTTCAATTTCACTATACCACTTTGGGCCTCCCTTCTTTCTCTGATATATGTGAAAAATGTTTTGTTGCTACTCTTTATCTCTTTGGCAAGTCTTTCTTCCGCTTGACTTTTTGTTTTCTTGATTTCTTTCTTCGTCTCCTTCAGTTTTAAAGATATTCTTCCTTGTGTTCTTTTTTTTGGGATCCCTTATACTTTTTGAATGCTGTTCTTTTTGCCTTAATTTTTTCAGCCACCTCCTTAGAGAATCAGATTGGTTTCTTTTTCCTTTTACTCTTGTTTACTTTTTTAACATATAGATGTTTTGCCTTTGCAATAGCTCCTTTTAATTTGGCCCACTGTTGTTATATCTCACCTGTTTTCTCCCAGTCTTTCAATTATTCCTCCAGGTACATCCCCATTTTGACAAAGTCCGTATTTGTGAAATTCAAAACTTGGGTCTTTGTGTGAATTCTCTGTATCCTATTTGCAATATTGAAACATATTGTCTAATGATCTGCTCAAGTGAACCCCTACCCTAACATCAGAGACATTATCCCCATTAGTGAGCACTTCCTCTTGGGTTCCATTAGCATTTGTTTGAGCAGAGCACCTTGAAGGGCATCTACTATCGCTCTACCTTTTGTAGATTCTGCAGAAGGGATGCTCCAGTCTACATCTGGCAAATTAAAATCTCCAAAGAGCAACACTTCTCCCTTCTTTCCCAACTTTTGGATGTCCTCGATCAGATCTCTGCCCAGTTCATCTGTTCAGGTTGGAGGCCTGTAGATCACACCAGTAAAAATGGAAGCACCATCTTCTTTTTTTAGAACGTTCCATAATGCTTCTTCTTTACCCCACAGCTCCTGCAGTAGGCAGTTCGATAAATTATAAAAACAGTTATTTCAATATACAGTAGCCAGGAGTCTGAAAACACTAGCTAAATTAAATAGATAGAAATTTCAAAACATGCAACAGAAAATATAGGAGAAAAGAGAACAATATCAGCAAGAAATCAATCTATATAATGGCTAGCAAATTAAAAATTAAATTTCTCTGGTAACAAGCACAGGTATGTGTGTCTCTGGAGAGACACCTGAACAATTCTTTCTCTTCTATTTAAATTACTTCTTAATCAACCCTTGCAAAGCCTTGTGAGTCATCAGAACCAGAAGCTACTACTTTTTTTCCCTTAAACACCTGTTATTTCAATACACAATAGCCATGAGTCTAAAAATACTAGCTAGATTAAATAGAGATTTCAAAATGTGTAACAATAGAGGAAATATAGTAGAAAAGAGAACAATGTCAGCAAGAAATCAGTCTATATTATGGCTAGCAAATTAAAAATTAAACTTCTCTTCTCACAAGCACAGGTATGTGTGTCTCTGGAGAGGCACACATATCTGATATGTTAAAAAATTGGGAAGGGCAATTTTCAAAGCCATTTACCCGGATGAAAATACTTAGCTGAGAATTGCCTTACTCAGGCTTGGGTATATGTACAGGCCTCCATTGACCGTGTACTTGAGAGAAGCAGATTAACTTGGTGCTGGGCCTGGCTGTTCCTTCTCTCAGCACCTCATGGTACACTTTAGTTCAGGGAAGAGATATAGATCTCGTTTATTCCTGTTCTTTATGGCTGTTACCTCCTAACTGTTTGCATTCAAGCAACTGCAAAGCACCGGATGCTGCTTGGTTTCTTTGGCATATTACCTGATTCCAGGTGACTGGAAAGTACTTGCATTAGTTCAGCCAGCGCAGAGTTCAAGAAGCCTTCTTTGTTGAGGACCACAAGCTGGGTGAGAGTTTTGACATCAGGAATTATGTGAGCGGATGGGGCAATTTGGATAAAGCGTGGTTGGTTACTGGCCATATGAAGGGAGGAGATGGGGATGATGGGGGCATGCTCAGTGACATAATCATGGTGATCCAGTCAAATGGCAGGGTTGTTGGCTAGTACTACGGTAAGTGAATCCAGGGCTGGAATGGGGTCATAGAGTAAGTTCTATGGTGAGTGAGCCATTGATGACATCAGTCATGTATGTGTAATGTTCATCCTCCTACACAAGCCAGAAACTATAGCAGGCAGCAAAGTGGGACCATAGACTGAGGTATGAAGGCCAAACCTGGTACGATTGATTGTGAGAGTGGTTAGTGGGACATGTATTGCATAGGCCCAGGCTAACTTTCAAACTAACCCTGAAACTGGAGCTGGGACAGTGCTTCTGGGTGTTTCCGGGCTTGGATTCAGTACTTCCAGGCCCGCAAATATGAATGGGGGTCAGGCAATTTGAGATAATATGTCATTGTAGCATGAAAGGTCCATGCCTCCAATTTCCCAGAGGACAAGAAGAAGGAAGTGGTTCATGTCAGCATTTGTGGTGTCTGATTCACAGGTAGGAGCAGAGCTTCCAGTGCCAGAAGCAGTGGGAGGAGCAGACAGTCTGAAAGAGCACAAGGTACAAAGGCCCATGATGGGTAGCTTCAATGGTTGGCAGTATAGGGATTTTGGGCATACAGGGGAGATGGGAGGCATGGAAGTCTAAGAGTGGAGTAGTCCCTCAGGAAGGGAGGAGTGCCAATCAGGAGGTAGTGTGAGGTCAAGTTATGCAGGTGGATTCTGGCTGTGGGAGACTTTGTGTTGATTCTGTTGGGCTTTTGGGGGTAGGAAGTGGGGAGCTTGTGATCTAGTGGGAGGTATTGGTGTTCTTCATGGGGCATATGGTGCCTCTGTTATGGAGGTCAGGCAGGCAAGGTTTGATCCTTGAGATGGAAAGGGACACTAGTGTAAAGAACCTAAAATATTTCTACTAAAAAGGATTGTTCCATTTGACACAGAGGGAACAGGAGTATTATTATTGTGGGTCTTAGCTCCCCCATGTGGGAGAGTAAGATAGTGAGTCTCTAGAGTATATAAACCCCTACCACCATCAGGGTGTGGGCATTATAGTTATTCCTGCAAAGTACAGCATTTCTCTGTTCTGGTTCCTCTTTTGCTTGCTTTTCCTAGGAAAGGACCCTTGGGTTTCTAGGGATGAGACCTGGCTTTAGGAAAGTAGAAAGGTTGCCATAACCTATCTTTATCATGAACTTTTGAGAACCTTTGTATTCTGGAGAAGGAAGTTTGTTCACCCTTCCTCTCTCTTTTTGTGGTTACCCCTAATTAATGTTTACTTTTATTCTAACATGCCTGAATAAACTAGGGCCCAGGGGCTCACTATGTTTCCGTCTTAGAGGAGAACCTATGGACTACTATTAATCCTGGAAGAGGAATGAATCCACATCCATTCATGGTGAGAAGGAGAATTGTGGATAAGGAAGAAGATCCATGTCTACTACAACCATCTCATCAAGATGTCGGAAGAAGGAAGATTGAGATGCCCTCTAGATACCAGCAGGGAAGTAAGGAGAATGACTGAACAACTGGACTAAGGAAAGAAAAATGGAACTTTACTTAAGTACACTTAAACTGGAAACTATTCTAGCCATCAAATTCTGAGAGGAAGCTCCAAAAACTACTCCATTAGTTGGAATGGCTCAGGAACAAGAACTAACAATTGACAATAACAGACTAAATTAAATTGGAATCTTAAAGTCACAAATTTATTTAAAAACTAAAGCTGTATGTTGCGTCCGTCGGTCCTACACGGCTTTGCCCTATTTGCCTCACCTTATTCACGGCTCCTCCCGCTTACCTGGGAAAGATGGCTACCACCACGTCTACAAGCCGACTTCTCTGGCGTCCCCGGAATGGCTATGGTGCAGCCTCCCACCATCGCTCCTCCCAGGTACCAACTAGGGTGCGTGCGCGCGCGCAACCCACGTCTTTGTACCACCCTTGGCGTGAACCTCGAGGGTGTTCCCTCATGCTGGCGTCATGCCATCACTAATTTGCTAGAGTTAGCAAGGACTCAAATCAGTTCCTGTCTACGCTACTCTGCCGTTTCCGTGCTGCCGCAGGAAGCTCTCTCTCTGCTCTTCGGGGTAACTGCTAACCTGGGTACCCGCTCCTCAGGGGCCCTCTGCTTTATTTCAGGTGCCTTACAGGGAACAGGTACTTGCTCCTCGAGGGCCTGTTCTCCCTGCCTCGGTGCCTGTAGCTTCTACTACATACCTGGTGGAATTGCATATCAACAGCAACACCTAGTGAGTACTCTAACTCTCAGTCTATCTCATCCACAGTATCTCCTCGCTGGGAGACCTGTTGCGGAACCTCCTGACATCATCAAGAAGAGAATGGCTCCCTCTGCCGAGGTCCCTGAGACTGCAACTACAGACTGCCTCACTACTGCCACTTCTGGTGGTTGCCTTCAAGCTGTCTAATAAAGTACGAGTCTAGCCTAGTGCTGTGGCTTCTCACGGGGCTCCTCCCTGTGAGTGTGGTCATCTCCACAGCACCCAAGGATCCACCAAAACACATGTAACCACAACAGATTGCTAACTCCATGGTTCCGGCTCAGATCACTGTGTTGCAGGCCATTCCAGGCCTTGCTTAGCAGATCTCCGAACAGCAGACTGCGCTGGAGGGACTGACCGCTGCATTTAATCTACTGCACACACAGATGAACTCGCCTTCCACCTCATGTAAAGAAGCTAAACCGTCTGAGGTGACGGTCAAGACTACTGTGCCTCTAGCAGCTCCCACCCGCTTCTTTGGAGAAGTCTGGAGATGCAGAGACTTCATTAACAAGTGCTGCATGCACTTTGCATTACAACCTGGCCACTCTCTCACAGCCTATGCCAAGACTACCTATATCCTGTCGTATCTAGACAGACGAGCATTGTCTTGGGCCTCTTCGCTGTGGGAGCATGAGGATCCGATTCTTCATGACCTTGAAGGATTTCTCAAACTGTTTAAGTCAGTTTTCGATGATCCTGCCCGGTATACCATTGCAGGATCTTCTTTGGTTCACTTGAAGCAAGGGAACAAACCACTAGCTGACTTTGCTATCGAATTCAACACACTGGCGTCTGAATTATCCTGGGACCCGAGATGCCTAAAGACCCTCTTCTTTGAAGGACTGAACTCCCATCTGAAAGACGAACTCGCCACTCGTGAGATGCCTGAGACCTTGGCTGAACTAGTGAAATTGGCAACAAGGATCAATTGCCGACTTCGCGACAAAGTTCAAGAGACCAAGACTCCCAGGAGACCCTTTCTAAGTGAAGTCCAAGGAAAGTCCACTCCCAGGCTTGTTCCTTCGGTCCCAGCAGCCAGCGAAGAAGAACCTATGCAGATAGGCCGTAGCCATCTGACTTCAAAAGAGAGAAGAATGCAGAAGAAATTGCGCCTGTGTATGTACTGTGGACAAGCCGGTCATGCTGTCCAAACTTGCCCTATATGTCCGGGAAACTGGCAGACCTAAGTCCCGCGGGAGGACTCTTCTTAGCTCTCACCACTCTTTCTCCTCTGCTCTCTCTTCCTGTATCCTTGATCTGCGGACACTTAGAGTACCAGACTCTTGCCCTAGTGGACTCCGGGGCAGGAGGCAATTTCATTCTACAATGATTAGTGAAGCACCTACGGATCCCCACTTCTACTTTGAAGTCTCCACTACTTCTTTCGTCAATCCATGGAGAGCCCTTACCGGGTGAAGTAACACTACAAACCGAACCAGTATGTCTACGGACCGGTGCCCTCCATTCTGAGACCATCTCCTTCTTTGTTTTAGAGAAGGCCATGCACCCTATAGTACTGGGATTTCCTTGGCTGCAGCAGCATATGCCTCAATTCAATTGGGCTACACTGGAACTGTCAAAATGGGGTCATTTTGAGGCGGCAACCCCGGCATCAGTGATGCCGGGGTTGCCGCCTCAAAATGCATCTTTCCAAGATGTCTTTTCAAAAGAAGCTGCAGATGTACTTCCGCCTCACAGACCTTATGACTGTGCTAAATCTGAAGCCTAATACGGAGCCACCCAAGGGTAGGGTGTACCCCCTGTCCATGGCAGAAAATAAAGCCATGTCCGAATATATTCAGGAAAATCTCCAAAAAGGCTTCATATGACCATCCAAGTCCCCTGCTGTTGCAGGCTTTTTCTTTGTGGGCAAAAAGGACAGTACATTGCGTCCATGTATAGATTACAGGGACCTTAATGAAATAACAATAAAGGATCGTTACCCCCTGCCTCTGATTTCAGAGCTATTCGACAGACTACAAGGAGCTCAAATCTTTTCCAAACTGGATCTGAAAGGAGCCTACAATTTACTTCGCATTCGAGCTAGCGATGAATGGAAGACGGCCTTCAACACTTGGGACGGCCACTTTGAATATCTAGTGATGCCCTTTGGCCTGTGCAACGCCCCAGCTGTCTTTCAAAATTTAATGAACGACATTTTCCGCGATCTCTCTATAAGTGTGTTGTTATTTACTTGGACAACATATTGATATTCTCGCAAGACATGACGACTCATCTGGAGGATGTTAAGAGAGTACTACAGAGACTCCGAGAGAACCATCTCTATGCCAAGCTATCCAAATGTGAATTTCACAAGGAGTCAGTGCCTTTCTTAGGCTACATTGTTTCCAATCAAGGCTTCCAAATGGACCCACAGAAGCTGGAGAGTATCAAGAAATGGGCGCAACCCACTGGGTTAAAAGCTCTCAGATGCTTCTTAGGTTTCACCAACTATTACAGGACCTTCATCAAGAATTACTCTTTACTTACAGTGCCGCTTACAGCTATGACGAAGAAAGGTGCCAATGTTGCTAATTGGTCTCCAGAGGCTATAGCTGCATTCCAGAAACTAAAAGATGCCTTTTCAAGCAAGCCGTGTCTTCGACACCCAGACCCCTCCAAACCTTTCATCGTGCAGGTCGATGCCTCAGACGTTGGCGTAGGGGCCATTTTAAGCCAAGCTGGTGATTCAAAAGTTCCACAACCATGCTCATTCTTCTCCCATCGCTTCTCTCCTGCAGAGAAAAATTACAGAATAGGAGATAAGGAGCTTCTGGCTATAAAGATGGCATTCGAAGAATGGCGCCCTTGGCTGAAAGGAGCGCTTCACAGACCATAAGAATCTGGAGTACTTCTGCCACGCCCAGCGCCTGAATCATAGACAAGTGAGATGGTCTCTGTTTTTCAACAGATTCAACTTTGTGCTCAAGTACCGCCCTGGAGATAAGAATATCAGAGCTGACGCTCTATCTCGCTCATTCCTCTCCGAGGACATACCTGAAGAAGCGCAACCATCATTGACCCTGAGAAGGTCATATTGGCAGCTATCCACTCAGTACCTGCAGGAAAGACTATCGTACCCAGGAACCTCAGAAAAAAATTATTGGCTTGGGCCCACGACTCTAAACTTTCAGGACATCCTGGTCAATGTAGAACCCTGTATAAACTTCAAACCTATTACTGGTGGCCCACCATGAAGGAAGACACATTCTCCTACGGGTGCACGTTAAACAGATGCTAATTCCCCTACTTCAGTAGGGGGTGGATTAGCACCTATTTAACCCGCGTCCGACTGAGGGTTATACAATGCGCTCAGTTGAGCACACTGTATTGCATCGGCCCCGTAGTTGGGTCTGTCTGGGAGGCTACTCAGGGGACTTAGCAGGCCAGATATTTCGGCAACAGCTTTGTGGTTTGACATGGGAAGAGAGGGTATTAGATGTAAACTAAATAGGGCATCTTGCATATTCATGTACCCAAGATGGTAGCGTGCTCAGGAAGAAAACAACAAAAACTGTCCTGGATTGTAAGTGATAGCTTACAAGTGGTCACACCCTATGGCTGGCAACTGGAATATATCCTTAACAGTGTGGACAGTGATAACTGGGCAGACTTGATAGACTGATTGATCTTTTTATGCTGTCATCTACTATATTACTATGTAAAACTATGTTCTCATCTGTTTTGCTCTAGTTAAAAATATATCCCCGCAAGTGAAAAAAGTCAAGTGCTAATGGAACTGCTTACCTTTAATTATTAACTCAAGATGTACAGTTTTTAAGGACAAATGAACTGTAAGGTAATGACATGAGATACAACTGTACAACTTCTAGGGTAAAAAATCCTGTGCCACTGTGCATTGAAGAGAATTCATTGAAACTTCACTGATGACAAGCCACATCATTTGTATATATATATATATATATATATATTTCCTTCTTTCTCCAAGTTATTTATTTCCTTGTTACATGTAACTGCTTTTCTGCACGATTGTTCAAATTGTAAAGTTTATTGTAATTGCACCCCTGTTTCTTGTGAACCAGCATGATGGGACTTCCGTCTTGAATGTTGGTATATAAAAAACGTAAATAAATAAATAAATAAATATATATAGTGTATGTAGCTAGCACATGGAGAGCTCACTTATGGTTGCGTTAGATGTAAACTCCTTCTAACTCAACAGCTTAACACAGGAAAGTAAAACCCTAAGGGGTAGATTTTAAAAAGCATTTACTCGAGCAAAACTGGTTTTTGCTCGAGTAAATACACTTTACTCAAGTAAGTGGGCTTTTCAAAATTGCTACAATATGGGGGTCATTTTCAAAGGAGTTATGCATGTAAATGTGACATACTATTGTAGCAATTTTCAAAAGCTATTTACTCGAGTAAAGTGCACTTACTTGAGTAAATCCTATGGACAATTCAATGGCATATATTGTAGCAATTTTGAAAAGCCCACTTACTTGAGTAAAGTGTATTTACTCGAGCAAAAACCAGTTTTGCTCGAGTAAATGCTTTTTAAAATCTACAATATATGCCATTGAATTGTCCATAGGATTTACTCAAGTAAGTGCACTTTACTCAAGTAAATAGCTTTTGAAAATTGCTACGATAGTATGTCACATTTACATGCGTAACTCCTTTGAAAATGACCCCCTAATTGTATTTTAATCCAGGGTTCAGGCCACTGCTCAGTGCAAAGAAACAGTTCTGCTCTTGGAAAATTTACAAAAAAAAAAAAAATCGGAGAACTCTGAAAATTCCTGAAAGTCATAAGATATATAATCACAGTTTCTGAGTCTAACAAAAATACAAGCTAAAATATTGTAACCAATCAGTTCCGCAGTTAGAAATGCTATCAAACAATCCTCCTGCACCAATATGCCTGCTTATAAAATTAAATTTGATTGGACCTTCAATTTTGTGTTGTACTACATTGACTGACCTGTGATTCTTTCAAAAATGCCCATCTGGAGAAAATTAGATGCATCTCTATTATTTGAATTTGACTTGTCTGATGTTATAGAATAGGCAGCAGAAAACCATCATTACGGCATTCTGTCTGGCAACAGTTGCTGACATGAACCTTCCAACCTGATTTTTCCTTTATTTATGGTGAATTTAAATACTAGAAAAAAAAAGTAAAAATCCCATCGATTTCTTGCTGTTTCACATTTCATGGATGGATACCCCAGGGCCTACTGCTGAGAAAGGAGACAGGGCATATCAGGGCTGGAGGAAGCCCTTTAATTTTAATGTGTGTTTTAAAATTGAAAAGTTGAAGGTATGGAATCTGTAAAAATAAAACGAAGCAAACAAATGTCTAGTCTAACAGATGCTGAACATGTGTGAATACAAGGCATAAGCAAAAAATTATTAAATTAGTGCTGCCGGCATTCTGGTGGTCTGTTGCCAACAGGGCTTGCAACTTATTGAGTTCAGTTGTTTGTGGATTTTATTTTTAGTTGAATGAAGCACTTATGTTTAATTGTGCATATAAAAGTGGACATGCATTCACAGATGCTTGACATGCATGTAGCACTTCTTCCAGATAATGCCTTGGGCTTTCATCTGTTGTCACAAGGATTGTACTGTGCCAACCCTTTTGATGCCTTAATGGAGATCAGAAATCTAATTTCCTTAGATTTCCTTCAAGGACTATACTGAGGTATTCCAGATTTGTTTGTACACTTCAAATTTTACATGGGAAATTCACTTCAATTTGTTTGTACACTTCAGATTTGTTTGTACACTTCAAATTTTACAAAGACAAATTCTATCCGGGTGGATAGAATTTGTCTTTGCCTTAAATAAGGCTATTTCTCTGTTATAATAATATCAAAGTTCTCAGGAACAAAGGTACGGGTCTGTATTACATTAGAATCAATTGAATACATCTGGAAATTTGTGATCACTTCCTTGTCAGTTTTTCTTTAACCTCCAAGTATATCAAAATACCAAGCACCTGTAAAAAGAATAAATAACATGGAAAGTAGTCCTAGTGAGACATATTATCTCTAATAAATCATGTTTGTTAAAAATGCCACATAAAGATATATTACTTGCAACAACAACTCTCATACGGGAGTCTACTCTTAGGGGGTCATTTTCAAAGGAGTTACGCATGTAAATGTGACATACTATTGTAGCAATTTTCAAAAGCTATTTACTCGAGTAAAGTGCACTTACTTGAGTAAATCCTATGGACAATTCAATGGCATATATTGTAGCAATTTTGAAAAGCCCACTTACTTGAGTAAAGTGTATTTACTCGAGCAAAAACCAGTTTTGCTCGAGTAAATGCTTTTTAAAATCTACCCCTTAGGGGGTAATTTTCATAAGGATTTACACGTATAAATGTAACTACTATTGTAGCAATTTTCAAAAGCCATTTACTCACGTAAAGTGCACTTATGCGAATAAATCCTATGGACGATTCAATGGCATATATTGTAGCAATTTTCAAAAACCCACTTACACGAGTAAAGTGCATTTACTCGAGTAAAATCCAGTTTTAAGTGAGTAAATGCTTTTTAAAATCAAGCCCAAAGGGGCGGATTTTAAAAAGCATTTACATGCGTAAATCTGGGTTTTACTCGAGTAAATGCACTTTACTCGTGTAAATGCACTTTACTCGTGTAAGTGCACTCGAGTAAATGCACTTTACTCGACATAGTGAGGGCAAAGGCGATTGGCGCCATTTTGAGTACTGGCATCGGACGGACGGCGTGCAGGAGGTCGCTCCCGGACCCCCGCTGGACTTTTGGCAAGTCTTGTGGGGGTCAGGAGGCCCCCCCAAGCTGGCCAAAAGTCCCTGGGGGTCCAACGGGGGTCCAGGAGTGACCTCCTGCACTCCGGCCGTCCAATGCCAGTACTCAAAATGGCGCTGATAGCCTTTGCCCATACTATGTCACAGGGGCTACCGGTGCCATTGGTCAGCCCCTGTCACATGGTAGGAGCACA
The DNA here is from genome assembly GCF_901001135.1 of Rhinatrema bivittatum. Taxonomy (NCBI): domain Eukaryota; kingdom Metazoa; phylum Chordata; class Amphibia; order Gymnophiona; family Rhinatrematidae; genus Rhinatrema; species Rhinatrema bivittatum. The sequence goes on along the minus strand of NC_042616.1, from coordinate 338,217,457 downwards.
AGATGGTGCTGATGACCATGTGACAGGGGCTGACCAATGGCACCGGTAGCCCCTGTGACAAAGGCTATTGGCGCCATGATGAAACCGGCACCGAGGGTGTGAGAGTGCAGGGGATGGTTCCCGGACTCCCCGCTGGACCACCAGGGAGTTTTGGTAAGTCTTGGGGGGGTCAGGAGGGTGGGGGGTTGTAGTTAATTTTAATTTTAGCTGGGACATGAATAGAAATCGCCGTATTAACGCATTGGGGCGCCATACGCCCGAATGCAACGTATCTGCTCCCCGACGAATCCGAATCATGAATGCAACGTATGGCGTCCCTCTGCACATCCCTACCAGTTGTTAAGTATTCTAGTGAAACATATGGCATGCTCTTAGGATATAAGGATATGCAGGCAAATTTATGTTTGTTTCAGCTCTTTTTTTTTTTTTTTTTTCATTTTCGGCCTGTTTTCTTGTTGAATTTTGTTTTGGGGGAGTTTTTAAAATTTGTTTTGTTCTGGATTTTTGTTTCAGGACAGAGAATGCACTAGTTGAAAGTAGTGAATATGATTTCCAAAAATGAAAAACTTGCTAATTTTCAGGTTTTTCAGATGCACTATATATTCATTTGAGAGAAAATGTACCAAAACCAAAAACTGACAGTTTTAGTTCAGATTTTCCATTAGATTTAAAAGACTGCACATTCCCAGTATTACAATTAGCAGATACTCAGGGGATTCTATCTAGAAATATGGAAAAATCTTTCATGAAAAAACTGGGCTTTTTGTTGGCAAAAACAAATTCACAGAAAATATCTGCATTTACAGTTTGTCACCACTATTTATATCACATAGCACTACTATATACAAAAATCTGCCAGTATGGTTAACTGGTGAGGTAAAAGTCAATTTAAACCAGTGAAAGAGTGTATGTTAGACTCTTCTTAAAAGCCCAGGACCAGACATTTAGCAAGTCCACCTTAAGCCACAGACAGGAAGGGAGTTCCGCTCTGAACACATTCTCCTTAGAAGGTGATAAGAAGCTAGGCCCAGGAAGAACACAGGGTCCCCAGGGAAGAGAATGAACCTAGGAAAGGTGAATACTGCTGTCTTTTGCTCTGTTCTATATTCAGCCACTGACCACTCATGGTGCTGTCTGCGACCAATGGGCATTAACACTTAGGCACTTCTTAAGTTCAAAATTCAGTTCCTCATGCCCCTTGAAGAAATCAAATAGGGAAACTTCCTTTGCCTTCTGAAAAGTTATTCTTCCTCAGATACCCTTCAGAGCTAAAGAATCCTTTTCTCTCACTTTAGTAATGTTTCTCAAATACCTTATTGCAGAAAACTGCCTCCTGGACCAGCTCACAACCTCAAATCCTGGGGATAGAAACCCTTCAGTTCCATCACTCAAGTCAATGGCAGAAACACACTGTCCCAAAAGAAGGAAAGATGGCTTTCCTCCCCTTCATTGGAATTCTGGAAGAGCATGACAACCAGCATGATATTCAAGGCTTCTAGATTCGATCATTGCACTTCCTTAGTTATGGAACTGCACTGGCTCCCAACAAGAATAAGGATTCATTTTAATATGTTAAGTATGACTTTTAAAGTACTCACTAGAGGGCACCCATAATATTTGGCAATTATTTTAATTCCTTATAAACCAGGGAGAGGTAGTCCTTACAACAGAAACTGTTAAGGGTCCCATTATTATCTGAGATTTGATTAGAGGGAACAAGATGCGCTACTTTCACCTATCAAGCTCCTATGTTATGGAATGTTATCCCACTAGAGGCAAGATTGGAATTAAATTATAGCTTGTTCCACAAAACAATAAAAACATTGACGTTCAAATTCAGTCACTGTCAGTATAGCAAACTTATCCAGTTAACTTTGGAGTATATTCAATAGTGCAGCTACTCTGTTGAATATTGCCATCTTAAAATTAGCTGGCTAACTTTAAGATAGCTCTTTGGCTCGATCAGACTTGCCATTTAAGTTAGCCAGCTAACTCTGAATATCAGAGTTAACTGGCTGTCTTAGGCCTAGATTAATTATTTCACAATAAATATAGCAGAAATATGCATTGGTAGCGTCCATGTTAAGAAAAGGGGCATAGTTATGCAAAATTTAGATTTACCACATCGCATAGACAAATAGCATCAAGTGTGGTATGTTATCCTGTTGCGTGATACCTTAGTGCATCCCGTGTCATTTACAGTGTCATGCGTTATTTTGTTTGGTTTATATACACAGGCTTCCTGCAGCTGCCTCTTTGCGGGTGTGTCAGGTGTTTGGAAAGAAGAGCGGACAATAGGTAAGTGGTCTAGTGGGAGTAGCTTATTTCTATTGATTACCTGAGTGAATTGTCTTGTCTTCTGTTGTCCTCTGTTTCCCTTTCCCTTGCTCTTTTGTGCTCTTTGTTGGAGTGAAATTTTTTGTAGTTTGTCCTGTTTGTTTGTCTGTCTTTGTGTTAGGAGGAGTGATGGTAAGGTAAGGTGCGGTTGAGGAGGAGGAGTGGTTGTGAGGCGTGGTGATGGTGGTGAGGAGGAGTGTGGTGAGGGTGATGGTGGGTAGGAGGAAGAGGAGTGGTGGTGTGGAGGAGTGAGGAGAGAATGGAACGTGAGAGGTGTGGGGATGGAGGAGAGGACAGGTCAGTAGAGGATGGAGGGAGGAGTATGGCAGACTATGGATAGAAAAAGAAGTCAGAGAGGAGGGGAGTTGGTAGGGTAGGTGCAGGAAGGGTAAAGGAAGGGGAGAGGAGTGAGAGTGAAAGTGAAAGTGAGGAAAGGGAGGACACCTCTCTGGAAGCAGAAGTGGCACCCCATTCTGGCAGCTAGGCAGCACAGCATGTTCAGCTGAGGACTTTGAAGTTCAGTGTGGAGGTCAATGACATGATAATCACAGGTGTTCCTGAGAGCTATGCAATGCTCTTCGGCAACCATGTGGCTAAGCTATCAATGGCATCCAAGGGCCAGATCTGGTGCCTCCTGGACCAGCTCACAACCAGCTCACAAGCCATAACAAATATCTGCGACAGACTGGAGAAGAAGCCCCTTTTCCCATCATCATGAAACCGATGGAGGAGTGCCTGATTCAGTGGCCGGGACCAGATGTCTTTGAGGGGGATGGATGAGTGGCTGGACATCATGCGAGATGGAGCCAGTAAGTTCACCTCACCTGTAAATGTCAAGTGTGCTACAGATGTCTACATCATTTGGCATAAGATGCTCACATTGATTGATACAAAGTGCACATCTGATGCCAAATGGTACATGTGTACTTCTTTGCATTGGTACTTATGTCTTCTTCTTTGTTTCCACAGTGCTCAACCAGGGCTCTTCTGATCCCAGCCATGAAGCCCCAGAGACCAACAGAGCAGCACCACTTTTACAGGCCCCTTGGATGCACAGACTCAATTCAGTGAGAAGGAGGAGCAGCAGCAGCAGCAGCCTCCTGAGCAGCTGCAGATGCTGGCACCCCTTGGCTCAGCAAGCCCTCTCAATATAAGCCTGAACATTAGCTTACCTGCAGTGGGAAGCAGTTGAGCCATCACAACCAACCTCCAGCATGCCTCGTCACCAGAAACAGGCAGCAAGCACCGAGCAGGAGCAGCCCACCAGCCCCATCATGCTACGTTTGATGGCCCAAGTTGCAGCCCCTACCACAACCAAGTCTACACCAGCACTGACAAATCCCTCAATGCATAAGCAGCTGGACCGACTGGAAAGGAGGCATGGGATACACCTCCATCTCATATGGGCAGAGTTAGTGCACCTGAGGAGGGCTGTCAACAGTCAGACCCAGGCCCTGCAGAATCTGATGGCAGCCCACACGCAAGCTCTAACTACTGAGGCTACATCCATAAACAACATGACAAGAATGATGACACAAATTCTCCAATACATGCCTGAGCTTCCACCTGTGTCTTCCCTGGCATCCCAGGACTCCATGCCTCATAGCTGCCTGCACCCAGAGAAATGACCCAGGGATAGCCCCCCCCCCCAAAGAGATACTGCCCCCAAGTGGAAAGCCCCAGAGAGGAAAAGGCCCATGAGGCACAGTTGTAAAGGGGGGAAAAAGCCATCAAAGCCATCAAAGAAGGTTTGTGAAGACAAACTTGGCCAGGCCTCTGTACAGAGTTCCTGTGCCATATAGATGGAAGAAGCCTGCTAGGCCAATCCTGACTACAGAGTTCCTGTACTGGCTAGATGGAAGAAGCTTTCTGGGCCTGTCCTGACTACAGAGTTCTTGTGCTGGCTAGATAGAAGAAGTCTGATTGGCCCATCCTGGCTACAGACTTCCTGTGCCGGCTTGCTGATGGAGATGATTTACTGTCTGCCTGTGTTGCCCTCTTGCCTACTTCTAATGCCCTCTTTAATGCTCTGCCCAAACACCAGCCTCCTTGATTGGGTCTCCAATCATGGTCCTGCGGCTGTCTCTTCTCATCATGTCTCATCTCCTGCTCCTGGTGTCTCATTTCATCTCATCTCATTGTGCTGCTGCCTCCATGTTGGTGTCTCATCTCATCTCATTGTGCTGCTGCCTCCATGTTGGTGTCTCATCTCCTCTCATCATGCTGCTGCCTCCATATTGTGGGGTATTCTCCAGGGACTCCTGCCTCCATGCTGAGGTGTCTTCTCCTGGAGCTTCTGCCTCCATGCTGTGTTCTTTGGTCCTAGTCCTACTGCCTTCTTGTAGAACTCTGCTGCTATTGTCCTTAGGCTGTCCCCTGAGTGCATACATTCACCGTGGACTGTCTGGGCCTTCTTCTTAAACTCTGCTGCCATGGTCCTTAGGCTGTCTCTCCTTTGAGTGCACTGTTTCAACATGGACTCAAAGGAGAGACAGCATAAGGACCATGGCAGCATGGTCTCCTCTTCGCTGGACCCAGTCCTGCCCCAACACAGCTCCTCTTCAGTGGCAGGAGCTGCCTCCGACCTTCTCCAAGCTCCACGTCACTGCTGCAGGCCCTAGCTCTGCCCATCTTCCTTGCTGGGCTCCCTCTAGGGACTGGCCGCTCATCTCTCTTTGTCTCTTAAAGGGCCAGAGACAGGAAGAACTCCTGTCTCCTCCCAGATTACATCTTCAGGGCTCTTCCTGGTCCTGCCCTATAAAAAGGCACTGCTTCAGTTCCTTTGGATAGAGTTACACCTTCTCCACATTCCATCTTTGGAGTTTCACCGCATCCATCGTGGTCCATCTTGCTGCTCCTGTCCAGAAGACTTCATGTTCCATGTCTTCTTCTTCCTGATGTCTTCGTCCAATGCTCCAGGTTCCATTCCTCATCGGATTATCCTCATGGTATGTTCCAACCCTTGGCTTCCCTTTCCGTAAGCCTCAGGGTTCCTCATCTGGATCCAGATGTTCCTGATGCCCAGATGTCCTGATGTCCAGATGTCCTCTGGTTCAAGTGATCCAGATGTCCAGGTGTCCTTCATCCTGTGTCCATCATCCCAGATGTCCAGAGATCCTGATGTCCAGTTGTCTTCTCGTTCTGAGATCCAGATGTCCAGATTTCCAGGTGAGCTGTGCTTGAGGCGCTCCCTCTTGCGTATCTTCTTCTTTCTCTCGTTCCTGAAGTATCCGCCAGCAGCCTTGCTGTCCCCCGGACTTCTCCTCCAGTCATCCTTCAAAGCAGCGTCTGGCATTCCCGGTGTCAGTCTTCAGGTGACTGAAATCATCTCCCGTTGGACTTCTCTCAAGTGCTGCCCGGACCTTCTTCTCAATTCTGTGCACGTCCCACTCTCCACGTGGTCCGCGACCAGCCTTCCAGGTTGTGTAGGGCACTCAACAGGACATGGTGGTCCGTAACCAGTCCACGCTGGGCTGTGTAGGCAGGGCCGGCGGAACCACTAGGCGAGCTAGGCCTGTACCTAGGGCGCCGAGACTTAGGGGGCGCCGCGGCAGGCAGCAGAATTTTGAAAGGGCAAAAAGTGCCCTTTCAAAATTCTGCCAGCCTTCGACTTGCCTAGATGGAGACCAAGCGTTGAGCTTTAGGGGGCGCCGCGGCAGGCAGCCAGCCCCCGACTCGCCCTGCCGCCCCGCCAGTGTCATCCTCCCGACGCCCCCCCCTAGTGGTCCAGCGGAGGTCCCGGGAGCAATCTGCCGCTCCCAGGGCCTCCGCTGCCACTAAGCAAAATGGCGCTGGTGACCTTTAGCCCCTACCATGTGACAGGGGGTGAAGGCCACGGGTGCCATTTTGCTTAGTGGCAGCCGAGGCCCCGGGAGTGGCAGATCGCTCCCGGGCCCTCCGCTGGACCACCAGGGGGGTGTCGGGAGGGTGGCACTGGGGGGAGGCAGGGAGAGTCGGGGGCTGGCTGCCTGCCGCGGCACCCCTTAAGTCTCGGCGGCTGGTCTCCGGCTGCACCGCTCTTCCTTTCTTCGGCCACGTGATCAGCTAGACCGGCTGCGCCGATCTTTCTGTGTGTGTGTGTGTGTGTGTGTATGTGTATGTGATGTGATGTATATGTAAGAAAGGAATGGAGCTTCTGTGTGTGTGTGTATGTGATGTGTATGTGAGAAAGGAATCTGCCAGTTTAAAAAAATGAAGTGTGATAATACATATTCCTCAACTTTTGTGCTGATTTTGTTGAAAAGTTGGATGAAAGATGAAATTACTAAATTTTAAGAATCCCTCTGCTGGAAAATAAAATTTAACAAAGTGGGTAGAGACAAATACTAAAGTGGGTAGAGACAAATACTAAAGTAAAAAAAAAAAAAATTAAAGTATTTAAAATGTTCATCTCAGCAAAATCACAAATTTAAGATACTGATGCCAGGTGGGTATTTTTTTTTTTTAAGCATGAAGACTAGAATAGTTCCAATCTGAAACAGTTTTGCTTTTTTTTTTTAAGCCTTTAGAAAATGTATATTTTTAAATGACTAAGACTGGAGTCTTCCCATTTAAAAGGGAAGCTGAGTAAGGATGTCTTTCTGTTCCATATCTCCCATATGAATAATCATACGACTGATAGTTTGAAGAAACACACATGCTTTATTGCCTGAAAGCATAAAACAAGAGAAGGTGTAGATGGCTGTCCCTTGGGAGGACAGAACCTGAAGGAAGGGTGTCATTTCGCCTTCTGATAGGAATGTGGTTTTCTTATTTAATGGTTGGGAGCATCACTTTCACTTTTAGTAAAAGTGAAAAATGCTGTAAGTCTGAAAGCAAGGTGCTTCTGTGAGTGTGATGTGTATGTGAGACAGGGAGAGTGCTTCTGTATGTGTGTGGTGTATATGTGAGTCAGGGAGGGTGCTTGTGTGTGTCAGTGTGTGTGTGCGAGAGAGATGGAGCATGTTTTTGGCTGGCTTGTGGCTGCAAGAGAGGACATGTGTGTGATTGAGCCTGTTTGTAAGTGAGATAGAACGTGTGTGATTGAGAGCTTGTGTGTAAGTGAAATAGAGAGAGCATGTGTGTGATTGAAAGCCTGTGTGTTAGTAAGAGAGAGCGAGAGGATTGTATGATTGAGAGAGACTGGCCAGAGAGGTGACTGGTATGTGTGTGTGTGTGAGAGAGAGACTGGTTGGGGAGATGAGTGATGTGTGAGAGACAGAAACTGGTCCTGAGGTGTGACTTGTGTGTGTGTGTGTGTGAGAGAGAGAGAGAGAGAGAAGAGACTGGTTGTGGTCCCTAAGGAAGAGGACTGTGAGGACAGCTACTGCTGCTTCTGGTATGGCCTACAAGGGAAAGGAGTAGGAGAACTGCTGGAGAGGGTAAGTAAAGGTGGCTTTTTAAGTTCATTTTTCTTGATTGACTACCATTTTAATTATTGGGTAGTATGTGATGTGTCTGCTTTTTGAAATATTTTATTGGTGTTTGGTAAAGCTTTCAAAACTTGCATTAATCTTTAATTATTGGATATTCTATTCATCAGCTGTTTTGAAATTATCTTATTTGTATGGTTTTATAATTATGATTAATGATTTATATATCTTTATATTATTGATTTGTTTCACAAGGAATGGTGAAATTTTTGTTTTTCCATTGTTACACTGTATAGAGTCTGGCGTGATGCGTTTTACAGTTCAGTTTTTGTCTGCACATTTTTGTTTATACTTTATGTGGCTTTATTCTGTATTTGATGAGAGGTCTGTCTCTGCTCTGTATGTGTGACCATGATGAGAGATTCTGCTTGCATATAGTGTCTGTATAGGGATCATTAGCAATCGGGTTTATTTTGTTTCCTCAGTAGGTGGTGATTGGTATTCTAGGACCCAGTGTAATATTTACCCTTGCTTTTTCAAAGGTAGGGTTATTGTTGTTTGAGTCCTTGGTGTTATTACTGTTATGTTACGATGGGATTGCAGTATAGATTTTGAGTGTCTTTTTTGCTGGGTTTTGTGTTAGTTCACAATGTGCCTGGCAGTGGAAGGTGTTTGTGCTGCTGTTACTGTGAGGTGACACCAGAATTTGAAAATATCTTTTAGTATGATGAGCTGTAAGGGAAACATCCAAGCTCCATTGTTTAGGGGAATTTCAGTGGATGCACAGAGTTAGAGAACTGAAGATGCAGGATTTGTATTGACATTCTGTTCCTTCCTATATATTCCTGACTTCACTCTCATAGCCACATAGAATTAGTTGAATGAGGCTATCAAATAATTTTATAGTGTGAAACTGGCCAGCTTTTTAAAATTACCCAGAAGAGCCTTTGGACTTTTTTATTAACACTTTTTTTTAATAACCAATTTGAAAGCACGATTCATGCTATAGAGGTGGGTGTGATGAAGAAATGTCATTTTGGCTCCCCCCCCCCCCCCCCCCCAAATTCTTCTGTCTAGTGACACCACTGATTTTCTGTGACCTTAAGCATTATTACAAGAAGGATTAAGGGGGCGATGCTGGAGAGGCACACAAATGCATTGGCCCCCGGGCACCGGAGACCCTTGGTGCGAGTCATATGGGGCCGCAAGCGGTGGCAAAGAGGAGTGGAGATTTGGCGGGCCGCAAGCAGTGCCCAACCTGCTTGTGACCGGAAAACCACACAGTCAACGGGCGTGATCAAGAATGAGGTAGGAATCGGGGCCGAGACCGGGGGGTGGCGGCGCAACGGGGGGGGGGGGGTGCAAGGGAGAAGGCTCGCCTAGGGCGCCAAATCCCCTTGCACCGGCCCTGTGTGTAGGGCGCCCTGAGGGACAGCACTCTCCCAAGTCTCCCAGAGCTTTGTCTCTTCTTCGTCTTCAAGAGTATCGTCTTGTTCAAGTCTTTGAGTGTCTCTCCTCGTTCAAGTCTTCGAGTTTCTCCCCTCCTCCAAGAGTATCATCTTGTCCAAGTCTTCACGTCTTCGAGAGTCCCGTCTTATCTCATTCAGTCCAGGAATCCTCTTCTCGTCCAAGTTCCAGGAGTCCTCATTTCCCTATGTACTCTGACTCTTTACTTTCATGGGTCCGGAATCGCCTACTCCGGTTTCTTGCCTCAGAGTTTCCAGCCCTCTGTCATCTCTAGTATGCGTTGGTTCAACAGAGGGTTGTCCCACTTCGTCCTCCCCCTGTGTTCTTGCTTCACCCATGCTAGCACTTGCTCGCCTGCCTTGGGGTGTGTTTCGGGGCTCCTCCCTGAGCCACCTAGGGGCCCAAGGGCTCACTCTCTCTCAGGAGCAAGCGATTGCACCTCTACGCCCTTCCCAGGGCTCCCTGGGCTCGTTCATAACAAAAACAATATTTCTGGTATTTTCATTTTGTGGTTTTAGTCTTAAGGGTTCACTGGGTAAAATGTTTGAGACCCACCTGACCTTGCATGCTAGAGTGCCATTGGCCATTCCAACTAGGCACAGTTGTGGCATGCAAGTCCATTGCATGCCACAGTTGTGGCATGCAAGGCCATCACTGGTCTAGGCCATATGGCCTAGACCAGTGATGGCCAACCTTTTGAGCTCAGTGTGTCAAAATTCATAAAAAACCCGAGCATAACTCGGGTGGTGTGTCACTTCTAGAAAAATCCATAATTTTGTGATATTTGTAGCTCTAATTAATAACAAAGTTATAATTTTAATATATGTATTGTATTTATTAATAAAGCAAAAACTAATAATTCTTTACCTTACCTGCTTAGTGACTTTTTTGTTACTGAATTTCATTGGCTAAATCTTCAATTGAAGGTTGGTATTTCGTACACTTCAAGCCCAAGCAAGAGTTACAAACTTCATCTGTCAGTCTGTTTCTTTTATTGGCTCCCATTCATTTTCACACCACTCCCTCCCCATCCCCCAGGCATGCACACATTCATTCTCACACACACAGACCCCCAGGCAGGCACCCATGCATTCACACACATACACCCCCCAGGTAGAGTCCCATTCATACACATGCCACACACTAAATGCAGACCCCCCTCTCTTTTTTCCAGCAACCTCGGAACCTCTCTCATTCCTCTGCTGCCACTGTCACTGCTGCCACATGACTATTGAGGAGGCGCCGATTGCTGCTACTGACACTGGTCCATTCTGCTGCCTCCTCTGTGCAGGCCCTGTGTGCTTCCACTTTCTCCATGCTGATCTCGTACATTGTGAGATCCGTAGAGAAAGTGCTATTCTTGCACATTCCCAAAGATTACATGTGCCAATCACTAAAAAGTAATCTATATTTTTTTTTTGCCTTTGCTGTCTGATCTTAGTTTTCTAATCGGTTGGTCACAGGCCTTTTTTTTTCCACCTTTCCTTTCTTATTTTTTTTGCCAATTCCTTTTATATTGTCTTTTTTTCTGTTTCTTTTCTCTCCATCTTCTTCCCTCAAACACACAGTCAGGTTCTCATTCTCACATGCATTTATCTCTCTCACACACACACACAGGCTCTCACTGTCACATGCTCTCTCATACAATCATTCATACACACAATCTCTCACTGGCACATGCTGTCTGACTTACACACCCAGGCTCTCTCTCACTGTCACATGCTCAAGCACAGGCTCTCACTCTCACATGCTCTCTCTCATACAATCATTCATACACACAGTCTCTCACTGGCACATGCTGTCTGACTCTCACACACAGGCTCTCTCTCTCCCACATGCTGTCTTGCTCAAGCACATGCTGTCTCTGCAAACATTCAGGTCCTCACTCTCAAACACAATCTCTCAACTCATCTCATACACGCACACAATCTCTCAACTCATCTCATACATGCACACACATACACACACACTCTACAGACCCTCAGCCTCTCTCTCACCTCTGGGCCTTCTCTTCGCGGGTCGCCGCAGGATGGGCCCTGCAGCGGCCCTGATCTTTTCGGGCTGCGGTGGCCCTGCTACCGGGCCTCTTCCTCTTCTCGGGCCACTGCGACTTGGAATTCGCGGTGGCCCGTAAGCACAAGTGCTGCTCCTCTTCTGCACACGCTGATGCTTCACCTCCTTCCTGCCCACACTGCTCCGGGAACATTTACTTCCGGGGCCGCACAGGCAGGAAGGAGGAGGAGCATCAGCGCGTTTAAATGCGATCTGTTTCTTCGGGCCGTGGTGACATGAGCCTCACCACGGCCCTGCCTATCGCTGCGCCGAATGAGCCTCCCTGCGCCCGGGGGCATTGGGGAGGTGGGGGGGGGAGTGGAGGGGTCCAGAGGGTGGGGGGCTACTAAAAACCTAATTTTAAAGGGTCAGCCCAGCCGAAAAAAAAAGGCTCAGCGCAGCCGATAAAAAAAAAAAAAAATTCCCGATAGTCCATGAAACGCTGCGCGTGTCAGCAAAAACGTCTCGGCGTGTCACCTCTGACACGCGTGTCATAGGTTAGCCATCACTGACTTTAGAATAAGTTAAGATGTCATCGAGGTAGACAATCATGCACTTGTTGAGCATGTTCCAAAATCATTCATTAGGTTTTGGAAGACCACCAGTGCGTTGCACAAGCCAAAAGGCATCACCAGGTACTCGTAGTGGCCATCACGCGTATTAAAGGCGGTCTTCCATTCGTTACCCAGGCTTGATTCAGACCAAATTGTAGGCCCCATGAAAGTCCAATTTTGTAAAGATCTTGGCTCCCTGAAGATGGTCCAGGAGCTCTGTGATGAGCAGGAGAGGATAGCGGTCTCGGCGGGTGATGGAGATGAGACCCCGATAATCAATACAGGGCCTTAAAGAGCCATCCTTTTTAGCCACAAAAAAGAATCCAGCGCCCTCTGGGGACATGGAAGGGCGGATGAACCCTTGGTCTAGGTTCTCTTTGATATAGTGGGACATCGCTTGGGTCTCAGGTAATGACAACGGGTATACCCGACCTTGGGGAGGAACTGTGTCAGGAAGGAGATTGATTGCACAGTTGAAGGGGTGATGCTCGGGTAGAGTCTCTGCCCTCTCCTTTGAAAAGATGTACGCATATTCGGCGTACTGAGGTGGTAAAGTAGTGTGGTAGCAGCGAGCAGGAACTGAGGTTGAGGGAGACTCTGAAGGCAAGTGGAGAAGCATTCAGCCCCCCATACAGCAATCTGGAGCGTCTCCCAGTTGATGATAGGAGAGTGCTTTCGCAGCCACGGGAGACCCAACACCACCAGATGGATGGCCTTGTCAAGAATCAGGAAGGAAATCTCCTCTTCATGGAGTATTCCAGTACGGAGAGTCACATGAGCCATGCAAGAAGACACTCATCCAGGCAGAGGATCCCCCTATATAGAGGAGATCAGGAGAGGTGGTGTACGATGGACCACCGGAAGCTGCAGTTGCTTGACTAGTTCAGCCTAGATGAAATTTTTTCAGCCCCGAAGTCAATGAAGGCCAGAGTCGTGAAGGATGCTCTGGAGAAATGGAGGGTCACTGGTACTGTACATTGGGGAGCAGGATTGATGCAGCCTAGGGTCAGCTCCCCCAAGAGTTTCCTGGATGTTCTGGGCACTGGGCTAATAGATGGCCTTTATTGCCGCAATACAGACAGAGTCCGAGAGACCTGCATCATTGCTTCTCTTCGAGGATTAAATGGCTTCGGCCTATCTGCATAGTCTCCTTGCTGCAGAGTGGCGGGGTGTCAGAGGCGGCTGGGGAGGTCAGCGGATGAGAGAACGACAGGGCCAGAGAAATCACTCGGTGTCCTGGTTTCAGCTCCTTCAAGCGTTGCTGAAAACGCCGATCGATTCGACCTGCCAAGTCAATGAGTGCCTCCAGTTCCTCAGGCAACTCTCGAGCAGCCAGCTCATCTTTTATTCTGGAAGTCAGACCCTCTAGGAAGATACACCGCAGGCTGTCATCCCGCCAGCCCAGTTCAGATGCTAGGGTGCGAAATTCCATGGCGTACTCTGCCAGATGACGGGAGCCTTGCCAGAGGTGGAGCAGTTCCAAGGCGGCAGTGGACTGGCATCCTGGTTCATCAAAAACTTGCCAGAACATCTGGACGAACTGGGGCAGATCTCCTAAGATGTTGTCCCCACGTTCCCACAATGGGGAGGCCCAGGCCAGAACCTTCCCATCCAGTAGGGAAAGGATGAATGTGGTTTTAACCTGGTCGTTGGGGAAGTGAGTGGGTTGGAGGGAAAACCTCATGAAGCAATGGTTTAAGAACCCCCGGCATTGGTTTGGATCCCTGGTGTATCTGGGTGGAGCTGGTAGATGCAAGAACAGAGAGGAAGACGAGAGAATCACCGGCGGAGAGGCAGAGATCCCAGATGTGGCGGAGGGATCCAAACGATTGGCCAGACACTCTACGGTGGCTGCCAGGACATCTAGACACTGCTGTTGCTGCTGCAGGCGTTGAGCTAGACAGGAATGGCCTACAGACCGGACAAGTCCACCGGGTCCATGGCTTTAGCAAACTGTTATGGTTGTGGACCCTTGGACCGGGACGGGGGTTTGTGCTACCACAGAGGGACGGCCCTCAGTGGTTTCTGTCACCAGTAGGTGGTGAAGGTGAGGTCAACCCGGCTGGAGCTTCACCTATACCAGTCCTCATTCCCCGCAGGTTGAGGCCTTGGGTACCGTGGCCGGCAGGGCTTAGGTGCGGGTTGCCTTGGTGAAGCAGAAGAGATGCGGTGTTATCACTGATGGCTTTCGCACCCAGTAGCGCTACCGTGAAAGGTGGTGCTATTGGGCGCACTACTGGTGACGATAATGTAACTTACCTTATCACCGCCAGCGAAGACATCACTGCCCCTGCCTCCTCGCCGCCCCGACTCCTCCCCTGGCAAGCCGAATGGCAGCTTCCGCCAACCACCGCCAACCAGCCTGGTGTTCCCGGGACAGCATGGACGCTGCCGACTGACATCTTGGTTCAGAAATCACCTAGGCACGTGGGCCACCTTTGTACACATCATGATGGGAACCTCGGGGGCGTCCCCTCTGGATGACGTCATCTTCCTCTTGTACTTAAGCTGGCTGGCCCTTCGCTTTGACGAGTTAGCAAGGAGTTCCCTCATTGCTGAATTCTGCTCCATCCTTGGACTTCCGGTTCCAGATTCTACGTTTGGCGTGAGACACTCTGGGAACTCGCTCCTCGGGGGCCCTACTTTGTCTCTGGCTATCTGCTCCTCGGGGCACCTTCCACCTTGGACTACTATCTTTCCTGCTCCCCGGGACTTCTCCTGGAACTACCTCCTGTGAGTACCTAATTTCTACGAACTTCAACTACCAAGCCTCCTGGTGGGATCCTCTCCGGTGTACCCCGTGCCTCGGGTCTCTACCACTTCATCCCAGAAGGAACCACTCTGGGATACCCTGCCTGCAGTTCATTACCGCACCACTGCTACAGGAACCTCATCGGGGGTCCTGCACCTCGGACTACCATCTCATCACCACCACTGAGACACATCGTAGGGATGTGAATCGTTTTTTGACGATTTAAAATATCGTCCGATATATTTTAAATCGTCAAAAATCGTTAGAGGCGATATTTAATAGGAATTCCCCCGATTTATCGTCAAAAATCGTAAATCGGGGGAAGGGGGAGGGGAAGGGGGAGGGCGGGGAAACTGGCACACTAAAACAACCCTAAAACCCACCCCGACCCTTTAAAATAAATCCCCCACCCTCCCGAACCCCCCCAAAATGCCTTAAATTACCTGGGTCCAGTGGGGGGGGGTCCCGGTGTGATCTTTTACTCTCGGGCCTCCTGTTTTACTCTCGGGCCTCCGGTGCGTTGTAGAAATGGCGCCTGCGCAACCTTTGCCCTGTCATATGACAGGGCAAAGGTAGCGCCGGTGCCATTTTGTTTTTTGTCCCCCGACGTCAGGAGCGTAGGAGATCGCTCCTGGACCCCTGCTGGACCCCAGGGACTTTTGGCCAGCTTGGGGGGGCCTCCTGACCCCCACAAGACTTGCCAAAAGTCCAGCGGGGGTCCGGGAATGAAATGGTGCCGGCCATACGGCGTATGGCCGGCGCCATTTTGTACGGCAAAACGATTTGAGTTTAGGAGGTCGTTCCCGGACCCCTGCTGGACTTTTGGCAAGTCTTGTGGGGGTCAGGAGGCCCCCCCAAGCTGGCCAAAAGTCCCTGGGGGTCCAGCGGGGGTCCGGAAGCGATCTCCTACGCTCCTGACGTCGGGGGACAAAAAAACAAAATGGCGCCAGCGCTACCTTTGCCCTGCTGTCATATGACAGGGCAAAGGTAGCGCCGGCGCCATTTATACAACGCACCGGAAGCCCGAGAGTAAAAGATCACACCGGGACCCTTCCTCTGGACCCCAGGTAATTTAAGGCATTTTGGGGGGGTTCGGGAGGGTGGGGGATTTATTTTAAAGGGTCGGGGTGGGTTTTAGGGATGTTTTAGTGTGCCGGTTTTCCCGCTCTCCCCCGATTTACAATTTACACGATATTTTAAAAAACAAAACCGCGACGATAAGATTCCCTCCCCCCCCCAGCCGAAATCGATCGTTAAGACGATCGATCACACGATTCACATCTCTAATCTCCGGCGTACCCTGCTCTGCGGGCCACTACCGGATCTTCACATCTGAGGTATCACCCTTGGGTATACCCCTCTCTTCTCTTAATAAAGACTCTATTCCACAGCTGTGTCTGACATTGCTGAGACTGCGCCTACCGACGGTGAAGCTCACAGGGCTCCTCCCTGTGGGCAGAGATGCCTCTCACCTCGGCCCAGGGATTCATACTTTACAAGACATAACACAGAACCTCTCCCCTGCACCTTCCTATGTCATTGGTACCCACAGATATCAAAGCAACCAGCTCCACCCTGGCGCTCTTTATTATTCCTGGTGATGTTTGAAATCTGCTGCCTTTGCACCAGATAGGCAAGTTACCAATTGATCCTCATACCTTCCAGTCACCCAGCTATCTACATTCCTAATGATTGAATTGCCAATTATAATATCAGTCCTAACCCTTCTCTCCTGGATGTATACCCCTGAAGATACATCCTTGGTGCAAGAGGATAAGGTATCTCCTGGTGGGTATTTTCTAGCTACAAGATCAGTTCTTGACACACCAAGGTGATGGACCTTGCTCCTCCAAATCAGCACAGGAGCTGCCAGACTGAATTTGGGGCTTTTGAGTCCTTGAAGGTCTCCTCTATATATTTCTCTGCCTGCCTCAACTCCTTCAGGTATCCCACTCTGACTTCAGATACCTAATTTAGTCTTGAGAGCCAAGAGCTGTTTGTGCTAGGTGCACACATACACCCTCTCACCAACAGATAGATAATCATACCTGTGGTACTCAATGCAAAAGACTGACTCTCATTTTACTGCTGGACTTCTGTTTGTATCTTAATTTTTGTTCAGTTGTTAAAGTTTTGAAAGCTTTTTAAAGGAGTGGGTATGTTTAAATCTAAGGTGTTTTTTAAAATTTATTATGTGTTTTATGTTCATGTATCATTCACCAGCAATAGGACTAAAATTAGTCAATTACTAAAATCAGATTAATTATACATTGTTCTAATTCCCTAATTGATTCTTATTTTGAAGAATTTCCTCCTAATGGGAGTAATAATTTATAAATGAAAAGATGTGTGTGGGGTAGGGTGGGAGATGGGAAGCACTGGTGGAAATTTAACACATACAGGCCGATCCAATAAATGTGTATAGAAAACAGGTGCTCAGTGTTGAGCGTCTGCTTTCCTAACACGTGCCCAGCCACCACTCCTGGGCGCATGATCAAATATTTAAATGAGGGATCATACTAAAAAGGAGGCACTAGGGACAAATGTTTGTCCCTAGCGCCTCCTTGATATCGGGCAAACAGGACAGGTGGCTGTCAAGTGGGTTGGGAAAGTGGACACTCAGTCTATGAGCGTCTGTTTTCTCCTATTATCGGCATATTCACAAACAAGATGCACGGCCTGGACCATGTATCTTGTGCATGTGTATTGGACGTCCAGTATTTTTTTTTTAAAGACTTAAAAAAAAAAAAAATCATTGCTTTATTTGGTTTTTCCTACGTAGTATCACTACAATACTATTAGGAGGAATCAAAGAAAGCAGGCGTGGCATACATTAACGCCAGCCCTGGGCTGGCGTAAAATTTGCTGTGTTGCAAGGGCGCATTGACTGTAGGGAAAATTTATTCCATCACTGGGATTAGCTAATAGCCTCATGAATTTCCATGTGATTAGTGCTATTAGCTACGAAGTGATTTGGATATGCATTTTGGATGCTCTAATCCCCGTATTGGATATGGGGTTATGGGTGCACGTCAAGCCGTACACAGCCGCTAGTGCATGTATTGGATCGGCCTATTTGTGGCTACATGCTCAAAAAACAGTTCTCATACCTTCTCAGATCAATCAAGTGACCTTCTTGAGACTTGCGGGCACTGAAATCACTATTTCAACCTAGAGACTTCCACTCAGTGGTCCAGGTTTTTCCAATGGTGAGACTGGACTACTGCAATTCAATTTATTTGGGTTTGCCAGCATCGACAATGAAACCACTATAACTCTAACAGAATGCTGCAGCTTGTGTCATTACAGGCCTCAATAAAATGATCATATTACTCTGTTTTGTTTGACTTCCACTGGCTTCCAGTCCACTGGAAATCAGTTAAGCAAGCAAGAAAATTGCATGAAAGGCATGCATGAAAAACTCCATGTGTGTCGACAAAGTGTGCACTGCAGAGGAATTTAAAGGGCCCTTGAACTTCAAATGCTGCTGATAAGGATAATGGGATAAAGGATTCAAATAAGGCCCTGCTATTGTAGGAAAGTTAGGATTTGTGGATTATGTTCAAACATGTGGATGAATTATTGACCCTTCTGTTTTATGACCATTTTTGTTGATATTTAGAGTTAGAAGATTTTTCTGAGTTTCAAATTTGCATGAATCAAGGCATGAGATCCAGAATTGGCATCTGAGCCAATTACTTGTGAAACTGTAATTTTGTTGTTGTTGAAAGATGAAGTATTACAAAAGACTCTATATAATTGATTTAAATAAATCAGGACTGGAAAATCATATTTTCTACTATAGTCAGTATTCCTAAACCCAATTAATGCCTTTAGAACATTCCACAGTGCAGTCCTCATTTAACTTCTCCTTAAATGAGTTTACTTTAGAGTCTGAGAAACTTTTAAGCTATAACTGTACAATCACAGAAATATATTCCAAACTCTGTTTCTATACTGTTGCTCTATTTCATTCAATCAAAGGAAGTTCAAAAAAGTTTAACACTTATAGGGGCAATGAAACCTCTAAATCCCCAGAGAAATTAGAATGGCAGGCTAAGGTCATTATAGGAAAACATACAATAATAAGGAGGAATATAATAGAACTATATAAGAAATTTACAAAGATTTATAAGATTCAAGAACTAGATTAAAACCAATATGGGATACACTTAAACCTCAATGGAAAACACTTTTATAATTTGTATGATAAGACTCTGGAATAGTTTACCATCAGTTTGAAATGAATCATCTTCCACAGACAAATTTAAAAAGTAAATAGCTTATCCTTAGCTACTAATTGTGTGAATGGATTGAGGGATATATATACCAGAATATATATATATATATACCAGAATCAAAATAAATGTCTAAAAAGCAATAACTAGTTGACTGAATAGGGTGGAGAAGGAGGTTGGGGAAAGGATGGGAAATGTGCATTGTAATATATTTGTTTTTCACAGCCTTGGGTAGGTTTTATTACCTTGGAAGGCAATATAAATGAAATATTGATGGTCAAATGTCTTTCTCCAGTTTAAAAAAATATTTCTATTTCATATTTTATACTGGCATTTTCCCTAAAAAGCAAAATCAAAGAGGTTTGCAGTACAATATAACAAAATAGCATTTGACCAGAGCCCTACTTTTTATCTTTTAGATACAGATTCAAAGCTTGGCTGTTTGAACAAGTTTTTGATGACTATCAATGGCACTTTGTTTGTTAGGAAGAAAAGTTAGTATTGATTATTGCACTCTGAGTCCCTCTATTGTTGTGCTGTAATTTTTTATGTACTTAGGCCTAGATTCATCATTTTGGAGAGAGAGACTCTTTATAAGGCTCTTATATAAGTCAACTATTTATACCTCTGTAGGAGGGTCAACTAGTAACTTGAGGTGAGGTTTTGGTGGTGGCCTAGGTTTTGGGGGGCAGTTTTACATGCAAAATGATGAATCTAGGCCTAAGTACATAAAAAATGAATAGCAAGAAATTACAACACAACAATCTCTCTCTTCATGCAAAATGATGAGATTTGTACATTGTACTCTCGACCTAGTTTGATGCACTCTCTCTATCTTGCTGCTATCAAACTAGGGAGATAGTATATTGTACAAATCTCATCTTTGTGTACCTTTCCTCACTCCAAATCACATCAAATCATCACTGATGATGTGCTGTTCGTACCTCCTACTGGCTCTGTGAGGAACAATAGAAGATTATCTGAATATATCGAGACCTTATGTTCTACTCCTCCCATCTTTATTCCTTTAATATCCAGATTTTCCCTAATAGCTGCAGCTAGCAGTTCAATCACAAGGACAAACTGCAGTGGTAACAAAGGGCTGCCTTGTCTCATATCCCTTCAAATGGAAATAAAGAATGTTAATCAATCAATACCAGATGAACAGGCAGCCTGAGTACATAGCCTGTAGGGATGTGAATCGTGTGATCGATCATCTTAACGATCGATTTTGGCTGGGGGGGGGGGGAGGGAAATCTGATCGTCTTAGTTTTTTTGGTTAAAAAATCGTATCGGGGGAGGGCAGGAAAACCGGCACACCAAAACAACCCTAAAACCCACCCCGACCCTTTAAAATAAATCCCCCACCCTCCCGAACCCCCCCAAAATGTTTTAAATTACCTGGGGTCCAGTGGGGGGGGGGGGGGTCCCGGCACGATCTCCTGCTTTCTGGCCACGGCTGCGTTAATAGAAATGGCGCCGGTGGCCCTTTGCCCTTATCATATGACAGGGCAAAGGTAGCGCCGGTGCCATTTTGGTTCCTGGCTCCCGACGTCACGAGTGCAGGAGATCACTCCCGGACCCCCGCTGGACCCCCAGGGACTTTTGGCCAGCTTGGGGGGGCCTCCTGACCCCCACAAGACTTGCCAAAACTCCAGTGGGGGTCTGGGAGCGACCTCCTGCACGCGGGCCGTATTGCCAATATTCAAAATGGCGCCGGCGCTACCTTTGCCCTCACTATGTGACATAGTGAGGGCAAAGGTAGCGCTAATTCCTTCAAAAAAATGAAGCAGATTTGTGAGGCAAGACTTGCCTTGGGTAAAGCCATGATGACTTTGTTCCATTAAACCACGTCTTTCTATATGTTCTGTGATTTTGATATTTAGAGAAGAGGCATGGGGGTGGCTTGCGGGAATGGCGGCTACCTCCTGGTGATTAATACCCTTATTCAATAAACATACACACGGTTAATGCGACTCCAACATTGCTCTATGCTTCAACAGCAAGAGGAAATGTGGGACAAAGGATTTGCATTCACAAATAAGCGTGGGAGTAGCTTGCTTGTTGCAGCGGTTACTACCCCTAACCAATTAAACCTGATACTTCACTTTGAATACATATACAGCAGAGCTCACTGCTTCAATGGCAGGGGGGAATGAAGATAAGAGGATTTACATTCAGACAACTACCAACTAGGATTGAATTGCATAGTCTGGGAAAACAAATAAGCATGGGAATAGCTTGCTTGTTGTGGCGGTTACTACCCTGAACCAATACTTCGCTTTGAATACATATACAGCGCAGCTCACTGCTTCAATGGCAGGGGGGATGAAGAAAAGAGGATTTATATTAAGATAACCAACAGGGACTAAATTGCACAGGCGGGGTAAACAAATAACGTGGGAGTAGCTTGCTTATTGCGGCGGTTACTACCCCTAACCAATTAAGCTTGATACTTCACTTTTATGCAGTTCCAGCACTGCTCTCTACATCATTGGTAGGGGTGGAAGGAAAATTAGAACCAAAAAGTTACTAATAAGGGCCCTGACCTCAGCAGTCAGAGTAACAGATAAGTATGAGAAAAATAACTGTGAAAGCTTGCTGGGCACTGGATGGGCCGTATGGTCTTCTTCTGCCATCACTTCTGTTTCTATGTTAGAACACTTTCCACTATTTTTCCTGGCACTGAAGTCAGGCTAAATGATCTGTAGTTTCCCGGATCACCCCTGAAGCCCTTTCTAAATATTGGGGTTACATTAGCTACCCTCCAGTCTTCAGGTACAATGGATGATTTTAATGATAGGTTACAAATTTTTACTAATAAATCGGAAATTTCATTTCTTAGTTCCTACAGAACCCTGGGGTATATACCATCTGGTCCAGGTGATTTACTACTCTTCAATTTGTCATCAGGCCTACCACATCTTCTAGGTTCACCATGATTTGGTTCAGTCCATCGGAATCATTACCAATGAAAACCTTCTCCAGAACGAGTATCTCCCCAACATCCTCTTCAGTAAACACCGAAACATGGGGGGAGGAGCCAATATGGCCACTTGCTAGCAGCACATCTCAGAAGCTCCTGCTTAAGTTCCTACTTTGATCGATTCTTTTGCAACTATGCCTCCTTAACGAAAGGAGAAGGTAAGGGTGTTTTCCCTCTACCCCCTCCCTCCCCGCGGGACAACGAACCATCCCCGAATGTACTCTCTGTTACTCAAAACAGGAGGGGCCGCTCCCCACTGTCAAGCCTGGTGAGGAAGCCTCTGTCTCACCTGGGGACCGTTCATTGAGCCCCCCTACACTGAGGATTCCACATACGATATCCTCTAGCCTGCTGCTGGAAATTGCGTTGGCGAAGCCGAGAATGGCAAGCTATTGGGGGAGCAGAAATAAGCGGTGCAGAGCAAGGAGAGACATTTTGGGAAGGAAGCAATACAACTCCGGTGTCAGTAGACATTTTGAAACCAGATGACTCTAGAGGCGGTAAGACTGTTCTAATACCTACTACAAATGTTTCTTCGTTGGTTCCTTCATCTACACAGTAACATCCACACGAGTTGGTTTTGCCAACTAAACCCACTGTGGTTACTTTGGACTCCTTCTGGGAATTGATGGCTCACCAGAATTTGGCCCTCCATAGCTGTATAAATTAGATTACTCAGATTTCATCAAGATTGGATAATGTGACTTATGATTATAATAAAAGATTAACTGAGCAAACAAATAAAATACAATTGCTTGAAAATCAAGTGAAAGAAATACAAAAAGTCCAATCAGCTACGATCCAGGACTGCAATATTCTTAATAAGAAAACAGAGTTGCTGGAGAATCGTTTGAGAGGCCTCAACTTAAGGCTATTAAATTTTCCCAAGATAGTAGGGGAACAACCAAGAGTCACCCTGCATAGATTTTGAACGAGACATTATCAATTTCTTTGGATGACATACCACCTTTTAATAAGATTTATTTTCTACCCTTTTCTCGCTCAAGAAATAATATGAAGCAAAATCAACTAGACCTGGGAAATTTGATGGATTTGCTTGAATCATCTTCTACAGAGATAATTGAGAGAGCTACTCTGTTAATCTCATTTATATATGAACAAGATATGGGTTTGATAATGAGAAATTACTTTCAGTATATGGGGGTCAATTTTATGGGCCAGTTTGTCCAGGTCTTTCCTGATCTGGCAAAGGCCACATAGGAGAGGAGGAAAGGGTTTCATGTACTTAGGCAAGAAACTAGAACCATGGGTGCAATTTACCAGCTCAGATACCCATGTAAATGTATCATCAAGTTCAATAATAATACTTATGTTTTTCTCATTCCTGAACAACTGAAAATGTGGCTTGATTCCCAGAGAAGGTTGACTATTTCATCACCTTTAAAAGTCCAATTACCTAGCTTAGCACTATAGAGTAATTCGTATGCAAGCTAATGGCTTTTTTCTTCTTGATATTTGATTGTATAAGTATTTCACCTTTAGCTTCCACTTATATTTCTTAGTTTCCTCCCCCCTCTTTGTATATTTTGGGGACTAACAAATTTAATGTTTCTGGTGGATTACTTTGGTAATATTTGGTAATGATTTGTTTTTTTTGTTTCTGTACAAAGATGATATGCTTTGTAATAATTTAAAATTAATAAAAAAAAAATGAAAAAAAACCCAAAACAAAACACCGAAGCAAAGAAATTGTTTAATCTTTTCGTGATGGTCTTATCTTCTCTAAGTGCCCCTTTAACCCCTCAATCATCTAATGGTCCAACTGACTCCCTCACAGGCTTTCTGTTTCGGATATATTTTTAAAAGATTTTACTGTGAGTTTTTGCCTTTACAGCCAACTTCTTTTCAAATTCTCTCTTAGCCTGTCTTATCAATGTCTTACATTTAACTTACCAACGCTTATGAATTATCCTATTTTCTTCTGTTGGATCCTTCTTCCAATTTTTGAATGAAGATCTTTTGGCTAAAATAGCTTCTTTCACCTTACCTTTTGACCATGCTGGTAATCATTTTGCCTTCCTTCCACCTTTCTTAATGTGTGGAAAACATCTGGACTGTGCTTCTAGGATGGTATTTTTTAACAATGACCACGTCTCTTGTACATTTTTTACTTTTGTAGGTGCTCCTTTCAGGTTTTTTCTAGCTATTTCTCTCATTTTATCAAAGTTTCCCTTTTGAAAGTTTAGCACGAGAGCCGTGGATTTGCTTACTGTCCCCCTTCAAGTCATCAATTCAGATTTGATCATATTATGATCACTATTGCCAAGCGGCCCTATCATCGTTACTTCTCTCACCAAATCCTGTGCTCCACTGCGTATTATATCTAAAATTGCTCCCTCTCTCATCAGTTCCTGAACCAATTGCTCCATATAACTGTCATTTATTCCATCCAGGAATTGTATCTCTCTAGCATGTCCCGATGATACATTTACCCAGTCAGTATTAGGGTAATTGAAATCTCCCATTATCACCTCACAACCAATTTGGTTAGCTTCCCTAATTTCTCTTAGCATTTCACTTTCCGTCTCATTATCATGGATAGGTGGACGGTAGTATACTCCTATCACTATATCCTTCCCCAACACACAAGGGATTTCTACCCATAAAGATTCGATTGTGCATTTAGTCTCATGCAGGATGTTTATCCTGTTGGACTCTATGCCATTTCGGACATAAAGCGCTACACCGCCTCCCGGATGCTCCTCTCTGTCATTGCGATATAATGTGTACCCCAGTATAGCACTGTCCCTTTGGTTATCCTCCTTCCACCATGTCTCTGAGATGCCAATTAAGTCTATGTCAGCATTCACTGCTATACATTCTAATTTTTCCATATTACTTCTTAGACTCCTGGCATTAGCATACAAACATTTCAAAGTTTGTTTTTTGTTTGTATTTTTATTCTGCTTTTTAATTGAAAGGGATAAGTTAGAATTTTTTAGCTCAGGTGAGTTTTTAGTTACAGGCACTTGGACTACTTTTCTTATTATTGGAATTTCATGGTTGGGATGCCCTAATTCTAATGCATCATTATTATTTTTGAAGATACCTCCCATGAACCATGCGCTGCTGAGCGACTGTCGGCTTTCCCCTTTGTTCTAGTTTAAAAGCTGCTCTATCTCCTTTTTAAAGGTTAGCGCCTGCAGTCTGGTTCCACCCTGGTTTAGCCCAAACACACTAACTTCTGTTTATTGGCTGCCTTACTGACTATTAAAAGCACAAATACACAAACACAAAATTCAGAGACCTCCGTCAGTAAATATCTTCCTGCGTATGCCACTCACGCCGGCACCTGTAAGTCACAGTCCCAGAACTTTTGACTTTACTTTGGTGCAGGGTCCAGAGAATCCCAATGCAGAGTATCCAGCAATTTCTCCACTTTGGACACTTTAATGCAGATCATGGTTTTATTATTTATCATGACGCAGAGCAGGCAGGTAGACTATTGTATATCTCAACCCACGTCTCTGCAGCTCCCACTATATGCTATTAAAGATCACGCAAGTAAGGGACCTTGGAGTAATCACGCAAGTAAGGGACCTTGGAGTAATCATTGATAACCGTCTGAATCTTAAGAAAGCCATCAATAACACTACCAAGGACTGCTTTTATAAATTACAAGTCATGAAAAGGCTCAAACCCCTCCTCCACTTCCAAGATTTCAGGACAGTGCTCCAAGTCACACTCTTTTCCAAAACAGATTACTGTAACTCTCTTCTCCTCGGGCTCCCTACTTCATCTATCAAACCATTACAGATGCTCCAAAATGCTGCGGCAAGAATCCTGACTAATACCAACAGAGGAACACACATCACTCCCATACTACAGAACCTGCACTGGCTGCCAATCAAATATAGAATATTACACAAGGCTCTCACTATAATCCACAAAGTCATTCACAACCAACAACAACTAGACCTCCAGATTCCCCTCAAATTATACTCATCAGACAGACCGATTCGAGAAGCATATAAAGGCACCCTGCAACCCCCTACAACGAAATCTACTCGCCTATCATCAACCAAAGAACGAACCTTCTCTACAGCTGGCCCAGCCATCTGGAACAAGATGCCCACAGAACTCAGATTAGAACCATGCCCGCTTACCTTCCGTAAAAAACTTAAGACATGGCTCTTCATCCAGGCCTTCACTTAACCTACAGATCCAGCAATTCCTCACTAATTCAGACACTGACTCCTACCTAAACTCTCTGACAAGTGTAGCTTATACACTTATGCCTCTTCTCATCATATTATTGTATTATCTAATTTGTTCAGTTATGCCTTCTATCGCTCCGGCTATCCTAGCCCTCCAGGTTAATACCCCTTGTTATATGTAACTTTCATTTCTTGTTATATGGCTGACTTTGTTATTCCCCTCATGTTATTTGTAAACCGATCTGATATGAATTTCTTTCATGAAGGTCGGTATATAAAAATGTTAAATAAATAAAATAAAATAAAGACCTGCCTTTGCTTTTGCAATTCCAAAAAGAAATCTGCCCGCAGTTTTATCTGAGAGGGAGCATATGTGTATATGTGTGTGTGTATTTAGAAAAGAAAGGAGAAAGTTTGTGCATCCCTCTCCAACTAATCCACGACAATCTCAGGAAGACTGGAAATCAAAAGGTCCTAGGTATGGAGAGCGTGAATTTTTAAAATCCTTTTAAATGTTATTTTTCAGGTGTTATTTGATGTGTCTGCTGTTTTAAAGTATTTTATTGGTGTTTGGGACATTTAAAAAAACTTGTAGATGAGTTTTTAATTATTTGATATTTTATTCATCAGCTTTTTTAGAAATAATATTATTAGTATGTTTTTAGTATTATGATTATTTATTTATTTTATTTCTTGATTTTATTATTTGACTAGCTGTAACCGGCCACGTGTTGCAGTGGCAGAGCCAGGTTAAGTGGAAAAGAAAGAAAAGAGAATGGGGATAACTGCCCCCTGCCCCCCCCCCCCCGAACATGGACGCAATAACATCCCCCTGCAGGATCGCCGATACCTGTCAAAAATGGTAGTCGGTGGAGCGGGCGTTCGTTCCAGCATGGAAGTATTGGCACCTGGCCCTCGGCAGCCAGCACTGAAACTGTCTCAGACGGCTGTTAGAACTTACTCTGTCAGTAGGGTGGAGCAATGGGAGCGGTCGTCTCGCTCAGATAGTAAGGGCAAAGGTGCGCCGGTTGCCAGTCCAGAAAATGGCGTTGACGGGCCCTCGCCCTTACTATGTCACATGGGCTACTGCCGCCATTGGCGTTCCCGAGTGTCCTAGTAAGGGACAGAGCCATTGGCGCCATTTTGATTGCTGGCAGCCGACGGCCGTAGTGTATGCGATGTGTCACGGAGCGCTGTTGCCCCCCCCCCCCCCCCCCGCTGGAGCAGCCCGAACTATTCTGCCATTTTGCGTGCGTTCGGAGGGTGTGGGCAGTAAGTAGAAAAGTCATGTGCGTGGGGGATGTGAGGAGGGTGTTTTTTGTGTGAGTTCGTAGGGTGTGGGAATTGCAAACATGTGGCATGTTAGTGGCCTCCCGGTGTAGCATGCTGGAATTTTGTGGGTGTTTGTGTGTTTTGGGAGGGTGTGTGAAGTACGTACAATTGGCATGTGTGCGGGGGGGGGGGGTGTGTGTGAGGAGGGTGGATTTGTGTCTGGTCGGAGGGTGTGTGAATCCCAAACATTGGTCACGTGTGTGTGGGGTGTGAGAGTTTGTGCAAGGTGTGAGAGCTTAAGCTTACGTCCAGCAGATGTCGCTGTTTTGTGGAACCAAATTTTAAAACTTTTTTACCAGCCCCCGGTGTGACATATATGTAATGTAAGTGTAGAAGAGCCTTGCCGTATGTGAGGTGAAGCTTGTGTCCAAATTTGAAAGCAATCGGTTCAGCTGTGGCTGAGCCTGGTTAAGTTGAAAAAACAAAACAGAGCAGTAAAGGTTACAGTTTGTGTGGGTTTTTTTTTTTTTTTACCCCAAATGAACAGCACCAGCAAAGAATAGTTTAAATATGCAAGCACACCTTCCTGCGCCCCCCCAACCCGGCGAAATAGAGCAACCCACGCTACAGCCCCCCTCTCGGGAGATGTGGAGAATGAGTGGGGCCCCCCCCTGTGAAAAACGCGCGGCGGAAAATAAGAACGGTCCCCCACCGTGCTCCTCCCCAGCTACCTGTGTAAACTGCCAGCGGGTGGCGAGGGTGTGTGCTAGGGTTTGTTCTGCCGGCTGCCATGTCGCAAAACTTCACCGGTGAAAGTAGTGCGTCAGGATTCCTGACCTAGTAAGGACAAATGTCCGCTGAGGATATGGCGCCGACGGGCTCTTGCCCTTACTATGTCACATGATGTACCGACGTAATTGTTGTCTCCGTATAGCATAGTAAGGGCAAGGTCCGCCGGCGCCATTTTTGTTGCTGGCATCCGACGGCCCTACTGAATGCGATGTGTCCCGGAGCGTTCCTGTGGTGCCGGCGGAGAAGCACGGACTTGTTTCAGGTGTAGTGTGTGATCGGAGTGCAGTGCGTGGGTGGGTGGAAGAGGGTACTTTAATTTAAATTCGGAGAGTGTGTGAAATGCATGGCTTCCCAATGTAGCAGCCAGGAATCCGTGTTTTGGTGTGTTTTGGGAGGGTGGGTGAAGTAAGTGACATTGGCAGGCGTGTGGGTGGAGGTGTGTGGTGTGATGAGTGTGGATTTCTGTGTGTTATGAGGGAGTGTGAATGAAAGACAATAGCCCTGTGTGGGGGTGGGGTGTGGTGTTGTGAGTGTGTGTGTGTGAAAGGTGTAAGAGGTTGTGCTTGCGCTGACGGCCACCAGATGTCGCTGTTTTGTGTAAGCAATTTTTAAACTTGTATTACCTGTCACAGGTGTGACCTATATGTAATGTAAGTGTATAAGATCCTTCCCGTATGGGAGTGAATGTTGTGTGCAAATTTGAACGCATTCGGTTAAGCGGTTGGCGAGATTAGCGACGACGTACAAACTATTTAACATTTTTATTTATATAGATGTTTGAGGAATGGTGATGGTTCTGTTTTTTCATTGTTGCACTGCATAGAGTGTCTGGCTTTTTGTGGTTTCCAGTTCAGTTTTTGTCTGTGCATTTGTATTTCTTCTTTATGGTTGCTCTATTCTACATTTGGTGAAAGTCTGTTTATGTTCTGCATCTGTGACTGAGGTGAGGCATTTTCCTAATAGGAAGTGTATTAGTGTAGTGTATTCAGGCTTTCAGAGGGTCAAGTACACCCAACACCCATCATAATTGGCCTAATACCATATGGGTTCCAAGTGTTTTTTTTTGCAGGGATTTCTGTTTGGCATCAAAGTGGTGCATGGAAATATAATATAAGTGATATTTTTATCTCAGAATACTGTACCTTGATTTTTTCATGTAAAATATAAATGCATAAGTCTTAACTGTGTATGTGGAATGGGGAAGGTGGGGCGTTGTAGCTATAAGGTTCGCCTAGGGCACCTAATGCCCTGCACCAGCCTTAGGCTCGGAGGGAGGGGGCAGTTTTTAAAGTTTGTATCACTGAAGGGAGCTGGGCTTTTTTTTTGGTGGGCCCAGGACAGAGAATGAATGATTGGTGGGGGAGGAGGTAGCTTAGTACTTGTATGCACAGGGCAGCAAAAAAAGCTAGCACCAGCCCTGACCGAAGAGGAGGGGCTGATTTAAGGAGCATAGTGGCTATTTTCTGTTCTGCGTTCACCCCCTCCTTTTCTCTTTCCTGCAGGCTGCCTGAAGGGGAGAGCTAGAGTTGAGTTTATTAAATCTTAATTATTCACCTTTCTTGAGTTATAATCATCCTGCTGGTCTGCCTCTCAAGTTTGAAAGGAAGTGGCGGAACTGCATTCCAGGCTATTCCCCCAGAAATTAAGCCCTAATCATATGTCATGGTCTTCTCTATTTCCTAATGTCTCTCACATTTCCCCTCTATGAAATGTCCAAGAGTATTGTACTATAGTTACCTCCTGTGGATGAGAAATCAGGCTGTACTTCCTTTCTGTCGGGCCAATACAGTAAAGTGCGCTCCTTATACAGTAAGGGGTAATAGCGCATCAAAAACGCGTGGCCAACCCCCCCCCCCCCCCGAAACTAATAGCGCCCACAACATGCAAATACATGTTGATGGCCCTATTAGTTATTCCCGCACGATTCAGAAAGTAAAATGTGCAGCCAAGGCAGGCATTAATTTCAGCCGGCACCGGGAAAGTGCACAGAAAAGCAGAAAAAACTGCTTTTCCATACACCCTCCAACTTAATATCATGGCGATATTAAGTTGGAGGCCCCAAAAATAAAAAAAAATTAAAAATCTGCTCACAGCTTGCGGGTTGGAAGACGGACGCTCAATTATGCCGGCGTCCGTTTTCTGAACCCATGGTTGTCAGCGGGTTTGAGAACCAACGCCGGTAAAATTGAGCGTCGGCTGTCAAACCCGCTGACAGCAGCCGCTTCTGTCAAAAAGGAGGCACTAGGGATGCGCTAGTGTCCCTAGCTCCTCCTTTTACCGCAGGCCCTCATTTGCATTTTTTGTTTTTCTGAATTGCGCGCCCAGGAGAGTGGCCTGGGTGCACACTAGGAGAGCGGGCACTCGCCCGCTCTCCCATGGGTTTTTCTGTATCGGCCTGTGTGTTAATAAGTTGTGTTGCTCCTTGACTGGCTATTAACTCTCACTGAAAAAGCAATTAGTCTTGCCTTCTTCAGATGCTCGGATGGCTTGCATTCCTTCAGGAGTGCTTTCACATGGTCTGAGTAGTCACAGTCTAAGTCTGAATTCGTATCTGAGCATTGCACAAGGAAGTAATCAGCAAGCCATCAGGCTAGCTTCCTCTGCGTTCTTCAATTTTGTTTTCCATTGTGGGTTTCTGTTCATGACTTGTTGACGTATAATGTATCATCTTGTCCCCTTATGTTCCTTGCCTGTGCTTCAGTTAGTACTAAGTACTCTATACTAAAAATATAACACAAGCATGACCAAGTGACAAAGGAAAACTGGGCTCACGTACAGGCCGATGCAATACTGACACACTAAAAACGGGCGTCCAAACGAAGTCAGCTTGAGAATTTTCTACTCATTCTGGTAAAGAAGAATTTCAGAATAGTTGATGCAAATGTTTGTCATGATCAAATGCTTCCTCTTAGGTGTATAACATGTAAAAATAGAAAATACACTATTTTCTTCACAGTGCTATATTTGCCTTCTACTGAGCCCTATAAAACAGTTTATGCTTCTTGGCTGGAGACATCAGGGAGGACAGAATGTAGCCAGGAATGCAGAATCTACATCTGGTCATTAAAGTTAGAGAGGGAATAACTTTTGTTAAAAAAATGTTTTTTCCATTCATTGGCATGTACTGATTTTATAAATCTGTCATCAGTGGGCATAAAAGAACCAATATATCAATTTTGCCCCCTCAAACTGACACTCCTAAACATCTGATCCATTCACAACAAACTAGACTTCCTCCATGATCTACAAACTAAGGAATCCACAGACATCCTGTTTCTAACAGAGACATGGACACATGACACCAATACCCCCTGACACCTAAAAATCTGCCCACATGGTTTCAGCTTCATCTAAACCATATGAAAGGAACAAGCAAAGAAGAGGGGTAATAATAATTTATAGACAAACACTTAGCTTGGCACTCACCTCCACCTGAATGATTAAGAAAACAGAGTCCATATCTCTGCAGGCCAATGCCCAGCCCAAATGTGGAACATCCTGCTTTGCCATCCACCATCTAACCCAGATGAAGCCCTACAATACCTCCTATAAGTCATTTCAGAAATAATCCTAGAGCACCAAAGAATGTTGGTGAATTCAATATCCACAAAGACAAACCAAACCTGGATCCTCCCTGGGTTTTCATGACCTCTGTAGAAACCTTTGGCCTATCCCAGCTGGTAAACATGAATAGTGTTGGCTATTAATTCAACCTGGTATTTGCACCATATCAGCTTCAGCAATACCTGTCAAAGGTTTATGAGCCACCCAGCTCTCATGGGTAGACCACCATATGATGCAACTGAATCACAGGTCAGACCAATAGCATACAAAACCAGAAGCCTTCCTGAACACCTTCCAGAACCTGGACTATGACACATCTCCAGGGCTGGTACATCCCATTAGGCAAACTAAGCAGTCACCTAGGGAACCAACCATTAGGGGGTGCCGAAGAACAGCCATATGGGGCTGCAAGCGGAGCCTATCCCGTTCACAGCAGAGAGGAGTAGAGACTTGGGAGGGCTGCGAGTGGCAACCATCCTGCTCTCGGCCCAGAGAAGCACACACTCGGTGGGCCACAAGCAGCATCTCAATGAATGAGGTAGGAGTCTTGGCTGGAGCTGAGGCTGGGGGGCGGGGGGGGGGGGGGAGGAGGGTGAAGGGGCAGGGTGCAAGGCAGAAGGTTTGCCTAGGGCACCTAATACACTTGAACTGGCCCTGCACATCTTCCACCTTAATCGGCGCCCTGGTTGACACCTGGAACTCAGATCTAAAACAACAATAGATGAAATTGCCCAAATGATGTTCTGCCACATCAGGAACTATTAATCCACTGTATAGTTCAGACTGAATCTCAAGCAAATAAAACAAATCAGAAGAAGGCTTAAGTGAAAGTGGCAGAAATCAGCTCTACAGGTTTACATAAAAGACTACAGGTAACATCAAACAACCATAACTGATGCCAAGGAGGCATACTACACCAAAACAAACAACTAAACCAAATATCAGCAAGAGAGCTATTCTAAATGGTCAGCAAACGTCTGGGATCCACTCCTCCTCCCAACCCCTAATTTGCCACCAAAAACTCAATGAAATAAACTCGTTAAATTCTTTACTAATAAGATTGCACACTAGATGCTGTCCCTATGCCAGTCCTTCACCATACACTCTCGCTGTCCCGTCCCCCCCCCCAATTCCCTCCCCGCCTTCCATTCACTACTGGAAGAGACATCAATATCCTTCTCACTGGCCTCAGTGACACAACATGCAGTTAGGACCCCTATCCATCTTGAGTAATCAAGCTAGTGAGAAAAGGCCTACTCATTCACCTTGAAGTAATAATCATCACCTTTCTCATAGAGGGCCACCTACCTAACAGCCTGAAAGTAGGGTTTCCATAAATTGGAGCTATGGGGGCAAAACCTTACACTTCCTCCTCCAAGAATCTACATACCTGCCTCCAGACTGGAGAATATGTGCCAAAATAGAACTAGTTCTACTCACCTAGCTTCTATTAGGAAAATCAAGAGGTAAGAAAGGAAACGTAGTCAAGTTCATTGCCTCTGCTTGTTCCTTTTCCATAGCAAGCCAAGAAATTTCAGAATTACTCAGTTAAACTTTAAGGCAGAGCAATCTTTCTGCCCAGAGGTTTACTCACAAGTTGGACAAAGTCATACCAGCCTGCCTCTTGTGCAGCCAAAGCTGTCTTAATTTCACTCTGGCCTATCTGTGATTAGAATAGATTATGTAAATAAGAAAATATATTGGCCAGGATAGGTCATGGGTCATGCTGGAATAAATATAAATTGGCATCACATTCATCTTTATCAAGCTGATTCAACGCTCACTCCCCCCTCCCCCCCCAGGGATAGGGCTAGAAAATCCCCGGTAGACAAATCACTTTTTGATTTGCTCAGCAATTTATTATACAGGTCTTTACAATCTTTGGTGATATAGATGCCAAAATATTTAAACTTATCTCTCCCTATTTGAAAATCAGGTAGGCAAACAGGAATAGACACTTTGGTACCAATGGGAACCAGTTCAGATTTATCCAGATTAGCTTTATAACCTGTGAAAGCACCATAAGTAGATATAAGATCTCAAACAGTTGGTCCAGACAATTGAGGAGCTGTCAGATAGACCAATATGTCATTGGCATATAGGAAAGTTTTGTGCTCCCACCCTATAAGATGTATACCCTGAATATCTTGCTATTGCCTGATAGCGATTGCTAAAGGATCACTAGCCAAATCAAAGAGCAGTGAAAACAATGGGCATCCCTGTCTAGTATCCCTTGCTATACTAATAAATGAAGAGAGAGAACCATTGATTAGAAGTTGCACCCTAAGTTTCACATACAGAACAGCGATCCAAGCAATGCGCCTGTTTGGGAGACAAGCTGGATGAACTGAAGACAAGCTGGATGAAGAACTGAAGACTAGCTGGATAAGGCTGGAATGAAGACAAGACTCTGGGAAGCAATACGCACTACGAAACATAGCTAGACCTGTTGCTAAAGCGAGTTGTGCTTAGGGAGCTGCCTTTATATAGGGCAGCACTGTGGACATCATCACTAGGGTTTATGGGGACTTTCCCACTGCAAATCACTTAAAAGAGGCGAAGTAGATACTCAGAGGCTGGCGGCATCCTGCTGTGTGTGTTGGTGGTGTCCTGCCGCAAGATATGCAGGCAGCGTTCTGCCACATTTCAGGGTTGACTTGGCCAGACTGGGCACAGAGGTGAAAGTGGCAGTCCTTGGGGTTAGCCTACGGCCTCCAAACGTAACATCTGGGCCAGGACATATCCAACCAAGGAGCACTTTAATTGCTGTTTGGATTTTGAGCAACAAGATGGGAGCAGACAATTGCTTTTTTGTGTATCCAAAATTATGAGCAAGTCCAGCTGACTTAAAAATTCTCTAATAGTCTCTATAATGTCCTCCAGAGGAGCCTTGTATAGATCTGAAAAATATTGAACAAAAGAGTTTCAATTTACTTTGGGTCTGTGTGTTATTGTCTTAATATTGAATATGTTTGATTTACAGGCCTTCTTCTTAACAACTCTAGTCAAGAAAGCCCCTAGTTTATGACTATGTTCATAAAATTTCAATTTAGAGTATTTCAGAATTTTTCCTATTTTCCCAATTTCCAGTGATTTCAATTCCCCTCTTTTTTTCCAATAATTTCGGTGTTCGGATTGAGTAATTTATATTGAGCATCTAAGTCTCTAATTTTATCCAAAAGATTGTCTGTCTGTCTCCTACAATCTTTTTGGAGAAATCGCTATTTTCCCCTTGAGGAATGCTTTAAAAATCTCCCATCGAAGTACAGGTGAGAAGTCATGAGATCAGCGCAAAGTGCTGCCCTCGCAAATTTTAATACCGCGAGGCCTGCAGAGACAACAGACAGACTCAGTTTGTCCAGCAGTGCAGATGTACAGCTTCTGCATTGCCGAGCGAACAGAAGAGATGGGTCTCTTCTCTTCGCTGCCAGTGGGATGGAATCCATTGGTGACCTCTTCCTTTCTTCACTGCTACATGGGCCTCTTCTCTTTGCCACCAATGGGATGGGATCCACCAGCGGCCTCTTTGTTTCTTCGCTGCTGGCTGGGCAATGCTCCTCCTCTTCCTGCTCTGCAGCTTCCTCTGAGGTGGACATCACTTCCAGCTCCTGACATCCAGGTTGAAGTCATCAACAAATGCCTGCAATGTCAAGCCACTGTTGATGACATCGAAGATGCCAGAGGGCTGGTTCTAATGGGGCAAATTGAGGAGAAGGAGGGCCAGAATAAATCTGTCATTGGGTGAGTTTTGGCCTGTGGGCCATAGTTTGCCCACCCCTGCTGTAAGATAATGACACCTCTAGATATATATAAGGAGGAGAGTATCAGTTAACCCTTTAATAGTAAAGGAAGTAGTAGACCCACACATTCCAGTCTCCTCCAATACAAAGATGCGCAAACCCAAAAAGCAATGGTGCCAAGATGGCTGTATGGTGAGTGGCTGTTGATCTGGTGTGCTCCCGCTCCTCGATTGTAGAATACTGTGGACTGCTGCAAATCCCCAGTCCACAAATGGTTCAGGACCCCCCTAAAAGATCACTACCCATGATGTGGTGTGATCAGAGTGTATGCTCCAAAACATCTACTAAAAAAGTGGCTCCAGAAAAAGCAATAGCTACAGATGAAGCCTCGTCTAATGAGGATATCGTGCGTGAGCCTGGTCTGCCTGGACACATGCTTAAAATGGTTTGAGAGGTAATGGGGAAGATTGATGACAGCATTATGGCTAGACTGGAGGAGAAGTTTGATTTGGTAATGGACCACGTCACTAATTTGGTGGTCATAATAACTCTGCATGCTTTCATGCTTTCCAGGAGCGAGTCAAGGAAGTGGAAATGGCAGCCACAAATACGAGTAGGCAGCTGGACAAACTCAAGTAGCTTACTAAACAACTAGCTGAGAAACAAAATGAAGCAGAAAATAGGAGCTGCCGGAATAATATTCACATCATTGATCTTCCCGAAGGTACAAAGGGTTCTGATGCAGTGAGTTTTCTTGCAACATAGCTGCCACAAATGTTAAATCTATTTATTTATTTATTTAAAAGTATTTATATACCGCTTTATAAAAAATAAATTTTTTGTCAAAACGGTTTACATTAATTAAAATAAAATTTTAAAAGAACAATCAAATTAAAATAAATTAAAATATACAAAAATTAGTCAATAGCTGGAAAATTCTGGCTTGAAAATAAATCAAATTAATTACTCAAAAATAAAAATAAAGATTTGTTGCCATAGGACTTGCTATTGCAGGAAAAGAGGGGAGGGGAAAGGGGGACATGAAAAAAATGGAGACGTAACTAATATAGGAGGAATGAGGAAGTGGTAAGGGGGATGGAGGGGGATGGGGGGGAAAGAGTGAAGTGAAAATGATGAATGTTGCAATAGGGTGAATGAGTATTATCTTAAGGTCACTCAGTCATCTTTTAAAATTGATTGAGTGTATCGTACCTTAGCGCCGAAGCTGACTAAATCGAGGAGATTGAGAGCAATTTTGTATGTCTGCACGATTACGGTGACAAGGTTAAGATCTTAGATGCGGTGACAAAAGTTCCTGATCTGCGCTGCAAGGTTTAACGGCTTTACTTCTTTCTGGACTTCTTTTCCAAGCTCCAAAAGAAGCACCAAGGTTTACTTGAGGCGAAGCGTCACCTCCATTCGGCTGTGGCCCAATATACCTTATTATACTTGGCCAAATTGCAAGTTCGACATGGCAGTGAAACCCAGTTCTTCATGTCCACTTACAAAGCTGAAAAGTTTGAACATGTCTTTTCCCCGGAGGCTTCTGGCAGGGAGGGCACATAGCTTAGGCAGCAGTTAACTCCCACCGGTGGATGCAGCTGTATCAAAGAGGACTGGGAGCCTATCTGATTTTGTGGACTGTCTGGTACTCCCCAGAGGGGCTGGGGGGTAAAAGGGTGATACAGGGGAATTTTATTTCTGTTTGTTTTTGTTAGGTTTTGGGGTTTGAGGTTTAAGTGGGAGTCAGGTGTATCTGTGATTTCTCAATTGCACATGGTGCAGATCTAATGCGCTACACAATATTCAACTGGGACCAAGAGATATATAGGTAGATCAGCAGCAAGCACAACATTTCATCGCTGCATCACTCCTTATAAAGTTGGAACGGACATGTTCCCATCAACCAATACCAGCTATGCTGATTTGTCTAATGGCAGGTTTTTCTCTACTACCTATACAGATCACTTTTTTGGATTGTTATTGTGTTTTGATCCATTTATCAATTGCTGCGTGCATGTTTTCTGCACATGAGCTTGTATTGTACTATTTACTCATTTATGCTGACATGGTAATGTTATGCTTTTTCTTATGTATATTTTACTTTAATATTTTTTCTCTCTTTTGTGACATTTTCTGAAAGGGTACGGTAAGGGGTTTGGGTTGGGAGAATAGGATGGGGGTGTGGAGGGTGTTTGTGAGTGATAGGGTGGAAAAAGGGATGGTTAGGAAGGTATAGGTGGATGGGTGGGGGTTTTATATTATTGTAGAAGTGGCACATTTTATGATGGGTCTCGGACCTCAGGTTGACCCTGTTCAATGGTGTCATCTGTTGGATGTGCCACATGGCAAGTTAGGGGAAGTGGTTCCAGAGATGTTAGGGACCTGACAAGTGGTTGGAGTTTCCTAGGGGGCAGATGGGTTTGTTGTTGAGTTGTGGTTTGTTGATTGGGGGTGGGAGTAACTTGGTTGTTGGGTATGAGGGGATAGAAGGGGATTCATAATAACATAAAAGTTGGAACAGGATGTGTTTTATATCATTTGGCACACCAGAAGGGTGTTGTATATTTAAATTCACTGCATGGTAACACAAATGGATAAGTAAGCGATTGAAGAAGTGCTGAGTGCACATTTTCGTGCATCCAAGAAATTTAAATGCTTGCAGAATCAGTAAAAATTATTGGAGTGGGTTGAAATGTCATGACTTTACTCCATTTATGCCAACCTTAAATTTCTGATAATTGACCCCCCCCCCACCCCCTTCAGTTTTCCTGCAAATATTGAAACACCCTAGAACCACCAAGTGCATGTTTTCATGCATGCTAGTTTGTACGATATTATTTATTGTATTATGCTGACATTTAGTGTCATTTTTATGTCAAAATTTAGAGTCTCTACTAACTAGGCAGATCACTTTTTTGGATTGTTATTGTGTTTTTGATCCATTTATCAATTGCTGCTTGCATGTTTTCTGCACATGAGCTTGTATTGTACTATTTACTAATTTATGCTGACAGCCAGTGTCAGTCTGTGGTATCTCATGGCTTAGAAACTCTGCTACATATACAGATCACTTTTTTTATTGTCATTTTGTTTTTGAGCCACTTTGAGCCACTTCAAATCCAACATGCACATTTTAATGCACATATTCATGCACGTGAGCTTGTACTATACTATTTTCTATATTATGCCGACAACCAATGTAAGCCTGTGGTATCTCATGGCTTAGAAACTCTGCTGCATCTATAGATCACTTTTTTGATTGTCATTTTGTTTTTGAACTACATTGAGCTACTTTATCAACCACTGAATTCATGTTTTCATGCATTTGAGCTTGTACTGTACTATTTACTATATTTTGCTGACATCCAGCATCAGCTATGATATCTCATGGTTTAGATTTTCTGTCACACATACAGATTACTTTATGACTGTCATTCTGTAATTGGGCCACTTATCTTCTATTTGTTTCTCTTTATCTCTTCTCATGGTTCCCTGCACAAAAGAATTTCTGGGTGTGTCCAACTGTCTGCTGAGAAACTGAGAGTTGATAAGTTTACTCTGTTTTCAGAGGTTTGGGAGAAGTTTATTATAAACATACAAATGTACTACAAAGGTGGATCACAATTCTTATTTTTATTATTTATTTATGGCACAATAGATAGACTGCTGTTCCCAAATGTTGTAGTTCATGGCTCATAAGCCAAGTAAGTACAGCCAGAAATAGAAATAGAAAGAGTGTAGACAGAAGTGAAAGTGCCTCAGCAGATGAATCAGGATGAGCGGAAAGAGGGAAATATTCACTGGCACATATGTCACCATCTGTTTTAGAGCAAAAACTGAAAAGGGTCGGGGTAAAATTTCCAGGCATTAAAGGTCATCATATAATATTATTATTATTAGTGATGACATGCAAGGTCCTGAGTTCACTTTCCTAGTGGGGTGTGCATAGTAGAGAACAAAGGAGGCATGAGAAGCATGTTACAGTATTACAGGATGTTTTCAAATCTGAAATCTGACTCATCACAGCCTCCCCCTTCTCTCTCCTCTCTCTCTATATCTGTTTTTTTGTGTGTGTGTTTCTGAGTGAGATAATTACAGCTGTCTGGCATACTGGTCAGGGCAATGTGTACAGCAGCAAAAATAAAACAAAACGTGCAAGCATGTTACACAAAATGTTATTAGAAAGAGAATAATCCAGCTGTCTTACAGGACTTATTATATCAAGTTAAGTAAATGTGTATTGGATATCATACAATATATGTAGGCCCAATTTGAATTACATTGTGAATTTGCACAGTAATGACAGTCATAAATGATAAAAAGTCATGGAATTGCAATCTGTTGTGCTCATGTACACTGATTGTATGAGTCATCACACTTCTCAATTGTATAATAATATGCCTGCGGCAGTTCTAATGAAATTGTACTGTGATATAAAAAATGTCATCAAATACCTGTAAAAACAGCTGTTAAAAGTAAAAGATAAATATTTTAATTTGTATTGTAAGTAACTCTTAAGTTTTCTTTCAACTATAGAACCTAAAACATAGCTGCATATTTTCATGCACACAGCTATTCTGGAGTGTTTGCCACTCCCGAAGGTTTGTAGTACATTTTTAGATTTTACTGTACATGCAGAGTCAATGTTTTGACTTTTATTTTTAAGGAATTTGTTGGTTATTGCATCTAATTTTATGTTTAGTTGAAAAACATTTACTATCAACAAAACAAAACCATATTATGAGTTATTTTATTGAAATCTTATGATACTAACAGTAAAAAAAACCCCACTGTTGTCATAAACTGTACTATCAACACTTTAAAATAATTTGACAAAATGCTTACTACTTTTCTGTACTTATTACAGAGCATCAATTTTTACACAAATATCATGCTTTTCCTTTCATTTGACCACTTCATTATTCAAAATGCGTTATGGGCGTTAAAGCATGCGAAAAATGCTCAGCACAAATGTTTTGGGGAGGTGGGATTGGAAAGGAGTTTTGGGCAGGATTTAGAGGACATATTGCACAGTCTTAACATCAGAAATAACCACCTTTTTCCCTGATGTTAAGCTGTGCAATATGCCCAAAATGGCCATTTCTGGGGGGGGGGAGAGGGAGAGAGAGAGAGAGGAGAGAGGGGGAAGAGGAGCGAGTAGAAGAGAGAGAGAGAAGGAGAGAGCACCTCTGGGGAGATATCACTGTATGCACCAATTTAAATCTCTATAGGAAGCCCGCCTAATAGGTCGAGGTGAGGTGTTAATGGTGGTTTTGGGTTTAGGAGCCAGTTTTTCATATAGAGTGAGACGTTCGAAAAGGATAGTACACCTTGGTGAATATTTGACATCATTTGGAGTGAGGAATGTCTAACAAAGATGAAATGTTGACAGCCCAGCTAGCTGCTTTCTCAGATGCTGACATAGTGGTGGTAGGGGGGGGGGTGGCAGGGACTGGAATACTTGCTTGTTCCCAAGTATGGACAGATCTGGTGGTGGGTTCAGTCATCTGGACCAAAGGGAAGGACTTCAGTTTTAATAAATACTTTGGGGCTCAGAGACATTTGGAGACAGTAATATCTGTCTGGATGAAATTACATGTGCTTCTCTCCCTCTCACCAGACCTGCAGTTGTATAGATTTCTTTCTCTGTCTGCCTAAATTAAGAATCATTTTGTGGGAGTCTGATATCTTGTCGGCTACCTTGTCAGATCATAGCCCCATCCTTCTCCCTCTGAAGGTAGGTACAGCTGGGTGTAGGGGCAACACATGGAAACTTAGTTTGTCTCTTTTGGGTAGGGAAGATTTTAAGGAGATGATAGTTAAATCTCTCACAGAGCTTTTTCAGATTTATTCTTTCCTGTTCTCTAGCCCAGTGTTGTTATGGGAAAGTGGTGTTGAGAGGGGCGATTATGGAGTTTACTAGTCATCTCAAGAAGCAGAGGTTGCAGTGTGAAATTTCTCTTCTAGAAAGATAGCAAATTTGGAACACTAACACAAGATGAGCTGCTCTAGTCGTGTGTGGAGAGAGTTGCAGAAGTGATGGGTGGAGTTGGGTGGCATTCAGATAGGTCAGGTGAAGAGGTCCTTTCGGTATCTTACACAAATAATTTACAAACATGGGAACAAACCTGGATCTTTCATGGCAAGCTTGTAACAAAGAAGGAGGGCAGGTAGGGTAATAGCTGGGATTCGTACTGTCTTTGGTACTTTTACTTATCTAATGGCGGGTATCAATCGTTCTTTTGCAAAGTGTAATGCTCATCTTTATTCTAAAGAAGCTGGTCTGTCTCATGTGGATATTAATCAATATCTGAGTTTGTTTCAGCTTCCTCATGTAACAGAGCTACATAATTGTAAATTAGCTGTGCCAATTACAATGAATGAGATACAGATGGCAGTCAATTTGCTGCCTAAAGGGACATGTGCGGGTCCAGATGGATACCACTTCAATTTTTATAAAGTTTTTTTCCCCATATGGGTCCCACTTTGTTTAAAGTTTTTCAGTATCTGCAGGAGAATTCTACTTGTCCACAAGGCTGATGGATGCCACTATAATAGTGATACCCAAGAAAGGGAGAGATATTACTGATCTGGGATCATATCATCCAATATCATTTTTGAATGCAGATGTTAAAATCTTAGCCAAGGTTTTGCAGCTGTGGTTGGAGTCTGCGGTCCCAGATCTTGTGCATTCTGACAAGATGGGTTTTTGTGAAGGTCCAGCATTTAGAAACCAATACCTGGAGGGTATTTAATATCATGGCTGTGTCATGGACATGTGCTAGAATGGGGTCTATAGCGGCTCTTGATACTGAAAAGGCCTTTGATCATTTGCATTGGCCCTTTACATTTGCCATGTTAGATAAGTTTGGCATAGACCCGGCCTACACGAGCTGAGTGAAGGCTTTATATGACCACCCTGTAGCACAGGTCCTCACTAATGGTAACCTTTATGATCCATTTCCTATTCAGCGTGGTACTCAACAGGGATGCTCTCTGTCTCCTCTTCTTTTTGATTTAGCTATAGAGACTTTGGTACATCAGACCAGGAGGGACTCATTGATAGCTGGTATTTATTTTGCAGGTAGGACACATAAAATATCACTGTTCGCGAATGACATTTTGCTATATTTAACAGATCTCAAGAGATCTATACCTAGATTGCTAGAGGTGCTGTGTGAGTATGGGAGAGTCTCTGGTTATAAGGTTAATTATGAAAAATCAGAATTTTTTTTTTCTTCCCAGAGCCAATAGGAGGCAGTGTTTTGGCCTCTATACCTTTTCAGCAAGCTCAGCATGGATTTCGATATTTGGGCATTTTTATTCCGTGTTGTTGGAAGAATATTTATAAATACAATTATGTACTGGTGGTCAGTAAGTTTCAAACTGACCTTAATGGTTGGCAGGATCTGTTCTTTTCTTGGGCTAGTAGGATAGGGGTTTTGAAAATGAATGTGCTTCTGCGGATGCTTTATCTTTTTTAACATGTCCTGTGCTCGCTTCCCAAGAGTTGTTTTCTCTGTGTTGAATAGCTGCTAATCAGATTTATTTGGAAAGGGAAGCTCTCTCAAATTAAATTGACCACACTATATAGACCCAAAGAGGGTGGGATATGGGTCTACCAGACCTTCAGGGGTATTACTGGGCAGTGTAACTCAGCTGCCTTCCAGGATGGTTGGGCCATGACTCTTTCATAGTTTGGTGGTCTATGGAGACGCAGCAGCAGATGATACTGAGTTGGCTAATTTGCTTTTCCTCCCTTCTATTTTCATCAGGGTCCGGAGGGTATGATGTGTCAATCCACTTATAGCACATACTTTGAGCATGTGGCAGAAGGTATGTATGTAAGAGTCTAAAGCTGCCAGAGGGTGTGCTTTCACCTGTATCTTTACCTTGACTGGTGGAATTTGAGTTTGAGGCATTTGGGGCAATTATGGGATAATGATGGTTGGGTCCCTTTTGAAGAGCTCCAGTCAGACTATAACATTAGTTCTACCTCTAGAGTACTGTATAACAGGATATTGACTGTTCTTCAACAATTAGAGGGTGCTGGCTGGGCTTGAAGATCACCAACTAAGGGGGTCATTCATCAAATCACATTAGGGCCTTATCATGGGCATTAGGGCCCTAATGCCCACAATAACGCCATAAAGCATGCAATAAATAATGCATTGCAAGATGCATATGCAAATTCTAAACATTTAGTCAAAAGGGAGGAGTTTATGAAAATGAGGGTTGTTTAAAATTGCATGCAATATTGTATGATTTAACACCAGAAATAACTACACCTTTTTCCTGGCATTATGCCCAAAATGGGATTTGCAATAAATATAGCAAATATGAGTGAGAGAGAGAGACAGAGAGAGAGGCATGCATTTTAGGCAGCTTTTTATTCCACTGTAAGAGGGGCCATTCTGAACTCGGGGTGAGGTTTTGGTGGTGGCCTAGTTTTGGGGGGCAATTTTATGTGCATAGTCAGAGGTTCAAACAGCACAGTAGACATGAGTGAAGATTTTATGTGATTTGGAGTGATGAAAGGAATAAAAGATGAGATTTGTACAATGTACTTCGACCTAGCTTGATGTACTCTCTATCTAGCTGCTATCAAGCTAGGTCAAGAATACAATGTACAAATCTCATCTTTGTGTACCTTTTATCACTCTAAATCACATAAAATCTTCACTGATGTCTACTGTGCTGTTTGTACCTCTGTGCATGTAAAACTGCCCCCCAAAACCTAGCCCACCACCAAAACCTCACCCCGAGTTACTAGTTGCCCCTCTTACAGTGCTATAAATTGTTTACTTATATGAGAGCCTTACAAAGAGTCTCTCTCTCTCTCTCTCTCTCTCTCAAGTGGTAAAAGCATGTCTGGGCACTTATGATGTAACAATGTCCTTTTTTTTTTTTTAATCGCAGGCACTATTCTTGTGAAATGTATAGTAAAATGATGAATCTAGGCCTAAATTAGAAAAAGCCCAAATGGATGAAGGTCTGAGATGAAAAGTAATTAAGATTCTTTATAGCGCAATACCGAGTAAT
This sequence comes from Rhinatrema bivittatum, assembly GCF_901001135.1. Taxonomy (NCBI): domain Eukaryota; kingdom Metazoa; phylum Chordata; class Amphibia; order Gymnophiona; family Rhinatrematidae; genus Rhinatrema; species Rhinatrema bivittatum. The sequence continues at coordinate 338,173,129 of NC_042616.1, read as the reverse complement.
AAGGACATCCAATCTCTCTGATAGCAAAGTGGAATAATAATTACCTAGGGTTAGACTTAGAGTCGACAGATTGGAAATATATTTGGAAAAGAACATCTTTATGTAGTAGGAGGATGGAACTGAGCTCCTTCAGAGAACATACAGATGTCCTGTGCTTTTTGCTTGTTTTTCACCTTCCACATCAAGGTGTTGGTCACAGGGGTGTGGTCAAGATGACATATATTTGCATATGTGGTGGGCTTGTTGCTATGTGTCTATTTTTTGGAAGGTTTGGCTGTGCCGGTCCAGCTTACACCACATAAGTGCTTGCTGAGGGATGTGGGGAAATTTAACCTTAATAGGTTTCAAAGGCAGCTGTGTGATCGGATGGTACTGGCAGTTCGTTTTATGACAGCAACATTTTGGAAGACGATTCCCCTGCTGTCACACTGGCACAAACAGCTTAAAATTATAGCCATAATTGATAAGCTTATTTATTTATTACAACATAAATCTTCTGTACATGACAAAGTGTGGGGTCCATAGTGAGCCATGAATTCTAGTGAGGGACAGGTTGGAGTTGGCTAAACAGGGAAAGAAGGACGATCCTGTTATCCTAAGGACCCTTGTTGAACTTTTGTATGCCAAGTGATATCTGTTTATTACTTTCTGTATTTTGTGCTCCTGTCATAAATAAACAGTTTAAAAAAAATAAAACCCAAAAAGAGCTATTTCATTTGTGAGTGTATGAAAAAAATTGGCTTGACCAGAGTTGGATCCATATATGTTCACTAATGTAAAATTAACCAAACACTGTGGTAATAAAATCTAGACTTGTTTCTTTGCATATATTGAAGAATATGCTTTCTTTTAATAGGTGATGAAATCCTTCTAACATTTAAGGAAACACATTTAACTATTAAACTCATGAGTGAGAGATTAATTCTATATTACAATTTAAGTATTTAAATGCTGACATACTATCAGCGTATACAAATCAGAGGGCACATTAAAGCCTGAGAATAACAAGTTCTCTCGTCAAAATACACAGGCCTTCTTCTGCAGAACAAAGGTGAAATGTTGCACTATACCTTCCAAATTGGTTTGCCGTTTACCCCAACTACCTAAAACCACATACATGAACTAACATAAGAACATAAGAACATAACTCTAACAACAGGAAACAAACCACCCCTACCCTTCACCCAAAGAAGGCCCCCGAACCCTACAGTAACTCCCACCCCCACCTCACACCTAGTAATCTTCCAAGCTAAGCATAATAACCCATAGACTCTTGAGTGGGATTTCAATTGGGACCCGAGAGGTGGATCATCCCTGGAATAAATCCCCCAAACCCAGCACTATAACCCATCCCCATCCCAACCTCCTTTCTCAACCCATCTTTCAAAGTAACAGTATAGCACGGCGTTTCTAATCCACTAAACCCTAGCTTTTTCTCTTACCCACCCTAACATCTTGCATCCCACAACTCCTCTCCACATCAATAACCAAGCAACTTGTAATTGGTATATTGTGAAAGAAACAGAAACTGAGTGATCAGAAAGAAGAAAATAATAAAACATTAACCAAAAAAACAGATCATTTGCAAAAAGCAACAAAGATGAAGCCTTATGACATAATTTCACAGTCCCGCCTTTTCTCAACACAATGAGGAGGGCATTAAAAAAAACCCCAAAAAAACAAAACAAGATCACCAGGAATCGAATTAGGTCCCCCAGCAAGGCTGCCAACTGGAAAGGAAGAGAAGTAAAAACACAGTTTCTGCATAAGGTAGACACGTTCAGGCTCTCACCGGCCTCAAAAAGACTGAGGTCTGAGCTAGCGGGATGCATTCAGGCTGTCTGCTTTCTTCCCTCTCCCCCCCCCCCCCCCAAACAGGCAAGGAAAAACGTTACAAGATACTGTAAGTCATTATGTGAAAATCGCCCCAAAGCAGAAAAAATACTTAATCCAATACCAGTTGCAAAAAGCATGTACATGCATCAGAGGGTGTAGCACAGAGCCTCCACAACAACATGATAGACCAAGAAAAAATGTAAAAATGGAAATGGAAGAAAAGACAGAAACAATGATATACCAGGGAAGAAAGTAACAAATGGGTCTTCGTGAACTCTGGGATCACAAATAGGCTCAATACTGTATACCCATACCTTGGAACCTTTGAGTTGTGGTCACTCTGAGATTGCTGCTGATTTGCAGGGGGCGGGGGGAGGAATGAAATAATGCATAGCAGTTTTTTCCCTTCTAATCTACTCAACTAATCCTCTCTTTTACTCATCTTCCACCGTCACCTGTCCCCCCTCCAGAGATGACCCCTAGCCTACTTCCCCTTCCTCCCCTCCTGACCCCAGCACTTTCTTTGCTCCCACCCACTATAAGTCACAGCTCTATGACTTGTACATCCTCTCTCTACCTTTAGTTGAGTGAGTCCCAAGTCTGGAATCACAAATGCAAACTGAATTTTGGGTGTATTGCAGCCCCTCTCCAGTTTCTCTCCACATGCTCCTTTCAGCGCCTGCTCCAGACTTGCCCCACTCCACCTGTTCTCTTCAGGCTTACTGAGGCAGGGTAGTGACTGAGCTTTATACAGAGAGGCCTTGAGATTTTTAGTGATTCTCCTGAGATCCTGCAGCTGATGCAAATTCCCTGAGTCTCAAGGTGAAATCCTGAGAGTTCCCAGGTATGTGGACACCCCTCCAGTTGCTAAACCAGCAAGTCTGCAGGGGCCCCAAACAGGCCTTATCCACGTAGTGTTCTCAGCACTCCAAAATCCATTTCTCATTCTATCTGATACTATTCAGGATAACAGTACCATGGAAAATAACTCTTCATTTCACCAGGTAGAGCATGGCATATCTAACATTGAATTTTTGCTATTCACACTTCACGTTGGCAAATGCTTGTCTCTTACTTGCACCCTTGGTAGTTCAAGTCTTTTATCTTCCTCACAGTATTTAGGATCAGGTGTTTAATGGTGAATTTGTGGAGCTTTATGATGTCTACCAGTGGACTGCTTCCCTGTGAAAGTGCAGAGGCGAGAACCCTATACATTTAATCTATTTAAATTATCCCTTTCCTCTGCTCTGCTCAGTGTTCACGATGCCTGGCAGCCATTTTGATAAGAAACTCACCGCATCACAGCCCCCTACTTTATCAGGGACTCTAAGCACCCTAATATTGTAGCACTAGGTCCTGCTCTCGATATTGTTGATCTTCTCTAGTACCGAACAGTAGATTTTCTCACCCTCTGGACCTTCCTTACAGGCATGGAGAACAGCTAAATGGGCTCCATTCTACTGCCTTCAGCTCAGGGGCATAGGGTGACTGCTGAAGTTGGATGTGCATCAGAAAATTTGCTGCTGCCATGTGACCAACCCTCTAAGCTGCCTCCCCAGCCTGAACATCATCAACAAAGGTCAGGCTTGAAATGTGTCCTTTGATATGCTAACACAGGCAACACTGAACCGGCCTTTGTCAGACTGTGGGAGGTAGTTCAGAGTGTTGCCAGCCCAGAGCAGGAGCAGAGCTTTATTTTATCAGTAACTGGTTCCAGCAGTCAGGAACGGCTCAAGGCAATCTGCTGCCTGAGGCAAGGGATAGGATGAGATGCCCCTCCCCCTGCCCCTATCCCTGTTAAGATACCCAAAAGAGATATATTCTTCAAGAGACAGGTCCTTATCCACTCACTGTACAAAAAACAACTTCAACTTCTGGTATCACTTCAGTATCAGCTACATAAACTCCTTCTACTACCAGAAACTTTGTGAGGTAACCCAAACTCTTAAAAAAATGATACTCAGAACCTATATAGAAAACCTGCCAAACCATAACAAACTAACACCTAGAACTTAAACAGTAGCAACTATACTAGGAAGAGGCAGCACTGCAAATATTACTATAGGCCCTAGAACACCAATATACCTTCTACTAGAAAAACAGAATAACCCAGAGACAACATAACAGTAGAATCCCTCTCCACATTCACATAAATATAAGGAACCACAAATTAAAGAACAGAAAAATGCAAACAAAAACTGAAATGGAGACTCTGAGATGCCCAAATGCATGCAGTGCAACACCAGAGAAATAGAAGCAAAGAAACTGAGCAAAATGGAAAGATATAAGAAATGCACATTCCCAAAGCTGACATAGTCCACTATCTAAAAACTGAAAATAAAATATTTTCCACATTTGTTGTCTGGGAATTTTATTTTTGAGATTGGGTTAGTACTGGTCTATTCCAATTTCCATTTCTTCTCTCCTCCTGTCTCCTTTCCTTACTTCCCTACATCTGTCCCAGACATTGATCCTTCCCTTTCATCTTTTTCTCCATTTCTATCTTCTTTGCCGTTCTATCCAATCATAATTCAGTTTCACCCCTCTTCTCCCGTATGACATAGTGAGGGCAAAGATTGGCAATACGGCCCGCGTGCAGGAGGTCGCTCCCGGACCCCCGCTGAACTTTTGGCAAGTCTTGTGGGAGTCAGGAGGCCCCCCCCAAGCTGGCCAAAAGTCCCTGGGGGTCCAGCGGGGGTCTGGGGGCGATCTCCCGCACGCGTGACGTCGGGAGCCAGGAAACAAAATGGCGCCGGCGCTACCTTTGCCCTGTCACATGATAAGGGCAAAAGGCCACCGGCGCCATTTCTCAATGTAGCGGTGGCCAGAGAGCGGGAGGAGATTGCGTTGGGACCCCCCCACTGGACCCCAGGTAATTTAAAACATTTTGGGGGGGGGGGGGGTTGGGAGGGTGGGGGATTTGTTTTAAAGGTTTGGGTGGGTTTTAGGGTTTTTTGGTGTGCAGGTTTTCCCGCGCCCTATTTAACGATACAATACAAATACCCCTGACGATAAATCGGGGGCATTTGTATTGTATCGCGTATCTAATGATTTTGGACGATTTAAAAATTATCTGACGATAATTTTAATCGTTCAAAAACGATTCACATCCCTACTTGGTATCGATCTACTCCTTGGAATCCTGCCAGCTTCTTGAGACCTGGCTTGGCCACTGTTGGAAACAGGATAATGGGCTTGATAGACCTTTGACCTGACCCAATATGACAAATCTTATATTTTTATGTTTTTATGTCCATGGTTGTTATTTGAGAAAATCAAACCTGCTACACAACATATTGTGGGGCGGATTTTCAGAGCCCTGCTCGCGTAAATCCGCCCAAAACCGGGCGGATTTACGCGAGCAGGGCCCTGCGCGCCGGGAAGCCTATTTTACATAGGCCTCCCGGCGCGCGCAGAGCCCCGGGACTCGCGTAAGTCCCGGGGTTCTCGGAGGGGGGCGTGTCGGGGGCGTGTCGGGGGGCGGGCCCGGTCGTCGCGGCGTTCCGGGGGCGTGTCGGCAGCGTTTTGGGGGCGGGTACGGGGGCGTGGCTACGGCCCGGGGGCGTGGCCGCGCCCTCCGTACCCGCCCCCAGGTCGCGGCCCGGCGCGCAGCAGGCCCGCTGGCGCGCGGGGATTTACGTCTCCCTCCGGGAGGCGTAAATCCCCCGACAAAGGTAAGGGGGGGGTGTAGACAGGGCCGGGTGGGTGGGTTAGGTAGGGGAAGGGAGGGTAAGGTGAGGGGAGGGCAAAGGAAAGTTCCCTCCGAGGCCGCTCCGATTTCGGAGCGGCCGTGGAGGGAACGGGGGGAGGCAGCGCGGCTCGGCGCACGCAGGCTATACAAAATCGATAGCCTTGCGCGCGCCGATCCGGGATTTTAGTGGATACGCGCGGCTCCGCGCGTATCTACTAAAATCCAGCGTACTTTTGCTTGAGTCTGATGCGCAAGCAAAAGTAGGCTGATCGCGCTTCTTTTAAAATCTACCCCAAAATGATTAGAAAATGGAAAAACATTGAGTTCCTTGGTTTTATTTTTAAATCATACTTCTAAATAATTAAATCTCTTTTTCCTAGGAAGAATCCCATGCATCTAGGATCCAGTTATCCCAATCTTTATCTTTATCTTTCTTTTACATTTATTAATTGCCTACTGCCTAGGCTCTAGGTGATTTACAATTTAAAACATATATAATAAACATCAAAGATTAAAACACACAAAAATCCGAATTTAAAACAAATGTAGGTCAATATATAAAAGAAAGCTAGAAAGAACATCACATGGCATCTAAAAGATCAAGGTACAGGCAACGTCCATACCTTACCCAATATACAATACTCTTCCAGCCATCTTAAGCAGTAATTAAGAATCATACAAGAACATTGAAATATTCCTGATATAGGCCAGGAGGATGACTGTCATGGTCAGCCATTAAAAGCCCAAAATAAAAGTTCTGATCAATAAAATGCCTGCTTAAATAGAAAAGTCTTCCATAGTGTTTTAAAAGTTTTAGAATATTCCATTAGGTGCATTGTTTCAGAGAAAGTGTTCCAGAATTCTGGAACAGCAATTGAAAAGGATCTTTCATGTGTCTCTACAAGATGAGCCTGTTTCACGGAAGGAACATCCAGTAGGGAATGTTGTGAAGATCGAAGAGAGCAAGTAGGATTATATATTTTTAGTATGTCAGCCCAGGGAAAAGAATCAAGCCTCAATAATAAGTGTACCAGCAAAACTACCTTGTATTGGACATGATATTGTATGAATAAACAAAGAAGGTTGAATGAAACAGGCATAATATGCTTTCATTGGGATTTTCCTGTGATAAGACATACTGCTAAATTCTGCAACAATTGCAATGCCCTTAAAGGTGCAAATGAAAGGCCACAGTGTTGCAGTAATGGATCAAAGGAAGAATCATTGCCTGCACTACAGCACGGAAATCAATCATAATGCAGCAGTGATTTTATACCAATACAAAACTCATAGTTTGAAAAAAACCTGATTTTACCAGTGCATTAATGTGTTGCTTAAAAGTAAGATTACAATGTAGCCATACACCAAGACTTTTCACACATGAATTAATTCGAACTTCAGCAACCATGATATGGATAGAGGATGGCACTTGCCTGCTGCTGGAAATCTAGATTTCTATAATTTCTGTTTTTGCCACATTAAAGGCCATTTTATTAAATAAAAGTCATCACTGAATGGCAGACAAGTAAATACTTACCAATTCACAGGTATCTGTCAATCTGGGTTGTACCTCAATATAAAATTGGATGTCATTTACATATTTTCTGTAACCCACACAGAGACCTTCCAAGAATTTACATATAAGTGTTAAATATACATTAAATAATGTGGCTGATAAAGTTGATCCTTGGGGGACTCCAATGGGTACAGAATGCCACGCAATTGTTCATTTCCAAGTCTAACTTGATGGTTTCGGTCGCTAAGATAAGACTTAAACCTATCTACGGTAATACAACACGAGATACCACACTCCTCCAAACAATGAAGGAGAATTTGATAATCCAAGGTGTCTAATGCCGCAGAGATGACAAGCGTAACTAACTGTTGGTGCCGCTGGTACTAACGGGCTGTGGACGCTGTGCCTTACCCGCGGTCCGCTTGCTCGGGCCTCCCCAGTGTGCCGCGCCGCGGCAGCAGGCCGCAGCTGTCACTCCCCGGGCTGTCCTGCATGCACAAGGAGCTTGGACGCTGCCGACCCCGGCTCCTCCGGGCCTCCCTTAGCTCGCACACGAGCGCTGAGGCCCCGCCTCTTAAAGGGGCTGCGGTGGGCAAATCTGGCCCGGCCCCTAGCTGACATCAGGCCTCACCGGCTATTTAAGGAGGCTTCCCTGGATATTCTATGACTTGGCAATGAGTCTGCTTCACTTCTGGTGAAGTCCTTCCTGCTTTGGTGGTATCCTGTGCCTTGTTCCTGTCTCCTGAGTCCTGTTCCTGCCTCCAGAGTCCTGTTCCTGCCTTCTGCGCCCTCTTCCTACTCCAGCCCCCATCCTTGGTTCCTGAGGACGGATTTTCTGGCTTCGACCTCGAACTGGCTATCGGCGACCCTCTGACTTCTGACTCAGGACTGGCTATCGGCGATCCTTGGGCGACTGACATTGGACGATTCTGCTGACGCTTACCACAGGGGCCCACCTAAGACCAGCCAGCCCCCAAACCCAAGGGCTCAACCTGCAGGGAACGGGGTTGGTATTGGCAAAGCTCTATCCAGCCCTCTGCACCAGCCCGGCTTCGCTTTCCGATGGTGGGGACCTGCAGGGGTTCTCCTCTCAGGTTGTGCCAACCCCACCTCGGGCAAGGGGTCCACGCTATCATCTGGTGCCATAACAGTCCATGGATCTGGCAGAGGCCTCAGCCCTCCAAGCCATCCCGGGCCTAGCTCAAAGGATTCTTGAGCAACAGAAGGCCCTGGAAATGCTCACCTCAGCAGTGGAGAATTTAAACCTGTGGTTGGACGCCGCAGCCCCTGCAGTCTCTGGATGGCCGGCGCCATCTTTAAAAATGGCGCGGGCCATCCAGTGCTCCTACCATGTGACAGGGTCCGGCCAATGGCACGGATACCCTGTCACATGGTAAAGGCAAAGGTGTCTAATGCCGCAGAGATGACGCTTGTCATCTCTGCGGCATTAGACACCTTTATCAGCCATTTTGATTAGTGGCAGCCGACGGCCCGGGAGCAGGAGATCACTCCCGGGACCCCCACTGGACCACCAGGTACCTGTAAAAATTTTTTGGGGGGGTTGGGAGGGTGGGGGAAGCAAAGGGATTAGTTTTAAAGGGTCGGGGTGGGTTTAGGGGTCATTTTTGTGTGCCGTTTTTCCCGCCCTCCCCCAAAATGATAAGAGAACCCCCATGATCAATATTGTGGGGTTTTCCTATCGTTTTGGGGGAGCCCCCGATTTCTGACGATTTTGAAAATATCGACGATATTTTCAATCGTCCAAAGCCCGATTCACATCCCTACTACAAAGGTTCTTAAGTTTTGTGAACTACTACAGATCCTTTATCCGGAACTACTCCACTTTGGTGTCTCCGCTTACCGCCCTTACCCGTAAAGGCTCTAATCCCAGACAGTGGTCACCTGAGGTGGTTACAGCCTTTCTCAACCTACAAGACGCATTCCTCTGTGAACTGCACCTTCGCCATCCAGACCCCAGACAGCCTTTCATTGTGGAAGTTGACGCCTCCTCTGAAAGGATGGGAGCCATTCTAAGTCAATACTCCACTAGCAATACACTCCACCCATGCTCCTTCTTCTCACAGCAGTTCTCCCCAGCACCTCAGAATTACACCATCGGCGATAAAGAGTTACTAGCCATCAAAATGGCATTTGAAGAATGGTGGCCATGGTTGGAGGGGGCTCAACACCAGATTTCCATCTACTCGGACCATAAAAACTTAGAATATTTGCATCAAGCTCAACGCCTTAATCCTTGGCAAGCACACTGAGCCCTTTTTTTCACACGGTTCGATTTTGTCCTCCGCTACCAGCCAGCCTGTAAAAACCTGCGAGCGGACGCACTCTCTCGCTCCTTCAATGTCGAAGACAAACCTGAACCCCCTCGAATTCTCTTGGCTGCCACGATGCCAGTCCCACTGGGGAAAACCTTGGTTCCTCTCAGGCTCCGAAACAAGATCCTCCACTGGGCCCACAACTCGCAGATCGCTGTCCATCCTGGTCATTCACAGACCTTGGCTCTCCTCCAGAGATACTATTGATGGTCCACCATGAAAAAGGATGTACGAACATATGTCAAATCTTGCCATACCTGCGCCCAACAAAAGAACCCTACCAGTCAACCATGGGGGCTGCTCCACCCGCTGCCTGTTCCTAAGGAACCCTGGACCCATGTTTCAACCAATTTCATCGTCGACCTCCCTCCATCTAAGGGTAACACCATCATCTGGGTGATAGTGGATCAATTTTCTAAAATGGCCCACTTTGTTGCCCTGCCACCCACTCCTCAATTAACTAGGCTGTTCATTCACCATGTCTTCTGGCTACACAGCCTTCCCAAGTACATCCTTTCTGATCGAGGATCTCAATTTACTGGCAAATATTGGAGATCGTTATGCAGGAAGTTCGATATTTCCCTCCAATTCACAATTGCCTGTCACCCCCAAACCAACGGCTTGGCCGAAAGACGAATCACACCCTCAAGCAATTCCTGAGATCATATGTCAACATCAAGCAAGACGACTGGGTGGAACTACTCTCTTGGGCGGAATTTTCCCTCAACTCCCACCCGGGTCATTCCCATTCCAGCTGGTCTATGGAAAACAACCTCTTCTGCCTCTACCATTGCCCATCATAGTGCCCTCACCCGCAGCTCAGTTAATGGTGAAGGAACTCCATCAACTCTGGACCATCGCTCAACAACTATTGAACAAGGCAGCCCAGATTGCGAAGAGGTTCGCCGACGTCCATCATAAATCCAGCCCACAATTCAAACCAGGTGAGAAATTGTGGCTCAGCATACATTACATCCAACTCTCTTCCATGCGGTTAGTCCTTGCTACACCTTTGTGGTGCTATGCCGCCTGGGTGCAGTTTCCTTTCAGCTCCGGTTGCCTCCAGCTCTCAAAATTCATAACTCCTTCCATGTATCCCTCTTCAAACCCTTGGTATTGTCTTGACTGTCCAGCAAACCGCCAGAACCACAACACCTTACTTCCGATGAAGAACTCATGTACTAAGTCCACGATATCCTGGATGTCAGAAAACGTGGGCGAAGCTGGGAATACCTCCTCTCCTGGGAAGGTTTTGGGCTCGAAATAAACTCCTGGGAACCATCGTCCAATATCCTGGACAAGAACCTCATTGTGCAGTTTCATGCCACTCATCCTCTAAAGCCTAGACCTCCTGGGAGGGGGCCTAGAAGGGGGGTTACTGTTAGTGCCGTGGGCGCCATGCCTTACCTGCAGTCCGCTTGCTCAGGCCTCCCCAGCGTGCTGTGCCACAGCAGCAGGCCACTGCTGTAGCTTCCCGGGCCATCCTGTATGCACAAGGAGCTTGAAGGCCACCGGCCCCGACTCCTCCGTCCTCCCTTAGCTTGCACGTGTGCCGAAGCCCTGCCTTTTAAAGGGGCTGCGGTGGGAAAACCTGACCCAGTCCCTAGATGATATCGGGCCTTACCGGCTATTTAAGTAGGCTTCCTTGGATATTCTATGACTTGAAAATGAGTCTGCTTCGCTTCTGGTGAAGTCCTTCCTGCTTCGGTGGTATCCTGTGTCCTGTTCCTGTCTCCTGAGTCCTGTTCCTACCTCCAGAGTCCTGTTCCTGCCTTCCGCACCCTCTTGCTTCTCCAGCTCCCATCCTTGGTTCCTGAGGACAGATTTTCTGGCTTCCAACTTGGACTGGCTTTCAGCGACCCTCTGGCTTTTGACTCTGGACTGGCTATCATCGATCCTTGGGCTTCAGATCTTGGACTGACCTTGGACGATTCTGCTGACACTTACCACTCTCTTCACAGGGGCCCACCTAAGACAGCCGGCCCTTGAACCCAAGGGCTCAACCTGCGGGGAACGGGTTTGGTATTGGTGAAGCTCCAGTGGGCCCTCTGCATCAGCCCGGCCTCACCTTCCGACGGTGGGGACTTGCAGGGGTTCTCCCTCTCAGGTTATGCCAACCCCACCTCGGGCAAGGTGTCCACACAATGTACGAAATCGGCATGGAGGAAGTGGAAGCCCGCAAATATTTAATATGAGATAGGTTGTGTCATGAAACATTTTATTTATGTATATATTTAAGGAAACATACATAAATTGTCAAAATACATTTTGTTTGTTTAAACTTTAACCTCTGGTTTGCTGGTAGACTGAATTACTGTGTTATGAAATTATGTTTGTCTAAAAAGTGCGGACGTGCCCCCCTACCTGAGCCGTGGCGGCCACGGCGGCGGTGTCGGGGCAGACTGCCCTGGTGCATGTGCCCGGTGCCCCTGCGCGTCGGCGCAGGCCTCCGGGCTGGCCGCTGGGTCAGGAGCCGTCCCTGCTCCTCCCTTGCGGCAGCTAGTGGCTTTCCTCCGTGGCCTGAGATCCAAGATGGCCGCCGTCATCTTAGGCGCGAGGCCACGCCTAAGATAAAATTAAAGGGACCTAAGCCCTTTAATTACCTTCAGCTGCTTCCAATGATCCAGAGCAGAGGAAGTATAAAAGGAGGCTTCCTGTACTCATTCTTTGACTTGGCAACTTCTGTGGTTAGTCAGGTCTGCTTGCTTCGATGAGTTGTTGTGTTTTGGATCCTTGTTCCTGTTTTGTCTTGGTGTTCCTGGTTCCTGACTTCGGATCGGCTAGCGGTGATTCTTGGTATTGACTTTGGATCGGCTAGCGTTGATTCCTGGTATTGACTTCGGATTGGCAAGCGGTGATTCTCTGGTGTGTGACTTCGGACTGGCAAGTGGTGATCCCTCGGTGTGTGACCTCGGACTGGTAAGCGACGACCCTCTGGCACTTGACTTCGGACTCCTTCTTGACCATCATCTCCAAGGGCCCGCCTAAGTCCCAGCGGCCCGGGTCCCTACGGGCTCCTCCCGGGGGGACCGCGGGCTTCCAGGGGTGAAGCTCCAGTCAGCCCTTGCACCGAACTTCTTGACCTCTCAAAGGTCCACCTAAGTCCCAGCGGTCCGGGTCCCTACGGGCTCCTCCTGGGGGGACCGCGGACTTCCAGTGGCGAAGACACACTTCCTTTCTTTGACGTCACGTCTCCTTGTCTGCCTCCACAGTAGCCTCTGTCTCCTGTGCCGAGGGTCAGCTGGTCACGTCTTCTGTTCCTGCCTCGCCACCCGACGGGAGAACCTACGGATCCTCTTCCTAAGGTATTCCATCCTCCCATTGGCCCAAGGGTTCAAAAGCCTGAGCATAGCAAAAAGTGAGTCACCAACATGAAAAGTTTGGAAAGCTCTGCACTAGAGAATCCTGGTCTGGGCAGAGGTCCCTGTGAAGTTGTATAACTAATCAGGCTCAGGGAAGAACAGATGGCCCAGAGGAAAGGATACCTAGAGAAAAGAGTACTGCTGAATTGTAAGTTGTGATACTACATTTATGTTGTTAAATTGCAAAGACTAGCAGAACTGCTATTATTTGTTTCTTGTCACCAACAGAAAAGGTTTATGCAAGATTTCTGCCAGAATTCAGCCTGAATCTGTCTTCTGGCTATCCTAAGACTACTCACAGTATTACAAATGGATACCCTCTTTCTGTGACTGGTACCAGATGTGCTGGCAGATTATGGAAACAAAGAAACTCATGGCTCATGATAAAGGCACCAGCAAGGCTTCTTTAGAAGTTTGGAATGCCTTTATTCAGCAGTGTGCTATGACAACTGTGGACTGAATTATAATAAAATGCTTCTTTTGTAGATGGATACCAAGACTTATGTATCAGAATATAAAATATGGAGCTGATATTCAGTCATGGGGTGGATAGTTTAGTTAGCCAGATACACCTATCTGGCTAACTTAACCAGGATATCCAGTGGAGCAGCAGTGCCACTGAATATACCCGGCTATCTTAAAGTTATTCGGACAATCCTATGGCACGACCAGAATTAGCCACATAGCATATCTCTGTTTTACCATTTAGACAGATAACGTTTCATTTATCCGTCTAAATTGTTAGTGAAGTCTTCCAAGTAGAAAGGATTGTAGATGCAGGCAGGATCTCTGGGAACATGGGCCTTCGAGGAGCGAGTACCAGTTTCCTGATAGCACCTGAAAGAAGCAGAAGAGGCCCCCGAGGAGCGGGTACCCCGTTAGCTGTAAGAGTTCCAGAAAACGCTGGAGTGGCAGAGTAGCTTTGGTACGGAGAGCGAATCCCATCCGTAGACGTTGCTAACTCGATTAGCTAGCAAAAGAGGTAGGCTTAAATATCCGGACAGCATGACGTCATCTCAGGGGGACGCCCCTGAGTTTTGCGCCAAAGAGGAAATAAAGATGAAGGCGGCATGTGCGCATGCACCCTATGGTACCTTGGAGGAGCATGGCGGGAAGCAGCACCAAAGCCGGTCCGGGGATGCCGGCAGACAGACGCCGCGGCAGCCATTAGTCCAAGGTGAGCGGGAGGAGCCGCAGGAAGAGTAAGGTAGGTGGGGGCGAAGCCATCGCAGACCAACGGTCGCAACACCAATGACGTCACTTGAGCACCACTTAAGAGGCAAGGCCCTTCCCACAGTTCCTCACTTTGGCAAACGGGTCGTCACATTTATGTGAAGCTAGTTGTGTTGTGGTTATGTATGTTTTGGTGGATCCTTGGGTGCTGTGGAGATGACCACGCCCCCGGGGAGGAGCCCCGCGAGGAGCCACAGCACTGGGCTAAACTCACACTATACAAAAACACAGGAATAGTTCTTTTATTAAACAGCTAGATGGTAGCCACCAGGTGGCAGTAGTGAGGTAGTTTGTAGTTGCAGTCCCAGGGACCTTGGCAGAGGGAGCCCATCTCTCCACGATGACGTCAGGAGGTTCCGCAGCAGGTATCCCAGCGAGGAGATACTCTGGGTGAGACAGACTGAGAGGTTAGAATACTCACTGAGAATAGCTGTTGGTATGCGATTCCACCAGATAAGTAGATGAAGGTATAGGCACCGAGGCAGGGAGAGCAGGCCCTCAAGGAGCAAGTATCTGTTCCCTGAAAGGCACCTGAAATAAATTAGAGGGCCCCCATGGAGCGGGAACCCAAGTTAGTTGAAACCCCGAAGGGCTGAGAGAAAGCTTCCAGCGGCAGCACGGAAGCGGCAGAGTAGCATAGACAGGAACGGATTCGAGTCCTTGCTAACTCGAATTTTGGCAAATAAGAGTAGGTTTAAATACCCCATGGGTGTGGGGCACTTCCGGGACCGGCCCTGGGTATTTCCCGCGTTAGACCCTATAATTAGAGAGCTGATGTCGCCGCGCGCGTCCTAGCGATGTCAGGGGGTGTGGCTTCAGCAGTGGCAGCATTCTCACCGCGGAGGAAGGTCTCCCAGGGCTGCGAATCTACAGCGGAGACGGGTAAGCACTGTTGGCCACGATCTGCATGGTTGACCGGCATAACAAGTTGCTGTCCTGTGTTCCTGCTTCCTTGATCCAGTGCTTGTTCCAGTGTTCCTGTGTTCCTGTGTTCCACTCCTTGTTCTAGTGTTCCTGCGTTCCTGTGCTTGTTCCAGTGTTCCTGTGTCTGTGTTCGCGTGTTCCTTCCAGTGAGTCAGCATCTGTTCCTGATTCCTGTTCCGCTACCCAGGTTGTACCTTCTCGGACTGATTCATGGTACTGACCTCGCCTTGCCTCTGACTACTTTTGGACTGCTGCCTGGAACTGACCTCTGCTCACCACTGACCACATTTGGACCGCTGCCTGGAACTGACCTCTGCTTACCTCAGACCAAGCTCGGACTGCTGCCTGTCTCCCTCTCCAAGGAGACACACTCCTTCTCGACCACCGCCCTCATGGATACTGGGGCCAGTGGGAACTTCATTCTTGAAGAATTAGTGACTCTACTGCAAATCCCTACTCAACCCCTTGAAGTACCATTGCGAATCACCTCCATCCATGGAGAACCCTTATCTGATCGCATCACCCATCGTACCCTAGCCATCCGACTGACTGTAGGGACTCTCCACGAAGAAGAGATTCCTCTCATGATCTTGAAACGGTCAGTACATCCCATTGCTCTCGGCCTACCATGGCTACAATTGCACTCCCCACGTTTCGACTGGGAGTTGCTCCAGCTTACCCAGTGGGGTCCTCAGTGTCAAGAACATTGTTTACAGCATGTATCCCTGTCCATACCAGTGCTAACATCCACTACCCTTCCTGGGTTACCTGTGCCCTACGCTGACTACCAAGATGTCTTTTCCAAACAGCAAGCCGACATCTTACCCCCTCTCCGGAAGTTCAACTGCCCCATTGAACTGTTGCTGGGTGCCACACCTCCCAAGGGCAGAACTTATCCTCTCTCACTTCCAGAGATCCAGGCCATGTCTGCCTACATTAAGGAAAACTTAGCCAAAGGTTTCATACGCCCATCTACCTCACCTGCGGGCGCGGGTTACTTTTTTGTAAAAAAGAAGGACGGTACTTTCAGGCCGTGTATTGATTACCAAGGCCTGAACGCCGTCACCAACAAGGACCGGTACCCACTGCCGCTCATCAGTGAGCTTTTCAATCGACTCCAGGGGGCTCGAATTTTTATTAAGTTGGACCTACGCGGGGCCTATAACTTGGTCCACATTCAGCCAGACGATATATGGAAAACCGCGTTCAATACACGGGATAGACACTACGACTATGTAGTCATGACTTTTGGGCTTTGCAAAGTCCCTGCCATCTTCCAGAGGATAATGAATATGATCTTTCGAGATGTCCTCTATTCCTTTGTCGTAGTGTATCTGGACGAAATTTTGATTTTTTTCCAGAGACTTGGAATCCCATCGCTCTCATGTCCAGACCGTTCTCCAGCAACTTAGAAGCCACCACATCTACGCCAAACTTGAAAAATGCCTTTTTGAGCAGTCTAGCCTCCCATTCCTGAGCTACATCATCTCCAGCCAAGGATTCTCTATGGACCTGGAGAAGCTCCAAGGGATTCGTGACTGGTCCCAGCCAGTTGGCCTACAAGTTCTACAAAGGTTCTTGGGATTCACGAACTATTACCGTCACTTTAACATAGACTATTCCACGCTAGCTGCTCCACTCACCACCATGACTAGGAAGGGATGTGACCTCCGGGACTGGAGTCCCAAAGCCCAGTCTGTGTTCCAGGCCCTGAAGGAGGCCTTCTGTACCGGCCCATGTCTCTGCCATCCAGACCCGAATCGTCCCTTTATTGTAGAGGTTGACGCATCTACCATTGGCGCCAGAGCAGACCTCAGCCAATACTCCACAAAGTCCCCGTGCTCATTTTACTCCCACAAATTTTCTCCTGCAGAATGCAATTATACCATTGGGGACCGTGAACTTCTGGCCGTGAAGCTCGCCCTCCAGGACTGGCGCCCCTGGCTAGAGGGAGCACAACACAAATTCACCATTTACACAGACAACAAAAACTTAGAACATTTGAAAGAGGCTCAGCTTTTGAATGCACAACAGGCCCGCTGGGCTCTCTTTTTTGCGCCCAGCTGAGAAGAATCTCCGCACCATTTCCCTATCATGCTCGGTAGAGCCGGAAGATACTCCTGAGACTCCAACCCATATTATAGATCCCGCCTGTATCTCCATCTCAGTCACTACCACTGTGCCAGCTGGTAAGACAGTGGTGCCTCAATGCCTCCGAGAGTGTGTACTATGTTGGGCCCACGACTCCTGGCTCACTGGTCATCCCGGCCGGGCCCGAACCCTTGAGATGCTTTGCAGACACCACTGGTGGACCAGTATGGTAAAAGATACCCGAAACTACGTAGACTCTTGCCCTGTCTGCACTCAACAAAAACCTCCCACCGGACGTCTGTGGGGGCTTCTTCAGCCCCTTCCTGCACCCACAGAACCCTGGACTAGTCTTTCTACAGACTTCATTGTGGACCTGCCCCCTTTCAAGGGGCACACCGTAATCTGGGTCATAATAGATCGCTTCTCCAAAATGGCCCATTTTGTGCCTTTACTTGGCCTACCGTCAGCTCTTGAACTTGCATGACCATTCCTGAATTACGTCTTCTGTCTCCACGGATTGCTGCAGGAGATAATTTCGGACCGTGGCCCTCTGTTTGCTGCAAAATATTGGAGATCCCTCTGCAGTAAATTCAACATCACCCTCAACCTGACCTCCGCATACCATCCGCAGGCCAATGGCCAGGCCGAGAGAGCAAATCACTCCCTGAAGGCCTTCCTCTGGTCCTACGTTAATGACCAGCAGGATAACTGGGTCGACCTTCTCCTGTGGGCAGAATTGTCACATAATGCCCACGTTGCATCCGCCACTGTGACCTCACCGTTTGCAGTGGTTTTTTATTGACAGCCTCACCTGCCTCTTCCAGTTCCTCTCAGCGTACCATCTCCTGCAGCACAGCCTGCAGCCCAGACCATCCGCCGGTTATGGGACCAGGTCAAGAGTGCCTCTGTCAGGCAGCCGACCAGGCCAAATGGGTAACAGACGCCCACAGTCGGGCCACCCTGGTATTTCTTCCTGGACAAAAGGTCTGGCTCAGCACGAGGCATATCCGCCTTCGGCTGCTCCTAAGTACGTAGGGCCATTTCGTGTCCTACGCCGGGTGGGAGCAGTAACCTACCAGCTTAAAGCTGCCTGCGAGCCTCAGGATCCACAATACTTTCCACGTATCTCTGCTCAAGCCATTCGTTCTATCTTGGCCATCGTGGAGACCACCGCAACCCACTCTGCTTGCTGCGGAACCAGAGGCTACCCTCCAAGTTCGGGAGGTTCTAGACGTGCATCGCCATAAAGGGCCTGAGAATACCTCCTTGCATGGGAGGGCTTCGGTCTGGAGGAAAATTTGTGGGAGCCCTCCCACCACATCTTTGACAAGAACCTCCTCCATACCGTCCATCAACAGCACCCTGAGAAGCCTAAGCTGGTAAGGGAGAGGTCTAGAAGGGGGGGTACTGTTGCGCATCCTGGCCGTGCTGGTGCCACGACCGAGCTTGCTCACCTCGTGCTTCCCTCCACAAGCTCCGGGCACTCCTCTCTTGCTACTGCAGCCAGCTCACGGTGTCCTCTGCGCCTTTCCCACTCACCTCTGTCTTCGCAGGCCTCACAGCGGAGCTCCCGTCAGGGCTCCCCATCCTCGGCACCCTCGGCCCCGTCCCTAGGCATGCGCGTGGCCCGTGCTCCTTCCTTTAAAGGGCCCAGGGCGGGAATAAATAAATAAATAATTAAATACCATTGAGTTTTGGACTTTGGCTTCCGAGCTCGCCTGGCAGGAAGACTGCCTACGAGCTATCTACCTGGATGGACTTTCCTCGCAGCTGAAGGATGAGTTGGCCGCAAGGGAACTCCCTTCCTCTCTCAAGGACCTTATAGATCTGACAGGCCGAATCAATCATCATCTCCTAGAGCATCACCAGGAGAGTCGGATGCCCAAGAAGCCCTCTCGGGTTCGATCCTGTTCACCACTGGCCAACAACCCTGCCCCGAGTAGGGTCCCCATCGTGGCCAAGATTGAAGAGCCCATGCAGTTTAGGCCGTGGGCTGCTGACCCCGGAAGAGCGCCTCCGGTGGAGACAAACCGGTCTGTGTCTGTATTTCAGACCACCTGGCCACCATCTACAGACCTGCCCTGTCCGTCCAGGAAACTTCCCGGCCTAAGTTCGGTAGGGGTCCTGAACTTGGGTGCAACTTCTGCCCCTCAATTGTCTGTACCGGTTACTCTGATCTGGGATTCCAGGTCCTTCCCAGTTCTTGCTCTGGTAGATTCCGGAGCAGGAGGTAATTTCATCCTTAAGGATCTAGTTCAACTCCTGGGTATAAAGACTAGAGATGTGCAATCGTTTATCACGAATTAGGCAATTACAAAGAAATTGCCTAATTCGTCCTGGTTCGGGGACCCCGAAACCCGAAAAGGATTTTCCCCGAACTTCGGGGAAACTTCGTTTTTCCAGTTTGTGTGGGGAGAGGGACACTTTTTTTTTTTTTTTTTTAAATTAAAAACCACCCCAAACATTAAATATAATAACACCCCCTCCCCCATCCCGATCCCTCCCCCTCCCCAAGACTTACCAACATCCCTGGTGGTCCAGCGGGGTCCCCCCGGGTGCCATTTGACCCTCCGTGGTGTGCCCAGTGTGCTAGTGCCTGCTAGCCATGCTCAAAATGGTGCCGAATAGCCTCTGAACTACTATGTCACAGGGGCTACTGGCGCCATTGGTCAGCCCCTGTCACATGGTAGGAGAACCGACCAATGGCGCCGAAAGCCCCTGTGACATAGTATGGGCAAAGGCTATCGGCGCCATTTTGATTATTGGCAGCCGACGACGACATCGCTCCCAGACCCCCGCCGGACCCCCAGGGATTATTGGCAAGCCTTGGGGGGTCAGGAGGCCCCCCCAAGCTGGCCAAAAAGCTTGCCAATAATCCCTGGGGGTCCAGCGGGGGTCCGGGAGCGATGTCGTCATCGGCTGCCAATAATCAAAATGGCGCCGATAGCCTTTGCCCATACTATGTCACAGGGGCTTTCGGCGCCATTGGTCGGTTCTCCTACCATGTGACAGGGGCTGACCAATGGCGCCGGTAGCCCCTGTGACATAGTAGTTCAGAGGCTATTCGGCACCATTTTGAGCATGGCTAGCACTAGCACACTGGGCACACCACGGAGGGTCAAATGGCACCCGGGGGGGACCCCGCTGGACCACCAGGGATGTTGGTAAGTCTTGGGGAGGGGGAGGGATCGGGATGGGGGGGGGGTGTATGTAATGTACTAAAATTAATTTAAATGCGTGGGGTGGGGTTTTTTTTTTAGCTTTGTTTTCCCGCGTTGTTTTTTGGCCCGGTTTCGGTTTTCCCCGTTTAGTTTTTTTTTTTTTTCAAAAAAACTAAACGGGGAAAACCGAACTTTACCATGAAGTATCCGAGTCAAAAAACGACCCGGTAGCAAAACACGAAGCACATCTCTAATAAAGACCCATCCTCTGGAGACCTCCTTGTGCATAGCTTCTATTTATGGGGAACTGTTACCCGGTTGAATATTCCTCACCACTGAGCCGGTTCAACTCCGTACTGGCGCCCTACATTCGGAAGAACTTGAACTGTTAGTACTGGAAAAATCCATCCATCCGCTAGTCTTAGGACTCCCCTGGCTCCGATGGCACTCTCCCCATTTCGATTAGGGTTCACTGCAACTGGTGGAGTGGGGCCCAGCCTGCCACTAGTCCTGTCTACAGAAAGTGGTACCGCCATTCGTGGTTCCTCTGGCTGCCACTTCTTCAGGTATACCCGGCTCCTTATGTGATTTCGAGGATGTATTTTCCAAGCAAAAAGCAGACCTTCTCCCACCTCTTCGAAGGTTCGATTGTCCCATAGACCTCCTTCCTGGTACCACGCCTCCCCGAGGACGCACCTATCCTCTGTCTCTCCCAGGAACAAAGGCTATGACGGAGTACATTCAAGAAAATCTTGTGAAGGGATTTATCCGCCCCTCTACCTCTCCTGCTGGGGCAGGATTCTTTTTTGTGACCAAGAAGGATGGATCACTCAGGCTGTGTATCGACTATTGTGGCCTAAACTCCATAACCCATAAAGACAAGTACCCTTTGCCGCTGATCTTGGAATTATTCCATCGCTTGCATGGAGCATCTATATTCACTAAGTTGGATTTTCACGGTGCATATAACTTGGTACGGATCCGTCCTGATGACATTTGGAAGATCACCTTTAACACCCAAGATGGGCATTACGAATATTTGGTGATGCCCTTCGGTCTCTGTAATGCGCCTGCAGTTTTCCAATGGATGATGAACGAAATTTTCAGAGATTTGTTGTATACCAAGGTTGTGGCCTACTTGGATGATATCCTTGTCTTTTCTAAGGATTTGGCCATACACTACACTGATGTCTGTACTGTCCTCCAACACCTTCGTGAGAACCACTTACTTGCAAAGTTGGAGAAGTGCTTATTCGAGAAATCTAGTCTGCCCTTCCTCGGATATATTATCTCCCAACGAGGATTCTCTATGGACCCTGCTAAGTTGAAAGGAATCCAGGATTGGCCACAACCCGTGGGTCTCAAGGCCCTCCAGCGCTTCTTGGGATTTCTAAATTACTAACGTCATTTTATTCCACACTATTCCACTTTGGCGGCATTGACTCGTAAGGGCCAAGGGCCAAGACACTCGAAATTGGACACCGGAAGCCATCACGGCCTTCCACCACCTTAAAGAAGCCTTCCAGGTGGGGTCTTGTCTACATCACCCAGACCTGAACCGTCCATTTCAATTGGAAGTGGACGCCTCTGCAATTGGGGCTGGGGCGGTTCTGAGTCAATGCACTGCTTCCGGTTCTACAGTCCCATGTTCATTCTACTCTCGCAAGTTCTCACCTGCGGAACAGAACTATAGTATTGGAGATAGCAAGTTACTTGCCATCAAATTAGCCCTTGAAGAATGGCGCCCATGGTTAGAGGGTGCACAACACAAATTCATCATATTCACTGACCTCAAGAACCTGGAACATTTGAGCCATGCCCAGCGTCTCAACGCTTATCAGGCCCGATGGGCCCTATTCTTTTCCAGGTTCAATTTTGAGCTTTGTTACCGTCCAGATAAGAAAAACCTCTGGGCAGATGCCTTATCACGCTTTTTCAAGCCTGAAGACACCCTGGAAGAACACTGTCACATAATAGACCTAACTTGTATTTGCTTATCCGCTACTCACCCAGTCCCTACTGGGAAGACTGTGATGCCCCGACAACTCCGAGAAAGAGTCCTTTGCTGGGAGCATGATTCTAAGTTTGCTGGTCACCCAGGGTGAGCACGAACCTTGCCACTGCTCCAGCAGTTCTTCTGGTGGCCCACTATGGTCTTTGATGCTAAAGCATACGTCGAATCCTGTAACACTTGTGTGCAACAAAAGCCCCGGTCTGATGACCTTGGGGTTTACTCCAACCACTTCCATCTCCTGAGGACCCGTGGACCCACCTGTCTATGGATTTCATCATGGACTTGCCTCCATCTTAGGGCCATACCGTTATATGGGTAACCATAGACCTATTTTCAAAAATGGCCCATTTCATCCTTTTACCGGGCCTGCCATCTGCTCCTGAACTAGTATGCCTATTCTTCTGTCACATCTTCAGATTATATGGCCTACCCAAGGACATTGTCTCTGATAGAGGTCCACAATTTGTTGCTAGATATTGGCACGCTCTTTGCCGAAAATTCGGCATCAACATTAGTCTAACAACTGCTTACCACCCCCAAGCCAATGGACAAGCCGAGCCAATGGATCGCTCTGCCTTCCTGCACGCCTACATCAATGACCGCCAAGACAATTGGTCTGAACTTCTTCCTTGGGCGGAGTTTTCTCACAACTCCCACATTGCCACAGCTACAGGCACGTCGCCATTCTCCATCGTCTATGGAAAGCAACCACAACCACCACTGCCTATAGCATTGTCAGTACTGTCCCCTGTGGTGCAGGCTACTGCGGATACCCTCAAGGCTTTATGGAACAGATGAATCTTCGCTTAAGACAAGACGCTTCCCGGGCCAAGAGAACTGCCCACAGTCACCGACACTCGGCTCCTGAATTCCTTCCTGGCCAGAAAGTCTGGTTGAGCCCTGGGTATATCCAACTCAAAATACCTTCTCAAAGGTTCGCTATAAGGTACATTGGACCTTTTATGGTCACCCGAAGCATTGGATCAGTTACTTACCAGCTTCGGCTGCCTCCTACACTGGGAAAACCTGTGGTCTTGTCCTGGCCTTCCCGAAAGGCTCCTGAACCACCTCCTTTGGTGGCTAAGACTTATACGACCTACAAGGTACATGAAGTCCTCTACATCCGCCGTAGGGGCCACCGGTGGGAATACCTCCTTTCTTGGGAGGGTTATGGATCCAAAGAAAATTCATGGGACTTTGATTCTGCTTCACCTTACCACTCCATTGACTCTGTCCAAGCTCGGACCTCTGCTTTGCCTGACCACGCCATTGACTCTCTCCAAGCCCAGACCTCTGCTTCACCTGACCATGCCATTGACTCTCTCTAAGCCCGGACCTCTACTTCGCCTGATTATGCTATTGCCTATCTCCAGACCCAGACCTCTGCTTTGCCTGACTACGCTACTGCCTATCTCCAGACCCAGACCTCTGTTTCGCTTGACTACGCTATTGCCCATCTCCAGACCCAGACCTCAGCATCGTTTGACTATGCTTGACTATCTCCATGATCAGACCTCAGCCTTGCTTGCTACTGCCTCTGGATTGCCACCTTCCCTGACTCAAGCTAGTTCCTCAACGCCTCTCCAGCTTACTCCCTGGATGTGGTCTATTCAGGCTTCAGCCTGTTCTTGCTCGGGCACCCCCGTCTGCCTCCGTTCCATTGGCGCCCGAGTTTCCAGGACACTACCTTGTCCAGAGTAAGACTGTACCATCTCTCATCTGCTGTCTCTAGGGTGAACCCAATCTCTACTTCAACTACATACAGAGGCCCACCTAAGTCCTGCCGGTCCCGGCACCTAACGGCTCAACCCGCGGGGAACGAGGGCTGGTATTGGTGAAGCTCCAGCAGCCTCTGTCCATCAGCCCACTCCACCTGCTGATGGTGGGGATCCATAGGTCCTTACCTAAGGCTTGCGTCAACCCCACCTCGGCCCAAGGCGCAACAATTTTTGTACGAGCAATGCTTCTAAAATCGACCTGACAGTGAATAATGACATTGACTGTGGTCCTCAAGTCTGCCAGTGCCACAGCACCTTGACCAGCCACAAAGCTAAACAAATTAACCTCCTCTGAAGCAAATCCCTTTCCCTCTCTTCCTCCCCAAAACAGCTTTCCTATTGGTGCACTGCTTGAATTTCACAACTGAATATCAGACTTGTTGGAAATTGTATCTGACCTCCCTGGACGACTTTAATGTATTAGTGAGAATGGTTCAGAAAGGGACTCCCTTAGATACATACAGCAAGGTAAGAGGGAGCCAGGAGCTCAGGGTTGGCAGGTATATTTATAAATATTTTGTTATGATGGATGATGCTTCTTGGATAGTTCAAATGCATGGCTAAACATATGTCCGTAGAAAGAACCTTATTTAAATAAAAACCTGTTCTGGGAAATATGTGGCCCATATGTTTCTTAACAATAAAAAACATATTAGAACATATGGCTGGGAACATGTTGAAATGGAATTTAAAAAAAAAGAGGAGTTATTTTAGTTTGTATATTTCTTCCTTTCTTATGTCATTGATTTGATTCATTTATCTATTTTATCACCATGGTAACAAGGTAGATTTGGATACACAACCCTTGCTATTGATGGATTTGGGACAACCAGCCAATAAACAATTGTCTCAGCCTTTTCCACAGGCTATGGTCCAAAATGGGCTGTCAGTAGCTTTACTCCCCATTAACCATAAAATTCCACTGTTTATTTATTGCAAATTTTCCATTCACACTCTATCTGGATTAAAGAGCAATATATGCTGCATAAATCAGTCAAAGCTATTCATGGGGTTGGAGTGGAAGAATGAATCTAGTTTATCCCTTCAGGGCAAAATTAGTCCTGGAGAAAATTAGCCAATACTGTTTTCTTCTAATCAGGGCAAAACTAGAGGCATTTGGTGTCAGATTTTACAATTTAGAGACCCACAGGCTTGATGTGAGCAGACCAGTTGAACATGTGGTGATATGATTATGTGTTTGACTTATTGATAAGACTGCATTAGCAGTAATTTATAAGCTGGGAATTTTATAACGCCTCACCTAGTGGTATAAACAGCGTATACAATGTATACGCAGACTTTACTGAGCATTTTCAAAGTGAGCCTATGTACACAAGTTTGCTTTGAAAATCCTTCCTTAATTGGTTGGTTACACACAGAATTGCCCACACACAAAAGTACACCTGCTCCAAGAAGGATATAACTTGTGCCTGGTAACTCGTGCCTGGTAACTTACAAGTATACTTTCAAAAAAACAATAATATGCACAAAAGTTGTGTCCTCACCCCAGTTCTACCCTCCAGAATGCCTACTCCCAGCAGGGCCAGTGCTAGTGTTGTTGCTACTCTGTGTGAACAGTTATTCTGCTTTCCCTCTCCTCTGTCTGTGTATATAATAGTACCATTTGTTATCCAGAAATGCATGTACTGTTGTAGTGCCACCCAGAAAACCCTGCAAACAGTGGCGTAGCCACGGGTGGGCCTGGGTGGGCAGGTGCCCACCCAACTTAGACCCAGGCCCACCCAACTGGCACCGGAACTGCAAGGCTGTCGCGGGATCCCATCCCCGCGATAGCGAACAAGAGAACCCACGCCTCGCGCGCCATCACGGCACACATGGGGAAGCGCTGCTGTGGCCGTATGGCCAACCGGTCTTCCTGTTCGGGGGGGGGGGGGAGCGGAAGCGCCGCGCGCAGCTTCCGCTTCCTCCCCCAATGCAGGAAGATCAGCTGCCTCTCCTGCTGCCACCCGTTCTCCTGCTATCTTCGGGCCAAACGGCCCGCCGAACTTCCTGTTTGGGGGTGGGGGAGCGGAAGCGCCGCGCACAGCTTCCGCTTTCTCCCCCAAAACAGGAAGATCAGCTGCCTCTCCTGCTGCCACCGGCCTCCTGCTATCTTCGGGCATCGGGCCGTATGGCCCGCCGATCTTCCTGCTTGGGGGGGAGGAAGCGGACGTTGTGCGCTGCGCTTCCGCTCCCCCCCCCCGACAGGAAGTTCGGCGGGCCATACAGCCCGACGCCCGAAGATAGCAGGAGTCCGGTGGCAGCAGGAGAGGCTGCTGATCTTCCTGCTCTGGGGGAGAAAGCGGAAGCTGTGCACGTGCTTGAATGTGTATGTGTGGATGAGAATGGGAGTGTGTGTGGGTGAAAACTGGAGCCTGGGTGTGTATGTGGGTGAGAATGGAAGCTTGAATATGTGGGTGAATGGGAGCTCGAATGTGTGTATGTGTGGTTGAGAATGGGAGCCTGGGTTTGTGGGTGGGTGAGAATGGGAGCTTGAATGTGTGGATAAGAATGGGTGCTTGAATGTGTGTATGTGTGGGTGAGAATAGGACCTTAAATGTGTATATGTATGGATGAGAATGGGAGCTTAAATATGTGTGGGTGAGACTGGGAGCATGGGTTTGTGGGTGAGAATGGGAGTCTGGGTTTATGTGTGTGAGTGAGAATGGGTGCCTGGATGTGCGTCTGTGTGTGCATAAGAATATAAGCCTGGGGAGGGGTGAGAAAGTGAGAACTTGTATGTGTGTCTGCAGAGAATGTGAGCTTGTGGGGGGTGGGGGGGGGGAGAGCAAGTGAGAGTGACAGCTTGAGTGTGTGAGAGGGAGTCTGTGAGAGAAAGCGTGTATGTGTGTGTGTGGAAGGGAAGAAGACAGTAATAGAAGAAAGACACTGAAAAGGAATTAGGAAATGAGCTATAAGGGAAAAAATGGGAAAAAGAGACCAGGACCAACTGATTAGAAAAATACAAAGATCAGACAACAAAGGTAAAAATATATATCTATATTTTGAGATGTTAGCAATTTAAATATAAGCAACACAACCACTCTCTCAAAATTTATGGACAGGTAGGAGCCGTGTATAAAATCGTAATAATAAGAAGGCTAAAGTACCACAAATCACCGTGAATTATGTTTGTATCATTAAGTAAACCTCATACTTAGGCGTAGATGTGAATGCTATGCTGCATAATTTGGCATTATTTATCAGTAAAAAAACAACTAGTAGACCTGCATGCCTACAGCCCACCCATGTTAACCTTGTGCCCACCCAAAAAATCAATTCTGGCTACGCCACTGCCTGCAAACAAAACAAAACAAAAAAAAACCCCACTTGGAACCCATATGGTATTAGGATTATTTTAATGCATGCTGGGTATGGGTTTGGTCCTCAGAAAACTTTGAGTAAAGTGAATTAGAATATAGCAAATTTCTTGTATCAAAAGAGTACCAACTGCCAGTACTTAAACAGAAACAATTCTACCTATTAAAAAGCAACACTGCAAGTTTAACACCAGCCCCTAAAACACCAATACATCTCCTTTTACGTAACAGGCAACAATGGAAAAAACAATAGGATCACCAGTCCCCATAAATCATCAAACAATAAAATCAAGAAATATAAATCAATTATAACAGTAAAACTATACTAATGAAAATTTCCAAAGAACTGATAAATAGAATATCATCCAACAATTAAAAACTCATAATAAGTTTTAAAAATATTTCCAAACAGCATACGTATCAAACACCCAATAATTAAAACTAATAAGGATAGAAAACTCCTCTGCTCTCCATGCCTGAAAACATTTGATTTCCAATTACTCTGAATTGTCATGGATTGAGGGGCAGCCCAAACTTTCCTCACACACAATCCAGACAGGTTCCCATTCTATCTCTCTCACAGACACACACACACACACAAAACCCAAGCAGGCTTTGTGTCTGAGACAATCCTATTGTCTCAGACACACCCCACCCAGGTAGGGTCCCATTCTTTCTCACACATACACATATAAAACCGAGGCAGGCTTCCATTTTTTCACACAAAACCCTGGCAGGATTCCTCTTTCAGCCAGCAGCTTCACCAGCACATATCTTACTCCTTTGCTACTGCTGCTTCTGCATGTACCTCGGGAAAAAATGCAGGAGTCCATTCTGCTGCTTATCCTCATGTGCTGGACCCAGAGTATTCAAAACTCACGGGACTGGCACTTCCTTTATACTTATCTCATGCATCACGAGATCAGCTTAGAGGAGGTGCCAGATCCATGAGTTTGGAATACCACAGGGCCAGCACATGAGAAGGAGCGACAGAATGAGCTCCCTCTTCTTCTGCTCCAGTCAGGACATGTCATGTGCAGGCTTCTTTTTTCTTCTGCCGCCAGCAGGTTGGGGTCAAACCAGTGGCTGCAAGGGCCTCTTCTTTTTTTTCTGCCACCAGTGAGATGGACCTCTCTTACCTCAACCGCAGTGGGATGAGATCCACTGGTGACCGCCCAGGCCTTTCTTCAGCCATGGGTAGCTGCTTGGGCCTCTTCTTTCTGCTTCCTTTCTTGCACTCCTTCCTCACTCACGTCACCTCTCCCAGGTATGCCACCCTGTGCAAATGCACAGTCTGCATACCTGGTAGTGCTGGACCTGGCTCCCAGGTCATATAGAGGTACTTATGAAACCGGGTCAACAAGGTTATGAGCGTTCTTTTAATGCACTGGTCTGGGGCTATTTTGTAGGGGCCATTTATGTGCATGAAACTGGGCTTTCTGTGTGTAAATGGCTTAGAAAATCAGGCCTTAAAAGGACTGTAAAGGTCTTCTGTGATGCTGGTCATTCAGGGGAATGCTCCACACACATATAGGTGAATGTTAAAAGGAGTTGCACATTTCGATGTAACATATTGTAGCAATTTAAAAATAAACTAATACATAAAGGGGGTAATTTTCAAAAGGAGTTACATGCGTAAATGTAGCTACTATTGTAGCAATTTTCAAAAGCCATTTACTCAAGTAAAGTGCACTTATGTGAGTAAATCCTATAGACAAGTCAATGGCATATATTGTAGCAATTTTCAAAAACCCACTTACTCAAGTAAAGTGAATTTACTCCAGTAAACCTGGTTTTTACTCGAGTAAATGCTTTTTAAAATCAGGCCCACTGTGCATTTACACATGAATATCCTATGGACAATTCAATGGCATATATTGTAGCAATTTTCAAAAGCCCATTTACACAGGTAAAGTGCATTTACATATGTAAAGCCCAATTTTAAGCATGTAAATGCTTTTAAAAATCAGGCCCATACTGAATAGGTTCCATTGGATGACAGCATGTATGAATGATAATATACAATGTGCTTCTGGCTAGAGTCAGTGCAAAAACTTAAGGCAGGTTAATATTTGAATAGAGAGGGGCTTTAAGTGGAGAAAATCCTTTCTAAGTTGACTTCATACATTCAAACACGTACTATCAATGCTATGTGCTATAGTGATTGCTTTTAATTTGTCTCTAACAAGATAATTCCAAACAATTTGTAGACCTTTTATTCATTTCAACTCTCATGGAAGGCTCCCTTCTCAGTCGTGAGAAAGTTTTATGTTATGCTCTCTTTTTAGCAGGGGTTATATACAGGCAGGTTTTTATCTAGTCGCATGGGTGCCCACTGGGGACTCAGGTGGGGGCAGGAGGGATAAAGAAATATATGAATCCACTTTGCTTATGGTGAATCATAATCTCATAAAAACTGCATGTTTTTACATATGTAATTTAGCTTTTTTAATTTTAAAAAATATATATTTAGGATGCAATTATCAGATGTGTTGAGTTTACCTGTGTAGAAAATGCAGTTTGATTATTGCGCTCTCCCTCCCTCCATGTGGGGAAAAGTACGTGTGATGGGGCCTTGCCAGCATTGCTAGATATTATTCACTCCCTGTATTTTGGGTTTTGCATTGTAGGGTCCTCCCTCTGTTTAGACCATTCCCCTTTTTGGAATAGGCTTAAGAGAGCCCTATACATTCTGTCTGAGCATGCTTCAGTTGTTGTTGGAGGAGTGAGAAAGTGAGAAATGAGGTGGTGTTTTTGGAACCTCCATCCACTAGTGAAAGAGTTTAATGGAAGATTTTCTGAGTTTTTTCAGCGTGATAATTTGACCAGTATCCTGACAGAAGGGCCTCTATCTGAAAGAGCTGGAGTTTTCAGGGGCTTCTATCTGCTACCAGTCTTGGAGGGCAGAACTTACTGAAGCAAATAGATTTTTGGATCCAGTTTGAAGTGAGGAGTTTTGTGATTGAACCTCCTGTATACGCTGGGTGGAAGAAGGCAATTTTCCTATCTTCAATGGGGAAGGAGATTGGACACTATGGGCCAGATTTTCAAAAGGTTACGCATGCCGGGCCTATTTTCAAAAGGCCCGTCGGCGCGCATAAAACCCCGGGACACGCGTAAGTCCCAGGGCTTGCAAAAAAGGGTGGGGGAGGGCATGGGCATGGGTGTCCAGGGGCGGGACGGGGGCAGGTGCAGCGGCTCCTGGCACAGCAGCCATTTGCCACTGTGTCAGAGATCGCGTGCCGACAATCGGCAGGCGCAAAAGGTATAACAACAATTTTGGTGGGGGTTAGAGTAGGGCTGGGGGGGGGGGAGGTTAGGGGAAGGGGTGGGACGGTCAGGTTAGGGGGAAGGGAAGTTCCCTCCCAGGCTGCGATTTCGGAGCAGCCTGGGAGGGAATGGGGGAAGGCTGTGCGACTCGGCGCACGCAAGGGGCACAATTCTGCATCCCCTTGCTTGTGCCGTTATAAAATCGGGTGTACATGTGCGTGCGCCAGGTAGCACGCGCACATGTATACCCATGCGCAACCTTTTAAAATCTACCCCTATATTTCGCTGATGCCTTTTCACTGGTAGCTCAAGACAGGTTACATTCAAATTGTGTAGGTATTTCCCTGTCCCCAGATGGCTCACAATTTAAGGGCCTAATTTACTAAGCATTTTTCCCATAGACACAGAATAGGAGCAAAGCCTTAGAAAATCAGTCCCTAAGTTTGTACCTGAGGCAATGGAAGTACAAATGGACCTTGCCTTGCCCAAGGTCACAAAGAAAATCAGCAGGATTTGACCCCTGGCTTCCCTGGTTCTCAGCTTACTGCTGTAACCACTAGGCTACTCCTCCACTTGGTAGAAAGGAAAAAAACCCCAAGAAACTCTATGGGTTCCCACTTAAAGGGTTGCGATATTCTGCCATATGATGATAATTTATCTGAGGAAAACCTTAACTTGTGCTTGTCTGTCATCTTCCTGCCACACCCTTCTGCCTCTCACTTCCACCACACACAAACCTTCAGCTCTGACACCCCAGCTTCCCATCCCTACCACACACAATCCTCCACTTCTCACATTCTTCACACACAGTCCCCTTCTTCTCACCTCCACTTCTCACATTCTTCACACACAGTCCCCTTCTTCTCACCTCCACTTCTCACATTCTTCACACACAGTTTCCATCTTCTCACCTCCACTTCTCACATTCTTCACACACAGTCCCCTTCTTCTCACCTCCACCATACATAATTCTACAGTTTTCACATTCTCCACACAACCCCCTGCTTCTCATCACCACCGCGCACAATCCTTTATCTCTTTCACCCTTCAGACAACTTCACACACAATCTCCTGCTAACCTGTATAGTGGAATAGAGATCCTCCTAGGATTTACTAAGAAAGTGCTACATTGCTTATGTGAACATAAGGATCCCTTAGATTCCATAGTAATTTGTCCTCATTACAAAGGAGGCTTACATTATATTAAGTTGTTGGTCAAGATTAAGGGGTTACATTTCTGTGAGAGATTATAGTGAGGTATATTATATTTCATTATCGTGAGGTAGTTTATAGTAAAGTACATAGCATATTATAGTGAGGTAGTTTATAATGAGGTACATTATAGTGAAGTAGATTGTCAGAAGTCAGGGGGTTAATACTTAAAGGCATTGCATTACAAAGATAAATACGTAAATTTACATGCAGTATAGTGTAAAAAATTAAGGTGTTTACATATGTCCATTTCTCAAGTTTCTCTGTTGCTTAGTTTTTGAGTGGTTTTTGTTTCTTATAAGGAGACGGTGTGGTCAATCCATAAGAGCACTCCTTTGAGAGGCTAACAGAGTAGACTGCACCTGTGAAAGTATATAGAGACTTTTGGAGCTTCTAGAACATTTGGAGTTTTCTTCCTCTCCTCTCTTTGTAGTGCACTGCAGGCAGCACAGGATCTGTTGTCTACAGGGCAGAAGCTGCAGGGTCATATATGTTGCCACCTTAGTTTTGGAGAATGAAGCAGGGAGAAACAAGTCTGAAACCTTCCATATTCATTTTTCTTCTTTAAAGTCCTAAGGTTATGGACTGAGGAGGAGTGAGAGTTTCCCAGGTGTGGAAGATATCTTTTGCTCTGGATAGCTTCTCAGGGAAGGAGAGAGAGTCCTATTTCTGAAGCTGAGCTCAGGAGAGTTATTTTATTTATTTATTTAGCACTTTTATATACCGATTTTCCAGTAACAGAATTACTAATCAAGTCGGTTTACAATTTCAACAGTAACCATGACAAGATGATGTCTTACAATTAACAGGTAGATAGAACTAGGATACAATTAACTGGGTAAAAACATAGATATGTAGCCTAATGTAGGCTGGTGTTAAAGAATCGAGGTTAAGGATGGGGGTTTAGGATTGGACTGCATAGAGATAATTGACCGGAGTGGTTTCTGGGCGGTTAACCAATGAAGATCATCGGTTGGAGTTCTAATACACAGCTGAAGTTAGGAGAATGCTTGGTTGAACAACCAGGTCTTGAGTCTTTTTTTAAATATGATAGGGCATTGCACTAGTTTGAGGTCTGGTGGAAGAGAGTTCCAAAGTTTGGGACCGGCCGTGGAGAAGGCTCTTTTACTTAATGCAGTCTTCATCGGAGGGACCTGAAGATTGTTTCTGTATGCTTGTCTCACTGGTCTGGCGGAGGTGTGGGGATGAAGCGGGATCTTGAGCTCGAGTGGGGCGATGTTATGTATTGCCTTGTGGATAGATGAGAGTGCTTTGAAAAGTATTCTGAATTTAATAGGAAGCCAATGTAAGTTTTTCAAGATGGGTGATATGTGGTCTCTTTTGTTTGTCTTGGTTAGAATTCTTGCTGTAGCGTTTAGCAACATCTGTAGTGGCTTTGTGGAGTTCCATATGTTCAATATGGAGTTCAATATGGAGTTCCATATTGTGGTTTGCCAGAAAGGGATCTGGAATCCTTACAGCTGACTGCTGTGATTTACTTCAAAGGAGAAGGAGGTTCTACATTGACTTGTCCAGTCAGTGTACAAAGTGCCAAAAAAAAAAAAAGTACTACACAATTGGGAGAAAAGGAGTCAGCACCAACCAGGTGCAGCAGAGGAGAAAAAGGAGACAGTGCTGTGGTGTAAAGGAGCAGTGCAGGCATTGAAATTCAGGTACCATATAGGACCTCCCAGGGCCTACCATTAAGAGACCGTATTAGAGGAGCAAGGAGATCCCATGTTCGTGGTTTATGACTGCGTAAATGGAAGAAAGGTTCATCTTCAAGTGAATGTATAGTTTACCAGATTGTCAAAATTGAAGGTTTAGTTTAGTAAAGTTACTGTTGGAACACCATCCTCAGTGGGGAAAGTGATTTGTCAGAGTCCAAGGGTTCAAACCCTAGAAATGGATCTTTCCCTCTACTTGGGAACAGACCTACACCCACAGCGCCCCCTCCTCTACTCCCTTACTGTAAGGACCTTGGAGGGGAGCTGCATGTGCTGCTCATACCCGACCGCCTGATCAAAAGAAAGGGAAGCTAAGGTATACATGTGACCGCCTTGCTGAGATAAGGCAAAATTACTCCCTGCTTGAAGTGAGAGAGACTGGCCAGCCATCTAACTCCTGCTACGTGTACACAAATGTGGGAGGGGATTTTTTTTTAATCCTTGCACCATACAAAGGAACTGAACATGGAGTTTGCACCTTAGAATCTATCAGAAAGCACAGGGCATTTTTGCCTTCACAGTACAAGCAAATGTCATCTAATGTAAATGAGAGAGCATTATTACAGAACATGGTTGAAAAACAGCACAATTAAATGACAATTTCAAAGTCTTTCAAATATAGGACTAACCCAGAAAGGGCAGTAATGTTGGTCACTTGAGATAAGTCATAGATAATGTGCAGGTAATCCACTGCCAATAAAATCATAAAGTATCCCAGTGCAACAGAATCAGTAGAGGGCATCCCACCTTTATGCAGAACTGAATTACAGCATCTTTTGGGAACCTATTTTTATGAGGAAGTGTCAAAATCTGTACCTTCCTCTGCTGCAGCAAAGACTGCAAATACTGTGATAATAAACTGTTTCTAATTATTTTTGGTTTTATTCTTTGGATCTTCTTAAAAAATGTATGGAATTCAGTTCACAATGTTCCAGTGAACTAAATCTGACAACTAGACCTCAAAGGCATAAAAATTTCCATGTTAGTCCACAAGCAAGAACAATTTTTACTGTAGTTCATAAATATATTAAAAAATTGCTCTCTGGTATATTTTCCTTCTAAGATAATGCACAGAAATATCTTTTACCAATCACTGAACAACAGCCTGAAAGATGCTTGGCTGCATAGGGAGAGGAATGGTCAGCAGAAAAAGGGAGGTGATATTGCCCCTGTATAGGTCCCTGGTGAGGCCTCATTTGGATTACTGTGTACAGTTCTGGAGACCGCACCTTCAAAAAGATATAAACAGGATGGAGTCGGTCCACAGGGTGGCTATTTAAATGGTCAGTGTTCTTCATACTAAAGATTATGGGGATAGACTTAAAGATCTAAACATGTATGCCCTACAGGAAAGGTAAAATGGGGAGATATGATAGCACCCTAGAAAAAGCAAACATTGGACTATCTTGAGCACAATCGAAGTTGGTCTGTGTGCTGCCTTTTACCCCAGATACCTGGTTGGTATGGAAGAGTTTTTTGAAACACTGGGGGGGGGGGGGGGTTAAAGTTATATCCATTGTTTCAAGATAGTCCAATATTTGCTTTTTCCAGGGTGCCAAATTTGAGAGACCATTTGGTTCATTTTGGAATGTCCATGGATTCAGCATCAGTACCGCAAAGGGGTCATTCTCCTTATGGGAAGTGCAGTGTGTGTTCATTATCCTTCAATGGGGTGAAGGTGTCATTGCCTAATAGGTGCCCCTTCATTTTACGGTCTTATACCACTTGTGATTCTTGCAGAGTGATCTATTTGATTTGGTGTCCCTGTGGTTTATGTTACATCGGTAAGATGTCCTGTAAATTGAAGATCCGTATTCAAGAGCATATTAGCTATATTCAACGAAATAGGAAACCCCTTTGGTTGGGCACTGGGAGGCAGTGAGTCATTCGATTGAAGATCTCACTTTTGAGGCTTTTGGAACAGCTTTTTTCCACGAATGAGAGGGGGAGATTTTGATAGGAGATTGTTGTTTAAAGAACAGTAATATATTTTTCAATGGAATACTATAGCCCCGGTGGGTCTTAATAAGGAAGTTGAATGGAATGCCTTATTATAGATCATGTTTAGTGTCTAGGTGTAGACCTGAGTTCTAGCAAGACTTCTGTAGGTACAGTCTAGGTCCAATGGGACATCATAGTCCCAGCGGGTCCCAACAAGGAAGTTGAGTAGAATGCCTTATATATTACAGGTTATGTTTAGGGTATTATTGTCTAGGTGCAACTCTAGTTTTAGCAAGGCTACAGTCGGGAGCTGGGGCTATGTGAAGAATACTTTTAGGACCTTTAGTTCATAAGTGAATTAAGAACATGTATTGTTAAAAATTATAAAATAAAAATGATTTTTTTTAGGGTTTTATAAGTGAATTAAGGATGTGCACTGTTAAAAATTAATAATTAAAAAATTAAAAAACAAAAATGATTATCTTTTTAGGGCTTTTTCAGTATCTTTAAGGTCTACAGATTTATTGATATAAGGGGGGTATTGTTTAACTTGGAAAATAGACAAGTATATTAGAAGGTGAAAAATATTCACGCTTATGTGCATCTGTGAAACATTCAGGGGAGGGGCTAAAGGGTATTTTACGTGAGCACACTCACGCTTACATGTAGACAAGACAGATTAATGGCGGTGTGTTTTGGAATTTTGATGTGGGTAAGTGCTATTTGGGGTTTACAGGGTGGGGGGCTCGGATGACTAGTTTATAGGTTGATTGTTTGCATGCATTTTCTATGTTTTTAGATTAGTTGAGTCGTTCCCCTGATGCAGGCAGCTGTATGCTGCTGAAACGCTGCAGCATCGGGTACAATTGAATAACAGTTCCGGGCACAGCTGGACATCATTACTAAGGTGGAGTATGTATGGAAAGATCATCTCCATAGAGGGGAAGAGAGCGAATGCATCCTTTAAGTTTTGTCTATTCCCCCCTACAAGTGCTCGGAAGTGAACATTGGGAATAAGAGGGAAACAGGATAATGTTCTCTATAACATCATTACGATCAGGATGCACTGGAAATTTGTTCTTACATCAGAGAATACAGAAAGCGTTTTTTGTCAAGTCCGTTTAGTTTTCCAACAAACACGATGATGGTGTGCACATGAACTTTTGAACTTTAAGAAAGACAGAGCTGTTTGATATAATCCAAAATGGCATTTTTGGGGATGCCCATGGAATGCTATTGGATCCTTTGGAATTGATTAGTGTGAAGGGCTTTGTTTTGGGGGTCGTGAACTAGCAATGTGATAAGGGTTCTCTATGAATAAATGAGAATATCTACATGTGTTGTATGTTATGTGGGTTTGTTGTCTTTAGGGTTGTGTGGTATATAGTGTCTTTAGTTGTATGTGTGAGTGTCTAGTATGGTGTAGGGGGTATTGTGTAAGATTGTGGGGTGTGGTTTACCCATTGGAGAAATGTTATAACTTCTATATATATTTTATGAACAAGACAGAGAGTTTGGCTTTTAGGAAGTGATGAATTAATAAATATATTCTAGATATTATTTGTGAGCTAAGAATATAGACTGTCTTTTCTGGTGTTTTTTATGTCCTGTACTATAGACAGTCTTAAGAGGTGTTTGGGTGTCTTATTACATAAGAACATAAGAACATGCCATACTGGGTCAGACCAAGGGTCCATCAAGCCCAGCATCCTGTTTCCAACAGTGGCCAATCCAGGCCACAAGAACCTGGCAAGTACTCAAAAACCAAGTCTATTACATGTTATGGTTGCCAGTAAAAGCAGTAGCCATTTTCCAAGTCAACTTAATTAATAGCAGGCAATGGACTTCTCCTTCAAGAACTTATACAATCCCCTTTTAAACACATGTTAAACCAACCAATTACCATGTTAAACCAATTTCCATAGGTTACTCTGTTTCTTCATTTCTATCCTCTAATCTAGCTATTGAGATCTTCTGTTTCTATCCCAAGTCCTTTTGAATTCTGTTATAGTTCTTGTTGTCATCATGTCTTCTGGGAGGGTATTCCATGCATCTACCATCCTTTCCCTGAAAAAATATTTCTGACATTATTCCTGAGTATGCCCCAGGGCTGAAGTAAGTTTTGAAATAAAAAAAATAAATCATCAAAGGTAGGGGGGAAAGGGCGGGGGAGGTAGGGGAAGGGAAGGGAAGATGGGGTGGGGGGGTAAGGAAGTTCCCTCCTAGGCTGCTCAGATTTCGGAGCGGCCTGGGAGGGAACAGGGGAAGGCAGCACGGCTTGGAGTGGGCTTGGCACATGCAAGGTACAGAATTGTGCACCCCCTTGCGCGCGTCTACGTGCACATGTTATAAAATTGGGCGTACATGTGCGCGCGCCGTGTAGCACGCACACATGTAGGCCACGCGCACATGTTATAAAATCTACCCCAAACTTTCTAAGTGCCAAAGGGGCTTGAATATGAGAGCTATATGCAGTTTTTATTTCTGGAGAGCAGGGACCTCATTTGTCTTCCTCCATACCTGATTTCCATCCTCGTCAGAACCTGCTCCGATCCCTCCCACTGGGGCCGATTAATAAGGTGCGCTGAAGCTGTTGCAGGTTTGTGCTTGCCTGTACATGCGTTTGTACGCACGTTTTCCCATGCAAAGCACTATACAGCTATACCAAATGCACTAACCATATCCTCTGGCAACAAATTCCAGAGTTCTTGTGCGCTGAGTGAAAAAGAACCCCCTCCGATTAGTTTCAAATGAGCCACATGCCAACCCCATGGAGTGCCCCCCCAGTCCCTCTACCATCCAAAAGAGTAAACAACCGATTCACATCCACCTGTTCCAGACCTCTGATGACTCCATACACCTCCATCATATCCCACCTCAGCCCTCTCTTCTCCAAGCTGAACAGCCCTAACCTCTTTAGTCTTTCCTCATAGGGGAGCTGTTCCATCCCCTCTATCATTTTGTGTTATAACTACTAGCCAAATGAACAAAACAAAGGAAGAGAGAAAAAATACAATGAGGTTGATTTATCCAATTTGAGGCCAGAAAGGAGGTCATGTTGAATAGCAATTCAGGAGGGCTGGGTAGATATTTTAAAGGCTATTTTAAGATTACAAAATCCATTTTACATTTTTTTTTTTTTTACAAAAATTTTTTTTTACATAAAATTTTTTTTACATAAAAATTTTTTACATAAAATTTTATAAAAAAATTTTTTTTACATAAAAATTTTTTTTACATAAAATTTTGTAAAATTTTGTAAAAATAATTTTACAAAATTTTGTAAAATTGTAATTTTACAAAATTTTGTAAAATTGTAATTTTACAAAAGCCCAAAAGTTTTTGTTTATTGTGAACCGATGCGATGTGCGAACGGATATCGGTATAAAAGAGATGTTAAATAAATAAATAAATAAATAAATAAATAAATACATCTTTATGAGCATAAATAGCATCAAATAATCTACTAATGGGCATATGAAACATGTGGGGCTGCTCTACTTTCTAGCTGCAGAATGCAACATCAGTTTCAATAAAATATGCACAAGCCTCATGATCACTTCTTGGACAGGCAAAGTTGCCCCGATGACATTAGTCCCTTATAGAAAAGAGTGGAGGGAACATATGGAGCATGCTCAGAGGTCAGCATGAGCTAAGGCTAAGAAACAAAAAATGCTTTCCCACATTACAATCAGTTAACTACTCTCTCAAATACTTATTCATCCTGGCTTCATAGGATATAATGTGAAAAAAGCCACAAGCAGACATATGGAAAATGCCTGGAGTTCAAAATACTCCCACAACAAGGTTCAAAACAGGATACATTGTTGGTATGCCAGGTCAGAATGTGTCAAAATATTAGAAAATATCTTATCCCTTTGATTAATGTCTTTTCTCCTTCATGCAATGATAGCTATCTTGATCATTAAGGTAAAGCATTGATAATTCACTAAGCAAAGCTCACCTTTCCTCTTCATAGACCATATAATA
The DNA here is from genome assembly GCF_901001135.1 of Rhinatrema bivittatum. Lineage (NCBI taxonomy): Eukaryota > Metazoa > Chordata > Amphibia > Gymnophiona > Rhinatrematidae > Rhinatrema > Rhinatrema bivittatum. The sequence goes on along the minus strand of NC_042616.1, from coordinate 338,133,730 downwards.
CTTAACATCTATACTGCATTCATGGCTTCACAACTCTCAACAACTGTGTACACATCAACACAGGACAGCAAGTATAGGAGCAAAAGCAAATGGAACTTCAGCTTGCTTATATAAGGCCTTCAGTTATGCATCATGTACCCTGCAGAATTCCATCCATGCTATCCCCAGCAGTCATAGAAGAGGCTGTGATTTCCATATGCTACTGTTGGCTGGATCCAGCTAAATTGGTCAGCACATCTTTCATCCACATGGGCAAAATCACCTTTATAAGATAGAACACTTATCTTCTGCTCCTTCTCTTCGATTCAATAATATAGCATGCATTAAGACATGTTGGGAAACATTGCAGGTCCTCCATGCAAATCTACTAAAGAAACAGGTTGAGAGGGCAATTAGACATGTTAAGTGGGAGCACTGAGAGGAGAGGAGCACTGAGAGGAGAGGATGTGATATATGAAGTGGGAGCACTGAGATGAGAAGATCACCTTGCTGGTGGCTGAAAGGAATCAGTAAGTTTTGCTTGGGAACTTTTTTTAAAAGTATTGGGGAGAAACAAACTATTTGGGTATATTATTTAGTTTATTTGTGTGTTTGTGCTTTTAAATAGTCAGTAAGGCAGCTAATAGCAGAAGTTAGTGTGTTTGTATTTCCCAATCCTCCCACCCACCCCTAGCTCATCCTTAATTTATAGGCAGGTGCCACTTTCATACTAAAAAAAAAAAAAAAAAAAAAACATCAGCCTTTTAACCACTTCTCAAATTCCCCACACCTTATTGAAAGTTTGATCATTCCTGGTAGGTCACTACCAGACATATAGGGGCGGATTTTCAGAGCCCTGCTCGCGTAAATCCGCCCAAAACCGGGCGGATTTACGCGAGCAGGGCCCTGCGCGCCGGTAAGCCTATTTTACATAGGCCTACCGGCGCGCGCAGACCCCGGGACTCGCGTACGTCCCGGGGTTTTCGGAGGGGGGCGTGTCGGGGGGCGGGCCCGGTCGTCGCGGCGTTTCGGGGGCGTGTCGGCAGCGTTTTGGGGGCGGGTACGGGGGCGTGGCTACGGCCCGGGGCGGTCCGGGGGCATGGCCGCACCCTCCGTACCCGCCCCCAGGTCGCGGCCCGGCGCGCAGCAGCAGGCCCGCTGGCGCGCGGGGATTTACGTCTCCCTCCGGGAGGCGTAAATCCCCCGACAAAGGTAAGGGGGGGGTGTAGACAGGGCCGGGTGGGTGGGTTAGGTAGGGGAAGGGAGGGTAAGGTGAGGGGAGGGCAAAGGAAAGTTCCCTCCGAGGCCGCTCCGATTTCGGAGCGGCCTTGGAGGGAACGGGGGGAGGCAGCGCGGCTCGGCGCGCGCAGGCTATACAAAATCGATAGCCTTGCGCGCGCCGATCCAGGATTTTAGTGGATACGCGCGGCTCCGCGCGTATCTACTAAAATCCAGCGTACTTTTGCTTGAGTCTGATGCGCAAGCAAAAGTAGGCTGATCGCGCTTCTTTTAAAATCTACCCCATAGTGAATTCACTAATACATTTAAAGGACACTAATTAGACACATTCCTACTCCCATAGCAACCTAAAACTTAACTAGGAACTGAACAAATTTGAGATAAACACAGTAGTCCAGCAGCAAGAGAGGGGCCTCCCAGTCTTTTGCATCGAGTGTCACCTGTATGATTTTTTTTACCCGCCAGAGAGTTGTACGTGTGCATCTGATGCAAAGAGCTCCTATCTCTCAGAGAACGAGTCCGATCTCTGTAGGCTAGAATGGCAGACCTGGAAGAGCTGAGGCAGATAGAGATGTAAATAGATGAGACCTTCAGGGACACAGTAGCCAAGTCCCAATAGACTGGCAGCCCTGGTACTGCCTTGGAAGAAGAAGGTCTCATGATCGAAGAACATCAACCTGGTGCAGCAGGAAAGGATCCTGTAGCAAGGACCTGCTCTCCAGTCGGTGCATTGTCCTTTCACACCGAGGATGTGTCTCCCAGGGCTTCTGCCCAGGAGGGAAGGGTTAGGTCGGCCGTCATAGTTGGTAATTCAATTATTAGGAATGTAGACGGTTGAGTGCCTGGTGGGCATCAGGATCACCTGGTAACAAGCCTACCTGGTGCTAAGGTGGCAGACCTCATGCGTCACTTAGATAGGATTTTAGACAGTGCTGGGGAGGAGCCAGCTATCATGGTACATGTGGGCACCAACGTCATAGGAAAATGTGGGAGGGAGGTTTTGGAAGCCAAATTTAGGCTCTTAGGTAGAAAGCTGAAATCCAGAACCTCCAGGGTAGCATTCCCTGAAATGCTCCCTGTTCCACGCGCAGGTCCCCAAAGGCAGGCAGAGCTCTGGAGTCTCAATGCATGGATGAGACGATGGTGCAAGGAAGAGGGATTCAGTTTTGTAAGGAACTGTGGAACCTTTGGGGGAAGGAGGAGTCTTTTCCAAAGGGATGGGCTCCACCTTAACCAGGGTGGAACCAGACTGCTGGCTCTAACCTTTAAAAAGGAGATAGAGCAGCTTTAAAACTAGAACAAAGGGGAAAGTCGACAGTCATTCAGTAGTGCATGGTTCAGAGGGAGGTATCTTCAAAGGATACTCTGGATCAGAACTGCTCACCACTTATTGAATTATTCTTGACCAAAATATCTATCAACAAACCCATAATCATCTTAGGTGACTTCAACATACATATAGATACCATCCCCCACTCCCCTACATGTTCCTCAATTATTGATGTGCTCTCATCACTAGACCTTAGTCAAATCATCAATGGCCCAATGCACAAAGCAGGTCACACACTTGACCTCGTCTTCTTAAATACTGACATATGGACGAACCACCAAACAAAAATCATGAAGATATCCTGGTCGGACCATTCTATAATCCATGCAAATTTATTTTCAAACCGTAATTTTACTACAATAAAAAGCCCATCTAAATCCTTCACATACCGACCACCTTTTCACACCGAAACACTTCAAGAAAATTTACAAATAGAACTAACAAACATAGACCTTTCAAATGCAGAGAATGCAACTTCATCTTGGCTCACAATCACTAAAACAGTAGCAGATAAGATAAACCCCATCATAAAGAAAACAATAAAAAACCCAAAACATCAGAACCAATGGTATAATGACAACATCAGAGCAGCCAAACGTGAACTCAGAAAAAAAGAAAAAACTTGGAGGAACAACAATACATCAACCTCACTACTTAATGCATACAGAGCACAACTAGCAGAATACAAAAAACTCATCCACAAAACAAAAAAAGACTTCTACTCAAATAAAATAAATAAATACCAACATAACCCAGATGCTTTTCAATATCATAAAAAGACTAACCAAATCATTCAATGATAACCAGTTATCATCAACGTCCAAGATCACAAGTATGCTCCCTCCATCTAGTTAAAGAAGGGACAGCAGTATCCAGTCTGAGAAGAGAGAAGTTTTCTTCAGAGACTTTTAATCTTGATTTTTGGGAGGAATTCTTTTGGCCACTAATTCCTGCCCATTTAGAGGAGGGGAGTTTTTTGGGATTTTGCTACCTAAAACCCCAGCAGTTTCCATCAGAGAAAGAGATAAGGAGATCCTAGCCCTACTAGAAGCCTACTCTCATTCACTAAAGAGGGTGAGGTTTTCCCTAGTGCTTACCATCCAAAGGGATACTGACTCAAGTAATAGAACTAGAAAAAAAGGCATTATAGACTGTTTATTTTTGTATGAAGATTATCTGGTCTTGGACTTTAAAGTAGTTTTGGTTGCAATACATTTTTTCTGGAACACCAACCAGAGTATCCAGCATCTTTTCTCAGAGTCAGAGGTGTGGTGCCCTAAAGCAAGGACATCCCAAGTGTGAGAATATCTGTAAGAGCAAAAGAAAACTGAAAGACTGTGTAGTCTGGTCCCTACCCCTGCAAGCTCAGGGCCCCGGCAGTTCATCCTCCTCCCGACTGGAAGAACCCCCAGCACTGCAGTGATAAGTGGACTGTGTGGAGAAGGAAAGCTAGGAGTAAGAGTGGCCCCAGAGGCAACAGTGTGCCATTGCTTTCTAGGGGGGTCCCTGAAGAGGGGTTACATAAACATACACACTGGAGAGTACATTTAGAGACTGGAGAGAAACTCGGTTAATCAGAATCAAAAGCCATTAACCAAGTCTCCAATGCTTTTCCTAAAGAATAACTAGTCATTAATAAGACATTGTGCCAAAGGTTGGCTATCAGCAAAGCTGTGGAGCTATACTAAAGAAGGTCCTACACTTAGTGCTAGCTAATCTTGTTTCAGGTACAGAAGGGAGAGCCAAATGGCCTTCCACTATTCATTTCAGCACATGGGCTGGGGCATAAACCACTAAACTTAACCTCAAATAGTCCACAGTGTCAGATCCTTTAATATTTAAAAATGTCAAGAATCTTGAATCTAAATCAGAACTCAATTGGCCATCAATGAAAGGAGCAGAAAATTGGAAAATATGGTCTTGATAAATGTACCCCATTATCATTCTGGCTGTCATATTTTGAATGAGTTGCAGATGTCTAATGGATTTAATGGAAAACCTGTTATAAAGGAATTGTAATTGTGCAGCCTCGGAAGAATGAAAACCTAAGAATAGTAAATATGAATGCAAAAGGCAAAGCCTGTGTAATCTGCCACCACACTCTCTCATAATCAGCAGGATTGTCCAAGGCGGTGTTGCGTGTGCTGGCTGCGGCAGGCCCGTGGCCAGGCCCTCTTACCCCCATTTGTATGCTCCAGCGCCTGGTTCTGCTTCTCTTGTGGCTGTGGGCCACCGCCTCCGACTCGGGGCCGCTCCCCATGCTCCCAGCTCTGCAGCGGATGTATCAGCTCTGCAGGGAGACTCCACCGTCTCGCACCACGCCCCTCCCTAGGCACATGCGCAACAGTTCTCCGTTTAAAGGGGCTGTGGCGGGAATCCAACCCGTGGCCCTGGATGACGACGTCACTGGGTCCCAGTACTTAAGGCTGGGCCCAGCCAGTGCTTCCTTTCCTTGTCAACAGGTCTCCACACTAGTTGTGTACTTAGTTGCTTGTTCCTGTGTTTCCTCCGTGTTCCTGGTTCCTGATTTGTCTGTGTTCCTGTTCCTGATCCTGGTACCCGTTCCTGCTCCTGTGTTCCGTGTCTACCCTGCTTGTCACTACTGCTTGTCTCCTGGCTTTGACCTCTGCCTTGCCTGTCCATTCTCCAGCTGACTTCTGGTTTTGACCCACGCTTGTCTTGCCACTCTTCCCCCTGACGAATACAAATCCCGAATGCAATGTATGGCGTCCCTCTGCACATCCCTAATAGCCATACCACTGAATATCCCATGTAACGTAGCCAGATTATTTAGCTGGATATGGCTGAATATTGGACCCTTTATGATTTGCACTATGGGGTTAAGAGTATTTCTGTTTATTTTGTATTGAGGAGAGTTATTTGTTATAGCTGCTTATTCTGGATGGTGTCTACTCTGTATTACAATTTTATTGAATCCCACTTTGGGGGATTTTGACTAAAAGTGGACAATCAAATGTAAATAATAAAGAAAGAAATTCAGCACTAGAAATTAAAATTATATCTACTTGACAGTTACTACCCTTAATAAAAAGCATGGGGGGGGAACCTACACAGAGCAGCAGTTGCTACCATAATCAAATTGCTGGGCAGACTGGATGGCCCATTTGATCTTATCTGCCTTCATTACTATGTCACTGTATTACTATGCATTTGTTTATTTATAACATTTGTTTACCACCTATCAACATTTCTAGGTAGTTTGCAATGAAACAATCACAGATTATTATGCATAAAGTATGAGTTAAAAGCCAATAAAACACACTGGGGCGGATTTTCAGAGCCCTGCTCGCGTAAATCCGCCCAAAACCAGGCGGATTTACGCGAGCAGGGCCCTGCGCGCCGGTAAGCCTATTTTACATAGGCCTACCGGCGCGCGCAGAGCCCCGGGACTCGCGTAAGTCCCGGGGTTTTCGGAGGGGGCGTGTCGGGGGGGCGTATCGGGGCGGGCCCGAACCGCGCTGCATTTTCAGGGCGTGTCGGGAGCGTTCCGGGGGCGGGCCCGGGGGTGTGGCTACGGCCCGGGGCGGCCTGGGGGCGTGGCCGCGCCCTCCGGACCCGCCCCCAGGTCGCGTCCCGGTGCGCAGGAGGCCCGCTGACGCGCGGGGATTTACGCCTCCCAGAGGGAGGCGTAAATCCCCCGACAAAGGTAAGGGGGGGGTTTAGACAGGGCCGGGCGGGTGGGTTAGGTAGGGGAAGGGAGGGGAAGGTGAGGGGAGGGCAAAGGAAAGTTCCCTCCGAGGCCGCTCCGATTTCGGAGCGGCCTTGGAGGGAACGGGGGTAGGCTGCGCGGCTCGGTGCGCGCCGGCTATACAAAATCCATAGCCTTGCGCGCGCCGATCCAGGTTTTTAGCAGATACGCGCGGCTCCGCGCGTATCTACTAAAATCCAGCGTACTTTTGTTTGCGCCTGGAGCGCAAACAAAAGTAGGCTATTCGCGCTCCTTTTAAAATCCGCCCCACTATGAAATATAAAACAAACATACACAAAACAATATAATATTTAAATCTGCCTCTTCCAATGCTCACAATAGCACCATAGACAATACAAATGCTACATAATAAAATAAAAGAATAAAAAAATGAACATTTGTGATGAAAGAAATCCTGCCTACATTAGCAAATAATGTACTGCATTATTGCTGAGTTTCTGCTGTACTGCAGTTGCTGTACTTCAGTTGCTAAGATTCTGTGGCAATTCTTCACAACAGCTGTAGAAATTAACATACATTTGTTATAAACATATATTTGTTTATAAAACCGACAATATCTATGTTAGCAATCACAAGAACCTTTTGGAAACTCTGTTAAACATCGAAACTTTGTAAACCGTTGTGATGGTGAAACTGAACGATGGTATATAAAACTCAATAAATAAATAAATAAAATGTGATATTAATTCATGAATACAAAAAAACATTGTTACTGGAAATCTTAAAATTTTCAATCATTTTAATTTCAAAAATAGTTCTAATCTTTTTGTTCTAACCTTTTTTTTGTATGCATCTGGATTATTTCATTATTTCTCTTATTTAAAGGTTGATTTTAAAAGCCTTGTGTGTCTCTCTCTCTCATGGTGCACATAAGATATGGATACAGACACAGCCCTTTTAGAATCTACCCTTTGATATTTTTCTTTCTGTTTTCTATTTTTTTACATTTTATTCCTTTCCTCTTTCTTCTTGTTTCTTGTTCTGACCCCTCAGGACAGTCTATCCCAACTCTCACGCTATCTAAAAAGTTCCTTTTCTCTCACCATCTTCTACCTCTTTTCAATCTCACCTCTTCTTCTAGCTCTAGGTAGCTCCTCCCCTGTCATCGTGCATCTCATTTCTTCCTCCTCCCTCCTTGTCTCTCCTCCTTCTGTGTCCTCTCTTTTTCCCCTCCCCCATATCGCTTCTCCTTCCACTGGAAAATATGTCCTCATTCCCACTCTTGCCCTATGTTCTTTGACCTCCCCCTCGTTATGCATTTCTGTCATTTCCATGAGTTCCCTCTCTCTCCCTATCCCTCTCTCTCCCCTATCATCCTCCTGCTGGCAGCGCAGTCACACATATCGCTCCGTAGGCATGGATCCTTTCCCCATTGGCAATGTTGTCATCTGTTCCCCTTTTTAGACACAGACTTACTCCACTGCTGGTATTGCAGCTAACCCTAACCCTTCCTCTCACTACACCGGCACTGCACCCACCCAAATTCCTTCCCACTACTGCAGCTGCCAATCCTCTATGACCTTTTTTTAAATTGCCAGGTGGTTAAGGATGTCTGGCAGCAGCCAGAGTAAGAAGGGATAGAGGGCTAATGGTATCTTCTGCAAGGAGAGAAAATTACGAGCAGAGGCTGAGAAAGGGGGATGATAGTACCAGATGTGGGTAAACAGGGAAGTAAGCAATCTCCAGTGATGAAGAAATCAAGAGTGCTAGTGGAGTGATGTCAAGCGCAAGGGCCAGCTTATGTGTATACTGTTACTCAGTACTTTGCCTAAATCCTGACTAAGCTTTTGAAAATTTTGCCCTTTATTCTTATTTAATACCACCTAGATCAGGATTGTTTATTTTATTTATTTAAAAAAAATGTATATACCACATTATTCAAGTGTTCTAGGCAGTTTACAAAATAAAACATGCATAAAGAACAGGGAATCAGAACAATACCAAAGAAATAATGGAAAAAACTAAAAATATAAAAAAAACTTCAAGTGCTGAGTCCCCCATTAAAAGTCACCAAAATCTTCTTTGAATAAAAATGCTTTCAAATGCTTCCTGAAAGCTTGACAGCAGGTCTCCTTGCACAGTGTCTCAGGTTAATGGTTACACAAAAGTGGACTGACAACTGCAAAGACTCTGTTAATGCTCAGAACGTCAAGCAAACATTGCCCAGGGAATTGCAGACTTTGACGGAGTGTAGATTTCTAACAAAGAGCTAGTACAAGCTGGTGCTTCTGAACTCAGAAGTTTGTGATTCATCAGTAGAATGATAAATTGTATCATCACTTGATTGTTAATTAATGCAAGTCTAACCAATCAGACCCTTTGGGTATTGACTCTCCCGCTTCAGTGATACATGGCAATAGTTTCTGTTGGTAGGGAGTGGGTTACTCTAAGATGTTACCCAAAGTGAAGACTGGTAGAGATAAACGTTGCTCTTCTTCCTGTTGGGTCTTCTAAAAGGAAACTAGGGATGGAAACCACCCAGGCAATCGCCCAGGGATAGAGAGGGAGGACAAAAGGTCTTGAAAGCAATAATCAGATGGATTACAACTGCTTTAATATAACCTTAGGTGTTCAATTTTATTTGTTTTTAACACCCGGAAAATCTTTGCAGAATTATCAGCGAATTGCCATTGACGGTGTCAACATCAACATTTAACACTTTTCTCTTTTGTTTGTATAGGTAACAATGGGGCCAATGTTCAGCAACAGAGTAGCTAGTTAAATTAGCCAGATATACCTATCTGGCTAACTTAACTGGGATATTCAATGGTGCGACAACACCACTTAAAGTTAGCCAGATAAGTATATTTGGCTAACTGTAGGACAGCCCTATGGTACAAGCAGAGATAGCCACATAGATTAAGCAGCTAACTCCGCTCCTCCCGGAAATACCTCCCGCCACCTCTGGCTCGCCTCTGATTTATGTGACTATATTCTAGCCGCATACCCCATTAAGGCTAGAATGTAGACGCATATAGCGATCAATATCACATTTTTGCCATTTAGACAGATAACTTTTCTATTATCTATCTAAATGGCTTTTGATTATCAACCACAATATAAACCTAACTAAGAAATGAAAAGAACCGGTTCTTACAACTTGTTAGAATATTCGTCAGATAAATATTAATTTCTGAAAAACACTTTACTTTCTCTAAAAGTACTTGTTGGGCTACTAAACCCTTAGGGGCGGATTTTAAGAGCCCTGCTCGCCTAAATCCGCCCAAATCCGGGCGGATTTAGGCGAGCAGGGCCCTGCGCGCCGGTGAGCCTATTTTACATAGGCCTACCGGCGCGCGCAGAGCCCCGGGACTCGCGTAAGTCCCGGGGTTTTCGGAGGGGGCGTGTCGGGGGCGTGTCGGGGGCGGGGCCGAGCGCCGTGCCGTTTTCGGGGCGTGTCGGCAGCGTTTTGGGGCGGGCCCGGGGGCGTGGTTACGGCCTGGGGAGGTCCGGGGGCGTGGCCGCGCCCTCCGTACCCACCCCCAGGTCACGTCCCGGCGCGCTAGGGGCCCGCTGGCGCGCGGGGATTTACGTCTCCCTCCAGGAGGCGTAAATCCCCCGACAAAGGTAAGGGGGGGGTTTAGACAGGGCCGGGGGGGTGGGTTAGGTAGAGGAAGGGAGGGGAAGGTGAGGGAAGGTGAGGGGAGGGCGTTAGAGGATTCCCTCCAAGGCCGCTCCGATTTCGGAGCGGCCTTGGAGGGAACGGGGGTAGGCTGCGCGGCTCGGTGCGCGCCGGCTATACGTAATCGATAGCCTTGTGCGCGCCGATCCAGGATTTTAGCGGATACGCGCGTATCTACTAAAATCCCGCGTACTTTTGCTTGCGCCTGATACGCCAGCAAAAGTACACGAACGCGCCGTGTTTGAAAATCTACCCCTTAAAGAATTTGAGTCTTTGGGGCCGATGTAATAAGACCTGTGACAAAACAAGCGCTAGTTATGAGTGCGGGTTTTGATCACCGCATGTGGCTGAAGATGCTGCTTCTGTGGAATGTAAAAAACATAAATTATGCAAATGATTTGCACGCAGAAATCCACACACATATGGAAAAATGCGCATACCTAAGCACAGTTAGGGCCTATGTAATAAGTGGCTTCATCCACGCTCAAAACACGGGCCGACAATCCGTGCATAAAAGCGAGCGAGCTAACGGGTCTCCCTATTAAGTGAAAGTATGACCCTGGAAAGAATTTTTAATATTTCAAATAACTGTGCTGCAGAAAACATGGCAAATATTTTCATGGATGCTAATTCACACTGGCAATAGCAGCGAGATAGGTGGTCAGTTGGGCACCAATCTGGATGCTTAGGTGCCGAAATAGGCACTCAGCCGAGAGTGAATATGGATGCTCTGGCACTCAGAAAGGTGCCTAGCAAATGTTGCCACTTAGGCACTGAGCTAGGTGCTTAGTTGGTCGCACGCCTATACGATCGAGCACCCAGAAAGGCGCCTAGCTAATCTTGCCACTCAGGCACTGAGCTAGGCGCTCTTCTGGCCTTGTTTCTGACCTCTCAGGCACTGAGCTAGCTGCTCAGGTGGTCACAAATCTGGCAGTGTGGATATTGAGAAAAGTGCCTAGGAAAGCACCTATGACGCCGAGAAACGCACCTAGTTATGCTGGTCGCTCGGTTGCCCAGAAAAGTGCCTATAGTGGCGCTCAGCTGGGTGGTTTTCTGGACACTCAGACACCAAGATAGGCTTCCTGAGTCGGCACTGACACTTAACTCGTGCCCTGACTGTGTGCGGTAAAAAACCCACATTAGAAAACCCGCACTAGCATTAGCATTAGCATTAGTGCAGCTCCCTGCATTGCCAATGATTAGCTAATCGTCTCCTTTGCATGCCGTTAACATGCATTTGCACGGGAAAATCCGTGGGTCTGTAAGCTCATTTGTACATGCTTTTTCACCGTATAGGGCTTTGCATGGGAAAACGCAGGTACAAATGCACATACAGGCATGCAAAAACCTGCGGCAGCTTCAGCGCTTCTTATTATATCAGCCCCTTTGTGTCCACTTTTTGTTTCCAGGTGCTACGTAATATAGCTATTTCTTAAGTAAATGGTGTTTTAAAAGTGTTTGTTCTCCTTTTTTCTGTATCTATGTTTCTCTTGAGTTTTTCCTCATATATGCAAGAAACTCTCTGTCTCTTTCCTTTGTTTGCAAATTCTGCACCACTCTGTATGTGTTCTCCCTCTCCTTTTAGGTGTTATTGCATCAGAACTAGTGTGTGCTGTCTCGCAGTCTCTTTCTCTCTCGTACATTGTTTTAAGCTGTGATAGTATCTCAGTACTGATTTGGTGGTCTAGCTAGATTGTGTGTTAGTTCCTTGATGTACACACTTAACTGGATCTGCTGGTTTCTCACAGGTCTTTGTACCCTCTACCGGACCTGATTCGCTGAGCTGGCAAAATACTGGTAGCGGATCCAGTTTAATTAGCTGAATGGAGCTCCTTCTTCAAGGTCTGTGTGGGGAGCATCTTCTCCTGGTTTTCTTCTGGACCTAAGCTTTAACTAAATTAATAGACTTTTCCTCCAATACTCTATCCTCGCTTATCTTCTGAAGATGTAGTAGACAAGAGTTCCCTAAATGCATGTACATGAAGGCTTGTTGGAGCTTGGCTAGCTAATTTTGTATAAAAAACAATAATTAAATTTCCCTACTCTCATTAGAGCACAAAGGAAATTTGAGAATCAATGTGAGAGAAAAAAAACTCTCCCACTCACATACTTTCCTTTCTCCGCACAAATCTGGCACATTCACTCACTTTGTCTTAACTGTTACAGTTGATGAATATATGAGGACCACTTGGAGTTTGTAAATGTTCTTTTCAAATGCTCTGCTAGTAACAGAACTGTATTGCCAGCTCTTTTATGCTGAATTTGTTCTCACTGTCCTATCACAGAATTGTAAGCACAGTCAAATACCAACTGTGTCTTCTCCTCCTTGTTATCAAAGATTATTCTTAGCTTAAGAATTGTTGTCAAATTCACAGAGTCACTTATTAAACAGATTTCAATATTAAGGAATCTGGCATCAAAACCTATGATCCCTTTCACAGATGTTTCTCTCCTTATTTATGATTTGTTTCCTTTCAGGGAAAATTTTAACTTAACTCTTATAGCTGGACAGAATTTATGCACAGGATATATCTCAGATTTTATTCTAATGAAAATAAGAGTTTAGTAACAAATCTCTCATAACAAACTTTCTTTCACTATTTCTTTCTGTTGTGCAGGTTGGCTGCCCTGCCCGGCATCCGACTCCGCTTACCTTGCCACGGGCATCCAACAGGGTTCCGGGCTCCCTGGTCATGGCCGGATCTCGTCAACATCGCCCCACAGCAGGCCTGCCTCTTCCTCAGCCAGCAGCGCAACAGGATGCCTCTCGCTGACTTTGCACGGCCTGCTGGCCGTACGATACCGCCCGCCTCTACTGGTCCCCTAGGCATGCGTGCACGAGCACCATTCCTTGAGATTTAAAGGACCAGTGGCGCGTACCCCACGGTTCTTATTGGATGACATCATTTTGCAGGGACTATATAAGGATAAGTTCCTGCACTCTGCCAGTGCCTTAGCAAGAAGACTCCTTGCTTCTGCAAGTTCTTTGCTCCAGCAAGTTCCTGTGTTTCCTGCATTCTTGAGTTCCTGTGTTTCCAGAGTTTCCTGAGTGCTCCTAAGTCCCTGTGCCATCCTGTTCCTCTGACTGACGCCTGTCTCTACCTTTGCCTGGTCACCACCAACCACGAGTATCGCTGCCTGCCTCGACCTTTGCTTGGACACCTACCTTGAGTATCAGTGACATCGACCACAGAGACTCCACGTAAGTCCAGCCAGCCCCGGTACCCGAGGGCTCAACCTAAGGAGTACGTGGGCTGGTAGTGGTGAAGCTCCAGTAGGGTCTCTGCACTTTTCTAGCCTCACCCACCGATGGTGGGAACTCGTAGGGCTCCTCCCCACAGGGTATGACAACTCCCCCTCAGGCGAAGGGTTCTCGCTCAGAACAGATTGCCAAGGCCATGGATCTGGCAGATGCTATTCAAGGCCTAGCTCAGAAGATCCTGGAACAGCAAAGTGTCCTGGAGACTCTAGCAGCATCCATGGAGCATCTCAGCACCCGCCTTGACTTCATGGTCCCAGCAGATGCAGGTGCAACACCATCCATGCAGAGTCTTCCGATGCCGACATCACCCACGCCCCCGGTTATTTTGCTTCCTTCTCCTCCTCATTATGCCGAGGATCCACAGCAATGTCTGGATTTTCTTAACTAGTGCAACATGTACTTTTGCCTACAGGCTGCGCTGTTCCCTGATAGTGCTATGAAGACTACCTTCATTCTGTCTCTACTTGAGGGTAAGGCTCTAGCCTGGGATTCCCCCACTGTGGGAATGCTCAGACCCCATTCTTCAGGATTTCCCCCAGGTTCCTGGACCTTTTTCGATCATTTGATGGCTTCTGGATCTGAACTCCTGCATATCTGCCAGGGTGGGTGGCTACCGAACTCTGTTGGGGTAGGAATTCCTCCAGTCTATTTTTTTTGGACAGGCTAGCACCCAGAATCAAAGATGAGTTGGCGGCTTCTGAACTTTCGGCCTCTCTGGACGCTCTTATCGAGTTAACAGGCAGAATTGACTGATGTCTGTAGGAGAGAGCCCACAAGCTACAGGGCCCAAGGAGGCATGGGGCTGCCATCAGCCATCTGACATCCTTCTCCTGCCTCACACTTACCTTCGTCTCCTGAAAAACAGACAGCCCATGCAATTAGGACATGGGTCGCTTGTCTCCGGAGGAACGTCAGAGGTGCCAACGAGCTGGACTCTGCCTGTACTGTGGAGAACCCAGTCATCTAATCACTCGCTGCCCTGTCCGACTGGTAAACTCCCAGGCCTAAGACTTACCAGGAGATTGATCTTAGATTTGAACACCCCTGTTCCCCCATTAACGTTGTCAGTAACACTTTCTGTGGGAGGTCATGACTTCTCCATCTTAGCCTTGGTAGAATCCGGAGCTGGTGGGAATTTCCTGATGAAGATCTTGTGGAGCAGTTATAATTTCTACTTGTTCTTGTCCAGTGCCATTGACTCTCTCCTCCATTCATGGGGACCCTCTTCCAGGGAAGATCACACATATCACCACTCCGCTGAAATTCCGCACAAATTCGCACCACCTGGAACGTCTCTCCTTTTATGTCATTCAGAAGGTCATCCATCCAGTGGTGCTCAACATTCCCTGGCTACAGATACATAACCCCCAGTTTGACAAGTGCTGATTACAGCTGACCCAATGGGGCCCTGGTTGCCAAAAGACCTGCTTGAAGAAGGCTGATACTCAACCATGCTTTTCCTTCACTCAGGTCCCTGACAGCCGACCTCCACAATACTCCCAGTTTGTAGACATCTTCTCCAAGAAGGTCGCGGACATGCTATCCCCACATCGGGAGTACGACTGTGCCATCAATCCGGTGCCAAGTTCCACACTTCCTCGAGGACGGGTCTACCCCTTCTCCCTACCCAAGATTCACGCCATGTCAGAATACATAGAGGAAAATCTACAAAAGGGCTTCATTCAACGGTCTTTCTCCCCGACGGGGGCTGGCTTCTTCTTTGTCAGCAAGAAGGACGGTACCCTCTAGCCGTGTATTAATTACCATGGCCTGAATGCAATCACCGTGAAGGACCGGTACCTGCTATCGCTCATAGGCGAACTCTTTGACCGCTTACAAGGGACAAAAATATTCTCCAAGCTGGATCTCCATGGGGGCCTACAATTTGGTATAGTTATGTGAAGGTGACAAATGGAAGATGGTGTTCAACACCAGGGATGGCCATTACGAGTATCTGGTCCTGCCATTCAGACTCTGCAGCGCTCCTACCGTCTTCCAAAACCTGATGAATGTTGCGTTCATGCCTGTTCTCGCCCTCGCTCCACCCTCTCTACCTTAGTGGCAACTCCCTTCGGGCCTGACGGACAGATGCTGCCGCGGCTTCTCCTCTCTGTACTTTCTGGAATCCCCGGCTGGCCTGACGCTGCGGATCCGCAATGTTCCTGATGACGTAAAGGCGTGCGTGCTCCAGAGTTTGTATCGGCAAGGACGCGAACCTCGGGGGCGTTCCCCCGTAGTGACATCATCCGCTTCCACTTTAAAAGGTCTTTGCTTGCAAATACGAATTGAGTTAGCAAGGGGAATTCTTTCTCCGCTGCTCTGCCTCCACCACCTTACCAGGGATACCTGCTCCTCGGGAGCCCCGCTCTCTCTTCTTGATTTCAGATTGCTAAGACGGGATCTGGTATTCGCTCCTCGAGGACCTATGTCCCTGAATGCTCAGAAGACTCCTGACTACCTGGAAGCAATCGCAGACGTGAACACAGTGAGTTCTATTACAGATAGGAACTGGTACGCGCTCCACGAGGGCCTATGTTCCTAATCTCCAAGACTCCCTTCTCTCTAGGACATTGTCGCAGGTACGGAGATCGTGAGTCATTATCGTGCATTGCAGATAGGAACCGGTACTCGCTCCACGAGGGCCCATGTTCCTAAATCCCTTCTCAACTCTCTTCTATTTCAGAAGCTATTATATACCTATATCTTGTGCATTACTATTATAGATTGCAGATAGGAACCGGTACTCGCTCCACAAGGGCCTATGTTCCTAAAACCCTCCAAAGACTCTCTTCTATTCCATAAGCCATCTCATACGCAGATATTGTGAGTTCTCATTTCAGACTGCTTATAGGAACCAGCACTCGCCTACGGCTCCTGTTCCTGAATATACTGAAGACTCTGTTGCAGAGAAGCCATTACAGATCTCTACAATTGTGAGTGTATCATCTACTACTGGTTATGTATCCAGCATACCCTGTCTACTCACTACCTATAGTCTCTCTCTACAGCTCAGCAACCCAGAGACCGCAATTCCAGTATCTGAGGGACTTCAGCCCTGCCAGGCACATCAGCTCACTACTGCCACCTCTGGTGGCAGTAGTGAGCTGATTTAGACAGGAAGTAGAACTCTGGTGGTTCTACTTCCTGTCTAAATAAAGAACTATCTGTTTTTGTCTCCATACTCCAGCCTAACCGGTGGTCCCTCTCAGGTTATCCTCCTAGGGGTGCTGTCATCTGCCATTGGCCCAGGGATTCACCAATTTACCTCAAGTGCTCATTCCTTACACTACTAGAGCGGTATTATATGGCTGCCACTCTGTGGGAAGCCAACCCACTACAGATCATTAACTCCGCCTATGGAGTATTACAATTGCTAGCTCTTCCCCTTGGCAGGGTGATCCATAATCGATTGCTAACTCCCTGGCAGACTTATAACAGATTGCTATCCATAGCAGCAGGGATTGATAACAGATTGTTAACTCCTCTCTCTCTAGGAGGAAATCCATATCAGACTGCTAACTACTCCCCCTACAGGAGGAGCTCGATAATAGATAGCTAACTCCGAGCAGCAGAATTATAATAGATTGCTAACTCCTCCTCTCTGGAGGAGCAGATCTACAACAGATTGCTAACTCTGCAGTCTAATCCACAACAGAGTGCTAACTCCTCCCTTCTTGAGGAGTAGATCATATCAGATTGCTAACTCCTCCCTTCTTGAGGAGTCAAGCCTAACAATGAATGAGGTTTTCCATGACCTTCTCTATGACTGCATGGTTGTGTACCTAGATGAAATCCTGGTGTTTTCCAAGGATCTGCAGTCTCATCACCAAGATGTCGCCAAGGTGCTGCAACAGCTGCGGGAGAATTACCTGTACCCTAAATTAGAAAAATGTGTATTTGAAAAGGTGGCTCTGTCTTTCCTAGGCTACATAGTCTCTAACCAAGGGTTCCGGATGGACTCAGCAAAACTTAAGAGCATCCAAGACTGGCTGCAACCCAGCTGCTTCTGGGCCCTCCAGAGGTTCCTGGGCTTTGTGAACTATTACTGCTTCTTCATCCAGAACAATTGGCTGTGCGACTCACAGCTCTAACATGTAAGGGAGCCAAACACCAAGCAATGTCCCAAATGAGGCTGTGGTAGCTTTCCAAGCCCTATGGGCCTTTCTCCAGAAACTGTGTCTTCAACACCCGGACCCGAGACTTCCTTTCATGGTGGAAGTGGATGCCTCATCCATAGGAGTAGGAGTGGTGCTTAGTCAGCACAATTCCTTTGAAACCTTGCACCCCTGCTCCTTCTTCTCCAGGAAATTTTCCTCAGCCAAGCGAAACTATGCCATTGGCGACATGGAACCCCTAGCAATCAAACTTGCCTTTGAAGAGTGGCATCAGTGGCTCGAGGGAGCCCAAACCTGGAGCATCTCCTGCAGGATCAACACCTCCATCCACGTCAGGCTCATTGGGCTCTCTTCTTTATACTCTTTGACTTCGAGCTTCGCTACAGACCCGCAGCCAAGAACCTCCATAGATGCTCTTTCCCGCCCATTCAGCTCTGAGGAACCAGCTGATCTTTCACAACACATCATTGATCCAGCTCGGATCCTTCTCTCAGCTACTTGGACCGTCCTTCCAGGGAGATCAGTAATTCCCAAAAGACTCCAGAACAAGGTATTATCTTGATTTCATGACTCCTGTGTCACTGGCCACCCAGGATGTGCCAGGACCCTGGCCTCACTTCAACAGTTCTATTGGTGGCCTAATATGTGCAAAGACGTCCAGGCATACATGGACTCTTGTCCAGTCTGCACGCAACAGAAAGCTTTGGTGGGATGCCCTTGGGGGCAGTTATAGCTGCTACCGGTCCCCAAGGAACCGTGGACACACATATCCACCTACTTCATTGTGGATCTTCCACTCTCGCAGGGCAAGACAGTCATCTGGGTGGCAATTGACTGCTTTTTAAAGATGGCCCATTTCATGGCAGTACCTGGACTTCCTTCGGCTCCCCAATTGGCTCAACTCTTTGTGCAGCACATCTTTCACTTGCATGGGCTTCCTAGGCACATTACTTCAGATCAGGGTACCCAATTTACTATGAGATTTTAGCAGAACCTCTTAAGAAGTTTAACATAGCCCTAGACTTCACGACCGCTTACTACTCCCAAGCTAACGGTCAGGCTGAGCAGACTAACCGTTCCCTAAAGAAGTTTGTGAAAACCTATGACAATGCTCGGCAAGATGACTGGGCTGATCTCATACCTTGGGCTGAATTCTCACACAACTCACATCCCTGCACAGCCACAGGAGCCTTGCCATTTCAGATCATCTAAGGCGCACAGCCGCTCCCACCGCTGCCACTGCCTTTGTCCATCCCATCTCCTGCAGCTCAATTGACGGCCGAGAAGTTAACAACTGTGGGTTCATACTCAACGTAAGATTAGGCAGGCAGGCTTGATGGCCAAGAGGTTCACAGACCGTCACCCCAGTTCCAATGAAGAGAGAAAGTTTGTCTCAACACCCGCTACATGCGCCTAAGGGTGCCATCCATGGGTCTGCCCCCCCCCGCTTCATCGGTCCCTTTACTGCTCAGACAATTGGGACCGGTGACGTACCAACTACGACTACCTCATAAGAACATAAGAACATAAGAAAATGCCATACTGGGTCAGACCAAGGGTCCATCAAGCCCAGCATCCTGTTTCCAACAGTGGCCAATCCAGGCCATAAGAACCTGGCAAGTACCCAAAAACTAAGTCTAAAGATACATAACTCCTTCTATGTCTTTCTTTTTAAACCCCTCATACTCTTCTGGCCTGCCCGGAAAGTTCCTGATCCACCGCAACTGGCCGCTGAAGGCGACACTATCTATCAAGTGAGTGAAATCCTGGATGTTCGTAGATGAAATCGAAAGTGGGAGTACCTTCTATCCTGGGAAGGATAAAGACCAGAGGAGAATTCATGGGAACCAGCTTCCAACATCTTAGATAATAGCCTAATCAGGCAATTCCATGCGGATCATCCAGGGAAACCTAAGCCTCCAGGAGGAGGACTTAAAGGGAGGGTACTGTTGCGCAGGTCGGCCACCCTGCCCAGCATCCGACTCCACTTACCTTGCCGCAGGCAGCCGACAGAGTTCCGGGCTCCCTGGTTGTGGCTGGACCCCATCGCCATTGCCCCACAGCCAGCCTGTCTCTTCCCCAGTCGACTGCATGACGGGATGCCCCGTGCCAACTCTGCGCAGCCTGCCGGCCGTCTGATGTCACCAGCCTGTTACGGCCCCCCTAGACACGTGCACACGTGCCGTTCCTTGCAATTTAAAGGGCCAGTGGTGCATACCCTATGACTCTCATTGGATGACATCATTTTGCAGGGACTATATAAGGATAGTCGCTGCACTATGCCAGTGCCTTGGCGACAAGACTCCTTGCTTCTGCAAGTTCCTTGCTCCAGCGACTCCCTTTGTTTCTTGCGTTCCTGAGTTCCTGTGTTTCCAGGGTTTCCTGAGCTCCTGGAGTGTTCCTGATTCCCTGTCCCATCCTGTTCCTCAGACCGACGCCTGCCTCTACCTTTTCCTGGACACCAATCACAAGTATCGCCACCTGCTTCGACCCTTGCCTAGACAAAGACCACAGAGACCCCCATGTAAGTCCAGTCGGCCCCAGTACCCGAAAGCTCAGCCTAAGGGGAATGTGGGCTGGGAGTGGTGAAGCTCCAGTGCTTCTCCAGCCTCGGCTGCCGACGGTGGAAGCTCATGGGGCTCCTCCCCACAGGGTATGACAACTCCCCCTCGGTCCAAGGGTCCATGTTCAGAACACTATCAAAGGTGGACTTCAAATCCCACATATCCACCAACATTTTTAAACAAGTAACTGAACCTATTTCTTACATTTGATTACAATTTCAAAGACATACTTTTTGCTAAACACTCACATTCACACAAAACTCTTCTACAGAATAATATGCCTGTCCTCTCTTTACTCAACTTCAGTGGTTTTCTGGCACTTTAGAGAGGTCTCTGAAGGGATAAGTTCTGACACCTGCTGCTCCCTCACTTGATCAAAGTCAGACTGACTAACTTCTCAACTCAGTACTGTAGAGCTGCTCTCAGCTTAAATAGTTCCCAAGGGTGCTTTGAACAAGTTTTAATCTGCATTTAGCCCATAAATTCACCTCTTCTTGGTATTTTTTTTTAATTTATTTATGCATTTTTACATATTTAGACAACAATTGTACATTGTCAATGAAAGGTCAAGTAACAAGTTTCCACTTTTTTCATCATTAGAAATACAAACAAAATATATATTTCTTCCCTTAACATAAGCAAAAATATGTGACCAATAAAGGAAATATGGAGATCCAAGATTACATCAGGAGCTCAGTGACCAAGTAATAACATTTAAAAGGAAAAAAACAGGGATTCAAACATTTAAATTTTTATAATTAACTCCCATACTGGTTAGGGGGCATTCAAAACAGCCATGTGGTAATGAGAGTGAAGGAAAGAACGCAATTGAGCCAGTTCAAAAAACACATATCTTATGTTATTCAATTTTACTATGCATTTACTTGGATATCTTATAGTAATCACTGCACCAAGGTCTCTAGCTTCTTGGCACATGGAAAGGAAATTCTTTCTGTGTAGCTGTGTTATTCTAGTTATGTCAGGGTATATCCATACCTTCTGACCAAGATAACAATTCTCTCTGTTTCACAAGAAAAGTCTCAATATTGAGTCTCTGAAGAAAATACAAAACTCACAAGCAAAGTTCCTCAGAAATCTATTTGTTCGTTCTGATATATTTCCAATTCCCACTTGCTGTATTGCTGCTGTAATCTGTGGTTCTTTCCTATCTGTTTTATTTTTAAGAAAAAAAATCTTTGCAATCGGTGGTGTTGCTTCTTGTGGTATCAGTAAAACCTCCATTAAATAGACAAAACTAACTTATTATGAAAAAAATTCAGAACTCTTAAATTTCTATACCTCATTTCATTTTCAGTACTTTCCAACTTTCTTGAGTTTGCCAGTTCTCCTTGCACTATACCATCTTGGACCTTTTGAATCTGGGATAATTGAGATTCCAAATCATTTATTTTGTTGGTATGAGTCAATAATACCGGTTCTATCTGACGAACATGTTGTTGTGTTTCAGTCATTATTGTAGACAGAGTAACAATTGATGATTCTAAGGAAATCAATGCCTTCCAAACGTTCTCCAAGGTAATCTCATGCTTTTTAACCGAACTCAAAGCAGAAACATTTGTGTTTACCGCACCTTCCTGGCAACGCACTAGCCCCAACTTAGGGGCTATGGTCAGGTCAACTCGCCCCACAGGTGTAGAGGTAATCGGAGTAGAATTCAGGCTTTTCCCTCCAAGCGCACCCAGCTTTTACTGCTGCATCTGGTGCTGGGCCCCAATTCCTCTGAAAGCCTGCATGCTTGTGGCCTTATCCTTGGTATTCACCTCGACAGGCCCAGAATCATCCAATGCCTTCCATTAGGCATTCAAACTCTAATCCCGAGGTTGTTCGCAGCCAGGGGGAGATGGTGTCATAGGAGCTCCGGAGCTTAAAGGTGTCTGAAGGTCCAGTAGCGTTGGCAACTGCTCCTCTCCGAACGCTACAGCAGACAGCCCTCCCGGAGTTAAAATGTTTGCCAGGGAGAAGAAGCCCTCAATCGTAGCTTGACACATGGCAGACATTGGAGCTGTCGAGTTATCTGCTCAAATTTTGCCCTCTCTCTTTGTGTGAGGCATTACAACAATAGAAAAGTTTAAGAGAAAGCAGAACACCGTTCTCCACATCCTCCCTTCAAGCGGCCATCTTGGATCTACCAACTCTTCTTGGTATTAAGTTATAGGCATAAACTTTTAGAAATTTTTGAGCCTGAATATGAATCTGGATGGGATCTTGATTACTTGAATATTGGGGAACCCAAATGTGTTATTCCACCAGCCTCTTCACAGTACCCTTTCAGCAATTGCACACAAGAAGGTAGGGGCTAGCACATTTACATACACACTGACAGGAATTTTCCACAGCTCTAGCATTAGCGGTGCTGCTTTTGTAAAATGAAAGTAAAAAATCTTGGCAGCTCTGCTCCTCCTTCTTAGCTTACTCTTTTCAGTTCTGCCCCTTGTAGCTGAATGGAGAGAGGAAAGAAACTCTCATAGTTGCCTGTACATCAGCTGATTATTTCCTCACCTTCCCTGAGGCTTCTAAGTTCCCCAGAGCTTTTCTTTTACTTCTGCCAGCAGCAACATCAACTCTGGGACACCCTAGCCTCATTTTTCTTTACTCCTGGGCTATGACAGCCCTAACTAGCAGCACTCCCTATATTCACAGCACCCTTTAATTTTTAACCTCTGTTTACACAATGACTTGAATACAGGACAGGAGTAATGTGATCATACTTAGTTGTACCAGTAAGAATTCTGGCTGCTGAATTTTGTATACTTCCAAGAACTTTCTATGTAGACTTAGGTCTGATTTCCCTTCTCAAGGTAATTACTATTCTAGGATTGGAGAGGGGGCCTTAGATTTTTCTTATTAGATATTAACAAGCATTGTTAAACTGATGGTTAACACCTGTGTTTTATATGGAGGACAAGAAAAGACATTAGAGAGACAGGTGTTGTCTCATTGAAACAGAAGTATTTGTTCTACTGTGTAATTCCTGGGGCAGATCACATTTCCATAACATGCAGATGCAAATAGAAATAATTTCCTAATGCTGTACTGCCTAAGCAACGTTGTGGCCAAAATCTTTTTGATGTGTTTTCACTAAGGCCTAAAGACAACATAGTTACTTTATTTTCCATTGGGTTTTCCAGTACATCAAAGTAAACTTCTCTAGAGTAGTTTGGACTACTTTAGCTACATCTTAGATGAAAAAACATCTATCATCTTAAGTTCACATTCATTTTCCTGATTCAAACTCTTCCTGATAGAGGAAGATTAGCTGCTGGCCTTGATGTCTTGCATTAAAGCCAAATACCATTGGGTGAGTTAATGTTAGCCTACATGCTCCTACAGTACATAACTTGCAGTTTGTAACCACTATTAATGGGGTGAGACAGGACACAAGCAATCACCCAAATGTTAAAGACCCACAATATCAAGACATATCTTAGGTGAAAGCAGAAAACAGTTCAGCATTTCATATTGTATTTTATCTACCCAGGAGAGAGAGAAAGTTAGGATTATATTATAGTCTATTAAAGGATTTATTCTTTCCTGGTTTTTGGGGCTCTGTATAGCAAATATTTGAAGACATTTAGGTTTTGCCAAATACTTATTGTCATAAAAGAGTCAACTGGCAGATGTGCAGGGCATTAAAACAATATTTTTCATTGTGGCTTTAAAAAATAAATTTGGGGCATGTAGGAGGTATAATCACCATAGATGTTACATTACCAATGAACTATCCACTAGGATTTATTCACCCATATACTTAGCCCCTTTTTGTTTGTTCTCAGAACCTAAAAATGTTGCACTTATTTACTCCAACTCAGGACAGGTGTACTTCTGGAAGGACCTTTGCCTCAGGCTTTTGGCTCCCATTGTAGTATTGTGTCTGGTCCCGAATACTGTAATCTATATTAAATTGGCTGTGCTTTTAATAACCACCAGAAAGTTGACTTGGAATGGCAATATGTCACAGCTATGAAAGCTTTTCTGTATCATACTCTTTAGCATGCTGATTCCTGTGGTGATCTGTAGACTGCTGATTCATTATTATCTTAAACTATTCTATACTGAGTATGGCTTAATCCATCATCCCTCACATCCATTCATGTACCTTGTTATACTTGTGGGAGAGTTTCATATTAACCACAAAGCTGTAAAGTCTATAGGTATTTATACCCAAGGAGTATGCCCCACTTTTCAAAGGGGAAATATGAACATACCTTTACTTTGTAAATTACCTAAGGAAAAAGTACTTGCACACATTTTCATCTCCTCTATGAAGATACTTTTTTTGCTAGTAAAAAAAAAAAAAAAAAAAAAAAAGCGCATACTTTTGAAAATTCAGAAATACACACATTGTTTCAGACCCTGTCCCAGGCTCAAATCTCGGCCCAGCTGCAGCCCTACTCCTTAGAATGCCTTCCCCGAAGGCAGGTAAAAGTACATGCCTAGGTAAACTACACAATTACTTTTACCTTCATGCAAGGGGGGTTCATTTTCATCTCTAAATATATAAGCTGAACACTTTATTGGTCTGGGCTTTTTTCCTCCCACTATGGACCATAAATAATAACTAAAGGTTTTCTCCTATTGTGTGTTTCAAGAGAAAATACTTTGGTGTCCGTATTCAAAAATCTGTTGTGGGAGTAAGATAGCCTGGCAAACATTTTTGGTTATCTTTACACAGATATTCAGTTGCACTTACCCAGCTAGCTGTGCAGCTGAATATCAACCTAAACCTACTTGCTCAAATTTAAACATTTCTCTTTACCTCAAATCTGTAAAATTGTGGCTATCCCATAGCAAGTTACTTTTAAATGTTGATAGAACAGAATTGGTCATTCTCACAATTTTGTGTAATCGACATCCAGATAGATATTCCTTTGATGTTCCACTTTTCTGGTTGCTCTATTCCAATCATGCACCATGCAAAAAAAATCTTAGTGTAAATGATTCAAACCTGTCCATGAAGAAACATGTCCAATTAGTGGTCAAAAATTCATTCTATAAACTATGTATCCTCAGACAGCTAAAGCCTTTGCTTGACACACAGGATTTTAGAACATTTTAAAAGCACTAACATGGAGAGGCAATACTTGTGCTCAACTTGCAGTCCCCTTCCCCGCTCCTCGGGGGCCTCTCTGCTTCTTTCAGGTGCTATCAGGAAACTTGTACTCGCTCCTCGAAGGCCCATGCTCCCTGTGTCGCTGCCAGCTACTTCTACCCTTCTACTTGGAAGAACTAACTTACAGTCACCATCAGTAAGTACAGAAAACATCTCTCTCTACAGTACTGCTTCGCCGGAATCAGGTACTCGCTCCTCGAGGGCCTGCTCTCCCTGTCTCGGAGCTCTCCTATTTCTATTTGGGACTCTGAATGCTAATCTTATTTTGTACTCATTTTTCTCAGTCTCTTTCCGCTACAGCACTGCTCTGCATGGGATCCACTGTTCCAGCGTTCTGTGAGAGACGCGCCCAGCCGGGCTTTACAACCACTACTCACTACTGCCACCTCTGGTGGTTCCATAAACTGTTTAATAAAAGATTCAAATCTGTGTTTGTCTGTCCGGAGTTTAGCCTGACCTGTGGCCCCTCACGGGACTTCCCCCCGTGGGCGTGGTCAGCTGCCACAGTGTCCAAGGATCCACCCAATGTAATATCATTGTTAAATCCACAATAATATAACAAAAGCTATATCATTGTGGAGAACCTTAACATTTGGCTGCCTTGCTGTGTGGGGGAGTGGGTTGATTAACAGCTGGCCATGATTGAGTTGACCTTCTCTCTGACCTTGCAATCCAGATCCAGTAGCATTCTCAAGTATGTATGCTACAGCTGTAGGAACAAGAGTAAAATGTTTAGGTAGGAATGGTTTGCAAATTTATATCTAGGGGGTCATGTTAACAATGTTTATCAGTTCTGGGATATTTGTGTTGAGAGTTTGTACCTCCGATTTGGAGTTTTCAGAGTTTTCTCTGTTAAAGGATCCATGCCAGATGTAAGCTTTCAAACATGTCTTGTTGCTTCTCACATGTTTATGTGAGGTCAATAATCGATGTATTCTATGTCACTTGAATCTCTTCCCACTATACTAGCTCAGCTA
The DNA here is from genome assembly GCF_901001135.1 of Rhinatrema bivittatum. Classification (NCBI taxonomy): domain Eukaryota; kingdom Metazoa; phylum Chordata; class Amphibia; order Gymnophiona; family Rhinatrematidae; genus Rhinatrema; species Rhinatrema bivittatum. Next base: position 338,107,781 of record NC_042616.1, on the reverse strand, counting down.
AATATCTTTTAGCAAGACCTTATTCTACAGTTTTGCATGTTGAAGCCTTTTGAGAGGTAGAGAGGACCTGTATTACATACCTGGGATAACATAGCCTTTTTTCCAGACTGGAGGCAATCTGAAACTATATAAAAGTGGTGAAGTAACAAAAACTAATTTGCTTTTCATGTCCTAAACAATATAAGCATGTGGATGGGTGTACAAGGTATGGATGTGAATCGTGTGATCAATCGTCTTAACGATCAATTTTGGCTGAGGGGGGGGGGGGGGGGGGGAAATCTGATCGTCTTAGTTTTTTTGGTTAAAAAATCATTTTATCGGGGGAGGGGGAGGGCGGGAAAACCGGCACACCAAAAGAACCCTAAAACCCACCCCGAGCCTTTAAAATAAAACCCCCACCCTCCCAAACCCCCCCAAAATGTTTTAAATTACCTGGGGTCCAGTGGGGGGGGGGGGGTCCTGGCACGATCTCCCGCTCTCTGGCCACGGCTGCGTTAATAGAAATGGTGCCGGTGGCCCTTTGCCCTTATCATATGACAGGGCAAAGGTAGCGCCGGCGCCATTTTGGTTCCTGGCTCCCGACGACACGAGTGCAGGAGATCGCTCCCGGACCCCCGCTGGACCCCCAGGGACTTTTGGCCAGCTTGTGGGGCCTCCTGACCCCCACAAGACTTGCCAAATGTCCAGCGGGGGTCCGGGAGCGACCTCCTGCACAAGGGCCTTATTGCCAATATTCAAAATGGCGCCGGCGCTACCTTTGCCCTCACTATGTCATACAGGCGACGTATGACATAGTGAAGGCCTCCCCCCCTGCCCCCCAAACTGATCATTTGGGGGCGGGGGGGGGGGGGGGGAGGAGAGCAGAAGCGTCGCGCACAGCTTCCGCTTCCTTCCCCCAGAGCAGGAAGATCAGCTGGCCTCTCCTGCAGCCACCTGCTTCCTGCTATCTTTGGGCCCTACAGCCAACTGATTGTCCTGCTTGGGGGGGGGGGGGGGAGGAAGCGGAAGCTGTGCGCGGAGCTTCCGCTCTCCTCCCCCCCTCAAAAAGGAAGATCAGTCGGCCGTACTGCCCGAAGATAGAAGGAAGTGGGTGGAAGCAGGAGAGGTCAGCTGATCTTCCTGCTCTGGGGGAAGGAAGCAGAAGCTGTGCAGAGGCTTGAATGTGTATGTATGGATGAGAATGGGAGCCTTGGTGTGTGTATGGGTGAAAATCAGAGCCTGGGTGTGTATGGGAGTGAGAATGGAATCTTGAATGTGTGTGGATGAGAATGGGAGCCTTGGTGTGTGTGTGGGTGAAAAACGGAGCCTGGGTGTGTATGGGAGTGAGAATGGAATCTTGAATATGTGTGGGTGAGAATGGAAGCTTGAATTTGTAGGTGAGAATGGAAGCTTGAATGTGTGTACATATGGGTGAGAATGGGAGCCTGGGTTTGTGTGTGGGTGAGAATGGAAGCTTGAATGTGTGTATATATGGGTGAGAATGGGAGCCTGGGTTTGTGTGTGGGTGAGAATGGGAGCCTGGGTTTGTGTGTGGGTGAGAATGGAAGCTTGAATGTGTGTATATATGGATGAGAATGGGAGCCTGGGTTTGTGTGTGGGTGAGAAAGGGAGCCTGGGTTTGTATGTGGGTGAGAATCGGAGCCTGGGTTTGTGTGTGGGTGAGAATGGGAGCTTGAATGTATGTATGTGTGGGTAAAAATGGGAGCTTGAATGTATGTATGTGTGGGTGAGAATAGAAGCCTGGGTTTGTGTGTGGGTGAGAATGGGACTTTAAATGTGTGTATGTGTGGGTGAGAATAGAAGCATGGGTTTGTGTGTGGATGAGAATGGGACCTTAAATATGTGTGTGTGTGTGTGTGTGTGTGTGTGTGTGTGTGTGTGTGTGAGAATGGGAGCTTGGGATTGTGTGTGGGTGAGAATGGTAGTCTGGGTTTGTGTGTGTGGGTGAGAATGGAAGCTTGAGTATGTGGGTAAGAATGGGTGCTTGAATGTGTGTATGTGTGGGTGAGAATGGGAGCTTGAATGTGTGTATGTATGGGTGAGAATGGGAGCTTGAATATGTGTATGTGTGGGTGAGAATGGGTGCCTGGATGTGCGTCTGTGTGTGCATAAGAATATAAGCCTGGAGAGGGGTGAGAAAGTGAGAGCTTGTATGTGTGTCTGCAGAGAATGTGAGCTTGGGGGTGAGGGGAGAGCATATGAGAATGAGAGCTTGAGTGTGTGAGGGAGTCTGTGAGAGAAAGCATGTATGTGTGTGTGTGTGGAAGGGAAGAAGACAGTAGTAGAAGAAAGACACTGAAAAGGAATTAGGAAATGAGCGACAAGGGGAAAAAAATGGGAAAAAGAGACCAGGACCAACTGATTAAAAAAATACAAAGATCAGACAACAAAGGTAAAAAAAAAAAGATGTTAGCAATTTAAATATGTCATCTTTAGGAATGTGCATTTCTTATATTTTTGTATTTTGCTCTTTCTTAAGTATTCCACTGTTCAGACATTTTAGTTTCTCAGGCTTTCTATTTTGGCTTTATCTGCATGTTTCTGTTTCTAATTTATAGTCTCTTATTTCTATATTAGGTAAGGGTCGGTCACAGTTTTGCCTAGCATATAGTTTCTCTGTAGTAGTAGTCCAGCTTGTTCTGTTATTCTCGTAGGTGATGTATTAATGTTCTAGGGCCTGGTGTAGTATTTGCATTGCTGCTTTTTCATAAGGTTGCTGTTTGAATCCTGAGAGTCAGTGCTATGATTGTATGGCAAGGTTCTAGATGCCTCTTTCTTTGCAAGAGTTTGTGTTCCTTCACAAAATAGCAGTGGAGGGTTATTTTTTGCTGAGGTGAAACCAGAATTTGATTTTTTTTTTCATGTTATGTGAATTGCCCTAGCGCTGTGCTGTACCTGTTCTGATGATTAATTATATTGTATTGTATTTATGAAGATTTCTGGTTTTCTGCAAAGATGGTTCATGAAAGAATACATTCATTTTTGTTTTATTACATGATTGGATCTGATTGTTTTCTATATTTGTGCATTTATAAACTGCAATAAATATAAAATAAATTCTGATTAATAAGAAATTTTTAATGCTGGTAAGTGCTTGAAATAATTGAGGTAAAATGTTTTAAAGTTTCACGCATGATGCATAACGGCTGTTGCAAATTACTTAAAAAGCCATTCTAGGGTGCAGAATATGGCATTATTTATCAATAAGAAAACAACTAGTAGGTCTCAGACCTGCATGCCTACAGCCCACCCATGTTAACCTTGTGCCCACCCAAAAAAATCTGTTCTGGCTACGCCACTGATGTGCACTCTACCTACCCCCTGTGAGTGTTTAATCTTTCTTCTGTCCGTTGTATTACAGTTACCATGTGTAAAATAAATAAACACATTTACCAAAATATAACAAAAAAAAGTTTGCTACACAGCCCTGAGTTCCACCCTGTGGCCCAGAACTGTGAAGAAATAATGAGAAGATTGCTATGGAAATCTTAGTAATGTGTTTTTCTATATGTGTTGAATGTCCATGTAGTTGGACATCACAGCTGTATGTGTTGCTGGTGATGATGCTGCCAATCTTCATTCCAGCGCTGATGATGCCTACTCTGCCACACCTCCTTGGCTTGCTGCTGGTTGTTACGCCTTGACCATTGGAAGATTTGTTGGTGTTACCATAAAAGAAACCAGTCTCGTTTTCTTTGTGCATGGTATTTTTACAAGTATATTCCCCTTCACCCCCACCCCCTGCCAACACCCTCCCATCCATGACCCCCCTTCCATGACTCACCCATCCATTCCATGACCCCCTTCCCCCTTCCATCCATGACCCCACCCCCTTCTATGATCCACCCATCCATTCCATGACCCTCTTACCCTTCCAACCATGACCCCCTTCACCTTTCCATGACCCACCCTTCCAATCATGACTACCTCAGCCTTCCATGACCCCCACCCATCCAATCCATGACCCCCCTTCCATCCATGAATCCCTTCCATGACCCACCTATCTAGTTTAACAGAGCAATACTTTTACTGAAAATTTTTTCCAAATATAAATCTTTTAACAATATTTAAGATTTTTCTTAAAAAAAAAAAAAAAAAAAAGGATGGGAAGGGGAGAACTAGGGTTGAAAAATATTTACAGAAAAAAAAATACCCAGGGAGTTTGGGAGGCAGGGTCAAGGGAGGATGGTCAGGACCTGCGGATGAGAACAACCAGGGCCCTTACAGCTGCGCCCAGCGGCTGCATGTCCCTGAGGATCCCATTCGTATTCCTTACCATCCTCTCCTGGAAGGCATGCACGGCCCTCAGTTCCTCTCACACCCCCTCACTAAAGCACAAAACTCGTGCCTACTCAGAGGTTCATCATCGGGAGAAGGTGCTCCCAGTGATGAGCCTCTGGGATGCTGATGTGAGGGAGGGCATAGAGGAACAAGAGGGCTGTGTATGCCTTCCTGGGCCAGCAAAAGCTGGCCCATTTCTGTCCCCGCATTCCTAACTTCCCGGGCAAAACGGGGAGGATGCGCTATGTGTGTGTGTGTGGGGGGGGGGGGGGGGCTAGGGAGAGGCCCAGTAAGCGCCTCTTCATTTGGAGTGGCCGCTACCTTCAATGTTGCCTCGGGGGTGGGGTGGGCGAAATGGCTCGCTTCCACAGAACGGCTGCAGCTGATTCAGGTGCAGGAGCTGAGCATGGCCTTTCCTGATCCTGTCAGCTTCTGCAGCATTTTAAAACAAAAGGAGGGGTCAGAAAAAAATATACATTAATGTGAAAAAACATGTAAGAACATTCTATTAGTATGGAAGGATCACTTACCACCAGGCCCAGCCCACTGCTCCAGCCACCTCCTCTTCTTTAGGTGAAGCCACCGGAGCTTCTTCTTCAGGTCCTCTATCTATTGGAAAAAATGGAAAGAGTACCATGAGTGTACTCTGTAGGTGCTAATAGGACTTGCATACTGGTATGTGACAATGACTGCTATAACTACTTTTTCCAACCATGAAGAACCATGATACTAAGGTTCAATAGTCATGGAGCAAATAAGGAATGCAAATAATCTTTGGGGTTTACATTACACTCTCCATCCAAAGCCCTATACTATAACATTCTGCTGCACACTTTCCTCCTCCCAGGTCTAACCCGACCTTCACACTCCCACAGTGCTCCCATCTGCAGAAGATTACATAACTGTAAAGACTATCAACTTACTCCATGAGAGATGGGAAGCTCTCTGGTTGAAGTGGACTTGTACCTCCTGCCAGGCCCGTCTCAGTCTGGGGTAATGGGTTCTGCAGTCCCTGATGGGGAATAAGAGTTGTTCTTTTTCCACCACCAGGGACACTAGCAGAGCTACGTCCCTAGTGAAGTTTGGTTGCCTGCCCCTGCCAGCCATTTTGCATGCACTGGAGGAGCAGGAAGTCCCACCCTCGCGTTGACGTGAGCATGGGCATGTGCGAATGCAAGGCGTGCACAATATTTGTGCATATAGCAGCACGCACTGCAGCACACGCAAATACACATGAGCACATAATGGATGAGCACAACTCATGGGTGAAACATATGCGTATTTTGCATAGTTCACGCATATATGCGCAAACTTTATAAAATACATTCCGCCCTGCAAGCGTTTATGACTGGGGGCACGCATCTTTTAAACTCTGCCCCATAGTTTTCTACAATAAGAGAGATACGATGTGACATGGATAGACAAGAATACTATTTCTCCTAAATTTCATGCTTTTGACGTAATTGGGATCAGCATACCATCTAGGTCAAATTGCGTCAGGGGACTACAGGCAGATTGGGGAATTGAGGATAGGTGAATGATTTCTGTCTTGGCAGTATTAAGTTTAAATGGTTATGAGAAAGCCAACTCTTAATTGTTTTGATGTATAGAGAGGGTGTTGGACCATGACAAAGAATATGGAATGAAGAAATGAATATCATCAGCATAAATTTTAAATTGTATTCCTAGATTGTATAACAAGTAGCATAAAGGTAAAGATAGATATTGAAAAGAGTGGTGGATAAAGCTGAACCTTGTGGTACACCTGAGGATATTGTGTAGTAATTGGAGGAATTGGAACCGATATTTATTTGATATAAATGGTTCGTTAGAAATGAGTGAAACCAATTAAATACATTGCCTGTTATAGTTTAATCTTGAAAATAGTATTGAATGATCTAAAGTATCACATGCAGCAGAGATGACTAGTAGAACCAATGGGCCGGATTTTAAAAGGGTTACATGTGCCAGGCCTATTTTCAAAAGGCCCGGCGACGCACATAAAGCCCCGGGACTCGTGTAAGTCCCGGGGTTGCAAAAAGGGGCGGGGTGGGGGGCAGGGCGGGGGCAGGACCAGAGGCCTCTGACAGAGCAGCCATTGCTGCTCTGTCAGAGGATCGGGTGCCGGCAGGTTGCCGGCGTGCGCAACCTGCGCCTGCCCGGAGCAGCCTGGGAGGGAACAGAGGAAGGCAGTGCGGCTCAGCACATGCAAGGTGCACAATTCTGCACCCCCTTGCGTGCGCCGACACTGGATTTTATAACATGCGTGCGCCTGCGCGCTTGTTATAAAATCGAGGTAAATGTGCGCGCCAGGTAGCGTATGCACATATAGGCCGCATGGTCTTCTTTTAAAATTACCCCAATATGTAGTCTATCTTGGCATCGAAGTCTCTAAATATTGTGCCAAATGAGGAAAGTAATAAGGCTTCAGTGCAATGCCCTTTTCTAAACCCATGTTGATTAGAGTGGAGATTAGGGATGTGAATCGGGCTTCAGACGATTGAAAATATCGTCGATATTTTCAAAATCGTTAGAAATCGGGGGCTCTTCCAAAACGATAGGAAAACCCCACGATATTGATCGTGAGGGTTTTCCTATCCCTCCCCCATGATATTGATCGTTTTGGGGGAGGGCGGGAAAAACGGCACACAAAAATAACCCCTAAACCCACCCCGACCCTTTAAAAGTAACCCCTTAGCTTCCCCCACCCTCCCAACCCCCCTCCCCAAACCTTTTTACAGGTACCTGGTGGTCCTGTGGGGGTCCCGGGAGCGATCTCCCGCGATCTCCCGCTCCGGGCCGTCCTCCGGCTACCGAGCCGTCCTTTGCCCTTACCTTGTGACAGGGTATCTGTGCCATTGGCCGGATCCTGTCACATGGTAGGAGCACTGGATGGCCGGCGCCATCTTGTGCTCCTACCATGTGACAGGGGCTGACCAATGGCACCGGTAGCCCCTGTGACATAGGAAGGGCAAGGCTATCGGCACCATTTTGGTTCCTGGCATCTGACGGCACGAGTGCAGGAGATCGCTCCCGGACCCCCGCTGGACCCCTAGGGACTTTTGGCCAGCTTGGGGGGGCCTCCTGACCCCCACAAGACTTGCCAAAAGTCCAGCGGGGGTCCGGGAGTGACCTCCTGCACTCGGGCCATATTGCCAGTATTCAAAATGGCGCCGGCGCTGGTGCTACCTTTGCCCTGAGGGCTACCCTAGCGCCGGCGCCATTTTGAATACTGGCAATACGGCCCTAGTGCAGGAGGTAGCTCCCGGACCCCCGCTGAACTTTTGGCAAGTCTTGTGGGGGTCAAGAGGCCCCCCCAAGCTGACCAAAAGTCCCTGGGGGTCCAGCGGGGGTCCGGGAGCGATCTCCTGCACTCGTGCCGTCGGATGCCAGGAACCAAAATGTCGCTGATAGCCTTGCCCTTACTATGTCACAGGGGCTACCAGTGCCATTGGTCAGCCCCTGTCACATGGTAGGAGCACAAGATGGCGCCGGCCATCCAGTGCTCCTACCATGTGACAGGATCCGGCCAATGGCACAGATACCCTGTCACAAGGTAAGGGCAAAGGACGGCCCGGTAGCTGGAGGACGGCCTGGAGCGGGAGATCACTCCTGGGAGCCCCACTGGACCACCAGGTACCTGTAAAAAGTTTTTGGGGGGGTCAGGAGAGTGGGGGAAGCTAAGGGGTTACTTTTAAAGAGTCGGGGTGGGTTTTTTGTTTATCGGCTGGGCAGCCAATAAACAAAACGCGAACGGGCCCGATGGGAAAAAACCCACATGTGAATCTGAACCGGAATCCGAACCGATTCCGGTTCCAATTCACATCTCTAGTAGAGATCATTATCATTCAAATAATTTGTAAGTTGATAAAGTGCAATTGATTCTATCATTTTAGCCAAGGTGGTTAAGGAGGTTATTGGGCGAAGATTATTGAAGTTTGTAATCTCTTCATTTTTCTTTTTTGGAATTGGTAATATCGATGTTTGTTTAAAGAAAGTGGGACATTCACCTGAGGCGAGTGATTGATTTACAAGTTTTGAGAGAAAGTCACTCCAAGTCTGCCGAAGTTTTTAGATATTGGCCAGGGCAGGGGTTAAGCGGAGATGAGGAGATTTTTATCTTGTGTAAATTACATAATATAGTATTGGTATCTACAATCGAAAAGTTTGACTAGGTACAGTTTACTACGTGGACAAAGTCATCTGGATAGAGAAGATGAGTAAAACACAAATATTTAGAATGTTGTTTTTAAAATGTAAAGCAATTTGTTTACATAAATCATTGTCAATTTTTGAGTCTGGCAAAGTCCGTGCTGTGGTTAGATTTTTTATTATGTTAAATAAGACGGAAGTGTTACCATTAGCTGATTTAATTTTGCTTGAAAAGAAGTTCTTTTTTGCTATATTTACTTCCTTTCTGTATGTTCTTATTCAACTATTGAAGGAATTATTAGCAGCTAGCATCTTATATTTTCTCCAAATACATTCCAGTTGTCTTAATCTTGTCTTTTTTGACTGAAGTGATATAGAATACCAGGGTGCTGAATATTTTGGTTTAGTTTTGTATTGGATGATTGGGGCAATTGAGTCTATGGGGTTTTTAATTGCATTATTCCATGATAGGACAATAGAATTTATATCTGCATTATTTATTAAAGGTAAATTTACTGCAAGAGATTCTGAAAAGGAATCTGGGTTGATTTTCTTTCACCTGAGATAACAATTTTGATCATGGTTTTTCACATTGTTAGCATTTTTAGTTTCGAGATTAGTTTTTAAATGAAAGATTCTATGACCTGACCAAGGTATTGGATATGTATTAGAGATGTGCATCGGGTGCCCGATCGTTTCTGCTTTTGGTTTCGTGTAGCCGCAGGAAAAGTTTGTATTTCCACGGATCAGCATTTTTGTTTTACGTATAAAATCGTTTCCGATTTAGCAGGCACTAAAGGGAGTTAGTGCGTTTAGCTCCCGTTAGTGCATACTAACACAAACCCTGCTCCTGATCCTTCACATTTAATTATTTACAAAAAAAACCCCCAAACGCACCCCAACCCTTCAGATCTAATTATTTACAATCCCCCTCCCTCCCGACCCCCCCCAAACTTTCCTAAAGTCCCTGGTGGTCCAGCGGGGGTCCCGGGAGCGATGTCCCACTGTCGGGCCATCGGCTGCCAGTAAACAAAATGGCACCGGTGGCCCTTTGTCCTTACCATGTGACAGGAACTATAGGTGCCATTGGCCGGTCCTTGTAACATGATAGGAGCAATGAACGGCTGGTGCCATCTGTGTGCCCTTCCCCCCCCAAAACAATAAGAAAGCCACACAAAAGTGCGTGAGGTTTTCCTATCATTTTTGGGGACCCCCGATAAATGACAAAAAAGGAAATATCGTACGATATTTCCTTTCATCATAAAATCGATGCACATCCCTAATACGTATCAGTCGTAGTAAAAGATGGATTTATGAATTCAGGATTACAGAAGATAAGATCTAGAGTGTGTCCAAATTTATGAGTTGGAGTTGTGATATATTGTTTCCAACCAAGACCATACAGAGCATCAATAAAAGGCGATGTGGAAACATGAAGAATGTCAGAATCAAAATGGATGTTAAAGTCTCCAGCGATAATGGTTTTGTTAGATCAACTGGTAAAGTTGATATGGTTCCAAGGAGTGGAGAAGGATTTGAGTGCAAAAGACCTGGTGGGAAAATATCAATCAAGATGTTTATCACAGAAGTAGTAATTGATAAAATTTCATAGGTGTAGATTGTCGGTATATTTTTTTTACATGGAAATATAGATGATTTACATAAGGCTAAAAGGCCTCCTCTGCATCGGTTTGGTCTGGGTTCAGATACAGGAATATAATCTGGGGGACATAGAGAATTAACCGTTACATTATCAGATTCGATAAGCCAGATGTTATAGTTCAGTGTAGTTGTGACCCCTAAGTCGTAGTGAGGATGACTCCACCCACAAAGAGGAGCCCTGTGGGGACTCACTACGATAGGATCTAGGCAGTAAGCAGACAACAGTTAAGTATTTTATTAAGCAGGAATGAATATCCTCCCCAAGGAGGATGTAGGCTCTGTCGAGAGAGGTGGCGCTGAGCTGGTCCTCCTGGTAGTGGTCCGCAGTGCGGAGTACGCCAGAGCAATTCCTCTGGAGTGGAGATGCTTCATTGATGAGATCCGGTAGTGGCCCACAGCATGGGATATGCCGTGGATCAGAGATAGGTGACTGAAGCACTCGTAGCAGAGGAACGAGGTAGACACTGGCACTCAGGATGGTACTCAGAGACAGTGAAGGTGGATTCCTGCAGATAAGATGGCCCTCCGAGGAGCAGATAGCCAGAGCACAACAGGCCCCCGAGGAGCGGGTACTCTAAGTCCAAGTTCAGTAGGTAGAAGCATGTACTGAATAGCAAAGATACGATCTCTGAAGGAGTGGAATCAGTCAAGATGGAAGTCCTTGCTAACTCGTCTGATGCTTGTGAGTTGGCGGGTGACGTCAATAGGAAGGCACAGCCCTGAGGTTCCCACCATGATGCCAATAAGAAGATGCTCGTGTGCGCGTGCGCACTAGGTAACTCCAATTCCAAGATGGCGTCTGGAATTGCCCAAGCTGTCCCGGGGACACCAGGGAGAGCGGCTTTTGCAGGCTGAGGCCGAGATACTCTTGGAAATGAGCAGAGTAGGCAGAAGAGAGGTGAGCAACAGAGGTCGCAGCCATCTGCAACTGACGGGTGCAACACCAGGATTCAGTAATTAAGAAACAATCCGGTTTTTGATCTATTAAAGCAGCGCTTCTCAACCGGTGTGTCGCGACACACCAGTGTGTCGCCAAGCACCGGCAGGTGTGTCGCGTGCTCACGGTCTCTCCCGCTGCTCTTCCTTCCCTGCTGCCGTTGCCGCCGGGCTATCAGTACATTCAAGCCCAGTGGGAACGGCAACGGTGCTAGAAGAAGCTGGGGCACCCGTGGCTGGCCTTTTCTTCTTCCCGCGCCTGCCCCCCCCCCCCCCGTGACCCGGAACAGGAAGTGATATGCGGTGCGCGGGAAGGAGAAAGAGCCATGCTGCATGGAAAAGTAGCAGTGGCAGCAGCAGCGGCGGCAGCAGCAGCAGCAGCGTCCCCCGAGCAATCAAAGCAGCCAGTAATCGGGAAAGGAGACAGCAGCATGAGCCTCCCGCAGCCGATGGGATTCTTCTTTCTTGGCCTGCGGGGGCTGGAGGAGGAGGCTGCTGCAGCTACCATTTGTGCTTGGGGGGGGGGGGGGGGAGGAAGTGAGTGAGTGAAAGAGAGAGAAGCAGCCAGCCAGCCTGTGTGTAAGTGAGAGAATGTATTTGATTGAGAGCATGTATGTGATTGAGAGAAACTGGTCAGAGAGCTGATGTATGTGTATATGTGAGAGACATTGAAAGTGACTGCTCAGGGAGATGACTGATGTGTATGTGAGAGTGTGAGACATTAGTCAGGGAGGTGACTGATGTGTGTGTGTGAGAGAGAGAAAAAGCATGGAAGTGAGAAATCTGGGTATGTGAGAAAGCATGGGAGTAAGAAGCCTGGTGTTGTGGGGGTGTGTGTAAAAGAAAGCATGGGAGTGAGAAGCCTGATTATGTGAGAGAGAGCATAGGAGTGGGAAGCCTGTGTGTTTGTGCATGCATGAGAGAGAGAGACTGGTTGGTAAGGTGATGGTGTGTGTGAGAGAAAGAGACTGGTGTATGTGAATGTGAGAGAAAGAATGTGATTCAGGGAATGTGCATGTGGAGAGCGAGCATGGAAATGAGAGAGAGACTGGTGTGTGTGTGTGTGTGTGTGTAACAGAGAGAAAGTGATTATGGGAATGAGAAGCCTGTGCATGTGAAGAGAGTGAGCATGGGAGTGAGAAACCTGGGTGCGTGTAATACACAGCATGGGAGGGAGAAGCCTGTATATGTAAGACAGAACATGGAAGTGGGAAGCCTGTGTGTGTGAGTGTGTATGCATGACAGAGATCAGGTGACTGGTGTGTGTTTGTGTGTATGTGTGTGTGTGTGAGAGAGAGAAAGAAAGTGATTATGGGAATGAGAAGCCTGTGCATGTGAAGAGTGAGCATGGGAGTGAGAAACCTGGATATGTGTGAGACACAGCATGGGAGTGAGAAGCCTGTATATGTAAGATAGAACATGGGAGTGGGAAGCCAGTATAGCTGAAAGAGAACATGGGAATGGGAAGTCTGTGTGTGTATGCATGAGAGAGATCAAGTGTATGTTTTTGTGTGTGTGTGAGAGAAAGAAAGTGATTATGGGATTGAGAAGCCTGTGCATATGGAGAGAACAAGCATGGGACTGAGAGACTGGTGAGTGTGTGTGAGACAGAGAAAGTGATTATGAGAGTGAGAAGCCCGTATATGTAAGTAGAACATGGGAGTGGGAAGCCTGTGTGTGTGTGTATGGCATGAGAGAAACTGTTCATGAAGGTGACTGGTGTGTGTGTGTCAAAGACTGTTTGGGAGATGATTGGTGTGTGAGAGACAGAAACTGGTCATGGGGGCATGACTGGTATGGTGTGTGTGTGAGAGACATGGGCCCTAAGGAAGAGGACCATGAGTATAGAGCTTAGCCTCTACTGCTGCTTCTGCTGTGTGCTATGGCCTGCATGGAAGAGGAGTAGGAGAGATGCTGGAGGGGGTAAGTAAAGATGGCTTTTTAAGTTTATTTTTCTTGATTGACTGTCATTTTAATTATTTAATATTATGTGATGTGTCTGCTTTTTTGAAATATTTAATTGGTGTTTAGAGAATTTGTAATAGTTTTTATGAGTTTTTAATTGTTGGATGTTATTCTGTTCATAGCTGTTTTGAAACATTTATTCTGCTTATTAGTATAGTTTTATAATTATTTCTGTGTGGGGATCTATAGCTGCTTGCTAGTTGTTTTCCTAATAAGAGGTGTATTGTTTTTTAGGACCTGATTTAATATTTGTAGTGTTGCCTTTTCATAGATAGGGTTGCTCCTGTTTGAGTGTATTCCATAATAGAAGTGTAACTGTGTGCAGATTAGTTTATGTGCATTACTACAGATCCTGGGAGCATGTTAGGTCGGTTCTGTGTCTGTTACCGAGATGAGATATTTTACTAGCATGTAAGAGTTTTATCAGTCTTATTTGTTGTGTTTTCTCAAGAGGACATGCATTGGTGGTAAACTGCTGTCTTTTCATAAGTAGGGCTATTGAGCCTGGAAGTAGAAGGAGTTTGAGTTGCTGTTACTGAGATGACACCAGAACCAGAATATCTTTTTTGTAGGGTGAGTTGTATGGGGAATGTCATAATTTTGCTTTACATCCATTATTGTGGGTCAGGGGGATTCCCGTGGATGCAAACTGTACTTTTACATCTAGCCTCGTAACGATCATGGGTCAGTGTGTCACGCATGTGAAAACCATCTGTCAGGTGTGTCCTGACAGAAAAAAGGTTGAGAACCACTGTATTAAAGTATCATGAATAATTGTTACTTTTTTTCTGACTGAGTGTTGCATAATAGTAATGAGAATGAGGAAAGTAAAACTAAAGGTGTAGTTATCAACGGTGCAATGCTAATCACCGAATTTCTATTGTAAGTTTTCTGTTTATGATTTAGATTACATAACTGACCATATTTTCCTTGACTTTCTGTGAAGAAACATTTCCTGACATTGTTCCTGAGCCTTCCCTCTTGGAGTTTCATATCATGACCCCTACAGTTTCCTTTCCATTGGAAAAGATTTCATTTTTGTGCATCAATAATTCCAGTCTGAACAGATATAATTAATTGAAGGTCTGTATATAGCTCCCCTGTTTCTTCTCTCTTCCAGGTATACATATTAAGGTCCTTCAGTCTCATCTCATAGGACTTTCTGTTTGAATTTCCATGGTTCTAAAATGGAGGAGAGAACAATCAATGAGGGGATAATGAGCCACTAATAATCTTAAAACAGAAAGGAGGAAATGACAAGTATAGGCCCAATGGTCACACGAAGGGGTGCACAGAGAGGCGAGCCCCTTTGTCATGCTCCTTCGGTACATGACGCCCAGTGCGCAGCACCTCTGGCGTCGCTTCGGGCCATTTCTTGCTGCCACCCAGTGACATGGGGAGGAGGGGCAAAGTGACAGAGTCCTTGCAGCAGGAAACGGTGCGGCCAACTACAAGATGGTAAGATCAATATGCTAATCATCCAGAGAGACAGCTCAGAGATGTTATAGTTGAGCTGGACAGAGGCAGAGAATGACATAAACAGCTCCTGAAGAGACGCAGTTAGAGTTATGGTAAAGAGAGTATGAATGTCCAGTAGCAGGGTTAATGACTGAGATAATGGATAGTGAAAAAGGACATACCTGAAAGGAGTCACAGGGGTTATGACCAGAGAAGGAAAGATCCGAGGTAGGAATATGTGGAGTGGGGAAATCAGAAGAGACAAGGGTGTCTCTTAAATTATAACCACATTTAAAAGCAAAGCAAGAGGCAGACTTAAAAATAAATAAAGGACCTAGAGATGGGAACAACAAGTAAAGTGATCAAATTTGCTGATGATACAAAATTATTCAAAGTTGTTAAATCACAAGAAGATTGTGAGAAATTGCAAGGGGACCTTAAAAGACTTGGCATCCAAATGGTAGATGGCATTTAATATGGAGATGTGCAAAGTGATGCACATAGGGAAGAGCATCCCAAATTATAGCTACACAATAAGTTCCACATTGGGAGTCACCACCCAGAAAAAAGGTCTAGGCATCATCGTGAATAATATATTGAAATCCTCTGCTCAGTGTGTGGCAGCTGCCAAGAAGGCTAGGAATTTTTAGGAAAGGAATGAAGACAAAAACAAAGAATATCACAATGCCTCTGCATCGCACCATGATACAACTGCACCTTGAATATTGTGTGCAATTCTGATCACCACATTTCAAAAACGATATAGCAGAATTAGAAAAGATAAAGATAAAGGTAACTAAAATGATAAAGAGGATGTAATGATTCCCCTATGAAGAAAAACTATGAGGTTAGGGCTCTTCAGCTTGGAGAAGAGACGAATGATAGAATTCTATAAAATAATGAGTGGAGTGGAATGGGTACGCACAAATCAGTTATTTACTCTTTCAAAAAGTACAAAGACTAGAGACATGCAATAAAGTTACTAGGTAATACATTTAAGGCAAATAGGAGTAAATATTTTTTATTTATTTATTTATCACATAATTAAGCTCTGGAATTTGTTGCCAGAGGATGTGGTGAAAGCTGTTAGTGAGGCTGGGTTTAAAAAAGGTTTGAACAAGTTCCTGGGAAAAGTCCATTAACCATTATTAAAGTAGAGTTACAGAAATCCACTGCTTATCCCTGGGATTAGCAGCATGGAATTTATTGACCTTTTGGGGATCCTGCTAGGTACTTGTGACCAGGATTAGCCACTGTTGGAAACAATATACTGGCCTTGATGGACCTTTGGTCTGATCCTGTATGGCAAATCTTATGTCCTTAAATTGCTTCCTTATGATGTGCTTTTTATATCCCATCAAAAATTGTACCTAACTTTTAACTGAAGACAAAATACATTAAAATTGTTTTCACATGGGATGCTATGTTGGTTATTTTCAGTGTTTCCTGTGGGTAAACACATGTGTAAAATGATTTTTGTAAAACTGTCCAGCCTCTGTGCGGATAAAAGTACATCATAGTGCAACAGCACATTTTCTTGCTCACATTGTGAAAAGTACAAATACATGTACTGAGAAAAGCAGTGTTCCTGGTGTGGGGAAGAGGTCAGGGGAGTGACTATGCTCAAAAATGTCTTTTTTTTTATCCATCAATTTTGACAGGCTCTTATACTAAGTAGAAAATAAAATCACTGAGATTTCTTTCTTTTTTAAGGAAGAATATAAAGAAGTAACTAATAGTTTGTCACATTATTTGAATAGTCAAACCTACCATTTTATTTATATGCCTCAAATAAATATTTATATATTTGGTGTTTGAGAATTAACCATTTTCCGCCATCTGCTCGACAATAGTCTGATAAGGACAGAATGGAAGCAGTTCAGAGAAAGACGACTAAAATGGTGTGGGAGTCTGTACAGAAAGTCATATGAGATGAGACTGAAGGACCTTAATATGTATACCTGGAAGAGAGAAGAAACAGGGGAGCTATGATACAGACCGTCAATTAATTATATCTGTTCAGACTGGAATTATTGATGCACAAAAATAAAATATTTTCCAATGGAAAGGAAACTGTAGAACTAGGGGTCATGATATGAAACTCCAAGAGGGAAGGCTCAGGAACAATGTCAGGAAATGTTTCTTCACAGAAAGGGTTGGTGGATGCATAGAATGCCCTCCCGGAAGAGTGGTGAAAACAAGAATGGTAATGGAATTCAAAAGGGCATGAGACAATCACAGAGGATCCCTTTTGGCTAGAGAATGGAAATGAAGAAATGGGGTAACTTTTCAATTACACCTAAAGTTTACATTTCTGCTTGGGAGTAGCCTGCACGGAATGACAGTTGCTACTACTGGGCAGACCATTTGGGTCTTTATCTGCCATCTTTCACTATGTTACTATGTTTCAGTATTAACTTTCAGAAAACGGTTTCCTGCAGGTCTAACTTTTCCATTCATTTCACAGGCCCAACATGTATGGTAAACAATACATATCGTTTACCATACGATATGTGCATTTTATATGTGCATATGTGCATTTTATATGTGCATATGTGCATATGTGCATATGTGCATTTTATAGAGTAACTGATAGTAAAGGCATCACTTTCTGCCATTTATAGGGATATTAAATGAAAATGGGCAAGGTGATTGTGGTTCTTCTAGCAGTTTGACTCTATCTTGCTGCCCTTTAGTTTATATCCTTCTAGGAAGCCAGTTACGCGTATATCCTGTCACACTGATATCTTAAACTTCTTCATTTCACAGATCTCATAGTGTCTGGCTCCTCTAAGGTATTATACAAAAGAATACACATTACAACATTCTTTCAAATTAAGCATGAAAAAATAAAAAATGTTCCAACCTTTTCTATCATTCCGACATGTATGCGCCATTGTTACTGATCAGCGGCATCCCAAATATATCTGCTCACTTTCAGCATTGTGGTCTATATACTGAACATAGCATGTCTGCACTAAATAGCGCATGAAGTGCCTGGCCCTCAGCATGGGGTGACAGGGGTCAGTACTTACCACATATGCGGGTGCAGTAAAGCTTAGTATATCTGCAAACGTTAAACAAGTAAACAGCATGATGACCTTATGAGTCATTATTAAGCTATTTGCCAAAGGCAAACTACCAGAAGTTAAATTTAATGCACATTTTTTGTTTGGGAAATGTAACTTCTGGTCCTGGCAAGTGTTAGTACTTAACAAAAGGGAAGGGGGGTGGGGGGGGGGGGAGGGCAAGCAATGTCCTGGGCCAACCCACAAAAGCATCCTGCCAACACCTACACACAATCCTTCCCTCCTTGAGATTGCTTCCCCAAAATATAGAACTCCCTCAAGCTTCTTCACCTGCCTTGTAACTCCTCCCAGGCACACAAAGACCCTTCCAATACTTGATTCCCAAAAATCAAGACCACCCCCTTAGAGCCTCCCCCATGCTCTCTAGACCCATCTGAGGTCCTCTACACTTCTCCTCTCCCTGCTACCAGGAGGTTCTTCTCTAACCTCTTGCCAGCTCCTGTGCTGAATCAAAAATAGTGCCAGGTTTGAGGATCAGGGTGAGAAAGTTGGTCATATTAAGCATTGGGTGATCAGGGGTCTTTGTGTCTTTGGTAGTAGATTGAAAAGGGAGGGGAGGGAAGGGGAAGGGAAGGAAATCAGGGTGTGTCTTTACTCCAGGGATGAGGGGTGATCACAACAGAGGAAAGGAGAATGGGGCATTGTGTGTATTGGACCAAATTGAGGAAGACCCCCATGCTAATCAGCCCTTTCTTCTGGGACTATTAGCAAGGGTGAAGATGTACTGAAGTTAATGATTTGCTGAGCAGATGTGTACTCAAAGTGCCACACTTACTTTAACATGGACATCTGAGCACAGGTGCACTCTGGATATCAATAACAATATAGTGATGTAAACCCTGGGCTATGACCCTCCCTAAGAAGTCCCAGGGTCACTTTTAATTTCATGGGCTTAAGATATCCAACCATTTCATACAGTTCTTAAGTTCCTCTCTGGGTTTCAAGATTCCCTATCAGGGGGGGGGGGGGGGGGGACTTCTTTCCAAGGACCTGAGCACTGTTAAGTCAGTCTTTGAATACAGCAATAATAATCATGCTGGAAGATGATTGTGGTTTCCAATTTAACTTTGCTGACAATTGATGGTGAAATACGAAAAATGATTATTTACAACTCCTCATGCAATCCAATCCATTTACATTTTCAGCTCTCCAATAAATCTTTGACTTTTTAATGGCTAATGCTGTAGGAACCACAACGTAGACTACCCTGCAGGTCCCCAACCTCAGGAGGCGAGGCCAGAGGAAGACAGGGGCCAGCTGGAGATTTGCCAATACCAGCCCACGTTCCCCACAGGTTGAGCCCTTGGGTACCAGGGCCTGCTGGTCTTAGGTAGACCTCTGTGGAGATACACCGGCGTAGGATCCGAGAGTGAAGCCTAAGTGAGGTTTGAGGACAGATGATAGGCTGGCAGGAAGGAAGACAGACCAAGGTCTGGGTGCCGGCGACAATCCAGAGAGGTGAGCACCTGAGCGAGGTCAGGCTGCAGGCAGGCCAGGAAAGATCCAGACTGAAGTTTAAAAAAAAAAAAAGTTGCGTTTTACATATGCGTTCAAAACGAATGCACACGCCTAGTTGACAATGCTCATTGTGGGGTCATCTCAACAGAGAAATGAAGCCACCCAGCAAGAGCCAGCATCATCAGCAGGTCCGTTGGGTGCCATGATTGGGAGCAATGCTGGGGAGGCCACAGGAGTAGGAAGGATCTTGGGAAAGAAATCTAATGTAGGCCCCTACCTTAATTTCTTTGTGCTGATATTGTGCTGTGACTCTTTTAAGCCTCAGTTAAACTGAAAGACTGGAAGGGGTGGGCAATGATTTTATGCGACATATATAAGATTAATCCCCAGTTGAACTGTTGACTGGTGGAGATCCATTTAATATACTGCGATCTGTGTTGAACTTCATCCAATCCCAGAAGCAGATAACACAATCCTGTAAAAATACTCATCTAATCAGAAATGAGATTGTATTTGAAGAGTGTGACTGTGTTCAAGCCCCAGAGGGAGGGGACAGAGAGAGCTATAGAGAGAAAAGAGGTGTGTACAGTTGCTGTCCAAGCAGTTAGGATTTGGAGAAAGTACATAACATTCTGCAATCTAAGAGACTGAAGTAATATACTGAAATCACACCTGTGGATTTTCTGTGTCTATAAAACAAGCCAGCATAAAGGGAGAGCCAGAGTTTTCAGCAGTGGATTGGAGGGTTTGTTCCATTAAAGAAAGACAGGATTGATCAGCCTTGACCTAAACAGACTTTTGGAACCAAATTTCCAGAGTTCATTTCTTCCAAGCTTAGAAAACCATGAATTCTGGATTTTCTAAAGAATCAATATATCAGCTTTCACATCAGATAACTTAAATTAGAAATGTGAGTGTCTAAAGAAAAGAAAAGTACATCAGCTAGAGATCTCTTATTATGATTTTACTTGAACTGCAGATATTTTATTTTTGGGTCTTTGAAACATTTTTAGTTGCTTTAATACAAAGGCTTTTTAGTTTATAAATAGAACCCATAATCTTATTGGTTTAATATTATTTTCCTGTATATTTTTGCCATTTCAAAGTTCATCATATTCATTCAGTAAATCTGTGTTAAATTATATTTTTTAATTTATTTGCTTTTCATCTGTGGGAGGAAGGAAAAGTTCAAAGCACCTCCAGAGAGAATCCTGGGTCTATGCTGTCAAGTGCTCTTATATAATGGTGAAAGATTGTGTGGCATAAAGCAATTACCAACGTTTGATAAAAGCAGGAAAATAGAAAACAAAATCTGAAAGATGTAGCTACAATGGTTAAGAGTTTACATCAGGCGTGGACATTATTTATAACACTATTTTGGAAGTCTAGACAACATGTATTCCAGGCCAGATGACTGCTGACATGGTTAAAAAATGAGATGAAAAAAGCTACTTTAGCCAAAGAACTTTTCAAAAATTGGAAAAAAGATCCAACTAAGGAAACAGGAAAAAAATAAGCATTGGAAAGTTAGCAGTAAAACATTGATAAGGTAGGCAAAAAAGGATTTTTAAAAGAAGCTGGCCATAGAGGCAAAAACTCATAATCATTTTTTTTAAATATATTCGAATCAGGAAGCCTGTGAGGGAGTCATTTGGACAGTTTAACAATAGATGGGTTAAAGGGGCACTCAAGGAAGACAAGGCCATAGCAGAAAGATTAAATGATTTCTTTGCTTTGGTGTTTACTAAAGAGGGTGTTGAGGTGATACCCTTGCCAGAAATGGTATTTAATGGTGATAATTTGGAAGAACTGAAACAAATCACAGTGAACTTGGATGATAAATTAGGGCAGATGGACAAACTAAAGAGTAGCAAAATGCCTGGACCTCATGTTTATACCCCAGAGTTCTGAAAGGACTCATAAATGAAATTGCAGATCTATTACTAGTAGTTTGCAACCTGTCATTAACATTGTCTATTGTCCTGAAGATTAGAAGATGGCCAATGTGAAGCTGAACTTTATAAAAGGGCTCTAGGGGTGATCTGGGAAATTATAGAATAGTGAGCCTGACTTCAGTGCTGTGAAAAGTCTTAGAAACTATTCTAAAGAACAAAATCACAAAACATATAGAAAGACATGGTTTAATGGAAAGCACAGCGAACATGGATTTACACAAGGGAAATCTTGCCTCACTAATCTGCTACATTTTTTTGAAGGGGTTAATAAACATGTGGATAATGGTGGGCAGGTGGATATAGTGTATTTTAATTTTTAGAAGGAATTTGACAACGTTCCCCCTGAGAGACTCCTGAGAAAAATAAAAAGCCATAGACTAGGAACAATGTACTATTGTGAATTGCAAACTGGTTAAAAGATAGGAAACAGCAGGACTAAATGGTCAGTTTTCTTAATGGAGGAAGGTAAACAGTGGAGTGCTCCGGGATCTGTACTGGGACTGGTGCTTTTTAATATATTTATTAGAGATGTGCATTCATTTATCATGAGTTAGGCAATTTCAACGTTAGGCGGTTAGGTGGAGAGCGTGGCTGGGCCTGGCCCAGGAGAGTGGAGGTGATGAGGCAAGGCCCCGTCCAGGACAGAGGCCCGAGGCGAGCAGCAGCAAGTGAGGTCAGGTCTGGTCCAGAGATCAGCGACAGGCAGCAGTAAGCGAGGTCAGGTCTGGTCCAAGGGTCAGAGGCAGGCAGTGGTAAGCGAGGTTAGGTCCAGTCCAAGGTCAGAAACAGGCAACAGGAACAGGACAACTGGAACAGCAACTACAGGAACTCGAGCAAGCGAGAGCGAGGAGACCCATTTCCAGGGCTTGCCTTATATACCCAGGTCATGCAACATCATCACTAGGGGCCGCGGGAATGTTTCCCGCCGTGGCCCCTTTAAATGTTAGTAGGTGATGCGCAGGAGCGCATACCTAGGGGCAGAGACCGGACAAGGCGGCATGGTGTCGCTCCCTGGCCACGGCTGGGAGGCAGCCCACGCAGAGGTTGAGGCAGCGGCATCCCTCCGCCATGGAGGAGCTGAGGAGCAGGCCGGAGCCGAGCCAGGGAGCCAGGAAGTGGCAGGACAGCTACGGGATCCAACGGGAGCTGCCGGGGCAAAAAGGGCTGCGGCCCGGACCTAGCGCAGAGAGGTGAGGACAAGCTTCTTGGGACCGGGAATTGTAACAGCTACACATACATCAGTTCAAGATGTATCAAATGGGCAAGGGCTATCTCATTACAGACAGAGGTCCTGGTGCTAGTCACATGCCCAATCAAGAATGCAAAAGAATACATGTCAATGTGATCTAAAGGTGGATGGCAATTATTGCACATTGCAATGGTTCCCCCTTGATTAGGTTCCAATTCTCAGCAGTCCTTAAATGAGCTTTGGTGACAGAAGGTTTACACTCAGGATGGTTTGGCAAGCATTCCTTCTGCACACCAACCTGGGTGGCCTCTAGTACAGCCATTTCAGGCTTGACAGAGGGCACCATTCACAGGATAAGAAGGTGGCGCTCAATGGCTTATGTGTCCTATGTCATCTGGGTGGATGGCACCCCCGGCACAGTTTTGCATTGATCTTTCCCATCACACCCTTTCTTTCTTACTGAAAAATTTTGACTGGTAGGACAGACAGTTTTGACAATGGGACATTCATTCGTCTTGAGGGTGGAAGGACATTCCAGGTCCAGCACTCTCAGCACACATCTAGACTGGGTGCAGTGGTTTAACTGGAGGGGGATACACTGGCACACTTTCATTCTTGGCATACTTTGGCTGCTGGTTGGGAATGATCTGGGCAATTTGTCTGGCTGGCAGTTGGTTGATGTGTCATTAAGAATGACATTGCACTCTTCACATCCTGGCTGCCTGGCACACACATATTGTGGTCTGAGATGGCTCCTTGCTACCAGTGGCTCTGGTCAGGCCCTGTGGTAAAGGGAGTTGCCAAGATCAACCAATAAGTTGGAAAGTTTGTCCAAAATCACAGATGAATACACATCAGACAGGACTGGGAATTCATAAATTGTGCAGATTTGTTCCAAATGGATTATGTGCACTTCTCTGATATAGGACAGGATGTATTTCTTGATACTTTAAAATGGGGAATAAAGTGGGCATTGCGCTGATGTGGAGAACGCGAGGGACAGGTTGTAGCACCAACAAGGCTGCAGCTATAATATTGGGGGAGGATGATCTGGGCAAACCTCTGTGTGGATTACCTGGGTCCATGGTGAGGTACCCAAGCCTGGGAGGAGAGTTTGTAAGGTTCAGCACTGCAGTATCACCTGCAATAAAGGCTCCCAACAGAATGACCAGGGTTATCTGTCACCTGGGAGCCAGACCCCAATGTGGTATCAAACCTCTGGCTCATGCCATGTTGTAGGCATGGAGGACTGGCAGCCTTGGCTGTACCGGGCAGGCTGCCTGGAATCCCAGGCTTAGTCCACCTTAAGGACCCTTGATCCTGCTTGCTCAGGCCAGGTCAACAGGTCTAAGGATACTTTGTTATTGTAAATACAGAGGCAAATATTTAACTAAGGTTCAGGTACACAGATTAGACTTCCCTGTCAATAATTCAATAAAGCTGCAATTTTTTTTTTTTAATTTCCATTCAAATATGGGCTCGGTGAGGTCAATATTCGGTAAACTGACTAGTGCTGCTGTAGCTGGCTAAATATCACCTGACAAAAAAGAGTGGGGATTTTCAAACAATGGGTAATTCAGCCTCTGGGTTTCCTAAAAATGGGAGGTGGCAATCTGTCCAGCTACATATATGTAACTGGGCTGGGGAAAAGAGACAAAGCTCTTCTGGGACTTTGTGATAAAGCCTTGCCAAAGGACTTGTGCTGGGAAAAGCAGCCTGAACTGAACTGCTACATATAATTGGAAGGGCCGGGGAAGAGAGAGACAAGACTGTTTTGGACTTTTTGGTAAGAGTCTGATATAAAGAATTGTCCTGAGGGACAGAAGTTAGTCCTTGGAGAACCAGATCAAAGATACGGCCTTACCTGAACTATTCAAGCCTTAGATATGGAATTAGACCCTGTTGCAGTTCCATATTCCATTAGAATCCTGCAGAGGGGAATGGTCCGAAAAAGTTCATGCTGAGGAATCCTACAAGGCACTTCTTTTAAATTTCCACCTCCTTACAACTTCTCTCCACCATGCAGCCTCTTTCTCTGACCCCCATCTCACACCCTCACATACCTCCAGCCCTTTTAACACCACCCACTTATATCCACCTAACTGCCAAGTTTCCACTCTCCCCACCAAATCCCCTGTCAGTGTCTGAGTCCCAGCTCTCTCAATCTCCAAGTTTCTGCTCTGCCCAACCCCTACTACCTCTCTGAGTCCCCCTTCCCCCCTCCCAATTCCTGAGTCGTTCTGGTATGTCTACCCCCAAGGCCCCAGTTCCCATTATCCCTCTGCTCTCCTCCCCTCCAGATCTGAGTCCCCCTTCTTTCAGTAGCCTGGTACAAAGACCATCCCTTCCCCACTCCACTCCACTTCCCCATCCTCCACCCCCACCCCCACCCACTCCACTTCAATTCCCCATCCCATCCCACTTCCCTGCTCATACATTTGGTCAGCAGGGCTTGGGCTTCCTGCCGGCCTGCTGCTCCTTGGGTGCTTCATCTTCTTCATTGGCCATCTGTTTCCGGACTGCTTCTCTTCCCACCCAGGACTGGAGCCTTCAATTAAGTGAATGCTGTCATTACTGCCAAGGCCAGCACCTCTTCGGCCATTCCTGTAGCCCACAGGTCAAATATCAGCTGTTTGAATTGCGCAGGCTACGGAGCTTCCTACAGTTCAAATAACTGACATTTGAGCTGCCTGCCACAGGAACAGCAGAATAGGTGCAGGTAGGGTCGGTGTTCACTTAGTTGAAGGAACCGATGTTGGGCAGAAAGAGGTTTTCAAGCTGATGAACTGCAGCTGAGAGATGAAATCAGGACATTTCCTCAAATATCTGTACTATCTGGAGACAATCTGGACAACTGGCAACCCTGAGACACACACATACACCTTCAACACTCCCCCCCAGCCTCACCAATCTCCCAAAAAACAGACACACCTATACACACCCCTACACATCTGACAGAGTAAGATAATTGAAGCAAGTGATGAAGGATAGCAAGAAAAGACACCTTCAAAGCCACTTCCCTCACATTTCCACTCATACCCACACACCCTAAAAACTACCCATACACATGTTCTTATACCCTGCCCATACAAGCCCACAATCCATGAACACCTACACCTACTCACACACCCAACCCAACTCTCCGTACTCACCTACTACTCCTATACATGCACACACACCCTATCACCACATACCCCATTCACACACTCTTGGATACACATCTATGTCCACATGTCCACAGCCACACATGCCACCCTAGCTCCCAATGCACTGACACTTATTTGCCACTCATGCAAACATCAACACCCCCCATACAGACAACAAACACATCACTTACCCCCTCCCCCCCTCCACCACAGACACATTCCTACATCCCAAGAATATACAAATGGTGTACCATGCCCTCTACCACACTCTGTACACTCCTGAAGCGAACTGTGTACAGGTTGTGTTACCCTTCCTCCTGGACCTGTCCTGGAAATACAGCCTGCAGTGACAGGGGAACCTGGGCAGTCTCCCCACTGTGACAAATTTGCTGCAGCACATGCAGATGGAGTCCAGGATCCTCCTACGCTGGGTGTACACGAGAAACCTGCCTGCACTGCTGAGCAGGCTTGGGTATCAGGAGTGCGAGTCACCTGAAGAGGCTGACGCCCGTGAGGTGCAGAACCTGTTGGAAGTGCTTCAGCGCACCATGTGGCAGTCTTGGCAGAGGTGCTGCTAAAACACAAGCTGCTGAATGATGCACAGAGACGGTGACATGCCTAACACCTCTGGGGTGACTCTAAACTTGCTTTTAAGCTTAAACTGTATTTAGTAAAGTATCCTTCTGTTCCGATCCCCAGCTAACACAAAAGTACAATTGTATTCCAAAGATATACAAGTAGCTGCCTTTGTCTGCCTCTTCCTTCCCCAAGCCAGGTGAATTCATTAGAATTCAGGACCATCTGCTTGTGACAGCTCTGAGACCTACTCATTAACAGCATTTCTTACCACACAATTGCCATACCACAAGATGGCTTCTGAAGCTCCATATGTGTTCTTTTCTGTGCAGACATCACTGGATAGTTTTTGGTCCCCCTTCAGTAAGTAAAAATCTTTAAATAAATATATAAAAATAAGAACACGCCTTAACCTTCTAAAAGTACATACAGTGGGGAAAGGGGGGTCAGATTTCAGTAGGGAATTTTATATTGATACATATTGTATTTATTTTTAAGGATACTATATCTGATTATCTATATTGATTTATTATGTATGTATATTGTTAACCTTATTGTAACACATATCAGATGTGGGCTTTGTCTGCAGAAAGGTGCGCACTAGGTGTGCCACTGACATTGCATTACATGTATATGTATTTATTTTATTTAAAAGACCTTCCACAAATGCCCTAGGTGACATACAGTAAAAAAGACATAACAAATGCGTGAATATGTATAGAAGGGTGCTACACAAGTATATAGATAGGCATGGTTAGAATTGAAATACATCCCTTTTTAAATAGATTTGAATCAGAATTGTAAAAAATGTGTAATCAGGAAGATACACGTGTCACAGTTGCTTGGATTGGAGTACACCACCCCAGGAGCTGTACAGGACTGCAAGGCTGGATGCTTGGCAGGAGTAGGGCCAGTCTGCCATCTAGACAGTCCCCTCCCCCCGCAGGTTGAATCCTTGGGATCTGGGTGACAGTACATCATAGAGAGCCTAGAAAAGCAGGAGCAAAGCAGAGTAGGGTGTATGAAGGCCGGACAAGACAAGGCTTGGTACAGGCAGGATTGGATACTGGGGCTGGACACAGAACAAGGGCTGGGATATGTACAGCCAGAGTGAGGATAGGGTACTGAGCACAGAGAGGAAGAAAAATAGGCAAGACAGGATACTAAATTGGGACAGGAACTAGATACAGGCTGGAGCAAGACAAGATACTGACAGGACAGAGAAAGAAGGACTGGGCTGGGCATGACAAGATCAAACAGAGACAGGACTGGACAGGACAGATTAGGACAGGACCAAGTTAGAACAAGGCAAGACAACATAGAACAAGGAACCACTGAAGCCCAAAGGCAACAAGGCTGGAGACCCATAGGCCACTAGGCTATAGAGGGAGGCCTGGATAGGTGTTATGCCTGTCGGTCGCAGATGGCTGCGACCTCTCATGCTCACCTATTTTCTCCCTGTACCGTCAAGTCTGGGAAGAATGGCAGTCTCTGCTAATCCCTGCTGACCTTTCCAGCGTTCCCGGGACAGTGTGGGCGCTGCCGACTGCCATCTTGGATCCGGAATTACTTAGGCGCGAATGCGCACAAGGGCCTCCTTTGTACATGTCATGGTGGGAACCTCGGGGGCGTCCCCTCCTGATGACGTCAATCCGCTATTTTATTTATCTTGACCGGCCCTTGCCTTCTTTGAGTTACCAAGGAGTTCCATCTTGCTGAATCCGCCTCATCCGAGGACTTCCTGTTCCTGACTTTGGTCTTGGCATCCAACACTCTGAGTACCCGCTCCTCGGGGACTCCCCAGCGTACCTGGCTATCCGCTCCTTGGAGGGCCTACCTGCCTGACTATTACCAGACCTGCTTCTCAGGTCTCTCTCTCTCCTGGAACCATCTCTTGTGAGTACCTCTATTGACTACTACTATACGAACTGTATTGAGGATTCCCACAGTGTACCCCGAGCCTCGGGCCACTGCCACCTTTCCTTCAGTAGAAGCTATTCAGCATTTCTTGTGCTGCAGAGTATGGACACACCAACTATGGGAGCCACATCCGGGTTCCGGTGTCTCTACCGGTTCTTCAACATCTACTGTACAGACTTCCTTGGCATACCCCACTCTCCGGGCCACTACTGGATCTGTATTCCTGAGATGCCTACACTCATCCGAGGGGATCCCCAGCGTACCCCGCTCCACAGGTCACTACCGGATCTTCTCATCTGTGCCTCACTCTGGGTATTCCCCATTGCTCAGGACTGTACTGTTACATCTCCAGCTCTGTGGACATTACTTTTTCCTTCCTTCTTAATAAAGTCTCTACTTTTAGCTGTGTCCCACGCCACTGAGACTATGCCTGCTGACGGTGAGGCTCACAGGCTCCTCCTTGTGGGCGGAGTCACCTCTCATCTCAGCCCAGGGTTCACATTCTTACAAAAACATAACAGATTGCTAACTCCATGGACCTGGCTCAGGTCGCTGGCCTGGCCCAGCATCTGGCTGAACAGCAAAGGACATTAGAGACTCTGGCTAGTGCCTTCAATCATCTAAGTTCTCAACTGAACGCTTCATCTCTGCCTGACAAGGCTATCGCCTCTTCACCTGCTGGACCTGTAAGACTTTCTGTGCCCTTGCCTGCATCCACTTGTTTTACAGGTGATCCCCTATTAAGCAGAGGTTTCCTGAACCAGTGCTGCATGCACTTCTCCTTTCAGCCTACCTACTTCCCAGATGTAGTGTCCAAAACTACGTATATCCTGTCTCTTTTAGAAGGGAAAGCCCTGGCCTGGGCTTCTCCTCTCTGGGAGCATAAATATCCAATCCTCAGTGATTTGACAGGCTTCCTTACTCTCTTTCGTTCTGTGTTTGATGACCCCGCTCGTAAGACCGTCGCTGGATCTGCACTCCTACGCCTCCAACAAGGTACCAAACATCTGACTGACTATGTTATTGAGTTTAAAACCTTGGCTTCTGAGTTATGTTGGGATCTGGGTTGTCTGCAAACTATTTTTCTGGAAGGTCTTAACTTTTGCATCAAAGACGAATTAGCAGCCCATGAACTCCCTAACACCTTGGACTCCCTCATTGATCTTGCGGGCCGAATTGATCGTCGCCTGTGTGAGTGGTCGCAAGAGGTAAAGGGTCCTAAGAAGATGACACCAGGAGTTCCATGCTCTCGTCCAGCACCAGTTACTCAGCCACTTCCATACCCAGTATCAAAGAGGAAGAACCCTTGCAATTAGGCCGTAGCCACCTAATAACCAAGGAGAGGCGTTATCGTAGAAGATTAGCCCTCTGCATGTACTGTGGGCAACCTAGCCATGCAGTTCCCTCCTGTCCTATCTGTCTGGGAAACTCGCAGACCTAGGAACCGCTGGAGGACTCATCCTAGGTCTAACTTCTCCATCTCCTCCACTGACTCTTCCAGTCTCCATCATTTGATATACTCTCAAATTCCACACATTAGCCCTAGTAGACTCCGTTGCCGAGTGAAACTTCATACTCAGACAACTCGTAGAGCACCTACAAATCCCCATGGTCTGGACACCTAAGCCACTGCTGCTATCATCCATACATGGTGAGCAACTTCCTGGTGAGGTCTCTTATTCTACTCAACCTATTCATCTCCACACGGGTTGCTCCACTCGGAGACCATCTCCTTCCTCATCTTGGATAAAGCTATACACCCGGTAGTACTTGGATTACCATGGTTACAGACGCACTCACCCCAGTTTGATTGGAACACTTTGGAACTATCCCAATAGGGAAGAGATTGCCATGGAAAGTGCTTACAAGTGGTCACTGCCATGCCGTGCCTGGCCATTACCACCTTCCTTCCGGGCCTACCTCAGCAATATTCATCCTATCAAAACGTGTTCTCTAAGAAGGCAGCAGATACTCTGCCCCCTCACCGATCCTTTGACTGCACCATCAACTTAGTACCTAACTCTGAACCTCCCAGAGGAAGGGTGTACCCACTTTCTCTGTCTAAGACCCAGGCTATGTAGCCTATATTCAAGAGAACTTGGTGAAGGGTTTCATTCAGCCTTCTAAATCTCCAGCCGGAGCAGGATTCTTTTTTATGGGTAAGAAGGATGGATCCCTTCGCCCATGTATAGACTACCGTAGCTTAAATGAGATCACCATGAAGGACCCTATCCACTGCCATTGATCTCTGAACTCTTCGATCGGCTCCAAAGGGCCAAAATATTCACAAAGCTGGACCTCAGAAGGGCATATAACTTGGTCTGAATACACCAGGGCGATGAATGGAAGACAGCGTTTAATACCCATGACGGCCATTTTGAATATTTAATCATGCCCTTCGGCCTTTGCAATGCCCCAGCTGTATTTCAAAACATGATGAATGAAATTTTCAGGGTCATGTTGTACAGCTGTGTAGTAGTATATCTAGACGACATACTGGTTTTCTCTCAAAACCTACAGATCCATCAAGTAGACGTCGCCAACTTCCTCCAAAGACTTAGGGATAACCACCTATATGCCAAATTAGAGAAATGTTCTTTCCATCAGGAATCCGTTCCATTTCTATGCTATGTGGTATCTAGCCAGGGATTCCAAATGGACCCACAAAAAACCAAAAGCATCCGGGACTGGCCCCAATCTACTGGTCTTAAGGCTTTGCAAAGATTTCTCGGATTCACGAACTACTACAGGTCCTTCATTCATCACTATTCCACCTTGACCACGCCCCTTACAGCCATGATGTGGAAGGGAGCCAATCCCTCTCAATGGTCTACAGAAGCCGTTGACACCTTTCAGAAACTCAAAGAGGCGTTTGTTCAAGAACCATGTCTACGCCATCCAAACCCCCGTCGACCATTCATTGTCGAGGTGGATGCTTTGGACGTCGGAGTTGGTGCTGTCCTTAGTCAACACAGTGACACCCACACTTTACATCCCTGCACCTTCTTCTCTTGGCGTTTCTCTCCCGCCAAGCGGAATTATGGGATTGGAGACAAGGAGCTACTTGCCATCAAATTGGCATTCGAAGAATGGCACCCATGGCTCGATGGTGCACAACACCAGATAATGGTTTACACAGACCACAAAAATCTTGAATACCTACGTCATGCACAACGCTTGAACCATAGACAAGCTCGCTGGTCCCTATTTTTTAGTCGATTTGATTTCATACTGAAGTATCGTCTAGCGGACAAGAAAACCCGGGCAGATGCTATCTCCCGTTCCTTCGTTCCAGAGGATGTCCCGGACACACCATGACATATCATTGACCCAACCAGGGTACTTCTCTCAGCCACACACACGGTTCCAGCCGGAAAGACAGTGGTGCCTCACTCTCTCAGGAAGAAGATCCTCAGATGGGCCCATGATTCTCTGCTTGCAGGTCACCCTGGACAATCCAGAACACTCTCCACCCTACAAAGATACTATTGGTGGCCCTCTATGAAAGAAGATGTACGGGCCTACGTGGAGTTATGTCCTACCTGCACAAGACAGAAACCTCTGGCTGGTCATCCCTGGGGACTCCTCCAGCCATTGTCTGCTCCTAGTGAACCATGGACGCACATTGCCACGGACTTTATCGTCAATTTGCCTTTGTCCAACAGCAATAATACCATCTGGGTCACCATTGACCGCTTATCTAAAATGGTTCATTTTATGGCACTACCCGGAGTCAAGGTATAGCTTAGTACCCGCTTCATCCACCTTAAACTGCCATCGGTTCGATTTGCATCAAGGTACATAGGACACTTTTCAGTTCTCCACCGCCTGGGTCCAGTCACGTACAGTTTGAAGCTACCATCGGTATTCAGAATACATAACGTCTTCCACATCTCTCTTCTGAAACTAATCAACTTGTCAGAATTCTCCAGGAAGACACCTGAACCCCAGCATCTCACTGCCGAAGAAGACATCATTTATTAGGTGGAAGATATTCTTGATGTTAGAAAACATGGCAGACAGTGGGAGTATCTTAATTCCTGGGAAGGATTTGGTCCTGAGGAGAATAGTTGGGAGCCTGCATGTAACATCCTCGACAAGGAGTTGATCCAATAATTCCACAGTTCACATCCTAGGAAGCCGAAACCCTCGGGGGTACTGTTATGCCTGTTGGTTGCAGACTGCTGCGACCTCTCATGCTCACCTCTTTACTCCCTGCACTTGTCAAGTCTGGGAAGAATGGCGGTCTCTGCTAATCCCTGCCGACCTCTCTGGCATTCCTGGGACAGCGTGGCCGCTGCTGACCGCCATCTTGGATCCAGAATTACTTAGGCTAGCGTGCGCACACGCACGCAAGGGCCTCCTTTGAACACGTCATGACGTGAACCTCATGGGCGTCCCTTCCCGATGACATCAATCCACTATTGTATTTAACCTGACCAGCCCTTGCCTTCGAGTTAGCAAGGAGTTCCGATTTGCTGAATCTGCCTCATTCGAGGACTTCCTGTTCCTGACTTTGGTCTTGGCATCCAACGCTCTGAGAACCCGCTCCTCGGGGGCTCCCCTGCATACCTGGCTATCCGCTCCTCGGAAGGCCTACCTGCCTGTACTACCAGACCTGCTTCTCAGGTCTCTCTCTCCTGGAACCATCTCTTGTGAATACTTCTACTGACTTCTATACAAACTGAATTGAGGATTCCCGCAGTGTACCCAGAGCCTCGGGCCACTGCCACCTTTCCTTGAGTAGAAGCTCTTCAGCATTTCCTGCGCTGCAGAGTATGGACACACCAACTAAGGGGGACACTTCCGGGTTCCGGCGTCTCTATCAGTTCTTCAACATCTACTGTACAGTCATCCTCAGCATACCCCACTCCACGGGCCACTACTGGATCTGTATTCCTGAGATGCCTACACTCGTCCGAGGGGATCCCCAGCATATCCCACTCTGTGGGTCACTACCGGATTTTCTCATCTGTGTCCTTGCTCTGGGTATTCCCCATTGCTCAGGACTGTGTCCCATGCCACTCAGACTACGCCTGCTGACGGTGAGGATCACAGGCCTCATCCCTGTGGGCGGAGTCACCTCTCATCTCAGCCCAGGGTTCCCATTCTTACAAAAACATAACAATAGGTCATAAGGCAAGAAAGCCTGGAGGCTACAATGCAAGGTTTTGCCTAGGGTAGGCCACAGAGCAAGGCACAAGAAGGCCTGGAGGTCACAAAACAAGGCCTCATCCCTGTGGGCGGAGTCACCTCTCATCTCAGCCCAGGGTTCCCATTCTCACAAAAACATAACAATAGGTCATAAGGCAAGAAAGCCTGGAGGCTACAATGCAAGGTTTTGCCTAGTGTAGGCCACACAGCAAGGTACTAGGAGCAAGAAGGCCACAAGGCAAGGCAAAGTAAGTCCTAGAAAGGCCACAAGACAAGAAGCAAGAAGGCCCAGAGACAACAAGGCATATAGAAAGGAAACAAGGGGCAGGTCAGAGAGCCAAGGGTGACTCCATGAAGAGGCAAAAGAGTAGTGGCAAGACTGGGTTACATAGGGCTGGAGCTTGGGTATGGAACAAGCAGTGAGGAGGAGCTTGGCAAGGCTGGAGCTGAAGTTTGCTGTGGTCCCCTGGTGGAGAGGAGGCTGCACCACAGTTTGAGTCATGTAGTCAGTGAGGAGATGGCATGGGTAGCTCTGAACAGAGTACAAGCACACTAGAGGCCTCTGCTGGGGGAGGCATCATTGCAGGTAGATGCAGGGTATGGTGAGCCTGTAGAAACAGGCAAAATCCTAACAACATGTTTCCAGATATTGCAGCTCTATTTTCAAGTGTTCTGTCATAGAAACAAAGCAGAATTCTCTATTTGAAGGGAGGCATTTACCAAAAGGGGGGAGAAAATTCTTAGTACCAATGACCATACATTTTCTAATTTAATACAGGAAGTTATTGGATCAGTGTGCATACTTCATTCTCTGATTACACTGTTTTTAAAGTGACAATTAAGTTTTTAGTCATAATGAAATATGTACTGTATAATTTGTCAGTGCACATTTGGAATTTAGACTTTCAATTTAATCACTAAAGATGCATCAGCATGCTTATTTAATGTATTTATTTTAAGAAAGTATTCTATGCAGGTATTATCACATTCAAAGCCAAGCACATCTTTCTGGTTTTCCCTTACAGCTGGAATGCTGAACAGATGTTTTAAGTGTTCATGATGCTTGAATGGCCCCATATGACCCTTTCTTCGTTTTAAATAATTTAAGAAAAAATTTAGAAAGAAGCATTCCACTACTTTCTCCAGCAGACATTCTGTACCTGATGCTTATGGTTGCCTGTCTCCTTGACCGTACCATATTCTTTTACCTTTTCATCTGGCCACAAGCACAGGTTGCAAGGTGACATATATAATCTGTCAAAATAGCATAAATAAATCTTTCCTTTTAGAAGAATGAATTGCCACCATCTCTCTGACTCCTATTTATGTCATTGAATTGCTGAGATGATTTCAGAATTGAAAGAACTGATCAAGGGCAGTTCTATAATGACATAGGGTGAGGTGGCTGCCTCAGAAAACTTTTGGAGTGGCAAAAAATCGCCCCCCCCTCCCAAAAAAAATACTCCTGCAATGGATGCCTCTCCTTGCCACCAAACAAGTAAGTGATGCGCCCGTGGGGTTCCCGTAATGCGCCATGGAAGAAGAGCCCTGTGGTAACAGCGCCAGAAAGTTACATTCCACAGTGTTCCTACTCCCTGCTAGCCAGAAGAAAAGCTTCATGGCAGCTGCGCAGATGCCTTTGTCTCAGTGGTGGTTCCACATCCCACTGGTAGGAAGAAAAAAAAAAGACTGGAGGGAAAGAAGGGAAGAGGTCTATATGAGAAAGGAGGTAAGTGAGATGGAGTTAAGGGAAGAGAAGTAGGTGAGTGTGTGAGAAGGGAGGAGGGAGTAAATGAGAAAAAAGGGAAAGGAGGGGTGAGTAGGAGAGAAAGTAAGGGTGAGAGAGGAGGAGGAGAAGGGTAAGAGGAGGGGAGGGGATGGAAAAAGGGAGGGGAAGGGAGAGGGAAAGGGTGAGTGTGAGAATACAGAGTAGAGGGGAAGTAGTTAGTGAAAGAGGGTGATTTCAGGAGGGGGCATGAGAGAGAGGAGAGTAGAAGAGAGACAAGAGAAAGAGGCAGGGAGAGAAAGGAGAGAAGATAGGAGAGAAGATAAGGAGGAGTGTGAGTCAGAGGGGAGGAAAGGAAAGGGAGTGTGAGTGAGGTGGAAAAGAGGCCTGGCAGGGCCTGAAGAGCAGCATGGCCATGACAGGGCCGATTCCACTGCAGCTGGAAGAGAGGCCTGGGGGAAGTCCTGAGTTTGTGAATATGTGTAAGAATAAGAGAAAGCCTACGTGTGTGAGAAAGGAAGGGTCTGTGTGAGAGAGCCTATGTGTATGTGTCAGTATGTGTAAATGTAACAGAACCTGTGTGCATGAGTGAGAGATTCTCTATGCTTGTGTGTTTGTGTATTTGTGAGAGAGGGTGTGAGAACCTGTATGCATATGTGTGTGTGTGTGTGTGTGTGTGTATGAGAGAGAGAACGAGAGAGGGTATTAGTGAGAGCCAGTGTGCATATGTGTGTGTGTGTGTATGAGAGAATGAGAGAGGGTATTAGTGAGAGTTAGTGTGCATGTGTGTGTGTGTGGGAGAGAGGGTATGAAAACCTGTATGTGTGAGAGCCTGTATGTGTGTGAGAATGTGAGCGCCTGTGTGCACGTGAGAAAGGTGGTGTGTGACAGAGCCTGTATGCATGTGTATGTGTGTATGGGAGAGAAGGTGTGTGAGACGGCTTGTATGAATATGTGAGAGTTTGTGTGAGAGCTTATATGAAAGTGTGTGTGTGTGAGAAAGTGACTATATGCATGTGTGAGTGTTGTGTATGTGTGAGAGGGTGCATCTGTGTGTGAGAGCCTATATGCATGTGTGTGTGTGAGAGTCTGTATACAAGTGTGTGTCTGAATGTTTAAGACAGAGGGTGTGAGTATCTGTGTGTGTGTGAGAGACAGGTGTGTGAAAGAGCATATATGCATGTGTGTGCCTGACAGCCTGTGTGTGTGCTTGAGACATCCTGTATGCATGTGTGTGAAAGAGTTTGTGTGTGTGTGTGTAAGAGACAGGGTGTGCATGAGAGCCTGTGTACATGTATGTGTGTGTGAGAGAGAGCTTGTATATGTGTGTGAGAGAGGGTATGTGTGTGAGAGAGAAAGTAAGTTTCTGTGTGTGAAAGAAAAAAGACAAACTTTGTGTGGCCCCCTGCCCTAATCCACAACATCTCAGGGTGATTGGAAATCAAAAGATTCCAGGTTTAAAGAGCGGGGAATTTTTTTTATTCTTAGTTTTAATTGTTGGGTGTTGTTTGATGTGTCTATTATTTCAAAATATTGTGTTGGTTTTTGAGAACTTTAAGAAATTGTTTTTATTGGGATCCAAGATAGCGACAAGCACCTAGTTGGCTCCCCTCTCATGCCTCAGCTATTATCTTGCCTCAGCTATTATCTTAAATTACTATGGGTCATGGAAGGAAACCTTGGTATGATCAATCCCTGAAGAATCTACCACACTTTCTCTTTGTAGAGAAATAGTTGTTTATGTTACCAGGGATTTCATTGTTGCTCGCATTGGGAAATACTATAAGGGAAGAATTGCCTCCATGTTCCCCAGGATTGTATGCTACACTCAATCCAGTGGCCTGATGCCACCTCCAGATCCCATTCTCAGCAGGATTCTCTCCTTGTGGCTTGGCAAGTCGCTCAACGATGACATGGCTGTGACTCTACTCGAGGCAAGGAATGTAGTCAGATTCACTGATACCAACACAACTGCCATTGTAGCCAGATCTCTGGCACTACTCCCATGCTGCAGGAAAAGACTGTATCTTCTTATGATTTGCCTGGAGTGGCTGGCTCATCTTTAGTTGATTCTGCTTTGATAAGAACCTTTAGGATTGTGAGACTTACAGAGTTCACATTGGAATCCATTTGAGTAGCTATTGAGGTCTTTTGTAAAGCAATGTCATCTCAGCTTATGCTCTTGTTACCTATAAAAATACTCAATCATGATTAGCTATTGTGGAAAAATCTAAAGCTGTAATGGCTCAATAGTTTACTGAATCTCAATAAGGTTTATCTCAATTTAAACTGTTGCAGAAAAGTTTCATGAAAGATAATATCTTACTATATCAAATAAGACAGAAAATTTAGAAAATCTATTATGACATAAAAATCTGTGTTTTTTGTAAATTTTCCTAGCGTCTCAATGGTCTCTGCATCGGACATGTCTAGAAGATATTTGTAGGAAGATTTGAAAATTTTGGAATCTGCCCTTCCACCTATAGCAAGGATTTATTATCTATCACCACCCAAAGGTGGAGTTACAAAAATGTCAAATCTTTTGCCAATATCAGACAATTCTATGGATTTATCAGCAGTTTTGGAAACTTCTGATTCATCTTTGGCAAAGCCCTCCATTTTAATTGTCTCTCTGGTACTGGACTCTGAAAGAGACTGACTTCTCAAAATGTATTTTAGATAACAGAACTCAATTTGGGCCTGTTTTTCAAAGCATTTACACATTTAAAATGTGGTTTTACACATGTAAGCGACCTTTAGAAAATTGCCATAGGATTTACCCATGTAAGTGAACTTTATGCATGTAAATGGCTTTTGAAAATTGCTATGGTAGTATGTAACATTTATACATGTAACTTCTTTGAAAATGCACCTGTTTTCTTGCAGTGTAAAGTTATGGCTTTTCCTGATGTTGCTAGATCAACCTAGAAAAAAAGCTTTTGAGACCTAGGGTTTTGCAACTAGGGGCATAATTTTTCCTCAAGTTTCCTTGCAAATACTGGGGTAGATTTTCAAACCGCGCGATTTGGCGTACTTTTGCTGGCGCATTAGGCGCCAGCAAAAGTACGCCAAATCGTATCCGCTAAAAGTACGCCAAATCGTATCCGCTAAAATCCTGGATTGGCGCGCGCAAGGCTATCAATTCCATATAGCCGGCGCGCGCCGAGCCGCGCAGCCTACCCCCATTCCCTCCGAGGCCGCTCTGAAATCGGAGCGGCCTCGGAGGGAATGGGGGTAGGCTGTCTAAACCTGTCTAAACCCCCCCCTTACCTTTGTCGGGGGATTTACGCCTCCCGGAGGGAGACGTAAATCCCCGCGTGCCAGCGGGCTGCTAGCGCGCTGGGACGCGACCTGGGGGCGGGTCCGGAGGGCGCGGCCACGCCCCCGGACCGCCCCGGGCCCGCCCCCGGAACGCTCCCGACACGCCCCGAAAACGCTGCACGCTTCGGGCCCGCCCCCGACACGCCCCCCGCAGAAAATCCCGGGACTTACGCGAGTCCCGGGGCTCTGCGCACGCCGGTAGGCCTATGGAAAATAGGCTCACCGGCGCGCAGGGCCCTGCTCGCCTAAATCCGCCCGGATTTGGGCGGATTTAGGCGAGCAGGGCTCTGAAAATCCACCCCACTGTGTTAATTATAATGCTAATATGTATGTTTTCTTGAACCCAGTCAACTTTCTTTCTTCCTTGCTGATACATTTGTTTGTTCAGATCTTCCTGTTTCTGCTTGTGATTTGTAGATGTAAAATGACATCTTTTAAATTAATCCCTAGTTCTAGATGCTAATTTTGCTTTTCTTTATTGGTTTATTGGATTGTGTTCTTGGATCCTTTAATATTGTAGACTTGAGCTTGGTTGAAGAGGACATTATTTTATGTTTCTTCCTATTTCCTTTTGTTCTATTGTTATCATCCAGATTTGCATGTTCAAATTTATCTTGAAATTGTATTGAAAATTATATAAATAAAAAGTTTTAAAAAATGTATTAATCTTATTAAATTATGTACATCAGCTGTTTTGAAATAGTTATTCTTTCTATTAGCATAATTTTACTATAATGATTGATGTGTTATATTTCTTGATTTTATTATTGTTTTATGAGGAATGATGATGTTTCTGTTTTTCCATTGTTGCAGTGCATACTGATTCTGGCTTCTTGCTGTTTCCAGTTCAATTTATGTCTGCACATTTCTATTTATACTTTATGGTATCTTTATTCTGTATTTGAGGTTCATCTGTGTTCTGCATATGTGACTGGTATTCTGCTGGCCTTTAGATCTATGAAGGGACTTGTAGAATCCTGGCTTGTTCTGTTTTAATAGGAGATGTATTGATGTTTTACAGCCTGGTGTAATATTTGCAGTGTCGCCTTTTCATAGCTAGGATGTTACTGTTTGAGTGCTAGCAGTTAATGCTGTTTTTGTATGGGAGATTTACAATATTGTAATTGTAATTCAGCTTACGTATGGCTTTCTGAGGGTCAAGCCCATACAGAACGCACTTTAAAATAGGCCAAATACCATATGGGTTCCAAGTGTCTTTTTTGCAGGGTTTTCTGTTTGGCACCATGGAGGCACATGTACAAATAATATACATGTTGTGAGATTTTTACCTCAGAAGACTATGAATGTCCTTTTTCATATAAAATTTGTTATTTTAAATGCATACATGTTAATTGCGTGTGGTGAAGGCCAGTAGGGACAGGGTGAAGACTGAGATTCATCTAGGGCACTTAGCACTGAGCTGGAGAGAGTGCACCACACAAAGACCTCCACCATTCACCCAGCTCCCATTTCTCCAGGGGGGGAAAATGCTGGGGAAAAGTGGGAGGCAGGTCATAGGGTTCCTAGAGTATGGTAGGATTGCCAGCTTCCAAGTCATTTGTCACTGACACTATCCCACTTTTCTGGGAACTCGTACCCCTACTTTCCCCCTTCTGCAGCCTTTCACACCACTGAAAGTGCCAGACCCAAGGCTCCCCCGCCCTCTCGATGATTTGACTTGTGCTGTGCCTTAGGTGTGGGAGGGGGAGCACCATCTCATCCTTCATCTCAGGCAACAGATTGCCTTGAGCCACCTCTGGACTGATCTATGAAGTTTCAAAGGAGACAATGGTATCTTGGTTGTGAAGAAGAAGATGAATGCCTTGGAAAATCATCAGCTGCATGCTTTCATTTCAGGAAACTGAAACACTAAGAGCTTTCTTGCAAAGCTTGACAATGAGCTTAGTTTTATCCTCGGATTCATGATCAGCAGGTGCAATGGCCGCTCTATGGTAGCTGAGTTTGAAGGTTCTTCTTGGAAACCTAGTACCATTTCTGCTAGTTTGGACTCTTGTGGCATTTACTGTCATCCATTATAATTAAATTCATTTCCTTTTGTTATTTTTTTCAATAAGTTTCAAACTAAAAAGTAAAGGGACACTTTTTCATACTTGGCCACCCAATACACTGGCCCACAAAAAAGATGTCTGCATTACATGTGTTTTTAAGACCATGCCCTTAAGATATCCTAGAATTTCATGTACTAAGAAAATGGAACCCAGGCCTGCTCAATGGCCAACTTTCAAAGCTGCCAAACTAATGACCAGCTAAGACTCCTGTTTCTTTTATACTGTTCAGGCTGGCTGTGCAGCCCTCAGCTCAGTTTCACTTAACTTGTAGGTCAAGAGTCAAATGTGCCTCTTCAGGACCCTCAGCATGGATACTTTATACTATAGAATTTTAAAGCTGTAATGAATGACATACTTCAATTTTAAGGGTTACATCATGATAAAGATGATTATGTTCTTTTGAGTCTCAATTATGAAATTAATTGAGTCGGAAAGGTTAATTATTACTGCCGTGGGCATATGAGTCAGATTCTGCCCTAATGGTGATACCTGGTGGTTGGTCATGAAGCCATATGGAAAGTAGTTCTGAAGAGGCAGAGCCTGTTCCTACAGGTCGCTTTGCTCTATAGACGGAAGCAGAGTGTATGCATGATGGCTGCCTGACAAAAACCAGAAAGGATTTAGGAAGAAAGGAGGGGGGATGTTAGCAAAGTAAATCGATCAATAAATAAATTCCAAAACTGGACTCCAGTAAAGAAAACAACAAATAAGTTGATAGTGCTTTATAAAGCTTTATTGCAAGATGTGTTTACATACTGTTGCA
Organism: Rhinatrema bivittatum; assembly: GCF_901001135.1. Classification (NCBI taxonomy): domain Eukaryota; kingdom Metazoa; phylum Chordata; class Amphibia; order Gymnophiona; family Rhinatrematidae; genus Rhinatrema; species Rhinatrema bivittatum. Next base: position 338,066,961 of record NC_042616.1, on the reverse strand, counting down.
GAGGTGAGCTCTGTCATGGCTGATATCAAGAGATTTTGAACAGTGCAGTCAGTTTCCCATGTTGAGCTGCATGGTACAGGAAGATAAGGGTTAATATTTGTAGACACTGTGCATGGAAAGGGAACAGTAAAGAGAGCCATGGATGGAGAAAAGGTGGGGTGGAGATAGGTGAGCATGTTACAAAAGAAAACTTTCTCAAAATCATATTCAACATAGTGACAAGGTGTCCTCAGTTTGAATACAACTTATAGGCGTGTTTTGACTGTAGTAAAGTTTGTTAACACCAAATCATTCTTTACGAAGTACAACTGAGAGAAAAACAATGTCATAGACATGAAATCTAAACAATACCAAAATCTCTCTCTTAACTAAACATAAGAAAAAAATTACAAACAATACAAATTATCTATAGATAATAGATCTGACCATGCATGCCTTGTTTTTAAATTACAATTCACAGAATAACGCTGCCCCAAAGGCTATTTTACACTATGCTACACACACAACATATGAGGAGTGACATTTACACAATTTTACAGTATTTCTCCTTCGTCTGAGAAATGTGTCCTTTCCAACTTTACATTTTATTTTTACAGATTCCCAGCCCACAAGAAAAAGACACCATTTCCAAAGACGGTCTTATAAAAAACAAAAAACCAAAAAGCAAAACCGAAAGCAAAGGAGAAATGCAACCAATGCTACAAAAAGTGACATACTGTATATGGATAATTTCTTTTTTCGTTTTGAAAGAAGACTCAAGATATCAGATTAGCATGGATCAAGTTAACTGGTGCCAATAAATTAGTTACAGTGATACATTTGCTGTAAAACAGCAGCAAAATTAAAGATATATATACACTGTTTAGAGTTCAGTATTCAAAAGCCTTTGTGTGGGTAACTTTGAAGTTATGTGCACAAAAACTGAGTTTTGATCAATTCCCCATGCCGACTGCATACATTTCAGGTGCACAATTATTTGTGTGCACAAAATTTATTCAGACAAAAAGGGGTGTCAATGGAGGTGTTCCAAGGACGGGGCTAAACTTCAGCCAGTGAGGGCACATATTGAGCACTCTCCAGTTAAACGTACATGCACACGTCTGCTTGGTAAAATAACAGTCCTAACTTTACCTAAAGTTATGCGCATAACTCTATCCAAGTACATTCAGCAGGAGACTGCTGAATATCCGGGACAAGTTATGTGCAAACCTTTCCCCAGATAAATTCACCGCTCACCATGTCCCTGAATTTTGATCTCTTAGATTTTTGGATTTGTCAACTGTAAAAAAAAATAGATATATATGAAAATACTACTTTACATTATTCCTATTATAAAATGTTGGCCAGAGGCCTCTCTTGCAGTGGCACTGGAAATGTCATTTCATAAGCATAAGTGATACCAATTCCAAACTGAAAATCTGCATCTGCCTGGAGTCAGGGCATATTTAATATGAGTAGAACTAATTTCCAGATGGTTTGTTGTTTCAGACTGTAATACACTGTCCAATGTCCAAACAGGTAAAATACCTTGTTAATGTCAACAAAAGCTTTAGCGTGATCAGCAGTTTTAGCCATGGAGAGACATCTTCCTTTCCACAATAATTTTGGCAGTTTAGAAAATGCTACTGTAGCCTGATGTTAGAATTTGCAAATGTCCTGACTAGAGCGCTGAGCTGCAGTCACATACATTGAGATACAGAAAAAAAGAAGTATCCCACACACAAGAACCAGCATATGGCCATTTGGCCATGTCTGTAGATCCTTGCAGCCTGCCACCTGTATCAGCCATTACATTCCTCATGTTAGGGAGTAATTTTGTAAGCAGTGCGCAGAACTTTGCTGATACATCTGTGCATAGGTTGCACCAATTTTCAAAGTGGAAAATTGTCCCTGCAAAACCACATGCCTACAAGTTCCATCTGCTATGTGGTGCACATTGTATTTTGCTCAAAGAGTTTACGTGCGTAACTTTTAAAAGCAAAAGGTAAGCGCAAATCCTCGACCTCGTCCAGACTCTACCCCCTGGAACATTTCTACTCTCTGCATGTAAATGTATGCACATACGCTATGAATGTGTGTACGAGTGGCAACATTTCCTAAAGAGCTATTTCTGCAGGTGAAGAACTACTTTAACTGCAGACGTCCCTTTGAAAATGCCTCTCTTTCTGTTTTATGAATGAACTCTACTGTTATTGGGGTTCAATCTTCAGCACCACAGACAGGGAATTTACCTCCAGGAGCAAATGTGCCATGGAGAGCTGAGTCCTTTAGTCAGACTCCCTCCCTAGTGTCCTGCTGAAGGTATGGGCCTCTGTACAGTTCACCACAGATTTTCAAATATTAAGTCAGACTGTATGGCTTTTTTTTTTTTTTTTTTTTTTTAAATTGCCCACACAAAGGTGATGCACGTCAAACACACTGTTGCAGTAAAAGTGCAGAGATTTATAAAACTAAAACTGGGCCAGATTGGTATTACATGTTATATTTGTGCTTTCATACTATTTTCAATGTAGAAAATAAATTAAATTATCATTTACATTCAAAAATAGAAGAATACATTTTCCTTTTTTTTGTAAGGGGTTGACTCGCAAAGCTGCAGTAAGCTTTTAATGTAGAAAGCCCATGTTATTTACCACACATCCCATTTTATTCAGTGACCGCTATTTCAATAATAACCCAGGTTTTCCAGTTTAAAACCTTACCGAAGCTTCTTGAATCGGCCCCTTAGTGCATAATTAATTATTCCCTCCTCCCCCGATCAATGCTATTTTGTCAGTGCAGAAAAGACCCGGTGATACAGTCTTGAGCCAGTCTTGGTAGTTTCAACATAAACAATCTTCTCAAAACCCTAGGACCTTCGAGGAGGACACTTTCTTATTCAAGAAAATGACAAAGCTCTATTACATTACAAAATATCACAGAACATGCAATGACTTCAGACCTCCTTATCTCTGTCTGGGGAAAGGGAGGGGAATGAGGAGATTGCTTGGAGAGATGTAACTCCTTTTCCTTGTTAAGTTGACCTCTTGGTACCTCACATAAGCACTCAATTTTTCAAACAGCAGCTTTCTGGTATTACAACCCAAAACCCCTCTTCTCCAGAAAGCACACACACACACAAAACGTTTCCATGTAACCCAGCCTACTATCTGTGAAACGAGTCCTGAGAAATGCAGTCTTTTGAAAACGGACCCTGTCTTCAAAATGCTGGTTGCCGCAGTGCCAGGCATGTGACAAAACTCATGTGAAAACAGGTACTTATTAGTCCCTTGATCGACTGAAAGCATTCACACAAATTCTTCTTATGCTTGATGTTTTCTTTACTAAAAAAAACCCAACAAATATTTAGACTTCACCCAAAAAACCCCCCCATAAAAAAAACAACCCAACAACAAGAAGTAGGGGTAGAGACTAAGGGCCGAATTTTCAAAGGTTACACAGGTCAATCCAGAGAATTTATGCGCGTAACCGGTCATACACGCGCCAGGCCTATTTTCTACAGGCCCGGCGATGTGCTAAAGCCCCGGGACGTGTGTAAGTCCTGGGGCTTGCAAAAAGGGGCAGAGAGGGGGCAGGGCGGTCCGGGGGGCAGGGCGGGGTGGGGTTAGAGGCTCCAGGCACAGCGGTCATTTGCTACTGTGCCGAGGATGGCGCGCTGGCAGTTTGCCGGCGCGCGCAACTTACTTCAGCCCCAGAGCTGAAGTAAGTTTTAAAACAAAAAAACTCAAGAAGAAAAAGGTAGGAGGGAAAGGGCGGGGGAGGTAGGGGAAGGGAAGGTGGGGTGGGGGGTAGGGAAGTTCCCTCCGAGGCCGCTCCGATTTTGGAGCAGCCTGGGAGGGAACGGGGGAAGGCGGCAGCAAGGCTCGGCGCGCGCAAGGTTCACAATTGTGCACCCACTTGCGAGCGTTGACCCCCGATTTTATAACTTGCGCGCAAGTTATAAAATCAGGCATACATGTGTGCACGCCGGGTAGTGTGCGCACATGTACGCCCGCGCGCTGTTTTGAAAATCTACCCCTAAGCATACAAAAAGAAAAAAAGAAAAGAATACTGAATGTCCAGCAGTCCAGAGCTGGAGTGCTCATTATTGCAAGGAGCAAAACAGAGAACCTTAACTATGCTGTATATCTAAAAATATTAAGGAACAAACAGCTTTTCCTATTAACCCAATTCCACAAACGGTGGCAAATAAATTCTGCAAACAGGTTGAAGACTATTATGGCACTTTTGATCATAGACTGTTTTCTAATTTTAATGCAGTTAAAACTTGTCTGTTGTGATACTAACAAATAATTATGAATATTCAGAGATTATGTTTACTTGCCACTCTTTCTCATGGGCTTTTGATGAATGTAATAAATGTATTTGAACAATGCACAACCATGGTGAATTTGCCTGAATTTTTCTCACTTAGCGGGGTCATTTTTCAAATCGCGATGGGCCGTTATCGCATTGCGATGTTAACATGTAAATGAGGGAGAGGGGAGGAATCTGGGTGGGGTTTAGTTAAATGAGGGACCGGTAGCGCTGTGGGCGATAATGTTTCACATTTTATCGCCGGCAGTATGTCGGAAATACCTACACCTATTTCATTGGCACTACGGAGGTAACAGTGTGCAGAGCACACACACAACAGCGGTGGGCGAAAATGCACCGCCGCGATGCAACTGCCTGCTCACTATCGCCCCCCCCCCAACCCCCTTTTTTTTTTCGTGGGTGATCATTTCACTAAAATTATAGCAAAATAATAAATCTAGGCCTTATTCCCATGAATGAATTTCTGCAAAATGTACAGGAGGCTGCCCAAAATTAATGCTTTAAAAGTTCAAGCTGTTTGAAAACTGTTTTACAATGGCCAGAACATTTGACATACCTAATCACAACATTTCCCCCCCTGCGATTATTGCATGGATATATTTGTCTGGTGGCTGTTCCAGTTACAAATCTTTCTTTTGGGAGCTAATCAGGCCAGGGTCTAGGTAGGTACTTTTAATGACACTGTCCCTTCAAAACTCAACCCAGTGCTCAACCATATCAATGTGCTTTGAAGAAATGAACTGCAGTTCCTTGTCCATTTTTAACCAGGGTATTTCAGGCACCTCTATGTATCCAGACAGTGGATCCCTCATTTTTGTTCCACCTGACGAGTCAGGCACATATCTGTAAATATCTTGTAAATACCTTGTAATTATCCGGTATGTCTTAAATGCAGTTCCAGTTCCTAGGATTCCTACTACATATTGTGACCTTGTAAATCACTCTTACTTTTATAACTTTTAAGTTTGTCCTCAACAAAACACCTACCCTCCCCCTACTATACTATATTTTATTTGGCACCATATGTTAAAAGTTAATATGAAAAACATCTGAGTCATTGTACGGCATCTAGGGAAAGCTTGAGCTATGTTAATAAAACCGTGTTCTTGCATGTTCCTTTGTTTTTGCTGTGCTACTCTTGATCCCACTATTTAAAGAGACAGTGTTCCATGCCTGCGCTATTGGTGGGATGAGAGGTGTGCTTACAGCATATTTTAAATTCAAGAATGTGTAACTATAAGTGCTATGGCTCATGATAAGAACCTTTGGAAAGTCAATAGGTCTTCTGGCTTTGTCTGAGATAAAGCACTCATTCATTACAGCAATGATAACCATCTTTGTAATTCAGAAAAAAAAATATTTTTGCTGCAAGATAACTTTTCTCTGGAAAATTAAAATACACTGCATTCTTTGTGGCTATTCCCTTTTATATACAATTGATCCCCAAAAGACTGGTTTGATTTTTTTCTGTTCAAGGAATGCATGCTACGAAGTCTACCTGTCTAGAATTGCTAGTTCCTCATCTACGTTCCTCTACTGCCCACCTTAATCCACTCAAAATAATCATGTATCCAAGTTCTAAAACAGTCAAAGAAATCATCCCACTACTACAGCATTTGGTATTCAAAAATACACATGCAATTAATGAGGTTACCCTTCACTGGGAATGCACATGAATTAATAGTAAAGTATCTCACGTGAAGTAAAAAGATGTAAATGCCTGTGGTAGTTGAAACAGCTCAACCTACTTGCTCCTAAAGCACATCTTCTGTCTATGGATTACTTACTACAAACCTCCAGTTACCTCCATACCCCTGTTCTATACAATCCATAGATGCAACATTTGCTATGTCTGTCATTGCTCGTGATACGTGGCTAATGTTATTTTTCTGTTTTCCAAAGAATCAGCAAATACAACAGAAATGATAGTTACAGCAGAGTGATATCCTGAGATATTCTATGACACAAAGCCCCTTTACACTCATGCCCTTGCCATTTAGTGCAAATATAATGCAACTAGCAGAATTACCCATTCTTCACCCAGTTTGTTATTCTTGTGACTGCACTGTTTTGTTTTTTTCCACATCCCTATCTTCTTTTTCCAATATTCGTCCCCCAGCCTCTCTTCCCATCATGGAGTCCCCTCCTCTGTCACTTAGCCTAGGCAGCAAGAACTTATTTTTCTACTGCGTCCACTTTGTAATCTCTCTGTGTAGCAGTACCACATGCATTTTATAACTTATGGACTGGCATTTGCTTCTCAGATAAAAAAACAAAACTGGTATCACTTCATTTTGGATGCAATGAATTAAGGTCAATCCTTATTATTAGTTTGATGCTTGTTTCTCACTTTTTCCCCTTCACCCCACCTCTGCAGCCCTCTGCTCACAGTGTAGCACCTTTTAAGGCACCTTAGCTTGGCAAACATACCTCCATCCTTCTCTGCTATAGCTAGGATACATCTAGGATTTCTCCTCAACAGACTTGCACCTTAACATATCTAACCCGTCAAGGATCTCCTTTTGTATCAATAAGGGACCTCACTTTACATATGATGTCAGACTGGTCATAGGCATTTCAAGAGGTTTGACCTAATGCTCCCTAGAAACATTCCATTTTCAATAGTGCAATACATACAATTTCCACTTTCAATACATCATTGAATTGCAAAACTGTGTAAATCACTGGCTGTACAATACTAAGCTGGTGCTCTTTAACAGAGGACTAGAACATTCAAAAGTCTACTCTAGTACTGATTTTTTTAAACATATAATCATATAACTGATCTGCTCGATGGTTACTTGCAATTAAAGTCATCCAAACACTTGGTCATGTTGGAAAAATATAAACACTTAAGTTTACTTATTTTAAACTAAACCTTTTCTGATTCATTAAGGAGTCTACACTATTTTAAAAGTGTTTTTATGAAAAGACACAGAATGAGCAAAATCCCTTTTGAAAAATGAGTCCTTAATGTGATCTTCTTAAATTTTGGATGTCCCAGGTATTTTACTGGTTACCTATAACATGATAATTATTTTAATATTTGGTAATTAGGTTACAAAGATGAATACATTTTAAGTTTGGGATGTGCTGACAAGGATCACATGATACTGCATGAATCTGTTCCTGTGAGTTTTTGTCCCAATAAATTCCATGAGCGTGGCTGCTAGTTGAAGGCTTAGGCAGATTAATTTCTTCATTATGAATACAGAATTTATCTTAGCATACGAACTAGTGCCTTGGAAGATCTATCAAACCTAATAACCAATGAGGATGGGAATTACTTTGCAGTAGGCTACTTATTATATCATTATAATAAGGTCTTCCAGATTTCTCTCCATCAGGCGATTGTAAAAAAATGTCTTGGAATAGAAAAGCAAAATTGATTTAACTAAATTACAAGTTTAAGAAAAGCATTCAATCTATGTTGCCTTTTTTTCAGTACCCTCCACTTAATGCAACCAATAAAAGCATCATCTTCTATAAATATCAATACACCCACAAACTTTTCTCTTTAAACACCTCATCTAATTACATTATTACTTGATCTGATTATTTTATGAGAAGTGGTGTTAGAAAATTAGAGGTTGAGCTTGAACCAGACAAATCTTAAGTCAAGAGATTTTTTGAATTTTGTTCTGGTTTGCTATGGAAATTCATCAAATCATTTCCCAGTGAATCTGGGGGAAATCCAATAGATTCAATGTGGATTTACCATCGATTTGGCAATTTGAGGGAATGCACAGTACATCTGATCATTGGAGACTCCTGGAACTAGGAAAATCTACTCCAACTCCATTGCAGATTCACCCATTCAAGGAATTAGCTTCAAATTTAAGACTAAAAGTTTGCTAAACTAAGATGAACTGCAGGCTTTCTTGTGGGCAAATGACCAAGACGAGTGTGCAACTAGGCCAATTCCCTGAGCATTTGTTTTGCTCCTTTCTGAAAGTAGAACTTGATAAGGGACATGGGCGGACACTCGTGCACTACTTCCACTTGTTCTGGCTTGTCTTTCCCTAACTCACTCATATCCTGGACAGCACTCAGGCATACCCATGCAAAACTGCAAGTAGCCCAGTTTCTGAGAAGAGGTTTTAGGCCAGTCCTGGCTGTTTGATTAAACTTCCTGAAGGAGTGCTGTGCCTATTGTTCTGATTTCAGCTGGAAGCAGTGGGACTACAATTGTTAATCTGCAGTGGATTGCAAAATTAAAGCTAGAGATGGTCAAAAATGTCCCTCCAGAAAGTAGGTCACTTGGCAGCTCTATATACGTTCATGAATATTGTAAATGCAACATATGTAGGCATGAGAAGTGGGGAAAAAAAGGATGCTTTCAAGTAAAATATATACAATGTTTGTGTAAACCATGGTTGCTAACTGAAATGGTTTAATCCAGCACTTGCATGAGGGAGTTGCTGATGGCTCAATCTTTTGTTCTGTTCCGAGCATGCGCAGATTTTTAGAAAGAGCTTATGGACTGGGAGAAGTGTTTTTCAGACTGCAGCCCTAGTGGATTCAGTTCCCTGTGGAATATTTGAAAGCTCTAGAGAGGTTGTGTCAACAAATTCAGCTGGATCTCTCCTTAAGTGGAATCTGCATCAAGCTATTTCTGTAGTGAGAACCATGGTTTTGCATTAGTTCAGCGACGATGAACTCAGTTATTGAGAGCAGAGGGCATGGGTTGGATGGTGATGAGTGCTCTAATTAATTTACCATCCACAGTGCATCAAAACCCCAAGAACTGACCAAATATAAGAGCATTATTTACCTCTTGCTAGCAAGTACTGTGTGTCATGTTATGGTTTTGTGAAGAAAATAAACAAGTTGGTTGGACTTGATTTGTGTGTGCCCATGTGTTATTTGAAGGGGACGTACAGGTTTATTGCAATGGACCAGCGGGAGGGAGAACACCCAGGATCTACCCCCTCAGAGACTGCAAGCTTTATGCAAGATAGAGTGGCACAGCAGGTTACATTTGGTATGCCTAAGGCCTTCAGCAGATTTGCAACCAGATACTGGCATTTTGCCTATAAACCACAAAGTGCTCAATTAAGAGCACTCAGTTACAACCAACATGGAGCGAGTCTACTAAACAATTCCCCCCCTCCCCTGCCTTACCCCCACCAAGAACATCAGACTACAACAGTAGAAGAGGACACAAAGTTAGATCTTTTCTCTTCCCAGAGAATTTTCTCCCTGAAATCACCGAGGAAAGCAAAGTATGCCTTCCTACAAAAACCCAAAGGTTTAATATATTAAGGCTTTTTGCTCCCATCCTGAGAAAAAAAAGCTTAGTAAAACAGGTGCAAAATTACATAAAAAGTCCTTTTCCTGTGCTGGCCCAGCATCTTGCAGTTAACTCCACCTTCAACTGTGGAAATAGTCTGGATGAATATCTAATAAATAAACATATTTTTCTTAGCTTTTTGTGTAATTAATAAGAAACAATTGCTCCACTTTTTGACTTAAGACCCAGTTGAAAAGAAACCCTTTCTTTTAATCTACTTTTCCTGGGCCAAAGATTTAAATAATAAATATGTTACTAATAAAAAACAGGTTAACACACATTTAAGCAAAAAATGTTCTTTCTTCTTTGTATTTTTGTTATTTTTTTAATAGCATTTGAATGAAAAGATTTAACTTTTCATCACCTTTCAATCAAAACATTTTTGGGAGGGGAGGGAGGAGGGGGAATGATGATTTTGCATATTGGCTGTGATGTCATGCTGCTTATTTACGTGCATTTAATAGCCACGATAAGATACAGAGTGCATGCCTCTCCTATAAAACTGCTCTTTCGAGGTTCTAAAAGACTGCACCAGGAACTATTCAGACTCTCGAAGGGCTGTTTCGTGCACTGACAAAATGCCGTTTTAGTTACAGCTACAAAAAAACAGGCCACAAGAAAAGCCAACATAAACACAGCTCACACCATATATGACAACTCAACAGAGTCTCTTACCACCCACATCAGCCTATCATGAGAAAGGAAGCCAGACATCTTCATCTATAACATCTCAAACACCCTCGCTTCTTGGAACTATTACATCTTAGAAGCAACATTCTTCTTCGGCTCTCGTTTTATGCTTCTTTACAAAGAAACTGTTTTGCTGTTATTCTAAAACTAAAACTAAGACAGGATGGGAGGTCAGGAGGAGCAGATGGGGGGCCGGCTGGACGCTTGCGTTGTAAGCAGGCTGTCTGCACGCTTCCTGGGAGGGCTTGGCCTTTTCAGGTGCAATCCTAGATCTCACACCTGCATCTCAGAGGTGCTAACCAGGCCCAGTGCTTTGGCTTCCTCTGGCGTCAGACCAGTCTTCAGCGTTCTTCGTACTGTACATTATGAAAACAAAAGAAAACGGGGAATTTAAGAGAATCATCAAAATCACTGAATAATTACAGATAAGGTTACGCGCGTAACCCCCGAAAACCTACCCCAAACCCCCTTGTGCGCGTCAAGCCTATCTTGCATAGGCTGCCGGCGTGCGCAAAGCCCCGGGAGGCGCGTAAGTCCCAGGGCTTTCCTGGGGGTGCGTGTTGGGGGCGGCCGGTGCCTCGGGCAGGCGTAACTTGTGCAACAAAGGTGTGGGGGGGGGGGTTAGATAGGGCCAGGGGTGTGGGTTAGGTAGGGGAAGGGAGGGGAAGGTGCAGGGGGAGGGTGGAAGGAAAGTTCCCTCTGAGGCCGCTCCGATTTCGGAGCGGCCTCGGAGGGAACGGAGGCAGGCTGCGCGGCTCGGTGCGCGCAGGCTGCCGATTTTGGGCAGCCTTGCGCGCGCCAACCCCGACTACGCGCGTATCTATTGAAATCCGGCGTACTTTTGTTCGCGCCGGGTGCGCGAACAAAAGTACGCGCACGCGTAGTTTTATAAAATCTGCCCCATAGCGTTCACCACTTTCCACTGCTGCAAGAGACACAAAAATATATTTTCAGTTAGTATTCCTTATGTCCACTTTGGTTGCAGTTTTAAACTTTATTCTGTATTCCTACAGGTTCAAGCATACTTCTAAAGCAGCAGTACAGTCTTATTTGTTCACAATATCAGCTTCCTATTTTTTGATTCTTTTCTTTCCTCTTATGATTTTATTCCGAGGTTTCCCCTATTTTTTGTCTAAATATCTTTCTGATCATTTGCTCCAGTTTCACATTTTTGTGGCATGTAATGTGCCCAGCTTTTAATGTGGCCATTTCCTTGGCAATTAAAACGGCTTCCTAAGCTGCTTGTGCTGCATTCCTCCTTCACACACGATGCCTGCATGGTACAGAGCATGGTTGCCATCTAATTTGCTTAGATTGATAGTGGTGTGCATGGGTAGGTACAGGCACTCTCAAAGCTTCTATGACTGCTCTCATTTGACAGATGCCCATATAACAAAACCCACCAGCACTGTTTGGCACCATTGTTAGAAGTGTCAGAAGAGGGGCCAAATATTTTCTAAGGAAAACAGACCAAGCTTTAAGAATTTGTCAGTACATATAAAATCTTCATCTCTCCTTTATTAGGCTATTAGCCTGGTTTTAAATTTACTCTAACATTTGAGATCTATTTGAAGGATGAGCGCCAAAAACTGATACCACATGCTCCCAATTTGGCCTTAGGAAAGCTTTATGCAGTGGAAGGGTGACATCATTATTCATTGCTTCCTCTCTCATGTAATGCTTGTTAATGTGCACTCTGCCCATTACAGCTTGCTTTTGAACACTCATTCCCACTTTATTATCAACAAAGGTTCTTTCCCTAGTCGTTGTTAAGCAAGTATTGCCTCACTCAAAGTATATTGCACTTGTCTAGTCTTGTGTTTTGTCCATGTTAAATATCTGCTACTATTTATGTGTCTCAGAAACCCCTCTGGAATGTCAGTAAAAATTAGATACTGCTTCTTCTCAATATTTTGGTGTTGGGGCTGACAATAACCTTCAGTGAACATATAAGGAAATGTAGGGTAATTTTCAAAGATCAAACTACAAAAAGAGCTAAGATGTGCTATCTCACAAAAACTATGGTGCCGATGCACTTTATACCCTGCAGATGGGCACGGGTTGTATGCAATAAGGGGATTAGCGCCTCCAACATGCGTCCAACACGGAGTGAAACAAATTGCGCTCATCACATGCAAATGCATGTGAATAAGGCTATTAGCTATTCACTCCCAATGCAAAAAAAAAAAAAAGTGTGTGTCTAAGATGCACATTTTTGTGCTCAGAAATTAATGCCTGCCTGGAGCAGGTATTAATTGCTGAGCACTCCTAAAAGTAGTACAGAAAAGCAGAAAAAACTTCTTTTCTGTACAGCCTCCTACTTAATATCATTGCGATATTAAGTAGGAGGAACAGATCTTTCAAAAAATAATTTTTAAAAAGTTGAAAAATAGCACCTGCAGTCAGGTGCAGGAAATAGACGCTCAGTTGACAAGCATCTGTTTCTTGAACCCCTTAGCTGTGCGCCATGTAGGAAAACCGACAACGATAAATTCAGCGCCAATGGCGACTATTAATTTGGCAGTTGAAAATATGTGAAGACGCCAAACTTTTTTCAAATTTTGGATTAGAACTACTGTCCCCTGATGAAGAATCTACGATTCAATACAAGGCCTTGTCGGGATATGAACATGGATTTGAGATCTAAAGCGTGCACAGATAAGTGACAGGGAAGTTCCCTGCAGTAAGATTGGATGCGAGAGAACTGTGTGTCGGCGTTATTGAAAATTGTTTTGGTGCTTCTTGAAAAAGAGAAGGTTAAAAAAAGCCCAATTGTGGGTGGAAATAACTTCAAGGAAAAGTTTAAAGTCATTTTTCACTAAATTTAATCACGTTAAAAATAGAAAAAATATTCACGGGTTGGAGGAGGTCGGTTTATGATTAAAAATGCCATACATTGCTGGATGCGATGATATGAAATTGTATGAAACCTTCCTCTTCTTCCCCTAAAAATTTTCTTTTGCCTTGTTGGTGGATAAACAATTTCATTCGATAGATTTTTCAATGTTGAGAGATTTTTTTCCTGTTTGAAAAATGTTAGGAAAATTAATATAGTAATGATCTGAGGTGATATCGGTTTTTGTGTATTAAAGAAATCTGATTGACATTTTTGATTGGATGAGTAAAGAATTAGAACAAGAACGAGCACTTTATGAGATTTATCTGGATTTCACCAAACTTTTTTTGATAATGTCCTGCGTAGGAGGCTCTTGAATAAAATGAAAAGACTGGGAATGGGTCCCAAAGTGATGGAATGGATTACAAATTGCTCGACTGACAGACTACAATGAGTGGTGATAAATGAAACCTATTCGGATGAAAGAGTGATATGTGGTTCTGAGGCCGGTTGTGTTCAATATCTTTGTGTCACACTTCAGGGAGGTGAGCCCTTGGGCTACTGTCGGATTGGTGCAGCCTGATTCATGCGAGCATGGGCCAGGTTCCAACAGGCAGCAGCTGAAGTGCTGCAGGCTGTGGTCGGGGTGGACAGAGACTAGACAGAGAAGAGGAGCAGTTCATGGTCAGTGATGGCAGAGTTCAGGCAGAGCAACGTCGGAGGTCAGCCCGGTTCATCGACAAGAGGACAATGCAAAGACAAAGGACAAGCAGAGCAGGCAGGAGCAGGGCAGGGCAGGTAAAGGCAAGACTGGAGCGGAGGTAGGAACCAGAAAATAGGCAAAAAGGCCAGCAGGGACAGGAGTCAGGATCAGGAGCAAAGACAACACCTAGGCAGAGGTATCCAGATGGAGCTGTTGCTGAGCCACTGGGTCACTGCACTGAACCCCCTTATATTCTTGGAGCATGGTGATGTCATCTGCCAGCACCCACAGGAAATCCTGATTGCAGGGCCTATAAAGGCTCAGGAGCTGCAGTCTACTCCCTAGTCAGAGCCATTGGATGCAGCACAGTGCTGGGAGCTATGTCGGAGGAACCTGTGGTCAGAGGGCACCACTGGAGAAGTAAACAGGCGTTACGCTTTGTGAATGGTATTGCAGAAGGATTAAAAGGAAAAGGTTGTCTTTTTGTGGATGACACTAAGATCTGCAACAGAGTTGACACACCTGAAGGCATAGAGAGAATGAGAAGTGATCTAAGAATAGACAAGGAATGGTGAAAGTTCAGAGTCATGCATTTGGAGTGCAGAAATCCAAAGGAGCTGCATGTGATGGGGGAGGGGAGGTGCAAAAGACTGATGTGCACAGACCGGGAGAGAGAGAGCTCAGTTTGATTGTGTTTGACGATCTGAAGGCTGAGAAGCAGTGTGACAAGGTGGTGGCTAAGGCTAGAGGGATGCTGGGCTGCATAGCAAGAGGCATAACCATTAGGAAAAAGGAAGTGATAATGCCGTTGTACAGGCCTTTGGTGAGGCCTCACCTGGAGTACTGTGTGCAATGCTGGAGACCGTATCTCAAAATGTACAGGATAGAAGTGGTCCAGAGAAAGGTGAGCAAAATGGTGTGAGGTCTGCACCAAAAGACTTAGGAGATGAGACTGAAGAACCTAAATATGTATGCTCTGGAGGAGAGGAGGGACAGGGGAAATACAATAAGGATATTTAAATACCTGAAAGGAATTAATTGTGCATAAAGATCGAACCATTACTGATAGAAAGAAAGCTATAGAACCAGAGGTATAATATGAAACTCCAGGGGGCAAACTCAGGATCAACATCAGGAAATATATTTTTCAGAAAGGGTGGTGAAGACAAGACAGTAATGGAATTCAAAAGGGTATGGGAAAACAGTGGCTAAAAGATAGAAACAAAGAAATGGGGTAACCCAGGTTATCTTTAGGTGTAACATTTCTATATGGGGGTAACCTGCATGGAAGCGGTAGTTACTACACTAAAAAACTTGCCTGGCAGACTGAATGGATCACGTAAGGTGTTTTCCTGCCATCATTTACCATGTTACTGTGTAAAGTGACTGGTTAGATTTGAGTAATATACTTTTCAGCCCTGTTTTGCTTCTAAACCAGTACACTGGTCCTATATTCCAGTGAGAAAATAAGGCCTGCAATTAACAGAGGACATCAGGAATCAGGAAAGGAGTCAAAATATAGAATATAACTGCTGCCACACAAGACAAACCAAAGGCTCATATAGCTCAGCATCCTGTTTCTGAGTGCAACAAGTAACACAAGTGCATCTGAGCAGCGCAGTCCATTCTCTCTCATTCCCTTCCAGTTCCCAGCAATTACAGTTTAGGGATACACCAAACCTTGGGTGAACTCCTTGCATCATAAATGATCTGCAACCACTGTGGCAAGCACATGACTGCTCCTGTTGTCTCTTGTTGGGATAGTAAGGTACTGCTGGACTGTTCTCCTGTGGCTCTGTGACAGGTGTTTCCTTGGGATCTATTTTGTACAGTGGAACACAAAGCAACGTCTCAACAAGAAACGCTGCACCGTATATGGGTTCATATACGGTGGGCTCTTCAGTGATGAAGAGCCCACCGTATATGAACCCACATCAAGAAATACTTTTCAACAAACACTTGCTTTCTCTGCAAATAACGTTTCAATAGTCTTTTACTGACATGCCATCTTGTCATAACTGGGGGGAAAATGTGGCAGCTTTTTCTGTATTACTGAAATAGGCAGGGTCCACAGACTGGGTTTCTCAGATAGAGGATAAAGCAGGCGGTGAGCCGGGGGGGGAGGGGGGGGGGGGGGGAGGTAGGATGTGATGAGATATGGATAAAGAACTCTGGAAAAGGAATACAAAAAAAGGGGGGAAAAGAATACTGAGGGTAAAAACTGCCACAGCAGAGGGAATGGTCTCCATGCATACTGACACTCCTTTGCAAAAACCAACTGTAGATGGTATTCTTTCCAGAAGTTCTTGTTGTGTGTTGCTTCACAATACTTTAAAAGCAGAAGCCAGGCAGCTAGATGACGTCAAAGGATGCAGGCGACTGTCAGTCATAGCTGGGGGAGGGGGGGGGGAGGGGGCTGTTCACTTCCAGCATCTAACATCGGTGTCCTCTTTCCACATCAGCACTGGAAGAAAAAAGGAAGCTGATGTGTGTTATTAGAAAAACGAGGCCGAATTGTGATTCTTCTTACATACTGAAGGAGTGAAATAGGAATGTCCTGATCCAGTAACTCAATGGCAGCACATGCGGAAGAATCTGGGGTCCACTTCCTGCTCGGGTCTTCCGCTACTTGAATCAGGTGGGATTGCGGATGCCGCAGAGGCAGTGCTCACGGCCCCCTGGGATGGGGAGAGGGAGTCCTAGTCATCATGCAACGGTGACACCCGGCGGCTGGGTTTAGGGCCCATGATTACAGGTGCATGGCTGCCAGGCAAAGACTAGCACTGAAATGACAGGACGAAAGTACATTGCGAGGGAGGATATAAGACAAGGGGGAAAAGAGCAAGGGTTATTGTGAATGAGGATGCCAAGTCCCATCCCAAGTTTCAATTGAGCTGGAAGTATAAAGGAACAGGAGGAATATGAAAGCCAGGAAAAAAGGAATAATATCATGTATTGCAATTTTGGGGAGAAGAAGGCAGAGAAAAGTTTTCAAGTGTCCAGTGCAGCCTAAACTGCAGAGACGTGCACATGCAAAGCAAATTCACTGGATGTGCAGCAGTCCCCTGCAGTATACGGCATATACAGAGATGTGGTGGAGTGATAGAGGAGTCAGAAGAGGGAAGGAATGTGGCTGAGGTGAACAAACTCTGAAGCAGCTGCGCTACAGCCCATGCCAGACATTGACAGAAACCAGTCGATTTTGGCTCAGTTTCTTTTTTGGAAGGGCTCACTTGCTCAGCCAAGTATTGGGAGGGGTGGGGGTTGGCGGGGGGGGGGGGGGAGTGGAGCAGAAGGATTTGCTGTACATTTATGCCAGGCTAGCTAGAAGAGCCCATATGTCAGCAGGCTAGGAAGTGTCAACTCTCATATAATGGCTGATGGAAAATAAGTTCTATCGTTCCCGTGCTAGTAGGGGAAAATGCTGTTTGGTTAGGAAAATTGCACAAAGGTTCTTGATTTTTCACTTGCTTGTTTTCAGAAACCCTGCAAAAAAGGGATATTAATAGGGCCAGCCCTACTGCTTAGCCATGGCACAGCATGCTGTGGAGTAGGAGACATGAGCCTGAATCTTCCGTCTGATGGGGCTTGGGTATGTCATGGAGCTGATGCAGTTCAAAGAAATGATGGTAAAGTCATGGGGGCAGGAGCCCAGCTGGCAGAAGAGTGGCACTGAGGAGGTTTCTTTTGGAGGGGACCACCCCTCCAGAATTTGGCCAGCAAAGCTACTTGAGTCACTCAGGCATACTTTCTGGGCAGGGGTGGTTAAAAGTGGGAAACTAGCAGGCCGATACAGAAAGAAACGCGGGAGAGCGGGCAAGCGCCCGTTCTCCCAGCGCACGCACAGGCCAGTGACCTGTGCGCGTGATCCAGTAAATAAAAATATGATAATTAGGGCCCGCAGTAAAAGGAGCAGCGGCTGTCAGCGGGTTTGACAGCCGACACTCAATTTTGTCGGCGTCGGTTCTTGGACCTGCTGACAGCCACGGGTTCGGAAACCAGACGCCGACAAAATTGAGCGTCCGGTTTTCAACCTGCGAGCTGTGGGCTGATTTTAAAGTTTTTTATTTTTAATTATTATTTACTTTTGGGACCTCTGACTTAATATCGCCATGATATTAAGTCGGAGGGTATACAGAAAAGCAGTTTTTACTGCTTTTCTGTGCACTTTCCCGATGCCGAGAGAAATTAACACCGACCTTTGGCTGCACATTTTACTTTCTGTATCGTGCGGGAATAATTAATAGGGCCATCAACATGCATTTGCATGTTGCGGGCACTATTAGTTTCGGGGGGGTTGGACGCGCGTTTTCGACGCATTATTACCCCTTACTGAATAAGGGGTAAAGCTAGCGCGTCGAAAACGCGCGTCCAACTGCGGGTTAACAGTGCGCTCCGCCAGAGCGCACTGTACTGTATCGGCCTGAATGTGAGGTAAAGAGCTTTATAGTAGCTGATGAAAGCTTTGGTATATTTTAGCAGACATGTAAGCGATTATAATAAAGCTATTGCAAAGAACTTGGGAAGCAATATATTTGGGGGCTGGCGATAGAACTTGCTTGTGCGCCTGTGGCCTGATGTGTGCAGAAATCCTATTTTTAAGAACATAAGAACATAAGAAAATGCCATACTGGGTCAGACCAAGGGTCCATCAAGCCCAGCATCCTGTTTCCAACAGTGGCCAATCCAGGCCATAAGAACCTGGCAAGTACCCAAAAACTAAGTCTATTCCATGTAACCATTGCTAATGGCAGTGGCTATTCTCTAAGTGAACTTAATAGCAGGTAATGGACTTCTCCTCCAAGAACTTATCCAATCCTTTTTTAAACACAGCTATACTAACTGCACGAACCACATTCTCTGGCAACAAATTCCAGAGTTTAATTGTGCGTTGAGTAAAAAAGAACTTTCTCCGATTAGTTTTAAATGTGCCCCATGCTAACTTCATGGAGTGTCCCCTAGTCCTTCTACTATCCGAAAGAGTAAATAACCGATTCACATCTACCCGTTCTAGACCTCTCATGATTTTAAACACCTCTATCATATCCCCCCTCAGTCGTCTCTTCTCCAAGCTGAAAAGTCCTAACCTCTTTAGTCTTTCCTCATAGGGGAGTTGTTCCATTCCCCTTATCATTTTGGTAGCCCTTCTCTGTACCTTCTCTATCGCAATTATATCTTTTTTGAGATGCGGCGACCAGAATTGTACACAGTATTCAAGGTGCGGTCTCACCATGGAGCGATACAGAGGCATTATGACATTTTCTGTTTTATTCATCATTCCTTTTCTAATAATTCCCAACATTCTGTTTGCTTTTTTGACTGCCGCAGCACACTGAACCGACGATTTCAATGTGTTATCCACTATGACACCTAGATCTCTTTCTTGGGTTGTAGCACCTAATATGGAACCCAACATCGTGTAATTATAGCATGGGTTATTTTTCCCTATATGCATCACCTTGCACTTATCCACATTAAATTTCATCTGCCATTTGGATGCCCAATTTTCCAGTCTCACAAGGTCTTCCTGCAATTTATCACAATCTGCTTGTGATTTAACTACTCTGCACAATTTTGTGTCATCTGCAAATTTGATTATCTCACTCGTCGTATTTCTTTCCAGATCATTTATAAATATATTGAACAGTAAGGGTCCCAACACAGAACCCTGAGGTACTCCACTGTCCACTCCCTTCCACTGAAAAAATTGCCCATTTAATCCTACTCTCTGTTTCCTGTCTTTTAGCCAGTTTGCAATCCACGAAAGGACATCGCCACCTATCCCATGACTTTTTACTTTTCCTAGAAGCCTCTCATGAGGAACTTTGTCAAACGCCTTCTGAAAATCCAAGTATACTATATCTACCGGTTCACCTTTATCCACATGTTTATTAACTCCTTCAAAAAAGTGAAGCAGATTTGTGAGGCAAGACTTGCCCTGGGTAAAGCCATGCTGACTTTGTTCCATTAAACCATGTCTTTCTATATGTTCTGTGATTTTGATGTTTATAACACTTTCCACTATTTTTCCTGGCACTGAAGTCAGGCTAACCGGTCTGTAGTTTCGAATATCAAAGCATCAAGTTTGGTGGAATCTCTGTATTTTGTGGATAAAAGTGGATATGGCTGGAACTAGTGTTGCCAAAGCCTTCTATTTTTTTTCAGGACTGGTTAATTCAGTCCTGGTTTTAGTCCACTGCACGCATGGACTTGTATTTCTGCTTTTCTTAAGGAAATCAATCAGGAAATCAGAACTCCAAATCTCTGGATGCATTGGGATAAAACCAGTATTACAGCTGTCCTGAAAATTAGAGCCTGTTGGCAACCCTAGTAGGAAACCTTTCCATTAGTTCTCATCAAATGAATATGCATTGTGTTACTGTGGTTCTCAGCTGTCGTATTCTGGAGAGTCAAGTGCAGCGAAACAACATCATAGACTTTGGTTTATTAAAAGATTTTACCATATGGAAGAGATATGGGAGAAGACAAATACAATTCATTAAAAGTAATCTGTTAATCATTCACTGCTGAAGCTTTCCCAGTCTAATACAAGTATCTATTAGCATAGGTTGGGTATTAAAAAGCCAACTCGTAATTATTTACGGTTATTTTGAAATTATTCAAAATCACAGTGATACAATTAGTGACGTCGTCCAATTTCAAACCAAGACCCCAATTTAAAGTAACGGGCAAAAGGATGACTAAAAGTATTACAAAGTCTGCAAGACAGTTAGGTTGAACAATTTAGAAATGGCAGAGGGTTTGCTGAAGAATTTTAGTTTCTGGCAACTTCTGGAAAGCAAAAAAATAAATTCTTGGGGAAAAAAAAAACTGTGCAAGCAAAAAACATACAAAAATCAGTGTGGGAACTTCTGCCTGATCCTTAAATGTAGCTTTTTCAGGAAAAGGCATCACAGTAAGCTTGTTTGCAGTGACATTTTTTCCCTTCCAGAAAGTTACACATTTTCTTTTTTAAATATGCTTTTTCATTTATAGCCTTTTTGCCTCACTTTTGCCTGATCCTTAAATCAATTACCAGAATAACTTGTTTTTCCCATCAAATGTGTTATGCTAGGGACCTATGAATAGGTATCTAATTTCATGACGACGTGAAACAAACTTAGCATAAGGACCTATGCTGTTGATTCACCTGACCCCTCCCTTTAGAAATATCTTACTTTTTACTTCACAAGTGAATTCTAAACAATGATTATTTAATTTGACTTTCATAACCAGTGACGCTATGTTCATGGCTTTGGCATCATCTTAAATACCTGCACTTTAAGATCTTATGAAGGTGCTGCCTTTGGAGCAATGTTAGCAGACACAAATCTCAGCCATGATATGTAGTGCCAAGGTTTTTTTCTCCCACTTTTTTATTGAAGCTTTCAGAATCCTAGAGTAAATATGTAATTTGGTTTGGCTTTTAATTGTAAATATACACATTCAGCACGTGTTATTTCAAAAGCCCTACTGAAAATATTACATTTTACAATTAATTTGTATGCTTATCATCACTAGCCTTACCATTTAGGCTTTCGTTCTTTAATTTTGGTCTAGTGCACAGACTTATGAAAGACAAGGTACTCACATGACTTCCTGTTTGCTCGTGACCTCTTCCTCTCTCTAGGCACTGCTCTCTGACTTGGCACTTGGGTGGCAGACTTCACAATACGATCCATGATCTCATCAGCTGCATCATCTGTGGCGTTGGGTGAATCATCATTGCCAGCATTCCATGAACCAATGCGCCCTGAAACCATTGCACACAGCAGCATCTTGATAAAAAGGTGAAGCACTTTCCCTCTTGCTGTAGACGCATCATTGAATATTGGGGCATTTATTAGTCTAAATGTTAGCTGGATAAGTCATTATCTAGCTAAAATTTAGACTAATAATGTAGGTGCATTTTGGGGGTGGTCTGGGGCGGAGCTGATATAGTGGAATAACTTATTCAGTTAACTCTGATATTTGGAGTTAGTCAAATAAGTCATTAGGCTATGTCCAAATGTGAGCTGCAGGAGGTTTAAGTTATCTGGGAATGTGTTATTTATGTTAGGTTACATGTTATGTTACGCTACGTTACGTGTTATGTTACGTGTTATCCGGGAGCATGGTATTATGCTGTTTTAACGTTACGTTATGTGTTATGTTACGTGTTATCCGGGAGCATGGTATTATGCTGTTTTGCTGCACTTTTGTAAATAGGCCTCTAACATTGCTGCCTACTTGGGATGGAGACTGTTAGCACTGACGTATTGCTCAAGAAATTAACAGAAAACCTGCATTTCTAACATTTTGAACCTCTTCAGGCACACATGCTTTGTGTACAAAATTTAAGTCTGTCAAATGCAGAGGAAGAAAACAAAATCCATATCTTTGAAATGATGTGAGAATATGGTGGTAGATTTCTGAAGGCCTTCTACCTTCAAGCATCCCAGTGAATTGCACTTGGGACAGCATAAAACACCATTTCTCCGGTGTCAGGGCCATTACCTTCATCAAATTTGTTTGCCATTTTGTTTCCCCCCCCCCCCACCCCAAGCTGGTTAATCACCATTTTGTTTCTAAAGTTTCAGACCATAGCATTGTTGATATTTAACTGCAGATAATGTTCTCCTTGAGCCTGAGAGGAAGAAATAGCTGCTGGGATTGAAAGCCAATTTATACTGGGTTGCCATAGTGAGAGACGTTCCATCTGCCACTGATTGACTGGAGTTTTACCAGTAAGTGAACATAAACCATGCTGGGCCAGTCAACAAGGAGCTAACATGCTTAAAAAATGACTTGAAAAGCCCAGAAACAAATCATTAAAGGAAAGCACACATCTGAATTTGCTAGAGGAAAACACATGAATGTTTTCTAAAGCCCCGATTATCAAATCAGAGAGCTGGAAATAAAGAAAAGGAGATTTAAAGTAAACAAAACAGAAAGGATTATCTTAAGTACCTCTGCTAGCTCTGCTTCGAGTACGGACTCCTAATACTGTGCTAGTTTCCCCACCGATGGAAGATGTCTTCAGTACAGCCTTCATGTTCTCATGCTCGGCGGCATCTTCAGCGTACTGCAGGCCTTGGTGCTGAGGTGGAAGCTGGGGCTGGTTCTGGGCTTGAGGGGTGGAGGAATTGCTCAAGAACTTCCCACTCTACAAAAAAATAAGCGAAAGAGGAATTGCATTTAGCAAACAATGTCTCCTGTTTCTCCATTTACCTGAGGCAAATAACAGTGCTCTCCTTTTTTTCATTCCAACACCAGTCACAAACCAATCTGCATAAAGGTAGAAATGATAAATGTATATTCATGGCTGAAAAAGGCATGTTAAGTCAACTTGTGTTGCTTCTCAAAAGAACTAATACATTGAAGCAATGTGAGAAGAGAGTGTCTGGATAAAAGTCATTCAATCCTTTCCACGGATCCTTTAGCTTGAGCAACTTTTGATGCTTGCAAGTTTTTGCCAAAGTTTTTGCCAAAAACTTGCAGCAATGCAGTGCACCACGGCCAAGTTTAACGCTGATCTATGCTAATTAGCATGAACATTTGAACAAGAGCTGTTTCTGGAGCAGATATTGCTGTGACAAACCGGGAGAAATAATCGAACAGTTCGGATTTTAACCCTCCTCGTCTCACTTTTTAAAAGATGCTGCAACTTGACAATTTCCCTCTGCAAACCAAGGGGCTTCTTTTTTCTATATGGAAGGATTCCAATATGTGAAGGTTAGAGTATCTTTTTTTTTTTATTTCAATAAGCACTTAAGGGCTGATTTATAAAATGGTTCTACCAGTTTTGCTTCACTGCAAAGCTTGTGCCAGATCTAGCAATGAAAGCACCCGGACAAACTTTTAATAAATCAGCCCCCACTGATTTTAATACACTGTCCATGAAAGAGGGAAACCTAACTGAACATAAATACTGATATCTTGTCCTCTGGGGAAAATACAAATTTTACCAAAAAGCTAAAAAGAGAATTATGCTTTTGTCCATTGATCCTTATGTCTCCAAATTCAATGAAAAGTAACAGACTAACTCATATTCCCTCATAGTACTCATGAAAATGTCTTAGAAATGATATATTTACAAAGGCCATGCTTGCTTCACACATAAAGCCAATGCTAATAGGCAACCAGATTGAAAAATAGTGAAAATAATGTCTTTCTAAACTTTTAACTGAACCCAATATGACATATCAAAATCTTGTAGCCTTGACTCTAAAACGCTTCTCTGCTTCCTCTGCAGATTCCGTTTTATGAATGAGCAAGAAAAAAATGCTTGAACCGATAAGAATGCATAAAAACCTGACCCTACAGATATTTGCATGATACAGATTTGCCACAGATAAAAGCAGAATCAATGAAAAAAAAATCAAAACTGCACAGATGGGGGAATAAAAATGTGAAGTGAATAAAACCAAAAGCACGATGCCTCAGATTACCTTCTAAAGCTATAATCAAATATCAAAAAAAGGTCAAGGATACCAGTAAGGATGAAGAACTATAAAGAATGATTAACTTAAATCACAATGATGTTTTGGTCCAAAAAGCAAACCTTTCTTCAGAAAAGATATTATTAATGCCAATCTTTTGTCAACAGCTAGCCTCTATAGCCTGCAAGTCAATCAATTTATGCCTGCCTTCCAGTGAGAAAAACTCACTATTAATTTGAACAAAAGTAAACATATTTACAATCAACCCTACCCCTCCCCTCCATAATTCAACAATTTTAAGGAAAGAAAAAACTTCCAAAGCAAGGGGTAAAAATGCACAACAAATACCCCTATACCCTTATAATTTTAAGTGAAATATAAAGCATCTAGCAATTCTGAGTTACTTGCTGAATCTGGGTGCAACTCCAGGATAGGGCACATAAAATAATGGAATGGGGTTCCCTATTGACTAAGGATTATCCCTTCCAAATTTGTTTGATGGATTTTTAGATTGGTCATGCAGATGGTGACATGGACCTGTATAATGAGAGCCTGAAAACCCAATGACCACTCTTTTCTCTAAATGGATAGGGAGGACGCCCTTCCAACTCCCCTCCATGAATTCCGATCCCATGCCTCACTCCAGTGCTGGCTCAATAAGGATGAATAACACCATTTTTCAAATTTCCAAACAGTTAACATTATTTTCTGGAATGAATCAGCCAGCAATTATTTACATGAATGTGAAGCAAGTTACAATTTTAATCACTGAATACATCAGAATTTCATGGGCTTCCACAGTCAGAATCATATACATCCGAAATGACCCCTGGAGCATAATAATTACATTCCCACACAATAACTTTTCTTTTGACCAAGCGTAAGAGTTAGTTGGAATTCTCAGATCCTTCTTCACTTGTACCTCCAACCTAACCATGTTTAAGGAATGGGGTTCACTTGTTAGCATACCCAATCAAAATTTGCAGCTACTGCTTACATGACCTGCTCATACTCCTCTGATCTTCGACCCTCCATCCAGAGTCGACACCAACTTCCTCCCAGTGCAGGTTCCCCAGACTCCTGCACTCAAAGGACACTCTGGGGTAGTCCTCATCTCAGACTCAACCCTGGCCCACTTCCTCAGAGGGAGGAATGAACTTTTCATCTTTTCACCTCCTGGTTAGTTCCTTGGGTGGAGGAAGAAACCTCTCCTCCTTCATGGCCTCGGGCTTGTCCCCTGGAGAGGAAGAGCCCCTACAGGTACCCACTCCCTCTGAGAGGGCTCCTGGTCCCACCAACCTGTTGGCTGGTTACTCCAGCTGGTTGCATCTCAAGAGGTCCCTATTATTCACCCTACTTCATGAAGGGCAGGGCAGAAAAGACAAAACCCTGCCAAAACTTCGTATTTTTATACCTCCCACTACATACTAACCATCCAATAAGAAAACCCCCAAATGTTTAAGGGAACACACCCACACCATTTCCCCATCATCACATCGCATAAAATACAATGATCATGCCTCTAAAAATGCCATACAGTGGTCATTTAGCATTTCTACTACAAAACTCCATCAAGAATTTTCCCAAACATGTCAACATGAAAATAGCAGGGTCTTTCCCCAACCGTCTTGTACGACTAGAACACCAAAAAGAGGTCCATTTTGGGGGATCTCCCTATATGGGTATGAGAAAGAATGTTTTTCATTGCAACAGAATAGGCTTCAGTTGCACAGTGTTATTTTTATTTATTTTTTGCCATCCCTGAATTACCCTGTAGAGAGAGCTCTTAAGAAACAATAAGAAGGTTGAGCTCAGTGGACCTCTGGTCTTCTTTAAAAAGCAGAAAGCATAACCCTTTCCATCATATACAAATCAAGCCAGGCCCAGCAGACACAGGTCATGTGGTAAACATACTCACATAGCCCCAAATCATCAATGAAGCTTTATATTCAAAAGAAGTGAATCAGAAAAAGTACTAGATTTAAGGCAAATCTTTACTGGTGTGTGTCTGTAAAACTGTAGACTCGCAGTGAGCTCTAATGGGAAATTTTATTTTTTTTTAGTCTTTAACATTCCTACAGTCAAAACAATGCAGACTGAAGAATGCTGACATCCTATTGGATTTAAACCAGCTTTAAAACTTACTTGTTCCCTGTGCTTTTTGCCCAGGATGATATGAGCTTCTTAAAAGAACAGGAAACATTTGATGGGAAGCTCTAGATAGTGTTTTTGCTACTGAATGCAAAAGAATGGTACAGGCATAAACAAATCCTATGATGTTAACTTTAAAACGGGCGCACAGGAGCCCTTATACACATGTACATGAGCGCACTGCCACATGTGCTGATATTTTATATTGTGCACACGATAAAACATGATTTCTGCACACAAAAAAAATACTTTCGTGCTGAAAACACTTTTTGTGCACAACCCATGTTTTATATGCGGAAAACATAATTTCTGCATATAAATCATGTTTTCTGTATGTAAAATATGTTGTGCACACAAATCATTTTTGCTGCGCACTAACAAGTAGATTTTAAAAGGCCCGCGCGAATAAAATCAGGGAGATACGTGTGTGGCTGGGCCTTGTGCGTTCCAAGCGCATTTTTAAAAAGGCCCGGCCATGCACATATCCCCCGATACGCACAGAAGTGCTGAGCCTGAAGAAAGGGGTGGGATGGGGGCGGGGTCTGGGCAGAGAGAGGCGGAACGGGGCAGAGGCCGGCCGGGACGGCGCCCATTAAGCCCTATCCCGGGGAAGCCCGAGCCGGAAGCTGGCCGGCGTGTGGAACTTACTCTTGCTCGGAGGAGGGGGTAAGTTCTTCGGAGGGGGTCAGGGAGGAGAGGGGAAGAGGGAGGAAGGATAGGGTTAGGGTTAGGGAAGTTCTCTCTCAGCCCGCTCCTTTAATGTCCGTGCACGTATGTGCAGGTGGGTGGCCTCCTCCGTGTGCATGGGGGGTGATTTTAAAAGAATTGCGTGGTGATGCAATTTTAAAAGAATTGTGCAGCAATGCAATTGGGCCTCTGCCCAGTTCCCTACCAATGCGCTCCTTTTTTGGGCATCGCCGCGCAATTCTTTTAAAATCCGCCCCCCGCGCGGAGGATGCCACCCGCCTGCATATGTGCGTGCGGACATTAAAATTCGGCCTGCATATGCATGCGGGAATCACATTTTATAACATGCACACTCATTAAGGCAAATTTAAACTATTTTTTTTTCAGTTAAGCTATCGAATTTTTTTGCCAAAGGTTGTAATCAATGCTAATTGTATAGCTGAGTTTAAAAAAGGCTTGGTAGGTTTCTGGAAGACAGGCCCATTAGCAATTGTTAGCCAGGTGGATCTGGGAATTGCCACCTCTAACTTCCTATTAGGAACTGCTGGGTACCTGGCTACTGGCACTGATAGGCTGCTGATCTAAATCAGCGTGCCACTTCTTATGTTCAAAGCAATTCCCTGCCTGTAAAAACATCTCATCAGCCCATTCCTATGATCCTTAAAAACGTGTGCCTTGGTTGCTACACTCACATACACAAGTGACAGAAGCTCAGGCAGAGATGCCTTGCAATCTCACCACTATTAGGATATTATGCCAGTTACTTAAAGCAAGCTGTGAGCACATGGTCATACACTGTGGCAAGCAACACGAGACAATTCATTTTACCAGAACTATGAAATGATGACATCCCATGTTAGTGGGTACATATAAGCTAAAAACAAACATAGAATTTCAATGACAGACGCCAAGCTGGTGGAGTTGAACACTTTGTAATGTCTGCATCTGTACTTGGGTTAGAGTTCACAGCACACAGGTTAAATGGTGTCCAAGAACCTTTTATTACTATACCTCAAAATCATCTTCATCATCAGTCTACCAGGGCAAAATGAAAACAGAGACAGGACAGAAAAAAAAAAGAGAAAGCAAATGATGTCCAGGAAGAAGAGATTGGAAAAAATATGACAGAATCTAAAGAAATGGAGTTTTATTGGCAGTAATGAAATTAAACAGAAACACATTAAATCAAAGAGGCATTCTCCACAGTGGTTACTTTTATTTCATTTTATTAATTCCTGGTTAATTATTAGACTACACAGAAGCGTCATCAGATCTGCCAGGATCCTTGAGTTATTGCTTATCCAGGCCACGTAAATAAATAAGGTCAACAGATTCCCCAACAGCTTGGTAGTGTTTCCTGTGGTAAACTGCTGTGGGATCATTTCATCCGCATCCTTTTGCCAAGCTCTACACTGCATGCCACCATTCCTCCGTGAGTCCTCTGCTCAGTGATGGTTCCAACAACCAGAAGCTTGAGGAAAATCAATCTTTTGTTTGTGCTTTAAATTTCTCACCAACAGTTTTTTTTTCCAGATTTGATGACACTCCTGCCTAAACAATTTTGCATTTAAAGAACACTCCACGTATATGAATTCTTGCTCTGTGATTATGCCACTGGATGTATTAGAATGTCCTTATCAGATCCTAATAAGAATCTTCTCAAGCAAGCCACTCCTGCTACTATAGATAACTCGGCATATGCCAACATTTTCAGATGGCCCCCAAGGATGTATGCATTCTTTATTATTTACAGACATTTGATATTCTGCCTTTATCATAAGTGGCCTCAAGGAGGCTTACAAACAGGTCAATACAGTAAAGTGCGGCCGCGGTTACCCTGCTTCTAACCCGCCTTCTACTCACAATTTGGCCGCGTTAGCCCAGCCCGCGATTCACTATCCCCTTTAACCCATTCTTACCGCCTCTTTAAATCAAGGAGTAACCCCTTCTGCCCGCGGCATGTATATGAGATGTAAACAATCGGATTAGCTATTCCCCCCCATTCAGTAACGCGTGCCCCGACTATCGCCTTTTTAACCTGCAGTTTAGCCGCGCGTTTAACCTGCTAATTTACCGCCTACCCCTACGTTAGAGGCAGGGGTAAGGGTAGGTGGCAAACTTTCCCCCAGCCCCCGCTCTCCTGCCCTGGCCGCGTCCATGGGTGCCGGTCTCCGGGGCAGCCCAGTCCTCTCTACCCTCCTCCCGAAGCAACGAAAAGCGAAAAAAGCGAAATTTGGGCGCTCAAGCGACATTTGAAATCCCCTCGCGACCCGACACGCAAAGTTTAACTTACTTTTCCCGCAGCCCTTCCCCGGAGACGGACCGCGGCTCCCCCTGCCTCCTGGGGGCTGCCCCCTGCCTCCCGGGGGCAGCCGGCGGCGAAAGCGGCCCCCGCCGCCGAAGACGGATGCCTGCACGGGCCCTCTGCCACGATCGCTCCCGGGCGGATTCCTTACCAAAGCACGGCCTTTCCTCCGAAGCTTCTCCGCCCTTCTGCCGTGACATCAATTCGGGCCCCCAAGCCAGCAAAGTGCACGAACGGGCGTATGCCGTGACGTCACGCACGCACGCTCGTTCGTGTGCTTTGCTGGCTTGGGGGCCGAATTGATGTCACGGCGGAAGGGCGGAGAAGCTTCGGAGGAAAGGCCGTGCTTTGGTAAGGAATCCGCCCGGGAGCGATCGTGGCAGAGGGCCTGTGCAGGCATCTGTCTTCGCTGGCGGCGGGGGCCGCTTTTGCCGCTGGCTGCCCCCGGGAGGCAGGGGGGCTGCGGTCCGTTTCCGAGGGAGGGCTGCGGGAAAAGTAAGTTAAACTTTGCGTGTCGGGTCGTGAAGGGATTTCAAATGTCATTTGAAATGACAGGTACCAACGCACCCAGGATACTGCATAGGCGCTGTATAAAGCGCCTATACAGTAAAATGGGTTGCGCGGGCCTAACATCTCATGGACGCTTCTTGGACGCAGCTTGCATTTGCAAGCTATTTAAATACAGTATCGAGCGGTAGGTTTGCCGGACTGTGTGTGCGGCTAACGTGGGTGCGCCCGGCACTAACGCAGCTCTTCCTACCGCTCCTTACTGTATCGGCCCGAAAACAAGTTTTAAACTAATAGTTACAGTACATTGGTCAAAGGTCATGTATAATCATTGAATCAAATTTGCGATGGAAAGCATTGAAAGCCCAGGATATATAATGTATAATCCTTATTCAACAGTTCAGATAGACAGGTCGGAAAGACTGAATGTCTCTGTTGGGGATTCTAAGGGAGGGTGGGGCCAAGGAGCTATGCCTTAACTTTTTTTTTTCCTGAAAGTGAAGTAAATCGTACCCATTCTGTTATTGTCCAGACAACCTCTCTTCCTACATAACAAAGCTAAGAAGTCAAATGGCCTATCCTCCGAGGCACTAAGGAAGAACCAGGCTCTGGAAGACCAGCATAAGAGAATCTTGTAAATCTTAGTTCTGTCTCTAAGCCCCAAAGTATTGTGTCTATCTCCAGGCCTTAAGAACTGCAAACAGGTTTGGGTTACTGGATGTTCACAATAAATATTCATCAGCTAGATGTGCACATCTTGAAAACCAGACCCATTTGCATGCCTTGAGAACTGAAGTTGAGAATCCCTGGTCTAGCTTATCTAGCAGAAAAATGGTCAAAATGGAAAGGGCCTAAGAAACATCCCTGTGAAATCTTCCTTCTGTGTTGTGCCTCTTTACTACTTCATATTGAATTCCAATATCCTGACTCTGTGTCTCTCTGCCCTGTACAACACGGAGCTTGCTGTATAAACATACTTCATGGTTTTAGGGTCTTATAGAAGGAAGGCACAACAAAATAATCTATTTTAAAACACCAAAGGAGAACTTCTTTAGAAATCACCAGCATTGCTTTTTAAGGACATGTTTTGGTCAAAGGCAGGGCCTTGTCAGTGCTACTGCAGTCATGGAATGCTACTAGTCATTGTGAGGGGGCTCTTAGCAGATACATCACAGTAAATGCTAGAGATGTGAATCGGAACCGGAATCTGTTCGGATTCCGGTTCAGATTCACATGTGGGTTTTTTCCCATCGGGCCGATCGCGTTTTGTTTATCGGCTGCCCAGTCGATAAACAAAAAACCCACCCCGACTCTTTAAAAGTAACCCCTTAGCTTCCCCCACCCTCCTGACCCCCCAAAAACCTTTTTACAGGTACCTGATGGTCCAGTGGGGGTCCCGGGAGCGATCTCCCGCTCTGGGCCATCCTCCGGCTACCGGGCCGTCCTTTGCCCTTACCTTGTGACAGGGTATCCGTGCCATTGGCCGGATCCTATCACATGGTAGGAGCACTGGATGGCCGGCACCATCTTGTGCTCCTACCATGTGACAGGGGCTGACCAATGGCACCGGTAGCCCCTGTGACATAGTAAGGGCAAGGCTATCGGCGCCATTTTGGTTCCTGGCACCCGACGGCACGAGTGCAGGAGATCGCTCCCGGACCCCCGCTGGACCCCCAGGGACTTTTGGCCAGCTTGGGGGGGCCTCCTGACCCCCACAAGACTTGCCAAAAGTCCAGCCGGGGTCCGTGAGTGACACTCCTGCATCCAGTGCTCCTACCATGTGACAGGATCCGGCCAATGGCACGGATACCCTGTCACAAGGTAAGGGCAAAGGATGGCCCGGTAGCCGGAGGACGGTCCGGAGCGGGAGATCGCTCCCGGGACCCCCACTGGACCACCAGGTACCTGTAAAAAGGTTTTGGGGGGGTCGGGAGGGTGGGAGAAGCTAAGGGGTTACTTTTAAACGGTCGGGGTGGGTTTAGGGGTTATTTTTGTGTGCCGTTTTTCCCGCCCTCCCCCAAAATGATAAGGGAAGCCCCACGATCAATATCGTGGGGTTTTCCTATTGTTTTGGGAGAGCCCCCGATTTCTGACGATTTTGAAAATATCGACGATATTTTCAATCGTCCGAAGCCCGATTCATATCCCTAGTAAATGCACTTGCACCTTATCCTTTTGCTCTGTTAATAAATTCTCCGTAGGCTTCAATATTCTAACCTAGGCCATCATGTACTATCCAGCCACACAAAGCACATGTAGGGAGGTGAGTTGAGTTGGCTCCCTTCTCCCCGAGGGCTCCTCCCCACCTTGCCTGCATTGTTGGGAACCGAAACAGCATTGACTGAGACCAGGCTATTCTGACCATGCCCCCTGGCCCGCGGATCCTCCAGAGCTGCCCAATCCACTCCTCAAGAGTCACGCCATGGGTGGGTCTTGCGCTCCTTTGTGCACACTGTAAGTGCTCCAGGAGTGCACACACTAAGAATATCTAGAATCCTTCAGGAATGTTTGCAACTGGGGAACCAATAACTTCTGCACAGTATCTGAGGGATGGGTTACCTCACTATACACTGGCCATGCCCTTAACATTCTCCCAAGGAATCTCCATAATTATGCCATTGATTAAAGACATTAAAAGGTCTGATCCCTGGCAACGGGCCTTCTCAGGAACAGCTCCCAATCTCTGGAACTTTCTCCTGGAAGAGCTTTGCAAATCCAGGACTTACCTGCAATTCATGAAGCACATGAAATATGACTTTTGTGTTAGGTCTTTAATGGGCTATGCCAAAAACTGTGTATCCCATAAGAATCTGACTCTGGGTCATTCAGCACTCTAATCCCCCTATTCCTTTACTAATTAGGAGGGGGCCAATGCAATAAAACCTATGCTAAAATCAGAGCAAAATATTAGGAAGGGTTTTACTTTATTCTGGAGTTAGAAGCCTACGGCCCCACAAGATGCATGCAAACTCCCTGTGAGTAAAGAAAAGCAGGCTACACATAAAAAGTGCACTTTTTTTTTTTTTACACATGGATCATTTGTATGCAATTTTTGCTAAATAAAATGGCCTCCGATCCTCACCATCATATAAAAGGAGGACTCTTTCAGGTGGAGTCTTCTGCATGAGAGCCTAATGTTTTGATTCTAGACCAGCTACCTTTTAAATAAAAAACCAGTTAAGGATTTTACTATATGAATTAAAAAAAAAATAACATAAAATACAAATCAGAAAAGCGATGATCACTTGTTACCAGTCCTAGCACCTAGGGATACTTTACAAGGATAAAAAGTAAAAAAAGAAATGTTCATTCTCTGCACCGATCTACAGTAACTGTAAGGCCTGGACTTGGCCCCTGGAGCTTGAGACGTCCAACGGTAATCCTGGTTCACTCCAGCCAGAGCTCTCCTGCTTCCTTACACTGATCAGCAGCACCCGGGGCAGAGGGACAGTCTTCTGCTGCCAAATGTGTCCACACGCTCCGTAACCAGGGCTAAACCCTGATCCACAGCCAGACCAAGAAACCTATCCATAGCCAGAACTGCAACTGCTGCTGCACGTCTGCCCTGATCTCTTTTCCCCGGCTCAGAGAGGCTGGACAAGTACCTGCTCTGATCCAGGAGTTACATTTCCCAGGTTATAAAAATGTGGGCACAGTTAGCACATTTTCTTGCATTGCAGTTTGCAAGCTTATTACCATGAAATTTGCATTTGCACGTGCTAATCCTAGTGAGGATTATGTCCAATTTATTAGCAAATGTTGTTTTATGTGCAAAACCCTCTATTAAATAGCAGAGTTAATTTTATGGAGAAAAATGTGTGCTAAGGTGAGCTCACGTTATTACATTGGCCCCTAGATGTATACATGGCTTCCTGCAGCATTTAGATGCTATTTAGGTACTATAACCCACCCCTCCCCTCCCTTTTTAATCTTAAAAGGCACACCCAGGCAATTATTTGCCTGTTTACTGCATTTTATTGCACTCTGTTTACCTATTGATGATTCTGAGCCTCTATTTACTTTTGTAAGGGGCCCAAAATCTGCCATTTGCTAGCAGTTCAACTTTTAGCGGAATGGCAATTATGGCCTCAACACGATATCCTGCCAGCAGAAGTCTCAGCAGACCCTGTCCCTCCCCATATGTGAGGTCAGTGTGTTGTGTTAGTTTAATGTGCCACTTCCTCATTGGCAGGGGTTTGGGATCTAATAAAACTCCTCTGTCCATCTGACACAGGGGGAGTGAGAGTCAGCCTTGGCACAGGGCTGAGGGAGCAGGCACGTCTCCTTGCAGAGAACACGTGGGTGGGTCTCTTCCTTCTCAGGGACAGGGCCTGCAGGAGTGCCTGAAAGGAGAGAAAAGTTCCAGAGCCCAGGAGGGGTGACGTCCTGGGTCTCCATAGAATCCAGAAGAGTTGTGTGCAGAAACTGCATCTGAGGACCCTCCAGAAAAAGGGATATCTCCAGAGACAGAGTGCAGCAGAGAGAATTATCTTGGGAGGTTTAAGAGAGAGGCAACTTGCCCCAGGAAAATCCCCAGGAGTGTGAATGACTAAATCCAGCAGCCAGGGATTCTAGTAGGAGAGCAGGGAGAGATATAGAAGAATAAAGAGAAAGATTTCATCGACCAAAAGTTACAGGGAGGGCCCAGGGTGGTAGGGTACCTGTCCCAAAGAGCTTCCCTTTGTGGGAAGTGTCATTGATTTCAGAAATCATCCCAGCGTTTGTGGAAGAGACAAAGATTTGTGTTTTTATATTTTTGGACTTTGTGTACAGTGTGGTGCACTATTCTCTAGTGTACTGTTGGACTTTGATTTATTTCCTGTTTGCAATAAAGACTTTATTTTCAACAACAGTTTGGAATGAAGAGTGAATTTTATGTGACTGCAGAAGAGCTACAGAGAGAGAGAGAGAGAGAGTAAAACTCTAAGGAAGGCTGTGAAAAGACGTTCTTCCCTGAGGGGCTTTGCATGGTCTATGATTCCCCAATGCTATTCTGACCATGCCCCCTGGCCCGCGGACATCCTCCAGAGCTGCCCAATCCACTCCTCAAGAGTCACGCCATGGGTGGGTCTTGCGCTCCTTTGTGCACACTGTAAGTGCTCCAGGAGTGCACACACTAAGAATATCTAGAATCCTTCAGGAATGTTTGCAACTGGGGAACCAATAACCTCTGCACAGTATCTGAGGGATGGGATGGGGACATTAAGCTTGCTAGCTGCAATGCAAGAAAGTGCGCTAATATTGTCCACATTTTTTTTTTACTGTAGAAAATGTAACTCCTGGGTCAGAGTGGAGAAGTGGTTTGAGCAGTAGGCTGTGAACTAGGGAGATGAGGGTTCAAATCCCACTGCTACTCCTTGTGACCTTGGGCAAGTCACTTTACCCTACAAACTTACTGCCTGCTTCACTAAGGTTTTTCTCCAATTCTATGTCTATGGGAAAATACCTTGCTGACTCAAGCCCTTAAGACTGTGAGCCCTCTGGGGATAGGGAAATACCTGCAGTACCTGACTGTAATCCACTCTGAAGCGCTGAGAAGTGGAATATAAATAAATTAATTAGTTAAAAAAATTGCCAAGCTACTGTATCCTGCTTTGGGTAAGCAATCACTCAAAAAGGCAGATAATAAATCCTACCAAGTAAAATAAAAGTTTTTTCTCATTGTATGCCTCTAGGAAAAATGATTAGTACATAGGGTCTCAAAGCCAAAGCATGAATCAGGCAAACCCCTCCTCTCACTCAACATCACCAACAACAAAAAATGGGGGATCTAAAAGTACACCAAGGATGCAGATAAAAGGGGAAATCACCAGAAGGCAAACAACTTAAAATCTGCTTAAGGAAAACTAGGGAAAGTGTGTATAATAAGTATGTACAGCTGCATATTTTCCAAAGAATGCCTGTAATCCATGGTTTAAAGTCTGTCTCGTAATACCTCCGAGCATATGGAAATGTGCATTTCTCTATTCTTGTATGGAAGCCTGACTTTGAGTCAACCTGAACTTTTGAATGAAATCCCAGGGCTTTTCTCAAATTTTCCGTCTGGTACTGAATTCTACAGCACATGCAACGGCCTGCAAGGGGGACGTGCTTTATGTGGCTGGGGGGGGGAGGGGGGGGGAGGGGGAGATGGACATTTTTTTCTTAATGTTGTATTTGCTACATAGGAAATACAACATAAAACTTCAGAAATGGGGTGAAATAGCTGTTCTGTAATCCCCACTGACTTACAGTGCTGCATTCAAGTATTTTAACGAAAGCTTCACAGTTATGTGCTTCCCGTCTGTCCAGCTAACAGGGACAGAACGGTAGGCATAGTGCGCATGCAAGGATTTTAGCACATGCTCCAGGGGATGTTGCACAGCAGGAGGCCAAGTGAGAACCCTTCAGCGCCAAGGAAATGCACTGAAATCATTCCATGCCCTCCCTGGAGTGTATTTTGCTTTTATAATATCTTATACAACCCAACTCCCACAGATTTTGTTATAAATCTAAAATAATTTTAACCTTCACTCTTCAAAATTAGTAGAAAGGGAGCCTATAAGATAGGCAGGTAGCAGTCATAGCTTCCTGAGGCAAAGGCATGTTTCAAGATGCAAGCTTTCAGGACAATTAAGATCCATTTCTGAGACAAAGACAAAAGTATTATTTCTACCTGACTAGTCTGTGGGGTTTTTTTCAGCTAATTTTATTTTTAACCCACTGACATGGTGATCTCTTCCTCTTCCTTTAAACCTTATTAATGTAAGTTTAACCAAATAAAATTGACAATGCATCTCACACATACTGTGATATAATCAGTCACTGTTAAAAGACTTTTATTCATTTCCATAAGCCAAGAAACTTTGCTATGAATATTTAAAAGACTTATGCTTAAGCAAATGGGCTTCCTGGTAATCTGATAAAGTAATTAGGTTTAACTTTTAACTGAGTCTTATTTGCCCGATGCTTCTGCTCCCAGTCACAGAATTACATTGCAGTGTGCCAGCTATTTAAGTTAATCTGCCTCAAAGCTACCCATGTGCACAACCTCTTGCCTCTCTGCCTCATATTCACTAGGGGACAGGCTATTGCTGTGGCTGCCTGAACAGGAAGAGCTTGAAACCCAGACCCTGCTGCTATGATGCATCCTGGCTCCCAGAGCTGGCTCAGCTGAGAGTGAGGGGATGGGCAGTCTGTCAGAATTCACCTGACTTCTGCCCGCATAATAAGACTGCAGGGGAGGCAGTGGATGAGGAGTCTTGCTTGGAAAAGGCGGCTGCAGAGGGAACAAACAGCTACTGGGCCTACGCTGTACAATATTTCATCAGCTGTTGCCGATTAAAGCTGCCTTGACAAATTAGTGCTTGCTGAAATACTGCCCTTGCGTTCATGGATTTTTCATGCATGCTCTCATGATGCTCAGTAACAATTTGGAATGGTGGATACCTCTTAGCCATTATTTAGAGTGGTTTAAACCTTGTTAGCATTATACATGTAGTATATATATATACACACTACATTTTTTTTCAGGGCATGTTCTGGTTACATTTATGAGTTCATTTATTCTGTTCAGTCTTTGTCTATTGCCCTTTTTTGCGCTGTATGCCTCTCTACTCAGCAGCCACTGCTTTCCCATTCCATATTACTGGGACTGACACTCTGTCCACTTCAGATGAAAATATCCCAGAGGGCTGTAACTTTATCCCTGACAAATGCTTCCTTGAATTATGAACTTTCCGAGCTATGTTGGATCTTGTTGTTTCTGACTGAAGCGCACAGTCATTCTGAATTTCATGGGATTTAATCAAAAATCTTGCTACAAAGATACTGTAATCAATGGACTTAAATACAATCCTTCCTCTCGGTCAGATACATTCATTTTCCTTAACTTAATTTGCTTTGGTTGTTGGAAAGTAAAATGCAGCTGATTTCCAGCCTTATTGCACCAAAGACAGAACAAAAGTAGACTTAGGAGTGACAAACTACTCATATCTAATTTAGACTCCAGATTTGATTTCTAGGGCAGCTGGAAAGGTAAGGAACTGCTGGCACTTCCTGAGTTTTCTTTGAATAGATGAGAATGATATCAGTATAGTAAAGCAAAATTCAAATTTAATAACTTATTTTATTTCAGATTATTATTGTGGCAGTTTGGAGTTAGTATGTATCTTCTTATCCTTTTCAATGTCCTTATTTGTGTTAAATATGCATTCTTGCTGCTCACCTAAACTCAGACGTATATATTTGAACAGCCCAAGTTCTAAATGCAATGGCTTGAAATGAATTAAGGATTTCCACTGCTTAAACCAGTGCTTCTCTATCCATTCCTTGGGGCACACCTAACCAGTTAGGTTTTCAGGATACCCACAATGAATATGCATGAGATAGATTTGCATACAATGGAAATAGTGCATGCAAATCTATCTCATGCATATTCATATATCCTGAAAACTTGACTGGCAAGGTGTGCCCCGAGGACTGGGTTGAGAAGCACTGGCTTAAACAAAGCAAGACTGGCAATAGCACTGGCTAGATTAGACATGAGTGAGGAACGTCCAGTCCCTGAAGGCCATACAACGGTTGGATTTTCAGGATATCCCCAATGAATATGCAGGAGATAGATTTGTTGGAGGCATGCATATTCATTGGGGATATCCTGAAAGCCCAACTGGTGTGCTGCCCTTGAGGACCAGAGGTTCCCCATCCCTGGGCTAGGACATGGCAACAAGAAAGCTCTCACCGAGAAAACTTCTTCTTAAAACTGTCAATCATGTCAGTCCCAACCTGCATCATCCATGCTATACTAGGTTCAAGTCTCACCAGGTGAATAAGTGGTTTTATGAGCTGGTCCAATGGTCATTAAGCATTACACCAAGAGTTTTCAGGTCTAGTCCTTGGTCTGATTTTCAGAGTAACCAATATATGCAAATTAACCTGGTTGGACTCAATTTATCCAATGAATATTCATGGTGGACATTCTGATAACCAGACCCTTTCTTGCTCTTT
Source organism: Rhinatrema bivittatum (assembly GCF_901001135.1). NCBI lineage: Eukaryota > Metazoa > Chordata > Amphibia > Gymnophiona > Rhinatrematidae > Rhinatrema > Rhinatrema bivittatum. The sequence continues at coordinate 338,028,063 of NC_042616.1, read as the reverse complement.
AAGACTGGAGTTAATAATCCCTCACTACACCAACAGCTCAGATATCATTTCACTTTTTACTCAAGCTGTGTTTGAGTTTAGGTATGTGGATTAAAGGGGCTTATCTTTACTGCATTATCAATACGTTGGTTTAAAGACAAGATTTACAATGACAGTTCCTAAACTTGAATCAAGATAATTGAATGTACCTTCAGAATCTAAAGCTCAACATTTTGCACATCACACTATTTTCTCTTCTGCACCCAGTACCCCAGTTATGCCACTCTGTAATGGCATTTCACCAAGCACTTACGTCTGTGATCATTTTGCCCCTGGTCTTGTTCCTCTCCCTGTGGTTAGCCCGTTTCTGTTTCTGTTGCAGCACCCGTTCTCTGGTAGTACGATACTCCAGAGCAAATTCACTGATAATTTTACAGAATTTGTTGATATTCACATCTCGAATCGTATAAAGAGGATGACCCATAAATAACAAGAAGGAGTGGAACCTGGAAAAACAAAAAAAATGTAATTGTAATAACAAAGGAAAAAAATACTTATAACCATTTCCTTCATAGCGTAGATGGCAATTTTGAGGTTGATATTGAATGATCAATGTTTAGGTAAATTAGCTAGAAAATACTTAATCGGTTAACTTACAAGGGATATTCAGCAGCATGGCTATGCTGCTGAATATCCCTGAAAAAGTCGCAGATTAGCTGGATAAGTCTTATCTTGATAACTTTAGATCTGCTATTGAGCAAGTCTAGCTTACTTGGTTAACTTAACCGGAAAAGTTCGAATAACAGCACTTATCCGGCTAAATTAACTGGATAAGTAAGTCCTCCCCAAAATACCCATCTCCTGCTCACCACTTAGCCAGATAAATACTTACCGACTGGATAAATGGTGGCCACTAAACACAGCCAGATATTCAGCCACTGCCACTTAGTCAGATAAGTCCTTACTTATCTAGCTAAGGGGGTCATTTATGAAAATGCGCTAAGGCGTTTTCGCATGCGTTAAGGGCTTATCGCATGCGAAAAGCCCCATTAACACATGCAATAGGCCCTTTCCGCATGCAAAAACGTCTTTAATGCATGTGATAGCACCATATCGTATGGTGCGATGCAAATTTGAAAAAGAGGAGGAGTTAGGGGTGGGCTTGTGAAATGCTATCGCACAGACTTAATGCAGATTTTAACTACACCTCTTTCAATAGCATTAAGCTGTGCGATAGCTTGTGTTACTGGGTAGTATGTTTGTATCACATTGTGTGATGTCTCCTGAATGGCCTGTTTGAGTGGATGTAAAGCTCCTGGAGAGAGTGAGAGTGAGAGTGAGAGAGAGAGAGAGAGAGAGAGAGAGAGTTATTCATATCTCTATGGGAGGCCCAGCTAGTAACTCGAGGTGAGGTTTAGGTATTAGTGTAGGGGGTTAGGGGCCACTTTGACATTCAATGTGAGACGTAAGAACAGAACAGTGGTCTCTTGTAAAGATTTGATGGCCTTCGGAGTGAGGAAACTCACTCGAAGATGAGATTTGGGCAATGTTCTCTCCACCTAGCTTGATGTTACCCAGGTAGAGAGTCCATCAAACTAGTTAGAGAGAACATTGCCCAAATCTCATCTTCGGGTGAGTTTCCTCACTCCGAAGGCCATCAAATCTTCACAAGAGACCACTGTTCTGTTCGTACGTCTCACATTGAATGTCAAAGTGGCCCCTAACCCCTACACTAATACCTAAACCTCACTTCGAGTTACTAGGTGGGCCTATCATAGGGATACAAATACCTAATCTAGGGCACAGACACTATGGCTAGTTTCTCTCTCTCTCTCTCAATAATGGTCCCCCATAGGTAATTAGCATAAAACACACCCCTTTTGCTATTGCATGCGATACTTATCGCATTTTGATAAATCCAGGCCTAAGTGGCACTGAATATTGACTCTTTGTGACTATCTGTTATAAATATTGTTGGAACCCATTCCAATGAAAAACAGAATGCAAATGCATAAACAAGTTATGCAAAAATATCCCACTAGAGAAAAATATCCTGTACTTTAGGAACCCATTCATGAGAACTTCTGAATATTTGATTCTCTCCTGAACATTTGATTTAGCCTTAGTGGTGTTCTTAGAAGAAAAATTTAGAGCATTAACTTAGCAGCTACACTGTTTCATTCTGGATAAAAATGCATTGGGCTTTGTTGAATTATAAGCCTTCAGAGGCGTCATCAGGTTGCTCACAGCAGCCTGAATAAGAAGACTGAAGACTAACAAACTACCTCAGCTGGAAGCAAGAAAATGCAACATCTACATTAACTAGTTTATTTTTGGATATGTTTTAAAACTATGCTTATATTTGTATGTGAGAAAGACATACGGTAAAGATCTCTGCATATTATTTCAGCTGCAGTTCCATCCTGGATGAATTTTAGCATTGTTTGCACAAATAGGGGACAATTTTCAATAGCGTGGGAAGCATACAACTTTATGAACTATGTTATAACCAGCTAAGTATACATTAATTTAGCCCAAACCTAGCTAGATATAATATATCTGGCTAAGGCTACATGGGTTATCACTCTCTTCCATCTATCTGAACTTTGATATTTATTTATTTATTTTAAAAGGACTTATTGCCTACACCCTCTGAAGTACAGGGCAGGTTTCAATAGAAACATATATAATAAAACATTCATAATAAAATTAATCACAATAGGGTAATAAATAATATAATAGTAAAAATAAAGCATAAAGGAAAACAAACTGTCATACAATAATAGATTTGAAAGGAAAAACCTAAATAGTTTAAAGAAAATTGGACTGTTGACGTGGAAGAGAAAAGTATTTATAGTCTGTTAAGGTCTTAATATGCCTAACTGAATAGATGGTATTTCAAAGCTTCAAAAAAACACCAGGTATAGATATTATATGGAGTGGTATAGAGTTCCATATTATGAGGCCAGCGAAGGAAAAAGCATGCTTATGAGTTGCTGAGAGTCTGATTGATTTCGGCATGGGTATTTTGAGCAGAAATTGGTTTTGTGATTTAAGATTTCATGTAAGAACATTTATTTATTTATTTATTTAATTTCTTTTACTATACCGATGCTCAAGACTAGGTCTTATCGTACCGGTTTACAATGTAACTGAGGGGAAACCAATTAACATCAAGGTAGAAAGTAAAGTTACATTAAACAGGGAGCGTAAAACCTGGGCAATGGAAGACAGTACAGAGTTTAAACTAAGAAACAATTAGAGAGAGATAAATATATAAATCAACAAAACATAGACGTGTATTGCACACAGTCATAGACTGTTGACATTGTGGATTAGATTGCATATTGTGGAAAGTGTTTTATATATTATCCTCCAATGTATGGATAGCCAGTGGAGGGAATGGAGAACACCAGTGATATGATCATGTAGTCTAGTATTAGTGAGTAGATGAGCAGCTGAGTTTTGCACAAGTTGGAGGGATCTAATTGTAGATTGAGGAAGAAAGACATATAGGGGTAGATTTTCAAAGGGGTACGCGCGTAAGATACGCACGTACCCCCCAAAAACCTGCCCCAACCTCCCCCTGCGCGCGCCAAGCCTATATTGAATAGGCTCGGCGGCGTGCGCAAACCCCGGGATGCGCGTAAGTCCCGGGGCTTTGCTAGGGGGGGCGTGTCGTGGCGGCGCATCACCCAGGGCGGGGCCATGGGTGTGGTTCCGGCCCAGGGGTGTTTTGGGGGCGTGGTCGAGGCCTCCGAAACTGCTCCCGGGCCAGGGAATTGCGCAGGGGGATTTTAGATAGGGCTGGGGGGGTGGGTTAGGTAGGGGAAGGTGGGAGGAGGCGGGAGGGAATGGAGGCCGGCTGCGTGGCTCGGCGCGTATCTATTAAAATCCCGCGTACTCTTGTTTGTGCCTGGTGCGCGAACAAAAGTACGCGTGTGCGTACGTTTGTAAAATCTACCCCATAGAGAGTTACAATAGTCAATATTAGTAAGAATCAGGGATTGAAATAAAGCTGAATGTTCAAGTAAGGGCTTAATGTAACTAAGAAGATGGAGCTTGTAGTATGGTGTCTGAAGTACTGATTTAATATGCATTTCCTTTTCTAATTTGGGATCAAAGATAATTTCAAGAATATGGATAGATTGTGAGATTTGGAGTGTAGTATTCTGAAGTTGTTGGTGGATCAGAAAAAGATGGATTACCAAGATTTATTATTTCTGTTTTTAACGGGTTCAGACAGAGCTTTTTGTGAGACAGTCATTTGTTGATAAGAGGATAAGCAAAGAGAGATGAAATGGGATGTTAAATGCCAAGTTTAGTATGTTGGAAAAAAGAACTCAATTTAATCAGCGTAAAGCCGGTATGAGAGACCAAGAGCAGCAAGAAGTTTACAGAGAGGTGCAAGATAAATATTGAATAGGATGACATCTGAAAAAAAATCTTCTCCCCTCTCCCCAAACCACATCCCTTTCCCACCCACCTAGCCTGATCCCCGATGAAAGATCAATCTTCCCCCACCCTTCACCTGCACACCTTTTCAACCCTCACCACCCATAGGCTATCTGACCCCTCCCCTCTCCCCCCACTTCCCAGAAGCAGGGGGAGGTATGCATATCTCCTCCCTACCCCAGATCTGTGGAAAATGATTTTCAACTCTGCTTATCTAGCCAGCTATCTCCTCCTATGTATATTTAGAGAGCAAGACAAGAAGAAAGTGATCTATAGAAGGTGATCTATGTCGCTCTTTCTTCTCTTACAGTCGAGTAACATGTGGTAGAACAGTCTATCTCTGCTGGAAGCACTAGCATGCCAATTAATCTGTCTATTTATAGAATTGTACTGGCAACCATGATCAAGAAGATCTCACATATAATTTAATAGTGTAATATAGTGATTACTATATCATATTATTCATTTTCCAAAATAATGTCTCAGATATTAGGACCTGACACCACTGAAGCCCCAGTGCAAACAGAGAAGAGAACATTTCTGCAAATTTATGAGAACACTTCAAGATGAATGTACTAAGCCAGGCTACAATTTACAAATGCAATAAAGTGCAAAAATAGTGCAAACAACATGCATAATTATGTTTGCGAGAGAAACACTGCACATTATTTGGCATTTATCATGTGTAAGTTAGCTAATATGTACTGCAATACAAAATTTATGCAAACATAGTATTGAGCTGAAGAATCAAGCAAATCAGCTCAAAATTTATTTTGCAAATTTTAATGAGGCACAACTTGTACGTGAAACTCAATTATGTCTCATGGAGGCGCAGCTTACTTTTTTATCATAAAGTCCATAATTTTGCATTAACTTTTTTGCAAAAAAAATGAATGAAAAAGAGATTTCTATATCATAAAATGGCTTGGTATTGCAAGAAAAATATTCCACTATATTGGACCTTTCTCATGGAACTCTCCATAGGTTAGTATGTTGACCTCTTAGACTCCATCCCGCTGATGTAATACCATGCCCGCAGACTAGTGCACAGGTTAACCCATGGTTGTTTGCGTGTTTTGGAGGCACGTCCATAACCCCTGATGAAATAAGGGGATCAGCGCATCCAAAATGTGCATCCAAACCAGGGCATAGCTAATAGTGCTCATCACATGTAAATGCCATGCTGATGAGGCTATTAGCTATTTTTTATTTTATTTATTTATTTAACTTCTTTTACTATACCGACACTCAAGACCAGGTCTTATCGTACCGGTTTACATTAAAACATGGGGAAACCAATTAACGTATAAGTAGAAATGAGAAGTTACATTAAAACAGTTATCCCAATGTAAAAAATAACTGTGCGCCCAACGCGCCCATTTTAATCCTCAAAAATTAATGCCAGCTCAGGAGCTGATGTTGTTTTTTTGGTTTTTTTTTTTAAATTTTTTATTTATGCTGATTTTGACAATCTTACATAGAAGAAAACAAAGAAATAAATGCAGATTTTCCCATAATATTATAACAATGATAACTTAAGTATATATCTCTGGTCTGCACGAAGAAATGTAAGAGGTAATGCTCCAGGATTGAGAAAGAAATTTGAGCGGTCTAAGGAAAACAGAGGAGCTGATGTTGTTTTGAGGAGCACCAAAAGTTAAATTAAAAAGCAGAAAATACTGCTATTCTGTGGTTCCTCCGACTTAATATCGTGGTGATATTAAGTCAGAGGAACCAGAAAAAGTAGCAACGTGAAAGAAAACATTTAAAGAAAGATGTCTTGAAAGCGGTCAGATTAGGAAAACAGATGCTCAAATTAACAGCGTCCGTTTTCCTAACCTGTGGCTATGCATGGGTTAGAAAAAGAGACGCTCACAAAACTGAGTGTCCGTTTTCCTAACTCACACACAGCCACTTCCCCTGGGCGCCCGATGCCAAGAGGGTGCTAGGGACACACAATTTCCCCTAGCACCTCCTTTTTAACGCAGCGGCTCATTTCCCTACTGCATCGCACGCCTGGGAGAGGTGGAGGCAGACGCGCGGATATTGCATTGGCCTGCAGGTGCTCCAGGGGAGGTCAGTTGTTAACGCTATTTACCCAGGTAATATGGCTTGGCTGGAAATTGCCATCCTTTGCCTGGCTAAAAGCATGCCCAGCCTTCTATAGCCCCCTGGCTTTGAAACAGGCTGAAAAGTGTCATTTCTCCCGTTGGGGGGGTGGGGGGGGGGGGCTATATGTTGGGGAGGTAGCACGACAAAATGTTGTCATATTCTAAAGTAATTCGCAGCCCCCTTCCCCCAGCCACCCGCACAAATAGCAATAACAAAATCAGCAACTGCGTTTATCATGTACTTTTACAATTGCGGCAATGCACTCGTGCTACAAGTGCTCTTGGGAATCAAAAACCTGAATGTAATCCACCTCGAAGTGCCTGAAAGGAGGAAATAAATGAACAAATAAAAAAATAAAGTAAAAGAAATGAAATAAATAACACCGCAGGCTATTCAAAGCTGCCCTCTATATTTGCAAACTCATTCTTTAAAATCAGCTCTCGCTATGTTAACTGCCCTCATGTTTATCCAGTATGTCCTCCTCGGCAGTCACCTGGTTTACAGTTTATACTGCTAGGATCGACAAATTATGTACATTTGAATTCCTTCAATCTTTGGTCCAATATTACTAAAACTAAGTCTCTCAGTATTCTAGTCACATATTACTCAATGCACTATTAATGCAGTCAAGCAAGATCATGTCATGCACCACTGAATTATTTTATTGCCTAGTTGTAGGTCAGCAGCAGGTTCATTGTATTTTTAAGCTCTATAAAATTCAACCAGAGAACGTTTATACAAAAATATGACAGCAGAAAAAGACCATATGGCCCATCTAGTCAGCCCATTCACTCCAACTGCTCAGCTCTACAATCCCTACCATTCCTTCAGAAATCCCCTGCACTTGTCCCATGTTTTCTTGAATTCAGATACTGTTCTTGTCTCCACCATCTCAACTGGGAGGGCATTCTATGCACCCTTAGATTACTCCTGAATCTACCATCTTTCACACTCATCCCATGAAACCTCGTTTTAAAGCCTCCTTTCTGTTTGAAGAGGCTCACCTCTTGTGCATGGAAATCTCTGCGATATTTAAATGTCTCTATCATATCCCCCTATCTCGCCTTTCCTCTAGGGTGAACTTGTTCAGATCTTTAACTTTGTTCCCATATGCTTTAGAACAAAGACCACTGATTATTTTAGTGGCTCCCCTCTGAACCAACTCCAACTGTTTTCAACCCTTTTGAGGGTGCAGTATCCAGAATCATACACAGTATTCCAAATGATGTCTTACCAGGGACCTATACAGGAACAATATCACTTCCCTTTTATTTGCTGACCAGTCCTCTCCCTATGACCTACTTGTTTTAAAATTGCTTCCTATATTCAATACGTTTTGCCAAAACATTTCTGTAGTATCATCCTGGCTGCTTTTGAAAGATTAAAACAGCATTTCTTAGTCCTTATAACAAAATGGTTGTAACAATTCATTGCAAAGAAGTCGCCAGGAAAGCATCACCATTGACTATGGCATATCTCACAGAGGTTATAATTGTGTCCTTGATTACATAGCCAGAAACATGTACCTGTTGATTATTCTTCTGTGAACGATTTTTAGAATTATTATTCTTTCTGCACAGTCTTTAAGGAACTCTGACATTCTTTGCTTCAAAGCTTGCTTCATTTCATGCTTGGCTACGGCTTTCAGGTGATCCCATGAGGCTTTGCATCTTTTCTCCATTTGACACAAGTTGTCCTGAAGCAGATCAAAGTCAACCTAGAAGAAGTAAAATATTAGATTGTAAAACTCTGTTGGTCTGGCTTGGTTACTCAATGGTAGTAGGGTGAACTGCAATGCAGAGGGCCCTGGCTTTGATTCCTGACTTGGGTCTCTCACTCCCCAGGTCAGTTGGGGCTGAGAGTGCTGTGGAGGCAGCATTCACATCCCATGAGGAGGAGGGCGTCATAGTCAACAGTGAGTGGCGGTACATCATGGCCAGATTTAAAGATTGCAGAATTCTGAAAGGAGTCCTAGTTCATGGCCTTTGGCCAAGGTCTATTGCTGCAATGACTTAACTGAGTAAGTTCAGAGGGGATATAAGAAAGGGGAAAAAATCCCGAAGTACTGGTAAATCATGGCTCATGGTACCAGATCCCAGCCCTGCTTCTAACTGAACTGGAAACCCAAAGGAGCAGGAAGAAACTACCAGAACAACAAAAAAAAAAACCCAACTCTCTTTTGATTCTAAAACCAAAATATTTGCCTTAAGACAACTGGACCATACAATCAATCCACTCCCTTTGAGAGGAGGAATCTGAAAAGTAAGATGCTAAAAATATGGTAGTGCTGTAGTGCTGCTGTATCCATTCATAAAAAGCAATTGCACTGCAATACTACTCTAAATATGCATCCATCATTCTGCCTGTCAGAGATCCATGTGAAGCAGCTTAAAAATGTCAGACTGTTAGGGAATAACACATTGGCATTCTGTTTTCTCCAACCAGGTTTACTGAGTTTTGGATGACAGAAATAACTTCCTTTTTATCCCTCTTTAAATCAAAGGTTTTAGTAAGATCCCCCTTTTTCTCAGGATAGTTTTGCACCTTTTGAATGGGATTAGTCAAATTTCAGCTCTTCTGGATACCAATCCACTCAAGTTTTCAGGGAACTCCTCATTAATATACATGAAATAGATTTGCATGCACATGGCTTCAGTTCTATGCATTCTATCTCATGCATATTCATTAGGAATATCCTGAAAACACAAGCAGATTAGTGTCCACGAGATTGTGTTCCCTTGCTTTTCAGTAACCTCAATTGCAAGGCATAAGGGGTCATTTGTTATCCATCAGCATAACGACCCATGAGGAAACTGAGCACATCAAGGTTACAGGCAAGTTATCAATATATTATACCCAGACACTTTGCTAATCTTAAAATGTGGCTTTTTGAAAAATCTTATCTGTGAATGTCTGCTCATTCAGATGGATGAGATGCTCTACCAAAAGACCATTCTGTTTGTTGTCATATGAGTTTACACCCATTTTCTCCCATGCTATGGTATTCTATTCTTTTCCTGTGTATGCCAACTCAGTTTCTCCGCACTGCAAAGCTACAATCTTACTGCATGCTGATGCTGTATATTCTGAAAATCTACACAGTTAAAATAATCACATTTAGAACTCTACCAGTATCAAAACTTAGTGAAGGACAGACTATTGTAGTATTGTAGTTCTGTTCTACACTTAACATCCAACTTTATGATTTACACCAGGAGTGAGCAAACTTTCTGAGTCACTCATCAAAATGCATTATGGCGTTAACACATGCAATGCGATAATTACGCTAGTGCATGGTGTAAATGGGGGTGGGATCAGAGAAAAGTTTGGGTGGGATTTAGGAAAATGAGGGGCAATATTGCACTGTGCAATAGTTTAGCACATGCTCTTGCACAATTTTAACTACACGTTTTTTTCCTGGCATAGGCTGGCTGATATGTTTGAAATGGCCATAACACAATTTGTGATACATTTTTAGAATTGCATTTTGGCCATTTCTGGACTTGAGAAGAGAGAGGGGAGAAGGAGTGGAGTGAATGAGTGCCTCTGGGTAGGCCCTCACAGTGTGTTACCATTTATATCTCAATAGGCCATATACTCCATCAAGCTAGGATGAGAGAACATAGAAGAAATGCCATATTTGTGAGACTGACCTCACTCCAAATGATGTCAAATCTTCATCAAGGTGTACTGTGTTGTTCGTACATCTCACTCTACATGAGAAACTGGCCCCTTAAACCCTTAACCACCACCAATACTTCACCTTGAGCTAGTAGATGACCCTCCCATTGAGATATAAATACTTGACTAATATGAAGGTCTTGTAGTCTCTCTCTCTCTTTCAAAAATAGGAGTAATCATAGGGGTGCAATAAGTTTACCACACTACTGATGCAAAGCTGTATGTTATTGCATGGTGCGGTAATTGCATCGGAGATGGACCCTAGGGCCGAGGTGGGGTTGATGCAACCCATAGGTGAGAACTTATGGGTCCCCACCATCGGCAGGTGGAGTGGGCTGAAGGCAAAGGCCACTGGAGCTTCACCTATACCAGCCCTCATTCCCCGCGGGTTGAGCCTTTGGGTGCCGGGGTCGGCAGGACTTAGGTGGGCCTCGAGGTTGGTTTGTGAGAGAAGTTGGTTCAGTCCAGAGACAGCAATGGCATCTTGACTGGCAACACTGGGGACCATGGCAAAGCCGGAGGCACTGGAGGCGGCCTGAGGTCGGAGCCAGCGGCCCACCATTGCTAGCGAGAAGGAACCAGGAACTGGAATCTGTGTAATAAGGTAAGGGGGCCGTGGGTCTGCAGTGGATGGCACACATAACAGTAATTCTAAAATTTCCCTAAACATGCCCCTTTTTCTTATTGCGGACATTATCAATGATTACTAACACATTTTGAATGAATCTAGGGGTTTATGAGCCATGCTCCCTTTTATCCATGTAGTTGGTTGGAACCCCCCAAGTTGGGTTACATCATATATATAACATGCACACACAAAGAGTATCCTCGATTCCTGAAGTGGTGACAAATTCTTTTGCCAATCAATAAGCTCTTGGGCCAGTTGCTAAAGCACCAGGGTCCATGCTGGTCAAAGCCTCTGTTGTGTTTCTTTTCAGGTTGCTGAAGGGAGCAAGTATATACACACAAATAAGGACCCAGACTTAAACACATACCTCATATCCAGACAAACACTGCACACCCTGACTGAAAAGCACAGAGAGGTACAAATACTCCTCACCCAGACAGACACAGACACTGAGATCCCCACATATAGAGACACCAAAACCCAAATACAGACACACCACAGACAGAGAGGGACAGACACACCACAGACAGAGAGGGACAGACACACCACATCTACATAAGAACATAGGAAGTTTCCATACTGGGTCAGACCGAGGATCCATCAAGCCCAGCATCCTGTTTCCAATAGTAGCCAATCCAGGTTACAAGTACTTGGCAAGTATTAAAACAGATTAAATTAGATCCCATGCTACTAATGCCAGTAATAGCAGTAGCTATTCCCTTTGTCAACTTGATTAAAAGCTGTTTATGTACTTCTCCTCGAGGAAATTATCCAAACCTTTTTTAAACCCAGCTACACTAACTGCCCTAACCACAATCTCTGGCAGAGCTTAATTGTGTACTGAGTAAAAAAGAGTTTTCTCCAATTTGTTTCAAATGTGTCACCTACTAACTTCATGGAGTGCTCCCTAGTCCTCCTAGATAGAAACACAGGCAGATATGCCACACCCAGGTACTGAGTGAGAGACAGGCAGAAAGAACACATCACAAACAGTGAACAGAGCATACCAAGTCCAGACAAACCCAAATCCAGAAAGATACACCACTCCTAGACAGATAGGCCACACATCACAGACAAACTGCAAGGGATGAAACACCACTTCAAGTGTGTTGCCTGCTCTTTGTAAATTGGAGAACCAGCCTGCTGAGATCTACTGGAATGAGTATCCTTGTGAGAAAGTCCTGGGCCCTGGAGGCTTGTCCTCCTCCCCAGTGGTGGAACCCAGAAGCTAATCGTAATGGTAAATGGAGAGAAGAACTAGAGGTTCGAGAAGAAAGATTGGCCCTGGATTCTCTATGTAGTCCCTACATTCTAGACTTAAACCAAAAAGGGTTTACACAATTCTAAAGAATGGGATTGGTGAACCCAAAAATAGAAGGACATTGTCATACAAAGAGTTTGTTATCTACTCTCTCTCATGAACAAAAGAAGCACAGACTAATCGTTTCTGCTCTGACAGGAACCCCAAGCAGGAAATGGGGGCCTACGAATGAACACACTGGATCCCACCACTGTACCGGCAGCTTTAGAAGAAGGAGGGGGGGGGGGGGCAACCCTGTTTGTCTGATCCCTTTTATTGATCTTGCAACTCCATTTAGGGTCACGTCCCACAGTTTGGGAACTCTTGAGTTAGAATTTAAAACCTTCAGCAAAAACTGTGCTATTTCAAAACTGTCCAAACAAACCACCTCACAGACTTTTCAAATGTTATAAGCCCTATATATGCCTGATCACCGCGCCCTTAATCTGAAACCAATGTCATAATTTTGAGTCATTTCAAACTAATTGTGAATTCCTGAGCATTGGCTTTTGAATACGGAGCCCTAACAGCTTTGTTCTTGGAAGTTGTATGAACCCAAGAGCATGGGAGATAAGGCTACAGATAAGCTACCCCGGGTATGAAAAAGGTGGCTCACTGGTCAAATTATCCCTTCTTTTACATAATATTAGGTAATCCTATCTTCTGGTAGCAGGTAGCTATCAATGGGGCCATAAAAGAATTTGTTCTTCTTAGGGCTGGATTCACCTGCACTAGCTCCACACAAGTCTCTTTCCCCAGGTCATCGATTCTTTGATGGTGGGGGAAAGGAATTTCTTCTCCAAGGCCCAGAATGACAGGGGTGATACTGTATTCCTTTCCCTGAGAGCGGCATAAATTCTTTACCACTGTGAATGCTGTAAATGCCAATAACATGCAGGAGACTCAGAGCTGAGTGTCCAAAAATAAACTTTACTGAAGGTGAATCAGATAAGTAAATGGCACAGTTCGAAACAGTTTTCAGCATTACAGTTTGATTTTTTACTGTTCACAGTCCCTCCTCTATCTGTGAAAGGTCTCTTTCTTACCAGGGCAGGGGAAACACTTCCTCCAAGGCATTGATAAATGAGATTCCCAAGTAGACAATTAGATCTTTGTGTGGGCAAGAAAAACCCCTCCAAAGCTGGAAAAGATTGGTAAAACAGTCTAAGCATAGACAGTCCCAATTTACTCTGATGAAGACTCCAAGTGAGTTTCCTCAGAATTAGTTTGGTCTTACTCACATTTCTCCAAATATATTTCTCTCTCAAATCCTTTGATGGCAAGGATCCCCTCAGGAACACCACAGCTATTGATGTTCCTCTTCTCAGGGTAGGAAGGGGCAACAAAACTCTTCCTCCCAGATCTTGCAACCAAAAATCTCTTTCCCAAACTGAGTCCAAAATCATCAGGAGTTCTCTGCAGCAGGTCACCACCATTGGTCTGCCCTCCAGGAGGTTGCAGAAGGGCAGGTCTTCCCTATCCCGGGCCATGCAGGGAAAGTTTTCCCCGTGACCTCTCTCCAAGCAGCACCCAGGGGGTCGCACAGGTTTCTTATAAAGAAAAATCTCTGAAGTCCCAAAACAACCCTGGAGGCAAACCCAGCCAGCCAATGAGTTGCCTGGAAAGGCAGCTCCTCGACCTTGCTTACGGACACCAGGCAGGGCTTGCCTGAATCCCAGAGTGAATCTCTTCTCTAACTTCAAAACCAAAACTGCACTGCCCCCACAATTTTCAGGAGAGAGCTGCTTTTACAACCACAAGGGGCAAGGCCATCCCAGCATCCTCAAAGGAGGGGCTGTACCGAATGATGCCTTCCCACAATCTCTACTTCCCTTTCCCTAGCTAAAGGAGTTAAACCAGGGCACTACTGGTAATGAACCCAAAGAGACATTACAATTACTTGACTTTTCAAATACCTTAGCCTATCATGTCTTGGCTGGGTTCAAATGATTCTAAACACTTTAAACTGTTAATTAGCACCACCCTCATGGTAACATCTGTGGATCATTCAGGACCGTCCTCTAAGCGCTACTGTTCGCCAAAATAGACTACTGCAGTGCCCTCTTCCTAGGCCTCCCCAAATCTACCACCAAACCACTGCAGATGTTACAAAATGCGGCAGCGAGACTGTTGACCAGCACCAGCCGCGGTGAACACATCTCCCCCATCCTCAGAAACCTACATTGGTTACCAGTGAATTTTAGAATCCTGTACAAATCTATTACTCTAATACACAAAACCATCCATCAGCAACTCCAACTCGACCTGGAAATCCGATTCAAACTCCACTCCTCTAACAGACCAACTAGAGATATCCACAAAGGCACTCTGAAATTTCCCCCTACTAAAGCCACTCGCCTCTCTATGACCAAAGAAAGAGCTTTTTCAATAGCAGGCCCATCTATCTGGAATAACATCCCATCAAATCTCAGATTGGAACCCTGCCTCTTAACTTTCAGAAAAAGACTCAAGACGTGGCTCTTTCACCAAGCCTTCCCGGATCCACCAGACAATCACTAGTTTGAGCCTCACTTCTTACAAGGTCCTTGGCACTCTTCCTCCTGAAAATGGACACTGGCATTTCCAGATTAAAGCATAAGCTTTAACCCGTTAAATTAATCATATCACTTTTTATTTATTCTACCTGCCTTTATCTTCCTTCCAGCTTGTTTTAAGCTTCCAAGTTTATTCTATTCCTTGTTGATTGTAACTTTGACTTATTCCTTTTTCCATTGTTATCTATTGTTTACCAGAATTGTTACCTCAGTTTACCCTTGTTAAATGTAAACCGATCCGATATGGTTATTTACTATGAAGGTCGGTATAAAAAACTGTTAAATAAATAAATAAATAAATAAATAAATAAATACTGAAAAATTATAAAGAATGCAGTGAATCTAATTTTTAAAAGCGTGATGAGGTTTACATTTTTTTAATTTATGTTTAAATGGTGTGTGTGTGTGTTAATATTTCCTAATTTCAATAGTTCCTTAAAAAATAAAATACAAAGTAGTATACTATGAGGAAATGACTGTGTCCAAACTGTATTCATTACACTAAAAAAAGGTATCACAAGTTAGTGCATTTAACTTATACAAGTTGGACTACGTGTAGTTGAGTGTCTTGCTCATGTTTGTTTTTCTCCTAAAACCTTGACATTGCAAACACTGGCTGGATTAGTTTCTCTGGGAATACAGTATATGAAATTAACATCATATTGTGATAGTAAGATAAATTCATTTCAATAGTCAGTATTCTTTTAGAGGTAATTTCCTAGGAATTTTCTGCTGGTGGCACTGTGTTGGATGTTACCCTTTAATTCCTAGAAACTCGAGGACAGCTCTGGAGAGTTGGCAACCTTACTTCAGCCTCAAGCACTGTGGCACAGGATACATGAGGTCAAGTCCTCTTATCCAACATGCCCAAGCTCCTTCATAAGAGCTTGGGGATGCTGTGGAAAAGACACAAGCTCAGGGAGGGTGAAAGGGCGCTGCCATTAATGAGGTGACCCCTGCAGGTCAAAGAGGGCACTAAGGATTATGCTTAGAGACTTTCCTCCAGCTCTAAAGTTGGCAAGATTTTGAGGGATTTTGGGCAGGCTGTACAAATCATAATAATATTGCTGTCTGGAGAGATGAGGTGGTGCAGAAAAAAACTCAGAATAATAACAGATCAGCCTCAACAGGAAGGGGTTCACACTGATTTGCTCAAGGGCCTCTAAAACAGGAAATTCAAATGACTGTCTGCCAAAAGATCTTTGTACAAAGCGCAATTAAAAAGTACACAGATGTTTCTCTGCATTAGTAAAGAAAACTCTCTCAAGTAAGATGTGAATCTGGTCACTTGTTTTTGACTTTTTCTTCTTTCATTGCTCACTTTTATAAGCCATTATATTGGCCATAGCAAATAACAATATTGAGGGCTATGCAATAAAACTCGTGCTAAAAATGTATTTGCGTGGGACTTGGCAAAAATTTTATATGAATGCTAAAATTGAGCTTGACGGGCGGATTTTAAATGCCCTGCTCGCGTAAATCCGCTCGGATTTACGCGAGCAGGGCCCTCGCACGCCGGCGCGCCTATTTTGCATAGGCCGCCGGCGTGCGCAGAGCCCCGGGACACACGTAAGTCCCGGGTTTTTTTTAAGGGGGCGTGTCGGGGGCGGGGCCGAATGACGCGGCGTTTCAGGGGTGGGACGCTGTGTTTCAAGGGCGGGACCGGGGGCGTGGCGCCGGCCTGGGGACGTGGTCGAGGCCTCCGGACCAGCCCCCGGGTCGGATGACGGCGCGCCAGCAGTCCGTTGGCACGCGTAGATTTACGTGTGCTTCTAGCAGGCGTAAATCGAGGGACAAAGGTAAGGGGGGGGTTTAGATAGGGCCGGGGGGTGGGTTAGGTAGGGGAAGGGAGGGGAAGGTGAGGGGAGAGCGAAAGAAAGTTCCCTCCGAGGCCGCTCCGATTTCGGAGCGGCCTCGGAGGGAACGGAGGCAGGCTGCGCGGCTCAGCATGTGCAGGCTGCGCGCAGAAACGGAGGCAGGCTGCGCGGCTCAGCGTGTGCGCCAATCCAGGATTTTATAAGAACGCGCAGCTATGCGCGTATCTTATAAAATCCAGCGTACTTTTGTTTGCGCCTGCTGCGCGAACAAAAGTACGCGATCGCACTCTTTTTTAAAATCTACCCCTGAGGTTTTAAGGTTTTCCCCCTCCTTGTTCAATGTAATTTCTACCTTTCGTTATGATGTAAACCGATATGATGTGTATTTTAATGTCGGTATAAAAAAGCTGTTAAATAAATAAATAAATAATAAATAATAACATTTTACCAAAGGCCTGTGAAACTTAACCTCACTGGAGAGGCCTTGCGTAATGTCCATGCTAGATGAGAGGGAGTTCCCCACAGTAATGGTCCCAAATTTAAAAGGTTGGTTAGCAAGGAGGATTTCAGCCTCCAACCCCATTCCCAATGTAAAACTGAAGCCCCAATGCCCCTATGCCTGGGTGGGAAGAGGCGGGTCCATCCGGGCTCTTTGATTACAGATCCAGGAGTGGAGGGAGGGGGTGATGGGAAGAAAAGATGGGATCGTTGGGCTGCTGAGCCCTTGCCTACAGTATTCTCTGTTTTGGGGGATTAAGGGGGAGACGTTGAGCTCTGGTCATCATGTGCTTTTTTTTTGGGGGGGGGGGGGGGTTTGGAGCCACCAAAAAGCTTCATTTTATGTGTGGAGAGTGAGAAGTATTAGGGTATGCCAGTCTTTAGATTTTTGTAATGGAGGGCATGAAATCCCTCCTCTTTCCCTTTGAACTGGTTAGCACTGGGGATTTCAAGACTTTCTGTGCCTGAAAAGAAGTTAACACTTGGTGCGAGGCACATGTTAACATTTTGGCTTTATCGAGTCTACAGTAAACAGCAGGTGGGTGTCAGCATACCATGACATTTACACTGATCCCAGTAACATTTCATCTGCATATGACATTCCCTTGTTTACATTCATTCAGACCCTAATTTTAGCACACCCCCATATTCATGTTGGGGGGACTGTTAACACATATGTATTGCAAAGCATGCTATTTTTAAGCACATGCAAAATAGTCTTTATGGATATGTTAAACACTATTGCATAAGTCCTGTTGTGTCCCTATAAAGAAAATATAAATCCCTCTTTGGGACCTGCATATTAAAGTGTAGTGTGCACAAAAAAATGACATGCTATTCACAAAGATCCTAGGGTGCATGCTAAACTATTCACAAAGATCCTAGGGTGCATGCTAAACTAGTCTTACAAGTGTGTGTATGTGCTAAAATTAACTTGTATGTGAATCTAAAAAAAGAACATCCTATGAAAATAAGGCTTTAGCAGGTGTGTATTAAATAACTGGTATGTTCTTCTCCATGTGCTATTTAGCATCCACTCATTTGAGCCTCCTATTTAACACCTGCCTCAGACCAGGTGTTAACATTTTAGAGAACATATTATTTCAAGGGCTGAGCTAACAGGGGACTACAGAGTATACACAGGCAACTCCAGTCTGGATTGCCACAAAGAGGTCTGGTTTTCCGGACATCCACAATGAATATGCCTGAGAAGCAGTGAATGCAAATTTTAGCATTCCAGGGCAGGAATTGCGTACCCATGCTTCAGGGGCAACTAATGAAGGAAATGGGGCTGTTAATGTAGGAGATGTTGTGGGATGTGTGGTGCAGAAGAGAAACTAAGAGAGAAAGAAAAAAAAAGGAAGAGGATTTTAAAATAAATAGACAAGAAAATGTTTTTAAAACCAAAGGTTCACTGATGATAACTATTTTTGTAACGTTGCTGTACACTGCACACTGTATAAGGCACATCTCGGGGAGGGGGTGGAGGCAGTGGCATTGACGGTCATGCAGTGCGGGTGGAGTTAAAGAATCAGAAGATGCTGCTCCTGCGATCTAAAATTTGAAAATTGACAACCTTCCTTTTAGCTCATCTTACTCCATTCCACAGAGCCAAAATACCTAAATGGAGCAGGAGTGATCCCCAGGCACTCCTGCCCCTCCTGCCAATATTTAAAAATGGCCAGTGCTATATTTTAAATTGTATGCGCAGGCTAATAGGCAGCTAATGTAAGGAAAGCTTAAGGGGTGTAGCCCTAAGCCATCTAGGGCTACCCATCAGAACTCTGGTTGCTGTATTTTGTACCAACTGCAGATTAGTTACGATCTTCTTTGGCAACCTAACAGAAATGGAACTGCAGTAGTCCAGACGACTTAGGACCACTGCCTGACTTACAAAATGTAGATCAGTGGGTCTCAAATAAGGCTGAAGATGTCTAACCAGTCTCAGGAAGCCAATGCCTAATGGAACGCTGCTGCCACCTGAGACTCCACAGAAATGGGACGGTAAACTGAAGGGAAATGGGGAGACAGAGTAATAAGTGAGGGACGTAGAGGAGTGAGGATAGGGAGAGATGGAGAGAGGAAAAAAAAACTGAAGAGAGAGAGAGAGAGACAATGAAGAGACATAGAGATTGCAAAAAGTGACATGAAAGAAGTAGCATAAATAGAAGATAGAAACTGAGGGGAAAATGAAAAAAGACCCAAGAAAAAGAATTAGGAAAAGACAGATAAATTGAAATCAGTGAAGAGATAGAGGACACAGTGTAATAAGGAAAAATGACATCTTTTACTCAAGAGAGAGTGTTGTATGCACAGGGGTCACATATCATGGTGGACACATCCTCCTGAACAAAACTTTTGGCAAATGGTCTTTGCTGAAATATCCGAGGTGCTGGGCTTCAAAATTGCCTTCTCTCCGGAGCTGGCCTTACTGAGTTACTGGGATATACTTCAGATTCTAGTCAAAGTATAACAACTGGTTTTGCAGATGCTATTAGTAGCACAATTCTAGAAGCACTTTCACCACTTGCTGGCCGGTATATACAACTTTTTGATATTGCTCATTCTGAGAGGATGACATGCCTCTTAAAGGCACTGGTAGTGTATACAGTGCTATTTGGGCAAAATCCTGGTCTTACTATTCAATTTCGTAACAAGGCATGTAGACTTTCTGATATTATGCTCTCTTAACTCTACAGAAGACTTCTGTATTCATGTTTAATTACACTGGGAGTAATGTACTCCTAACGATTATGTGTTATTGCTTGATAATGAATGTCATGACATTTTCTGTATGTTTTGTTTAAAAATAAAGAGTTAAAATACATATGTTTTGATTATTATCCTATCATGTCAGATAAAACTACCAACAGGAATGCAAGCTCAGCAGGGCCAATCATCATTGCCATCAAAGTTGGGAAAAATATTATTTTCAATTTAAATATCTAATTATGTGATTTTTGTTCTTAATATCCATTTTAAATAATTGCATATTGGATTTATATTTGTATTTTATATTGTTTCTTTTAACTTTAGATGCAATAGCTGAACCATGCCAGTGCTCTGCTCTGGTTCTACCTCCTGAGCTATTTAGAAAATGCTTGCTTAGATTTTTATTTTGTCCAGCAGAGGGGGAAAGGGGAGAAGGTGTCTGCACTGCATCTTTCTCTTTCTGCCCACTCCGTCTTCTCATGGCCCCCCCTTCTAAATCTGTCCTCGAAGTCAGCAATCCGCTGTCTGCATATTACTACAAACAGATGAGGGGAATCTTTTACAATATCACAACCTCTTTTGGCTCTGCAAAGTATTTCCTATCGCCAATCCACTTTCAGGATTTCATTCTTTTGCGTCCCAGTGCAAGCAACAGTGCCTTCCATTGCATCTTCTGTGCTGCTGCAGATTTATAGATGCCTCCTGTAGTATCATGCTGCGGCCAAAATATCAGTCATGATTCATGGCAGTTTGAAGCTCTCGGTGAATGGGGTGGCTGCCCTCTTGTCTCTGTCTCATTTCTCTTTAAATGAGAATATTCTTTTGTGAAAGAAGATAGAAAATTACCAAGCCACCCGAAAGGGGGTTGTCCCAATGGCTCGGTGTCAGTGCTAAGTGCTGCTAGGCGGGAGATCCAGGCCGTTTGCAACTCGGGCTGGCTGGGGCTGTGGATGCCTTGGAGGCAGTGTTCACAGCCCAGGGGTGGAGGAGCACGGGATGCCAGGGTGGGAGAAAGGGTCTCTACCATTGTGCAGCAGTGACCCCTGCTTGCCCGGTCAGGCAGAGAGGATTGTTGTTGGATGGCTAGGCGAGCTAGGACATGGCTTAAAAATTAAAGCTAAAAAAAAAGTCCCAGGTAGCTGTGTCTAAAGGATTCTGGCAATATAGCCCTGGGAGAGGCTTGTTTTGATTACTCAGGAAGCCCAAACAAGCAGGTGGAACTGCAAGGCTCTGCCTCCTTGAAAAATAACCATAAGCGATCTGAGAGGATAAGGGCTTTATAATTTAATGTTTTGCAGTTAAGAGATGTTTCCTTTAAATTGTAACTCTTTCATTCTGTTTCTGAGGTATCCGCAGCACAGTTCTGTTTATGAACATTCTGGTGAAAGTCTCAGTGATGCTATCTCCACAACCACAACACAAGAAAACAAGAGAAAAAAAATCTGGAATCAGAGCAATGGCGTGTTCTCTTTGTATTTGAGGCAAAGGGCTCTAAGAAGATCATTGCTGAAAGTTATGATAGAGATCTGATCAACAAAAAAAAAACACTAGAGGCAATGCACACAAAAATGTAAGCTGGGAGATACATGTGCAGTGTCTGCTAATGTAGCCAATGCTTGACCAACCCAAACATCTGAAGAGGTTTTCATAATTATGGGATAATTCCCAATACATCAGAGGTTAAGTAAAAATACTGAACACTACATGACAGGAACAAGTTAAAAACTGTGGTGGTATTTCATTTAGTCATGCATTGCTGTGGCTTTCAGTCCAGCAATGCATTCCAGTGACTAAGGAACACAGATAAGGCACCAGATGCTCCTTGACATTGAGCACTTCCTGACTTTCTGCTGGGAATTATTTCCTTACACTTAACTTCAGACCATGGGACAGGGTGAATTCAGCCACTGGAATGGCAATGCAAAACCATGAAAGCACTTGGGAAACTCTGGAGTGAAACAGAGGAGACTGAAAGGAGAACAGTACATAATGGGATCACAAATGGGCAAGTTTAACAATAAGGGGGAGCCGACCTTGAGTGATGCCTCTGTGATTCTTCTCAGGCACCATGTAATCAATGGCATGGCTGACAGGCCACTTCCTGAGTGGATACAGTGACAATCTAACAGGGGAAAACTGGTACTGGAAATAAACATCAAGCCCTGTTGGATGCTTTTCCAATTTAAATAAATTGCATTAGAAATATCTTTTTCAAGATTGTATTTTCCATCCGAAATTTGATGGCAGCATATGTATAAGTGAAGACTAAAAACGTTTTCAGCTAACTCCAACATGAAATGACTTTTCCCACTAGTCATGATTGCTTGGTCAGTGATTTTGTTTTGAAATTCATAAATGATGCAAATCAGAACAGGGACCATGCAGCTGTATAGCATATAGAAATAGAAACTTGGTTAAAAAAAAACAAACAAACAAATGCCCAAGCAATTGGCCGAGTTGCACACTTCTATTTTGCTAAGCAAGCAATTTTATTAGAATCTTTTTAAGGTTAGAAATTGTGTATTTTTCAAGAAGGGTCAATGTAAACCACTACTAATGCTTGGTTTTGGGGGGGAAGCTGATTACCCCAATTTTAAACAATAGGGGTGATAAGAATAATTATTTATCACAATAGCTGGGCCAAGATGATGTTATTTTATCTGAATCTTATTTAACAGTTAGCTGGAGTCACCTAACAAAAATAACTCCACCTCGCAACCAGGTCAGTGGACAAATAAATTGTTCTAAACACAGTTAAAAGTTTTCCCAGAGAGAGGGATGAAATAATGGAGCAGATCGATAGGCAACCTGAATAAGGTAGGTAAAGAACATTTACTTTATTTACTTTATAACTCTTGCACTCTGGGTGAGATGCACTAAGTACTTTCCATATAGACACAAAATGGGGAAAACCATTTAGTGCAGTAGGCCCAGTGTGAGGCAAAAACACACCTTATTAGTAAAATGAACATGTAGTTACACAGGCACACTTCCATCACACCAGCTTGCAAAACAACACTGGTGAAAGTATCAATTTGCCCTTGTGATTAGTATTTATCAAGGCATAAAGATCAATGAACAAGGTGCAGAAGATACTTTTTACTAGACTAAATAATACATTTGTGACTAGCTTTTTACAACTCTGCTCTCTTCATCAGGTCAGTACAAAAGACTAATTTTAAGTGTGAAAATAACTTGAGATATGTGTGCATTTGAACATTAGCCTTGCTCACTTATGAAATTAGAACTAAAGGATGAACTTGTTTTCTTCCTGGATGATCATAAACAAACTACAGTGACAGGTACTATTCCACACTCATTCTGTGGGTTATCTGTGGTAATTTGTAGATACAGTCTTCAATACCAATATCTATGACAAAATTTGGAGCTTGCTGCAAACATATGTAGGTAGACAAATTCCCAGAAGGATTAAAGTGTGTTGTGGTCAGGCAGGCAAATCTGGGATCACCCCTGCAGAAGTGACACAGGACTGTGCCTGTATCAAGCTCTTAGCCTGTGCCCATATCACTATGATATTCTCCAGAAGGAGAGGCCTAATCAGTCTCCTCCCCCCGCAGGTTGAACCCTAGCATTGGCTACTCATCTCTTACAGAATCCAATTCAAAGTTTTATCATTGATCCACAAATCGTTATTTAATGACAATACAAAATGGTTCAGCGCTGCACTCCATTTTCATACACCACAACGGAATTTGCGTTCTGCTAATAAAGGTATACTTTCAATAATTTATTTATTTTATTTATTTTTAATTTTTATATACCGGAATTCCTGTATACAATACAAATCAGTCCGGTTTACAATAAACGAAAAGATTGCCCCAGTCTGGGAGGTCAGACCGGGGTTGTTTACATCGAACAATGAACATCGAACAATGAACATTGAAAAATAACATTGAAAAATAACAATTAACAATTAAACATTGAATGTTTTCGTGACCTAAATTAAATTAAAATAATTAAAAAGTTAAATATTGCATATATATATGTTGAATATTGTTAACTGTATAAAACAATAAATTTAAGGTTCAATCAGGATAAGGTGCTTAGTTGGATTCTGTAAATTGGAACGCTTGTCTGAAGAGCCAGGTTTTTAACTTTTTTTTGAACTCTGGCAGACTGGGTTCAAGGCGTAGGTCTGGGGGGAGAGCATTCCAATGGTGTGGTCCTGCGGTTGAGAGTGCTCTTTTTCTTAGTAAAGATGTTGCTGGTGGGGCGAACAGTGTGCCTCTGTAGGCGCTTCTGATGGGTCTGGAGGATAGGTGTGGACGAAGTTGCGTTTGGAGAGATATAGGGGCGATGTTGTTTATTGATTTGTGAATAATGGTAAGGGTTTTAAAAAGGATTCTCTGTTTGATGGGTAGCCAGTGGAGGTTGCTCAGGATAGGGGAGATATGTTCTTTTTTATTGGTGTTTGTTAGGATTCTGGCGGCGGCGTTCTGTACCATCTGGAGGGGTTTGATACTGTTAGCGGGGAGGCCAAGCAGGATTGCGTTGCAGTAGTCGAGTTTTGAAAAAATAATGGATTGTAGGACAAGGCGAAAATCATTAAAGTGAAGGAGAGGTTTTAACTTTTTGAGGACTTGTATAATGTCCCCTAGGTTGGAACATTTAAATTGTGTGAGAGAGAGAGCCCTGTCTCTGGCCGGACCCAAACTATGGAACTCCTTACCATCTGATTTAAGGCTCGAGTGTAATTTTCAGACATTCAAGAAGAAGCTAAAAACGTGGTTATTTCAGCAGGCATTTGGTGAGCACACATGAGTTATTCCCTTGGCTACTTCTCTGTTTTTATTTTAATTAGACATTCTTTCTATTGTTTTTTAATTTGATATATTTTATTGTTTCATTGTTGTACATATTATATATTATTTTATTATGTTTAAATGTTTGATTGATATATTTTAAGGAATTTTGTTATTTATGTATTTAAATTATGTGAGCCTGTATGATCTTCCATGAATATTGGTATATAAAAATAAATACATAAATAAATAAACTGATTTTCAGAAAAGTGTGTTAATGAGGAGCTAAATAAATTTAAAGAAGATGAAGTGAGGCCAGATGTGATAATCCGAGGGTATTAAGGGAACTTAAAGAAGTTCTGGCAGCACTAGTGGCTGACCTTTTGGTTCTTTAGATTTGGAAATTGCTCTGCAGGACTGTAGAAGAGTAGATGTGGTTCCTATTCATAAAAGTGGAAATAAGGAGGAGACTAGAAACTACAGACCAGGTAGTCTGACTTCTGTGGTTAGCAAATTAATGAAATTGCTGCTGCAACAGAGGATAGTGAAGTTTCTGACAGACAAATCTGATCAATTTGTTTAATTGGGTGACCCAGAGAGTTGGATCAGGGGAGAGCACTAGTTGAAGTTTACTAAGGCCTTCCACATGATTCTACATGGTTGACTTATAAATAAATTGAGCACCATTGGTATGGGCTCTAGAGTGACTGACTGGGTTAAGATCACCCTTTCAATTCTGACTTCTATTTAGTTCCCAAGGAAATTAATGTTAATAGATTTTGAAAGTTCCTTCTACTTAGCTACTCCCACCATCATGAATATAAGCAAATCAGAGTGCTGTTGTAATCATCAGCATATCACCTTGGAGATACAACAATGAAAAACAAAGTCTGTGTGTGTGTGTGTGTGTGAGTGTGTGTGTGTATATGTGTGTGTGTGAGTGTGTGTGTGTGAGTGTGTGTGTGTGTGTGAGTGTGTGTGTGTGTGTGTGTGTGAATGTCTATCTATCTATGGCCCCAATGAAATCTCCTATTTGATTTATAACTAAAGCCATACTCTAAATGTCAGATAGCATACTTCCATGCACCCCTATTTAACTGTGCATTTTTGGTATGTGCCAGTCATGGATATGAAGATCTCTAGAGGGAGGCTGAGTTTGCTTGTACACTGGTGAGGAATGAGGCATGACATGTAAGATTATAATCTTCACAGAGATAATCTTGTTAGTCTGGTGTTGCAAAAATGATAGGAGGTAGGTGGCATCTTATAGACTAACCAATTTATTGAAGCATGAGCTTTTGAGGACAGAGTCCACTTCCTCATGCCTTATTAAACTGGTTCATCTATAAGGTGCAACCCACCTCTTGTCATTTATCTAAGATTATAAGGGATACCTGGTCGGTCGGATTCAGCTATAAGGTACACTGTTAGGCAGAGATATGCTGCAATTTTAAATTGTGTGTGCACTTGTGTGTGTAGGTTTTAAAACAGCAATTCTCAACCAGTATGTCGCCACACTTCCTGGTCCCCCGCTGCTCCCCCTACCCCAGCGAAATAGGTCCTCCGCCCGGGCTTAAAATGCTGATAGCCCAGGCAGAACGTGGCAGGAGAGCTGGAGTCAGTGTCACCAGCATGGTCTCTTCTTCCAGCCGCCCCCCCCCCCCCCCCACTGCCCGGAAGAGGGTATGCAGTGACCGCATGCGGGAAGAAGAGACCATGCTCGTGCGGGCAGCATCAGCCCGAAGAAGAGAGGAGAGGCGCAGCCTGAAGAATGAGCAGCACAGCACGGAGCAAAAGAAGAGCAACGTCAGGGCCCCCCGGCTGATGGGACTCCTTTCTCGAGGTTGCAAGGGCTGAAAATTTAGGAGGCTGCTGCCGCCGTTAGGGTTGGAAATGTAGGAGGCTACTGCTGCCGCTAGTTCGGTGGGGGGAGAGAGAGAGAGTGAGTGAGTGAGCAAGCATATATGTGTTTGAGATCCTGTGTGTGTGTCTGTGAGGCAGCGAATATGTAAATGAGTGACGGAGAGCCTGTATGTGTAAGTGTATGATTGAGAACCTGTTTGTGAAGGAGAGTATGTGTGTGTGAATGAGAGCCTGTATGTGAGACTGATAGCATGAATGTAAGTGTATGATTGAGAACCTGTATGTGTAAGTGTGTGATTGAAAATCTATTTGTGTGAAAGAGAGTATCGTGTAGATTTTCAAAGGCCTACATGCGTAAAATTACAGGGTTAAGCATGACGGGAGAATTTTCAAAGAGGCCCGGCCACACGCATAAACTTTGGTACGCGCACAACTGCCAGGCCTCTTCAAAGAGGTGGGCTAGGGGGCAGGGTCTGGAGGAGGAGCAGTGCGTGGGGAGGGCCAGGACAGTGCCATTGAACGCTGTCCCAAACACTTGTTTGCTGGCAGCTGGCCGGCGCACGCAACTTACTTCAGGTCGGGCCCTGATGTAAGTATGAAAACAAAAAAAACCAAGGGTAGAAAGGTAGGGTTTAGGAGATAGGGAGGAGAGGGGAAGAGGGAGGGAGTTTAGGTAGGGGGGTAGGGAAGTCCCCTCCCAGTTTGCTCCTCTCTCTCAATCACACACTCATATGGAGTTACGCGTGTAATTGTTGGCCACATCCTGGAATGCCCATGCTCTGCCCCTTTCCTGTCCTCTTATTTTTGATGCGTGCATAGGTATATATGCGTGAACTCTGCGGTTTTTAAAAATCCACGTTGCTCATGCACGGCTCACATCCACGCATATGTGGGCATTTTTGCGTGAGCAATGCTTTTAAAATCGACCTCTAAGTGAGATGTATACATTCTTTATTTTTATTGAACATATATATTTCTCTTTTCTAAGCTTAAAGACTGAATGTGTCTCTCAGAGTCAGGCAATTAACTTCTGTCCTTTAAAAGAGATGTAGCCTGTAAAACAGGAAATGCCTTTGTATATATGTGACTAACTCAGAAGTTACAAGCTACAGCAGGAAGCTGATGGAGAGGAGTGGATTGAGTAAGGCAGACTTGAGTTTAATTGCTTTGGATATGATATAATAATATATATTATAGCAAGATGTGAATCACCAGCATGAGGCACTGACAAGCAAAGATTTGAGACCTGTACCAGAACTCAGCACATACATTCTCCTAACCACAGATGCAGACTTTAACAAAATTAAATAATATATGATGCTCAATGACAACATGGGCAGACAACCAATCAGATTTGAAATTAATTGTATCCTAATGAAGTTGCAGGGTATCCCCCAATTGTCAGAAGTCTCATTTATATCTAATGAGATATCTGGAAGGCCTGGCCACATAATGTCAATCGATCAGGTGTTTTTGAACTAGATAACCAATGAGAAATGGTTAACAACCAAATACTAGCCACTCATAAGCCAGATACATACAATAAAAAGCTAAACTCTGCCCATAGGGTCCACATAAAAAACTACCAACACAGAAGCTTAA
Organism: Rhinatrema bivittatum; assembly: GCF_901001135.1. NCBI lineage: Eukaryota > Metazoa > Chordata > Amphibia > Gymnophiona > Rhinatrematidae > Rhinatrema > Rhinatrema bivittatum. Next base: position 338,000,098 of record NC_042616.1, on the reverse strand, counting down.
ACCAGAAAGATTGCAACAGACACAGGAAGTGCTAAGAAAACAAGGCATCACAGAAGGTTCTGGCTATGCTGAGATATGCCCTGCTAAGAACTTCAGTTTGGCTAATGACTTCTAAAGTAGCTACATTTTAGGTGATATAAACCTTAGATAGGGGTTAGATATTTTTGGTTGAAGTATTAGCTAACCAGCTTCACAGGGTAGTAATAAAGGTGGTGAGCTTTGTCAATACATTTTGCACACATTCCTTCTTTGTCTCCTGATAGCCTTATTTCAAACAGTAGTCCAGAGCCGAGGGAGTTAGTGGAAAGAGTGGGGCCACATATAATTTGAACTTGGTTATAGAACTTGGGAGATGGAGGGGTCCATAAAGAGTTGGCTCATTTGAATGTGATAATTATAGCCAACTAGCCAGAAGTTTAATTTAGAGCAATAGGAATCCATGATTTGTGTTCTCTGCTTTGTTATAGTGGTGGTAAATGGCCATTCTTTAGTTTAAAATGGCAGGTTCTCAAATGATGTTCAGGAAAGAAGAGAAAACTAGTGGGCAACAGCTGGAGACTAATGATAAAGAGCTCCTTCCATGACACAATTGAAGAAGGTGATAATTTTTACATCCTTAAAATAAGGGAAGAAATACACAATTTATAAAAGTCAAAGAAGGCGGCTTACTCTGTATGGCTTTTGTTCAGTGGAAGAGGGGAAGTGCGATTTCCACTGTATTCAGTGACATTGCCAGCTTTATTTGCTTGTACTAGAATAATTAACAGGAAAATAGTTAAACATTCAAATTTTATATTCAGTTTATTAAGAAACTTCTGATAATAAAACTTGGGTGCTTATGTTTCTATCTGTGCCTGATAGTGTTTACATTTTTTAGTTGTATTTAGTATAATAAGATGGTGACCTGGGGAGTGAATAGGGACATTCAACAAGGTTCCCTCCCCCACTAGTTTACAAGAAATGTGTCTTGAGAAAGAATGATGTGCATGATCTAACTCTCTTTTCTTCAAGACTAAGGTAGTCACATCTTATCTGAAAGTTTGGCAGGATAAGCCCATTCTGTCTGTGGAAGATCAACAGGTTATAGGATTTTTGGAATGTTTCTCATTTTAATCTGAAAATCCTGATAGTCCAGCAATTGTTTGTGCTCATGTGGGTTGAAGGCTCTGACCTTGGAGTACTCTAAGGATATCTAGGTAAACCTCTTACTGAACTGACATCTTAAATTGGAAAGAGGTGGAAATTCCTTGACACAAATAGAAGATTTTTGTCTTGAATTGCATAGCCCTCCAGTGCTGAAAATGGGAATTACAGTAGTTGTGTTCACACTTAACCATTTGTAGGAAGTGCCTTATACTCATGATTTTCAGCTTATTGCTTTTGATTGGAGTGACTAAAGAATGTGATTCTACTCAAAGTTTGTGATTCTCGGTTTCAATTTTGGAAGTAAAGAAACATCTTGGGAACTGCAAGCCTGAGTGTAGATTGTTGTTTTGCATAAGCAGAGTGAAACTGCAGTGATCCTCAGCAGTAGAACCTGAAAACATGTCTGTTTGACCTTATCACCCAACCCATGGAAAACATTAACAACTTTAGTCTGCCCAATCACCTTGAGAACAAAATGGATGCATATAAATATATGAAATAAATATAAGAGTAATTCCAAGTCAGGAAGCAAGAAAGTCAAGAAATAGATGATATTCTGAACAATCTAGTTTGTACTGCTGTTTTTAAAAATAAACTGTCATATAGTATGAGTACAATATAGTCATTATTTATTTAGGCATTTTAACATGACCCCTAATTTAAATATTATATGGGGCCCCTAGGAGAGGTGACTGGGGGCGCGCTAGGAAAGCAGGCGCTGAATACTCAGTGGCCGCTTTCACAGTTCCTTTATTTGCATTGGCCCCAATGTTTCGAAACATACAGCACGATTACAATAAATGGCCCAATACCATATAGCAATTTTGTGTTACTAGATGTAACAGAAGTTGCAGGAAAAAAAATAGATAATACAGCTATCAGATAACAAAAACAAAATCATTGAGATTCATTGTCTTTGTAATGCTATCTCTTTCATTTCCAAGGTCATTTTTCTGTTTAAAAATTGATAGGGCAAGGGGAGATTCACTGGTCTGAATATTCACAAGGTATATCTGCTCCCAATTGGTCGAAGAATCAGATGAATTTACATATTTAATTTACCGTAAAGCCTAGGCATGGCTGTTGCCACCGCAGGATTGTAGTGACTACCTCTGACCTAAAGCAACAAAAACACAGTGTTATGCGCGCCGGCCTCGGCAGACCAGCGGCTCGGCCCCCTCACCTCTTTCAAAGTGATCGAGCACCTGGTCCCTCATCTCTGGTGGCTGTGGGCCGCCGGCTCCATCCTTGGGCCACCCCTGGGGCCTCCGGCTCTGCTGCAGTTCCTGATGTTCCGCGTCAGGCCTCTCCTCGTGGCCTGCAGAGAGACGCCATCCCGACCAGCACTGCACCCCTTCCTAGGCGCGCGCACACAGCTGATCCTTTCATAGGGCCCACAGCGGGAACCTGGCCACGGCCCCGGATGATGACATCGGCAGAGCTCCGGCATGTAAGCCCGGGCTCCACTCTCTCAAATCACCTTTGCAACAGGTCCCCTCGCTAGTCGAGTGCTCATTGCTTCTACTATTCCTGGTTTCTGATCCTGATTGCCTTCATTCCTATTTCCTTGTTCCTGAGTTCCTGTTCTTTCGTCTCTCCTTCGGATTGCTAACCTGGTTTGACCTCTGCATTGCCTGACTACTCCGTTGCTTCTCTCCAGCCCCGGACCTCTGCATTGCCTGACCATGCCGTTGCTTCTCTCCAGCCCTGCTTCATCTGACCATCCTTTGACTCTCTCCTCATCCAGACCTCATCCTTTCTTGCCACTGCTTTCAGCCTGCCACCAGTCCTGAACCCAGCTTGCATACAGACGCCTCTTCAGCCTTTGTCCTGGACGTGGTTCATTCAGGCTTCGGCCTGCTCTTGCTTGGGCGCCCTCAGTCAGACTGTGTTCCTATTGGCGCCCGGGTCTCCAGGACTTCGCCTCACACCCAGTACAGACTGATACTTATACTAATTGCTGCCTCTGGGCTGACCTCGATCCACCCATCGATGACTACTGACAGAGGCCACCTAAGTCCAGCCGGCCCCGGCACCCAAAGGCTCAACCCGCAGGGAATGAGGGCTGGTATTGGTGAAGCGCCAGCTGGCCTCCATCCGTCAGCCCACTCTGCCTGCCGACGGTGGGGATCCGTAGGATCCCTCCTGTGGGTAGCATCAACCCCACCTCCATCCAAGGGTCCACCTCCGGTGCAACACACAGCTGAGCTGATCTTTTTTGGAACAACCACAGATACAATCATTCTAATAATGCATATTGTATGAAGAGCTGAAGCATAAACTTAAGGAGGATTTTTTATCTCAAGATTGTATATTCTTATTTTGTCTTCAAAGAATACAAAGCATTCTTATATCCATAGATTGAATAATATGAAAACATGAAAAACCAAAATGGAGCACAAGCATACCTGGGAACTTTTGGATTTTGCTTACCCAGATATTATCACTGAGGAAAGGGATGGAGAAAAGATGGAATTCACTTGGGAAATACATCGGCACCAACATGGCAATTTCTGACACTATGAGGTATAGTAGAAAATGATAATAATGCTCCACTTACTTTCTCTCTTAAATCTTTTTTCCCTTTCTCCTACTCTCCCTTTTTATCATAATTTTACCCTTTACCTTCTCTCTCCCTTCTGCAGCTTCCCTTACCTTCCCCAGATCTGCTTCTGCTCCTCTTCTCCAACCTCTGTGCAGCATTCCTCTGTCTTCCCTCTCTGCAACCTCTCTCTTCTCTGATTCCTTTTCCCTCTCTGTTCCCCACTGTTCTCCTTCTTGTGGCCCCATGCCCTTCTCCTCTTCCTCCTGACCTTTGTCCCTGTCCTTCTCCTTTTGCTTTCTGTACCCATCATTCTTTGCTTTCTGTGCCCATTCTTCCTATAGTGTCCCTCTGTCCTTGTTCCCCTACTGAGGTTCTGGTTTTCTCCTTACCCTCCCCTGTACCTTTTTGTCCATCATACCTTCTCTTCTGTGCCCCCTACCATTTCCTGCTCCCTTCTGCCCTCCTACCCTTCCCTCTCCTGTGCTCCATTTTCCTCCCTTTAATTTGCCCTCTGTCTTTCTCCATTCCCTCCCTTGTTACCTCTTTCTTCCCTCCCTCTCGCTCTGTGTTGGAAGTCACTGTCTCCTGCAGCTCATCCTCTCTCAATGTTAATTTTAAAAAATCTGTGATGGAATGCATCTGCCAGTGAGGAAACCATCTCTCTGCAGCACACTGCTGCCTCAACTCAGAGTGATGGAAAGGGAATGAGGTACCAGCGTGCATGCTAAAGCCCTTGAATGTGAATGCTAAATAGCAGCCCAATGTCTAATGATTTATAGGCTGATATAGTAAAGTGCGCTCAGTTGAGCACAGTTTTACCCACAGTTGGACACGTATATTGGACGTGCGTCCACTACCCCTTACACAATAAGGGGTTTAGCACGTGCAAACCCCCCCCCAACATAATAGTGCTCAACACATGCAAATGCATGTTGACGAAGCTATTAGTTATTTGCCCGAGATACAGAAAAAAAAATGTATGCCAAACTTTACATTTTACGGTCAGAAATTAGCGCCTGTCCAAGGGCAGGCGTTAATTTCAGAGCAGCCCAAAAAAGTGTACAGAAAAGCAGAAAATACTGCTTTTCTGCACATCCTGACTTAATATCATGGTGATATTAAATCGGAGGAATCAAAAGGTTATAAAAGAAATACAAAAATATGTGCTGGCGGGTCAGGTTAGGAAAACAGACGCTCAATTTTATGAGCGTCCATTTTCCAAACCCACTGACACCACCTCTGCTGCTATTGTCCCTGGTGCCTCCTTTTTAGCACGACCTCTTATTTAAATTCTGTATCGTGCGCCCAGGAGAGGAGGCTGAGCATGCATTAGGAAAATGGGCACTCAACACTGAGCACCTGTTTTCCCGCGCACTTTACTGTATTGACCTGATAGTGTGAGGGAAAAGCCATGCAAAATCAAGCATGTATGAACACTTGCATGCTAATTACACAAATATGAGCCAAGTAAAATTTAGTGCCATCTTTAGGGTGGGTGTTATATATTAGCATGTCGGCATGGGGTAAGATGTGTCCTTGAATTCTCCCCCACAAAAAAGGCCCACACTCCTGTCTTTCCCTCTCTCCTGATACAAAAAAGGCTCTCTGGGGTCCTCTTCAGCCTCCTTCCTACCCCCACGTGATACCACAATATGGCCTCTCTAGGAGCTCATTCAAAGTCCCTCTCACATCTCCACAAAGGTCATGCATAATTCTGGAAGATTCTCTTCATCTTCACTGGCAGGATGGAATGGAAATCCCTCCTACCAGCAACGATGCTTAACACCAAATGGCGCCACCTACTGGTGTTTCACAATGTATAAAGCTGCACCTAATACTATATAAAGCAGGGCTTCACAAGCTAGTGGATCAGGACCCCAAATGGTGACACAAAATAATCAGCTGTGGGGCACAATTACCTCAAATGACAGCAAGCAGCAGCAGCAGCATTAGCAGATGAAGTCAGTGTGGAGCCTGTAAGCCAACTTGCACGTACAGGCCCTACAGTGGTCCTGCCCTCGCATGAGTTTCTGTGGTAATAGGAAGCCCTGTGTGAGGAGGGATCATAGAAACATAGAAATGACGGCAGAAGAAGACCAAATGGCCCATCCAGTCTGCCCAGCAAGCTTCACACATTTTTTCTCTCATACTTATCTGTTTCTCTTAGCTCTTGGTTCTATTTCCCATCCACCCCCACCTTTAATGTAGAGAGCAGTGATGGAGCTGCATCCAAGTGAAATATCTAGCTTGATTCGTTAGGGGTAGTAGCCGCCGCAATAAGCAAGCTACACCCATGCTTATTTGTTTTACCCAGACTATGTTATACAGCCCTTATTGGTTGTTTTTCTTCTCCCCTGCTGTTGAAGCAGGGAGCTATGCTGGATATGCGTGAAGTATCAGTCTTCTCCCATGCTGTTGAAGCAGAGAGCCATGCTGGATGTGCATCGAAAGTGAAGTATCAGGCACATTTGGTTTGGGGTAGTAACCGCCGTAACAAGCCAGCTACTCCCCGCTTTGTGAATGCGAACCCTCTTTTCTTCTCCCCTGCCGTTGAAGCAGAGAGCTCTGCTGGATGTGTGAAGTATCAGTTTTTCTTCTCCCCTGCCGTTGAATCAGAGAACTATGCTGTATATGCATTGAAAGTGAAGTATCAGGCTTATTTGATTTGGGGTAGTAACCGCCGTAACAAGCCAGCTACTCCCCTCTTTGTGAGTGCAAATCCTTTTTTCCACATTTCCTCTTGCTGTTGAAGCTTAGAGCGATGTTGGAGTCACAGTAAGCATGTGTATGTTTATTTAATAAGGGTATTGACTCCAGGCAGTTGCCATCATTCTGCCGAGTCACCCACTCTTCATTGGCAGCCTCTTGACTTTATGGATCCACAGTGTTTATCCCACGCCCCTTTGAAGTCCTTCACAGTTCTGGTCTTCACCACATCCTCCGGAAGGGCATTCCAGGCATCCACCACCCTCTCCGTGAAGAAATACTTCCTGACATTGGTTCTGAATCTTCCTCCCTGGAGCTTCAAATCGTGACCCCTGGTTCTGCTGATTTTTTTCCTACGGAAAAGGTTTGGATCAGAGGTTTGGATCAGAGCCGTTGCAGGTCCTATGAGCTAGCACTGGCTTACAAGCCCTACGTTGACTTTTATTATTAATGCTGCTGCTGCATGCAGAATACCATCAGGTTCGGGACCAGTAATAATTGGAGGGGAGGGCTGAGTGTGCATGGGTCGGTGGAAATTTCCCATTGTTCTCTCCTTGCCCCCCCCCCCCCCCCCCACTGAACCTACCCAAGAGAAAAATATTCTCCCTGTCAGCCTGTCATCTCTTCCCACCAATTGTCATCCACCTTTGGCTTGGGGCCCAAAGGAGAATATTGCTGCTGACCTACACAGGGGGAGGCGGGGTTGTTTGAAGGAAAGGATTAGATGCAGGAAGGGTTTGAGGGCTTGATTAGCTGAAGAAGGATTGACTGTGGAGAATGAGGGAGGGGAAATGATAGTAGATCAACTGGGGGATGAAAGGGGATCAGCTGGGAGAAATGTGAGAGAAGAGTTGGAGGGGAGGAAGTGAGGCTGGACAGTGAGAGTGGATGGGGGATGAGATTTAGGAAGGGATGGGGTGAGAGGGAGGGGATGACAGAGGATCAAGCTGGTATTTCAGAAAGGCTTGGGGGTCAGACAGGATCAGCTGTGGGGATGAAAAAAGGGTTGGAGGAGTAAGGAAGAGGGGATGTCCTGGGGAGGTGAGAGGAGCTGGGGGATGTAAGAAGGAACCAGCAGGAATAGCAGAGGTCAAAAGAGAAGGTCCTCTGGACGGTGTGGAAGTTGAGAGAGAGGATTGATTGTAGAGGATGGAGGATGAGAGAGGGAGTTATCGGGAGGGTGAGAGTGAGATAATTATTGGAGGGGGGACTGTACCCTTGCTAATTTGTTTTGGTCGCCCTTTGGGGTCATGTGAATTTTCAAGTGCTAAAATGGGGACACATTGGCCATACTTAATGTAGCAAATTAGTAGTAATATTTTAGCTTGCCATTTAGCAATTTGACCCCATTGTGCTTAGCCAATGGAGCAGTCTGCAGCTGAGGCACATTCACTGACAATTTAACCTGGCACACTGCACAATGTTCTACAAGAAGTCACCGTATCACCCGGTGGTAATTAATCTGACCGCTTTTCTCCTGGAGGTCACAAAAGTTTGAAATTAATCTGGTGAATTAACCAGCCCAGAGCTGGCATGCAAAAAACAGTCTCACTTCAGATATGGCTTGCTGACTATATGACATCCTACAAATGGTAGCTAAGCCAAAGGACCTAGTTAGTTTGGAAGCTTGAACTTGAATATTTAATACTTTGTATAATGGTAGCACAGTTCTTACTTGTTGCCCTAACTCTGCTGATCTACACTAAATTGTTCATGTGGAGCCCAATTTTCAACAGCCTGCTTAAATCAGCACAAACTAATCAGCAAGCTAATTAAAAGGAGCATTAAAAGAGGCATCAATGCAAACATTGAGGTGTGGTTAAATTGTTGGTGTTCTCTGTATTAACATTTACGCTATTTAATGCATGTACAGTTTACCCCTAGTCATAGATGAAGTAGTATGCACAGTTTTGCATCTCATTACTCCATTATCATAAAATATTGTGTTATTGCTAATGCTAGAACATTAATACTGATTTCACATGCAGCATGCACTAATTCAATGTGATAGAAAGACCCCTGTATCTATAAAATGAAAAGCTATAGGTAAAACCTTCATATTTTTCTCCTTATTTTTAAATCTTAAAAGTGGTGCATTTACTATATATTTCTAAAATAAAAAAACTGCTTTATCTTAGTTTTATAAATGGTGATACTGTAGATTACTGCAAATTGGAGAGAGGTGCAATGGATAGTAGAAAGTTAGGAAAACAACCATCCCCCTTTCTCCTGCCCAAGGAAAGACATTTTCCATGGCAGATCACAAGCCACTTTGAGTTGTTTATCATTTTGGTTGGACAGTTCATTTCCACATTATTACAAGGAAGCGTTTTGATGTGAAACATGAAATTCTTTCCTTCCAGTTCGGGGTCACAGCCAAGGGGAGTTTCGCAACCCGATAAAGTAACAGATGAGTCTATTCCACTTTCAAAGAGCAAACAGATTAGGTTCCTTTAAATAGCACAGTGGGGGCGGGGGAGGGTACCAAATGCAGAGCTCCATGCCAGCTCCATGCACAACAATCACTGTTCTCAATTGATGGGAGCTATCACCTGACTGCATATCAGTTGCACACTGGAACTTCATTTATTGGAACAGCCTGGATTGAACAATCAGATTGGTCATACTAATAAAGCAGATGTTGGCAGATGAACAGCTGGCTCACCCAGTCTGACTGGTTGTCCTTGCCTATACTGCTAAAACTATAGCCCTTCCTTGATGTCACCACCTCCTAATGTGCTACAGATATATCTCAGCTGTTAGTTGTACAAACTTGACTGCCTGCAGAATATCACTCTTTATCCATGACTTTGTTGTCTCCCCTAGATAGCCTGCTACTGTTCTGGGAAGATAAGCATACGTGTTCTCCTGTCCAAACTAGTATCCACACTCCCTGTTTCTTTTACTCAACCTCATTTCATCTCTCTTCTTACTGCTGCCCTCTGTATCTGTTCCAGGATTACTTAAATTCTGTCACAGATTAAGGGGGTCATTTATTAAACTGCAGATTGCCAGTTTCTATGTTTCTATACATTGAATTGCACAGTCTGGGAAAACAAATAAGCATGGGAGTAACTTGCTGATATAGCGGTTAGGTTACTACCCTTAACCAATAAGCCTTAATGCTGTTGATGCAACTCCAACATTGCTCTCTGCTTCAATGGCAAAAGGTAACAGGGAATTAGACTCAAATGGCAACCAACAAGCTGGGAAACTGATAATTATAAAGGTGGATTGTATGGCCAGTAGTTACTACCATAAACTTGCTGGGCAGATTGGATGAACCATTTGGTCCTTTTCTGCCGTCATTTCATTTCTATGTTTCTATATAAACACACAAAGGAAGAAAGCTTTTCTATAAAAATCTATTTTCTGAATGATTTGGGGCTTGGAGATTGCCCAGACAAATGTTGCTGTTGGTTCTCCAGCCCCCCATACATTTTTTAGTGAACTGTTTACTCCAGTGCAATATCATTCAGGAGAAGGAAAAAGATTAGAGGACTATACAGAAAACAAATGGATCCAATCATGACGTTCTATATTTTAGTTCTATACACCCAAGGAAGAGTAAAGGGGAAGGCTGTACATTTCAAATAAACTTGCTTTCCAGGTGGCCACACTGAAATGTCTCTTTAATCTCAGAAAAATTAATGAGATAAAATGAACTGGCAGCCTATTGAGCCAACCAGAACAAGATTCCTCAGGTAAAAAAAGAAGTTAATGATTAAAACAAACACATTGGGATGAATTTTCAAAACATTACATACATAATACGTAGCATATATGCGCATAAGTAGCATCTACTCAGACATTCTGTATTTTATAAAAGTTGAAAATATGTGCATATTTTCACTTTTGAGCACGTGAAAGTGAAAAACGCCCGTAACAAAGGGGAAGTCCAGAGGTATTCTGGGATGGGGCCCACATTTACACTTGTAAGTTGCTATTTTAAAAGAGACTTGTGCATGTAGATTTGCCAACTTACTTGCATAATTTTCCACCTGCTAATTTTCTGGCATAAGTGGTATTAAACAGTTTTATTATGTACTATTGACTTGGTGGGAGATCTGGATGAAATGGGGGGAAAATGGGGGAAATGGGGGGAATTCTCCCCATTCTGGATGAAATGGGGGGAATTCTCCAGGTCTCGATGACCTGGAGAAGGACTGGGTGAACTGGTGAACTAATTAGTAAAATTGATAATTTCCTTATCTCGCACATGTGTTAAAATACACCGACTTACGCATATAAATCCCAATATATGAGAGTAAGTCCTACTTTATTTTTGTTTGTAAAATATATGCGCGTATATTTTTAAAGTAGGCAGGAAAAGTACGTGCGTTCAATGCATTGATAGATATTCTTTCAGTGCATTGCATGAATTTGTGCCTAAGCCCACATACGTGTGTATGTTGTGGGGTAGAGATATAGGTATTTTATCATAAAATAAAAGCACTGAGCCATTTCTGAGGGGTTTAAAGATCTGGGGGAAGTGTAGGATATCAAACCAGGGGGATTGGAGGACCTAGCTATTAACTAGGTGAACTGGTGGATGAACTAGTAAACCAGGACCGGAGTGGGCATGCGCCCCTTTTAAAATCCCGCAACTTTTGTTATAGAGGCCACCAAAGTCTGCTGCTAGTGCTGATTGTTCAAGCTCTTTGATCACAACCTGATATGGGCTTGATAACTATATCTGAAAACACTGCGGTCAATATTCAGTTATCCAGTAAGAAAAATTTAACCAGATAAAATTACCTGGGATATTTAGTGAGATTTATCCAGGTAAATCTGTCACTGAATCTTCTCAGATAACTTTACCTGGATATCGATATCCGGCTATACTTAATTGTATTTATTATTTATTTAGATTTAGCTCAGGCCTATTCATTGATAGCTCAAGATGAGCTGCATTTAGGAACACTAGGTGTTCCCCTAATCCAAGAGGGCTTACAACCACAGTTTGTACCTGAGGCAATAGAAGTTCAAGTGACTTATCCAAAGTCACAAGGAATGTCAATGGGATTTGATCCCTAGCTTCCCAGCTGCTGCTTTAACAACTAGGCCTCTCTGACCAGACTTACCCGACTAATTTTATCTAAATACTGCATTGGCCAGATAAATTTTAGCCATGGCCCTGGAATACCCCTTATTATGCCGCTGGTTAAATTATCTGGCTAAATTTTAGCTGAGTAATGACTTATTCTGCCTATGAGAGGAGCAGGAATTTTAAATCTCAGGGTTTGTCTGGCTAACTTAAAAGTAATGTGGATAAACTCTTTATGATATCAATCTCATTGCTTCTAATTACAAGCTATAACACAGCGTGAGCAGTCCTTACTTTGCCAGAGTAGGCTGGACTCCAGCTATTCTTCTACAGATTTCATTATTTACAGACAAATTAAACAACCAAAAACCTGCTTACCTCAGCAGTGCTGGCAACAGAAATGCAGTACTTTACAGTTATGTAGTTTCAGCAAAGTTCTAGCTTTTTTCTCCTCTCATCTGAGGCCTCGCTTACCCTTTGGGCCCTGGCGTCTCATCCCTCTCCCCAGGGGAAATGCCCTGAAACCAGGATTCCCTTGTGGTCGTCTTAAGGTGGACCAGGCTAAATGCCTAGTCCTGGATTGAAAAATGATGCAAATACATTTTGCCACCTGCTATCCCTGCTTCTATATCTAAAGAAGGTGCACCGCTGGAATTGTATATCTGATCATTAAAATTGGTGCAATAGTGGGGTAGAAATGTCTCCTGTTATCCACATCCTCAAACATACCATAGCTCTCACTTAAAGGTGAATTCTGAAAGAGTTGAGCAAGTAAAAATCAGCACATATGTGTGTAAATAGCATATAATCATGTATGCTGCATCTTGACATTGACCTGTATCTATGTAATTAGTTTGTGTTTATTGATGCTTGTTATTATATTATTGCTTGTTATTATATTATTGGTTGCTTCTGTTTTTGCTACCTATCAGCCTTTTCTCCGTTGTCCCATCCCTAGTACCTGTTTTATGTATTTTCCACCTTTAGTTCGGATGTAAACTGGTTTGATGTAACCACGAATGCTGGTATAGAAAAGTATTACATACATAAATAAATAAATAAATAAATATCTTTTATAAATCTTAAACTACACTTGGAAGTAAGGGCGCATGAGTAAATTTGTGCGTATAAGAAAGGGGTGGGCCAGGGGCATTCCAGAACAGGGACAAGATTTACACAAGTAAGTTGCTATTTTATAAGCAATTTACCCATGTTTATCTCTATGTTTATTGGAATTTATTAAATGTCTCCAGCAAGGCCTGAGGCGATGTCATAAAAAACACATACATAAACCAATATCATCTATAGTATAAAATAAAATAAAACTAAAAAGTTTAATACAGCGTACATTTACACCTGCTCTATATTTGGAGTAAGTAATAGCACACGTCTTAAAAGTGAAATATTGACTAGGTGGGGAGGTTCTGGGTGACATGGGAGTCGTTAAGTCTGAAGAGTCTAGAGCATCTCTATGGCTTGCAGATGAACTGGGCAAACTAGTAGACTAATTGATAAAACTGGTAATTTCAGCGCTGTGTGCAAGTTAAAAAATCTCCAGACTTACATGTGTACAAGCTGACTTACAGGGAGTAAATGTGTGTTAATTATGCAGGGAAAATCTCCATGCAGTTTTAAATGTTAGTCATAATAATACTTATTTGGATAAATTCTAATTTATCTGGCTAAATCTTGAAAATGGTTCTGACTTATTTGGCTGCAAAGCAGCAAAGTCACTACTCACCTGGAGAAGTCTAAAAAGCACTACTTATCCTACTATCTGACTTAGCTGGATAAGTACAGCTTTTTAGACTTGTACGGCTATCCGACTTAGCCAGATAAGTGGCATTTTAAGACTTATTCCACACTCATCCAGATAAGTGCAATATATATTCATGCCTTTTTTTTTTAAATGGGCATGCATATTGCAGGGTGCATTTACACTTATTTTGTAACCTGCATATATCATATATGTGCAGGTTATATGATACAGGAGTAGATTTTCGAGCACATGTTTCAAAGTTATCTTCTTACTGTACAGAGCTCCAGAATACTATGCATTATATCATAATGATGATGGTAAAAAAAACATTTATATCCAATTCTTTTAATTGTTATCTGGGATACAAATGTCACATTTAACAAGTAGTTTATGGTAGTTACTAATTAGCGCACGCACACACACAGACAAAAAACATCATCTACTTGTCACAGCAAGATAGCAAGTGAAAAAACAATGTAACAGAATGACTTATTTCCCCAGTCTACAGTACAATACAAAGCTTTGAACACAAGCTTTCAGAAACAGACCACAGAATAAGAGTAAACTATGCAAGAAGTGAGTTAATGTGCCTCTTAATGACTTTCAGATCTCCTCTGGATAACTGACAGCTCTATTTCTCTCCCTGGTGTGGAGTGGTTTGACCCAAGAACAATAAAAGCTTGCATCAGTTCCACTTCCTTTTATTCCAGCTGAGCAGCGCTGGTATCTCTAGGGAGCCTCTCACTATGAGAAGGCAGCAGCTCAGCAGAACTGTAAAACAGAACATTCACATGTGTGCACATCTCCCCCTCGCCTTCTCCGTAAAATGTCTTGGAGACTAGATCACAGAGGATCTGCATCTTGCTCCTATCAATGCATATAACATGCCGAACGAATGATAATACCTGTTGATTACAACAAGATATCTTCACTCCGGTCCGGTCTAACTGTAGACACACTCCTGGGCTGTTGTACTTTATTCACAGCTGTTAATTGACTCCTTTGCAGATAAAGTATATGTGCATTTTAATACAAGACAAAGGCCATCTTGCAGCATGTGAGAAATAAAAAAATGACAGCAAGCCATAATAAAATATCTTACAAAACTCTTTAGTGTAATAGCCAAGCTGCAAAAGATTTAGTGCAGTCAAACAAGATGTTGAAAGAAAAAATAATTATAAGTTGATATAGAAACATGATCTACGAAGGAAAAGAAACAATAAAATCGCAGGCCCCCCCTCCCATCCACTGCAAGATATTGTTTATGTGTGCCTACCTAGGTACACTAGAGTAGCATACTAAGTTCAGGCTGGGTGGTAGCTCACTGTCTCTAATGCCAATGTCATAATGCCAAGAGAAGACAAAGAGAATTTAAAAGGAAGATAATGGAAAACATTATAAAGTGTGCTAGCTTTGTGATCCATTTTGCCATGCAGATTCAAAAATGCACTGAAACTGGCGAAATCAAAACTGAACAGCTCTAGGCCATGGCAAGGACAATCATTCGTAAAATAAGAAATATGACATTATCAAGTATCACCGCTTTACTATTGTATAGCACATTAGTGGGAATGACCACTGCACCTTGACTGATATGAAAGTACTTCTAGGCACTCACACACATGCATTGTGGGTGATAGGAATTGTCCTTGGTCCTGTAGTTTGAGAATTTTATGCTTGAGTTTGCTCTACGATTACCGTCACTAATTATAGTACTGTTGTTAGGTAGTGTCGCTGATAACACTAATTCATAGCAGACACTCAGGCATTACCTAGTGAGAGAATAAGGGATGACAAAAATTTGTGATAGTTTTTTCAGTAGTCACTGAGAATAACGTGTGGTCATTTTGAGACTGTGTTAAAGAATTACTGGTCTGCCCTGATGGCTTTGTATAATTGATGGCCTGCAGATATATCATAATGTCTTAGCTCAGAAGCTAATTAAACCTGGGCTTATCAAAACATGGATAGACACCATGTGTTACTAGAGGCAGTGGGCTGGATTTTAAAAGGGTCATGCACATAAATCCTCCGGATTTACGCGCGTAACCGGCCTTACGCGTGCCCGGCCTATTTTAAAAAAGGCCCGGCGACAGGCGTACGTCCCAGGGCTTGCAAAAAGGGGTGGGGGAGGGGCGGGGGCGGTCTGGGGGCGCATGTTATAAAATCAGGCATACATGTGAGTGTGCCGGGTAGCGCGCGCACATGTACGCCTGCGCGCTCCTTTTTAAAATCTACCCCAGTGTTGGTAGCTGAGTAAACAACATGCTTCCCTCTGAGCCAGAACTCAACCAGTGCCCCAGCATGGTATATGGGGGCCCTATAGATAAGAAGTCAACCTGCCTATGGATGAGCTGTGTTCATGTATATTATGTGGATAGTGAAGATTCCATAGCAATTTTCACAAGAATAGCAATGCCAATTGTGGTGCCATAGCTAAATTTCAATATAGATTGAATAGGGGAAAAAGACCATGTAAAGTCAGTTGGCATAATTCTGAATTTTGGTACTTAGAACGGCAAGAGGTCAGATAATTTTCTCCTGCTCTCATCCATTATGGTCTAACTTCAGATGAAGTAGGCCGGGCAGGAGTACCTGAAGACAGGGTGGGGGTGAGTCAAATTCTTGCCTGGAGTGGGAGATGGGGAGGCCTCAGTTTTTTGCCAGGAGGAGCACAACATGTGCATGGGGGGCAGGGGGGAGCACAGCAACCCATGGCAGGACTTGTTTTAGCTCCCAAAGCAAACTAAAAAACTTATAGTGATTACACCAGTGGGTTAATATAAACTGCACTGCCTAACATGATTTGCATTAATCCATTTTAAATATTAATGTGTGGCTTTGCATGCAACACAGCTCATTAATAATTTTAGAATATTAGTCCTGATTAATACTTTGTTAACATTAACATAGGCTAATGCGCAAGTATATTAAGTTGTTAGCCTTACCCCACTTTAGTACATTGGCCCCCAAAGGTGAAATCTAGTAAGTCATTTCTAAAAATTCCCGATCAGTGTTTCAGTGGTGTCTCTGTAATCTCCTAATTAGTAAAAGTCACAGAAGCTTGTACTAGTTTGCTATTGAATTTTCACTCTTTTCGCAGAATTTTAGCTATATGCATAATTAGTTTGTATTAAGACCTTTCATGCCATGACAATTTTTGAGAATTGCAACTTTTTTGTCTGAAGAAAATGATGCAAACTGTGACATTTTTGCACAACCTTAATTGTATCACTGCTCAACAAGGTATACACGCAAGGCTTCACTGAATTGTATTGTCAATGCACTCTAGTCTATGGCCAGCAGTAGCACTCCCTGAACTTGCAATTCTACAAGTATGTATGACATTGTGATGCCTTGCCAGAAGCCTATATTAAAGTGTAATTAGACAGTGCAACTACAAATTGAAAAATTAAGTAAATCTGCCATTTCCAACAATGTCATATGAAAAAGGCTAACTCTTTATAAAGAACATGTGGATACTTATTTGAAAGTGGAAGATAGTAGCTTCTATGACCATAATAGAAACTGCTACAAGGAAAATCTCTGTAGAACACCAAAAAATGTGATTGTGATAGTTCAAAAGTACAGTACAGTTATGGAATTTCATGTCAGATTTTGAAATTAAACAGGCTTCACCTCATTTATCCTGGAAATAGGTTCTTTTGATCAAGTTTCTTTGTCCAGAATACCATTAGACATATCAGTCATGTTGAAAACTGGATTCTTTGGCAGTTGAGGGATATCTTTAATTGGAGCAATATAAAAAAAATTATCTAGCGAGGATGTTGTGCATTTGAATAAGGGACCTTGAGATGGAATCAAGATTCTGCACATTTGGAAGCAGACCAGGATAAAGTACAGTTAGCCCACCATGGAAGCAGAGGGCACGCTAGAGAAGAAAATGAAGGAGGAAGTGATGTCACTTCAGCCAGGAGACTGTTGAATGATATAGTTCTAAGGTGACAGGAGTCATGGAGACAGCTGTAATCAATTAGGGTATGGGGTGAACAAAAAGAAAAACCCCTTGGAAAGAATGGATAGGGGCAGCTGATGAATAGAGGGTCAAGGAGCTTCCAGGTAGAACCTGCAAAGAACAGGAATCTTTAAGTAAGGCAGAATATCCAGAGAGATGCAAGGAAAAGTCAGAGGGAGGGAAGCCAATGGTAAAGCCTACAGCTACTACTCTAGGTGGCCATAGTTTTGCAGGGAATCTTGAGATCTGAGAATGGCAGGAGCCACTCTTAAAGGGAGTTACAAGCCGACGCAGAGTGCTTTATATCTGCTTGCATATGAATGCCTGCTGTATATCTACGGAATGCTGCTGTTTAAAGGAACTGCATTGTTATCTGTGAAGTAACAGACCCAGAAAAAGGAATAAAGGATATTGTTTCTGCAAGTTTACCTGGCTGCTTGGCTGTTTTGGCTATCTGGAAATGGGCCAGGATGGGGTGTGTGAGCAGTGCCCTATCACAGACCTACAGAATATGGCCTTGAACGCTCCTGTGCAACATCATCTTTGGATATTTCTTAGGCTGATCCAATAAAAGGTATGCCAAGAGTCCATGATGTCTCTTATTAACAACATAAGCATTACAAGAATTTTAATTTTATCAGGAATAAAGATGATATTATTAGCATATGAATTATAGCATAAATGAGAATGCTTTATAATGTTTTAGAAATTCACAGATGTGCATCTTATGTATAATTACAGACTGGTAAAGGACAATCTACTAGACAGGCATACTCAGCCAGATGGCAACAGCTGTTTGTTTTCAACTCATTTGCCAAAGCAGTACCAAAATATTGACTTTCACCTTCACCAAGGTTCGAAACAGTGCTCTTCAACTCCAATCATTAAGGGCTGCAAACAGATCTGGTTTTCAAAGTAACCAAAATACACAAATGAATCTACTAGACTAACTGTATGGCATGTATATTAATTGTGGATAGCCTGAAATGCAGACTTACTGTATTCCTGGACTACTGCTGAAGTTGTTTGCTGTATAGCATTGGGTTGTACCACTGCTGGCAATGCTATTACAGCACAGATATGATGTTACGACATGGTGCTAAACAGTAGGCAAAGTCCTCCTTGGGAACACCGAAACAACTGGCATGCCCCAACGAGGAACAATGAGACACTTGTCTCATCACCACTTTAATCATAATTGACTTTCAAATTTTCCAGACAAGAAAACCATTTGAGAAAGTAAGACAAAATTAGTGAAGTTACATGGCAATATACAGTTTCTATAAAGACATTCCACAGTGACTTGACAGAAATCCCAAATAACAGCAAGCATTACAAGAACCAAAAATAAAACAAAACTCACACAAACAAAAAAAAAAAAAGGATCTTTGTCTGAAGTAAACATTTCTCCTTGAAGAAAACGATAGAGATCTCACATCTGAAGGAAGTTTTCTAAGTTGTTCACAGACATACCTTGGCTGACCTTGTGATGGCCCCGATTTCAGAATAGAGATCTGTGCTGTCTGGGAATTTTTCCACCACCATGGTGCACACATGGTACAGGAGGGACTGCTTATGCACTGTGTCTTTTACTTCTGGAACCTTCTCGAGGTAGCTCAATTCAAAAGCTTTGGCCTAGTTAAGAAAAACAATTTTATATATATGTTACAATAAAAATTAAAATAAGGACCACTTTCATTCAGGCTACTGAAGCACAATCTTGAGTAAAAAATGGATACCTCTCAAAAACTGTGCTAACAAGAAAGTGAGGAATGTGGTGGTCATTCTAATAAAAATTACTTTATTTAGAGTGACAAATAGAGCCAGAGGATACTATAAAAAAAAAAAAAAGCTCAATAAACACCCCAGTTTGTTTTTTTACGCATGGAGGAAAAGTAAAAATGTATCTTTCAGAATCTAGAGACCTATAAATCCAGGAGGTATACTACTTAGAATAATGTAAAGATCCATATTGAGGCCTGAATGCTAAAGAGTTTTTCCATCACTAGCTATTAAAGGGGACAATTTTCAAACTATCCATGCTGGGAGATTTTTATCTGCAGATTCTGTCCCTGTATTCAAAGGGAAAATACCCGCAGACAGTTGCTCTTGCTTTTACTGTGGGTATTTTTTCTATTAAAAATAATTAGGTGAGTTTTTAAAACATTCCGTGTGTAAAAATGAGCATATACGCATATTAAGCACCCTCTACTTGTGTATTCTGTAGTTTACAAAAGTCCATCATTCACGTGTATTTTTATGTTCATGCACAAATATACTCATGTAAAAACAGGGCCTTCCTGGGCAAGGCCAACACTTATACACGTAAGTCGATATTTTGAAAGTCACTTATGCGCATACATTTTCCAATTTACTCACGTATTTTTACACCTGGCATAAGCGATATTAGACGTGTTTATTATATAGTACTGACTGGGTGGAAGGTCTGGTTAAACTAAGGGGAGTTCAGGCTGAAGACCTGGAGGAAGACTGGGCAAACTGGTGGACTAATTGGTTAAACTGGTAATTTCACTCTTGCGTCTACGTTTTAAAATACACTGATTTAAAATACACTGAAAATCCTGACATGCGAATAAGTTCTATTTTATTTTCACATGTAAAATATACATGCATATATTTTTAAAATAGGTTGGTAAAATAATCATGTTCAATGCATTGAAATACGTGGTTTCATTGCATTACATGTATTCACACTTTGGCCTACGTACATACATATGTTGTAGGCTATACATATGTATATTTTATAATATGCACACATTTTAAAATACCATAAAGAACTATGCGTGGCCACATCCACATGTACATGCTGCTGCACACAGTGGTTTGAAAGTTATCTTCCCTGTGTGTAGATTTGAAAATGCAATCTACATGTGCTATTCTTCTTCCGCAACTTAAATAAGCCCAGGGAATGCTTCTTCTAAATGCGACCAATGTTGTACACCAGCAGGTACATTTTTAGATGTATTGAGGGAGGGCAATTTACATATATATACTGCTGTTTGCATATGTAAATGGCTTTGAAAAGTGTCCTTTGCATAGGATTTTATTTCATTTAGTCTGCAAGTTTATATTCTGCCTTTTCAGGCACAAACCTGTACAAGGCAGATAACAATAAAATAATACCTGGTGTTACAATATCATAAAACAAAATCACTTTTAGAATAATGTTAATAAGCATAAAGTTAAAAATGTAACACAATTATAACAATTAAGAAAAAGAATGCCCCACCAAACTGCCCACGCCATGGATAATCCAACCAGTGCCTGAACCCCTCCAAAAATTCATCAGCTATGAAAGAGAATTAGCCAAGTAGAACAAGTGAACCTTGACATCAGATTATTGTATATTAGATTTCGATGCTTCTCTCTCGAAATTTTTTCCACTAATCAGACAATATCATAAAGTAACTAATGAAAACTGGTTTATACCCAGTTTAAAGGTGGCAACAGCCACAGATGTGACTTCACTATCATTCAGAATGAAATATTGAAATATTGCACATTCAGATTAAAAATGTCATGAAAACGCATGTGTGTTTTGCAGAGTGATGAAATGCCTTACATTGGTTCCATTAAGAAAATTTCCAATGGCTAATAAAGTAGATAGGATGTATCCCAAGGTTTTGTTATTCTCCAGTTGATCCATTCCTTCTTTCAAGTCCAAAAGTGGCTCCGCAACTTCCTGCAGAAAGCAAATAAAATACCCCATTATTCTGAATTGAGAGACTCAAGGAGGTGAGACCAATACTAGTTTATGTAAATAAACATATAGATGCATTAATGAGTAAGATGCAACCGAAATCAAGCATCACTGAGAATGTTTATTAACTCTCTCAAGCTACTTTTTAAAATCTCATTCCTGAATGTGACCCTCAAGTATAGGAAACCGTTCTGCCACATTCTAAGGTGAAATATCCAAGTCCAAGACTGTAACAATGAGAAATCAGTAATTCTGAATCATTGATACTGACTGCAACCTCCTCTAGCTTATGCCAATGGAAACCTTGCTTTTCTAAATAAAATATGGCTCTGAAAAAAAATAGCCAGATCTCAACCTTTAACGTGTAGTTCAATGGGTTTTTAAATAAAACTACACTACATTTCATAGACCTGAGAGAAGCAAAGTAAATGCTTTCTTATAAATAATATGTTTCTAATCTGAGATCTTAATCTGAGATACCGAGTAAAGCCTTCAATGAAAAACCAGCTTCTGTGGTTCTGACTACTCCTCACATAAAGGTGAATTTTTAAAACCCGGCATACTCATCAATGGGGGGATTGGAGAATAAGTCAAGCTTACATGCGCCGACCCTATTTTAAAAAGCATCCAGATATGCGTGTAAATACTAGGGATGTGAATCGTTTTTTGACGATTTAAAAAAATCGTCAGATATTTTTTAAATCATCAAAAATCGTTAGAGTCGCGATACAATAGAAATTCCCCCGATTTATCATGAAAAATCGTAAATCGGGGGAGGGCGGGAAAACCGGCACACCAAAACAAGCCCTAAACCCACCCCGACTCTTTAAAACAAATCCTCCACCCTCCCGAACCCCCCAAAATGTTTTAAATTACCTGGTGGTCCAGTGGGGGGGTCCCGGCATGATCTCCCACTCTCGGGCCATCGGCGCCATTTTGGCTGCCACTAATATAAATGGCGCTGATGGCCCGATAAACCCCCCCCCACCCGACCCTTTAAAATTACCCCCTTAGCCTCCCCCACTCTCCCGACCCCCCCCCCCAAACTTTTTACACATACCTGGTGGTCCAGGGGGGCCGCGGGGAGCGATCTCCCGTTCCCAGGCCATCGACTGCGCTAAAAAAAATGGCGCTGATGGCCCTTTGCCCTTACCATGTGACAGGGCAAAGGTAGCGCCGGCGCCATTTTGAATATTGGCAATAAGGTCCGCGTGCAGGAGATCACTCCCGGACCCCCGCTGGACCCCGCAGGGACTTTTGGCCAGCTTGGGGGGGCCTCCTGACCCCCACAAGACTTGCCAAAAGTCCAGCGGGGGTCCGGGAGCGACCTCCTGCACTCCGGCCATATTGCCCCTATGACATAGTGAGGGCAAAGGTAGTGCCGGCGCCATTTTGAATATTGGCAATACGGCCCGTGTGCAGGAGATCGCTCCCGGACCCCCGCTGGACCCCCAGCGACTTTTGGCCAGCTTGGGGGGGTCAGGAGGCCCCCCAGGTCAGGAGGGGGTCAGGAGGCCCCCCCAAGCTGGCCAAAAGTCCCTGGGGGTCCAGCGGGGGTCCGGGAGCGATCTCCTGCACTTGGGCCGTATTGCCAATATTCAAAATGGCGCCGGCGCTACCTTTGCCCTGTCACATGGTAAGGGCAAAGGGCCATCGGCGCCATTTTTTTTTAGCGCAGCCGATGGCCTGGGAACGGGAGATCGCTCCCCGCGGCCCCCCTGGACCACCAGGTATGTGTAAAAAGTTTTGGGGGGGGGTCGGGAGAGTGGGGGAGGCTAAGGGGGTAATTTTAAAGGGTCGGGGTGGGTTTTTTTTATCGGCACGGGCCTCACTAAAAAAAATTAGTGATGTGAATTGGAATCGAAACCGATCCCAATTCACATCTCTAACAATCAGATTTCCCCCCTCCCCCCAGCCGAACCCGATCGTTAAAACGTTCGGGCACACGATTCACATCCCTAGTAAATACTGCCTTGTGCACATCTTAAAAGTTTCAAAAAAGGGGTGGAGTGTGATCAGAGCAGGGAGTGGGTGTTTCAGGGCCTGGTTAGGAGATGCGCACGTAAATACTTAGGCGCCCCAGCGCGCAGCGCACTGAGGTTCCCTGCCACGTAACTTTACTTCTGTAAGTTCTAAAATAAAAGGATCGAGCCATTCTGAGGGGTTTTAAGGGTCTGGGGTAACTGGGGGGGAGTGTAGGTCATCAAACGAGGGGGGGGAGGTGGTTAACTGGGCAAACTGGTGGATGAACTGGTAAACTGGGAATGGCGTAGGCATGCACTCCTTTTAAAATTCCCCAATTTAATCGGTAGAAGCAGGATTTGCGTGCCAATGCACGCACCCACTTAAAATTAGGTGCACATGTGCACACGGCCAGACTATTTTATTACATGCGTGCATATACGTGCACAAGTTATAAACTGGCCATGTCCCTGTGCACAGGACTGACACACACTCACAAATGTGTGCCCGCATGCCGGTTTGAAAATTACCATCTAAGTGTAATCAACACTGCACCATATTTGCCATACCCAGATGAGTTATTAATAAGAAGAAAAATGGATGGATAGACCTGGAAAACCGTATCTAAGCTCCTGTTGGCCTACCTAGTTGAAAGGCATTACTACAGGAGTCAAAATCAACTTATCCTTTCTTTACCCATTAATCTCAAGACACATACAGAGGGGCTGGGCCACTATAGCATTTCTCCCATTCTGTCTCTATGGGAAAAAATGTTCATGAATCAGGTCCCTAGTGCTTTTGGTGATGTTTATCAGTAAATTGAATGCCAGCCATGTGTAACTAGTACAGTTTTCTTTTGCTATCACAAGGCCATTAGTTTTGTAGCTATTTTCTCATACTTTGAACAAATAAAGTAAACACTGCAACATTTGACTGGTGAGACTACAAAAATTCTTGATGCAGCATCACGACATTAGAGGAGTAATTTGTTACAAAAATAAGAACCATAGTAGATTAGATCAAGGGAAGCGTAAACATCAGTTACTGAAGCTTCCACTGAGAGATGTGCAACATTTATCTTTTTTTTTTTTTTTGTGCAGGGATAACGGCAATTTTCTCCCTCCATTCTGGGACGATTGTGTAGGATTTTCTGATCCCCTATATTGGCCAATGGCAGGGAGAGCTTGCCTCATTAGAAAGCGAACCTTTCAGATCAGTTCACAGGCCCAGAAGCTGCACTGCATGATGATGCACAGGAGAGCCAGATTCAATTCTTGGACCTGGGTCCTGATCTTTTGGCTCGCCAAGGCTGGTAACGATGCACAGGTAACATTCATAGTTCCTCTGCAGAAAGAAGTCCTTGTCATCGTGCATCAGTACTACCTTTTGGCTGGTCAAGAGTGCACTCATACTGGTCTGTGAAAGGAACTGGGGTCTGTGCCGCTCAGCTGAGAACCATTGCTGTGATGCACAAAAGCTGACAGCATAGAGCTCGAGATTGGAAAGTCTGTCAAATTAAGAAGCCCAGAAATGAACAGTTGAAAATGGCTGGGCTATTTAAACAAAGGCAATCAGCTCTGCTCATGTACCTGCTGGAGGCACCTGTGCAAAAGTAATAGCCCTTCCCCTCCCATAAGGTCAAGCTCATCACCATTGCAATATACCTGTAGATTGCCTTCCCTGTCTTCTCTGACCTAGAAGAAATTGTGTCAAATTCAATTTTGTGGGCTTGAGGTGTGGAGGGTATCTGTATGAGGCACAGGGTACAGAATTAATGGACAGGAGGTAGGGATATCAAATAGTGTGCTTGGCTGTGTTGCATGTACATGTATATAACCTAAATAAGTTGGAATTTTTATGCTAGATTGAGACAATTCTGCTCATAAAACATGACATGCATCACCCAGGTTAATGGAAGACAGTGCTAACTACTTAATATTCAACATGCAAAGGGCTGCAGAACTATTTAAAAGGAATAAAAGCAATTATTAAATAAAAACCAAATAGCATTCCTACTCAGTTTTCACCATATCTCTATTAAGTTTATTCCAATCACACTATTTTGAAAGACAGATCCCAAAACTATATCACTTTTACACAACTACTGCACACATCATCATCCTTGGATAGTTCTTGTGGTACCAATAATAGGCATCACAACCTGCAAAGAATCTGGTCTTCTGAATAACCAACAGGGGAACTTACTCTGCATTGCAGAAAGAAAAAAAATGGATTTCTTTAAAATAATAGAGACAGATCTCAGCAAGGACATGGCTTTATCTATACTTTTATGAAATTAAGGTAAAACATTTATGATAGCTAATCTAAATGTTATTAAATTAATGCCATTATCAGGCATGAATTTTTAGATAGGATTCTAGCCTAAGTCATTGAAGTAATGAAATACCTATGAAAAAACTTTTTAAGGACCTTATTCAATAAAGATTTATTCCATATTCACAGAATGGAAAAGTTATTTTCAAATAAAGCTCTAGCCACCAAGCACTGGTAAACATTTTTTAGATTGTTAAATGGGGTAAAATATGATATATTAATGAAACTTAAGGGCCACAAACTGGTCAGGTTTTCAGGATATTCCTGATGAATATGTATGAGATTAATTTGTATGTACAGACTCGATTGTAAGCAAATCTTTCTCACGTACATTCACTAGGAATATCATGAAAACCCAACTGGTTTGCAGCCCTTCAGGATAGTTCCTCACCTATGGTCTAAACAGTAGCCCATCACTAGCTGCAAACTGATGCTGTGTGCAATGTAGGCATTTTTGTACCAAGCTGCCCTCCAT
This sequence comes from Rhinatrema bivittatum, assembly GCF_901001135.1. NCBI lineage: Eukaryota > Metazoa > Chordata > Amphibia > Gymnophiona > Rhinatrematidae > Rhinatrema > Rhinatrema bivittatum. The sequence continues at coordinate 337,974,427 of NC_042616.1, read as the reverse complement.
ACTTTGGTCGAAGCCTTGATATTCTCTTGGTTAGACTATTGTAATGGAGGCTATTATGATCCACATTTGGGGACTACAGCAGATACAGGGTGCTGCAGCAGGGGTGGTGGCTGGCTGTAGATAAAGGGATCATGCTGTAGTGCCTATGCCCTAGACAGGTATTTGAATCACTATGGGAGGGCCACCTACTAACTCGGGGTGGGGATTAGGTATGAGCGTCGGGGGTTGGGGGCCACTTTCGCATTCCACATGAGACGTACGGAAAGAACAGTGGTCTCTAGTGAAGATTTGCTGGCCGTCGGAGTGAGGAAACTCACTCCAAGAGGAGATTTGGGCAACGTTCTCTCCACCTAGCTTGATGGACATAGCTGGGCAACAACAAGCTAGGGAAATATTGTGGACCGTGATGATTCACTTGCAATAACCCTGTCTTGGATACTGACAAATATCGTGCACTGTGATGATGCATTGTGCTAATGTTTTCGCGAATGGCGAACACATCGCCGCACGCGATTTTTCCCCACTGCACGAAAGAAGCCTCATTTGCATTGGAAACGCCCCCTAATGCGTTACCAATGCGATATTGGAAAATGAGGCCCTTAAGAAGTTTGGTTATCCAGGATCAGAAAGGGGGCATTTTGTTGTGCAGATCTTGACCTCTGGAACAGACTGCCTAGGGAGTTGCATTCTATTTGAGATTTTGGATTTTTTTGGGCAAAGGTTATTTGTTCAAGCATTTCCAGAAGGATAGTAAATGATCTGTTGGTTATAATGCTATATCTGATAATAACTATTTGGCAAATCTGTGAAGCTGTATTGGTCTTAAGAACATAAGTAATACCATACTGGGTCAGACCAAAGATCCATCAAGCCCAGCATTCTGGCTCTGACAGTGGACAATCCAGGTCACAAATACCCAGGCAGATTTTAAAGATTAGATCCAATCATTCTTGCTGGATAACCAAGGATAAACAGTGGCTTTCCCAAGTCTACATGGCGGTCCATATTTAAAAGCATTTAGCCAGCTGACTCAGAAGTTAGTGGCTAAATGAATATTTGGGCCCTTATCCGGATAAATGACAGCTGCCTAATATTTATTTATTTAAAAACTTTTTTATAGTATCTTAGGAAATAAAGTTTGAACAAAATGGTTTACAAATTGATCATCAAAAATAAAACTTAAATAGATAAAATAAAGTAAAAATAAAACATTAAGGTAATAATAAAGTTTGAAAAAAACTACATCGGTGACATATCAATAATAAGTTAGACAGCTAGAATTTAGCCAGATAAGTTAGGGGCATTCCAGAGTTATAACTGGGAGGAGTTAAGTTAACCCGCTAAGTTAACTGGCCATCTCCAATATTCAGAGTTAGCCGATAACTTAGCCGGCTTAGGGCCTCATTTTCCAAGCCGCTCGCACGAGATAAGGGACCTTTCGCACGCGAAAAGTCCCTTATTGCGTGCGATACCAGGATGGGGGTGGAGTCAGGGCGGAGTCGGCCCCGGAAGAGGAGGAGTCGGGGCGTCACCGGGGCAGACTCTGCGGCGACGCCGTGGACAGCGAAAAGGTAAGTGCCTTTTCGCTGCCTATTTCGCTTCCAATAGCTACACCTCCTATGGTGGCGCTATTGGGTGCGAAACCGACAGCGATCACACTGCGACGGTGCGATCGCTGCCGGCTAGCGCAGGCCCGCCCCCTGTTTCGGCCCCCTGCCCCTCATCTTCTAAAGTATCGCAGGCCTGCGATACTTTAGAAAATGAGGCCCTAAGTCTGGTCAAGCCACAGAGCTGTCCTAAACTAAGCCGGCTATAGTTAGTTACCTAACTTTAAGATAGCCGGCTATATACGATTGTGGGGCTGCTCTATTGAATATTTCTTCAAAGTTAGCTGGATAAGTTTAGCAAGCTAACTTTGCTATCCAGACTATATCTTAATATGGATCTCATGGTTTATGGACTTTTTTACCTGTTCCACCAAACTCATGATTTTATAGACCTCTATCATATCTCCTCTCAGTTGTCTCTACTCCAGGCTGAACAGCCTTAACCTCATCAGCTTTTCCTCATAGGGGAGACATTTCATCCCCTTTATTATTTTGGTCACCCTTCTCTGTACCTTTTCTAGTTCTATCTCTTTTGAGATGGGGTGACCAGAAATGCACACAATAGTCAAGATACAGTTGCACCATGAATCAATACAGAGGCATTATGATACCTTCTGTTTTATTTTCCATTCCTTTCCTTATAATACCTAACATTCTATTTGATTTTGACCACCCCTGCACACTGAGCCGAGAATTTCAAAATATTGTCCAAAGGGTAGTGACGCTTAATACGGAAACCAGCATAGTATCACTATAGTTTGGATTATTCCCAAGTCCAACATCGGGATCCAAACTGGAGGCTGGGTCCCATTCCGGGGCCTCCAAACATGCCCAGGCCCAGGTTCAATGCCAGGGCCCAGCCCAGAGGCTGGGTCCATCACCGAGGCCTTGGCATAGGCCAAGGCTCAACACTGGGGACCAGCTCATAGGCAGAATCTCATTGCAGAGGCCTTGGCATAGGCCCAGGCCCAATTCCAGAGCCTGGCCTAGAGGCCGGATATCATCATCAGGCATTGGCCTAGATCCAGGCTCAGGCCTAGGCTCAAGTGATGGCGTGGATGGTTCGCAAAGGAGGAAAAGATAGACTCCAATAAGAACTTCAATTCCCATAATGCCTAAGTATAGAGGCTGGTGTTGCTGACAGGAAAGAGCCTTTGGTGTGGAGTCCCAGGTGAGGTAGGACAGGGATTCCCAGCATGCTAAGTTAAAAGTGCAAAATGTGTACTGACTCAAGGAGGAGGAGGAAGGAAGAAAGAAGGAGAAGAGAGAGGAGTTTTCGTGAGATTATTTCTCTTTGAACTGAATGCCAGAAACTGCTTGGACTTAGAAAACCAGGAGAGAGGATCACAAACTGTGTTTGTTTCACTTTCTGAAATGAATATTGAAGCTGCTTGAACTTACAAAACCAGGAGAAAAGATTACAAACTGTGTCTTTATTTCACTGTTTGAATTGAACTTGGTAACTGTCAATTTAAAAAACATGGGAGAGGGGATGTTTTAGAACTAAAGAGTGCTAAGAAAAAAAAAGGGGGCTAATGTTGCTTAGAACATTTATTTTAGTGATTTCAGCAGTGAATCATCTGGCAGAGCAAAAGAAGAAGGAAAGCGGGAGTTGAGTTTGTCAGAGTTCAGAACGTAACTCTTGTACATATGGTGGCAGTATGTATGTATGTATTTATTTATTTGAAAGGACTTATTGCCTGAGCCCTCCAACATTCGGGGCAGGTCACAGATAGTACAATCATAATAAAACAACAAAAATAAAAAATATAAAAACATTTTAATCAAAAAACAAAGTCAAAGCCTGGGTGTTAAAGCCTGGCTGGAATCAAGATAAAAAAGGGTGGAGAAAAAAGCGTAATCCACAGCTAAGGATTACTCTTTTTTCTCATCTCCCCACTCTACATTCTCCCAGATAGATTTTTTTTTTTTATTTCTGGTACCTTGGTCCCTAACATTCCTTCTGCTACAATACATCCTATTCTGGTTTCAGATCATGCTGCGATTTCTTGGACCATTAACTTTTTTTCCTCCATTGCGGAAGATCGTTTGTGGAGGTTCAACTCGGGCCTCTTAGAGGACTCTGTCTTTATTGGCTATCTTCAGGATAAAATTGTTGAATACTTTTTGCATAACACCACTCATGATGTCTCCTTTCCAACAGTCTGGGCGATGTTCAAAGCTACTATTCGGCGGAAGATCATTAGCTATAGTATCAGGTTTTAAATCATGCTGCTGACACTGCACAAGGCACAAAGGGAGGAGCTTTCTCGCCTACAAGGTTCAGTTGCTCAGTTGGAGTGGGCCCACATTTCTCGCCCTGCTTCTGATACTTTACTTTCCTTGCAGAAAACATGTTATGAATATAACAAGCTTTTGAGCTTGCATGCTGGGAAATCCCTTTTCATTCAGCAGGCTCAATATTATGTGGAAAACAACAAGTGTGGCCACCTTTTAGCGAATTATCTCAAAAGGAAGAGGGAAAAGAAACGTATACATTCGATCAATGTTAAATATGACCACACATTGTTGACTGACTTAGAAATCTTGGAGGAATTCAGAGATTTTTATCATGACATTTATAAATCTGAGTCAACCACTTCTGATTCTGCTATTAATCAGTTTTTTCACAGGTGAATCGCTCAGTCCTCAGCCCTTACCTGCGGGCCAGTTTGGATTGTCCCATCACATCGGCTGATATTTCCACTGTTTTGTCCACTTTGAAGGAAGGAAAAGCTCTTGAACCAGATAGCTTCTCTGTTGACTTTTAAAGGGCTTGCCAGAAATTACTTGTTCCCAGATTGCTTGTATTGTTTTCTGATATGGTGTCCTCTCCCACATCTAATACTTTTTTTTCTGAAGCATGTATTGTAGTGCTACCAAACCCAGGGAGAGATCTTAAATTTGTTTCAAATTACAGGCCAATTTCCCTCCTCAATACTGACTACAAAATATTTGCTTAAATCCTGGTGTCTCGCATGGCTGCTATTACAGGTGATCTTTTACATCCTGATCAATCCAGCTTTATCAAACACCGGTTTATCTCTGACAACTCCCGTTTATTTCTTCATGTTCTTGAGCTGGCTAAATCCATCCCTTCCCCATTGATAGCTCTCTCTCTAGATACTGAAAAACTGTTTGATAGAGTTGAGAGGGACTATCGTTTTGCTATATTGCGATGGTTTGGACTTGACCCCTCCTTTTTGGCCTGGATACGGCTCTTTTATCACCACCCATCAGCTTGTCTCTATATCAATAATAGGCTTTCTCCAAGTTTTGAGTTACACAGAGGTACCAGACAGGGCTGCCCCTTAACCCCTTTCTTATTTAACCTGGCTTTGGAACCAGTTTTGCTGGCTATAAGATAAAATTGAGCCATTGAAGGTATTGATTTGGGTATGGATACTTATAAGCTATCTGCATATGCTGATGATGTCTAGTTATTCATTACAAATCCTGTCTCCTCTCTACCACATTTGTTTTCTCTCATCTCTGCTTACTTTTATTTTTCAGGTATTGGGTTAACTAGCCTAAAACTGAGTTGCATCCATTAAATTTGTAAGGTGCTCAAGTTGATGTCTCTGCTTTTCTGTTCCAAAAAAACCGGAAAATGGTCTTAAGTCTCTGGGTATATACAGTTTGGATGATCTACTTTAGACCCTCACTCACTGTGAAGCCTCTCTTTTACAAATGCTCCATGATTCTATATTACATTGGTCTCCCTTACACCTAACGTGGTGGAGATGCCTTGACACAATGAAAATGGTACTTGCTCCTAGTTTAAATGATGTATTTTCCATGATCCCCATTTTCTTTTTTGGAGAATTTTATAAGCAGACTGATCGTCTGCTCACCCGCTTTCTCTGGCACCATAAACCTCCACGAACTGTGATCACCAAGCTAAAAGCAGATAAGTGCTGTGGGGGGATCAACTTCCCAGATTTCTATAGTTACCATCAGGCTTTCATACTACAACAAGGCTATCATTGGATGTCTGATTTACTTCAATTTCCTGATAGCCCTCATTGGGTGAATATTGAATGGGGGTTGCTTTCTCCTTTCCCCTTAGGAGAAATCCCAGGGATGTCTCCTACCCACTCTGTTAACAGAAATCCCATTCTGAGCTCTACTTACAAAGCATTCTCCGAATAGGATCAGCTGTCAACATCCCTTTTCCCTGCATGGCACTTTTCTAGGCTGGCATCATTTGGCTTCAACCCCATATTCGAATTAGAGGCAAAAGTTTAAATTGGAAATGCTGGCAAGATAGCGGTATATGGTTCTTATCCTTCCTGTTGAAAGACAATTCACTTCTTTCTTTTTCCAATCTCATGGTTAATCATTCCCTTCCTAAATCTCAGGTTTTTTCCTGGTTGCAACTCCATGGCTGTTTAACGCTTCCCTTGGTTTCTAAATTTTGTCTCTCAGCTTTTCCTAAATAGTAAGTATTATAACAAGATTTTGGCCCTTTAGGCCATTTGGCTTCTTGGATCTATAAATCTGTTAAGGAATCAACATTCCCAATTCCGTCGGAGTTGCAGAAACTATGGCTTCAAGAATCTGATTGTTCCACTGATGATGTTGATTGGTCCTACTTCTGGTGTTCTTTACTGCATGTTTCACTATCTTCCAGTTTGAACCAATCTTTTTTTTTTATTTCTCATAGAACGATATGGACTCCCTGGAAATTATACAGGATGGGTTTAATGACTTCTCACTGCTGCTGGTCACCACTGCTTGATCTCCTAAAGCTACATTGTCTCACATGTTCTTTTTCTGTCCCATGGTACAGCCCTTTTGGCAGTGAGTTTAGAGAATTCTCTCTCATATTTTACATTTGGACTCTCTGCTCACATACCACATTGTTATCTTGCGGGTGGTGGCTTTGCTATTTTATCTCCCTCCTCCGTACAGGAAACTACTGGATTTTTTCCTTGTGGTTAGCATTCATCTAATTTTTGTCATTCTGGCAGAATAGTAAATTACTCAACACTATTGGTGGAATTCAATTTGTCTGTATTGCAAGTATGAAAAGGCTGTTGTTAAATTTCATCGCCTTGCTTCTTGGTCTATGGTGTGGAAACCATTGGATGATTATTTTGAATCTTCTGTTGTACAGTGCCATTGCACTAGCTAATGTTTCTTTGTCTAATTGTAATTGGCAAGTATCACCCTCCTTTCTTTTGTTGTATCTTTTCCCTTTTTCTTTTTTTTCAATTGTTTGTTTTCCTCTGTGAGCCTTGGTTGCTGGTACCATTTTCTCTTGTACCATAATTACAATAAAAATATTTGAACTGGAAAGGAAGAACCTGGCAGGAAGCCAAAGTTGAGAGGGAGACAGAAACCAGACAGAGGAGATGCGAACTCCTGACCAGGCCTGGAGCAAGAAGGCAAGAGTACCTGAGTCTTCACAGTTAAGGATACTTGGGGAGGAAAATCGCTGGTGAGGGTATTCCTATTTCAAGAAGCTAGTGGCCAAACTGAGAAGGTACAGCCCCTTGTAAGGCACAAACAAGAAGGCAGGAGGTAAGAGTACCCAAGCCCTCTTAGTCAAGGATACTGGGGAAGGTAAATCGGTAGGTGGATGAAGATGGATGTTAGAGGCCTTGGTCTAAAGAAAAAAAAAGTACCACACTTGGATGCTGTTTCTATTCAGTAGAAAATGGAGAGAAGATGGACAGAGTGAAGCTTGGCTATGCAAACAGCAATAGCAACACCACCACCAACTAAATCAACAGATTTTGAAACAGATGGCATCTCAGCAACAATAGCAACAACAGCTTCTGCAACAAATGGAGCCTCAGAGTCCCTTGACCAAACAGCTAATACACCAGAGTCCATCCTGAGCTTGTGGATGCAACTACAAGTAAATGGAAAGGAGAGATGGATAAGTGTTGCAGTGGTGACAATTACCACATTCAGGTAAGGATTGCACCAATTTGAGTGGGTATTGGAAAGAGCAGGAGACATAAGTTCTTAGTAAAGCGCAATGGAAACAAGAGGAAAAGGAAGAAGAATAGGAACTAGGAGAATCTTCCCCTCTAAAGAGGAAGATTGGTATATCTCCCAGGGAAGTTTCATAAACTCAGAAGTCAGAGGAGGAAGAAATAATGGAAGGGAGCGCAGGCTCAGAGGGAGGAGAGGAAGGAGCAAGAGGGGGCAGAAGGATCTTAGGAAAGAGCTTCTGTTGACGTTTCCTCATTTTGGTAATGAACAACTTAAGGATCCATTATTGAAAGAGTTATTTGCAAAAGTGAGGTTAAGGGATAGTAAAAAAAAAAAAAAAAAAAAGAATAAAACCCAAAAGCTGGTACCCTCTTACTTTCTGACTTGTGCTGGTCTGTTGTATATAAGGAAGGTGGATGAAAGGAGAGAAGAAGTCCTTCAAGTCATGGTCCCTCAGGTCTTTCATAAAAAAGTATTGGACACCACACACAATTACCCGTTACCAGGATATTTATTGATTGATTTAATTATTTATTGGCATTTGATGTTCCACTTTTTACCATGAATGGCCTCAAAGTGGATCACAATAAATTTAAAGTAGGTTACAATAATATTAGATGAACAAACAATATTGATTGAGGATCTATGAGGTCCATATTCAGTAGGCTGGTTAGTGGCCAAGTTATCCAGCTAAAGTAAGCCAGATAACTTGTCCCATATGTTCAGCAGGAGAAGCATCCCACTGAAAATACCACCCTAAAGTTAGCCGGCAACATATAGCCGGATAGCAAAAAACCCTAACTGGCTATATCTGAATTTAGCCGATTAGGTTTTCATGTTATCCAGCCTTGTGTGGCCAGATAACTTTCTTCTTAACTGTATATCTTCAAAGATATCTAAGTAATGCTGTCACTGTCATTGAAATAAAAAAAAATATATATATAAGGCCTATGGCCCGATTGTGAGCCTTCCCCCCACCACCCCTTATACATAAATGGCCCTGTCAGGCCTAGCACTCCTCAGCCCCAAGGAATGATCCCTTTCCCCGCCTTTTCCGGCTGCAACCTTTGCCAGATTTCATAAAAAATATTGTAATGGGAACCCACCGGACTTCATCTCCTCCCCCCCTCCCCAGCAAGCACTAAACAGGCTCACCTCTCCTGAACCTGAACTCCCCCATCCCCCCAGTTGCCTAAATCGATCCCTGCCAGGAGTGAGAATCTTACTCGCCCTCTCCCAGCATAACCCCACTTAGGAGAACTGGACGTATAAACTGAGCATAGTTTACGCTTCCAGCGCTGCCGATCAGTTTATTATGAAACTGGGCAAAGGTTGTGGCGGGGGGGGGGGGGGGGGGAAGGAAGGAATCATTCCTTGGGGCTGAAGGACTTTGGGCCAACAGGGCTATTTATCTTTAAAGGGTGGGGAAGGAAGGCTCACAGTTGGGCTGCGGACCTTTAGATTTTCGTTTTTTCAGTGACAGTGACAGATATCTTTGAAGATATCTGCCACACAAGGCTGGAAAACATTAGACCTGCTCGGAAGCAGGTTTAAAGTTATCTGGCTAACCTAGCCAGATATACCTGAGATTCAGCTAGGTTAGCCGGATATCTCAATCCCTTCCTAGAACACCCCTGAAATGCCCCTTTTTTTAAATGGCTAAATTACAGCCAGAGAAGTAGTTAGCCAGCTATAATTTATCCAGATAAGAGGCTGAATATGCCGTATAAGCCATTTAGTATCTGATTCACTAAGAGTTTTCCACATAGACACAAAATGGGAGAAAAGCTTTAATGAGTCTGGCCCTTGGACGGATAATGTGTGAGTTATCCATATAATGGCTTTTGAATATTGACCTCTCAGTATTTAAAGACAGAATCATAGTTAAGTAATGTTGTTGTTGCTGTAGAAATAGGAATACTTCTGTAGTAACTAGGTTGATGGACAGGAAGTCTCTGTTGGGAATGCTTGGCTAAAAAGCCACACTTTCAGTTGCTTTGACTATTTCATCATAATTCTTAGGAAAATAAATCCACAGACTCCATTCTTTTTTGCTCTAGAATTCTTTAAAAATGTCACAGTGCTTTCTAGGAACACCCATGCAAAGGTACAAAATACCAGCAAAGTTAACTTTTCCATTACTTGCAATATTGAAACTGCCTCTCCCTTCACCATCCCAAATACTTTATGACTGCTCTGCAGCACCTCAAAATCTTTATGCATAAAATTCAAAATGCGAAGAGTTTAAGAGAGGTAAAATGCTCTGTGATGGAAACAGCAGTGTCATATGTTTGGCTGACAAAAAGCACATGTGTTTGCGCGGATATTTACTTTAGAACAGCCACATCAAAAGTGGAGGCAATGTCCAACGGCTCGGCATATGGCACTAATTTAGCTTCCAACTGGTTGGCATATGGAGTGAATTTAATTCTTAATTGGTTGGCATATGGCGCAGAATGTCGATAGCGAATTCCATCTTCTACCTTTGTCTCTGACATGGAGACCCAGTTATTGACCTGCACAGTTTTCCTACTCTCCTTCCAGATTAGAACAGCCTGGCTGATTTCAGCATATCTAGGGGTTTCCAATACTCTGATCTGCCTCTTATGGAACAGTTTATTGATCAGGGTTTAAAGACAGATTAGAACAGCCTGGCTGATTTCAGCATATCTAGGGGTTTTCAATACTCTGATTCGCCTCTTATGGAACAGTTTATGGACCAGGGTTTAAAGACAGGTGAAACAATTCTGCACTTCTTGTCCAGAGTGTCTACAAGTTGAGGAAATGGAGGAGCTGCAGGAACCCTTGACCCCCTTACCACTAGTTAGAACCCCTAGATCATGTATAGTCTTAGACATAATGAGTCTCCTAGATTGTGGAGTTTGGTGGGAAATCAATACATACTGATAGTTGTAGGCTATGGTTGTTCAGTTAAAAAAAATGTACCAATGAAGTCCATTGCATGAGAGTTAGTGAAAACTTTCTCTGAGTAAGGCTGACAGAGGATCTAACTTCACATTTAGCCCATCTGGGAAAATCTGTGAGCTATTTAGAATATATCAGTTTATCACCCTCAAACTAATAGATTAGTGGAACATTTTAATTGCACATTAAAACAGATGTTAAGGGAACTGGAACAGAATAATACCCATATTGCTATTTGCCATCTGGAAGATACCCTAAACCGGCTTTTTCCCTTTTGAGTTGATGTTGGGTAGGCAGCCCAGAGGATTGTTATCTATGTTGAAGGAAGGTTGGATAGGGAGTGAAGAGGAAGAAGAAGAAGATGAAAATGTGGTGAGTAATATCTATAGAGCATTGGTTCTTAACCAGGGGTCCAAGAGACCATCCCAGGGGGTCCTTTAAATGGGATGCAAGAAAGTATAGCTAGGGAGAAAATAAGTGGGCTGCTGCTACCTGTGATTAATTGAGCTGCTGCCGCAGGTCGAGAGAGTGAGAGTGGGGTCTATTATGGCCCAGTAAACTTCAACCCACTTTGCTGCAGACCAGGAGGAGGAGGGACAGAGGGGGTCCATTTGCACCCATTAGGAGCCTCAAACTGCATTGTCACAAGTCTAGTGGCAGTGGGGAAGAGAGGGATCGACTATAGCTCTCAAGAATCATAAACTCCACGAGGAGAGGGGCCAATTACTGCTGTCACAATCTTTGCAGCCTCTGCTGCACACTGAGGAAAGCAAAAGAAAGCTGGGTTATTAAAGTGGAAAGAAATATTTCCCAGTACTGCCACATGCTCTAACACTGGCCTGAGAGAGGAGAAGAGAAAAGCACCAGAAAAGTGAGTAGAATAGCACAAAGGAAGAAAGGAGGGAATGGGACTGGGATTAACAGTATGAGGAGAAAGACGAAGGGGAGAATGAATGAGAGAGGAATAAAGAAAGACATGGAGGAAAAAGGGGGACACAGGGATCCATGATAGACATGGTAAAGGGAGAGTGGATGGCAGCCTATCAGGGAAAAGAAGGAGGGGACCCCCATAAATCATGCTGGATAGAGGCAGAGAGTGAGGGAGGGACAGGTGACTGATCAAGGAGGAGAGAAGACAAGACAGCAGGCAGGTATGCATAGAAGATTAAACACAAACGTTATTTAGGGGACACACAGATAGACATGGAGATCTCATTAGCTTTCTTCCCATTGAAAAACAGGCTTTTTTTTTGCTTTTTCTAAAATCTATTGTGACTATATGTTTGTAAGAATCTTGAAAGAATAAAGAATAAAATAAAAGCAGTCTGAAAGGACATCAATTTTCAGGGGGGCCCTAAGTTTTAAAACTGTTAGTGTGGGTAAACACCTGTTTACCAGTGTAAAAAGGCTCTTTTAAAACTTGCTGTTCCCCACCACTGAGGGTAAAAGCACCTCAGTGCTGCAAACTTTTACCTGCAGGGAGCAAAGGAAAGGGGCTAGGCTGGGGAGGGAAAGTCCATGCAAGGATTTAATTTCAGAGCAGATTCAAAGTACACAGCTACAAAAGTACAGGCTGTCCCCCACTGGCCCTTTGATTTGATCTGCTGACCCGAAAGTTGTTTCCTTTTCCCCATCGCCGTGGGATTGGAAGGTTGGAATGGCCTCAGCCTTCAGTAGTGTGGACAATTTTTAAACAGCTTTGGAAATTGTCCTCCCTACATATTCAGTTTAGATCAACATTTTATACATTATGGATGATTCTGGAGTGGATCTCATTATTTCTTTTGTTAAGGCATTCAAAAATGAAGACTGAAGTGAGCGAGGGTTCCCTGAAAGGATGGGAACCCCTGCTTTGGACTAAAGCAACACCTAAAAAAGGTGACAGAGTTGGCCCAGAGGAATTTGATCCAAGCCCGGGAGAAGGAAGCACTCATTTGTAATAAAGGGGCATGGTTGAGGGAATACAAAATAGGAAATGAGTGTTGTTGCCTACCTCACACAATAAACGTTCAGCTAAGTGGGAGGACCCTTGTAAGACAGTGGGGAAATTTGGATCGGGAGACTATGAGATCTAGATTGAGGGAAGCAGAAAAAAACAGTTTTTTTCACAAGAAACTGTTAAAAGCCATGAGAAGCCCTAATGATCATGAAGCTGGGCGAGCAGGAAGAGCTGGGTCCCCAGGTGGGCGAAGGCAAGAGGTCTAGGCCAATGAAAATAGTCATTGAATCGTCCTTCAATCAGAAAAAGTGATTCCTGGACCGATTCCAGAGGGCTCTAGGCCAGGCAGGACCAATCTTATAGAGCACTGGATAGTGACAGAGGTGGCAGTGCGTCAGAATCTTAGAAGCCAAGTGGAAGGAAATCGACAGACAGGTCAAGGAGATGTTGGCCCTTGGGGTGATAGAAGAGTCCCAGAGTGCCTGTGCTAGTTCCATAGTATTGGTCCCAAAGTCTGATACAGAAAAGATTCTGTATTGATTTTTAATGTGGTATCTAAGTTTGATGCTTACTCAATGCCTAGAATAAATGACTTATTGGATTGGCTGAGGAAGGCTAGATTTATTACTACATTGGTTCTAACAAAAGAATGCTAACAGATTCCTTTATCTAAGGACTCCAGGGAAAAGATGGCTTTTTCTATGCCTCACAGTTTGTTTCATTTTAAAGTTTTGCTTTTTAGGGTTCATGGAGCTATCCCAGTATTTCACAGGCTCATGGACTTAGTCCTGAGGCTTCACTAAGACTATGTCACTTCTTTCCTGGATGATGTAGTGGTGAGTACAGTGTTGAATTTAATTGCCAAAGTGGGGTTCACAGCAAATCCTAAAAAGTATATAATAGCAGCAAGAGAAATGCAATACTTAAGCTACTGGGTGGGGGGTGGGGGCTGAGGAAGCAGTCTCCCTAGTATTAAGGTGGAAGCTATTAAAAGGTATCCTAGGCTGAAAAAAAGAAACAGGTCAGGTCCAATTTCCAAGGTTTTGGCCTAAGCCCAGGCACAGGGCTGACATGAGGGCCCTGCCCAGTGGTCGGGTTACAACCAAAGGCCTCAGCTTAGGCCCAGGCTTTATGCTGGGATCTGGCCTGGAGTCTGGATCCTTTGTAGAACCCTTGGCTTAGGCCCAGGCCCAATGCCAGGGTGCAGCACAGACGTCAGGTCTTTGAGACTTTGGCTCAGCCTCAGATCAAGGCCTGATGCTAGGGCCCAGCCCAGATGCCGGGTCCTGTCACCAAGACCTTGACCTAGACCCAGGCTCAATGCTGGGCCCAGCTCAGAGATTGAGTGCATCACTGAGGCCTTGGCCTAGGCCCAGGCATAATGCCAGGGCCTGGCCTGGAGGCCGGATCCCAGGCCCAGGCTTAGGCTTGATGCTGAGGCCCAATTGGAGGCTGGGTCCCATCACCAAGACCACAGTCAAGGCTGGAGCCGAGCCTAGCGAGAGGGTCCCATCACTGAGGCTGAAGCTTAGGCCTAGGCCCAGGCCCAGAGGCCTAATATCAGTCTTTATGATGTCCTCTTCCATCCAACATCCTCTTAAATGATGCCATCTGCTTGAAGATGCACTGCAGTGATGTCACTGTGTGGCCTCCTTTGGTGCAGAGGGTGCTGTTTTAATGTATGGCCATACAGTCTGTTTGGGGAGGATGAGAGTGAGTCATATGTTTTGGACTTTGGTGTTAAGGCATGTAAGAAATAAATGTTGTTATTAACAATTCTGAAGATCACACCTTCAAAAGGATACAAGGCAGATGGAGTTGGTCCAGAGGATAGCTACTAAAATGGTTGGTGGTCTTTATTGTAAACAATATGGGGACAGACTTAAAGGTCTAAACAAGTATACCCAAGAGGAAAGGCGGGATATGGGAGATCTGATACAGATATTTAAATACTTGCAAGGTATCAATGTACAGATGTCGGGCCTCTTTTATTAGAAAGGAGGCTCTGCAATGATGGGTCATGGGATCAGGGTGAAAGGCAGTAGACTCAGGAGTAATCCAAGAAAATATTTCTTTACAGAAAAGATTTTGGATGCATGGAACAGCCTCCCAGGGGAAGTGATAGTGATAAAGACAGTATCTGAATTTAAAAAAAACATGGGACAAGCACAGGGGATCCTTGAGGTAGGGATTGTAGAGTTGAACAGTTAGTATGGACATGTCGGCAGATCCTTTTCTGCCGACATGTCTCTATGGAGTTAGCATGCTGAACTGCTAGAAACAGAGACCTGAAATACTGAATTAAGGTTTAAAACATAGCATAAGATGACAGAGTTATGTTATGATATGATGCTCAACCATTTGGCCTTTTTTTAAATTACACCATCATAGAAATAATGCAGAGTATTTGCAAATCCTGTGTATGAAATCTTCATACACAGTCCTGTGTGTGAAATCCTGTGTATGAAATCTTATTCTACAGCACATACAATATATCTGCTATAAAACTAAGCCCCTGCAAAATTCAGTTGAGTTATGAGAATGCTGGTTTAACCAATGTCTGGAATCACAGAGGAATAAGCCATATGCTGAGCTTTCCATCATGGGAAGACTGTGAGAATTTAGCTTCAAGAAGCTGCTTCAATAAAGAACACATATATCTTGGATAAAGTGGATGCCTGTTTGAACTGATTACTTACGAAAATTTCAGAATACATTTGTTTTATGTTCTCAGGGGGGCTTGTGTTTCCTGCATGTCAGATGAATGCAAAGATTCAGGGTCTTTTTTCTGTTTCTCCAAGTCTATTGTGATTAAGCAGCAATGCCAGGCTTAAATACATTAATTCATTTTTGTAAGGCACCTTACGAAGGCAGAGATTTAGATTTTTCAGCTATGTTTATGGGATTATTCAGTAACAAGGTGATTTCAGCACAGTTTCAAGCTGTATTTGAAGAGGAGCATTCAAGACTTGGATAAAAAATGGAAGAAGTCATTATTTAAAAAATCACCGGCCATATAGATTAAAATAACTTAAAGGAGAAGAGTCAACATGGTTTTAGCAAGGGAAAGTCTTGTCTTACCAATGTTTTAGAAATTTTTGAAGGATTAAATAAACATGTAGATAAAAGTGAGCCAGCTGATATAGTGTATTTAATTTTCAGAGGGCATTTGACAAAGTCCACCATGAGAAATTACAAAGTCTTATGATAAGAGCAGTGTACTATTATGGACTGTAACTGGTTAAAAGGCCAGAAACAGAGGGTAGGACTAAATGGTCAGTTATCCAAATGGAGAAAGATCATTAGTGGAGTAGCACAAGGATTGGTACTGGGACTTGTGTTGTTTAATTCTTCGTAAATGATTTGCAGATGACACAAAGTTATTCAAAGTTGTTAAAATGGCAGCAGATTGTGAGGAACTGCAGAAGCACCTTGTGAGACAAGAAGACTGGGTAACTGAATAGCAGATGAAAAGTAATGCAAAAAAGTGCAAAGTGATACGCATATGGAAAAATAATCCCAACTATGAGTACAAGATGCTGAGTTCTGTATTGGGAGACAATACATTGAAATCTTCTGCTCGGTGCATGGCGGCTGTCAATAAAGCAAACAGAATGTTAGGAATGATCTGAAAAGGAATGGAGAATAAAACGGAAAATATCATATTTGCATCTGTGTCAAGCCATGATGCAACCACACCTTGAGTATTTTGTGCAGGTCTGGTCTCAAAACAGATATAGCAGAACTAGAAAAGTTGCAGAGGAAGACAACAAAAATGATAAAGTGGATAGAATATCTCTCCTATGATGAGAGGCTATGCAGGTTAGGGCTCTTCAGCTTGGAAAAGAGACGGCTGAGAGGGAACAGGATAGAAGTTTATAAAATCATGAGTGGGGTGGAACAGGTAAATAAAGGACAGTTATTTATTCTTTCAAATAATATTAAAACCAAGGGACACTCCATAAAATCAACAACCGACAAATTTAAAACAGATTGAAGAAAGTACTTTCAACTTAGCACACTGTCAAGTTGTGGAATCTGTTGCCAGAGGATATGATCAAGGCGATTAGCCCAGCAGGGTTTAAAAGAGGTTTGGGCAAGTTCCTTGGAGGAAAAGTCTATAACACATTATTAGCCAGGTAGACTAAAGAATAGTGGTATGCATTCGTTTGCAACGAAATAGGAAATAAAATGATATTTCCTATTTCATTGCATTTCGAGAAGCGGACAAAAAGAAAGGAAAACCCACGAAATTTTGTGTGGTTTTTCTATCGGTTTTTTTGGGGGGGGGAGAAAGGGCACATTTATTTTAAAAAAAACCCCAAACCCACCCCAACCCTTCAAATTTAATTAACTACAACCCCCCCAACCATCCCGACCCCCCCAAGTTGGGATGGTCCAGCAGGGGTCCCGGGAGCGATCTATCACTCTCGGGCCATCGGCTGCCAGTAATCAAAATGGCATTGGTGGCCCTTTGCCCTTACCATGTGACAGGGGCTGCCGGTGGCATTGGTCGGCCCCTGTCAGATGCTAAGAGCAATGGACGGCCAGCGCCATCTTAAAAAATGGCACGGGCCATCCATTGCTCCAACCATGTGACAGAGGCCGGCCAATGGCACCAATAACCCCTGTCACATGGTAAGGGCAAAGAGCCACCGGCACCATTTTGATTACTGGCAGCCAACGACCTGAGAGCGGGAAATTGCTCCCGGAACCCCCACTGGAACACAGAGATTTTCGCAAGTCTTGGGGGGGTCAGGAAGGTGGGGGGGGGGTTGTATCTAGTTAAACTTGAAGTGTTGAAGTGGGTTTTTTTCTGTTTTCCCAAAATTGGACGAATAAAATTTTCCGATCTGGGAAGTGGACCGAAATGGCCCACCCCGGACCCGAAAACAAAACACCAATGAATAAAAAATGTATGCACACTCCTACTAAAGAAAGCTATTGCTGTTCCTGGGAGTTAGTAACAGGAATTAGATCTACTTTATGGGATCTGCAATGTTCTTGTGATCTGGACTGTTCATTGCTAGAGACAGGATGCTGAGCTTGATGGACCTTGATCTGACCCAGCATGGCAATTCTTATGATCTTATGATAGATTAATAACTTGTCATTTGGAAATTAACATATTGATTCATTATAAGACTGAACAAATAAACTGGGGTTCTCCCTGACACAGACATTTTGTTGAAACGTGGTATCAGAGATTTAAAATACAGGATTATTTGCAAAAATAGTATTTAAGCTGCATTTATGGCAAATTATTTAATAAGATCCTATAAAAACACAATGAAGGTATTTTCCTATTAAATAATGATTCTGGCATCTTGTCTTTATAGGTGACCTTATCTGAATTGCCTATCATTTAGCTAATAGCATTTCTAGGATTCTTTTCAGTTTTCTTTTGGCTTTAACACCTACATGCAGAAAAGCTATCTTCCTATCTCAAGTAAGTCTTCACCCATTAGGATTCATTTAGTAGTCAGACACTGGTGTGGCAAAATATGATTTACTTCTATCTATAAAAGGGAACTGGAACGTATCTTGTATCAGATGTGTTGGAAGGAGCAGCATAGATCAACATCTATTGAGAAGTTCCTCAACAAATATTTGAGCAAATCCATGCTTATCCTATGTCATCAGTTAATTAGATGTGGCTGAGTGCACATTTTCCTAGCACTGGCCTTTATTCCTGCTGACGCTTTCCAGTCAGCAGCTTCCTTCTGTTTCTGAGGGGGTTTACCTTTTCCATTTGCTCGTAGTCCATTTTGAAAGCCCAGAGCTGGAGTCTAGCAGAGAGTTCGCTGATGGAGGAGAGAATGAGAAGAAACTGCTCGGCGCTGCCTAGGGGTGTGTCTGGGTTAGCAAGCTGGGCCTCCTGGATCTTCTGCTTCTCCTCTTCAGTGGGGATCATCATTAGAATTTTCTAAAAAGATTTTACAAAAAGGATAACAAAATTAACATTTTTATACAAAGCAATTTGTTGTTTTGTTTTTTTTATTTATTGGGATCTAGCAAGCAGAATATTACTCTTCCTCATAAGAACCACTTTTTCCTTTTTATAAGCAGGTTGACACACATATAGATACAAGCAAAATCCAAGTTACTGTATCATTACAGGGGTCATTTTGTAACATAAGTTAGCTGGCAAATTTGTGAATACATTACACCAATTTTCAAAGAGGATTTACACGCGCAAGTCCATTTTGAAAATTGTCCCAGCAAATCTGTCCACACATACTTACCTGCTATATAGCACGGAGACATTTTTTGGTAAAACGTATTAATATATTTTGAATTTTCAAAAGTATGCGTGCAAGTTCAAACCCCTCTCTTCAGTCCAAGTAGATTTATGCGTGACCCAGGACCTAAGTGGACACATGTAGCTGCATGTTGAGCAGGCAGTTTTTGAAAAGCTCAGTTCTGTGGGTGAAACACAGAAAATGACTTTCCTTAAGGCTTCCCAAGCTCAGTTCTATGTAATAATATCAAAAAATCTCAGCAGTAGCATGGTGCAAAAGCAAGGGATTCCTGGTCTTTACCATACTCCAAATGAGAGCACGTTTATGAAAAAAAGACAATGAGTAAATGACGCCTTTTGTGTATTATAAATAAATTATAAATAAATAAATAAATAAATAAATAAATAAATATAACAAAACACATTATATTTTTTTTAAATAAAAAATACAATAGCAATTGCAATTGAATAAAACCAAACCTAATCTGCTCTGACCCCGACACAGCCTTAGCGTCCTGGAATAGCCTTACAGAAGACATAGCCAATAAACTATGCCCCCTCTCTAAACGAGTCATAAACACCTCTGCGAAACCCTCCAAGCCCTGGTACACCCAAGAGCTAAAAATCCTAAAAAATAATCTCAGACAGAAAGAGAGAATATGGCGCAAGGACCCTACCCCGCAACACTCCTCTAGCTACAAAACAGCATTACACGAATACAGACTATCTACACTCAAACACAAACGTGACTTCTACTCAAAAAAAATCCATGACTATAAATTCAACCCCAAAGTGCTTTTCTCCTATGTCGCCAGCCTCACCACCCCCATCCCTCCTACCATACCAGACTCTGAGGCAGCCGCCAAATGTGAGGAACTGGCCATCTACTTCCAGAGTAAAATCGCCAACCTCCTCTCCAGATTTCCGTTCTCCAATCTCTGTGCCCCCACCACCCTTACTCCTATCCCCGCCTCATCCCAACCCACAATGGCCATTCTTGACTTCACTTCCTCTAAGGAAATCATTAGCCTCCTTCGTAAACTTAAGCCAGCTTCTCACCCTAGCGACACCATCCCCACCAAAGCGCTAATAGCCATCCCAAACAGCATAGCTAGAGCCATAGCAGACATTATCAACTGCTCCCTCACCCATGGGATGGTCCCAGACTCACTTAAGCACGCTGTCGTCAAACCCCTTCTTAAAAAACCCTCCCTAGACCCTAAAGACCCCTCCAATTTCCGCCCCATCTCCAACCTCCCTCTTATTTCCAAGCTAATGGAAAAAGTTGTTAATTCGCAACTCATGGATTACCTTGAAGATCACGCTATCCTCCATGTTTCCCAATTTGGCTTCAGAAAACATTTTAATACCGAATCCCTACTCCTCTCCCTAGCCGACTACCTCCTCAGAGGTCTGGGCCAAGGCCACAGCTACCTCCTTGCCCTCCTTGACATTTCGGCGGCTTTTGATACCATCAGCCACCACCGCCTCCTGACACGGCTAGAAAGCATCGGCATCTCAGGAATAGCTCTCACCTGGTTCAAATCCTATCTTTCAAACAGAAAGTTCTCTGTCAAAATTGGAAACAACCTCTCTGCTTCACACCCTTTACAACAAGGAGTCCCGCAAGGCTCATCTCTTTCCTCAACCCTCTTCAATATTTATATCACCCCCCTCTGCCAGCTCCTCACTGACCTTAAACTCAAATTCTATCTCTATGCTGATGATGTTCAGATCATCATTCCCATTCATAGCTCTATATCTGACGCCCTGGAGCACTGGGAAAATTGCCTTGCAGCCATCAACTCCCTCCTCACCAACCTTCAGCTTGCCCTCAACGCAAACAAAACGGAACTCCTCCACATCTCCTCGCAACCGCCTGACCTCATACCTAATGACCCTAAACTTAACCTCCTCTCAGGTCAACCAGCTGTTAGGGACCTCGGAGTTCTCCTTGATCCCAACCTTAGCATGAAACCACAAATCAAATCTATCCTCAAAGCAGGCTTCTTCAAACTCCACGTTCTTAAGAAACTCCGACCCCTGCTGTACACCCAAGATCTCCGCACAGTGATCCAAGCCACCCTTACCTCCAAACTGGACTATTGTAATGCCCTCCTCCTAGGGCTCCCCTTATCTTCAATAAAACCCCTTCAACTTTTGCAAAACGCCACTGCAAGGCTCATTACCAACACACGCATACACGAACATATTACCCCTGTCCTCAAGGATCTACATTGGCTTCCCATCCTTTTCCGTATACACTACAAGACCCTGACCATAGTACACAAATCTATCCACACACACAACTCCAACTGGCTTGACCTCCCTTTCACTGCGCCCCTGTCCTCCCGAGCCACCAGATCTGCCAACAAAGGTAATCTACATGTACCGTCCTTGAAGGCAGCTCATCTCTCATCCACCCGTGACCGCTCCATATCCATTGCCGGCCCCGCCCTCTGGAACTCCCTACCCGTCCACTTGCGCCTTGAACCCTGCGCCATCAAATTCAAAAAGAAACTAAAAACATTCCTGTTCAACCAAGCCTACACAGAATAGACCCTCCCTTCCCTCTATTGCTCATACCCCCTAGGTGACCGCCCTTTTCCTTATATTAAGGAATCTAATCACAATGTACATTGTTGTCTTCTTGTTATGACCTCTTGTTGATTTCTTGTTGTTTAATCTATTTTCCCTACTGCTCTAGGTTAACCCCCTGCCCAGTTCGCCTCCCCTGTTGAAATGTACTTCTAAATCTTTTGTTAATATGTGAACCGGTATGATGTCCCCACTAATACCGGTATATAAAAGTTTCTAAATAAATAAAATAAATAAAATAAAGGAAATGTCTTTCCTTATTCAGTAGAACTGAATTGCAGCAAGTGTTCTCTGAAAGCAATTCACAAGTCACGCACATGGGTGATGGCATCATTCTGACAGCACTGACATGGACACGAATTCCAGAGCTTGCCAGGAAATTCTTGGTGATCTATCTGAGCATGTGCTGGTGATCCTGTGCTCATGTAGTGTGCCTCAGTTCCTAATTACAGAAGCTCATCTCCAGAAGGGGAAGAGGGAGTGTTTGTGTGACTGGTGAACGGCTGTCTTAGGGGAACTCCTGTTACAGCAACTTTGCTTTCTCTGAAGACCAGCAGTTCATTGTAGTCACTCACACATATGAGCTTCAACAAAAAATGGGGAAGAACAATAGCCATAGGGCAGTAAACTGTATTTGGCAGGTTGGAACTTCATTTTTTTTGAACAGAAAGAAACCAAAATTATAAAAATGGGATAGAAGGTGGCAGGAGTTAGTTTATTAACCCTTGAAAAGACCCCCATAAGTTAGCCCAAACCCACTGCTGTGTTGGGAGTCAGTGTCGAACAGCAACGGGATATAAAAGTGTAGATTAAATTCCAAGTTGCAGCCATAGATATCTCTTCAACGGAAGTTATTTATTTATTTTTGTGTTTACATTTAATAACTAGATTTAGGGCCTCATTTTCCAAGCACTTTACCGCGTGCGATAAATTCGCAAATCGCGTTAACAGCTGTTAACGCGAATGCAAATTAGTCATTTGGCATTCAGGGGGCGGAGTTGGGGCGGAGCATATGTAAAGCGGGAACCTGTGTATCGTGTGCGGTGAAACAGCCGCAGTGTTAGCGCGGCTGCTAATAACTACAACCTCAACTTCGCGTTATGGACTGCGCTACGGGCCAGAAAAGGATTATCGGAGAGAGGGGGAGAGAGAGAGAGAGAGAGAGAGAGGAGAGAGAGAGAGAGAGAGAGAGAGAGAGAGAGAGAGAGAGAGAGAGAGAGAGAGAGAGAGCGCGCCTTACTATAGTGCCTATGCCCTACATAGGTATTTGAATCCCTATGGGAGGGCTACCTACTAACTCGGGGTGGGGATTAGGTATGAGCGTCGGGGGTTGGGGGCCACTTTCGCATTTCACATGAGACCTACGGACAGAACAGTGGTCTCTAGTGCAGATTTGCTGGCCGTCGGAGTGAGGACGCTCACTCCAAGAGGAGATTTGGCCAACATTCTCTCCACCTCGCATGTTGTTGCCCAGGTAGAGTGTCCATCAAGCTAGGTAGAGAGAACGTTGCCCAAACCACTTCTTGGAGTGAGCGTCCTCACTCCGACGGCCAGCAAATCTGCACTAGAGACCACTGTTCTGTCCGTAGGTCTCATGTGGAATGTGAAAGTGGCCCCCAACCCCCGACGCTCATACCTAATCCCCACCCCGAGTTAGTAGGTAGCCCTCCCATAGGGATTCAAATACCTATGTTGGGCATAGGCACTCTCTCTCTCTCTCTCCTCCCTGGGAGCCTGAAACAGGCTGTCTGGGACTATCGTGGCCCGCGATGATTGAAGTCCAAAACCGGCAAATATCGTGCACCGCGATAAAAGACTGAAAGAATCATCGCACACTGGGAAAACATCGTGTGCGGCGCTAATGTTTTCGCGAATGGCGAAGACATCGCCGCACGCGATGTTTCCCCACTGCACGAAAGAAGCCTCATTTGCATTGGTAACGCCCCCTAATGCGTTACCAATGCGATATTGGAAAATGAGGCCCTTAAATTGTAAAGACTCCAAAATGGAGTATAATCAAAGCAGCATTTCACACTCCACATACCCCCCTTCTGATGCCAACCTTGCCAGGAACTTGTCCAAACCTTTCTTAAACTCAGCTACACTAACAGTTTTTACCACATCGTGATAGTGAATGTCAGAGTTGAGAAAAAATTTTTTTTCTATTTCTCTGAAATGTATTACCTAGTAACTTCATTGTATGTCCCCTAGTTTTTATACATTTTGAAAGAGTAAACAACCAATTTGCATTTACCCATTCCATTCCACTCATTATTTTACAGACTTCTATCATATCTCCTCTCATATAACTTTCTAGAAGATTCCTTTCTATAAATATTTGAGATATCAGTTAGAGAGACCATATGAATGAACTACTATACTCTCAATATCAAAGCCATAAGGGTGGGAGTGAAGTAACGTTCCCTGGTTCTGAGTTACAGAGGTTGAAAAATATCTAGCCTGATTGGTTTTCTGATGGATAAATCCCAAAGAATCACAAACCAAATTTTTCTCAACCAAGAGGTAGCTTAGGAAATCTTAGTACTCTGATCGTTTAGATTTATCAAGATTTTTGCCACTAGATGTATCAGAGGATATTTGTAGAAAAGTCCCCTTCTCTCAAATAAGGAGAAGGCATCTGATATTTGTCTGCTTTTAGACCTCCTTCTGGAGCAGAAAGCTGGAAGCTTCCTGTTCTAAGCTGTTGCAAACACATCTATTGCAGAGGTAGCCCACTGAAAGATGCCTGGGCACACTCTGGTCCAGGGACCATTTGTGAGGGTCTACTTGGTCTGTCTGCCAAAGCATTTCTATCCCTGCCAAATAAGTGGCTCTTATGGTCCTCTTGAATATGACTCGGGGCCACATCCTGACAGTGTTCCAGCATAGGAGAAGAGATCACATTCTTCCCTGCTTGTTCTCCCTGCTTGTTCAGGCAGAACATAGCTACCTGACAGTCTGTATAAGGACAAGGATTTTGGCCACTGATTTCCAAAAACCTTTCCAGTGTAGCGAATTGCCCTTAACTCTAGAAGGTTGATGTGTAATCTTTTTTTCTGGAGAGACTAGGAGCCCTGGATACGAAGTCCATTTAGATGAGCTCCCCAGCTCAGGTTAGATTCATTTGTGGTCAAGATAATTGAGTGAGGTTAACATAAGAACATAAGAAAATTCCAAGGGTCCATCAAGACCAGCATCCTGTTTCCAACAGTGACCAATCCAGGCTACAAGTACCTGGCAAGTACCCTACGTCTACCCCATGCTACTGATGCTAGTAATAGCAGTGGCTATTTTCTAAGTCAACTTGATTAATAGCAGGTAATGGACTTCTCCAACAACTTCTCCAAACCTTTTTTAAACCCAGCTACACTAACTGCATTAACCACATCCCCTTGCAACAAATTCCAGAGTTTAATTGTGCGTTGAGTGAAAAATAACTTTCTCCGATTAGTTTTAAATGTGCTACATGCTAACTTCATGGAGTCCCCTAGTCCTTCTATTATCCAAAAGATTAAATAACCGATTCACATTTACCCGTTCTAGACCTCTCATGATTTTAAACACCTCTATCATATCCCTCCTCAGCCGTCTCTTCTCCAAGCTGAACAGCTCTAACCTCTTTAGTCTTTCCTCATAAGGGACCTGTTCCATCCCCTTTATCATTTTGGTCGCCCTTCTCTGTACCTTCTCCATCACAACTATATCTTTTTTGAGATGCGGCAACCAGAATTGTACACAGTATTCAAGGTGCGGTCTCACCATAGAGCAATACAGAGACATTATGACATTTTCCGATTTATTCACCATTCCCTTCCTAATAATTCCTAACATTCTGTTTGCTTTTTTTGACTGCCGGAGCACACTGAGCCAACGATTTCAATGTATTATCCACTATGATGCCTAGATCTCTTTCCTGGATAGTACTTGCTAATATGGAACCTAACATCATGTAAATATAGCATGGGTTATTTTTCCCTATATGCATCACCTTGCACTTATCCACATTAAATTTCATCTGCTATTTGGATGCCCAAATTTCCAGTCTCACAAGGTCCTCCTGCAATTTATCACAATCTGCTTGAATATAGAAAGGCATGCTCTCAGGCAAATTGGAAAGGGAGTACTACCAAAACAGAAAGCCTCTGAGGTTCTCCAGTACACTAATGCATTTCTAAAGCCTGAACAAGATAGATGTCACTGGGATGTTTGAGGGTAATTTTCAAAAGGATTTATGTGCATAAACCAGTTTATATGCATACATGTGTTTTAAATATTAATCAGCGGCTTGTGTGTCTAAAAGTACACATGTAATTCAGTTTAATGTCTAATATTATGCATACTGGGCACAGGCATTCCAGATGGTGGAGTTGGGAAGGAGTAGGCAATTACATACATAAAGATGAATTTTCAAAAGTTGTGTGCATAACAAATACAGTAGCATATATACAAGTGTATACTATAGTATTTTAGAAATCTCAACCTACACACATAAAAAACAGGGTCTGAAAGTTAAAGTGCACCTGTAAATCAGGGGCAGGCCAGGGGCATTCTGGGAGAGGCCAACATTTATATGAGTATGTTGTTATGTTACAAACAATTTATGCATACAAATTTGGCACCTTCCTTATGTATATTTACTCCTGCTCAATATCTGGAGTAAATGATTGTAAACATCTTAAAAGTGAAAAAAATGACTAGGTAGGGGGTCTGGGTGAAAAGGGGGAACTTTAGGCTGAAGAGCCAGGAGGGTCTTCACAAGCTGCAGATGGACCGGGTGAACTTGTAGACTAACTGGTAAAACTGGCTATTTCATTGTCCTGCGCATCTTAGAAAATCCTCGACGTGCACCCATAAAAGCTGACTTTGGGGGATAAATGTGTCTAAATTACGTGTGTAAAATCTACTCATGTATACATTTAAAATCTGAAGTAAAGATATACATGTATATCTTTTTGTGCACACTTATCTGGCTAAAATTTGACATATCTGGCTAAGTAGTGTCTTTACCACTACTTAGAAGGACAAGTTCCAACTTATCCGGATAAGCAGCAGCAAGGCACTACCTAGCTGGATGTCTTAAAACATTCCTTAGCCAGCAAAGTCAGATAGCAGGATAAGTAGCACTTTTAAGACTTATCCAGCTATGTAAATTAGCCAGAGAAGTAGCATTTTAAGATGTATCCAGCTAAGTAGCATTTTTTCAGACCTATCCATCTATCTTACTTAAGTGTGAAAAGTGTTATTTTGATTGACAAGTAGCGTTTTCATACTTATCTGGCTAAGTAGTTTCATCTTGTAGATCTTGATGCTCTCAGTGGCAATCTAGCATAGATATTGTGAGACTGTGATGAGGTTCACTGTTTACCTAGGAAGGAAAACCTAGACTGGCTTATCCCAGGGAGAGCCAGAGGCAGATCCAGGAACCAAAGGCCCATATTTCAGGCCAGTCAAGTACATTCCAGGAGAGGGGCATCAGCCTACTCTCCCAATAAAGATTCAATAAAACATCTATGCCCTGCATCCCGCAGGGACACACAAAGTGGACTGAACAGGGGTCACGTTGTCGTGACATAGCTGTCCGGAGATGTTCCCAGGCTCTGAGCGTAGGGTAGGAGGGGGGGGGGGGGGGGGACCACTGCCAGGTATGCTCCCAGAGGCTCCAAGAGGACTCCTACCGGGAAGAGGGAAGGGATGCCGTGACCCTGGCAGGGAGGCTTCGGGGTTGTTCCCGGTTCAGGAAGCAAAGGCCTTAAAGAGACAGGAGAGAGACTACATTTCCCAGGCTCCTAGAGCTATTGGCAGACCAATGGGAAGGGAGAGAGGGGGCTGGTCATGCACTGGGAGGTGTGACCCTGTGGATGCACACAACTGAGCCCCTGATTAGGTAAGAGGAAGTTCAAGATGACGCTGGGGAGTTTAAATTGGGAGCCAGCCCTATGGAAGGGGAGGAGGAAATGGAAGTGGATTGCCCGGAGACAGAAACAAAGATGGAGATGGAAATAGAGTGAGTTAGGTTACTCTGATTATTTTTGCTTTGTTTTGTTTGGAGGATTGGGAAGGCTGTTGCCTGGAGCACAACTGTGGGGGGAAGGGTTGTATTGTACTAGTGCCTAGGAGACCTTATAACTGGGTTTGTTGATGAAAAGATGGGTAAAAGGAAAATGTGACCTGGGTAGGACAGTGGACAGAACTACCTTTCTGTAGTTCAGGGAGCTTTCCATGAGGTGCCCTGGTGTCTACAGCAGAGGAGAAACATTGCCCAGGGGATAATTCAAGATGAAACATGGTCCCTCAGCAAATGATGGCAAGAGGGAATAACCATTAACCAGTCCTTTGTTGTGTTGTTTAGTGACATTTTATTTCTCAAAGCTGAGTCTAGGGGGACTGCTACAGGCGGCACTCTATGAAGGTGGACTGTTAAGCCATACACCTAGCTTCTGCACCTGCAACATGAAGACCCAGTCACTAGAGAGTCCTGCAGAGTGGAGCTGCTTCCAAAAATGTGGGCTGCCTATAGCCAAGGCTTAGGATCTACTCCGGCTGACTACCTCGGGACAGAGACACATCATGATCCTTGGTTGGACACTTGCAGCAGGTCTTCTGATAGTCCATGATGGACATCTTTTACCTGCAGTTCAGGTAAAACTTGAAACTACTGGCCTTCTTTTCTGCCATCATCAGAAAAATCTATGAATTGAATTCAAAAGAAGACATTTTACTTCAAGTAGATGACTAAGGAGAAAATGAAGGTCTACCAAAAGACCTGTAACAAGCTGTGGAGAAAAATGGACCTTTGGCATGAAAACCTAAAACACAAAAAAGGATACCGAAAAACCTAACTAAAAGCTAATGGGAAAGAAAAAAACACTAGGGGCAAAAACGCAGCATAACAGCAGCTGCCAAAATGATCACACCACATTCTGCTGCACAAAATAATGAACTGAGGCATGCTATATGACTGTGAGAGGGTACGAACCACTACGCATGCTCAGAGAGATCACCAAGAATTGCCTGGAAAGCTCTGGAAATCGTGTCTATCACCTATGTGGGTAATGATTGTGACCTGCTCATTTTCAAAGAATGCATATATAAATAAAATATTTGTGAAATAGATAAGAGTTTTCAGTCTACTGAGTTATGCAACTGGCCAACTGTTTCTACTCAATTAGTAACTCCAACACCACAATCGATTAGTAACACCAACTGCAATGTACAAGTAAGGGGATAAAACTGTGCTACATAGAGAAAGAGGCTGAAATTTGAGCAAATCATTAAACATCCTTGCACCCATATTTCACAATGCAAGTTCTTTTTTAGTAAGGGACTTTGTAAGCATTTATCTTGTGTGCTACTGTGCACACCAACGGTGCTTTATAATTATTAGTATAGTATTAGATACTGTATCTAGAATTCATGCAGTAAGCCTAGTTCTGGACTAACTCTCTGAAGAGAAATTATTTTGCAATTTCACTTATATATCATTTTCCTAAAAGCTAAGGTCAACTATAAGAACATGAAAATATGTGGCCCATGTATTGAGCATTTTTCCCATAGACATAAAATGAAAAATCCTTTTAGTATATCACGCTCTGTGTAGCACAGCTGAAAATATTTAGCTTACTATGGGACAGATATATTAACGGATTTTTTACATTTTGTATGTATGGGAAAAATGCTAAGTACATCTGGTCTTCTGCAAGCCCTTCATCTGGATAAACTAATTCAAGTTATTAAATCCACTGTAGATAAGGATTTCCCTTTTAAAAATCCTTTCGTTCTTGCATTGCTGTTTTCCCCAAAGAGTACAATACTACAGTTCTGTCTCACAGGTCTAATCATTCATTGATCTGAAATAAAAATGAAACTTTTAAACTGAAATAAAATACAGCCATACATGATAAACCAGTGACCAAAACCTAAACTGTTTTTATTTTATGCATAGTTTGCATCACATTTATATATCTATATCTATTTATAGTATATAACAAGGTAAAAGAACATTTTCAGCCTGTCATATATTATGAGGTAATAGGATGTTTTCAGCCAATCACCTTCTTCAGTGTTTTAAAATTCCACATTTACAAAGATCATGGCTTCTGCAGCTCTGCCACTGTGATGACACATTTGAGCACCCTCAGACATTCTTATTATGAAAAATAAATCAAAATGCAAACAATTCTGATATGGACTATAACATTAGAAAGTAAGAAACAAAATCTTGAAGAACACTAGGGGATACATTTTCAGCCACTGTGCAGCTCAGCTAGTTAGCCGGATAACTTTATCCAGCTACAAGCAAGGTATATTCAGGGGTGTGGTCATCTTAAAGATAGCAGGATATATTTTTATCTGACTATTTTTTGGACAGGTCCATGATCTGATCAGAGTTAGCTGGATATGTTATGCACCCAACACTAAATATTGGTGTTAGCCAGATAACTTATCCAGCTAATGCCACTCGTCCCTGGAATGCCACCCACTTCTCCAGCTAAAATTTAGTCAGATAAATGGCTGAATATGCCGGTTTTTCCATTTAGAAGGATAACTTTTAAGTTATCCATCTAAATAGCTTTTGAATATCAATCTCTTTATTTTTATTCTTCTAATGTATTACTGTGTGCCCTTTAAAAAAATTACTTATATATTTGCTTTGTCCGTGTACATATTATCTCTCAAAACATTCAACCTACAGTAACCACATTTTCAAGATAGATGTATCTCTAGAGAAGCAGCATGAAACTAAAATAATGTTTTCTCATAAAATGTAGGGAGTGAATTTTCAAAACATTAGCATATTTGTGCGTTAAGTAGCCTCTACTTGAGTATTCCGTATTTTATAAAATTGAAAATCACGTGTATTTTCAGTTTTGCAGGCACATATATGCATGTAAAAAAGGACTGGTCTGGGGTGTTTGGGGGCAGGCCAACATTTACGCCTGTAAGTTGTTATTTTAAAAGGCATGCACGTAGATTTGCCAGCTTATACGCATAATTTTATACATGCTAATTATGTGGAGTAAGTGATACTAAACATGTTTATTGAATACTAATGGCTGGGTGGGAGATCTAGGAAAACGAGGGGAGTGATCAGGCTGAACACCCTGGAGGGTCTCGATGACCTGGAAAAGGACTGGCCGAGCTGGTGGGCTAATTAGTTAAACTGATAATTTCCTTGATGTGCACAAGTTTTAAAATACACCAACTTATTCTCTGGCCAAAATGTAAGAAAAAAAGTCATTTTAACCATTGTGATGGTTACTGTATACCCTGGGAGAGGTGGGTGAGGAAACCAGTAGGAGAATCAGGGCAAAATAGAAAACCCAAGATGAACCTTCAGAGCCAAGGAATCATCAGGCTAGGAGGGAAAACTCCCTCATTTAGAAGACCTGGGGGAGTCCTGAGAGCAAAGAGGGAGGGATTTCACAGAATTCACATCCTCAAGGAGAAGAGGAAACCCAGGTGTACTGGGAGGACAGAGATAGGTGGCCTGAAGAAGGGGCCGGACAGGAACAGGAAGGAGCCCTAACAGAAGTGAAGGGAGACATCGATGAGATGGAGGTGGAGTTGCTGGAGAACCGTGAACCAGAGGCAATGGAGGTGGGAGGCAAATGATAGAAACTCGCTCAAGGATACCTGGATGGCTAAAGCCATTCAGGTTAGAGACCGGTAGAAGAAGCTGCTGTGGCTGGTGGTAGCTGAAGTTGGGCAAGGCAAAACTTAGTGCATAGGTTTCCCTCTGCAAGCTATGGTGGGTGGTGGCAGAAGAGCTTGCCAAGCCCACAAGCACTAGAAGCTATGCTTGAAAAGACATTTCTGGTCTCAGCTTTAAAGTGTGCCAAGAAACAGAGACTGCGTCTTAAACAGACAGGTTAATCCCTGTGGCAGAAGCCAAAGACTGTGTCTGAGACAGACAGGGTTTGGCTCTATGGCAGAAGCAAAAGACTGCATTGGTGCTAAACAGGTGGAAGCTATACTACAAAAGACCACAAAAAGGGTGGCACAAAAAGGCAGACCCCACTGGGGAGACCTACAACTATGCAGCTCTCTCAGGGAACTGTGAATTGATCTTGCAGAGAAGGCCGGACCTACTTTCTTAAGGCCTGCCAGGAACTGGAATATTAAAGTAGATGGAAGTGCTTTACTCACTAACTTTAAATATCCTGCAGGGAGAAACCATCTGCTAAATCATGGGCTGTGTTTTGAGTTTACTTCACTACAATGAAGTATCCTACAGGGGAGAAATGTTTACTAAAGGATCGGCTGGGTTGGGGAATATTACAATTGCATTTCAATCCATGGAAAGGCAGGAAATAGCATACCATTATACCTATGAACCTAAAACAAAGCTGAAAAATATATTTAGGAAAACAGCACATAATGGGGTAGATTTTCAAAGGGTTACGCGTGTAATATACGCACGTAACCCTTTAAAAACCCTCCTGCATGCGCCGAGCCTATTTTGCATAGGCTCGGCGGCGCGCGCAAGCCCTGGGACGTGCATATTCGCGGGGCTTTGAAAAAGGGGCGGGAAGGGGGCGGGGCGCAGGTCCGGGGGCAGGACCAAGGCCTCCGACACAGCGGCTGTGCCTGGGGATGGTGCGCTGGCAGCTGGCCAGCGCATGCAAGATAAGCCTGTCAGAGGCAGGCGTAAATATGTGAAATAAGGTAGGGGGGGATTTAGGTAGGGCTGGGGGGTGGGTTAGATGGGGAAGGTGGGGGGGAGTGGAAGAAAAGTTCCCTCTGAGGCCGCTCCGATTTCGGAGCGGCCTCGGAGGGAACGGGGAAAGCCATCTGGGCTCCCCTAGGGCTCGGTGCACGCAAGGGGGTGCACAAGTGTGCACCCCCTTGCGCGCGCAGACCCCAGATTTTATAACATGTGCGTGGCAGCAAAATCAGGTGTACATTTGTGCACACCGCGTAGCACCGGGTAGCGCGCACAAATGTACCCCACGCGCGCTTCTTTAAAAATCTACCCCAATATGTATGTATGCAGTTATTTGCAGTTTTATTTACCCACAATTTTCTGTCCTCTAACAATAAGTTCTAATGAGCCTTATGAGGCACCTCTCTTGCTGCCAGTGCTGCCTCCTAAGAATCCCATAATAAAGAATATGTCAGTTTTGCTACCCCATCCTAAATATTCCAGCATCTTCATGAGATGCCAGTTGTAATCAGAAGACCATCACACTACCTGAATCTTATAAATACACAGAGCTTCATTTCCTAAACTTTTTTTCCCATAAACATAGAGAGGTCGATAGTTAAAGGCTTTGTTTGGGTAACTTTTCAAGTTACTCACACAAAACCCAAGATTAGAATATTTTCTTCCAGCAGTTTGGCTAAATTTTGTCCAGATATTTTGTTACCTGCACAAAATTCAGCCCAGAAAAAAAGGCAGTGCTGGAAATATTCCAGGGACGTGATGAAATTTTAGCTGGTTAGTGCTGATATTCACTCTTATGCAGGTAAAATTAGTCTGGTTTGAAAAATATCTGTCCTAAACTTTCTCTGGGTATAATGAGCAGAACACTTATCTAAGTTTGTTCCATTGAATAGCTGGGAAAAGCTCTCCCAGTAACTTTACCCAGGTAACTTTCCTGCTCCCTAGCCAGCAGAATATCAACTTCAGAACGGGAGAAAACCCCTGCTGAATTAGTTCCACAGAGGAGGTATTTACTAAGAAAGACAATAAAAGCCAAATAATTTCTTGACTTTGAATTAGTGAGAATTAAAAAAAAAAACAAAAAACTTCTATTATTTTTAATATACTATAACTAAAATGTTATAAAGGGGAAAACACAAGGAACAAAACAACTAATGTCCTTTTCCTCTAAATAATGGGCTGGCTTTGTAAAATTTGCAACACTGAGGGTCACAATGAATCAACATGGCTGACCTAGGGATCACTTAAACATCAACACATTCTGTAGACATGACTGATGTGAAAAACAATGACTTTTGACAGATTCCATTCTTATTAAAACACTGTTTCTCAGCGGGCCTGATTCCTGCTATTAACGTTCTTAAACCTCAACTAAGGCCAGTGACATTTCTAACCCCTGTATATCTCAGAGGTTCAACATTTTTGGCAGCTGCAGCCAGTCAGGGAGTTTGAAAGACTTTGATTGGTTGTGAGGAGGCTCCAATCTGTGGAATTTCAGTTCTTATAGCAGGATATTTATACAAGGATCGATAACAGGGATATTCAGTTTTCCTGTAAAATGCCCACTGATAACAACTGTGTATCTAGAATCTTAAATAACTATTACAGGAATGCACATTGGATAAGAAGTGATTTTCTATTGCCTTTTAAAAAGGGTGAGTGTATACACCAGTAAGCCCTGTATATAAATAGAAAGCACATAATGCTAAGAGGGTCCTCTTCTTGAATTATGCTATTTGTAAAGTAACATTTTTTTTATCATTTTTTCTTTATTGAATTTTTCAATGTATAAACATTACAAAAATGGAAAGGAAAACAGTATTGGAGATTAAAGAAACCAAAATGTACAATATATCAGGAAAAATAAGTCTGCATACTTAACTCATATTCATTGGGGGAGAAAGGAAAATTACATACATAGTTACACATAGTACAATACTATTGACATGGCCTACTATCCAAATAACCGTATTATAGGTGAGAGGAGTTAAATTGATAATTTTTACTGGTCTTTGTTCTCAATTATCTAGACTGGATTCTCATTAGTACTGGTCTAGTAAAAATGTCTCCAAGTGTAAAGGGTCAGAAAATCTAAATTTTTTCCCCTGAAAGGTAACACAACAAAAACAAGGACATTTCAGGAAAAAAGTTGCACCTATAGACAAAATTTTACTCTTCAGGGACAAGAAATGTCTCCGGCGAGCCTGTGTGGCTCTGGAGACATCTGGAAATATTTGAATTTTCTGTCCACAAAATAAAGCATCTTTCTTCCTGCAAAAGTTTTTAAACACAATCTTTATCTTGTCCTAGCAGAAAGGAAACAAAAAGTGTAGTTCTATTATAATAATATCAATTCATTCCTCTAGGAAGGTAGATACCCCTAGACTAGAGGATTCATCTATATTACCACTCTGGATCTTATCTTTTCCAGTCACTCGCTTAGGAAAATAAAACATTTTGGAGATCTTTGGGATATTGTCATCATCATATGACAATATTTCTCTTAAAAACTTCTTAAACATTTCATATGGTGATAACAACTGAGACTGAGGAAAATTAACCAAGCATAAGTTTTTAGAATGCATCATATTTTCAATATTATCAATTTCATTATGTAGAACTTGATATACATAAGTTCAGAATTCTGTAATAACTGAACTTTAGAAGATAATGACCCCAAATCATTTTCTAATCCAGAGATTTTCTTAATCTGCTCATCAATTAAAGATCTATTAGTATTAACTAGGGAAAACAAAAATGCATTCACTTGTGATTCATTGGAATCCAGCTTAGATATCATCCTCCATAAATCAGTAAGCGTAACATTAATAGGAGCTTCAACAGACTGTTGAAGCCTACCTACTTCCACAGGTAAACTTCTATTAGTAATAGAAAAAGACTGATTTGATGTTAAATTTTCAGTCTGAAAATGTCTAATAGGCAATTCAGATTCAACACCACCAACAGGCATTAAATCATTTACCTTAATGACATCAACTGATGGAATAGTTGATGGTTGTGGAGGAGAAGAAGGACCTCCGCCAAGACTCAGAGAAGCTGAAAAAATAGCCCCTTCACCATCCTCATTTGGCATCCCAATCACTCTTACTACGTGACTGTCCATACGGCCTTGCAGATCTTGTGAAACAGGAGAAGTTGTGATTTTAGCCTTCCTTTTTTTCCCCATTTTTGATATTTGGAAAATATTACAAAAAATGTATTTAATTTCTGGATATTTGATGGCTGTTGCCTGCTTGACATATTTATTCTTTTTTTTTTAGTATGGTTTTAACATTATGAATGATGTTTTATATCTCTTTAATTTATTGCTTAATGTTTTATGAGGAATAATGTTTCTGTTTTTCCATTGTTGCAATGTATATTAGTCAGGCTTACTGTGTTTTCCAGAGCATGTGTGTGAGCAAGAGTGAGTGAGCCAGTCAATATGCATGTGATTGAGAGAGAATGAGCACATCAGTGAGCATTTGTGTGAGCAAGAGGACTATTTAAAACAACGAGCATGTGTGTGAGCCAGAGTTTTTGAGCCAGTTAGCATGTAAGTGAGAGAAAATATAAAGGAGTTTATATGAGAATGAACACATATGTTAGAAAGTGTGTATATATAAGTGAGAGGAGAAAGTTTGTGCATACTTCCTCTCCCTGACTAATCCATGACAATCTGCGGGTGAATGGAATCTAAAGTTCCCAGGTATGAAGAGCAAGGGATATTTTTTAGTCTTAGTTTTAATTATTGAGTTTTATTTGATGCATCTGCTGTTTTGAAATATTTTGATTGGAAAATTAAAACAAAAAACCAATGTTATATATTTATAATCATTCGATGTTCTATTCATCAGCTGCTTTTAAATATTTATTCTTTCCATGAATATGGTTTTGCTATTATGAGTGATGGTTTATATATCTTGATTTTATTGTTTGATGTTTAATGAGGAATGGGATGTTTCTGTTGTATTGCATGCGGAATCTTTCTTTTTATGGTTTCCAATTCAGTTTTTGTTTGTATGTTTCTAGTTAAACTTTATTGTGTATTCTGTATTTGGTGAGGGGTTGTATGTTCTGCATGTGTTACTGAGATGAGGTATTCTTCTAGCGTGTAGTTCTATTATCCTAATATCAGGTGTTTTGGTGCTTTAAGGCCTACTGTAATAGAGTAGGTAGGTAGTGCAGAGCCTGAGGAACTATAAAAGCAGCAGACTCTATAGCACTCAGTCAATGGGCATGCACTGGAATGGTGGTGGGGGGTATGGAGAAGTGGAGGCAAGCTACAGTCACAAAAAGGGATGGGGAGAGCCAAGAGGAAGTGCCTGTGCAATGTTGGGGAGACTTCTGTAGGCTGAGTTTTCCTCCTGAAAGGGTCAACTGACTGTGGAGTCTCCTGGAGTAAGGGTGGGAATGGGAAATGGGAAAGGGTAAGTGCACCTGCAGACTAGGGAAGGGCTGGCAGCAAGCAAAACCTTTTTAGATAATCATGTGACAGTGCTGGAGTGGGGGTACTCACTGTGTGAGCATATGAGCAGCAGTAGCACAATGACAGAATGTGTGTTTCAGAGAGAGAGAGAGAGAGAGAGAGTGTGTTTGTGTATGGGTGTCTTTCTCTCTGACACAGAAAGAAATCCATACACATACTTTCTCTATGACATATCCATATACTGTAAGCAAGAGTGTGTGTGTGAGTGTCTTTGTGTCTGAGAGACTATGAGGCAGATTTTTAAAATTACGCTACCCGGCGCGCACAAATGTGCACCCGATTTTATAACATGTGCACGCTGCTGCACTCATGTTATAAAATCCAGGGTCGGCGTGTGCAAGGAGGTGCACACATGTGTACCTTGTGCGCACCGAGCCCTAGGGGAGGCCCGATGGTTTTCCCCGTTCCTTGGAGGGAACTTTTTTTTTGTTCCCACCCTCCAGCCCTACCTAAATCCCCCCTACCTTATTTTGTTGAGTTACGCCTGTCTCTGGCAGGTGTAACTTGCACACGCCGGCTGTCTGCTGGTGCGGTAGGCCCCGACACAGGCCGCTGTGTAGGGGCACTCGGCCACGCCCCCGGACCACGGCCCCACCCACACCCCTCCCATTTTTGCAAGCCCCGGGACATATGCGTGTCCCGGGGCTTGCGCACGCCGCTGAGCCTATGCAAAATAGGCTCGGCGCGCGCAGGGGGGGGGGGGTTTAAGGGTTACGCGCGTAACTCTTTTAAAATCCGTCCCTGTTTATGTATCTGATATTAGCTGGCAGTGTGGTTGTTACATTACTTGGCAACTGGTTCAAGAGCTGATTGGTTGGCAAGAGATTTTAATACCAGACCAGGAATCCAAGATTATTTATGAGAGATGTAACCAGACTTGCGGGCAGATGGCATGTATGGAAGAGGGCACACAGCTCCGGTTGCTTACCTCTGGTCTAGGGTGTGTTCTCCTACTTAGTTATTTAGGAAAAATGTGACATTTATGCTGGAGATGTTTTGGCTCAGTTATTCCAGACTTCAGGTCACATGCTATATTTTATTTATTTATTTATTTATTTATTATTTAGAGACTTTTATATACTGGTATTAGTAGGGACATCATACCGGTTCACATTTGAACAGCAGGTTTGAAAGTACATATTAACAGGGAGAAAGAACTGGGAGGGGGATAACACAAGAGCAGCGTAGAAATGTAGCTTAACAACAGGCGAACATAAAAGCTTAACAACAGGCGAACATAGAGCTCCTTAATATAAGGAATATAGGATAGTCTATATAGGAGATCCAATGAATGGTCCAATGAGTGGATCCAATGAATGGTCAGTTTGGCATGCTCTTCGGAACTGTTGAAACACATGCTGCAGGGAAAATGCACAAGGGAGTCAGACAGATAACTTGTGGGCCGGTTTTGAAAAAAATACCCCGGGCTGATATTTTCCCTGCAATCCGCCCCTAAGAAAGGGACTAGGGGGCACTCCATGAAGCTAGAAAGTAGTTCATGTAAAACAAATTGAAGAAAATTATTTTTCACTCAGCGCATAGTTAAGCTCTGGAAGTCATTGCCAGAGGATGTGGTTATGGTAGTTAGTGATTTGGCTTTAACAAAGGTTTGGATAATTTCCTAGAGGAAAAATCCATAAACTGCTATTAATTAATAAGGTAGAGTAGCTTGAGATCTATTTAATGTTTTGGTACTTGCCAGGTACTTGTGACTTGGATTAGCCACTGTTGGAAACAGGATGCTGGGCTTGTTGGACACTAGAACATATAGATAGATACAATGTAATGGGAAATAGCCAGCATGGATTGCCTCACAAATCTGCTACATTTTTTTTGAAGACGTGAATAAACATGTGGATAAAGGCGAACTGGTAGAAGTGATGTATTTGGATTTTCAGAAAGCATTTGGCAAAGTCCCTCATGAGAGGCTTCTAAAAACTAAAATGTCATGGGATAGGAAGATATTTCCTTTTGTGGATTGCAAACTGGTTAAAAGGACACAGAGAAGAGGATTAAATGGTCTGTTTTTACAGTGGAAAAGATAAACAGTGGAGTGCCTCAGGGATCTGTACTTGGACTGCTGCTTTTTAATATATTTATAAATGATCTGGAAAGGGCTATGACAAGTGAGGTGATCAAATTTGCAGATGACACAAAATTATTCAGTTAAGTCATAAGTGGATTGTGATAAATTGCAGGAGGACCTTGTAAGACTGGAAGATTGGGTGACCATATGGTAGATGAAATATAATGTGGACAAGTGCAAGGTGATGCATATAGGGAAAAATAATCCATGCTGTAGTTTCACACTGTTAGGTTTCATATAAGGAGTTATGAACCAAGAAAAAGATATGGGCATTATAGTTGATATTACATTGAAATCCTTGGCTCAGTATGCTGTGGCAGTCAAAAAAGCAAACAGAATGTTAAGAATTATTAGGAAGGGAATGGCAACTAAAATGGAGGATGGAATAATGCCTCTGTATCATTCCATTGTTAGACCGTCCCCTTGAATACTGTGTGCAATTCTGGTCACTGCAACTCAAAAAAGATATAGTTGCACTGGAGGGTGACCAAAATGATAAAGTACATGAAATGGCTCCCCTATGAGAAAAGGCTAAAGAAGTTAGGGCTGTTCAGCTTGGAGAAGTGACAACTGAGGGGGGATATGATAGAGGTCTACATAATACGAAAGGACTTGAATGGGTAAATGTGAAATGGTTATTTACTATTTCAGATAATACAAGGACTAGGGGGCACTCCATGAAGTTAGCAAGCAAAATATTTATAATGAATTGGAGAAAATTCTTTTTCATTTAACGCACAATTAAGTTCTAAAATTCATTGCCAGTGGATATGGTTAAGGCAGTTAGGGTAGCCAGGTTTAAAAAAGGTTTGGATAAGTTCCTGGAGGTAAGTCCATAAACTGCTATTAATCAATAGAGAATAGCCACTGCTTATTGCCAGTATTACTAGCATGGGACCTATTTAATGTCTGGGTACTTGCCAGGTATTTGTGACTTGGATTGGCCACTGTTGGAGACAGGATACTGGGCTTAATGGGCCCTTGGTCTGACCCAGTATGGCATATCTTATGTTATGTTCTTATATTCAAAATTAAGACTGAGGGTGAAACAGGTACATGCTCTATGAAGACGTGCTACAAGGGTACTTGTATCTAATTAATACCAGAACTAGAATAAAACTGATAAAGGGAATTCAGCTTGTTGTAAAACATTTTCCTCTAAAACTACTTGCTCACTGGAAAGGAGTCAAGTGAGAATAATAACACAAACTCTGGAAATTAAGTAATACAAACTGTCTAAGAATTGGAGAGAGATAAAAGGAAAGCCAATATTGGTGTTTAGAAATTGACTACTGAAGGCAGGGCCGGCACGTCCTATTAGGCGCCCTAGGCCTGCGCCTAGGGCGTTGACCATTAGAGAGCACTGAAGACTAGATCATCCATGTGGGGCCGAAAGTAGCGGCAAAGAAGAGTGGAGATTCGGCAGGCTGCGAGCAGCACCCAACCTGCTTCCAGCCCAGAAAAGCATGCACTTGGCGGGCATGATTGCAAATGAGGTAGGAGTTGGGGCCGAGACCCATGGTTGGCGGCGCTTCTTGAGGAAGGGGGGGGGGGGGGGTCAGGCACAAGACAGAAAGTTCACTAAGGCACCTAATCCCCTTGCACCGGCCCTAACTACTGAAAGTA
This sequence comes from Rhinatrema bivittatum, assembly GCF_901001135.1. NCBI lineage: Eukaryota > Metazoa > Chordata > Amphibia > Gymnophiona > Rhinatrematidae > Rhinatrema > Rhinatrema bivittatum. The sequence continues at coordinate 337,934,307 of NC_042616.1, read as the reverse complement.
TTGAACAACAATAAAAGAATAAAGAATTGGAGAAAGAGAGAGAGAGAGCGTGAAAGGGTAAAGTATCATATACACTAATACACCACATTCATCCCCTCATTTCTGCTGTAGCAAGACTAGTGAAATTTCAATTATTTGCTCTTTTATAATATCTAGCCAGAATAAATTCAACAAAACTACTTGGATAACACCCAGGGTACACATATATTGACATAATTGGAAGAACAGCACAGTCAGAGAAGATAATAAATATTCTGTTATGTTCGTTAAAGTATAGTTAGGGAAGACATCCAGGAGAAGAGTACAGCAGGAGACAACATGCTCAAAGGATCCTGAGACAGAGTGAGAGACAAATGCTTCTCAGCTATACAAGCAATGTACACAAGCCACGCTGGCTAGCCATGCCCAAAAAGATTTTTCTAAATTCATTATTTCATTAAACCTCTGCTTCTCTTCCCTACTTCTGGGAGCCTAGACTAAGTGGATTTAATAGGCCCACATTATAGAATCCAGTAGGAAAGAAGAGCTTTCTGTGAATTTCACCTTGGGGGTTAAACACTTTAGGAAGGACACTTGACATTGTGCTGTATCTGCAGGAAATCCTTAGCATACCATCTGTTACTGTCACTGTCCTTGAGGCAGAGTCCACAATATGAACAAATAAGATTAAAATTTTCCAGCTTTCCATACCTGGGATCTTTTGATTTCCAGTCACCCACAGATTGTTGTGGATTGGGGGAGGGAGCCTCACAATCTTTACCTCTCTCTCCCTCTGCAACACACATACATGCTGTCACACACACAGGCTCTCTCTCTCACTCACATATACGCTGTCACATGCACAGGATTTTTCATTCTCTCTCTCACACCCACACACTCAGTCTCAGGCTCTCACAGACACATATAGGCACTCTCTCTCTCATACATATGCAGTCTCACACATAAACAGGTTCTGTCACACTTTCATACTCATGCAGGCTCTCTTGCACACACACACACACACACACATACATATGCAGGCTGTCTCATACATACATGCAGGCTCTCTCTCATACACACACAAGCATACACATATACAGCTTTCAGGCAGCACTGCTCCTCAATGCTGGAAGAGAGGTGGAAGAAGGCCACTGCTACCCACAACTCCTACTAGGTGGGGGGGGGGGGGGGGGAGGATAGGGCCTCAGCTGCTGCACAGGCTTCTTCAGCCCCCAGAATGATAGGCATTAAACCTGTCTTCAGGCCACGGCAGGATGTTCTCTGCCATGGCCTTGCAGGTCTCCCTTTGGGCCGTGCAGGATGGGCTCTGCTGCAACCATACAGGACTCTCTGTGGCTCTGCAGGTTTTTCTTCGGGGCAGGAAAAACCACATGATCAGAGCAATTGGCCCACCGGGGGATGCCCAATCCCCTGACAGGCCAATCCACCCCTGCCTTTTATTCTCTAAGAGAGTAAATAACTGATTTACATGAACCTGTTCAAATCCTTTCATAATTTTGTAGACCTCGATCATATCCCTCCTCAGCCAACTTTTCTCCAAACTGAACAGCCCTAACAATCTTTAGACCTTCCTCATAGGGGAGCTGTCCCATGCTCCTTACCATTTTGGTTGCCCTTCTCTGCACTTTCTCCAGTGCAACTATATCTTTTTGAAATGTGGTGACCAGAACTGCACAAAGTATTCAAGGTGTGTTCACTTTGGCAGCTGCTGTTATGCTGCGTTTTTGGCCCAGTGATTTTTTTTTCACACTCCATACATTTTTCTTTTCTTTTTAGTATGTCCCTCTCAGGGCAATCACATCCACTTACAAACCTGTTCATCTATTGAGATTTAAATTTCCATGGAAATTATAGGTACACATTTTGATTTTACTTTTATTGCACTTTTTCAGGTGCTCTTTAACAATTGCAGCCTAAGGCTGCTCAATCATTTCCGATTCAAGTATGAGGTAAATAAATGTTGCATAGATTTTTTTTTAAGATGATAGAATTACGAATCAATATAAAAGATATACGAATGGACAGTGTACATAGTTGAAGCTTTGACAACTGGTGCTATTGCCCACAAGTTTCAAACTTGTGCTAATTCAACCCTTTTTTTGAGTCTGTTACAAAGTGTCCAATATATGCGCACAGAGTTTTTCTGAAAAGAGAGAGAAAGATCCAGTTTTCATCGCTATGCTATACAAACTCCAGTCTCTTCATTACTGAAATAAGCCTGCCTCAAAAAGTAATACTTTTATTTTCGCTTTTTGCTCTGTGACTAACATAAGCCATTTGTTTCATGCAGAAGATTGATGCTTTCCCATATGCCCAATGATTTTTGTTAAATACCCCACTGACAATAAACATGAGATCACCCCACTACAGACAGCAAACTATATACGCCAGATAACGACAAGGGAAAGAAATATTACACAAGCAGAGTATTAATCTCTCCCAATGCCCAGTAAGTGTGTCTTCTAGATCCTGAGAATCTATCAATGTTCATGCGCAGCCCATTCCTTCCATTTCCATTGAGCACAGTATCACAGTGTGACGCAAGCTTCATGCATGCTGTGCCTGGACAACCCATACTTTGGCTTGGCAGTGAACGTGGAATTCCACAAAACAAAAGGACAACAGGATAGTCTTTCTATAGCTATGGAGACTGTTGCTCTTGGCCCATTTGTTCACTAGTAGATGAGATCATGACTATTAATACCTGTGCTCTTGGGACTACATAGAGAAAAAAAAGTTACTACGATTATAAAAAAAAACCCAACACAATACAAAACAATTACCTGCCCCCAAAAGAATTATGGGATCTGAACGTGCCAGAACCCTGGTTGAGGGATGGGAAGAGTAGGAAGGGCGGGAAGAGAGAGAAACCGAGCTCAGTACTGTTCAGATTCAGTCATTTTTCTGCTGGGAAAATTTCGATACAGGTCCTGCCTTGAGTTTGGGAATTGCACAGCCACACTTTCTATTTTTCTTGATGTCTTTCCCACTGTATTGTGGTCTTTAGAGGACGATTTCTCTGCACAACCACTGCTCAGGACATTTAGGGGGAAATGTTCAAACTGTCTATCCTGGGCCAAAGACCGAGCACACTTTTTAACCGTGGCCTCTGTACCAATTTTCAAAGTGAAAATATGCACTTATTTGACTTTAAAACTTGCTGGAGGTACAAAGTACACCGGGTCACTTCCACCTGCTTTCTAGGTTTTTGCCAGGAAAATGTGTGCGAAGATGTGAAAATGTCATCTACACATATACATTTATTCTCTAGACCTAAGTACATTTCTGGGAACACCTCCTCTTAATGCAGCTAACTGTACACGTTTTGAAACAATGCACAGATTTTAGGAGGCATCAAGGGGAGGGAAGGGAAAAATACTTTTAACTCAGTAAATCATGATGGTATTTGTCCTCTCCGACTGTAATTTATGCTTTTTGATTCTGAATCACTGCATTGTTTGCAGGAAAATAAAACACATTTAAAATACCCTCTTTTTTTTTTTTACTGTGACCCTAAATAATGGCATTTTCACCTCAAATATACAGAATAAATCTAGTTTAGAACATCGAGACCACATTCAGATTAAGGTTTATAAAATCTGATGCATTTGCAAATCACTATCTGATACATGGCCTTCATTACTCTAGTCCAATTGAACAGATTTTTACATTTCTATGCAAAGTAACGATTACTATCTACCATGAATTCAGGAAATCCATGGTTTGCTTGGGGCATGAACAGCAGCAATTCTCCACAGCTGGAATTGGTTTTCTCTGGGTTGCACTTTGCAGCTGAGCAGGTATAGCTTAAACAACGTGTGAAGGCTAAAACAAATGTTAAGTTATAAAAAAAACACTCTGCCAAAAATAATCCGGTTTTATTGAGTCTGTAACTTGCAGTATTTTTCCCAGGCTTTTTCTCTAAATCTGCTAAATGTTTAAATACAGATTTCTTTCAACTTAATGTAGCAAAATTTTGCTCAACTAAAAAAACTCCCATTGATGAAATACATACTATAAATATAATTTAATACGTTGTTAGCTGAAATCAATTTGAGCCACATGAATGACTATGTATTGAGATATTCAGAAAGTGGCCTTTGTTTTTATGCTGCAGAAGAGATATTATTTAGGTAGGCTCTGGGAGATACTTGTGTCCATGCTATGGCGAGCAACTCCTGTCAAAGGATGCTTTGGAACACTGCTAAATATCGCCAAATAGTGGTCAAAGCAAATTCTATCATCTTTTCTCAGCTCTAGGTCTCTAGTAGACAGACTTAAGGATACAAATGGATCTGAGGATTCTGAAATTCTGAGTGTGGCAGCTGTCAGCTGAGTTGTAAAAGAGCCATTACTTCTGAAACTAAACTCATTAGGGTCCAGATGTCATTGCAGAGTAAAGACGTTTGTTGTTTTTGATTTTTCTAGGTGACAGTAGTCAAGATTCAGGCACAACATATCTTAAATCATTGCACATTACGAAATTCAAGCACAAATGACATCTACCAGAAAGTCTGTTTTTGATAGAAGAAAAACTTTCTTGGGGTTTTTTTGTTTTTAGCAAGAAAATTTGCCAATAACAAAACAGTACAATTTTTTTTTTTTTTACAAAAGAAATAGTGCAATCAAGCATGATAATGTACAATAAGTCATCATTCCTTACCTCTATTCCTTCTTTATTTAAGGCATATTCATCAAAGTTTAAAATAGCAGTCTTGATAGTCCTTGGTGGCGGTAACACTGTCAAGCCAATGTTAATTGCATTACTCCGTTTGGAGTCCAGCACAATAATTTCTTGCCTCTTTCCATCTGCAGCAGTTTTCTTTATCAGTAAATTAACAGAAAAGAAAATTAACTCATTTAGCATAGGTCATATGTCATAATGAAGCATGAGTTTTCTATTGTAATATCTATTGATAGATATCTAGATCCACATGTACTATATCTATTTATCTCTCTCTCTATATATATATTTCCATATCTAGGAATATATAAACTAACACAAGGAATAGTGTGACACTACACATTAATCAGCCCGTGTATTTTATCCGTCGGGATCATTAATAAGCCGGAAGCATTTCCAGACATGATAATGCCAGAAATAGCTTTGCAGGCATGGGTCTGTCTTTTCTGCAGTTATGTACCACCAACAAGATAAGCAGAAATGAACAGGAAGTGACCCACATTATTGATGGAACCTACCTGCAAGAGAGGAACAATGCCACCTCCAAGATGATTGCTGAATCTGTCATGTATAGAAGAAAATATTATGCAACTCCCTGCTTCCTCTTCTTCCTGAAATTCTATCTCTTTTTCTAGTTCCTCTCCACCTTCTCTTCCTCCCTTCCCCTTCTCCTTCTACACCATAGCTTCTCTTATTTCCTCAACTTTGATTGTACTCCTCTTCTTCTCTCCAAGACTCCATTCCAGCATCTGTGGAGGGTCCCAACTCCTCCTTGATGTGGCATTTGCTCATTTTCAACCTTTCCCTTCACTTCTTCTGCTCATTCTTCCTTTCCTAATCTGTCACCTTCCCCTCTTTTGTTCTTCTTTTGCACGTTCTCTCCCCTTTCACTTTTGGATATCGCTTCTTCCCCCATTTGCTCTCTCTCCTCTTCCTCCTTGCAGCTGGGAGAAACAGCATGATATCACAGCTGCCAAAGGGGGGGAGGCAGAAAGCCCTTCCTTTGGGTGCTGTGGCTTCCACATCCTTCTACGGCCAATGACAGCCGAAAGACTGTGGAAGAAGGAGAGAGATATGCTTCTGCCTGCCTTCGCCGGTGCCTTCACTGGCCATGGGACTGAAAAATCTGACGCTCCACTTATGTGAGCTCCCATAATCCCCTGCAGCATTATCACTGAGCTTTCATTTCTCTGACAGCTTATTTTATTAGAAAAGTATAGCATCATATGTGATTTTGTTTAGATAAATATGTACAAACTTGTCTTCGGTCTACCTGCCTCCACCACAAAACCCCTCCAGCTGCTGCAAAACGCAGCAGCCAGATATCTCACAAACATCAAATGTTCATCACACATCAACTATCAATAATAGAAAAGCAACTGGTCTAAAGACCCTCCCCAACCCCACGAGTGCCAGAGAAACCTGCGGTCCCAAAACACAGGCCTGCTTGCCATCCCCCACACAAAACTAGCGTGCCTTACCACCACCAGACAAAGTTCCTTTTCAGTAGCTGGCACCACCTTCTGGAACAAGCTACCCTCCCAACTCAGACTGGAACCTTCCACCCAATCGTTCAAAAAACAATTGAAGACATGGCTATTCCACAAAGCCTACCAACACACAGGCTAATCCCCCCTCACCCCACCCCCCTCTTCTGCCTTCTCTGACATTCTCTCTGCCCCCTGCCCGCCCACACCCAATCTCCCCATGTATCATCATTAATACTCCTTAATCTCAATTTAAAACTTGGTTACATGCTACACTGTGCATATTATAACTGTCACATGCTATATTGTACACATTGTATATATAATATCTTTTAAGAGGCCCCCTAGCCCAGTTCTAATTCTGAACTTTGCAACATCCTATCCTTCATTTATAATGTTATTTTTGTTCTATGTTTACCCATTAATGTTTAATGTTACAATGTATAAATGGTAAGACACCCCTGTCATACTATTACAACTGTTATAATGTGAAACGATGTGATGTATTCCAACAAATGTCGGTATATAAAAGCAAATAAATAAATAAATTAAAGAACTGAATATATATCCCACAGAAACAGTCCATCTTAAGGGACCAAATCTCTCTCTAACAGTACCCTTTTAAATCCCAGCTTTGGGATGACTGCATGTTCAGAAGGAAAGGAATCCTGCAGACTCTCTACCAAACACACCTATTACCTGGGATAAAAGCCTTAAAGAATCCAAGAGAGGGGGGAGAGAATGCTGGCCAAACAGTGGGAAGCAGACCCACATAGAAGCTGGGGAAACACTGCTACAAGCCTTAACCTGAAGGTAAACCAGGAAGGAATATTGAACCCGTTACTTGTAAAACTGATTCCTTGAAGTAGCTAACAGGCTTAGCCTGGACTAGCAGTGAGGTAACTGCTGACTGTTTAGTTAGAGCTCATATTGGTCTAGGTATTAGGAGGTCGATATTCAAAAGCCACTTAGATGGAAAACTGAAAAGTTATCTGTTTAAATGTCTTACCAGGCTATATTCAGCCCTTAACCAGCTAAATTCTAGCCGGCTAATATGATAGGCGGCTAGAATTTAGCCGGATAAATTGCGGACATTTGATATTCAGAGTTAGCTGGTTAACTTAGCTGGCTAAGTCTGGTCAGGTCAAAGAGTAGTTAGCCGGCTAACTACTTAAGTTAGAGGGCTATATTTAATTGTGCGGCTGCACTACTGAATATGCCTCGAAAGTTAGCCAGATAAGTTTTTCGGTTAACTTTGCTATCTGGACTGTGTCTGACTATAGATCTCTCTGTTATTTTTGTGCTTGATTTCACTAAGCATGCCCCACATTTGCCTTGATTTCTGTGCTACATCCTTGTAAATAAACCTCAATATTAGAGAGAGATGTAATCTAGCTTGTTTGTCTTACTCAAAGCCACTAAAACCCCCCACTACGGAAATGAAGAGTCCTAACCAACCACATGCTGCATATTTTTGTGTGAATCCTTGGACCGATTTTGAAAGCTGTTTAAGTTCTTGGCAGTATCCACCATCCACTAACGTGTATTTACAGATGGAATAGGTTGAACACACCCATTTTCTAGTGGTGTTTGTACCATGCAGTACTTGTTTGCTGTGCAATAGTCCTACCGAGAATATAAAAGGCACCTATGGCATGATTTGAGTTGGTACTCCATAGCTAGTGCACTCTGCTCAGCACTATAGCAGAACATCTCGTTGGTTCTTTTTGGGTTACGTTTATACATTAGGGATGTGCATCGTTTTTTTGACGGATGAAAATATCGTACAATATTTTCTAATCCGTCATGTATCGGGGGTCCCCGAAAATGATAAGAAAACCCCATGAAATTTTCATGGGGTTTTCTTATCATTTTGGGGGGGGGGGGGAGAAAGGGCACACAGGAAAAAAAAACCCCAAACCCACCTCGATCCTTTAGATCTAATTATTTACAATCCCCCACCTCCCGACCCCCCCCCCCCCAAAACTCTCCTAAAGTACCTGATGGTTCATCGGGGGTCCCAGGAGTGATCTCCCGCTCTCGGGCCGTCGGCTGCCACTAATGAAAATGGTGACGATAGCCCTTTGCCCTTACCATGTGACAGGGGCTATCGGTGCCATTGGCCAGCCCCTATCACATGGTAGGAGCAATGGATGGCCTGCGCCATTGCTCCTACCATGTGACAGGGGCCGGCCAATGGCACCGATAGCCCCTGTCACATGGTAAGGGCAAAGGGCCACCAGCGCCATTTTGTTTACTGGCAGCCGATGGCCCGAGAGTGAGAGATCACTGGGACCCCCGCTGGGCCACCAAGTACTTTAGGAAAGTTTGGGGGGGGTCGGGAGGGTGGGGGATTGTAAATAATTAGATTTAAAGGGTCAGGGTAGGGATCTTTTTTTCGGCTCGGGACAGACATAAAAAAAAAACCATCTGGACCGCGGGAAAACGGAATTTCCTGCGGGTCCTCGATACTGAAACCGGAACAGATTCCGGCATCCGATTCAATTCTCTATTATACATACAATTTTGTGACAACCACTGTACATTTTGTTATGATTTATATGCTTATAGGTGGTTTCCTACCTTAATGTTCCTCTTTTTGCCTGAACTTTGTATGATTGACACTTGTAATATTACTGATCATTTTATCAGCCCTGAAGCAGGTATAAAAATACCCAAACTTGGCCATTTGGGGTTTTAGTTGAGATATTATTATATTTTTTATCTGTTTTTGTACCCTTAATAATAAATTGAATTGATCCACTTTTTAATATTTTTCTATTTATTGTTTTATTTATCTATATTTATTACCCTACTGCTCCTTATTTGTTTTTTCTGTTATTTAGTCATTCAGGACAGTAAGCAATATAGAGGATCTGAGTGAAGCTGAGTGCAATTCTTCTCAGTCCAGATAAAATAATTATTGCTCACTTTTATAGTAAACTAAAAAACTAATCAAGTTATTGCTGATCCTCAAAAAAGCTAAATTAAGATCTAAATCAACCTCTTCATATTTGTTTCTTCTTTTGGTAACATCCATTTCATTACTAGACCAGTTTTAGGACAGAAGAGCTATTGTCTACCTGGGAAACCACAATCCCGGAAGCTCCAACAATTTCCGCAGATTATCAGTTTCTTTATGCAGAACCTACAAATTCAAAACTGTACTTGGATAGTTCAGGTCAACTACCTTATCTCCATATGCAGACACAGTATTTGGTCAATTACAAAGGAACCTGACTAGTCAGGTGAATTTTGAATAAAGTGAATTTTTAATTAGCAGACCTTAGCAGATGAATTTTCAATAAGGCACCTAATTAACACAGTACAAATGTACTTTTCATCCCCCCCCCCCACACACACACACACTTGCCTGATCTTCTAACTCAAACTACCCATGTATTTTATATTATGAGTAAAAAAATAGCCACTCCTACCACTGTTTTCAATATACGAATCACAGTATACAGGGAATAGTGGAATGTACAGATGAACTATATCATCACTCTCTTCTCTTTTGAAGACGTAAGAGGAGTTTTCTTAAATAGTTTGGCAGGCAAGAGATCTAAAAGAAAATGTATTTTGAAACAACTTTATCAGAAATCTTACAAAACAAGAAGAAGATTGATTGAATCTACCAGTACTGCATTGGTAGTTAGATACTGTTCAACATATGGCTCACGACAATCTAAAACCAGTTTGCTAAGAAAATCTATATCTTATTTGCCGAGTTCTATAGGAGAGCTACTGCTAGTCCCACTGACAGTATCACACAACCATTTGTTTCTTTAATATCTCTTCCTTAACTGTTCTTCCTGAATAACATCTGCCTTCCATTAACTTACTGTACAGTTCACAGTCACTGTTGAGGCCAACCGAGGCCATCATCTACTATAGGAAGTAACAAATTATTGCAGAGACAGTGTGTGAGAATAAACCAAACTTGAGGGAAATGCTATAATTATTACTTTTTTAATCAAGCTACCCTTGACTTAAGACCACAGTCCTTCAAAACTGATTCCTCAGCCATACCGAAACCTTGCCTCAATGCATCAAATACTGCACTATATTATGAAATTAAAAGTGACTTCTTTAAAAGTCTGCTTCTGCCCTATGGAACTCCTGTTGCCTCTGCAAATGAAAAGCAGAGTGTGAAAGAGCAGGGAGAAAGTTTTTAAAGAAACCAACACGTTTTAAAGTGTTTTTTTTTTTAATTTTCCAAATGCTCCTGTGCAGCCTCCAATCTCAACAGCCGACTTGCTCACATGACAAAAAAAGCACACCTAATTGCTTGATGAGGAAATTTCGCATGCAGTTTTCAGGTAATATAATCTTTTCTTATAGTGATCTCTGACTTTAAGGGCCAAACCCCATTCATTTTATTTTTCTTTCCCAAGAATATTATTGTAAATTAGCCAATGCTTATCATGAGATGCTGTTATTTTGGAAACATCACTTTAAAAATCAGACCAACCTATTTTTTTAAAGACTTGTAACACGGTGCTTGCAATAGATTTCAATAGAACTACAACAGTGGCAACCGGTTTTCTTGCGTCAATGCAGGAATGCAGCTGCATATAGAGAATTACAGTGTTGTGACTGTGATAATTCCAACTGCAGATATATTAAAGGTCAAGTTCCCACTAGTGCAGTACTACATTAAAATACTGAAAAAAAAGGAATGCTTTTGGGGAAAGTGACGTTATCGTGCAAGATGGCTGCCTAAAAACAAAGCTCCTGCCCGAATCCCAATCAATCCTCCTTTAGCTTCAACTTCTGGCATTATTAATGGCTCTAAAGGGATCGCAAGCGCCATGTACATACCCGAGATGGCATCAGCGAAGAAAAAACTTGATTTAAAACAGTTTTCTTTTACATCTGCCATGGCTGCTAGAACTTCTAGGCCTACAGAAGAGATGATGATGCAGATAGAAAACGTGGAGCCACGGGGCAATCAGGAAATCAGCTTTACCTCAGATGTGCCTTCTAGATCAGAATTTTCTAGATCGAACTTTCTGACTTGGCTCGGTGAGCTATGTAATGATGTACCCGAATTTCGCAAAGAAGTGAGCGATCTTATGGCTGAAATGCGTGGCAATATTGTGGACTTGGGGCACCGAGTGGAGGAGGCTGAGGCCCGCCTGGATGCCAGGCCTCGGACTTGAGTAAATGGCGGTCAGAACAGGAAAAACTATATGAGATAAATGAAGAATTGGCTAATCGTCTTGAAGACTTAGAGAACAGAACCCGCCAAGCGAACTTACTGTTTAGTTGCTTCACCGTAATTCAGAGCATCTGTGAGACCATACTGGAGGAGGGAAAAAGTACAACTGACAACCCCACTATCAAGTTGGAGAGCGTGCACAGAGTATTGGGCCCTAACCACACTAACCAAGCAAGTGATATAATCGCATGCTTTCATGATTTCCCCTTAAAAGAGAAGATAATGCAACTTGCTCGACATCATGGGCTGGTGAACTGGTGGGAACTAAAAATTGAGGTATTTCAGGATCTTGCTACTCAACCATAAAGAAGAGGAGAGAATTTTCGGACATATTCTGTAATGCGCAACAAGATCTTGAAATATAGATGGATGTTTCCTTTTGGCCTGAGTTTTACAGTCAACGGAGTGACATCCCGAGTCAAAAAGATACTGGAGGCTGAAGAGATTTTGAGAGCAGCTGGCATATAAGACTCTCAGCTGAAATCCACTGAAAAGGCACTAGAAGGAAATGGCCATTGAGATGACCACCGCGATTACAACGGGTGGAGAAAGGAGGTGGAAGACTGAAATGACACTCCGGAGGGTTGTCAACATCTAAGGACTTAGGCTGAAGCAGTGGGACTCGATGAACCTTTGGGTGTGAGATTTCTTCTTTCGCCTCAATGAACCAGGTTACAATGCATAGAAGGTGATAAAGATAAAGATAATGCCAGTTACTTGACTTGCAACAATAACAGGGGGAAGTTTATGATTAATAATTGTATCACACTGGGTGCAGGGAGGGGGGAGGGAGTGATCCTCTCGCACGATGTCAACACCCCCTCTATGGAGGAACCCACGAGAGTGGAACATGGTTTGCAGCTTGGGAGGGGAGGGGGGATGGTGGAGGTGAGGTTGGGATGAAAGGGGGGGGAATGTAGCTTGTGTTTTGTATGTGTGCTGTAAACTTAAGCAATGGGGGTCCTCGAGTAAATGAGGTTGGACCAGGTCTTATTTGGCAAGGGATGATATATAGAATAGTCAATGACAGACTCCCTGCAATTGTTTTGTGGAGAGAGGGAGAGACATAGTTATCAATGGGGAGTGTTAAAATTGTTTCCATAAATACTAAGGGGTTAAATTCCCCAAGGAAGGGGAGGGTGTTTTTCCAAGATATGATGTCATTGAAGGCAGATTTCATTTTCTGCCAGGAGACACATCTCCCTAAAAGGCAAGAGAAACTGCTATCCTTGGCGAAATATCCCCAATGTTTCCATGCCACAGCTACCACAAAGAAAAAATATGGGGGTGTGGGTATACTACTATCCGTCTCAGTTGTGGCTGACATTAATGCGGTCCTGTGGGATACAGAGGGAAGATTTATTTTAATTAAAATACAACTACATGATCAGTTATATACCCTACTTAATTTGTACACCCCGAATGTGGAGCAGGACCGCTTTATAGATAAGGTCTCAATGACAGTGAGAGACTGGGCGGAGGTTCATTTAGTAGTGGGAGGGGATTTTAATATGACTAGATATCCCTTCTTAGATAACATTGGTACTGGTTCTTGGGGAGAAAGGAAAGGCAGACGGGCTCTGAAGAATCTTATGGGTGATAGAAATCTCATTGATATTTGGAAACTGCAGAATTCCATAGCACGTAACTATACATATTTCTCCCACCCCCATAAAACTATTCACGCCTGGATTTCTTCTTAATTGACAAATCCTTAATGAGCTCAGTGAAGGCCTCTGAAATAGGCAATATAACATAGTCCAACCATGCCCATATTTCCCTCTCGCTACGTGTGACCAATAGGGAAGCGGGGATGGGCTTCTGTCGATTAAACAACTCTCTTCTGGATGATAAGACATATGTTAACCTCTGACCACAGAAATTGAAGATTTCTTGGATATCAATGATAATGGGGGTTAACACCTAGTATTCTTTGGGTGAGTTTAAAAGCCACTGTAAGGGGTAAACTAATAGCCTGGGCCACGTTTCTTAAAAGAGAAAGGGAAAAATCTGATCTGCTGCTAATGGAAAAAATTGTGAAGCTAGAATTAAAAGGTCCCCAAAACCAGATACCTTACAACAACTACAGGAAGTTCAAAGAACTTTAAATGATTTAGACATCGCTAAGATTGTGTTTCAGTTAGATCTCCTTAAGCAAAAACATTTTGAATTTGGCAACAAGGCAGAGCGACACTTAGCAAGGAGATTAAAAGAGAAATTCTCCCAAAATCATGTAACAAAAATCAGGGATAATACGGTGAATTTAGTATATACGCAAGCTGAAATCAGGTGGTTTACACGGTTTTATAGGGGTCTATATAATTCGGATAATGTGGCCACACCCTTGGAAATAACTCAGTACCTAAATATTATACTCCTTCCGTCGGTAACTATGTATGGTAGATCACAACTTAGTGCGGAAATTATGACCGGGGAAGTATTATAAGCCATGAAGGGGTTGAAAGTAGGCAAGTCACCGGGCCTCGATGGCTATACTGCAAAATTTTATAAGACTCTCAGTGGAGTGCTAGTGCATCACTTACTTACTATGTTTAACGCATTGAGAAAGGGGGACATCATTGACACAGCCACTAACACAGCTGGGATCACAGTGTTAGCCAAAGCAGGCAGAGATCACACACTCTGCGGATCATACTGACCCATTTCCTTGATAAACCTTGACCTGAAAATCCTGGCCAAGATATTGGCAGAACAATTGGGGAAGGTGGCACCACTATTGGTAGCACCAGATCAATCAGGGTTCATACTGGGTAGACTAGCATCTGATAATGTTCGGTGAGTCACTGAGCTAATCCGGATTTCGCAACAACACCGGTAGCCCTATTGGCCGTGGACACCAAAAAAGCCTTTGATCATGTCTACTGGTCCTTCCTCTTTCAGGTTTTAGTGAAAATGGGTTAAGGATATGATTTTATAACATGGATCCGTAGGCTGTACGAAACACTGAAGGCTTCTATTAAAATTAATGGTTCTTATACTGACCCCTTCAAAGTTAAGAGAGGCACTAAGCAGGGCTGCCTCCTATCCCCAATGGCGGTAAAGATTCGTGGTAACCACCAGATCCAGGGTATAATGGTGGGCAAGGGGGAATACAAGATCACCTAATTTGCAGATGATTTACTTACCACTGTACACCTGGAAAAGTCTTTGCCAGTACTGTTATTAGAACTGCGATGCTTTGGTAGTTTATCTGGGTTCAAGATGAATGAGGAGAAATCAGAGTTGCTGAATATATCTATGGTGCCTGAGGTATTTAGTAGAGTAGCTGCAGGATTGCCTTTTAAAATTGCAAAGTCATCAATAAAATACCTTGGTGTAAAGATAACCCCACACCTGGATGAGCTTTTCTACATTAATTATGAGCCTCTGATCAAGACTATCCAGCAGGACCTAGATAAGTGGAATAGGTTAGAATTCTCGTGGTCGGGGAGAGTGGCAATAATAAAAATAAATATCCTACCACGTTTTTGCTACCTCTTTCAGATGTTACTGGTAATAGTAGCCAAGGGGCAATTAAAATTATGGCAAAGAAAACTTTTGCGATTCATATGGAAGCAGAAACCCCCTAGGGTCTCCCGCAGAGTACTCTATCAAAATAAACTGAATGGGGGACTTAATGCTCCAGACTTATTATGGTACTATGTGGCAGCTATGATGGCGGTAGTATTCAACTGGCTTACAGTGGGGGATGTTAAACCATGGATTCTGATTGCGCAGGAGGCAGTGGGGGAACCACCATTGACAACAAGGGTGTGGAAGAATTTCTGGGGAAACCCATTTTACTAAACTAGTGCTGGCATTCTGGAGGAAATGGAGGGCCAGGTTAGTGAGGGATAGACGATTTTACCATCATACTTCTTTTTTACATACCAACCGCTTTCCACCTGGGGTGGATAGGGCCAAAATAAGGAAATGGCGGGAGAGAGGTATAACTAAGCTTGGGCAAATGTGGGATGGACAAATGATGATTAACTTTTCTGAATTGCAGAAGTCATACCCTCTGCTACCAAAAGACATTTTTGTCTATAAACAATTGGTCCATTATTTTATTACAGAGAACTGCTCTCATGATTTATTAAAAGGGAAAACTATGTTTGTAAAATTTTGTGAGCAAGCTAATTCACTTAAAAGGCCCCTTTCTCGCATATATGCCCTTCTAATGGCCAACTCAGTGGCCAAGATATATCAGCTAGCATGGGAAGGGGACTTTGGTGTACCAATGGATGATGGCACATGGGATCAGTGCCATATGGCTATCAGCCGTAGGTCAGTATCCTCTTTAATCAAAGAGAATGGGTACAAGATCATATATAGATGGTACCTGACCCCTGTTAAACTATTTAAAATGTCACTACTTCCTGCAGAGAGCTGTTGGAAGGGATATGGCCACAGGGGCACCTTCTTCCACATGTGATGGGAGTGCCCAAAATTGGGAACGCTCTGGGAATAAGTGCTGGTTTTCGCAGGAAAGGTACTAGGCTTTACTGTACCTAAAAATCCTAAATTGTGCCTATTGAATATTACCCAAGAAGTAGGCTCTGTTTCTCAAACCGGTCTGATCACACAGATAGTGACTGCAACACAATGTGAAATCGTAGCTTGGTGGAAGAGGCAAGAGACACCGACTCTGTCCGATATTATATCAAGGTTGGAGAAAGTGTATTACATGGGCCATCTTACGGCTATACACAATGACAGATTATCTGCATTCCGTAAAATATGGAAGCCATACTTAAATTGGAAAAATACAGCATAATCAGAATATAGGGGTGGGAAGGGGGGATGGGACTGGAGGAGGGGGGATTGGGATGAATGTGGAGGGGGGTATTGGAAAGTGAATAGAAAAAATAATACTGAGGCTTCAGAGATAGTAGTACACCTGTATTAGTGATAAATAAGAGTGTTTATTATACCACTTGATGTTATTCATTATTGCTTGCTATTATATCTCTTGGATATTCAATAAAAGTTCCAATTATAAAAAAAAACCCAACATAAAAAAAAGGAATGCTTTTTTTTTTTAAACCAGATTTTGGTTACGAAATGAGAGACTTCTAAATTAAGAGGTGAATTTTAAAAGCCTGGCACATGCATTTAGGGGAAGTGCGAAGAAATTGGGCAAATTTTAAAAGCCGCACGGATACGTGCATATCTCCCGCAGCATGCACATCTCCGAAGATTTCAAAAAGGGGCATGGGCATTTCGGGGTGTGAACCAGACATGTGCATGGAAATACTTATGTGCCCGGTGTGCGCTGAGGTCCCTGGCTGCAAAAATTTACTTCTGCTATGGAGGATGTGTAAGTCTAAAATAAGAAAACTAGACAGATCTACGGAGTTTTAAGGGTCGGGGCCGGCTGGAGAGACTGAAGGCTATTAAGCTAGAGGGATTTGGAGGAACTATCTGTTACCTAGAAGAATTGGGGATGAACTGGTAAAACTGGGAATGGCATCAGTGCGTCCCCCTTTTAAAATCCCCCAGCTTGTACGGTAGAAGCAGGATTTGAGCACCCATGTGCAGCCACTTAAAATTCAGTGCACATGTGTGCGCAGCCAGGCTATTTTATAACATGCGTACTAAGTCCCTTTACATACAGGTTACTGTGACTGTCTTTCCCCCACATTTGCCTCTTCCTCTTCCCAGTTTGCAAAGGAAACCTGCAAAGGGTGGAGATGGAGGAAATACAAACTCACAAAGAAATCTACGCTCCACAAATAGCGGTCTTCTCAAAACTCCCTCCTCAAGACTAACCCACCTCTATGGAACACCCTCCCCACCGACCTAAGACTTGAGCCAACATCTCAAACTTTCAAAAAGAAACTAAAAGCTTGGCTCTTCCAAAAAGCATTTACAATATCATGAGAACAATCACCACTTAACTCACTCATAGCCACTCCTTCCCCTCCCCCTATCCCCCTTCCCTTTTTTACTCACCTACTAACCCTTTACTACACTCACCAACCCATCTCCTCCATGATATACCCAATCTCCAATCCTCCCCTCCCCTCCTGTATACTTCACTTTCAACGCATAGCTCTCTGCTTCAATGGCAGGGGGAATGTGGAAAAGAGGATCTGTATATGGACAACAACCAACAAGGTCTGAATTACATAGTCTGAGTGGACAAAGGCATGGGTGTAGCCTGCTTATTGCTGCGGTTACTACCCCTAATTAAGCTAGATATTCACTTGGATGCGGTTCCGGCACTGCTTTCTACACTGGTGGTGGGGTGGAGGGGAAATGGAACTAAGGGGTACTAAAAGCCAGGCGTAACAAGTATGAGAAAAAAAAAAGAGTGCATGGCTTGCTGGGCAGACTGGATGGGCCGTTGGTCTTCTTCTGCCATCATTTCTATGTTTCTATGTTTCTATTCATCCAACGCACTCCTACATCCATCCTATGTGACTAAAATACCACAGAATGCCTATCCTCCAAATTCCTAAATGAACATAAAGAAAAAACACCCTCTCGAGTTTTTCTTTACCTAATTTATTTGCTTCTTATCTTTATTTGCCTTATCTATCGGTTAAATCTCTATCCCCCCTGTTTTGTTCTCCCATTTGCCATACTCTGTTGCATTGTAACCTTTTTTTCAACTTGTTCTATGTAAACCGATGTGATGACATGCGTTGAATGTCGGTATATAAAAGCAAATACATAAAATAAATAAATGTGCTGAGGTCAGAGGGGCCTCATGCTCACTCATATACTGGCACTATGCTCTCACAGCTGCTGGAGCAGCACTAAGGAGAAAGCAGGGGTGAGCGGCACCTGATGTCTGGCCTAGGTCCAGATGCAGGCATAGGCAACATAGGCAACTGCTTCTGGAGCCACATTTTGATAGGTACCAGAGCAACCCCACTGCTGCCATGCCTCTATCCGGGCCTGCCTCCCAGCCGCTAGTTACCTAAAGGAGCAACGTCCCGATCCAGCAGCAGCAGCAACAACAGCAACTTTGAAAATGAAATTCAGTGTAAGGTCTCCAGCCAACCATCGCACGCTCAAGGCCCCATGGCAGCCCTCACACGAGTTTACATGGGAGGAGGGTGGGACTGTCACAGGGTCTTGAGTATGACCAGCGGCTGGCGTCCCGAGCTGAATTTCTTTTTCACAGTTGTTGCTGTTGCTACCGGATCGGGATGCTGACACTTTAGGTAATATGTAGCTGGGGGGAGCGGGGGCAAGTGGGAGGACAGGAAAAGGGTCAAGGGGGTGGGACAGGAGTGGGCTGCATCTCAAGGAAGGGAAACTGCTCCCCATCCATCCTGCCCTTGCTGCTTATGTAGATCCTGCCCTGATCTGGCTGGAGAGGGGGAGGGTGGGTGGCAGGGGGAAAGGACCTGGTACAGAGAAGGAGTCAAGTATTAGTTGGGATTACAGTGGGAGTGAAGAGGAAGGGAGAAGCAGCCCAGATCGACCGATGTTGGGAGGAAAGGGGATCCAAGGTCCAGGGACTGGCTTTCTATTTTTGTGGACTGAGCTTGCAACCCTACCCCTCCGTCTAATCCCAGCCATCACAGAATTAGCTCTCTAGCAAGTGTGCTCATCGGTTAGCCAGTATGTGCCGCTGTTGCATTTATTATATTTTATTTATTTAAACTCTTTTGTATACCGCTTATACAAAAAAGTAGAGGTCTAAGCGGTTTACAGGCTGTAAAACATACTTAGTAAAACAATCTTTAAAATAAACTAATAAAAAGTGTAAGAAATACATTAAGAAAAAAGGTTAAAAAGAAAGGAAATTATTCTGAGCGTTGAATGTCAAAGGCAACGATTGCATGTTTGTTGGATGCCCTCCCTCTCCCCCCATAAGGACTGTGAAGGCTGCCCATGCAATATTCTCAGCCCCTGCTGATCAGAGGAACAACAGGCAGGTCCAGGAATTGAATCTTGCCAGAAATATGTTCCTGGATCAAGGCGTTAGTTTCTTCACATGTAGGATCAAATAGTATTTTGTTTTCATAATTTGAATCTGCATGGAGTGTGAACTCATTCTTATTTTCATGGAACCGCTGCATATATATCAAGAATACCCGGGAGCACCTGCACCCTACAATATTAAGTTAGGTTATTGATATTACTGAATCTACTACATAAGAAGTCATTATTATTTCCTCAATGAAGTGCTGCTAGCAATCTAATTCTTAAAAGTAGATTTCTTAATTCAAGATATTTTTTAAATTGATATCATCTTTTTTGAGAACTGATGGGCACACGGAGGTCAATATTCAAAAGAACTCGTCTGGCTAACTTAGCTGGATAAAACCCAAGATCTGCATTTTCTGCCCCTCTCACTGGTAACATTTTACCCAGAGCCAGTTAAAATTTAGCCAAAGACAAAGAGGGAGCGCAGGAGTTGTTGCTGAGCATGGCTATGATTTATCCAGCTAATGCTAATATTCAGCATTAATCAGACAAACTTAGCTCAGTAACCCCTTCATTTATCAAAATGCTCTAAGGCGTTTTCACATGCGTTAAGGGCTTATCACATGCGAAAAGCACCATTAATGCATGCAATAAGCCCTTAACGCATGTGAAAACGCCTTTAACGCATGCAATAGCACCATATCATATGGTGTGATGCAAATCTGAAAAAGAAAGGAGTTAGGGGCAGGGTTTACTGTTTTGTGAAGCCCTATTGCATGGCTGTAATGCTGATTTTAGCTACAACTTTTTTGGGAGTGTTAAGTTGTGTGATAGCTGCATTGCCTGTTGTGATGTTTTTCACAGATGCTGGTTTTGGTACTTTGAAGCTTCCAGAGTGTTCACCTTGCTATGAAGAGGGAGAGGGAGAGGGAGAGAGAGAACCTAGCTGTAATCCCATCACCCTAGAGAGGTATTTATATCTCTATGGGAGGCCCACCTAGTAACTCGAGGTGATGTTTAGGTATTAGTGTAGGGGTTAGGGGCCACTTTGACATTCAATGTGAGACGTACGAACGGAACAGTGCTCTCTTTTGAACATTTGATGATCCTCGGAGTGAGGAAACTCACCCAAAGATGAGATTTGTGCAATGTTCTCTCAACCTAGCTTGATGGACTCTCTACCTGGGTAACATCAAGCTCGTGGCCCTGAGAAGCACACAGTACCGCCCCCCCCCCCCCCCCCATACCTGTTTCGGCGTCGACTGTTTATATTTCTCTTTGCCGCGAGCAGGATAGGCCCCACGTGGCTGATCTTCGGCGCCCCCTATGGCTTGGCGCCCTGAGAAGCACACAGCGTCGAAACAGGTAGGGGGGCAGCAGGTAAGGGGGGGTTCTAGGTAGGGTTGGGGGCGGGTTAGGTAGGGGAAGGGAGAGGAAGGTGCGGGGGGGGGGGGGGGGGGCGGAGGGAACGGAGGCAGGCTGCGTGGCTTGAGCACACCCTTGCGCGCACCAACCCTGGATTTTATAACATAAAATCGGGCGTAGATTTGTTCGCAACTGGTTGAGCGAACAAATCTGCGCCCTCACGCAGGTTTTAAAATCTGCCCCTGTGGTTTTAATAACTTTGTATAATTAAGTGCCATCTCCAAATTTGATTACCTCACTTGTTTCTCCCATTTCTAGATCATTTCTAGATCATTTATGAATATGTTAAACAGCACAGGTCCCAATACTGATCCACTAATGATCTTTCTCCATTTGGAAAACTGACCACTTATTCCTACCCTCTGTTTCCTGTATTTTAAACCAGTTCTCAATCCACAATAGAACACTGCCTCCTATCCCATGACTTTTCACTTTCTCGAGGAGTCTCTCACGGGGGACCTTGTCAAATGCCGTCTGAAAATCTCATGATGGGATTATGGTTCTGCCCTGGTTAACTGAATCCTATTTTATTACACTCAAGTCAGGTTAAGGTGGGAGCTTTAAAACAAGTAATGGAGAAAGATAATCTCAGGGAACTAGGTA
This sequence comes from Rhinatrema bivittatum, assembly GCF_901001135.1. NCBI lineage: Eukaryota > Metazoa > Chordata > Amphibia > Gymnophiona > Rhinatrematidae > Rhinatrema > Rhinatrema bivittatum. The sequence continues at coordinate 337,912,997 of NC_042616.1, read as the reverse complement.
GGCATACGTTTCCCTCCAGAAATATAATTTATGTTCTAGTTTCTATCCAACACATCAGTGACACCATTGCAAAAATCTTACAATATAGCATTCTAGAGTGAAGTAAAATTGTCTGCCAATTACTTCTTAGGCTGAAAACAATTAAGCCCCCAATTTTCAACAGATTTTTCCCATAGGCCCAGAGTGGAGAAATATCTCTTGCTTATTAGGTTCCCAGGATACATCACATTTAATAGCTCAGCCTTCATGAGCACTAAATGGAATCCCTCTTATAGCTAATAAAAAGCACTGGGAAAGTATGCAGGGCTTCACAACAATGACTTTGAGCACAGTTGAGGTAAATTTGCTTCTCCCTCCCTGGATATTAAAGAAAATAGATGAAACAGCTTACAAATCTCTTTTCCTCTCTCTCTATCTAATCTTAAGGGATTGGGAAAATGCCTGTTGTCCTTTCTCGAAATGTCTCGTAGAAAACCTTATGCATTGGTCACCTTTACTCCATCATTAAATCCCTCCAACTGGTTCAGCATTCTGCCACTAGGCTGCTGTCCAACACTCATCACCACGAACGTATTACACCTACTCTACAAGCTTTACATTGGCTTCCAATTGCATACCGAATTCGGTTTAAACTTGCTTTGATCATTCACAATCTGCTCATCATGTAAATTGCCCTTGGGTCTGCCTCCCAGTCCCTCCTTCAAATCCCTTCTCTTTGCTTTGCTAGATCAGCCGCCGCCTGACAGAAGGCTTACTCTCCTGCAGGACCCTCCTTTTGGGACTTACTACCACAGAATGTTCGTCTCTTGACTAACAAAAAAGTTCAAATTCACTCTCAAAACTTATCTTGTCAGCATTGCCTTTTCATTAAGCAAGTCCCTCAGTGGCGTGTCACTATTTTCTCTAACCCAGTCTTCTCCTGTAACTCGATTTTCATTGCTGCTAAATTCAGCCTCTTCTAATTCAGTAAATCTAGCTGGACTAATCCTTGGCTGTAGCTTTTGTCTTCATGATTTTATTTTGTCTCAGTTCATTTATTTGACCAGATGTTTGTATTATGCCATATGTGTAACTATATTTGTTTCCTATATGTATATTTTATGCTTGTGTTATTGTTACCCGCCCCGCACTTTAGAAGGTGAGGGATGAAAATGATTTAAAATAAATTAATAAAAACCACCTAATAGCATTCTTTTTTTTTCCTTTTGATACCTGCATATAGTTAACCTTTAAAGGTGAATTTTCAAAATGTTACACACGTTAAAATTAGCTTATATGCACGTAAGTAGCCTCTACTCAAGTACTGTGAATTTTACAGGTCCCAAATTAACATGTATTTTCACACTGACATGCACATATACCTGTGGACAAAAGGGGCAGTCTAAGGGTGCTCCTGGATGAAGCCAACAGTTATTCGACTAAGTTGCTATGTTAATAGATAAGCGCGTACATTTTCCAGCTTACTCACATATTTTTACACCTGCTAATTATCTGGCATAAGTGATATAAACGTGTTAATTGTATAGTAGTGACTGGGTGGGAGTTCAAGCTGGAGAACCAGGAGGGTCTCAATGACCTGGAGAAAGACTAGGCAAACTGGTTGATTAATTGGTTAAGCTGGTAATTTCACTTATGTGCCTATGTTTTAAAACCCACTGATTTACACATGTAAATTCCGACTTATGCAAGTAAGTTTCTGTATTATAAGAGAGGCTTGGAGGCAGACTGAGGATAAGCCAAGCAGAAAAAAATGTCCTAGACTGTTTTTGCATGTAAAATATATGTACATGCATTTGTTATACTAGGTGGGCAAAGTAAGCCCATTCAATGCACTGAAATGCTTTCAATATAATGCATGTATTTATGTGTTGGCCTACATATGTACATATGTTGTGGGGGTAAACGTATACATATTTTATAATACTCACGGATGTGATATGCACGTTATAAAACATTATGGTAAAGCCACACGTAGCCACATACATGCATATATGCAACTGTGCAAAGTTGTTTGAAAGTTATCCTCCCTATCTATATGACCATTTCACAAACATGCTGCCCCACCCCTGAAGGAAGTTCTGAAAGTTACAGTAGCAATGCAGCTCCTCCTATGCAGCCCATGAATGTAACTCATCTGAATCGTGTTCTGTGGATCCTAATTATTGTTTTTACTTTTGCAAACCATTCTATTTAATGAAAAATTCCTTGTGAGCCAGCATCAGGAAGTGACTGTTTATAGATGTGTTTTGAGGAAATCGCATTGAAGGATTAGAGAAACCTGTAAAATTGACTGCAGCTGTATTAAAAAAAAAAAAAAAGTATGTGCAGGAAGACAGAGCCAAGAAAAAATAATTAAAGAAATAAACTGCCTTGATCTTAATTTTCCTCTTTCTCTCATCTTCCCTGAGTGGTTGTCATGGTCAGCACCTGCTCACATCCCAAGAGCCAGCTTATTTTTTGAGCCTTCAGCTTATGTTTCCATTCTTCTGTGGATGGGTAGAAGACTCCAAATACCATACAATGGCAAAATAGGTCATTAGGGGAGCCCAAGCTGCTAAAATGTTTATCTGCACTTCTGAATGTACTGTGCAAGATATAATCCTACACTGCAGTATGAAAATCACAGGAAAAACCTTAATCATTTACGGGAAGAAGTTAAAAAATCAAAACAATACTGGTTAAAAATATCCCCCCCCCCATACATGATGTGAGAATCAGTCTTGTAACTTGTTCAGAGGATTCTTTTAAATAATTTTTTATTCCAAGAAATCAATGCATTATTGACACAAACGTTGATAGCTTTGGCCTGGGTTTGCATTGCATTTGGCCTTATGACTTACAAGTAGGAAGACCATCCAAAACTGGACATGCTGCTGGTTTAGTAGAGATACTTTGATGGCATTGATCCAGTCAGGGCTTAGTAATTCCTTCCCTTTCAGTACTAGTACAGGCGATGTGTGCCATTGCTGTGAGATGTGCATGCAGGTGCGCATGAGAGAGGGGGAGAAACGGAAAATAGGGACAAATGGAAAGTGTGTGGGGGGGGGGGAGTGAAATGCTTGCAGAATGGTGAAAATCTGAATATCCTTTCTGCAGAATTTGTGAAAACATATACACAGTTGGTGTTGGTTTCAAATTGCTGGCGCTAGAAAATACAGAGCAAATCCATGGGAACTGGGAATATGACACAAAGGCAACTTTCCAGTGCAATTAGAACAGCAATTTGCTCATGGAGTCTCGTCAGCCTCCCCATTCCTTTCTAATAATGTATTACACTTAAGACTGTCTCCTGACAGATTATTCCAGACTAACAAATGAAGGGGCTTGGGAGAAGGCACTCATTTAATGTGTCAAAAAATAAAGCCCCGGCCTGCAAACCGAAATAGCTGAAAATGATCAGAAACATGTTTTTGATGGAAGGAAAGGAAAAAACTGCCCTCCTGAGAACCAGCAGGCAGCTCAAACAACAGCCAACGCGAATGACAAGAATACCAGAAACAGAGGTAGGCCTGCAAGCATTAACCACAAAATACAGCGCGGCTCATCCAAAGCAACATTGCCAGCAAACAGGCATCAGCCTTTAATGCCCCATTAATAAGACAAGAAGGTGGGCCTATGCAGTTTCTCTGGGACCCCTTAAGGAAAGTCACTGTGCAACAGGGAAATGAGTCCTTACGTCTGTAAAGTGAGGCAGAAGGTTGCTTTCCTGTTTTACTGACTTTTTGGTGATGTTTTCTGGAATGTGCCACATTTGCTTTTGTTTTCTAAATCATGAACTTAGACCCAGCAGTACCAGCAAATGACCAACTCTTGGGTGTCCAAAATAAAAAAAAAAAACTACCCACAAGAAATGTATGTTCTGTACTGTTTCCTGGAGGTTTAAAGGATGTGCAAATAAAGGTTGTCATAAAAGGAAACTATTCTGTGTGAGCATGCAAACTATTGTACTATTAGTAGCAAGTCTGAACTCAAGGGTTTCTACAAAGAGAGGCCAATTTTCAGTCTTCTCATGGGGCCTGCAAGTTTATTTTCAAAGTAAAACTCTGCAGGAAGTTTTCCTTTGAAAATTCACAGTGCCCGCTGCTGGGAGGGGGGATGACATTCTGACCTGAACACTGCGCAGATGCAAAGCACGCAGGTCAAAGCCATGAAAATCAGGCAGAGGGATTTCAAAATGAAATCCCCACACTTGCTTTCTTCAAGCTGCCCTAGCCCTGGCCCCAGGGCCTCTTGTTTTCCCTGCAAAGGGCCCAGGACAATTTTTAAAGTGGCCTTCCTGGTGGGTAAATACCCATCTTTTTAAACCTTCCATGTAGACAGTAATTTTCAAAAGCCAAATACCCGGGTAAATACGCAGTGAAAATTGCCCACCCCCTTCTGTGGGTAAAAGTATAAGCAGAGATCAACAACGTGCATATTTCTACCCACAGGAAAAGGAGGCGGACACAGAGGGAAGGTTAGGTCAGGGGAGGTAACCACACATGTAGCTCTGCATTTTCAAAACTGTGCACATTGCACGGTCTGGCTGCAGGTAGTAGTGGGTACTTTTCCCTACAGACTGCTGTACCAGTTCTCTTTTGCAAACTGCCTTGGGAAAGTACCAGTAGAGATGTGTACCTGCTCCAGTGGATACCTTTCCTCGAAGAAAATAATGTGCATATTTTGAAAATGCAAAAGTATGTGCATTGTTACTTCCCTTGACCTAACTCCACCTCTGAGCCCACTTTATTTTTCATACTGGTAAAAGCATGTTGTATTGTCATTGTTCCTCATGCATTCTTTTACCCATTGAAAGCACGGGCAATTTTAAGGCAGCCTATTTATCTGGGATATGGCTTTTGAAAATAGCCCACTATATTACCATCCATTAAACAATTGGGCACATCCAAATTTTACAATACAGAAGTTTACAGATTCCTGCAAAAATGGACAAATTATATCTTAGGCCTGCATTATAATTACCTGCAAACATTCAGTTTTAGTAGACCACAATAATTAAACCCTAACCTTTTGTTTGTTTTATGCTTAACTACTTCATAAGAACACTTTATGTGTAGAATTAAAAAGCGTAAGGTTATTATATATCAGTAATACCTTTGTGACAGGCAGTTCCTTCGATTTTGATTCAAAAAGGTGTTCTAGTTTGGATGTGTCCACCTTAATAGGTTCCAGTTTGGCCCACAGGAATTTTCTGCAGCTTTTGTTGTTTCTGCACTGCCACTCAAATGGCCTCACTTCATTCCAAAAAAGGCGAATGGTTTTCTTCTTCTTCACAAATGCTGGCTCACTCCTAGAAACCGGGGAAGCTCCTATACCCTGAGGACTGCTGAAGAGCGAAGGAGGAGGAAATAAGCTACAAGGGACTGGAGGTGGAGGCGGACAGCCTACTCCATAAGGAGGAGGAGGAGGGGGAGGTAAACCCAGAAAGGAGAGCGGCGGTGGGGGTGGGGGGGCTAGGGAATCTCTAGGACCTATATCTATGTCCAAAACATCCACATCATCATCCTCTCCCAGGTCCGTGAAATCCATATCTTTGATTTTAAGCTCTCTTGGACTAGCCATGAGTTGATCCCAAATGTAGTCCGATTCCTTCTTTGGCTGCACTGCTGTTTTTTCCGGGACCTTTTCACACGTCTCACTCTCAGGCATAGCTGTTCCTTTGGACAGTTCACCATTGTTGAATTTTTCAGCAAATGCTTTCACACTGCCTTGGTTGTCCAGGTGTTCAATGTCCATCTTCTTGACGTTCTCATCATTGGACTGGGTGCTGGCTTGCAGGATGGATATTCTACTAGCTAAGGTAGCAATGGATTCCTCTGCGTCCTCCATTTCCTTCTTTTTCTCCTTCTTCTCCTCCAGATCTTTCTCCTCGTCATCTTTGGGCTTCTTGTTATGGGCATACAACATGTCCAGCATAAACCGTTTGTTGTTGAGAATGTTGCTACACTGTTCATTCACCCCAATATCCTGAATGGTCTGTGCCCAGGAACCTGTGAGAAGATCACAGACAATTAAATTCACAACTTGCCTTCAGTAACAAATATTATACTAATGTAATAACAAATATGAGGGCAATATTTTTATGTACATCTTCTGGAAGTGAAACCATTCCATAGATTTTACTGTATGTGCAGCATGACAGACAGACCCAGCTGTTTGTTAAATTCTATCATCGCAGCCTAGTGTAGCCCTCTAGGTTCCCTGCATTAGTTGATTTCTGGAGGACTGTAGCCTGCTGATACCAATCTGGCTGTCTCACGGGCTGCAGGATTGCTAGGCTGTGCTTCCTTTTTCTGGTCTTTGTTTTGCCCTTATCAATTCTCCCTTTGCTTTTGCTCTTGAGGGAGTGAAGGATGAGTTGTTTGCAGTACTGCAACCATCATCTGTCTGGTTGCTGGTGGGTCAGTAAGACCACAGGGACCTGAGAGGCCAGGCAACAGCCTTACTGGTTTTGGAAGCTTTTTAAAGTGTTCCTAAGCTCGGAGGAGAGACATGGTGAGTGGGGGAAGGGTCTAGATACTGAATTGAATAGGGGATCTTGTTTCATGGTCATAATATCTAGAAGTCCTAGTTGAAACACAGATACTCATCTAGTTGGGAATTCTGGCAGGCTATAAAGAGGACCAAAGAGGCTGGATGTTTTGGGAAATAGTTATACTTTATTCAAATATTTACTTTATGCTCCTCTGTTCAACTATTTTGAGATACCCAGATGTTTGACCATGGCAAGTTCTTTCACTTTGGAAGATCACAGTGCAAGCTCATTTCATATCCTTACTCAGTAGTCTCATCTGGTCACTTACAGGAAACAGAATATTTCATCAGTATACAATATCATACAGAAATTCATCAGAATTCGCTTGTAATACTCATGAAGCTCCAGAAATAATCATAATCTCATTAATGACAAAACTACATCACATGAAATAGAATATGATTTCTTCATGCAATGTGTGTATTTTGACATTGTGGTCAATACGGATTTAGCAGATTCTTCCCCATAGGAGGTAATTTGTGACTTCCTTCCTGGCATGTCTATTACTAATATTAATGATTCACAGGAATTGCAGGAGACTACTTCAAACAATCTGAGAAGTCCATATTTAATAACTGTCTGGATAGTAAAATTAGCTGGATAAACTTAACCAGCTAACTTATTTATTTTTATTTATTTAAGAACATAAGAAGAAGAACATAAGAAAATGCCATACTGGGTCAGACCAAGCCCAGCATCCTGTTTCCAACAGTGGCCAATCCAGGCCATAAGAACCTGGCAAGTACCCAAAAACTAAGTCTATTCCATGTTACCGTTGCTAATGTCAATGGCTATTCTCTAAGTGAACTTAATAGCAGGTAATGGACTGATCCTCCAAGAACTTATCCAATCCTTTATTAAACACAGCTATACTAACTGCACTGATCACATCCTCTGGTAACAAATTCCAGAGTTTAATTGTGCGTTGAGTAAAAAAGAACTTTCTCTGATTAGTTTTAAATGTGCCCCATGCTAACTTCATGGAGTGCCCCCTAGTCTTTCTACTATCCGAAACAGTAAATAACCGATTCACATCTACCCGTTCTAGACCTCTCATGATTTTAAACACCTCTATCATATACCCCCTCAGTCGTCTCTTCTCCAACCTGAAAAGTCCTAACCTCTTTAGTCTTTCCTCGAAGGGAAGTTGTTCCATTCCCCTTATCATTTTGGTAGCCCTTCTCCATCGCAATTATATCTTTTTTGAGATGCGGCGACCAGAATTGTACACAGTATTCAAGGTGCGGTCTCACCATGGAGCGATACAGAGGCATTATGACATTTTCCGTTTTATTCACCGTTCCCTTTCTAATAATTCCCAACATTCTGTTTGCTTTTTTGACTGCCGCAGCACACTGAACCGACGATTTCAATGTGTTATCCACTATGACACCTAGATCTCTTTCTTGGGTTGTAGCACCTAATATGGAACCCAACATTGTGTAATTATAGCATGGGTTATTTTTCCCTATATGCATCACCTTGCACTTAACCACATTAAATTTCATCTGCCATTTGGATGCCCAATTTTCCAGTCTCACAAGGTCTTCCTGCAATTTATCACAATCTGCTTGTGATTTAACTACTCTGAACAATTTTGTGTCATCTGCAAATTTGATTATCTCACTCGTCGTATTTCTTTCCAGATCATTTATAAGAACATAAGAACATAAGAAATTGCCATGCTGGGTCAGACCAAGGGTCCATCAAGCCCAGCATCCTGTTTCCAACAGAGGCCAAACCAGGCCACAAGAACCTGGCAATTACCCAAACACCTAGAAGATCCCATGCTACTGATGCAATTAATAGCAGTGGCTATTCCCTAAGTAAACTTGATTAACAGCAGTTAATGGACTTCTCTTCCAAGAATTTATCCAAACCTTTTTTGAACCCAGCTACACTAACTGCACTAACCACATCCTCTGGCAACAAATTCCAGAGCTTTATTGTGCGTTGAGTGAAAAATAATTTTCTCTGATTAGTCTTAAATGTGCTACTTGCTAACTTCATGGAATGCCCCCTAGTCCTTCTATTATTCGAAAGTGTAAATAACCGAGTCACATCTACTCGTTCAAGACCTCTCATGATCTTAAAGACCTCTATTATATCCCCCCTCAGCCATCTCTTCTCCAAGCTGAAAAGCCCTAACCTCTTCAGCCTTTCCTCATAGGGGAGCTGTTCCATCCCCTTTATCATTTTGGTTGCCCTTCTCTGTACCTTCTCCATTGCAACTATATATTTTTTGAGATACGGCGACCAGAATTGTACACAGTATTCAAGGTGTGGTCTCACCATGGAGCGATATAGAGGCATTATGACATTTTTCGTTTTATTAACCATTCCCTTCCTAATAATTCCTAACATTCTATTTTGCTTTTTTGACTGCTGCAGCACACTGAGCCGACGATGTCAATGTATTATCTACTATGACGCCTAGATCTCTTTCTTGGGTGGTAGCTCCTAATATGGAACCTAACATCGTGTAACTACAGCAAAGGTTATTTTTCCCTATATGCAACACCTTGCGCTTGTCCACATTAAATTTCATCTGCCATTTGGATGCCCAATCTTCCAGTCTTGCAAGGTCCTCCTGTAATGTATCACAGTCTGCTTGTGCTCAATAAATATATTGAAAAGTAAGGGTCCCAATACAGATCCCTGAGGCACTCCACTGTCCACTCCCTTCCACTGAGAAAATTGTCCATTTAATCCTACTCTCTGTTTCCTGTCTTTTAGCCAGTTTGCAATCCATGAAAGGACATTGCCACCTATCCCATGACTTTTTACTTTTCCTAGAAGCCTCTCATGAGGAACTTTGTCAAACGCCTTCTGAAAATCCAAGTATACTATATCTACCGGTTCACCTTTATCCACATGTTTATTAACTCCTTCAAAAAAGTGAAGCAGATTTGTGAGGCAAGACTTGCCCTGGGTAAAGCCATGCTGACTTTGTTCCATTAAACCAGTGGTTCTCAACCCTGTCCTGGGGACCCCACCAGCCAGTCGGGTTTTCAGGATACCCACAGGGGCAGATTTTAAGAGCCCTGCTCGCCTAAATCCGCCCAAATCCGGGCGGATTTAGGCGAGCAGGGCCCTGCGCGCCGGTAAGCCTATTTTACATAGGCCTACCGGCGCGCGCAGAGCCCCGGGACTCGCGTAAGTCCCGGGGTTTTCGGAGGGGGCGTGTCGGGGGGCGTGTCGGGGCGGGCCCAAACCGCGCGGTGTTTTTGGGGCGTGTCAGGAGCGTTCCGGGGGCGGGCCCGGGGCATGGCTACGGCCCGGGGCGGCCCGGGGGCGTGGCCACGCCCTCCGGACCCGCCCCCAGATCGCGTCCCGGCGCGCTAGTGGCCCGCTGGCGCGCGGGGATTTACTTCTCCCTACGGGAGGCGTAAATCCCCCAACAAAGGTAAGGGGGGGGGTTTAGACAGGGCCGGGCGGGTGGGTTAGGTAGGGGAAGGGAGGGGAAGGTGAGGGGAGGGCAAAAGAAAGTTCCCTCCGAGGCCGCTCCGATTTCGGAGCGGCCTCGGAGGGAACGGGGGTAGGCTGCGCGGCTCGGCGCGCGCCGGCTATACGAAATTGATAGCCTTGCGCGCACCGATCCCGGATTTCAGCGGATACGCGCGTATCTACTGAAATCCAGCGTACTTTTGTTGGCGCCTGGAGCGCCAACAAAAGTACGCCTATTCGCGGTTTTTGAAAATCTACCCCACAATGAATATGCATGAGAGAAAACTTGCATGTTATGGAGGCAGTGCATGCAAATGTTCTCTCATGCATATTCATTGTGTATATCTTGAAAACCCGACTGGCTGGTGGGGTCCCCAGGACAGGGTTGAGAACCACTGCATTAAACCATGTCTTTCTATATGTTCTATGATTTTGATGTTTAGAACACTTTCCACTATTTTTCCTGGCACTGAAGTCAGGCTAACCGGTCTGTAGTTTCCCGGATCACCCTTGGAGCCCTTTTTAAATATTGGGGTTACATTTGCTATCCTCCAGTCTTCAGGTACAATGGATGATTTTAATGATGTTACAAATTTTTACCACCTTTACAACAAGCGTTAGTCAAAACTTTCTTAGACAGCTGATGAAACAATCTACTAGAAAAAAACCCAGCTATTATTTATGACCTTCTGACTGAACATAAACCTGACAGTTTTTTAATTTCTGAGTCTTGGCTTTCTGAATCTGATATTGTTACTGTCAACTCACTATGCCCTACTGATTATGTGGTGGAGGGCTCCTTGCCTTAGTCAAAGCTTCTCTCTCACCATGCAAAAAGACCTTACCTTCTACTCACCCTAATGAACTCATACTTATCTCAACCACTGTTGCAAACTTTGCAGTAATTTACTGCCCTCCTGGACTTCTACAAGCTAATTTATCCCCTCTCCTCAAAGCTTGCACTAGGCTACTCCTCCTGCACTCGGGGTCTCGGCTGCCAGTATTCAAAATGGCGCCGATAGCTTTTGCCCTGACTATATCACAGGACCCACCGTCAGCCCCTGTGACATAGTGAGGGCAAAGGCTATCAGCGCCATTTTGAATACTGGCAGCCGACGGCTCGAGCGCAGGAGGTCGCTCCCGGACCCCGCTGGACTTTTGGCAAGTCTTGTGGGGGTCAGGAGGGTCCCCCAAGACTTGCCAAAAGTCCCTGGTGGTCCAGCGGGGGTCCGGGAGTGATCTCCTGCATTCGGGCTGTCGGCTGCCAGTAACCAAAATGGCGCCGATAGCCTTTGCCTTTACTATGTCACAGGGGCTACTGGTGCCGTTGGTCAGCCCCTGTCACATGGTAGGAGCACAAGATGGTGCCGGCCATCCATTGCTCCTACCATGTGACAGGTGCTGACCAATGGCACCGGTAGCCCCTGTGACATAGTAGGTCAAAGGCTATCGGTGCCATTATGAATACCGGCAGCCGAGGGTGTGAGTGCAGGAGATGTCTCCTGGACCCGCTGCTGGACCACCAGGGAGTTTTGCTAAGTCTTGGGCGAGTCAGGAGGGTGGGGGTTTGTTTAAATTGACTCCTTTAGATGGCCGAAAAATTTGGCGAAGATTCATTGTATTCATGGGGAATCGCGATATGTTTCGCTTCCCCACGAATACAACAAATATGGCCCTATGCGTTGCGGATTACAAATACGTAGGAAACGAATGCACACCCCTAGTTCTTGGATGCGAGTTTTGGACCCACTATGCTAACACCGGATGCAATAAGGGGACTAGAATATCCAAAACGTGCATCCAAACTAGTGCATAGCTAATAGTGCTCATCACATGTAAATGCATGTAGATGAGGCTATTAGCTATTACCCCCTGATGCAAAGAAATCACTGTGTGCCCGCTGCACACGTTTTTAACATGGAAAACTTAACATCAGCCCCAGGGCTGGCGTTAAGTCTTTGCACGCTCAGAGCCGACTGAAAAACCCTACACAAAGCCACAAAAAAGCCCAAAATACTGCTTTTCTGTGTTTTCTCCTACTTAGTATTGTCCTGATACTAAGTAGGAGGAACCACAGGAAGCAGCTTGAAAAAAAAATCTTGCCAGTGGTCAGGTTAGGGAAACGGATGACCATTAATTGAGCATCTGTTTTCCTAACCCATAGTTGTGAGCGGATTAGGAAAACGGACGCTCATTCCTAACCAGTGCGCAGTCAATTCTGCTGGGCGCCTGATGCCATGGATGTGGTAGGCACGCACAATTTATCCCTAGTGTGTCCTTCTTAGCGCAACCTCTCATTTAAATAATGTATCGTGAGCGCAGGAGAGGCGGCCGGGTGCCCGTTAGGAGAGTGGGCGCTCAATCATGATGCAATTAATCGATATTGCATCGACCTGAAACTGTTTGCAGTTGATGCAGCCATAGATGACCAGCTGACTTGCTCTTTACTTAGGCTTGTGGCTGAACCCTAAAAGTCATCCAGTTTCACCAAGCAACCACTGTGCCAACTCACAAACTAACTGCATTGACATGCTTTAATGTAGCTGATATGATTAAAGTTGCAGAAAGACAAGAAACAAGGTTGTGGCAACTGTGCTTATTAAGTGATTACCCTAGAAAGTTCCCTTCTCCAGTAACCAACAATTTAAAAGCCCCTACCCTATCCCTCTGTTACTAGGAATGTGCAGGGAAAAAGAATTGTTTTTGTTTTTCAGTTCCTTTTCAGGAGGTTTATCCCATGAATTTCAGTTTGTGGAATGCTTGGTTAATTTCATTCATGTGAAAACAACGAATCAAACATAACCCCCCTCCCCCTCCCCCCCCACCCCCAGAAAACATCTAAAAAAAAGGCCAATCATCAATCTGGAAAAATGCTTGGGCAAGGATTCCCCCTGGCCCCCACTTACCCGGTCTGGTGGGGAATCACTGGTGAGGCCTAAGCCCAGGCCGAAGCCTTGCATAGGCTGAGGCCACAGTAGGTTGCCATGACCTCGGCCTCAGCTTACTCAAGGCCAACCCCTAGGCCTCAGCCTTCACTGGAGTCTGGACCCAGATCCAGAGCAGAGGATGGATCAGATGCCAGGGCCTCAGTCCAAACACAGGCCCGATGCCACGGCCCAGCATGAAGACTGGGTCTTGACGCCAGAGCTTCTACCTGGATCCTGGCCCAATGTTGCTACCTGGCCCGGAGACCAGATCTCGACACTAAGGCCTTGGTCCAGGCCTGACGCAGGTACCCAGCCAAGAGGCCCCAACTCCTAGGCCTTGGCCTAGGCTGGAGCCTAGGTCAAGTTACAGCATTGGACCTAGGCCCAGGCTCCAACCCAGGCTGAGGCCCAGGCATCATGACCCGGCCTCTGGGTTGGGCCCCCAATATCGAGCCTGGGCTGAGGCCTGGCCTCGCCATTGGATACTTGACTGATCAGGTAAGAGCCTTTTCGGGGGTTCGGGTCTCAGCCGAGGCCCCAGCATCAGCACAGGCCTAGGCCAAGACCCTGGTGTTGCACTTGGTCTAGGCTGTGGCTCCTGCTTTAGGCTTTGACCTATGCCCTAGGTAAGGCCTCGGCCTCGGCCTCAGGCCTAGGCCCAATGCATTAATTTCAAATAAATGAAATGAAAAAGGTTCTTTTTATTCGGGTTTCTACCATTTTTAATTATTTTACTAATTTATGCTAAGCAAACAGTTTTTCTTTAAGTGGCCATTGTCTTTCTCTTCCTTTTTTTCTAACCTATGGTAGAACTCCTATTATCCACATCAATTCATTGAAAGAAACGTCCTTGGTCTTGACCACTGTGGATAAAATGTGCTCCATAGCACAATGAATACTTGTTGTTCAGCTATAGTATATCTACGCACAATTAAACTCTGGAATTTGTTGCCAGAGAATGTGGTTAGTGCAGTTAGTATAGCTGTGTTTAAAAAAGGATTGGATAAGTTCTTGGACGAGAAGTCTATTACCTGCTATTAATTAAATTGACTTATATAATAACCACCGCTATTATTAGCAACGGTAACATGGAATAGACTTAGTTTTTGGGTACTTGCCAGGTTCTGATGGCCTGGATTGGCCACTGTTGGAAACAGGATGCTGGGCTTGATGGACCCTTGGTCTGACCCAGTATGGCATATTCTTATGTTCTTATGTTCTTAAGTATTGTTTTAACAGTGTAATGGACTGGATAGAAAGTGATCATGAATGTATTATATCTGTACCTCTGCCAAATATTTTATAATATAATTTAGCTTGTATGAGAAGGAAATTCTGAAATCTAAGGGACTTTATTTGTTGACAACCATTATTTCCAAGCTGCACGTACAGTATGATTTTTAAAACATATTTTATGTGTATATGTCACAACGATGGAGGAGGACACTATTCTGTAAGTTTCAGATGGGTGTAAATAATAAACAGGACTAAATTGCCCTGGGGCTGAGCTTAACATCCTCCAAGGGGATCTTGACTATCTTGTTTGCAGAATACGAAAAAAAATAGGATAGGTTGAATCTTTCCAGATATTCGCCTATTTACGCCAGTCAGATGCAGACTGAAGGCTGGCATGTATGTGCACCAGAAATGGTAAAAAGACAGAGTAGCGCCCACATTACCAGTTTCATTGTCGCTGGTTATCTTGTCCTCCCTCTCTTCCCTCTCTAAAGTGCTGCTTGCCGAGGAGATGCTTGACGCTGAACAGTTGTCCTTCTCGTTCACCTCCTCATTTTGCCTCTCTTTTTCACTGAGTGGCCCGCTGTCCTCCTGCTCTCGCTCTGGTCCGTGCTCCACCTCGTTCTCTGGTCCTGCCTGCGTCACTTCTACTTCCTGTGTTTCTTCCTGCTCAGCTTCCGCCTTGGCTTCTTTTTCCGGTTCCGGCTCTGTTTCAGTTTCCAGCTCTGGTTCAGGTTCAGGCTCACTGGCGCTCACTAAAGGAGAAAACAATGAACATATGAGTTTCATCAAACAAAACTAAATTTGTCATTCCTCATTTAGACTGGGCACCTTCGCGGGCTTGTAATATCTTTGTTGTTTTAAAGTAATCATGTTATAAATCTTTGGAAATAAATTTACAGAGGCATGCCTGTATTTTGGTCAATCAAATAACTTTTCTTTGGCACGATTCTCTTAATCTACCTTCACAGTGCTCTCATTAGGGATTTATTTTAACAACCATTCTGAAATGTACCATTCCTACAAAGTCTGCAAAGGGTTTTGTATTTAACAGATTAGTGAGATTGTCACTTGTTTGGGAAAGGAGGAGAGGGGTAGAAGTGTCACAAGAGATTGTCTATTGTGTGTGGGGAGGGGACAAGATTTGTGCACGCAGAGGAGGTTTTCCATTTGGGGGTAGGAGGCCCAAGATGCTGCCTCCCCCCTTTTATGTCAACTGCTTGCACGTTGACTCTGCTGTGCAGTTTACTGTGGCCCGAGACTAGGATCAAAATTTCATACAGTAGGAGTGCGTATCACATTTAGCTCCTGATCCAGCAGCCGGTCCCCCTGTGTAGGTAGGTATCCTCAACCAGGGGTGCTACAGATCCAGGTTCAAGTCCAGACGCAGAGAAAGAATAATCTTTCGGGGCCCTGGCACGGTCAAACACTATCACAGTCTCAAATTCACACTCCAGTTCAAGCAGGTGCCAAATGGTAAAGAATAAGAGAGCAGTGGTCTGGTCTAGAAGAATGTTCCCCCACAGAGGTGTTGCTTTGACCTCCTTTGTGAGGTTTCTTGGCAGCTTTATAATATAGCTCCCAAGAGCTAGTCAAGAGATGTATTAAGTTAGACAATAAAACTGTATTGCTTTATTTTGGAGATTTTGGGTTGGCATTTATTTCCATGCAGTCAAATGGAGAAACATGGCAACCAAAGTACTTTATTATTTTAAGTCAAATGCAAAGCAAATGGTCAAATGAGGACACAAAAATCATCTGACACAATATTTAAACACTGATCGGAGACACACTAGCAACGGCCAAGCAAAAAAAATAAAATAAAATAAAAAAACCTTTCTAGTTTGCAAGTTCAATAGTTATTGATATTCCTAGCTATTTCTGGCTAACAAATCCAGCAGCATCTTTCATTTTTCTCAGTCACTCACGGGAATGAACTTTCTACATCCCAAACATCAGTAAATAAAATTGTTGTGTGAGTATAAATGGTGTGCATGAGTGAGAGTATATATGTGGGTCTAGTATTATTACACTGTAAATATCTATGGGGTAGATATTTAAAAGAAAACGACTAAGAAAGTTAGCTGGTTAAAACCTATCTGGCTAACCTATAATGGGATTTTCAACAGCCCGGCTATGCCACTGAATATCCCTGTATTTGGCGCTACTTAGCAGGATAAGTTATATCCAGCTAAGTAAAACCTGCTCTATGGCAGTTCTAACTTATCTGATGAATGTAACCAGAGAAGTACAAATATTGCTACTGATCCGGCGATGTTAAATGAAAAAGTGGTGCTACCCCGATCCACCCACTGCCCGTCCACTACATATTTGGTTAACTTAGCTGGATATTCGGTGTCTGCCATTTAGTTGGATAAGTCAAGCTGAATATTGGGCTCTATATATTTATTTAGATTTACCTCAAGCCTTTTTGTTGGTAGCTCAAGGTGAGTTACATTCAGGAACAATAGATATAAAGATATATAAATATATATATGTAGCTAGATTAAAAAAGGGTAGAATATAAGTGTGTTAAAATGGCTGTGTTGGAGGCAGGGTTTTACCAAAAACTTAAAAAAAAAGTGCCAGGACCTGCTGCATAGATAGCAGTACTGTCTTTTTAAGTGACTCTTTCCATAAGAAAGCATAGCCAGTGGTTTCCCCAAAGAGGCTGATTTTGTCACATGTCCCTGCGATGGCATATGTTACAAGGAAAATGGTAGGAGTCGTTAAACTTAGGTTTGGCCTGAGAGAAAAACCAAAAATGAAAGCAACAAACTTGCTCTCATTGACTGTAATGGTAAGTGCACAGCTGTGCTGGTGCTCTGGGCTGAAGGTATTCTAATCCTATGCAGGAGAAAATATATTCCAGTCTGAGGATTCCAGGAGGCAAATGAAAAAGTGTGAGAGTGATTAACCCTTTGCAGGCCTGTTCACAGACGGAGCAGAAGCAGTTACTAACATTGTCTATAGAGGCATTGCATTCTGCCTGCTTTTTGCTTTTTAATTACTCCAAACATCTTCCTTTATTTCCTTTTATGACAGCTGCTATTTGGCAAAACCTGAATAGCAAAAGGTATTTTGCCCTATGGAACCTAAAAACAGAGGGGAGCCAGAGCGGGACTGACATGAGCCCTTTCTCTGTAAAAACTCTATGAATAACTCCTCACCCACCTACAATAAAAAACACATACTCACAAAAAAAACCCAAAAAACAAAGATAAAATACAGGAGTTGATCAACCACGTGAGCATTGTACTTTAGTAGCAGACGTATGCTTATATCTGTGCTATGTGAAAGTACTATAAGTCAAACCTACCACTTATATAATAACTGATATTTATGTTCTTTGCATTACCACCGGTTTATTACAAGTTATAATCATCCAGTTACAAGTGATCCTCATTGTATCTGCCCTGAGAGTCTGGAAAGCTGAGTCAACCATGCTGGGAATGGGCTATGACTCTGGAAAACCCCAAACCTATGCAATCATTACAGGTTGATGTCTCAGACAGCAAAGCTTTCTCACCAGCATTTTTCTGCCATGATGCTCATCTGAACCTAAAAGACGACCACCATGAATATCTATAATGACTTGTAAATCAGGAATATTATGCTAAGGCGTCACTGTAACTAGACAGGAAGTTCACAAATGTTTTATATGAAACTGTTTCCAATAAGAGCCACACTATAAATGAATCTCACTTCACGTGAGTGAGATGTGATATGTTGAGACTTTTCATTGGAACATTGGCAGTAAACACTTCCAAACCACTCCACAATGTTACACATAATTTATTGAGAGTTTCCTTGGCAGAAATAAGATTCAAAGAGTCATTTGCCATACAATCTTCATTAAATATATGCCAGTCTAATCTTGTGACCCACAAATCACAATTTATGATGCACTAGGAGGATAACTTTCAAACAAATGTGCATGGCGGCATACACACATGCACAGTATATGGCTGCGAGCAGATGCACGCTAATATTTTATAACCTACATGCATGATATACCTGTTTCATAAACTAAGTATCTCTACCTTCAACATACACGTGGATGTAGGCTTATGTGCGAATACAACTAATGCACTGAAAGCTTGTGCACTGAACGCACAAACTTTTCCTATTTAAAATTATACGTGTGTATATTTTATGTGCAAAAGTAAAGTAGGACTTATGTAAGTTCTTATTTATGCCACTTTTAAAACATGCAGCCATATATGAAATTAACCAACTTATCAATTTGTTGCATCCATTGGTGCTAGACGGTTTCGCCCCGTTTGCCTCACCTTGTTCACGGCTCCTCCCGCTTACCTAGGAAAGATGGCTACCGCCGCGTCTATAAGCCGATCTCTCCGGCGTCCCTGGAACGGCTATGGTGCAGCCTCCCGCCATGCTCCTCCCAGGTACCAACTAGGGTGCGCACCACCCACGTCTTTATTCCAACCTTGGCGCGAACCTCGGGGGCGTTTCCCCTTTGCTGAAGTCACGCCATCTAAGTATATAACCTATTCTAATTTGCTAGCTCGATGAGTTAGCAAGGACTCGAATCCATTCCTGTCTACGCTACTATGCCGCTTCCGTGCTGCTGCTGGTAACTGCTTCGGGGTAACTGCTAACCTGGGTACCCATTCCTTGGGGGCCCTCTGCTTTATTTCAGGTGCCTTACAGGGAACAGGTACTCACTTCTCGAGGGCCTGCTCTCCCTGCCTCAGTGCCTCCACTATCTTCTTCAACCTGGTGGAATCGCATACCTACAGCAAACATCTAGACTCTCAGTCTATCTCATCCACAGTACTACCTTGCTGGGAAACCTGCTTTGGAACCTCCCTATACCAACGGGGTGAGAAGGGCTCCCTCTGCCGAGGTCCCTGAGACTGCTACTACCTAACTGCCTCACTACTGCCACCTCTGGTGGACTCTTCAGGCTGTATAATAAAGAACTAACTTTGTGTTTGTGCATTCTGAGTCTAGCCCAGTACTGTGGCTCCTCACGGGGCCCCTCCCCTTGGGCGTGGTCATCTGCCACAGTACCCAAGGATCCACCATAACACAATTAGACTATTAGTTCACCCAGTCCTTCTTCAGGTCATCAAGACCCTCGTGGTTCTTCAGCCTGAACTCCACCCAGTTCACTTAGACCTCCCACCCAGTCACTACTGCACAATAAACACGTTTAATATCATAGTAGATAATTAGCAGGCGTAAAAATACGCAAGTTGGCAACTTACAGGTGTGTTGGTCCCATTTTAGAATGCCCCAAACCGCTCCTTTTTTACACATATATGTGAATGTTAAAGTGATAATACTTAGGTATTTTCAACTTTTATAAAATATACGGAATACATGAGTAGATGCTACTTATGCACGTATATGCTAAGTTTTACACACATAACATTTTGAAAATGGAACCCTTCAATTGTGGACCATTAACTGAGCTGTTTTCACTACAAAAATTGTAATAGTTGAGATGCACAGGTTGAAAAACCTCAACCCAAAAGAGTATCCCATCCACAAACAGAGAATCCTTCCCCCTCCAATTAGCAGAGACAGGTGTGCTGGAACTAGAAAGAAGGGAGGATTTTTCCTCATAGTTTTCCAGAGGGAGAGAAAAGTCTTATGTCATTTCCTGCCACCAGGCCAGAAATGTCATCTGACCAGAGACATTACAGAACAAAATCAGAATCCTTGCATTGTCTTTGTTATTCTCATTCTGTAATTCTATTTTACTGTTATTATTAGTATTATATGTTTTTCTCTCTTCTTTTATTTTTTAACCACTTTGGGGCCCATGCAATAAAACAGGTGCAAAAAACATTTTAGCACGGGCTTGAAAAAAATGTAATGAATGATGTAGAAATATTTGTCACAATAAAAAATATTAGGGTTATGGATTCATTGGACAGTCATTTCATTCATTTTGTAGGTATGTGCGTAACTTACGGATACATGGTATGCATGTAAGAACAGATGGTACATGCGTAACTCGTTAATAATATACACGTGTACCATTCGTTCTTACACACGTGCCATACATCCGCAAGGTACGCGTGTACCCATGAAATGAATGACATGAATGGCCCAAGGAATGTACGTTACCTGCTTAGAGAATCATATCGGTCTCCTTCTCTTTCACCTTTGTTAAGCTGCCTTTCACACTGTTTTCTCAATGTTCCCTGTTATTGTTCACCTGCAGCTCTTAGAATCCAAATAATTCCCTGTCTACACTATCACTCAACCTCTTAGCACTTTTGAAGTCCAAGATTTCAGACAGTTCAGTTCAATATAGGTAAAAGTTTAATACTGAACCATGTAATACAGTAATCGCTACCACCCTAAATTTTGGCCTAGCATGAGGTCAGTGACACTGTCACCATTTAGCAGTAACAGATCCAATGTAGCCCCTCCTCAAGTGAGATCTTTCACTGGTTGCCTAAGGAGTGCCCTAGGGTTTCTCTACTTCACATTGCAGCAGTTATGCTCTCATCTACATTTGATGAGTAGAAGTGATCTACAAAGAGGACACCCTCTTTGCATGCCATCTGATGCTGCTGCTTATCATGGAGCAGCTAGTCCAGGAACTGACACAAGGGAGAGCCATTTTATACCTAAATCTTAGTGGAATGCATGATTTGGAGAGCGAGGTAATGGCTGAGAGGCCACTCAGCAACAATGATCATGACGCAATCAAATTTGACTAATAACCAGAGGGAGGACATTCAGTAATACTATAGCTCTAGCATTTAACTTTCAAAAGGAAGACTGATACAATGAGGAAAATAGTTTCGAAAAAACTAAAAAGTGCAGGTACAAACAAGAGTTTACATCAGGAGTGGGCATTGTTTAAAAATACCATTTTGGAAGCCCAGACTAGATATATTCCACACATTAAAACTGTGAAGGGTGGAGGGTCTTCATCAAATGACATACGAGGAGAGATTGAAGAATCTAAATATGTACACCATGGAGGAAAGGAGGAGCAGGGGTGATATGATTCAGACTTTCAGATACTTGAAAGGCTTTAACAATCCTAAGACAACGACAAACCTTTTCCATCAGAAAAAAATCAGCAGAACCAGAGGTCACGAGCTGAGGCTCCAGGGAGGAAGACTAAGAACCAATGTCAGGAAGTATTTCTTCACAGAGAGAGTGGTGGATGCCTGGAATGCCCTTCCAGAGGAAGTGGTGAAGACAAAAACTGTGAAGGACTTCAAAGGGGCATGGGATAAACACTGCAGATCCATCAAGTCTAGAGGACGTGAATAAAGAGGGGGTGGCTCGCATACAGAATGCTGAACAAGCAGCAGCCCTCAAGATAGAAGGGCTCAAAATAGAAGAACAACAGGAAGCCGCTGCTGCCACAGCCGCCACCGAAGTGCGCAGAAAGGCTGAGCTAGAGATCGCCTCAGACCTGTTGCAGTAAAAGGGAGAAGCAGCAGCCCTTGAAGCCCTAATTAAAGGTCTTGTTGTGGGGGGGGGGGGGGCAGTTGTCACAGCCACAAAAAGTAGCAGACGCAGGGATCAATAACCGGGGCCCGCAAGCCCAAAGGTGGAAGGAGGCGGCAGAACACTGCACGGAGCGGCAGTAGCCACAGAGGCATTCACGGAGCAGGATGCCAGTGGTCGGTGTTCCACCTTCACGGAGCAGAAGGATGGAGGGCTGCCATTTCCAAAAAACAAAACAAAACAGGGGTGGGTAAGAGTATGTAAAATTACCGGTGAGGTCATAGGCTATAGGAATTGCCAATTATTAGGCTTGTTCAATATTTGTTGTTTGTTAATGTGGCTCGCAGAAATGGGGGCTACTACCTGGAGATAATACCCTTGTTCTGTGTACATACACACAGTTGATGAGACTCCATCATTGCTCTGGGCTTCAATGGCAAGAGGTAATGTGGAAGAAAAAAAAAATTTGTATTCACAGGGAAGCGAAGTGTAGCTGGGCAGATACTTTACTTTCAATGCATGTCCAGCGTAGCTCTTGCTTCAACGGCAGGGTGGATGAGGAATGGAGGATCTGTATGTGGATTGCATAGTCTGGGTGGACAGGGGCAGGGGTGTGGCTTGCTTATTGCGGCGGTTACTACCCCTAATTGAGCTGGATATTCACTCGGATGCAGTTCCAGCGCTGCTCTCTACATTGATAGTGGGGGGAGGGGAAATAAAACTAGAAAGTACTAGAAGCCAAGTGTAACAAGTATGAGAGAGAAAAAAAAAAAGTACATAGCTTGCTGGGCAGACTGGATGGGCCGTTTGGTCTTCTTCTGCCGTCACTTCTATGTTTCTATGTTTCTATGTGAAAGGAAGGCCAAATGACTGCTGGCATGATTAAAAAGTGGGGTGAAAGAGGCTGTTTCAGTCAAAAGAATGTCTGTCAAAATTTTGAAAAAGGATCCATCTAAAGAAGAGACAAAAAAAGCATATGTAATGGCAAGTTAGATGAAAGAAATTGATAAGGCAGTAAAAAGAGAATTTGAAAAGAAGCTGGCCATAGAGGAAATAACTCATCATAAAAACTTTTAAAATATATCTGAAGCAGGAATCCTGTGAGGGAGATGGCTGGATCATTTGATGATTGAGGGGTTAAAAGGCACTTAAGGAAGACAAGGCCATAGCGGAAAGTCTAAATTAATTCGTTGCCTCAGTGTTTATTGAAGAGGATGTTGGGGAGATACCCATGCTGGAAATGGTATTTAATGGTGATTTGAAAGAAATAAAAAAAATTGCAGTGAACCTGGATGATGTAATAGAAAGAACTCAAAACTGATCTAGTATTAGTAATTTGTAACCTATAATTAAAATTGTCTATTGAACCTGAAGATTGGAGGGTTGCCAGTCTATAATGCCAATCTTTAAAAAGAGCTCCAGGGGTGATTGAGGAAACTATAGACCAATGAGTCTCACTTCAGTGCTGGAAAAAAATCATAAAAACTATTCTAAAGAACAAAATCACAGAACATATAGAAAGGCATGGTTTAATGGGATACAGCCAGCATGGATTTACATATGGGAAGTCTTGCCTCACCAAATTTTTATGAAGAAATTAATAAACATGGATAAATGGTGAGCTGGTGGATATAATACTGTATGTTTTGATATTCAGAAGGTGTTTGACAAAGTCCCCCAAGAGAAACTCTTGAGAAAAACTAAAAAGTCATGGGTTAGGAGATGTCCTGTTGTGGACTGCAAACTGGTTAAAAGATAAGAAACAAAGAGTATGACTAAACGGTCAGTTTTCTCAGTGGAGAAAGGTAAAAAGAGATCTGTACTTGGACTGGTGCTTTTTAATATGTTTATGAATGATCTGGAAAGGGAGTAACAAATGAGGTGAACAATTTGCAGATGCAACTAAATTTTTCTGAGTTGTTAAATCACAAGCGGATTGTGAGAAATTGCAGGAGGACCTTGCGAGACTGGTAAACTGAGCATCCAAATCACAGATCAAATTTAATTTGCAAACTGATGCACATAGGGAAATATAAGCCACACTGTAGTTATATGATGTTAGATTCTATATTAGGAGTTACCACCCAGGCAAAGAATCTGGGTATCATCATAGACAATGCTTTGAAATTCTAGGCACAGTGTGCAGTGGGGTTCAAATAAGCAAACAAAATGTTAGGAATTATTAGGAAAGATTGGAGAATAAAACGGAGAATGTCATACTACTTCTGTATCACTTCATGGTGAAATCGCACCTAGAGTACTTTGTGCAAGTTTGGTCACCTCATCTCAAAACAGATATAGTTAAACTGGAAAAGGTACACAGTGACCAAACTGATAAACTGTTATTAGCCAGGCAGATTTGGGATCATTTATCCCTGGGTATTAGCAGCATGGTATCTATCTATTGATTGGAATCTTGCCAGGCACTTGCAACCTGGCAAGATTTGTTGGAATTGTTGGAAACATGATACTGGGCTTGATGGATCCTCAGTCTGAACCAGTATGGCAATTTTTATGTTCTTATGCCCGAGTCCACTTTGTTCCCCTGTGGTAAAGATCTGAATAACACTCACATGTACAGTACATATAATTTCTCTTAGAACATGAGAACATAAGAAGTGCCATGCTGTCAGACCAAAACCCAGTGAGTCCAGTGTCCTGTCTTTGACAATGGCCAGTCTGGGCCCCCAAGTACCCAGCTGTTCCCACAAAGTAGATCTGGGCTTGATTCAGAAATTCAGTTGCTTCCTCCTTTCCTTTTAATTTAAGTGATCCCCCCAAATGAATGGAAGGGGTCCATGAATTTGAACAAAAGTTTTCATCTAATTTGTATATGTTTTCCATTCATGGTTATGGTCCATTGTAGTCTATGTCAGTGCACTGCTGAGCAAACAAACAAAACTGGTAAGTATAGCAACCAACTCTTTCCTGTGTGATATCACAGCTTCCTGGGAGCTGAGGCAGGGAAAGGAGACCAGATGGACGACAAATCACGGTGAAGCATCTTTTTTTATCTAGCCTGTAACTGCCATCTGGATGAAGTGATGCTGAAGTCTTTCCACTGAAAGGTTTGAGCATGTGCAAGAAACTCTATTTCTTCTCTAGCAATTGGTAGAGAAGGATCTGTATTTGAGAAGCACTCTAAGAGTTTAAAAAAAGCTTTTAAAAAGTTGGCTTTTGGCACTGGTAAGAGCTGTTTTTGATCTTCTCTGCTGGTCTCACTTACTGTGACAGAAAGAGAGCAGCAATGTTGCTGCTTTCTCTATTCACTAGGGTAGGATAGGATTGGAGGAGATATTGAAACAGTGCTAGTGATTTTGTGTCATTCTCTGTTTACCTGACATAGGGGCCAAGGCAAAAAGCTTACGCTGAAAGTGGGCGCTGTGTATTCAGCACCCGCTTTCATAATGCTTTAGTGGGACCCAACTTGTGGAATTCAATGCCTCTTGAGATTAAACTGCAGAGAAATTTTAAACTATTTAAAGGAAATTTAAAAACATGGCTTTTTAAACAGGCGTTTTACAAAGAGAACGGAGAAAGTAAGTAAAGTCAAGCATCATAAACTCAGCACTCAGCACTTAGTTTTACTATGTGCTTAGTTATTATTTTTATCCAATATCTCACTGATAACTTTATATAGAATATGAATTGCAAGAGAGACCTACATGTAAGTTAACTTTGACACATGTATCAAAAGGACAAGACAAACAAACTCACCATATAATTATATATTAGAATATACTTTGTTACTGAATCATTTTTGGCACTTCTATAACATTTTACCTGGTTTAAATACTTAATGTTACTATATGTGCCTTCTTGTAAACCGTTGTGATGGTAAATAACTTAACGACGGTATATAAAAGATTCAAAATAAATAAATAAATAAATAAATAGATAAATAAAGGACCAATCTCCTTTCAGAAGGCTGTCCTGAAAGGGGATTGGTCCTTTCACTGACATGTGACAGTGTAGGGGCCACTTGCTGATTGGTCCCTTTACTGTCGCATGTCAGTGAAAGGTCCAATCACCTTTGAAAAGGCTGTCCTGAAATGGGATTGGTCCTTTTCACTGACAAATGTCAGTGAAAAGGACCAATGGGCAATAAGTGAAGGAGTGAATAAATTAATATTAAGTGCCTGACACTTTAATATTGATTTATATACTCCTTCTGGTGCCGGTAGTCAGGTTCGGAGAATGGACGCTGAATTAACCAGCATCCATTTTCCAAACCTCTGCCACCGCTTTTTTAAAACTTTTTTTTTCATTATTTTTTTTAAAGAGTTGTTCCTCCCACTTAATAATTAAGTAGGAGGCAGTACAGAAAATAATTTTTTTCTGCTTTTCTGTACTAGTATTAGTAGCGCTCTGCAATTAACGCCTGCACCGGGCAAGCGTTACTTTCTGATCGCTAAAATGTGCATCCTAGACGCACATTTTTTTTTGCATAGAAAGTGAATAGCTAATAGCCTCATTCACATGCATTTACATGTGATGAGTGGTATTAGTTTCACTCCGTGTTGGATGTGCGTTGTAGAGGCGCTAATCCCCTTATTGCATAAGGGGATTAATTAGCACCTCTACAACCCGCGTCCAACTGAGGGTTATATAGTGCGCTGGGCTCAGCGCACTGTATTACATCGGCCCCATACATAGCACATCAGTGCAGTGAGGTTAGCAGCAACACTGGAGTGAAGAAGAGTCTTGCCAGGCTGACAGCCTTTTTTGTTCTGTTTACAGCTTTGTGCATGTGAAAAGGAGTCGGCAAGCATTGCACATACATACATTATATCTCTGCATGTGAGAGACACTTACATACACTAGAGTGATACTGTGAGTGGAGGTACAGTATCAAACTAAATTCCTTTGTGATATCAAAATCCCTAGGAGGCACTTCAAATTCCATGATGTCACTGAGCAGAAAGTGCAGGGCACAGAATGGGAGAAAGAGAGAATTTGCTGCTATCACAACAGGGGAACCAGTTGGATATGGAGATTTCCCCCACATAGGCAGTACAGGACTTCAAAGCAGGGTAGACCAGGGTCTTCTACCTAACCAGCCACCTCCCCCTTGGGTTGAGATGCGGGTCCTGGTAGCCAGCAGGACTTTGGCTGGAGTTAGAGACAAGCTGGGTCTAGAGGCAAGGCAGACACTGGAGACAAGGCAGACACAGGCAGTGAGACAGGAACAAGAGACAAAGTTTAAACTATAGGCAAAAGCTGGAACCAGAGGCACAGGCTGGAACTGAAAGCAGGCAGCAACTGGAGGCAAGGCCTAGAATATAAGGCAAGGCCTGGAAGTGAAGAGGCAAAGGCTAGTACTGAAGGCAGGCAGGAGCTGGAGGCAAGTCCTGGAACTGGAGACAGGGAATGGAACTGGAGGCTCACAGGGAGAAGAGGCCACAGGGAAAACTAGATAGGACAAGGCAAGACTAGTACTGGACAGGACCATGAGAACAAGGAAAGGAATATTCTCCACAAGAACAATACAAAGCAAGGTACATATAAGACGAGACAAAAGAGAAACATACAAGTAGGCCTAAGTAGTCCACAAGCAAGGCAGAGTGAGATTAGAAGGCCAAAGGCCACAAGTCAGGGCAAAAAGGCCAGGAAAGCCACAGGACAAGGAAGGAAGACCAAGGAGGCAACAAGGCAAGGCAGGAAGGCCAGGATGCCAAAAGGAAAGGCAGGAAAGCCAAGTAGACCAGAAGGCAAGGTGAAACATGAAGGCCACAGGGGCAAGACTGTACCAAGGCAAGGTAAGACAAGATGAGCCAATGCAATGAGCTGAGGTGACTCAATGAAGCAGCCCTGAGTTGTGGGAGAGGCAGGGCTAAATACGGCTAGAGCATTAAGGAGGTGGCTAGAGAAAGATGGGCCTGATGAGGACTTCTGCTATCGAGGAGGCTGAAAAAAAAGAAATGAGGAAAAAGAAAAAACAATACAAATTTCTCCTTTCAATTCACCTCTTTTCTGTTTTTCTTTCTTTCTGCCTAGGCCTTTTAGTACTTTGTGGTGTTTGTGAATGTCCGCTCTCTATGCCTTAATGGTTTGGACACCTTTATGTTGTTTGCAATTCACCACACTCTATGCCTTGAGGATTTGGACAACTTTGTGCTGTTTGTGATTGACTACATGCTACACCTTGTGGATATGGACACCTTTGTGCTGTTTTCAATTGACCATACTCTATGCCTTAGATGTCAGCTATTATTAGCATGTATTAGCTCTACAATTACAACAATTATCCAAATGACAGATAGAACCATAACTGATTTAATGAGCCATTTGGAGTTCCATTGTATCGCTGTGTGTATTCAACATATACATGACTCAATCTTTACTTTTTGACAGACCTTATGCTACTGGTAGGGTAAACCAAATGGCCTTACTTCTGACTAAATAGCAAGTGGCAATTCTAGTCAGTAGTTTCTTAATCTCCAGTGAAGACCAACTCCAAGCCTGAACAGCCAGCTCCTTCACCTAATGATGCCATATGATAATGACATCTGTCCTCCAGGAATTTCCTTTGGCTTCTCCCTGCCTAGGGCTTTCTACCAATTTGGTTAGTGTTCATTGCCTCTCATTTGGAGCCTTGTGGTGTTCTTGTCACTCTGGGTGGCTGTGTTGCATCTCTCATGATGCTTTGGGGCCTTCATGCCACTCTTTTAGTTGCCTTGATCCTACATCACTGACTTGAGGGTGGGGGGGAGGGGGGGTAGGATTCTGCCTCTTTTATTGCTTTGTTCCCCCTTCATGGTGCATTGAGCTGTTCATGCTATACTTGGTCCCACTTTGCCCCTCTCATATTGCCTTGGGGGTTCATGCCACTATTGTTGGTGCCCTTATCCCTACTTTTAGAGCCTTGTGATGTTCTGGCCACTCTTGCTGCTGCTTTGCTCCTCTGATGGTGCCTTAAGAACATGCCATACTGGGTCAGACCAAGGGTCCATCAAGCCCAGCATCCTGTTTCCAACAGTGGCCAATCCAGGCCATAAGAACCTGGCAAATACCCAAACACTAAGTCTATTCCATGCTACTGTTGCTAGAAATAGCAGTGGCTATTTTCTAAGTCAATGTGATTAATACCAGGTAATGGACTTCTCCAAGAACTTATCCAAACCTTTTTTAAACACAGCTACACTAAGTGCACTAACCACATCCTCTGGCAACAAATTCCAGAGATTAATTGTGCGTTGAGTGAAAAAGAACTTTCTCCGATTAGTTTTAAATGTGTCACATGCTAACTTCATGGAGTGCCCCCCAGTCTTTCTATTATCTGAAAGAGTTAATAACTGTTTCACGTTAACCCATTCTAGACCTCCCATGATTTTAAACACCTCTATCATATCCCCCCTCAGCCGTCTCTTCTCCAAGCTGAAAAGTCCTAACCTCTTTAGTCTTTCCTCATAGGGGAGCTTTCCATTCCCTTTATCATTTTGGTCGCCCTTCTCTGTACCTTCTCCATCGCAACTATATCTTTTTTTAGATGCGGTAACCAGAATTATACACAGTATTCAAGGTGTGGTCTCACCATGGAGCGATACAGAGGCATTACGACATTTTCCGTTTTATTCACCATTCCCTTTCTAATAATTTCCAACATTCTGTTTGCTTTCTTGACTGCCACACTGAACCAATGTTTTCAATGTGTTATCCACTATGATGCCCAGATCTCTTTCTTGGGTGGTAGTTCAACAATAAAATATAATATGGAACACAACATTGTGTAACTATAGCATGGGTTATTTTTCCCTATATGCATCACCTTGCACTTATCCACATTAAATTTCATCTGCCATTTGGGTGCCCAATTTTCCAGTCTCAGAAGTTCTTCCTGCAATTTATCACAATCTGCTTGTGATTTAACAATTTTATATCATCTGCAAATTTGATTACCTCACTCATTTATAAATATATTTATAAATATATTGAAAAGTATGGGTCCCAATTCAGATCCCTGAGGCACTCCACTGCCCACTCCCTTCTATTGAGAAAATTGTCCATTTAATCCTACTCTCTGTTTCCTGTCTTTTAGCCAGTTTGTAATCCTCGAAAGGACATCGCCACCTATCCCATGACTCTTTACTTTTCCTAGAAGCCTCTCATGAGGAACTTTGTCAAACGCCTTCTGAAAATCCAAATATACCATATCTACCGGTTCACCTTTATCCACATGTTTATTAACTCCTTCAAAAAAGTGAAGCAGATTTGTGAGCCAAGACTTGCCTTGGGTAAAGCCATGCTGACTTTGTTCCATTAAACCATGTCTTTCTATATATTCTGTGATTTTGATGTTTAGAACACTTTCCACTATTTTTCCTGGCACTGAAGTCGGGCTAACTGGTCTGTAGTTTCCCGGATCGCCCCTCGAGCCCTTTTTAAATATTGGGGTTATATTAGCCACCCTCCAGTCTTCAGGTACAATGGATGATTTTAATGATAGGTTACACATTTTTACTAATAGGTCTGAAATTTCATCTTTTAGTTCCTTCAGAATCCTGGGGTGTATTCCATCCGATCCAGGGGATTTACTACTCTTTAGTTTGTCGATCAGGCCTACCACATCTTCTAGGTTCACCGTGATTTGGATCAGTCCATCTGAATCATTACCCATGAAAACCTTCTCTGATACGGGTATCTCCCCAACATCCTCTTCAGTAAACACCAAAGCAAAAAAAAATGTAATCTTTCCGCGATGGCCTTATCTTCTGTAATTGCCCCTTTAGCCCCTCGATCATCTAATGGTCCAACTGACTCCCTCACAGGCTTTCTGCCTCGGATATATTTTAAAAAGCTTTTACTGTGAGTTTTTGCTTCTATGGCCAACTTCTTTTCAAATTCTCTCTTAGCCTGTCTTATCAATGTCTTACATTTAACTTGCCAACGCTTATGCATTATCCTATTTTCTTCTGTTGTATCCTTCTTCCAATTTTTGAATGAAGATCTTTTGGCTAAAATAGCTTCTTTCACTTCCCCTTTTAACCATGCTGGTGATCGTTTTGCCTTATTTCCACCTTTCTTAATGTGTGGAATACATCTGGTCTGTGCTTCCAGGATGGTATTTTTTAACAATGACCATGCCTCTTGCACACTTATTACCTTTCTGGCTGCTCCTTTCAGTATTTTTCTAACTATTTTTCTCATTTTATCAAAGTTTCCCTTTGAAGGTTTAGCATGAGAGCCGTGGATTTGCTTACTGTCCTCCTTCCAGCCATTAATTCAGATTTGATCATATTATGATCACTATTGCCACCGTTACCACGTTCACCAAATCCTGTGCCTTGGAGAATCCCTATCACTGCTGGTAGTGTTTTGCTCCATTGTGCGTCCTTGGGCTATTCAGACTAATTTTTGGTGCCACGCTGACATAGTCTTGATGACTTGGCATGCCTTCTCCCTTCTGATGATGTCTACCCACCAGTTTCATTAGAAATGATTAGAAAATCCCAATTTGAGACTCCAAAATAGTCTGCATTGCTTTCTACATTAACTATAATGGAAAACAAATGACCAAATAAAATGAATAAATGACAAACTAGTTTTTTATTTGAAATGAATCAAATGAATGAGGAAACCAAAACATTTTTTGACTCTGCACATATCTATTGTTTTTCTAATGCTTGATTAAACCTGCAATTAGAAAGTTCTTTCTATTGTCTAGCTTAAATCCATTTATTTCGGTATAAGCATATCAATCCTTGTCCTTTCTTCAATGGAGATAGAGAATAACTGATTGCTGTCTTCATTGTAACCCAACTTTATATATGAAACAAAGTGCTTATTCTTCTCTGTTGTAGGCTAAATAAACCCCTTAAATCATCTTCATTGGTCCTATTATTTAGATTAGACCTCAAATCATTTCTCTTGTTTGCCTCTGGACTTTCTTCAATTTCTTCATATCATGTTTGGAGGGCCCATGCTGGACAAAATAATCCAACACTGAGCTTTTGAATGTTGAGTAGGAGAATATTTTCATGAGTCTTGCATGTAAATGCAATAGGACATGAGCTTTCCTTGTGTGACATTCCTACCCATTTTAGATTTTACTGAATCTACATTTATGGGAAAGAGCAAATTCTTCATGATTAGAATAATAGGCTGGGAAACCAGGGTTCAAATCTTGCATCTGCCATTGCCACTCGCTGTGACCTCAGGCAAATCACTTTCCCTCCCATTGCCTCAGGTACCTACTTACTACTACTTCTACTGCTACTTATTTATTTATTTATTTAAAATTTTTATATACCGGCATTCATGTTGCAAACACATCATGCCGGTTTACATATAACAGGGGTGTACAGTGAACAATTCAATAACCTATTTGTGTAGAAGGAAGCAGTTACAAATAACAAGGTAAAAGAACTGGGAGGAGAGAAGAAAAGGGAGAGAATAACATTAGGTATAGGTATTTACATTAGTAATAACATTTTTACATGTGGAAGTGGTAGAATCTTAACATTTTAGCACTACTCGATGTATGTAGCTCTATACAAACAACACATAAGAAACATTCCCTGCTCAATACAGCTTACACCCTAATCAAGATATTGTAAGTTTTCTAGGGGAGGTGTTTATTGCATTGGCATGTAATTTGTTGTAAAGAATCTTGGTTTAGGGCACAATCTATATAGTAAATGCTGAAATAGTAACAATTGTATAGCTCTCGTTCACTTGTACCTACTTTACAAGGTGTGTTCTCACAGAAGAAACGCCAGACATTTGTTGGATAACCGAAACATGGCTAAAAGACACCGACACCGCAATAATTAATCAACTACCTACTGACATATACAATATTTTTTCTATTCCGAGGAACAAAAAGAAAGGCGGAGGCATCCTTCTAGCTGCCACAAAGAAATTCAACCTCGCCGCACAAGCCATCTCCCCCCTCACAAACTTGAGATCGGCCTATTTAAATCCAAGGAACTTCAAATTTGCCTAATCTACGCCCCTCCTAGCATTCTCGAGAAGAACCCTTCCCTACTCACAGAATTCATCACCAAACACATAGAAATTCACTCCCCAGCTATTATACTCGGGGTCTTGAATCTTCACTTCGATCGTCTCCCATTAACCACAGCCTCGAAGCTTTAATGACCTCGCTAAATGCACTAGGCTTCCAACAAATTGTGACTAACCCTACTCACAAGGCTGGACACACTCTTGATATCATATTCACCAACTCACATATCCAAACAGAAATACCCCGCTGCACCCCTATACCTTGGTCAGACCACTACCGGATCAATACATGCTGCTCAATTAAGCCCTCACCAACGAATGCTCACAGCAAAAAAATGAAATACTTCTGAAAACAATGTCAAACAGAAGACATCATTAATCAGATGATCTCAACACAAAATTAGATCTCACAGACACCGAGACAGCTACCTCATCATGGCTCCAAATTACAAGCAACATAGCAGAGAAACTCTGCCCATTACAAACCAAAGAAATCAATACTGAAAAGAAAAACAAAAAACCATGGTATACCCCCGAATTAAAATCAATGAAAACTGAGCTCCGCAAAACAGAAAAGGAATGGCGCAGAAACCAAAACCCATCAACATTATTAAAATTCAAATCTTTACTACACAAATACCGCCAAACCACGGACAGAGCGAAGAAGGACTTTTATGCAGCAAGAATCCACCAGTACCGATTCAACCCACGCGTTCTCTTCCAATACGTCAAAAGCCTCGTTACTGCTCCAGTCCACACAAGCTCAAACAACAATGAAGAATCAAAATGCGAGGAATTAGCTGCTAACTTCAACAACAAAATTCAAACCATCTTAACACGATTCAAGGTTCCAACCGTGCCTAACTCAACTTCAACTGTTCCAGCTGTGCCTAACTCAATTTCAAATCCCAACAACACCCACAAAAATAGTCTCCAACTCAATGCTGCATCTACACATACCAATCAATCGGCTCCAGCCACTCAAAAAAAACTTGAAATAAAACTTACAAACCTTGAGAATACCACTAGCATTGAAGTTGAGACAATACTAAAGAAAATGAAACCAGCGCTCCACCCCACAGATAGAATGCCCACAAAAACTCTACTCTCCATACGCTCTACGATAGCTGAACCCATTGCAAAAATAACAAATCCATCGCAACAGGAAATGTACCTTCCCAACTCAAGCATGCAATTATTACACCTACTATTAAAAAATCAAACCTGGATACATCTGACCAGCGAACTATCGTCCAGTCTCAAACCTGCCCTTCCTATCTAAAATTATGGAAAGAACTCACTGAATACCTAGATGAACATCAATTACTTTTCCCATCTCAATATGGATTCAGAAAGCTCCACAGTACAGAAACACTTCTAATATCACTATCAGAGTTGCTTCTAAAAGCCCTTGACTCCGGACACTCATACATCCTCGCCCTCCTAGATTTATCAGCCGCCTTCGATATGGTAAATCACAACACACTCATCTCTCGCCTCACCAAAATTGGAATCACCGGCACGGCGCTACTTTGGTTCCAATCATACCTGAGTAACAGGACCTACAGTGTTAAAAGTGGTCGAAGTGAATCCAAGCCAAGAAGTCTTGCACAAGGGGTCCCCCAAGGATCCTCACTTTCCTCAACCCTGTTCAATATCTATCTCACACCACTCTGCGGCTTCTTTCAAAACTGGGCCTTCAACACTTCATTTACGCAGATGATGTACAGATCATCATACCTATTACCAGTTCTCTCACTAATGCCCTGAACACTTGGAATGCAGCGCTATCAGAAATTAAAAAAATTCTCACGGACAACTACTTGGCTATCAACACCAACAAAACAGAGTTACTCATCATCACACCTCCAAAAAACGCAACTCTGAGCAAGACGGTGCTTTCACAAGCCAGCCCTCCCATAGCACAGCAAGTACGCAGCCTCGGCATCATCATTGGCAGCAATCTCAAGTTTAAAAAATTCATCTTGGACGCGGTTAAAAACGGATTTTTCAAGCTCCACACCCTAAAACGTATCAAGCCACTCTTACACCCATATGACTTCCGCACAGTTCTACAAGCAACTATACTATCAAAGCTTGACTACTGCAACGCTCTGCTACTAGGTTTACCAAAAACAACGCTACAACCATTGCAAATGTTACAAAATGCTGCAGCCCGCATTATTACCGACACACGCCGTCACGAACACATCACGCCTGCGCTTCAAGCTCTTCATTGGCTACCCGTTTCATCCAGGATTACATACAAAGCCATCACGCTAATACATAAAGCCATCCACAACAATAATATGCTTTGGTTCTCGGAACACCTACACTTCAAAGAATCTAACCGACCAATTAGACCCCAGCATCTAGCCAGACTACCGATCCCCTCGCCAAAAATGACCAAACTTGCATCTACTAAAGCACGATCGTTCATCATAGCTGGGTCCACTATATGGAGCAGCATGCCCTCTGATCTACGCCAAGAAGCATGTCTCAAAAAATTCAAACAAAACCTAAAAACCTGGTTATTCAAACAAGCATACTACTAACTGTCTGGGACCAATTCTACCCACTTACATCTCCTTCACAATTACTCTTGGTTTCCCCCTCCCCCCCTACTCCCTCCCCCCCAGAAACGCTCCCCTTCGTTAATTTTCTCTATGTAAATGAACTTTCTTTTGTCAAGTTATCTTATAAGTTAATAAGTATTACACCAGACCCCTTGACTCCCTTATATCATCGATCGTTATTCTCCTAGTTGATTTTATACTTTGTTTATCGTTTTATCAGATTATCTGTTGTACTGTAAAGTGCTTTGCTGAGTTATTGTTATCTGTAAACCGAGGTGATGTGCCACACATGCCGCGGTATATAAAAATCTTTAAATAAATAAATAAATAAATAAGGTGAAAAGGATTTTGTGACTTTGTATCTATTCAAATGGGTGAAATTTAAATATTTATTTATTGGCATTTGATGATCTGCTTTTTACCATGAATGGCCTCAAAGCAGATTTCAATAATCGTAAAGTAGGTTACAATAGTGCTAGATCAAAATGCGGTAAGTACCGCATGCGATAGCAAAAGGGGTGTGTTTTATGCTAATATAATATTTATTGCAATTTGTGCTAATTACCTGTGTGAAGAGCTAAGTTACTGCAAATTGTGATACCATTTCAGATTCTGTGATAAGTGCCAGACCTGTTGTATTTCCTGCATTCAACCACTGGGGGACCATGAGAGAGAGAGAGAGAGAGAGAGAGAGAGAGAGAGAGAGAGTGTGTGCCTGGCCGTAATATCATGGCCCATAGGCAGGTATTTGTATCCCTATGGTAGGCCCACCTAGTAACTCGAGGTGGGGATTAGGTAAGAGTGTAGGGGGTTAGGGGCCACTTTGACATTCTACGTGACACCCACGAACAGAACAGTGGTCTCTTGTGAAGATTTGCTGGCCTTCAGTGTGAGGAAACTCACTCCAAGATGAGATTTGGGCAAGGTTCTCTCAACCTAGCTTGATGTTACCCAGGTAGAGAGTCCATCAAGCTAGGTTGAGAGAACCTTGCCCAAATCTCATCTTGGAGTGAGTTTCCTCACTCCGAAGGCCAGCAAATCTTCACAAGAGACCACTGTTCTGTTCGTAGGTATCATGTAGAATGTCAAAGTGGCCCCTAACCCCCTACACTCTTACCTAATCCCCACCTCGAGTTACTAGGTGGGCCTACCATAGGGATACAAATACCTACCTATGGGCCATGGTATTATGGCTTGTTTCTCTCTCTCTCTCTCTCTCTCTCTCTCTCTCTCTCTCTCTCTCTCTCTCAATTCAGCTGAAATCAGACTTACAGGAGACATCACAAATGGCAACAAAACCTTACCACACAGTCACAGCAGCTATCACACAGCCTAATGCATTTGAAAGAGGTGTAGTTAAAATCAGCATTATGGCTGTGTAATAGCTCTTCACAGACAGGCTAACCCAGCCCACTCTCCACCCCTAACTCCTCCTATTTTCAGAATTTGCATCGCACCATACGATATGGTGCGATCGCATGCGGCAAGGGCCTATCACATGCGTTAACAGGGCTTTTCGCATGCGATAAGCCCTTAACACATGTGAAAAAGCCTTATCGTATTTTGAAAAATGACCCCCAATATTTGTTGAGGATCCATATATTTAAAGACAGATTCATAGTTAGGTTCTTTTGTTGTTGCTATAGAAATAGGAATACTTCTGTACTAACTAGATCAGGGGTACCCAAACTTGTCCTGGGGACAACACAGCCAGCTGGGTTTTCAGGATATTCATAATGAATATGCATGAGATATTTTTGCATATACTGAGTCTTCATGAGATGCACATTTTTCTCAAGTCATATTCATTGTGGATATCCTGAAAACCTGACTGGCTGTGGGGTCCCCAGGACAGGTTTAGGAAACTCTGAACTAAGTTGATGAAGTCTCTGTTGGGAATGCTTGGCTAAAAGGCCACACTTTCAGTTACTTTGACTATCATAATTCTTAGGAAACATAATCCACAGACTCCATTCTTTTTTGCTCTAGAATTCTTTAAAAATGTCACAGTGCCTTCTAGGAACACCCATGCAAAGGTACAAAATACCAGCAAAGCTAACTTTTCCATTACTTGCAATATTGAAACTGCCTCTCCCTTCACTACCCCAAATATTTTATGACTGCTCTGCAGCACCTCAAAATCTTTATGCATAAAATTCAAAATGTGCTGAGTTTAAGAGAGGTAAAATGCTCTGTGAGGGAAACAGCAGTGTCATATGTTTGGCTGACAAAAAGCACATGTGTTTGCGCGGATATTTACTTTAGAACAGCCACATCAAAAGTGGAGGCAATGTCCAACGGCTCGGCATATGGCACTAATTTAGCTTCCAACTGGTTGGCATATGGAGTGAATTTAATTCTTAATTGGTTGGCATATGGCGCAGAATGTCGATAGCGAATTCCATCTTCTACCTTTGTCTCTGACATGGAGACCCAGTTATTGACCTGCAGAGTTTTCCCACTCTCTTCCCAGATTAGAATAGCCTGGCTTTATGTCAGCATGCAGGGATTTATTACTGCACAGCTAAGAACTTGGGAAGCAGCCATTGGTATTCCAGAAAAAGATTCCATAACCCAGTAAAATCTGAAATGAGCACAATGGTGAACACAGAAAAACAAGAGACAAGTGAGACTTCTACCTCAAGTAGCATTTGCAT
The DNA here is from genome assembly GCF_901001135.1 of Rhinatrema bivittatum. Lineage (NCBI taxonomy): Eukaryota > Metazoa > Chordata > Amphibia > Gymnophiona > Rhinatrematidae > Rhinatrema > Rhinatrema bivittatum. The sequence continues at coordinate 337,875,205 of NC_042616.1, read as the reverse complement.
TTTTGACAGAACTGAACCGAAAGAGTGAAGGAACAGGAACTATTATTATCTTTTTAAAATATTATTAATTTTTCAATACATAGTTTTTAGTCGTGCAATACATGAGTCTAGTTCTTTGTTTAAAGGTGATTGCAGCGAGAACACTGTTGCCTGGCAGAGACACTCACTAATGTGAAACAGTGGAAAACAAACAGGTTAGGTCATTCCACCTTCTACCAAGGACCTGACTTATCCAAAATACTTTCTGCCTCTGGAGGAAGAATAGTGGAAAGAGCCAGACTAGCAACAGTTGTAAAAACAGATAGTCAGGAGACAGTCATTAAAATGGAAAAAGAAAAATATTTGTTGGAGGCTTAAAAAAGATTTGTGGAGTGAACAGGAAGAGGAGCCACCACCGAGGTTCTTCAACTTTGACACCAATTCACCAAAATACATATGCAATTTTTATTCACCTCTTCCAGGCCTCAAGTCCCAAATATATCTACTCTTGCTCTCAGCCGGTGTAGCATCAGCAGGGACGAGGCTGCACCTGGCAGCTCCCATTGTAACATATGATCCTTTTTTTTTTTAACACCTGTGAATCTCCATTCCCATTTTTCACAAACAGTAGCGGTAGTGCTCTCCATTCCACGCCTTTCTTACTGCACACATGATAGAAATCTCTCAACTTTTGTTATGTTTCAGGACTCTTCGTCATGTCATGGGGAGTAATAGTGACTAGCTCATGTTTCTTGCAATACACATGGGCAATCTTAGCCGGCATACATTTTAGGTGATTTTTAAAGGGAAACATGAGCTGTTGCCTTCGAAAATAAGCAGTCTCTAGGCATGTGTGCACTGAGACAGCACACGTTGCCTCTGCTCTTTGTGCGCACAGATGGGAGAGAGTTAAATAGCATGTGCACTTTTGAAAATATCAAGCACCTCCACTGACCTAAACATGCCCCTGGTGCCGCCACTTTTTAATTCAGTTAAAAGTACGTGCAAAGGGAAAGCCTGCACATACCATTAACTGGACAGAAGAGGGCAATTTCTAGCCAAGCCAGTTTACCCCGGTCAGTGGCCTTAAATATTGCCCTCCCAATGCCTATAATGCTATAATGTTGTCTGTTTAGTTCAGGACTTCCCAAACCTGTCCTGATGACACTCCCTCCTCTACAGCATATTAATTGAGGATATCCTTTAGGATATCCTCAATTAATCCCCAACGCATGGTCATTATTTATATCCTGAAAGCCAGGGCTGGCGTGTGAAGCTCTGGGCTAGTTTGTGCTTTCACCCTGCCAGGATGTTATCACATGATCGATTCTCCCCATCTTATGTTAAAGTGGCATATCAGGCATCCTGCTCATCACTTAAAACCATAGACCTGAGAAACAACCACAGACACTTAACAGTCATGAAAGACACACACAAAACTACTCTCAAACAGGATTTACATGTGACGGAGGGGGGATATGATGGAAATGTTTAAAATCATGAGAGGTCTAGAACGGGTAAATGTGAATCGGTTATTTACTCTTTTGGATAACAGAAGGATTAGGGGGCAATCCATGAAGTTTGCAAGTGGCACATTTAAAACTAATAGGAAAAAGTTCTTTTTCACTCATCGCACAATTAAGCTCTGGAATTTGTTGCCAGAGGATGTGGTTAGTGCAGTTAGTGTAGCAGGATTTAAAAAAGGTTTGGATAAGTTCTTGGAGGAGAAGTCCATTACCTGCTATTAATCAAGTTGACTTAGACAATAGCTACTGCTATTACTAAAATCAGTAGCCTGGGATAGGCTTAGTTTTTGGGTACTTGGCAGGTTCTTATAGCCTGGATTGGCCACTGTTGGAAACAGGATGCTGGGCTTGATGGACCCTTGGTCTGAACCAGTATTGGATGTTCTTATGCTTTATGTTTCAGATTCAACTGCCCTGCATCTCTGCACATTCTTCCAACTATAGTTTTCAAATAGCTTCTTGGTCTGCAGACCTCTACCTTTCATATTTGAAGGGAGCTCTCAGGACAAAACATCCCACTCAAGAACTTGAGGGAAAACTGCATGGAGCTTGTCTATGTCAGAAGCAAACCCCTGCAATTGATGCACAACCATTAAAAACACTTTAGCATCATAGGAAGTGTACTGGTCTTTCCAATGTTTGTGACCTCTCAGATAAAGCAGAACTATTTGTAAAGGATACAGAACAAATTAGTTTCAGAAAAGTACACTAAGCAGGACAAAAACCACCAATGATAAAAAGGAAAGATGTCGATTTGGGAGGTGGGTGCAAGATGGTGTGATTGGCCCATGAAAGAGGGGGCTTGTCCATCTGCTACAACCTCTGGTACTTGTAGCTTACTGGCCAGAACCTATATTCTAGAAGTGAAACCCAGAAGGGGGAAGAAGGAAGAGGGGGAGCTCTAGGTCCTGCCTTATTGATCATCATCTGCAGAGCCTTTTAGCTTCCTGGCAGACAGGTTTGGGTAGCTATTAGCACTTCATTGATGCTGATTACTTGCAAATTCTCAGTTGAGATTAGAGAATAGACTTGCTTGCTGTGCTTCCTTTAAACAATTCTAGCTGTTGGGGCTATCCGAAGAGTGACTTTAAATATTGGGAAAGGGATAATGAGTCATGTCTGTTGGTCTGCAGCTGATAGTATATTACCAATTCAGAGCTGGGACTGATCTTCCAACTCATATAATGAGGGTTTATTCATTTTTCCTGAGATATACTGGACCTCTGAGCAGTGTTTCTTTTACATAGGATGAGTATTTTTATTTTCCTAAGTTAATGTATAGATTTCTGCTGGAAATGTTTCTAAGTCATAATCTTGGGGTGAATTGAGCCATAAGAGTTCAGATACACATGGGGTTTACCCTTATTTCTTATTTGGACATATGTTGATAGCCGTGTTTTCGGTGCCAGCTGGTGGGTCAAAAAAATATGTAATGCAAAGAGCACTGTCCTCCTCCATGTGTCCTCTTTCCTCTTACCACACCTTTCTAGCTGTAGGAATCCTTATAGGTCTGAAAGGGATAATGGCAATTTAAGTGAAAAATAACTGAAATGATAATGCACAGATGGAATGCAGGCTCTGCATTATAATTTCATTTCTGCTTCGTGTTTACAAATGAGAAAGATGGTTGATAGAGTGACCTAAGCAGAGAACTTACGGGTAGATTTTCCAATGGACGCGCTGATTTTCTAACATGCACGTGCCGACGTGTTCATGTTAGAAAATCCATGGGCCGCACACACATGTGTGCCGGATTTTATAATCCGCGTGCATATGTGCGGGCGGCGAACGCAAGGGGGGGAATTAATGCAACCTCCGTGCGGTGATGCATTCCGGCTTTCCCCAGTTCCCTCCCATTCCGCTCCAATTAAGGAGCAGACTACGAGGGAAATTCCCTAACCCCCTAACTAACCTTTCTTCCCCTTCCCATCCCCTAAAACTCTCCTACCTGGCCTTAATTTTTTTGTTTCATTACTTGCTGCTCCTTGGGAGCAGAAGTAATTTACGTGCGCCAGCCAGCTGCCGGCGTGCGCTTCCCCAGCCGGCCGGCCTCCATCTTGCCCTGCCCTTCCCCACCCCTTCGAAGAGGCCTGGCACTTGTGCACGTACCAGGCTTTACGCTCATGCCCGGGCCCCTTCGAAAATTCACTCGGTGCGCGCAAGGCCCGGCCACACGTGTAAAACCCAGATTTTACGCACACAGAACTTTTAAAATCTGGACATTACTGTATATGCTCTTCTAACCAAGATGATAGAGTACAAAGGAAGAAGACAGAAAAGACTGTCCTGGCTAGGGAGAAATCTTTCAGGTAGTCATATTCTATGGCTGGCCGCTGGGATGTATTCTTGGCAGTGTGGACAGAATAACCAGTCAGAATGGATGGGCCAGATGGTCTTTTTCTGCCATCATTGACTATGCTACTCTGTTAGAAGACCCATATCCATCACTGATATGCCACAAGGAAACAATGCTGGTACTTCCATTAGGCACAATCCCACCAGAGAGAGGCCAAGAGGGTGTTGTACCAGAGCTAATACCACCAAAGAAGGGAGCATTGTGCTGGAGTCAATGCTGCTGGGAGGAGGGAGCACTGTGCTGCCCCTCCCCCATCTTACCACCAATAGGTAAAATGGGGGAGGGGGAATGCATAATTGAAGGGTCACCTAGGGCATCAAATACTCTTGCACCAGCCTTGCTGCTGAAAGTTTCTTTCTTTCTTTAAAGAGCAAGGTAAAAAAGAGGATCCCTTGCTTGCACTAGATATGCCTTTTTACAAAGTTGCTCTTCAAAACCAGACAGTTCATATTTATGAGGACATTAAAATAGGTTTTAAGGAGCTAGGAGCAAAAGCACTTTACATCAAAGGAAGCCTATAGTTTCTAGCAGCATTTTTTCATGTATAGGGTATTCATTTTATGTTAAAGGTGTGATAGAAAGTCAAATTCATTTATTTTCCTTCCTAGTGGAAGAAGGTGGTAACCATTCATCCCAGCAGGAAGCCAAATCCAAATATCATAAAATTAAATGACCGAGATAATTAGCCAGTTTAAAGTAAGTCAAGGCTGAGAAGATTCAAGCAGCAGCAGTAACCTACAGTCCCTGGCATTTTCTGCCAATCCCATGACCTTGCTGGAGAAGTAGTGGAGATTGTGGGGAGAGATGGCAGTGTCAGGGGACGCAGCAGAATGATAGGTGGGAAAGGGGTCGAGTCCCTACATGGAAATACTGTCCATGTCGTTTTTAGCAGAAAAACAGATGAGACGGACTGTACAGAGCTGGAAAAATAGCAGCTGGAAGAGTGGAATCCCATTCCCTGCAGCACTGCATCACTAAATCCATAAAAAAGTAGCAATTCTCACATGCTTTGTGGTGTGCCATCTTATGGTATCAAAGGACTTTCATTAAATTGCTGGCTTGTTGACTAACTTGGAGTATGACAACTATTATTTTTGAGTTGTTGGGCACTGATATCGTCAGCCAGCAGCACAGCTAGGTGCATGAACATCCCAGTTCAATTCATTTCAGATTAATTTTTCAAGCCTGAAGCTAAAACGCAACCAAGATGTCAATTGTGAAAAGCTTTTTTTTTTTACCCCTTAATTTTATTTTGTTAATTCGTTTTTGTGATGATTTTACTGGAGGACATGGACCAACATGGTTTATGGATAGCTGGTGAGGTGAGCATAATGAACCAATGGTCCAAGAATAGCTCTGTGGCTTTTTTCTGATTATATAGACAAGATGGTGACACTTTAAACTTTACCTCCCTCTAAAGTAATGTCTCTTCCTTGGAAAATATTTAATGACTTCAACCAGTTAAATTTATTCAATTTTACAGAAAATGTCATTAGCCAAAAGATGACGCAGAAAGAAACTATGCACTAAAGGATTTCCTATTTCTCTCTGAAGATAAAGTTAAGCATGACAAGCCATCAGCACATCATCATCCTCATCCTAACGGACTTTGTAGCTTAGTGGGTTTAATGTGTTTAACTTTCATCTCCAGGGACTTAGGATCAAGCCTGGGTAGGCTGCACAAGTGAATGGATTTAATTACAGAACTACATTTGTTCATGAGACAAAAAAAAAAAAAAGCCATTATCCAACACATAATAGAACAAACTCAGTGGCTTCTGAGTGGGGTGATTAGGAGATACTGATAAAGCTGTCTGGGAAAGTGGGCATAGCACCTGCCTGCCTATATTCGCAATAATGAAATCTAATTTCAATAAGAAAAAACTGGACTTATGCTCTTGAATTCTTTGCTCATCAATCTTCGGGAAGCATATATAGAGAGAGCGTGAAAGACCAGAGGCTGCTGCGTGATACCCGGACAGTGATTTTTCAGTTGTTTATGTTCAACCTGGAGGGCATTTGAAAAATTGGGGGGGAGAGATCCATGCAGAATTGGAGATTTTATTCTGCATGGATCTCTCACAAAAGGGGCTTTAGAAGGGACATGTACAGTGCCACCTCTGAAAGCATTAGCTTGAGCTGTGCATTTAAAGGTGCACACTGTGCCCCAAGCCATATTCCCCTCTGGGGACAAAAGGAGATAACAACTTACCGGTGGTGATCATCCTCCCCTCATTCTGTTTACTTAGAGCCTCAGGCAAAGGATTTCCCTGAGAGGCTGAAAGTTTGGAGCATGCATGACACATGCGTCCCTTATTTTATTTTAGATGCTTTGTTTTTTTTCACTGCAGAGCACCTGCCCAGTCACTGCGACAGGTGTTAAAGCAGAGCACTCATGCCACTGACTACTTAAACTCCTCTTCCAAACACAGGACTAGAGAAGAACACTTTCGCAGCCCTATTCTTCTCCTTCCCCACCCCCCACCCCCCTCCATCCCGCACCGCAATGCTTTACTCACCATCAGAAGGCTGGGGAGTCCCCCGGGGTGTAGGAGACGCGTTGAGCTCCTCCTGAGACTCTACTGAACTGGGGGAGGCCGGAGAGGTCGGGGAGCTCAGGTTCAGCGACAGTTCACCCCTGCCTCGGCACACGCCCCGGCTTCTCGACTCCTTCTCATACTCCTCCGCTGCCAACTTCTCCAAGTACTTGTATCTGAAAGCAGGGAGACTCCAATGGGTTTCAAGTCAAGCAAGAAGGGAGCCTGTGGCTGGCGTCTGCTCAGGACTGAGGCACCTGCCTGGAGCGAGCTGAACTTCCTGCAGGGAGACGCGCGATGCTCGGGCGACTGCTGCTGCTGCCGGGCTCCTTGCCAAAAAAACAAACCAAAAAACCCCACGCTCCGCTCCCTGATGCCCCCCTACATGCAGAACGCTGGCAAGAGGGCTCGGACAAGAAAATACCAAGGAAAGGCAGCCGCAGCCGGCAGTCAGGTATCTCATCCACAGGCTGCATAGTCCTGCTTTATTTCTTTCCCAGGCATTGAACACAAGAAAAAGGGCAAGCACCCTACTCACAGGTACCAAAAGCAAAGCAAGGGAGAGCGAAAAGAGTGGGGAGGGGGAGAGAAAGGATGCAAGAACAGCAAAGGAAAGTAAAAAAAGCAAGGTTACTAACACTTATTATCTGCACTGCCCTGCCATTGTATCAAAGTCTCTAAACCTGAGTTTGCCCAATCTCAGAGCAGTGCACTTGAATTTACTTTGTTTCTCTCTCTCTCTCGCTCTCTACAATGGAAACTTTTTTTTTTTTAATTCTAAAAAATTTCTCTGCCCGTCGGAGACATCCAATAGCTTGGACCTGACGTCACATATAGTTTATTCATCAAAGTCACTTTTAAAAGAACAAAGATACATCTGTTTTGCATTTTAGGCTAGCAGAGTTCACTAACTGTTTATTAAGACCAGCTACCAATCATATTTTTCTTACTGTGCTTTATAGATTTGGACCAAAATAGCTTTGAAATATGTGCTTCTTCCAGATGTCTGCTAATTTTATCCACCGTGATTTGCGCAGGAGTGAATCCAGCAATACAGCTGCAATGCACCTCTGACTCACCGCCTGCTAAATAGGTTAATGATGATTATCTCCATGACACCCCCCAACAGACACGGTGGCCATCCTCCAGCAACGCTCCTTGACAGAAGTCACCCTCTACCTCAGCCCAAGTCATTTGCACCTCGCATGCCAAATCCTATACTCCTCAAGGATAAGTTAGTAAAGAGCAGGGTAATGTCTCATCCAGAGCGGAGAAGGTGACCTACAGCCACACTACCGGCATTAGGCTTTATTTATTTCACCAGATCTCTGTCTGTGCATTTGTAGGACCGCAATAGTGCAGGAAACGGGACCTCCTCCCCTTACAGCCTTTAGACAAAAATATAGCAAGCTGCATAAGTGTCCGATTATAAAATAGGAACTGTTTACAGTCTAGGATGAAAGCCAAGCTTACAGAGAGATTCCTTTTTATGTGTGTGTGTGCCCAAACACTCAAAGAAGGAAAAGGCCCTTCCTCAGCAGCATCATCTTTGGTTATGATATTAATAATGACAAACTATATTAACTGCATTCCCTTAAGAAGCTGGAGGTGGCCGGTGAGGAGAGGGGGCGGGAACTCATTCTGCCACAGAAACTTACCAGACAAATGAGGTAAAAGCAAATTCAGATTTACTCTATAGCTAGGCTGCGGCCTGCCAGACCCCCAATAGCTAGAATAGCCCCTCACTCTAATGTGGTAATGTTTACATTGCTCTCTGTTGCTGGAACCTCACTATGTTTATTAGCTGTTTCAGCTGGGCCCCAAATGCTGTGCTGTATTAGGACTGCTGCTGACTAATTGGTAAAGCACACAGAACTGTTGAAATTTTGTTCTTCTATAGGGCTTGGAGAGCTCATTTAGTTTAAAGGATGGTAGGGTCACCAATCTGGCAGAAAGACAGCTGGATGAATTGAAGCCAAACAGAAAAATGGATGAGACATTTCCTGCATTATGATTAATCCTGTGTTCTCAGCACTGGAATGCCCGTAACCTATTTTCTGGGGCTTCTTTATTACCAAGAATAGCTCCCTGGCAGGGGAAGAGTCAGTAGGAGATTTGGGGGGGGGGGGGGGGGGAACACCATGCTAGTATTGGGGGGGTAATTTTCTAGTATTGGAGGGTAATTTTCAAAGTCACCTGCGTGCATAAAACCCTGGTTCTACGTGTCTATGCAGCTCTTCCAAAACAGACCACACATGGCCCGATTCCACGAGTCGGTTTACATGCACTCATGCTAGGCATTTCGGGGGCAGGACTTACATACAGACTTCTGGATTTTCAAAAGCCAGTGAGTACGTTTACTCACAGAAGTTGTGTGCTGCTTAATGCATAGGGTTCTTCATATTCAGTTTAAACAGATTTTCACCCTAATTTTAGGCTGATTAAAGAGAAGGTTCAGAACTGTGGATGCAGCTTTTCAAGGCCTCCCACCACTGCTGGAGGTCAGTGTGGGCCAAAGCACATGCTGTGTTTCAGGTCTCGCCCACCCCCTCCCCACCAATAAAAGTACTTGCCCTCCAATCGCCCTGATGCAGCGTTTCGAGTCCTGCCTCTCCCTCCCCAACCAGCCAAAGTGTCTGTTGTCTGTTGCTGCCAATGTGGCATTTGAAGTAGGGCCCCCCACCCCTCACCGGAGCCTGTTCGTGACAGGCTCCCTGGCCCCATACTATAGCAGAAGTGCAGTAATGCAGAGTGCAGGAGCGACAGCAAGCAAGCTACTGAAGAAGAAGGGAGGAGGAGCCTGCAGCTGAAGGAGGGGAGGCGGAGCCTACAGCCACCAGCAGGAAGGATGAATGCTGTTGTGGGAGGGGGAGTGGTGGGGGAGTAAGAAGAGAGATTATTGGTATGGGTGAGGAAAAAGATGGACATGCGAGGCAGGGGATGGGGAAACAGAGGGAGTGGATGGGAGAATCTTAATATTATTTTACTGTCCTGGCATCTGTCCATCATAATAAACTATGATATTTATCTAGAAAAATGACGAGTTATTTTTTCTCCACTGATTTTCTCCTGTTTTTGTTCTTATCATAATAAACCCTGATAAATTCCCAGGAAAAGTAAAAAAAAACAGCAAAAACTGAAAATGAAAGTCTCTACTACTGTGCAAATTCTTTTTTGCCAAATGGATTATTTAAAATGCTTGGATCTTGGTTTAATTTATCGAAAACAAACATTAAAAGGATATCAAAACATCAATTTCTGGTCTAAACAACATAAAACAAACCTCCAGCATATGAGGATATCATTTGCCAATATTTCAACATTAATATACCAACCAATATGGTATGGCTGCCTGCTGTGGACATCAATGCCCATTAACTCAGAGACCTATAGCCCAGATTCCCTTTTATTATCAATCTTAATACCCTGGCACAAATTTTAGTGCCCGTACTGTATTTTCACATGGAATACACTTCTCCTTTACAATCTGCTTGTTAGGTAATGATCAATGGGAAGCCCATTTCTGTGCATTGTTAGTTAATGTTCAAAGTCTACTACTATTGCAAATCCCTTCCTGGCATAATCTGATTACAATTAAGCCAAAAAACTACCGTAACTCCTGGGCTGATAGTCCCAGATAACGGCCCCAGGAACCACATCTCAAACACAATCTCTTACAGTTATATCTTCCCAGTTCTTAATTTATCAGCGTGTCCATGATTCCCTAAGTGGGAGGAAGAATTCTCTTCTAGGCCCTGTGAATTGCTGTTACTCAAACCCCACTTTAAAGTCAATTGTAAACAGCAGCAATAATCATGCTGAAGGCAGGGATGGTTTCCAATAGGGGTGTGCATTCGGTCCCTACGTATTGGCAATCCGCAACGGATGTTGCCATTTTCGTTGTATTCATGGGGAAGCGAAACGTATCGAGATTCTTATGGCCTGGATTGGCCACTGTTGGAAACAGGATGCTGGGCTTGATGGACCCTTGGTCTGACCCAGTATGGCGAAACGTATCGAGATTCTTATGGCCTGGATTGGCCACTGTTGGAAACAGGATGCTGGGCTTGATGGACCCTTGGTCTGACCCAGTATGGCATTTTCTTATGTTCTTATGTTCTTAATACACGAATCTTTGCTGAATTATTCGGCCGCCTAAATAAATCAATTTAAACAAACCCCCCACCCTCCTGACCTCCCCCCCAGACTTACCAAAACTCCCTGGTGGTCCAGCGGGGGGTCCGGGAGCCATCCCCTGCACTCTCACGCCCTCGGTGCCGGTTTCATCATGGCGCCAATAGCCTTTGACCTACTATGTCACAGGGGCTACCGGTGCCATTGGTCAGCCCCTGTCACATGGCCATCGGCGCCATCTTGTGCTCCTACCATGTGACAGGGGCTGACCAATGGCACCGGTAGCCCCTGTGATATAGTATAGGCAAAGGCTATCGGTGCCATTTTGATTACTGGCACCGAAGGCCCGAGGGCAGGAGATCGCTCCGGGACCCCTGTTGGACCCCCAGCGACTTTGGCCAGCTTGGGGGGGGCCTCCTGACCCCCACAAGACTTGCCAAAAGTCCAGCGGGGGACCGGGAGCGACCTCCTGCATGCCGGCCGTCGGATGCCTGTACTCAAAATGGCGCCGATCGCCTTTGCCCTCACTATGTTACAGGGACCGACGGTCAGCGCCATTTTGAGTACTGGCATCTGACGGCCCCCCGCTGGACCACCAGGGAGTTTTGGTAAGTCTTGGGGGGGTCAGGATGGGGGGTTGTGGTTAATTTTAATTTTAGCTGGGACACGAATAGAAATCGCCGTATTAACGCATCGGGGTGCCATACGGCCGGATGCAACGTATCTGCTCTCCGACGAATACGAATCCCGAATGCAACGTATGGCGTCCCTCTGCACAACCCTAGTTTCCAACATAGCATTTACTGATGAATAGTGGAATTGATAAAAGATCTTGACAGCTTTAGTTGTTTTGATATATGATGCTACAGATCAAATTCTTTGGGGCGGATTTTAAAAGGCCCGCGCGCGTAAATCCTTCCAGATTTACGCGCGCAGGGCCCTCGCGCGCCGGCGCGCCTATTTTGCATAGGTCGCCGGCGCGCGTAAAGCCCCGGGATGCACGTAAGTCCCGGGGCTTTCGAAAAGGGGTGGGAGGGGGCGTGTCCGGGGGCGTTCCCAAAACGATGCGGCGTTTCGGGGGCGTGCCGCAGCATTTCGGGGGCGGGCCCGGGAGCATGGCGCCGGCCTGGGGGCGTGGTCGAGGCCTCCGGACCAGCCCCCGGGACCGGAGGACGGAGCGGGGCTGCCGGCAGATGTGCACAAAGTTACGCCTGCTGAAAGCAGGCGTAACTTTGCCGACAAAGGTAGGGGGGGGTTTAGATAGGGCTGGGGGGGTGGGTTAGGTAGGGGAAGGGAGGGGAAGCGCGAAGAAAAGTTCCCTCCGAGGCCGCTCCGAAATTGGAGCGGCCTCGGAGGGAAAAGGCAGGCCGCGCTGGGCTCGGTGCGCGCAGGTTGCACAAATGTGCACCCCCTTGCGCGCGCCGACTCTGGATTTTATAAGATACGCGCGGCTATGCGTGTATCTTATAAAATCCAGCGTACTTTTGTTTGCGCCTGGTGCGCGAACAAAAGTACGCAATCGCGTATTTTTTAAAGATCTACCCCTTTAACTAGATTTGAGACCCTTCCATTCTTCAATAAATGTATCTAGATGGTTCAAATAAAATTTCCAATTTATAAATCAAAGTTTCTTTTCCTTTCCAGTCAATTATGGGGTAGTTTATAAATTCACTCCCAAATTGATAGGGGATAGGTCCTTTTGTTCAATTTAGTCAAAGTCCAGAAAAAAATCATAATTACTCTTTCTTCTCCTTCTCTTTACTCAAGGTACTTGACTTCAAAACCACAGGCAGACCTATTTTCTGGTAATACAATACGAGCGGAGCACATGGAAGACACACCAAGAAAACAGGAACACATGAGGCAGGATGATAATAAGGAAGAGGTGATGCACTCTTTAAGGCTCCCTCCCTCTTCTTCTTTCCTGCTTCCACATTGTGCATATGCAGGTGTGGTAGATGGAATCATTTGGAGGAAGCCGTATCTAGTTAAGAGCCCTAATCATCACACTCATACTCATGATAGCTCAAGCCACAATATGAATGAATTATGAATATAAGCGCAGTCTAACTAGGAAATACAGTCACCATGAATATCCATCTTATTTTCTTTGAGGTAGATATCGAGCAACATTTGACTGGCTAAGTTAGGATTTAGCTGGACAAATGGTAGGATTTGAAATTTCTACTGAGCTGAATGGTCTGAATCAGTTGGATAGCTTTTATCCTGCTAAAATACTGTCTTGGCAAACTTGGGGGCTGCAAGGGGCATTCCAGGGTGAAGTCAGCTATCCAGCTAAGTTAGCCGGATAAATGTCAATTTTCAGTGTTATAGGCTAAAATCCAGCTGATGCAAAATGGTGTGCGTTAAAACTCTGCACTGAAATTCAACACACAGTTTCTTAATACACAACCCAATTTTTTTTAAACTCCTGATGCAATAAGCTAATGGTATGCTAATGTATCAGGAATTAAAAAATTGCACAAACCAGAAAATGTGCACAAAAAAGGCTTTGCGCACAGCAAAACATAATTTATATTTATAACCTATTTTATGGGCAGAAAACATGCTTTCTGTGTATAATGTATGATTTATGAGCACAAAACATGTGTTTTGCATGTAATTAGAAACAGTTAGGAGCATAGCTTTTGGGCTCCTAATTCATATTGTGGGCAAAATGTGAGTGGCAGGACCCGTACTCAGGAGTTTTGTGCAGCAAATGTGTTTTGTGCATATAAAGCTTGTTTCCTACACTTAAAATCCCAACCACAGGTCCTGGCACAGGACTCCAGCTTCCATCTGTAGACTAACATTAGCCCTGGAAACTTTACTCCACCTCTGACTAGGAGCTTAAAGGTGAATTTTCAAAGAGTTGCATGCAACAACAATGAGCACATGCACGTCTAAACACACATATGCTATTTTATAAACCTCACAATACACATGTAAGTAAGGGTACGAGAGGAAATTTGTGGGTGTAAAAAAAAGGGTGGGCTAGAGGTGTTCTGGGGCGGAGCCAACATTTATGTAAATTGTATTTTATAAGTAATTTACACGTTTAGATTTGGCAGCTTACTCATATATATGAAGCAAGTGATTGTAAACATCTTAAAAGTGAGATAATGATTGGGTAGGGGAGGTCAAGGTGAAATGGGGGAGTTCAGATTAAAGAGCCAGGAGGGTCTTGTTAACCCCCAGATGGACTGGGTGAACTAGTAAACTAATTGGTAAAACTGGCAATTTCATTGCTACATGTATGTTAGAAAATCTCCTGACTTACACACCTAAAACTCGACTTATGGGGAGTAAATGCATGTAAACAGCACAGGTAAAATCTCCATATGTATATTTTTAAAGTTATGATCACACCAGTCCTAAAGCACCCAATTGAAAGGGGGGAATGGCTGCCCAGTAATACAAAAATTAATGTCAGCCAAGGACCCAAATTCTAAGCTCAATAATGGTGTAAATACACAATGTAGTCTTATATATAGCAGACCTCATACAAGATATACGTATTTCATGCTAATTAGCATAAGTATACCGCAGTATAATCATTGGTCATGTAGTGTCCAGAATTTTTTCAAAGAATTTTTTCTGCATACGTGAACATTAAAGCCCGTTGGCATATTGTGAGAAAAGTGACATTGCAAATTTTGCATAACATTTCAAACGAAGCACTTAGCTTAGTAGTTCCGTTCATGCTTATAGTTTAAAAAAAAGCCTTCCTATTGGCCAATTTTTGCGCCTCCGACGACTCTGTTCTGATAAAGTAGAGTTTGCCTATCAAGCTCAAGACTTGGCATCCCGATTACTTCATCGTGGTTACCCTCCGTCTGTAATCAAAAAAGCTTTAAAAAGAGCTTCTAACGCACAGCGCGAATGGCTGTTACTGGAATCTACTGAAGCACGATCAGAACCTCCGCTGGTATGCACTATCCGCTATTCTTCCAGATCTCAAGATATCGTCAAGATCCTTCGAGAGCATTGGCATATTGTTCAAATTCATCAAATTTTTTCTGAATTTCCACTAATTGCTTTTAGCAGAGGCAAAAACCTCCGGGATCTGCTGACTCAAACCCGGACATACACTGATGCTCCTATCGGCTCTGATGAACCTCCCGGCCACTGGGCTTGTGGGAAATGTTCAATGTGTGCTCAATCTCTGGATGGCCCCCTTTGGACTGATAATGCAGGCATGACCCATGAGGCTTATTTCCATTCGACCTGTCTTTCTACTCATGTGATTTACATAATTGTTTGCCCATGCACTAAAATTTACGTTGGTAGAACAAAACGCAACATCAGGACACGTCTAATTGAACATCGTAGCTGTGTGAATACGGGCAAAATCAATGCTCCAATTGTCCAGCATTGCCTTGATAATAAACATCAATTCACTGACCTTAAATGGCGGGTCATTGACCGTATTCTCCCCACTAAGAGAGGAGGAGATCTTCAGAAACTTCAGAAACAATCCATTACGATGTGTGGAACCCGAAGGGCTCAATGCAGCTATTGAATGGTATTCCTTGTTGTAAATCACTTAGCAACCATGTGCGTCATTTCCTGGGTGGAGCCTGAATTTCGATTGGTTGCAGTTTATTGAAAAATGGCGCGAGAGCGTCCCCTCCGGTAGAGGAGAAACAATATCATTGCTTAAGATGCTGTCATTCCACTCACACGTTGGTACCACTGCTACACAATATTTATATATGCTTGATCCATGATGTGATGTTCTTTTACTTATAATGTGTTTGACTTGCAGATACTATTTGCCCTTGAAGAAGGCTTTTGAAGCCGAAACACGGTCCGTGTCGGGCTTGCCACCGTGCACGTCCTCACCTCCATGTCTCTGCTTACTCCTCGGAACTACTAAGCTAAGTGCTTCGTTTGAAATGTTATGCAAAATTTGCAATGTCACTTTTCTCACAATATGCCAACGGGCTTTAATGTTCACGTATGCAGAAAAAATTCTTTGAAAAAATTCTGGACACTACATGACCAATGATTATACTGCGGTATACTTATGCTAATTAGCATGAAATACGTATATCTTGTATGAGGTCTGCTATATATAAGACTACATTGTGTATTTACACCATTATTGAGCTTAGAATTTGGGTCCTTGGCTGACATTAATTTCTGTATTTTTAAAGTTAGACATAAAATGCACAATTATAGCAGTTGCACGCTGCTTATCCAGATAGATTCCAATTTATCCAGCTAAGCAGGCATTTTGATGTGATGTTTTACCACTCGTGGGATGGTCCCGTGTGCGGCTGCACTTACTTCAAGGCTGGTGGGCCTTGCCAAGGTAGAACACTGCCGAGTAACATGACACAGCAGGATGCTACTGAGAGCACCTCTGATGGACCTTTCCTAGGTGCATGTGTACCAAAGTCACAACTAAAGGACCAGTGGTGGGAAAAGCTGTGGTGCTCTGGATGATGTCAGGACACTTCGCCCTATAAAAGGGCCCAACTGATTTCCTCTCATTTCCTCAGCAAAGGATGCCTGGAATCCCCTAGCCTCGTTCGGGTCTTAGAGTTTGTTCCAGTCTTCAGCCTTGTCTTTGTCCACGACTCCAGCCTTGTCTTCTTTCAAGTCTTCAGCCACAGCCAAGTCTTCAGCTTCAGCCTTGCTGCTCATTCATCTTCAGCCTTACTTCACATCCATCTTCAGCTTCAGCCACAGCCAAGTCTTCATCTTCATCCTTCTTCAGCATCAGCCTTGTTCCACATCTGACTTCAGCTAAGCCACAGCCGTCTTCCACTTCAGCCTTGCTCCACATCTGTTTGCAGCTTCATCATTCCACCTCATCTTCAGCTTCAGCCACAGCCTTGTCCCAGCATCTGCTTGTCTTCAGCCTTGTTTGATCTCCAGCCTTATCTGACACTTTGTCGATATCTATAGTCACAGCCTTCTTGCCCTTGCCATAGTATGGCTTGTGGAAAGACTCATTCGCCCACTGTCAGCACAGACCTTAGGGCTCTGCCCACGAGGTTGCACCAATTGCATTACAGCAAGAGGGGCTCATGCTCACGTCACTTTCAACAGTTGCTGAGGCCATGAGCTTGGAGAACGCATCTCAATGGGCCATCGCCACCTTGGATTTCCAGATGCAGGAGCAAAAGACTGAACTAAATGGTCTCCTGAACGGATTCATGCAGCAAGCCCAGCAGAAACTTGTTCAAGTAAAATGGGTTATTATTGACCTTGTCCAAGCATTTAGATATGATTCAAGTCTGGTTTCAGTCCCAGCTCTTTGAAGATAGCAACATATGGGGGTCATTTTCTATTGATATCGCACGCAAAAAGCTCTGGCAAACCCTGCACTGGCATCTATCTGGACTGTGGAATCCATGATTTCAACTTCCACCACCTCCGAGATATAGTGGTGATCTTAAGGGGTGCAGAGGGTTCCTCAATGTTTGCAAGATGCAATTTGAGTTACAGCCAGCTTGTTTTTTTTCTGATTGTGTCAAGATTACATATATCCTTTCCCTGTTGGATGGTCCTGCTCTCACCTGGGCTTCTCCCTTGTGGGAACAAGATGATTTACTTCTCAGGAACCTGGATAAGCACACAGTAATTTTGCCTGATCTTTGACCAACCCGAGCGAATCTTGTCTGCTACCTCAGAACTTCTTTGTATTCATGAAGGCGCTCGCTCAGTGGGTGGGTATTTGGTAGAATTTTACACCCTAGCTTCTGAACTCGGTTGGGGTGAAAGTAGCCAAACTGCCATTTTTTGGCAAGGGTTATCCAGGAGAATAAAAGACAAACTAGCAGCTCGAGACCTTCACCTGATGCTAGAAGCACTTATTGCCTTGGCTATTCGAATAGATCTGAGATTTCAGGAACAAGCTTGAAAGAAGAAGTCATCTGATTGGGCTACTCTCATAGCTCCCAAGCCCTTGAGTCATTTGGAGTCCACCCTAGAACTGCCATAGGGCCGGATTTTCTAAACTACCGCAGCTTCCTGAATCCCGGCACTAATGGGGGGCGGGCCTGCGAAAGTCGGCAGCGATCGCATCAATGCAGTGTTATCGCTGCTGGCTTTCGCACCCAATAGCACCATCGTAAAAGGTGGTGCTATTGGGTGCGCTACTGGCAGCGATAAGTGTTCTTACCTTTTCGCCGCCAGCGATGTTTCCGCCGCATCCGCCCCAGTGCCACCCGGACTCCTCCTCTTCCGGTGCTGACGTCGCCCCAACTCCACCCCTATGAATAGAAAATGACTCCCATAGGTTGCTATCTTCAAAGAACCCATGCAATTGGGTAACACTAGATTTTTGGTTGCTGAAAAACAAAGGCAAAGTGGCATAATTTCTGCTTTTACTGCTCAGCCCAGGGACATTTTGTTAGTTGGTGTCCCAAGAGACCGAGAAACTCTGAGGAAACATGTCTAGTTGGGAGGGTGGTTCTTCACCATCCTGCATCTTCTCCACAGTTGATGGTACCAGTGTCCCTTATCTTCGGGAAGTACTCAGTTTGCACTAAAGCTTTAATAGATACCGGATCCTGGGGCAACTTTATTCAAGATTCACTGTTATGCCAATATGGCTGCCCTACTACCAGCTTGACTACTCTTCATGTTATTTCTTCCATCTTTGGAGAACCCTTACCCGGCCATTGACTGCAGTCACTGTGCCCATCACCAAGAAAATCTTCAGTTTTGTGTTATCTAAGGCATCCAGGCCTCTGGTGCATGAATTAACCTGGCTCAGACTCAATCAACCATCTATTGACTGGAACACCTTACAGATCAACCACTGGGGTCCATCCTGCCAGTAGAATTTTACTGCCTCATCTTCGCCTTGCCTGAAGTACTGAATTTGCCACTCCTGTATACATCCTGTTCCAGCTTATGCTATAAGGGATTACAAGGAGCCCTAGCCAACGGGGTTGTCCTAATTCAATTATAATAATCATTCAGATTCCACTTTAAATTCAAAACAATTAAACCTTTGACTTAATTCTCTTAAATTTTATCAATTTTTTAATTTCTTAAGATTTAATTTTATCATTTTTTAACTTTTTGATTTTTATTTTTTGAGAGGAAAGGACCTCAGCACTGGTTGAAAACGTAATCAACTGAATTCAAACCCAGTAGTTGCAATCATGGGTCAAAAACATCTCACTACTTTTATTTATATTTATTAAAATTCCATTACCTCTTTCTTTGGAATAATCCTTCTTCATTAATAAAATATCCTTCTTCTTGTATATATATATATGTTGTGTATTTTGTATCCAAAATCTCAAAATGTCTGAGTAGCACGATGCGGCAGGACCTGATAGGAACACCTTCATTGGACTTCTCCTAGGCATGCACATGCCTGAAGTCACAACTCTTAAACGGCCTGTGGCAAGAAAAGCTGTGGCGACCTCAGATGAGGTCAGGACTCTTTACCCTATAAAAGGGCCCTCCTGATGTCCCCTCATCATAGGTCACCTGGAATCTCCTAGCCTTGTCCAGGTCTTTATCCAAGTCTTTAGCATTGTCTTCTTTCAAGTCTTTGACCACAGCCACGTCTTTAGCTTCAGCCTCACTCCACGTCCATTTTCAGCTTCAGCCACAACCAAGTCTTCCTCTTCAGCCTTGCTCCACATCCGTCTTCAGCTTCAGCTTTCAGCCTCTTCTTCAGCTTCAGCCAGAGCTTTGTCCCAGTGTCCGCTTGCCTTTAGCCATGTCTTGTCTCCAGCCCTGTCCAATTCTTCAGTTATCCATAGTCACAGCCTTCTGGTCCTTGCTATTGTCTTGTTTACACAAAGACTCATTCGCCTACTGCGATAAAGTTTGAATGAAGAATTTATCCAGATAAATTTTGATTTATCTGGCTTAGTAGTAGTAAAGCTGCTACTACTATTTAACATTTCTATAGTGCTACACTACATATGCAGCTCTGTACAAACATGCAAAACAGACAGTCCCTACTCAATAGAGCTTACAATCTAAGTACCTGATTCACTAAGGGCTTTTTTCCATAGACACAAAATGGGAAAAAAGCCTTAATGAATCTAGCCTTAAGTTAGATAGCTGGATAAGTCTGAAAAGTGCTACTTATCTGGATAAGTAAGATAGACGGATAAGCCTCAAATAGAACTATTTATCTGCATAAGTAGCAGATTTATCCATCTAGCTTAGCTATTCAGATAAGTAGCTCTCTTCAAGACTTATCCATCTATTTTTCTTATTCAGATAAGTAGAACTTTTCAGACTTGTCCAGCTATCTGACTTAGGGCGTGATTCACTAAAGCATTTCTCCCTTTCTGTGTCTATGAGAAAATACTTTGATGAATCAGGTCCTTAACTGGATAAATAGCATTTTAAAGATTTAGCAGGATAAGTAGCAGATTTACTGCTACTTAGACGGATCAATCGTAACTTGTCAAGATAAATGCAAAGAGGTAGATCTTAAAGTGCACGCGTGTACTTTTGTTCGCGCAACCGGCGCAAACAAAAGTATGCCAGATTTTATAAGATACGCGCGTAGCTGCGCGTATCTTATAAAATTCGGGGTTGGCACGCGCAAGGCTGCACAAAATCGGCAGCCTGGTGCGCCGAGCCGCGCAGCCTGCCTCTGTTCCCACCTTCCCCTCCCTTCCCCTATCTAACCCACCCCCCAGCCCTACCTATATCCCTCCCCCTACCTTTGTTGTGCAAGTTACGCCTGCTTGAGGCAGGCATAACTTGCACGCGCCGCCTCGACATCACCCGGCACAGGCCGCAGTGCCGGGGGACTTGGGACCGCCCCCCCCGGCCCGCCCCCGAACTGTCACCACGCCCCCGGACCACCCAGGACCGCCCCCGGACCCCGGACACGCCCCCAAACACTCCCCCGGCCTGCCGACATGCCCCCGGACACTCCCCTCCCGCCGCTTTTACGAAACGCTGGGACTTACGCGCATCCCAGGGCTTTGCGCGCACTGGCGGCCTATGCAAAATAGGTGCGCCGGCACGCGAGTGCCCTGCGCAAATAAATCCGGTAGGATTTACGCGCGCAGGGCTTTTAAAATCTACCCCAAAATGTATTAATGGCTTTTTTTTAAACATCCGCGTGCATGTTGCACAGTACATTTACACATATTTTATAACTTATGTATATCATATAAGGGCAGGTTCTAAAATAACGGAGTAGATTTTTGCGTGCACATGTATTGGGGCGCGCGCATCTCTTTGAATGTTATCCTCCCTGATCCAGTGCTAAGAAAGCATAAGGTAAGCCAGCTCACTTCTCTGCATTGGGGAGTAATAGCTAATGCCATCATTAGCATGGGATTTCCATGCAAAGGAGCTAAGAACATGCACACGTAGTCATTCTCTTGTGCGCAAAACTCCTTGCTGCATCAGCAGAAAAGTTTGTGCACATTTTATGTGCACACAAATGCAGGTTAAACTGTGTACTCTGCTGAGTGCACCTTCTTGCATTGTTCTCATAACTGGATAACTTCAGGAAAGCCAAAGACCAGTCTGAAGTTAGCCGGATACATTTTTTATCTGGCTTATTTCAAAATAGTCAGGTATATTCAGTGGCATGCCTGCGCTGTTGAATATCACTGCAAGGTTATCCGGACAGTGGCTACGTATGGACTGCTTCCTGTCATTCCACTCAGCTGCGCTTCTCTTTTATTGAAATAATCATGACTGTCAGTAAGCCAGAAAAGAAGAGGAAAGAACAAGTATGACAAGGGCAATGCAGAAATAGCAGCTAGCAGAACCATTAATGACTATATATAAATATATATATATATATTAATTTTTTTCCAGGGACTGAGAACACTGCTTCTTCAGCACCTCCAACTCCGGCTGAATTGGGGAGCGGAAGACATGTCCTGGTAATCAAACCCAGGTCCTCCGTACAAGGAAAATATCAGGAATGGAAGGATAATGGCTGAACAGAACAGAGCATGAAAAAGCCCTTGTGGGAGAAGGTAATATTAAAAAAGAAAAAGAAAAAGGGCATTCAGGGTGACCATTTTGGCTAGTGCATTTGAAAAATTACAGATGGTGTAGAAATAAGCAGTTATTGTACTCCACCAGCTCATGCTGTGTGTGACGACTTAAAGAACGGGCAAACTGTGTGCCCTTTAGGCTGGTCCTTGTACTTAACAGAGTCCTTCCATGCAGATTTCTTAATACAGCACAAGTGATTAGTTATTTCAAATGGTGGTGACTGTGAAACAAGACAAATAAAAGCAGAACAGAATCAAAAGTGGGAAAGAGTAGGTACAAACCTTTCTTCTCGTGCATGTTTTTGCTCTTCTCTTTTGTCTAAATAATCCCGGCTGTCAGTAAGACAGGAAAGAAGAGGAAAGAATAAGTATGGGAAACTGGCAGGAAAGGGAGAGGCAGACATAGCAGATAGCAGAATGCTTGAACAATATATTTTTTTGATAGGGCAATTTTCTCTATCTCCTCTAGGCTGACAGCTCAAGCAGGATCGGCCTCTGCTGGGCCACAACACCATGACCTTTCTCGCACAATTACCTGGGATTTTTTTTTCCTTATTTTATATCCCTTCTCAACTCACTTAGGGCCAGTCACTGCAGCAATAGTCCTCGGCCAGGGGCCATGCATCACCAGGGCTCCTTTTGGAACCTAGCAACCATGGAGCCTAAATCCAGCTACTAGGTATCGCCATCGTATGATAAGTAGGTCTACCTCACCAGGGGCTGTGAATGCTGCCTCCGCAGCATCCCTAGCCCTGGTCAACCTGGGTATTAAACCCAGGTCCTCTGCCCTGAATTACCAAGCCAGCCCAAAACATACTAATTTAAGTTTACCTTCCCAATGATAACATACTCATCTAAGTAGATACCATCATCCTAAGGACTTTCCTTTATTTCCCAGCATTGCTTTCTAGCTCTCAGATCACAAACAATGTGAAAGTGAAATCTCATAAACCATAGGAGAATGTCAATGGGAATCCATCAATATGTTGTCACCACAAAAAAAGACAACTGTTCCCTTACATTTCTCAGGATTTATGTGCCCCAGAATGGATGTGCTTGACACTGCCATCTGCTTTTAATATCTGAACTTATGCATGAGATATGACTACATAATGGAAATCAGAATGTCTCATGCATGAGGGGCTTAATGCATTGGCACCAATTTACAAAGTACTCTGTTAATGAACTGGCACTATTATTATGGGAACAAATTAGGCTATTGGTTTGGCCAATGATGATCACGTGTGTTAATTACTGATATCCTGCACAGGTATGAGTAAATTCGTAAAGCTTTTTACTTTGATGGGTGCCCTCTTAGTATGCAACCGTGTAGTAATCCCCATCTTCGTGCATAGCCTGTCATGCTTGACTACTTAAAGACATGAATGAAAAGTAACTAACCAAATAAGATGTATAAACCAGACATGGTTTTCAAGGCTCTTCAAGAGCTGTAATAGAGGCCAGAGCAAACAATACCAAATAATTCTAATATGTCTTGTAATGTACAGTAGAGAAGTACAGGACAGCTTTCCCTGTTGTATCTGCACTACTACACTGTGATGTTACATCACACTGAAAAGTGTTTTTGTGCATGTTTGAAATATATTATTTCCTGCACACCTACAGGTATGTTTGCACATAGGAGATGACATAATTATTTATTATTTATTTCACGTGATATGCTCAATTCAATTAAAACCATCAGCGTGATTAACAAAAAAAAACGGCACAAATCTTAACAAAGTTTAAGAACCAATATCTCAGCTTAGGTGATTCAAAGTGTGACTTTACTGACCACCACTATTTGTTGGATGCTTACTTAAACTTGTTTCTTTCTTCGCGCTCTATCCTTTGCAGCCTCTCTTCCCTCTCCTGACGTCGTCTCTCTCTTTCTGCTGCCAAGGATTCTTGATGCTGCCGGTATGATGATGTAAGGAGACCACCCAACGCTGGCCTGCAGAGCAAAAAAAAAAAAAAAGATCGCTTTTCTCAGGGCATGTTTTATGGATTTCAATGACAAGTCTTGTTAACAATCACTAGGTAAAATTTCAGTTCCTGATTGAGAAAAACAATTTGAGAACTACCTATATAGCCATATATCAACACACAAGGACATACTGACCCTTATCTAAAGACTTGTGAAGCTCTCAAGAGCTATTTCCACATACACTTCTCTTCAAACAGATGTTGTTCAGGGTTTTGGTTTTTTTTAACAGATTATGGATGGGAGGTGCTTATAAATACTCATCCAATTGTTAACATTCCTTCAGAACACCACCAATGACACATTATTTTTTTTATATGGCCTCAGCTTCAGGATGTCCCAGGATCAGCTGAAAAAAGTCACTAAGCACATGTCTATTCTGCGTATTTGCACATGAGCTGTGGGCTCATTCCAATTTAAAGGAGACACTTTCAAAAGACCACATTTTTAAGCATCATCTAATACCACTTGCTTAAATCACAGACCTAGATTCCTAAATAAAATCTGGTAAGCCTGGGTTTCCAGCATCAACTTAACACAACTCCATAGATGATGAAAAGAAATACCAGCTGCTACTAGTTGTTGTGTGGCATCAGTAAAACATTGTGCTAGCCACACTTCATTTGTTCTTGGTCAGCAAAGATCAAATGTTTTGAATATCAAAGAAAGAGCTAAACTGATTGCATGTCCTCATAAAAGCAAGACTTCAGCAGTTTATTGGAGACATGTTATTTTAAGAACAGAGTGAGCCCTCAAATCTAATAAGGACACTGATTTAATTAACTTTAACTCCTCATTCATCATATATTATTGGTATCTGCTTTATTAAATCCCCAGTACATTGCTTAAATCTATCACTTACCAGTAGACAGGGATATGCTACAGTTTCTAATATAAGTCATGGTACAGACCCAACGAATACTGAATATATTTATTTTCTGCATTTATATGGCATCCTTATCCAGGGCATCCAAGTGCATGCCTGACCAAGGCAGGAGAGTAAAAAAGAGACAATATTTGGCAATTTAAGGAAAGGCTACTTGAACAAAATAATTTTTCAATTTTGATTTAAAGGACGGTAAAGCAAAGTTGCTTACCTGTTAAAGATATTTGCCATAGACAGCAGGTCAAATCAGCAACACAAGAAGGTCAAGAGGGTCTTTCTGAGCATTAAGGATGTGCATTCATTTTACCTGGGATGAATGATTAACAAACTGAAAATGGCCTCTTACAAAAACACCTGAAAATGTTTGGGCATTTTCATTTTGGGAGGAGCAACATTTATAAAAAGGTCTACTTGAACACATTTGACTCCCCCTCCCTCCCCAACAGAAGCCCCAGGACTCTGACTAGGTCCAGCTAGGGTCTCCCAGACCCCTCTAAGCCTCCTCCCTCCAAAATAAGTCTGGGCCTGGTCCTACCCAGTTAGGCCCAGCTGGGACCTGGCTGGGCCCCTCAAACCCCAATTTCTTCCCTTATTAAAACTGACAGGAGCCAGAGGTTGGGGACTACCCTGGCCCCTTACCTATTCCCTGGTCATTGGGCAGTTCGAAAAAGCAGGAGCGGTATCTAGTTGCTCCTGCTCATTCAGGTGTTTTTTTTTTATAAAGGAAGGTCCACATATGCTCAGAAAGACCTCGGTGTTTCTCAACTATGAGAGCTACCTCTCTCAGAGCTGTCAGATGATGTCACCCACTTATGTGGCTGATTATTGTCCTGCTTGACCACAGAGAAAGAAAAGGGGATCTTGAATGTCAGGGAAAGATTATTACAAACAGGTCAATACAGTACCGAGCGGTAGGAAGAGCTGCGTTAGTGCCCGGCGCACCCGCAGTTGCCGCACGCACAGTGCAGCTCACCTACCGCTCGATCCTGTATGTAAATAGCTTGCAAATGCAAGCTGCGTCTAAGAAGCGTCCGTGAAGCATTAGGCCCGCGCAACCCATTTTACTGTATAGAGCGCCTATACAGTAACCTGGGTGCGCGGGCCTAACGCTTCACGGCCACGCTGGCATCTGTCATTTCAAATGTCATTTCAAATGACATTTGAAATGACAGGTACCAGGAAGTGGACAGTTCTCCGACGCTCGGGATTGTCAGTCCTCTCCCCTCCTCCCGAAGCAAGCAACCAAAGCGTAAAAAACGAAAAAAAAAATAAAAAAAGTAGCAAGAGAGCGAGGGGAGAGAGGACGGGCAATCCTACGCTCGGGATTGCCAGTCCCCCCTCCCCTCCTCCCAAAGCAAGGCGCGAAAAGCAGCCTTGCTTCGGGAGGAGGGGAGAGAGGACTGGCAGTGTAAAGCGACGAAGCGACTTACTTTTTGCAGCCCCCCTCCGGACATCGGCGAGGACGACCGCGGCTCCCCTCCCCTGCCTCCAGCTGCCCGCGAAGATGGACACCTGCCCGGGCGAAAGCGGCCCCTTTCGTGCAATTGGGCCGCTCAAGGCGTGATGTCACAACGTTTGGCGTCTGATACCTGTTGCCTAATTTTGTTGTGTAAACCAGGCTTGGAACCTGGGGGGGTGGGCATATTCAGCTGCTGTGCTAGTTAGCCATCTATCAGGGTATAGATTAAATTGCAAGTTGACTGGTAGAGATCCCCTGCAGTTTCAATTTGTGCCTTCCCATTTAATGACTGAATTAAACCTGTTACTTATGAGGATTTTATTTATGAGGAAATTTCTCTAAACCAAATTTGACAGTATGCCCACTAGACCTTTGCCCAGCATGGATGGCTAACGGAGCAACATCTGCATTATTAGATGTATTATTGTACTTTATCAGTGCACCATTTTGAAAAAGGCCTTAGTTTGACCTGTTTTGCAAAAAACCACGGCTAGATCCACATGATGTTTAGCTAATTATCACTCTATTATCTAATTTTTCACTCTTCTCTAAAATTATTGAATGGGCTATTGTTTTACAGGGGGAATCAATGTATTGAAAGTACCACTCTTCTAGATTATAGACAGACTGATTTCAGAACTCATATCCTTAGTAGATAAATCTCCTTCATAAGGCCGAAGACAGAATTCTATTGACTCTGATACTTTTGGATTTGAGCCCCGCTTTTGACACTATCAGTCATTTTATTCTTATTGATCGTTTAAGAAGTGTTGATTTTATGGTGCAATTCTCAGATAAGTTAAGGAATTTCTTGAAGATCAAAATTGGAAGATTTTTATCCTTTATCTCACTCATTGAGTTCTGGGTTGCTGCACAGTTCAGTGCTTTTGCTATCATTGTTTAATAGCTACCTGTGACCTGCCTCTAACCTTATTGCTAATTTTGGATATCATATTTATTTCTTATTTTTTGCAGAATATATCCAACTAGTAGTTCCAAGAATTCACAAAAACCATATTGAGACCATTAATCAAAATTTAGATGAAATATGACAGTGGATAACAGCTAACAAATTACTCTTAAACTTAGCTAAATCCAAAATTCTTTGGAAAAGATACATACCCTGCAGTTAAATTGCAAAACCTACTCAAAATGGGTAATTGTGTTTTGCCAGCTAAGGAATGTGGATGTTCTACATAATACTTCATTAAGTTTCAAAAAACACATTGTAAATTTGTCTAAAACACTCTTCTTTTTATTGTGATTTATCCATCAAATTCACCCTTTTTTTAAACTCTACCTGATCTTACCAGCATGATCCAGATTGTGATTATTTCATGCCTGGACTCAGTAATAGTGTTGATATGAATTTTCTGGATCAGAATTTAACTGGAATTCAGGGAGCCAAATATTTCACCAGCCTTGATTTAGCCGCAGGGTTCTGGACAGACCCTGTAGAACCTAAAGATCAATATAAATTGGCTTTTTCTTTTGGGAAGAAACAATACACCTGGAGCAGAGCTCCCGTTTGGGTATCTAAACTCACCAGCAGACTTCAACATTTTCCTACACAAAGCATTACCTGATGCAGATGCTAAGAGAACCTTAATGTACATGGATGACATTCTAATTAAGAGTACCAACTACCAAATTACGAGACTGATCATGTTTTGGCCCAGCTGGAGGCGGCAGAATCCAAACTGTCTGGTGTAGGAAGTCAATAAATTACTTAGGATATGAAGTCTCAGTGGAGGGATTATGTCCACAAAAGAAAAGAATAGAAGCCTTACAAAAAATAAAAACACCCACCACTATGAAAGAGTAACATTCTTTCCTGGGAATATGCAATTACTCATGACAGATCATAGACCAGTATGCCAAGTTCACACAGTCTCTGGTAAAACCTCTGAAGAAGGATGAATCTTGGCAGCGGGGATCTGAGCAGCAAGCAGCCATGGGCGAGTTGAAAGGAATCCTGGGTAAAACTCCCTGTCTCGCTGATCCAGAAAGTGGCAGGAGCTTCTTCCTAGAATTAGCCTTCACTCCCCAGTGCATGAGTGCTGTCTTGTACCAGAAACATGATACTGACCAGCGGGTCATTGCATATGCCAGTCAAGCACTGACGGCAGTGGAAAAGAAATACTCAGAGTGTGAGAAATCCTTGCTAGCCACAGTATGGGAACTTCAACACTTTAGAAGCTATGTGCAAGGGGAGAAACTAATAGCAGAGACTTGCCATCAGCCATACATTTTCTAGCCAGCGATCGAATCAAAGCCGGTCAAATGTCCAGCAGCAAAATCTCTTCCTGGACACTCGCTCTTCAAGGCTGTCCATTTGAAGTGCGATATGCCCAAGGACATAAAAGCATTGTGGTTAAAAATTTAGCTGAATTACATGATTGCACTGCTGAAGAAGAACCGGAGTTGATCTCGGAACCTGAGTCAGAAGTAACAGAACTCTATCCTCATTATGCCTATGACGAAGAAAATGTGCAACCGTTTCCCTAAAGGCTAAGTTGACGGTTGTGCTTTCCGCAGGGATAGTGACCATGAATTAGTAGCCAGAGTAGGAATAGCTTTGGAGGAGAATTACCCCTGTAGTCCCCTCAGCTATGCTCTGGGATCCAATTCAAATGAATATGCAGAGCTCACCGCAGCCCTGATAGCTGTGCAAATGGCTTTACAGCATGGTTTTCAGACCATTGTAATCTGCACAAATTCATAACATATCTGCCTAACTGGAAAGTGAATCAAATGCTCAATTCTAAATATAAACCTGTTAAACACTGAGAATTGATTCTAGCCTTAGAGCAGTTAGTGCAAGAAAAAGAAATGACCGTCTACTGGAAAAAGGTAAAAGGTCATTCTAAAGTCACAGGTACCGCCAAAGCAAGCAATGACCTTGCAAACCAACTTTCCAAGAAGGGTGCCACATCAGATAGGCTCTGGCAAATGAAGGAATCTCCCAAAGTAGAGGTGAGAACAGTCACCAGGAATCAAGTAAAACTAGTCGCTGTCCCCACACCTCAATGGTGTAGCAAAATGCCCGCCTTTGACCTAGTGAATGCCCAGAAAGCAGATACCACCGTGGGAAAATTATATGCCTTCATTCAGGCTCCTGATGCAAATCCCCCTCACCGAAGCAGATTGTCAGACAGATGAACAGTTATGACTCCTCTATGCTTCTAGAAATCAGTTTCAGATATAAAAGATTTACTGATAAGGACCAGTAAGAAGGGACTCACACAACAGCTAGTCCTGCAGTCCTATAGGGGGATCATGCTACAGAATGCCCATGATGAGCCATGTGCTGGACACTGAGGTGATTAGATCATTTATGATGCGCTGAAACAAGTTGCCTATTGGCCGCACATGTACCAAGATGTAAAATCATACACAAGAGGCTGTCTCACCTGCTGCAGGTTACAGCCCACTTCACTTGCACAGAGTGCCCTTACAGACCCGAGGTATTATCGTGCCCTCGTCTGATATTCAAATAGATTGGGTTGGGCCTGTTGTTAGAGCCTCTAGAGGTAACAAATATATACGCACACTGACCTGCCTGTTTACTAAGTAGGTAGAGTGCATACCTGCCCCTAACAACACTGCTGAGACCACAGCCACCCTACTCTTTAATCATATGTTCAGTCGTTGGGGTCTGCCTATGAAAATAGACTCAGACCAAGGCCCACATTTTACTGGACAGGTAATTAAACATTTGTGGAAACTGCTGGGTGTGAAAAGTAAGCTACACCTATCATATCACCCTCAGTCATTAGGGTAAGTGGAGAAAACACAGAAAAACATAATCAGCATTCTAAAGAAATATGTGTCCACATCAGGTAAGGACTGGGATATCAAGTTACCCCTAGTGTTAATGGCTATCTGAGTCACACCACATCGTACTACTATGCATTTGTTTTACAGGACTCAGGATGCTAATTTGGCTAGTGCTACAACTGCACATGAATATGTTACCCATCTGCATGAACATTTGCAAAACATTTTTGTCCAAAAGAATTTGGAGACAAGTGTCAGAGATAGAAAAGTCTATTATGATTTAACAGCTACCTCTAAAGAGTATAAAATTGGAGACAAGGTCTTTTACTATAATTACAGTAAAAACAAAGCCAAAGAAAGAAAATGTTTGCCTAGCTGGAAAGGACCTTTTGTCGTTGTGGATAAAGTCTCACCAGTCGCTTATCTTATTCCCCTAAAGACAAATCCTGATGGTGAAGATATCCTTAAATGAGTCCACATTAATCAGCTAAGACCTTGTCACCCTCACAAATTTGTGGATTAAAATGCTGTGCCCAGTGACACTGACATTAACAATAAAGCAGAAGAGTAGTTCTGTAATGTTTTTCAGATGAAGAGCCAGTCCCTGAGGGTGATCGTCCTAGTGCTGCTTGTGATAGAAGCAGAAGCTGCCTAGCTGGTCGAGCCTGGTCCTTCCTCCAGCATCATGATGCAAGACACCCCTGGTTTCTTCATCACTCAGTCCCAGATTGTCACCCAGAAAGACTTTGTGTTGCTGGACCCCCATGTGATCCAGAAACATTTCAACCTCACTAACATGCATTTGTCTGCAACTAAAACTTGGTTCAAGGATCACCTGAAATATGCTACCCAGAACGTCCAGAACATTCTTTGCCAATTGGCCAAAATTATGATCCAGCCATTAGAAAAGTCTTAGACCATCCTAAAAGGTTTAATGGACTAATTGCTAGATCCATTATCTTTTCTGCCTTGGGTTCCCTCTTTGGTACATCTATGTCCATTTCCAGTGCAGTTTCCGTGAAAAATTGGCAGAACACTGATAAAGAATTGCAGGATGATATGAAAAGTATCTCTAAACAGATACGACACCAACAAGAACAGTTAACTCCTCAAGGTAAAATGCTAATTAACACTGTCACCTTGGTTAACCTACATTCTCAATCAAGTATAATGAAGAGGACTTTGCCACCATAAAACCGTGCTGAGCGAAGACCGTACTTTTATCCAGCTCATTCGTGCTCACCAATGACTTGTTTAGAGAGCTGGATAACAGCATGAGTAACTTAATGAAAAGGCAGATTCCAACTTATTTAATCTCTCCAGATGTCATTGCAGATGCTTTTGCTAAAATTACCCAGAACAGCATATCCAGGTCCAGATTGCTTACCATATGAGTAATGCTATACCTCTGTATGTGGACAGTGAGAATATAGAGGTTGCATAGGTTCTAAATTTGACTTTCATTTTACCTGAGAATGTTTACCAGTTGAAACAAGTAATTAAAATAGATACATGGACAAACAATGTATACCTGTGTGTAGACACCCCTGTCCTTCTAGCCTATCAGAGTGACAACCCACAGCAATATTTAGTTCCTAATTTAGGCCTATGCCAACAAAGGACATACATTGGCTGTGTCCCGGTAAGCCTTTTCTGAAGGATACTACAGAAGCTCTGTGTGGTTTGTCCTTGGACAACATCCAAGAGAAATGTAAGATTACCATGACAAAGTATGATGAATTCTCTGAAACCAAGGTTGCTGTTGTAAATAATGTTTGGTTAGTTAGCACCCCTCTGAAAGAGATTGCTATTTCTAACAAGTATGATGCTATCAGTAAGGTTTCCTTACCAGTAATGTTTATTTAGTCACAG
Organism: Rhinatrema bivittatum; assembly: GCF_901001135.1. Lineage (NCBI taxonomy): Eukaryota > Metazoa > Chordata > Amphibia > Gymnophiona > Rhinatrematidae > Rhinatrema > Rhinatrema bivittatum. Next base: position 337,843,731 of record NC_042616.1, on the reverse strand, counting down.
TACCTAAGAACTCAATAGTTACTGTAAGGGGTGTATCCTTATACTACCTAGAACCAGACCCGGTTCCCACAGAGGTAGAAATCTTAGATGTGTTTCGGGGCCATGAAATCAACTTTTTTTTTCATCTTTGTATTTATAAGTTCTAATCAAATATACAAAAACAATATATTTGAAAAGAAAAATAGGTAGTATACAAATTATAATTTCAATTTAAGAAGAAAATTTAACATAAAGTAAAAATTAAAACTATGTTTATTACCAAGTTTAGACCCTGATAAAGAAGGGGGGAAATGTAACTACGATGGGGTATGGCAAAAATAAGAAATTTTACTAAACAGAAATGATTAAGGCAACCAAGTGGTGCACTACCTAATCATTATAATTCCACATTAGCAGAGGGAATAGAGGTTGCAGTATTACGTTTAGAGTCCAAAAATTCCTCAACTGTAATGGGTCAAAAAAGAACAAACATGAAGAGTCCAAAGTTACCACACATTTACAAGGAAAATGCACCATGCAAGTGGCCCCTAAAGATAGGACTTAAGGTTTCATTGTCAATAACTTCTTTCTACATTCCTGTGCAGCTCTTGATATATCCAGAAACATCCAAATGTTTTGACCTTTGAAAAGGCCATCCTTATTATGGAAATACAAACGGAAGATGTTATTCCGATCTTACATAAAAACAAAAGTCACCATCAAGGTTGCACGACTTTTCACGTTCCCCTCCTCTAAATTCTACAGGCAATCTGTTAAATTAGTAGGAACCTCCACCACCGTGTTGCCCCCCTGAAGTTTTATGAATAGGCAGGAAAACATTATTTTCCATTGGAGGAAATGCATTTTCTGATAATAAAAAAACTTCCTACAGATAAGTGGTAAATAAATCAGCTGCTCTCATCAGAGGAATCTGGGGAAAATTAAGAATCCTCAAATTCAAAGACCTTAAAGAATTTTCAATGTTGTCAATTCTACGCAAAGTAGAAGAAAGGTCTTTGATAATCTTAACCTGCACTTCTTGTACCTTCTCCAAAGATGACTCTCCTTCAGATACTTTCTTTTCCAGGGAATTTAAAAGAAGCTCTTGAGATTGAAATTTATTATGCAAGTCAGTGGTCATAGATACTAAAGATGAAACTCACTAATTTATCAAAATCATTACTGTCCACAAACTTCCCAGAATTATAACAGGGGGTTTCTTCGAAGAAGCAAGATCACGGAACTCACAAGGGGGGCTAATGAAGAAACAGCAGAAACTTTGGGACTTAATTCAAGGGATCCACCAGTCAAGGATGCATGCAACGGCGCTTTCCAGGTTTGGCTGCATCACTACCACCAGCCTCTGCAGCCAAACCTGCTCCAGGTTAGCAGGAGAAGGAGAGCCAGACGACACAACAAGGCCGCCAAATGATCCTGTACTTTCTGAGAAGGAGTCCAGGAAAATGGCGGCACCTTCAGGAAGTTGTGGAGTGGAAAGGTGGTCAGGGCTGAGGGAAACCTCTGCCGCCAATGGGCTGGCTTCCCCAGTTCCAGCCAAGCCAGATATTGCCACCAATACAGGGGTAGATGCAAGCTCCAGAATTGTGGTCTGATGAAGGGTAGCCGATGATTCTACAGGCTTACTCTTCTTAACGGCTCCTTTGTGTTTACCCATCACAAAGAACAGGTTTCAGGAAATATATTTCAATAAAAAGGAAAATGCCACAGGAGCAACCCCTGTCAGCTACTGCTTGGGAGCAGCCATCTTGGTTTCCCCATGAAATCAACTTTGATGAAAACCTGGTATATATTTTAGCCTATAAAGTCTCACACTGTGGAACTGTCTGTAGATCAAGACACAGCACAAATTGCTGATTACAATTATGATTTCAGAGATGAAGATATTTTACAAACTGACTATATATTGTATTGTGCCTTACTTGCCCTAGCCATGGTGATCATAGCCCATTTGCTATTTTCAATCACACTCTTTAACAGGGTAAAGATCCTAATGACATACACATGGGAAAGGTCTCGCCATAAAGCTATGTGCTTGCAAAACCTCCCCCAGCCCACATCTCTGGAATTGTATGAGGTACCAGATAATCAATGATCACACTTTACCACTTTCCAGACTAGGGAAAGGAGGGTTGCAGACGCACTCTACCTCAAGTCTGAGATGCTATCCCTAACTCATATTTCTACAACATGCACCATGTGAGAACTACATTATTTTCTTATTTCTTATCACCCATATATTTCCTATTACTATTATCCATTCATTTTTCTTCATTATACTTTTTACCTTTCCTCATTACAATGATTATTTTATTCCTTATTATGATATCTATTACATTATTACATTACTCCCATGCTATTATTACTATTATGATTCCTTATAAGTACTATAATTATTATTATTGTTGCACTATTCCTTACACATTTCGATGATGTCATCATTGGTAGTCATACATGTTATACAGATGAGACCTGCATAGTAGCCAGTAGTTAGGCTTAAGCGAGATAAGGTCCATTGCTGGCTCATTTCACTTAAGAAAAGGAGAAAATAGGGAGAAATCTCATGCTTACCACTGATGCACCAATTATGAATTATAATAGCCATGTACCGGCCAAATTCTGACAGGCCCCAAAAAGGCACTGCCACCGTAAGAGAAGGAACTTTGCCCAGGTGAACTTTAAAACCTTGTCTCTGTGGAAAATGAAGAGGCCTTGCCCTGATACACTGAAAGATACCTTAAAAGATGTGCCTGTTTGTCAGTTCCTGTGCAAATATAAAGCAGACAGAGATGCAACAACTTAAGATCCTAAGCAAGTGTCAGGGACAGCTAGGCAAGCAGAGTTCAGAAAGACCCTCACCCTTAGGGAAGGGCAGCCTGAGATGGAGAAAAACACTGACACACAGCTTGGCATACAGATGTGGCAGTTCGGAATTCTATGGTGTATTTGGTGAGAGTCCGGGAGCCCTGTCGGATTTGTAACATGTCGATAGCTAGGGTATTATCTCTTCCTGGATCATCGAATATGCGTCAGAACTCATTGAGAAAACTTGCAAGGTTCTGTACCATGGGATCTTTACACTCCCAAACAGGACAGACCCAAGCCAGTGCATACCATCCAAAAGGTAAAGGACATATGTGACCTTAGTGCATCATCTGGAAACAGAACGGCTTGTACTGGAAATGCATCTGGCATTGATTTATGGAGCCACGACACTGTTTACGATCCTCCATGTAACATGGGGGTGCTATAAGCTGCGATAGTGGTCTGGCAGAGGGGGACAGCACTAGGGGAGAAGTGGCCACTGGTACGTGGACTGGCTTTAGGGCATCCATTTTGACAGCTAATCCTTCCAGAGCTGCAGTAAACTGGTTGAGTACCTGCTGTTGTTCCTGTAGGTGTTGAGCCAGGCGGGGTACTGCTTAGAGTTAGGACTGGGCTGCCAGGTTCATGGCCTCAGAATTGTGCACAGCAGTAAGCAGAGCCCTGAGACTAGACAAAAGGTAGACCAGAGGGGCTATAAAAAGAACCACACAATTCAAAATAATGAAAAGACATCATAATTCAAGATCAAATGTGAGATTATTTTTGTCACTGCACATTAGCACAGTTTTAATTGTAACTGCCCCCCCCCCCCCCCTACACACACAGACATTTCTCACTTCCAAATCCTGCTGAATACTGACCAACTCATGGCAGGGTGGGGAATACGTAAATTCTGTGAGAGGGAGCAGGATAAAATAACCATCCAAAAATAACCAGACCACACTCTAGGCGTTTGTGTTCCAAACCAAAAGAGCTTTGAATAAAATTGAAGTGATCAGCAGGTCCAAAAAATCAACAAAAGTAGCAAACTTTGCTTCACAGACAACAAAAGGTATAAGCACATTTCCTTATGTTGCCTAAGTAATGGTTCAAACAATAGGATCCCGTGGTCTTCCCAGAAAGGCCTTTATCTCTTCAACTCAGAAAGAAAATTGCAGAATCACCTGTTCTCACTCTGAATTATTCACTAGTGGCAGCCTTGAAGAGGCAGTCTTCTCCCCAATTTCTGGGTTACACTGGATTCCTCCTTCTTTTCACATTTCACTACTCATAGAGAACAGCACACTCTCCTGCAGATCCAAGAGCCCCCAAAGCACAGCAGAGTCCCTTGGCTGCTCTCCCGGGGATCCTTCAAGACATCTCTTACTCTGTTTTCTTTTCCATCTCATGATTCATGCAATCCCATTTATATTCAAGTGATGCTGACCCACATGTTAGGAGATGGACCTACTTCCCCAAGATCTTCCCAATGTGGGAACACTCCCAATAATAAGGTAGCAATCTTATAGATGTTCAAAAATATTGCTACTTGATGTCTGGGGTTAGAATTTAATAAAATCTTACTGGTCTGGAGTATGTATCTATCCATTTGTAATGGGAAGTGCCTTATGGTATGGAATAGGTATTAGTCAAAAGAGGCTTTACTTGGGATTGGTTGTATGATTTATGTTGCGGTGTAGGTGGTTAGAGTCCTGGACTCCATAACAGGACTTGTATGTCACATCCTCAGGGAAAATCTGATGTCTTCATGACTCATGGATGCCCCCAATTATTTATTAAGTTTCACTATCAAATTAAGTACTCATATTGCTGCCTGCATTTGGAGTCTGGGAAAAGGGAATGCATGAGGAAATCTGTACCTTTTGGATCTAATAAAAAGATCTTTTTATTTTTTGGTTGACTTGAAGCAGCCCCCATTTTGCTGGTAAAAATCAAGCTGTGTTCTTTATCACGTATCTGAGTAGGGCCAGCACAATGGCTTGCAATCCAAGAAATTTGGTTTGATTCTCGAGGTCAGCTGGGCTTAAGGATGCTGCAGAGGTCTTGTTCACAATCTTCAGGGTGCAGGGGATGAAAGGGAATCCAAGCCATTGTACAATAGTGACACCTAGTGGCCTGACTCACACTGAACACATATCAGGTTCTGGAAAGTGCTGGGGTCTATGGCCACTGGTGAGAACTAGCACTGTGAAAGTTGGACTAGAGAGGAAGGGGGAAGAGGGTTGAAATTGGGGAAAATTCTTGGGCAGTTTTGAATGAAAGCTTGGAGTTCCATAGCCCAAGGAAAGGCCTGCTCTGACTGAATTGTTTATAAAGCTAATAAATCCTGACAATATTAAAATAAAAAATATTTTTGCAAATAATCTTTGGCATAGAATTCTTGTGGAAAATGCTGTGCATTCTCTGTCATAATTTTACTCAGGGACAGCAATGATAACTCTCCTTCCAAAGGATTAGCTGCAATAAATTAAATATTTCCCTTCCCACTTTAAAATAGAACAAATAAGAAAAAACGATTGCTAAAAATATTTGGTCCTAGACTTGGCAATTCTTGTTGTTAAAGACTGAATTTCTTTGTCATTTCTCCAATGAATGTTGATCCAACCAGTTCATTCACTGCTGGTGGAAAAAAAGAATCATTTCTGTCAGTTGTTATCAGTCCGTGTGTGTGTGTGTGTGTGTGTGTGTGTATGATCAAAAGGTGAACCCTTGCAGGGAGGGCTACATTAGACCCAGAGCCTCTTGCAAAACTTTCATGTTGCATTTTAATAAACTGATTTCCAGATATCCTATTTCATGCAAAACCTCATATCCTGCAAGCATTGCTGTTTTTAATTATTTATTTGGTTGGGGTTATAGCCCACCCGGTTGTATATTAAAGATGCTCTTGGAGGATAACAGATAAAAAAGAAAATCACTTAAGATATGCATCAGCAATGCAATAAAAACAAATGTCAAGCACAAAGCAAAAATATAAAAATAAGTCAGACATTAATAACAGGGTACTCAATCCCCCCTCAATCATCACTGCCAAAGTACACAGTAAGGCCTGTCTGGAATAGCCAAGTCTTGACAAGGTCCATATTCAGCCACTGTGTGGCTCGGTTGGTTAGCCGGATAAATTTATGTGGCTAAATAGTGCTGTATACCAGTTATTTTAAAGTTAGTCGGATAACTTTATCTAGCTAACTTTATGACAGGTTTATGAGTCGACCAGAGTTAGCTAGATAAGTCATCTGGCTAAGTCTGAATATTGGAGTTAGCTGGATAATTTATCCAGTTAACTCCTCTCAGTTACATTCCAGGAATGCCCCTAATTTATCCAGCTATATATCCAGCTCTATGACAGGTCTAACTTATCTAGTTAACATAACTGGATAAGTCCGAATATTGGCATTTATCCAGTTAATCAGATAAGTAGCACCACCCAGAAATGCCCATTGCCCACCCATAGAATATCCAGCTGGCTATTTAGGAGGCTAAGTGGTAACTGCTGAACGCTGGCCGATATTCAGCGGCCGCTACTTAGTCATCTAAGTCAATATATATCTGGCTAAGAAGCTTTGATATCTGTCTCTATATTAACAAACTATGTCATCAGTAGCATTGCAATCCTGTTCCACTATGACAGTAGGAGAGGTTATGATAACTTTTATTAGACAATCATAAGAATTATCCAGAGATGATAATGTTGTTTCAAGACATTAAGGGGGTATTCTTGAATTAGCATGCTGCAGCTGTACTACTTCAGCTTAGAATCCAGGAACATTACAAGTTGAAAGCTAGCTATTATTACCACTATCATCTGTAATATCTTACTTCTAAAAAATGTAGTTGCCCCAAACTCTTCTCCCTACAGTATAATGTATCTCTTCTATAAGATTCCCCTATTAGGACTGATGAAAATTAACATCCTTATAAGAGGTACAGTTAAAGAAAACATAACATAGTGATGCTTCAGGTCATGGGGATAGCCAGATTGATACCTGCAGGCTACAATTCCCCCAAAACGATGGTGGTGAATGGGTAATGTCCAGCAAGATCACAGGGACCTAGGAGGCTGGATGTTTAGACAATGGGCTCACTAGTTTTGGTAGCAGTTTAGATGATTGGAAAGCTTGGTGCGGATAGATGTAGTAACTTTGTATGCTCATCTATCCAGGATGACAGAGAGCCAGTAAGGAGAGTAACACAATCTGACTTGGATAAGGTAGATATGTTCAAAGTTCACAAGCGTCTATGGCTGGCAGCTGAGATATATCCTTTTAATGTGCATGAGAATAGCTAGACAGACTGAATGTTCCAATTGGTCTTTTTCTGCCATCCTTTACTATGTTACTATTCTGCACTTCTGTTCCTATCTTCAAACTGGCAATGGTCCTCAACCATGGATCAATCTGTTCCCATTAAAAGAGGGTCAGGTTTAGTAGCACTTTCGAAGTAAAGATACAGGATATTCAAACTTTAAGAGAGTGCCTGCACATAAGAACTTAAGACTTGCTATACTGGGTCAGACCAAAGGTCCATCAAGCCCAGTATCCTGTTTCCAACAGTGGCCAATCTAGGTCACAAGTACCTGGCAGGATCCCAAAGGGTAGATAGATCCCATGCTGCTTATCCAGGGATAAGCAGTGGATTTTGGTAACTCTACCTTCATAATGATTTATAGAATTTTCCTCCAAGTAATTGTCTAAATCTGTTTTAAATGTAGCTACACTAATAGCTTTTACCATGTCCTCTGGCAATGAATTCCAGAGCTTAATTATGCATTGAGTTGAAAAAGAGTTTATTTTATTTGTTTTAAATATATTACTTATTAACTTTATTGTGTGTCCCCTAGTCTTTGTACTTCTTGAAAGAGTAAACCATCAATTAAAGTGTACTCGTTCCACTTCACTCATTATTTTATATATCTCTGTCTTATCTCTCTTCAGCCATCTCTTCTCCAAGCTGAAGAGTCCTAATAGCCTTTCTTCATAGGGGAATCGTTCTAACCTCTTTATCATTTTAATTGACCTTCTCTGTACCTTTTCTAATTCTGCAATATCATTTTTGAGATATGGTGACCAGAACAGTACTCAAGATGAGGTTGCACCATGGAGCAATGCAGAGGCATTATGATATTTTCTGTTATATTCTCCATTCCTTTCCTAATAATTTCTAGCATTCTATTTACTTTCTTGGCTGCTGCTGGATACTGAGGAGAAGATTTCAATATATTATCAACGATGTGGCCTAGATCCTTTTCTGGAACCCTGCATTGTATAGCTATAATTTGGGTTACTCTTCCCTATGTGCATCACTTTGCTCTTAGGTAGTCAAATGTACTTGTGCTTATGCAAAGTTGCAATATCCTAACACATAATTCCATTATTCTTGCCTCTTCAAACTTTGGTAGAAGCAACATGACAATCCTTGAATAATGAAGTGGCCTTCAAGCATGCTTTGAGCCACATGTACTGTGCATTTTTCCCATAGACACAAAATGGGAAAATCCGTTTTGTACATCAGACCCAATGAGCTGCTTGGTGCTTTGCCACTGGCCTAGAAATCTGCTTACTTTGTTAAGAGGAATCATCTGAGTACTCTGAAAAATAATAATAACATAGTGGTTTTCAGCAGATAAGGACCACTTGATCTGTAATGTCTGCCTGATTGCACCTGCCATTTCTAGCTAAGGTAGCGAGACAGAGTACCCTATTAGCCTGCCAAAAATACAAATTATTAGTGGAAAAGCAACACAGTTACTAAATACTGGATGATACTTTTATATGTTTATGAATGCTTAAAAATGAAAGCTTTCCAGAAAATTAACTGATGACTGAGGAAGACAGTTTACTGATGCCAAAAGTTTGCATCCTTAAACATTCATTAGCCATCTAATGGTATCATCTTACTGCTTTTGTTTTAACTAAGGTTAAGTGTTCAACTATGTATTAGGTGCCAATGAATTAAATGGTTTTTCCTATTTTGTTTCTATAATGAAAATTCTTCAGACATAGGCTTCTTAAGCAATTAATTTAATGATAGTAAGATAAGTGCAAGGTGATGCATATAGGGAAAAATAACCCATGCTATAGTTACACAATGTTAGGTTCCATATTAGCTGCTACAACCCAAGAAAGGGATCTAGGCGTCATAGTGGATAACACATTGAAATCATTGGTTCAGTGTGCTGCGGCAGTCAAAAAAGCAAACAAAATGTTGGGAATTATTAGAAAGGGAATGGTGAATAAAACGGAAAATTTCATAATGCCTCTGTATCGCTCCATGGTGAGACCGCACCTTGAATACTGTGTACAATTCTGGTCGTCGCATCTCAAAAAAGATATAATTGCGATGGAAAAGGTACAGAGAAGGGCTACCAAAATGATAAAGGGAATAGAACAGCTCCCCTATGAGGAAAGACTAAAGAAGTTAGGACTTTTCAGCTTGGAGAAGAGATGGCTGAGAGGGGATATGATAGAGGTGTTTAAAATCATGAGAGGTCTAGAATGGGTAGATGTGAATTGGCTATTTACGCTTTCGGATAATAGAAAGACTAGGGGACACTCTATGAAGTTAGCATGTGGCACATTTATTTATTTATTTATTTATTTATTGCTTTTATATACCGACATTTGTTTAAAACTAAACGGAGAAAGTCTTTTTTACTCAACGCACAATTAAACTCTGGAATTTGTTGCCAGAGGATGTGGTTAGTGCAGTTAGTATAACTGTGTTTAAAAAAGGATTGGATAAGTTCTTGGAGGAGAAGTCCATTACCTGCTATTAATTAAGTTGACTTAGAAAATAGCCATCGCTATTACTAGCAACGGTAACATGGATCAGACTTAGTTTTTGGGTTCTTGCCAGGTTCTTATGGCCTGGATTGACCACTGTTGGAAACAGGATGCTGGGCTTGATGGACCTTTGGTCTGACCCAGTATGGCATGTTCTTATGTTCTTAGGTCCATATTCAGTGCGTTTGTCTGGTTAAATCTGATATGTAGCTGGATAAATATCAAGATTTGAAAATCCCACTTGTCTGACCACCCCTGACATTGCCAGAAACATTTTTATTTATTTCTCATTTCTTATATACCGCACATCAGATACCAGACCTGGCCAGAAAATATATCCAGCTATGTCAGAGATGATCCGGGAGCATTCTGGGTTTCTGAATTTCCGATTGTTCCCATTTTCAGCATAGCCAAAGAGCAGTCAAAGAGCAGATAAACTTATCTGACTAACTTTATGATAGCTGGGTGTATTCAGCAGCACACCCACATCTCTGAATATCCTAAGTTGCATACAAGGGTTCGCTACAGGTACCACCGCCCAAATCTACCAGACACAGCACACTAAGAGACCGAGCTTTCTCTACAGCCATCCCACCGTTATGGAACTCCATACCCTCAAATCTCAGAATAGAACCATGCATCTCAACCTTCAAAAAAAGACTAAAGACCTGGATATTCATATAAGCCTTCCCAGACGTCAATTGATCTAATACTTCCAAGCCACCCCTAATCTCCATCTACACTATGGTCGACCTTATCTCCTATCGTTTACTTGTGTAAATTAATAACCTGTCCTTTCTCTTCCTCTAAGCCAAGTTCTTATCACCTTGTTATATGTAACTGCCTTTTCAGCACCATTGTTATTGTTATGTTTACTTTGCACCCCTGTTTTATGTGAACCAGCATGATGTGACTGCTGTCTCGAATGCCGGTATATAAAAAAATCTAAATAAATAAATAAATAAATAAGTTAGCTGGCCAGTGGCTAACTATGAACCTCTGTGTAGGCCTGGAACACTGAGTGAAGCTGGATCACAGTCAGCATCTCAGGTAGATGAAACAGGCTGTATACATCTGGAATATACTGTACAACTGAAAAAAATATAATTAAAAAAGATTTCTTTTGCTGCTGTGCCAGTTTTCCAAATTCTATACAACATGCAGTACACAGAGGATAAGTTTCTTCTTCTGAAATCCCAGTCCGATCATTGCTATTGGCAATTCATGAGCTGTCTGAAATTTGAGTAAATCCACAAACAAATTGGAAATTAGTCTGAAAGAATAGTTGAGGCTATGCCATGCTGATATTCTGTCAAGCATTTGAGGACGTAGCCTCTCCAAAATAATACTTTTTCAAAAGATTTTACTGCTAGATTACTGTACTTGTAGAACAGAAAATAAAAAAAAAATTACAGCATTTTATTGACAGCAATAGCCTCATTTATGGCTCAATTCACTCAAGCTGTCACTTTTAAACATGTCAGAAGAAATCTACTTTGGCAAATAAAAATCACATCCAACTTAAAAGAAGGCAGCTCAGAGGCCCTGTGTATTTTGGATCAGTGATGTAAACCCCATTTTAAATAGTTTTAGATATGCTGGCCCCTGTTTTGAATATGTGTGTGATTTTACTGTCCACCTCTTTGATTTATTATAAGAAAGGTGGTCAAATAAATAATAAATTAAACCTAAGCTTCTGAATCATAATATATTAAACATTTCAGCACAATATACATGAGCCTCATTAACCATTTCCCAGTTAGTATGGTTAAGGAAAAACACTGAAGAGGCTCAATGTTATAATGCTAGTCCAATCTGAGGACAAGAAGCTAAAAACAACTACCCATGCTTCAGTTTATTATACTGCCTCTAATAAATACGCTCCAAACACTTATGTTTCAAAACACCACAAGAAGGAACAGGGAAAGTGCAACATCCTGAAGCCAATATTGTAAAACCCCTACAAACACCTACCAGGACTGAAATCTATCACATCCACAGATGATCAGAAATAGAAATGAGAGCAAGAACCAAACCAGTGGCTCAGTGGCAGTGCTGTACCCTGCCATGCAGAAAGACCTGACTATTTCCCAGTTCAAGTCTTCCTCTCCAGAGCCAGGGATGCTGCAGAGGCAGTACTCACATCCCCTGATTAGGCAGGATTTGTACTCATTGTGCAATGATAACCTGGAATATAGGGCCTGTGATTACAGGGCTTAGATTTATCAAAATGCTATATTTATAGAAGAAATAGCGCCCGTTATAAAAATAAATGGTCGTGATTAGGATAATTCCCCTGCTCCTGCAACGCATAGTTAATTTCCACAAGCTGTGATAAATTTATTGCACCAGAGCAAATTTTTGCTTCGCATGCTGATTAATCCACTTTGGGTGTGTCATAGCAAAAAGGTTTTATTGGAGGGAGGGAGGGGGAGGGGGAGAGAGAGAGAGAGAGAGAACAATAAGTAACTTTACTATTTATACCACTGTACGTGGGGGCAGTTTTAGCTCAGTGTGGGGTTTGGGGGGCATGGGGTAGGTTTGGGGGGGCAGTTTTACATACATAGTAGGAGATACGAACCGAAATCTTCAGTGATGTCAACTTTGCTGTTCGTACCTCCTACTGTGTATGTAAAACTGCCCTACCAAACCTACCCCATGCCCCCCAAACCCTACACTGAGCTAAAACTGCCCCCACGTCCAGTTTATTAACTTCTTCAAAAAAATGAAGATTTCTTAGGCAGGACTTCCATGTTGACTGTGTTCCATTAAACCATGTCTTTCTATATGCTCTATGATTTTGATCTATAGAATAGTTTCCACTATTTTTCCAGGCACTGAAGTCAGGCTCACTGGTCTATAGTTTCCCGGATCGCCCCTGGAGCCCTTTTTAAATGTTGGGGTTACATTGGCCACCCTCCAGTCTTCAGGTACAATGGATGATTTTACAAATTTTAACAAATGTTACAAATTTTAACAAATAGATCAGAAATTTCATTTTTTAGTTCCTTCAATACCCTAGGATGCATACCATCTGGTCCAGGTGATTTGCTACTCTTTAGTTTGTCAATCTGGTCTACTACATCTTCCAGATTCTCAGTGATTTGGTTCAGTTCGTCTGACTCATCACTCTTGAAAACCATCTCTGAAACTGGTATCTCCCCAACATCCTCATTAGTAAAGACAGAAGCAAAGAATTAATTTAGTCTTTTTGCAATGGCCTTATCTTCCCTAAGAGCCCCTTTAACCCCTCGGTTATCTAATGGTCCAACTGACTCCCTCACAGGTATCTTGCTTTGGATATATTTTAAAAAGTTTTTATTATGAGTTTTTGCCTCTATGGCCAACTTCATTTCAAATTCTCTCTTCGCCTGTCTAATCAATGTTTTACACTTAATTTGATATTGCTTATGCTTTATCCTATTTTCTTCGATGGATCCTTCTTCTAATTTTTGAAGGATGTATTTTTGGCAAAAATAGCCTCTTTCACCTCACCTTTTAACCATGATGGTAATCATTTTGCCTTCCTTCCACTTTTCTTAATGTGTAGAATACATCTGGACTGCGTGTCTAGGATTGCATTTTTAAACAATGTCCATGCCTGTTGAACACCTTTAATCTTTGCAGCTGCACCTTTCAATTTTTTCTAACAATTTTCCTCATTTTATCAAAGTTTCCCTTTTGAAAATTTAGTGTTAGAGCTGTAGATTTACTTATTGTCCCCCTTTCAGTTATTAGTTTAAATCTGATCATGTTATGATCACTATTGCCAAGTGGCCCCAGTACTGTTACCTCTCTCACCAAATCCTGCTTTCCACTAAGAATTAAATCTACAATAGCTCACTCTCTCGTTGGTTCCTGAACCAATTGATCCATGAAGCAGTCATTTATTACATCCAGGAATTTTATGTCTCTAGCAAGTCCTGATGTTAGATTTACCCAGCCAATATTGGGGTAATTGAAATCTCCCAGTATTATTGCACTGCCAAATTGGTTAGCTTCCCTGATTTCTCTTAGCATTTCATCATGTCTGACCTTTTTGTCCAGGTGGACAGTAGTCTACTCCTATCACTATATTCTTACCCAACACACATGGGATTTCTACCCATATAGATTCTACGGAGCATTTAGTCTCTTGTATGATCTTTATCCTGTTGGACTTTATACTCTCCCAGACATAAAGTGCCACACCCCCACCAAGTTGATCCTCCCTATCATTGCAATATAATTTGTACACTGATATAGCACTGTCCCATTGGTTATCCTCCTTCCACCAGGTCTCTGTGATGCTAATTATGTAAATCTCATGATTTACTGCTATACACTCTAACTCTCCCATCTTACTTCTTAGACTTCTGGCATTGGCATACAGACATTTCAAAGTGTGGTTTTTGTTTATATTAATAACCTGCTTTTCAGTTATTAGGGATAATTTGGAAATCTTTAGCTCAGGTGATTTTTTTTATATATAGGCACATGGACTTCATTTGCATTTATTGGAATCTCTCTTTTGGGATGCCCTAACTCTCCTGTTTCATTAGAATCCTTCAAGGATACATTTCTCTGAACCATGCACTGCTGAGTGACTGTCGGCTTTCCCCCTTGTTCTAGTTTAAAAGCTGCTCTATCTCCTTTTTAAAAGTTAGTACCAGCAGCTTGGTTTCACTCTGGTTAAGGTGGAGCCCATCCTTTCGGAAAAGTCTCCCCCTTTGCCAAAGGTTTCCCCAGTTCCTTACAAATCTGAATCCCTCTTCCCTGCACCATCGTCTCATCCACGCATTGAAACTCTGGAGCTCTGCCTGCCTCTGGGGACCTGCACGTGGAAAAGGAAGCATTTATTAGAATGCCACCCTGGAGGTTCTGGATTTCAGCTTTCTACCTAAAATCCTAAATTTGGCTTCCAGAACTTCTCTTCCACATTTTCCTATGTCTTTGGTGCCCACATGTTCCACGACAGCCGGCTCCTCCCCAGCACTGTCTATAATCCTATCTAGGTGACGCGTGAGGTCGGCCACCTTCGCACCAGGCAGGCAAGTTACCAGGTGGTCCTCATGTCCACTAGCCACCCTACTATCTACATTTCTAATAATTGAATCACCAACTATGATGGCCAGCCTAACTCTTCCCTCCTGGGCAGTAGCCCTGGGAATCTTGTCCTCAGTGCGAGAGGACAATACATCACCTGGAGAGCAGGTCCTTGCTACAGGATCACTTCCTGCTACACCAGGGTGATGTTCTCCAACTGGGAGACTTTTCTGATCCAAGGCAGCACTGGGGATGCCAGACTGGATTTGGGACTTGGCTACTATGTCCCTGAAAGTCTCATCAATGTACCTCTCTGTCATCCTCAGCTCCTCCAAGTCTGCTACTCTAGCCTCCAAAGATCGGACTCGTTCCCTGGAGCCAGGAGCTCTTTGCACCGATTGCGCACCCATACAATCTATCACTGGCAGGTAAAAAATCATACATACTCAATGGAAAAGACTGGAAAGCCCCCTCTTGCTGCAGGACTGATACCTTCATCTTAATTTTATGAAATTCCTAGTTAAGTTTAGGATACTAAGGGAATTGGAATTAGAGTACTTTAAATTTACAGATGAATTTACTAATTAATCAGCTAGTGTCCTACAAGGGGATGATTAAACTTTCAATAAGGGTTGGTACAGCAGCATGATTAAGATAAGAGCCTGAGTGATTTTTAATGAGAAAGTGTCTCTTGCCTAAAAATCAAGGGTTGAGTGGGTGGGAAAGACAGACACTAGAATTAACTATCTCTGGCTTGCTTATTACCTCAGACACCACAAATTCTAAATAATATATCCCACTATTTCACTTTCCTCCAAAGATTTCCCGAAGCTATACTTACCAATCCTCTTTAATCACCATTAAATTTATCTTCAGTCAAAGAATTGAAGAAGTTGAGTTTTGTGCGCCTAATGTTGTGTGCGTCCGGTCCTCTTCTACTGCAAAGGGAGCTCTATGGCTTTGCTGACTACAAAACCTTTCATAAATAGCTCAAGGCTGATTCTTTATGTTTGGCCTTCTGCTGATTTTATATTGTAGTTTTATTTTAACATGAAGTGTTTTATGTTTAGTTGTTTTATAGTGTCTGGATCTGTTTGTTTTAATGTTTATTATGTGTGTTAAATTGAATGTCCCACTATACGTAGCATAGAAGAAATTGAAAATAAATAAATAAATAAATGAAGCCCATTTAATCCAATTTACTTCCTGTTGCATGTCACATATTCACCCTGTCTCTCCTCTCCTGTAAATCAGTGGTCCCCATGCCTTTTATGAGAAGGGGCACATAGTGCAATTCAAATCACTGACAGCCTGATCCAGTAAAGTCCGTGGGAGAGCGGACTAACGCCCGCTCTCCCGGCGCGCGCACCGGCCCCTCGCCGGTGCGAGCGATCCAGTATTTAAATTAGGCGACGCGGTGCAAACGAGGAAAAGGCGGCGGCTGTCAGCGGGTTTGACAGCCGACGCTCAATTTTGCCGGCGTCGGTTCTCGAGCCCGCTGACAGCCACGGGCTCGGAAACCGGACGCCGGCAAAATTGAGCGTCCGGTTTTCGGCCCGACAGCCACGGGCCGAATTCAAAATTTTTTTTTTTTTTTTTTTTACTTTTTTTTACTTTTGGGGACCTCCGACTTAATATCGCTATGATATTAAGTCGGAGGGTGCACAGAAAAGCAGTTTTTACTGCTTTTCTGGGCACTTCCCTGGCGCCGGAAGAAATTAGCGCCGACCTTTGGGCGACGCTAATTTCTTAGAGTAAAATGTGCGGCTTGGCTGCACATTTTACTTACTGGATCGCTCGGGAATACCTAATAGGGCCATCAACATGCATTTGCATGTTGAGGGCGCTATTAGGTGCCGCGGGTGGGCCGCGTGTTTTCCTCCCCTTACTGAATAAGGGGTAAGGGAAAACACGCGTCCAGAGCAGGGTGACAGTGCGCTCCGACGGAGCACACTTTACTGGATCGACCTGTGAGTGAGCTGGTCAGCCTGGGAACAGACAGGCCGACATATTACCCCCTCACAGGCCCATCGTGGAAGCAAAAATCAAAATACTTCTGCAAACAACCATAGATTGACCCATACTAATAGGTGCTGCTATTTTCAATGTTCTTCTTTTAGCAGGCACTTTCACATGTTTTGGATCTTTTTAGGGGTTACAGCCCAAGTTTGGATTATTGATTTCAGGGAGACAGAGGTGGGGGTAGAAATAGAAGTTGCAGAGTGGACACTTCCACTCCTCCCCATTCCTCAGCAGGAAATGAAAAAAGAAAGCAAAAGCAAAATTATCAATAGTGAAGGATATAGAACTAACTACAGCAGTGGCCAAGTAAGCTATTACATCTAGTATTTTAACAGCTATTTTAAAAGACACATCCAATAAGAAAAAAAAAAATCACACAGTCACTACCCAGTGCTCTTTTCCCCTCTCCAATGTCTTCCAGCTCTCCAGTGGCTTCTCCCCCCCCCCCCCCTCTCTCTTCTGCATCCCCTAGCAGCATCTCCAGCTCTCTCCCCCAACAGCATGTCACCCTTTCTCTCCTGTCCTCAGCAACATCTCTCAGCATTGACCCTTTTCTATCTCTCTCTCTCCAGCAGCACCTCCCCCCTCTCTTTCCTTCTCACACGAGCAACATCTTCCACGCTCCCTCTCCCACTGTGGCATCTTGCCCTGTCTTTATCCTTCACAGCATCTCTCCCTCTCTTCCAGCAGAATTGTATTTTTCTCTCTCTTGTTCTCTAGTAGCAGCATTTCCTCTCCCTCTCTTGGCCCCCACAAAGCATCTCCTCCTCTCTTTTTCCTTCCTGCTCTCTACCCCTACCCCCACCCATCACAGCCGTTTTCTCCTTGCTCTCCCTATCCCCTCCTCACACAGCACAGTAGGATCTTCCCTTTCTCTCTCCCCTCCATCCAGCAGATCACAGATCCTATCTCTCTGCCTCTGTTATGCACCTGCCTCTTTCCTCCGACAATGATGGATCTGTCCATGCCATGTTGCTGCAGACCTACCTTCTCTATTCTGTCATGATGTTTCCCCCGATTCCTTTCCTGCTCTAGGCCCCGCTCCTTCCTGACTTAATATGATGGCAGGGCCAGACTTAGGCATTGGCAACAAAGATATGTACCTAGGGTGCCAGATTCTGAAGGCACCCAAAACTTGGATTCCTGCTGCTTTCTGGGATCTAGGAGTTAAACCACTTACCCTCAGGCCTCTGCCTATGGCTGCCAAAATCTTAAATCCATCCTGCATGATGGCACCTGCATATGTGCTGTAGTTCCCAGCTGGGTTCCTACTATACCTGCCCATATCCAATCCTTTGTTTTTTTTATTGGGGAAGGAGGATATTGGGGTGGGGGAAATGCACAGTGGTGGGGGTCAGCATGACTCCCCCAGGCCATTATTTTGGCTTTCTGTGGCAAGATGAGGAAAGCAGCAAGGGCTGGTAGAATTTGCTCTGTGGGCCAGATACAGCCCATGGGGGTGTAGTCTGGGGTCCTCTCTGCTCTAGGATAATACATATATTCCGTGAAGACATAAAAGGAAAATAATAGAGACTTTAAAATAATATCTGTTCTAATTATCCCAGAATGATTATTAAAACACAGGAACTCTAGCAGCTACATTCAGCAGGTACTGACAGCAAAAGCCTGCTGAATTTCACTTCCAATTCAGCAATTAAACACTAAAAGTGTTTAACATTTTTTTTTCTAATTCTATTTCTCTTATTGGAGCACGCACTATCAAATAATGCCTTGTTGTTAGGAGCTCTCAACTTCAGATCATGATGTCTAGCAAGGCCTGGCAGTCCCCTTGTGAAAAATGCCTGCTGTAGTAAGAATTATATAAGTGATTTAGGGAAACAATACCTTACACCAGCGGTTCTCAAGCAATCCTCGGGACATACCCAGCCAGTCTAGTTTACACAAAATCCACCACGAATATGCATGAGATAGATTTGAAAACAATGGAGACAGTGCATGTAAATTTAGCTCATTATGGATCTCACAAAAACCTGCCTGACTGGGTGTGCCCAAGGACTGGGTTGAGAACCTCTTCCTTACCTAATCTCTTTATTTTATGGCCTATAAGGCAACGGGCACATTGGCAGAGCTGTTCAGGATCAGAGCAGCAAAGCGCCATAAGCGTGCATTGTGTGACTCACACATTGGCTCCCTTGGGGCAGGGCTGTCTTTAGCTCTGGTGGTGCCCTGTGCGATGGTACGGGGGAGCAGTCCTCTCCACATATTCAAAAAACAGGGAGTTAGGGGGCCTCTCCAGAAACTGAGTGTGCCCCCCCCCTACTGACAGTGCCATCGCAGTGCCCTTTTCTACTGGTGCCACCTGTCACACACTCCTAGGGTCATCCCTTCATCACAGCTTATATCAGTGCTCCATAATACAAGAGTTTTGAGTGGGTGCTGATTTGTCCCACTATTGATGTGCAGCCTTCTGAAGTACACTTATTTTACCGGTTTCATTTCCCTTACATACCAAAAAACTGATTAGCATTTTACTTTTCTGGGTTATAAAAAATTTACTTTTGAGCAATTGCACAGACGGTAATTGGATGGGCATACATTTATGTTGGAATCTAATTTTATAATCTACAGTTATGAAGCAGCGGCAGAAAATGTTAAATGGTATTATATAGTTTTCATAAACTTTGGGATCTTTGCTACAAAAGGAATAATATATCGATGTTATATACTGCAGACTTTATCTTAAGTGTTGTAAAAAAAATAACAGAAAATACTTTTCTATAATTATATATTTTGTTGTTATAATTTCTGAGTTTTTTCAAAAGTGTTAAGAAATATAGTGAACATATATATATATATATATATATATATCAATAAAAAAAATAGTCTTTCTGTTTAGCTAAAAAGTAATAATTTCCAAGTTTCTAAAATGTTTCTGCTTCTGCTTTCTCAAGTGTGAGCCATGCCAGACATTAAGTATTTCAAAATGTACCTTGGCTACAATGGAATAAACCAGTCTAGAAAGGGGACAGAGGAGAATGAGGAGGATGCTGGGGCTGCTAAAAAACCGGCAACTGTGCTTTACTGTTAAAAGCTTTCACTTTTCTTTAAGTGTTTTTAGATCTCAGCACTGTGCACCTGCAGTGTGTTGATCTAGCAATTTGCAAACAGACTAAACATAACCCAGAGAATCACGACAAACATAATTTCAAAAACAAACAGCGAGAGAAAGAGAGAGAGAGAGAGAGAGAGAGAGCGATGGAACTGAAAATTAGCTGGCCTTTGAAAGTGTGTTCGAGAAGCATCACAATACAGAGCCATGTCTGGCTTTCAAGTGGTTGCCAGACTATAATTGGATAACAGTGGTGAAGGTCAGAGGGGGGCAATGAGTCAGTGACCTGTGTTGCATGAGAATTTTCTTCTAGTCTAGACTTGTGACTGGTGGCCATTTTGCAGCTGAGGTCGATGCACTGTGCTGCAACTGTCTAAATGCGGTTCATTCTTTGTGATACAGACTTTCGTACTCGATCCTGGGTGGGGTCCTGCTGTGAAGGGGAGGGGGGGCCTTCCTCCAGAGCCGACGCACACGCGGGGCCAACAGCAGGAGACGGGAGAAGGCCGGAGGAGCGGCGGCCCTCTCCCTCCGCCTCCCTTCTCGCCTCCTCTGATTCCAGTGGAGCCGAGGAAAGCCTGCAGAGCCTCTTCCCCCACCTCCATTGGCTCCCTGGTTTATTCTGCTTACAGAGCTGGGAGAAGAGGCCTCCTGCTCGGCACTGCTTCTTTATTTGTACGCTGGATTGGATCGTTTTTACAGGCGGTATATAAAGTATTAATAAACAGTAATAATGATAACACCCTGGACATCAGTCTGCAGGAGATAAGAGTAAGGGGAAAGCACTGTGTTGGGGAGAGGGGGGAGAGGGAGTGCACTGGGGGAGAGATGTCAAAGCAAAGGGGGGGGGGGGTAAATCATAAGCACGGGATGGAGAAGGATAAGAGTACTTTTGGTAACTTTTTGAGTGGTGGTCATCCTGAGATTCCTGTTGATTAGCTGGGAGAGGGAAGGGGAGAGGAATAATGGATATCAGCTTCCTCCCCCTGCTCTGCCACCCCTCCACTAAGCCACACTTTCTCTTTCTTTCCTCCACCCACCAATCACCACCATGTTTCCCCCCTCCAGGGATGAACCCCCTGCGTTCTTTCCCTCCCCCTCTCCCCGACCCAGCACTCTCTTTGCTCCCTATAAGTCGCAGCTCCCTGACTTATGTACCTTCATTCTGTCATCAGCTGAGTGAGTCCCAAGTCCTGGAGATGGCGCGTTGTGTGTTGCATCCCCTCTCCCAGTCTCTCCCCCCATGCTGCCTGTAGTGTCTGCTCCAGATTGTCCCTCCCTCCTGTTCTCTGCTGCTTACTGAGGAAGGGGCATGGCTGGAGCTGTAAACAGAGAGATCCAGAGCTTTTCAGCGTTTCCCCGGGGACCCAGGAATTGATGCAAATTCCTTGAGTCTCAAGGGAAAATCCAGAGAGTTCCCAGCTATGCTTGTGGCGTAGGAGAGAAAAGAGCACTGAGTGAGGTGAAAGCACACAGGCAAAGAAGGGTGAGAACATTTCAGTGAGAAGACAGTAGAGCTCGGGGGGGAAGAGAGAGGCTATGGCTAGAGTGGTAAAAGGACTGTGCAAGGGGAAAGAGAGATCAGAAAACTGAGCAGGAAATGCAGGGCCGGCAGAAGTGGTGGAATAAGAGCACTAGGTAGAGGGATGACAGGGACAACAGCATTGGGTGCGGGGGGAGTATGGGATGAGAGGAATGGGCTGGTGACAAAATGGGTGACAGCACTGGATAGGGGGAGACCAGCAAAGGAGGTCTAGGAGGTGGGCAATGTAGGGTAAGAGTCCTGGGTGAGGGGGTGGGGGGAAATGTGAGGTAGGAATACTAGGTCGCTGGATAGAGGGGTAGAATGCAGGGAGAGCACTGAGTGAGGGCGGGGAGTGCAGGATAAGACCGCTGGGCTGCGTGGGGAGTGTGAGACGGCAGCATTAGGTGCCTGTGTAATGTGTAGTAGTGGTGGTGGTGGAGGGGGGAGGGGTGGAGAGTGGCAGGGGAGCATCCTGGGCATAGGGAGAAGAGTGATGGTGTGACTTTGTTGAGGGTGGACCCAAAAGTAAAACTTGAACCAGGGCCCAAAGTGATCATTGATCTGCCACTGCTCCTCAGGACCTGGCTTTCTGTAGCAGCTCAGGGTGGATTCCATGGCATGGATAGAAAATCCTGCTGCACAAGTTTAACATCTCTGTGATGACCCTGTGGTACACTTGCATATATTTGTCTACAGTTTACTTAAACACAAGTTAATTTTTCATGGCAAACTTTTTATTATACTTTCATTTTTATAGTGGTTTCCAATCTATTTTGTGAACATTTTATTAATTAATTTTATTTAAAAGAATATTCTTTCCCCATATATATTCTTCTCTTAGTCATCCCTACCCTGTCTTCATCCCCCCCTTCATATGCAAGCACTCTTTCCTTTCCTCTTTCCTCCTTGCCCTCTCATCAACTCCCCCCCCTCTCTCTCACTCTTGTTCTATCTCTGCTGCTTCTCTTTTCCCATTCACTCCCCCAACAGTCTTTCTTGCACCTCCCTTCCCTCTCACCCACCCACCTGCGGTCCTTGCTTCAGTCACCCACCCCGTCCCACCCCCATCATTTGTCCTGGCAACTCTGCAACTCAGCTGCATGAGCAGCCACAGGATGGTTGGCAGATGTATGAGCCATGGCCACAGAATCGGGAGATATTGGGGGGGGGGGGGGGGGGGGGGGTGTTCCTGCATTTAGTAGGAGATACTGGCAACAATTCATTCATACTGTCTTATTTCAACGGACCTATAAAATCTACATTTGAGGATGCTTTATAGTCAATTGGTGGCACTTTGCTTTGAAAAGGTGCAAGGGGAAAAACCACGGCACGGTCCACAGTGACGTTATCCAACTGTGATCCCAGGGCATATATGCTGACAGTATACAGGCCCTAAGGCAGAAGTGTCAGTCATACATTCAAGGAATTTGATTGGTTGAATGTTCCTTACTGCTTTATAATGTGTAACATGATGCTTTTACGCACACTATCTCCTTAGCAAGGTGTGAACATTTTAACAGGTAAGCTGCATTAGTTACATAAACTGTGTCAATAATGTTAATGATAACCCAGTCAAACTTACACTTAGTCTTAGGGTGCAGTGTTAGTTTCCGAGGCATAAACAGTAAAAACAACTACATGGATATTTACCCACATTATGGGGAGTATTTTCCATCATAAGCTTCCGTTTTTATGTGCCTTAGGATAAATGTTTTCAAAAACAGGGTGCTAATCTTTTTTTAGCAATTACAAAAGCCTTTATGTTTTTGATAACTGCTGCTACTCCTTTAGATAATGGATTTTCTCTCCTCTTTTTATATTGTTTGGAGCTAAGAAAGCTTCCTGCTAGTGCTGTCTGCCTTTTTTTTTTTTTCTCAAGGTAACTACAGACAAAAGTTTCCTGAGGCACAGTAAAAGGAAGCAGCTTATCCCTTCCCACCTTGCTTCAAGGCACTGCAGAAGATATAGTTACTGCAGTACATCCTGTCTATACTGGGCCTCCTCACATTGTATACAAAACTTGCCAACAGCGAGAAGGTAGATCATCTTCTGGAAGTATTATCTTGGATCTCTATCGCAGAGGAACTGCCAAGGATATAGAGTCTGGGGCTGGTTGCGCTGAATTGGCTTGGAATCACAGGATTCTGAATGTGATGCTTTGGCACCACAAAGGCACAGTCAGACTTTGTAAACTTGAGAAAAGAGATTTTGTGGAAACTGTTATAGACTAATGCGCTGATAAACTAATTAGCAACTGACCTTTAGCTGTTGTGTTTATTCCTTGGAACACTTTCCTTATTTATTCATCTCTCAGACACCCTGAACCTTGCTATTATTTTTATCCATAAAAAGGACAAGTTGGCAACTGTCAGATTTATTGTGGAGTCAACGTGTCTGGAATCTAAGGGGGAAGTGAACAGATGCTGGCACCCAGGTTTGAGCACATTCTGCTCTTCCACCAAAAGGTATCAGTAAAGGATTCAGAAAGGAATTCTTATTATCAGCTGAAGGGTTAGTGTGATTAAAAACACTGGAAAGAGGGTGGGAAAAATCTTAGGTTAAAAATGGTGCTCAAACAGATAATAAACTGGGCCGACTCCCAAAGTAGTGCTTACAGCTAGCAAATATGCTGCAGTTGCCTGTCAAGGAATGGAACAAAACTTGCTAGTACTTGTCCTGTTTGCTTCCGCCCCCAATCTATTCAGCATGATGTTTCAGTTCTATTAATGATATGATACACTGTTCTTAGGAGAATTACAGAGCTTTAACGAAGGCAGTCACCTGGTTTAGTTGTTCCCAACCATGGTCTTCCAGTTTTAACTCAAAGCCTTATTTGTTTTGTCTTGTGTGTCTTTTGTGCCTGTCTTGACTAGAAGAAGGGGGGATGTCCATTATGGGGGTAATTTTCACAAGAATGTACACGCAAACGGCCTTTGTAAAATGTGAGGCTTGCTAATAAAATGAGAAGCTTGGGAGTGAGGACCAAGGTGGTGGCATAGATTACAAACTGGTTGATGGATAGAAGACAACATGTGATGGTAAATAAAACCTATTCTGAAGAGAGAACTGTGTTAAGCGGAGTGCCACAAGCATCGGTGTAGGGACCGGTCCTGTTCAATATCTTTGTGAGCGACATTGCGGAAGGGATAGAAGGTAAAGTTTGTCTTTTTGTGGATAATACTAAGATCTGCATAAGAGTGGACATGCTGGACAGAGTAGAGAGAATAAGACATGATTTAAGGAAACTTGAACAGTGGTTGAAGATATGGCAGCTGGGATTCAATGCCAAGAAGTGCAGATTCATGCATCTGGGATGTGGTAATCCAAAAGAGCTGTATGTGATGGGGGTGAAGGGCTGTTGTGCATGGAGCAAAAGAAGGACCCTGGGTGATAGTGTCTAGCGATCTAAAGACGGCGAAGCAGTGTGACAAGGTGATAGCTAAAGCCAGAAGAATTCTGGGCTGCATAGAGAGAGGAATAACTAGTAAGAAAAAGGTGATAATCCCCTTGTACAGGTCCTTGGTGAGTCCTCACCTGGAGTATTGTGTTCATTTCTGGAGACCGTATCTCAAAAGGGGCAGAGATAGCATGGAGGCAATCCAGAGAAGAGTGGCAAAAATGGTGGTGGTGGGGTCTCCATCAAATGACTTAAGAGGAGAGGTTGAAGGACCTAAATATGTACACCCTAGAGGAGAGGAGGTACAGGGGAGATATGATACAGACCTTCAGATACTTGAAAGGTTTTAATGATGCACAACTGATAAACCTTCTCCACTGGAAAGAAATCAGTAGAATTAGGGGTCACAAAATGAAACTCTAGGGAAGACGACTCAGAACCAACGTGAGGAAATATTTTTTCACGCAGAGGGAGGTGGATGCCTGGAATGCCCTTCCGGAGGAGGTGGTGAAGACAAAACCAGTGAAATATTTCAAAGGGGCATGGGATAAATACTGTGGATCCCTAAAAGCTAGAGGATGGAAATGAGGAAAAGAGTCCATGGGGGTAACTTGTTGGTGTGGCAGTTACCACCCTTAACCAATAAGCCTTCATATGGTTGATGCAACTCCATTATTGCTTTTTGCTTTAACGGCAGGGGAAAAGAAAAAAAGGGGAAATAGTTTCAGACAGCAACCAACAAGGACATTGAATTTTATGGCCTGGGATAACAAATAACCATGGGAGTAACTTGCTGATGCAGCTGTTACTACCCTTAATCAATAAGCCTTATACTTGTGATGTAGCTCCAATATTGCTCTCTGCTTCAACGGCAAGAGGTAACGGGGAACTGGACTCAGCAACCAACAAGGGCCCTGACTTTGACGGTTTGGGAAACTAAGTATGGGAGTGACTTGTATGGTGTGGCAGATGCTACCATTTTCGGGGAGACCTGTATGGCACAGCTGATGCTGCTATAAGCTTGCTGGGCAGACTATCTCTCAAAACTAAAGCTAATTAGTTGTTATGCACCTACTGCTGCTGTTCTGCACTGTCCTCCTACCTTGTCTGTTTAAGTAACTCCTGTGCAGGCCACAGCACAGCCAAACAGTTTTGTTATTGGGCTTCTAACTTTACAGTTTGGCCGTGCTGGCTCTGCTGTGGCCTGTGCGGGAATCATTGAAACGGCAGGGGCAGGAGGACAGTGCGAAGCAGCAGAAGGTATGTCACAACTAATTATCTTTAGTTTGGAGAGATGAGGGTCACCCTGATTTGAAAGGTCAGAAAGGGGGGGGGAAGGCTGCAGCCCCCCCCCCCCCACATACACGAGTTTCCGATCCTGCTCCATAGAAAAGTTGGCAACCCTAGGTGGGAAGCTAATTTCTGCTCATACTTTCAATTTTCTAAGTATGTGCAGAAATGTATGCACACAAAGTTATGTCTGTTCCCTAGCAGGAATAACTGTAAGGTTTGGCTGCTCACAAGACATCCCCGCAGGCAGCCTCACTCATCCTGCCACTAGCAGTCAGACCAAACTCCTCCAGTGACGTGGACGCCACCATCCTGCTTCCTCCAATGATGCCCCATCTAGATGCACGTTCGCCGGCCTCTGAGAGTCCCACAATGGGAAACCCAGCACAGGTGCTTTCTGATGACATTAATTTAAACCCCAGCCGTGCTACAGCTGGTGCCTCCAAAATAGGTCCTCTTGCGAGCTTTGCCTGCGGTATATGGTGCCTTTCTTTGTCTTCCCGTTGCTCCTGCCTCTGTCTTCTATGTTCCTGCCTGTGCTTCCCATGGTTCCTGCTTTCTTCCAGTTGTTCCAGTCCTTATCCCCCTTGCCTGGTCTGTGTTCCTTGTTTGGTCCTATCTGTCCTTGGCTTGTCTTCCTGGCTCTGACCACTGCTTTGGATCTTGACCTTGCCTAATTACTACCTGCCCTGACCACTGCCTGGACTTGACATCTCCTGTTTGCCACCAGCCCTGACCCTCAGCCTGCTTCCTGACTTGTTTTCACCCGAGACACCTTCGCCTAAGTCTTTCAGGCCCCTGGAACCCAAGGGCTCAACCAACTGGGAACAGGGTTTGTAAGGTGAAGCCCAGCTCTAGTATCTCTCAGAGTGAGTCTACCTGCCATTAGCAGAGTCCTCTCAGATTTGCCCGCAGGGCTGCATCAATCTTCCCACGGCCAAGGGCTCACCCCTTGTGTGAATAACTTTATGCATAGATGTTACACTGGTTCTGCACACACCTGCAAATTTTAAAGTGGATTTATGCACACAAATCCACTTTAAAAAACTTGGCTATTAATGTTATTTTTGATGTGACCCTAGACAGGAGTGGTAAGGCAGCTGTGGGGAACTGTGTGAAAAGCATGTCTAAATTTCTGCAGAATAACATAAGGGAGTTTGGGTTCTGTGATGTATGGAGGAAGCTCCATCCGAGGAGTTGTAACTTTTATCTTTGTATCTGCCCTGGCATCATAGGTCTTATACTTGGATTGATATGTGGTGGCTGGGGAGTAAAGATTTGTGGGGAGCTCAGGAATGTGAAATCAAATCTATGGCGATGTCGGATAATACACTCATGGTTCTGAGTTTGGTTTAGAGTTCTGCAGGTCCTGGTCTAATGGATGTTGAAGGTTGAACAAGTCTCTTTTGCAGGATGATGCCACCGGTCAGACCATCCATGACAGTTGTGGTACAACTTTATTCATTAACAGCCATAAGAAAAAGGTGAGGGAGGCTAGGCTACAGGAGTTCTTCCACTTTATTGAACTAAGGAAATCTGAACATAAGAGTTCGAGGTAGGATTCAGTCTTTAAGAGCTATGTAATCTTAAAGCTATAATAATCTGTTAAATGAGTAAATTGGACATTTACTGAAACCTAATAAGGCAAATCATTTTGAGAATAGTAACAAACCTGTAAAACTTCTAGCAAGGCAACTCAGAGGGAAAAGGGTTCATTATTTGGACGGGAAAATATTTGACACCTCCCAGGCAATTGCAGATGCTTTCACAAATTTTTTTATCAACTGCAATACACGGCTCAACTGAGTAAAGGAGTGCAAGTTATTAGGAATTGTTTTTATAGTTTGTACAGTTGCCAAAACTTGGGGTGATAGGGGAAGCTTGGATCTGCCTGTTACTGTTTTGAAGGTGCTAGAGGCAATACAAAGATTAAGGCTTGTGGTAAAGATGGATTTTGGTTAGGATATTACAAGAAATTTGCACCTAGTTCCTGTTTTAGACAGAATTGGTGGATAAAGGGGTTTTGCCCCAAATTATGTAAATTGGTAATACATAAGGAGGGGAGGCCCAGGGATGATTGTGCCTCCTACCATCCCATCTCATTATGAAATATGGATACGAAAATTTCAGCAAAAAAACATAGCCATAAGACTGGACAAACTTATGGGGTTACTTATCCATAGAGACCAAAAGGGTTTTATTTCTGGGCAGCAGTCTAGTGATAATGTGATTAGAACATTAGCTTTGATTGACTGAGTTAGAAGGACAGGGATGATCAGCTATATTATCACTAGATGCAAAAAAAAGCTTTTGATAGGGTGAAGCATGGTTTTTTAGAGGAGACCCTGGGTAAGCCTGTTTTTGGATTTGGGGGTAATTTCAGGAGCTGGGTGTGAGCTCTTTATTTTTCTCCTAAAACAGAGATGAGAGTGAATGGTGTGTCCTCAGATGGGTTCCATTTGTTTAGGGGAACCAGGCAAGGATGTCCCCTCTTCTCCTCTTCTGTTTGCATTGGTGATAGAACCCCTAGCTGAATTTGTTCACAGACCGGAGCATAGTAGTGTTACATGCTGATGACATACTGGTTTATGTTTCTGATCTAGCTCTCTCTATTCCAGGTTTATTTGAGGCATTAGGGATATCTGGAGAGGTTTGAGGTTATAAAATCAAGGTTCAAAAGTTTGAACTTATGCTTTTAGGAGCTCTTCAGGTTGACAATCCTCAGATAAAGATCCAATGTTCATTCAGATAGACCACCTCTAGCTTGAAATATTTGGGGGTTCGTATTTCTGCCAAAAATGGATATCTTTTCTAGTTGAATTATAAGTCATTGGTTATTAGACTGAAGTAAGATGATGGGAAACAGAACAGATTGCCTATGACCTGATTGGGAGAGCAAATGCTATTCATATGAAGTGGCTTCCTAGGTTTTTGTATCTGTTAGATGACCAATAGTGCTGCCTTCCACCTTTTTCAGACCCTGAACAAAATAGTCTTGGATCTGCTGTAGATCACTTTGAAGACATTGAAAAGAGCTAAGGCAGAAGGGGGTATCAGCTTTCCTGACTTTTTTGGATACTATAAGGCTGCGCTATTTAATATTTTGGCTCAGTGGAGCTCACCGGGGCCCAGCCAGCACTGCATAGAGTCAGAATAGAAGGAGTTGGGGCCTACAGGTGGCCAGGAGGGTGATATCCTAGGATACAGTCTGGGTTTAAAAGAAAATTTGGATCTGGGTTGCTGCTAGGATGTGTTGGGCATATGCCAAACAGAAGGGTGAACAGCAGTTTCTTGGGGTTGCCCCTGTTTTAGGATGTGAAGATTTGTGTCAACTCTGGGCTCCTTCTGTTTATGACATGATCCTTATGTCGAACTTAAAGACTCATTTTCAATTATTTAAGCAGGAAGTGTTCTGCTTTTGGGAAGTTTTTACAAATGCTTTTAATTTTGGTTCCTTTCCAGTATTTGTGTTCCTTCAGTTGTGGGATGTTGTCAGTAAGACTGGGGTGTATGGTGCAGTAACTAGAGCTCTTATAATGGTGGAGAGGATGATTTTTCTTAATAAGAATCCATAAGGAAGACTAAGTAGAATTTATAGGGTGTTGCAGTGGACTAAAGAATGTAGGTCCCAGAATAGTTAAAGATTGGGAGAAAGAATTGGGTGGAGAATTTCTAGAGGAAGAAACATATTTGTGGACCTATGGAAATATCCCCAGTCACTGAATGTCATAGAATATCAGAATAGCATATATCTGTGAGCTATTTGTACCTTCTCATTTAAAAGTGATGAATAGTTCTAAAGCAGGCCTCTGTTGGAGGGCTTGAGGGCAGAAGGGCACCTGTCCCTTATTTTGTATACCTGTCCAGTAATTCAGGGCTATTGGGAAGATGTTCAAAAGGCTGTTAGATTAAGGTTCAAGATTGTGGTACTGTTGATCCCAGAATGGGTGGGGGAAAATGATCAATTTGCTATGTATCTGGTCCAGGAAATCACCGGGATTGAATGGTATACATCCCAGGGTTCTGAAAGAATTCAAAAATTAAATTTCAGATTTATTATTTGAAATTTGTAACCTATCATTAAAATCATCCATTGTACCTGAAGACTGGAGGGTGGCCAATGTAACCTTGATATATAAAAAGGACTCCAGAGGTGATCTGGGAAATTATAGATTAGTGAGCCTGACTTCAGTGCCGGGAAAAAATTGTGGAAACTCCTAAAGAATAAAATCACACAGCATATACATACACATAATTTAATGGGACACAGTCAGCATGGATTTACCCAAGGTAAATCTTGCTTCACAAATCTGTTGCATTTTTTTGAAGGGGTAAATAAGCATGTGAATAAAGGTGAACCAGTAAATGTGGTATATTTGGATTTTCAGAAGGCGTTTGACAAATTTCCTCATGAGAGGCTTCCAAAAAAACTAAATTCATGGGTTAGAAGACGATGTCCTTTTGTGGATTGCAAGCTGGTTAAAAGACAGGAAACGAAGAGTAGGATAAAATGGTCTGTTTTCACAGTAGGAAAAGGTAAACAGTGGAATGCCTCAGGGATCTGTACTTGGACCGGTGCTTTTTAATATATTTATAAATGATCTGGAAAAGGGTACAACGAGTGAGGTGATAAAATTTGCAGATGACACAAAACTACTATTCAGAGTAGTTAAATCACAAGCAGATTGTGATAATTGCAGGAAGACCTTGTGAGGCTGGATAGGTGTGCTTCCAGGAGAGGGTTGGGAAATACTGGTGTAGGGCATATTACCTTCCAGACTAACAGAGAAACTGCAGCAAAAACTGGTGATATTGAGCCATTAATTTATGTTGATAGTTTGGATGTTTTGGCTCTTCTTGAGTTGTTGTACAGAGAGCTAGGGGGGGTTCAGAAGTCCTATCCTTTTACTGGGATGAACTGGGAACGAACTGAGGAAATGGGTATTTGCGTCACCATGCATGCCTAGCAAAATTCCCCCACTTACATGGTTGAGGCAGCATTTACGCATACATACGCACGTTCATATAAAATTGCACGCATATATACACACGTCTTTTGTCTATTTTATCAGAAAAGGACTCCAGATTGTCCAGGAATAGAGCTCAGACTTTTTCATGTATTTCACCAAACTTATGAAATGCTCTCTTCAATTGGAAAGGGACTATCTTTGTTTTAGGAAATTTTAAGTCCATTTGTTTAATTTATCTTTTGGGTAATTTTGGTTTATTTCGTGTTCTGATATCTGCTTATTTTTACCTGGAATTCTTATATATACTGGAATTTTTATATTATGAACTCATCTATGATTTTATTTTTGCATGTTTGCTGCAATTTGAGTATTTTATTGTTTGATTGTTTGAATGGTGGAAGGACTAGGGGGCATTCCATGGGGTTAGCGGGTGGCACGTTTGGGACTGATCAGAGAAAATTCTTTTTCACTCAGCGCACAATGGAGCTCTGGAATATGTTGCCGGAGGATGTGGTTGGTGCAGTTGGTGTAGCTGGGTTCAAAAGGGGGTTTGGATGAGTTCTTGGAGAGGTCCATTGACGGCTATTGGTCAAGTTTGCTTGGGGAGTGGCCACTGCTATTGATTGCATCGGTAGCATGGGATCTTCTTGGTGTTTGGATAATTGCCAGGTTCTTGTGGCCTGGTTTGGCCTCTGTTGGAAGCAGGATGCTGGGCTTCATGGACCCTTGGTCTGACCCAGCGTGGCAATTTCTTATGTTCTTATTCAGACACAATCCAGATAGTAAAGTTAGCCAGATAAACTTATCTGGGTGCAGGCTGGAATCTGGGTGCACCCCCACAGGACCGCAGGGCAAAGCTTGGGTTTATCGTCTGTCTAGCCAACCTCCTCCTCTGCAGTTTGAGCCCTTGGTTTCTGGAGGCTGGTAGGACTTGGCTTCTTTGGCAGAATATCATGGTTGAAGGTAAGTCAGGCTGGATGAGGCAGGGACAGGATGGATGAGGCTGGAGAGCCTGGACAAGGCAGCGCAGGCACAGGCAAGAACTGAGGTCAGGCACAGGCTGGACATTGTGACAAAGACAGGTTGGAAGCTGTGGACTGGATACTCGAGCAGGCTGGAAGCTGGGGACTGGATACAGACAGGCTGGACAGGAGACTGAGAGGGGACTGGGACTAGATGCAGACACAGGCTGGGGACTGGATATAGGCTCTGGCTGGGGACTGAACCAGGGTCAAGGGCAAGGTCTGGGAAACAGACAAAGAACTGGACAGGGTAGTGCAAATTCAGAACAAGGACTGGATAGGGCAGTGCAAGATATAACAAGGACGGGATAGAACTGAACTAGACAGAACAGGCAAAAATGAACAGAGAAGCCCAACAGGGTACAAGGCTGAGTATGAGAACCTAGTAGGCCTGGAAGCCACAAGATAAGACAAAGAGGCCCAGGGGGGCCATAGAGCAAGGCAAGGAGGCCTGGGAGGCCACAGAGCTAGGTAAGGCAGCCTGGGAGGCCACAGAGTAAAGCAGGATGCCAAGAGAGGCCACTGGGTAAGAAAACATGGATAGGCTGCTAGGCAAAACAAGAGAACTGGGTAGGCCGTAAGGCAAGACAGAAATGAGAGAACAAGGTGGCCAGGTCGGGGATCCAGATTCAATGAAGAGGCAAATAGGTAATGACAAGGCAGGATTAAATGGGGCTGGGGCTGGGGCTTGGACATGGTATAACCAGTGAGGAGTATATAAGTAATTTATTTGAAATTACTTACATACCACATACTCCATTGACAGAAGTGGTATACAATATAACAACATTCATAATAACCATTGTTAAAAACACACAACATTAAAACATAAGATAAAATATAAAAACAAGAATAAAAGCACACAATAGTCATCTCCAGACCTAGGGGCTGATATCAAGTGCGAAAAAAATGCATCCAAACTAGGCACACGTTTTTCAATGCACGCACATCCCCCTCTTCTCATGAGCTGCCATGTTAAAAAGGACGTGCTCGGGATAAATTGTGCATCCCTAGAACATCCATGGAATTGTGCTCCCAGAAGATGTGGTTATGCGCTGGTTAGGAAAATGGACAATCAATTAACGAGCATCCATTTTCCTAACCCATGCACAGCCATGGGTTAGGAAAATGGACACTCGTAAATTGAGCATCCTTTTTCCTAACCTGAACGCCGTCAAGATTTTATTTTTCATGCTACTTCCTATGGTTCCTCCTACATGATATCGGGCCAATACTAAGTAGGAGGAACCATAGAATGGCAGTATTTTGGGCTTTTATGTGGCAGCTTGGAACCCATGAAGACTTAATGCCAGCTCCGGGGCTGGCGTTTAGTTTTGCATGTTAAAACATGTGCGTTGAGTGCACAGTGATTTTTTGCATTGGTGGTAATAGCTAATAGCCTCATCTACATGGCATTTACATATGATGAGCGCTATTAGCTATGCGCCAGTTTGGACGTACGCTTTGGATGCACTAATCCCATTATTCCATCGGGAATTATTCTAGCGCGTCAAAAACGCACGTTCAACTGCGCGGCAAGCTGTCTGCTAGGCTGAATACACTGTATTCCATTGGCCCACTAGTCTCTAATAACAATAAATAAAAGCCTCAAAACTTTGACCTAAACAATTAAATAATAAAGCCTCGATTATCAAACATAAAATCCATATATTGGTTACCGGAAACAAGATTAAAAATTCTATCAATGACAAATAACCGAAAGTTATTTGTCAGTTGAGATGTTAAAAGCCTGCCTAAAGAGTCTAATTCTTTTTTGAATTTTTTAAAATTTATTTCTCCAATCACAAATTATCTGGCATTGTATTCCATAAAACAGGGTCAGCAACCGAGATATCCCTCTCCCAGACTTTGCCCTGATGTGCCTGGTGCGTAGTTGGGACATATAACAGGCCAGGTTCACTGAGGACGACTAGTGTAGGGAAGACTCTGCAGCAGGCTGAACTTTGACATGGAGAGCCGGTGTAACAGGTGAAACCGTGACATTGAATATACCCAGTTTATCTTAGGCCTGGATTTTATAAGGTTGTAGACCTTAGAAAATCCGGCGGTAATGGGGGGGGCGAAGCGGGGGGCGGCCTGCGAAAGCCAGCAGCCATCGCACCACTGCGGTGTGCTGCCTGCTGGCTTTCGCACTGAATAACTACACCATAAAAGGCGCGAAACTGGTGGCGATAAGTGTCCTTGCCTTTCACCGCCAGCGATGTCTATGCAGAGTCGGCCCCGGTGCCACTCCTCCTCTTCCAGGGCCGACTCCGCCCCCATTTAGTGATCGCACGCGAAAAGTCCCTTTTCGTGTGTGATCGCTTTTGAAAATGACCCCCTTAAAGTTAGCTGGCTAACTTTAGGTCAGCTGTTTGGCCTGACCAGACTTAGTCAGCTAAGTTATTTGGTTAACTCTGAATATCAGAACTAACTTAACTGGCTAAATCATCTCCCAGTTATACTCTCAGAATGCCCCTAACTTAGCCAGTTAGAATTTAAGCCAGATAAGAGGCTAATGTTCATTTCGCCAGCTAACTTCTAATCTAGCCGGTTAAATGTTTTTGAATATGGACTTCATTCTAACTAGTTGTACTGGTTGTTTTTATTATTTGTATATCTCCTAAATCCTGAAGGTAGGGTGATTAATTCAATATTAAAAATACATAAATTACAGATACTTATTTTACAGTAAAGAAGTTCATGAAGTTGTTTGATAAAGCCTGGGGCTTCTTATAGGTTGGTTGAACTAGTATGTGGACACATCGCTATAGAAGGTCGGTATAGAAAAATGCTAAATAAAAATAAAATAATAATTTTAACTGGACCAACCTAAGAATTACCTAAGGTGCTTTAGATGCCACCCACACAGATCCTTTCCTCAGATTTACACCATCATTCTCTAATAACTCTTAGTTGGACCAATCAAAGTAAAATAACTTTAAAAGAATCAAAAACCTCATTATTTGCATGTTGTATTTTAATGTTGGCAAAAACTATTTCCTGATAATACAAAATCTCTATATCAGTGGATCCTGACAAGTATGAAAAAAATAGCATCTTTGCATGAAGTAAGGGAACTAAAAATATTTTAGAAGGCAAATACCATGCAATGGCAAGTGTTGTATCTTTCTTACAAACCTGTCAGATTTTGTCTCCTGAGGGGGTGACAGTGTCTTCCCATAGCGAGAGGTGGGAGTTGTAGGTGCGCTCAGTCCAGAGTAAGATCGAGGAGAGGCGTAAGTGCTGCCATCGTAGCTGCTGTATCTGAGGATGCCATAATGCAAAAAGCAAAGAGAGAGAGAGAGAAAGAAAGAAGGCAGAGAGAGAAAAATATCAGCAAGCATCAGGCTGCAGTGAGGCCTACACTCTCATGACCAAGGGAAAAGTAGTCTGCAATGGTGCATGCTGCCAGAACCCTACTCTAAAAACGCTAACCTGCCAGACATATCACAAAAACGGCATAAGGAGAAACAATCTGCCTCTTCTCCTACTGTAGTCCAGCTCTAGGCATGTTGGTCCCCAAGAAAACTGAAACCTCTACAGATTTCAATACCTTTTTGAAGGACTAACAGAAAAGAGAAAGTGTAAATGAGCTTTGGAGACCACCCACCTTCTTCCAAATAGTAAGAATATTCCTTTTCCTAATAACATAATACAGATTATTTGCTTTGTGTTAAGAACTCTAGAATGTAAGATGTCACCACAACTATAGCGTTTAATTACAGAGAAACTTATAACCCCAGTTATAACTGACAGCAATATGTAAACATCCGTTGAGTAATTGTTTCTCAGGAAAAACTAGGTTAAGCATTGTAGATAAGCATTTAGACCATGGTGCTGAGCACATCATAAAATACATGTGATGGGAGGAATGTCAGATGGTTGAGTATTTAACTGATTGCTCAACAATTTATGTATCCAGTTCTGTAAAAATCCAGTTATTCAAAAGATTAGACCCAGGTGCATATCCCTCTATCATAGTGCTGAATATCTTCTAGAGGGGTCTACTTTTTGGTTAACAACATAAGAAAAAATACCATAAGATCAAAATTCTCCTGATAGTCAGCCATTTCCATGGATCCTGGATTTTGCAGAACTGAGGCTTTAATAATTTATTAGTAGACTGGATGATAATCAATTCTAGGAAAGCAACCAATTCCCTTTTAAGTAATATTTATGTTAAGTAAAAAAAAAACCTCCCCAAATTCTCTTATAACCATCAAAACATATAGTCTATTTTTCCTAAGCCTCCTGAGATTGTAAATAAAAACTACCCACACTAGTCTCAATTAGTATATTCTGGAAATACAGAAGATGGAAGGTATGAATCATGCATGTCATAGACGGGTCTGCAATGAATAAAACTACCCTAAAATACAAATAAAACTATAAGGTACGTTTATTCACTGCTTGTTTTTAGAATTCATTATTTAGGCCTGATTTACCAAACTTTTTTTTCCCATAGACACAAATTGGGAGAAAGGCCTAGTGGATCAGGCCCTTCATTTAAAAAAAAAAAGTAAAATCTGTGCATTGAAAAAAAAATATTTCTGGTCTTCTTGCTATAAAGGATTCTTCTGCATCAATGTTTTCATTTCCATTGTTTGACCAAGTAAAAAGGGTAACTACATAATTTATCTAACCTAGAAATATTATGCTGTTTAAAAAAATAAGTGTCATATGCTCAATTTCTTCAATTCTACCATGTTTTTTTTACTTAGTAATCTGAAATGAGCTAAATGCCAAATTCAACAAAAATGATAAATAGAACAACATTAGAATTTCATTTGGTTCAGCTCAGAAGGGGAGTTCCAAGTCAGAGAATTTAAGGTTTTTTTCTTCTGTATATATTCATATTATGGCAAGAAACTGGGAAAGTTTGGATCCAATTTTGAATAGCCCAGTGTGAATACAGAATAGTAAGGCATACTCCTGGTGTCAGCTACTATCTTCCACAGGCAAGTGCAATTCTTTACAGTCAGAATTTTCTAAATCTGAAAGATAGGGAAAGAGCTGAATAGCCATGGAAAGAAACTGTGATTCCCATTGTTTGGTGAGATCTGGTACCACACCTCTTTCTGGCTCCTTTAAGAGATTCAAATCGAATCTTAAGTCTAGTTTTGCTTTTTCCTCTTAATTTCCATTTTTTGTTTTTCCTTTTTCTGCCTATTTTTAACTTTTCTTTATTTTTTTGAATTTTATCTACTTGTGGCCCTCACTACCATTTTCTTCTGTAACCCCTGGCCTAGGGTACCTTCTGAGGACCTCAAGGGCCACAACTCACATCTAGTCTTAGATGGCAAAACCCATTTCTTATGAATTCTGAATAGCCATGATTCCCTGACAGGAAGGGGAGGGGAAGAAGAAAAAATCTCTTCCTAGTCCCTTAGCATTGTTCAGATCTTACTCACACATTGATCATGCTCTCATGGATTACAACAGCATTAGTCATGCTGGAAGCAAGGAGTGGTTTTCCAATCTAATTTTACTGATGGTTAATGAAAATTGATAAAATCTGTTTCCAGCCTTTAATGTCCAGCTAAATACTTTATACTTGCAATAAATTTGTGACTCTTCTCTTCCAAATCCTTTAAATTTTATTTTTTATTTATTTATTTAAAAGTATTTATATACCGTTTTTCAAAACAAGGTTTTTTTTTTCTGTCAAAACGGTTTACATAGTAAAATGAAAATAAAATAAAATGAAATAGAGTTAAAAATTAAAGATAAAAAATAAAATTAAAATACAAAAACTGATATATACCTCATGGTAACAAAAAATCTAATTAAATAAACAGAACTGGAACTGGGCCATAATACATTTTATGGAAGGGAAAAGGTGGGAAGAAATGAATGGGGAGGAGGGGACGCATAAGGTGGAAACATAAATGATGGAAGATTAAAGCCAATTGTCATCCATTGAATCTATTCCATTGCTTTATGTGAAGTAGTTTTAAGCTTCTTTCCCCATTACTTATGGGAAGGGTGTGTTCAAGTCAGATGTCATTGCCAAGTCCCAATTTTATACGTTTCAATCCTATTCATCAGCAACTCCTCTTCTATTCTTCATATTGTAATACCTGAAAGGTGTTCTCCAGACGCCTTTCCTTCCTCTGTTGGCCCTGTTGAGATGATCATGGTCTCCCTGACTGGTGTCACTGATCTTCTCTCAACATACTCCTTCTCCCATGGAATGAAATTGGATTCATTCATCCTATAGTACACAGATGGTCCTATGGTTCTTTCTGTGTGGATGACACCACTGCTTCTGATGTTACAGAATCTGAGTCCCTGACTCAGTTAACAAAAAGAAAGAAAATTCCTACTCAAAAAGGGGAAACCAAAACAAGGGGCAGGAAGGGTGGAAAAACTTCCTCCTCACAAAGAAAAAAAACCAGAAAGATTTCCAAAACAATGGCAGCAAGTAGGGGAAAGTATTCTGTCTCCTGTCCATGCCCATATCTTAGCCCCTGAGACCCCAGAGTCCTTTCCTTGCAAAATTAAAAAACAGGAGACAGAGGGTCAACCAAGGCTTCCAAAAAGTAAAATGGACTTATGTAAGCTAGGAACTCACCATTTTCAGCCCCTACACCGAGAGCTAATCACACTCTTAGTTCAATCTGTTTTTCTCCCCCATGCTAAATGCACCATTCTTCTGGCAAAGATCATTTGGGTTCTCTACACTTGTAAAGAAAGAGACTGCCTGAGCTGTCTATCCATTGGAGAGACATAGACTGCAAGGTCAAACACTAAACTTTTCTCATCATGTCTTTAAAAGTCATGTCTGAAGATCTGCTTTGCTCCTATCTCTTTACCCCAAACATGCATTTCAATGTTACTCTAGAAATTGAAAGTCAAGTATCTTCTGTCAAGAAAGATGGGCGATAAATGCATCTAGCACTTCCTGCTTTCATGGTCCAGGAGATGCTGGACATGACAATAAAATATCATTTTATAGTGAACAGTTAAGTTAGGGATAGGGTGTTTCCAAATGTATCTATTCAATCAATAAAACAATTACATTGTAATTCTAGTTTGTCTTCTAGTATAAAGAACATAATACAAACCATCAGATCTGGATACACAAATAAATATTGAGGCGGATCTTCAAAGGGTTACGCGCGTATATTACGCGTGTATGTCCCGGGGCTTGAAAAAAGGGGCGGGGCAGGGTGTGGGCGGTCCAGGGTTAGATAGGGGAAGGGAGGGGAAGGTGCAGGGGGGGGCAAAAGGAAAGTTCCCTCCGAGGCCGCTCCGATTTCGGAGGCTCCCCTAGGGCTCCGATTTCGGAGGCTCCCCTAGGGCTCGGCGCGTGCAAGGTGCACAAGTGTGCACCCCCTTGTACCTTGCACGTGACGACCCTGGATTCTATAACATGCGCGCGGCTGTGCGCGCATGTTATAAAATCGGGTGTAGATTTGTGCGCGCCGGGTTGAGCGCACAAATCTACGCCCGCGTAGGTTAGAAAATCTGGCCCAGTATATTTATTTATTTATTTATTTATTTATTTACATGCAATGACCCCCCTGGTCGGCCACTAGAGGGTCCTAGTTCCCTACCATACAAATTATGTATTTATTTATGTTTTTACTTATTTTTGCATATTTTTAGCCCGCTACTCCACAGACCTTAGCAGGTAACAAGAAATGCATGCATAATAAAAACACAGTAACTTACAAACAGTACAAAAACTAATACAATACCTAGACTAAACAAACACTTATCAGCACCTCTCCCAGAGGCTGACTGGAGAGGGTAGATCCTTTTTCCCTATAAGTGGGGACTAAGAGGAGAAGCTCCCACTTATAAGGCTTCACTTTTCGAGTGAAGCCTATTTCCCTCACTGGGTATATTTTGGAGGCTGTTCCTTTCCAGACACTCCCAGCCAGCCTGGATCTGCCTCTGGTTAATAACAGAGACCTTATTAAATGTTTTACTATTTTTTAGAAGTTTTATTGGAGTGGAAGCCTGGTGCTTTTGGTGATGGCAGCGCCCTGGATTCAGAGGTCAGGGCACTGAAGACCTGGTAGAACCCTTTCTAGGAGAGAGGCAGATCTGCAGTGACAGTGATTTGCCTCCAGAGGAAATTTCTGTCTGTCCAAGAATTGTACCATTTTTGTTGGCAGGAGGTTTTTGTCCACCCCTCCTTGCTTGAAGCTATGGCTGAGAAGCACGGTTCTGGATTTCAATATCAGACCTTTCCATAAGAAAGAAGGTGAAGAAATCTGAAGACCCTCAAAAGGATCTTTATCCAGGGGACCAGGATGCAGGCTGGGTACCAGGATTCAGGTAGGACTGTTCCAGGTGATATGCAGACCCCACACAAAGTGGGATTCTCCCCAGAAACTGGGCATATTACACACTCAGAACTGGAGTAGTAGGAATTAGGGGTGGGAAAAAGAAACATTTTTGTTTCATTTTTTGTTTTGTTTTGGGGGGTTTGGTTTCCCACAAATTTAAATTTGTTTAATGTTTGTTTACTTTGTTAATAAATTAAATAATAAACAAACAAACAAACCCAAAAAACAAAATTAGAAACAGGACCCCCCCCCCCCCCATGGTCTCCCATGCCCCCCACCCATCTGTGCCACCTGAAAAAATGCCTGGGCCAGGATCCTCCCCGGCCCTCACTTACTCAGTCTGGGGGGAATCCGAAGCCGAGGCCTGGTCCTGACGCCTAGGCCCAGACTGAAGCCTCAGCCTTATGTAGCCCTAGGCTGCGGTAAGTTGCTGGTAATTTGGTCAACGCCCTAAGCAAAGCCCAGGCTTCAAGGCCTGGACCCTACACCTAGGCCTCAGCTAGGGTCCAGGCCTGATGCTGGGGACTAGTCCAGAAATTCAGTCTTGATGCCAGGGCCTTCGCCCAGCCCCAAGCCCAATGTACATAAAAATGGCTCCCTCTGCTAGGGAGCAAGCACTGGAGTTTATATATATATACTGGGCCTCTCTCTAGCCCACATGCTGCCTTCTCTAAGCTCTCATGTGGGGCTTCCATGCAGCCTGTGCATCTGCCAGGGTTACATAGGCACACACTGCAGCAGGTACTCGCATGCACACACCACTGGTCCCAACAGACAATCACCACTTTCTGGGAGCCTAATAAATAAGCATATTTTACATATATAGATAATTTTACTTCAGAATTCTTCAATATATCAGCCTCTGTAGCTAATGAAACATTGTAATAACCAATATCTAAATTAATTTAAAATAAGGAGGGGTGTGACTGCTTGTATCTGTACAAACTTGATTTTTCCTCCTTACAACTTAATACCCACATGCTATAGACTAACTATACTATGTTTCATATGCATACTATATAAAAGTTAACAATATTTCTTTTAATATTCAGAGTGGGTGATTCCTGCTGAGAATCTATTCAAACTGACCAATAATAGCTATAGATATAAAACTTGCTGGGCACACTAGATAGACCATTTTGGTCTTTATTTGTCATCATTTACTATATAAGAACTCTGTTGCTTGCTAAATCTTTTGGTTGGTTGCTGAGCAAAACTATAGGCACCCTATTTTAGTTTTAACTTCAAATAGCTCAACCTATCATTGTTTTGTCCTGGGACTCACCAATAGATGCAAAGTTTCAGTCTTACACTGGCGACTGAAACCTTGAATGATCTTTTGGCAAATGGCATCTTCTATTTTTTGGTGCTCAAGTCGAAGCTTTTACAGCAGTAGTTCTTTACCTGGGGTCCATGGACGGGTTTCATGGGGGTCTGTGAATTGGGTGCAAAAAATTTGTATGTGCATTTTTCAGGGAAGGGGAGGATCATAGCTTTCATCAGATTCTCAAAGGGGGCTGTGACCTAAAATAGAACTACTGCCCTTCAGTAATACCGCAAGAGGTCTGAACGACAAAATGCTTATTTCATAGAACTTACACCACATATTGAGACTAATGTATTAAGTAGGGAAAAACATTTTGCAAAAAAATGGAAATAGTATGTGTTATTTTGGATACTGCACACTATTTGCCATTTTAGCATGTGAAATCATCTGTATTGAATATCTCGGCCAAGTTTGCAACCCCAAGGAGTATAAAGTGCTCTTATATTTATTTATAGGAAACATACGCTTCAGCATGTCTAGAGAGGTTCAAGACAAGAACATGGTAGAAACAATATTCATAGGTCCCATAGAGAGGGAGGAAGTCACAGAGACTACTTCTACTCATAGAACAGTACAAAGACTTTGTTTCAGCCCTCAGGTCACCTACTGTAACTATTATTGGAAAAGCAGGAAAAATTATTCCTACCTATGATGTTCAGTTCTGTTCGTATGTCTCACTTTGAATGTCAAAGTGACCCCTAACTCCTACACTAATACCTAAACCTCACCTCGAGTGACTAGGTGGGCCTCCCATAGAGATATAAATACCTATCTAGTGTGAGGGCATTATGGCTAGGTTCTCTCTCTCTCTCTCTCTTTCTCTAAAAACATATCATTACATTATGGTGTTTTTCACATGCATTAAATGCATTTTTTTTGCATGCGAAAATGCCATATAGCACTTTGATAAATGGCTCCTTAGATTGTTAGCCCTCTGGGAACAGGGAAATACCTACAGTACCTGAATGTAATCT
Source organism: Rhinatrema bivittatum (assembly GCF_901001135.1). NCBI lineage: Eukaryota > Metazoa > Chordata > Amphibia > Gymnophiona > Rhinatrematidae > Rhinatrema > Rhinatrema bivittatum. The sequence goes on along the minus strand of NC_042616.1, from coordinate 337,801,201 downwards.
GCTTTGAAGTGCTGAAAAAAGTGCAAAAAGCAGAATATAAAAATCTAAATAATTATAATGTAGAAGTTGTATGGTGTGCTCTTGATAACAGTAAACAAAACCAGAGAGCAAAGTTTATTAGAATTAGACTTTCCCTTACCTTTATCAACTCTGTTGCTGCAAATGAGACATGGATATGTATGCGCCTTATCGTGATTTTATGGTACTGTTCATTTATATGTAGATCATTATCGCAGGTTTATTAAAAATGTTATGTACAATATGTTTTACATATGTTGTGTAATCTGTACTGATGGGCTAGACTGGAAGTTGCGAAATGCAAGTTCATAAATAAATGAATACATTATGCATATAACACATTTAAATAGTTATAACTACCTCTATGTGCACAAGTAGCATTTTTAATTTACTAAAGTAAAGTACTGGCAAAATACAGTAGACATAAATTGTTAATAGTTCATTCAATCTACCTGCTTTCCCTCAGAGTCTCTGTTTCTTTTTCTTTCACAGCTGCAGAAGAGTCATCAAAATCGTAGGAGAAGAGGTGAAAAGGACTATGGGGTATATAAGGCAACCTCTCTATTGTTGAAGCAATGGAGGCTGATGACTCCTGGGAGGAGTTAAGAGCAACGGAGGCCAATGCAGATGGTGGAGGCGGGTGCGGTGGTGATGATGATGATGATGATGATGATGGTGGTTGTGGTGAACATAAAGTCTGATCGTATAATAAAGGTGAGTCTGACACTGAAGATGAGCTGAATGATGGACTCTCTATTAGCAGCCGCTCCTCCTGAGAAACTGCATTTACAACACTCGAGGGTTTAAAACCCTGTGACGCAGTTTCATTCTCAACAGGGTATACATCAGGGGCATGGTGGACCTTACTGTAAGAGGAGTACAAGAAAGGGATGGAGGTGGAGTAGGATAGGAAAAGAAAGGACCAAAATATCAAAGTTAGGAAAATATTCAATAAACTATTTCGCTACCTTCTTCGTATGAAAAAAGGAGAATTCACTTTAGCATTGGGCAAATGTAGAAATGATCAATTTTTCTTTTTGAAACTTGATGTGAGCTTGTGGTACCAAAAAAAAAATGTAGGTTACTTTGATAGATATTATCAATGCCCCTATTGCACCATGAAGGTAAATTTGGCTGAACAGTACCTAATGATCACATTGTTTCCTTTGTTAGGAGCCTGAAGGAGATGTTATTCTAGGAAATAATTGCCTTCATTTTTAAAAGGGAGCAAAACAAATACTTGAGCAATGGGTTGAACCTTGCACCTATTTCAGAGATCTGAACACTTATTTATGAATCTGGCATACAAGTATGGCTGAAAAATAAATGTGTCACCTGATAATTAAATTTTGCTCACTGGTGAAAACTAGGGAAGTACAGCTGGCAAATGTTTGGGGGGGGGGGGGTTGGTTTGTTTCATTTTTTATTTGTTTTGCTTTCTTTTTTGGTTCATTTTTGTTTTAGTGTGCACTAAATTGAGTTAGTGTGTAGTAAATTGCATTAGTGTGCACTAAAAATATATACCAAAAAAAGAATGAACACTCCTATTGAAAATAGAACCCTGAGCCATAATAGTCCAAGGTGCTGCTTATCAGGACCCCAGGAGAAGAGGCATGTCATGCCTAAGTCACTCCCATTTGATTAACATTTCTCTATATTCTCTGTATTCATCAGTGATTTGGACTCTACAACATCAGGAGTTTGAATTTGTTTTTTAATGATTCAGAATTGAAACACATTGAGAAGAAGTCAGAATGTTGTGCTTTGTGACATTTTCTTGGGCATTACTCTGCTTGTATGTTTTCAGTAACACATAGCATCATTCTGTATTGCCGCATGCTGAGGGTAACTTGCAAATGGATTTACATGCAGAAATGCCCGGGTTCTGTGCAGAAATCCCCATTCGGAAATCAATTCAGAGAGCAGGCGCATCAAGGTATGCGTGAAACATGTTTTTACATATTTGTGTTTATCCACATAGTAAGCAGGTGTTGGGGGCAGGGAAAGCATTTACACATGTTTTGGGAATTATGCATTTAAATCCACATATACAAAATTATATCTGCTCTTGAGCAGGTGTAATTTTGGGTATATTTCTCATTAGGGTTGTGCAATTACCTTAAAATATTCAAAAGTGTATTTATACTATAAATCCACTTTGAAAATTCTAATGTCTGACGGTGAAAAGTACCTACAGACTTTAGCCTATTCAGGCTGTTTGAAAATTATTCTCAATATGAATCTAAGTCCAAACTCAACATTCAGTAAAATTAAGCCCACTATGTTACGACAAACATGGATGGACAGTAATTTGTATCTTATCAGGATGTACTAAAGACTGTGGTCTGCTAATAAATTTATATTCCATCAAGATGGCTTGCTCAGCCCTAACTTCTTGATAATCTTTGTGAAATCCTATAATTCTTTTTTGCTGTACCTTCAACATCTCATACTTCCCCTGAAAGAAGCAAAACATGCCACGACAATTCTTGTTTAAATGAAAGCCTCAAAAATATCATGTAACAATTTAAATCCCAAAAATTCTGATTCCACTCAAACAAAAGATTGACTATACCAAATATCTATTAATCAGTATTGGATAACCATCATATATAAAACACAAACATATGTTTGTTGCCCAAAGGCTCAATAATTATAATTGCTAACACAAAAAGTGACTTATGGACCAAACATATGTTTGTGTTTTATATATGATGGTCATCCAATAGTGATAAATACATATTTGGTATAGTTAGTCTTTTTTTTTTTTAGTGGAATCTGGGTTTTTGATACATTACTCTATTTCCTCTCCAAAGACCTTTTTGTTGTTTATAATTTCAATCTCAACATGCCATTTTCCTGGCTGGTAATCATGAAGGACAATTTTACAGGGAAGGCAGCATGAAAGATTTACAGTTTTGCAATTTCTGTACATTTTATCTACTCTCAGCATTTTAAGGGTGTTGATAGTTTTAAAAGTGTAAAAAGTGACATGTCTGGTATAAGAGCTACAATAATGAGTCCATTACTATGTATCTTAGAAAAACAATGTACTAGTTTGAATAGGGAAGTGCATTGGCCTTAATGATATAGAGACCAATTCTGTGATCACATACTAACTAGCTTGAATAGCTGTCCCCAGAATGAATCATTCAGGCATTGGGCAAAGCAAATATTATTTCACACTTATACTTTAGTCAAAATATTTGGACTATGGGGACAGATTTCCTATTAGTTTAGTTTAGTTTTCTGCTTTCATTATACCACCTTTCAAAACAAATCAAAGCGGTTTACAATGAAAAAATATTTCTCAGCAATAAAAAGTACAAAAAAGTATAATATAAAAAAACATAATGCAACATAAAATCAAATAAATCAGAAAACCAAAAAAATTCAGTAATAATTATAATACAGTTAAGTTCAGAACTGTCTAACTAGCCAAGTTTTAATTTGTTTCCTGAACTTTCTGTAATTCTGTTCAAAATGAACAAAAACTTAGGAGTGCATTCCACAATCAAGGAGCTTGATAGGAAAATGATGAATGAAAAGTGAACTCATGCCTAATTTCAGAAGGTGGATGCAGCTTAAGAATTTGCTGCTGAGAAGACTGCAGTGATCTCAGTGGGGCATATGGGGCCAACAATGTTCCCAGGTAGTGTGGTTGACCAGTATGTAGAGCTTTGAAATCAATATACAAAATCTTAAATTTAATTCTTGCTAAAACAGGAAGCCAATGAAGTTTTGTAAATAATAGGCTAAAGTGATCAAACTTTCTTAAAATGTAAATCAATTTGACAGCTATTTTCTGTAATAGTTATGTCCAGGTAAGCGACAAACCCTGATATAGGAGGTTGCAATAGTCAGTTCTTGACAGAACAAAACTATGTACGAGTTCAAAAAAGGGTTTCATCTGACAAATAAATCATAGCTAAAAAATGAAGACTATATCACAGATGATATTTGAATACAGAAGGTTAAGATTGGTGTCAATATTAATACCAACTATTGAGACTGACTCAAATGCAATTCTGTGGAGGAACTGGACAGTTTCAACTCTTTGTCTTGATGTTATAGCCCTGCGGTTAAAGAATCTGTTGCGATCCGCTCCGCAACCCTCACGTCCCGGCCCTTACCTCAAAGTTCCAGCTGGGCCACTCGATACCTGAACCAGCTCCGTGAGCGTCTCCGCGGGGGAGACGCCATTACCCTGGGCTCCTTAGGCACGCGCGCGCGCTGTCACGGCACTGATATAGCCCGTTTCCCGCCAGAGCATGCTCCGCCCCCGCTCCTGACATCAGACGCCCAGTCCTACTTAAACTCCCCGCGGACCCCACTATGACGCCTTGCAACCGGGTCCCTTGCGGTGCCCAGTTGCCCTGAGCCCCGGTGTGTGACTCCCTCACACACCGTTCCTGCCTGCCTGCCTGCTTGGTCTACTACGTGGCTTGCTCGCACTTCTAACCTCTTAGTCCTTGCCTGCTTCAGCACCTGTCCAGGTTCCTGCCTGGCCCCGCTCTGCCTACCTTCAGCTTGCTACAGTTCCTGCCTGGTTTCGTTCTGCCTGCCTTCAGCTTGCTACAGTTCCTGCCTGGTTTCGTTCTGCCTGCCTTCAGCTTGCTACAGTTCCTGCCTGGTTTCTCTCTGCCTGCCTTCAACTCGCTGCAGTTCCTGCCTGGTTTCACGCTGCCTGACTTCGCCCCGCCGCAGTTCCTGCCAGGCCTCCTTCATCCGCTTCAGCTCCAGCCTACTCAAGATCCGGACCAGAGATCACCCAAGTCCCAGCGGCTGGACTCCCAAGGGCTCCTCCCGGGGGAGTACCAGCTTCCGGGTGAAGCCTACTGTCTACATCAGCCTGGTCTGCCTATCGGCCTGCTGCCCCGAGACCATAGTCCAACTACCCCAGGTTTCCCGCAGGCCGGCCTAAGGGTCCACTGTCTAGCTAGTCCACAACAGAATCAAAGTAAATATAGAAAAATTTGAAGCTCTGTGGATTACTAGGAAAGCCAAACCTATTTGGCTGATACACAGATTGTTCCATTTGAGTCAATCTCAATGGTTGATATTAATATTGACACCAATCTTAACTTTCTGTATTCAAATATCATCTGTGTTATAGTCTTCATTTTTAGCTATGATTTGTTTGTCAGATGAAACCCTTTTTTGAACTTTTACATAGTCTTGTTCTGTCAAGAACTATTGCAACCTCCTATATCAAGGTTTGTCGCTTGCCTGGACATTGTTAACTATTAAAGAAAACTCTAGTAGCCCTTTTTTCTATTACTTACCTCCCTTCTTAAATGATTAAGCTATTGTTAATCCACCCTTGTTCGATGTAAACTGATGTGATATGACTTGTGGCAAGAATGTCGGTATAGAAAAAGAATTTAAATAAATAAATAAAATAGCTGCCAAATTGATTTATGTTTTAAGAAATTTTGATCACTTTAGCCTATTATGTACAAAACGTAATTGGCTTCTTCTGCCAACAATTCCTAAGTCAAAAAACTGCTGAAGAGATAGCTGACAGACCATCATGTCATATGCTGCTGACATATCAGTCAAAACAATATGGGCATCTAGGCCACTGCTGGCCCTAGTTCTGACCTTATTTGTAGATGCGACTAATGCTGTCTCTGTACTATGACTGGCACAGAAACATGACTGTCTAGGCTAGGGTAAAAAGCTTTTATTTTTCAAGGAATAAATTTGCTTTACTTCCTACAGCTTTTTTAATAATCTTTCCTAAGAAGGGGAAGTTTGACACAGGTAGGTATATAATGTTTAAGTAGATTAGGATCAAGAGAGTCTTTTTAAAAAGAGGATGAATTCTAGCCTCTTTGAAAGCAGATGGAAAGTAGCCTTGCTCTAAACTCTTATTAACAATTGAAAGGAGATATTGCTCTAGACCCAAGTTGGTCTTTTTAACTAGTTTCGAGTGGAATAGATCAAGTGCAGAAATCAATCCACTCATAGTTTTTAGATTGTCTGCGACACAGTCAATGGTATCAAGTTGAAAGATTTAAATTTACTCCTGAGATGAGGAGAAAGGCAATCAAAAATTGCTTAAATCAATTACAGCATATCCAAGATATGAAAATTGGGAGGATAATCCTATCAATCTTCTCCTTTAAAAAAGCAGCAAATGACTCTGCAGTTAAGATTCCTGCACCTCAGCATTGCTCATAGAGAATTGTGAAATTAGCTTAAAAAGCTTCATAGGATGATTTTCAGTCAACTCGGGTTACTTTGAAACCTATTTCCTTTTAGCAATTTTAAATTTCTTGTCTATAATGTGCAATACTTGACTTACAGCAGGAAAGATGTACAGAAGATTTATCCTTACTCCATTTCCTTTAATGTTGTCGCTTCAAAATCCTCAAGCCAGAGTGATACCAAGGAGAATTTGAGCAAATACTCACTACGCATTCAGTCACTGAGGCTTCTTTAATAAATGTCTTACTAAGAATTGAATTCCAACGAGATACTTGGGTGTTTAGAGATTCTGAAGCAAAATCATCAGGAAAATAATCTAGTTCAATTGATAGAACCTTCAGATCTATAGGTGACAATGGTGCAAAGTTCCTACAGTACACATGCTGGAGTTCTATGCACCTGCATAAAATATATCTATTTGAAATTATGAGATCAGAAGCTATGCAAAATATTTTAAAATGACTATTCACACTTATGCACAGAGGAGTTCCCTATGCAATTAAGTATGTATGACCCATTTTGAGTTGAAAATCTAAGATTCAAATACTGTATGGAAATCATATAGAAACCCATTTTGGGTCTCTTGTATTGGTCTATATTTAAGGACATATATTCTTTGAAAGACTGGGTAGTAACAGGATTTACTTCTTTAAAATGCATCAGGTTGAGTTCCTGAGACCTCTTCTGTCTTTTAGGTAGGGTGTAAAGAAATGTATGTTAGATCCTCCTTAAAAGTCTGGGATCAGGCATTTAGCCTGATCCACCTTAAGCCACAGCCAGAAAGTGAGTTCCCTTCTGAGGGCGTTCACGGTAGAAAGGGATAAGAAGCTAGGCCCAGGGAGCATTGGGGGCCCCCAGGGAAGAGAAGGAAGCCTAGGGTACTTGCCAGGTTCTTATGGCCTGGATTGGCCACTGTTGGAAACAGGATGCTGGGCTTGATGGACCCTTGGTCTGACCCAGTATGGCATGTTCTTAGGTTCTTATGGAAGGCTAATACTGCAGAACTGTGAGTTATATTTCTGTCTTTATTTTATGAGTTGCAAATGTAAGCAGAGCTTCTATTTTGTTTTCTTGTTATTAATAAAAAAGCATTTGCGAGAGAAGTCAAGAGCCCAGCCTGAAACTTTTCTCTTACTAGTCCAAGACTGCTCATGGTGTCACATAACAGAAAATGCTGCTCAGGGCTTCCAGTCATCATAAATGATTCATGGCCTTCAATGTTCAGGTGGTTGCACAACTTGGTTCATTGTTTCAGAACAAAAAATGGCAGTTATCTGGGGATGCCTCTCTTCTGTTCTCATTTCTGGAAGGGGAAGAATGCTCATAGTAATTCGTTCTCTGCCTAATCTGTAAATCACATCCATTTAAACTCTAATTTTTCAATAAAAATGTATAAAAAGAAGAAGAAAATGAAGCAGCATTATAGACCATTAGTCATCTTGCTTTAAAATGCCATTATGATTTCCACTAAATCGAAGATGTTGTATTAACTCGTATTAGGACTTTGTTGAGAGTAGATATGTGTAAAATGCTTGCCTCCAAAGTTATTCACAGTTTCTGAATAGTCAAGAAAATTGTCTTATTGGCTTCCGTTCCTAGGACCTTATTCTGTGTCTACTCTGCATGCAATACTTAAGAGTAATATATAGAAATATATGAAAAATAGTAGTAAGTAGCTTCACTCTCTTCTTTCTTTCCCCTTTTATGGCTCCATATTTAGGGCATAGGCAATATGCCAGTTCTCATGCTGTGTGCATCTGAAGTGAAATTTTAGTGGTGTGACACAGAAGTGCATGTGTGTGCATGTGTATGAATGAATGTATGACACAGCCTGTCCGTATGCAAGAGCTGGTAAGACATAAACTGTGTCTGTATATAACAATCATTGTTGACTTTCTTCCTTCAGTAGATCTCAAGTTGTCAGTATAACACACGTTGTGGCACGAGTCAGTGATTTTGTTTTAATACATTTGCGTTATTGTACAAAGTCAAAAGTAATAATGCTGAAAGCCATAAATAAACTTCCTCCTTTCCCTGTTTGTCTCTGACTCAATGAAAGGCAAAAATACGTTATTTCGTATTGGATTTTTATTGTTTATGCAAAAATATTTGCATTAAAACCCTAATATATATATATAATGTGAAATTTTTCCTTTTCACAGAGTCTTGATAGAGAACTTATAAATGCATAATATAGAAAGGACCAGAGAGAACGAGCATGGTACTCAAGTTCTGTCACATCCTAACGATAAAGCTGTTCCAACGATGAGGATGTCACATCAGTGTATCCCTTTTTTTAGGCTAAGTAGGAAGCATGTGCTATAGCCCTTTGTATTTAACATGAGGGAGGACTGGGCTAGCTGGAATGCATCCCCTATGGAAACTAAAATATGGAACAATGCTCAACCAAACATTTTGCCTGAATGTTATGGGCAAAGTATTTGGAGTAATGCCACCGTAAACAGTAATGCCACATGCTACAAGACGGTGCCTTTCTTATCTTCTTAAATTCAGAGCATGGCTGCATAAGAACTGCTGCCTCAGTGATAACATGTACAGGAATTGCTGAGCAGTAAATCATAACATCTCAAACAAAATCAAAGGGAAATATACTCTTTTTATCACCATAATTGCTTTGAGGCTTAATGCAGATGGTGGTCAAATTTGCTTCTTCCCTGGAAAAGAGACAAAATATTGCAAACATGTGGAGTGTTTGTCAAAGGTAGAGCATTTTCCTCATACAGCAGTAACATTTTAGTTAGCTTAGAAATTGCAAGTAATGGTAAATATATGAATGCAAATGTGATTCAACCATGCAAGTGCCAATAGCTGAGTTTGCTGAACTGGTGCTCCAAGTACAATCATTCATATGAATATTTGAAAATGTCAGTTTGGATTATTAAATCCTATAAGTAAAAGGAGCCAAGGGATACCATAGCAGTGAATTAGCAATTTTTAAAAAACTGGATATGTTATATTACAAGGTTTCACTATTAATTTCGTGACAGGGATTTAGGCTGTTGAAGGGAGATTTCAATGAGCATGTTAGGACATTAGTCTAAGGGATTGCTACGTGAATGAGTCAACTAGATGAAAACTATAGCTTTTGGAGGTGAGGTCAGGGAGGGAGACACTGGATCCTGATACCTGTCATTGACCTCCCTAGTGGCCTCTTCCTCGCCCTCATCCTCTGTATTGGGTTCTGTGATTGCTTGTTCCTCTTCTTCATCACACTCTTCCTCTCTGAGAGACCAAACCAGGGGAAGAAGCATGCAATGGGATAGAAGCAGACAAGACGGAAGAGAAATTGAGATGAGTCCATCGAATACAGAAAAGTACAAGAGGGGAAAAGGCAGAAGAGGTTAATTCAGTGCAAAGGAGATAATTGTATCTAGAATAAATCTGGAGTCACAGCATTGAAAAGCAATTGGTGTAAGAAAGAATGTAAAAAAAGCATAGGGCACGCTGGCAATAATAAGCACTGAGTTGTTCAAAACATAAATGGTTTACACTAGTGGTGCTGCAAAGGGACCAGTCAGCTTGTTCAGAACGTGCTAAAAGTTGATGTCATCAAAAGGAAGCAGCCACCCTGAGCTTTGGCACAGCAGCAAAGAATGCAAAAACAGTGAAAGTCAGTTAAACAGAGATTTAATTCAACCTTCAAAACTCTCGAAGGAAAACACATATGACCCAAAGATTTAATTTTACACAATGGTTTCTAGAAAGTTATATCAACTTTACATAACAAGTAATGTACTACATTTATTTCATAACTGTATTTTTTCACAACAGACGTCTTGCTTTCATGAATAAATATTCCCAAAGCCTTGGAATGTTATTTGCTTCCGGAAAAGTGTCAGGCCTCTGCTACCTTTCACGTCTAGTGTGCTAGCCATTCTTAACATGCAAATCAGCATCAGATTTACAAGTTGTGCTCTGTCAGGCTTGGCTTGTAGTGTGATATATGGCTAAAGGATGGGAAGGAGGCCATAGGTTGTATCCAACACAGATGTAAAGTCAAGTATTGACTAAGTGCTTAGCATCTAGATAATGGCAATTCAACTGAAACCTTGCAGAACTTAAAGCAGATATGGCTAACACAAAGGAAATTGTTGACAGGTGCTGTGCATTCAGCTGGATACCCAGAATTTTACAGAATGTGGGAAAAGAATTCCCACTCTCCTCCCATCCCTCTCCATTTATCATGGAGATAGCAATATTTCCTTACAAAATCCACAAGTTCCATCAGTAGAGGTGTAATGCATTTTCAATGTCACCAATGCACCATTCCTACTGCCACATTTTAGGCACTGGTCAACAATCCCATGGCAAACAAGGTGGACATGGATTGAAAAGCAAACCCCTCGGGATAGGCCCAGAATATTTTTCTTGGAAGAAATACTGCAGATTCAAATGCTTTTACATTTTAGGGGGAATCAGTTGAATTTATCTACCTCCAATGGCTATTTGTCTTTGGCACCCACGTTTCAAATGATTGGTCAGGCAGTGGATCATTGCCTGTCCTTGTGCTGGTACAAGTAGGTTCTGAAGAGGAGATGTGGGAGACATTAGGAATGTGGTTTCATTCAAAAAGAAATTGTCAACAGCCATTCCTATTTTGTTTCCTTTTGTTTTATAAACAACACAAGAGAAAAATGAACTTGTATGTTCAGTAGGTGGGGCAGGGGGAGGGGATTGTTAAATGAAAAATTTCAAATTTTTTATTCATTTACAAATACGCCACCTCCTCACCAACCATAAAAAAATGTTCTTTTTAAAATCCCCCTTTTCTCCCTCAGTCCTCCCAGGCCTTCTTGGACTCTCTTCTTTCCTCAAATCTCATCCCATAGCCAGGGTTCAGATGGAGTAGGAGTGATCCTCAGTATGTCCATCCCCCAACCACGCCATTCTCCAAAATGTTGTCGGCCTTGGGTTCAGCAGGCGCCATTTTGAAGTATAGCACCAGTAGGCCAAGAGAGACTGAGGAACAAGCTGCCCCATTTGGACCCTGGCTATGAGGTATGTATCATTAGGGGTTTGCTTTGAGAGTGATTTTTTTTTTTTTAAGTTTTCTGCACATTGAGTTGAAGGTTGTGGAGAGGGGCCTGGACCTGACACCATTTTTTTTTAATTTTGTTGATTTCATTTCAAATAAACAAAGCAAATTAAACCACAAAATAAATGAAAAAAATAATGAAAACCCACTATGAAAAGAAAAAAACCTAAATTAAACTAAAATTGTTTCATAGCGCACCCCTACTAGACATTCCTGTACAATTTGGGCTATCCTTCAGTGTGGGGTGGGGGTGAACTGGGGTGATAGCCGTGTGCAACCTTGATAAGACCGACCCCTGGAACCCCTGGAGTAAAATTATTAGGTTGCTCGACCTTCCATCATTCTTATCCCAGGTGCAGCAAAGAATAGCTGCTCACTATGCCCCACTGGAAGCAAGGAGGTGAGAAGTATACTCTTCCATGGCCCAGTCAGCAGGAGAGCAAGTCCAGTGCTTCAAACCAGCTCCTGCTGCCATTGCCTGTCCCTCCCCAATGGTCAAACGCTGATCTACTGACATGGGAGGGAAAAAGCTAGAGGCACCAGAATGTTGACTCTGCTCTCCTGCTGACTGGGCCATGGAAGTGAAAGGGAGGTTCCTGGGAGCCTAGAAGAGCAGCTCTCAAGCTGGAGAAGAAGCAGAGCTTAGGTGTATGTAGGGTGGTGGGGTGGGAAGTGGAATACTTGGGATTCTGGGATGTGGAATAGGAAAGGATAGAACTGAGGGATAAGATCAGGGGGCAGGGCTGTCTGGGGGAGGGGGGTGGAGAAAGAGGATCTGCCCTGACATCATTTATGGTGGGCCAGAAGATAATGCAGGCGTGGAACAGACCATTATCATTTCTTTCCCTTGGAGCACAATCTCCTGGGGGACCTCCTCCAACCACCCCGGCTCTTCTCTTATTTTTTTGTGGATGCAAACTTATGCATACACTGAAATTGCATGCTTGTTTTCAAGCTACAAATGTCCACATTGTATGAATATTTAGAACTTATGGAACTCATTTTTTTATGTGTCTAAATCACGACTAAGCTTTTGAAAATGTGATCCTTAGTGACTAACAATGTCATTTCATTGTAGCTCTTCAATTAGCCCAGGGTGAACGCCCAGCTAAGCTAGAAAAGATGTGCAACATCCCAGATTACTGAAAAAAACTAGAAGCAGAGCTGCCACACACCAGCGCAGTCCTGCTAATTGAGAGGAGTCATCAGAAGACGGAGGCCAAAAGTCAAGGGAAATGGAGGAGGGTAATTTTTGTGGTAAATGTATGTGGCCAATACATGGATAAATTACACCAGATTTTGAAGGGAGCATATGAGCGTATATTTGTTTTGAAAATTATCTTGCCATAAATATCCACATGGGTTACACCTGCTATCCGGACCATGTAAATTTCCCATATACACTTACACACATTAAGGTCAATTTTAAAAGCCCTATGTGCACCAAAGTCGGGGACATGCGCGTGTCTCTGGTAAGCGCGCGCCATGAGCGAATCTCCTGTACATGCACACTTCAAAAAGTTTAGAAAAAGGGTAGGGCGTGAGCATGATCTGGGCAGAGCATGGGCTACCTTAAAATGTGCACGTAAGTATTTACGCGCACAAATGTGTGCCAGAATCCCCTACCATGTAACTTTAATTCTACTATGGATGGCGTGTAATATTAAAATTAAAAAAAGAGGTGACTCAGCGGGGTTTTAAGGGTTGGGGGTAAAAGGGTAAAAGGAAGGCTAAATATCGGGGGGGGGGGGGGGGTTTCAAAATCCGATCCGTTAACTGGGCGAACTGGGAATGAAAAAGGGCTATTCTGTTGGCGCATGTAACTTACGCAGTAGAGCTGGCATTTGCACACACATGCACGTGTCCATATAAAATTGTGCGTACGTGTACCGCGTACAGCTGATGTTATGTAATATGCGCACATATGCAAGTGTGATATAAAATGGCCGTCTTTCTGGGCACGAGCCAGCATATGCGCGTACACGTATGCCATGCGGTTATTGCAAAGATACCATCATTATTTCTAGAATCGAAAAGTATGTGCCACTCCAGCTCCGCCTCCAGGAATGATCCGCACAGTCTAGGTAAATTGTTCATGATATTCGTGCCTAACGTTACCCACAAAGTGGGCAGGCAATTTAATAAAACCCCATTTCTGTGTGGAAAACAGTGTTGAATGGGTGGAAACCTTTTCCAAATTGCCTAAATTGCTATTTGAAAGTAGACGCATAGGAGTTTTGGTTTTACAGTGGTCTGGACCGCATGGGCGTAGTGGCTAGAGCATAGAGCTATAAACTGAACAATTCTGCTTCCAGCCCTCTTCTCCATCACTCATCAAGTATCTCTGACTATGCCACTTAAGCACTCAGAGGCTGGAAACGTAAGCTACTGGCATCGCTATTCACAGCCTTGCTGGGAGCTTATGCCTCCAGCATTGCTGACATGGCAAAACAGAAAGCACTGGGCAGGACTGTGGCAGCACCGCGATCCTGGCTGAAGACTGGCATCTGAAATGGTACCAGGAAGGTGGGAGGGTTAGGGTTGAGGTGGGAGGGAAGGAGACACAGGAGGGCTCATTTGGGCAGAAAAAGCCCAAAATTGTCCATCCAGTCTGCCCAGCAAGCTTTTATTTTTTTGTAGTTATGCAGAACCAGGGAGGGTGCAGGGGAAAGGGGAGGCAGCCCCAACCCTTCAAACTCTGATTTATAATGAAGACTTTGAGGAGATTAGTAGGGTGAGGGCTCGGCCTGATAGGGCAATTATTTCATTCATTGAATGGGAGATTGGGAATAGGACTGCCAGGTCCACACGCCACTCTTTTTCTTTTTAACAGCTCATGGCCACTTAACGGGCTATAATCTTTGAATATAGCCAGTTAAGTCTAAAGTTACCTGCTCACACGAGGCCAGCGATATTCAAAAGATAGATGGTTAGATTTAAAGTTATCAGTTCATTTTGCATTACACTACTTTAAAAAATATATTTTTGTAACACAGTAAATGCACTGTACATAATTGTTTGTGAGAACTATCATAGGGCCTGATTTATACTAAGGCTTTTTTCCCATTCTATGTCTATGGGAAAAATGCTTAAGTAAATGAGGCCCTTTGTTTGCAGAAGTTAGCTATTCTACATCTGCTTTGGACTATTGTAATGTGCTGTATGTTGGCCTTCAAAAAAGGAGCTTCTTAAGTTACAAGGAATGCAAAATGCAGCTGTATGAGGTTTGGACTCTTGCTGCTGCGATGTGGTTGATGCAGCCTATGGGATGAGGCCTACAGGCCCTCGCTGAGAGCTGGCAAAGGTTGCCAGGCTTGGGCTCCAGGGACTGGCAGGACTAGGCAAGAGTCTCTTAGGGAATGCTGTAGAGAGTGATCCAGGGCCAGGCAAGGGTCAGAGCGAGGCAGCAATCCAAAACAGTCAGAGTCCAGACAATGGATCAATGGCAGGTGGCAACCAGGAATAGTCAGTATCCACATAGGGGGTAAATCCAGTGGTCAGTCCGAAGAGGAGGCAAGAATGAGACAGGAGGGACTGATATAGCAGGGAGGCAAGAGGAGATAGATATGATGAGGCAGGGCTGGGCTGAGAGAGGCAGGAACTAGCAACCCGCACTACACTTGATAGGACATTTTGTTGAGGCGATGGTGAGTTGTCTGCGGAGTCTTTAAGTAGAGAGAGCTGTTAGAGATTATCAGAGGGCGCCGTGGGGATTTTCCTACCGCAGACCCCTTTAAGAGAAGGTCTTGTGCGAGCGCATCTTAGGAGGAGCAGGAGAGGTGCAGTGCGGCGGCGTTCCAGGATGCTCTTGCTGATGGTCGGTGATGGGCAGTGTTCCAGGCTGCGAAGAGACACGGGGCGAATGCAGCGGCTCTGAGGAGCGTCCCGCAAGCCGCCAAACGTACCAGCAGTTGCTAAAATGACCATATATGCTTGGATGTGGGACACGCACAAGCAACACGGATTTTAAAAAGCCACAAAATATGCGTGTATGTGCCCGTCTGCTTGTGAGAAATAAGGGAGCAGAAAAGGGGAAGGAATGGGCGTTCCGGGGCAGGAGCCAAGACTCCAAATTTTAAATACGAAACCTGCAGCGCACGTACACTAATCCGCGTAACTTTACTACTGCTCCTGAAGAGAAGCAAGTCTGTAGATCTCATGATTTAGGGCTTAAAGGACAAGGTGACGGGCCTAGGTCGGCCGGGCAGCATGCAGGATGAAGAACCAGACCTTGCTATTAACTGGACAAACGGGTGGACTAACTGGAAAACGGAATGTGCCTCACGTGGGCATGTTTTAAAATTCGACAAATATATGTGTGTAAAGGTTGACAAGGTCCTATAGAAGACACACAGGAGCTAGCTGTGCTCGAGTAACCTCTTCAAATTGGGAGCATACTTATGTACGATTGGTACATTTTAAAATAAGCGTGCGTACATGCGCGCATGATTAAAAACTAGCGTATCCTTGCTCGCCTGCTGATACGCGCACTCATTTTAAAATTGACCTCTCCGTACGTAAATTATCCTGCCCAAGTTACGCCCTGCATAGAGCAGGTGTAACTTTGTGCATGGTATTTTGGATCATTTTAAAAGTGAACCTATGCACATAAGTTTGCTTTGAAAACTGGAATTACATACATTTTTGAAATTCAGAAATTATGCGAGTTGTTATAAAATTACCCGCTATATCTACTTCAAAGTTATTTTCCTGAGGTTTGGTTTCATTCTGTTTTATTTTTATTTGTCTTTATTTATTTTATTCTTGGTTTATTTTATTGTTACTTGTGCTGTCTGATGTGAAAGGCTTTTATGTTGTAAATACCCAGCTTGAGCAGATTGTTCTGAAAAGGTGTTAGGTAACTGATTAAATTGTATCTGTACCCAAATAACTTTTTTTATTTTTGTTGATTTTAGGCCAAGGCATTTCATTTTAAAACAATGTTCCATTCCAATGGAAGATCTGCTCCCTTACTTGCCTAGCACTTGGAAAGTATGTTTCTGAACTTCTTACAGATGAATAAATATAAAATGAAAATGTTCCATCCAGAGAGGTCTTTATAAGGCAAGTTGGAGATCAGTTTATTTCTCTCTAGGATGCTGTTGTCAAAAAGCCAGTATGGCCAAACTAATTTCTTCCCCAAATTAAATAGTGCCAGTTCCCAGTTCAGTGCTCAAGCTGTAACCGGGCATAACCTGAGCAGAATCTGTTTTGCCAGCGAACTAAAATCTGCAGAATCTGCTCTGTTTAAAATATGCAGTGTCCCATGGTGATGAAGCAAGTTGGTCTGTCAGAAAAAAGACAAGCAGTAACATGGAGATGACACATTTTAAAATATACATATGCAGTTTTTTTTAAAAGCACATACTATATACAGACTTGCTCTATGGTCCACCACGTCCCTGCGGATTCTCACAATTTCTGTAAGTTGGCAACAAAGACAGACAGGAAGCACGTATCTCTTGGGATGCTGCTACCTACTGGTAAGGTACAGCTTTGCTATGCAATAGGGTACAGGAGGTAGCAGAAGCAGCAATGCAGGACACAGAAGCACTTCCTGCCTTCTCCTGCAGCCAGGGCTGGTGCTTCTATTAGGCAAACTAGGCACTTGCCTAGAATACCAAAATTGAGGGGCAGCAAAGTCCTGCCAGCAAGGGGCCTAGAAAAGTGCTGTGCAAGAGTAACTACTGGCAAAGAAGAGTGCACTGTGCTTTAGCACTGCCACTGGTAGGAGGGAGCGCTGGGCTGGAGGTAAATTGTGTGTGGTGGCGGGGGGGGGGGGAGGGGGGCAGGGGGAGCAGAGGGATTGAGCAAAGGTTTGCCTAGGGCACCAAATACTCTTGCACCGGCCCTGCCTGCAGCCACTCAGACGTGAGAGCTGTCCGATTTGGCCATCTGCTGAAACCTTGCCTGGGCATCCTGAGAAAGAGGACATGTCCCATCTGGTAACCCTAGCCACACAGCTGTGTGATCATGACCACCACCACATCACATCCCACCACACCAGTAAGTGGCTCAGCAGCTTCGTTTGCCCTTTGGTGACCACACCAACCAGGGCCACTGATGGACTTCTCTTCCCTCTGTTGACAGGCTGCTTGACTGAATCTTTGCTGGATACTACAGCAGTCGGGATGAGAGTATGGCACTAGAAAAGAGATGGTCTCTCACTATCTGCCTACCCTAGGCACTCGGCCCTGGTCCTACTGTTGCAGCGCTTTCTCAAAGTCCAAAAGAGAGATGGAAGAGAAAACAGAAAACTATGGCAGATAGGAAGTGAAAGGCCCATCTAGCTTTCTCCATTCCTTTTGTACTATGGCCCAGCCTGCCCAATCCCAGGCTTTATCCTCACATCTAAGAATGCTCTCTGATGATCCCATACATTCCTAAATGTAGGTTATTTTATTTATTTGCATTTGTTAACCACCTTTCCAGTAATGCTCAAGGCAGTGAACAATTCAACCCACAGAATACAATCAACAAGCAAAAACAATAAAACAGGATAAAATACAAAGATTAAAATGAGAGAACACTCTAATAAAATTACCACATCAGGAAGCTAAACCCACCCTCCCCCTCAACCAAATAAGCAGAACTATTATCAACTTAAAATTAAACCAAGTACCAATAAAACATCCAAATACATAAATATTAACGTGAAACTACCATAACTGCTCAGGGAATAAAGAAATAACCATGTTTTCAACAGGCATCTAAAAGTCATATGATCACGTGCTGAACATAAGGGAAGCAACTGATTCTGCAGAGTACAGGGCCTGAAAAAGTCCACTCCCAGGTTCCTACTAGCCTCATTTCTCTCAAAGATGACACAAAAAAGGACCTTGCCTAACTATTAGGAGAGTTCATATCATGCCAGCCAATCTTTCAAATAAGACGGACCAAAGGTCATGCATGCAATGCTATTACTGTTTTGACTTGCACCTAGGGTTTTCACCTGGTTCCATTTCTGGAGTACAGGTTGATTCACTTCTGGTTTCGCACTGCTGCATGAAGGGACCTGTTGCTCTGCGATAAGACTGGCATCAATTAGGGTTGCCACCTGGCCTCACTGACGTAAGGAGTAGACCTGGCTTTATCTCATTGCAAGCAGGAACTTATGGTTCATATTTGTCCATTGATTTACCTAAGAAAATCAGAACTACAAGTCCCTGCCTCCAATGGGAAAAACCAGAACTAGATTAGCCTGATCTTTATGATGTGGAACCAGGTGACAATCCTAGGATCAACAAGGAGCCTCCACTGAGAGGCTGTTACATGTATCGCCCACTCTATTTGGGAAGAAATATATTCTTATGGTACTCTTAGGTCTACTTTCTGTGAGCCACATACCATGACTCCTTGTTCCAGAATTCTATTTCTATTGAAAAATGCTTTTGGTGGATTATGCATATCATTGAAGTATTTAAATGTAAATATATTCAGGCCCATAAGGCTCACCTTTTAAGACTTGTGTTGCAGACTCTGTACCATTTTTTGTAGCTTTTCTCAATGGCTACTTCTACTCTGTCTGTATTGTTCTACTCTGTCTGTATTGTTCTATTCTGTCTGTATTGCCTCAAGAACTGGACATAGTAGTTCTGGTGAATTCTTTTTGATGGAAGAACAGATACTTACCAATAAAGTGTCTTTCACTTGTGTGTGTGTGAAAGAGATATACTCTACCATACAGCCAGACACATCTGCCTAAATATAAACCAAAACAGTTAGTGACCCTGCCCAGTGACTTCTTTTTATATAGTAAAAGAAGGCTCAGACAGTACCACTAAGTGATACCACACAGAGAGAGAGAGTGACTGTCCTGATGAGATATGTGCCAGTAATCCTCCCAGCCTGACGATTGTCATAATGCCGGTAAAGCTGGTGACATAACAGATGTGAATGATTCACGATCACAAATAGGAATATGTAGCACTCTGATGTATGCTCATTTGAAAACAAAATACCAAATAAACTTTTGTTATCTCAGTCACAAGCACCAGTGCTACCACTGCCACCAGCACAGCAGAATTCATTGGTTTTGCTCCCAGATGCACCGCAAAGAACTGGAAAGAGGACAGAGGTACCCAGTGGCATTTGAAGAAAGTGGAGAACGGGGAAGTGCCACTATACTTCCTGTAAACTATCAAAAAACAAGCCTGAGGTTCACAAATTGACAGCATGAAGTTGTTTTTTTTATTTGCGATGTAAAAAGCTATAGGCCGGACTTTAAAACCCCGACACGTGTAAATCCCGGGGTTTACACGTGTGGCCTGGCCTTACGCGCGCCAGGCCCATTTTCAAATGGGCCTGGCCACGCACATAAGCCCCGGGACGCGTGTAAATGCCGGGGCCTCAAAAGGGGACGGGCCGGGGGGGGGGGGGACAGAGCGAGGTGGTCTGGAGGGTGGGGAGCAGGGCGACCCGGGATAGCGCCATTCCTCGCTGTCCCGGAGCCTCGCGCACCGGCCAGCTGCCAGCGCGTGCAAGTTACTTCAGGTTGCGCCCTGAAGTAACTTGCACAACAAAAGGTAAAAAAATTTAAAAAGGGTTTTAGAGGGTGGGGAGAAGAGGGGAACGGGAAGGGAGGTTAGGGTAGGGGGTAGGAAAGTTCCCTCCCAGTCCGCTCCTTAATTTGAGCAGACTGGGAGGGAACTGGGGAAGGCCCTGATCTCGTCGCCGTGCGATTTTGCGATATTCCATCCCCCTTGCGTGTGCCACCCGGAATTTTATAACATGCGCAAGCTAGCGCGCGCGTGTTATAAAATCGCGCCCACCGGGTTGCGCACGCACATGGACGCAGGCGTGTCTTTTTAAAAAATCTAGCCCTATGATTTTATGCTAAAAATCGCAGGGGTCATGCATTTGGGCTGCAAAAACCCAAGGGAGTGGTACAGTATAGGAGTGAAATTCTTCTAAGCATAAAATACAAGCAGAATTTGGAAGTGATCATACCTGATGATGATGTCAAGGTGGCCAAACAGGTAGATAAGGCAATGGCAAAAGCCAGAAATGACTGGGTGTTTAGGAAGAGGAATGGTTAGCAGGGAAAAGGAGGTGATATTGCACCTGTATACATCTAATTTGGAATTCTGGAGACCACATCTTCAAAGGGATATAAACCAGATGAAGTCAGTCCAGAGGATATCTACTAAAATGGTCAGTCTTCATTATAAAGTATAAGGGGACAGATATAAAGATCTAAACATAAATATTCTAGAGCAGGGGTGCGCACAAACCGGTCTGGTTATTAGGATAATCCTAATGAATATGAATGCAATAGGTTTGCATACAACTGAGGCATTGTACATGCAAATCTCTTTCATGCATATTCATTCGAAATAGGAACATAAGCAACTGAGGAATATATGACAATATAGTTCATCTGTGGGCACATGTCCAGGTAATGAATGGAGATCTTAATGATATTGGAGTTTGTAGTTTGCTTGTGTTTGGAATATTATTTCCATCACATCTGAGACTCCATTCTAGACAGAATCATCCTCCCATCCCTACTCACTGCATTTATGATAGGGAGATTTGAAGCTGAAGAGCCAGGGATCTTTATTTGCAGTCACCAGGATTATTTTCACAATAGGCTTCAGTCTCCTCTCTCTGTGCCCCAGCTACCTCAGTGAGAGCCCTCTGTAGGGGTCCCCAGAACCTGATCTACATGTAGCCTGGATCCCACCCCTAGGTGTCACTGTTGTGGGACTTGGTGAGACCCTCTCCCCTACAGAGTCTGGGACTGCTATTTCCCCAGTCCCTGCTGACAGTATATGGAGAGCAGAGCTGCCTTTTCAAGTGATAAACTGACCCGCCTAGTGAGAATCAAGAAAGACAATGTCATTCAGCTCTCACAATAGCTGTAGACATGTCTCTCCGCTCTCTTGATGTGTTTTGGCTTATCTGTACTTTGCAAAGCAAAACAAACAAAAACCAAAAACCCGATAATCAGCTGCTTCCAGATTTAACAGTCCTTACATATATGTCCATGGGTTTCCCAATTCTTATTCATGTGCTATCAGATTTTGAACGATATTAACAAACCTCCTGAGGACCTGCAAACTTCAACAATGCTGGGCTACATCAGAGGTGTTCCAGAAATACGCAGCAGCAAGACCTAGTGTTTATGAGGTACAAGTTGCAGGGTATAGACACATGGCATTGCCATGCAGGTTGTCTTTGAATCTCATCAAGCGTTGGCTTCCAAGCATCCTGGTGGCATGTCCTTCGATAGGAACAACAATTTCCCTAGGGTTCTGGGCTCCAGTTATGCATGTGGATACTTCCAGCTATCATCCTTGTAATTTATTTTGTTTAATGACATAGATAGGAGAAATGGCCAAGATAAACACTTTGCACTTAAGTAAAGAATTTAATGATTATGAATTGAGAAACACAGATTGCCACAGTCATTCTGCAGACTTTTCACAGGGGAAGACGGAGACTACTACAGTTCAGAGCAGACTTAAAACGTTTTTTTTTGGCAAAACTCTTAATTCAGGACCCTATGTATCAGCCTTGGCACAGATCGGCAGGCTTTGCTAGGAGAGGAGAGCATCCGTAATCTCACTGATTAGCAGTTACAGTGCTTGAGGGGGGCAGAATAGGTTCTGTGTATGATGAAAGAACCGCATTAAAAAGAAAAAATCCCAGCCCTCAGGTTTTGGGGATTATCATACTTGCTCTAAGTCGATCTGCTGAAAGGCAATGATGCTTCCCAGTTGCGCAGATGGGAAATCAAAGGCACAACGGCCCAAAGAGAATCTCATGAAACAATCCCTTCCAGGCACCAAGCCACGCACAACCCTGGAGACAATCTAAAAATCTGAGGCTAATTAATGTTTTGTACCTGCCTGCCTGAGAAGAGGATGCCTGGCAAACAGCATGTAGAAGGATAACCTAACAGCTGTCCGTCTAAATGGCAGGCCTGACTATGTTTAGCCTTTATCTGGCTACATACTAGTTACCCAGCTAGAATATAGCCGGACAAAGAAGTGGCGTCTCGGGAGCGATCTGGGGAGGGCCTCAGATATCCGGCTAACCTGGCTGAATAGCTGAACTCTAAAGCAGCTCTAATGTTATCCGGCCTAATATCCAGCGCTGTATCAGTTCCAAAACAAAAAAAACCCCTCAAAAAATCAAAGGGCTTGCAGCACGCATCCTCTCATAAATTAGAATTGCTGGCCCAGCGCTCCTCAAGTACATTTATGGGCCATCTGTGTCCCTCCACCCCTTGCACCCTTTTCCTGTTCAGCAGGTTTTAAATGTCTATTGCGCCACATCCCTGATTTTGACCCCCCCCCCCCCAAGACTAAAAGTATTTATTTGCTCCCCTCTGAATACGCATTCCATCCCCTCCCAGACCCCATTCCTTCCTATCCTCCCCCCCCCCCCCCCCCAGTGATGAAAATTCATCTCCACCGGGAGCGAGGATCCCACACCACCTGCTCCCGGCGGCTCCAGCGCTCCCATGTGTAACACTTGGAAGTCTGATGTTGGCCTGGGGGGTGTGGGATGGGCGATCAGGGGCCTGGGGGGTTCAAAATCTAACCAGCTATATCCAAACATAGCCGGTTAGGTTTTAAAGTTAGCCAGGTACATGCAGCCACATTTACACTAGTACATTCAGCTGAATACTGGCCTCAACATCTTTATATTTTAATTGTTGGACCCATCAGAGCAGACAGTGCGTCAGGACTGAGGCAACAGCCAGAAAGTCAGAGCAGGGCACCATTAAAATGGATTCACTTTAAAGGCTCATGGTGTCAGAATTACACCCTGGTTCTGACTGAGCTAGAACTGCATAACTGCAGCAGGAAATTGCTGGGCAAAAATATTAAATTTAGATGAAGCTGTTTGGTGGGAGAGGAAAGGTTTGGAAGACCACAGGCCAGATTTAGGATTTAGGTTATAAGTAGGTGAGAAATAAGCACAATCTACAAATCAATTAGCCAGAATGGTTTTGAAGTAATATATCTTTTCTACATGAATTTTGTTTGCCACTTCAGGAAGAGAAAATAATTGAAGAAATAAGCCAAAGTCCCAGATTTCTTTCAGCAAAACGTTTTACATGCATCGTTTTTTCCATGGAATATTTTCCTTTCCTGAAAATGCAGGAGTTTAAATCCAGGGGTAAAAGTCGCACTATTTCAAAATTGTGCAAGCTAACTGACTTTAACAGTTCCCATTTGTTTTGCCCTGCTTTCAACCAAAGCTTAATAGTGATCCTTAGAGTTTAGAACTATAGCAAGAGTTGTTGTTAGAAGAAGAGTCAGTGAAGAAGATAAGAACATAAAATGTGCCATACTGGGTCAGACCAAATCAAGCTCAGATCCGTTTCCAACAGTAGCCAATCCAAGTCACAAGTACCGGGCAAGTACCCAAACATTAAATAAATCTCAAGCTACTAATGCTTATTAATTAATAGCAGTTTATGGATTTTTCCTCTAGGAAGTTATCCATACCTTTTTTAAACCCAGTTACACTATCTGCCGTAACCACATCCTCTGGCAATGAATTCCAGAGCTTAACTATGCACTGAGTGAAAAAGAATTTTCTTTGATTTGTTTTAAATGAGCTACTTGCTATCTTCATGGTTATTATATGAGAGAGTAAATAAACGATTTACATTAACCTGCTCAAGTCCTTTCATGATTTTGTAGACCTTTATTATAACCCCCACCAGTCATCTCCAAACTGAACAGCCCTAAGTTCCTTAGCCTTTCCTCATAGGGAAGCTGTTCCATGCCCCTTATCATTTTGGTTGCCCTTCTCTACACTTTCTCCAGTGCAACTATATCTTTTTTGAGATGCGGTGACTAGAATTCCTCACAATATTCAAGATGCAGTCTCACCATGGAGCGATATAGAGGCATTATGACATCCTCAGTTTTATTTTCTATTCCTTTACTAATCATTTCTAACATTCTGTTTGCTTTTTTGATCGCCACAGCACATTGAGCTAATGAATTCAATGTATTATCCTCTATGACGCCTAGATATCTTTCCTGGGTAGTAATTCCTAAGATAGAACCTAACATTGTGTAACTATAGCAAAGGTTATTTTTCCCTATATGCATCACTTTGTATTTGTCCACATTAAATTTCATATGCCATTTGGAAGCCCAATCTTCCAATTACGCAAGGTCCTCCTGGTCCAGGTGATTTACTACTCTTCAGTTTGTCAAACTGGCCTACCACATCTTCCAGGTTCACTGAGATTTGGTTCAGTTCATCTGAATCATCAACCTTGAAAACTGTCTCCAGAACGGGTATCTCCCCAACATCCTCTTCAGTAAACACCAAACCAAGAATGTGTTTAATCTTTCCATGATGGCCTTATTTTCCCTAAGTGCCCCTTTAACCTCTCGAACATCTAACCGTCCAACAGACGTTACAAAAATTTTCTTGCTCCATACCTGGGTACATTTGATTTCTAGCCACCTTGAGTTGTTTTGGATTAGTGGGAGCATAAGAAGGAAGGCCAAAAAGTCTCCTCTCTCATAAACATACTCTCTAACACTCACATCTTCATCTGTTTACTCACACACTCCCTCTCGCTCACGTACACACTCATGCTCACAAACCTGCGCTCTCCTTCTCTCATATATACTCTCACACCATGCTTTCTCCCTCTCACTCATACACACTCTCCCTTTCACTTATACAAACTCTCCCTCTCACTTATACAAACTCACAACCAACCTCTCTCTCTATCCCCCTGACACATACACTCTTTCACTCACACCTGCTCTCTTCTTTTCACTTACATATACATTCTCTCACTAACATACGTGCTATCTTTCCCTCACATACACACTCTCTCTCTCGCACACATGCACTTTCACTCCAACAGTTACTCATCTGACTCAACCGATATATAGCTCCTGCGGTTCTGGAAGTAGATCTTGCTGGGCACCACAGGATCCATACATTAGCAAAAAAAATCCAGGAATACATACAGAGAGGTACTCTCACACATCCTCTTTTTTTTTCAAACACACACATTCACAGAAGCTCTCTCATATATCCCCTCTCTTTCTTACACATATGCATACATACCGATTTTCTCTTGTACACACGCAGCTTCTCACACACATGCACACATTCTCACACACACATATACACCCACAGGCTCTCACACACATGCACACTCTTATACACTCACACAAGCTCCCACATGCACATACACACATACATAAACACAGGCTCCTATACACACAATCTTTGAACTGGCCCTCTTCTACAACCGCCAGCAGAATGGGATATTGGCGGCTGCATGGTCCCTCTCACTCTATCTTTGTCTGCCACTGGATGGGCTCTGTGCCGGCCTGCTAGGCCTCTCCTGATCTTCAGCCATCACAGGATGGATCTGCAGCAGCCTACTGAGCCACTCTGGATCTTCAGCTGCCAACGGTATGGTGTCCGCTGGTCCTCCTTCTCTGTTTGGTCTCTGCAGGATGGGCTCTGCGACAGCACACTAGGCATCTACTTATCTTCAGCTGCTGCAGGACAGGCTCAACAGTGGCCTGCTGGTTCGTGGCATGGGCGATAGCAGGACTCTGTTGGAAACAGGATGCTGGGCTTGATGGACCCTTGGTCTGACCCAGCATGGCAATTTCTTATGTTCTTATGTGTTTAATCGAACATCATCTCCTGCTACCGCAGGACCAATCTTGCAGTAAGAGTTATGAGACTGTTCCCAAGGCAGCAGGACATATAGTTCGCTTAAACGTGACTCCTGCTGCTGGCTGCGGGGGCGGGAGGGGGTAGGGAGGTGTATCGCCGGTAATTGGATCGGACAGGGATTTGGTTTATTCCTTCCTGATGCTGACTCTGCAGTCCACTGCTGCTGCCCCTTCAGGTGTGCCGCCCTGTGAAATTGCATAGTATGCATACCCACTAGTGCTTGGTTTGTACACTGGGTGATGGGACAAGAGAGTTTGAAGCAATCAAACTGCCTGATTCACTAAGGCTTTTCTCTCATTTTGTGTCTATGGTAAAATACCTTGATGAATCAGGCCCAGAGATTGCAATGGAAGTGTACGTTAGGTCAAGAGATGGTCAAACATTTCCAGATAAGGACATCAGCAAAGAAAACCAAGTTTTACAGTAGATTTTAAAGTTTTGATATACTGAGAAACACATACGTCCTCCACCTTCGTTAAGCATATGCATTATTGAATATTAAAGAATACAGCTGAAAGTACACAAAGTAATTTAGCTCTCAATTACAGCAAATAATTTTAAAACCTTGATGGAACATAATTATTTTTCAATTTGTTCCATAAGAACAAAAAACCGAAACACCAGAAAATATGAAAACATTTAGTTCAACAAATGCTGACATGTTCCCTAGACTAGTAATTCTTCCAGACTAGAGAAATTACTTTAGTGACTGTCAAGGGAATCAGTTGCTTCACAATACAGATCTTTTAGCCCTATGCATGGGAAAAAGGAATGGAGCAAGAGGCCAAGCAACAGGTGCAGTGACTGTGACTGACTGATTGACTGACCACCTCACTGTCCAGTATATATTCACACTGACTGACAAAAGCACCATCAGATTTAGCCTCAGTTTCAGCCTGGGATGCTATAGGGCTTTCAAGCTTACCACAGATCCCAGATAATGGCGTGTATTGGGCAGCAGAGAAAACAGGAAAAGGCACCAGATAGAAGACAAAAGGGGGAACCCAAATTGGCATCCAAACAGTTCTGTGTACAGCCAGGGCCGATGCTAGCTTTTTTTGCTGCCCTGTGTGAACAATTACTGTGCTGCTCCCGCCCCCCCCGTCCCCCTGATTCATTCAGTGTCTGTCTCAGGCCCATCAAATAAAGCCCAGCTCCGTCCTGCAATCTATATTGTTAAAAACTGACACGCCCCCCTCCACCTCAGAACCTATGGATAGGGAAGGGTATTAGGTAACCTTGGCAAACCTTACAGCCTTGCACACACACCACCACCCCACATCCTTTACAGGCACACACAGTTAAATTATGCATTTATAATATATTTTACATGAAAAAGAACATTCAAAAGTACAGTCTTCTGAGGCAAAAATATCACTTTTAACATGCATATTATATTTACATGCACTCCTGTGGTGCCAACCAGAAAGCTCTGCAGAAAAGATACTTGGAGCTCCTATGGAATTAGACTTTTTGTAATGCATATTGGGTGTGAGCTTGGCCCTCAGGAAGCTATAAACAAACAGAATTACTATTACAATATAGTAAAACTCCCACACCAAAACAACTCTAACAACCTTATCTATGAAAAGGCAACACTGCACATAACCAGGCCCTAGAATACCAATAAAACTCTTATTAGGAAACCAGGCTGCTATAGATCCTTATACGGAAATTACATGCCAGCAAAATACCTCAACTCAGTCACATATGCAGAATACAGACAGACTCTCACCAAATACAGAATAAAGAGATCAGAAAGTATAAACAGAAACGTACTGAGAAGAACTGAACTGGAACCCACAACAAGCCAGCCTCTACATGCAGATCAACAATGAAAAAACAGAAACATTACCATTTTTCATAAAACATTAAATAATAAAATCATAATAGTAAAATCATATAATAAAATCAAGAAATATAACATAAAACAATCATAATAGTAAAATCATATTCATAGATTCATGAATAGAATATACAAAATTTCCCAAACACCAATAAAATATTTCAAAACATCTGTTGAATAAAAAATTGAATAATTAAAAAATATTCTATTCCCCTCCAAAAAATTAAATATTTCAAAAGAGCAGAATAATCAAATTACACCCAATAATTAAAACTAATAAGCATTAAAAAAATTCCTGCTCTCCATACCTGTGATCTTCTGATTTCCGGTCACCCTGAGATTGTTGTTGATTAGGGGAGGTAGGGATGCCCAAATTTTATCTTCTCTCTCATACACACACAATAACACATTCGTTCTCTCACATATTCCCTCTAACAATCACAGGCTCTTTCTTCCTCACAGATATATTATGTGTGTGTGCCTGTGAGAGCCTATATGTGACACACGGGCTCTCATACAGACACATAAACATACCCACAGGCTTTCACACAGACACACACACATAGGCTCTCACGCAGACACATTCACATAGGCTCTCAAACAGACACACACATGTGCACAAACACACAAACTCTCAGACACACACACATGCTCTTGGTCACTCACACACATACACACAAATGGCTTCCTGTTGTCTTTGGGCCATGGTGGGATGAGCTCCACCACGTCCCATTGGCCTTCCTGATTGGGGGGGGAGGGGAAGAGTGGAAGCTGTGTGGCGTGTGGGTGCCCGCACATGCAAACGAAAGACGGGCCTCTCCACCAGCCATCGCTTTTTTGAGCTTTGGCAGCTTGCATCCCCTCTTCTTCGTCAGCTGCCAGCAGCCCCATGGTCTCTCCTGCTACCGCTGGCTCACTGCCTCCCCCAGGTGTACTGCCCCGTGTAAATGCATGGTTTGCACACCCAGTCACGCCAGGCCTGGCTATAGCAGCTTTTGCTCTCATGAGTCAGGATTCAAAACCTTTTTTTTTCCCAATGAAATAGGATGGGAGCATAATTTCACAGTTATTAATATATACTCAATTGCTGCAGAAAGGTTATGCTACAAGTATTCTAGAGCATTCTCTACATAACTTCTTAAGTGGGTAAAATAACAAGAATCTTGTGTCTCAGATCTCCCCCTCTGATGACAAACACATTTTTCCTCATGGTTGAAGAAATACATAGGTATTCAGTAAGCACACTGGCTAAAAATAAACTAGTCGACATGCAGTTCATCTCATTTCTACCGAGAAATAATACATTTTAATGACTAAAAGAAATACAATAAAACACTCTGAAATTTTTCTTAAACCAGGTTATTTTGTAGCTTTCCACAAATGACCATCCTCCAAAGATGAAAAGTTGCTATAGTACGATGATCAGATTACCAGTTATTAGTACAGCTAACAAAAAGAAACAACTGAAAAAAAAAGTAACACATCTTTACACTCATCTTGTATTCAAACAATATTCCCTGATGGCTCCATGTGAATATGCCGATGGTATTTTAAGCAAGATCTTACTTTTCACTGAGATCTTCAATGCGATGTCCATTGCTGGATAAGAAGCCAGAGCCTGCCTGGCTGCATGGACTAGCTGGGGCTGATAAAGTGCTTTTCACATTTTGGACTGAGTGCCTCCGACTCCTCCTGCGCTCCAGGCCTCGTCGTTCATGGGAACCAAGACTTGCCCTTCTTCTGTCTTTTCGCCCGTTGGGAGGAGGGTCAACATTCTCATCTCCATCTTCGTGTCTCAGAGTCATCTGAGTTTGAGGGAAAAGCTTTTTAGCAAACCTTTCATTCTATGATAATTTTGCAACTCTATTATACTTTTATAAACAATGTTATAAAAATGGGGGATCAACAAAATAGCCATCTGTTGTTACCTAAATTTCCAATCTATTTAGAATGACAATAATAATGTTTTCAGACAAACTGTATAAAAAAAAAAAGTGCATATAGTCCAGAGTGGGTGCTGCCCAAAATGGAGGCATTTCAAAATGCTGAAAAATTATAATACTGACAGCTGAACCTGAAATGAATATGTTTAGTTGTAAATCTATGTTAGAAACTCCAGAAGCAGGCAACACATGCTGTTGCCAAAATATTTATATTGGGATATCTCCTGCGCCTTTTTTCATGGCGGTTCTAAGTATCTATGTTCTTTTTTTGGGAAAGTGCTCCATCTCCTATGACTGCTGAAGGAAAGGATTGCCATCTTATTCCTATTCCCATCTGGATCCCGCTGTGAATTGCCACTCTAGATAGCCCGGTTCAGTGTAAATTATTCATTAACCTTTTGAGGTGTTTTTGAAACCATTATTTGCTCAATTATACTTGTATGGGATTTTTTTTTAATAAACAGGACATTATCTATATCTCTATATATCTATCTATCTGTCTATACATACATATTTTTTTATTTTTTAAGATGGATGATTAAAACTGTGTGCAATAAAATGCTGATTTGAGTGGCGTAGCCAGAATTGATTTTTTTAGGTAGGAACAAAATTAAGATGGGTGGGCTGTAGGCATGCAATTTTGAGACCTACTAGTTGTATACTTATTGATAAATAATGCCATATACTGCACCCGACAATGGTTTTCTAAGTAGTTTGCAACAGCCATTATGCATCATGCGTGAAACTTTAAAATATTTTACCTCAATTATTTCAAGCACTTACCAGCATTAAAAAGTCCTTATTAATCTGTATTAATGAATTTTATATTTACTGCAGTTTATAAATGCACAAGTATATCATGTAAAAAGCAAAGAAAACAAACAATAAGATCCAATCACTCATATAATAAAACACAAATTAATGTATTCTTTCATGAATCCTCTTTGCAGAAAGCCAGAAATCATCATAACTACAATAAAATATCATTAATCATCAGAACAGGTGCAGAGCAGAGCTAGGGCAATTCACCTTACAATTAACATGAAAAGAAAATATTCAAATTCTGGTGTCACCTCCACTGCTATTTTGTGAAGTAACACAACTCCTGCAAAGAGACAGTGCATACTAATTTTCTCTCATGCATATGGAGGAAGGAATAGCCTAGTGGTTAGAGCAGTGGACTATGAACCAGGAGACCAAGGTTCAAGTCCCGCTGTCACCCCACAGCGGGACTTGAACCTTGGTCTCCTGGGGCAAGTCACTTTACCCTCCATTGCCTCAGGTACAAAAACTTAGATTGTAAGCCCTCTGGGGATAGAGAAATACCTACAGTACCTGAATGTAAACCGGTGTGATATCTCAATTGAGATGAATGTCGGTATATAAAAATAATAAATAAATAAAATTGTGGATATCCTGAAAACCTGACTGGCTGGGGGGGTCCCCAGGACAGGGTTGAGAACCACTGCTACACTCGGACCTAGCAATCTTAAACAATGACAAATTGAGCTTGGGTGGATGATGCCTCCCATTTACGCACAGTCTTCCACATAAGCCTCTTTTTTTCTTTAACCTCATCAGAAAACCATTGGACAAGTTTATGCTGAAAAGCCCTAAACCTAGCTTTTAAAAGGGCAACTACATCCATGGTAGTTCTAAGGGTTGTAATCAATGAGCAAAATAAGCTTGGGCGGAATCTCCTGCAATGTCTGCCTTATCTGCCCCCGAACCTTTTTAAATAGTTCCATATCTACATGGCCCTGATACTTCTTTATCTCAGTAAATGATTCTGTATTAGTATTCAAACTTTTTAAGGTTAAATTAAAAATAATTTAAAAATAGCTGGGTAAGTCTAAAAAAACCTGCTACTTATCCGGATAAGATCAAATTTGTCCAAGTAGCAGCAAAGGAGATATTTAACTGGATAATTAATAATTTAGCAGATAAATATGTGCAAATGATATGCCCGCCTATTTCTACGAATTTTAAAAGGATATGCAAATAGATTTTACTTGTGTTATTTAAATGCATTAACCCCCATAAGTTGGCTTTTATATGCGTAAGTGAGAAGATTGTCTAACATGCGTGTGGCAATGAAATAACCAGTTTTACCAATTAGTCTACCAGTTTGCCTAGTCCATCTGCAGCTCCTGAAGATCGATTTGGCTCGTCAGCCTGAAGTTCCCCCACTTCAATTAGACCCCCTTCCCAGTCATTTTTCACTTTTAATATGTTTCTAATCATTTATGCCAGATCATGTCCAGATGCAAATATATGCAAGTAAAAGAGACTTACACATGTCACTTTGGCAGGTTGTAAAATACAGCTTTCTCGCAGAAATGTTAGCCCCTTTCTCGGATGCCCCTACCCTGCCCTTTTTTACACGTACATATTAGTTCGCGGGCCCTGATTTATGTGTGTATGTTGCAGTTTTTGAAATAGCTTGCATTCGTATATATGCTATTTTGTGTGTGCAGGTATCAATTTTTACACACACAATGTTTGAAAATTCACTTTTATATGTGGAGATTAAAATGGACATTGATCCTCCCATACCATACCGTGGCTTGTCAAACTCTTGAGCTTGTTATATTATTCCATAATAGAGCAGATATTTGGAGTGTTAAAAAGTCATTTCAGGCAACTGGATCATTTGGGTAGGGAGCCTTCACAGAAAAAGCAATTATGATTGTGCTCATCTGCTGCATTCTTCACATTTCAGTAAGGTACATCATAAATGCCACGTCCCCATCTTCCACTGGATCCCCACTATTCCCCTGCCAGATGCAGGGATAACTTCATGAGGGTGAATTAGACCAGAAGTAGAGTCATTGTGATTACTTCTATAAGTGATGCCAAAGTGGGAAAGTTATATTTTACTCGATCCCCTTACCCAATCTTAGCTAATTCCACTTTTTTTCTGTCTCCTAAGGCATAAAGTTGGAACTAGGAGAGATGGTGAAGAGGTAGCCTCTTCCCACCAAACATTTTATGCTTATTCAGTCTTCACAAATCTGGTGCATGGGTGCTCCTGTGTGGCATGGAAGAAGCAGCTAAGTGGAAGGGGTAGGAGTCAGTTCACCACATGGGGCACACAGCGGTGTGCTTGGTCACCTAATATCTGTCATTGCTGTGGTTAGTCTGCCCAGTGACCCTTGCAGGCATTCAGAGGCTTGAGTCAGTACAGCAGTCTGAAACTGAATGGCTTCTTTCATGTTGCCAATCTTTTCGTAGCAATGTGGAACACTTTGCATATAGCTTTGAAGTCCTTACACTTTCTTGGGCTACCCGACTCCCAAACCTTCCAACGGAAAAAGTCCTTTATGGGAATAACCCTATAATTCCTATCCACTTCCATCCTCCAGCATGGAAATTTGCCTTCCAATCTGCATAAAACAGGAGAATCTGAAGAGCCCTTCTCTCACTGTATCTACCACATTTGATGATGCCACCAAACAGAACTTCAGAACATATCAAACCAAGTAGCTTGATAAATTGCAAAATGCTGCCAGGCAGCGTCATTTAAAGTGTGATGTCCATGCCAAAAGGAGAGCTCTCAGAGGATTAGAAAGGGGTGGGGGTGTAGGATAGTCCATGGAGAGGCATTATTCTTGTATCAAAGGAGAAAGTAGCCTTAGAAGGTGCTTCTTCTTGAATTAGAAGGAGGAGGCTTCTTTTTGCATTGAGAGTTAGGAGATCTTGGGGTGGCCCCTACAGGGGGCTCAACTTGCATCAGAAGGAGGAACTTATAAATAAATACATAAATAAATAAATAAATAAATAAATAAATAAATAACTTGGGTGATGATGTATGAAGGCTTTGGTTCAGGAGGGGCTGTAATCTTTGACTGGGTGGTCCAGAAGGGGTGGAACTCCGGAGAGGGACCATAATCCTCAAAGGGGATGGCAGGAGGCAGAAGGGGTTGGGAAGCCCTTGATGGGGCACTTCTTTGGTGAAAAAGCCTTAAGGTTGGGGTAGTGGAGGGGGGGTGGATACTTCAGGACACAGTTTCCCCTCCTGTATTAAACGCTAAATATTTCAGCACTGAAGGCATGCTAAACCTTTATCATCTTCCTCAAGAAGGTAATAAATTCACCAGGACCTGAAGTCCTTGGCAATTTTAGCGGCTTTTTAGTGAATAGGATAATATTAGCAAATGAGCTTATTATCATCCTATATGTATATTTTGCATGCTCCTGCATACTAATTTTTAGCAAGTGCAGCCTGTTTTCACCTGTGTTAAGCTGTTAGTATTTAGGCCAATATCTAAAACCTTCTATCGTGCATACAAAGGTCTTTTAGCCTTTAGTAAACTGGCTTTTATGATTGATTATGACAGGGTATCATTCCCATGTACTTTATAGTTTACTGCATCCCAAACATAAAAACAGAAAACTTCCACATAATTCTTGCTTCAAAATTAAGAAAGCAACTATTCCATCTAAGCATCCAAATTGGCTGCACTATTCCCATTGCTGGATGTAAACTGATTTATCCAATTTCTACCAGCAGAGAAAGGGGTGGATTAAAATAAATACTCAGGAACCGGTGCACACTGAGCAATCAGTTCTGCAGAAAGACACATCTGTGCACTGTTGCTGACAAAATATTTTTTTGTACTCTGAATGCTTTTACATATGGGAAAATATTACAACTCTGAGAAGTCCTTTAGTAAGTATTGGTAAAGAAACCAGTTGTATTCCTAAGCAAACTCTCTACAGAGCTTAGTATTCAGCAGATCCCAGAGCTATTACTCATAAGATGCCTAAAATGCATTAAAGCCTCACCATGCCAGTCAAATGCTCAAACAGCCAGATGTTTTCTTCTTTGAAAATAAAATAGATAACTCAGCTCCGCCCTGATTCCTTTTTTTTTTCCTTGGGTCCACTTTGATGTGTGTGCAAGCTGTAAGATGCATAAAACAGGTCATGTTACGTTACCTCATAAATGTTAAATTGCTCAACCAAGTCCAAGTCGGTTCCTTTCTTGTTCAAGTGTCTCTGTGAAATAGCTTCAATGCCAAGCTCCTCCAGACAGTCCAGCACGTCGTAGAAGGAATCCTGATCTGGAAGCCCCGCCAGCGTCTGAGAGGCAAAGTGTAAACAATCACATGCATTTCACCACCACCACCAACAAAATACAGCAATGAAAAAAAGGCTTAAAACAATTATTCCATTTCAAAAATGGATGCAGACGTGATATAACTATGGCTGGGAAAACAACTCTTGCTGCAGATTTTAACAAGCATCTCGAAGTCTATATATATTGTTAAAGGAAAGCAAAGCAAAAAGGCATCGTATATGGTTCTTCACTTTAAAATCATTTTCTGAGGTAATGAGACATGGCAAATGTTTCTGGTATATTCTCCTGTTTCATTGACCCAATAAAAGAATATTAATCCAAGAAGCCCTGCTGGTCCCCCTTTTGCTGCCAGTGAGTATAAAGCATTGCTCCAGTGTGTTTGCAAAGATGGAGGTGTTTATGCTTTGCCACCATGGTAAGCTGAGGTCACGTATAGGCAAAGATGTGGGAAAAGTTAATTTCCAGTTTTTCAAAATAATGATATGAAAATGTGCTACTTTTTGAATTTTTATTTTAGCAAAATCTTTTGTCATAGAAGAAAATGCCAAAAGATTTTGTACAGAGTGGTAACATTTTGCAGAACATATGCAAACATCAATGGATCATTTCAATTTTTCTTCTGCGAATTCATGAAAAATCACATTTTCATTTTGAGAATAAGTTGCAAAGGCAAAAACTCGTCTTTTCACTTTTGGAGTGAAAATGTTGGTGCATTTCCATTTGCAGAATCTTGCACGGTGCTTCAGTAGGTCATTTATCACTACCAAAAGCCGGCAACTTAACCAGTATGAATTCTCATTTAATATAATCTAGATGTATAAAATCTCTAATTCAATAGACTAAGTTCAAGTCTCTGTACGCTCTG
Organism: Rhinatrema bivittatum; assembly: GCF_901001135.1. NCBI lineage: Eukaryota > Metazoa > Chordata > Amphibia > Gymnophiona > Rhinatrematidae > Rhinatrema > Rhinatrema bivittatum. The sequence goes on along the minus strand of NC_042616.1, from coordinate 337,765,489 downwards.
CTTTGTTTTATTTCTTAGGTAACAGTTACTGACTGCTGCTTTCTACAGAAAGGAGGCTCTTGAACAGGCTATTATGGGATGAGGGTGAAAAGGGGCAGATTCAGTAGTAATCTTAGGAAATATTTCTTTACAAGAATATGGATGCATGGCATGTGGAAAGAAAAACAGTGTCTGCATTTAAGAAAGCATGGAATAAATACAAGCGATCTCGAAGGAATTATAAAGCTAAATTAATTGGGTGGATGGGCAGACTAAATGGGTCATACAGTGTTTTTCTGACCTCATGTTTCTATATTTCCATGTTTCTTATAAGCTACTTATCTGCATTAACTAATATGCAGTTGTGAAACAGAACGAGCTGTAAAATACTCATTCTAGCTAATGTTTTCAGGTTTCACTGATCATTTTACTTTCCATAACCCCCAAGCCATGTAATGCTCATGAATAGACTCTCTGGTCTCAAAATTCAAAGTAATCCATTTACCAATAGATAAATTAGCCAGATAAGAATTATCCAGCTAACTTACATGGGATATTCAACAGCACTACAATACTGACAGATAAGTCTCACCTGCTCTACTACGTCTAATTTACCTGGTTAACTTAACCGGATAAGTCCGAATATCAGCTAACTGGCTAAGTTAACCGGATAAATAGCTCCTCCCTGATCCGCCCATTAGATATCCGGCTAAGTAAGATATTCAGTGACCATCTCTCCGAGCATAGTTAAATGACAACGACACATATTTTGGATATATACATTTTCCCATTGCTACTAAGAAATGCTCTCTCGCTGTAGCTGTATTTTGTCTCTTTGCAGTCAAAGCAGTTACTGAAAACTTGTGTTTTGTAGTAGGAATAACCCAATTCCTAGATTCAGACAAGTCTCAAATAAGGAAAGGAATTTCAAAGGATCATTTGAATCACTATGCAAACAAAATGCACCTAAGTTGGAGAAGGCAACAGTTGAACAGATCTGGGTCCCATGTATCACTTAGCATGCATAACCAGCTGATGTGCAATCAGAGAAAGTAAGTTCACCAAAATTATCCCACCAAATTTATCCAGCATACACTTATATCTGCTATTTCATGCACATACATTTTCCTAGAAAATTTCTATGAGGTCCATATTCAGTAGTCCGGTTAGTGGACAAGTTATCCGGCTAAAGTTAGCCAGATAACGTATTTCATATATTCATGGGATAAACATCCCTCTGAATATATCAGCCTAAAGTTATCCAGCTACATATAGCCAAATAACTAAAAAAACCTACCTGGCTATATTCAAATATATCAAAAATACTGGTACATCAGGTAAATCTTAAATGTTATCTTAGCCAAATATATGTAGGCCCCTTACTTCAAGGGTCTGTATTGTGTGACAGACTCTACTGTTGTGCAGGGTCACCTTACTTTAATTTTAATATTCACTCATCAATCCTATCTTTTTTTAGTAGAAATTTTTCTTTATAATAAAATCGGTAAGCTTTAATCGGTAAGATTTAATATTATATTCAAATATAGCCAGGTAGGTTTTTAGTTATGAGGCCTTGTGTGGCCAGGATAATGTGCTACTTAACTGGATACCTTTAAAAGATATCCGGCTATGTAGCGCTGTCAATCACTAAGCATATAACAGTACAGTGTACAGCCAATCCCCTCCCTCCCACCCCCCTCCCCACAGCATGATATCAGGGCCCTGTCAGGCCATATTCTCTCATTCTCCCCAAACCTTTCAGAACCTTGAGAAGTGTCTGGCATTCAAGGAAGGGCCCTGGTCCCTGGTCCCAGTTTTACACATTTCATCAGGGTGCCACCCCACCTTCCCCGCACTCACCCACATAGGAGAATCCTTGTGCCAACAGCCCCTCTTCCCCCATCCCCTGCACCCGCCACATTCCACCCCGATAACTTTACGATGTTAGTCGGGAGCAAGGGACCCTCTGCCCTGCTTTCGGCACCTCCAGCACTGCTCTGACAGAGACAGCACTGGAAGCGTAAGCTTACTCTTTGGGGAGGGGATTGGCCGTACGCTGTACAATTATTTACTTAGTGAACGATAGCATTACTTAGCCAGGTATCGTTTAACGATATCCAGTTAAGTAGTATGTTATTGTATCAAATAAATACATCTGTTGAAAATTTAAGGGAAGTGGCGTTTTTAGCATATACCTTCCAATTCTTTGCTACTGAAAAGAAGGAAAATGTGGAAGATGGGTTGTAGGAGCTCAAATGTAGATGCTCACAATGGGCCTGATTTTAAAAAGCATTTACTCGAGTAAAACAGCGTTTTACTCGAGTAAATGCACTTTACTTGAGTAAGTGGGCTTTCGAAAATTGCTACAATATATGCTATTGAATTGTCCATAGGATTTACTTGTGTAAGTGCACTTTACTCCAGTAAATGGCTTTTGAAAATTGCTACAATAGTAGTTACATTTACATGTGTAACTCCTTTTGAAAATTACCCCCAATGTCCTCTTTTAGGGCTGCTAGCAGACGTATGCAGATGAGCCTTCTGATCCTCTGCTAGGAATCCTGAGAGAAGTATGCCCATTAACCTTCTAGTTTTCTGCAACTAGAAACTGTGTGGGAGCTGTGGAAGATGAAGTCTAGACAGCTTACAGTGTCCTCTGGAGTCTTCTGCTGGGGCAAGCATGCAAATGAGCTTTCCAGTTTTCTGCAGCTGGAAACAATGTGAGAGCTATAGAAGCAGAAGCCTAGATAGCTTGCAATGTTCTCTGCTGGGAAAAGTATGCAAATGAATCTTTGGGCATGCTGCCAATAGAAAAAAATGTGAGGCTGTGAAAGTTGCAACCTAGATGGCTCAAAGTACCCTCTACTGGGGAAAAGTATGCAAATAAGCCTTCCCATTTTCTGCAGCTAGCAACAGTGTGAGGATTGTGGAAGTTGAAGCTAAGTGTCCTCTGGACTCCTTTGCTGTGGCTGCTGGGAGAAGTATGTAAACAAGCTTTCAGGACCTCCTCTGCTAGAAAAAGCACAGAGGCTCTGAAAGTTGAATCCTTGATGGTACATAATGCCCACAGGAGTACTATGCTGCAGTTACTGGGAAAACTATGCAAATGAGCCTTCTAGTTCTCTGCTGCTGGCAACAGTGTGGTAGCTTTGGAAGCTGAGGCCTAGACGGCTCACTGTGTCCTCTGGTGTCGTCTGCTGGGGCTGCTGGGAGAAGTATGCAGATGAGCCTTCTGATCCTCTGCGGCAGACAACCAATATCACTTCCTACTAAGTGCATCATATATAGATACTCGTCTAGTAGTGATAACAATACTGTTGTTAGCAATTTAAAAAACTTGGTATGTAAAAGTATACTAGAGCATATTAAGGGAGTTATTTTCTAAGGCATTTTCATGTACAAAAGTTGGTTTTATGTGCAAAACGAGAGACTGGGTGTGGGGGATTGGGCTACAAAGACCCCAACATTTGTGCCAATATTTTGAGGGGTTGAAATAGGATAGGGAATAAGGCCATTGCTGGCCTATGGTACAGTTAGGCTTACCTAATAATCTTCTTTCTTTGTGTCCTGGCAGACCAGTTGAAACAAGTGTGATTTATCATCCCTACCAGCAGATGAAGGCAAATTACAAGCTTGTTGACCTACTGTCCCTCTCTATATAGACTGATTCAGTAGGGAAGGAGTCAGTAGTCTCTTGTCCAAGCTGGTCCTCTAATTCACTTAATTCACTCTAGTTCTTCCCCTTTTCTGTTCCTTCCGTCCCTATTTTTTATATGTTCTCTCTTTTTTTGGTAAAACAGCAAAAACAAATGGTTACGTTCATAGAAGTGTAAACTAAAGGGTCTCTCTGAGTTGAGCCTTCCTCAGGCTGCATTTCTCACCTGATACACAGGCACTGCTTTTCTTTTCGGTAAATATAACAAAAACTCTCCCACCCCACCCCCTCTCCCCACCCCTGAGCATTACTTCTGCTTTCTTTCACTAGGTTATAACCATCACCTACGGTAGTACATCCATGCTCTTCTTCTGCTATGTAGTCACCTCTCCATTCTTAATCCCAAGGTGGCCATGGTCTGGTCTAGACTGGTCTGTCAGAACTCAAAGAAAGAAAATTAGCAGGTAAGCCCTAATTGAACCTTCCTCTTCACCCTGCCAGACCAGTCCAGGCAAGTGGGATGTACTCGAGCTGTACTTATTCCGGAGAGGAGATATCTAGAGCTACTACCAGGACTCTTAATTTCTCTCTTGGAAATTTAATCTATAATGTTTTGTCAATGTGTGCACCAAGACACAACTGGCTTCCTTGCGAAGGTCAATCAGTGCTACTGCTTTAGTGGTCTCGAGAAACGTGCACTGAATCTCTCTGGAATGGGTCTACCTCATCATACAGGCTGTTGCTATCACTTCCTTGATCCATTTCATGATGGAAGCTTTGGAGGCTGGTTCTCCTTTTTGCCTCCATGTGAATTAAATAAACAGCCTGTCTGATTCTCAGAACTTAGTGGTCACCTTAAAGCATCTCAGGAACATCCTATGGACATCAAGACATTGTAGCTCCTTTCTTTTCCCTACACATTCTGTCTACCTGAAGCCTAGTAACATAATTGTCTGGTTTAGATGAAATTCTGAGACTACCTTTGGCAAGCATGATGGTACTGTCCTGATAGTTACTTTCTGTTTTGAGAAAGATAGATATGAGATAGATATAGGGCCAGCAGCTCTGAAATGTTTCTTACCCAGCAAATTTCCACCAATAGGACTGTCTTTAGTGTGTGTGTTAGGTACTTTACTGAAATCTTCTTGAGAGGTTCAAAAGGGGTCACTGCTAACATCCTCAGAACCAAACTTCAAGTCCATCAATGGTACTAATAGATTCAGTGGAGGATATAGGTATTTTCCCCTCTCAGAAAGTGAGAACTATGTCTGAATGTGCTGCTATGGAGGATCTGTTCATTTGACCTCTATTACAAGAGATGGCTGACACTTGGACCCAGATCAGCCAGTGTCTTGGGTCTCTTTCCTACCAGGTCCCCTTCCCTGGTGCATTCCCTGTTAGTGCTCCTTTCCAGCATTGACCTGCTCTTTATCTGGCAATAGGTCTTGTGCATAGCCAAAACAAATTCTGCATAAAATTCCTCTTCCCCTCCTGTGGAGATTCTGGCTGCAACAGCCCTCTCCAGGACACAGCCCCTACTTCTGAGGTGGTTGAGGCATGCCACAAGTTTTTCTCTGCTGCATTTTCCTGCTCAAACACTGCAGGAAATGCTGTCAAGCCTGGACATGCTGCTCCAAGGGGCTGGCCCCACTTCCTTATTCCATCTTATATGCCATCAACATTTTTGCAAAATGAGCTTACGACCCTTGGAATGTGTTACCTTCTCCCCTTCTCCATAACTTTGCTTCAGGTACTCCAGGAGAGATACAGATTGGGTCCATGGTTTGGACCTTGCTTCATGTTTGCCTGGTTTTTTTCTTAAAGTTGCAGTAATTCATCTTCTACTGCAGTGGGAAATGCAGGCAATCGAATGCCCGATTGCCCTGAAGAAGTGAGATCAGCCCTTGTTTGGGCTGCTGTCCTGTGGAGGAATCCCCCCGCCTGGCTCTGGCTATCCCTGGAGAAATCCACCATATGGAAGGCCTTTGTCCTAGAAACCTTGACTTCCTCCTCCTTCCTGCTGGATCAGCTGAGTCCTGCCATTTGCTGGAGGCACAGACTACTGACTCTTTTCTTGCTGTACCAGCCTATATAGGAAGGGAGGTCGGGTCAAAAAAGCTTGCACAATGCCTCGATCTGCTGGCAGGGGGACAAATCCAACTTGTCTGAACTGTGTAAAGAACAAAATTACTAAACATATAGATAAACTTAAATGAAATAAAGTCAACATGGATTTAGCCAAGGGAAGTCTTGCCTCACCAATTTGCTACTTTTTTTTGAAGGCGTGAATAAACTTGTGGATAAAGGTGAGCCAGTTGATATAGTGTATCTGGACTTTCAGAAAGTATTTGACAAAGAACCTCATGATAGACTCTTGAGGAGATAAAAAAATCATGGGATAGGAGGCAATGTTCTGGTGCAGCTTGAGAGCTGGTTAAAAGATAAAAAACAGAGAGTAGGGCTAAATGGTCAGTTTTCTAAATGAAGAAAGGTGTGCTCCAGGGCTTGCACTAAGACCAGTGCATTTTAACATATTTATAAATGACCTAGATATAGGAACAACAAATGAGGTGATCAAATCTGCAAATGATACAAAATTATCCAAAGTTGTTAAATCACAAGAGGATTGTGAGAAATTTCAAGAGAAGTTTGCAAGACTGGGCATCCAAATGGCATATGCCATTTAATGTGGACAAGTGCAAAGCAATGCATGTAAGAAAAAGCAACCCAAATTATAGCTGCACAATGCAAGATTCCACTTTGGGAGTTACCACCCAGGAAAAAGGATAAAGGCATCATTGTGGAAAATATATTGAAATCCTATGCTCGGTGTGCAACGGTGGCCAAAAAAGCAAATAGAATGCTAAGAATTATTAGGAAAAGAATGAAGAATAAAACAGAGAGCTTCATAATATCTTTGTATTGCTCCATGATGTGATTGCACCTTATGTGTAGTTCTGGTTACCACATCTCAAAACAGAGATAGCAGAATTAGAAAAGGTACAGAGAAGAGTGACCAAAATGGTAAAGTGGATGGAACAATTCCCCTGTGAAGAAAAGCTAAAGAGGTTAGGGGTCTTCAGTTTGCAGAAGAGATGCCTGAGGGGAGATATGGTAGAGGTCTATAAAATAATGAGTCACGTGGAAAGGGTAAACACAAAGGGGGTAATTTTCAAAAGGAGTTACATGCGTAAATGTAGCTACTATTGTAGCAATTTTCAAAAGCCATTTACTCAAGTAAAGTGCACTTATGTGAGTAAATCCTATAGACAAGTCAATGGCATATATTGTAGCAATTTTCAAAAACCCACTTACTCAAGTAAAGTGAATTTACTCCAGTAAACCTGGTTTTTACTCGAGTAAATGCTTTTTAAAATCAGGCCCAAATTGTTTTTTTCTCTATCAAAAAGTACAAAGACTAGTGGACATTAAAATTAAGTTACTAGGTGATACATTTAAGACAAATAGGAGAAAATATTGTTTTACTCAATGCATAATTAAACTCTGGAATTTATTGTCAGAGGATGAGGTGAAAACTAGGTTTAAAAATGGTTTAGACATGTTCCTGGAAGAGAAGTCCATAAACCATTTTTAAGGTGGACTTGGGGAAATCCACTGCTTATCTCTGGAATAAGCGGCATGAAATTATCAACTTTCTGGGATCCTGCCTGATACTTGCGACCTAGATTGGCCACTGTTGGAAACAGAATGCACTGGCTTGATGGACCTGAAGCCTGACCTGTATGGCAAATCTGGTATGCTTATGTTCTAATCCACATTCTAAGATGGTGGGAAGGCTTTATGTTCCAGAGGAGTTTACTACTTTCCACCTGGGAGAGCTATACACTCACACTATTGTTATGTTTTCTTTCAGAACAAAAGAGGTTTGCTCCTATACCTGTTCCTAATAGGGAACCAAGGGATCTCTGCACTCAGGTTTGTCTGGCTGTCCTGAACTTAGCTGGACTAACCTTTAGAATATGGACCTCTTAGAGGTCCATATTAAATGCTATTTGTCTGGCTAAGCTCAGGACTTGGCCAGACAAACCTGGAGGACTAGATCACTTCCAAGATAGCCAGATAACTGTTTATATGGCTAAAACATTATCCAGCTAGCTCGGGGGTGGGATGGAGAGATTTTGGGGCGGAGACAGTGATCCGGATAAGTTAGTTAGGTAAATGCTGATTTTAAGCATCAACTAGCTAATACAGTTGAATAACTTTAGACCAGCCAAAGAGCAGTCCTAAAGTTAGCTAGATAAACTTATTCAGCTAACTTTAACATAGCTGGGTATATTCAGTGGCGCACAATCTCAGAGCAGTTACCTAACTAGCTGGCCAGCAACTGAATATGGATCTCTTAGATTTTAAATCAGACTGTTTTAGGAAATTATTCACAGCAGATCAAGATTCTTTTTATAGGAAATGCCATTCTCTTATTCATGGTAAATTAGAATTTTGCTGTAAGGAAGCAGTGTTCCTTTAAGGACAGTAGAAATTGCATTATTTAGTTTTAAAAGGTCTTTGTTATCAGTAGTTATTCTACTGTAAAATTTGACATTGGACTTAAAGCTTTTTTCTCATTCTGTGTCAATGGGAAAAAGTTTAATAAATCAGGTCTTATAAAGTCCAGACACACACATGCATAACAGTACTACACATATACATGAAGAGGGTCTAAAGAAAATCCTATAAACTAGGAAAAGAGTTATATAAATGTTTTTTACAAGTTGAAAGAAACCATAAAATGCCAGAAGGACAGAACTGACCTTTTATAGAAAATGAGTCTACAGCCATTCCAGACTTTGGAAGAACATGGGGAAAGTGTCTGTCTAATAGGAATGTGCATGGAAAAACATTTTTGGTTTGCTTCATGATTTCATTTTCTGTAATTTCATTTATTTCAGGTCCCAAGTTCATTCACTAATTTTGTTATGTTGTTTCATTTGTTTCTATTAATTAGATGAATGATTCAAAAGTTATTGGGGATAAGAGGAGCAGGTACACAAGCACAATGGTATAAGATCAGTGTTCTTGTAAGAAATAGGCTAAAAAGCATACATTTTAAGTTTAACTAGGTGATACACAGCTTCATCTGGTTAAAGATTCGAACTTGGGAATTTGGGAGTGTGCATTATTTGTATTTCTAGCTGACTTAATGCTTTTTTATGTATGTATTTTCTGTATCCTGCCTAGAATAGTAGATAGAGTGGGTAAGAAATTTAAAAAAAATATAAATAAATTAATAAGTATACTATTTGTACCCTAGCACCGGGATTTTCTACCCAGGTTTAATGAAACTTGCAAGTAGGCAATAGCAGCAGAAGAAACAACCATGTAAAACACCAAGAGTGAGGAAAAGTAGCACCAACAATGGCATGAACAGTCCAAGGGAAAGGGATGAAGAGGGCCAAAGCAGCATCAGGGTTGGCAGGGAACATCCCAAGGCTATGTGAGAGGGTGTAACATGACACAGAATGGACCCTTGGGCGTCTGGGATGACAGCATGTGAAGGCATTCACAGGAAATGCTGGCTGCATGATCTATAAAAAGGTTACAGGATGTACAGGTGGTTTCAACCAGCCCCTAGGGTGCAGCATGCTGCAGGAAACTAGGCCAGGAATGTTTGGAGGTAAGGGGCATTTCAGAGGGGCAAAGAAGACCAAACACAGGTATGAACACACCAAGGGATGTGGTTAAGACAGTTAAGACATAGGGAATAGCTATAACTTATCACTGCGAGATGGCAGCATGGAATACATTTTCTGCTTGGGATGGGATCTTGCCAGGCACTTGTGACTTGCATTTGGTCACTGTTGGAAACAGGATACTCTTGATAGACCCTGAGTCCTACCCAGTATGGCGATTATTATGCTCTTATGAACATCCCAAGGCTCTGCGAGAAGGGCAAATCAGCCCAAACAGAGGCATGAGCACTCTAAATCACCAAAAGTTGGGCAAAGGGCACCAACAACAAGGCACAAACAGCTCAAGTCATCAAAGGAGAAGAAAAGGCCACCAGCAACAGTGGTATGAACATCCAAGGCACCATGAGAAGGTCAAAGCAACAGCAATAGTGGCATGAACAGCCTCAGGCTTCATCAAAGGGGCAAAGCATCGTCAACGATGGCAGGAACACTCCACAGCTCCATGAGAGGGACAGAGCATAATGAACAATGCCTTAAAGCCAGAGGAATCTGTGAAGGAGGTCTGTGGTGGTTCTGACATGCAAACTGATCATCAGGCTAGGTGTAGGGGCAAAAGACTAAGGGGCGGATTTTAAGAGCCCTGCTCGCGTAAATCCGCCCGGATTTACGCGAGCAGGGCCCTGCGCGCCGGTGCGCCTATGTTCAATAGGCCTACCGGCGCGCGCAGAGCCCCGGGACTCGCATAAGTCCCGGGGTTTTCCGAGGGGGTGTGTCGGGGGGCGAGTCGGGGGCGGGGCCGAGCGGCACGCCATTTTCGGGGCGGGACGCGGCGTTTTGGGGGCGGGCCCGGGGGCGTGGTTTTGGCCCGGGGCGGTCCGGGGGCATGGCCGCGCCCTCCGGAACCGCCCCCGGGTTGCGTCTAGGCGCGCCAGCGGCCCGCTGGCGCGCAGGGATTTACTTCTCCCTCTGGGAGGTGTAAATCCCCCAACAAAGGTAGGGGGGGGGTTTAGACAGGGCTGGGGGTGTGGGTTAGGTAGAGGAAGGGAGGGGAAGGTGAGGGGAGGGCGTTAGTGTATTCCCTCCGAGGCCGCTCCGATTTCGGAGCGGCCTCGGAGGGAATGGAGGTAGGCTGCGCGGCTCAGCGCGCGCCAGCTACACGAAATCGGTAGCCTTGCGCGCGCCAATCCAGGATTTTAGCGGCTACGCGCGTATCTACTAAAATCCCGCGTACTTTTGTTGGCGCCTGGAGCGCCAACAAAAGTACACAAACGCGCCGTTTTTGAAAATCTACCCCTATGGGCCTGATTTTCAAAAGAATTTACATGCTTAAAAATTGATTTTACACATGTAAATGCACTTTACTTGTGTAAGTGGGCTTTTGAGAATTGCTACAATACATGCCATTGAATTATCCATACGATTTACCCACTTAAATACACTTTAAGCGTGTACATGGGCTTTTGGAAATTGATACAATAGTAGTTATATTTACATTTGTAAATCCTTTTCAAAATTCACCCCTAATTGAGTCAACTAGTAACTGAAAGATGGTGAACTTCCTATTTCAGGAAAGAGAAAAACCATAGGAAATCCCTAGAATTGGTAAAAAAAGAAATCTTTTCCACTCTCACTTCTTTATATATTTCAGGACAATCACTTATTCCCATTAACAGATCCAGCAGAGTTTACCAGCAGTCATACTCCTTGAGCATCTAAATGGTTATATCCCAATTTAATGTCATAGTTAAAAAAAAATCTAATTCAGTATTTTTCACGTTTGGGCAGCCATATGGCCCATTTAATCCTGGTAGTTTCCTCCTGCTTCTTTGGGCTTCCAGTTCAGTCAGAACCAGGGCTGGGAACTTGTTTTATGAGCCTTAATTCACAACTATCTGGGGACTTTTTCTCTATTTTATATCTCCCATCCAACAATACATCTAGTCTAGTCACTTGCACTGACTATCCTAGGCCCATGCACCAGGGTTTCTTTCAGACCCCCACAATCATTAGCACTGAACCCAGTCATCAGGTTTCACACTTGAGAGACTATGAAATCTATGTCTGAAACATCCCCAGCTCCAGCTAACCCAGCATTCGGAAGATCTAACTTGGGGATCAAACTAAGGCCAGGATTCATCATTCTTCGCAGAATGATGAATCCTGCGAAAATGGGGGGGGGGGGGGGGGGGGCCTGCAAAAGCCAGCAGCCTTCGCACCACGGCGGTGCACTGGCTGCCAGCTTTCGCACCGAATAGCGCCAACATGAAAGGTGGTGCTATTCGGCTCGCTACCGCCGCCGATAATGTTAGTAACATTATCACCAGCAGGGAAGACACAGCCAACTCCACCCCCTCCCTGCCCCGCCTCCTCCCCTCCCCGCCCTGATTCCTCCCCTCCCCCTAGTTTGCATGATATCGCATGCGATGCGGCCCTTTTCGCATGCGATAGAGGCTTATTGCATGCGATGCGGCCATATCGCGTGCGATAAGCCTTTGATAAATGACCCCCTAAGGACCTTCTGCATAGCAGCACCAGCCCTGCCACTAAGCTCCTAGACTCATCCAATTTATGAAACTTGCATCTCCTTTCAGCATTACAAGGGCTCCCCTGTTAGAGAGGTAGGAACATATTATTTCCGCAAGATAATATTCATGACAATTTCAAGAACTGTAGACTGTTGATGATTGCAAACAAGCTGCTCAATTCATCCACATTTGGGACTTAGAAACATTCCCAGCAGAATAACATCTGTCAACTTGTCTGAATAAAAAATAATTATGTTTTAACTTAAAAATATGCATATACATAGAAACCTTGAATATTTCAGAATATTATACATAAACCATTTTTATGTGACTTTTTAGACCTACTTATGCTTAAAATAACATTATCAGAATTTTTTTTTACTATGCTTAAGTCCTTCAATATCCTTTATAAGTCACTAGCATGAGATTCACAACATCGGGACCTGGAAGGAAGAGACCATGCTCAAACAATGATAGTGTGAAATAAGGATGTGAAACTAACATCACTTTCCCACATTTTAAATATCATACAGTTTTCACACTGCCAGAATACTCACAGGAACGAAAAAATATGATCACTTTACTCCAACTCTCATCTCACTACACTGGCTCCCAATAAAATACAGGATAGACTACAAAATACTATCTATAATACACAAAATAATATATGAAAAACAAACAAATTGGCTAAGTGCATCCATAAAACTCCACTCACCAAACCGAAATCTCCACTCAGCTAACCAAGGTCTATTAAAAATTCCACCTGCTCGTCACAAATTTACCTCAACTCGGAAGAGAGCCATATCCCTAGGAAGCCCCGAACTATGGAACTCCCTCCCAACCGAACTGAGAACACAACAAAATTTAAAAACCATCAAAAAAGAACTAAAAAATTGGATGTTCACCAAAGCCTACCAAAACACCCTATGATTCTATGCTACATCTTCCCTCCCTACCGGCCCATATAAACATACAGAACCAATCCAAAGCACGAAAGTTAACCTGTACAATTTTAACAACCAAACTATGTTTAGAACGACTAAGATAACTATGTTAACAAGCATATGAATTTTTGGACACTGTTAAACATCGAAACTTTGTAAACCGTTGTGATGGCGAAACCGAACGACGGTATATAAAACTCGATAAATAAATAAAGAAATACAGACTCCATTAATCTGTTCCAAAACACCTCTGCATCCCAGCTCCATAGGAATTGATTGGTGAAATAAGGGCATTTAAAAGAAAATTAAAAATTAGTATTCTCAGGTGAACTAATTATTTTTATATTTCTTTTAAAATTACCTCACATGGTCTGCATAAGTTTGGGAAGACTACCATATAAGTTCCCCAGACCCTAAAAGTCAGGGCCCTCATTGGTTGAGAAGCACATGGTTCAGAAAGATGTATCTTTGAAGGATACTTACAAAACAGGGAAGTCAGGGCATCCTGATAGAAAGGTTGCAATAAATACTAACATGGATTTAGCCACCTGAAGACTTGACTCACCAATCTGCTACATTTTGTAGAAGGCATAAATAAACATGTGGATAAGGTTGATCCAGAAAGCATTTGAGAAAGAACCTCACTAGAAACTCTTGAGGAAACTAAAAAGTTATGAGATAGGAGGCAATGTTCTATTGTGGATTGAAAACTGGTTAAAAGAAAACAGAATAGAGCTAAATGGTCAATTTTCTCAATGGAGAAAGGTGAATAGTGAAATGCCCCAGGGATCTGTACTGGGACTGCTGCTTTTTAACACATTTATAAGTGACTTAGAGATGGGAACAACAAGTGAGGTGATCAGATTTGCTGATGATACAAAATTATTCAAAGTTGCTAAATCACAAGAGAATTGTGAGAAATTGCAAGAGGACTTTGCGAAACAGGGAGACTGGACATCAAAATGGCAGATGACTTTTAAATGTGGACAAGAGCAAAGTGATGCACATAGGGAAGAGAAAACAAAATTATAGCTACACGATGCAAGGTTTCACATTGGCATTCACCATCCAGGAGAAAGATCTAGGCATCATTATGGATAATATGTTGAAATACTCTGCCCAGTATGTGGCGGCGGCCAAGAAACAAATAGAATGCTTTATTAGGAAAGGAATAGAGAATAAAAACAGAGAATATCATAATGCCTCTGTATTGTTCCATAGTGCAACTGTACCTTGAATATTGTGTGCAATTTTTGTTACCGCTTCTCAAAATAGATATAGTGGAATTAGAAGGGGTACAGAGAAGGGTGACCAAAATGATAAAGGGGATGGAAAGATTGCCCTATGAGGAAAGGCTAAAGAGGCTGAGTCTGTTCAGCTTGGAGAAGAGACAGCTGAGGGGGGATTAGATAGATCATAGTGGAATAGAAAGGATAAATGTAAATTGTACAAAGTCTACTAGGTAATCTATATATATAATGCATTTAGGAGAAAATGGTGTTTGTCGGCAGCAGAGGACCAGAAAGCTCACTTGCACACCCCTCTTAGCTGCCCCAGCAGAGGATACCACGAGCCATCTAGGTCTCAGCTTTCGCAGCCCCTACATTCTTTCTAGTGCCAGAAGCTTGAAGGCTCATTTGCATACTTCTTCAAGCAGAGGATGCCATAAGCTGTCTAGGCTTTAGCTTTTACAATCCGTGCACTGTTTCCAGCTGCAGAGATCTGGAAGATTTATTTGTATATTTCTCCCAGCACTCTCAGTAGAGAACTCCAGAGAACACTGCAAACTACACAATTAACTCTATACTGCAATAAATACTAACGGCTTGCTGTTTTGAACCAGCATTAACAGGTATTTCAACTTGTATGCTGATGAAAGCCTGAGTATTAGCCAAGAAGTAGGACCTTATGTTATTATTAACCAATACTGTAATGCCAACTCAGCAGAGAAATGTGATTTCAATAGTAATAGTCATACTAGTAGTAGCTTTAAAGATTAGCTATTGTTATATAATATTAGAAAGAGCCTTTTTTTCTAAATTGATCATAAAACACTTTCTAGTCACAACCACAAAAGAGGACTAATCTTTGAGGTAGACAATGAGAACATTAAGCCAAAACGTTCTATACAACTTTGGGAGTTCAGTCTGGCCAGGATAATGAAGTTCATGCCCTATTCTACCAATCTCCTTGCGGGTTATATTAAGAGCTTTATTTGTCTTGGTGTTCTATTTGCTTAGCAAAATGTGTTCCCAATAAGCTTAGCAGTAAAGATGGGCAATGTTCACAGAGCCTATCATGGCCTAACTTTAGAATCTCACCTGCAAGAGGCTCTTGGCTATGTGAGCCACATCCTTTCTTTGTGGTTAAGATGGTAAATACCACACAAGTGCTATTAAAATGTGGTTCTCAGAAGTGCTGTGTTCAAGAGGGCGATGTCTGAAAGCACAGCTGCTGTAGCATGGGCTGGATTGGGAACAGCTATATGTTAGGACCGCCGGCCGCAACGGCCCGCGAACGGGGCCAGGTGTCATGGCCGCCGGCAGCAGGGATCCGCGACCGGGGCCGGGATGTCGGTCGCAGCGGTTCTGACCAGGACTGTAACTTACCAGGGGCTTGGGTTTATCCGGAGGCCCCGCGGAGGTAGGGTGCCTCACTGGAATTGCTTTCGTGGCCGTTGCCGCTGCCAGGCCCGGCTGCTTGGGCTCTGCTCGGCCGAGCTGACTCCTCCCCCTTCTGTCTCTGCTAGAGCCGTGCGCGCGCGGCTGAAGTGATATTTAAAGGGGCCACGACAGGAAGTTGTCATGGCTCCTTCTTGAAAACTCCTCCCTGGATTTCTGTATTTAAGGCATGGTCTGCTCCTCAGACCTTGCCTTGGTATCAAGGTTCCTGGCTGGGTTTCGTCCTGTGCTCCGTGTTCCTGTTTTGGTTCTTCGTCCCGCTCTGCTTCTCCTGTCCATTGGATTGATTCTTGGCTTCTGACCTTTGGACCGGCTTTTGATTTTCCCATGGCTTGATCCTGGTACGGCTTTCGTCACTTCTCCTGGCTTGCTCTTGGACTGGCTTCGGACCCTTCTTCTGACTTGACCCTGGACTGGCTTTCGACCCTTCTCGTGTATCGTACCCTCAGATCGGCTCTTGACTACTCTGCGACTCCTTCTTCAAGATTACTATGACCTGCTAGAGGTGCCAGCCGTCTGGAATCCACAATCTGCAGGGGGCACCTGCATCCAGACCAGTCTTCAGGGGATTCTCCTAAGTCCCAGCGGCCGGGTCCCTACGGGCTCCTCCTGGGGGGATCATGAGCTTCCAGGGTGAAGTCTTCTTTCAAAATCTACAGCATTCGGCCTCGCCCTTCGATGGTAGAGACCTAAGGGGGGGTTGATTCCCTTTTGGGTGGTGCTGATTCTACCTCGGAACAGGGGTCCACCTTCTGATTCATAACACTATAGATGTTTAGTTTTCTCTAACAAGATTTCCTGTGTAGCACTATGGTTGTAAAGCCAAATTTGCAAGACAATTTGCATGAGAATCTGGAGCAGGAATTCCCCAATCCCATTCTAGTTGCTTTCTTTAGAATCCAAAAGGCATATAGCAAACTCATGGGTGCAAGGTTTTGAAAATTTTAGGTGCCTAACAGAAGTAATGTGCTAAAAAGAATAAAATATATATAATTAAAAAAAAAAACCTTGCATCAAAAGTCACCCTATAAAATTTATCAATGAACTAAGAATGACAAAGTCTGACATAATTGCTGCCTCTTCCTTGTGTCTAATGTTGTTATGCTTAGGCTGATAAATTAGCAGACATTCTTTGTTATGGCTGTTGAAAACATTATAGTATTCTGCTTAACTCAGGATTACCATCAAGCTAGAGAGGGAGATTCATGTTTGTGCTGTGTATTCTACTGTCAAAAGAGTTTAGGCTATTAAACTGAATTTCATTATTAGGCCATGGAAAAGAATTCCCTGAAGATGCCAATAAATCCAGATGTTCTGCCGCATGGAAATCTGACCAGCACAGCACTGCAGTTGTGAAACGTTTGCATTGGAATGCCATCGCCTTCCTGTGACCAAAAGTACTACAGCAATGAAGAGTGGTGTAGAAGAATCCTGGGCTCCCACTGTAAATCAGGAATATGAAAATACCAACATTAAGTGCAGTGTGGCTGGGAACTCGGGCAGAAAAGTCTACCTGAAGTTTGGCAACTATGAAAAGAACAAAAGTCACCACTGTCCCAACTTACATTCTGCTTGATTTTTCAGTTCTTTTCAAGAACTGGCCTGTAACACTGTCACTTTGGCATAGTCTCTCACAACAGAAACACAATGTGATTTTCCAGGATGACAGGACTGTGCTGACCTGCATCTAGGGGTGTTGGGTGACTGCTGAACTTGCTGGTGCGCCAGAAAATCTGTCGTAGTAACACTAAGAGCTACATGTGTTCCACAATCCCAGCAAAAGAAAGGGGATTTAGAAGATACCGGGTGTGAGGGAGGGGGGGTCATCCAGCAGACCCCTTCTAGATTTAATTTTAAAAGTGCTCTTGGAGCAGTTTTAAGGGGAGTAGGGTGAAGGGATTCAGTGCAGTACGGCCCATTTCTGACACTAGTTGAGAGTCTAGGAATTGGGCTGCTGGCTCGTACATGACTTTTTTTCTACTGTTACCACTTAACCAGTCATATTCTTTTAAATATAGCTGGTTAAGTCTAAGTTATGCAGGAACATAAGGGCATAAGATTTTCCCTACTGGGTCAGACCAAAAGTCCATCAAGCCCAGTATCCTGTTTCCAACAGTGACCAATCCAGGTCATAAGTACCATGCTGCTTATCTCAGGGATAAGAAGTGGATTACTGTAATTCCATCATAATAATGATTTATGGACTTTTCCTCCAGGAACTTGTCCAAATCTTTTTTAAATGCAGCTACACTAACAGCTTTCACCACATCCTCTGGCAAAGAATTCCAGAGCTTAATTATGCACTGAGTAAAAAAAATATGTTCTCTTATTAGTTTTAAATGTATCACCTAGTAACTTCATTGTGTGTGCACTAATCTTTGAACTATTTGAAAGAGAAAACAACTGATTAACATTGCCTCATTTTAATCCACTCATAATTTTATAGACCTTTATCATATCTCCCCTGAGCCATCTCTTCTCCTGTGTTGCTGAGGTGGACCCTTGGCCCAAGGTGGAGTGGCACTACCTGTGGGGGAAGACCCCCACAGGTCCCCACCGTTGGGAGGCAAGGTCAGATGGGAAGTAGAGGAAGTAGAGGCCAGCAGGAACTTTGCCAATATCAGCCCACGTTCCCTGCAGGGGCTGGTTGGTCTTAAGTGTGCCTCTTTGTGGATGATCCCGGAGACGGGCAGGCAAGGAATGAGTCAGGCCAGGTCTAGGGGTCAGAGGCAGGCAGCAAACTCAATCAGGTCCAGTACAGGGGTCAAAGGCAGGCGGCAAACTCATGGTCAGGAAAAGTCTGGGTCAAGAGCCAAGGTCGGTGCAAGGAGAAGGGGTTGGAGCAAGAATGGACACTGGAACTCAGGAACAGGAACATGAGCAGCAATGCAGGAGCAACGCCAAGAACAAGTGAGGAGACCTGTTGCCCAGGCCGGCTCTGACTGCCAGAGCCTGCCTTATAAACCCTAGAGTGGCTGACGTCATTACTAGGGGCCTCTGGAGGAGGAGAGGCAGTGCGAGCTGGCAAAGGGGAATCCTTCACTGTGCCAAAAGGCTTGGGCCGTGCGGCAACAGCACAGCTGCGAATGCGACTGCCCGTTGCCGCGAGAGAAAGAGGGGCTGAGCTCGGGGCCTGGCATTGGCAGGTAAGTGATTCCTGGCCCAAGGCCTCCACTGCTGGGAATCTCAACAGTACCCCCCCCCCCCCCCGCCTTATGGCCCCCTCCTGGAGGTCTGGGTTTCCTGGGCTGAGTGGTGTGGAATCACTTAAGTAACTATCAAGAATATTGGTTCCCAGGAATTTTCTTCTGGGCTGTATTCCTCCCAGGAAAGGAAGTACTCCCATCTACGGCATCTCTTACGGACGTTGAGAACCTCCTGTATCTGGTAGGTAGAGTCCATCTCGGAGACAATAGGAGGAGGCTTCGGAATTTTGTGGGTAGGCCAAGAAAGAATTAGTGGCTTGAGGAGGGAGATGTGGAAGGTGTGTATCCCCAATGAGGGGGAAAGACGAAGTTGATAGTTTACAGGTCCAATGCGTCTGATGATGGAGAATGGTCCGATGAACTTGGAAGCCAGGCATTCTGAAAAGAGTGGATGTGGCGCGTGCTGAGCCACACCTTGTCACCGAGTTGGTACTCAGGAGCGGGCCTCCAGTGGACATCAGAGGTCCTCTTGGCAGGGTCAGCAGCTTCTTGGATCATCTTGGAGGTACGGGACCAGACAGCATGTAGAGCTTCCGCCGTGGCCTGAGCCGCGGGCGATGGGACCGAGAGAGGCATTGGCAGAGCTGGCTGTGGTTGCCTACCATACACAACGGAGAATGAGGATGCTCTTGTAGACTCACAGACATGGTAGTTGTGAGAAAATTCTGCCCACAGTAGGAGTTGGGACCAGTTATCTTATTGGCCAGTGGTGTAGACTCGAAGGAAGGTTTTGAGAGAGCAATTTGTACGTTCTGCTTGGCCATTGTCCTGAGGATAGTAGGAAGTGGTCAAGGCCAGGGTCACACCGAACTTACGGCAGAGCGCCCACCACTATCGAGCCATGAACTGAGGTCCTCAATTGGATGTGATAATCTTAGGAAGTCCATGCAGTCAGAAGACGTGGATGAAGAAGAGGCGAGCCAACTCAGGTGAGGAAGGCAAACTAGGAAGTAGAACAAAATGAGCCATTTTGGAAAACTGGTCCATGACTACCCAGATCATGGTGTTTCTATCAGATCTAGGGAGGTCCGCCATGAAGTTCGTGGATAGGTGGGACCTAGGTTCTTGAGGAGCTGGTAGAGGCTGCAGAAGTCCCCAGGGGCGTCCCACCAATGCCTTTGGTTGAGTGCACATGGGGCAGGAAACCATGTAGGCCCAGACATTCTGAGAAATGTTGGGACACCAGTAATACCGCTGGAGAAGACTTAGGGTCCTGGCATGGCCAGGGTGTCCCGCAAACTTGGAGTCATGAGGCCATCTTAGCACTTTCTCGTGGAGCCTATGGGGAACCAGTTTTCCTGATGGGCACAGTTACTGATGCAGACAAAAGGAGGAGAGAAACATGGATCACAGTGTGAACCTTGACAGTAGATGGTAGCTTCAACTGATAAGCCACTGGACCTATGGTGTTGTCATTGATTGGGGGGTCTTTTTAAACAACGGCGGTTATGAATGGGGGTTTAAGGTTTGAAACTTGCCATGAAACCTGCCATGTTGATTTTGGATGGATGTACACTGGTTTGATGTGATGGTAAGGGGGGTGTTTGGCATAACTGGATTTAGAGGGAAAAGTCGCGGCGGTGACATCAGAGGCGCGACCGGCGGGCTATTTAAACCACCACTCTCCTGGCGCCGCGCACCGGGCGTCGCGCGCACGAAGGAGCGCAACAAAGGGGCCTGCCCCTTTGTTTCGCCCCTTCGTTTCGAACTTCGCGTCCCGAGCGGCAGCACACCAATACTGCACTAGAACTCATCCAGCATCCACCCATCATTCAATTCAACCAGCAGCCTCAGCATTCGACCCTCTGTCTCAGCATTCAACCAGCAGCCTCAGCATTCAACCCTCTGTCTCAGCATTCAACCCTCTGTCTCAGCATTCAACCCTCTGTCTCAGCATTCGACCCTCTGTCTCAGCATTCGACCCACTGTCTCAGCATTCGACCCTCTGTCTCAGCATTCGACCCACTGTCTCAGCATTCGACCCTCTGTCTCAGCATTCGACCCACTGTCTCAGCATTCAACCCTCTGTCTCAGCATTCGACCCAATGTCTCAGCTTTCGACCCACTGTCTCAGCATTCGACCCAATGTCTCAGCATTCGACCCAATGTCTCAGCATTCAACCCACTGTCTCAGCATTCAACCAGCCACTTCAGCAGTCAACCAATAGCCTCAGCATTCATCTAGCAAAAGATTACACAACCAAACATATCATTCAGACCTCCTTAAAGAACTTTTCCACAATCTATTACCGCCACAACGTCATAGGACACCTGATTCTGACAACACCATCAAAGTCTTCTCCCTCATACAACCATGTTGCAAGGACACCCAATACATATATTACATCACAACTCCTTCTCCAAGATGAAGCCTACACTAAGATATCAACCTATAACCCGTAGAAATCTAACCCCGGTAATGATCTCACCAGTCACACAATTACTTGGTTTGGCTCTTTTCACCTTATCACTCTTCAATGCCCAATCAATCACAAAAAAAACCCACATCCTTAATGACCATCTGCTAGATACTAAACCAGACATCTGTGCCATCACAGAGACCTGGTTAAAATCCTCAGACACAGTCCTAATAAATCAATTGCCTACACAGACATATGATGTCTTCTCCTTACCCAGAAAGAAAAAGAAAGGAGGAGGTCTCCTAATAGCTGCAAAAAAACTTTTTAACCTCAAGCAACAACCTATCTATACTATACCCAAACTTGAGGTAGGCCTATTCAAATCTAAGTCACTTCAAATCTTACTCACCTACGCGCCTCCCGGACTTTTAGATCAAGATGCCTCTCCCATGATAGAGGTTATAGCCAAATACTTAAAACTAGACTCTCCTGCCATAATCATTGGAGATTTTAACCTCCACATTGATGCCAGTCCTCAATCGACCAACTGTGATGCTTTCCTATCAGCACTTTCGGACATGGGCTTCAAACAGCACATTAACCAACCAACACATAAAGCGGGTCACACTCTTGATCTTATCTTCACAAATTCTAATCTCACCCCACTCTCACCCCCCTTATGCCTACCAGTCCCATGGTCAGATCATTTTATGATCAACTCCACCTTCAGGTCATTAACAGGATTGACCACACCTCATCAGCCTACAACTCTATACTACAGGAAAACTTGTTCTTCAGAAGATCTTGGCAAATCCCTGATCAGAAATCTCCCAAACTTGGATCTTTCAAATCCCAATTCAGCTATCACCTCATGGCAAAACATCACTGAAATGATAGCTAACGAATTATGCCCACTGTCAAAAAAAATTATAAACCCCTCCCATAAAAATAAGCAACCGTGGTTCTCAAATGAACTCCGCACTCAGAAGCAAAATCTAAGACGGAAAGAAAAAGAATGGAGGAAGAATTCTAATCCCCTCACTCTTTCCATATACAAAACTACTCTCCACCAGTACAGATCAGCAATACTTCGAACAAAAAGAGATTTCTATGCTCACCGCATCCACGATATGCTCTATGATGCGAGGGCCCTCTTCTCCTATGTTTCGGAACTTACCAAAACAGCTCTTCCTAATATCCCTGACGATACAGCTCAATCAAAGGCCAATGACTTGGCCTTATTCTTTCAAAATAAAATCACCAATACCCTAGCCAGATTACCTGTCAACACAAATCCTACTCTTCCGGACACAGTTCTCCTACCTAACTCAGACATAAGATTGGATTCCTTTGATTCGACCCACACCTTAGAGGTAGAATCGCTGATAAAAAGAATGAAACCTTCGACCCACCCTCTGGACCAAATACCCTCTAAGTTACTGATTCTCATCCCAGAATACATATCCAAATATCTAGCTGATATCATCAATTGTTCCCTTACACAAGGAACATTCCCGGACGCACTCAAATTGGCCACGCTCAAACCCATACTCAAAAAATCCAACCTGGACCCGGAAGAACTCAACAATTACCGTCCCATATCAAACCTCCCATTTGTATCTAAGATCATGGAGAAAATTGTAAATAAGCAACTTTCAAATTACCTAGAAGACCACAATATACTTCACACGTCACAATATGGTTTCCGAAAAGAACACAATACGGAAACCCTCCTCACCTCCCTCCTGGATCAACTATATATTGGTTTTGATAAAGGACAGTCATTTCTCTTAGCCCTCCTCGACATCTCTGCGGCTTTTGATACGGTAAATCACAACATCCTCCTAAACCGACTCTCAGACATAGGAATTACAGGCTCAGCCCTCAGATGGTTCGAATCTTTCCTCAGTAATAGAGGCTATAAGGTAAAAATTAAAAACATGGAATCACCTTATACTAATGCTCCTTTTGGCGTCCCCCAGGGCTCCTCCCTATCACCCACCCTGTTTAATATCTACATTCTCCCCCTCTGCCACCTACTTTCAAACCTCAAACTCAAATTTTATATTTACGCAGATGACCTTCAAATTTTAATCCCTATATCCAAATCATTGGACTCAACACTCAGGTTATGGAACGCTCATCTACAAACTATAAACCACTACTTATCCAACCTCAACCTTGTGCTCAACACCTCTAAAACCGAACTCTTACTAATTACTCCAGAAGGTAGTCCCATACTTCTCCAATCACAAAATATTCCATATATATCACACGCCAGAGATCTTGGAGTCCTAATCGACAGTCACCTGAACCTAAAGCATTTTATAAAACACACTACTAAGGAGTGCTTTTACAAGTTACAAGTACTCAAAAAGCTCAAACCGCTCCTATTCCACTACGATTTCAGATCCGTCCTCCAAGCCATTCTGTTCTCTAAGATCGACTATTGCAACTCCATTCTGCATGGTCTTCCAGCCTCTACCATTAAACCGCTCCAGCTGCTACAAAATGCAGCGGCAAGGATCCTGACAAACACCAATCGGAGAGAGCATATTTCTCCTATTCTAAAAGATCTCCACTGGCTCCCAGTAAACTTCCGGATCCTCCATAAATCTCTCACAATCATTCATAAATATATCCACCATCAAACCCCGCTTGATCTGTCTCATCCTCTCAGACTGCACTCGACAGCCAGGCCTTTAAGGGATGCTTACAAGGGATCTTTACACGTTCCTACAATCAAATTAGTGCACCACGCAAACATCAGAGACCGGTCATTCTCTACTGCAGGCCCCTCCATGTGGAACGCCATGCCTCCAGACCTCAGACTGGAGACTTGTCTAACAACTTTTAAAAAGAAACTAAAGACATGGCTGTTCAGCCAAGCCTTCCCCACTACAAACTCCATTCCCTGATCTAGAATTGTACACCACACATCTCTGTAAACAAAATTTTCCAAATTCTCATGCATAATATCCATTAAAGAGAGGTTGGCTCCTTGCCCCCTCCTCTGTATATAGTATTTATTCTATTTTATTGCACTTTATATATTTATTGCTCCGTTCACCCCTTCTTTATTTTCCTACTCCAAGTCAAGGCTTCCTTGTTATAATGTAACTGTATGCTCTGTATCTCTTGTTGATTGGTTAATTGTATATTCTACTTAGTTCATTGTAAACCGAATTGATTTGATTTGTATCAAGAAAGTCGGTATATAAAAGCCTTAATAAATAAAATAAAATAAATAAATGATATATTTTTACGGTTTTCTGTTGTAATTTTTATATTTTTTAGGTTTTAATTGAAGTCCTCTGATGCAGGCATGCTGATGCCGAAACGCTGCAGCGTCGGGAGCCCTTTGGACAGCCAGAGGAGGGAAGAAGAAGTCAGTAGGTTCCTTTTACCTGGCTGACATGGTGATTTTGAGCCAGCACTGGGAGGTTTCTGGACAGTGAAAGGAAGTAAGTAGGAGCCGTCTGTTTATTGGCAGATACATTCAATCTTATTGTGTTTAGTAAGTGCCCCTAAGATTGGGTTTTTTTCATGAAATTAAGAAAACTCCAGCCAATATGTTTCAATTAATGGTGCCTGTTTGGCATTTGGATACCATCTTAGAGACTTGTTTGGAAGACTATAATTTCTGCAAGCTTTATAGATTGGAAAACATTTTGAAATCCAACCGGTGGAGTATTTCTTTAAGATACTACATTTGGTATTTGGCAACACTGAACCTGGGGACTTCTTCATCGATGTGTTCATCAATGTGGACATAAAATATGTTAAGTGTTTATGACCTTTTCCCTTTTGGATTCATCATTATTTTTTGGACTGAGTTTTTTTTTTTTTTTAAATAAGTGTGTTGTGGGGTTTGTGATGAGAGGTGAGATGTGTGGTTGATGTAGAGAGTGGTACTGGTGAGTATGTTATTTTTGGAGTTTGCTATGGGAATTGTACTGTATTATTATTGATTGAAATTTGTATTGCAGAAGTGGTAAATTTAAAGGATTAATTCATTAATTAAAGGGTTTATATATACATTTTAGTTTTTGTTTACAATGGAAAACTGTTTGATATAGATTATTTAGGTTTTCTACAGAAAACAGTAGGGGTGGTCTAGGGTGTTGTTTGAAACTGATTAAATAGAACTGTTTCAATTATTTTGACAAGGAGTGGAAGAAATGAGGTAGAACAATAGTTAAGGAGATCAGAGAAATCAACAGAAGGTTTCTTCAAGACTGGCTGAACTGACACATGCTTCAAAGGGATGGGCAAAATACTCTCAGTCAAAGAAAGGTTTTTAATCTTTGAGATATGATCACGGATGTCTTTCCAAATGGCTTTTAATAAAATAGAGGAGCAACAGTTCAGATGACATGAAAAAGAATTCATTCAAGAAATTACTTGCACAACCTCTTGCTCAGTTACTGATGAAAACTGGTCCCATTTTGTCTCATCCTCTTTATTGTTGACAGTCATGTCAACACAATTAAAGTTAATTGGTTACAAATCTCAGCTCTGGGAAGAAAGTTGCAAAATTATTACATTGGTTTGAGGCCAGAACAGAGTTTTGACTATTTTCTATCCTTGCAGCTGTCTTAGGGGGGTGATTTACTAAGCATTTTTCTCATAGACACAGTTGGAAACAAATCACTGGGATTATTACCAGATTACTTTATTCTCTGAGAGTAGTATCTTATTTAGGTAGTTAGTCATCATCCTATATACATCTAATGTTGAATGGCAGCTTTCTAAATGATCAGGATGGGGACACTTTTCACCAGTGACATTCAGAGTGGCACAATTCATCAACAACCATCTGAAGGGCGAAATACCAGGATACATTGATGGTGGATAAGGCAACAAATTGTGAGAGAAAACAAGCCCTTCATTGTTCAGGATCAATACTGTATACCTATAATGGTAAACAGTTAAGAATCTCAAAGCAGGTAGCTCTACTTCCAGAGGGTAATATAATGCATAATAAGAGTGACCAGACCATGGTATCTTTTCAACTGAGATATCAAGAGAACCATGCAAGAAATAAAAAAAAGTTGAGGAATATTAGATCTAGAGTATGACCGTGTTTATAAGTAGGCTCCTGCTTCTAACCTAATGCAAACATGGGGTCCATGAAAGCCTTGCCAGAGGCTGACATCAGCTCCTATGTATGTTAAAATCACCCATCACAACCATGGAATCCAAACTGATGTTCACTGATTAGCAATTCAACTATTACAAAAGAATTATATGTCAATAAACTAGAAAGACAATAAAGTAAACAAGGATTAACAGACGGAGATATTAATAACAGAATTTCATAAGGCGGTGCAATTTGGAGGGTTACAGGTGATAGTTGAAAGATTTTAAAAAATGCAATTAATAATCCTCCACCAAGCCTAGCCTTTCTTTGTTGTGAAATTAGCATATAATTAGAGAGAGAGACAGATGACTGACAAGGACAGTCAGTCAGTTAGCCATGTTTCAGAAATGGTGGGCCCATGTTTCAGAAAGGGTGGGCCCGAGCGCTCTCTATCGCCGGGCCCACCCTTTGGAACGCAATGCCTGTCGAACTATGACAAGAAGAATGCACAAAAACATTCAAAAGTAAGCTAAAGACCTGGCTCTTCACCAAAGCATACACCTAATTCCCCCACTTTCACACTCACACCCATACTCTCCTGCCCTCTCCCCCATTCCTCACTCCCACCTCTAAATTCCTCCTTCGCCCCCTACCTGTTCAGTCCCCTTACCTTCTCCTGATTTCTCAGCTCGCCTTCTCCTTTTACCCCATCCACCCCTCCTCCCCTCCTACACCCCCCACCCCCTCCCCATCCCCCCTCCTCTCTTATAACTCTACACAATTGTATTTCCATGGCATTGCTGTATTTATGAATACTTTGTACATAGTGATACTCTATATATATTTGTAAATTTTGCTCATAAGTTTTGTTTAATTATTTCCCTCCTTTTTTCCCCCTCCTCATTTGTTCATATGTTAAATTCATTATATCTGTTCGATGTAAACCGCCATCCCAGGCGCCTGTTTCAGTTACACTGTAAACCGATGTGATATCCCGGATGAACGTCGGTATATAAAACATTTTAAATAAATAAATAAATAAGCAATCAGGAGATCTGCCCTAAAGCAGCTAAACAATTACTGGTAATTTTTTTTTTAATTGACTGAGCATTGATTAACAAAATAGAAAAGGTGGAGAAAATTGTCATTAGAGGTAATGGGTGCATAATCACAGGATTAAGGCATGAGGTAGACCTATTAATGTTAGGGGTGCTACGATGGTATAATCCCCCATATCTGCCATATCTAGTAATCACCAGGATTGGTGCCAACATTTCATCCTAGCAGATAGATTGATCCATCTTGAAAGTAAATAATAAAAGTGGACAGAAATAAAAAAAATAGAAGGCAAGAGGTACACCAAGACACCCATAAAGGAGCACTCAAAAGGCTACTTTGTCACACTCCTTCATGTGCATGATAAGACTGTGCACATACTTCGGCATGCGCACCTCCAGTATCCAATCGGATCTTTAATATCTCCATTCTCAGGGGTTGGGCAGCTCCAAGGGATAAGGCAGCTGGAAGGGAAGGTCTGCAGCAGATTGGAGGTGAATCCAGAGATGGAAAATGGCAGGGAACAGCTTAAGAACATAAGGCTTGCCATATTGGGTCAGACCAAAGATCCTTCAAGCCCAGTTTCCTGTTTTCAAAAGTGACCAATCCAGGTCACAAGTACCTGGCAGGAAGCCAAGGGGTAGATAGATTCCAGCTGCTTATCTCAGGGATAAGCAGTGAAATTCCCCAAGTCCACTTTAATAATTATTTATGGTCTTTTCTTCCAGGAACTTGTCCAAACCTTTTTTAAACACAGCTACACTAATAGCTTTCACCATATCCTCTGGCAACGAATTCCAGAGTTTAATTATGTGTTGAATAAAAAAATATTTTCTCTTATTAGTTTTAAATGGATCACCAAGTAACTTCATTGTGTGTACCCTAATCTTTGAACTCCCTGAAAGTGTAAACAACCAATTAATATTTACTTGTTCTAGCCCACTCATTATTTTATAGACTTCTATCATATCTTCCCTCAGCTATGTCTTCTCCAAACTGAACAGTCCTGCTCTCTTTAGCTTCCCTGGTTCAGGAACAGTCACTGGCAGGAAAGGTGGAATGTCCATTGGCGTCAACCTGGGTCTTTAATATTGCCGCCTCCAGTAATGTCTCCGGAGGTGAGCAGATGGAAGAGTAGCTCTAGGGGATGAGGCAGACAGGAGGGAAGCAGCAGAATGGAGGTGAGCCCAGAGATGGAAAAGGGCAGGGTCAGCTTCCCCAGTTCAGGGACAGTCACTGGGAGCAAAGATGTATTATTTCTCCAACAATTTATTTTGATTTTTATTCCACCTTTCAGACACTTCAAAGCAGACTATATTCAGGTATTTTCCTGTCCTCAGAGGGCTCACAATCTAAGTTTGTACCTTAGGCAATGGAGAGTGAAGTGACCTATCCAAGCTCACAAGGAACCGCAGTGGGATTTGAATCCAGGGTTATGCTGGGCTGCAGCCTGCTTTTCTAACCTCTAGGCTACTCCTCCGCATCCCATCTCACTGAACCATGAGGACAAAACAGAGGCTGGAAAGACTCAAGAGGGGAAAGATGAGGAGATGCTGTGTGCAATGTTTGTGCTACTCAATGCGGGGCCCAGCCATGCATGCTTTGCTTGCTGCTCAGTAGTTACCGTACTCCAGAAGAGGCATGCAGGATTACATTTGTTATCAGAAAGAAACTCCTACACATTTAAGAACCTCTGGTGTCTCTTATTTTTGTGAAGTGCTGAGAACAGAGCCCAAGTGTTGGCCTGGATCTGAGCGACAGGCAGTGGTGAGATTTCCGGGGCAATCCTGATCAGGTCTGAAGGCACACCAGTTTGCATTGGCACACTGATTGAGAAACAGGATTAGAGGATTGCTGCAATAGATTCACAGTCTCTAGTGAGACTAAATTGATGTTGCCTATGCACTACAGTTATTATGCCCATGCCGACTGTTATAATCTGGTATGTTTGTAGACCCTAGACCTGACTCCACCCACAGGGAGGAGCCCTGTGGGGACTCACCACGACAGGCGTGGCCTCAGCTGAGATGGACACAACAGCAAAGAGACTTTATTGTACTGGAATGTAGAAAAACCCACCAAGTGGGAAGAGAGAGACACAGTCCAGAGGAATGGGTAGCTCAATGATGATATCCTCAGTAGTGGTCCACGGAGCGGGGTACGCCGGGGAATCCCTCCTTTAATGGAACTTCTCTGTATTGATCCGGTAGTGGCCCGCAGCGTGGGAGTATGCCGAGAATCACAGGAGAATGTTGAGAGTAGAGCAGGAGGTCAGCAGAGCTGAATAGCTGATGGTACTCACTCTGAAGTGTGCAAGGAAGGTTGCTGAGGCGAACACGGTAGTGGCCCAAGGCACGGGGTACCCCAGAGGTTCTGTCAGCTGAAGGTAGCGAGGTCACAAGGCTGAACCAGACAAAGCCCAGAGTGGATGAAGAGAGACTCCAGGCAGGAAGGCCCTCCGATGAGCAGATAGCCAGAATGTGACAGAACGGGTACCTAAGACGTTCGAGTCTCTGGGTCAGGAACGAGTTCAGCATAGCGAAGTAAGCGTCTCTGAAGGAGTGGAATTCAGCAGGAAGGAAGTCCTTGCTAACTCGTAGGTAGCTCAGACCGGCTGGCTCAAATACATGCAGGCAGATGATGTCATGTGGAGAGGACGCCCTCGAGGTTCCCGCCATGATGTGTATAAGATGAGGCCTGGCGTGTGCGTGCCCTAGGTAACCCCCGATTCAAGATGGCAGACGGGATTGCCCACGCCGTCCCAGGAACGCTGAGGAGAGCGGCATGCAGAGGCAGAGGTCGCCAATTGTCCGAGAATTACTGGTGCAGGAAAAAAGGAGGTTACCAACAGAGGTCGCAGCCGTCTGCGACCGACAGGCGCAACACCGACATCTGTATCCCACACACACCTAATTTGACATGAATCTGCACATTATATAGCTAATTTGAGGTGTTCAATTAAGACTTTAAACACTCTAAGAATAGGTAACTTGGGTATTTCTGGAAATGTATATTATACAGCAAGTATAAAAGAAAACGGGTTTTGAGGCCTGCCATCCCTAAAACGTCTTCATTACTAACATTTGAAAAATGTGTTCATTATCATGCCAGGAAAGAAGTTACTTGGTACATGGACAGACAACAAGAACCTCCTCTAATTATATTACCTACAACAATGCACATCAGAAGAGAGGAAATTTAGTTATGAAGGTAAACTAGATTATAATCCCATCTTGGGGATTCCAGTAAGTGAGAATTCAAGAGTCATTTCACAACTCTGACTAACTGGACCTCCTGGTCCTGAGGGGCTCCCACAATTGTGTTGTATTTCCCCTTCACTCCACCCCCCTCCCACCCTTGTGCAGTTACTAAACATGACATGGAGACTTCAAGTTATGGGTAAGCACCTGTTTGCAACTTTATCCCCTTAAATCCATTTTCAATTATACTCGACTGGGATTCATTCAGTCTAATCATTAAGGGGCAGATTTTAAAAGGTACGCGCGTAGCACACATTTGTGCGTGCTACCCGGCGCGCACAAATGTATACCCGATTTTATAACATGCACGTGCAGCCGCACGCATGTTATAAAATCAGGGGTCAGCGCGTGCAAGGGGGTGCACACTAGTGCACACTGCGTGTGCCGAGCCCTCGGGGAGACCAGCTGGCTTTCCCCGTTCCCTCCCCCACCTTCCCCTCCCTTTCCCTTCCTGTCCTGCCCCACCCAGCCCGAAAAAATAAAACCCCTGTATCTTTATCTCACAAGTTATGCCTGCCAGAGGCAGACGTAACTTGCGCGCGCCGGCCAAGTGCCGGTGAGCGATCCCCCAGCACAGCGGCCGTGTGGAGGCCTCTGGTCACGCCCCCTCCCCGCCTCTGGACTGCCCCTGCCCCGCCCCACCCCATTTTGCAAGCCCCAGGACTTACACGCTTCCCGGGGCTTTACGCGCTTCACCGGGCCTTTTGAAAACAGGCCCGGCGCGCGTAACCCCCCTACGCGTGTAGATCCATCTGGATTTACGCGCGTAAGCCTTTTAAAATTTGCCTCTAAATTTGGATTTGTTAATTGATTTTGCTATGGGAGGTGTCCTCCTGCCCCTTCATATTTGAAAGAGCAGTGTTAACTTTGTGGGTCAGAAAGCCCCATCCAGCTGTACGAGCTTTGATTGGCGTGACCTCCTGCTTTTTAACTTCTAGCATAGGTATGAAGACCCCCACCCTGGCTCTAAGAGAAATTAGTGCCAGATTTTCTGCTCCAAATTTAAAATTTTGTATCTTGGTATATGCTATAAAATCATGTGAGTGTGCCATTCCAGCAATAAGTGAACTGTGATAACTTTATTGGAATGTAACATAATATGAGCCACGCGCGAGTAATGCAGATTTTAAAAAGCCACAAAATACACACGTATGAACCTGTGCGCTCGTAAGGAATAAGGGGTGGGGCATGGACGTTCTGGGGTGGGACCAAGACTGACGTACATAACTCCGAATTTTAAAAACGAAGCCCGCAGTGCGCGTATGCTAGATATCCATGTAACTTTACTGCTGCTCCTGATGAGGAGCAGGTCTCTAGATCTTATGTTTATAGCTTATAGGATAGGGTGAGGGGTCCAGGTCAACTGGGCAGCATGCAGGATGAAGAACCAGAGGGGTCTGAAAGACTTCGCTATTAACTGGTCTAACTGGTGGACTAATTTGAAAAATGGAAATGTGCCTTGCATAAGCATGTTTTAAAATTCACTAACATATACACGTAAAAGCCGACAAGGTCCTATGGAAAACATGTGCGCCAGCTGTGCTTGAGTAACCTCTTACAATTAGGAGCATACTTACGTGTGGTTGGTGCATTTTAAAACATATGTACGTAAGCGCACACACGATTAAAAATTCTAGAGTATCCTCGCTTGCACACCTATATGCGCATATAGGGGTGCATGTGCGCTCATGTTAAAATCGACTTCTGAATGAATGACAACGTGCAAAATTCCACAAAGTATTATATGCTGAGCCCTATGCATACTTCTTTGGCTAAGTATATCTACACAGAGAAGAATAAGTTGCCTTTGTACTAAGTTAGCTAGATTTTTGTTGGACTGTAACTTATGTACCAACCTTGTTCACTAATGTCATTGCATAAACAAGCAGCTCCGTGTCTACTCCATCCTTTTCTTCCAGAATTTCCATAGCATTGGACCATAATTTGACTCCTAAAAAGAAAAGCGGATACACGTTAGCTAATTCCCTTCAGCTCTGATGATTCTATATTTATAGTCACAGCTTTTCAAACTTTAACAGGAAATGATAGCTGCAATGAAAAAAGTAAGAATTAGTCTAAACTATCATAGTTTTAATTATAAATGAAATAATGTTTTCACTAGTGAAAAAAGAAGTTAATACTAAGAGGCCTATTCATATGCACATTAAGGTCTTCATCTGTATGCTTAAAAAGCAAGCTATGAAGAAAAGCCTTACTGTGTACATTAAAGAGGTCCTTGATAATGTTAGCATGAACATGCAAAAAACATCATATGCAAAGTAGAGGTTATGGAGTTCACGCCAAATATCTTTATATTCTCCCCCTCCAAGCGATTCAGGGAGCACTCTGCCTTGGACTAGTGTTGACTTACTAAGGTAAGCCTGTTGCTTAACGAGGGCAAGCTAAATAGAATGATCACACTAGACTGAGAAACCTCTTGAGATGGCTCAGCTAATTAGAAACAGAGGGTCTGAGAAGTGAAGGCCATGGAGAGGGCATGCCCCTGTACCCATAGGCCCTTGGGAATGAATACATTTGACCACATTTCTCTTTTCCAATAAAAAAACATAGTTAACATACACATTTTTTCTCATAGGTTTACACACACATGTCACAAATAAGCCTTTTCAAGCAAAACAATGACATATCACAGAGACTCTTAAAGCACTGCTCCATACGTCACATTGTCCCAGGCACAGAGGTTTCCTATTGGGATGAAAACAGACAGGCTCCAAGATACTGGCATGATACCAGTGGAAAGCACTGGAAGAACATTTGCAATGCTTTATTGTTTGGTTGAATTCTTGCAGTTCACAATGCATTATCATCATGCTACAGTTCCTTTTTTGGACATCATAATCAAGAAGTGTGAAGTTCATTTTACATCTATTTATACTCCAATCCAGTGATCATAATAATATGTTGCAGTCTGAAAGCTTCCACTTTAAACGTTCAGAGGCTTGAGGCTGAAGAGCAGTCTGAGCCACAAAAACTTTCATGACTGGTCAGTAGTTTGGGGTTGAGTACACAGTTCATTTCTGTGACCTTTATTTAAGGCAACAGAATATTATGTGGTGCAGCTACTGCAATGCCTACCACTATCGGGTGGTCTACAGGGAGGAGTAGCCAGATGCCGGTGCACTTCTGAGTCAGGGAAGCCAGATTCCTCCCTGGATCTCCACCTTCCATACTCTCTTGTCCCCATGTCCTCTCACATTACTCTTTGAAAGTCCTCACACACAGTCCTCACACACAGAAAACAGACTAAGTATGGACTCAAGCCCCACTGTCACTCCTTGTGACCTTGGGCAAGTCACTTTACCCTTCATTGCCTCAGGTACAAACTTAGAATGTGAGCCCTCTGGGGATAGGGAAATACCTACAGTACCTGAATGTAATCTGCTTTGAAGTGCTGAAAAAAAGTGCGAAAAGTGGAATATAATAAATCTAAATAAATAAGTCAGATTTCTGCTCTCCTGGAATGCTCCATTCTCCTTTGGCCTCCTCACCTGAAGTGTAGTAGTTCTCCCACTTTTCTCCTCTATACTCAAAGCTTCATGAGCCAGATTTTTTTGTATACCCATTTGTGAGGATGGGTGAGCAAACGTTCACTCTCTGGAGTCAGGAAACATGCTGACTCCAGCTTTTCTTCTTGAAAACTTAATTTTTATTAACACTAAAGGCAATTTACATAACAGTTAATTTGTAAGGTACTTTTGCAGTGTACTTACAATATCTTCCAGTTAGGTCAGAAATATTACAGGAGCTGCCTTCTCCTAGAGGTGCAGGGGCCTCCTGATCCCAAGTGGTTTCACATTCTTATTCCCCTCCCAGCAGAGCCCTTCCACAGAGCATTCTCCCTCTGTAGGAGTTAAGGTGGACCAGGCTAATTGCCTGGTCCTGAACATGCAAAAAGGGGGAAAACAAGGTCACTTCACCACATTACCCCCCCCCCCCCCAGCTTGGACCCATTGTTCAAGTTTTTTCCACTTACCCCACTCTCCCTGAATCCCATCCAGTGAAGTGCCTCACATCCCCAATCTCCTTCATCTGGTGTCCACCAACTAGGCTTGGGATTGGGTTCTAGTGTCAGGCTCCCTCCCCCATATATTAGGGTTACCCAGACAGCATTAGTACTACCCACTGCGTCCTTTGCCCAGTGAACCTTAATATCTTTTTTAATTGAGTCCATTGCTGGAGTCTGGTTCCAATTCCAACCTAACGGACACTTTGGACTAGCTGTGGGACTTGTGATGAGTACACTTCACTCTTTTCTCCCATGACTTGTGCCTCCTCTGCAAAGTCATGATCACCACCCTTTGGAGATTCCATTGTTCTTCTCACTGACTCCTCATCAGTACCACACATTGGATCCTTTGTAGTCCTTCTTGCATGGGTCTCTATGCTTCCTCTCTCAGGGTTCATGGGCACTCCTTCTGGGCTCTCAGCCACATCTCCGTCTCGGGTCTCCACAACAGTGTCTCCATCTTACCTCACCATAGCCTCTCTTGCTGGGGTCAGTACACTCCCTTTCTCAAGACTCTCTGTGGCCCCTCCTTCTGAGATCACCATGGCAGCACCTCCATTTGGCTTCTTTGTAGCCCCTTTTGCTGAGGTCTCCATGGACTCTGTGGCCCTTCCATCAAGCTGCTTTGCAGTGCCTCTCTCAGCCTCCTCCATACTGCCTTCCTCTTGCTATTCAATGAAGCCTCTTGCAGGCCACTCGGTATTTCCCCCTTCTGGACAGTCTGTTTTGCCCTCTCCAGGACTTTCCACAGCCCTTCTTTCTTCAGGCCATTCCTTTAATCTTCTCCAAGAGCTCTCTAGTAATACAGTCTTTTGCACTGCACTCTGCTGTGCCTTCTCTACATTCCCAGTGGTCTCCTCAGCACATTGCCACAACTTACTCAGATCACAGGACATTTCTGCCAGCATCTCAACTAACTCAGCCAAGAACTGTTGACACTCTTTGTCTACCTACTCTAGGCATTCATTTCTCTGCCTGTTCTAGACTCTTGGGAGTGGATTCTTTAGCTCTTTTAACCTGGCTGGTCTCTCCAGCTGTCAAACCTCCAGCCTCAGGTTCTCTCTTTTGACTGGCTCTGGAGAGGTAGGAACTCCCACCACACAAAAGTACATGGTTGCTTACTTTTCACAAGCACTCTGGATTCTCTTCCTTCCATTCTGCAGTATTCTCACTGGCTCCAGAGCAGATTTTCTGTAGTGCTGCCCAAGCCTTTGGCAGCTAGAGTCCCTATAAGGATCACATCCAATTTCTGCACTGCTTCTTTGAACCGCTATTTTCTCTCCTTTTTTTCTCTGCATAAAAGGTTAAAAAAAAAAAGAAAATAAAAAATGCCTCCTGCATGTCCAGCACTACCTACACCGAATACAAGCCCTAACACCAGGTGGACCTGGTCTCCTTAACCTGCTGAAAAAAACAAAACCTGACTTTCTTCCAGGCCCCACAGACCATTCTCTGTTTAAAGGCAGTTTCAGCTTTTTTTTTCTCGTGTACTATTCTTTTGAGCAACAAGCTTTTAACTTTCAGTACTCTACAGTCCTAGCAGCACTTTTCTTCTGTCCCAGCCCCCTTCCTAGGTAGGGTTACAAACTTTTAGTTTCTTTTTCTGCTTTGCAACTGTGTGCTCCCTGAGCCACACAATTTTCAATTGTTTTAGTTCTTGTGCTCACTTATAAGAGCACTGCTTTACCTCCAAAGTTTTTCTTTGACAGGTACCACAACAAACTTGCTTTTACTTTTCTGTTCTCCCCTAGAGACTTGTTTGTTTTTTTCTGTGCCAAGCGTAGAAAAAATTTCACTCCTAACACCATATGCGAGGATGGCCGAGTAAAACTCCACTCTGTGGAGTCAGGAAACATGCTGACTCCAGCTTTTCTTCTTGCAAACTTAACGTTTATTAATACTATCAGCAATTAACATAACAGTTAATTGTAAGGTACTTTTGCAGTGTACTTAGAATATCTTCCAATTAGGTTAGAGAT
This sequence comes from Rhinatrema bivittatum, assembly GCF_901001135.1. Taxonomy (NCBI): domain Eukaryota; kingdom Metazoa; phylum Chordata; class Amphibia; order Gymnophiona; family Rhinatrematidae; genus Rhinatrema; species Rhinatrema bivittatum. Next base: position 337,729,086 of record NC_042616.1, on the reverse strand, counting down.
ATTACAGGAGCTGCCTTCTCCTAGAGATGCAAGGGCTTCCTGATCCAAGCTGGACTCACATTCTTATTCCCCTCCCAGCAGGATCCCACCCACAGAGCTCTCTCTCTCTCTCTCTATAGGAGTTAATGTGGACCATGCAAAATGCTTGGTTCTGCACAGGCAAAAAGGGGAGGGGGGGGGGAAGGGTTACTTCATCACACCTTTGACAGCTAGGAGGAGATAAGAGAAAAAGGAAACTGAGCATGTTCAGTTATCCTGCTCACATTATTTAACCAATGCATTTTGGGATTTCCATACACAAGACTAGATGAGCATTCTATTTCTAACATTATTTCATCATGAGCATGCAAAATTTATTTGCACACTTATTAAATGGCTTTTAATGTACTTGTTACATTTTTTGCAAGCCCATGCTAAGATTGGTTTTGCACAAGTTTATTGCCTAAGCTCCTGGGGGTAATTTTCAAAGGCTTTTTACAAAGTTGTCCACTCAACATGTACATAAACTTGTACATGTGTCGTGTATGCATATAAACAGACCTGATGATCAGAGGCATTCCCAGGGATAGGGGTTGGAGAGGGGTTTGGATTTAAATGCATATGTTTGCAATTCCAAAAACATGCAAATACATTTTCAAGAGAACATTCTGTGCACATTTTAGCAGGTGTAAGTGTAACATACCTCTAGGAACTAGGGCAGAGAAATGTTGAATCATCATTGTGACATGAAAAGACTGACAATAGAGTGCTGTCTCTTTAAGAGCTGAGGGGGGGGAAAGGAGATTCAAAATTTGATTGTATTGAGCGTGTGCGAACAGATCACTGCTCAGCTTGAACAGAGTTCCTGCCCTGCTCTGAACTAATAAATATTATCTGTGCTGATTAAGGTGAGCAGCCCTCTATAATTGTATTCATGTGTAATGTATTTATGTTAGTTAACATTGTTTTGAGATGTATTGAAGTTGTTTTTTTACTTTACCTAAAGAGATTTATAAAAATTTGATTGTATTGAGCGTGTGCGAACAGATCACTGCTCAGCTTGAACAGAGTTCCTGCCCTGCTCTGAACTAATAAATATTATCTGTGCTGATTAAGGTGAGCAGCCCTCTATAATTGTATTCATGTGTAATGTATTTATGTTAGTTAACATTGTTTTGAGATGTATTGAAGTTGTTTTTTTACTTTACCTAAAGAGATTTATAAAAATTTGATTGTATTGAGCGTGTGCGAACAGATCACTGCTAAGCTTGAACAGAGTTCCTGCCCTGCTCTGAACTAATAAATATTATCTGTGCTATTTAAGGTTCTCTTTTCTGGAACCCTGCTGTGGACGACTTGGGAGTAGTTGAACTGTGCCCTGTCAGGATTTGAAGCTCTTCTTTCGGATAGAGGCTGCTGTATTGTGGATTTGGCAGTTGAAGCAGCAGTACTGACGCCCTCTTCAGCTCTAAATTCAAATGGACACACAGTAGGATACAATCTGGGACTTTGCTTGTTCAGAGACTGCTTAAGGTCGGGTGCTATATCACATGCTGATTCTGGTTGAAATACTTAACATGAGTTTATGACAAAGTTGAGTTTTCTCTTGTACTATATACATGTGTTTATATGATAAATGCAGATGCTTAGGAAGTGAACAGATTTATTTCAGTCATTCATTCCAGTAAAGATAAAACTGTTACTCACTAAAGAGCGTGTGGATTCATTTCTGATACTGGGTTGGGAATCAAAGTGCAGGTTTCAGACACAAGGAGTCATAAAGAAAATTGAACTTCAAGGGTTACATAAGCATGTGTGGGTAGATTTGGTGGGATAATTTTCAAAGTAAGCTAATGTAATTAAGTCCACTTTGAAAATTGGTTGAACTTATGCATCTAGTTGCCAACTAACTTAAGAACATATGAAATTGCCATACTGGATCAGACCCAAACTGGGTCCATCAAGCATCTTGTTTCCAATAGTGGCCAATCCAGGCTATAAGTACCTGGCAGGTACCCAAACACCAAGAAGATCCCATTCTACTAATGCCAGTAATAGCAGTGGCTATTCCCTAAGTCAACTTGATTAATAGTAATTAATGGTCTTCTCCTCCAAGAACTTATCCAAGCCTTTTTTTAAATCCAGCAACACTAACTGCACTAACCACAATGTTACAAAACTATCCTCTCGATTTTCATTTGAAAATGAAAGCTATATGTTAATCATTTGGGTCACTTCTGAGTGGGTTCTAACCACTTAATTAGGGTGGTAAGCAGCTGGCTCCCATGGGAGGAAGAAGGAACTTCTTTCCTCAGTGGCTAAATTTTTAGCTGCATAGTTTAACTTGGCAGCTAAATGTAACCATGAAAATATGGGCAGCCCTGAAGGTGTTCCTAGGGTGCAGAGTAAGGGAGGAAATAGTCATTTAGTGCTGATTTTCAGCACTAAGTAGCTAAGTTTAGTTATGGAAACCTGGTAGCCAAAGATCAGACCTAATTCCAGGCAGCCTAATTTTGGCCACCTAGATTTACATAGAAACATAGAAATGACGGCAGAAGAAGACCAAACGGCCCATCCAGTCTGCCCAGCAAGCTACGCATTTTATCCATTTTTTTTTTAATCTCCCCCCCCCCCCTTTTTTTTCTCCCTCCCACCCGTCACTATTGGCTTCCAGAACCCTCCGGCCCCAATTCCCTTCCACCCCTCCACCAATGCAGAGAGCAGCGCCGTATCCGCATCCCAGTGAACATCCAGCTCAATCAGGGGTAGCAACCGCTGCAACAAGCGGCCACACCCCTGCCCCATACTCTTAACCACCTCTGTTTTGTTTGTTTGTTTGTTATTTTTGGGTTTTTTTTTTGTTTTTGTTTTTTTTGTTTTTTTGGAGATGGCAGCCCTCCATCCTTCCGCTCCGTGAAGGTGGAACACAAACCACTGGCCACTGGCATCCCGCTCCATGAATGCTTCAGTGGCTACTGCCGCTCCGTGCAGTGTTTTGCTGCCTGAAGGTGTAACACAAACCACTGTCCACTGGCATCCCGCTCTGTGAATGCCTCTGTGGCTACTGCTGCTCCGTGCAGTGTTTTACCGCCTCCTCTATTAATTTCAACCACAGTCTTCCTCCTGCCTGATCTCCAAAGAAAGAACATCTGCCAAGATAGCCTCTGATGTCCTTCCTTCCTCTGTGATGGCAATCCAATCCATCTTTCAGCCCCCCCCCCCCCCCCCTCAGGATTCTGTACTTATAATTCAGAAGGATCCTAATCTTTACCATCAGAATGGACATGTAAGCACTCCTCAAGTACATAGATTACATAGAAATGACAGCAGAAAAAGACCAAACAGCCCATCCAGTCTGCCCAGCAAGCTCCCACACTTATTTTCCCATACTTATGTGTTTCACCGACCACCAGGTTCAGGGCTCTTGTTGGGTAACTGTTTGATTTGAATTTCCTGCCACTCCCTGTCATTGATGCAGAGAGTAATGTTAGAGTTGCATCCAAGATTAAGCATAAGGCTTAATGGTTAAGGGTAGTAACCACCGCATCAAGCAAGTTACCCCGATGCTTGGTTACCCAGACTGCACAGACCAATGCCTTGTTGGATGTTGTCTGAATGTAAAACCTGTTTTCCACATTTCCCCCTACCGTTGAAGCAAAGAGCAACGCTAGATTATGCATTCAAAGTGAAGTATCAGGCTTAATTGATTTAGGGTAGTAACCTCCGCAATAAGCAAGCTACCCCCACACTTATTTATTTACCCAGACTGTGTAGTTCAGTCCTTAGTTGCTGTATGAATGCAAATCCTCTTTTCCACATTTCCCCTTGCCGTTGAAGCAAGTACTACTGCTTACTGCTGAAAGGCACAACATACCACAGCTTTCAGGACTACACTAGTGGAATTCTCAGAATAATATGTACAGAGGGGTAGTGAATGGGAAGATGCCTCAGGGAAGGGAGGCCTTTTTGTTTGGCAGTCGGGTGGCAGCTGAGGGTCTTTTCTTCAAAGGATCTACCCTCCTAACTTTCAGGATGATGTAATAAGATGCGCGTGCATCTTATTGCATCAGCCTGAAAGTTAGGGGATATGGATGTGTCTGTTTTCCAAATACATGCAGATACACATCCCCTATGCAACCAATGCAATATTTAAATGAGAAAGTGGAGCGGTGTACAAAAAGGGCACAATAAGGAGAAATGTATGTTTCTGGTGCTCAAATGTTTATTGCATCGGGTGCCCAGATGTCTAAATTGTGTAATCCTAGCAAAAGTGCATGATTTACATGAAATTACATGAAATTACACAAAGCTGCAGAAAAACTTTGCCCCCAAAAAACCAAAGAGATCAACCCAGCCTGCAAAAACAAAAAACCATGGTTCACGCAGGAACTAAAAACCATCAAATTAGAATTGAGAAAAAAAGAACACGCATGGCGGAGGAATCCTTCCAACACTACACTGAATGAGTACAAAACCCTCATGCACAACTACAGAAACAACATCCTTCGCACAAAGAGAGATTTTTATGCCCACAAAATTCACAATTTTTCCTTTGATCCCAAAGCGCTGTTCACATATGTCTCAGAGCTCACAAAACCCACCTCACCAACTATCCCAGATGATCAAGCACAATCAAGATGCACAGAACTTGCTCAATTTTTTGAAAACAAAATTCTCAATCTAATGGCCCCTCTGGCAACCAGTAACACAGTACCTCCTTCTATCATCACTCCTTCACGCAACCAGAACATAAACCTAGATTCATTCGAACCTATCTCCTCACTTGAAATCGAAATGACTCTCAAAAAGATGAAACTCTCCACTCACCCGACAGATTCCATCCCTTCTAAACTCCTACTCACCATTCCGAACATCATAGCGAAGCCCTTAGCAGAGATAATTAATAGCTCGCTAACCCAAGGCCTAGTACCAGACATCCTGAAACTAGCCACCCTCAAACCTCTCCTCAAAAAACCCAACTTGGACCCTACAAACCCAGCTAATTTTCGCCCCATAGCTAACCTTCCATTTGTAGCCAAACTTATGGAGAGGATAGTCAACAAACAGTTATCTGAATACCTAGAAGAGCATAAAATACTCACAACAGCCCAATTCGGATTCCGCAAATCCCTTAGTACGGAATCCCTCCTAACCTCTCTAACTGACAGAGTCCTCGTAGGTCTGGAGAAAAAGACCCCATACCTCCTGATTCTCCTCGACCTATCAGCTGCGTTTGATACCGTAAAACACTCTATCCTGATCGACCGGCTCTCAGACATAGGCATCTCAGGATCAGCCCTGGAATGGTTCAGATCCTTCCTACACAATAGGACTTTCAAGGTCAGAATCAGCAACAAGGATTCCCTCCCAGTCAAATCCTCTTTCGGAGTTCCCCAAGGATCCTCTCTCTCCCTCACCCTCTTTAACATCTATCTTCTCCCCCTATGTCATCTACTCTCAAGTCTTAAGGTCACACACTTCATATACGCAGACGATGTTCAGATTCTGCTGCCAATCACTGACTCCATCTCCAGCACCATCAACTTCTGGAACAATTGTCTACAGTCCATAAACTCACTCCTATCTAGCCTTAACCTAGTACTTAATACGTCAAAAAACAGAACTTTTGCTTATCACTCCAGATGAGAACCTTCAGCCTACCAACAACCTAACCTCACCACCAATGATCAATTCCACTCAAGTAAGAGACCTTGGGGTCACCTTAGACAAAAGGCTGAACCTCAAAGAATTTGTCAAGAACACAACGAAAGAATGCTATTATAAACTACATATTCTGAAAAAGCTGAAAACTCTCCTGCATTTTCAGGACTTCAGAACAGTCCTCCAAACAATACTATTTTCCAAAATCGATTACTGCAACTCTCTGCTTATAGACCTTCCAACCATTACCACAAAACCTCTACAAATGTTGCAGAACTCCGCCGCAAGGATTCTTACTAACACCAGCAGAAGTGAACACATAACACCCATACTAAAACACTTACACTGGCTCCCCATCAGATCCAGAATCATTTTCAAAGTGCTAACTATAACACACAAGAACATCCATTCACAAACGTCGCTAGATCTAAGCCTTCCACTTCGCCTACACGAGTCTTCAAGACCAATCAGAAAAAGATACTTAGGCACCGTACACGTACCTTCAGCCAAGTCCTCACTCAAGAAACGTGCATTCTCGACTGCCAGCCCCCTTCATTGGAATGCCCTCCCCACGGACATTCGCCTCGAAACGTGTACTCGAACATTCAAAAAGAAACTCAAGACCTGGCTCTTTACAAAAGCCTACACTTAAAGGTCTAGCTCAGAACCACGTCCCAGAACTTGAATCATTCTTGCTTTTATAATCATATCAAACAACTCCTAATTTTTATCCTTGGTCTCACAATTCCAAATCATTAAATATTTGAGCATGCTACACCAATACCTCTTAATCCAGATGTAACCTCAGTTTTTGAAGTCTTCACTCCTATAGAAATAACCGCCAGTTCTTATTTACTTAACCCTATTCTGTAGACGTAAACTTTTCATGAAGACTGTAATCTGTAAGCACCTGTATTTATTATAAGAATTTGTATTTACTATTTATATTTATTATTTAGCTATTAACATTGTTCTGTTACCACTTGGTACTATTTCTCTCCTTTACCTCAAACTCTAAGTTCCTACTAAGTTAGCCATGTTATTTATACCCAATCGTTGGATGTAATTGTATATTTGTTTAATTGTTCAATCTGTTTGATGTAATTTTCTGTTCCTTGTTCTGTGTAAACCGAAGTGGTATGCACTAGTGCATGAACTCCGGTATAAAAAAGCCTTTAAATAAATAAATAAATAAATAAATGTCAAGCCCAGTTCTTTTTTCCCCAGCAATGCTGCCGAGCCTGTGCAAGGCCTGTGTAGCATGTACCAAGCATGTATTAGGAAGGTCTCCTGGTCTAAGAGCATCACCCTGGTGTAGCAATAAGTGATCCTGTGGCAAGCACCTACTCTCTAGGTGATGCATTCTCCTCTCGCACTGACGACTACTGCGCAGGAGATAAAGGTTATGTCAGCTATCATAATTGGTGAGTCACTTATTTGAAATGTAGATAGCTGAGTGGCTGGTGGCCATGAGGACCACCTAGTAACTTGCCTGCCTGGTGTAAAGATGGTGGACCTCATGTGTAACCTAGATAGGATTTTAGACAATGCTGCGGAAGTGCCAGATGTTGTGGTACATATGGGTACAGATGACATAGAAAAATGTAGGAGGGAGGTTCTGGATGCCAAATTTAGGCTTTTAGATAGAAAGCTGAAAACAAGAACTTCCAAGGTAGCATTCTCTGAAATGCTCCCTATTCCATATGCACATCCCCAGAGGCAAGCAGAGCTCTGGAGTCTCAATGCGTGAATAAGATGATGGTGCAGGGAAGAGGGATTCAGTTTTGTAAGGAACTGGGCAACATTTGGAGAAGGGGGAGACTTTTCTAAAAGGACGGGCTCCACCTTAACCAGAGTGGAACCAGGCTGCTGGCATTAACTTTTAAAAAGGAAACAGATCAGCTTTTAAACTAGAAATAGGGGGAAAGCTGACAGTCACTCACCAGTGCATGGTTCGGAGGAAGGTATCTTCAAAGGATACTACCAAAACAGGAGAATTAGGGCATCCCAACTGAGAGGTTCCAGTAAAAGATGGCTGCCTCCGGTGCTGAGTACCGAAACCCTCTGCGTCTCTGACACAGCATGGGCGTCCCCGTCTGCCATGCTCCTTCCCGTGGCCTCCTAGGGCGTACGCACGCATGCTGCCTATGCTTATCAACATGTCATGGTGAGAACCTCGGGGGCATCCTCACCGCATGAATTCAATACCTCCGGGTATTTAAGCCTCCGCTCCGCTCCTAACCAACGAGTTAGCAAGGACTTCGGTTTAGCTACTCTGACCGCTTCTAAGCTGCATGCTTGGATTCCTTGCTACCCTCTGGGGTATCTCGCTCCTGAAGAAGCTCTGGGCACCAGCTCCTCGGGGGCTTCTCGCTTCCACCTACCCTTCGGGGTTTCTACTACCTAACTTAGACAACCCTCCTCGGGGGCCTCTCTTCTCTTTTCAGGATCCATTTGCGCACCTGGGTACTCGCTCCTCGAGGGCCTCTCCAGCTCAGGGTATCCTGCACCACGGACCTCGGGTCCCGCCTTCATCTACTACCAGGAGGATTCCTGCACTACTCCTCAGTGAGTACCTCTATGCTCCAGCTCTCCATTTCCACCCTTCAGGTTCGGCTTATCCCGCTCTGCGGAACACTACCAACCTAGTTACATCCGGGTGAGACCATCTACATCTGAGACTGTCTGAGCTTATTGGCACATCGCTGGACTTCTGTGCCATCCATTCCTGTGCAAGTATCATCTATCTACAGCAGTACAATAAAGCTTTCCTACTCAAGTGTCTGCTCTTTGAGTCTAGCCTATCACTGTGGTTCCCCATGGGGCCCCTCCCTGTGGGAGGAGACATCACCACTGTGACCAATGGTCCACACTATGCCACAAACCCAACACTAAAAGCACAGTATAATCTTTATTGGTAGAAATCCCATGTGTGTTGGTTAAGAGTATAGTGATAGAAGTATATTACTGTCCACATGGCTGGAATGATTAGACAGATGATGAATTGGGAAGAGAAATCAGGGAAGCTAACCGATTTGGCAGTGCAGTAATAATGGGAGATTTTAATTAGCCCAATACTGACCTGGTACATGTAATATCAGGATATGCTAGAGAGGTAAAGTTCCTGGATGGAATAAATGACTGCTTCATGGAGCAATTGGTCAGGAACCAAGCTCTGGAATTCATTGCCAGAGGATGTGGTTAAGGCAGTTAGTATAGCTGGATTTAAAAAAGGTTTGGACACATTCCTGGAGAAGAAGTCCATAAACCGCTATTAATCAATAGGGAATAGCCACAGCTTGTAGCAGGCATTAGTAGCATGGGATCTATTTAATGTTTGGGTACTTGCCAGGTACTTGTGACTTGGATTGGGCACTGTTGGAAACAGGATACGGGGATTGATAGACTCGTGGTCTGACCCAGTATGGCATATCTTATGTTATTAACCAATGAGATAGGGAGCTATTTTAGATCTAATTCTTAGTGGAACGCAGGATTTGGAGAGGGAGGTAATGGTGGTGGGGCCACTTGGCAACAGTTATCATAATATCACCAAATTTGAACTGACTGGAAGGGAGACAGTATGTAAATCTACAGCTCTAGCACTAAACTTTGATAAGGGAAATTTTGATAAAATGAGGAAAACAATAAAAATGAAAGATGCAGATGCAAAGGTTAAGAGTGTACAACATGCATGGATATTGTTTAAAAATACCATCTTAGAAGTGCAGTCCAGATGTATTTTATGCATTAAGAAAGATTCAAGGAAGGCCAAACGATTACCGGCATGGTTAAAAGGCAAGGTGAAAGGCTATTTTAGCTCAAAAAAAAAAAATCCTTCAAAACTTGGAAGAGGGATCCATCTAAAACCCATAATAAAAACTTTTAAAAATATTCCTGAAGCAGGAAGCCTGTGAGATAATCAGATGGACCATTAGATGATCAAAGGGTTAAAGGGGCTCTTAGGGAAGATAAGGCCATTGTAGAAAGACTAAATTAATTCTTTTCGTCTGTGTTTAGTGATGAGGATATTGGAGAGGTACCAGTTCCGGAGATGTTTTTCAAGGGTGATGATTTGGATGAACTGAACCAAATCACGGTGAACCTGGAAGATGTAGTAGGCCAGATTGACAAACTAAAGAGTGGCAAATCACCTGAACCGGATGGTATATACACTCCAGGGTTTAGAAAGAACTAAAAAATGAAATTTCAGATCTATTAGTAAACATTTGTTACCTTTCATTAAAATAATCCATTGTACCTGAAGACTGGAGGGTGGCCAGTGTAACCCCAATATTTAAAAAAAAGAGCTCCAGGAATGATCCAGGAAACTATAGACCAGTGAGCCTGACTTCAGTGCTGGGAAAAATAGCAGAAACTATTCTAAAGAACAAAATCCCAGAACATATAGAAAGACATGGTTTAATGTAACACAGCCAGCATGGATTTGCCCAATGGAAGTCTTACCTTTTCAAATCTGCTACATTTTTTTTGAAGGGGTTAGTAAACATGTGGATAAAGGTGAATCAGTAGATTGTGGTGTATTTGGATTTTCAGAAGGCATTTGACAAAGTCCCTCATGAGAGGCTTCTAAAAAAACTAAAAAGTAATGGAATAGGAGGCGATGTCCTTTTGTGGATTGCAAACTGGTTCAAAGACATGAAACAGAGAGTAGGATTAAATGGTCAGTTTTCGCAGTGAAAAAATTAAACAGTGGAGTGTCTCAAGAATCTATATTTGGACTGGTGCTTTTCAATATATTTATAAATAATCTGGAAAGGGATACGACGAGTGAGGTGATTAAAGTTTCAGATGACACAAAATTTATTCAGAGTAGTTAAATCACAAGCGGATTGTCTGAAAGCAGAAACTAGTTTATTGAAATTTCAGAAAATGGTAAAAGCCTTCCTTTTCCAGGTAGCCTTCAATATGTGAAATAATACAGAATGTGCTGACTGATATTGTGCTGATATTGCTGATAATTCTTGAAGAAGTAGGAAATGATATGCTATCTTTTATGTCTATTTTATTTATGCGAATAACATCTTATGTTTTATGTATTGTAATTTTGGATGTTAAGAACATAAGAAATAGTCATGCTGGGTCAGACCAAGGGTCCATCAAGCCCAGCATCCTGTTTCCAACAGAGGCCAAACCAGGCCACAAGAACCTGGCAATTACCCAAATACTAAGAAGATCCCATGCTACTGATGCAATTAATAGCAGTGGCTATTCCCTAAGTAAACTTGATTAATAGCCGTTAATGGACTTCTCCTCCAAGAACTTATCCAAACCTTTTTTGAACCCAGCTACACTAACTGCACTAACCACATCTTCTGGCAACAAATTCCAGAGCTTTATTGTGCGTTTGGTGAAAAAGAATTTTCTCCGATTAGTCTTATATTTTTTTATTTTTTTGTTTTAACCCCAAACAACTAATTATTTTTTTTCAAAATTATTTTTTGTTGAAAGAAGTATCTGTACATACAGAATACCCAACAATCGTAATAAACATACACATAAAAATAACTCCATGAACAAATGAGTACACAAAGGCTACACAGAAATTATATGTAATTTTGCCCCTTTATCCTAGTAATCACCATGATCACATTTTCCAAGGATTATATAAAGCTTACGACCCCTCTTCCTCTCTGTTTTCATCTTTATTTTCTTGCTTATACACTCTTCCACCACAAATATACTACTACATTCAAATACCCAGTCATTGAAACCACCCCCCACCTTAAACTCCCCTTAACTCAAAACTCTCCTTCCCTTCCATCCCCCGCTTCTCTGCATCTAGAGTATAAATAAATAAATAATACAGGGGGTCCTGTACTTACTCTACAGGCATACATAAGAATTGACTGAAGTATGGAATAAGCTATAATACAAAACACGATAAAGCAAAAATAAGTGCACCTTCCTCAATTGACCTCTTGAACTCACTCCACTTAGTAGAATACCCTGTGCTTAGTACACTCTTGAGATGTGGGGACAAATGCTCGAAAAAGTTCTCACATGCAGCCCTGTAAGATTGAGCAACCTTATGTTTGCCTGTTTTAGTGTCCAGCCATTCCATCTCCATCAGCTGAACCATTTTAATAAGCCACGTGTCAAGTGTCGGCACAGGCTCTCCTGTCCAAGAGGTTACGATATATTTGCATGCCAGCAGCAGAGCCAACTGTTCAAATTTTTCTCTATCCTTGTATCTGCTGGCAGAAACTCCGCTGTCTCCAAGTAACAGTGTCTTGCCAGTTTTTGGAATCGTCATGCCAGTGCATTACCAAATAGATGTCACCACTGCTTCCCAAAAAGCATTTAATTTTTTACATTGTAGAAAGCAATGAATTAAAGTACCATTCTTTGCATTTAATGCACACTGGCGACATAGCCAACTTCATTTGATACTTTCTGACACCATCTACTTAGGCATCATGGAGAATTTCATTTCCCTTAGATTTGAGTTAGTAATAACTGAGAAAAGCATTTTAAAATATTTTGAAAGAGTCCTTGGTCACATGCCGTGGTCACATGCCTTGGTCAATGCCAGGCTCCAATAGGCACCAAGAGAGGCAAGCATGTTTTGCACATTTGTATGCCATTTTGAGATGGAGTTATGCTTGATGGCTATGTCCTGAAGTTCATGAGCAAAAGAAAGTTCCATCTGAGTGGTACTGGTCTCCCATTTAAAAGAACCAAAGTAGTGCCTTGCTTGAAGACAGGCAAAAAAATTGCCTGGAAGGAACTTGGTATGTCTGGCAAATCATATCAAAAGAAAAACTAGTCTGCATATCTGCATCATACATTTGCATACTGAGCTTGATTCCCAAGTCTGACCAAACCTGAAAAGTTGAAACATATTCAGTCCCTGGACAAAAACTTGTTTCCCAACCACAAGAGTAGTAGTGATCTATTTAGCTGAAGGCCCCATCGTTTTCTAAGTCATCACCATGCAAGCACACAAGGTTGTAACAGGGCATTCAGAGGGATTAATTTGTGCATTTCTATATCTTCGTCCACTTCTCTTCCAACATGACTTTCAAACTGTTCTTCAATCCTTAGTATTTTCCGGTTTAGATTATTGCAACGCACTTTACATAGGTTTACCAGATTCTACTCTCCATCCACTTCAGTTGATTCAGAACACCGCTACGCGCATCCTATAAGGTATGCCTTCACGAAACCACATCTCTCCAGTTCTTCAATCTTTTCATTGGCTCCCCATAAAATTCAGAATTCAATATAAAATCTTAACAATAATTTACTCCCTCATATACAACCCCTCATCTACCTGGTTATCTTCTACTCTCCATATCTATAAACCAGCCAGACACCTAAGATCACTGTCAAAAAACCTCTTGGAAATTCCCTCAACAAGGCTAGCCAGATTGCATTTTACAAGAAAACGTGCCTTTTCTGTTGCAGGTCCTTTTCTTTGGAACTCCATACCCAACTCTCTCCATCAAATATCAAATAGAAAGCAATTTAAAAACATACCTTTTCCAGATTGCATACAAAATCCCAACAAAAGAACAACCTTTATGAATATAAAAGCTCATCCTCACCTCCAAAATATGTTAAATTGTACAGCTCTTTTGGCACTAGCTGTCTTTACTCTTGTTTTTAATTGAAAAAATTATTTTATTTGTTTATATAAATCAATATTTGTAATTTTTTTCCATTTTGTATGTCATAATTTTGTATTTATTCTTTTATTTCTTTTATTTCTGTAAATTGTTTTGATCAAATTATGGGGGTCATTTATCAAAATGTGATAAGGCATTTTCGCATGCGTTAAGGGCTTATTGCATGCGAAAAGCCCCGTTAACGCATGCGATAGGCCTTTAACGCATGCGATAGGCCTTTAACGCATGTGAAAACGTGTTTAAAGCATGCGATCGCACCATATCGTATGGTGCGATGCAAATTCAGAGGAAACTCACTCCAAGATGAGATTTGGGCAAGGTTCTCTCTCTACCTGGGTAACATCAAGCTAGGTTGAGAGAACATTGCACAAATCTCATCTTGGAGTGAGTTTCCTCACTCCTCACTCCGAAGGCCAGCAAATCTTCATAAGAGACCACTGTTCTGTTCGTAGGTGTCACGTAGAATGTCAAAGTGACCCCTAACCCCCTACACTCATACCTAAACCCCACCTCGAGTTACTAGGTGGGCCTACCATAGGGATACAAATACCTACCTATGGGCCAGGATATTATGGCCAGTCTCTCTCTCTCTCTCTCTCTCTCTCTCTCTCTCTCTCTCTCTCTCTCTCTCTCTCTCTCTCTCTCTCTCTCTCTCTCTCTCTCTCTCTCTCTCTCTCTCTCTCTCTCTCTCTCTCTCTCTCTCTCATGGCAATGAAACCTTACCACACAGTCATGGAGCATTTGCAGTTTATATACAATTTTTGGAATAACCACCATCTTCAGGAGCGCACACCTGCCCAGTAACAATAAAGGAAGAGACTTCCATGCCCTCAGCTGTACCTGCACGTTTGTGATTGTTTTTCCAGAAATTCTATTCGTACAAAGAGTTTAAATCTCTAGGGACCCACACCCCCAGGTATTTAATTTTATTTTGTGCCTATCTAAGAGGGAAAGGACTCACCCAGGATTCAGCAAATTTTGGATCAAACTTCAGATCCTCCGATTTGATTAAATTGATTTTTAATCCCGCTATTTGTTGAAATTGCGAGAATTGTCCTATAATTTTGGATATACTTTGTCTAGGCTGATCGACAAATAGCAAGATGTCATCAACCAACATGGCAATTTTCATTTAATGATTTCCAATTAAAGTCCTTTGAACGCTGCATCTAATTTCAGTTGTACCACTAATGGTTCTATCACAAAAATGAATAAAAGGGGAGAGAGTGGACACCTTTGATGAACTCCACACCGCTCGGAGTACTATACATTGTTTTCAGCCACCCAAGCATCCTTCCCGAAAAACCATATTGTGTAAGCGCTCAAAACATAAATTCCCATGAGAGAGAGTCAAATGCTTTTTCCATGCTAGAATTTTGACAAAGTGCAGCAATTAATCTTCTCACGTTCTTTACGCCGTGGCGACCTTTCATGAACCCCCATTTGATCATAGTGTATCATTTGAGGGAGAATTTTGTTTATCCTGTATGCCAACACTGCAGCTAAAATTTTCATTTATTTATTTATTTATTTAGTGCTTTTTTATACCGGCATTCATGATGCAGATCATATCGTGTCGATTTACAAATAACAAGGGTCGTAACCTAACTAACTATTAACATGGTATTGAGAATACAAAAGTTACTAGAGATGTGAATCGTGTGATCGATCGTCTTAATGATCGATTTCGGCTGGGGGGGGGGAGGGAATCGGATCGTCGCAGTTTTGTTTTTGTAAATATCGTATAAATCGTAAATCGGGGGAGGGCGTGAAAACCAGCACACTAAAACATCCCTAAAACCCACCCCGACCCTTTAAAATAAATCCCCCACCCTCCCGAACCCCCCCAAAATGCCTTAAATTACCTGGGGTCCAGAGCGGGGGTCCCGGTGTGATCTTTTACTCTCGGGCCTGCGGTGTGTTGTAGAAATGGCGCCGGCGCTACCTTTGCCCTGTCATATGACAGGGCAAAGGTAGCGCCGGCGCCATTTGTTTTTTGTCCCCCGACGTCAGGAGCGTAGGAGATCGCTCCGGACCCCCGCTGGACCCCCAGGGACTTTTGGCCAGCTTGGGGGGGCCTCCTGACCCCCACAAGACTTGCCAAAAGTCCAGCAGGTGTCCGGAACGACCTCCTGCAGTCGAATCGTGTTGCCATACGGCCGGCGCCATTTTGCGCAAAATGGCGCCGGCCACCTAACTAATAAAAAAAGGTTAGATTTTTTTCTTCTCTGGGTCTGACTGTTTAAGTATTAATTAAATCTAATACACTGCCATGAAACCTTCCCAAACTTCCACTGGCCTGCTCTATTCAGGCCTGTCTATATAAACAGCTCGTTTTATTCAGGGAGCACATGTTCCAAAAGACATGTGGAACAAATTCACATCACTCAAAGAAGATATATGAGCAGGAGGAATGATATTTTCACTACAAAAAAAAATGGCTTCCTGTGGTTTCCAAAGGGAAAAAAAAATACATAAAAGAAAGGAAGGGAGAAAATGATATTTGGATCTGACCTACAGCAATGCTATTTGTAAGAGAATGAATTTCTAATAACGTTACTAATTAGGCTGACTAAACCTCGTGACCGAGCGAAGGCGAGTTTGTAGCAACCATCTCTGATTGGAACCATTTTCTTTGGAAAGTTCTATTTTGCTATCCCCTAGCTCTGGTTTCTGTTTCTTAAGAGATGAGTGAATTTTATACATTAAAACAAAGTTCACAAACATAAATTTTGTACTAGCACTTGGTCAATTTGTACAAAGCATCCCTAGAAAGGACTAATTGATGAAAGAACTGTCAAAGGTGTGAGTTGTTTATAGAAGTGCAGGGAAGTTCTTTAAAATCAACTGTTTTCACTCTCAGTCTGGGCAAGGCACTAACACAGACAACAAGGGCCTCTTGGCAACCTCCTCTATCCTATCTCTTCCTACGGTACCCCCATGTTACAGCCCTTCCTGTCAGATTCACAAAATATTATATTTCCACATTCAACCACAAATATTAAGAGACTTTAAACAAAATATAGCACAAATATTTTCTAATGAAGGCAAGGAAGAGTTATGTCCACAGAGTGAAACAAATACAGATATAGGAATGTGGTGGGATACTACAAAAAAAGGATAATGGTAAACAGTGATAAAAACAATTTTAATAGTAATTATACAAAAAAAAACCACTCCTAAAATTAAGTTCTTTTTTATTACTGGATCCTACGGTTCTCTTTTCCCTGTGTAAGGGGGAAAATGTTTCTATTCACAATGTAAAACGTGTTCATAATCTGTTTTCTCAGCAAAATGCTATTTTATTTGTTATGCTATGAAATTATAAATAGAAAACATTTTAAAATTGTTTTTTAGAAGAAATATTTATTATCCAAATTAAGTCATTATATACAAAATAGTTGCAGGCCTAAATTTTCCAAAATTATAATGCCTGGTCACAGAAATGATTTATCTGCCCATCTCTGTGTGGATATCTGTACTGCATACTGGCTTCTTCTTAACAACTAAACCATAAACCAAAAAGGAAGTATATCCATCATAAGTTTGATTCAACCTTGCTCAGAACAGAAAAATTTGAGCTCAATATATATTATATATTGTTATAAAAGTTAAAAAATAAATAAATAATAAATAATATTTGCCATGTTATGCAAATAAACATCATGGAGATCCATTTTCAAAAGCATTTAGCTAGATAATTCAGATGTTATCCAGCTAAAAGAAGATTTGGGCACTTATCCAGCTAAATGATATCCGGCTAATAAGTAGGCAGGAGTTAAATTAGCCAGCTAAGTTATCTGGCTATCTCTGATATTCAAAGTTAGCCAGCCAGGGCCAGTGGCAGTATTAGGCAGGGTAGGCGATGGCCTAGGGCGCCAACAGTGGGCAGGGCAGAATAGTAGCTGATAAGAGTGGCAGTTTTGAAAGGATGGAGGAGATGAGAAGAGGTGCGGGCGCAAATCTGGAAGGTGTTTTCCGTTTTGGGGTACATATTTCCTTGAGGAGCTGGGGTCATTTGTTGTGTGCGATTTGAGAGAGAGAGAGAGAGAGACAAGGAGAGATCACATGACGACATCACACCTAGGGCAGCTGAATACCCTTCCACCGGCACTGTATATGTGTGTGTAATTGTGTGAGATGGACATTTTTACACATACTAGAGTAGCACTGTGAATGGTGGTACAGTATCAATAAATTCTTTGGTGATATGAAAACACACTATAGGCACTTAAAATTCCATCATTCCACTGTGAGGAAAGGAAAAAAGTGGAAATGGCACGGGTAGAGGATTTGCTGCAGAGCCAGCCCAACCTGTGAGACATATCAGTATACTAGCAGCAGTGAGAAAAAGGCAGCCCGGCCTCTAAACTTATAAGAGACTCTTTTAGCTACTGAATGCCAGCAATAGAAGCCAGCTCAAGCCAGAAGAAAATGAAATTTGAAGTGCATATGCCGGCACTACCTGTTCCTCGCCCTCTTGTCTTGGAGCAGAGGCAAAAGGTGGGAGAGCCATCTAAGCAGGGACAGATTTAGGATTTTGCCACCCCTAGATACTTTTTGTACTTTTATCCTCCAACCTCCTGCAAGAGTCTGTTACAGGGTTGCAGAAGGCTGTTCTTTACTGAATGAGATTCAACAGAGCAGGAAGAAAGGAAATCTTAGCTAGCCTACTGTCTCTAAATGTTTTCCACCTTAGGCACCGGTAAAATGGGTGCTTACTGATAAATCCAGGACTGCATCTGAGGGCTGGCATTAAAAGGGCAGAGGCACGGACAGGGACAGCAAAAGTGAGATACCCTAAACCAGCAGTGCGCTCGTCTACATTTATTGCTTCTGAGGCTACATAGTTGGTATTCCAACAACTGATTCTGAGGAAGAATCTTGTTGGGGAGGACCAACATTTTGTTTAGCGTACTCACTGTAGTAAGGTCATCAGTCGAGGGAAGATACTGGGGTATCTGACAAATACTGATATGCAGCATCATCTACAAAGGCAGCACCTGCTAGTTATGGCATCAAGAGAGGGTGGCATTACTAACAGTACTAACCTGGGAACTCCATCTGCCATTCAAAGCAAAAGCCAGAAGAAAGGGGTTAAAAAGGAGAAAACCTACCCCCAAGCTGATCCCACAGCTCCCTTCTACCAATCAGGTGGCAGGCCAGCAGCCTCGATCATACATTTTCATCACCAACCCACCATAGAGAAAATGGGATAGTGTTCCCTATCACTGTCCCGGGAAAAGAAGCAGGCAGCACTGAAAGTAGTAACGAGGAAATGATTGCCCTGGATGACCAACCCTTGCAGGTAGTGGACAATGTGGGCTTTAAGCATCTGCTGCATGTGTTTGCCCATAATTACAGAGTGACCTTCAGGACTACATTTAGAAGGCAAGTTATCCCCACAATGTACAATGAGTACAATTGTTATATATAGGTGCACCTGTCTAAGGAAGAAGGGAGTAGAATGTATTTCACTAGTGATATCTGGACCAATGCATATGTTATGCACATTTACCTTTTCCTGATGGCCCATTGGTAGGACCTGGCTGAAGAAGGGGCAGGCAGCAGCTCTAGCAGGCTCTCAAATATAGGTAGGCTCTCTCTCACAAACATTCGCAGGAAGGCAGACAGGCAGGCAGCTATTCTCCTACTCAGACACTAAGGCAAGCACTCTCTCTCATACACACACATACGGAGACACACTCACATACAGGCAGGCACTCTGAGGTTTGTAGCCCACTGTTCTAACCCTTAGGCTACACCTCCATCTAGACTTCCTTTTAATTGCTATGGGATGGGATCCACTGTGGCCTGAGCTTCTTCTTCAGCCACCGCAGGATGGGTCTATAGTTGGTTGGTGTTGGCGGAAGAGGGGATGCAGATGTGAAGGCAGACAGTTTCTGAACACTGTGATCCTCCCCCCATTCTCAGCAGCCAATTCATGGGTAGAATGTCGAGAACTGGGTGTTTTAGTGTGCCCTTGGGCCTCAGCCTGACCCCCGACGGATCCAGGACCGAACCGAGGGTTGACGGCGTGTTCCACCATGGCAGACGGTCTTACCCTCTGCCAGGCCTGCAAGCTCCCAAGGCCAACAACATGATGATATTGGAATGTGAATGGTCCTCCGACCATTCCAAGCCCTTTCGGACCTGCCACTTGGATCGGCATGGAGCAGCAGGCCTGGCTTGAGGTCGAGGGCAGACGGGCCTTGACACAAAGACATGACACCAAGATCGATGCTACGGCATCATGGACGAAGACATGACACCAAGGCTGATGCGGACGGCATTAGAGACGAGGGCTGGAACAAGATATGACACCAAGGTAGTTGAAGACATGACACCAAGGCTGATGCGAAGACATCACGGACCAATGGTCGATGCGACGGCATCCCGGACCAGGGTCGATGCGACGACTTCAGGAACAAGACGTTGACTTGACACCAAGACTGATGCAATGGCATCCGGGACGAGACGAGGAACTTGACGAAGTCCAGACGAGACGAGAAGGTGGGCGGAAGGACATTGGCACTGTCTCTCAGGGTGCCCTACACAGTTCACCCGCGGGACTGGTCGCGGACCACCCTGTCTCACTGCGCGCCCTACACAGCCCGAGGAGGCTGGTCACGGACCACGCTGAGAGCAGGACGAGCGCAGGGAAGAATCCAGCTGAGGCAGAACTTCGACGATGGAGCCAGAAGTCATCCAGAGCTCCACAAAGGCTGGCAGGATGAGACGGCTCGGGAGCACAGGACACCATCCGAGGGAGTCGGGTCTGACAGGTACCAGAAGGCTCAGGAGCGCTGAATCAAACAACAAGAAGGGCAGGACACCAAGGAAGCTGGGACATCAGGAAGCGGAAGATCAAGACGAGACACCAGGACAAGGACCTCAGGCACGAAGACATAGCATGACGAGGAACAGACGAGAAGACAAACAAAGAGGAGCTCCACGAAGAAGACCTGATGGAGCTCTGGCAGGCAGGAGCCTCCAGAGTGAAGTAAATCCGATGCAAGTCAAAGACGTAGTGACGGAGCAGCCCTTTTATAGGGCTCGAGCAGGAAGTCCAATCAGAGGTGGGGCCTGTGTCTGGCCCTTTAAATACAGAAAAGAGACGCGCGCCGGCGCCTAAGGGAAGCAGGAGCTTGTGCAGGACCGCGGACAGTGGCCTGCACCGACGTCGACGTGAAGAGAGGCAGGGCTGACCAGAGATGCAGACCCTGACGTCGGCAGCGGCTCCTGCCGCTGCAGGAAACCCTGAGGGCGGCTCCAGCTGCCAAGAGAGTCCTGGGGCTTGCGGCCTACACCGCGAAGAGGAGGCTGAAGTCGGTGGCAGCTCTGTGCCGCATTGAAGCTGTAAAGTGCGCAGCTCCTGCTGTGGTGAAGAGGGGCAACACGGAGGCCTCCGGGCCGCATGGTGAAATTGAGTCCGCGGCTCTGGCCGCGGAGGCAGGCCCGACGTCGGCATTACCCGTGCCGCGTTGGGTGCAGAAAGCAGCGTGGGGGGAAGGTAAGCAGAGCCTGCTCGCGGGAGGACCCGCGGGCAGCGGTTCATAACATAGAAGTTGTAAACCAGGCTGATAATCCCTGGTTTAGAAGATCAAAAAGCTATCTTCAGTTCTCCTGGTCTTGTTGCAGTAAACATTCATATTACTGTGTGGTCTTATTTTTAGAAGTATTTATGAAAGCATCCATACTAATGAGAACTTGGGATGTGTACGCTATTTTATAACAAACTTGAATCAGGCAGATTTCAGCCCAGTTTGAGTTGGACAGAAAAAGAGGATTCCCCTGAGATCTGTTGGGGGTAATTAACTGAATTTTGATTCAAGTTAACATCTGATGCAGAGTCTCGAAAATTCAAAGTGGATTCAGCAATTCCGAAACCCCACAGGGGACATTCAATTTTCAAACATCTGCTGCAGATTTTTACTTCAATAGGCATTTTCTTGGAAAAAGGTCCATCAAGGCAGATGAAATTTAATGTGGAAAAGTACAAAGAGATGTACAAAAGGAATAATAATCCCAACTACAGGTAGACAATGCTAGGTGCCATACTGAGAATCACCACTCAAGGTTCTGGAATCCTTGTGGATAATTTACTTTAATATGCATTTTTTGTATTCTGCATATTTTTTCCTTAACCAGCTCTCTTTTTACCTTTGGGAATGCCTCCTTTCAATATGGCTAAACATCTGCATGTTGTGGAATTCGGCACATACTATTAACCTGGCAGAGGAAGGCAATCTGCAGTCAAGCCAAGTTACCTGTGTAAATTCAGTAGCTTTGAGAATTGTTTAGTCCTGCTGGAAAGGGTATGATGCCCTTATCATATGTTTAATGAAGCTCGTCACAAAAGATGGAATGGTCTAAACCGCTATGTGGAAGTTGTTATGACCGTTGGCCGCGGGCAGCCGCAGCCGACCCAACTCACATTGTGCCATGCCTGGCCCTCCACTCCAGGTGAATTCGCAGCTCTGGCCAGCCACTGTTCCCGCACTGTTCCTGGTCCTGCCTGCTCCACATGGCAGCTGGGGCGCTGCTGGCCCATGCTCCGACTCTGGGCCTTCAGATGGCACGTGCACCAACTGTTCTCTAATTAAAGGGCCAATGGCGGAAACTCCTGGGCCGTCCCTACTAATGACATTATTACCTCGAGATATTTAAGCACCTCCTTTGGCCTATGCAAACTGACTTGGCAACGAGTTCCGTTACCTCTCTGGTGCTTGTTCCGGTCTCAGGACCCATGGTTCCTGCCTTGGATCTCCACCCTCTGATCTGGACTCTGGCTCAGGTACCCGCTCCTCGGGGGCCTGCTTGCCTCCAGGCTTCCTCGGGGTAGCCCCTGCACTCCTCACCAGAGATCCTGTCGGCTCGTTTCCCCGCTCCTCGTGGTAGCCTCAGCATGGCCTATCAGAGATCCCATCTCTATGCTTCCCCGCTCCTCGGGGCAGTCTCTACTTTACCACACCGAAGACTTTGACGCTATGCTTCCCTGCTCCTCAGGGCAGCCCCTATGTCACTTCTCCATATATTTTGACTCTACGCTTCCCCGCTCCTCGGGGCAGTCTACATCACTACATCAGAGACTTGACTCTGTGCTTCCCCGCTCCTCAGGGCAGCCCCTACATCACCACATCAGAGACTCTGTTGCTATGCTGTCCCACCCCCTCGGGACAGTCTCTACATTACTCCTTCAGAGATACTGTCTCTGCGCTTCCTGCTCCTCAGGGCCTGCCTAGTGCACCTCTGCATTGGAGGTTCTTCTCTGCTGAATCGTATCTCCAGACCTACCCAGTACTGGGACTCCCCTGAACTATGCCTTTCCGTCCCGCTGCTTGGGGCGCCTCACAGTATATCTCAGTGCAGGCACCTGTGATCACGTGTCAGTGATGCAGGACGTCTCCTTCTCTACTGAACTACAATCGTGTTCCTGCTGCAGCTGACCTTGCCTCCCGACGGTGGGGACATGTGGGGTCCTACCCCTCAGGTAGCATCCACCTCCACCTCGGGTCAAGAGTCCACAAAACCCACAAAACCTAACAGAACCTGCATCCCAATGCAGCATAGTATTTGTAGCCCCTGTTTCTACCCTATTAATTCAATACTGCAGGTCCCAGAATGCATCACAATTGGGTTGTCAGAAATCCAGGACTGGCCTAAAATCTCCCACCCAGAACTTGGCAATTTGCCAGCTCTGAAATATATGGCTAAACTTATGCATAAACAGCATATATACACATAAGTTTATTTGCTGTGAGCAGAGGCTTTTCCGGAAGAGATAGGGAGAGGTTCACACATATGCACACAGTTTTGCATTTTTGAATTTATGCAAAACAATCTATACAAAAAAATGTATTAAAAAAAAAATCTATGTGCACAAATTAGCAAGTATAGAAGTGTGCGGGTAGTTTCGGTGGGGTAATTTTCAAAAAGAAAGTACCCACATACTTTACCTTTGAAAGGTGTAACTCAGGCATATCTGATTTAAAATCTATGCGAGCTGTTACAAAATTAGACCCTGAGACCCCCATGTACCAAGACTTATTTATTTTAACACTTGTGGTTTTTAACATCATTTGGAAAATGTGGTCAAGAAATCAAATATTATTTAAATATTAATCTCTCCTCGCCCAGAACTGTCCAGGTACATGACTACCTAATACTTATATTAATCTAATAAGAGATACTATGAGCTGCAAAAATATCCAGTTTTCTCTAGGATCAATACGGCTACTTGGCCTCTGTCCGCTTGCCTGCCAAAACCTGGTTTGCACTCTTATCCTCCTGGCAGATTACAGCAGCATGGCTCATTAAGCGACATGTGTTATCTACAAAGTGATAATGTATACAGAAAAAGCACAATTCCTCTCTACAACACTGTTCCTCCAGCACACTGCCATGTGTGAGACAGATTTACACTAACAGAGAATAGAGTGCCAATGGCAACTGCAGCTTGGAGGGGAAGGAACAGGAAATCTGCAGCAGGGTCTGGAGGTAAGCATGACATCCTTTTCTACAGGAAGTTCCATGCTTGTCTGCCTTCTGAAGAACACAGGAAGTTAACCACATTTTTAGCAACTTAACTCGTAAGTAGGCCAGAAACTCCTGTGTGACTTGGTTGTGTCAGCAGATGGGAGCCACAGATGGGATCACTTGGAAGCAGAGTTGAATTATTAGCTGCTTTTTTTTTTTTTTTTTTTGTTAATCATGTGTGGTACACATGTTAGGGAATCATGTCATGTCTCATCGCCTTGTGAATTAGTGGAAAATATATGGGTTCTTTTGAAACGAGCACAGAGTTGAATTGGCCCATACCAAAGATTTGACATAGTAACCAACAAGTGACATGCTACCATGTGCCTTCTTTGCCTCATAGCTGGGAAGAGAACTGCCAGAAGTCTGTGGCAGTGTTTATATGCTGCATAGAGCAGTGATCACTAACAATATTATTTAAATACCGCTGACCATGCTACAATTATAAATTTAAGGAGTAATCCCTGTTTCATCACAGGATTTAGATGTTTTTGCCCTTTATTAATATTCCTTTCCACTAATTTAGGTTAATTCCAAGCACCATAAAACTGTTTTCATAAATCATGTGATAATGATAGTAAATTCACTTGAGGTACATATTGCAGTGGGATATAGGTATTCCTTTGATGGTTGATATCTTTTGGTTTCATGTCTTACAATGCACCTGAGATTTGCTGATATCAAACTACTGTGCCTTAATCAAAAAAGCACCACTGGAAATAAAAAAATACCCAAAAATGCACTCCGTAGCCTGTGGAGATAGTAGCTTTCTGTTTGCTTTTATCTGTTGCACCCTTCCAAGAACAACAAAGTGGACAATATCCCACTGCCTTTCACTTATCCCACACTGGTGGGAGCAGTTGAGAACAAAGGTAGGATCTTTAATATCCAATATCCTTGCATCTTCAAGACTCTTTTCTTCAAGTCAATGTCTAGGCCTTTGGCTAGGGATTTGCAAATCTTTTTCTGGTTCCTTGGGTTCATCAGGTTGGCTCAACAAACATCATTTAATGTTTAAACGTTGTATTGAAGAAATCAATACAAATAAAACAATATGCAGCTTATGATGGTTCTTACACATGCCACACAGATATGAACTGACATATATATTTCCATATTATTTACCCCTCCCTTCCTCCCTACATACATCATGAAACTCCCCCATTACCAATTACTAAACCAGTACCATTGAGAGGAAAGGGCTTGTTAAAAGCACTAAAAATAAATAAATAAATAAATAAATACAGCAGAACAAAGCATCATTCGGAGCAATAACAATAGCAATTTTTCATATGGCAGGACCCAGCCCCCAATATAACAAAACTTCAAAACCTATTCAGATGGATAAAGTATTTAGTACAGCACTTTGGACCTTAATAGGCAAGATTTAAATATATGCATCCCATACCGCCATAAAGGTCCATTTACATTTAAATGACAGACCTGTCACAGTTTTTCCCATTAATATTAAGTATTCTTCCACCCCCAAAAAGAAGGAGCTTACTCATCTTTCCACATCATGAGAATATTTTTTTTCTCTGTCAGACAAGCTTTACATATAAGTAGTCTATTACGTTCACCTTGAATTTGGAACAAAGCAGGGTCATCAAATAAGACTCCCTCTAGTAGGAAAGAGATATTTTGTCCAAGAATATGCTCAAAGAAAGCTTTAATTCCATCCCAGAATGTATTAATTACATCACATGTCCAGAAGACATGACCCAACGTCTCTCAATCTGAGGAAATCCCCTAAAAATTTTCTGGGTCAATGATTCCACTTCAAATTTTTATGGTTCTGCCTTGAATCTTCACCCAGAGCTGGGAAATAATCCAAAAGATTTTCCCACAGGACCTCAGGAAAATCTGAATCTTCCAGCAAACTCGAACCAGGCTGCATTCCATCAGATCTGAATCTGACATTGAATTGTTTGCAAATCCCTACTCTTGGGATAAGCATAAGTATTGAAACTATTTATCTTGCTTCATTATAGTAAAATGATGAAGTCTAACAGTTGGCAGATGGAATTAAATACCTGGAGTGCTCCTGAGATTCATGAGATCAAATCCTACCCTCCTACTTTACAAAGTGTAATCTTGCTTATTGTAATACACCTCTTTATACCTCAATTTACTCAGCAATAGTTGAATAATAATAATCCCATTCTTTCTCCCATTTTTGCATGATCTACTATAGATTAGACATGCTTGAGAAATGTGAAGCCGTAAAGCACATTGGGTGGAAGGGATTATATTAGTATTATTATTATTTCAAAGCTTATGAAGTCCTCTAAACAAGATCACTTTACAATAAATTACATACAGATCTGAATCCTGTCCCAGAGAGCTTACAGACAATGTTGGTACATGAGAAAATGTGACATAGTGACATGCTCAAGGTTACAATAAATATCAGTGGCTATTATTATTGTGTTACCAATAATAAATAAAAGATCTGACTGCATCCTGTAGAGGAACAGAAAGGATAATTAATAAGGTGACATCTGATATAACTGGCAGTCACAGCCATTGTCCCTATGCTAAATAAAAAAAGAGTTCTCTAACAGTCTGTCATTAGGAGACATCCTTCCTGGACCTCTCTCCTGGTAAAAGTAAATAAAACAGAAACTTCACTTGGGTTCAGTTTACTAAACATTTTCCTCATAGACACAGGGAGGGCAAGAACGAATGACCTTTGCATAGATAAAATGCTGTTTCACTCACAGAAAGGGTCTTTTTGATTATTATCCACCTTATATGCAGGTAAAGGAATCTATCAACAACATAGGCCGGATTTTAAAACCCCAGCATGCGTAAATCCTGGGGTTTACGTACCTGGCCGGGCCTTACACGCATCAGGCCCATTTTCAAATGGGCCCAGCCACCCGCGTAAACCCTGAGACGCGTGTCAGTGCCAGAGCCTTAAAAGGAGGTGGTCTGGGGGGCAGGGTGGGGCTAGAGGTGCCCGGTATAGCGGCCATTTGTCGCTGTGCCGACGAGCGCATCTTGCTCCTGCTCTTTTGCAGGAGCAAAAGGTAAAATTAAAAAAATAGGGGTAGCTAGGATAGAGATAGGAGGAGGGTAGGGAAGGGGAAGGAAGGTTAGAGTAGGGGGTAGGGACATTCCCTCTTAGTCCACTCCTTAATTGGAGCGGACTGGGAGGGAACTGGGAAAGACCCGATGCATCGCTGTGCGAATTTGCTAAATTATATCCCCCCTTGCGCATGCCGACATGGAATTTTATAACATGTTATAAAATCGTGCATCCATGTGTGCACGTTGAGTAGCACGCGCACATGGATGTGCGCATGTATTTTTTGAAAATCTACCCCCATGTGCACTTTTACCTGCAGGGTACTGGAGGGGCTCTTGGAAGAGGGATAGGGAGGCAGCTACATGTAAGAGTATTATTTTGGTTCCACCATATGAAATATTAGAGAATTCAGTTCAATAGACCCTAAAAATCTAATTTTCAGATATGTAGCTGACTTTGGGTTACAGGTGAGCTTTATTACGTTTTAATTTAATAGCAAGCAGCCCAGGAATGTACATAAGAACATAAGAACATAAGAATGTGCCATACTGGGTCAGACCAAGGGTCCATCAAGCCCAGCATCCTGTTTCCAACAGTGGCCAATAAGTACCTGGCAAGTACCCCAAAACTAAGTCTATTCCATGTTACCGTTGCTAATGGCAGTGGCTATTCTCTAAGGGGTAGATTTTTTAAAAAAGCGCGATCGCGTACTTTTGTTCGCGCAGCAGGCGCAAACAAAAGTACGCAGGATTTTATAAGATACGCGCATAGCCGTGCGTATCTTATAAAATCCTGGATTGGCGCGCGCAAGGCTGCCGATTTTGGGCAGCCGGCGCGCGCCGAGCCGCGCAGCCTGCCTCCATTCCCGCCGAGGCCACTCCGAAATCGGAGCGGCCTCGGAGGGAACTTTCTTTCGCCCTCCCCTCACCTTCCCCTCCCTTCCCCTATGTAACCCACCCCCCCGGCCCTATCTAAACCCCCCCCCTTACCTTTGTCCCTAGATTTACGCCTGCGAGAAGCAGACGTAAATCTACGCGCGCCAGCGGACTGCTGGCGCACCGTCATCCAACCCGGGGGCTGGTCCGGAGGCCTGGACCACGCCCCCGGGCCGGCGCCATGCCCCCGGTCCCCGCCCCCGAAACGCCGCATCCCGCCCCGAAACGCCGCGTCATCCAGCCCCGCCCCAACACGCCCCCTTCAAAAAACCCCGGGACCTACGCGCGTCCTGGGGCTCTGCGCGCGCCGGCGGCCTATGCAAAATAGGTGCGCCGGCGCGCAAGGGCCCTGCTCGCGTAAATCCGGGCGGATTTACGCAAGCAGGGCTTTTAAAATCCACCCGTAAGTGAACTTAAAAGCAGGTAATGGACTTCTCTTCCAAGAACTTATCAAATCCTTTTTTAAACACAGCTATACTAACTGCACTAACCACATCCTCTGGCAACAAATTCCAGAGTTTAATTGTGCGTTGAGTAAAAAAGAACTTTCTCTGATTAGTTTTAAATGTGCCCCATGCTAACTTCATGGAGTGCCCCATAGTCTTTCTATTATCCGAAAGAGTAAATAACCTATTCACATCTACCCGTTCTAGACCTCTCATGATTTTAAACACCTCTATCATATCCCCCCTCAGCCATACATCATTCTGTAGTGAGCTACTATAAAGCAGGTTCCTGCCCCCACAAGCTTATCATGTGTTAGAGCCTTATAATGTGGACCGAGCTGTGTCTGGATCGGAGTGATGTATTTGGGACTTGCCAAAAAGGTTTTTCAACTCTGCAGAGACTGGAAGCCGCCACAGCCAAGGTGATGGAATATAAAAATACGTCAAAATCCCTGTGTGAATGACAAATGTTACTGCTAGAACTAACTTCCAGCAATCACAGTGGGGCGGATTTTAAAACCCCTGCGCACGTAAATCCTCCTGGATTTACGCGCGCAGGGCCCTCCCGTGCTGGCGCGCCTATTTTGCATAGGCTGCCGGCGCGCGCAGAGCCCAGGGACGCGCGTAAGTCCCGGGGCTTTTTAAAAGGGGCGTGTCAGGGGCGTTGCCGAATGGCGCGGCATTTCGGGGCCGTGACGCGGCATTTTGGGGGCGGCAACCCGGGCGTGGTTTCGGCCCGGGGGCGTTCCAGAGGCGTGGCCGCGGCCTCCGCACCAGCCCCCGGGACCGGAACACGGAGCAGGGCAGCCGGCCGGCGTGCGCTGATTTACGTCTGCTTTTCGCGCCTGGTGTGCGAACAAAAGTACGCGATCGCGTATTTTTTGAAGATCTACCTCAGTGTTAAAAAGTTGGGGAAAGGGCTGAACTGTTTAGCCTGCTCAGACAACAGCACTGCATAGCTATCTGAGGAGAAAGCCAAAGGAATGCTGGGAGACCATTTAAGGAAAAAAGGTACAATTTGGTTGGCTTTGTCTGTGTGCGAGGGGTAGGGACATCCAGGAGTTGCAGCCAGGAGTCAGGAAGAGAGGAGTGTATCTGGCAGTTTTGCAATCAGTTCTTCTCCTGAAGAATTAAGAGGGAGAGACAGAAGTCTATGCTCTGAGGAAATAGAGAGACGGACAACGGTTCTTGCTTAATAGCTGAGCTCATGTAAAATTCCAACAAGGGGCAGAGGAGCCAGGAGCTGAGGGACTGAAAGACTTCCTTTCCAGAGATATCCAGGCCCAGGAGCACATGGCTGTATCATCCTCCTAATAATCTAAATTTTGCACAGAGAGTATCTTAGAAGAGGAGGGAGAAGGTTTATTTCCTTACCTTTTGTCACAAATTTAGTATCTCATCTTAACTGCTTCAGCCTTTCAGCCGGTCAAGCATAAACCCATGCCACATCCACACGAGATAGGGCAGTGAAAGAGAAGCTGATGGACCAGGGTCTTTCTATAAGAGACTGAAACCAAGCCTGCTTTCTGTTTAGTATTAAATAAATCATTTGGGAAAGCTCCCCAGGAGAGAGACCTTCTAAACACTGCAGTACTCGAGGGATTTTATTTTCTTGACTGTTTTTTTTCCCATACAATTTTGTGTTTGGGACAGGGTGTACCCTTTACAAACTAATAGAGATGTGTGTCGTTTTTAGATTTCAGGTCGGGCTACGAGTCGGGCGCTTCCTGGAAAACTTCATTTTCCAACGAGTCGTTTTTATTTTTTTCGGCAAAACAAACCGGAACCCCCCCCCCCACCCCAACCCTTCAAATTTACTTAATTACAACCCCCCACCATCCCGATCCCCCCCAAGACTTACTAAAGGCCCTGGTGGTCCAGCGGGGTCCCGGGAGCGATCTCTCCCTCTCAGGCCATCAGCTGCCACTAATCCAAATGGCGCTGGTGGCTCTTTGCCCTTACCATGTGACAGGGGCTACCAGTGCCATTGGTCGGCCCCTGTCACATGGAATTCTGCAACTTTAAGTAACTTTTTTCTGTAATAATTTAAAATGTAGTTACTTAAAGACTGTCATGTAAATTGTGTTATTTTGACCAATATAAAGTTTGCAGAATTTTGCAGAATTTTCAGTTTTTGTACGCAGAATTTTCAGATTTTTTGCGCAGAATTCCCCAGGAGTAAAGGGTTAATTACTGTTTATTCTCGTGTGATGATTTTATCTGGTCTGTGGTGCCACAAGTGAGAGGTTTTTTGGGGAGGGCACAGAATTGTGGTATCAGGGTGACTGGGACCCTGTCTCATCCCCCACTCAGGCTACGAACCCATAAATAAATCATATTAGTGAATATAATGTCTCATGTGCTGCTCCCCACCCCAAGCACAGGGGTAATTCATAGTCCAGACCGGGGAGGGGGCCCACACTTCCTTCAAGAAAAAGTATATTTTATAAACATACACAGAATGAACTTTGCAAGAAGGATAACAGTGATCTCAAGAGTCAATATTGTTCTCAATCTACAGATACAGGCAACATAACCCTCTGCCAATCACTATTACTTCTTCCTCTGGCTTAGCAGATTTCTACTGCATATCCAAGACATTAGGTCCATATTTGTACATTCTGCTGTAGTTAGAATAAACATTCTTGGTTGCAGCAGTTTCTGTCCATGGTGTCAGCAACAACAATGTATGGCACAAGAATTCCCTGTAGCGTGCTCACTTTCATTCCTAGCCTGCAGCACACCAAGAATGCTGATAGATGCATCTCTCAACTATTCATTTATCCTTCTACCATCAACATTTGGCACATGTAAAGAGGTGCACGTAGGCCTTGCACGTTGGATGCTACTAGACATTCGGGAGGTTGTGATGTCGTTCACTGGACACTTGCCCCGTAGATGTACATCAGTAATTACTAGTCAAACTGTGAAATACGTGTTATGCAAAGAGAAAATTAAACTGCAAAATCTCACCAGAGAACAAAATGTGAAACTTGTTTGAGCTCACCGAGTGCACTGCCAAGAAATCACAGGTGCACAGCACATGGAGCAGAATAAAGAATGTGCATGTGATAACGTGCGATGACAGCTCTGAGCCCATAATGCACGCACCCTAACAAGCACTTACGCATCTGTTATGCATTTAGGACTCTTTTTTACCTGTGGTTTCTGACAGGCTAGAGAACTGGTACCTAACATAGGCAAATATTAACATGCAAAAGTAAAATGGGCACAAATGGGGCAAAAAAACCCCCTCCTTTGCTGAATTTATGGGCTAATCTATGAGGTCATAATATGGCCACATGATGAGCCTGGTGCAGCCAGCAAAGAGCTGCGCGAGGGAGGGGGCAGGCTGGATGGTGGCCGGCGCAAGAAGGGAAAGGAGTTTGGGTCAGTTTGTGTGAAATGGTGAGTACAGTCACCGCGCCGTGGCTAACACAATGTCTTTCATGCAGATTAGGAAAGGAGGAGGGACATCATTTGTGATCCACAGTGACGGATTTGTGATCCACAGTTTCCAGCTTTCAGTTTCCGTCTGTTTTGAAGAAACATCTACGCCATGCAACCCGGCAGATTTTGGCATACTTTTTTTTTTTTTGCATTCGAGCGGCAACATTTGCAGCACTAAAAGGGGCCTCACTCAAGAAGCTGAAAAAGATAGGAGGTGGAAGTCAGGCAGATTTAAGAGTTATTTAAGACCGCACAAAATAGTGATGACTTAAAGAGTGGGGGGGGGGGGGGGGGGGGGGGGGGGTGTATGGGTGGCTAGTTACTTAAAAAGAAAAAAGGTGGGGAAGGGAGAGTAGCTGCCCAGATCTGCTGGTTTGTGTTTTAGGTCAGCAGAGACATGGGTGGATATGCAGCCACTTGTATGTCTTCTGGGCATGGAAGAGGGCAACAGGATTTGCAGCATCAGAAGTTAGGATTCGGTGGCTGTGTGACTGTGGCATGAAATGGAAACAGTTACTTCCAACCGTAATCAATGCAGCTAGAGCACAGCTGGCACCATGGCCTACACTGATACACTTGGAGGATAATGCCCAGGAGAAAGAAGGTCAATTGGGAAATTTCCAAGTTTGCTTCCCTTTTAGGACTTTGAGATATGGCTTGTTTTTAACTGATTAACTGGGGGCTCTACAGACCAGATGGCAGACACCTATCTGACATAGAAATGGGCATGCTATAGTATACATGTCAAGATGCAATACATGCAGCCATACATAAAAGGAACTAGGCCGTATCAGGCGGGCAAGCTAGGACAAGCAAAGGTGCTGCCCTGTCAACAGGAAAATTTACAGATTCAAGGTTTGGCATAAGAATAGCAAGACAGAGGGAAGAAAATATTTGTATTCTGATTTTCAGCACTTCAAAATGGATTACATTCAGGTGCTTCCCTATCACCAGAGGGTTTATAGTAGTGAAGGCAGAAAAGGACCTATTCATTCAGTCTGCCCAGCAAGCTTCTCTTGGTAATATCTACCTCAGGCAAAAGAGGGTTAAGTATCTTGCCCAAGATCCTAAGGAACAGCAGTGGGATTTGAACGGCGGTTTCCCTGGTTTGTAGCCCATTGCACTAACCCCTAGGCTACTCCTCCACGTCAAACAAGAAATCCAGTACTATAAGGCCCTGCTGAATTGAGGTTACGCCTGAAAAGAGTATTGTGCATTTCAAGCCAAAAACAAATACAGCCAGGTTGGTCAGGCAGGCTGTGCACAGAAGATGTTAGAAGCAGCTGCAGACAAGCATAATCGGGTTGGCCTGGCATATTATGCATTCCTCAGAATGGCCCAGACTCTCTGGAAGGCTGAGAGCAGCCAGGCAAGTGTGCCAAGTGCAAGCGATGAATTAGGAATGACTGATTAATATGACACAATATTTTATTTTGTATTTGTCACAAGCTGAACCTTGGAGAATTAGATAGGATACACAAGCTGTATTGTGTTTATGTTTTGATTAGAAATAAAGTTGTGGTCAAACATTTTCCCACAAAGACTGCCTTATGACTCTTAATGTAACCAGGTATTGGGGTGATGGGGCAAGTTGGGTAGTAGGTGAATTTGGGTCCCTGCTAGGGATAGGCATACGGTGTACACATTATGAGTACTGTTTTCTGTTCATGCTCAATAAAAAATGTTTAATCTAAAGAAAGAATAGCAAACTATAAGGTGTACACATATTTTCTAATAGTCACATGGCTTGGAAACAATGAGGCGACAGCCTTAGACAGTTGAAGGGATGCTAGGCAGTCAATAATTTTGCTTTTAGCATGCTTTTCTCCTTTCCCTTTTCTCCAAAATTGAATACCAGTAATAATTCCAAACTATGAATCCACACTACCACACCAGCTCAGACAGAAATGATCATCAAGATGTTACCCTTATTGAGCAAGTTTCTACAGTGGCCTAAAGGGTATTATGATAATGTGTGAGCAATTGGGAATTTAGTTACACAAAACAGAGAGAACTGGCATGGCAGCACTTTAGAGTCTGGAAAGCAGAAAAAGACTGTTTTAGTTAACAAATCAAATAAGATCAGGAATTTATAGAGTAAATCTGCATACAAGCCTGTGTTCTGCAAAATATTTGAAATGTGCAAAGCAACCATGCACAGGACTCAGCCATTGATGTAGCTCAGGAACTTTCCGGCAATGGATCTCAGGGACTAGAAGTCTTGCACACCCAAAATGACTTGTAGCAAACTGCAGATCCTTTTACTCTGCTACCCTTGATGTAATTAGAGTTTTCTGATACCAACAGCCAGAGGCACTAAATGATTTACTCACACAGATACAGGGAAGGTCGGTTTCAAAGCCATTATCACGGTTAAAACAGAGCTTGTAGAAAACTGCCCTCCCTGAGTGGAGTAAACGTATGCGCACAGTGACACTTCACGAGTAACTTTACCCACAAGTGGGGGAGGTGTTCCTGGGAGTGTAAGCGTGCCGGTGTAAATGCCCGTGGATAGTTTTCCTATGTAATTTTCAAAGTGAAAGTGCACGTGTCCTTTCTCTTTGACAATTAGCGTAAAGTCTGTGACTAAAAGATAGCCGAGGACACTGCAGCAAGTTATTCCCCCCCCCCCCCACCAAAATGGGTAACTCTCCCAAACACTTCTAGCCCAAAACATTGAGCTCTGTGCCATTTACTCCTGCATTATCCAGGGATGCAGGTTTGTGGCAAAACTGCCTGGTGTAACGGCAGTGCAGAACATATGGTAACGGTTTCCCTTCCTTCTGTCATGTTTTTATGGGATTTTCTATCGTCTGAAGAGCCGTTGATCTGAACATGCTGCAAATCGGCAAGTTCAGAGGGCTGAGGAAATACTATACTTGACTGGATAAATAAATCATAGCCCTCATAATTATCCAAGCGATACTACCACAGCATGTTACACGTGTATAGCATGCTAAGACTTACGGCGTCTAATTTAAGACAAAACAACTTGAGCTGCTCCGACCTCCAAAGCTATCGTCTCCTCTTTTGCCGAGGCGGTACAGGGCTTTTAAAACGAAAACCCTGTCAGTGCGCTGGTGTGGATAAAAATAAATGCCCAAACTGATCATTTTTCTCTCCATCGGTTGCCTTGCTGGGCAAAGTAACCGATAGCCTGGTGTCATCCATCATTGCAAAGACCGTGGCGGGGACCTTTATTCATCTGCCTCTGTTCTGAAGCCTCAAACCACAAAATGGCAGTCTGCAGTCTTAAAATGGCAAAGGAACATTTCAGATGAAAAAAGGGGCTAGTCTTAGAAGCTTGATATACTTCGGTGAACATCACAGTGTGCTCTGGCACTGTCATTTACAACTTTTGT
The DNA here is from genome assembly GCF_901001135.1 of Rhinatrema bivittatum. Taxonomy (NCBI): domain Eukaryota; kingdom Metazoa; phylum Chordata; class Amphibia; order Gymnophiona; family Rhinatrematidae; genus Rhinatrema; species Rhinatrema bivittatum. Next base: position 337,694,031 of record NC_042616.1, on the reverse strand, counting down.
TGCTACAAGAGCTTGGTTTTGAAACAAATGAAAATAAGTCTCACATATCGAAGGGAGTTCTTTCTACCCTTGGCACATCCACGGGAGCAGTTCTTCTGATATAAAGTTCTTTGGATTTTCCCTCTGCCACAGTTACATTCATGGCATATTTTCACATGGACTGCTTTTGATTAAGATAAATGTCCATATTTCTTAAAGATCATAAAGCAAATCTAAAGTAACCTTTGGCCAGCATATCAAGTTGTCTTAAAGATGTTTTATTGTGATTATGTTTTATTACGTACGTATCTATGTGATCTGCACTGAATCTTATGAATTTGCAGAATAAAAGATGTATAAATAAATAACTAAATAAAATATGCTGGGAGCTTTTTGGCATGTGATTATTAAAGTGGCATACCTTTATTAGGAGCCCTATACATTTCTATAGGAAGCTAAGAATTCAGTAGCTCATAGCTCAGTGGAAAACACTCATTCTGGCCTCAAACCAGGCACATCTTGATGCTTTCACTAGAGATGTGCTTCGGGTAAAAATGTCGTGTCGGGCTTTGTTATGGGGCCCCCCCCCCCACGGGAATTTCGTTTTTCCCGCTGTTATCAAACGGAGAGTGGACCCCTGTTCCGAGGTAGAGTCAGCGCTGCCGAGAAGGGAAGTTAACCCTCATCAGTCTCTACCGTCGGATGGCAAGGCCTGTTAAAGATGTTGAGATGAAGGCTTCACCCTGGAAGCTCGTGATCCCCCCTGGGACTTAGAAGACTCCCTGAAGAATGAAGATGGTCTGGATGCAGGCACCTCCTGCAGGTCGTGGGTTCCAGATGGCTGGCGCCTCCAGCAGTTCGTGATCAGTCCAGGAGTACACGTTGAAAGATAGCCCAATCCAGTCCAAGGGTCGAAGTCCAGAGAGAGGTCGAGAGCCAATCCAGGAGCAGACGGGAGAATGGTCCGAAGCCAATCCAGGAGCAAGGAAGGAGAAGGGTCCAGAGCCAGTCCAAGTCAATACCAGATGATCACCACCACTGGTCCGAGGGTCAGGAACCAAAGAATCAGTCCAATGAGGAGAAGAGCAGAAGCGGAGCAAAGAGCGGAGCCGGAACACCGACACAGGAACCAAGCACAGAGCCTCAATACCAAGGCAAGGTCTGGGTGTCAGACCTTGCCTTAAATACAGGAGCCAGGAGGCGGAGTCTCAGGAGGAGCCATGACAATATCCGGTCATGGCTCCTTTAAATCTCTTCTGCAGCCGCGCGTGTGGCTCCTAGGAGGCTGAGGGGGAGGAGCCGGACCACCGAGAACAATGCGACCGGGTGAGACAGCGGCAGAGGCCGCGAAGAAACTGAAGCAGGTCTGTCTTCCACCGCGGGAGCCTCTAGTGCTCCTGGTGAGTAAATTACTGCTGTGACCGCCGACCCGACTCTGGTCGCGGTCCGCAGTGGCCGGCGGCCATGACACCCGGCCGCAGGGCGTCGCAGCCGGCGTTCCTAACAGTACCTCCTCCTTTAGGCCTCCCCCGAGAAGGCTTGGGTTTTCCAGGGTGGTCAACATGAAAGTTCGTGAGAAGAGACTTATCCAGTATATTCTTAGCAAGTTCCCAAGAATTCTCTTCAGGTCTGAATCCTTCCCATGATAGAAGATACTCCCATGTTTTGCCTCTTTTCCAGACGTCCAAAACCTCGTGTACCTGGTATATGGTCTCATCCTCAGTCCTATGCTGTGGTACTTCAGGAGGTTTCCGGGAAGGCCAAGTGAGGACCAACGGTTTCAGAAGGGACACATGGAAGGAGTTATGAATCTTCAAGGTGGTCGGTAAACGGAGTTGGTAAGTTACAGGACCAAGCTGACGTAATACAGGAAAAGGTCCAATATAATGCGGGGCCAACCGCATGGAAGGAACTCGCAACCGAATATGCCGTGTGCTAAGCCATACTTTCTCTCCTGGACGAAATCATGGAGCTGCTCGTCGATGCTTGTCAGCGAATGTCTTGGCAGATAGGGCAGCTTTCCGGAGCATGCGCTGAGTGTGAATCCAGAGCCGCCGTAACTGTACTGCAGTAAGCTGAGCTGCTGGTAATGGCAACGGTAGAGGAGGCCTGGGGTGCCGTCCAAATATAATCTGGAACGGAGACGTCCCTGTTGCGGAGCAGACATGCGAGTTATGAGAGAACTCAGCCCATGAGAGAAGCGCTGCCCAATCATCCTGGCGGGAGTTGACGTACATCCGAAGAAATTGCTTTAACGAACGATTAGTGCGTTCCGCCTGTCCATTAGCCTGCGGATGAAATGCAGTGGTGTAGTCCAGGGAAATGTTAAATTTTTTGCAAAGATTGAGCCAGTAACGGGCCGTGAACTGAGGGCCTCGATCAGATACGATATGCTGTGGGAGGCCATGAAAACAGAAAATATGAAGCATAAACAATTGGGCCAGGCGAGGAGCTGATGGGAGGGAGGGAAGTGGGATAAAGTGAGCCATTTTGGAGAATCAATCTACCACCACCCAAATTACTGTATTGCCCTCAGATGATGGAAGATCCACAATAAAATCCGTGGGTAGGACTCTTGTGTTGTGCACAAGTTGGGCACGAATCCACATATGCACGAATATCCTTGTGCATGTCGGGCCACCAATAATATCATTGCAAAAATGTTTGAGTCTGAGCTCTGCCCGGATGTCCGGCTAACTGAGAATCGTGTCCCCATTGTAATACTTTAGTACAAAGTCTCTTAGGTACCACAGTCTTACTCGGTGGGACTGTGAACGTAGTGGAGAAGATAATGCGAGCTGGGTCAATAATACTTTGAATTCGCTCCTCAATGTCCACATCGGAGAAAGATCGAGACAGTGCATCAGCCTTGATGCTCTTTGTAGCGGGTCGATATCGAAGCTCGAAATCGAAACGTGAGAAGAAAAGTGCCCAGCGAGCTTGACGAGGGTTCAGGCGTTGAGCTTGTTGGAGATACACCAAGTTTTTGTGGTCTGTGAAGACAGTGATACGGTGTTGTGCCCCATCCAACCACTATTGCCACTCTTCGAACGCGAGTTTGATCGCAAGAAGTTATTTGTTGCCAATAGAATAATTGCGTTCCGCTGGAGAACATTTTCTAGAGAAATAAGAGCACTGATGAAATTTTCCTGATGCATTGTTTTGGCACAGGACAGCTCCGACTCCTTCAGTGGAGGCATCGACCTCCACTGTAAACGGACGTCTGGGATCTGGATGTCGAAGGCAAGGTTGTTGAAGAAAGGATTCTTTGAGAGCCTGAAAAGCTTCTACAGCCTCTAAGGGCCAGGCCTTGATGTTTGCCCCCTTATAAGTGAGTGCCGTAAGAGGCGCAGCCAGCTTGGAAAAGTTCTGTATAAAACTAAGATAGTAGTTTGCAAATCCAAGGAATCACTGGAGTGCCCATAGACCACTAGGCTGAGGCCATTCTTGGATGTATTTTAATTTGGCGGGGTCCATTTGAAATCCTTGCTTAGAAATGATATAATCCCAAAAAAGGTAAAGCCTCTCTTTCAAAAATAAATTTTTCCAGTTTAGCATAGAGTCGGTTTTCTCTCAGACATTGTAGCACTTGAACAACATGTTGCCGATGCGTCTGTAAATCACAGGAAAAAATCAAAATATCGTCTAGGTAGACTACCACACAGACATAGAGCAGGTCTCTAAATATTTTGTTAATAAAGTGCTGAAATACGGCAGGAGAATTGGTCAATCCAAAAGGTATAACAAGATATTCATAATGTCCATCTCTGGTGTTAAAAGCCGTTTTCCACTCATCCCCCTCCCGAATCCTGACTAAATTATATGCTCCTCGGAGATCCAACTTCGAAAACACCTTGGCCCCCTGTAGATGGTCGAAGAGTTCAGCTTAAGCGGCAATGGGTACCGGTCCTTGATGGTAATGGCATTTAGCCCACGGTAGTCTATTCATGGATGCAAGGTCCCATCTTTTTTTCCAACAAAGAAAAAGCCGGCCCCGGCTGGAGATTTAGAGTGCCTAATGAATCCTTTCTGTAAGTTGTCTTGAATATATTCTGACATAGCATGGGTCTCCAAGGCAGACAACGGATAGACCCTACCCGGTGGCGGGGTGGCGCCAGGAATCAAATTGATGCTACAATCGAATTCTCGATGTGGGGGCAAAACGTCCACAGCTTTTTTTTTGGAAAAAACGTCCGAAAACTGCTTGTACTGTGACGGCAGACCCTCAAGCCGAGAAGTACAGATGAAGCTACAGGAGGAACTTGATCCATGAATGCAGGTCTCCTGGCATGTTGATCCCCAGTGAATTAGCTTTAAAGATGTCCAGTCAAACTGTGGGTTGTGTTGCTGTAACCTTGGAATGTCAAGAACTATAGGATGGATTGCTCTTTGGATGATATAGAAGGAGATGCTTTCGGTGTGGTTTGGTGAAATGTGACTTTCCATCGGAACTGTATGATGAGTTATCCTTCCCGGCAGGGGATCTCCATGAATGGAAGATATAATTAACGGCTTTGGACACAAGCAAGTGGGGATGTGTAGTTGCTCTACCACATCTTGTAGAATAAAATTTCCACCAGCTCAAGAATCTACTAAAGCCAGGATGGAGAACCGATGATCTTCGAAACCCAGGGTGACATGCAGAGTTAGTGAGGGAGCCGGAGAGGTGATGCCTAGGGTTGCTCCCCCGATGGAGCCTAGGCTTTGGAATTTCCTGGATGTGTTGGACATTGGGCAATGAGATGGCCCGCTCCACTGCAATAGAGACAGAGGCCTGCCTTGCGGCGTCTTTACCGTTCTTCTGGAGAAAGGGGGCCCCGTCCCAATTGCATAGATTCCTCCGTGGTTCCTTCCGATTTAAGTGCCATTTGGGAGGCAGGAACCGAACGAGAAGAAGTGGCACCCGCTATGTGCTTTCTCGTGCTTGATCCCTCCCGCGCTCTTTCCTGTAGTTGTCGATCGATTCAGGTTACCAAATCCACGATGGAGTCCAAGGATTGAGGTAACTCTCGGGCTGCCATTTCATCTTTTATTCTGGGTGACAGACCCTCTAAGAATATGGACCGGAGACAGTTCTCCTCCCAATGGAGTTCGGATGCCAGAGTCCTGAATTCAATGGTATAATCCGCCAGCAGTCGCCTGCCTTGCCGGAGTTGTAAAAGCTGGGAACCAGCAACCACTTGTTTCCCTGGATCGTCAAACACCACTTGAAACAATTCCAAGAATTTAGGCAGATTTTGTAGGACTGGATCTGACCGTCACCAGAAAGGGGAAGCCCAGGTCAGGGCCTTACCCTCCAACAGTGACAGGATATGTTGTTTTGGTAAGATCATCTGGAAAGAGTGAGGCTTGAAGATGAAAGTGCATACTGCACTGGTCGAGAAATCCTTGACACAAGCGAGGATCTCCGGCGTAGCGTGGAGGAGTCGGCAATGGAATCACGGATCGGGTATTACTTTGCACCACCGAAGGCAATGGTGGCGGGATGGACTGAGCTGCAGCTTTAGAATCTAAATGGGCGTTAAGTTGTTCCAAGGAAGCCGCCATGGATTCTAGTATACGTTGCTGCTGGGCTTAGCCTTTCTGGGCTAATCCAGGAATGGCCTAGCGAGCTGAGGCCTCTGCCGGGTCCATGGCCTTGGTATTCTGTTGTGAATCGGAGAGTGGAGCCCTGTTCCGAGGTAGAGTCAGCGCTGCCGAGAAGGAAGTTAACCCTCGTCGGTCTCTACCGTCGGATGGCAAGGCCTGTTGAAGATGTTGAGATGAAGGCTTCACCCTGGAAGCTCGTGATCCCCCCAGGAGGAGCCCGTAGGGACACAGCCGCTGGGACTTAGGAGACTCCCTGAAGAATGAAGATGGTCTGGATGCAGGCACCTCCTGCAGGTCATGGGTTCCAGACGGCTGGCGCCTCCAGCAGGTCGTGATCAGTCCGGGAGTACACGTTGAAAGATAGTCCCAATCCAGTCCAAGAAAGGAGAAGGGTCCAGAACCAGTCCAAGTCAATACCAGAAGATCACCACCACCGGTCTGAGGGTCAGGAGCCAAAGAATCAGTCCAACGAGGAGAAGAGCAGAAGCGGAGCAAACAGCGGATCCGGAACACCGACACAGGAACCAAGCACAGAGCCTCAATACCAAGGCAAGGTCTGGGTGTCAGACCTTGCCTTAAATACAGGAGCCAGGAGGCGGAGTTCCAGGAGGAGCCATGACAATATCCGGTCATGGCTCCTTTAAATCTCTTCTGCAGCCACACGTGCAGCTCCTAGGAGGCTGAGGGGGAGGAGCCGGACTGCCGAGAACCATGCGACCAGGTGAGACAGCGGCAGTGACCGTGAAGAAACTGAAGCAGGTCTGTCTTCCACCGCGGGAGCCTCTAGTGCTCCTGTTGAGTAAATTACTGCTGTGACCACCGACCCGACTCTGGTCGTGGCCCGCCGCGGCCGGCGGCCATGACACCCAGCCGCGGGGTGCCTCGGCCGGCGTTCCTAACACCCGCTGTTTGGGTTTTTTTTTCGGGGGCACCGATTTTCGGGTTAACACACACACTAACAGGAGTTAGTGCACGCTAACTCCCGATAGTGCACACTAACCTAGCAGAGTTAGCATGCACTATCAAGAGTTGGTGCTTTCTAACTCAAAAATGAATTTCTTTCCGAAATTTCGGAAAAAATTAAATTGTTTTTCGGTTCTCCAGAAACATTCAGTACTGTGGTGATCATCCTGTGATCGGACCACGGGATTGGTGAGCATGTCGGAGTGGAAGAGAGAGTGATGCCTTCATTTAGGAAGATTAGATCTAAAGTGTGTCCTGCTTTGTGAGTAGGGCCGTTAACGATTTGTTTGAATCCCATATAACTAAGCGTGGAGAGGAATGTTTCGTAGTTGGAAGAGTGAGGAAACGTATCAACGTGAAGGTTGAAGTCTCCCAAGATTATTGCAGGGGCATCTGTGTTGATATATTTGGCTATGCGTTCAATTAGTGGGGATGGGTCGGATTCAAGAAGCCCTGGAGGGGCATAGGTTAGACAGATTTGAAGAAGATTGGATTTAAAAATGGAGAATTCAAGGGTGGATGTTGAATTTGTATATTGTACAGATAATCCTAGCCTTTTTTTTGCAGCTAATAGAAGACCGCTGCCTCTTTTTTTAAGTCTGGGGTTTGAAAAGACGTCATAGGTATGAATCGGCAGTTGGTTGATTAACGCTGTGTCCTTGGGCTTCAGCCAGGATTCGGTGATTGCGCACGTGTCAGGATTGGCTTCTAGTAGACAGTCATAGAGGAGGTGAGTTTTTTTCGTGAGAAATTGTGCATTAAGAAGAGTTAATAAGAAGAGAGTGAGGCCCAATAGTTGATTCAGCAGAGAGATCATGATAGGGATCAGTCTTTTTTGTTGAATGATGGGAAAGGTGGTATTTTTTAAGTGGTTTTGGCGGTGGTTGTTGACGATAGGGATTGAGAAGGTGCGCATCTCTGTGTTATAGCGGAAAAGCTGGTAGCGGGGGGAGGGGGAGGGGGGAACCAGGCTGAGTTGATAGGAGGGAGAGAGGTGAATGATACAGGCCTGAGGTGGAGATGGATGGGCGCCAAAGTAGAATTCAAGACCACGGCTACCTAAGTCTGCACTAAGGTGCTGCACTAAGGGGTGCACAAAGGGGCCGGCCCCTTTGTCGCACTTCTTTGGTGCGCGACACCGTGTAGAATGGCTGGGATTTAAATCCCCCACCCGACGCTGCCTGATGATGTCGGGCTCATGCTCTGCTCTAATTGGCTGTTTGCTGTGGGCCAAAGAGAGGAGCAGCCTCATGGCCGGCGATGGAGCCTTTGGTGGTGAGTGCGGCTTTTAGATGGCCTTACCCTGACAGGCTTTAGCGCCGGTTGCGCAGGCCATCTCAGATCGTCTGCGGGTCCATCCATTCAGGACTCGGATGTATATAAGGAAATCTCTTGCAACTAGCCAGCTCCTCAGCAACAGGTCTCCTGGTGCCTTGTGCTCCAGTGTATGTTGCTGTCTTTGTCTTGTTCCTGCCTTGTACCTTGTTCTGTGTTCCTTGTCAAGGTTTCTTGTCTTGGCCCTATCTCCTCTGTGCTCAGTTCATTAACCAGTTCTTTGCCTGTCTGCTCTCATTCCAGTTCCTGCTTATTCATTTCCTTGCTTGATCTGTTGGTCCTGTCTGTCTTGTCTGTTCTGTTTGTCTTAGACTGACTGCCTGGATCCTGACCCTCACCTGGCCCCTGACCTTCTGCTGTCAGCTGCCTGCCTTGAGCTCTGGCCTGTTACACATTCTGCTGTCTAATGCCTGTCTCAACTTCTGGCCTGTAACCTGTTCATGCTGTCAGCTGCCTGACATGACCCTTGCTCAGATTAGACTCTCACTCAGCATAGCCCTAGGGACCCACCTCCATCCTGCTGGCTGCCAGAACCCAATAGCTCAACTTGCAGGGGAGGTGGCTGATATAGGTGAAGCTCCAGCTGGTCCTGTCATAGGCGTCTCCGCCATGACCCTTGCTCAGATTAGACTCTAACTCAGCATAGCTCTAGGGACCCACCTCCGTCCTGTTGGCTGCCAGAACTCAATGGCTCAACTTGCAGGGGAAGTGGCTGATATAGGTGAAGCTCCAGCTGGTCCTGTCATAGGCTTCTCTGCCAGCTGCCGGCATGGGCCGATTTAGCTTGCTCACTAGGTGGCACCAACCACACTGCAGCCACAAGGGTCCACTTGCTTCGACAGTGTTACATAGTATCCATGCATGATGTAAAGTCTTAACCTTTGCAGTTGCCCCTTTCAGTTTTTTCCTAACTTACATAAAACATAGAAATGACAGCAGAAATGGTCCATCCAGTCTGCCTAGCACACTTCTTAAGCTAGGAACTGCTCCTCTGTGCAGGTTACTTCCATGTTTCTCTTAAGGGTAGAAATTGCTGCTTTGTGTCGTTATCCCCAATCCTTATGATAACCCATAAAACTGCAGCTAGCAACAATTAAGGGCTCCGCAGATAGAAAGCCATTCTAGATTGGCCCCATCCAGTCGGCCTTTGGGATCTACAGTCCTTTCTAGGGTTCACCAACTACTACTGCAAATTTATTCCTTGACATTCAACTCTTGCAGTGCCTCTCACCCGCCTTGACCAGGAAGGGTACAGATAATCAATGTTTGTCCACTGAAGCCACTGATGCATTCCAGGCTCTTAATCAAGCCTTCTTCCAAAGATCTTGCCTACGGCACCAAGATCCAAATTGACCCTTTGTCCTGGAGGTAGCTGTCTCTACCCTTGGAGTAGGGGTTGTCCTCAACACAACGAACATGGGAACCTTCTGCCATGTTCCTTCTTCGCCAGAAAGTTCTCTCCAGCAGAGTAATTACACGACTGGGGATTGTGAACTCCTTGCAGTGAAACTGGCACTGGAAGAATGGCAGCAACTCTTAAAAGGAGCCAAGCACAGGACCACAATCTACACTGACCACAAGAACCTGGAATACCTTCAACAGGCACAATCTAGACAGGCTTGGTGGTCCTTCTTCTTCAACTGATTTGATTTTGAGCTCCGCTACTATCCAGCAGCCAAGAATCAGAGAGCGGATGCCCTCTCCCGCTGCTACCAGACAGAGGACATAACAGAGGCATCACAACACATCAGCTACCCTGCAAATTTCATTGTGACTGCTGCTACACCAGTGCCCCTGGGGAGGATCGCAGTACCCAAGCATCTTCAGGAGAAAGTGTTAAGATGGGCTCACAACTCTTGCCTAACAGTGCATCCAGGAGTAACCCGTACCTTTGAACTATTTCAGTGTCACTATTGGTGGCCGCAGGTAAAAACACATGTGAAGACCTACGTAAAATCTTGCTCTTTTTGTGTGCAGCATAAAACTACTCATGCCTGAATTCACAGGTTTACAGCCATTGCCAGCCCCCAAGGAACCCTGGACCCACTTGTCCACTAATTTTATCAAGGACCTCATATGGCTACATCATGGTATGGTACATTTTGTCCTCTCCCAGGCTTGCTTTCTGCTTCTGGGTTAGTCTGTCTCTTTGTCCAACATGTCTTCAAATTACATGGAATGCCCTCTCACATTCTGTGGGACAGAGGCATTCGTTTCATGGCCTGATACTGGAAGGGCCCAAAAAACAAGAAGGAAGTCAGTCTAACAAAGTAGTGAGGAATGAAAATGAGGAGATGCCGAAAGTCCTCAAAAATATTTATTAAGAAACAATTAATTCATGAATGCCCGTCTCTAGGCCTGAGTTTCACCCAGTGAAGGGCTGCTTCAGGGACTGTGAAAAACAAATTGTCTCATTCAAGATACACTTTCAATCTCTCAATTCTCATTTAAAATGACATCAATAATAAGATCCAAAACATTGGTAGCAGGTTTTTCACTATTCCATAGAGGTTCATAAACAAGCTCTTAGGCACACGATAATGTGCACACTTAAGGTTCTTTCAATCAGAGCATGCATCAAATTGTAGTATGCATGCACAACAGCGGGAAGTCAATATCAACCTGACTGTAGGAACACTGTAATTGCAATCTGAATAGTTTCGGAGTACACACCGTGTATTTGGTTGCCTTAATAGCGTTCCTACAGTCGGGTTGATATTGACTTCCCGCTGTTGTTGCATGCATACTACATTGTGATGTCTTTTGGAGCCGCTCTGATTGAAAGAACCTTAAGCGTGCACACTAACGTGTGCCTAAGAGCTCATTTATGAACCTCTATGGAATGAGTACATCAACAAGATACCTTCCTCATCCCTACAGAGTGAGTACTCCAGCTTCCAATCTCTCTCTCTCTCACCTTGCTACAGTGTGGATTCACGGCATACCCCATTCTGCGGATCACTACCGGATCTATCCTACAGGCCTGCCATCTACAGTGTGGATTCACGGCGTACCCCGCTCTGCGAACCACTACCGGATCCACAGTCTTCTGGTGAGAGTTCATCTCCGCAGGTCACGCTGCAGAATATCAGCAAGAGCACTCCTCTGGGACCACCCTCCTCTGTGCAGAGATACTCTGCCCGCTCCTCAGATTATTTCCATCATCGTCTGTATAATAAAGACTCTCTTGACTTCTGTGTGTGTACCATTAGAGCCAGCCTATCGCAGCAAGTCCCCATAGGGCTCCTCCCTGTGGGAGGTTCCATCTCTTGCTACGACCAAGGGCCCAAAACACCAACAAAACATAACACTGGTTAAATAGTTCTATTGCTGCTTCCCCCAGAAGCCAAAAGCCAGGACCTTGAGGAGAGGGCTTAAGAGGGGGGTACTGTTAGGAATGCGGCTCACAGGAAAGCCTCACAAGCTGTGGTACCCCGATGCCACCCAGCATGGCTCAGGACACCGTCTGCATCATCTCGTGACATGAACGCTGCCTTCTCTTCTGCACTCCCAAATGCATCTCTACACACTGCCAGCCTGCTCCTGCCTTGGACATCCTAAGGCGTGTGGATGTGCACAACTCCTACTCTTAAAGGACCCATGGCAGGAAAGCCTCCGCTGCCCTCACTATTTAAGGGCTCCTCAGGCCACATTCTAGTACCTCAGTAGCAGGTCTCCTGCATTCTGGTATGTAGTGTGTGTTGCTGCTTCCTGGTTCCTGATCCTGCCTTGCCTCATCGCTCCAGCCCAACTTGCCTCTTGCCTTGCCTTGCCTCTCCAGCTTCGTCTTATCCAGCCCCTTGTCTTCCTGCCTGCTCTGCTGCATCAGTCATTTTCCTCATCTCCCAAGTCTGCCCTCGCACTTACTTCTGGATCTGACACTTGCTTGCTGCTTGTCACTGACCCTTGCCTGGACATTGACCACTCTAGCTTACCATCTGCCACTGTCTCTTGTCTGGCCCTGGACCTACGTATACGCTATTTCCATAGAGACTCTCGCCTAAGGCCTGCCAGCCCCCAGAACCAAAGGGCTCAACCTAAGAGGAAAGAGGTTGATATAGGTGAAGCTCCTATCTAGTCTCTCTCCTGTGTAGCTCCATCAGCTGTCAGTGAGGACCTATGGGGCCTACGCCGTAGGTTAAGTCAACCTCACCACAGTAGCAAGGGTCCACGAATATTACACACTGCTAGAAGGATGACCTGTTGAGGCCACAATAGTCATTCTACTAAAAAGCAAACACTGCTAATAAGGGGAAGATTTTGGGGTTCTCTTACATATAATTTCAAGTAAAGGTACAATATTATGGACATGTTTCAGGTTTTAGTTATGCTTTATATTGCCCATGTTCAGATTTCATTTCTGGCCTGTGGCAGAATACCACATGTTTTGCTGCTATGGCTGCTGTTTCTCCTCATTCCCATAAGATTATACAGAGTTTTTCTTGCTCATTCTTTCGTGAGAAGTTTATAGTTTTCTCAGTCAGCTTTGGGAAATGTGCATCTCTGATTCCAATAATTTGCTGTTTAAGCAGCAAATTAATGGAATCACTTCTAAAACAGAGAATAGTGCAGTTTCTGGAATTTAATGGATAGCAAGATAAGAGGCAGCATTTGTTTTTTACCAGATTTAGGTCTTGTCCAGCGATTCTGATCAATTTCTTCAATTGGGTGATTAGAGAGTTGGATCCAGGGATAAAGTTAGATATAGTGTACTTGTATTTCAGGAAGGCCTTTGACACAGTTCCAAATAGGTGACTTATAAATAAATTGAGCACTCTTGGTATAGGCCCTAAAATAACTGAATGGGTTAGAAACTGGTTCAGTGGGAGGTGACAAAGGATCATGGCAAATGGAGTTTTCTCTGAGAGGAGGTTATTACTAGTGGTGTGCCACAGGGATTTGTCATTGGACTGGTTCTTTTCACCATTCTGTGTGCAACATTATGGAAAGATTGTCAAAAAAGGTTTGTTTTTTTGCCACTGATATCAAAATCAGCAACAGGGTAAACAGCCAGGAAGGTGTGGAAAACATGAGGAGGGATTGAGCGAAGCTCGAGGAATGGTAGGGTCTGGCAGCTAGGATTTATTGCTAGAAAATTCAGAATTATGCATTTAGGATTCAAATACCCAAAGGAGAGGGACAGGATATAAACCGGTTGGAGTTGGTCTAGAGAATGGCTACTAAAATGATCAGTGGCCTAAAGAATATGGGAATAGACTTAAAGATCTCAACATGTACACCCTAGAGGAAAGGCTAGATAGGAGAGATATGACAGAGATATTTAAATATCTTAAAGGTTTCCATGCATAGGAGGTGAGCCATTTTCAGTGAAAAGAAGGCTCTAGAAGAAGGGGTCATGGGATGAGGATGAAAGGGGTAGACTCAGGAGTAAGCTTAGGAAATATTTCTTCACAGAGAGAGTGGTGGATATGTGAAACGGCCTCCCAGTGGAGGTGACAGAGACAAAAACAGCATCTGAATTCAAGAAAGCATGGGATAAATACAGGGGATCTCTGAAGAAGTGATGGGAATTGTAAAGTTAAATTAGTTTGGCGAATTGGTATACTAGATAGGCCTTACAGTCTTTTTCTGCTGTCACATTTCTATGTTTCTATGGAGTTGAAGAGAGATTTTTTTTGTTATTGGACTGGTGTGCAGAAGACCCCTAGAGAGAAACTAACCCTTTAGGGCCTTGAAAAGACTGAATTATTTCCCTCGTGTGGGAACCCTGGGAAGTCAGGGGGCATTGCATGGACCTTGGCCCTCCCTGTGTGCTCCCATGCCCAAGAGCAGACTGGGATAGGGGCTAGCCATAATTTTGTAATGTTCTCCTTTTTTATCTTACACTTTTATTTTAATTATTCTGTATATTACTTTGGCAACAGATGTACAGTTGTCATCTCAATAAAATTATCTGAATCTGAAATTTTCTTCCAGAAAAGAGTTTTCTATCCTTTGTTGTCTCTGGGTTTCTTTCCTGGATCTGCTTTGCTCTCTTTATTTGTACTCTGTTCCAGTTCTGTCCTCATTCTTTTTTCTCAGTCTCAAGTTTCTCTTTATGGTGCCTCCTTTTTTCTGTTCTCTGTTTCAGTTCCCCATCTCTCCTTATTACATTATCTTGCTTACTGAAGTGTTTTTCCTACTCACTTTTCTCTCTGCTATCACTCTGTTTCTTTCTACCAGATCTCTTGAAGTGCCCTGAAAGTTGTTGACGTTTCCAGCATTTCTATGCACCATGATGTTTTGCATTTTAATGGTGGCTCCAGCATGGTCATAGTCAAGAACCGAATCTACTAGTCAGAAGATCTTCAGCAACATTCTGGAAAATTCTTCACAATCTTTGCTGTGTCTCTCTCCTCCTCCTACTTTTCTTACCCTCTTAACTTTCTCCTTTCCAGTTCTTCTCCTTTTTCTTCCTGTTCTTTTGAACCTCCCCTCCTTTTACCCCTTTCTCCTCATGTTCTTTCCTCTTCCTCTTCTCTTCCTCCTCCTATCCCCCTCACTCCTTCCTTCCGTAGCAGGAGCAAAGACTACAAATCTCATCCATTGCAGGGAGAGAACTGATATCCTCTTCCTGTCAGTAGTGGCAGCAACAGCACAGCTTTCCAACTCAGGGATGAAGAGAAGGTTCACCCTTGCTACCCCTCCTCCTCACATACATACACAATGCTGCCAGAATTGGAAACTGCAGCTTTTTTAGACAGGAAGTAGGAGGTTTCTTGTCTTCCTGGTGGTGGCAGCAGCAGATTCAGCCACTCAAGGGTTGTATATGATTCTCTCCCTGTCTCCCCTTCCCTCCGGGCTACAGCAAAATTGATTGGTATAAGTTGTTACCACGAGCAGAAACAAGAGGAGAAAATCACTCCTTTCCCGAATCACTAAATAACCATATCCTTGCAGAGTCTGGCGATGAGAAATGCATTTGAAGGATCAGGGATGGAATCAGGATCAAGATACATCTGGGGACCAACACCGAGGACAATCATAAAAAAAAAAACCCAGAGATATCTGGTAGCCTTAAATGTATTCAAATATAGATTTATTAGAAACAATTCTGCGAAACTCAAGTACTTTTAATTTTTAAAAACATCTGTATGCTATTACATAAATAAGATTCAGTCAGTAAAATAGAAATGATGCATAAAAGATACTCACCCCTTTTCTTGTCAACTCTAGTAACTGCCTGGATTAAAACAGGTGAGTTGGATTCGGTATACTCCACAAACACCAACAGCAGCTTCAGGGCTGTCTTCACCACTAGTCGAAACTGAAAACAAAGAAAAGTATTTAAGCATATCCATGTACATTTAAAAAAAAATCAAAGGAAGTAAATTAATACTTTGACTTGTTGTGGTTATGCATATGGTAATTTGTATGCTTATCTACCCAGAGTAGTAGAAAACCACAGAAGAATCTCAACCAGGCAGACTGGAATCAGCCAATGTGTCTTTATTTGTCATCATTTTATTTATTACTATGTTACTACTCACATTCAGGTGAATTTTCAAAAGTTGACATGTAAAAATTAGCACCTGCGTGCATAAAATAGCACATACGTGAATACATGCCATTTTCAAAACTGCAACTTTCATGTGTAAATTAGGGTCCGTGAGTAACTTTGCATGTATAAGAAAGGAGTGTGCTGGAGCATTCCAGGGTGGGGCAAACTTTTCTGCATATGTTACTATTTTACAATCTGTCAAAGTGACGCATATATGTCTTATACTTGTGTATATTTACTTCTGCTCAATATCTTATATAACTGATCATAAATATTGTTAAATTGAAAAAATGACTGGGTAGGTAGAGGGTCTAGATGCAATGGTGGGACTTCATACTGAAGTCAGGAAGGTCTTAACAAGCTGCAGATGGACTGGGTAAACTGGCAGACTAACCGGTACAACTGGTTATTTCATTGCCTTGTTCATGTCTTAAAATACCCTGACTTACGTGTGTAAAAGCTGACTTACAAGGGATAAAAGCATCAAATTAACATTATTTAAATATACACATGTATCCCTTTAAAACTGGAAGTAGAAATATGCAAGTATATGAGTTGCGCACACTTACCTGGATAATTTTCAACTTTGACGGATAATGTGAACTTATTCGGATATGCAGCGGAACTTATCCGGCTATATTCCGATTCATCCGGCTAAGTAGCAGCAGGTTTACAAAGCTGGATAAGTCTAAAAAGCACAACTTCTCTCTCTAAGTAGCACTTTTAGGACTTATCCAGCTACATGCTACTACTTAGCCAAATAAATCAGCATTTATCCAGATAAGTCTGAATTTGCATGGCTTAGAGTTTCTACATATACAAGCATATATTTTATAACCTACGTTTATCCTTTCCATGCAGGTTATAAAATACATTAGCAACTTTGCGTGTGTCCATATACATGCATAAATAGGGGTACGCAAGCAGTTTGGAAAATTATCCAAATTGTATAGAATGCTTTGCATTGTTTTAGAATGAGTAGTCAAAAACAGAAGAAACCTCCTTATCTTGAAAGCAATAGTGAGATTTTGGGCATGAGCCCAGGAAGGAAGGGTTAGGACAGCCATTGTAGTTCAATTATTCAGAAGGTAGATATATGAGTGGCTGGTGAACGTGAGGATCACTTGATAACTTGCGTGCCCGGTGTTAAAGTGGTGGACCTCATGAGTCACACAGATAGGATTTTAGATAGTGCTGAGGAGGAGCCAGCTGTCTTGGTATATGTAGGTACCACTGACATAGGAAAGTACAGGAGGAAAGATCTGAAAGTCAAATTTAGGATTTTAGGTGGAAAGTTGAAATCCTGAACTTCTAGGGTAGCATTCTCAAAATTGATCCCTGTTCCACGTGCAGAACCTCAAAGACAGACAGAGCTCCAGAGGCTTAATGCATGGATGGGACAATGGTGCAAGATTTTAGGTTTGTTAGGTACTAGGCATCATTTTAGGGAAGGGAGGGCCTTTTCCAAAAGGATGGGCTCCATCTTAACCAGAGTGGAACCAGACAGCTGGCACTAACCTTAAAAAAGGAGAAAGCCCAGCTTTTAAACTAGATGATGAGGGGAAAGCTGATAGATGCTCAGAAGCACATGGTTCAGAATGAAGTATCTTTGGAGAATACTAAGAGAACAGGGAAATTAGGGTATCCCAGTAGAGAGGTTGCAGTAAATGCAAGAGCAGAAAGATTCCAAATTATCCCTGCCAAATGAAAAGCAGGTTGTTAATACAAACAAAAAACATGTCTATATACTAGGGATGTGAATCGGATCCGATATCGGATCCGATTCTGGTTCCGATTCACATCTCTATAGATGTGAATCGGATCCGATATCGGATGTGAATCGGATCCAATATCGGATCCGATTCACATCCCTACTATATACCAATGCTAGAAGCCTAAAAAATAAGACAGGAGAGTTAGAGTATATAGCACTGGATGAAGAGGTGGATGTAATTGGCATCTCTGAGACCTGGTAGAAGGAAGATAATCAATGGGACCCTGTGATACTAGGATAGAAATTATATCAAAATGATAGGATGGATCAAATTGGTGGAGGGTTGACACTATAAATTAAAGAAGGCATTGAGTCAAACAGGTTAAAAGTTCTGCAGGAAACAAAATGTAATGTGGAATCTTTATGGATAGAAATTCCAGGTGAATAGGGGAAGGAAATAGCAATGGAGATGTGTTACTGTCCACCTGGTCAGAATGAAGAAACAGACAATGAAATGCTGAAATAAGTTAGGGAAGCTAACAAAATCAGCAGCACAGAAATAATGGGTGATTTCAATTACCCCAGTATCGACTGAGTGAATGTCACATTAGGACATGCTAGAGAGGTAAAGTTCCTAGAGGAAATAAATGACTGCTTCATAGAACAGCTGGTACAAGAACCAACAAGAGGGGAAACTATTTTAGACCTAGTCCTTAGTGGACCATAGGATTTGGTGTGAGAGGTAACAGTGTTGGAGTCACTTGGCAATAGTGACCACAATATGATCAAATGTGACTTTATAACTGGAGGAAGGACACTAAAGAAATCTACTGCAATAACATTTAACTTTCAAAAAGGTAACTGATAAAATGAGGAAAATTGTTAGGTTAAAACTGAAAGGAGCAGTTGCAAAGGTTAAGAGTTTACATCAGGCATGGACATTGTTTAATAATACCATCTTGGAAGCCCAGACCAGATGTATTCCATGCATTAAAAAAGGTGTAAAGAAGGCTAAGCGACTACTGGCATAGTTGAAAGGTGAGATGAGAGAAGCTATAATATCTAAAAGAACATCTATCAAAAAATGGAAAAGGGATCTGAATGAAGAAAACAGGAAACAGCATAAGCACTGGCAAGTTATATGCTACACATTCCAAGATGATATTTGTGCAAGGTTCTCTCAACCTAGCTTGAAGGACTCTCTACCTGGGTAACATCAAGCTAGGTGGAGAGAACATTGCACAAATCTCATCTCTGGGTGAGTTTCCTCATTACGAAGGTCATCAAATCTTCACAAGAGAGCACTGTTCTGTTCGTACGTCTAACTTTGAATATCAAAGTGGCCCCTAACCCGTACACTAATACCTAAACCTCACTTCGAGTTACTAGGTGGGCCTCCCATAGAGATATAAATACCTATCCAGGGTGAGGGCATAATGGCTAGGTTCTCTCTCTCTCTCTCTCATGTGTTAACAGCTTAACACTACTGAAAAAGGTGCAGTTAAAATTGGCATGAAATCTGTGGATTAGCACTTTGCAGACTGGCAAACCCAGTCCAATCCTCCTCTTTTTCAGATTTGCATCACACCATACGACATGGTGCTATCACATGCATTAAGGACCTATCGCATGCGATAAGCCCTTAACGCATGCGAAAACACCAGGGATTTTAGAAAAATACGCATGGCGACACGAGTAGGGCTTCCCAAATTCCCTCCCAGTATGTTCCAATTAAGAAGCAGACTGTGAGGTAACTCTCCTATACCCCTACCTAACCTTCCTACCATTTCCTCTCTCCTCCCCGACCCCTAACCCTTTCCAAGCTATAATAATTTTGTTTGTTTTTTAACTTGCTGCTCCTTTGGAGAAGCAGTAGACTCCACACACTGGCCGGCTGCCGGCACCTGCTTCCTCAGGACGGCAGCTAATGGTGCTGTCCTGGCCCAACCCTCTCCCATCCCTCTCTGCCCAGACCACGACTCCCTGGGTCACCCCTTTCAGTAGGCCCGGCACTTGTGCATGTATCGGGGTTTACACGTGTGGCCGGGCCCGTTGTAAAATACACGTGACGCATGCAAAGTTCGGCCACGTATGTAACCCCCAAAATGTATGCGAGGACAGCATTTAAAATCTGGCCTTTAGAGTGTGCAAACTTGGACTTCGTGCAAACTAACCCACGAAATTAGAAAAAGACAACCCCCTTCCCAACAAACCATTTTAAAAACAAAATTAAGTTAAAAAAATGACACAACCCCCCACCACTGCACACCCCTAGTTAAAATCAGTGCATCATTTTAAATTTGATAATGTTCTAAGTACAGTGGAAGATTACTTATTAGAAAATTAATCTGAACAAGTGAGCAGATCAATTGGGGGCAATTTTAATTTGTTTTCAGTTGATTTCCCTAAATATTCCAGCAGCATTTTGATTAAATATCTTCTCTATTGTCCTGCACGTAACAGTGCATAAGCTGGCCCAAGTTTTCTATTATTTGCCACTAATATAAAAAAAAAAGAAGCAATGTAAACAAAGGGCCCTATTTCCAAAGTATTTTTCCCATAGACACAAAATGGGATAAACCAATAGTAAACAACTCCTACAGTGTTTCCTACTATTTAGTGAAATGATGATTTTCTGTTTCCACATTAAGAATGCTTTATTTAATATAAAAGTCATCAGTAGTAGAATTCTATCCAAAGTCATCAGTAATGAGTAACAGATCTCTTCATAAGTAATGGTATCAATCCTCCTTATCTATTTTTGTTTTCTGTGTGATGTTGATTTGTTAATCTTTTAACTCCTCTTACCATTTTCCTCATTAATTTCTACCTACTATTCTGTCCCTCTCTTTCTCTCTTACTATGCAATGGAGTTGGGATGATTTGTGACTTTTCATTTCAGAGCACAATCCAAAACCACACTGCAACAGGTGCAGAAGCCTTTTCTAGTATCATCTTTATGTAGCTGATTCCTTGCGGAAATTATGGGCCGCAACTTACAGCTGTATTTGATTTACTGTGGTTCAGAGGGTTGATGCCTACGTCAAACATATTCATAATTGCACTAGACTTTCCATAAACTGGATTAACACTTCCCTCTCATTAAAGAAAACAAAAAACACAGCACTGGAAAATGGAATGTACATTAAATTAGCTGCAGTACAATGGAGGCCTGAGAATGGGAACTGATTTAGGCTGCTCCGTGAAAAACTGCCTGAATAGTAGCTGAAACTTAATAATGTCCCTAGTTCAAGAAAGGACTGCACTATCTATTCCTCTGGAATGGCAATTACTGGTTACCAATACACCACATGTTTATCTATCGGGCCACGAACCAGCATGAGCCCCTCAGAAAGCTTCCCTTTCCTCTTCTTACACAAATCAAGGCAAGATTTTAAGAAATTTAACTCATAGTTCTGCATCAATGTCCATTCATGGCAACCTCCCTACCCCAACACACATATGTAAGCTCACTTTTAAAATATTTGGTAAAGTCTACATGTGCAATGTAGGGGTGTACAGGCCAAAAAATATTATTTTGTTTGTTTCATTTCACTGAAGGGATGGTCTCATCCAAATTCCATTTCACTGGGAGCCTATTTCATGCTTTTTTTTATTTTGGAAAATAGTGCTCACTATTTCTGAATAGCATGCAGTGATTTGAAATTAATGTCTGCTATTCAGAAATAATGTGCATTAAAATGAAAAAAAAGACAAGACAAGATGCTTACAGTCATTTGTTTAAAAATCAACATGAATTAGTATAGAGTATATCGCTGAAATTGTCTATGTAATTTCAAATGAAAGCAAATCCTTAGTACAATGTACACATAGACTCTACCGCTACGTGGGCTCTTTGAAAACTGAAAGCAGATATTAAGCTAGAATCACATTGCCTTGATGCATTGTGCAAAACTTTAATACAGTGTAGACTGCTTTCAGGCATGGATTTAGCATAGACAACACAGCCAACCGCCAAGGGTACCATATTTTAAAAGCGCCAATTATTCGAGCCAAAGAGGAGTCTGCTTCTACTTGCTTTAGGGCTGTGCACCAGAGCCACTTCAAAGAGCTGCTGTTGTGGCACTACGGAACCCCCCTCCCCTCCAATTTCTAGGAAGACCCCCATCCCCAGTTCTCCAATCCCCTTGCCCCCATCCCTGCTCTCTGATCCTACCTATGGGCACCAAAATCTTAAATCTAGCCCTTACTGCTCCTTCACCACCTCTCTTTTTCCAAATTATCATGCGGAATATAGAGACATATACGTGACAGAAGTGATAGAATCGTGAAGTACATGGAGATCTTGTTCAGACAGAAACCACTACAAATCAAGAAATTCTTATTACTGCATTCTTGGAGTTTCAGATGAGTTCAAGCAAAGCTGTTTTTAAGTTTCCATTAAACCACTTTTTTACGGTCTGAGTACCAATAAAACCCTTGGTGTGCAGTGGTTGCTCAACATTCCACCGGAGGTAATCAGAAAAGTGCCAGGAAATCCCCATTCTCCAGGCATCAAAGGATTTCAGAAAGCTTGAAAATATCCAGATGGTCGTGTTTCACTGTAATTTGGTCATGCAAAGATGTACTGGAGAACCTTAGCAACCCTACATTTGACCCTATCACTTGCCATTGAAGATCACATATCGAGGGCAAGGTGGTTGGAAAAGGGCCTTCTGTTCACTTGCACAATAGCAATACAAATTTAATTTGGGGTGTACATGGTAATACACCCTATTCATTATTTTGCCCAGATATATTCGATCTAATACATTTTAAAGTCTTAGTTCATCCTGCAAATCACTTTTTTTTTTTCAGGTAAGAGAAATGCTACCTGACTAACTAAATAATACAGTAACTTGCAAATGTTACCCATATATACATACATGAAAGAAGAAATATTTTGTGCTGTCCCTTAAGTCTGGCATCTGAACCCACACACATTTTAGAAATTTCTACCAGGGAAAGGGAGACGAGAGAGCAGAAAAGAGATGAAGGAGGAGGAAATCAGAAGAGGAAAGGAAAAGAGAGATAAGAGAAGGAGATAGCAAGGATGAAAAGTGAGAATAAAGTCGAAGGGAAGGATCAGAGAAGGGAAACCCACATCTGTAGCCGAAACTGGCTCTTAATTCCTGTAAATATGGCAAAAGCATTAAGGATGGATTGTTTTTCAAGTACACAATCTTAAATTTAAAATCCTTCCACAATTTTCCATAAATTGAGCATAATCTTGACCTAGGAAATCCAAGCACTGACTTTTCTCATAAATCAATGCCCCAAGCTTCACAGAAGCTTTGCAGAAAGATTACAAAGCCTGTAAACTGTTACATGTGCAACATGCTACTTTTTTACGTTCAGTCTGGTGATGTTTGAACAACATAAAGGAGGAATTAAAAAGACATTTTTCTGCCTTCCCACAGAAAGGGAAAGGAGTGTGAGTAATGATTTATCAGGGGTCAAGGACATGATAGATGTCTAAGAAAAAAAGAGAAAATAATGTATTCATGCCCATATCTGGCATATGCTTTTTGTTATGATTTTTATTCACAAATCTTGATCAAAGTACTACACATTGCATACTCTGACCTATGCATACCATTGCACAATGGTATAAGAACATCACATCATCATCAATGGTAAAAAAACCATTTAAGAAGGAAGGATCTCAGCGTATAGTGATATTAACATTTGGCTTTTTTTTTTTTTTATTGAGTTGGCAATTTCCTCCTATGGGTTTCCAGCTCAGCCTAAAATGCTTTTACTGGGCTTCACACTTAACGATGTGGAATTCCCCTCCCTCTCCTTCCCCCATTTTATAAAACCTCTTATCCCAATCTAGCTTCAGCACTGCAGTGACAGTCCTTGTCTGTGGGCTACATACTGCCGCTCCCTCCAGGATGTGGAATGCACGCGCTCCGAGCCTGACTCGCTGAGATGCAGCAGCACTGCTATGCTAATGGAAGCAATGTTGGTAGCTCTTGCTGATTTATTTCAATCATTTAGACACTAAGTTTTAAACAGGTGCACAGGCGCACATGTGCATGTGTTCATCGGCCCGAGCCCAGAGACGCGGCCGTTTTATAACATATGCACGTATATGCACGCATGTCAGAAAATGAGGAGCGAGACAGGTCAAAGAAGCAGCAAGCAACAGCGTCAGAAATAAGCGCAGGCCGAGAAAGAAGAATCCCATCGGCTGCAGGAGGCTAATGCCGCTGTCTCCTTTGCTGATTGCCGGCTGCTTCGGATTTTGCTCCAGGCCCACACTACTGCTCGGGGCTGATGCTGCCTCCACA
This sequence comes from Rhinatrema bivittatum, assembly GCF_901001135.1. Classification (NCBI taxonomy): domain Eukaryota; kingdom Metazoa; phylum Chordata; class Amphibia; order Gymnophiona; family Rhinatrematidae; genus Rhinatrema; species Rhinatrema bivittatum. The sequence continues at coordinate 337,670,654 of NC_042616.1, read as the reverse complement.
AGTTTTCCATGCAGCATGGCTCTTTCTTCTTCCCGCGCACCCCACTGCACATCCCCTCCTGTTCCGGGCCATGGGGGCAGGTGCGTCAAGAAGAAAAGGCCCAGCTGCAGTTGCCAGCCTCCTCTAATACTGCTGCCATTCCTATCTGGGCTTGAACGTGCTGATAGCCTGGGCGGCAACGGCAGCAGTGGAAGATCATCTGCCTCGCTCTCTGTGAAGGAAGAGGAGGGAAGAGCAGCGGGAGACCAGTAGCACGTGACACACCAGTTGAGAAACGCTGCACTAAATGGCCCTAGTATGGTATTGCTAGCTATAAATTAATACCACTGTTCAGCACGTCCCCCAGAGGCTGTCTTTAGTGACTAGACTTTTGTGCTTATAAATAGGGGCTAAGATAAGAATAGGTGTGGCATCTGAGTTTGGGTTTTGTAGAGTGAGGAACTCTTGGAGTGTTTTCTGTTATAGTGAGGTCTACTCCCTCACTGAATATATTTTTGGAGGGAAGTCTTTTCCAGAATCTACCTGCTTGTTAAGAATCTACCTCAGACTTAGAACAGGACTTTGTTTAAAAAGATTTCCTAATTGTGAGTTGCTCCTGAAGTGCCGCCTGGTTTCCCTTGGAAATGGTCAACCCCGTATATAGAGGCCAGGACACTAAAGACCCTGTCAGCTTTCTTCTAGGTCAGAGAAGGGCGGCAATGACAGTAGCATTGCCAGAAATTGTTTTCAGAACAGTTGAGTGAAGTATTTTCTCTCTTTTGTTGAAAGGAGGTTTTTGTCACTCCTCCACAGCTTGATCTCTGTCAGCTACAGACCTTTCCTTCTGAAGGGTCACCAAAAACTGAGATTTGAGGAAGAAGGAAGCGGACCAGATTTGGAGAGTCACCACTGGATCTCTCCCCCCGCCCCCCCCCCCCCCCCCTACCCCTGCTGGATAAAAGAAAACTATTTGGATCTCAGGTAGGACTGTTTTATGCTTTAAGGGGATCCTGCACGGAGTAAGACTTTTCCCCCAGAGACTCACCCACACTCAGTGTAGGAGGGTTAGGAAGCACCCCGGGAACCTGAGTCATCACCACATCTACACACATCCCACTGTAATTACAGTTTATTTACGACATTGATTCACTTTTGGAATAATCAGTAAATTATTATCTGAGCACCCAGTTCTGTGACCTGCTCATCTGTCCCAGTCAAGCAGCACTACAGTACCACTACAGATAAACCCACACTACGGAAGCATCTCCCCATCTGGGCCATAAGCAGCAGCTTTCCCCCCCCCCCCCCCCCCCCCCCCCCACACACACAGAAAGGACTCAAACCATGGGGATAAAGAAAGGGAGACAAGATAACCATGAAGCTAGAGACATAAATTATTTTTGTGTGCCCTTGAAGAAATATGCTACTTCAAAGAAAAGGGCTACATGTATACTAGCCTTTCCAAACATCTACCCTTAATAGGTACAATATTCATGTTGGTCCGATAAAGGATACAAACAAACTCTTAGCTACCTTTTAACACAAAGTACAGAGATAATTTCTAACACATGCATGAAAATAACAGCATTGACTCACATATGCTAATATATTCCACACACTTCAGAAGGTTGAATTTAACTACTGAATCCAAATACATTTCATCACCAGGATCATCGGGGAGTTTGCTTTGAGCTGGTTCCGCCTGCCTTCTTCACTCAGAGCTGAACATAAGGAATTTTGGGTTTCCTGCTCATGAGTGGCCAGCAAACATTTTTTTTTTTTTTTTTTTACAAAGCACAGTTATGATTAGACATGGCTCCTTCAGATCCCACCTCCCTCCATCTCAGAATAGGACACCCCCAAGACTGAAGGTATTAGGCAAGATGAAACATTTCTTTCTATTGTGGGATGGAGGGGGAGGAGGAGAGCAATTAAAAATGAAAACATTGAGTGTCTGAGATATGTGGCTGCTTTAAACAGTACAGATTTAGGGAAATTCTGAACAGCAGCTTAGTCTATCACTGAAAATTAGCCTAAGCCAACTTAGCTAAGCAAAATGTCTACTATCAAGTTACTGAGTGCACTTGAAAAAAGGCCCCCCTCCCCCCATCCCAACTACTAATCCCTCTCCCTGAAAAATTATCCCCCCCCCAACACACACACACACACAGCATCCCAACTGTTTCCTCTCTCTCTAAATTATGGCACAGGATCTTACAGTGGAACCATGGGGATGCTGAAGCAGTAAGAATCCTCTAGAAAATATTGAGTGAAGTAAAATTAAAGAGATCTGACTCTGGAGGCTCCCTTTTGGCCCAGCATTAGGTACGGCCCAAACAGACAGCTGTATATAAAGAGCTCCAGCTCGCTAAACCTTTGCTGAGTTATGATCCTTGGTTTCTGGTTCCTGCTCTGGTCCTGGCCTTCACCTATTCTCCTCCTTCCTGCTTTGTTCCTGATCTTCAGTCCATTCCAGTTCTTGCTTTCACATGGAAGTCCTGGTGGATACCTGTACTCATAGGCTCAACCTGGGGAAGGGGTGGGGTATGGCAGCTGTCTTAGGTGGAATACAGCAGCTTCAGATCACCTAGCCTAAGGTATGCCTTTGCCTAGCCATCACACTTTTTCTCCATCCTTAGCGGAGCAGGCCGTAACAACTGACCGCTGCCCCATGAATCTCTGATTCTTCCTCCAAGACTCCCCAGCAGCATCTGATGAAGGGTATACAACCCTCCATCCTGAACTTCCCCCAAGATGCCCTGTCCTGAAATCCTATGCCCCCCAGAACACCACTCCCACCCATTATTCCTCTTCACCAGCAGGATGAAAGCAAGAGCCCTCCTTTGACACTGCAGCTCACTGCTGAATAGAAGCACTGTATTATTAGCTTGATTATAATATATGTATGACACATGACTCTCATGATCCCTTTTTGGATATGCAGTCTCATGATGTCACCAACATCTGGAACAGGAATCACACAGTGCATGCTCATGCCATGTTGTTGTATACTGCTCTGCACAGTTTCCCAGGCCTATGGTAAGGGTTACAAGAGGTCATTACCAGAAGCCATCTCTCCTGCTGGGTTAAGAATGTTGGGGAACAAGACCCATTCAGTTCAGTCTCCCAGACTTAGGGAGGGAGAGCAGGGATAAAAGGAAAGGGAAGAGAGAGCAATATCTCTTGCAGAGCCCAAGCTATGGAACATACTTCAGGCAGAATTAAGGCTAGAAACTAAACTTAAAGACTTTAGAAAAATGCTCAAAACATGGCTTTTTAATCGAGCCTTTAATAAAGGCATAGGCTAAGCAAACCTGGCATCATCTGTTTCATGCTTTCTAGACACATTTTTGGATTATGTTTTTTGTTTGGTTTTTATATCTATTTTAATTTGCTTATCATCTTAATATTGTAATAAGGACAGAAGTTAATGTTATTATATTGAGTCATGTTTATTTTTATCTGTATTGAACTTTTATTATGTTTATATACTTTGTTTTTATGTTTAATGTAAATGCTATAAACCGATGTGTCAGGTTTTTTCCAAACACCGGTATAAAAATCCTTACAAATAAATAAAAAATAAAAAAGTCAGATGCAATAAAATAATTTAGGTTTTCTTTTAAAAATGTATTATTTCAAATAAATGTACTAACAACAGGATTTTGTAATAAGAATTTCTTATTCTAACTGTTGCAACTAAAGCCAAATTAACAAAATTCTAATACTTATCCTGTTTTCCTACAGAACTGGTTCTGAAACTCTGAAAGTGTAATTATATCTGACAAGTATGATGTATTTGTATCTAAAATTCAACAAAAAACGTTCAGCTATACTAATGTGCTTCTACAAATTTACTGCTTTGCGTTTCCTTTTGTTTCTCTTGCAGGTAATCTGGACTTTTATACTTACTACAGGTATGACATAGGCTTTTAATCTTCTTTCTCTGTATTCTGTTTGGTGCCTTTCTCTGCCTTAAATGTTTCTGTTATTGTACTGATGGTGTGCATACTTAACCTAGTTACCATGCGCCTGTTGCTAGAGTGTGTCACTTGCATACATTGCTTGTGTGCAAACTCCTTTTCCATTTGGGTGCATTTTCTCTGTCATCTCTTGGGTGCATTGTTTTCTTTCTTATTCTGTCTCCCAAATCTACTACGCTGTTCTTTAATTAAAATAACAGAATGGAAACTATACTCTCCCTGATGTTCTTCCAATCTAAAAGTATTCCCTCCTAGTGCATGTCCTAGAAGCCTTAGTGAACTGTTCTAACTAAACTCGAAATGAAAAAATAATAATCTCCCTACTCTACAGTGATCATTGAAGGAACCATACTTGTAAGGGGAATATATGTTTGTTATATTACTGTCACCAGATACATAAGTTCCATATTATCACATTAAAGAAAACAAAAGAAACAGTGACTCACAATTAATGCTGAGTAACTTCACTGATATTGGAACTGCTGGATTATTAAATCTTACAATCTGAATTTTTCTGCTCTGTATATTAAAATTGTTAACTGGAATTAAATATTAAACTAGGATCAGAACATTTTCAGTCTCAGAGGTTTATAGCAGCAGGTTTTTGGGCCACTTTACTCTAAATATGTGGCTTTAGCCATCCTCCAGAGGGGCATGGCCAGTAATGTTTACCAATCTCCCAGCTTTTTTCTTTCACACATCCACTCAGATAATTCAATAAGGCTGAGCTACTGTTTGTAATGCAGCTTAAAAATGATTTTAGTCCTCCCTCTCTTACCTTGATTTCTCACAGCAATAAATTTAGCAAATTAATTTACTTCTCATACACCCTCAGTTACAATATGTGTATATTGGATGTTCTCTCAATGATATATCATTTTAAATTAACTTTGGACTGCTTTTGTAACCAATCCACAGGTCTGCTCTCGGCAGACGTTGTTCTCCTAATAATTCTAAACTTTAACAACTATACAAGCATAACATTATCATTATTCCACTGACATCACTGAAGAAGTAGTGTTGAGGATGTCTCTGAGCCTTCTCTAATCTGATTAGTGTCAGAGTACCCACCTGCCTGCTACATGTGAGGACAACCTGTAAGAAAATTCAGGGTTCTTAATTTTGCCACAAATTATTTTGGGAGACTCAGGGGATTTGGTCAAACCATCCCCCACAGTGTCCTTCCATGGGCCAATCATACTGTGGTTTACCTCAAGTTTACCCACAAGGCTTGCTATGTTCCCATGACAACAGCTTTCAAACCAGCTGAATTAGGCCGGGAAAACCCCGACTGGCTGGGTTTACTTCTCTGGAATAGAGTTTTAAAAACAAAACAAATTCTCCTATACATTAATAGCATAAAAAAATATGTCCTCTCTATCATTTAAAGATGGTAAGAGATTACATAATGTGCTTTGCTTCTTATTTTGCCCCTTTTATATTATTTATGGCAGCTAATCCAGCGATGCTGCTGGTGCCCATCTCCTGCCATCCATTGTTTAGTTAATTTATTGATTTGTTACTCACTAGCTACATAAACAGGCTGAAGCGAGTTACAGTTAAACCATACACAAAAATAAAATCACAAATACAAAAACTAACAATAAAAATAAAATGAAAGACTTGAGCTTCCTAAGAAAACTGACAGCAGCTGCTTGAGGAAAGACCATAGAATAGAACATTAGACCTTCAGACCAAATGCTTTGAGGAAAAGATACGATTTTAACATCTTTTTAAACTGAGGCATATCACAAGCAAGAAGAAGTCTCTAAAAGAGCATTCCATGCTATAGGACCAGCAATGGAGAAGGCATGATTTTGAACTTCAACCAAATGTGCAAGCTTAATTGATGGAACGTCTAGCAGTCCTCTATTGGCTGACCTTAGAGTTCTAGAAGGCTTATAAATTCTAGGAATCGCATTAAGCTACACAGGATTGATGTCATAGATTAATCTGTGAATCAACAAGAAAACCTTATATTTCACACGCCAACAGCTTGACAACCAGTGGATGCTGGCTAAAACGTGAGTAATATGGTAACAAAGCAGTGTTATACCATTCAAAAGGCATGCTGCGCTGTTCTTCACCATTTGTAAACTTCTCAATGCTTAAATTGGGAGATCCAAGAACAAGGAAGTAGTAATCCATTGAAGGAATCAATAAAGCCTGAAAAGTAGTCTAAAATACCCATGCCAGAAATGATATTCAAAGGTGATGATTCAGAGGAGATGAAACAAATCTCAGTGAACCTGGAAGATGTACTAGGGCAAATTGACAAACTAAAGAGTAGCAAATCACCTGGACATAAGAACATAAGAAATTGCCATACTGGGTCAGACCAAGGGTCCATCAAGCTCAGCATCCTATTTCCAACAGAAGCCAAACCAGGCCACAAGAACCAAACACTAAGAAGATCCCATGCTACTGATGCAATTAATAGCAGTGGCCATTCCCTAAGTAAACTTGATTAATAGCAGTTAATGGACAGTTAATGAACTCCTCCAAGAACTTATACAAACCTTTTTAAAACCCAGCTACACTACCTTCACTAACCACATCCTCTTATAGCAAATTGCAGAGCTCAATTTTGCGTTGAGTAAAAAAAAAATGTCTCTGATTAGTTTTAAATGTGCTACTTCTAACTTCATGGAGTGCCCCCTAGCCCTTCTATTATCCGAAAGAGTAAATAACCAATTCACATTTACCCATTCTTGACCTCTCATGATTTTAAAGACCTCTATCATATCCCCCCTCAGCCGTCTCTTCTCCAAGCTGAACAGCCCTAACCTCTTTAGCCTTTCCTCATAGGGGAGCTATTCATCCCCAGATGGTATACATCCCAGAATGCTGAAAGAACTGAAAACCTAAATTGTAGATATGCTATTGGAAATTGGTAAACTATCATTAAAATCATCTATGGCAAATGAAGATTGGAGGGTTGTTAATGTAATGTTAATTTTTAAAAAGGAATCAAGGGATGATCCAGGAAACTACAGACCAGTGAATACCAGGCAAAATGGTAGAAACGATCATAAAGAACAAAATTGCTGAAAATATAGATAGGCATAATTTAATAGGATAGAGCCAACATGGATTTAGCTAAGGGAAGTATTGTCTCAGCAATCTGTTACATTAGGAAATTTAAAAATCATGGGACAGGTGGCAGTGTCCTATTTGGATTGCAAACTGGTTAAAGCAGAGAAAATATAGAGTAGGGCTAAATGGTAAATATTCCCAATGGAGAAAGTTGAATAGAGGAGTGCCCCAGGGATCTGGTCTAGGACCACTGCTTTTTAATATATTTATAAATGACCTGGAAATGGGAACAATGAGTGAGATGATCAGATTTGTTGATGACACAAAATTATTCAAAGTTGTTTAATCACAAGAGGATTGGGAGAAATTGCAAGAGTACCTTGCAAAACTGGGAGACTGGGCATGCAATTGGCAAATGAAATTTAATGTGGACAAGTGTAAAATAATTCACATAAGGAAGAATGACGCAAATTATAGCTACATAATGCAAGGTTTCATGTTAGGAGCCACCATTTAGGAAAAGGATCTAAGTGTCATCATTGATAATACATTGGAATCTTCTGCTCAGTGTGCAGCGGCAGCAGTTAAGAAAGCAAATAGAATGTTAGGAATTATCAAGAAAGGAATGGAGATTAAAAGAAAGAATATCACAATGCTTCTGCATTGTTCCGTGGTGCGTCTTCATCTTGAGTACTGTGTGCAGTACTAGTCACCGCATCTCAAAAAAGATGTAGCAGAATTAGAAAAGGTACAGAGAAGGGCGAACAAAATGATAAAGGTTATGGAATGATTCTTCTATGAGGAGAAGGCTAAGGGTTAATATAATAGAGGTTTATAAAATAACGAGTGGAATGCAACAAGTAAACATTAATTGGTTGTTTACTCTTTCAAAAAGTATGAAGACTAGGGGACATAAAATGTAGTTACTAGGTGATACATTTAAAACAAATAAGAGAAAATATTTTTTTACTCAACACATAATTAAGCTTTGGATGTGTTAAAAGTAGTTTGTGTAGCTGCATTTAAAAAAGGTTTGGACAAGTTCCTGGAGGAAAAGTTCATAAACCATTATTAAGATGAAATTGCAGAAATTCACTTCTTATCCCTGGGATAAACAGCATTGCATGGAGAAGGTACAGAGAAGGGCGACCAAAATGATAAAGGGAATGCAACAGCTCCCCTATGAGGAAAGACTAAAGAGGTTAGGACTTTTCAGCTTAGAGAAGAGACGGCTGAGGGGGGATAATAGAAAGACTAGGGGGGCTGAGGGGGAATAATAGAAAGACGAGGGGGCACTCCATGAAGTTAGCATGTGGCACATTTAAAACTAATCAGAGAAAGTTCTTTTTCACTCAACGCACAATTAAACTCTAGAATTTGTTGCCAGAGGATGTGGTTAGTGCAGTTAGTGTAGCTGTGTTTAAAAAAGGATTGGATAAGTTCTTGGAGAAGTCCATTACCTGCTATTAATTAAGTTGACTTAGAAAATAGCCACTGCTATTACTAGCAACAGTAGCATGGAATAGACTTAATTTTTGGGTACTTGCCAGGTTCCTATGGCCTGGATTGGCCACTGTTGGAAACAGGATGCTGGGCTTGATGGACCCTTGGTCTGACCCAGTATGGCATGTTCTTATGTTCTTATTTACTCCTTGGGATCCTGCCAGGTACTTGTATCATGGATTGGCCACTATTGGAAACAGGATACTGGGCTTCGTGTACTTTTGGTTTGACCCAGTATGACAAGTCTTATCTATTTATTTATTTGCTTATTTATTTACTTATGTTCTTAAAATCTGTTAGGGCTGGCTGAACTGGAGTGAGGGGACAGCACCTGGGAGTGCCACGAGATGGCAGGTCAGGACTAGGGGCCGGTATTCCACCTAACCAGCCCTCTTCTCCATAGGTTGAGCCCTTGGAATCTGAGACCAGTAGGGCTTTGCGGCAGCACTGGTCATCTTATTAATTGATAGCTGAAGCTGATATTGGTCCAGAGTGCTGGTAAGGACTAGAACAGAATCTTGAATGCAGGAAAAGACTGGAACTGTGGCTTGAGTGCAAGGATTGGAACTGGGGCTAATGTACTGGCAAGACAGAACAAGGACAGGACTGATGATGACAGGACACACTGAACAAAGAACACTGAACATAAAGGCCTGAAGGCTAACTAGACAGGAAGATACCAGGGGCCCGAACACCATAGGCTAGATAGAAGGCCTGAGAAGGCTACACAGCTGAGCTAGGCAGAAGTCCTGAGAAGGACACAAGGCTAATCTAGGAGCTAGAAGGCCCGGAGGCCACAAGGCAATGCAAAGGGTCAGTACAAGGATCCTAGGCAGGCTTGATGCGAAAACATCGAGGCAGGGAAAGGAATGGGTTATGTAGGGCTGAGTCTTGGGTGTGGTGCAGGCAAGGTTGGAAACAAGATTTGCCAAGGACTCCTGATGGCTAGGAGGATGCACCACAGGTTGATATGCATTATCTATAAGGAGCTGTCATGGATACCATGGAATGGAGCTCCGAGGAGACCTCTGCTGGCGGAGAGGCATCATAGTTAGGGTACGATGAGACTGCTTTACAGGTGAAATCATAACAAAATCAACAGGATCTATAAGAGGTTTCAAACACTGAAGATGGTGCAACCTCATGAATGATGACTTTACAAATGCTTTTAAATGGGGTTGCATCAAGAGATTAGCATCAATCAAAATTCCTAAATTTCGTACCACTGGCTTAACTGGGATATGATGGCCATCAAATTCAATAACTGATCACTAACTGCACTGACTATTGCAATTCCATATACCATGGTATTCCTCAACATAACTTCAAGTGCCTCCAACTGTTGCAAAACACTAGTACTGACAATAATGTGAAACCAATCCTGTTTAAGCACCATTGACTCCCTATTGACAGCAAGCTAAAATTTATCTTTCAAATACTTTCAAATATCTTTCAAATACTTGAACCAAACAGCACCAGCACATTCTCTTAACTCCTGCCCAGCTACAGAACTTCAGTTCTCTCAAAAGGCCCTTTTATCTAGGGATGTGAAATCATTTTTCCCGAATTAGGCAATGTCATCGATATTGCCTAATTCAGAATGGCTCGGGAGAACCAAAAAACGATTGAATTTCTTCCAAAATTTTGGAAAAAATTCATTTTTGAGTGAGTGCGCACTAACTCCCATTAGTGTGCACTGACACTGCCAAGTTAGTGCGCACTAACCCGAAAATCGGGGCCCCCGAAAAAAAAAAAAACGAACTGCGGGAAAAATGAAATTCCCGTGGGGGGGGGGGGGGGGCCCTGAAAGGAAGCCCGACATGAAATTTCTACCCGAAGCACATTCATTATCCAACTGTTGATATGTAAACCGATGTGATGTGTAAATGAAGATCGGTATATAAAAAAACGCTAAATAAATAAATAAATGAATCTCTACTTTTATCTGCCCCTTCACTATCTACAACAAAGCGAGCCTACATGAGGCTTCATACATTCAGTTGCTTTATACCAAACTTATGGAATAAAATCCTAGAGCAGGTTTCCTAATCTTTTCATGTCCAAGACACAACTATATTTACAAAAATGTCTGGCACATCAGCCTTCACAGAGTAGGCAGTGCAGACATAGAGAGGACTCACATAGCCATAAGATAAGCTAAAGAAGAACTGAAAGCCCCACCAATCTCTCCTTTAAAACAAAGGGAGAGTGAGGGTGAAGAGACACATGAGCCCATCACAATGCGCCAGCTCCCGCAGGAGAAGGGAGACTCAGTGTGTTGTGGGTAGCTGGCTGCTGCATGTGGCTGCCGGAGCTTCTCCACTGCTCCCACCACTTGGCGTGAGTCACATCCAGTGCTCAATGCATGCTCTTTCTCTGTCTTACTCAGTCTGAGGATAAGACAGAAGCTTGAGAGACTCAAAGATGGGGAAGATGAGGAGGTGTTGTGTGCACTGTGTGTGCTGCATAAAGTGGTTCCCAGCTATCCTTGCTCTGCCTGTTGCCCATTAATTACCACACTCCAGGGCTCACGATGTACCTAGAAAAAAGAGACATGCATGATTACACATAATCTCAGAAAAGAGCTCCTAAAAGTTTAAGAACCATCGCTGAAGTCTCTTGTTACTGCGAGGTGCTCAGAGCAGAGTCCGGTCCTGGCCTGGATCTGAGCATCAATCAATGGTGACTTTCCATGGCACACCTTATCAGGTCTGAAGCCACAACATTGTGACATTCACTGGTTGGGAAACATAGTCCTAGAAGAGTTATGCATGGAAACTTACTACTATTCTCTTTGGAGAAAAAAAATCAAAACCTGGCTACTGAGCCCAGCCTTTCCCTGAACTCTGCATCTTCATCCAACTTATAGCTAGGTTTCATCTCTAAACTATGAAAAAAGTGTTCTACTTTATATGTACTGTGTATGTTTATCTTATTATTAGGTATCTTGCTCATATTATGAAATCAGTGCACACTGGGATGAATTTTCAGAGTTCCGTGTGTAAAAATGAGCATTTACGATGGTAAGTACATCCTATTTTACAAACATCAAACATACGCACATATTTTTGCTTTTGTGGACACATATATGTGTGTAAAAAGAAGTCAGTCCAAGGATATTCCGGAGCAGGGTCAACATTTGCGCAGGTAAGTAGCTATTCTAAAGACATGCATTTAGATTTGCCAGCTTACTCCTGTAATTTTACACCTGTTAATTACCTTGCATATGTGATATTAAATGTGTTTATTGTGTACTACTGCCGGGTGGGAGGTCTGGATGAACTAGATGGAATTCAAACTGAAGAACCAGAAAGGTCTCAATGATCTGGAGAAGGACTGGGAAAACCGGTGGAGTAATTTATACAACTGGTAATATTAATTACACATGAATGTTTTAAAATATACCAACTTGTGCGCATAGATCAGGATTTATGCGAGTAAGTCCAACTTTATTTTTGCAAGTAAAATATATGTGCATATATTTTTTTAAATAGACAGGAAATGTGCGTGTATTCAATGCATTCAAATACTTGTTTTCAATGCATTGCATGTATTTGCATATAAGCATACATATGTCCATATTTTGTGGGTTAGAGACATGCATATTTTATAATATGTGTGCATTTGATATGCATGGGTTATAAAACACTATCCTAAATCTATGTGCAGCCATATACGGAGGTATATGCCACCAAGTACAGTTGTTTGAAAGGTATCCTTACTGTGTATTGCTACCTATAATTTGCATTGTACAATTCTCAGTTTATATGTTCTTTGTATCCCCTTCCCAGCCCAAGACATGTACCGAAAATCACATCTTCCTTTCCTAAGAAAAGGTGGACCATGAAATGGAAATAAACAAACATCTTTCAGCACAGAAATTCAACTTTGTTATCTGCAGAATTCATGAAAAATATAGAAATCGAAAACAGCAAAGAAAATCAAAACAACAGCTAGTGAAGCAGTATGGGAATGCTCAAATGAATCAACGGAAGAAAAGATAAATATCCCCTGAAGAAAGATTGTTGATGTCTGAAACGTGGCCTTGTTGGGGGGCAGTAAGCTTTTTATTCACACTGAATATTGCATTTGGAGCCATGAGACTGAGATGTTTCTGAGAGCAAGTTTTTCTACTAGTATGAACATAAGAATTTTTGATAGTGTGTTTAAAAGTTGGTATTTTAAAATTATGTGCACATTTTTTAGTGCTTAAAAAAACTTCAAAACTTAAAAAAATTACAAAAATTATTTTTTCCCATAAAAAATTACTTGATTACCACCCATAGAAAAATAAAAAAATGTATGGAGGTTGGGTGGTTGATGATTAAAAAGATATAAAGCCATTACTGGATAATAATGCTTAAATTAAATGAAACCTACCACCTAATCCATACATAATTTTGTTTACAGTGGTTGTCGTTGACCGAAGTAGCATAGACTGTGTTTCAATTCTTTTTGAATTAATGAAGAAAAAAATAGTAGTTATAGGTGTTATAGATTGGGTTACATTTTGAGGTATACACCTTACACAGTGAAAATGTTGGTGTTTTTGATAAAAATGATAGCATTGCCTAAAGTATTATATCCTATGCAGATGGTTCACTGTTAGGTTAAGCAAAAGAATATTAATACCTTTAAGTCTGCGATCATATATTTTCTATGGAAAGGTAAACCTGCATGAATAAGTTATGCTAAATTATTGAATGATAGACATCAAGGTGGCTTGCGTTTACCTGATCTGTGATGGTATAATGTAGTGTGCCAAATGAGGTTGGTTGCTGATATATTGATGGGGTATAATAGGAATGCTGTGGTACCTCTGTTACATTCTACCAGGGCTGATACTTCACTAAGTAAAATGCTGCAGACAGGAAAACACCTGTAGTCTCTATGGAGAGGGCTTCTCATGTATTCAGTTCTTTGTGTAAGATATGGAGGTGGATACATAGCTATTTCAAGTTATCCCCTCATGTGTTGCCATTTGTGCAATTTATACATCACGATCTATTTCCTCTGGGCCAAGAATCTGGAATCTTTCATCTTTGGTAAGGGGTTTAACTAGGGTGTGGGATTCCTTATGTACTGACATGACTTTTAAAATTTGCAGGAACGATGGAATAATCCCAAATACTCAATTCTATACAAACTTACAGGCGAGGCATTTTATTAATTCCCTCTGCAAGCGGTTTACAGTTAAATCCCTTGTGGGTAAATTCAATTGGTGTCTTAAAAGTTACCCTGTTAAAGACAAGAAGATAGCTTGGTGGTAAAAATTATTAAGGAACCATGCGGAAGCTCCTTGTCTGGAGACGCTAGCTGAACAGTGGTCAGGGGATTTGGGAACTGAGCTTTCAGTTGATATTTCTGATTATTTTTCTTCTGTCACCTTATTTCTGATATTTATACCAGAGAAACACAGTTTAAATTGATAGAAGCAAAAGGTATGATAACGATCTTTGTCTTAAGTGTCACACTGGAACTGGTACGTTTTTTATTTTTACTTTACTAGGTCAAAAAGCTGTGCTGACACACTAAGGGGCGGATTTTAAAAGGTTTACGCGCGTAACCCTTTAAAACCCGCTCCTGTGCGCGCTGAGCCTATTTTGCATAGGCCCGGCAACACGTGAGAGCTCCGGGATGCGCGCATGTCCCTGGGCTTGAAAAAAGGGGCGAGGAATGGGCGGGACGGCCCGGGGGCGGGGATGGGACCGAGGCCTCCGGCACAGCGACCGTGCCGGGGGATCGTGCGCCGGCACTTGGCCGGCGCTCAACCTACACCTACCCAAAGGCAGGCATAAATAAAAAAATAAAGGTGGGGGGGATTTAGGTAGGGCTGGGGGGCAGATTAGATAGGGGAAGGGAGGGGAAGGTTGGGGGGGGGGGGGGGGGGGGAAAGGGGAAAGCCATCGGGGCTCCCCTAGGGCTCGGCGCATGCAAGGTGCACAAGTGTGCACCCCCTTGCGCTCGCTGACCCCAGATTTTATAACATGCGCACGGCTGTGCGCACATCTTATAAAATCTACACTCGTGCGTAATTCTTAAAATCCGGCCCTAGGTGAGCGCTTTTTCTTCTAGTATCTCATTATGGAAACAATTAATGGTACATTATGGGCCGGATTTTCAAAAGGTTACCGGTCCTGTGCGCGCCGGGCCTATTTTCAAAAGGTCCGGCAGCGCGTGTAAAGCCCCTGGACGCGCGAATGTCCCGGGGCTTGCAAAAAGGGGTGTGGAGGGGGTGGGGCGGGGCAGGGTGTGGGCGGGGTCAGCAGCTCCTGGCAGGGCGGCCATTTGCCGCTGTGTCAGAGATCGCTTGCCGGTATCGGCCGGCGCACGCAAAAGGTAAAACAAAAAATTTGGGGGCATTTAGAGTAGGGATGGGGGGGGGGGAGTTAGGGGAAGGGCTGGGAAGGTCAGGTTAGGGGGAAGGGAAGTTACCTCACAGGCCGCTCTGATTTGTATTTGCATTTCTGGGCTGTTTTGTCATACTTTGCCTGCAGATATTAAACTCTCTGTTGCTACGTTTCAGAACCTGTTTCAGTAGTCGTCTTTGCTATACCTTATAAGGGAATGAATGTTCTGTGTATGAGCACTGACCAGTGAGCATACATTTGTAGGGGAGTATGAGGAGAGATGGTAAGGGGTTTTATTTGCCTTTGTTTTTTGATATTATGGGTGATTGTTCAAAAAAAGCCAAAAGACAAGTACATTGTTTTTCTTTTTTTTTTTCTATAATCTGTTGACATTTTATACTATTAGTTGTTTACTTACTAGTATGGATTGTTTATATTTGATGTCTCTGGAATAAAATATTATTTTAATAAAATCAGCTGTAACTGCATTCTTAGTTAAAAATGAACTTTAATTTGACTTTAACCAATCAGTAAATTATTTAATACCCAGTGCCTGGTCCTGCTTATTTTGTTACAGCAACTTCCTCCTGGAGTTAGCATCATAGCTACCGACAACACATAAGGGCCATATGCGAGTATCTCCCACATAAAAGGAATCCCCCCAGGGATCAAGAGTCAAGTTTGGGATGGAATTGGCCATCCAGAGCAACCCCAAAGATATAAATTAATTGTGTGACCTAAGGAGCAAGAATCCTCCAAAAAAGGGGTTATATAAATGAGACAATGGCTGGTTGTAGTCTGAGCTCATCTAGATTCTTAACACAATAATTAGCAAATTGTTCATAATCTATGGTGGAAACAGATTTAGTATGATTTTTTTTAAGTGTGTCTTTACCATTCAAAATAATTCAAGGGGCCTATTTATTGAATTATGCAATTTTGTAGAAAATTACAATCTACTAGCTGCAGAAAAGGCAACCTTATACTGTCTAAAGGCAGCCTTAAACTGCGCTTTCAATGAAGCTATGGATTGTTACACTACAGGTGCTCTGCTTTTCACATACTTCTTCTAAGAATCACCAGTTTTTGTGAATACCATAGTACATATGTCCAAATCTTGTTACTAGCACTAACAACCTTTAACAACCTTGTCTAATATTTCAGATAGGCATGTGCGTATTAAGAGGCTCAAGCAATGACACAGCATCCACTGTTTTATTAGCTCCTTCTACTAACTTCCATTGCACATCAATGGCTACTTTATCGATGGCACCTCTAATTAGCAATTCAGAATGCAGGCTGAACAGCCCTGGGCAGTGAGAAACTAGTACCAATAAGGAAATGGTCTGACCATGGAACCTAGGAAATCTTTGGAGGTCTGAAGCTATTATGACCTAAAGATGATTCAGAAACGAACACTAAATCAAGAATGTGTCCTGCCTTATGAGTAGGCGCCTGCACAAGCTTAGAAAGATGAGAGACTGAAAATGCTGAAAGAAACTCTGCCACCATGCTAATGTGATCTTCATCTACATGAACATTAAAAATCACCTGTAATGATAAGATCCTTAAAATGTAGGTATAAATTAGCAAGGTGTTCAACAAGCATAAGAATATTCTCAGAAGTGACACAAGGAGGGTTATATACTGCACAGATCAACCATGTTTGTGTCCTAAGAAGCAGGACCTCACTTTCTTCAATAGAGAAGAAATGTAGATGATGAAAGTTCAAGTCCTCCCTATGAACAAGAATGCAGTATAGTTACATACAATGAAGACAGCACAGCAGTGGCATAGCCTCGAGTGGGCCTGGGTGTGCAGCTGCCCACCCAATTTGTTCCCAGGCCCACCCAACTGGAACCAGAAGTGGAGCACTGGACCTGCAAGGCTGTCGCGGGATCCCATCTCCGCACAGCAAAGATGAGGACCCAGGGCCGGTGCGCCATTCAGTGCATTTGCACGGCACACATGGGGAAGCGATCCTTTGGCCGTATAGCCCACCAATCTTCCTATTTTGGGGGGGGGGAGCAGAAGCGCCGCACACAGCTTCTGCTTCCTCCCCCTCCCCCCCCAAGCAGGAAGATCGGTGGCTGTATGGCCCAAAGATAGCAGGAGGCCGGTGGCAGCAGGAGAGGCCAACTGATCTTCCTGCTTGGGAGGGGGAGGAAGCGGAAGCTGTGTGTGGGCTTGAATGTGTATGTGTGGGTGAGAATGGGAGCCTGGGTGTGTGTGTGTGAGAGAGAGAATGGGAGGCTGGGTTTGTGTGTGTGTGTGTGTGAGAATGGGAGCCTGAATGTGTGTATGTGTGGGTGAGAATGGGTGCTCGAATGTGTGTATGTGTGGGTGAGAATGGGAGCCTGGGTTTGTGTGTGCGTGAGAATGGAAGCTTGAATATGCATATACATGGGTGAGAATGGGAGCCTGGGTTTGTGTGTGGGTGAGAATGGAAGCTTGAATATGTGAGTAAGATTGGGTGCTTGAATGTGTGTATGTGTGGGTGAGAATGGGAGTCTGGGTTTGTGAGTGGGTGAGAATGGGAGCTTGAATATGTGTATGTGTGGTTGAGAATGGGAGTGTGGGTGAGAATGGAAGTCTGGGCTTGTGTGTGTGGGTGAGAATGGGAGTGTGGGTGAGAATGGAAGTCTGGGTTTGTGTGTGTGGGTGAGAATGGGTGCTTGAATATGTATATGTGTGGGTGAGAATGGGAGCTTGAATATGTGTATGTGTCGGTATGAATAGGAGTATCGGTTTGTGTGTGAGAATGGCAGTCTGGGTTTGAGTGTGTGGGTGAGAATGGGTGCCTGGATGTGCGTCTGTGTGTGCATAAGAATGTAAGCCTGGGGAGGAGTGAGAAAGTGAGAGCTTGTATGTGTATCTGCAGAGAATATGAGCTTGTGTGTGTGGGGGGAGAGGGCTTCAGTGTGTGAGGGAGTCTGTGAGAGAAAGCATGTATGTGTGTGTGTGTGTGTGGAAGGGAAGAAGACAGTAGTAGAAGAAAGACACTGTAAAGGAATTAGGAAAAGAGCGACAAGGGAAAAAAATAGGAAAAAGAGACCAGAACCAACTGATTAGAAAAATACAAAGATCAGACAACAAAGGTAAAAAAAAAATTATTTTGAGATGTTAGATATGCCATCTTTGGGAATGTGCATTTCTTATATTTTTGTATTTTGCTCTTTCTTAAGTATTCCACTGTTCAGAGACTTTAGTTTCTTAGGCTTTCTATTTTGGTTTTATCTGCATGTTTCTGTTTCTAATTTGTGGTATTTCTATATAATATTTCTATATTAGGTAAAGATCGGTCTCTGTTTTGCCTGTGTGTGTGACTGAAATGCAGTATTTCTGTTAGCGTGTAGTTTCTCTGTAGTAGTAGTCCAGCTTGTTCTGTTATTCTCGAAGGTGATGTATTAATGTTCTAGGGCCTGCTGTAGTATTTGCATTGCTGCTTTTTCATAAGGTTGCTGTTATTTGAATCCTAAGAGTCAGTGCTGTGACTGTATGGTATGGCAAGGTTCTAGAAGTCTCTTTGTAGGAGTTTGTGTTACTTCACAAAATAGCAGTGGAGGGTTATTTTTTGCTGAGGTGACACCAGAATTTGACTTTTTTTTTTCATGTTAGTTGTAATGTGAATTGCCCTAGCTCTGCGCTGCACCTGTTCTGATGATTAATTATATTTTATTGTATTTATGAAGATTTCTGGTTTTCTGCAAAGATGGTTCATGAAAGAATACATTACTTTTTGTTGTATTACATGATTGGATCTTATTGTTTTCTATACTTGTGCATTTATAAACTGCAATACATATAAAATAAATTCTGTTTAATAAGGAATTTTTAATTCTGGTAAGTGCTTGAAATAATTGAGGTAAAATGTTTTAAAGTTTCACGCATGATGCATAATGGCTGTTGCAAATTACTTAGAAAGCCATTCTAGGGTGCAGAATATGGCATTATTTAACAATAAAAAAACAACTAGTAGGTCTCAGACCTGTATGCCTACAGCCCACCCATGCTAACCTTGTGCCCACCCAAAAAATCAATTCTGGCTACACCACTGCAGCTCAGTAAAATCTATCTCAAGCATATTCATTGTGGATGGTCTGAAAACCAGATTTGTTTGCAACTCTTGTGTACCAGTGTTGGGGACCTGCCTTAGGGTGTCTTTTCAGTATCCCACCAAAAACTGCACATTAAAAACCTTAACTGAAGATGAAATACATACAAGAAAAATGATTTTCCCATGGGGCCCAGTCTTCTTTGCACTCCCTGCTTCTGTTCATGTAAAAGTACGCATGTTGTCAAAAAGTATGCGCACTTTCAGCTGCTGTGATAATAAACATTCCAGAAGTTGGGGTAAAATTGGCGGAGTGAATCTGGACATAGACATGTCATTTTCTCCCATCATTTTTGACAAATCAAAATACTAGGATATATATATATATATATATATATATATATATATATATATATATATATCTTTATCTATTTTTTTTATTTAGCTGCTTTTAAACCGTACTCTTCAATAATAGACTACTTGTGATGTGTTTTTGTCTTGACTAGATTGTAAGCTCTATGCAGCAGGGACTCTCTCTTATGTATATCTCTACAGCCCTGCACATGTATAGTAGTGCTTTAGAAATGATAAATAGTAGTAGTAATATATTAGGGAACGAGTAATGTACTGTGAATGAAAACTATGCTGTGCATATTTAAACAATACATAAAAGAGAGAGAAGGAATGAGGTGGAAGAATTGGAGACCAAGTGAATTTCTGAGGTAAGTTTATACATTTTAACGAACAAGTCCAGCAAGATACCATTTTATAATTTTCTCCACAGAACCTCCAAATATGCATGGCTGTCTTAACAAACAGATAATGTAACTGAATCCTTTTTATAATAATATATTTTAAAGACACTCTACTACTACAAAACACATTTTTACATTACAAACCAAAATGTATTCAATAGCACATAAGATCTCTACCAAATAATTATTAAGAGGTCTATCTTTCCGTGCACCCCAAAAGGCTAAATACTAACAGTGTGAATTGTTAAAATAATAGAACTGATGAAAGACCACATTTCATATGCAGTGAGCTACCCAACACAAATACCACAAATCCTGTTTGTAAGAATAACTAATAAAGCAACATAACTGAGAGAGGAGTCTATTTTCCACATACTGAAATAATCGTTTTCCGCTATAATAAGGGAACAGAGCCTCTGCTTTGCCAATACCCACACATTTTATCCGAGGCTGTAGAATGTGCAAAGGACCGCAGAAGCAGATCTAACAGAGCTGCCTAAGTGTTACTTGCTAACCAAGGGGCCGATGTAATAAGTCACGCTACTGCTAGCGCTGGGTTTTACACCCGATTTAGCGTGCATTGCTCTGCGGTAAGTTAACACTGTTATTTAACAGGGATTAACTCCAAAAAAATGCATGCTAAACCAAGAGTAAAAACCAGTTGCTAAAAGTAGTGCGGGGGCATGCAAATCCCATGTAAAAAAAGGAATTAGCTAATCCCTAGCAATGCTTAAAGCACATTTTCTTAATGCTGGAAATTTAACTCCCAGGTCTGAATAGGAGTAATACATTTCTGGTGGCCATGTCGTACTATAGCTGTGCCCAGTGTGGTAGAGACTAGTTGCTTCTACAGGGCTGGGCACAACAGTAGAATAACTTTGGCCACCAGAAATCTAAGTTTATTCCGCTTTGGACCCAGTAGTTTAATTTCCAGTGTAAGCTCTTGAGGCCGGCACCTACAGCTGAACAGTACACTGACACAGTACATCCCGACTTTGGCGATCTTTTTAACTGTAGATGCCCAGATAACACTGAAAATCGGGGGGTAGCCAATTAATATAGCTGGATCATATGCTCTGTGCTGGAAACCCCTCCGTCTGCCTTTGACATAGTCAGATAAGATTTTAGCTGGATGACAAGTTACCCAGGCAGGGGCAGCTCAAGGCAATCTGCTGCCTGAGGCGAGGGACGAGATGGCGCCCCCCCCGCCCAAGACATGGCACAAGCAAGTCATCAGGAGGGCAAGGTGGTGGTGGGTGGGTCTCATTGGAGTCTGGCTCTTTTGGTGATTTGAAATGCAGTGGAAGGGGGAATGCAGGGGGTCAGAGTTCCCAGAGGAGTGGCAGACAGAGTGTCAGTGATAATGCTTCTAGGAACCCTAAGGCCTGTCTTCCACCTTTCCCCCAGCATTTTCCCCTGGAGAGGTGGGAAATGGGAGAACAGTGGGGGTTCTTTGTGTGGCACACTCTCGCAGGCTGGCGCAAGGGCATTAGGCACCCCAGATGAACTTTACAGCCTTGTGCCCATGTGCCTGCCTGCCCAAAGGCAGTCAGACCAGAGAACTCTTTAAACCCCGGCCTCTGACTGGCTAAGTGACTATCTTAGGGGCCGATGCAATTATGTGTGCTTTTTTAATGCACACACGGCGCCCGCAAGAGGGCGCCATGCAATATGGAAATTAGGGGGTCGCGCTAGGAAGGAGGCGCTAGGGTCGCTTGTGCCAGTTTATCGGCAGCCATCTTCATTACTGGCAGATGGTTGGTTATGAAAACCCACACCGTGTTTACCGGTCTGCCGAGTTATTTTATTTTATTTTTTTTTACTTTAAAAAAGAAGTACAGAAAATCAGTTTAGAACATAAGAACATAAGAAATTGCCATGCTGGGTCAGACCAAGGGTCCATCAAGCCCAGCATCCTGTTTCCAACAGAGGCCAAACCAGGCCACAAGAACCTGGCAATTACCCAAATACCAAGAAGATCCCATGCTACTGATGCAATTAATAGCAGTGGCTATTCCCTAAGTAAAATTGATTAATAGCCATTAATGGACTTCTCCTCCAAGAAGTTTTTTCTGCTTTTCTGTACTTCTTTTCAATGCGCTTAGCTATTAACACCTGCTCCAGGCAGGTGTTAATATCTGCGTCTGAGACGCACATTTATCTTTTTGCATTCGGAGTGAATGAGTAATAGGCTCATTCACATGCATTTTGCATGTGATGAGCGCTATCTCATTCACTCTGTGTCGGATGCATGTTAAATAGGCGCTAATCCCCTATTGCATTAGGGGGTGGATTAGCGCCTATTTATCCCGCATCCGACTGCGGGTTATACTGTGCACCCGCCTGAGCGCACTGTATTGCATCGGCCCCTTAGCCAGAGAAATGCATTGACTGTGGACCTCTTTCTGGCTATAAGTGCTAATATTTATCAAGTGTTCCCGCAAGACTACATCTAGACTACTCTGTCACCTTGCAGGACTTCCTGATGTCTCAGAAAGAGCTATACCAGAGGGGGGAGAGAAGAGGAAGAGGTTACATACCAATATGATTGTTTTTGAAAAACCCCTCACTGAAGAATATTTTGAAAAAAGTGCAGTACTTCAGTTTCAAAGGCCTGGAAGAACATAAAGTTAAGTTCCAGCTAATCCTACCAGAAAAGCAAAGGTGTGAAAATTTCAAGATATTGTGTTTTCCTTGTACATTTGTGTGATCATTGCCCAGTACATTCACCTTTTTTCCATCTGATGGGCAAAATTTCAGTACATTCATGCTTTTGTAAGCTACTGCTGACATTTGTTTCAATCTATTTTCACCTTTTCTTTTTCTGAAGATTTTGCTGTATGGACTTAAATTTGTACCATATTTAAAAACATTTGCGGCTACAAGTAGCTTAATGGTTTGTCATGTAGTTCACAGTGCTAGGAAGTGACACAGTGCACCCTTTGACTGCAAGTTTACAGCATATATGTTTTAAATGAAGTCAGCTTCTTGGATTCAAAGCATAGCTCTTGAGCCCTATCTTCTTCCGGCCAGCTGCAGTGTCCTGTAGGAGACCAGATTCCCCTACTTGAGTTCCTGATGGTGTTCATACACTAGACTTTGCACACTCAGCACTGGGCAAACTGACAAGATTTCAAGACAGCAGTGCTGAACATTTTTCCTGTACAGGCCAGATGAACAAGGCATTCTCTCCATAGACACAAAAGGGGAGGAAACCTTAGTACAGCCGGACCAAGGAAAACTCTTTATTTCTATGAACAATTATACAATTATTTAATAACACAATATGTCTGGAATTATTAGAAAGTTTAGCAGGATGGCTTGCTATGGGCCTGATTTACTGAACGGGAGAAGAGCATTAGTAGATCCGCCCCTGTGCTACAGCTGATTATCTCCTGGTGATGTTCCAGCTGTGACCTAACTAGCTGGCTAGACTGCAGCTCTAAATTCATTTATATGTAGATGCAGAGTATCTACCTGTGCCGATCCTTAGGGTACATGCATAGATCCATTTCAAACAACCCTCCACCTCTTCCCCACTGGATCTGAAACATACTTTGACTCTGTGATCTCTGATCTTTCTGTAAACTCTCCCTGGACCTCGCAATTCCTTCCTCCTAACTCAAAGTCCTGATGTGCAAACACAAAACCTCCTGGTCTGCAGTGATCCCCTTATCTCCTTTCCATTCCAACAGACAAATCCCTTACCCTTGTCAGGCCTCAGTGGAAAATCTGTGACAGAAAGGAGTATAAGCCCCTCCTGCCCTAGCTGCGTCTAATTCAAAATGGCACCGGTCAACCAGACACACTGCCATTTTGAATTTGGTGTGGCTGCTATAGGATGGATGTGCTCTCCCCCAGCTCCCGGCCTTTCTACTGAGACATGCAAAAGGTAAGGGATGCGTTTGGGGCTGGAAGGATATTGCTGGGATCCAGTGAACTTCATGTTTACACATTGGGGTTTTGATGGAACGATCATGGGTTCTTGGGGGTTCAAAGTTAGACTGGGGGTCACAGGGTCTGTGGAGGGATGAGGAAGTGTGCGGTTAAAGTAAGACTAGGGATCTAGAAGTGGGAGGGGTGATTGGGATGCTACACAATGTGCCTCAAAGGATGGTGCAAATCTAAGCACATAAACCATGTGCATCTACAATAAAAATCAAATGCATGCACACAGTTTTCTCCCTCTCTCACACTGCACCGCAAGGAATGTCTACAATTTGAGTGGCTATGTTTAGCTGGTCAGCAGCAGACCATTTTTAAACCCTTTGATCTAACTGGCTAAATTCTTAGCTAGCTACATTGTTTTG
Organism: Rhinatrema bivittatum; assembly: GCF_901001135.1. Classification (NCBI taxonomy): domain Eukaryota; kingdom Metazoa; phylum Chordata; class Amphibia; order Gymnophiona; family Rhinatrematidae; genus Rhinatrema; species Rhinatrema bivittatum. Next base: position 337,646,684 of record NC_042616.1, on the reverse strand, counting down.
AAAATTCGCCTTCCACGCTTCTAAGCCTTCAGCTGATGCTAGCCAAAACATGTTTGGCTCCCCCAACCTGCCACTTTCAGTACTTGAAGCCAATGAGAGAATGCGTGTTTTCGCTGTTCTGACCACAGTCCAGTCTGTCAACTTTTAGCCTGCCAGCTGAATGTAGAGAAGGAAGAAGCATATTTAGATGTCAAGAGTAACTGAAGAGAAAAACATGCTTTATGAAGAACATAAGAACATAAGAACATGCCATACGGGGTCAGACCAAGGGTCCATCAAGCCCAGCATCCTGCTTCCAACAGTGGCCAATCCAGGCCATAAGAACCTGGCAAGTACCCAAAGAAAAAGCAAGATGCCATTTCTCCCATGAGACCCAAATGACTGACCAACATTTTAACATAAAAAAACTTAAGTACTGATGTATCATTTTAGAAAGGTACCATCAGTTCTGTACCACACAATTCAAGTAGACCGTAATACACAGTGAATGCACAAGAATATTCTGGGCCCTGGGTGCACTGTTCTGCACAAGGTCAAGCGTGCAGGAGTCTTTTATAACACAGCACTGAGAGAAGGAATGCCATGGCTAGTCAGAAGACCAAGCAGTACAATAATTTGGTTTCTCTCTATCTGACACCTTGTAAAATGACCAGTTCAGAGATTGTTTATTGCCAAAATGCTTTGCTTCATAAGCTAGTCCTGGGTGTGCAAGAACACTGTTGATCTTCACAGGTATACACAGTTAAAAATCTGTTTTAGCCTAGAGCTGAGCTTGGATTACTGCATACTTAAGGTGGAGCAGTGGTCCTCAGTCCTGTCCTAGGGACACACCTAGCCAGTCAACTTTTCAGGATATAGGTCACTACTGGATCTTGGAGGGAATTAAGTAGAATGTAAAGTTACATGTTTCTTCTGGACATATTAAAACCACTGTATACAGGAAATTAACAGTTAGCAATGCTTGTTTTTGCACTACTTTAGTTCATATCCCAAGTCTTTAAAGCAGCGATTCTCAACCAGTGTTGCCAAGCACCGGCAGGTGTGTTGCGTGCTACCCGCAGCTGGCAGGGCGAAGATCAAAGCGCTGCCGCAGCCGAAGAGCAGGCCAGCAGGGCTGAAGACTGGAGTGCTGGCCACCGCCGTAGACCAGGCCGGGGGGGGCCGAAGATTAGAGCGCTGCCACTGGTGGAGACCAGGCCAGCGGGGTCGAAGACTGAGCTCTTCAGCTGGGGCCAGTGTGTGTGTGTTTGTGTGGTGTGTACTTAAAACAGAGAGGGTGTTTGTGTGTGTATGTGAGGGGGAGGGTGCTTCTGTGTGTATGTGGTGTGTCAGTGAGGGGGGAGGGTGCTTCAGTCTGTGCGTGTGTGTGTTGTGTGTGTGTGTATGTATGTGAAAGAGAGAGAAAGAGAGAATGTGTGTGATTGAAAGCCTGTGTGTAAGTAAGAGAGAGGGAGCATTGTGTGACTGAGAGAGACTGGTCAGCGAGGTGATGTGTTTATGTGTGAGAATGACTGACAGGGAGGTGACTGGTGTGTGTGAGAGACAGAAACTGGTCCCGAGAGTGTGACGTATTTGTTTGTGTGTGTGACTGTGAGAGAGAGGGCATGTGTGTGATTGAGCCTGCTTGTAAGTGAGATAGAACATGTGTGTGATTGAGAGCTTGTGTGTAAGTGAAATAGAGAGAGCATGTGTGTGTGATTGAAAGCCTGTGTGTAAGGAAGAGAGAGCGAGAGCATATTGTGATTGACAGAGACTGGCCAGAGAGGTGACGTGTGTATGTGTGAGAGAGAGAGACTGACCAGGGAGATAACCGATATGTGTGTGCTTGTGTGTGTGTGAGAGAGAGAGAGACTGGTCGGGGAGATGATTGGTGTGTGAGAGACAGAAACTGGTCCTGAGGGTGTGACTGGTGTGTGTGTGTGTGTGTGTGAGAGAGAGAGAGAAGAGACTGGTTGTCGTCCCTAAGGAAAAGGACCATGAGGACAGCTTCAGCAGCTACTGCTGCTTCTGTTGTGACCTACCAGGGAAAGAAGTAGGAGAACTGCTGGAGAAGGTAAGTAAAGGTGGTTTTTTTAAGTTCTTTTTTTTTTTTTTTATTGACTGGCATTTTAATTATTGGGTATTATGTGATGTGTCTACTGTTTTGAAATATTTTATTGGTGTTCGGAGAATTTTTAATATTTTTTAAGAGTTTTTAATTCTTAGATGTTCTGTTCATCAGCTGTTTATAGACATTTATTCATATAGTTTTACAATTATTTCTGTGTGGGAATCTATAACAGCTTGACTTTTTCTGTTTTCCTAATTGAAGGTTTATTGATGTTTAGGGCCTGGTTTAATATTTGTAGTGTTGCTTTTTTAAAAGTAGGTTTGTTCCATTTGAGTGCATGCCATAATGTAGGTGTAACGTTGTGTGGATTAGTTTGTGTGCATTATTTCAGATCCTGGTACTATGTTAAGTGCTCTATTTCTGTTTCCATTTCTCCAGTTTTGTACTGCATGCAGAGTGTCTTTTTTGGATTTCCATTCCAGTTTCTGTCTCCATGTTTATAATTTGTGGTCTTTCTGTACTTGGTGAAGGTCGATTTTGTGTGTGACTGAAGTGAGGTATTTAACTAGCATGTAGGCTAGTAAAATACCTCACCTTATTTGTTTTGTTTTCTCAATAGGTGTATTGGTGGCAAACTGCTGTCTTTTTCATAAGTAGGGCTATTGCACCTGGTAGTAGAGGGAGTTTGTGTTGCTGTTATTGAGACAACACCATAATATATTTTTTTGAATGGTAAATTGTACGGGGAATGTTCTAGTTCTGCTTTATACCCGTCGGGGGTAGTGGTGGGGTTCCTGTGAATGCAAAGTATACATTTACATTTAGCCTTGTGACAGTCATGTGTTCAATGTGTCACGCATTTGAGAACTAGAGATGTGAATCGTGTGCCCGATCGTCTTAACGATCGGGTTCGGCTAGAGGGGGGAAAAAATCTGATCGTGGGTGATGTGAATCGGAATTGGTTCCGATTCACACCGTTATTTTTTTTGTAGTGAGGACCGACCCTTGAAAATTAACCCCTTACCTTTCCCCACCCTCCCGAACCCCCCCAAAACTTTTTACGATTACCTGGTGGTCCAGTGGGGGCGCGGAGACCAATCTCCCGCTCTCGGGCCCTCGACGCTATTTTGGCTGCCACTCAAAAATGGCACCGATGGCCCGATAAAAAAAACCCCACCCGACCCTTTAAAAATGACCCCTTAGCTTCCCCCACCCTCCCGAGCCCCCCAAAACATACCTGGTGGTCTAGTGGTGGTCCCGGGAGCGATCTCCCATTCTCAGGCCGTCAGCTGCCACTCATAAAGATGGCGCCGATGGCCCTTTGCCCTTACCATATGACAGGGTATCCGTGCCATTGGCCGGCTCCTGTCACATGGAAGGAGCACTGGATGGCCGGTGGAGTTTGGCATCTTAAGAGCCTTATTTGCTAAGTATTTTCCCCCTAAACATTGAATGGGAGAAAAGGCTTCGTAAATCAGGTTCTAAGATTGAGCGCAGGCAGTAAGTTCAAGTGACTTGCTCAGGCTCCAAGTGAACGGTAAACAGAGCAATGAACTCCAATTTCCATATTTACAATTCTAGGTTTTTACCCCTATAGCACTCTGCATATGCACAAAAGCATAGATTACTTCCAACTGTTAGCACTGTAGACAGAAAAATCAACATACAAGAGATCAAAGAGATCAAAGCAAGTCACGGTAAGACTGAAAATATGCACACCATTATAAATGATATCCACAATTTTGTCCATTGTTTTAGTCCAAGTGGCATCTCATCTTAATATGCTGACCTGTATCCTGTGACTTTGAGTTGAGGGAGATGAAAACCAGAGCCCTCACAGGGAGCAGTAAAGTCTGATCATGGTAGCTTGAGCTGCATCACTTCTACCATGTCACAAAATATCAGGACAAGCTTGCAATTACAAATGGCAAATAGAAACAGGCAAACAGAGTACAGCATTCACACAAACAAAACAGTGGCAGATCTTACATAAGAAAAAGAATCAATCCACTAATAATTGGTGTGCCTGAAATCCTGTGGAAAACACAGGTAAGTATTCACCATGGGCCAGAACAAATCTACGCCCGATTTTATAACATGCGCACGCAGCCGCGCGCATGTTATAAAATCCGGGGTCGGCACACGCAAGGGGGTGCACACTTGTGCACCTTGCGTGCGCCGAGCCCAAGGGGAGCCCCGATGGCTTTCCCCATTCCCTCCAAGGCCGAAATCGGAGCGGCCTTGGAGGGAACTTTTTTTGCGATCCCCCCACCTTCCCCTATCTAGCCCACCCCCAGCCCTAACTAAATTCCCCCCTACCTTTTATTTACGAAGTTACGCCTGCCCAAGGCAGGCGTAACTTGCGCGCGCTGGCTTGCCATCCCCCGGCACAGGCCGCTGTGCCGGAGAACTCGGGATCATCCCCCCGGATCGCCCCTGAACCTCCACCATGCCCCTGGACCCGCCCCCTTCCCACAGCCCCGGGACATATGCGCGTCCCGGGACTTGCGTGCGCCGCCGAGCCTATGCAAGATAGGCTCAGTGCGTGCAGGGGCAGGCAGGGGCAGCTTTGTGGGGGTTACGTGCGTATCTTACGTGCATAACCCTTTGAAAATCTGCCCCCATATCTCTCAACATTAACAGAACACTATTCTAAGGAGCTCACCATCGTCGGCATTCATTGTTTATTTGTTTCACACTTTTCCAACTTACATGTTGGTTATTGTGTCCTATTTTGAGATGAACTAGTTAAACAGGCCCCTTAGCCAGATAGCACTGAAAACTAAGTACTTGCTGGCTAAGTTGTTCCCTCATTCAAACCCCACTCTCTGGAAAGGTGATTTTCTGAGTGGCTAAATCTAGATTTAATTACTCAGTGGAGATGAGGTGGGGTGAAGGATATTTTTATTCTAAAGGATCTAGCTGGCTAAATCCAGCTAATCAAAATCTGCAAATGGACCAATCGTGAATACCCTGAAAGGTCAGACCCTGTTCTAGCTTGAATACTGAAGTTAAAGTACTCCTATTTTACATTTGTGAACCTTGATGTTTGAATGGGGCTCTGATAAGGATCAATACAGCAGCACCCCGGTGGAGACAGATCCATGTCAAAAGCTTTCATTGTTTTATTTCATTTCAATTTTATGTTGATTTGTAAGTTGCTCAGAGTTCTTTTTTGGAAATGAGCATGAAAAAAATTGAAATAAACAAATGATAGCAGATAAAGATTAAAAAAAAAGGCCCATCCATCTGCCCAGTAGCGATTTGATGCACATTTACCCAAAGCAGATCAAATTCCCACGTGGAAACCAACCCCCAGTCCTGCTGTGTCCCCTTTAGGATTGCATCTGCTGCTCTGTGCAGGTTTCCCCATGCCTTTCAGGAAACACAATGCAACCTAATCAGTGAAGTTTGCTCAGTGCTTAAATACCATTCTCTTGCCACAAGGGATCCTCTTTGTTTATCCCATGCTGTTCTGATGTCTGTTACTGTCCTTGTAATCACATCCTTGGGGAGGGCATTCCACACATCCACCACTCTTTCTATGTAAAAATACTTCCTGACATTGTTCCTGGATCTACCCCCTTGGAGCGTCCCCTAGTTCTAAAGTTTCCTAAATTTCATAAACTTTTAACAATTATATCTCCGGAGAAATCAAGTAAAAAGCAAAAAGAAAAGGGTAAACTGATGATTGTTTCTTTTAACTGCCAACTGATTTATCTGAAACTCCACTTTTCTAGTACCGCATCTTTTAAAAATAAACTTCTTTTTAACTTTCACATCGTTATTAAGCAGCCTATGTACTAAAAGGTCGGCTAAAATTATCAAGGACAATTTTAATTTGTTTTTTTTTTTCCCCATGCATGATTCATTGGTTTTTAACAACCACTGTATGAAAATAATAAGCAGACTATGCAGGCTATAAAGGTCGTGTTAGAATCCAGCCCTGTAACTTTGTCCATTTACAGTTCCGGTAGTTCCACACAAACTCCCTCCTCCATGCTCCACTGCCAAAAATCCGAGCTCTTTTTGCAATCTCTTATTCAGGGAATATTGAACACTTTTTTTTTTTTTTTTAGCATTTTTACTTTTTTTTTTTCCCCAGTCCTTCTTTCCTTTTCCTAACCTTGTAATCCCACCTCTACCCTTCTCCTTTTCATTAATAAAACTGACAAGAAAAGTTTTGTCACCTGGCTTTACCACCTTAGCTATCTTGCATTTTGCTATTCCAACTACCTTTCCTGCTTCTTTTAGCTTTAACAAAAATTCTTCCTATGCTCCTCTTTCTGAGATCCCTGGTACTTTTTGATGGCTATTATTTTTGGAATTGCACGAATGAGAAAAGGCAAGGAGAAATGTGTGGTGGGGGACAAGAAAAAGGCAGAAAGGTAAACTATCATTTTTACTTGGTATTCACTGAAGAAGGGATTTCGAGAATAATTGTTGGCAAAGGGTTTGAGTGGTAGTGGGATAGAAGCCACATCATTTTTGGAAGAAAGTGTTTGTGTGCATGTCCAGAGTATACTCAGAAAGACGCACAGCGCCCTTTGTTAAAGGGACTTAGATATTGCACCCATGGCCTACAGAAAAAATATCGGACATAAAATCTTAACAATCCATTGACCTTTTACTATCTTCTATTACAAAATCCTGTGTATAAAGACAGCCCAACTAGTCTAGTAGCTGCAAAGGCTAAAGCTGTAGTATGCATGACAGCAAAGTCATCATCATAAATTAAGGAAAAATAAACAATCTGCAGTCAACTATTTTTACATAAAATTCCCATCTGAGCTGATTGGAAAAATCCCACAACATTTTAAAAAGTTACAAACCTGCTTTTGATGTTAATGATGATAAAATAGGAAGTGTTTTGAAAATGTTGTGTAAATTGGCTGAAAGCAAGACTTGTCAAATTTTTATACATTTTTTATATTTGTTATAATTTTCATGCATGATTTGTTTTTTTATATTGTATATTATTGTATATCAATGGGCATGTAGTATGTAGAATCTGGCTGCAACAAACTTGGCATGACATTCTATATTACCTTGCTTATAATGTTTAAGACATTAATTAGGGACTAATTTTTATTGTGAAAATATTTTGCATGCTGTAATCAATTCATGGAGAAAGCTTTCACTGATACATTTTTCAACCAATGCAATTTCAATAACATTTTGTCTGAATGATAGACACATACAAAAGAATTCATATCTGCAAAATTGTGTGGCGCATTCACTTTAGCATATCACGCTTCTGAAGCTGTGGAATATATTTGGTGGAAGTGAATACAAACTTTTCAATAGTTCTTCCGTTGTACAAATGTAACAAGCTTATGGTAACACATGTGGCTTTCACTTTTTCCTAGTTCCTTTCTTTTCAGAGCTTAACTATACCCTCAACAAATGTCACTGGCATTTTTCCTAGTCTAACCTGTTAATTGCTTAAACAGCAACGGGCGGATTTTCAAAGCCCTGCTCGCGTAAATCCGCCCGGATTTACGTGAGCAGGGCCTTGCGCGCTGGCGCGCCTATTTTCCATAGGCCGCCGGCGCGCGCAGAACCCCGGGACGCGCGTAGGTCCCAGGGTTCTGCGCGCCGGATATATGTCCGGCGTTTCGGGGCGGGGCGCAGCATTTCGGGGGTAGGACCGGGGGCGTGGCGCCGGCCCAGGGGCGTGGTCCAGGCCTTTGGACCAGCCCCCGGGTCGGAGCACGGCGCGCCAGCAGTCCGCTGGCGCGCATAGATTTACGTCTGCTTCTCGCAGGCGTAAATCTACGGACAAAGGTAAGGGGGGGGGGTTTTAGATAGGGCCGGGGGGGTGGGTTAGGTAGAGGAAGGGAGGGGAAGGTGAGGGGAGGGCGAAAGAGAGTTCCCTCCGAGGCCGCTCCGATTTCGGAGCGGCCTCGGAGGGAATGGAGACAGGCTGCGCGGCTTGGCGCGCGCCGGCTGCCCAAAATCGGCAGCCTTGCGCGCGCCGATCCAGGATTTTAGAGGATACGCGCGTATCTTATAAAATCCAGCGTACTTTTGTTTGTGCCTGGTGTGCAAACAAAAGTACGCGAACGCGGTTTTTTAAAAAATCTACCCCCAAATGTTCAAGTTTTTTACTCTAATGGGATCATTTTTTTTCACTAGTTTGAAGCATCTTCAATAAACCCTTTCAGTTATGTTATTGTAACCCTTTCTTGATGGATGGCACATATCCTAAAGGCTAATGAAAAGTGGAGACGATGAGCAGTTATAAGCCACAATCGATAGTGTAGTGCTATAAAAGTTCATGGAACCTTTCTTAGATGACTCAATAATTGAAACTTAAAGAGAGATTAAATCAACATATCCATCATTTTTTCACAATTGCTTGTAGAAATATTTTTTGGTCCCCTGACACAGACCGTGTTTCGCCACATGAGCTGCGTCGGGAGGGACAGAAGCCCAGAGGTTAAACTAATAACAAATGAAAAAAAGAAGAAAATATCAAACTGTAATGAGGAACCATAAAACAACAAGGACACCAACGCAAGAAAATATAGTCATAAAACATTCATAATACATATAAATGTGACTACATAAAAATTGGATGACAAACATAATTGTAAATAATATAAATGATAATGAAAAACATAATTGTATAAATGTAATCACAGACATAAGTGTAATTGATACAATGCTGGTGTTAGGTTTTGTAGGTTTCATGGACCCTTGGCCTGAGGTGGGAATTGACACTCCCTGAGGGGTTGAGCCCCAAAGGGCCCCACCGTCGGGAGGCAAGGTGGAATGGAAACATAGGCAACTGGACCACTGCTCTGGCCCAGGAGAGAGGAGGCATAGATGAATTGTCTGCATCACAGCCACGTGATCACAGGCACCTGCACTGAAGCAATACTGCAGGGTGCCCCGAGGAGCGGGGACCGAGAGAGACAGTTCCAAGGTACTGCAGTGCTGGGCAGGTCAGGAGATAGGATATACCAGAGGAAGGATCTCCAATGCGGAAGTGCACCGAGCAGGACCGAGGAGCGGGGAAGCGAGGAGACCGGATCTCTGGTGTAGTAACGATGAGGCTACCCCGAGGAGCGAGGCAGCACAGAAACAGAGTCCCAGGAAGGAAGGCGCAGAGCACGCCCCCGAGGAGCGGTTACCCAGAGCCAGAGTACACAGTCGGAAAGCAGAGATCCAAGGCAGGAATCGCAGGTCCAGAGAACAGGTACAAGCACCAGAGAAGCTAAGGGAACTCGTTGCCAAGTCGGTTAGTGTAGGCCAAAGGAGGTGCTTAAATATCTCAGGCTTGTGATGTCATCAGCCAAGGATGACCCTGGAGTTCCCGCCATTGGGCCTTTAAAGAGAGAACAGATGGTGTGAGCGTGTGCCTAGGAAGGGCCGGAGTTGGAGCGTAGGTCGGCGACGTCTCAACTGCCACGTGGAGCACAGAGAGCCAAGAGAAACGCAGTGGCAGTGGCTGGCGACAGCCGCGAGTTCACCAGGAGTGGAGAGCCGGGCATGACATGATGTGAGTTGGGTCGGCCAGGAACGGCCGCGGCTGATGGTCATAAAAGCCAGTTATTCAGAGAAATAAATTAGAAACTTCATATGGTCAACAGCAAGTCACGGGGACAGGAAAGTGTTATAAATTAGTGTATTACTGTTATGCTCGTCGGTCGCAGATGGCTGCGACCACGTGTACTTACTTGTTGCACTGCTCTCCTGCACTCCCCGGGGCTGCTCGCGGCTCAGGCCAGCCTCCAACGCCACGTTCCCCGGGACTCCCCATGGCGGCCTGGACGCCACTGCCATCCTCTTCGACTTTGGGCCTTTCTAGGCGCGCGCGTGCGCCACCGGGCCCTCTTTTGAAGCCTCCTCAGCGGGAACCTCGGGGGCGTCCCTGTTTGATGACATCATCAGACAGGTGTATTTAAACTCCACCTTCGCCCTTAGCTAGCCGACTTGGCAACAAGTTCTGTACGTCTTTGACTATTGCCTACTTGTTCCTGTGACTATGCTTTCGTGCCTGTGGACTGGGACCCTGTCTGGTAGCCGCTCCTCAAGGGCCAGTGTGCGCATTGGGGTCTCGCTATCCTCGCCTACCCCACTCCTTGGGCTGGCTCTGCATCTCCTGGGTTCTAACGTGCAAGGCCTCCCGTTCCTTGGGACTACCTCTGGGACACCTCTGTTATCCATTAGTTCTACAGTGGGGCTTCCCCGCTCCTCAGGGTTGTGCCCGCAGCCTGATCAAAACTGTCTGCACCTCCCGCTCCTCAGGACCGCGCCTACATATTACTCAAGTGACTGCCAGTGTTTCCCCGCTCCTCGGGGTAGCTCGACTTCTTTGTGACTTTCTACGCTTCCCAGCTCCTCGGGGACATGTCTACATACTATATTGAGACTGCCAACACTTCCCCGCTCTTCGGGTCAGTGCTACGTCATCACTAGAGGCTTGGCTCGGGCTTTCCTGTCCTTTGGGTTGGCCTACGGCATTACATCATCATCCTCTATGCTGTGCAGCTCCTCCCCTCGGAGGTTGCCTCTCCAGAGTACCTCCTGCTTGGCCAGTCTTGCGCCTTCCGCTCTGTGGACTGTCTGGCACTTCTCCCTTTGGGGTCCCTGCCCAGGTACTGCCTCCAGCCTGACTCTTCACGGGGGTCCTCTCCTGGCTCCTCGGGACCTCTCCATTGCCTCACACCCAGAGCTCCCTGCTGTCTCTGACCTCGCCTCCCGATGGCGCAGACCTGTGCGGGTCCTCCCCGCATCTCGGGCCAAGGGCCCACATACCCACAAATCATAACAATCACAGGTATAAATCAGAAGGGAGGGGGGAAGAAAAAGGAAAAAAAGAAAGGGAAACCTAAGTAAACCCCAGATTAAAACTGATGATAACACCTATACAGAGAATAAGGAACAATACCGGTAAGGCCTGTGATCAAGGTGTGATGAACATGTTATAGAACCCTGCGGAGGTAATTCAGATTAGCTAAAAAAAGAAAAAGAAAACACGTGAAAATACCATTTAGTGCTGAAGATCTTAATCGGATGAACAATGGCAACTATAGGCTTGGGTAAAGGAGACTAATACCTTACAACCGTTTAAGGGGAGTTCAGCGGCGTCTCCTGAAAGCTATTTTTCAAAATAGACCCGAGGTGCAAGGGACGCTAGCGAAGATATCCTGAATAAAAAGCAGAAAGGTAACAACAAAACTTCTGTAGGGTACATAACTAAGGAAGAGAAATTCTTACTAGGTGAAAACAGCACAATGGCGGCTCCGCAGGGCTGCGGCTGCACCGGCACGCCGACATTTTAAAGGGAGGGGAATACAAAATCATGCGAGAAGACGCGCGGAATTTAAAGGGAATGAAAAGTGACATCAAAACTTAAGGCCTAAAGGGCCAATAAATAATTTATTATACGTGGCTAGCTCCTCAGTCTCTTGCCCCACACTCTTTTCCCAAGGGGTGGATTCTTTCTGTGGGGGTGAAGGAAAACCTTCTTGGCCCAGGCAGGTTGTGCAGTATTCCATAGGTGTGCGTTACCCTTGCTCTTCAGGACAGGGACACTTACAAACCAGGCCGGTGTTTAAAATTGACTGAGTTCAAAATAATCAAGAGGTGCAGCAAATAAAATGTCCATTTACATCCAGGATTTCTTAGATATACATAAACCAGGATTTAATTGATCTCTAACTCTGTGTGTGTGTCCCTCCAGGTAGGGGCTTGAAATCGCCTTATCCTCCATGGCAGGTGGGCTGGGAGGGTGTGCTAACCATGACGGATACCCTACCCAGTACCTGAGGTCCACAAAGAATCCCATACTCCAACCTGGCAGTGTCCTGTGTCCCAGGGGTGGAAACTCTGTTGGGAGTCTCCTCTTTCTATTTTCTCCCTCCAAATTCCTTCTCAAATCAGATGCAGATGCAACCTTCCAGGAGGAAATTCCAGCCACTGAAACAGTCCTTACAGCTTCCAGCTTAGGACAAGGATGTGTGGCAGAAACAGTTTCCTTCCCTTTTGGCAAAAAAAAAAACAATCTCTGATCAAGACACTTCTCTCTGCATGGTCACTGTAGCCTCCTCTTGAAGTGGGCAACGAGGCACACAGCTCCCTCCTGACCCACTGAGCAGGGGATTCTGCCTGTCAGGAGGCTCAGGGCAAAACTGTGAGAAAACTTCAGCAAAACTGCAAAATCCTTCTTCCTCTCTCTCTCCCTCCCCCCTCCAGTCCACTTCTGGGAACCTGGCAGAGTAGTGTCTCTCCCTCTCTGTGCGAAGCTGAGGGTGTAACTTGGAGAGCACACTGAAAACACTCCTTCTCCTTTGAAAGCAAATCTACACTGCAACCCTCTCACAAATCCTAAGGGCTAGGAGCTATGGCCAATTAGTGTTGTCTACAGGTCCAGCCACTTTATGTTATTTTTATACCATCTTCCATAGTGTAACCCAAGGCGATTCACAAAGCATAAAAATAATACAATTAATAGCAATACATCAGTCAAATAACGTATCAAAAATACAATAAATAATATACACCACAAAATTATACATCAAAAGTACAAATACATAAAAATTACAATAAATATTAAGAGCTAGGACCATAGCTCAAACCTACCTTCCTCCCACTGAGGCAAGACAAAGCTTTAATCATTAACTAATAAAAAAAAATGACAAACTTAATACCCGCTAACCCACTCTGCATACTCAAAAAAGCTATTTTATATTTTCAGCAACCTTATGTAAATGCATGGGTTATACAAGTCTAATTAAAAGATCTCATCCCTGTGTCACTGAGTCATCTGTTATCATCTTCAAGATGCTGTTGCTTATAAAAATATATAAGCATAACATTTTATAAATATATATCTATCTATATATATTACCTTCAGTTTGGGGACCTCTTAGAATGCAGGGGCACCAGAGCTGCTTTGTTCCCTGCTAACTGGACAATTGTGAGAACTGATTTGATACACATTTGTGGACACCTAATCCGAGTCTTTACCCTGGGGAGAAGCAGTAACATTTGGGAGACTGTACAAGGACTGAGACCTCATATTTTTGTTACCAGTATTTTGGAAGGGGATTTTTTTTTGGTCCATCTGCTGTACAACTGGACAGATAGAGGAAAGATAGAGACCTATGATTTCCATCTATTTTGCCTAGAACTGATGTGAACAGTGAAAATTTGCTGCATAAGAATTCCTACAGTAAAGAATTATTTTGGAAATGCTACCTGAGCCTCCAGTGTATTTTATTGGCACTCAAATCACTTAGGGCCTCATTTTCCAATATCGCATTGGTAACGCATTAAGGGGTGTTTCCCATGCAAATGAAGCTTTTTACGTGCAGTGGGGAAACGTCGCGTGCGGCGCTGTTTTCGCGAATCGCAGAAACATCTTCGTGGTGCACGATAAACAACCAAAGAATTATCACACTGTGTGATGTTTCCTGAAAGGTTTATCGCGGTTCACGATATGTCCAGACAGCCTGTTTCAGTATCCTAGAGAGAGAGCGAGAGAGAGCCTTGCTATTATGTCTACTCCCTAGATATTTGTATCCCTATGAGAGGCCCACCTAGTAACTCGAGGTGGGGATTAGGTATGAGTGTAGGGGGTTGGGGGCCACTTTCACATTCAACATGAGACGTACGAACAGAACAGTGGTCACTTGTGAAGATTTGATGGCCTTCGGAGTGAGGAAACTCACTCCAAGATGAGATTTGGGCAATGTTCTCTCAACCTCGTTGCCCAAATCTCATCTTGGAGTGAGTTTCCTCACTCCGAAGGCCATCAAATCTTCACAAGTGACCACTGTTCTGTTCGTACGTCTCATGTTGAATGTCAAAGTGGCCCCCAACCCTCTACACTCATACCTAATCCCCACCTCGAGTTACTAGGTGAGCCTCTCATAGGGATACAAATACCTGTCTAGGGAGTAGACATAATAGCAAGGCTCTCTCTCGCTCTCTCTCACATACTGAACCAGGCTGTCTGGACATATCATGAACTGTGATAACCCTTTACCGGCCTGTATCGTGAATGAAAGGGTTGTAGCTATTGGCCACGTTACCACTGCAGCTGTTTTGCCACACACAATAACTTTACATATGCTCCGCCCCAACTCCACCCCCTGAATACTAAATTAAGAATTTGCATTCACAAATCGCGTTAACGGCTGTTAGCGCGATTTGCGAATTTATCTCCTGCGGTAACTCCTTAGAAAATGACCCCCTTAGTAGTGAAAGTGAACTGCTGGCCCTCACCCAGTGCAAGAGATTGCAAGTCACCCCTGCCACCTTGGAGAATTTATTCCTCATCCACCCTCTTCCCCCCCTCATCACTGGAAAAGAAACCTATCCCGGGGCTTTGTGAATTGTGTGACAGTGGGAGAGAGACTTGGAAAGTGGCCCTGGGACCCCCATGTACTCCTCTTTTATAAAGTATCCACCAAGCCTTCTAGACATAATTATAAAAGAGCTCTTGTGACTTCGTAGGTCTCTTTTCCAGACGTCACATGAGGCAAAAAAAAAAAGTCACAGATCAGTCTTTAATATACTCTGCTGTTATAAGTTGTTGTGTTTAATGCTCCTTGATGTTTGCTTTGTTTATACATTTCTTGTTTTGAATACATTTTTTCAATAAATAACCAACAAAAAAATATGTACGGCTTTCACAGAATATGAGATGTACACATCATACAGCGACGTGCAAATCTTGAGAAGTCTGATGTTTGCTCTGGTAGGAAAAAAAATCCTTTTACTAGTATGTAATCTATCATGAAAAACATATATACTGTGTGTAGCAGGATCAATTCCCAGACTGAGGCACTGAACGCTTATTAATGGACTTTTGAAGAGGCCTTTGCCCCTCAGTGAAGTATTTCCAGTCCACCCCACACCTTGCTCTGTTCCAGTCTATAGTCAGGCTAAGAAATACGAGTTAAATTTGCACTTGATTTTAACTGCTAGGTGGCGCTGCAGCATGATTTTTAAACAGGAAGAATAAAAGAAAATGAAAAGATACTATTTTTCTTCCTCATTTGAAATATCTGTCTAAAAGGTTGCAGAAAGGAAAGGGAGGATTTAACTTTATGGTGTGAGCATATTGAATAAAATGTACCTGATAAGACCAGCATTTAGCCATGCCCTTATCATACTGGAAAGGGAGGAAAAGAAAAAGGTCATAGAAAAAGTGATGCTCAAAGATTCTCAAAACGGTTTTCATTTTTGATGCAAAATTGTTTAGTTGGGGGTCTGTGCAGTTTACCACATTGCACTATGCCCATAACAAAAGGGACATCCTAATGAGAGCTGGCGGCGCACAGGAAAGGAAGAAGGTTTAAGGTTTCAGAACATATGCATCTCTTCAGTCATAAATCAAGCCTGAGGTTTTATACATTCAGTTGAGTCAAACTATATATGACTAGGAATGTCAGGAAACCTGAAGTTTATAATACCATGAATGAACGTACCTTGTACCCGGTCACTATATGCAGGATAGAGTTAGGGAAGGCAGCATGCCTGGGAACTCTTCCGGTTTTGACCCAGAGTCTCCAGAAACCCTGTACCTGTACTCCGGGAGAGTCCCTGGGTTCTCCGGGATGCGGCGATAGGCAGAGGCACTATACACCTGGCCCCGCTCCTCTGCTCCTGCAGGGGATTTGAATAGCACAGTGTAGCACCAGCAGTACAAGAGTCAGAGCAGTACAAGGCAGACAGAACGGGCCTCTCTTTCCTGCACCACTTCTGCCGCCTCTTCCTGTTGCCTAGCGGGGCTCAGCAGGGAGCCAATAGGTGGCAGGAGGCAGCAGAAGAGACGCACATCCTACTGCCCACCTTCACAGCCGCCCATCTGGTGCGGTGCCATGTTGAGTCATCATTGGGCGGATGGACGGGGAGAGAGCAAAGATTACAAGGGGAGAAAGTAAAGAAGGGGAAGGGGATAGAGGAGAGGGAAAACATGGCAAAGGGAGCAAAAAGGGTGAAAGCAAAGATGGGGAGGCCACAAGGGGGAGAGAAAGCAGAGAGGAGCAGAGAAAGAACAAAGAAGAGAAGAGAGAGATCAAATCAAGGAAAGGAATGGATGGATAACCTAGTGGTTAGAGCGGGAGGCTGAGAACCAGGGTAACTATGGTTCAAATCCTTCTCCCACAGATGCTCCTTGGGACCTTGGATGTATCACTTCACCCTCCATTGCCTCAAGTACAAGTTAGATTGTAAATCCTCTTGGGCAGGAGGACCTGAATTATAACTCACCTTGAGCTGAGATCTGGAAAAGGTGATTACATAAATTAAAATCCAGAGAGATTAGCAGGAGCCAGCAGAAAGCACAGCTGCAGGGAGAAGTTGTGGCCTTGCATCAGTGCTGGGTGGAAAAGTCCAGGTAGTGTGCAGAGGATGTGGAGGATAAGCAAAGTGGAAGGATAGCGAGGGAAGCGGGAGATGGCAGAAATTATAAGACAAGTTCCACATACAAGGTGGATCTACTATTCCTATTTCCTTCCGTTTACCTTGTTGGCAGCTCCTAGAGAATGATTTTTTGGCAATGACCTCATGTACCCAAAAACAGAGAGTGAATTTCCACCCTTATAACTGGCCCTTCCCTCCCCATTGGGCTAATCTCCTATTTAGGATAAGCAAAATGTAGAAGCTCAGAGGCATAGGGAAGGCCTTCAAAGGAGCAAACAACCAGGTGTTCCCCTGCCATTCATGGGCAGCGCAGTGGTTCACAGATTTTCAGCCACCTCCATTTAGCTGGATACATCTGTACTTATCTGGCTTATATAATGCTAAATATCAGCCTCTTGGAATCAAAGTAGACAATGCTTTGAAATCCTCGACCCAATGCATGGCAACGGTCAAAAAAGCAAAGACAGTGTTAGATATTATTAGGAAAGGAATGGAAAGTAAAACAGAGGATATCATAATGCCTCCGCATTCATCCATAGTGCAACCATACCTGGAGTATTGTGTGCAGTTCTGGTTGCCCTTCTCGAACAAGACATAGCAAAACTGGAAAAGGTACACAGAAGAACAACCAAAATGATAAAGGGGATGGAATGGCTTTCCTATGGGGAAAGGATAAACAGGGTAGGGCTCTTCAATCTGGAGAAGAGATGGCTGAGAAGAGAGATATGATAGAAGTCTACAAAATCATAGGTAAGGTGGAATGGTACATAGGGAATTGTTATTACCCTTTTAAATAGTTCTAGGACTAGTGGAAACTACATTAAGCTAATAGGTAGCACATTTAAAACAAATCTGAGAAAGTATTTCTTCACTCAGCACACAATTAATTGGAATTTGTTGCCATAGGATGTGAAGAAAGTATTTAGTGTAGCAGGATTTAAAGGGTTTAGACCAGTTCATGGAAAAGAAATTAGGGGTAGGCAACTCTGGTTCTTGAGAGCTACAAACAGTTCCGGTTTTCAGGATATTCGCAATGAATATGCATGAGATAGATTTTCAAGGATATCCTCCATTGTATGCAAATCAATCTTATGCATATTCATTGTGGATATCCTAAAAACCTGACCTGTTTTTGGCTCTCGAGGACTGTAATTGGCCACCCCTGCTATAAACCATTATTAGCCATGCAGACTTGGAAAAGCTAAAGCATACTTCTGGTTCTGAGCAAGAAGGATTGGATTGATTCTTTGGGATCCTGCCAGACACTTGTGATCTGGATTGCCCACTATTAGAAACAGGATTCTGGGCTTGATGGAACTTTGGTCTGATCTAGTACGGCATTTCTTATGTTCTAAGTGTGAGCACAAGTAAGTATTTTCAGACAAAGTGCACTGTATACTTTATAAAATACTTGCCATCTTGTATAACTCTGGATTATTCTGCGCATATGACATAATTATTATACACATTAAATATATGTGCATAATTTTATAAAATGGGTAAAGTATATGTTTTCCTGCATTACAAACATAGATGCATACTAAAACACAGGATGCTCCTGTCACACAGTTTATAAAATGCTAGTATATGGCTCCATGGGCTCATCTATGCACACATTTACAGGCCAATACAGTACAGTGTGCTCCGATGGAGCGCACTGTTAGCCCGTGATTGGCCACTCATTTTCGACATGCTATTCTTACCACTTATACAGTAAGGGGTAATAGCGCGTCAAAAACGCGTGGCCAACCCCCCCGAAACAGCGCCCGCAACATGCAAATGCATGTTATTCCCGCGCCATACAGAAAGTAAAATGTGCAGCCAAGCCACACATTTTACTTTCAGAAATTAACGCCTGCCCAAAGGCTGGTGTTAATTTCTGCCGGCACCGGGAAAGTGTACAGAAAAGCAGAAAAAACTGCTTTTCTGTACACCCGCCGACTTAATATCATAGCGATATTAAGTCAGAGGCCCCCAAAATTAAAAAAAAATTAAAAATCAGTCCGCGGCTCGCTGGTCGGAAGACGGACGCTCAATTATGCCAGCGTCCATTTTCCGAACCTTTGGCTGTCAGCGGGTTTGAGAACCAACACCGGCAAAATTGAGCGTCGGCTATCAAACCTGCTGACAGCCGCCGCTCCTGTCAAAAAGGAGTCGCTAGGGACACTAGCGTGTCCCTAGCGCCTCTTTTTACCGCGGGCCCTCATTTAAATACTGGATCACGCGCCCAGAAGAGTGGCCTGGGCGTGCTTTGGGAGAGCGGGCACTCGCCTCGGAGCGCCGGCTCTCCCGCCGATTTTACTGTATTGGCCTGTTAGTGATTTACGCAGACTATCATAAACCTAAGCATAAACCTTTGAAAACTGGACTCTGTTTGCGAAACATATGTGCAAGTTAAAGCTACCCAGCACCAACGACAGTTTTAAAAGACCCTATAGCAAATGGCAACTACCAACTTGTATCAATATAAACATATGTAGAAGAGGTTGCTATTTTTTAAAACAGGTCACATGGTATCTTATTGACTCATGCTGTGCATGCATATTTTGCTTTGAGCACCATAATCTGGAGGAACAATTCTGATTCATACGAAGTCATTTGTAGACCTTTTCTGGAAATGGAAACTATCAGAGGATTATGGGAAGAGCAGGGCACCCATTTGAAGCATTTAGAAAGTTAATTTAAAGATTAAAACTTGTACTCAATGCAGAGTCGACAAGAATGTGTGTATGAATTTTAAAAAATATGTACAATTTATGATGGGTACAGTCTTCTTTCAATGCTTGCTGTAAATTACATGCTATAGCAAATTATGGTTTTAGAATGCTATGCACAAGATAGAATGACATGACTGGGCAAGGCTGATGACATGAAGATGCCAATACCATCCCCCCCAAAAAATGGTTTTAAAACAATTACATTTGGAGCCAGTGCACTATATTGGTAAAAGTGTGATTTCTGCATTTGATTCCTAAACCCAGCTTCTCCTTGGATTTACCAAGCCTAGAGAAGCTCTGGAGGCAGCATTCACAGACATAGGGAGGAGGATTTTTTTAACACCATGGATAGCTTATGTGGAAAATATGTGCCTAAGTTACACCCAATTGTCAAAAGCAACTCATGTGCAGATATGTCCATCTGTGACCTAACATCAGCTGAGAAAAATGTAGCGATTTTTAAAAAGTCTCAGAATCCAGTTTCCTATGATAAATTCTTGCTAGATGAGATGACAGTGGCATGATACAGAATAAAGAATTCTGCTTCCATTTCATTAGCCCTAGTAACAACACTCCAAAGTCATTAGCATTAACAGTAGATCTGTAGTGGAAGAGTAGCCTAGTGGTTACTGGTTAGAGGGGTATGTTATGGCCCAAGGAAACCAGGGTTCAATTGCCACTGCTGCTTCTTGTGGCCTTGGGTAAGTTATTTCACCCTTCATTGCCTCAGATACAACCTTTCCCATAGCTGCAGAAAAGCCTTAGTAAATCGGGTCCTTAGAATATGAGCCCTCTGGGGACAGAGAAAATACCTACAGTACATAAATGTAATTTGCCTTGAGCTGCAATGAAAAGGCATGAACTAAAAAATTAAACTTAATAAGAACTTCCAATCATATTGGTTCTATAAGGGCCTCTATGTTCTCAAGCACCACAGAGAGAGGACAAAAATAAAGGTCCCTGTTAGATTGGATAGCCTATAAGGAGTCTGCAAGAAGTTATCATGAGTCAGTTGAAAAGGATAAATTACTGCTAAACTTCTTTCCTCTCTTAACATCTAAGAGTGTTCTTTCGTATTGCAAATCTTTCAGGATCTTCCTGTGCTACCAAGAGTACCCATGAACTATTCACCCCAGATATGCTTTCTCAGAATTTTGAATTTAAAATTTAATTAATTAATTCTGAAATGCCATTACTGAATTGAGGTAGTTATTTTTGATACTATAGCTGTTACTTTACTAATGCAGGTTCTATCTGATTTTTCTAGTCATTTAATTTAATTGAAGAAAAAACATACAAACAAATCGATCCATCTGTTTCAATGAATTCAACAGAAGAACAAATTGGAAACAAATGGACTTATAAGACGCAATTCTGCCATTGACTGAACCAGTGCTCCATTAGTGGCAAAGCTTTAATGGTTTTAGATCGTTTCAACTAGTGAACTCTTTTCTGTGATTAAATTGCTAAATTGTACTTCTTCCTTTCAGGATCCCATTTCATCTGCTGACTATTGAGTATTGTAACTTCATCACTAAATTTGGGCAGTTTTTTTTCATCTTGAAAGAAAAAATTCTTAAACTTATCCTTAAGAAAAAGGGCCTGGATCCTAATCTATTGGACCATTATTGTCCTATTGCAAATTTTCACTTTTTTTGGTGAAGATAATTGAAAAATGTAACTATTTACAACAAAGGCATTTCTTAGATGAAGCTAACATTCTCCACTACTTTCAATCTGGGTTTCGCCCTGGTTGAAACACTGAGTTTGTATTTTTTGATTTGCTCAATAATTTTCATTTTTTGCTTATCCTTCTAGACCTATTCACCACATTTGATCATTTGATTTTATAATGTTTAAAATGTACTGGAATTACTGGTATGGCCTTCCGTTAATTTGAGTCATATTGATCGAGTAGAGCTTATTTAGTCAGATTGGGCAGCCAATGCTCATCAATTAGATCTATCTTATGCAGTGTGCCTCACAGTTTTATCTTATCCCGATCCTTTAAAACATTTATATGGTCCACTGGTGTTAGAAATGAAAATATAAGCAAGCTCTTTAATATACCAACAACTAAAACCACTGAAGATCCAACAGAACTCTCAGTCCAACAATGGATCAATGAATTCACTACAGCTATTGACACTTTAACCCCTCTCAAACCTAATTCTATCAGACCCTCCAAAAACATTCTGTGGTTCCATGAAGATCTTCTCTTCAAACAACAACTGCATCAATTTGAATGAGGCAATGACAGCAGTAACATTTATATCCTAGTCTCCTTAGACATCTCAGCTGCTTTTGATATTTATTTAATTTATTTAAGGTTTTTATATACCGGCATTCATGATAAAATCACACCATGCTGGTTTACATTAAAACAGTGGTGCATAGAAAGAAAAAACAAACTGGAACTGTAGTGCGGAAGAAAGCAGTTACAAAAAATAGGGATGCTTAAACTGGGAGAGGAAGGAAAAAGAAAAGGTTAATAGCATTTTAATTATTTACATATTGATGTATATTTATTGATACATATTGATATATATTTATTGATACATTGATATATATTTATTGATACATATTGATATATATTTATATATTGATATAGTAGATCACTCCATCCTTCTAGAACAACTCCGTGAATGCGGTATCTCTGGATCTGTCTTCCAATGGTTCAGGTCATTCCTCTCACAATGGTACCAACGTGTGGAGAATGATAATCACTCACAATAGTCAGAGATTGAGACGGGTGTGCCGCAAGGCTCAGCCCTGTCTGCCATGCTTTTCAACCTCTATTTAACCCCTTTGTGCAAGATCTTGTCCGGCCTATTTGATGAGTACAAACTTTATGCTGATGACATCCATTTTTTCATATGTGTTCAACCATCTTGGCCAGATACGATGGAGCTTGTAAATTTATGTCTCTCTACCATTAAGAAATGATTATTGTTTAATAACTGTCTTTGAATCTTGCCAAAACACAGTGTGTTTTGATCCAGCGTCCCCTTTCCAAGATTCAACATACAACAATTATAATTGAAAATACCACTTTCCTGCTTAACTCATATATACAGAACCGGGTGTCCTAATCGACCGTTTGCTCTCTTTTCATCCTTGTGTAAGAAGCATAATAAAGTCCAGCTTTTACAAACTATGCATTGTGGGATAGATTTTAAAAGGTTGCACGCGGGCATACATGTGCGCATGCTACCCGGCGCACACACACATACACCCGATTTTATAACATGCGCACGTAGGCACATGTATGTCATAAAATCCAGGATTGGCGCGCGCAAGGGTGTGCACAATTGTGCACCTTGCGCGTGCCAAGCCCGCTCCGAGCCGTGCTGCCTTCTCCTCTTCCCTACCCCCCACTCCACCTTCCCTTTCCTTCCCCTACCTCCCCCCCTACCTTTTTTTTCTTCTTTTTTTTGTTTCTAAACTTATTTCAGCCCTAGGGCTGAAGTAAGTTGCGCGTGCCGGCCAACTGCCGGTGCGCGATCCCAAGCACAGCGGCAAATGGCTGCTGTGCCTGGAGCCTCTGGCCCCGCCCCTCCCCGTCCCTTTTTGCAAGCCCCGAGACACGTGTCCCGGGGATTTATGCGCATCAGCGGGCCTTTTTAAAATAGGCCCGGTGAGCGTAAGACCGGTTACGTGCATAAATCCTCAAGATTTACGCTCGTAACCTTTTTAAAATCTGGCTCTTTGTGTGGACAAACATCTGCTAGACAAGCCAGATTTTCAGACTGTCATACAGGCCTCAATCTTGCCATTAGTTGATTACTGCAATTCCATCCCTATCGGCTTACCTGCTGTGACCTTAAATCCTCTCTTTTATTAAATGGTGCTGCCCATCTCATTTCAGGTTGTAAAAGAAGTGACCATATTACACCCATGCTTATTGATCTCTACTGGCTCCCTATTACTGAACGCATTCAGTACAAAATTGCAATCGTATTTAAATTAATTTCTTCCTCTGTCACACCACAGTGTGATGACCTGCTGCATATGCTCTGTCCAACATGCCATTCGCATTCATTACAAAGGGGACTCTTGGATGTACCTTCTTTGCACCATGCCAGATTATGCAGCACTAGAGACTGTTCCTTCTCTGTTGCAGCTCGCATTCTCTGGAACTCTTTTCCATAGGCTTTGTGCCTGGCTGATGGAGTCAAAACTTTTAAAACTTTGTTGAAAACCTGGTTATTTAAACAGGCATATTACTAACTTTTGGGACTGAATTAAGTATTATCTTTACTGACACTCCTGACTACTATGGTTCTTTTGTGACCTTTCTGATACTGTATTTATTTGTTTTTGTATCTGTATGTAATTTATATTTTATGCTTGTTTTATTTGTACATCATCTAGAGTACCGTTTCAGGTATTTATAAATTAAAATAAAGATAAAAGATAAAGAAATAGCACACCAAAAATATAAAGCAGCTATCTGACAAGCAAAAAAAGACTACATATCCAAACAACTGGTATGAACTATGAATCATTCAGGTATACTTTCTGAACTAATATGGAAACTCTCCAAGCCTGAGCCCAAAACACCTGTTTCCTCTATTGAGGACCCCACAGTGGAGAACTTCACCTAATTCTTCATGGACAAAATTCAAGCTGTTTGTTCTTCCTCTGATGCTCCCTCCCCCACTTCATTCATACCAGGCCCAAACTTCCTAAGTAATACAGTTCCCTTTCTTCCAGCTTCAACTAAATTCCCTCTAGACAGCATTCCATCGTTTGCCTTCAGGACAATCTCCCTACCAGAAGAGAAGATCTTCCAGAGAATCAGTGTATGAAGCCTTTAGACCCTATTCCTTCCAGATTCATCTATAAACTGAAATGACCTAGCCCCCAGGTTAACCACTATAATGTATATATAAGTCAACCTAGATAGGATTTTGGAGAGTGCTGAGGAGGAGCCAGCTGTCATGGTACATGTGAGCACCAAGTGCCTGTCTCTGGGGACCTGCGCATGGAACAGGGAGCATTTCATAAAATGCTACCCTGGAGGTTCTGGATTTCAGCTTTCTACCTAAGAGTCTAAATTTGGTTTCCAGAACCTCCCTCCCACATTTTCCTATGTTGTTGGTGCCAACATGGATTTACCCAAGGGAAGTCTTGCCTTACAAATCTTCTACATTTTTTTGAAGGGGTGAATAAACATGTGGACAAAGGTGAACTGGTAGATGTGGTATATTTGGATTTCCAGAAGGCATTCGACAAAGTACTGCATGAGATGCTTCTAAGAAAACTAAAAAGTCATGGGATAGGAGGCGATGTCCTTTTGTGGATTACAAACTGGTTAAAAGCCAGGAAACAAAGTAGGATTAAATGGTCTGTTTTCACACTGGAAAAAGGTAAACGGTGGAGTGCCTCAGGGGTCTGTACTTGGACCAGTGCTTTTTAATATATTTATAAATGATCTGGAAAAGCAGTACGATGAGTGAGGTGATCAAATTTGTGGATGACACAAAATTATGCAGATTAGTTACATCTCAAGTGGATTGTGATAAATTGCAGGAGAACCTTTTGAAATTGGAAGATTGGGCTTCCAAATGGTAGATGAAATTTGATGTGGACAAGTTCAAGGTGATGCATATAGGGAAAAATGATCTATGCTCTAGATACATAATGTTAGGTTCTATCTTAAGTTACCACTCAAGAAAGAGATCTAGGCATCATAGTTGATAATACATTGAAATTGTCAGCTCAGGTTGCTGTGGCGGTCAAAAAAGCAAACAGAATATTAGGAATTATTAGGAAGGAAATGGCAAATAAAACAGTGGATGTCATAATGCCTCTGTATTGCTCCATGGTAAGACTGCACCTTGAATAATGTGTGCAATTCTGGTCACCACTGGAGAAAGTGCAAAGAAGGGCGACCAAAATGATAAGGGGCTAGGAACGGTTCCCCTATGAGGAAAGGCTAAAGAATTTAGGGCTGTTCAGTTTGGAGAAAATACAACTGAGGGGGGATATGATAGAGTCTACAAAATCATGAAAGGACTTGAACAGGTTAAAACAAATCAGTTATTTACTCTCTCAGATAAAAGGACTAGGGGCACTCCATGAAGTTAACATGTAGTTCATTTAAAACAAATCAAAGAACATTATTTTTGAGTCAGCATATAGCTAAGCTCTGGAATACATTGCCAGAGGATGTTGTTTTGGCAGTTAGTGTAATTGGGTTTAAAAAAGGTTTGGATAAGTTCCTAGAGGAAAAATCCATAAACTGCTATTAATTAATAAGCAATAGTAGCTTGAGATTTATTTAATGTTTTGGTACTTGCCAGGAATTTGTGACTTTGATTGGCCACTGTTGGAAACAGGATGCTGGACTTAATGGACAGTTGGTCTAACCCAGTTTGGCATATCTTATGTTTTTAGTTTTCCTCCAGTTAGCAGTGAGGACTTACTGGGCATTCCCAGTAGGTGGCATCTACCTTAATTCCACACAAAGGTCCACGACTTTAACTTATTCAATTATTCCAAGTGTCAAAAATCCTAGAACAAATTAAGGCTCTCTCTATTTCTTGAGATGCGTTATCTCACTTTCCAGAAAAAACTAAGGCATTACTGTTTGGGCAGATCTTCCCTAGGATCCCCAACTAAGACTTTCATTCTTAATGACTTGACTATCAGAACTCGCAAGTGATGTCTATAACTAAAACTCTTCTGGACTCTGCTTATCTATACCACCAAACGCCAGCCTTATTTTAAATGCACCTTGCACCAATTATTGTTCTACATCCTAGATGCTACTATAGATACTACCAGCTCCCAGACGTCTTCCTAACCCCCACCCCAACTAACCATGCAATCTCCTTCTTTTTAGACCTCTCTGTGCATATGCCCTACCCTTTTGTTCTTTGCTCTAAGCAGAAGAATAAATTCCTGCATTGATACTGGAACAATAAATAGATTTCTTTGTGACTGTAAATGATCTTTGATCAAAGTTACCATAACTGCTTGATTCAAATTTCATTGTAATCTGCCATGAGCTATTTTGGGTTTAAGGCAGAATATCAAATGTTTATCAATAAATAACAAATAAGACACATGGATTTGACAGTATTCCTTTCTATTTTTGGCACTGTTTTAATGCCTCTGGGAGTCCATCATGACTCCAGGGTATCTATAGAGTCCCAGGTTTTTTGTTCAAAGGTTTTGTGTCTCCTTCGGTTTAGGGAGCTTATCTACCCAGATTGGATTAGCTACAGTCCATTTGTCCATTTGTTAGTGATGACCAGAACTAACTACTGTAACACTTTGTACTAGGATCTATCGTTGAACCTCCTATTCTGCCTTCAGCTTATCTAGAATAGAACAGATGGACATCTGACAGGGTTTAAGGTTTGAGACCATATTATGCCGATTCTGGAGATGCTTCACTGGCTGCCTATTCAGTTCAGAATTTGGTTTAATGTTTGTCTTGTTTACAAATGTTGGACTTACAAGGGTCCAGAGTAAATAATGTCAAATAACTGAGGCATTATTCACCAGAGAGACCATTGCAGTATTCACTACAGGGGCTGCTTCGAGTACCCCCGATATCTGTGATCAAATTGTAGTTCACTTGTACTCCTTTTATTTACTTTGCTCCAAATATATGGAAAACTGTTCCACTTGACATCCACTCACAGCCTTTATACTTGGCTTTCAGAAAAAAATTGAAAGCCTGGTTATATAAGCATGCCTTTCCTGAGAAATACAAGTTTTAATGAGTTGAACGGAATATACTACACTTAGTATTATTATTTTGATGTTAATTGTTCGCAGGTTTGGTTTTTCATTGTATTCAGATTATCTTTTGATTCTTAATTGTATCTGTATGAGATTTGTGATGTAATCTGCTTCAGGATGGTTTCATGGGAGGCAGACCATCAAATTTGACATTAAAGGGCAATACAGTAAAGCGCTGGGCTATGTTTCAATAAATGTCTTGGGATATGAATTCAAGGCTTCTCTATGCCACTGACTCATAAGACAATCATGTTATCTCGCTATGAAATTTGGTCCCAGTTGTCTTAATCTGTTTTTCTTTGTCAACAAATAAAAGGAACAGAATTCTTCAAGATCAGTCAGCTGTGGCTTGCAGTGTGTGCTGCAGCGTGCCATAGGGAAAGGCAGGTGAGTGGGAGGAGAGGACCTAGCCATTCTTACTTCACTGCAACAACCAAACTTTCCTGTGCTCTCAATTCCACCTGGCAGTGGATGTGCAGGGAGTAAGTGGAAAATCATGTTGCTACTGACTGACACAGCAGCTGGATGAAGCTAAATCCAAACTGGACACTAAGAAAATGATGGATGTCTCTGAAATTGACCAACACTCTTGTTTCTGCTTTCCTCTACCTTTCCTTCCCCCTCTCACTCCTGTTCCCTTTGATTGTGGAAGCTGTAAAGCTCAGCAGCACATGCTGGGAGTCATGAGGCATGTGTGAATGATGAAGGCAAAGATGGGGGGGGGGAGGGGGGGGGGAGAAAGGAAGGGAAAAGAGGGCTAACCAATGTTTTTCAAAGTAATCTTGCTCTCAGCTAAGTACTGATACCTAGCAGTAGCAGACAAAACCATAGGTCTTCAAACCAGAGAAATCAAAGCTGCAGTTTAGAGCAAATAATTGATGAGCAATTTGAAAGCAGAGCTGCTTACCTGTAACAGGTGTTCTCCTAGGACAGCAGGATGTTACTCCTCACACATGGGTGACATCAAAAGATGGAGCCCAGCACGGAACTTTGATCTCAAAGATTCTAGAGCTTTCAGCATGCCCTACTGAGCATGTGCAGCTGTAGTCTCCACCCTGTCCCCTAGGCAGAGTCCCTCAGTCCATGATATAGCTAATGCATGGAGAAACAAACTCCCAGGGGAGGCAGGAGAGTTTCGTGAGAACTAACATCCTGCTGCCTAGGAGAACACTTGTTGCAGGTAAGCAACTGTGCTTTCTCCTAGGATAAGAAAGATGGTAGTCCTCACTACAGGCTGTCTGAGCAGGACAAAGCAGGAAACCACACAGTGCTGGAGCACCACCTCTGTCCTTTGCCTGCGAGGCAGCCGACCCACCAGGCTGGAGAAGAGTTGGGATCTACAAAGAAAGCCAAGAAAAAGACACAAATCCCCATGCGTAGCAGGGATGCCTGAAGCAGAGGAGTGATGCGAATGAAAACAGAAGCAACTGCACATCACGGAAGACAGTACAAGCAGGGTTTCTGACACAAACAGTGGATCTAGATCCTCCTGGATACAGGAAGGACCCAGAGATGTAAACAAGAGAGACTCTAGGATGAAAACAGCAGAGTTTCCTTCAGTGTGAAAAATCAACCAAAAAACAAACTGGGGTCCAAGACCCCTCCAGAAGAGACTGTCGACCACTGACAGCCAAAGGTCTGGAGAAAAGTGCCCTGGTATGGCTGGTAGGTCAAAGGGGACAGAAGAAACCCATGCCACACTTGAAAGAACAAGCAGCAAACCATGGCAGGGCCTGGGACAGGCACTACATGCCAAAGCATCAGACGTAGCCGACTTCACAGGACAGCATCAAGGGTTTCAGGGAATGAGAGACAATCCCCAACACCAACCTGTAGCCCAAAAACTCCCAAGCAGGAAGATGAGATAGGCCTGAAGCTCACTCAAGAGCACCTGACAGAACAGGTTCATCTATCCTGTCACAGGATCGCACGGAGAGCAGGAAGGCCCTTTGGGCAACCTAGAGAATGAGAAAAAACTAAGGCAGCACTGGCCAGAGAATGGCGAAAATAAGTGGAAAAATGTGGAGTATCCTTACCTGCAGGTATTCAGAGATATTCAACAGATGCCTTAGCTTTACCTCTCCTCCTCTTAACAATCCAATTGGAAGTCAGAAGAAGTGATGAACACAAGGAGGCAGACTGGAGGACTGCCAGGGCCAGCACAAGTCACCCGGTTGTCTATCAACCCCAAGCGAACAACTCACTGCCAAAACCAGCAGGGAGTAACTCACTGAAATGGAGCACTCAATCTTTTTGAAACAGTGGAAACTGAGAGTGATTATCCCAGGGGAGAAACTTCCTCTCCTAAGGGAGCACGGGGCCCAGCAATGGATAACGCTGCATGACCCAGCACTCCTCTGTCCGCAGACCTGGTGATCCTGAAAAAGGGGAAAAACAGCTTACACGCTACTGCGAGCAAAGGGCTGTGCTTCTGTTGTGGGGTACTTGGCTCCCAACTCCCTCAGCCATGAACATGGCAATAGGATGAAAGGCACAATCGCCCAGCTGATGGATTTAAACTCTCCTCACAGAGGAAGGTTCCACAGGCAAGAATGACTGACGATAGCAATCCTTAAGGAAGACGCTCACCGAGTCCAGCAGATTCCAAAGTGACTCCCGAACAGGGAGAAACCTGAAGGGTCCCCTGGGAGCAACACTGGACAAGCTCCCTCATGGATAGACCTGCTGTGTCTTAGAGCACCCAAGGGAGAGTGGTATTCTTGACTATTCTCGGGGCTGGTGCCAGTCAGAGCAGTGCCATCCCTTGTCCGGGAACGGAAAAGGAGGGACACCCCTCAAAGGGATGCATAGTTGGGCATCAAGAGGGGAACCCAAAAGGTTTGCCACAGAACCCAGTCAAGTCTCCCCTTCCAGAGAGGAGAGGGAAGCAGTGGGATAAGGGCCTAGCAATCCTCCAAAGGAGAGTTGGCACAATCACCAATCGCTGAGGCACCGACGCAACCAACCCACCTCCATGGTAGAGAGTGAAAGACATATTCCTCTGCTGAGAAAGGAGAGGACGCCCAAGCCATTCTCGCGCTATCCACTTTCCTCAGGATCTGACCAGGAGTGCAGATCCTACGGCTGCGGAATGCAACCTTTTGTGACCACCCGGAGGGAACAATCTACACACACACACACACACACACACACACTAACTCCCAAGGGACAGAGGACAATTCGGAAGCTCTCTGCTGTGAAAGCATACTAGGCAGACTCATGCTGTAGTAACCCATCCACGGATGGTGGCACACCCATGATCCTGAATGCCGAGCTTGTGGGAGAAATCCCACTCCCCAGGGAGGACTGAGAACCATGTGCCTGAATTTGTGGCTACATGCCTCCCCACGACCAAGAACAGAGTGTGTAATGACACCTCCTCCACCAGTGCTCCTCAGCACTATGCGGTACGGACTGACGCAGAGGCTGAGACCATGCCGACAGATGGCAGAACCCTAGTGTGGCTGAGGACCGCACAGCCAGGGAGAATGTCACCTGGCAGCAACCGAGGCCATTGGAACAGATGCCTAATCTGTCCCAACCGTGCAAGCAATGTGTCAATGCCACAATAACTTCAGCAGAGTGGAGAGGACAGTGTGACGATGGCCTCCCCAGGAATACTGGTGCTCTGGGGAGGTCTCAAACAGATCTGGTTTTCAAAATATCCACCAAGACTATTCCAGAGAGAGATTTGCATGCACTGCCTCCATTCTATGCAAAAGCATCTCATGCAAATTCATTATGGATATCCTGAAAACCAGGTCTGTTTGTGGCTCTTGAGGACCAGATTGGGCCAGCCCTGCCATATATAAATGTACTGAATGGTTTTGAGCTAGCTTTTTAATCTTTCTATTTCTGAATTTAGAATTGAAGCTCTTTGGGGCAAGGGACATTAAAAACCGGTGAATTATACAGCACTGTATATATCTAATGATACCTTAATAGATGAAATAAGAAGTATCCCTACAGTGCAGAGATGCAGAGGGGAACTGAAAAAAAAATCTCGTAAATTAAAACAATATGTAAAATATAAATCTTTAATCATCCCTGTTATATCAACACAGGTCCAGCATTCCACTTGGTTACTCAACATCTCTTTGAACTGGCTTTCCACTGAATTAATGCCAAAAACCAATGACCTTGCTAGAAGCAGCATCCAAGAAGTAAAGACAGATTTCCAAAATCAGGGGAAGCAGCTTAGGCACACAGCTTAGATTATTGCCTTTTCAGAAGTGTTACCTGTTCACAGAAAGGGAAGAAAAAGGTTGGGTCATATAGACAACTTTAACACATGGCTCACAACCTGGTGTAAAGGAGGATGATTTGGTAACATTGGGGTTCGAGTTGGCACAAGGAATAATAACAGTCTTTACAGTAAAGATGATCCGCATTAGCCTGTAGCATGGGATAATCACAAAGGAGTCCTAGTGGGTATATGATGGTGATGAAGAAATGAAGAAAAGAGTAACCCATATTGACTAGGATAACCTGAACAGAGCAACAATAACACTAAGAAGAAGGAAGAAGAAAAAAAAGCTTGCTGGGCAGACTGGAAAAAGACCCAACACTTGGGTCTTTTTCTGCTGATATTTACTATGTGACTTGGAGAAGTTATAGCAGCTAGTATCATAAAAAGGGCAGAATTTACTCTTTGTAGTACTCAGAGAAAGAAAAGGTGGAACTGTGCTATATGTCTGAGAATACTTAATATGGTACCAATCCAAAAGAGAATTTATTAGATCCCCCAATTATACATACAGTAATACATCACAATGGGAATCATGACAAATCAAAACCTTGTAAATCTACCCCACCGGTTTCACCCCACAATATACAAGCTGTATTTTTAAATGTTTTTACATACACATTATGGGGCGGATTTTAAAAGCTCTGCTCGCGTAAATCCGCCTGGATTTATGCGAGCAGGGCCTTGCGCGCCGGCGCGCCTATTTTCCATAGGCCGCCGGCGCGCACAGAACCCCAGGACGCGCGTAGGTCCCGGGGGTTTTGGAAGGGGGCGTGTCGGGGGCGGGGCCGAATGATACGGCGTTTCGGGGGCAGGGCGGGGCGGGACTAGGGCGTGGCGCCGGCCCAGGGGCGTGGTCCAGGCCTTCGGACCAGCCCCCGGGTTGGAGCACGGCGCGCCAGCAGTCCGCTGGTGCGCGTAGATTTACGTCTGCTTCTCGCAGGCGTAAATCTACGGACAGAGGTAAGGGGGAGGTTTAGATAGGGCCGGCGGGGTGGGTTAGGTAGAGGAAGGGAGGGGAAGGTGAGGGGAGGGCGAAAGAGAGTTCCCTCCGAGGCTGCTCCGATTTCGGAGCGGCCTCGGAGGGAACGGAGACAGGCTGCGCGGCTCGGCGTGCGCCGGCTGCCCAAAGTCGGCACCTGGTGCGCAAACAAAAGTACGCGAACGCGCTTTTTTAAAAAATCTACCCCTATATATGTCACAAACTGTTATTTATCAATTTATTGCATTTCCTCCCTTTGTAAACAGCACATGTATTTTTTACAAAAATATTATCATAAATTTATTACATTTCATACCTTAATAGCCAACACACAGTTTGTTACAAACATATTATCTTCATAGTGCCTATCAATCTCAGCGAGAGTAGATATGTCAATATAATCAACTCATTACAATTTAACACATATACAACAAATGGACATGTAATAATCCATCACCCCTATACATACTATCCACAATCACACTTCACTCATTCATAATAAAAACTTTATCCCATAAAATCTAGAGACACTCGCATATCTTCTTCGGGTGCCAAAGATGTTCTGCCCCTTTCTTCAATGATATTCACCCCTTCTTTAGCGATGTTCACCCCAACAAGGTACCTTGTTTCACCCACTCAGGGCTTCATCAGGGGAGATCTATAACCATCTCCTGAATATCACGGTATTAACCCCACTCATAAGCAAACTCTTTAATAAACAGTACCTGATGCATGTCCACACCACTCGCTTAATAACTTTCCCAATATCCACTCACATAAAGCGACTCCAGTACACTAGACGTTTCATACACTTCCGGACATCGTTGCGACTACCGAGGTGCTACTAAACAACTCTTATAGACTGAAAATATTCACTAACTATATTCATAGAAAATGACCACGGACAAAAGCTGCCTTTCCATCATCTTAATTCACAACTCACTGCCCACTCACTGACCGCAGATCTCCTCCACCGGTATATATACCGGTTGGTGAAGTATTTGTGAGATATACCGGTGGAGGAGATCTGCGGTCGGTGAGCGGGCAGTGAGTTGTGAATTAAGATGATGGAAAGGCAGCTTTTTCCCGGTGGTCAATTTCTATGAATATAGTTAGTGAATATTTTCAATCCATAAGAGTTGTTTAGTAGCACTTCGGTAGTCGCAACGATGTCCGGAAGTGTATGAAACGTCTAGTGTACTGGAGTCGCTTTATGTGAGTGGATATTGGGAAAACTATTAAGCGAGTGGTGTGGACATGCATCAGGTACTGTTTATTAAAGAGTTTGCTTATGAGTGGGGTTAATACCGTGATATTCAGGAGGTGGTTATAGATCTCCCCTGATGAAGCCCTGAGTGGGTGAAACAAGGTACCTTGTTGGGGTGAACATCGCTAAAGAAGGGGTGAATATCATTGAAGAAAGGGGCAGAACATCTTTGGCACCCGATAAAGATATGCGAGTGTCTCTAGATTTTATGGGATAAAGTTTTTATTATGAATGAGTGAACTGTGATTGTGGGTAGTATGTACAGGGGTGATGGATTATTACATGTCCATTTGTTGTATATGTGTTAAATTGTAATGAGTTGATTATATTGATATATCCACTCTCGCTGAGATTGGTATGCACTATGAAGATAATATGTTTGTAACAAACTGTGTGTTGGCTATTAAGGTATGAAATGAAATAAATTTATGATAATACTTTTGTAAAAAATACATGTGCTGTTTACAAAGGGAGGAAATGCAATAAATTGATAAATAACATTTTGTGAAATGTGTAATGTGTGTGTAAAAAAATTTAAAACTACAGATTGTATATTGTGGGGTGAAATCAGTGGGGTAGATTTACAAGGTTTTGATTTGTCATGATTCCCATTGTGATGTATTACTGTGAGAATACTTAATGCCAACTTGAAGCATAAATTCAGAGGTCTGGGACAAATCATCAGGTACTAGAAGAGCTTGACAATATCCACTATTTGAGGTAATTAGGATAATTAGCTTGATGGTGTTACCTAATTGGTTATTGGTATGAGGTTTTAAGGAATGTGACATGGAAGCTGTTATTGACGTTTCAAGGGATTATGTGATCTTGTTATGGTGGTTTTGCTCATTAACTTCTTGTTTGTACTTTTATTATTTATGTATTGTTGTAACCTGCCAGGAATTGTAATTAGTGTGGGCTGAAATTTTTTTTTTTTTTTTAATTTTATTTTTATTAAACTTATATAATCATTACAGAAGATAAAACACAGATAGATCTCCAAATACTTGAAACAAAACACAAATTTCAACTTTACAGAAAACATCTTTTGATCTCATCTGTGATAATCTAGGACTGGTACTGAAAGTAATAACGAAACCTGTCTAATATGCAGAAAAAAAAAAAGGGGCAGCATTTTATTGTTAAGCAATTACCAACAAATAACTGTGTCTGAACTATATATATCTTTTTATGTACTCTTTCCTTATTACTAGGGTATATTACGATGGGATTAGGTATCTAGGTATTCTCGCAGCTGATCTGGATAATTAAATACGTATCTTGAATTTTGATATGTTAGAATACATTTGCAAGGAAAACACAATACATATTTTGCTCCTTTTTGAATAACCCTTTCTCTCATAGACAGAAATTTTTTTTCAGTGCATTAGCAACATACCTGATACTTTACAAACATCATGACCTTAACACAAAACTGGAGCATAAATCCTGACTCTTTATTATTAAAATAGTGGCTAGCTATAAACCATGCGAAAGCAAAACAAGTTATACGGCAGCATTTTAGAACTGATTTTTATACTTGATTCTATGATTATAAAGGATTTCTAACTCCAAGAAGGAATTTAAAAGTTGTTCAGATAAGATTTCCTGCAGCTTTACTTCATTTATAACTGATGAGATAAACATTAGCTAGCCTATTAGATTAATTCACACCTTATCATTAAAAAATCATTTGGTTCTTTTTTCACATTTACCAATCTATAACCAAAGAGAAAAAGCAATAAAGAGTCTTAGTTCAAACCACTGGCATACTTTTGGTTACCATTTGGCACATACACTGTGACTTTTCCCTCCAGGGCAGTTTGCATACAATCTTAATGCTACCTGAAACCAACTTTAAAAAAAAGCACAATGCCTCAATCCCCTCACTGAGGGCACCAAGCCCAGTCAAAA
Source organism: Rhinatrema bivittatum (assembly GCF_901001135.1). Taxonomy (NCBI): domain Eukaryota; kingdom Metazoa; phylum Chordata; class Amphibia; order Gymnophiona; family Rhinatrematidae; genus Rhinatrema; species Rhinatrema bivittatum. Next base: position 337,611,365 of record NC_042616.1, on the reverse strand, counting down.
GCCAAGACTGTAATTTAGGTGAAAGAATGAGGAAGGGACCCTTTCAACAGTAGAATCCTGTTACTGACAAACCTGATATTAGCTTAATAAAATACCAACTGCAAAAGTGGCCCTTTGCAACATCATCATCATCATCATCATCATCATATCATTTCACTCTCCTGAGCAAAGATATTGGACAGCTTAAGGGTTCTTGCAAATAAGTGTTTTTTTTATTTTGGAGGGGAGGGGGTTAGTATTTATCTAAAGTGCATTAGTTACCTAAAAATAAACATATTCATATTCAAATGATGGCCATGCATGTCAATGCTCTCAAGCCTTGCTTAATAACTGGGAAGCCTTAACTTCTCTAAATTCTAGAGCAGTTGTGTGCTTCAGAAAGGCTTGCAAGTTCACAAGATGAAGCCCTATTGGAAAAATGCAAAGTAGAACCCAGAGCACTCATGCTACAGCTTGTTGGTCTTCATCAACCAATGGTGAACAGCCAGCCTTATCTCAGGCAGTATCTGAATGGTTTGTTTACTTTTACAGTTCTCAAATGGATCCTCAACAGAGAAAGTTACTTCCCTAAGGAATGTAAAATTACTTTAGGATTTCAGGACAGATTTAAGGATCAGACAACACATGCATACACAAAATTGCAGGTGTTTTGCAATGCTATAAATGAGAAATTACTACTTACCTGATAATTTCTTTTTCTTTAGGCCAGTCAGATGAATCCAGAACAAGTGGGTTATGAACCTCCACCAGCAGATGGAAACAGAACAAACTGACGTCACAGTATATATATCCCTGCAGTGAAATCTGCCTGTCAGTATTCTCTTCAAAAGCAACTGTGGACAGACTAACAAAAAACTTGATTAAAAACAAATAATCATTTCAATACTCAGCCAACAGGCAACACTGAGCTCAGACAAGAATATAATAACACTAGTCTAGGGTCTGGACTAGCACTTACCAATAATCCCTGTAACACGTGGCCATGCAGGAGGACCACAATACAATCATTCAGCAGCCAAGGGAGGAAAGCTGGATTCATCTGAGTGTCCTAAAGAAAAGGAAATTATTAGATAAGTAGTAACTTCTCATTTCTTAGTGTCCAGTCAGATGAATCCAGAACAAGTATTCCAAGCTATTCCCGAATAGGACAGGAGGCTGCCCACGGTCCAGTCAAAACCGCACGAGCAAAGGCTGCATCCTCCCGGGCTTGCACATCCAGACGATAATACTTGGAAAAAGTGTGTAAGGAGAACCACGTCACAGCTCGGCAAATGTCGACAGGAGACAACAATTTCAATTCTGCCTGACACTGACTAAGCCCTAGTGGAAAAAGCCCTGACTAGGTAATGGCTTCCCAGCATCAACACATGCAGCCGTGACTACCTCCTTAATCCAGTGAGCTACTGTAGCCCATGAGGCCTGCTCTCCCTGTCTAGTACCGCCATGAAGGATAAACTGGCGATCCATCTTCTGTAAAGGCTTAGTAACCTCCAGATACCTGACAATAGGTCTCTTGACATCTAAGGGTCACAATAGACAATACTCCTTTACATCTATTTCTCTGTCTAGAGATGGTGGGGAGATGGACTAATTCAAGTGAAAGTCAGTGACCACCTTCGGTAAAAAAGAAGGAACAGTACACAGCTGTACTGCCCCTGGAGCACACCCAGAGGAATGGCTCCCAGCAAGACAAAGCTTGCAGCTCAGAAACTCTACACAGAACAAATTGCCACAAGGAACACTGTTTTCAAGGTCAGTAACTGTAAGGACAGGTTACACATCAGCCTAAACGTAGGACCCGCTAAAAATTCCAACACCAAATTAAAACTCCATAAGGATACCGGAAACCACAAAGGAGGACAAAGATGTTTCACTCCTTTCAAGAAATGGGCCACGTCAGGATGAACTGACAAGGAACCTCCATTTACTTGACCCCTGAAACAGATGAGAGCCACTACTTGTATTTTTAAAGAACCGAGAGTCAACCTTTATTCAAGCCATCCTGCAAAAATTTCAAAATGAGCGGGATCTTGACTGAACAAGGAAGAGTACCTCGATCTTCACTCAGGCTTCAAATACTCGCCAAACCCGCTCACAGGCCAATGAAGTGGAGTACTTTCTAGCTCTTAGCAAGGTGGAAATCACTGCCGCCGAGTATCCATGCTTCATGAAGTGAGCCCTTTCAAGGGCCATACTATAACACAAAATCGAGTCAGATCTTCGGGAAGAACAGGACCCTGCTGCAATAGTTCCCTGTACACCGGAAGTCGAAGAGGCGATTCCACCAGGAGCTGCTGCAGATCTGCATACCACAGTCTCCTGGGCTAATATGGGGCCACCAATTGCACTATTCCTCTGTGGCAAGGCATATAGCAACTTGTCTTCTGGCTACTCCTATACCAAGGCATGAATCCCCAATGACTCCGGATCTCTCCTGAGACTGAAGAATCTTGGAACTTTCACACTGCGAGAAGTTGCCAGCAGGTCTAGGAACGGGAGTCCCCAGCAATCCAGAATCAGCTGAAACGCCTCATCTGACAACGTCAGTTCTCCTGGATCCAGATTCTCCCTACTGAGAAAGTTTGCTCTTACATTGTCTTTTCCTGCTATGTGTGAGGCTGAGATCATCTGAAGATGCATTTCTGCCCATTGATGTTCCAGAGAGACTCTTCTGCATTCCAGCATCCTTGCACCATCAGCTCCTGACAGTGAGCTCCCCAACCAAAGAGGCTTGTGTCTATTGTGAGTACAAGCCAATCTGGTGGAGCTAGGGAAACTTCCTTCCTTAGATGATCCATCTTCAGCCACCACTGCATTTGGGAAGAGACCTACATCGGCAGGTGGAGCCGAATTGAATATTCCTGAGATTGCGGATTCTACTGAGGCAGCAGAGAGAGCTGAAGAGGACACATATGCATCCTCACCCATGGTACCACTTCCAGAGTCACGACCATTAAGCCAAGTACTTGCAGATAGGACCATACAGTTGGGCGCAAAGTGTTCATCAACAGGTGGAGCTGTACCAGAAACTTCTCAATTTGAGCTTCCGGCAGAAAAACCTCAACCTGCTTCCGGTCGAACCGAACCCCAAGGTATTCCAATGACTGAGCAGGCTGAAGGCTGCTCTTGGCCAGGTTCAACACCCAGCCGAGTTCCTGAACAGGGAAATCACCTTGCGAATCACCAGGCGACTCTCTTTTAGTGACTTGGCTCAAATCAACCAGTTATCCAAATATGGATCCCATCCTTTCTCAACTCTGCTGCAACTACTACTACTACTACCATCTGTAACTGCACGCTCATTTAAAAATTGATTTTTACTTGCCTTTACCTAATCAGTAAAACTATTATTTAAGACCCAGTGCCTAGTTCTGCTGTTTTGTTTATAGCTGTTACCTACAGGAATTACCACAACTACCATCACACACAGGATCACACACCACTGTCTGGGTCATCATTGAGAGTATCCCCCCATAAAAAGAATCCACCTCTGGAATAAAGAGTTCAGGACGTGGGAGAAGTGCTAGCTGGAGCAGCCCCGAAGAGTATAAATTAGATGTGTGCCCTAAGGAAATGACCACTCCCAAGAAAGGGGTTTCATCTTTATAAGCTTCTTTACTGGTGACCAATAATAAACACAACAATTTAACTGCTTTGTGTGGTTCAACAAAATAATGGCAACTTACAATTAGTTTTCTCAAGACTCCCATCTTTCTTTGGGCCCTCCTTCATCCCTTAGGCCCTGGCCTCTTATCCCTGCTCGCAGTAATCCACCCTAGCCCAGAATCCCTTGCTGGATTAGGAGTTAAGGAGGGCCAGCGGTACAGATAGCTGTAGCCAGTCCTTTAAGGTGCTCTGAAAGAGTTTCTTATATGCTCCCTCACATATCATTCCCCTCCGCTTGGTCTTGTCAGGCAGGTGTCCTGCCATGTTCAGGCTACTTCTCGGCTCTCAGTGACTCATCCCTGGGTGGGCTGCACTGATACTCTGTGAGCTGGCTCCACTGGGCCATAAACTGGGGATAATTGTGTCCCAGAATAATTAGATACAGGAGCTCAGGAAGGACTCACGCTTTCATAATGGCTTGACCTGCTGGGATCATCAGCAGGACCTGACTGGTTCAGTATTCTTGTTTGTCCCTATCTATACAGGTGTCTCTTTTCACTTGTGATTGATGCACTCTTTTTGGAGGAGGTCCTCATGAACGACAGTCTTGCCAGACCCTGAATCCACCAACACTTGGGTGGGCACTTCATCCAGTTCCACCTGAATCATGAACTCCTTACGCTTATGAGGAACATCCACTAAGCTACAATTTTGCAGTTTTGTGAACATGTTAGCCCAGTCTTCTTCATTCTCATTCTGGGGTTCTGCTATTGCTGCCTGATCTTTCATGAGCTTTTCCCCCGGCTTCTGTTCACACACCATCTCGTCTAACCATGGAGACTCTTCAATGTTATGGTCCACTGCCTTACAAAAAGAACATGGCTACTGGGTAAGTTGTCTTTGCCTTTAGTCATTCCTTTTGAGGGCTCTTTATTTTTGGCCTTTCCAAATAGGCAGTTGTCCTCCTGATGACTATTCTCCACACAGTTTCATTTCTAGGCTGATTTGAACGCCGTGAGATACTTTTTTTCTTCCAGGGTGAGGAATTTTCCTATTTTGGAGTTTTTCCTTTATCCCCAGAGACTTTACATGCTAGGGTTGGCTGGGTCACTAAGCTAATGTCCATAACTCTTGCCAAATTACCTCTCTGACCATAGTTAAAGCACATGGAAGAGACTGTGGCCTTGGATTCTGGGTACAGAAGATGAGCTATCTGCTTCTGAGGAATGCTGCTGGGACCTCCACTCTCTGTGCTTCAGCAGGGCGTTTGTGCGGACTGCCCTTCTAGCCTCTTTACCACATCAGGCATTAATTGAGCCTGGTGGAAGTTGTCCACCACTTCTAGTGCTCATTCCAAACTGAGCCATGTGTGTAAGCAGACCCAATTCCACACAGGCCAGTCAAGTCTGTCTAAGAATTGTTCTCAAAGCACCTGTCAGGCTATTCTGAGGCCAGTCTTTGCCTCTGGCTGTAACCACTTCAAGCCGGCATCCTTCAAGCAATTAAACAGGTTTCAGGGGCTCTCCCCGAGCTGCAGGAACCCCTACCGGAACTGCTGCTGGTATTTTTCTGAGGTTTACCCAGCTCTCTCCAGGATAGCGGCCTTGATTTCCATATAGGTAGCCCTTCCATCTGGGTTGGCTGCTTGGAAAGCTGCTTGACTCCTGCAAGTCAGCAAGTTAGCTAAGCTTGTAGTCGAACTGGCTTCAATCCAAGCTGACAGTGAGCAGTCCTCTCAAAGTTTTTAAGGAAGACCACTGGGTCCTTACCTACCTTCATTTTAAACAGGATGTGCAGTAATGGGTTTGCCTGGGTTATCCTTATCCTTGCGGTCTGCTCGGCCTGTACTACCTGTGTTTTGCTTTACTAGTTGTTGCCGCAGCACCTGCTGCCGGTCAATTTATGTTTGTAAGGTGCGCTGCAATTGCTGCTGCCCTGTAACAGGGACCTGGATCACTTGCTCCATTTTCCTGCTTTTTGAGCCACTTCCAAACTGAATATCTCACTGGGGAAAGGAGAGGGGGGGGGGGGGACCCAACCTGCCGGTCTGTCCGGACCTGACTCACTGTTTGACCCCTGATTGCACAGGCGGGCTAACTCCCTTCAGTTGAGTGAGTGGAACTGGGAGGTCCCAGGAGAAAAGAAAAGAAAAACTGCAGTGTTTTTTTTTTTCTTCTCTGCTGTGGCTGTGGGCTTCTGCCTGTGGTCCCTGCTTAGGCAAGAGATCCTATATCTAACACCAAACGTGATGTCAAGCGATCAGAGCCCAAGCCGGACTCTGGCAAAAATCTTTATAAGCTTCTTTATTGGTGAACAATAATAAACAAAACAATGTAGCTGGTTTGTGCAGTTCAACAAAATAATGGAAACTTACAGTTCATTTTCTCAGGGCTTCCATCTTTCCCTGAGTCCTCCCTCAAGCCTTGGGCCCTGGCCTCTTATCCCTCCTTGCAGTGATCCGCCCTAGCCCAGAATCCCTTGCTGGGTTGGGAGTTAGGGAGGCCCAGCAAGGAATTATGGGTATTCTGAAGGAGTTTCTTATAAGCTCCTTCACAGGGAGCAAAAGAGGAAGGGAAAGTAAGAGAGATAACATAAAAAAAAGAGAATAAGCAGGTCTGACAGACAGAGAGAGCAACAGAGCCAGATGAAAAGGAAGACCATAGACCACAAGAAGTAACATTTGTGGGGAATATATTTTATTGTTATGGTCAATAAAATAATTACAGGATAGTCTATTGAAACAATGTTCATCAGTGGACATTGACAAAAAAATAAATTTTCCTAGGGTGCCTTATATTTTTTTATATTTCACCTTGAGAAGACTGGAGGCAAAATATAACATCAAGGTCAATATTAAAAGGATTCGCCCAATAATCTTTTACATTACCCAGACAAAACCTAAGATTTGAGTATTTCTCTCTGCTCTATGTCCAAATTTTGTCTGTGCAGCTTGTTACCTGCACAAAATTTAGCTGGCTATAAAGAGGCAGTGCTGAGGGCATTCCTGGGATGGAGTTTCACTTTGTTCAGGCAGTGCTCACATATTTGGTTGGCCAAATAACTGTCCTAAAGTTGCCTGAATAATGTAAAGGGAAAGAAAACTAGGAGGCCAGCAGAATCCTGATCTCCCCTCTACCCCACCCATAAGAACAAATATGCAGGGGTCTGAGCAGCGCCTAATCTCCCCTCCCTCCCGCCCCCACAGTGAAGACAAGAATCGAGCCAAGAGTGATCAAATCTTCCCATCCTTTACTTTAAAAAATGTAGTGGGCCAAATGCCCCTCCTTGGCTGTAGCACAGCACTAAACCCCCCAAAGTGTCCACCAAGCCCAGTTGGAAGACAAGAAGCTCTTATCTACTCCTGCTGGGCTGAATATTAAGTGCTGGAAGAGTTATCAGCTCCCAGCACTCAATATTCATTTTTTCACGGCACTCTGGGTGAATAGACCAAGGCCTCCTTTCCTGTAAGTAACTTCTGAATGGGAACTGGACTTGATGGGCTCTTTTGTGACTTAAGAAGTGGAGGTTGGCAGGGGGGAGGTTTGGTCCACCCGAACTTGTAACCAGGGAATAAGGGAGAATCAGAGCACCCCCTACACCAGTACTTGTCTTTATCTTGTTGGGGGGGGGGGGGGGGGGAGGGATGAAAACAATCAGGTGCCAGGCTCTATATTTCAAATCAGAGAAAATGCTGTTTTTATAAGAGTGGCACAACCTTTTAGCTCTAACTAGTGTTTCCTATAATCACCCTGAAATGAAGAAAACATATACACAATTTACTTTATTCTATGATAACACTCCAATTAAAGGGAGATCATGAGTTATTGCACTTTGTGCAAGAAAGTTATATTACACATTTTTGTGTTCATCATTGTTTACATTCAGAAAACATTACTTATAACTTTTTTGCCTTATTGCTCACTCTTTTTCTAGAAAACAGGAGAAGCTGGTCCTAGGATTTTAGAAATTGTGGCTTTTTTTCTTTGAGAAAACAATATCTTTACAATAAAGAATTCTGGCAGAAGTTATAGTTTCTGAAACAAGACAAAACTATCTATAAAAGATGTATGGTAGAGCTTTATAGAGGCAAGGGCTAGTATTCATAACCTCCATTAACGGGTCCTCATCGTTACTTATTCGTGTTCCGTTTTTTAAGACTGTATGCTTATTCTCTTGATTGTTTAGCTTGTGAATATCTTCTAGGGTGTACTATGAAGCTGGGGGTCTTGCACTCAAGTTTCAATTACCCCAGGGTGGATTCTCAGAATGGGGCTGTGGAGGTCAACAATGCCATGCTCCCATACTACATATCTCTTAAGAAATGCTACACTCATCTTTGCCCAACGCTTGACTATCCTGGCAAAGCTGATATAATCTGATAAGATCTGTTTTTGAATATTTGTTTATGTGACAGTTCTGTTTCGAGTAACTCCTGTTTATATTGATGAAGTTAACACGTTTTCTACCTTTCTGTCTAAGAATACTCAAATCAAGAACTCTTGTAACACCAAATAATTGTACCTCTTACCTATATTACCAATAAATCTGTCTCTATCTCCTTTCATAAGAAACATTGTGAAGATGCCGCTGTAAGCAACTCTCCTTCATTTTTGTAAATCGATGTGATATACTAGTTTGAATGTCAGTATACAAAAATAAATAAATAAATAAATGTAGCAAGAAAGTCTCTCTGTAGGTGTAATTTCTGTTCTTAAGTCTACACGTTTTTAGTGCCAAAAATAAAGCAGCCGGGATACTCGAGATGGGTATTCCAAAAGAAAAGTTAACCTAATACTTTGTCAATGGTTATTGGTGCCAAACAAACATCCTCACTGTTACATACATGTTCAGTGCAAAAAACAATCCAGCTTGCTCTGTGTAAGTGTCCCTAAATTGGCATTTGGGTCCCAAGGTATCCTCCCCTGCCAGGGCTGGAAAGTAAGGTGTTCAGAGATGGAATGCTCTCCTAGCTTAATTACTGTAGTTTTCTCTTTTTTTTTTTGAACCAGAGGTTTATTGTGGGCTCCTCATACTCTCAATTCTTTCAGTCCATATTCTTTCCAGATGAAGACTCCTATGAGGGATCTCCAATCTTTCTTATGTTCTCTTCGGATGTCTGTGAAGATTTCTTAATTCTCCTTGGTAACTGCACAAATCAGCACAGCAGGGAAAAACAACCTCCTTTCCCCCCTCCTGGACAAGAAGAATGTGCACAAAACCTCCTCTCAAAACAGAAAATCACAAAAATCTCCAAAAAGTCTCAAAACATAGAGAAACCACTTTCCAAAAACAGGATATGAACTGGAATAAATGATTTTCTCTCCTCTAGACTTATCCAGGACCAGAGTGCTTCCCACTCTGAGGAGGGCTAGGGGAACCATCAGAAACAGATTCAAATTACTTAAAACTCAAAAATCTCTAAGACACAATCCCAAAATTCACTGGATGCAAACAAACAAGGAATAGTCTCACTTTCCACCTTCCATCAGCCAGGAAGTTGAGTCCAGGTTGCATAGGGATAGGGGAATCAACAACAACAACAAAAAGATCCTCTTGCTTCAAACGCCAAACAGATATCCCACGTTGATTTCAAGCATAGGCGGAAGCCCAGCACTGCAGCATCCTCACACGAGGGCGCTGGGGCAAAGGAGTATGTTTCAACTCCTACTTCCCTTACAGCTCCTAGACTACAGCCAATTCTGGTGGAGATCCTCACGGGGATCTCTACACTTGTATGGGTTTTCAGGGTTATGAATTTTACATTGTACTGTTATATTTGTGTTGTTAAGCATTGCCGTCTTAAATTTCGAAAGGTGGAATATAAGCCTATCCAAATAAATATATAAATAAACAAAAGGGAGTATCATGATATATAATGTACTAAACTAAAGGATTGCTTATTTCTTCCAGTTCATCTGGGGTTCCAGGGGTCAACATTTTCTGTGATAAGTTTGTATTATACAATATGCTACATGTTTGGGCCGCTGTCAGAAAATATAATTCATGGTAGGACAATTCAATTTTCAGACAGTTTTTAAAACAGAAAGACAGCAGATTCCAGTGGTTCCATCCATTATTTTGTCTGTTAAAACAGCAGCTTAATAATAAAGTATCCAGCTATGAGTTTACATATTTTACAAAACAAAATAAAGTGGTATGAAATAGATGGCACTACTATCTTGCACTAAGTGCCACTATCATCCATATGTACTGTGTTAGCATAATCGCCAATGGTGCTCTAGATGAGTGTATGTTTGTTGTTTTCCACTTAAGGCTTTATATGTAGAACAATACTGCAGATATTAGTGTTGGTTAGCAACCAATCCACATGTAATCTCATATAATACACCCCAAGACTGAACTTTTCTAGCGATTTCTTTTTTCTCGATTACCTTTAATTATAATGCTTTAGCGATTCCGAAAAGACATAATAATAATAAAAAGAAAGAAAGAGATAAAAACCCAATAAAGAGATTTATACAAAGAAAGAAAGAAAGAGAAAGGAGAAGAAGAAAAAGGAGGGGAGTTAGGCCATCCTCAGTATCACATTAGAGCTAACCAGAGAGTGCACCAAATACTGAAATGGACTGTGATCAATAGGCTTGCTATGGTTATGTATTAAGTATTTTGAGTAGCTATGCAGGGAATATGTGAATTTCAAAGTTTTCCATTTACTCCATGAAAGATTCTTCCTAATCTTCTCAGGGAGGACTTGTAATAATCCTGTCCAGGCCTCTGTATCACTACTTGTGTTGCTACAGTCTAAGCCCAAATAGCACCATCTAGCTTCCATCTAGCCTATTCTACACCATTCAAAAAGAATTAGTAAATCTGCAGATAACCAAGTCTTTAAAATACAATTCTGCCATACTCTCCAAAAGAAAATAAGACTGGTGAGATTGCAATGTCTTTGTGTTTAAGCATTCCAAAAAATTAGTACTTGGTATCCTATCAAAAACAAATTGTCAGGACATTTTTGGTGGTGGGGGGAAGTGAGACATGAGGACTCTAACAGGAGTGGGTTTTTCTGGATCTGCTCATACATTGGGACCACAGACATGCACAAGCCCTGTGTCCTTGAAAGTAGCCTCCTTTAGTTTTGGGTAAATCCTGTTTCCCAATCAATATAGTTGACTTTGTGAACCCGTAATTATGGGGGGGGGGGGGGGGGGGGGGGGGAGGGGGTTTCCTGTCTACTTTTAAAATATTCTGTACTGTGGGTATAAATCCAAATTTAGTAACTGCTTTCATTTGATTGCTAATTTCCTTCTACAACATCTTCATTACACAATAGTTGAGAAAGCAGTATAATCAGCCTGCAGAGCATTTTGTGTGCTCATCGTGGCAAAATCTTTGTTGTATTTATTTATAATAATAGATGGGGATACTTTCAGTACACCTGAGAAATAGCTGCTGAATTGGAAATCTAAAACGGGTTGTCCTATCTCATGCTGCCATCTAGCTGCTAGGTCCCCTATGTGCGAGTCAGCTTCCTCAGTTCACAATTATAGATGCCTGAGAGTCAAAATCCTGTCCCCATACAGGGATGCAGTGCAAGTTTCTAATGTTGATCCCAACACAGCACTTCTACCTATCCTCAAAAAAGCCTAACAAAGTGTCTAGGTCTTAGTGTCTAACTTGAAAATATCTAAAATAAACTAGATCTGAAAGCTCAAATATCTCTTAAACTCACAATCAAATTGAACTGTATCTTTTTTTTTAATTAATGTTTTATTCAAATTGCACAACTTAAACAAACCTCCTCTAACCTTTGTATCATAACAAACACTTACTGCAAGATTTGTTTTAAGAAACAGATACAATCGTTCTTTGAAATCAATACACCATATCAATGGTCATTAAAACTAGTTTATACCAATCTGAGGGACATCAATTTGAAGCCAGTTAACTCAAAATGTTTGTTATGCAACAACACAGCACAGACCGTGCTTGCTCATAAAACATTTCCAACAATAAACTTATACAATAGTAACTACAGACTCTTACAGGGAACTCAGTACACTTAAGCTAAAATTTAGTTACAACATTAAGGACCTCAGTAACACCTTGTAGCAGTTTGTAATTCAGCTTGTTATACACCTGGCTGACTTTGCTATTCTTCGTCTCTTATTTTCTTACTCCGGATAAATTCAAGGAAGAGCATCGACAATCTCATGAACTTCCCATATTCCACTTTTAACAACCTGGACATTTTATCATAACACATCAATTCTCCTGCTTCGTGCATCCACTGTATAATGTCTGGACCATTTTTGGATTTCTAGTTTTTGGCTAATACAATTCTGGCAGTCAGGAGACATTACAAGACAAGATCCTTAGTTGAACTTTGCCCACTCCAGACTTCCACACAACCTAGCAAAAATAGTTTGGAATCAAATACCAACTCAGTTTGTATCAAATTCTCTCTCTTTGGCAATAGCATCCCAATAATTCTTAATCTTTTTGGTGTGCCAAGGTGTTGAACTGCTGGCACTCAGATGCAGGGCTGTCCTGGCAACTGGGGTGACTGCCTAGAGCCCCACCCTTGGGAAACCACTTAACCCTGCAGTAGCTCTGCCCCCTGCAATTGACTTCAGAGCTTAGTCAGGGCACAATCCTCCCCCTGCCTGAATTGTGGCCTGCCAGCAGGCGGCACATGAGAGCCTGTTGGTACTTCCTCAAGGCACAAAAAAGCTCTGGAATTTGTTGCCAGAGGATATGGTTAGTGCAGTTAGTGTAGCTGGGTTCAAAAAAGGTTTGGATAAGTTCTTGGAGGAGAAGTCCATTACCTGCTATTAATCAAGTTTACTTAGGGAATAGCCACTGCTATTAATTGCATCAGTAGCATGGGATCTTCTTAGTGTTTGGGTAATTGCCAGGTTCTTGTGGCTTGGTTTGGCCTCTGTTGGAAACAGGATGCTGGGCTTGATGGACCCTTGGTCTGACCCAGCATGGCAATTTCTTATGTTCTTATGTTCCTCTTCCACTCTCATTATATGGGGAAAAGCATCAGTGAGGGGAAGGAAAGAGTGAGAATCTCCAGTGGCAGGGTGGGGGAGATTGAGAGGGAGAGGCATCATTGGTGCTTTTCTCTCTTCCCTATCCCTGTCCCCTCCCTGTCCCGCTGGTGCTTTTCTCTCTCAGTCTCTATTGTGGATAACCTGAAAACTTGACTGGCTATGTATGTCTTCAGGAGAGGGCTGGGAAACACTGACATACGCTATGAAAGATTATCTTGATAAACTTGCTGGAACATAAAGCCCAAACTATTTTAGCTTCTGGCAAGTCCATTTGAAAGAAAAAAATCCTGCATAAACGTCCAGTGAAACAAATGTTTAATAGGCATGGCTTCAGATTTGTTCCAATTTATTTTGTGAACCCCTCCTGGTTTGGGAGGGGGAAGGGTATGCTGGACTGCGATAGGAAGAGGCAGTTTAATATGAGCTGTCAGCCTGGCCAAGTTATAACCAGGCTGAAAAGGTGATCAGACCTTTTACTGTGGACGTATAAATTAGTTTCAGGTTGGGAATTAGCAAATGATTAACCACCTGAGCTTACTGCTGAATTACAATTAAATATCACTTTATAAACAACTTTGACAAAAAGAGGAATTTGTTTTGGGAATGTATCCAAGGACAATTATACCAAGCAGATGGATCCTCACCTCAAACAATAGAGGGTGATCAAGAACCTTGAGCATCTGGTTTTGAGAGCAGAGAAAAAAAAAAGAATGAGATTGGATGGGGGGGCTTGTATATATATATATTTTTTTTTCCCTGTATCTTTTTTGCATTTCACTGGAGTGAAGGGAGGGAAATCTCATCCACTACCAACTTCTTCCCCAGGAGGCACTAGGCATCAAGCACCCAAAGACCAACAGAGCCTACTCAAAGATGGCTCCTGCCAGATTAGTCCTGGACTCAGGAATGCCCCTGGAAGGTAACTGGGCACAGGGGCATTACTTTTGTAATCTGAAAGAGCTCCAAAAGTTGAAATAGATGTATTGGCATTGGGAATAGTTATGTAAATATTGTTTATAAAAAGCAACATCTTGTCAACAAACAGAACAAGCTTACACATTTACCTAGCAATTGGTAAGCCTTCAAAATCGGAGCTCAACTCATAAACTGTCTGCTAACATAGGTATTTATATCTCTGTGGGAGGCCCACCTAGTAACTCGAGGTGAGGTTTAGGTATTAGTGTAGGGGTTAGGGGCCACTTTGACATTCAAAGTGAGACGTACGAACAGAACAATGCTGTCTTGTGAAGATTTGATGACCTTCGGAATGAGGAAACTCACCCAAAGATGAGATTTGTGCAATGTTCTCTCAACCTAGCTTGATGTAACCCAGGTAGAGTCCATCATGCGCAAGCACCATAACGTTTGGTGCGATGCAAATGAGAAAAAGGGGAGGATACTGGGGTGGGAATTTTGGCCAAGTGGTTTGGGCTCACAGTTTTGTAAAGCCGTATCACATGGCTTTAATGTGAATTTTAACTACACCTTTTTCATTTGCGAAAAGCCGAGCGATAGGGCTTTGCAAAACTGTGAGCCCAGTCCACTTGGCCAAAATTCCCACCCCAATATCCTCCCCTTTTTCTCATTTGCATCGCACCAAACATTATGGTGCTTTTGCATGTGTTAATGGTGTTTTCGCATGCGTTAAGGCGTTTTTTGTATGTGAAAATGCCTTAACGCATGCGAAAACGCCATATAGCACTTTGATAAATGACCCCCATAGCCAGATAATAGGACAGCGAAAGGTTAGTTCTAAAGTTAACTAGATAATTTATCTGGCTAATTTTAAGATAGCCAGATATATTCAACAGTTTGCCACCACTGAATTTCCCAGCTAACTTTCCTAGCAGTTCAGCGGTTTAATATGGACCTCTATAATAACAAATGTATCTGGTCATTAGGATCTTAGTATATAGGATTAGCTTAGTATATAGGATTGCTGTCCTAGCTGCAGGAAAGTTTCCCTCATTTTCTAGAAAGGAGTTCTTAATTAAATGTGCATTATGTCTCATGTAACTGCCTCTCAGATTCCCTAAAAGTTTTGAATAACTCTTTTCTCGTTAGCAGCATATGATAAAATCGGCCCTCTCAAAACTACTTTGGATTATCTTGCTCAAAATTAATCCATGTCTGTTTTAGAAATGTTTGAAATTTTATATCATTGCACAGAAAAGAATTCAACCTCCAATAATAATTGTGGGTTCCTTGGGGATCCAGGGAAAATCCTTTCAGAATCAGAGAGTGAAACAGAATCTGTCCCTATAGAAACCCTGCTGAGACTGCCAAGAATTTTATGTGAGATCTAAACATAGTCAATGCAGATGAAAGACCAATGAACCTTACAAAAATAGATATCAATCCTTCCTGTCTGGCTACATGGTCTTCCAGATATCAATTAGATTTGGGTTAGGCCAAAGAGAGTTCACTCTTTTGGAGAGCTGTGAAGGTTAGCATGAAAGAAGTGGTGCTTTACTGATGGCAGAATCCGGTACATAGTTAAAGTCTCCAGCTAAAATAACTTGGCATTCAGAAACTTGATTTAGTTCCTCATAGAGCTTAATAAAGAAAGTGTGGCAGTACACCTCTGGAATATGAATACCTAAGAGCAGAAGCCTTCCGGAAATTTCTACGAATACAAGGACATTCACCTACTATCCTCATCTTTTATAACTTTCTTAATATTAAAATTGATCCCTCTATGCAACTGGATTGCCACACCCCTTTTCTTTCTTTTCTTTAGCTGAGGAAGAAAAAGATGTGTTCACCCATGCCTGCACAGTTTTGAATGGTCCAGTTCTTTAATATGTGTTTCCTGCAATATAAGAATTTGTGGGTTTGTCTGTTTTCAAAAAGCTGATTTTTTTTTTTCATTTAATAGGAGAGTGGATCACACTAAGCAAGAAGATATTTCCATTGCCCTATTACTGCATAATTATTTGTTGGATAGATTCAGATACCTAGCATTTAAACAATGATAAAGGATGAGTTACACCCAAAAGAGAGGAGAGAGAAGGGAGAGAAAGAAAGAAAAAAAAGTATAAATCTGGTTCATCCTTAGAGTCCTTCATTTTCAGTTTAACCAATTTTCACCCATAAATTCCCAGATTTTTCCAAAGGTGACATCTGGCTTAAACACCCTCATTTTCAGCTGATTAAAAAGATGCTCCCGAGCTGCAGAGGCACTGTTTTAAGGCCTCCAGCCACTGCTAGAAGTCACTGTGGGTCAAAGCACATGCTGTTTAAAGTCCTGCCTCCTCACTCAACCCCCAAGCAGCCAAAATGCCTGCTATCTGGTGCCATCAATACATTTCAAGCAGGCCCTGCCCACCAGAAGTACTTCCTAGCAGGCTTCCTGGCCCTGCATAAAAGCAGAAGTGCAGTGTTGCAGAGCGAGGGAGCCTCAGTAAGCATGTTGCCGAAGGAGAGAGGAGAAACCTGGAGCCACCACAGGTAAGGATGAATACCGTTTCAGTATGGCTGGGGGAAGTGTGGTGAGGAGGGATGGAGGGAGATTCTCGGTCAGATAGGAGGAGAGAAAGGGGCCATGTTAGGCAGGGGATGGAGGCAGAGATGGGGATGCTGCTGAGTGAGAGAATCTGATGTTGTTTTATTATCCTGGGTTCTGAGCAACAAAATTAACTCCAATATTCATCCAGAAAAATAATGAATAATATTTTTCAACTGATTTTCTGCTGTTTTCATTCTTATCATAATAAACCCTGATAAATTCCCAGGAAAAATAAAGAACAATAAAAACCGAAAATGAAAGTCCCTATTCATCCTATAAAGAATGGATCTTTTTTACACATTATCACCCTATCTGAATAAATGCAGCAATCCACTTAGATGGCATAGGAGCCCTATTGCAGTTAAGAGATAGGCCCATTTTTCTTTAACTTGATCAGGAATAAATGAGTGAGTTCTGCATTGTCAAAGATTTTAAACCCATCCTGAGTGAATACTTTAAGCTTCTTTTTCATTTCATTTATTATATATATACCGCACATACCATACTCATAAAGCCGATCAAGGTGGTTCACAAAATGTTTGACAGAAGAGTCCTGAATGATGAAAGCTTTTTGTTTCCCTATTTCCCGGAAGATTCTGTTTCCTAATTGTCTATAACAGCTGAAGTTTATCTGCAAATTTGAGAATCTTTGCAATCACTGATGATCTTGGATTGGATCCTTGCCTTCTTTGAGGGTTCCTAGCCTGTGCGCTTAAGCAGGGCTTTCCAAACCTGTCTTGAGGATCCCGCAGTCAGTCATTTTGTCAGGATAGGCAAATTTGTACCATGCATATTCATTGGCGGGCGGATTTTAAAAGCCCTGCTCGCGTAAATCCGCCCGGATTTACGCGAGCAGGGCCTTGCGCGCCGGCGCACCTATTTTCCATAGGCTGCCGGCGCGCGCAGAACCCCGGGACGCGCATAGGTCCCGGGGTTTATGGACGGGGGCGTGTCGGGGGCGGGGCCGAACGGCACGGCGTTTTGGGGGCGGGACGCGGCGTTTCGGGGGCGGGCCCGGGGCGTGGTTTCGGGCCGGGGTGTTCCGGGGGCGTGGCCGCGCCCTCCGGAACCGCCCCCGGGTTGGGTCTCGGTGCGCCAGCAGCCTGCTGGCGCGCGTGGATTTACGTCTCCCTCCGGGAGGGAACTTATAAAATCCAGCGTACTTTTGTTTGCGCCTGCTGCGCAAACAAAAGTACGCGATCGCGCAGTTTTTAAAAATCTACCCCTGTGGATATTTTGAAAATCTGACCTGCTACGAGGTTCTCCGGACAGGTTTGAGAAGTTCTGAGTTAGATAAATCTATTTGAGAATCAGAACTACATCTCCATGCATGCAGTGGGGAAAATTTGTACAGATCCAGCCTTCCCCCCTTGACATGGAACTATCCACTCCTTCAAGTGGAGTGGATAATACATTGAAATCATCGGTTCAGTGTGCTTGGGCAGTCAAAAAAGCAGAATGTTGGGAATTATTAGAAAGGGAATGGTGAATAAAATGGAAAATGTCATAATGCCTCTGTATCGCTCCATGGTGAGACCACACCTTGAATACTGTGTACAATTCTGGTTGCCACATCTAAAAAAAGATATAATTGCGATGGAGAAGGTACAGAGAAGGGCGACCAAAATGATAAAGGGGATGGAACAACTTCCCTATGAGGAAAGGCTGAAGAGGTTAGGACTGTTCAGCTTGGAGAAGAGACGGCTGAGGGGGATATGATAGAGGTGTTTAAAATCATGAGAGGTCTAGAACGGGTAAATGTGAATTGGTTATTTACTCCTTTGGATAATAGAAAGACTAGGGGGCACTCCATGAAGTTAGCATGTGGCACATTTAAAACTAATTGAAGAAAGTTCTTTTTCACTCAACTCACAATTAAACTCTGGAATTTGTTGCCAGAGGATCTGGTTAATGCAGTTAGTGTAGCTGTGTTTAAAAAAGGATTGGATAAGTTCTTGGATGAGAAGTCTATTACCTGCTATTAATTAAGTTGACAGCCACTGCTATTACTAGCAACAGTAACATAGGATAGACTTAGTTTTTGGAACTTGCCAGGTTCTTATGGCCTGGTTTGGCCTCTGTTGGAAACAGGATGCTGGGCTTGATGGACCCTTGGTCTGACCCAATATGGCAAATTCTTATGTTCTTATTATTACTGAAAAGCACTTCACTTCCACAAATTGTCAACACTTACAGAGGGATTATAAGTAAATATGTCATGATGGCCAAAGAGTTTTGAACCAAAGCAAAGACCTGTTTATATGAAGTTAGGAGGTAGCTCATTTAAAACAAACAGAAGAAAATTATTTTTCACTCAGCGCATAGTTAAGCTCTGGAATTCATTGCCAGAGAATGTGGTTACAGCAGTTAGTGTAACTGGGTTTAAAAAAGGTTTAGATAAGTTCCTAGAGGAAAAATCCATAAACTGCTATTACGGTAATTAATAAGCAACCGTAGCTTGTGATTTATCTAATGTTTGGGTACTTCCCAGGTACTTGGAAACAGGATACTGGGCTTTATGGACCCTTGGTCTGACCCAGTATGGCAATTCTTATGTTCACTGAAAAAAATATGATTTGGCTAGAAAAACATGAATAATGAATGTTATTGTAGGTTGAAAATTGTATTAAAACCCTCTCCCCCTTCCCACATATTATTTGACTTTAGCCCCCTCCCTCAGTTGTGACACCTGTGACCACATTCCCCCTAAGGCTAAGGGGATGGCCCTTTTAAGATGCTGCGCTGTCACATAGTGGTGCACCCCTTGGTGAGAACTTGGCGGGGATTTGGTGAGGAAAGTTTTTATATTTTAGTCAGTTCTTAGTGTTAATAATGTGTTGGGGGTTTTCGGCGATACAACCTATTGTCGGGAGAGAGAGGTATCAGGGTAATTATGTGTGTAGGGGTTTGTATGGGGAGGAGAGCCGAGAGTTTTTTGCAAACAAAAAGTGTGCAAGAAGGGAATGGGAGGGATTTGAGGTTGGAGGATAAGGTGGAGTTAGGATGTCTCTTGTTAAATGTCAGATCTATAGATAATAAGTGTAGTTTAGTGTTAATTTTGCCTTTTAATAGAAATCAGGGTTTCGGAGGACACCATATCCCTTTTTTCTCAAGTATGTCCTGGGGGATATTGACGGTAACTTTCAAACTGATGAGCGTGCGCACATATGCGCAAGTTTGCCAGCGCACACACATTTACGTGCCGATTTTATAACATGTGCGCGATTATGGGGCATGTCATAAAATCAGCTACCCACATGTACATGCACGCACAATTTTATATCAACACACACATATGCATGCGAATGCCGTCTCGACCATGTAAATAAGGGGGATTTTAGTAGATTCGCACTACAACACTAATACCTGTTTCCCCAGGCCGATCCCAGTTGACACAGTTGAAGTATAAGACTTCCATACTCCCCTAGCTTGCCTTTCTTTTCCTCTACCTGCCCCAAACCTTAAAGCACTGCTGACTAGGCAAGATTTTTTAGATTTTTCTACTTACACGCCATCCACAGCTGATGTAAAGTTACACAGATAGGGTCCCTGGCATGCACTTGTGGTGTATGAATTATGCACTGGTTTCATTGGGAAAATCAGGAACGCCCATGCCCCGCCAAGATCACGTCCACACCCCACCCCTTTTTCGCAAAACATTTTTTATCTGCATGCCAAGAGGTACTTGCATGGCCGCGGGCCTTTTAAAATCCGCATGGCCCATACATGTCTGAGTCATGCGTGTATCTCCCGGTTTTATCATGTGCAAGCCTCGGAAAATCTACTATATTGGGTTTTTTATCATAATAGAGAGAGTGGAAGAGATGGGAGGGGTAGGGGGTGGCAGATGTAGTACATAAAAATATTCACCATTTTTTTTCCTATAACTTATCTTCACAGTTATTAAAACTATAGTTCATGGTTCCTATTTTCTGGCTTCCTCTAATCCCATTACCCCTTACTGTACTTCACTCTATTCCTCTTGCTTTGTTGTTTAAAGTGTTAAAATGTAACTTCCTTTAACATGCTTCAGATGTTGTCACTGTAAACCGATGTGATGTGCAAACGAACGTCAGTATATAAAAGCGTTAAATAAATAAAATGTGAGCTAGGTAGTGAAGTATTTATTTCTCACCCTATTCCAAAATGTGAATATATTCTTTTGGCAATAATGAAGAAACTTCAAGTGGGGATATTAGTAGTCTATTCTCCACCAGGATTTATTATGAGGAGGGTGGAAGACCTTATTGAGTTCATTAGGGAAGTAGCAGCTTGATTTTATTGTTGTAGGCAATTTTAATTGTCACAGGGACGATTCAGTGTAGATTTGCCCATAGATTAGTACATGATCTCCCCCACTCATGGCGGGGGAGATCATGTACTAGATTTGATTATTGGATCAGATAAGTTAGTAAAGGGAAGTGGATTGGTTGAGGGGATTCAGGAAGTGATGTTCTTTAGGGTTTTTCTGAGGAAAGATTTTTTGAGCAGGAGTTTGGGTAGGAAGAGAGGTAGAAGGGGTAAGATTGATTTGGAGCATTTCTATAATGAATGGAGAAATTCAGATATAAGAAATGCAGAGGGGAATGTGGAGCAATTAGTAACTAGCTATAATCAGGAGTTGGATCTATTTTAAATGAGGTTGCTCCATTGAAAAAGTGAGGAAAGACATGAAGTCCCTTGGCTCTTTGGTTTACAGTAGAGTTAGGAAAAGATCAGAGAGATATGAGAAGATTAGATAGGAAATGGATAAAGTCCCATAGTTAGATGGATAAGTTAAAGTGGTGTAAGGTAGCTAATGCTTACATTTTAAAGATTCTTTAGGCTAAAAAGGATTTCTGGGAAGATTTTCTTGAGAAAGCAGACAATAAGCCTTGGAAAATTTTTTGGATTTTACAGGGGATGTGCGGGAAAACTTTCATCCAATTGCTATGATACCAGAGGTTTGGTACAATTTTGGAAAGTTAAAATTGACGGTTATAAAAAAGGTTTATTAATTTATTTATTAATTTTAGGATCAATGGTGGCAGTGTGGAAGACTTAGCAAACGCAGATAATTCTGGATTGGAAAACGTTTTCTATTAGGCTTGACAGAGTTACAGGGGATTTTTTCCTCATGAAAAGGAACAATTTATATGTTTGACCCATACCCCTCTTTTTTGATAAAGCAATCCTCAGATGACTTATAGAGAGTTTTGCATATTGTAAACTCTTCCATGAGGGAGGATTGTTTACCAGTATTATTGAAGTAAATGGTGATTTCTCCATTTCTGAAAAAATCTATTTTAGATCTTGAGAAATGGGCCAGTTATAGACCAGTTGCCGATAGCCCATTCCTAGCTAAGGCGATGGAGAAGACAATATATAAACAGTTGACAGGAGGTGAGTAGGTTTTTGTAGAAGTTTATGATTTACTTTTACAGATAAGGGATAAGAGTAATTCAGTACTTTTGATACTTTTGTATCATAGCTTGCTGTTGGAGTGTTGAAGAGCTTTGGGAATAAGGGGGACATAGGTTGAAATGGATCAATTCTTTTCCCTCAGATAGGACTGCAATGGTGAAGGTTAGAGATGAGATTTCTGAGCCGATTTTGTTTCAGAGTCACCTTTGTCACCTTTGCTTTTTAATGTTTTTCTACATCCTTTAGGCCAATTCATTCATTTTTTGGGATTTGAGGTTTTTATTTATGCAGATATGTTCAACTAATTTGGCCCTTGGAGTGATTGTGAATTGGTTAGAGCATAGTAAACTCATTTTAAATGGGAGTAAAACTGGGTATGGTTTTTATTCTTGGGAAAGAATTGATTCTACCACCGTCATCCCTTAAGATTAAAGATACCATTGTTGATCCTATGCAGAAGGTCAGAAATATGGTTGTCCTTTTTGATGAAGGGGGTTACATTTAAACCTCATGTTTCCTAATTGGTCAAACAAATCTTTTTCAGATTGCATCAGCTTCATAGAGTAAGAGGATTTTTAAGTTTGGCAATGTTTCAAATGATGGTGCAGGCTTTAATGTCCACAGCTTTGGATTACACTAATAGTATGTTGGTGGGGCTTCCTGAGAAAAGTGTGTTCCAATTACAAATTATTCAGAACATGGCAGCAAGATTAGTTTTTTCATGTCCACGATGCATAAGTGCAAGACTTTTGTTGATACAATTATACTGGCTACTCATTAAGAAGTGAATACAGTTCAAGATCTTGACACTGATGTTTAAAATCAATCAGGGTTCAGGTGCCAAATATCTTAGAAAGCTGGTTAGACACCATGTGCCCAATCAAAATCTTCATTCAACACAAAGGAAGTGCCAACATTTAGGGAGGTATATACAGTAGGGATGTGAATTGGGTGCCCCATCGTTTCTGCTATAGGGTTCGTTTGGCCATGGGAAAATCTTGGTTTCCCGCGGACTGGCATTTTTTTTTTTTAGTGAAAAATCGTTTTTTTCCTGTTAGTGTGCGCAAACTCCCGTTAGTGCGCACTACCAAAAATAGCAAAAAATAACAAAAAGTAACAAAAATTAACGTTTTTGTTAGTGCGCACTAACGGGAGTTTGCGCGCACTAAGCCGAAAAACAATTTTTGACAAAAATTCGGGGAAAATGAGATAATTTCTCATTTTTCATGAATTTTTGACGAATTAAGAAATATCGTACGATATTTTAATTCGTCAGAAAAACGATTCACATCCCTAATATACAGTATCCTTTAGGAAAAGATCACTCAGTGATTGGACCTGAATTGTGGAATTCAATGCCGTTAGCTATTAGGCTGGAAGTCAATCATTGGATGTTCAGAAAGAAAATTAAAGCATAGTTATTCCGCAGCATGAATTGCTGCTGGCAATGTCTATGGCTATGGGGATACGTGGCCTATTTATTCTCTAGGAGTGAGCTCACATGGATTTATGAAGTTTTAACAATTGTAGTAATTTTTATTGTTTTATTATTTATTTTTATATATAACAGTTATTGTGGATTTTGATTATTACCATGCACTGTTCTCATCAGTCTGGCGAATGGTACATAAAACCTGGAAATAAATAAATACATACATACATATGGATGACTGCTATTCTAGCAGTGAAAACATTAATTTGTCAGGATTGTATGACAATGAGCTATAAAGATTTTGGGGGTGGGAGAGGGGTTGGAAGGAGAGTTGTGCTATTAATCTTGTTTTCATTCCAAACTGTAATCTAGTGGGTAGCCTAATTATCAATTTTAGAGATGGAGGAGAGAGCAAGTAGAGCGGTGTTAAAGATAGTGCATTGTATCCAGAATAGCTGAATTTCAGTTTTCACTGTATTCTTCTATTACCAGAAAATTTAGAGATGCAGATTGCTGTTCTTATGGTATTCATTTGTAATAAAGTAGGGTCACATGGTATGCTCTAAATTACCACGTTCCATAGCAAGATATTGATCTCAGATAAAAACACAGATTTCTATAGTACAAGTTGACTCAAACACTTATGTAAATGTATTCTTTTCCAAAGCAGAAATTGTGTCTTTTCAGGGGCAGGGGACGTTCACTGTCTGATTGAGTATGATTGGAGGCCTTAGAATTGCACAAATCATAACTTTTAGTTAACATAAGTGCCCTTTTATCTGCTCTTGTTTTGTTACTTTCTGTGGCTTTTGATGGGACTGGTGCTGCAGAATATGACTGGAGTTGTAATTTGGCAGCCAGTTCATTCTCCTTAAATATTTATTTTGCATCTGTTACTAATTGTTTCTTGTTTTATTGTGCCTTATCAGAAAGACTGCTTTTAACTGGTTATCTAGAGGAAAATGCATTCCATTTCATGATTTGCTTTATGAAGCTTGGTCTTGTTTTATCAGCATACTTACAGGTTATAGAGAACCTCTTGTGGTTTCCCTTCATTGTAAAAAATACCATATAATAGTTGACTTTTGTATGCATATGCCCGGATGGCATTAATCTACAGGCTTTTCATATCTGGAAAAATATTTAGTACTTTAGGGGCGGATTTTAAGAGCCCTGCTCGCGTAAATCCGCCCGGATTTACGCGAGCAGAGCCCTGCGCGCCGGTGCACCTATTTTACATAGGCCTACCGGCGCACGCAGAGCCTCGGGACTCGCGTAAGTCCCGGGGTTCTCCGAGGGGGGCGTGTCGGGGGTGGTCCCGGTGGTCGAGGCGTTTTCGGGGCGTGTCGGCAGCGTTTTGGGGGCAGGTACGGGGGCGTGGCTACGGCCCGGGGCGGTCCGGGGGCGTGGCCGTGCCCTCCGTACCCGCCCCCAGGTCGCGGCCCGGCGCGCAAGAGGCCCGCTTGCGCGCGGGGATTTACGCCTCCCTCTGGGAGGCGTAAATCCCCCAACAAAGGTAAGGTGGGGGCTTAGACAGGGCCGGGTGGGTGGGTTAGGTAGGGGAAGGGAGGGGAAGGTGAGGGGAGGGCAAAAGGAAGTTCCCTCCGAGGCCGCTCCGATTTCGGAGCGGCCTCGGAGGGAACGGGGGTAGGCTGCGCGGCTCGGCGCGCGCCGGCTATACAAAATCGATAGCCTTGCGCGCGCCGATCCAGGTTTTTAGCAGATACGCGCGGCTCCGCGCGTATCTACTAAAATCCAGTGTACTTTTGTTTGCGCCTGGAGCGCAAACAAAAGTAGGCCTATTCGCGGAGTATGAGAATCCGCCCCTTAGGGTAGAAGGAAATAAAAGTCTAAGGGGTAGATTTTCAAAAACCGCGAATAGGCGTACTTTTGATGGCGCTCCAGGCGCCAACAAAAGTACGCTGGATTTCAGTAGATACGCGCAGAGCCGCGCGTATCCACTAAAATCCTGGATCGGCGCGCGCAAGGCTATGAATTCTGTATAGCCGGCGCGCGCCGAGCCGCACAGCCTACCCCCGTTCCCTCCAAGGCCGCTCCGAAATCGGAGCGGCCTTGGAGGGAATCCTCTAACGCCCTCCCCTCACCTTCCCCTCCCTTCCTCTACCTAACCCACCCGCCCGGCCCTGTCTACACCCCCCCCCCTTACCTTTCTCTGGGGATTTACGCCTCCCGGAGGGAAAAGTAAATCCCCGTGCGCCAGCGGGCCTCCTGCGCGCCGGGCCGCGACCTGGGGGCGGGTACGGAGGGCGCGGCCATGCCCCCGGACCGCCCCGGGCCGTAGCCACGCCCCCGTACCCGCCCCCAAAACGCTGCCGACACACCCCCGAAACGCCGCGACGACAGGGCCCGCCCCCGACGCGCCCCCCTCGGAGAACCCCGGGACTTGCGCACCGGTAGGCCTATGTAAAATAGGCCTGCCGGCGCGCAGGGCCCTGCTCGCCTAAATCCGCCCGGTTTTGGGCGGATTTAGGCGAGCAGGGCTCTGAAAATCCGCCCCTTAATGTTTTGTGTGTGTGTGTGTGTGGTGGGGGAGGGGGTCTGTGGTGTTTTCAAAGCCTTGCTTATTTTTAGATCAATAAATACATTTTTCCAGAGGCTATCTCTAGAAGCTTCAGACCCAGAGTGGAGGAGCAGGTGCATCTGTTTTTAAGAACTGCCCTCCGACCACAAAGTCAAGGTCTTCCATAAACTATCTCATACTTAAGATGTCACTAGCTTCCCCTCATCTTTTGCCATCATAAGCAACAGCGTCACTAAATGCTAGGTTTGTTCACTAAAATATTGAGTGGGGTGGGTTGTAGAGAGGAAGAAATAATATGCCCAATGATTCTCTATAGACTTTTGTTTTTAAGAAAACGCAAAAACACTTTGGAATTCAGTGGATAAAGTCTAGAGTGATGGGTGTAGGCACATAAAAATCAGTAGTGATAGTCACAGAGACATTTTTCATGGGTCCGTTATCAGGGCTGGTGAATCACTCCTGCATAGAAGGGTTTTGCCCATCAGTAATGGCCAGATCAAGCAATCTAGTCAATTTGCTTTTCCCTGAAGTACAAACAGCACACGTAAGGCAAGTGTATGCTGTCAAAAAGATTTCAGTGTTTCAATTACCCCTTGTGTTTTCATTCAATCCAGTGTTCTCTGGGTTAAAAGCAAGTTTGTTTTGCTCCGAAAGCAGGACCTGCTACACTATTTGCAACATCTAGCAGTACTACCAAAATCTTTCTAGAGAAATGGCAAGTTACAACAATCAGTCACAAGATCTTTCTTGCTCTGCTTTTTATTTAATTTCCTAGGACATACCATAGGGCTCAACAATTTTGACAGCTGTCAGCTCCCCATGATTACCTTAAGGATAGTGGTGCCTTTAGGAACGATTCACATCCAAGCTCCAGGAAGGCATCACACTGATACACAAAGAATGAACAGGATGTGACCATAACAAATAGGGCATGCTTTTTTATTTCAGAACAATATAAAACATAAGAAATAAAATGTGCTGGAGCATAACAGAAAGGATTCCTAGGAATAGTACCAAAAAGGAAGTCAGGAATGGGACATTGATGATCACTCTTTCTTTAAAAATACTAAACAGGGAGAGCACACATACTGGGGAGGCCACTATCAGCTAAATTTAAAACACCAAAGTATAAAAGCAGGACTTGGTCAAATTATGCGCACTTTGAAAAATATCTGTTTTTAAATAAAGCAGCTAAGAAAAAAGATGATGCTCCATTCAATAAGAATTTTCATCAGTGAGTCAAAAACAGAAATTGTGCTCAATGGGAGGATAACTTTCTAAACTGCTCTCACCTGCCCATATCTGCATGTATATGGGACCATGCAAAGCTGCTTCAGTATTTTATAACCTGTGTGCAAACAATAATGCACAGGTTATAAAATACAAGTATATATTCATGTAAACATGCTCGCACATGTAAAAACCACGAGCCACACAAATTCGGACTTCTCCAGACAACTTCCAAATT
This sequence comes from Rhinatrema bivittatum, assembly GCF_901001135.1. Lineage (NCBI taxonomy): Eukaryota > Metazoa > Chordata > Amphibia > Gymnophiona > Rhinatrematidae > Rhinatrema > Rhinatrema bivittatum. The sequence continues at coordinate 337,584,386 of NC_042616.1, read as the reverse complement.
ATTTGGCTAAGTAGATAGCATGGAAATTTTACCTGCAGAATGTTTACATAAAAACAGTATACTCTGGTATCCCGTGATCTAAGGCCAACCACACTTTCTAATTTGGGGCCTGATTTACTATGAATTTTCTTTTTTTTTAATTTTCTGCCTATGGGGAAAAATGTTTAGTAAATGTATGTTCCCTATCTATCCATCCCATTCACCATCCATTCCATTATCTGTCTAGCTCGCTGTTCATTGTTCTGTCCTTATTTATCACTGTCTCTGTTTACTATTTGCTTATGCAAAATATGGGCACACAATAAGACTAAGGGCCTGATTTACTAAGGCTTTTCTCCCATTCTGTGTCTATGGGAAAAATGATTAGTAAATGAGGGCCTAAAGGTGGAAAAATATTGCCTCTCCAGGAGGGCATAGTAACCAGCAGCAGATGATTATGCTTCCCACACCTGTTACGCATATATGTACTGCAACCAGATACAGCTCCATACATGGCCTGGTATTATGTCATGTTTGGAAAGCTTCAAGATTGACTTTGCAGTGCTTTAACCTTTTGCATTGGCAGCCAAGTGTTGCTTAGCAGTTTTGGTTGCGCCTATTAGATAACAAACCACAGTTTGTGAAGGAGAACGAGAGAAGGAATACATAAATGTATTTGTAAATTTAAAATTGCTTATTTACTGCTTATAGTAGAACATTCATTCTAAGCGGTTTACAAGAGGAATACATACAGGAAAAAATGGACAGACAAATAAATAAAACAAAACATAAACATTAAAAACATTCCTTCCGATAATTAATATAAAATAAATAAACATGATATCAAAAGAAAGCCAATTGGAAAATGCGTGCCTTCGCTCTGTTAGTGTAATCTTGTTTTGTTAATACTCTGGGGGTCAGTGGCTGAATGTATTTCATTGCATCAATTCCTTTCTTATTTTGTCTTAATAAACACATTAGGATGGGAAGTGCTTTAATGCAGTATTACTGTCAGAACATAGTAACACAGTGAAAATCAACAGGATATGATTATATGATCCACCTAGTTCTGCCAACTCCTGCCTATATTACTCTGGTCATCACTATTTGTTGCCTTTTATGCTAAAGGAGTTAGTCATAGAAGCTTGACTGCCTGCAGGAGAATGTTCCTTATTCTTTTTCCTGTTAGCTGGGGAGAGTTTTCCTGCTACTCATGCTTGGTGACCTACCCTAAACTATATCCAAGGGCAAAACAAAGCCCTACCACTGCTCTATTCTGTCAAACTTGTTGCTTCTCCCTGGGAACTGAACTCTGCCGTAATGCTGCTCCATGGAAGTTGGCTTTTTCTCTTCCCCTTTTTGACCCTCTACTATTCCAGGTATACGAGATGTTTTCATACTTAACCAAGAAACAAGACCCAAGCTCCACCTCCATTTTTTTACCCTACCACTCCTTATTCCAAACCTTACTACTGCCCTCTGAATCTGTCACAAATTCTCCTGAGGTTTGTCCCAGTTTGGTTACTTACTAAATATAACCTACTTTTTCCTTAATGTGTCATGCAGTCATAACTTTTATTACTAAAAGGAGAAAGAGACTATCATATCTAGAACCAATTAATACTGACCTTGATTCTTTCAGTCTTGTACCAGTCTATTCCTTTATACTCATAGGGGCAGATTTTAAAACCTACGCGCGGGCGTAGATTTGTGCGCGCAACCCGGAGCGCACAAATCTATGCCCTATTTTATAACATGCGCGTGCAGCCACGCACATGTTATAAAATCCAGGGTCGGCACATGCAAGGGAGTGCACATTTGTGCACCTTGCGCGCGCCGAGCCCTAGGGGAGCCCTGATGGCTTTCCCTGTTCCCTCCAAGGCTGCTCCGAAATCAGAGTGGCCTCAGAGGATACTTTCCTTCTGCCCCTCTACCTTCCCCTCCCTTCCCCTACCTAACCCACCCCCCAGCACTACCTAAACCCCCCACTAACCTTTGTTCCATAAGTTGCGCCTGCATCCGGGCAGGCATAGGTTGCGAGCGCCGGCCGAGTGCCGCCATGTGATCCCCCGGCATGGCCGCTGTGCCGGAGACCTCTGTCCCGCCCCTGCCCCACCCCTGGACCGCCCGCCCCACCCACTCCCCACCCCTTTTTTCAAGCCCCGGGATGTACAAGCGTCCCGGGGCTGGGCCTGTGCAAAATAGGCTCGGCACGCGCAGGAGTGGGTACTCGCAGTTACGTGCGTAATATACGGGCGTAACCCTTTTAAAATCCGCCCCATAGATTTCAGATTTTTATATCAATGTTAAAATACAGTACTCTCACTCTTGTGAAAATAGTGACCCTTGTGTCTTCTCTTAGGCAATGTATAATCTTGAAATCACAGCGTTAATCTGAAAAATTCACTATAACTTTAAATCCCAACATGGCATCCATGTTTCAAACTTCCGTCTGCCTCGAGTTTGTCGTCAAAATTGCTACTGTATATGTCATTAAGTTGTCACTAGGTTTTACCTGCTATAAGTGCATTTAACATGGGTAAATGGGCTTTTGAAAATTGGTATGAGAGTATGTTACATTTACATTTACACTTTCCTTTGAAAATTACACTTTATGATTTTAATTTTAACACTACTACAAGGCAGCTGTTAATGCCCAAAACCATTTGGACAGGAGACTATTACAAGTTTTAATTAACTCTCCATAACTTTGTATATATGTTTGTGTTAAAAGATATTAATTAATTAATTGATTGATTTATTTATTTATTTAAAAATTCTTATAGACTACAATTAGGTCCAATAATCTATCAAAGTGATGTACAATTACTGATAAACAACATATAAAACATAAACAAAAAAGTAAAATAAATTTTTTAAACCCAAAACATTTTCTTTAGTATTTCATTAATCCCTCTTCTACTTAACCTCTATTCTGTCTTTAGAAGTCAATATTCAAAGGGTTTTTCTGGATAACTTTTTGAGTTACCCAGACAAAACTTGAGATTTGAATATTTCTCCCCACTATCTGTAAATTTTGCCAGGTAACTTATTACCTGCACAAAAATGTAGCTGGACAAAAAGAGGTGATGATGGAGGTAATCCAGGAGTTTATTTAAATTTTATTAGTAAACACTGATATTCACCATTACCTGACTAAAGTTAAAGGAAAAATCTGTTCTAAAGATATCTGGCTAACTTTACCCAAGTATATTCAGCGGAACACTTATCTCAGCATGTTCCACTGAATATCCACGTAAAATTATCCAACTAACTTTCCCATTCACCAGCTCACAAAATATTCACTTCTTAATAAAAAATTGTTCAAGAAAACAATGTCCTGCCCTACTCCAGTACTCGCTAATTTTCTTACCAGTCTTCTGTGTGAAGTTATATCAAAGTTCTCATAAAAGTACAAATAGGCACAACCCGGATCTACTGCTTTGGTCACCATATCAGAGAACGTGATTTGTTGAACAAGATCTCCCCTCTCTCTTCTACCCTATGAAACCATGTCATCTAAAGCAGCGTTTCCCCAACTCTCTCCTCGAGGCACACCCAGCCAGTCGGGTTTTCAGATTGACACAATGAATATGCATGAAATAGATTTGCATACTCTGGGTCCCAAATGTATGCAAATGTAACTCATACATATTCCTTATGGATGTCCTGTAAACTTGACTAATTAAGTATGCCGCCGGGAGAGGGTTGGAAAGCCCTGGTCTAAAGTCCTCTAATCAACTTAATTCAAGGTACTGCATGATCCTTTTCTTTAGTGGCATTTCCAAAACGTTGCACACTATCGAAGTAAGATTGACAAGTCTGTAATTACCTGTCCCCTCCCTGTTCCCACTTCTGTGTAGCGCGACTACATCTTCTCTCTTCCTGTCACTTTGATACTCTCCCTATTTCCAATGAAAAGTTAAATAGAACTGTGCAGCCGGCACTTCCTTGAGCTCCCACAGTAACTGTTCAGGTGTGCACCCCCTCAGGTCACACATTGCCTTATCTATTCTCATTTGTCATAGATCCATATTTCCTCCTCTGTACATGGATCTGCAAGCAGTTCACAATTATTTATGTCCAGGTTTCCTGCTTGTCGCATATCTCTTTCTTCTTCTTCTGTGTAAACTAAGCAAAACAATTTGAAGATGTATTCCTTATGCTGGTCCCATTTCTCATTAACCCCATTTTCTCTTTTTATCTTCATCATTCCTTATTTTATTTTGGTTTTCCCTTTTATACTGGAAAAACTATCTTAATTCCTATTTTAACAGGCTAGGTAATTTTCTCTTCCATTTGGATGACTGCTCATCTGACTGGCTTGTCCCTTCCTTTCGTGTTTTTCAATACATTTCCACAAAAGTAAGTTTATGAATATTGCTGGGACAATTTTCAAAGGGATTCTCTATAGTTCAAAAGGTGTTTACCCATGGAGAAAGACCCCTTCAAAATTAAATCCCCTCCCCACCCAGTGCAGGGAATTGTACATGTGTTGTCTACAGAACATATAGGGGCAGATTTTCAAAGGGATACGCGCATAAGATACGCTTGTATGGCCCGAAAACCTGCCCCAAGCTCCCCCTGCATGCGCCGAGCCTATGTCGAATAGGCTCGGAGGCGCGCGCAAGCCCCAGGACGCGCGTAAGTCCCGGGGCTTTCCTTTAGGGGGCGTGCCGGGGGCATGTCGTGGCAGCGTGTCATCTGGGGGCGGGGTCATGAGTGTGGTTCCGGCCCAGGGGCGTTTTGGGGACATGCCCGAGGCCTCCGAAACTGCTCCCAGGCCGGGGAATCGCACGCCGGCGACTGGCTGGCGCGCGCAAGTTACGCCTGCCTCGGGCAGACGTAACTTTTATAATAAAGGTAGGGGGGGAGGTGGAAGGAATGGGCAGCGTGCGCAGGGCTCGGTGTGCGCAAGGTGCACAAATGTTCACCCCCTTGTCCGTGCCGACCCCGGATTTTAAAAGATACAAGTGGCTACGCGAGTATCTATTAAAATCCGGCGTACTCTTGTTTGTGCCGGGTGTGCGCGTATTTTTTTTAAATCTGCCCCATACTTTTTACTAGGATGGTAAAAAGGACAGTGTCAGGGGTGGAGCCAGATCCATCCCAGCGAAGTACACATGGGGAATTAATTTTAATTTCCCGCATGTACTGCCCAATGGAGACTTTGCATGAGCAAACTCTGCAGGTACACGTGTACCCGCAGTCCCTGCTGAGCAAAATATTTTCAAAAGGGAAACTCCATGGAGAGTTTCCCTTTGAAAATTAGCTGTAGGCTCACAGATACAAAATACCCACAGGCCTGTATTCTCTGTCAGGGAAAGGGGAGCTGAGAAGTGCCCTCCCCATGTATTTCATGGAGCAAAGGATAATAACAGAAACAGCATGAATCATGTGAAACAAAGAATCTAGATTTGACTTACCTTTGACCCAATAAGAGTGTAGAGCCATTGGATGGTTTCATTATGGTTTATGACGCCATTCATCCCATCCACATACAGCATTATCTGTCCCAAAGCTATGAAAAATATAAAAGATATATTGAATTACAGGATAACTAGGTGACATCTTAAGTTCAAGATGTGTTAAATAAAATATTTCAAATAGGTAATAAAAGCAAATTACAATTAAGTTATTTGTATCCAAATTTTTGTTTTATGCACCCATTATCAACATACTATGCTTTAGTGTTTTTTTATTTTTATATCCATGAGAAATTTGATTCTATATCACAACTCTGAGCACTCTACAGTAAAAATTAAATACATTTATTACATACCCATTAACCAATGTTTTGGTCTACTAACTAGATCCTTATAATGATGATCTGATTGGTGGAACAAATTGTTGGTTAACGACTCTGTCATGAAATGATTTAATCTTTATTTTAGTGTACTAAGACTTGTTTATGAGTTTTTACATTATATGATTAATCATTAACCTTCTGGATTTTTTCTTTGTTTTCAACATCGGTAAAGTCTGAAACCAGGTTTGTTCTCTGTGGTTTAGTAGTGTGTGCATTATTGGATGGCTGATATGCAATAAATCTGCTTTACTATGAACTATAGCACCTAAACAGAGCTACAGATAATCTAAAATCCTGATATTTTCTGGCAGATAGGATTAAATGTCTCACATTGTAAATCATAGTAAGGTCCCAGAAAAGAAAGGGAGAAATGATTAAATCCCTGATATATTTGGCAGTAACTGCCATTTCTCTCCTCCCCTAGTTCCTGAGATCTTAATAATTCAATCTACAGTTGTGATCCAATAAATTCCTCCCACTGATAAATGTCCACATTTTGGGTGGGATTTGAGATCATGACCAGAGTTTGCAATTTCTTGACCAGTTTCTAATTAATACTATATCAATTGAACTTTGTGCTGTTATCTAAAATGGGCCAGCATTCAAAGTTAAATTTCCAATTGCACTCAACTTCCATTCTCTGCCATGGTTTGCTCTGTCATGAACAGTTCACAAAATACTATTGCATATGAAGTATGATTGCAAATGAATAGAAGTGTTGTATATGCAAACAAAAATCCAGTAACCCTAAGATCATCTGTAACTTTACTTAAAAATAATGAAAGAAAATACGCACATGGGAAAATCACTAAGGAGGTTATTTTCTAAACCCTTATCGCATGCGAAACAGGCCTTTTCACATGCGATGATGCAAATTAGGGGGAGGGGAGGAGTCGGGCGGGGTGGGGCGGAGTCGGCGGTGTTTTTGCTGGCGGCGATAATGTTACTAACATTATCATTGGCAGTAGCATGCCGAATAACTACACCTTTTATGGTGTTGCTATTTGGTGCGAAAGCCGGCAGCTGGTGCACCATAGTGGTGCGAAGGCTGCGGGCTTTCGCAGGCCCGCCCCCCTTTGCCCCCCACTCCCCGTTTTCGCAGGAATCACCGTTCTGCAAAAGAATGGTGAATCCAGGCCTAAGCCAGTACAGTAATAAATAAACAAGAACTACAAAATCAAGAAAACAAACTATAAAAGATCTACAGCAACTGGTATTAGTGGTTGAATCACTGAAAGAACTATTTCCTGCCCCTACTACCTATCTGGCATCCTCCTAAACTGAAGTAAAACCCAGCAAGAAACAAACTAGAAACAGAAATACAAAATAGAAAATGTGCTGCAAGATACCATGCTGCAAACTGTGCCAATATAAATCACAGGAAAAAATATATAGGAAAAAATTTCAGCATAACGGAATCACATTCATCATCTATTAATGTAGTCTACATTATCCAGTGCAGAAAATAGGAGGAGGGATGCTACATTAGTAAAATGGGTTAGGAGTTAAAAGACAAGAGCAAACTTTCACAGACATTAGATAACATATCACAAACACCAGCAAGGTAATACTTGGAGGGAGAATTTTGTTCCAGGCCAGAGGACTGCATCAATGACCTTATAATCAGGGTACTAAAATGCAGCTTCAAAACTACCCAAAAATATAAAACATTTAAAAGGAAAATAATGAAATACTTTGAAACAAACACAAATGACTTAGGAGGGATACTGGTTTCCTGTCCCATTATCAAATATAGATGCCTATGTGATAAAACACACAAAAAAGTTTTTAATGAGCAACTCATTCAGAGAGTAATTTTGTAACATTGCACATAAATTAGCCAGGAAATATGCACATAAGACACACATTTTCAAAGTAGACTTGCATACATAAGTTCGCTTTGAAAATTATCCCAGAAAAATAACACACACACACACAATTATACCTATTCAGTGTTTGAACATTTGCTGCAAGAATTAGGTGCATAAGGCCAAATTTTCAAAGGCCCGCACATGCAAATACTGGTGGTTACGCATGTGGCCGGGCCCTGCGTAGACCGTGCTCATTTTCTAAAGGGCCCGGCCACACGCTATTAGCCACTGTCCCAGGGAAGAGTACACCAGCAGCCAGCCGGCACATGTAAATTACATCTGCTCCAAAGGAACAGTAAGTGGTAAAATTTAAAAAAATTGGGGTTAGTTAGGTTAGGTTTAGGGGGCAGGGAGGAGAGGGGATGAAGGGTAGGGGTAGAAAAGTTCCCTCTCAGTCCACTCCTTAAATGGAGCGGACTGGGAGGGAACTGGGGGAGGCACGATTGCGTTGCCACACATAGCTTATAAAATCTCCCCCCCCCCCCTTTGTGCGCGAGTCGTGGGCCCACACATGCATGCACATATTTTAAAATCCAGCGCACATGTGCGCACAGCCATGTGCACATGCCAGGAACCGCGCGTGCGGTCTTTTAAAAATTGACCCCATACTTTTGAAATCAAAAAGTATGTGCAGGGGAGAGAGAGTGCTGGAGGTCACTGCCTGCTTGCTGACATCTTCTGTCCCTGCCTCAGGCTGTTCCTAAGATCTTCCCTTTGACATCAGAAGGAAGCACCTCGAAAAGCTGGTGCATTGTGGCGTGCTGTCGTCAGCGCACCCCTTGGAACAGATTTGCAGCCAGGACCCCAGCACGTTTTCTTGGTAAATCTCGACCTTGATGGGGAAAAAGAGGAAAGGAAATGTGAGGACCTTTCCATCTAGTTTCTCCACATCCCCTCTTTCTCAGTTTCCACTTGAGACTTTCTAGTTTCTGAGCCAAAGAAGTTTGTGTGCTGTTGAACTTGGAGTAATGTCCTCCATTCTACAGGAGGCCATGATCTCACTCAGTCCCAATGGACCAGTCCCTCCACAGGCCAGGACCTTAACCCAGATTGGTACATTGGAAGAGGAGAATGTAATTGGAATTACTCCCGCCCCCCTCTCCAATTCAAGGCAGTGTGTCTCATTCTGTAGTGTTAGTTCCTCAATACCTTTGAGCCAACTGGAGAAATTAACCATTGTGAGGTTAGAGGCTATCTTATCTTCCAGAATTGACTCTATGTTGGGATCCATGGGAAATATGACTGTGCAACTTAATGAGCATTCTCAGAAGATTCAAGAATTGACAGAGAAATCCCTCTCCTTAGAAAATAAATTGTTAGTTGTGTCTGAGTATAACTCTGCTATTATGAGAGAGAACTCACATTTTCATAGACGATTGAAAAATTTGGGAAACCATGTTAAAAGGTACAATTTAAGATTTCTGAATTTTCCTAGATACTCTATTTTGTCTCCTTGGAGATGCTTGGGAGATTCTTTGTGGATCTCCTGGGAATTCCAAAGGAAACTATTGCTTTAGTAGTTAAGGCTTATTACTTGACTTCTAATAAAGCTGTTTCTTCTGCGTCTTTGGAAACTGGTTTCGGAGAAAACATATTGGATCTTACTCATTTCCTAGAGGATTCTAGTTTTGCTATTGAGGATAGAGTCACTCTTTTAGCTGACTTCCTCAAAAAATCCAATAAGCAACTGATACTTAAACTTTTCTTTCCAAATATTGATAGGCATACTCAAATGCATTGTAAGATGTTTTGGAAAGGAAACAGTCTTAAATATAGGTTCAACATTTTCATGGAAATTTCCTTGTAAATGTATGCTTACATTTCAAGGAAATAGATATATTTTCAATGATTCCTCCCAGTTGGATAATGTTTTCTTAAATAGGTTATTCCTCTCCTGGCATTAATGCTAATCCTTAAGAAATGTATTAGGTTCAAAGAGATAAATGGCCTTTCTTTTGTTATTTAATTTTTTTGTGATCTCTCCCCGAATGTAGTTTGTAAGGCAAATTTTTCATTATGGTTTGTTGTGATTTTTTTTAAATTGTATACAATGAGATTATATATTGTAAAACGGGCATGCGTAACTGAAATTACCAGTTTTCAAATTCCTCCACCAGTTTGCCTTCTTTAGGTCATCAAGACCTTCCTGGTTCTTCAGCCTCAGTTCTCCCCAGTTCACCTAAACCTTCCACCCAGCCAACAGTAAACAATAAACAAAACCAATATCACTTATGTAAGATAATTAGCAGGTGTAATATTACGCGAGTAAGTTGCCAAATGTACCCACATAAGTCTCTTATAAAATAGCAACTTATTAGTGTAACTGTTGGCCCCATCCCAGAATTCCCAGCATATATGTATGCACAAAACCCAAAGTATGTGCATACTTTTGGTGTTTATAAAATAGCAATTATGCGAGTACAAGCTACTTCCGCATGTATATGCTAATTTGTATGCACGGAACTCTTTGAAAATTCAGCCCACAGTGTGAGTATATGTATAATTTTATTAGTGAATTTGTCGTGCAATTTTCTAAACTAATACTTTATCTGCAAAAGTCCCTTTAAAAATCACCCTCTACAAATTTACCATGCACGGTAAATGTCAGTTACCAGGCTATGCAATAAATTTTGCTAGTCCATGTTAAAAGCCTGCAGGCACAGCATGTCCATGGTAGCAGTGTACATGTTTGAAGTTTACATTTAATTACTAACCTTTCCAAATCCACACTTCAGGTGAGTTACAGTCATGTACAGTATTAAGTTCCCTGTCTCAGAGGGCATATAATCTAATGAGCACATTCTCTAAGCCAAAGTATTTTCCCCATAGAACAAGCAATGGCAGCCCTGGGACTGTGAGGGCACCATTGCTTAAAGAGGCAGATAACTCAGAGTCATGCCCAGCAAGTCAATAAAAAACCCCGGGGGGGGGGGGGGGGTCTCTATAAACCCCTGTCCCACCCCTTCATCTCCACTGCCACTACAGGCAGTCATAGTAAACCATATAGGGGCGGATTTTAAGAGCCCTGCTCGCGTAAATCTGCCCGGATTTACGTGAGCAGGGCCCTGCGAGCCGGTGCGCCTATTTTACATAGGCCTACCGGCACGCGCAGAGCCCCGGGACTCGCGTAAGTCCCGGGGTTTTCCGAGGGGGGCGTGTCGGGGGGCGGGCCCGATCCGTGCGGCGTTTTCGGGGCGGGACGTAGCGTTTCGGGAGTGGGTCCGGGGGCGTGGTTACGGCCCGGGGCGGTCCGGGGGCGTGGCCGCACCCTCCGGACCCGCCCCCAGGTCGCGTCCCGGCGCGCTAGCGGCCCGCTGGTGCGCAGGGATTTACGTCTCCCTCCAGGAGGCATAAATCCCCCAACAAAGGTAAGGGGGGGTTTAGACAGGGCCGGGGGGGGGTGGGTTAGGTAGGGGAAGGGAGGGGAAGGTGAGGGGAGGGCAAAAGAAAGTTCCCTCCGAGGCCGCTCCGATTTCGGAGCGGCCTCGGAGGGAACGGAGGTAGGATGCACGGCTCGGCGCGCCGGCTATACGGAATCGGTAGCCTTGCGCGCGCCGATCCAGGATTTTAGCGGATACGCGCGTATCTACTAAAATCCAGCGTACTTTTGTTTGCGCCTGATGCGCCAACAAAAGTACGCCAAATCGCGCTGTTTGAAAATCTACCCGCTAAAAATTAAAATATTTTTAAGGCCAATCCAGGCCCCGCCCCACCCCTACCCCTCTCCATCATGCCAAAAATTATAGCCCGGATGCTGGTATCCCCCACCCTATTCAACTCTCTGGACCTCCATCAGACTTTCAATTCCAGGCCTGGAGGTCCAGTGGGGCCTGGAGCACCCCCTAGGCTTCAGGCCTGTCGGAGGCCATTTTGAAACATGGTGCCAGCAGGCCGGGTCTGGCCTATGCCCCTATTACTTGATGGGGTGGCTGGCTCTATTTAAAAAATGGCCACTGATGAGCCTGGAGTCTAGGAGTTGCTTTGAGCCCCACAAGCTTTTTACACGTGCAGGCCTTTGAAAATCGACCTGTAAGGGCTTATAGTGGTTGACTGGGGGATTCTGGCCACATCAATATTAAATAAGGAGTGGTTTCGGATACAAACTGTGCTCTCCCTCTTGCCCTCCCTTTATGGTCTCTTCATGAGTGCTATTCCCCACCTCTACCATAACTTTTTCCCAAGTATCTCCCTTCCTGCTCTGCATTCCTTCTCCTATGGACTCTTCCTGAGTGCTTTCCCTCCTGCTATTTACTCCCTGCAGTCCCTTCTCTGGTTCTGTGCCTCCTGCCTTCCTCATGTGACCTCTTCCTGAGTACTCACGCTGTGATCTTTCCCTTTCCCATGCCTTCCCTCTTATCTTGCTTGGCCCAACAAATGGTCCCTTTTCTAATAGTTTCCATTCTGTCTTCTCCCTCCTGTGTCCTCTTTCCTTGTACTCCCCCTCAAGGCCCCTTCCTGAGTGCTCCTGACAGCGCTTTCCTCCCTCGTGCATAGCCGCTTTCTGAGTGCTCCACCTCCCCATGGCCCCTTCCCTCCTCCATAGCTTTTCTAAGTGTCTTGTTTTTTGTCTTTCTTCCCTTGTGGCCCCTTTCCCTGGTCCTATCACTCCCTTCCTCTCCCCATGGCCCTATCTCAAGTGTTTTCTTTTTTAATTTATTTGGGTTTATTACCCATCTTTTCGAATAAGAAATTCATCCAAGGCAGAGTACAACATTTTCAAAAGATAACACAGTCTGAAGTAGATCTAATAGCTCTAGTTTGAAGGAAAATTCATTATGAACTAAACTTAGAACATAAGATTTGTCATACTGGGTAACAATAAAAGTCCATCAAGCCCAATATCCTGTTTCCAACAGTAGCCAATCCAGGTCACAAGAATTTGGAAGGATATCAAAAAGTAGATAGATTCCATGCTGCTTATCCAAGGGAAAAGCAATGGATTTCCCCCAAGTCCACCTTAAAAATGGTTTATGAACTTTTCTTCCAGGAACTTGTCCAAATCTTTTTTAAACCCAGCTACACTAACAGCTTTCAACATGTCCTTCGGCAGTGAATTCCAGAGTTTAATTATGCATTGAGTAAAAAAATATTTTCTCCAAGTTGTCTTAAGTGTATCACCTAATAACTTCAATTAATGTCCTCCAGTGTTTGTACTTTTTGAAAGAGTAAACAATTAATTTGCGTCTACCTGTCGTCCCCCCCCCTCATTATTTTATAGACCTCTATCATATCTCTCCTCAGCCATCTCTTCTCCAAGGTATAGATCCCTTGCCTTTCCACATAGGGGAATTGTTCCATCCCTTTTATCATCGCCATTTTATGTACCTTTTCTAATCCTGCCATATCATTTTTTGAGATGTGGTGACCAGAAATGCACACAATACTTAAGATACAGTCGCACCATTGAGTATTTCAAAAACATTATGATATTCTCTGTTTTATTCTTCATTACTTTCCTATTAATTCCTAGCATTCTGTTTTCTTTTGTGACAACTGCCGGTACAATAAGACCGCGTCTTGAGTATCGGTATAGTAAAAGAATTTAAATAAAATAAAATAAAAATGATGATGCCTAGATCGTTTTCCTGGGTAGAGATGTCCAATGTGGATCTTTGCATTGTGTAGCTATAATTTGGGTTGCTCTTCCTTACATGCATCACTTTGCACTTCTCCACATTAAGGGCCAGATTTTAAAACACTTATGCGCGTAAGCCCCTGGGACGTGTGTAAGTACTGGGGTTAGTGAAAGGGGTGGTCCGGGGGTGGGGCAGGGTGAGGCGGGGCTAGATGCAACCGGCACAGTGGCCATTTGCTGCTGTGCTGGGGGATCGTGCGCGGGCAGGGTGCCGGTGCGCGCAACTTGCTTCTGCTCCATTTCATTAACATGAGTTAATGAAATGGGGGGCTAGGATAGGGATAGAGGGAGGGTAGGATGGGGAAGGGGAAGGGAGGTTAGGCTAGATGATTGGGTGGTTCCCTCCCAGTCCGCTTCTTAATTGGAGTGGACTGGGAAGGAACTGGGGAAGGCCCTGATGCGTCGCCACGCATACTTGCAATACTCTACCCCCTTGCACGTGCCAACCCGGCATTTTATAACATGCACGTGCATGTTATAAAATTGCGCGTCCATGTGGCACGCCAGGTAGCATGCCTCTTGGAGGAGAAGTCCATTAATGGCTATTAATCAATTATACTAGGGAATAGCCACTGCTATTAATTGCATCAGTAGCATGGGTTCTTCTTAGTGTTTGGGTAATTGCCAGGTTATTGTGGCCTGGTTTTTGGCCTCTGTTGGAAACAGGATGCTGGGCTTGATGGACCCTTGGTCTGACCCAGCATGGCAATTTCTTATGTTCTTATGTTCTTATGGACGCGTGCGTGTAACTTTTGAAAATCTACTCCAATTGTCATCTGCCATTTGGATTCCCAGCCTCCCAGTCTTGCAAGGTCATTTGCAATATCACACAATCCTTTGAATAATTTTATATCATCATCAAATTTGATCACCTCACTCATTGTTCCCATCTCTAGGCCATTTATAAATATATTAAAAAGCAGCAGTACAAATTCTTGGGGCACTCCAATATTCACCTTTCGCTATTGAGAAAACTGACCATTAAGACTTATTCTCTGTTTTCTATCTTTTAACCAGTTTTTAATCTGCAATAGAACATTGCCTCCTATCCCATGATTTTTTTATTTCCTCGAGTCTCTCATGATGTACTTTGTCATATGTTTTCTGAAAATCCAGATACACTATATCAACTAGCTCAACTTTATCCACGTTTTTATTCGTGCCTTCAAAAAACTTAGCAAATTGGTGAGGCAAGACTTCCCTTGGCTTAATCCATGTTGATTTTATCCCAATAAACTATGTCTATTTATATGTTCAGCATTTTCTTCTTTAGAATTGTTTCAACCATTTCTCCTGGCACTAGTCTGCAGTTTTCCATATCTTCCCTGGAACCCTTTTTTAAAACTGGTGTTCCATTGGTCACCCTCCAATTTTCAGGTACATAGCTGATTTTAATGATAGTTTACAGATTTCTAACATTTGGTCTCCAACTTCATTTTTCAGTTCTTTCAGTACTTTGGGATGTATATGATCTGGTCCAGGTGTCTTTCTACTCTTTAGTTTGTCAATTTGCCCTAGTACATCTTCCAGGTTCACTGAAATTTGTTTCAGTTCTTCTGAATCATCACCTTTAAACATCATTTCTGGCATGGGTATCTGCTTTACATCTTCCTCAGTAAAGAACAAAGCAAATAATTCATTTAAAATCTCTGCTATGTCCTTGACTTCCCTTAGCACCCCTTTTACCCCAAGACCATTTCATGATCCAACAGACTCGCTCGCAGGCTTTTTGCTTCGAATGAACCTGAAAAGCTTTTATTATGAATTTTTGCTTCCACATCATACTTCTTTTCAAATTCTGTCTTTGCCTTCCTTATCAATGTTCTGCATCTAACTAGTCAGTGTTTATGCTGTTTCCTGTTTTCTTCATTCAGATCCCCTTTCCATTTTTTGAAAGATATTTTTTGGCTAGAATAGCCTCACTCACCATACCTTTTAACCATACCAGCAGTCAATTGGCCTTCCTTCCACCTTTTTTAATGCATGGAATGCATTTTGTCTGGGCTTCCAAGATGGTATTTTTAAACAATCTCCATGCCTGTTATAAACTCTTGACTTTTGCAGCTGCTCCTTTCAGTTTTTTCCCTAACAATTGTTCTCATTTTATTAAAATCTTGCTTTTGAAAGTTAAATGTTGTCACAGTAGATTTCCTTATTATCCTCCCTTCAGTTATCAAGTTAATTTTATGTTGTGATCACTATTGCCAAGTGGCCTTAACACCATTACCTCTTTCACCAAATCATGTGTTCCACTAAGGGTTAGGTCTAAATTAGGTCCCCCCATATTGGTTTAGGTAACAGCTGCTCCATGAAGCAGTCATTTATTTCAACTAGAAACCTTACTTCTTTAGCATGTCCTGTTGTAACATTTACCCAGTCAATACTGGGGTAATTGAAATCACCCATTGTTACTGTGTTGCTAATTTTGTTAGCTTCCCTAATTTCTGTTAGTATTTCATTCTGGCCAGGTAGATAGTAGTATATCCTCACTGTTATTCTATTCCTCTTCACACATGGAATTTCTATCCATAAAGATTCTACAGTGGCTTTTGTTTCCTGTAAAACTTTTATTCTGTTTGACTCTATGCTGTCTTTAACATATAGTGCCACCCCTCCACCAATTTGATCCATCTTATCATTGTGATATAATTTGTACCCTGGTAACACAGTGGTTAACCTTATTCCACCAGGTCTCTGAGATAACAACTGTATCTACCTCTTCATTCAGTGCTATGAATTCTAACTCTCCCATCCTAAGTTTTTTTTAGACTTCTAGCATTTGTTTACAGACATTTCAAAGAATGTATTTTGTTTGTATTAACAACCTGCTTATCAATTGACAAGGGTAATTTGGAATCTTTCTGCACTGTCTGCTCTTTACTTAAAGGCACCCGAGTTATTTTAGCATTTATTGCAACCTCTCTGCTGGGATGCGCTAACATCCCTGTTTTGTTAGTAAGCTTCAAAGATACATTATTCTGAACAATGTGCTTCTGAGCGACAGTCGGCTTTCCCCCATCATATCAACAGTTAGTGTTTTCAACGTCAGGACTAAACTAGATAAAATGTGAAACAGGACTAAAGTTGAAAGAAGTCAACAAGAGGACTAAGAATACAATACATCTCAGTAAAATCAACATAGGAATAATTAGGAAAGAATATAAGCATCTCAGCACAACTGGTCACAGTGGCATTTTCAAGGCTCTCATATAAATACAAGCATCTCTGTAAAACATTAGGTTGCAACAGCATATTTAAGGCACCCCATAAGGTGCCAAGCATGTTATAATACTCCCTCCTGCCCTTTTCCCTCTTAAGACCCTTTTCAAGTGCTTTCTCTCCTACGCTTTCTCTTTGGCCCTCTCCTCCCTGTGACCTTTCTCTGTCCCTTTCTGAGTGTCGATCCCTCTATGGCCCTTTCCTTTCTACCCTTTTTCCCTCCGATCTGCACCATGGCCATAATACTCCATTCATGCAGCTCTTTTACCCTCACAGTTAGGCCAGTAGGACAATCAGAGAATGTAGCAGTGGTCAGAAATGCTCCTCAAGGTCATCACCTTCCTTGCTGCTGCCTCTGGCTATGTGGAGCAGCGGCTGTTGAAGGTGCAGGTGGCAGTGTGCTTCCCCTCCTCTTCTCAGCGCAAATTCAGACATTATGGTGGCAACCAGCCACACTCTTCCTCGCCTCCTCTCCATGCCAGTTTGGGCTTCTTGATGCTGCTATCTTCCTCTCCTCAGCATGGGATCAGGCAAAGGCGCCTTAGTTCAGAGCTCCTCAAAGGTGATGTCAGCCTACTCTATTTCTCAGCAGTTTCACTTTGGTTGCCTTCCTTCTGGCAGACCAATTGTGATGGTTTTGCGGATCCCTAGGGAACCACGGGCCCTAGGATGGGAACCACTGTCCTCATGTACCTGCTAAAGATGTGCAAAATGATGCTTTGTGTATAGGTTAAAATTTGCATGTGCCTGCATGCAAATAAAGGAACATTATATGCAAATTAGGCTTTAGTGGGTATAAAGGAAATAGCATGGCATGTTCTCTTCCATGCACTATTTAGTGTGCACTTGCTAAGGTTTCAAATGTAATACCTGCCTTGGACCAGGTGTTAAGTGTTTAACATTTTGAATATTCCATAAACAATTTTATTCTGAGATCAAAGCGGTATGAACAGAGAAACATATCTTCAATACTTACAAGATATTTTTCCAAGGAAAATATAAATGTAAATGGAACATACTATAATAGCAATTTTCAAAAGGCCAATTACTCATGTTAAGTGCACTTAACACGAGTAAAACCTATTGGTCTTTCAGTAGCATATATTGTAGCAATTTTCAAGTTGCTACAATATATGCTATTGAGTTGTAAAAAGGGGTTGTTTTTAAGACCCCCGTTGCACTCGTCCATGGCTCCTGGCGTGCACACATGGATGCGCCAATTTTATAACATGCACGCCAGTACACGCATGTTATAAAATCCGATGGCTGCGTGCGCCAGTCCCCAGCTCCTTCCCACTCCGCTCCAATTAAGGAGCGTACTGGGAGGGAACTTCCCTATCATTCCTCCCTCTTCCCCTCTAAACCTGCCCTCACTATCCCAATATTTTTTATTTTTGTACTTAACGCTCCTCTGAAGCATTAAGTAATCTCCACGCACCGGCAGGCTGCCGGCGCATGCTTCCCCGGGACAGTGTCAAATGGCGCTGTCCTGGCTCGCGCGCCCACCCAGACCACGTCCCCCAGCCCGCCCCTCTCTTTGGGCCCGGCACCTCGGCACGAAACGGGAGTTGCGCACGTGGCCGGGCCGTTTGTAAAATGTGTGTGGCACATGCAAGGCCCGGACACGCGCACGAGCCTTTTAAACTTTACTTGATAGGTTTTTCCCGATTTAAGTGTATTTAGCGTGGGTAAATAGGCTTTTGAAAATTGCTACGATAGTATGATACATTTACATTTTCCTTTGAAAATTAACCTGATTCTGTGGTATGGGTTATATAACCCAGATTCTAATAACAACAAGAGTAAGACTCCTGAAACAGACAATTACTCCAGATATTTAAGGAAAAAGCTTTTAATTCAAACCAGTCAGACAGATAACATACAATACTATAACACACCACAACAGAAATTTATTAACTATTGCTAACGGTGGAACAGTTTTAAACTGGTATTTTCAATTGTTTTTTCTCACTGGCTTTCAAATAAGATGCGATCTGAAAGCACAGCAGTGGGGGTTTTGTTTTTTTTTTTCACTTCTAACAACTGGAACATAAATTTCACTTAATTTTCAAACATAAGTGAGGCAAATTCGAAATTCCTGGCATTCAGCACTAACAGAAGTAAAAAAGGGCAAACTTGGTTTTTGTAATAAGGGAAGAAAAGAAATACAAAAATGAAAGAAATTAAACAGAAAAAGTAAAAACACAAAAAATAAAACATCCCCCCCCCCCCCCAAAAAAAAAGTCACATTTAAGGAATAAAGCTATGTTCAACTGGATCTAATTTAATTACATATGTTCTTTAAATATATACACACCGGCTATTCAAAAAGCCAGACTTAATTTCAGCATTCAAGGCTGGCTGATAACTTGGCAATAATAATACAGCCCTACTGCCTTTCAACATAGTATTCAAGATGATAAGGGGAGATTACAGCCCATTATCTGGCCAGTCAAAATAAACTACAAGTCTAAGGAGATACACACAATCATTCTTTTGTTGTGTTCACTGCTGCTGCAACAGCATTTTCTATCTCTTCCCACAGCCACATTGTTGGATATCATGAACATAAAGGGTGCATGGTGGTCATAATGATAGAGATGCAAGAGGAAAGTTCCAAGAATTCCACTCCTCAGTTCAAGCGGCTTTGAGACAGCATGAACAAAAGGTTTGCCAACAAAAACAGTACTGTATACGGAAGGGGGGGGGGAGTTTAATTAAACAGAAAGTCGTTAAAGGGGTCTCAAATTCACAATGATGATAGCTGCCAATTGTCAAGTTACCAGTGGCTGCAGGTCACTGGGTCAGAACTCAATAATTCACTTAGTGAAAAGCAAGACACAAGACTTCCTGACTGCAGGTCTCAGAAACAATAGCCAAGTGAGAAAATAATTCACTTTTGCTCTGCCCAACAATACAGAATGCTTTCTAATTAGCCTACAAGAGACAGGATAAAGTTCCATTGGTTTTTTTTTATGTATTATTTTTATTGATCTCTTGCTGAATTTAGTACTTAGAATTATGCATACGACTGCCCTTGACTAACGCTACACATTTGCAAATAATAGTAACAGAGTAAATGACGGCAGATAAAGACCAGGAGTGACTGTAGGTGCATTTACCCAAAATAGATCAAAATCCCCCATGGAATCAATCCCCCAGTCCCCTTTAGTGTTGCAAATACCTCCCCATGCCCTTCAGTAAGCACAATGGGGTCGATGCAAAACAGTGCGCTCAGCCGAGCGCACTGTTTAACCCGTGGTTGGATGCACGTTTTCGATGCGCATCCACAGCCCCTTATGTGATAAGGGGATTGGCGCGTCCTCAACGTGCGTCCAATGCGCCGCGAAACTAATAGCATTCATCACATGCAAAAAAAAAAAAAAATGTGCATCCAATCTGCACAATTTTACTCTCAGAAATTAACACCTGCCCAGTGCAGGAACGAAAAGTTTAAAAGATTAAAAAAACAGTTTTTTGAAAAAAAAGAGTGCCAGTGGTCAGGTCAGGGAAACAGATGCTCAGTTAACCAGCATATATTTCCCTAACCCGTGGCAGTGCACGGTTAGGAAAACGGCTGCTGATAAATTCAGCATCCGTTTTCTTATCACACAGACAGCCGACATCTCCTGGGCGCCCGCTGCCAAGGAGGTGCTAGAAGCGCGCAATCAATCCTAGCGCCTCCTTGTCAGCCGTGACCCCTAATTTAAATATCGCATGGCGCCTGCAGGAGAGGTGCCTGGGTGCGCATTAGGAAAGTGGGCGCTGAACACTCAGTGCCCAATTTCGGCACAATTTTTTTGCATTGGCCTCTATGAGGCTATACCACTGCTGCCCTAGGCTGCAACCCTCACTCAGTGAAGGCTGCACATTCCCCTTAGTGCCATTCTCTTGCCACCAGGGATCCTCTGTATGTATCCCATGCTTTCTTGAAACCTGTCACTGTGGGTCCGATGCAGTATCACACGCATAAAAACGTGTGTCCAAACTGAGCACCCGTTTTTTCAATGTGCACATATCCACCTCTCCTGGGCATGCAATGCAATATTCTAATGAGCTGCCATGCTATAAAGGACGCACCAGGGATAAAATGTGCGTCCCTAGCACTCAAAAGCGTTGGGCACCCAGGAGATGTGGCTGTGTGTGGGTGAGGAAAACAGACGCTCATATAGTAGATAATTTACCGGCACAATATACTTGTATATATAGGGTGTATACTTGTGCACCCCAAAAAACATTTTTTTCATCAAGCCTTTCTCATTTTTTATTATCAAGTCTTTCATTTGTATAAAAATTTTTAGTCATTGAAAGGAGTAGATCTTTGGATCGTAATTCTAAGAAGGAGGAAACACAGAAAAGCAGTATTGTTTTGTTTTTTAGTTGAGTCCTTAGGCTCCGGGGCTGGCGTTAAATTTGCACTTCGGGTACATGACGATTTTTTGCATCGGGGATAACAGCTAATAGCCTCATCTGCATGGATTTATATTTGATGAGTGCTTAGCTATGCATTTGTTTGGACATGTTAATCCTTTTATTTCATCTGGTGTTAGTCTAGCGCATCCAAAATATGCAGTCCAACCGTGGGGTTAACCTGTGTGCTAGGCTGAGTGCACTTTATTGCATCTCGCTGTGTGTGAGGTAAAAGAAAAAAAAGACTGTTATATATTAAGTTACCCAATAGCTGCATTTCACCTAGGACAGGATTACTCAATCCTGGTTTCACTTTGCTATGTGCATGGAGATGTAGTTTTGATGTTCCAAATCTGACTACCTTACATCTCCATATGTGCATGCAATGGGATAAACCAGGACTGAGTCAGGGTGACCCTGATAGATAACATGGAGCCATATGTTGACTGTTTACTTACTGAATTACTTTGTTTGAAGGAATTAGATTGATTTCTAGCTTCTTCAAGCTGCTTAGGACTGGATACTTTTGGTGGCCATGTAGGGTTGCCAACAGGCTCCGGATTTTCAGGACAGGTTGATCCGGTCCTGGTTCTACCCCACTGCATGCTGGGACTTATTCTGATTTACCTAATGCATGCCCTCAGAAAATCAAGACTATAAGTACCTGCATGCAAGGGAGTAAAACCAGGACCGGATCAACCTGTCCTGAAAATCTGGAGCCAGGTAGCAACCCTGAGGCCAAGAGAAGGTGAACATCACCACAGACCTCTAAGTAATTATGTTCTTCAAGTATAAAATTATTTTCCGACCCTAGGAAATACCTTGGATCTTAGACCTCACAATATTTCAGAATACTTCTCAACATATCAGAATACATGTACTTTAAGCACATAAAAGAGCTATTGGAAATTGCTACTGTATATGCCATTTGTATGAAGGTTATCCCCTATTAATGCAATCCACAACAAAAGAAGAATGTTTTCTTTCGGTGTTTTCACACTATATACAATCCACTGACTGTTTGCTGCGAGAAAAGTTTATTGTATCAGTTATAAGTTTAGACATAAGAACATAAGAACATAAGAAAATGCCATACTGGGTCAGACCAAGGGTCCATCAAGCCCAGCATCCTGTTTCCAACAGTGGCCAATCCAGGCCATAAGAACCTGGCAAGTACCCAAAAACTAAGTCTATTCCATGTAACCATTGCTAATGGCAGTGGCTATTCTCTAAGTGAACTTAATAGCAGGTAATGGACTTCTCCTCCAAGAACTTATCCAATCCTTTTTTAAACACAGCTATACTAACTGCACGTAGTATAAAGTTTTTTTTTCACACCATGTGCACTGCAGCAGTTGGATCCACAGACCAGCCTACAAGTATTAACTGCTAAAATTTGTTAGCTTTGAGATGTAAATAAGATTACATTTAACATGGGCATTTCAGAAGAGATATGGTAAACTACAAAGCATAAAAAAACAACAACAACAAAAAGATTGTCCCTCTGCTTTAGACCGCTAAAGTATTATTGCTCTGGTTTGGCCTAGCAAGTTCCTCCAGCTCCCTCTGGGCTTCCAGATCAATCAATGCAATATCATAAGAACATAAGAATTTGCCATTCTGGCTCAGACTGAAGGGTCCATTAAGCCCAGTATCCTGTCTCCAACAGTGGCCAATCCAATTCACAAAAACCTGGCAAGATCCCAAGCAGAAAATAGATCCCAAGCTGCTATTGCGTAGTAATGGGAGTGGCTATTGCCCAAGACTACTTGGTTAACAAAAATTTATACACTGGGCTATGAATCTTGAATTTACAACTACCTGGGGGATTTTTGTACTCTCTTCTCATCTAGCCTAGCTATCACAGTGGTATTGCTTGCCTAATGGCCACAGGCTGCAGAGATTTCCAGAACCCAATACATGTGCACCTTAGCAGGAGTGGTTCAAGACAATCTGCTGCCTGAGGTAAAGGATGAAATGGCGCCTCCTTCCTCCATGGCCCGGTGTGGGTGAAATCACTGAGGGCAGAGGGAAGGCAATGGAGGGTGAAGTGACTTACCCAAGGTCACAAGGAATGGCAATAGGATTTGAACCCTGGCTTCCCTTGTTTGCAGCCCACAACTCAGTTTTTGGGCCTGTTACTTTTTTGTTCTCAGTCTTCGGCATCTGGACTAGGGGGTGCCGGAGTAATGGGGTGAGGCGGCCTTTCGCTGCCCCACCTCCTGCGTCTAGAAATAGAATTCCTCCATTCCCCTTTTGCCTGCCTCCTATCCTTCTCCAGGATCTGCCCCCAGGGGGTGTGAGAGGGTGGTGAATGGTGGGAGTCTGTGTGTGTGTGACACACTCTCTCTTAGGACTGATACAAGCGTATTAGATGCCCTAGACCAGCGATTCTCAACTGATGTGTCACGACACACCAGTGTGTTGCCAAGCACCGGCAGGTGCGTCGCAGCTCCCGGTGTCCCACTGCCCCGGTTGTGCTTCCCTTCTCCCCAGGAACGGACTACCCTTTTGGGGGATCAGTCATTCCACGGTGGGACGATGCAGTTGGTTGTGGAGGGATGCTGCATGCCACCGCCAGAGGCCAGGCCGGCGGCAGCTGAATAACAGAGTGACACTGCGTGCTACTGCTGGAGCCCAGGCTTAATGGGCCAAACAATTAGAAGAGGCTCCCAGTGAGAGAGGAAACTTGCTTGTGGTTGTATGTGAGTGGCAGCTTGTGTGTGTGTGAGTGGCAGCTTATAAGTGTGTGTGTGTGTGTGTATGTGTGAGAGTGGCAGCTTGTGTGTGTGATTGGCAATTTGTGTGTGTGTATATGTGTGAATGGCAGCTTTATATGTGTGTGAATGGCAGCTTTGTGTGTGTGTGGTAGAATGGGTGCCTGGGTGTGTGAATGAGAGCTTGTGTGTGTGATTGAGAGTTTGTATGTAAGTGAGAGAGCATTTGCATGATTGAAAGAGAGACTGGTCAGAGGTAATGTGTTTCTGAGAGAGAGACAAAGATTGGTCAGGGAGGTGACTGGAGTGGTGTGAGAGACAGACTGGTCAGGGAGGTGACTGGTGTGTGTGAGAGAGACAGACTGGTCAGAGAGGTGACTGGCATGTGTGTGTGAAGAAGAGAGACTGGTTAGGTAGGTTTCTGGTGTGTGTGAGACAGAGACTATGTGTGAGTGATTGGTTATGGGCCCTAAGGAAGAGGACCATGAGGATAGAGCTTCAGCAGCCACTGATGCTTCTGGTGTGTGCTATTGGCCTGAAAGAAAAGAGTAGGAGAGTTGCTGGAGAGGGTAAGTAAAGGTGACTTTTTAAGTTTATTTTTCTTGATTGACTGCCATTTTAATTATGTCTGCTGTTTTGAAATATTTTATTGATATTTGGACAATTTTTAATAATTTTTATGAGTTTTTAATTCTGTTCATCAGCTGTTTTTTAACATTTATTAGTATAGTTTAACAGTTATTTCTGTGTGGGGATCTATAGCAGCTTGGCATGTTCTGTTTTCCTAATAGTAGGTGTATTAGTGTTTAGTGCCTGATTTAGTATTTGTAATGTTGCCTTTTCATAGATATGGTTGTTACTATTGGAGTGCATGCCATAATGCAGGTATAACTTTGTGCGGATAAGTTTGTGTGCATTATTGAAGATCCTGGGACTATGTTAGGTGCTATATTTCTCTTTCCATTTCTCCAGGTTTGCACTGTATGCAGAGTAGCTGTTTTGGTTTTCCATTCTAGTTTGTCTCCATATTTATAATTTGTGGTCTTCCTGTACTTGCTGAAGGTCAGTTCTGAGTGTGTGACCGAGGTGAGGTATTTTACTAGCATGAAGGCATTTGTATCAATCTTATTTGTTGTGTTTTCTCAATAGGACATGTCTTTTCATAAGGAGAGATATTGTGCCTGCCAGTAAAGGGAGTTTGTTTTGCTTTTACTGAGATGTCACCAGAACCAGAATATCTTTTTGTATGGTGAGTTGTACAGGTAATGCTCTAGTTCTGCTCTGCACCCACTGTTGGTGGTCGAGGGGGTTCCTGAGGATGCAGAGTGTATGTTTACATTTAGCCCCATGATGGTCACGTGTTCAGTGTGTTACACATGTGAGAACTATCTGTCAGGTGTGTCCCAGTCGAAAAAAGGTTGAGAACCATTGCCCTAGACAAACCTTACAGCCTTTTATTCCCCTTTCCGTCCTCTCCTCACATAATTAAAACTTATGCATTCTTTTCCATTTTAAAATGTATTAACTTCCTCAACCTAAAAAGGCAGATTGCATATGGAAAATAGACATTCAAAGTACAATCTTCTGAAGTAAAAATATCACTTACAACAACATATATATTATATAGGCATACACTGCAAAAAAATAACACACTTTCAATAATAGTTTAATAGACTTAATAAACTACCTTTCTCATAGTAATCAAGGCGGTTTACTGGATCCCATATGGTATTAGGCCTATGGTAAAGTGCACTGGGTGTGGACTTGGCCCACAGAAAGCTAGGAATAAACTGAACTACAATTGCAATATAGAAAGCCTTCCATATCATAACTACCAGCACTCAACCTATGAAAAAGCCATACTGCAAATATTACATCAGGCCCTAAACACCAATACACCTCCTGTGAGGAAAACAGATTAAAGCCAGGTTGTTATAAATCTCTACACAGAAACTAAATGCTAGCAGAATACCTAAAGCCTCAGTCACACAAGCAGAACACAGATAGACTCTCACCAAATACAGAATAAAGAGATCATAAAATATAAATTGAAACATGCAGACAAAAATTGAACTGGAAATCACAAGAAGCCAAACTCTGTCAGCAATGCAAACACAATCAAGAAATATAAAACATTAATCATACCAATAAAAAGAATCTCATATCTGCTGATAAATTCAGCCAATTTAAAACATATATAAAAATGTGTAAAATATTACCAAACATTAATAAAATATTCCAAAACAGCAGACACATCACATCCAATAATTAAAACTAACAAGGATAAAAAAAACCTCTCGCTCTCCAGATTTCCAGTCCTCTTGAGATTGTCTTAGATTGGAGGAGGGTGCACAAACTTTAACCTCTCTCACGCACATATATACAGGTACTCTCCACACGCACACACGTGTGCTGGTGCTCTCCCTCGTAGACATACACTGGTTCTCTTGGGAAGGGTAAGGATTCATTCCAGAGGGGTAAGACAGGGGTCAGGTCCATTTACTTTGGATCAGGGGTGCTTGGTGTTGGAATGATCAATTTTGAATGGAGGGTTAAGACTTTGAGCAGCAGATCAGGTTTTGCACTAGCGTTTCAGAGCTTTGAATTAAGGGGTTGAGGCCTGCATTAGTACAGAAGAACAGGAATCGGGGTGATCTTGGTGGGGGATTTTGAGGGACGAAAGCCTCTGTGCTTACTGGTTAGCACAGGGGATTTTGAAACATGTTGTGCAAGCTGAAAAGCTAACACCTTCTATGAAGCAGGTATTACATTTTAGCTTTAATGGGGTACATGGTAAATAGTGCAGAAGACATCATACCACATCATTTACTGTGTGTCCACTAAAGGCCAGTGTGGATTCCCTCATTTACACGCCCTGCGCGCGTAAATCCGGCCGGATTTACGCGCGCAGGGCTTTTAAAATCCGGCCCAATGTGTGTAGATTTTCAGGAAATTGTGTGTGCACCAATTAGCAGGTTTAACTTCTGCTGGGTAAATTTGGTGGGATAATTTGAAAGCAGACTTATGCATGAGAGTCCACTGAGAAAACTTATAAACTTCCTGTGATTTGTACACTGTTTTTTTCTGCATATTAAATGGCCTTGGCATGCACGCTAACTCATAATGAAAGCATAAGCCCCAAATGGGAAAAAAAAACCTTAGTGAATCTGGTCCTAATTGTATTAGTGCAGTGTTTAATAAAAATCTTGGACATGGATGGTAGTTGCTGTCTGCTGAGAAATACTGTGATATTTTATTACATTCTTCTGTCATTGTTGACAATTAAACTTCATATCAAAGCCTGGTTTTCCAATCCTCAGTGCACTCTGGTGCTTTTTGTCCTATATAATGAAATGGTATGTGGGTAGGGACACCAGGATTCAATTATACAAACATTTCATTATGACACAAAGGAGGTGATGAACTAAAGGGTTTTCCTATTCTGTGTCCATGGGAATAATGTTTAGCGCTTCCTAAACCTGTCCTGTGACCTCATTGCCAGTTGGGTTTTCAGCATACGCACAATGAATATGTATAAGATAAATCTGCATAATCTGCATCTCCAATGTATGCATATTTTTCTCATGCATATTCACTGTGGCTGAATAGCTGTACAGTCTTCAGGACAGGTTTGGGAAGACCTGGCTTAGTACATATGGCCCACAGTATAGCTTACAATGCTGGAAACTTCTCAAGCATTATGACTTCAACAAAGTGAATTGTTTACCAACAGGATCCTGGGGGGCTACAGGCGCTCTAATTGTCATGCATTTCAGAAGATGATAAAAGCAAATGAAAATAAAGCAGCAAAATAATACAACTTTCAGTAAAAAAAAGGTATTCATTTTAAGTGATAGACAAGGTCCAAAAAAGAGAACAAAAAATGTGTTGTCCTTTTCTAGACTGTTTTGCCTTTTCTTGATTTATTGTTATTATTAATAATTACTGATATTAATGATCCAGTTCCATAAATGCACAGCAATCTGTTTTCACTTGTTAACATTACCATTGAGCATTATGTCTGTTCTCTGGGTGAGTGCCAATCATCTTCAGTACCTGATAGTCCAAAGTAGATTAATTATTTGGTTGTCATTAAGTAAGGTATATTTTGGTGATAAATACAAGTGTATAATATTCTATTCATCATCATTATCAAGTGCCATCTTTGATAAGAAGGTTCACAGCTATAGAGTGCCAGTTAATATTCTGTTATAGAAAATTCTGTTACTTGTCAGGACCTATTCTATTTCAGCTTTTATCAAGGATCCAAGTGTTGAAATTCTGATCATAAATATTGCCCCTCTACTTTGAGATGCATCATTATTGTAATAACTTAGGTTTATGGCATGGGTCTTCTTGACTTTTCATAAGTAATATGTTGTTGGGATACCCTTAATTGTTTGCATTCATGGAGTTTTTAGGTGAACATACGAACTTAAGGTGCTCTCTGAATTGAGCAAATTGTCCCCTAAATGTACAGTGCTTTATTGAGGACTTTACTTCTGTCTTGCAGGGAAAATTTCAAGAATTAATCAAGAAATTAATCTTTCCCTGCAATCTCTGATGTTGGCTAGTTTAAAACATTTTAGTGTCCTTGTTCCACTGCTAGATTGCTAATGAATACATTTCATTTGATTATAAAATATTGCCTGGCTACTGAAGATTTTTGTTATTTAATGGCATTGCTTTCAAGGGGACAGGCCAATTTTGGCCAGCTGAAGCAGAAGCACATCGATTTCACATTATGTGTAGAAAAAAAAAGAAAGTTCAGAAGCCAAATGTCACATACCTATCTGAAGTTATAATGGAGTAAATGTCTCAATTGCATACAGTAATTTATCATTAAAAATACAAACTACTTAAAAGGCCAGGCTAAAGTTCATTACCAGAAAGCTCAAATGCGCCTATCCTGCAATATTTTTGGCATTTTATCTTTGAAGAGAAGCTGTATTTCTAGTTATAGGTCTATTTTAATAAAGACCTTGAAAGCTGTATTCTATATACTGCATTATAGGACAACACAGGTCAGCCGTTGTTTCCATCCACCACAAAACCCACAGGAAATACTGAGAGGAGATTTATATGCCTAACATTCCTGGCACAAGATATATAGGCTTTCAGGTTCATGTTTTTATTATTATATTCTACTTAATCATGTGTCTTAAACAATAACCTCAGTTCCAAGAATTCCCCAGAGACTTCTATCAAAGACCTGGACTTTCATCGCTGATTATATTGCCTGAAAATGAAAGCTGTTTAGCTGCCAATTCTAGACAGTGAACGGAAGCCACAGTTAATCAGTAAGGGAGGTCAAACCAAGGTGCTGCGCTTTGAACTGGCATTTCATATTATTTTGTTGGATCAAGGTCCGACTCACTGTACGGCCTATCAAGCCAAATTTGTCAAGACCTTTGGTCTCTGAAAGCTCATGCCCCTGGAAAGCTGCCCAGTTCTTGTAATAATCCTGTTCAGACCCTAATGGGCAACAAGACATTTGCCCTTTCACTGGCAGAAGGAATGCTATGACATCATCTATGTATACAAGAAGAAAGGTAATTTGTTTGAGAGATACACCTCCTGCAGAGGTTCAACTAATAAAAATTCCTTGTTCTCACTTTACCCTTAGCACAGTGAACGTGTGCAGCACTTAAGAAAACTCTCCTATGAAATAATCTTGTAGGAGATGGATTGCTTAAGTATTCTTACCGCCCACTTCTGGCTCCCTCCGCACAGTTCTATAGCACCTGGAGTATTATAAGGAGCAATGGTAACTTTTAAGATAAACAAACATTTTAGCAGAGACTTGCTACCTGTCACAGAAAGAAAAACATTTATTTTAATTGTCCAGTAACTGAAGGCCTCTATTTAGCAAGGGTGTTCTAGTTTATGCCTGCATCGATAATCCTTCTTTCAAAAACCTTTGGTCTGACCCGATATGACATTTCTTATATTCTTATGTTCTTATCCTTGGTGAACCGAAGGCCGAGAAAAATGTGTAACTCCTGTGGAAATATGCATGGGGAGATCATATAGAAAAATAAATATATTTACAATAAATACTAAATAAATCTTATTTATTTATAACATTTATTACCCACATTCATACAGGACGTTTAAGGCGGTTCATAGTAGTAAAGCATACATAATTAAAAATCATAGTATATAAAACAGCATTTAAAACAAAACCCAGCTAACTAAGGGCTTGATTCATCAAGGCATTTTCCCATAGACACAGAATGGGAGAGATGCCTTAGTGAATCAGACCCTAAGTGACAGCTTATTTAGCATTGCCAAGACCTGCAGGGATAGAATGGACTGTGCATAGTATAGGGTTAATTCCAGTGGCATAGCCACAGGTGGGCCTGGGTGGGCAGGGGCCCTTCCAATTTGAGCTCAGGCCCACCCGACTAGAAGAGGCCTGTTGAAGCGATGCCATCGAGGAATCCCATCCCCGCAATAGCAGAAGTAGGACTTTGGTTGTGCGGCTTCTGCCTAATGAAAAGGCCTTGCGTGCATGTGGGTGAGAATGGAAGCTTGAATGTGCGTATGTTGGTGAAAATGGGAGCCTAGGTGTGTTTGTGGGTTAGAATAGGAGCTTGAATGTGTGTATGTGGATGAGAATGTGAGGAATCTCAATATTAATTTTTACATAATACTTCTCCTATGAATAAACTTTTTTATCTTTTACTAAATGCTGCCTAGATTGTTTATTTAAGAAGATGAATTAACAAATGGTAGCCTGAATGTGTGTTTGTGGGTGAGAATGGGAGCCTGGGTGTGGATCTGTGTGTGTGTGTATAAGAATGAGAGCCTGGGAGGAGGTGAATGAGTGAGAATTTGTGTGGGGGGAGTCTGTGAGAGAAAGAGTATGCGTCTGTGTGTGTAAGAGAGAGAAAGAGAAAGGGAGAGAGGAAGGGAAGAAGACAGTAAGAGAAGAGAGGCACTGAAAAAGAATTAGGAAATGTGTAACAAGGGAAAAACGGAAAAAAAAGACCAGGACCAACTGATTAGAAAAATACAAAGATCAGACAACAAAGGTAAAAAATATATATATAAATATTTTGAGATTTTAGCAATTGGAATATGCCATCTTTGGGAAAATGCATTTCTTATATTTTTGTATTTTGCTCTTTCTTCAGTATTCCACTGTTCAGAATCTAATTTCTCAGGCTTTCTATTTTGGTTTTGTCTGCATGTTTCTGTTTCTAATTTGTAGTCTCTTATATCTATATTAGGTAAAGGTTAGTCAGTCTCTGTTTTGCCTGTGTGTGTGACTGAAGTGCAGTATTTTTGCTCGCATGTAGTTGCTTTGTAGTAGGCCAGCTTGTTCTGTTATTCCAGTAGATGATGTATTAATGTTCTAGGTCCTGGTGTAATATTTGCATTGCTGCTTTTTCATAAGGTTGCTGTTATTTGAATCCTGAGAGTCAGTGCTGTGACTGTATGGTATGGCAAGTTTTTAGATGTCTCTATCTTTGCAGGAGTTTGTGTTACTTCACAAAATAGCAGTGGAGGGATATTTTTTTGCTGAGGTGACACCAGAATTTGAATTTTTTATTTTTTTTTTGCATGTTACAGTATTTTTCGCTCCATAAGACACACCTGACCATAAGACGCACCTAGGATTCAGAGGGGGAAAATTAAAAAAAAAAAAAAAAAATGGTGTGCTAAACCGGCTGTTCCCAGTAGTCTATGCATCTTATGGAGCAAATTAGGGGTAATCAAAAAACAGAAAAGGGGAGCAAATCTCCTGCACTTAAACAATACACAGCTATGGGGCTGAAGTAAGTTGCGCGCGCCGGCAGTTGGCCGGCACGCGATCCCTGGCACAGCAGCAAATATGGCAGCTGTGCCGGAAGCCTGACCCCACCCTGCCCCCCCCCCCACCTTTCTGCAAGCCCAAGTCGCCGGGCCTTTTTAAAATAGGCCCAGCGAACGTAACCCTTTTAAAATCCGGCCCAATACTGAGAAGGAGTCTATGAACTCCTTATAAAAGTTTCAGTGGATACATACAAGTCAGTTGATAGGTATTAAGTGGCACCCAAAGTTCTAATTTGTTGTCTTTTTCGTTCATGGAGTGATGCTTCAAATAACAAGCAATGGGTATAATTTTACTGAAATGCATACTGTTAATAGGATCTCTAGCCACAACATCATTCAGAAGAACAAGAATTTAGGAAAAGTGAGGCAGGAAGACCTTCATTTTTATTATTTTTTTCCTTTGACACCTTATGGGAACGAGTCTATACAATTCAATAATGTTACAGCAGAGCTAAATGAGGACTGTGCAGAACAGGAGATTTAGCTGTTCCCAGGAGGCTTTTGCAAAGAGCTGAATGTTAAGTGCAAGGTACAGTGACCTCATGCCATGAGTTTTGTAGCTTCAAACTAACTTCAAACTTACATGGTGGTCGAATTGCACCCTGCAGCCTTACATAATCATGATTTGCTGAATATAAATTGTTGTATAAAGGTTTATTCAGGGCACATGGACATCTATTCACCTTGGTTTAACAATAAATTCAGTGTATGCAGGAGGTGGAGTCACAGTTGATGCTCCATTTAAGTCTCTGCCCCTGTCCTGTTATGCCAGACTGGAAAGTCATTGGTGTGAAATCTGGTCTGCAGCGATAGTGTTCCTGAAAAATGTGTTTGTAGAGTCAAACACTCAGTTCCAGATGTTTATTTGCAATGTAAATATCAAACCACACTGAACTACAGCTGGACAGAACGTGGAAGATGTACCTATTCTTTTTATTGATTTTTAAATCTTTACAAGAATATTCTCTTGCAAAGCAAAAATAAGTATGATAGTAATAGACAAAAAAGAAACAAAATCTCATTAATAAACCCAAATGCCACAACATGCAAAAGGAAAAGTCCTAACATGCAAGGTATACTACAAGTCCAGAATATGAGGGAGAAGGAAGACAGAATATACAAACAGAAGAAAATGAGGCTGTACCTTTTTATTGTACAAGTGGAGCACAAAAGGAATTGCTGAATTATGTGCATGGAGAGTGGAGTCAAAGAGCCCAAAACTTGCCTATCATGGAGGGACTGAAACAATCCACTTAGCCAGCCTAGATGTTATCAACTAGTTCAAACTTTAACATGCAGCTATAATTAATCTGCATCTTCTCTGCTGTTGCTTGACCTCACCATATGAACAAAGAAGAATGAGACATACATACAATGCATTCCACAGCTTGGATCATTAGTTGGCCCCCCCAATACTTTTCTATATGGCAATTAATAGTCTATTTTTCACTATTCAGGCTCCCGAGCCCATTTCTTTCAGTGTATCAGAACCGCTGCAAGAGTATTTAGTGTCTTAGGTAAACCTTGGCTCATGCACACCTCCCTCCCCAAGCACTGTGCTTCCTCTTACCAACAGCAATGGCTCCAGCACAGCCAGCGGCAGATTCCCGATGAAGACCAGCCCGGGGAATCGCTGCCCAGGCTGGCCCAGGAGATACCACGTGGTCTGCCGAGCGTGGCTCCGTCACGGCCGTGCTCGGCAGACCATGTGACTAGCGCAACCGGTCCACTGGGGGATGCCCGATCCCCCGATAGGCCAATCCGCCCCTGAGCACAGCACTTGCTTCTTTGGCACTATTGGCTCTGGCACAGAACCTCTCTAGGCCTCGTGCTGGTCGGATTTTGCCACCCATAAAATTTTGTCATTCTAGTCAACCATCTAGTTTGCCTAATGGAAGCACCAGCTCTGGTGAGAGCAGTA
Organism: Rhinatrema bivittatum; assembly: GCF_901001135.1. Taxonomy (NCBI): domain Eukaryota; kingdom Metazoa; phylum Chordata; class Amphibia; order Gymnophiona; family Rhinatrematidae; genus Rhinatrema; species Rhinatrema bivittatum. The sequence continues at coordinate 337,551,004 of NC_042616.1, read as the reverse complement.
TTTAAAATATTCAGCTAATTCTCCTGAAGAGCTGTTCACCACGGCCTCTTTTCTAGTTGCAAAATGCACAAATAGAACCCTTGGTGAAGAAAGCTGAATGACGACTGTAGAGTATTTTGCAATAACAAAGCCTAGTGGTTAAATCACAGATGTCTGATGCTGGGTGACTTGCTAGATGATCCACAATAAAACAATGTTATTGCTACATGCAAGTATGAGATATCAGACATGAGACTGATACTCCTGGGGGAATTCTGCGCTACTGCGGAATGCAGAATTTGCGCAGAATTTCCCCTTCCCACAGATTTCCTCCCTCACCTCGAAGATTTCCTCCCTCGTTGCCCTTCCCGCAGATTTCCACTGTCGCCTCGCCAATTTCCTCCCTCGCCGGAAGAGGATTCAAAACAGGAAGCATGCTGCGCACGGACAGTGGCCATCGCGGGACAGCAAAGTCATCATGGGCATAGGTGTGCACGGAGAGTGGGGGCATCGCAGCATGGCAGAAAATAACAGAGGAGACCCTGGCATGCCACGGGACGCGCTCCGTTCGCGGTGAAGATGAAGGCCCAGCGCACCGTTCGCGACAAAAAGGGAAAGCCCCCGTGTGCCGTGAACAGACTGTGCTCCGCTCAAGGTGAAAACGGAAGGCCCCTGTGTGCCGCGAATGGCGCGCCCGGGCCTTCATCTTCTCCGCGAATGGAGCGCGCCCCGCAATATGCCGGTGAGAGAGAATGAGTGTGTGCGAGAGGGGAGGGTGACAGAGAGCATGGTTGGTAAGAAGGGGGTGGGGAGGGTGAGAGAGAGCAGGAGAGTGTGAGAGAGAGCATGAGAGGTAAGAGAGGGTGGGTGGGGGGATGCTTGAGTGTGGGTTTCAGAGAGAGGGAGCCTATATGAGGGGAAGAGGATGCCTGTGAGAGAGAATGTGTGTGTGAGAGAGGGAGGGTGTGGGGGAGGGTGAGAGACAGCTTGGTTGGTAAGAGGGGGAGTGGGGGGGATGCTTGTAGGTTTCAGAGAGGGAGCCTATATGAGGGGAGGGGTGTGGGGGAGGGAAGGTGACAGAGAGCATGGGAGGTAAGAGAGGGGGGCTGGGGGGATGCTTGAGTGTGGGTTTCAGAGAGAGGGAGCCTATATGAGGAGATTGTGAAGGAGTATGTACATGTGTGTGAGAGATTGGGAGCTCGTGTGTATGAAAAAGGGATTGTGTGTATGTGAGGGTGCTAACCTGTGTGAAGGGATTGTGTGTGTGAGGGAGCCTGTATGAGGGTGTGTGTATGTGTATTAGAGAGAGGGAGCACGTGTGTGAGAGAGGGAGGGACAGAGGAAGCCTGTGTGAGGGGCAGTACTGAGAACAGGGTCAAAGTCTGGGACTGGCAATAGAGTGGAAGGGGTTGAGCCTAGAGGTGGAGGGGAGAGATATTGGCAGGTGGAGGAGTTGGCGCCTGAGAGGGCAAACAGGCCAGGGGAGTAGGGAGAGCGAGTGGAAGGGACACAGTGAATTTCTAGGGAAATTCTGCTCAAAATATTTAAAATTCTGCAACTTTAAGTAACAACTTTTTTTCTGTAATAATTTAAAATGTAATTACTTAAAGACTGTCATGTAAATTGTGTTATTTTGATCAATATAAAGTTTGCAGAATTTTGCAGAATTTTCAGTTTTTGTACACAGAATTTTAAATTTTTTGCGCATAATTCCCCCAGGAGTAGATGAGATGCTATATGATAAATGAACAAAACAGACACCATTGGTTGTGTAGTAAAATGTATTTTATTTATTTATGCAAACTTACATTCTGCTGAATTCCAATAAAATTGACCAAGGCGGATTACAATAAAAACATTCGTAACTAAATAAAAACAAACAAAATACATGGAAAACATAAAAACACCATTACTATTTAATTATTCCCATAAACCTGCCTAAAAATCAAAGCTTTCAGCTTTTTCCTAAATTTCAAATAATTTTCTTCCCCTCTCAGTTCGTTTGGTAATCTATTCTACATAGATGGTCCACCAAAAGAAAATAATCTGACTCTTGTTTCTTGCAGCCTACACTTTCTAAAAGATAGAATAACAAGCCAACTCTGACTTAAATGAATGCAAGTCTTGAGATGAAACATATACTTCCAGCAAATCTGAGAGACAATGGGCCAGATTTTTAAACTTACACGTGGGCGTACATTTGTGCGTGCAACCCGGCGTGCACAAATCTACACCCGATTTTATAACATGCGTGCGTAGCCACGCGCATATTATAAAATCCAGGGCGGCGCGCGCAAGGGGGTGCACACTTGTGTACCTTGCGCACGCCGAGCCCTAGGGGAGCCCCAATGGCTTTCCCTGTTCCCTCCGCGGCCTCGGAGGGAACTTTCCTTCCACCCCCCCCCCCCACCTTCCCCCACTTTCCCCTCCCTTCCCCTACCTAACTTGCCCCCCCGCCCTATCTAAATCCCCCCCTCACCTTTGTTGGCGAAGTTGCGCCTGCCTCTGGGCAGGCGTAGGTTGCGCGCGCCGGCACTCAGCTGGCGCGCGAGCCCCCAGCACAACCACTGTGCCGGAGGCCTCGGTTCTGCCCCCGCCCCGCCCACTCCCTGCCCATTTTTTCAAGCCCCGGGACATACCCGCGTCCCGGGGCTTGCACGCATCGCCGGGCCTATGCAAAATAGGCTCGGCGCGCACAGGAGCAGGTTTTCGGGGTTACGCGTGTAACCCTTTGAAAATCCGCCCCAATGTGCTCCTATGCTATGCTGTAAAGTAAGAATCGTAAACTTAGGGGCCGATGCAATACAGTGCGCTCACACGAGCGCACTGTTTAACCCGTTGTCGGACGTGGGTTAAATAGGCACTAATCCACCCCCTAATGCAATAGGGAGATTAAGGCCTATTTAACGCGCATCCGATGTGGAGTGAATTTTATCACTCAGATATTAATGCCTGCCTGGAGCAGGTGTTAATAGCTGAGCGCATGTAGAAGAAGTACAGAAAAGCAGAAAAAACTGCTTTTCGGTACTTCTTCAATAAAAAAAAAAAAAACCCTCAGCAGACCGCCGAGTTGTGAAGACTGACGTCGGTCTACCGGCATCGGTCTTCATAACCGGCAGCCGCCGCAGGGCAACATTAGCAAGGAGGCGCTAAGGTCGTGCAAGCCACCCTAGCGCCTCCTTGCTAGCGAGACCTCCTAATTTGCATATTGTATGGCGCTCCCCTTGCGGGTACCACGCGTGTGCTAAGAAAGCGGGCGCTGAAAAGTCAGCGCTTGCTTTCCGCAAAATGTATTGCATCAGCCCCTTAATCTGTTGCATGACAGGCAAACAGTGGAATTCTTGTAACCAGGGAGCAATCTTTTCACTATAGCCTGCTACTGTTATTGTTCTGGCAGCTGCATTTTCCACAAGTTGTCAAATTCGTAATAATGTGTTGCTGTACATGCTCAGGAATGGTTTATCTCATTTACAAAATTGGACGGTGTGTGTGTGAAAAACTCCCTCAAAGCAGCCATTTTGTAAGAGTGAGCAAAGAGATCCTGGATAACCCTGGCATAAGTGGAATGCAATCACACGGTCAGGTGATTTTTCTCACCCAATCACATCAATTCATTTCTAAGTGCTATTTCATCTGATGTTCAGTCTTTAGTTACAGCACTGTGATAACATTTATAACAACAGCAGCAAGAGAAAGAGGAAGAGAAAAAGGTCAAGATGCCCTATAGGCTATCTTCAGATCTATAATTTCAGCGATTGATCCCACAGCACAGGAAATAAAATTTAAGTTACAAACTCAAATCTGCTGTGGTTAGGCACAAAAAAAATAATTATAATAAGTGCTTTTCCTGGACTATGGCTTTCCTCTCAATTGTAATTACAGACTGGCAAAAGAACCTGAATTAAACCTGAGATATAAGATAAACATTGAAAAAGGCTTTTTTATTACAATACAGTTTGAGTGCCTCCCGCCACCTTCCAATGAAAGGAGTTTACATTTTTCTGTTGCAATTTCAGGTAATCTGCTTGTTGGGACTAATTTCTAAAAGAATCTGTCCTTTAATTTACTGACATAAAGCCAAAGTCAATAAAGGAAGCAAATTGAGCAAAAACTTTCAATTATTATTATCATGTTCTCTAGCGTTGTTTTAAAGTCAGGTTTCAGAGTCAAATAGATCCCTACTCAGACCTCTCACATTTCACATCCCGCACATTGATTCTGAAAGGCCTGCGCGCGCAAATACCGGGGGTTACGCCTGTGGCCAGGCCCTGAGCACGCCGAGTGCATTTTTAGAAAGGGCCTGGCCACGCGCGCAGCTCCCGATAAGCGCACAAGTGCCGGGCCTGAAGAAAGGGGAGGGGCCGGGTGGGGGGCGAGTCGGTCCAGCACCATTAGACGCTGTTCTGGGGAAGCGCGCCAGAGTTTACTTCTGTTCTGGAGAAGCAGTAAGTATAAAAACAAAAAAATTGGGGATAGCTAGGGAGGAGAGGGGAAGAGGGAGGAAGGATAGGGTTAGGGTTAGGCAAGTTCCTTCTCAGTCTTCTCCAATAAAGGAGCGAACTGGGAGGGAACTGGGCAAAGGCCCAATCGCGTCGCAGTGCCATTCTTTTAAAATCCCCCACCCTGTGCGCGGAGGAGGCCACCCGCCCGCACATGCGCGCACAGACATTAACATCCGGCGTGCATGTGTGCGTGGAATTGCATTTTATAATATGTGCACGCCGACGCGCGCATGTTATAAAATACTCACGTGCAAATGCGCGCGCAGGCAACCGCGCATACATGAACGCGCTCGTGGGCCTTTTAAAATCTACCCCTAAGCTTCCATTGAACTGGAGCATAATCATTCTGATAACCATTGCTTACTACTTAACTATAAGCAGCAACAAACAATGACAACTTTTTTTTTTTTTTTTGCTATCCTTCAGAGCTGCTTGTGACTCATGAATGTGCGCTCTACACATATCTCAGTGCAGCTCTTTCAAACTATATAATTTTTAAAGCATGGCGGAATCAAATAAAACATGATTTTACATTTTAAGATGAAGACGATAACATTTGAATATGGACATTTTAAGTCTTATCTAAGGATCCTTTAGATACTTAGCAAACAATATGTCCCTGTTAGAACAGACATGTTTGGTAAAGCTAGGTCAATGGATTATCTAGAACAGGGGTGGGTAAACATTTTTTGCAGTGGGCCAAATTCGTGGATCTTGCACTCACCAAAGGCCAGTTGAAAATGGGGAGGGTGGATGCCCCCTCTCAGCACCAGTTTGGTATTGGGGGAGGGGAGGGGGGTCTCCTCTCTGTGTATGTATGATTGAGTATGTATGAGGTTGACTGAATGGGGAGTGAGTGTGTGACTGCATATGGTATATGAATCACTGACCCCTCCATGCTGTCCTTCTGGCTCATATTATCCTCCTTCCCTCAATCCCATCCCTTTTCCTTCATTTCCCTATTCTGTCTCACCCCTCTTGCCTCCTCTCACCTACCTCCTCTCCCTTTTCCTCTCATTCTCTTCCCTCCCCTTACTTGGTGGTTCTCTCTTGTGTGGATGGGGGCAAGGCGACGGGGGCCCCATCGGTACTCTTGCCTTTTCTATGCCTCTTTTGTGGCACTGTGGATCTCTCGCGCCACCGTGGGTATCTTTTTCTCTTCCATTAGTGGGCAGATGGGGGCTTCACCAGCACTCTAGCCTCTCTTGCACCACCATGGGTATCTGTTTCTCTTTTCAGCCAGCAGGGGGATGGGGGCCTCACTGACACTACAGCCTCTCTTGTGTGGCTGCATGGATCTCTCTCACTCTCTTCAGCCAGCAAGGGTATGGGGCCCTGCTAGCACTCTGTACACCACCATATGTATCTGTCTTCCGGTGGGGGAAAGAGGGCCCCATTGGCACTTCAGCCTCTTCTGCCCTGGGGTGGTTCAACTGCTAATATTGTAGCTGCTCTACTCCCTCCTGCTGTCAACCAATCAGTGGTGGAGGGAGGGAAGAATAATGCTCTGGCTTCCAGGTTGTCTCTGCTCCCTTGAAACATCATCAACAAAGGCCCGGATAACACTGGGCCTTTGCTGATGATGTCATGAAGGACAGCCTCGGAGCAGTATTGCTGGCGAGCCTGTCTGCATTAAAATTTAGGAAGGCGGGAGGGGCTGGATAAATGAGCCCTGTTAGCTGCTTTTTGTCTGTGGACCATAGTTTGCCCATTTTTTGATCTAAGTATTCAGTCTATGCTTTTTTTTATTTTTCACATTAGATGCTTCTAACTCTATTTAGAAGTTTATGGACATCAATTTGTTCAAATATTGTGAGGTACATATTCAATCACTGTCTGAATAGCAACATTTGGAGGTATATTGAATAGGGCAGCCACATTATTGAAGATATCTGGCTAACTTTAAGACAGCTTTTTGGCCAGCTAAGTTATCTGGCTAAATCTAAATATTGGATTTACCCGGGATAACTTAAACTAACTTAACTCCTCCAATTACGCCTTTGGAATGCCTGTACCATATCTGGCTAAATTTTAGACTGCTAATAAGATATCTGGCTAAAATATAGCCTGCTAAGTTCACAAATATTCATTTAGCTGGCTAGCTTCTGAGTTAACTCATCAAAAAAGGGGAACCTACAAAATCATTTCTCTGTATCTCCACTCACTAGAACAAATTTTTTATTATTTTTGTTATTTTCTGTTTTTCATAATAGTTTCAACCCAAAAATTATGAAAAACAGAAAATAATAACAAAAATAATAAAAATTTGTTCTAGTGAGTGGTGATACAGAGAAATGATTTTGTAAGTTCCCCTTTTTTGTTGAGTTAGTTGTACTTGGGAACTTGAATGCTCTTTTTTTTTATCTAGCTTCTGAGTTAGCCAGGTAAATGCTTCTGAGTATGGACCTCAATGTTTTATTTGACTTTTGGCCATTGATTACAATTTTAAATCATTTAACATGTATTTTTTATGATGCAATAATGATGGGGTTAGAAGAGATGGTGCACGCCAATTACAGCTGCAAGTTCATGTCTGCTGCATCCTGTGTACGGGTCCAGCATAACTTAATGGAATTTGTTTTTGAAAGAGGATTATTTGTTTATGTGCAATGTATCTTTTCGTATAACTGCTGCAGATTAAGGAGGAAGTATTGTTAGCAATTTGTGGTTACTGTATTTAATTGTATTTTAAAACATTTATTATACTATTTTTTTTTGTAATAAAGTGTCAGTATAGGTGTTCTTATTAAACCAGATTGTTCTTTCATTTTTTGTATTTCTATACATGATGTAATAATATATATGATACTGGATTCTGCCCTTGTATGACTTATCATTTGAAAAGGCGGAATATAAGTACTTGAATTGAAATTAGTTAAATTTGCCAAGCATTCCCCTGTGGGATGTGCCACAAGGTTCATTCTTGTGGTTTAATATAGTAATACCTAAGAGTTTTCCAGAGCCAGAAGTAGAAAAGCTAGAGAGTAGTAAGAGGAAGATATAGTTTTTCTGTCTCCCCTTGCAAGCATTTTGTAGGAAAAGCATTAACAGTGTCGGATCTGTCGTACGCTGTTGAGAAAAAATACTGACCTAAAGGAAGGGGGTTAGTGAGCTTCGCCTCCCTTTTATTTTCCAGACTACCACTCCAGGGGGTTAACCTGCCAACCTTTTACACCCTTGACTGAGAGCCCCTTTCCTAAGGTCTAGGATTTAGTACAGGAGAAAAGGTGTCCAATAGTATTAGAAGGTAGGCTTTTAATTCAGAGCATCTTGTTCCTAGAAAGAAAAAGTCCTGTCTTTGTTTCAGAGAACAGAAACAGTTTTGTGTTCCTAGGAGCTTGCCAGTAAGGAGACTGGAAGTCTTTAGTTTGCACCCCTGCTTTTTATCTTTCAGAATTAGTCTATGCAACATGGACAGAATTTAGAGGAAAACTTGCCTATCCAGTATAACTGAAGAGATCAGAGGAGTATCTGCCCATCTGTTAGCACCCCAGAAGGGTGAAAGAAGAGTATCCCTAACCAGTACAACCAAGGATGAAAAGGAGATCAGTGTGAAACAAAGCACTGCTAATCAGGCACAAGGGGAATCCCTCACTACATAGGAACCATCAGAGCCAGTCATTAGGGAACACCAACATTTGGGAAAGACCCCTGGGATCCCTGCTTGTGGAATATTGCAGTTTGTAAAACATGAATTAGATCTACTTTATGGAATTTGCCAGAGGTTGTGATCTGCATTGGCCATGCTGGAGACAAGTTTCTAAGCGTGATGGACTTTGGTCTGTCCCAGCACTGCAATTCTTATGATAGATTCATATTGAAGACATTGATTTTTAATATTCATCTTGGATGCAATACCACTCCTTGTGTGAGAGTTATTACTAGAGTGTGAGACTATCCCATCGTCTAAGGGCCATAAAGTCTAGCTTCCTTACCATGTGAAGTGGACCTGGGACTGAGGCAAGTTGTGTCAGCCAGCTCCCAGCATATCCCTCTGCTCAGTGAACACATGAGGGAGGGAAGGGGTTATACTGGGTTCACTATAATGGTGGTTCCATGAGTGATAAAGGTTGAATTTCTCTGAAGAGCAGGGGTCCCAAACTTGATCCTTAAGGGCTGCAATCTAGTTGGGTTTTCAGGATTTCCATAATGAATATCATGAGATTTATTTGCATGTAATAGAGGTAGTGAATGCAAATAGATCTCATGCATATTCATTGTGGCAATCCTGAAAATCCAACTGCATTGTAACCCCTGAGGACTGAGTTTGAGGAAGTAGAGTTCAGGTGAAAAGGTGACCTTCTTTAAAATTGGAAGATGAAAGATAACCCAAAATGCAACTGTGGCCATGAGTCTCATTCCATGGAGAATATTACATCAAGCTGTCCATTAAAATCTGTCATGGAAGATACCTCATTTCTCCTCTTGGCATCCCAGGCCATTGAATGGATTGATATAATGAAGATACAAGTGTGAGGCTTGTCATGTCATATGAAATCATAAATATCACTGTATCAGAAGGATCTGATAGCTATGCTATTCCTGGTCCTCCAGAAAAGGCTCTGGTTTAAATCTTTTTAAAGAACCATTTCATAAAGATATGAAAGCTCTAAAATATTCTGCAAATCTAGAATTTGGTAGGGATGTGCAATCGTTTTTCCCAAATTAGGCAATGTCAACGAAATTGCCTAATTCAGAATGGTTCGGGATAACTGAAAAACGATTTAATTTTTTCCGAAATTTCGGAAAAAATTCATTTTTGAGTTAGTGTGCGCTAACTCCTGATAGTGCACACTAACCTGGCAGATTTAGTGCGCACTATCGGGAGTTAGTGCGCACTAACGGGAGTATGATCAACCAGCACCAAACCAGGTGCCAATGGGCTTAAAAACAACTGCAGTACTATTGGTAAGATAGGGAGACTGCCTGATCCCAAACTAAGGGCCTTAGGTAGGGAGAGTTGGGTTTAAGCCTGCAAGAAATTGTGAAGGACAGATTGGCCAAAGCCTCTGTCTCGCCGACCATCCTTGTCCAAGCAGTAATGTGCAGAGAACTCCACGTCACAGCCCTGCAGATGCTGATGACAGGAACAGCCCATAAGTGGGCTACTGACACCGCCATAGCCCTCCACAGAGTGAGCTTTGACCCGGCCTACCAGCTGAAGGCCTGATTGTGCATAGCAGAAGGAGATAGAATCTGCTAGCCACAGGATGGAGTTTGTTTGCCCACCGCAACTCCTAATCTATTCTTGTCAAAATATATGAAGAGTTGAGTGAATTGCCTATGGCCTGCTGTGCGTTCTAAATGGAAGGCTAAGGCCCTCTTGCAATCCAATGTGTGAAGAGCCTGTTCACCCTGGTGTGAATGGGGCCTCGGAAAAAAGGTGGGCAGAACAATAAACTGATTGAGGTGAAAATCAGTCACCACCTTAGGCAGGAACTTGGGATTCTTACATAGGACTAACCCATCATGGAAGAATTTTGTGAAGGGTGGATATGTAACCAAAGCCTGAAGTTCACTAACCTTACAAGCCGAAGTGATCACCACCAGGAACAGAACTTTCCCGGTGAGGAACTTCAGTCGCAGAAGCACACAGGCTCAAAAGGATCTTGCATAAGCCACACTAATACAATGTTGAGGTCCCAGGACACAACAGGAGGCTGGAGGGGGGGCTTCAGTTGAAGCAGACCCCGCATAAAGCATCCTACTATGGGCTGCACAGAGATGGATGTGCCAGCAACACCCTGATGGTAAGCACTGACGGCGCTCAAGTGGACCCTGACCAAGGTGGTTTTCAGCTGCGCTAATACAAAGTTGAGGTCCCAGGACACAATATATACAATTGGTAGGAGGCGATGTGGGCAATGAGCATAGCGCCCTGAAATACCTTTCTATCTATAGCATCCAACACCCTGTGATCTCGGCCCTGAGGGACGGAGGTATGGGTGCGGGAGCACTTAGCTTTTTTGAGAGTAGACTCTACCACCACCGATTGGTGAGAGAGGTGGTGCCTCTCAAATCCCAAAGCCTGTTGGACCAAATAGATGGCATCTGCCTTCCTGTTTACCAGAGGAATTGATACCGGATGTTCCCAAATACTGAGGAGAAGTTTCTTAAAGATATCATGGACTGGGACAGCCACTATCTCCTTTGGGCATCGACGAACTGGAGAACTTCCAGCATCTTATATCAAGCATCCTCCTCTGTGAGGATCCAAAAAGGGATGGCTTCCGCCATGGGCCAGACAAAACCCACAAAGGAGAGATCTTCTGGGGGAGACCTACACCTTTCATCTGGTGGTGAAGATTCCAACAGGAGGTCACCAGAGTCCTCAGAAGAAGACTCTGAGGTATCATCTCCCCAGGGGTCAAATGGGCCCTCCTCCTCACCCAACTAAGTACAGTTTAACTTAAAAGCATCCTTTGTAAGAATGTGAGGGCAAGCTTTTAAGACTGGGTAGGATCTTCAGTATGGACAAAATATTATTTATTTATTTTAAAGTTCTTATATACCGTTTTATACAATTGGGTAATTGATCTATGCGATTTACAAATTTGTTACATACATAAATTACAAAATAAAATAACAGAAATAAAACAAGTTAAGATAAAATAAAAGCAATATACAATTACTGACTAAACTAGATGAGCCTTTAAGTCACTATCTGCTTTCAGGGATGGTAACTTTCATACCGGCGCATGGGCGCAGCATATGCCGGCTTGCGCCAAAAGGCACAGCCATTTTATAACATACACATGTATATGCACACATGGTATAAAATAGGCTGAAAGCGTGTACATGTGTGTACAATTTTATATAGCCTCTACCACTTTAGTGGGGGAATTTTATAAGGGATACGCACCAACACCATTACTATTTTTCCAAGTTCATCCCAGTTCAACCGGTTAAGGGATAGGACTTCCAAATCCCCTCAGTTTTTAGCCTCCCTTCCCCCTGTTAGACCAAACCCTTAAAACCCCGCTGACTAGTCTAGTTTTTTTTTTTTGTTTTATTACTTACATGCCATCTATAGCAGTAGTAAAGTTACGCAGCAGGGGATCCTGGCATGCACATTTCATGTTCTGGAACTGTTACGACCATCGCTGCCCGACGTCTCCACGCCGCCCACCTTACCTTTTTTGTGACTCCTCCCACGGTTGATGGACGTTTGGCTGCCGCAGCATCTGCCTGCCGTCCTCTCCGGCGTCCCCGGTCCGGCTTGGGCGCTGCATCCCGCCATGTTGTCCAGGTACCATAGGGCACATGCGCCGCGCGGTCCTGCTTTTTATTCTCTCTTTGGCGTGAACCTCAGGGGCGTCTCCCTGTGATGATGTCACGCATCCCGGATATAAAAGCCTACACTTTTTGCTAGCTAATCGAGTTAGCAAGGGACTCCTTACGGATGGGATTCGCTCTCCGTACCTAGCTACTCTGCCTCTCCAATTTTTGGACTTTATCCTAACAGGGTACCCGCTCCTCGGGGCCTCTCTCATTTTTTTCAGATCACTTGCTCCTCGAGGGCCCATGTTCCCTGACTCGCTGCCTGAACCTATCACTTCTGCTTGGAAGAAACCGCTGCCTACATCATCAGTGAGTTACCAACTTTGTTTCCTCAGAGCTGTTCCCTGGAACCAGGTACTCGCTCCTCGAGGGCCTGCCTCTATTCCAGCTTCTGTGTCACTTTCCGGGAGAAACCGCTGTGTGAGTAACTTTACCAACGAGGCTCTATACCAGAACTTAGTGTATGCTCCACTGTACTCATTATCTCAGTTTTCTCCACTACAGCACAGCCATAGAGGGAATCACTGTTCCAGTATCCTGAGGAACCCTAAGCCCAGCCGGGCTTCATCTCTACTCACTACTGCCACCTCTGGTGGCTTATCAACTCTGTATAATAAAAGATATAACTCTGTGTTGTGTGTCCCAAAGCTGAGCCTGACCTGTGGCCCTCACGGGACTTCCCCCCATGGGCATGGTCAGCTGCCACAGTGTCCAAGGGTCCACCCAAAACCTTACAAACAATAACAGGAACATCCATGTTCCATCCTTGCCCTGCCCAGACCATACCCATGCCATACTCTTTTTTGGACTTTCTCACTTATGCATGTACCATGTGTACACAGGCGGCTTTTAAAATCTGCTTGGCGTGTTGGCCAGATATACTCACGTATTTCCCAGTTTTGGAACATGCCAGGCTTTTGAAATCCACCTAAAAATCTGTTTCCTTGTTTGATGTTTTGAAAACCTAATTTTTCAGAGATAAACACAGGGCAAACTAAATATAAAAGCTTCCAAGTAGGATCGGAAAACCGAGCAGCCAGTACAACAAGGGTTCATTCTATCCTATAATGCCTTGTTATGCACAACATTGAATCAAATCCCTAAAAAAGAATTGGAAGGCTCAATTAAAAAAAAAAAGGGACTATCATTCTCTTCCTAGACAAACAGCAGAGCCATGAATAATTATTATTGTATTCTAAAGTAAGAGACCTGAAAATGAAAACCCATGCATTCATGTAGTAATCCTCAATTGCTCTGTCGTGTACAGCCAAAGCGAAAAGAAAGGGCTTTGGAAAACTTGTTGGCAGGGATTTATATCATAGTAATGCTGCAGAAAATTTAGGTAACAATAAAGACAGATTTAAGGATAAAACAGAACAGCTTTTGGCTATGAGAAACAGAGAAAAATGATGGTAGCAAAAGACTATATGGCCTATCTAATCTGCCCATCCACACTAATTGTTCAGCTCTACAATCCCTACCATGCCTTCAAAGATCCTCTGTGTTCGTCCCATACTATCTTGAATTTAGAAACTCCATTTAGAGGTTGTTCCACGCACCCAGTACCCTTTCTGTAAATAAATATAGAGGTCCAAATTCAGCAGCCGTGCGCATGTTATAAAATCCAGGGTTGGTGCGTGCAAGGGGGTGTACAATTGTGCAACTTGGGCGCGCCAAGCCGCGCAGCCTTCCTCCGTTCCCTCCGAGGCCGCTCGGAAATCAGAGCGGCCTCAGAGGGAACTTTCTTTCCGCCCCCCACCCCCATCTTCCCCTCCCTTCCCCTACCTAACCCGCCCCCCAGCCCTACCTAAAACCCCCCTTACCTTTAATTTTTAAGTTGCGCCGCGCACCGGCGCCGCCTGGCCAATGATCCCAGGCACAGCGGCAAATGGCCGCTGTGCCTGGAGGCTCCGGCCCCAGCCGGCCCATTTTTTTCAAGCCCCGAGACATACGCGCGTCGCCGAGCCTATGCAAAATAGGTTCGGCATGCGCAGGAGGCTTTAAAAAGGGATACGCGCGTAACCCTTTTAAAATCCGCCACAAAGGTTTAAGGGCATTTTAAGATTCTAAAACCTAGTGTTTTAAATATTCATAAGTTGAAGAGGTTCACATAAAATTTTTAAAGGGATATACCTTCATTTTCATACTGATTGGGGAAGTGGGTCAAAAGTGCCTATTAAACTTTAGAATTCAAAGTTTTGTTGGTGATGGTTATGAAAAACTTTGTTTAAAGTAAGATTTATGTGAAAATGGGATTTTGAAAAGATTTATTTAAAAAGTTATATTTATGTGTAGTTCTGGAGTCCAGATCAAAATACAAATTCATGAGGAAAATTGGTTCTTTATAGATAAACATCTAAGAAATGTTCAGTAAAAGCTTTTGTCTGTTAAAATTGTTTTAAAGCATTTTGAATTCAGACATTAAATTGAGGCTTTTTTCATGGGATTTTGAGTGAATGGCTACTGTAGTGATATCATGAATAAAGAGGGGGGTGAGTTTGATGTGTTTATCTTGTGTTTTGGAGGAATTCATCTTTTATTTGGAGACTATAGATTTAAATTGTATTTAAATTTTGACCTCTTTTACTTGGGATATTTGATTTCCATTAATTCAAATCTTAAAGCAGCTATGGCAGAGGAGGTGGTTGCTATGGAGTTTCCTAGATAAAAGAATTTTATTGAAAATTCTTAAAGTGAAAAGGCAGAGTAATGTTACTATTCTTAAGTCAAAGCATTTAAAACATATTTTTATTTGTAAAGATAAACAAAGAAAAAAGTAAACTGAAAATATATTTAACTTCATTGTTTACTAAAGAGATGGTTGACTAGTAGATAGATATATGTCCTCATAAGAACATAAGAAAATGCCATACTGGCTCAGACCAAAGGTCCATCAAGTCCAGCATCCTGTTTCCAACAGTGGCCAATCCAGGCTACAAGTACCTGGCAAGTCCCCAAAAACTAAGTATATACCATGCTACTGATGCTAGTAATAGCAGTGGTTATTTTCTAAGTCAACGATTAAAATGGTTAGCGCAGTTAGGGGCGGATTTTAAGAGCCCTGCTTGCCTAAATCCGCCCAAATCCGGGCAGATTTAGGCGAGCAGGGCCCTGCGCGCCGGTGAGCCTATTTTACATAGGCTCACCGGCGCACGCAGACCCCGGGACTCGCGTAACTCCCGGGGTTCTCCGAGGGGGGCGTGTCGGGGGCGCGGACCCGGTCATCGCGGCGTTTAGGGGGCATGTCGGCAGCGTTTTGGGGGCGGGTCCGGGGGCGTGGTTACGGCCCGGGCGGTCCGGGGGCGTGGCCGCGCCCTCCGTACCCGCCCCCAGGTCGCGTCCCGGCACGCTAGCGGCCCACTGGCGCGCGGAGATTTACGTCTCCCTCCGGGAAGCGTAAATCCCCCGACAAAGGTAAGGGGGGGGGTTTAGACAGGGCCGGGGGGGTGGGTTAGGTAGAGGAAGGGAGGGGAAGGTGAGGGGAGGGCGTTAGAGGATTCCCTCCGAGGCCGCTCCGATTTCGGAGCGGCCTTGGAGGGAACGGGGGTAGGCTGCGCGGCTCGGCGCACGCCGGCTATACGTAATTGATAGCCTTGTGCGCGCCGATCCAGGATTTTAGCGGATACGCGCGGCTCCGCGCGTATCTACTAAAATCCCGCGTACTTTTGTTGGCGCCTGGAGCGCCAACAAAAGTACGCCAACGCGCCTTGTTTGAAAATCTACCCCTTAGTGTAGCTGGGTTTAAAAAAGGTTTGGATAAGTTCTTGGAGAAGTCCATTACCTGCTATTAATCGTTGACTTAGAAAATAGCCACTGCTATTACTAGCATCAGTAGCATGAGATATACTTAGTTTTTGGGTACTTGCCAGGTACTTGTAGCCTGGATTGGCCACTGCTGGAAACAGGATGCTGGGCTTGATGGACCCTTGGTCTGAGCCAGTATGGCATTTTCTTATGTTCTTATGAGGACATATATCTACTAGTCAACCATCCCTTTAGTAAACAATGAAGTTAAATACATTTTCAGTTTACTTTTTTCTTTGTTTATCTTTACAAATACAAATATTTTTAAAATGCTTTGACTTAAGAATAGTAACATTATTCTGCCTTTTCATTTTAAGAATTTTCAATAAAATTCTTTTGTCTAGGAAAGTGGCCCCTAACCTCTACACTAATACCTAAACCTCACCTTGAGTGACTAGGTGGGCCTCCCCTAGAGATATAAATACCAATCTAGTGTGAGGGCATTACGGCTAGGTTCTCTTTCTCTCTCTCTTCCCCCCCCCCCCCCCCCCAAGCTTAAACATGGTCCCCCCAGTGGTTGTATGTAGGAAATACATCAATTCTGGCACTTATCACAGTGCAAAAAAGTTAACGCAATTTGTGCTAAGATAGCACTTCACAGAGGTATTAGCATAAACTGCCTATTACCATAAAACACACCCCCTTTCCTATCGCATGCAATATTTAGTGCATTTTAATAAATCCAGGCCTAACTTTGAATATCAGAGTTAGCAAGATAACTAATCCAGCTGCTTAACTCTGTCTCAGAATGCCCCTAGTTTATCCAGCTAAATTTTAGATGGATAATTAGATATCCATCTTTAATTTAGCTAGATAAATGCCCCAACTATTCAAAAGTTAGCACGCAGATAACTTGTGAGTCTTGTTTTCAATTGGAGAAAATTAATTAAAAAAAACAACTTTGTTTTGTTTATTTGATTATGCCCAGTCAGCATCTTCATACTACTTGGAATTCCAGACTATTTGGAATCTCTTCGCCATTAAACCTAAGGGAATTCAAAGGCCAAGGAACAATGGTTCTTCATTCATGTCTCCATAAGATTTTTCCTCAACTTTATTCACTGTCCTTTCTAGCTCAGACATTGCATCAGAAATCCTCTGGCTGAAGGACATGGACTATGGATCCCGCTGCTACCCAGTACAATTATGACTGTAAGTCAGACAGCAGGTTTCATTGTCATGCTAAGACTTAGGTATCCCTCCTTCACAAGTGGCCAGGAACACAACCTGTACAACAACTCTACTAAGTACTGGGTTTGTTAATAGGCATCCCTTTTGCCTATTGACCAATCCTGTGCCTAGAGCAGCAAACCTTTAGGGGCAGCAGGCTAAGATGTGCCACCTTTCAGCTCTGCTGAATCTCATTCAGGAGAGGACAGCCCTCTGCTACCCTGTAATAGATCCTTACAGGAGGTGGAGGGGATGAAAGCACCAAAATGCCTACAGTGGCAAAATCCTAAATCCGTCACTAACCCTAGTCCAAGAAACAGGTGCTAAGGCAGGGATCAAGCAGGATCCCATAATGTGCTGCAGGGTCATCAGGATAGAAGCTATGGCTTCTAGTTTCAAGAAGACAAGTCACAAAACCCTGCAGAATCTTTGGCTACCAACATTTTCAAGCTAACACCTTTAAAAAAAAAAAGCACCAGATATTTTAAAATATTTTTTTGCCCAAAGAAATTAATCTGCGATCCCTTGCAATGTGGGGGGGAATATACCATTTTGCCATGCTTCATCAAGCCATGTAATCACAACCCAAATCACCTGAAATAAAATGGATTCCCTTTAACAGCCCTGGAATAGTGCATAGCGTAATCAGAATAAAAATGTTAAAAGTTCTGACAGCTGCTGTTTTACATTCCAAATGTTCATGATGTAGGCCAATTGGAAGGGGAGAGAAAAGGGTCATGGTCAAGCCAAAATCTCCATTCAGTAACAATTCGGAGTGCTTGGCAAATGTTCTGATAGTCTCTTTCAATCAATTTCTGTTAATAGGGATCACTAGGCGCTGATTGTCTACAGAGTCCTTTCCAACTGCTCTGTATGCAGACAGAAAATACACTATTCCCTAACAGTTTGTTCCAAATCTAAGGACACACAGTCTTACTCAGCAATTTGGCCTTGATTAAAATGACACAAAATATCTTAAATTACAGCTGACTTAATGGGCAACCCATTAACTCACATCATTAATCTCATCATCACAAGTGAATTTTCCCCCAAGACTGGGAAACTGCCATTAGTACAATATAAATTGGATATGTAGATTATTGCTTGTAGTGTACAAGGTTATCCTCTAATACTTCTGACAAAAATTGGTCATCAAACTCATAAATACCTGGACAGGAATGAGCACACAGTATAACTGTAATCACATATTTATTTAAAACATTTTTATACCACCTAGCAAAATTTCTAAGCATTTTTCAGATAAAAATATACTTTGAAATATTATATTATGGTATTTTGAGAAAACATTTCTGAATATAATTTATTTATAGTCCATCTTTTGTGATACTTCAAAGCAGATTATATTCAGATACCGTATTGCTAATTTCTAGTGGGCTTACAATTTAAGAGGGTCATTTACTTGGATTTCAGCATGGCTTCTGATATAGTCTTGCATTGGAGGCTCATGAATAAAATGAGAAGCCTAGGAGTGGGTCCCAAGGTGGTGGAATGGATTACAAATTGGCTGACTGACAGATGCCAGTGAGTAGTGGTAAATGGACCCTATTCTGAAGAAAGAAGCATGATAAGTGGAGTTCCTCAAGGATCTGTTCTGGGATTGGTTCTGTTCAATATCTTAATGAGCAATACTGCAGAGGGTCTAGAAGGTAAAATTTGTCTTTTTGCAGATGATACAAAGATCTGCAGCAGAGTGGATACACCTGAAGGAGTAGAGAGAAAGAAAAATAACCTAGAAAAACTCAAGAAGTGGTTGAAGGTTTGGCAGTTGGGATTCAATGCCAAGAAGTGTAAAGTCTTGCACTTCGGGATATGGCAATCTGAAAGAGTTCTCTGTGTAGAGACCCTCTAGGACTCCAATAGTTGGCTTTAGTCCAACCCTGGGGTAAGAGAGTTTAGGAGAGGGATATACCATTCATAACAGCACCTCCCCTGAGGCTTGCAGCAGGTGAGCTCCTGTGTGAATAAGGGAGGGGGAGTAGAAGGAGCAGTGTGGCAGTCTTGAGTTGCAGTTGAGAGATTAAGAAGTGTTTTTGTGTTCTTCCCATTTTTTGGCTTCTAGCCTAGAACCAGGAGGTGACATTGCCATTGCCAGCTCCTTCACAGGTCTGGAAGGGAGTGCTTGGAAGAGGAGATGGTTTTATGAGTTTGTTGTCTTACAAGACCTGTGCCTGGCTTGGGAGGCTATTTCCCCTATCTAGGAAGGCCAGGAGGGTCCTGTTAATCCTTTGATCCAGTTCAAGAGGGGAAGACAGTGACCTAGTGTGTAGAGATAAAGAAGGAATATTTTTCTAAAGTATCGTTTTCTATCTTGGTTTTTGGGAAGGAAGTTTTGAGTCACCCTTCCTTACACTAAAAGGTAGATTTGAAGACCAGCACGCGAGCATCAGTGTGCATGTGGTTGCCGGCGTGCACACATGGATGCACCGATTTTATAATATGCACTCGTAAGTGCACGTATTTTATAAAATTGGGTACTGGTTCGCTCTTGTGCGCAAGATTTTACATCAACACGTGCATGTGCATGCGAATCCCATCTCAATTGCATAAAGGGGGGGGGGGGAGAATTTTAGTAGGTATGCGTGCCGATGCAATAGGCCCAATTCCTAGTTCCCTCCAAGATCGCCCCTGTAAAGGAATGGACTTCCTAAATCCTCTACCTAACCTACCTACCTTTTACCCTACCAGTACCAACCCCTAAAACCTTGCTGAGTACCCTAGATTTTTTTGTTTTAAAACTTACCTGCAATGTGTAGCAGCAACAGGTTACACAGTCCTGGCACGGACTTGTGCGGTGATGGCGCTGTCCTGGCCTGCCCATGCCCTGCCTATGCCCTGCCCCCGGCCTGCCCCTTTTTTACAAATCCTTCTCAATACACTTACCAGGAGATACGCACATGGCTGCGGGCCTCTGAAAATCCATGCAGCGCAAACGCGTCCCAGCCATGCGCGTATCTCCAGGATTTGCTGTGCGTAAGGCTGTGAAGATTTAAGTTTGTCTTTCCAGTGTGAGGCCTTTACTCCAAGGAAGCTTACTACAACAGTTTTGGAGAGGAAAACTGGAGAAAGAAGTTATGACTTCTAAAGCCCCCCAAAGGAGTCTTCATGCCGGGACACAGGACTCTAGCAGGCTTTCTGAAGATGTGGAGTGCAAAGGGATCTCAGGTACTCTGGGAAAAGGGGTCCCAACACACCTAGGATACCCCCGGCCTCCTGGGATACTTATCTTTACACTCCTTGGAGGATAAGCCATTCACTGGACCCAGCCCTGAGGGACACGTCCTCAGAGGGAGAGAGAGAGAGGGAGAGACATCAAACCTATACTCCTAGTGAATATTTTAAACCTGGATATAATTAGAAACCATTTTGTTTATGCAACTTGATTATTTTGAACCAAATCACAATAAACTTTTAATCTGGTACACTCTCACCAGTGAGTCAGGCCTGTTCTTTTCAGTGTACTTGCCCCAAAGACAATGTCACATAAAACACTGAGTATGCAGAACCGAGCCTCTGGAAAGTCAATAATGGAGTGTTTTGACTTTCAGCGGTAAGAAAAATCACCTTATTTTTCTCAAAGCTTTTGGGGCTGATTTTCAGCTTAGTGGTCTAAATTTCACAACTAGGCTGATATTGAACATTTCCCTAAATCTAGCTGGCTGAAATTTGGCCATCTAGATCTCAGGCTGCTATTGTGCAACTGGATAGGGATTGACGTCTAAACATAAAATTAAACTGAAAATCAGCCCCAAGTTGTAAGCCCACCCTGGAAACACCACTGGAGCCACATATTTTTTGAGTGGCTAAATTTAGACTCTTAGTAGGGATTTTCAAGAGTGAGGTTTAGTCGGATCCCACCTGAAGTTAGCCAGTTACACCCTTTGAAAATTCCCCCCTTTCTCTTCAAAAACTAAAACGTTATATTAAGTAGCAAAGCAACTGACATTATAATGAATTATGTATCCAAGCACCTAATTAATCCAGTGATCTAACTAAAAATAATAGATTAAATCAACCAATTTAACTAAAACAGGAACATTTCAAAAATGAAAAATTTCAAAATATTTTAAATAACATAACTAACTGTTCATGTTTACATATGTAATGAAATACTATTAAGTTGACTTCCCCACCCCCTACCCCCACACTCGCCTTATTTTCATTATTCAAGAATACACCAAGCCAGCACACCATGGCCTTTACAAATCAAATCATTTTTTGGGAAAAAATCCAAGCCTTAGTAGACATTGCTGAATACTTCAGAATGTCCTATAGATTGCTGCCAACAGCCTTCATGTCATAAACTACCAAACGCACAAACCTTTTTGGAAACCAACATTAACAGCAATCTCAGACCCCCAAGGAAGCGAAGCCAACTCCCTTCAAATAGAAAATCCCTCAAGACACATTAGGCCTGAGGTACTAAAGGGTTTGTCCCATTTTGGGCCTGATTTACTGCAGTTTTCCCCCATAAGACTCAGAATGAGATTAAAGCCTTAGAAAGTCAGGCCCTTTATATCTATGGGAAAAATGCTTAGTACACAGAGGAGAGCCCTATTGAAGGAAATATCTGAAAAAGTGCTGGCATCATTTTATGCAGAATCGTCCTTACCCCCCTCCCCCTCCAAAACAACTCAACTTATGAGAAAAGCAGAGCTTCTGATAGTCAATTACTACAAGCCTTCTATGGATCCACACGCACTGCTCTTCTACTCCAATGAGCTGCAAGGGAACTGCCTGACTGTGCCAGAACGGACAGTACAAGATCTAACCTAGCAAGGGCGGTGATGAAGCCGAGGCAAAAAGGTTTGTCACCATCTTCATGAGAAAATAAAAGATGGCAAAAGATCATATAAGGAGGCATCCGATTGCGGGTCTGAGATCACAAGAAATTTTGTGGGAAATCTCCGAGAAATTCCACAGCTCCTGAAATATTTTTGCCCTAGGAGAATACTGAGAGAAAATTCCCACAAGCCTTCAAAACCTGCATAGCTGACTCAAGCTGCATTGAGTTTCCTTGGAATACCTTGGAACCGAGGTGGACAGGGCACCTGCAATGTTTCAAGCATTTCCACCATATTTCATGGAATTCAGTGAAATTTGCTAAAAAAAAAAATAAAAAAAAATTAGAAACTCCATTTAATGTAATTATGGCTCGGGGGGGAAATCAGAAAAGTATGTCAATGATTAGCTGGCAAAAGTTGCCTGTTTTGCAGTTGCTACCCAAACAACCAATAAAAAAAACAAAACAAAAACTCCAATAAAATGCAAATCACAAAATATAATACAAATAAGTTTCAACTTCTTCCTAGCAGCATTCTATCTTGCTGACTCTTGGCTGTCAGGTATTTAATGTTGTCAAATAGATACTGAGCACATACCCGGATAAAACGTTTCTGTAAATGTCACTAAAAGTCTATTCATATTTGTGAACTAACTGCAAACTATCTGTGACACCTTGAGACATTCTTAATTTGTGAAAGGCACACTGTCAGAGACGAGAAAGTCTAAAACCGCCCAGGGCCAGTCACACCAACACCTCCCCCCTACCCCCTGGTCATGGCCCCGACTCCTTCCTCTTGGTTTTTTGGGCCATGAGTGGTGGCTCTTGCCCCCTAATGGTTGGCACCCTAGGCCCAGGCCTAGCTCGCCTAGTGCTTCCGCTGGCCCTGGAACCACCCCCCCCCCCCCCCACAAAGATTTGAAAATAACTGATAGTTGGTAACAACTTTGCAACCCAAGCAGTGAAGTGAGTCCCCCCCAGCCTCTGTTCTTCAATTTGCAGATCTCTGCTGCTGCTGCACCACAGCTCTGTACAACTGTCAGTCGCTGCAGCGTGGAATACCATGGCCTTGAACTTTTTTTTGTGGGAGGGGGGATTTGAGCAGGTAGTTGCCTCCTGCTCTTTAGGGGCTTCCAGCTCAGTTGGAAGCAAGGCTGGGATCTGATTCCAGGAGCCTTCGTTCACAGCTACCCAAGGTATTTTTTCCCCTATTTTATGCCCCCCTCCTAACTAACATTTAGTCCAGCGTTGATCCTGGGTTGGGGGTCATGAGCCAGGGCTCCTTTCAGAACCCTGCAATTATGGCCCTGAATCTGGCCACTAAGGGTCACTCTTAGGCAACGACTGTGACTCCCCTACCCCCCCCCCCCCCCTATGAACACTGCCCTCTGCGGCCCAGCTTTCCATCTTGGAATCATACGAGTATGACTGTTGCAACCTCTTCATATCTTGGCTAATGGATGATTCAATGTGCATGGTCAAAGGTTATGTTTTATTATTGTCTGTAAAAAATGGGGATTGATGTCTCTGTCCCTTCACTGTATATGTGCAGCTGTGCATGGGGAAAGCCATCTTTGGGGTTCTGTGCCTAGCTTAGCTCTGTTTCTGTAATGTGTTCCTCAATTTAGAAAATGATTTGTCAAGAAAAGTGTAATGAAATAGTGGAGGAGTAGCCTAAGAACCAGGAGACCAGGGTTCACGTCCCACTGTCACTCCTTGTGACCTTGGGCAAGTCACTTTACCCTCCATTGCTTCAGGTACAAAATTAGATTATAAGCTCTTGGGGGATAGGGAAATACCTACCGTACCTGATTGTAATCTGCTTTGAAGTGCTGAAAAAGTGGAATATCAAAAAATCTAAATAAATAAACAGGCTAAAAACAGATGCAAAGAATAACAAGTAAGACAGGAGAAGAAAGAATGAACCTTTTTTTAATGAGAATTTTGAATTTCTATTTTAAGAACCTTTGGAGAATCTACACTTTAGTTTTCCATCTTCTCCATATGCTGGTCTTTATGGGCCTGATTTTCAAAGCCATTTGTGTGCATGAAATTTAGTTTCATGCACTTGGCCATTGTAAAATAGTCCAGGGCTCTTATTCACGTGCAAGTACAAATGTAACCCTGTTTCATGCGTACTTTTATGTAAACTTGCACAGATATTCCAGGGGAGGGGTTGGCAGTGGGGGGGGGGGGGGCCGAGTAGGGGTGGAATTTGGACTTACGTGCATTTTTTTTATTTTAAAAAGTATACATGTAAGTTTGCCTGCACAAGTTATGCCCTCACTCCACCAGGTGTAATACTTTGTGGTGAATTTGTGTGCCTACGAGGGTACTTAAAAAGCCCATAAAAAAGTGGTTTACAGTGGGCACAGGTAGTGACACAAAGACACCCATCCTTCACAAGTGTGCAGCCCACATGTCTCCCCCCCCCCCCCCCCCCCCCACACACACACACACAGACACTTACAAGAAGCGTACAACTACCCAGGAACAAATGGATTACTGTGGGCTCTGGTAGAGTAAGACCTATAATGAGGAGACACATGTCTTCTCAAGTGACACAAATACAAAATGCCTTCTCTGTACTACATCATGAAGAAACTAAAGCAATGGAGATTGAAGAGGCATCAGACAAGAAGGAAGAAACCCAATGCATGCAAAAATTCCAGAAAACAAACAATAACCATCAGAACAAGCCCATTGTGCTGGGTGTCTCGATCATCAGAGGCACTAATTTGGGAACTCTTTGCGAGGTGAACACTACAGTTAAAAACTTTCCAGGATCTTCGGCTGGTAAAAACGCTATTCAAATAGTCAATGCAATCAAAGAAGAAAGCAAGGACTCTGTAGTTCATATTATCATCCATCAGGGAACCAACGGCCTTGCTAGAAACAGCATCCAAGTGGTACAGAAAGACTTCCAGTCTCTGGCGAAGCAGATTAGTCACATGGCAAAGACTATTGCCATTTCAGAAGTTTTACCTGTTCATGGAAAGAGGAAAGAGAGACTAGGGGTAGATTTTATAATATGCATGCGCGCGCTACCTGGCACACGCACATGTATACCCGATTTTATAACTTGCGCGTGCAGGTGCGCGCAAGTTATAAAATCCGGGATCAACGCGCGCAAGGGGGTGTACAATTGTGCACCTTGCGCGCGCTGAGCTGCGCTGCCTTCCTCCATTCCCTCCCCCTAACCTAACCTTCCCACCCCTTCCCCTAACCTTTCCCCCCTAGCCCTACTCCCCAAAAAAATCTTTATTTCACCTTTTGCGCCTGCCTGGAAGCAGGCACAGGTTGCACATGCTGGCAGCCTGCCGGCACGCAATCCTTTGACACAGCAGCAAATGGCAGCTGTGTCAGAGGCCTCTGGCCCGGCCCCCATCCCCAGACCGCCCAAGACCCGACCACACCCCGCCCCTTTTTGCAAGCCCCAGGACTTACACGCGTCCCGGGGCTTTAGGCACATCACCGGGCCTTTTGAAAATAGGCCCGGCGCGCTCAGGACCATTTATGCGCGTAACCCTTTTAATATCCGGCCTTAAGTCATATACATAAATTCAATATATGGCTCAAAACTTGGTGCAAGGAACAAAGTTTTGGATAGGCTGGGGCAATTTATGGAACAGAAAAGGACTCTATGTCAAAGATGGCTTACATCTGTCTGTGGCAGGATAAAGGATACTAAGGGAAAAATTCAAATCCTACGTCATAAGGCATTTAAACTAAATGACGGGGTGAAAGGAGGACATTGGAATGTCACCCCCAACAATAACAAAAACAAAAACAAATACAAAAACAAAGGAAAAGGGTGAAGGGTGAAGGGGATAACAAAAGTCATCTGAATAAGGCAGAAAACAAGTTCAAGAAAAGTAGTAAGCAGAACGAGAGAAACTGGAGCGCTATAAGCACAAATGCTCGTAGTCTGGGTAATAAAATCCCAGACCTGCAAGCCCTAATGGTGGAGGCGGACTTGGACATTGTTGCTGTTACAGAGAAATGGTTCATGGAATCTCATGATTGGGATACATCCATACCGGGCTATAACTTGTTAAGGAAGGACAGAGAGGACAGAAAAGGGGAAGAAATAGCTCTTTATGTCAAAAACCATATCCAGGCAACTGAACTGCAAGGAATAGGGGGGTAGAGAAGAAACCTTATAGGCCATCTTAAAAAAAGAGGAATGTGCATCCATTTTTACTGGAGTGGTTTACAGGCCTCCGACTCAAACTGAAAAACTAGACAGAGGGCTGATTGAAATCATCCAAAAGGTGGAAAGGAAGGGAGATGTGCTGATTGTTGGAGGTTTTAATCTGCTGGACATAGACTGGAATCTTTCAGAAGTAGAGAGATAGTAGATGCCCTGCAAGGGGCTCTGTTCAAACAAATGATAATGGAACCCATGAGAGATGGTGCTATTCTTGACTTAGTGCTCACAAATGGAGTCAGCATCTCAAATGTCTGGGTGGGGGCCCACCTTAGCACCAGTGATCATCAAACAATAGTTTGATATTACAAATAGGATACGGAGAAGTCACACAAAGACACGAGTTTTGAACTTCAAAAATACAAACTTTGCTGAAATGGAACAATTCCTGGAGATGGATCTTGAAGACTGGGAGACAGTGGAACAACTGTGGGCCAAACTAAAAAAGCAATTACAAAGGCAATTAATCTTTATGTCAGAAAAGTTAACAAAATGAAGAGAAATAGGAAACCCATCTGGCTCTCAAAGGAGAAATATAAAGGATCCCAAAAAGAGGAACACAGGGAAGAATATCTGGTTAATATGAAAGAGACGAAGAAAGTAATCAGGAGAGCAAAATGTCTGGCAGAAGACAGGATTGCCAAAGAGGTAAAGAGAAGTAACAAAACTTTTTTCACATACATCAGAAAAAGGAGAAAGGTCCAAAGTGGTATAGTGAAACTGAAAGGTAAAAAGGATCAATGTGTGGAAGGAGACAAAGAAAAGGCGGAAATATTAAACAAATATTTCAGTTCGGTGTTCACTAAGGAAGACCCTAGAGATGGATCATCGCTGGTTAACAAGGCTGTGGATGGGGGTGGATTTGATTAAACCCTATTTATGGAAAACAATGTATGGGAAGAGCTAGGAAAACTGAAAGTGGACAAAGCCATGGGGCTAAATGAATCCGAGAACACTGAGAGAGCTCACAGATGTACTGGGGAAATCCACTGAGTGACCTGTTCAATAGATCCCTGGAAATGGGAGTGATGCTGAGTGAGTGGAGAAGAGCAGAGGTGGTCCCGCTTCACAAGAGTGGGAGCAGAGAGGAGGCTAGAAATTACAGACCGGTTAGCCGCACCTCAGTGGTGGGAAAATTAATGGAGACTCTGCTGAAAGAAAGGATAGTGAACTATCTACAATCTGGTGGCTTGCTCGATCCGCGACAGCATGGATTCACCAGGGGAAGGTCCTGTCAGACGAATATGATTGACTTCTTTGATTGGGTGACTAGAGAATTAGATCGGAGAAGAGTGCTCGATGTGATTTTCTTGGATTTTAGTAAAGCTTTTGACACGGTCCCACATAGAAAACTCGTGAACAAAATCAGAAACTTGGGAGTGAACGTCAAGGTGGCAGCATGGATTACAAACTGGTTGACAGATAGAAGATAAAGTGTGATGGTAAATGGAACCTACTCTGAAGAGAGAACTGTTTTAAGTGGAGTGCGACAGGGATCGGTATTGGGACCAGTTCTGTTCAACATCTTTGTGAGTGACATTGTGGAAGGAATAGAAGGTAAAGTTTGTCTATTTGTAGATGACACAAAGATCTGCAACAGAGTGGACATGCTGGAAGGAGTGGAGAGAATGAGGCATGATTTAAGGAAGCTTGAAGAGTGGTTGAAGATATGGTAACTAGGATTTAATGCCAAGAAGTGTAAAGTCATGCATCTGGAATGTGATAATCCAAAGGAACTGTATGTGATGGGGGGGGGGGGGGGTGACCTGCTGCTGTGCATGGAACAGGAGCGAGACCTTCGGGTGATAGTGTCTAGTGATCTAAAGATGGCGAAGCAATGTGACAAGGTGATAGCTAAAGCTTGAAGATTGCTGGGCTGCATAGCGAGAGGAATATATATTTAGAAAAAGGAAATCATAATCCCCATTGTACAGGTCCTTGGTGAGGCCTCATCTGGAGTACTGTGTTCAGTTCTGGAGACTGTATCTCTAAAGGGACAGAGACAGATTGGAGGCGGTCCAGAGAAGGGCGACCAAAATTGGTGGAGGTCTCCATAAAATGACTTATGAGGAGAGGTTGAAGTATCTAAATATGTATATTCTGGAGGAGAAAAGGAGCAGAGGAGATGTGATATAGACCTTCAGATATTTGAAAGGTTTTAATTATGCATGATCAACAACAAACCTTTTCCGCTGGAAAGAATCCAATAGAACTTGGTGTCATGAAATGAAACTCTGAGGACAACTCAGAATCAATGTCAGGAATTATTTCTTCACGGAGAGGGTGGTGTATGCCTGGAACGCCTTGCCAAAGGAGGTGGTGAAGGCAAAAACTGTGCAAGATTTCAAAAGGGCATGGGATAAACACTGTGGATCCCTGAAGTCAAGGGGGAGGGGAATGAAGTAAGAGGTTTGGGGGTAACTTGCTGGTCTGGCAGATACTACCTTCAACAAATAAGCCATCGCGTGGGGTAAATTGCTGGTGTGGCGGATTCTACCCCTAACAAATAAGCCTTCATACTGTTATGCAACTCCATCTTTGCTTGCTGCTTCAATGGCAGGGGGAAAAGAGGAAAAGAGAAATTGGATTTAGTCAACAGCCAACAAGGACATTGAACTGAACAGTCTGGGAAAACTGAGGTAAGTTGCTTGATGCGGTGGTTACTACCCTTAACTAAAAAGCCTTATACTACACTTCTGATGCAACTCCAACATTTCTCTCTGCTTCAACAGCAGGGGGGGGGGGGGGGGGGGGAGAAAACTTGAATCAAAACAGTAACCAACAGGAGCTTTGACCTTGGCGGACTGAGTAACTGATAAGTATGGGAAAATGGTAACTATGGGAGCTTGCTGGGCAGACTGGATGGACCATAAAGTCCTTTTCTGCCATCACTTCTGTGTTTCTATGTTTACATGCATAAAAATTTGCTTAGAAAATTCAAGGTCAAGAGTGCTTGAAAGGTACATGCAGATTTTACTCCTCCACACACAGTTATAAAATTATTCTCCCTTGATCTTCCCTTTTTTTTTTTTTTTTTTAATAGGCACAGTTGCAAATATCATGAAAATTAGAGACGAGAATAAAAAATAAGAAGAAATAGGCTTGGTTTGAAGTGCCCCTGATGGTTTACACTTAGTTAACAACTTTAGTTTATGCCCGATTACTTTGATATCTCATTGGGAATCCTTGAAATTCTATTGTTCAGTTTCAGTTCAAAGCCAAGGTAATATTAATTAGCATCTCCATCACAACCCAGCATTTTCAAAAACTCAGAAGTCTGGAAGATCAAGATGATGCCTGAGGGAAGCCTCATGTATCACATTCCTGCTGCTGATTTACATCATATCTTTTTTTCCATGAGTTGTTTTCTACACAACTGTTAGGAGGGCAAAGAAAAGAAAACCTAAGATCTGCCTTGCAGCTGCTGTGTCTTCCTCTGTGCTGGACCCAATCGATTCCTTTGATGTGCCCCATAGTGAAGATACTGGGAAAAAGTTACTGGAGAGTTGAAAAGGGGAGGTTTTGCCTTTGTCTCCCCCAGACCATAGGGGTCAATGCAATACCATGAGCAGCGGCTAGCACATGGCTTAACATACAATTGGACATGCTTCCATAACCCCTGATGCAATATGGGGATTAGCGCATCTAAAATGCACGTCCAAAGCACCCGCATAGCTAATAGCGCTCATCACATATAAATTCCATGCAGATGAAGCTATTAGCTAATCCCCGCAATGCAAAAAATTTCCCATGCAGCCAATGCGCCCATTGCAACACGGAAAATTTTACGCCTGCCCAGGGCATAAAAAGATTATGCCACAATTAAGGGCGCATTGAAAATAAAAGAAAAATTATGCTTTCTGTGATTCCTCCTAATAGCATCATCGTGATATGCATGAGGATCCAAAGAAAACAGTTTTAGGTTTAAAAAAAAAAAAGTTTTTGAAAAAAAAAATTCTGTACACCCAATATACACACACAAGACACATGGTCCAGGCCATGTATCATGTGCATGTATATGCTGGTAGTGGGAGAAAATGGATGCTCATAGATTGAGCGTCCATTTTCCCAACCTGCACTGACAGCCACCTCTCCTGTGTGCCTGATGCCAAGGAGGCGCTAGGGATGCTCAGTTTTCCCTAGTGCCTCCTTTTTAGAGCAACCCCTAATTTAAATATTGCATCGGCGCCCAGGAGTGGTGGCTGTGCGTGCAATGCTGACTGCCCATTTTCTGCACACAAATATTGCATCGGCCTCATAATGTTTTGTTTATCCATGAAGCCAGCTGTGGATCATCTAGATCACTTGGCTTCTGGGCAGAAGCCAATGGATAATATCATTGGACTGCTACTGGTGAGGCCTCACCTGGAATACTGGGTTTGGTTCTGAAGACCTCATCTCAAAAAAGATAAGGGCAGAATGGAAGCAGTCTAGACAAAGGCAACCAAACTGGTGTGGGCTATGTATAGCAAGCTATATGAGATAAGCCTGAAAGAGCTTGATATCTATATGTAGAAAAATAAAGAAGTTTCCATTTAGAGGTCAGTTTCCAGTTCACTCATTTTTTGGAGTCTTTTAAGACAATTTTTTGAGATTTCCCTGTGATAGCCCATCCCTATATTCGAGGCTAAATGAGGGGTAAGGAAGATCTGCTTGCGCTATGTCTCCCAACCAGCATACACAATGACAGTGACCTGCTGCAGAGGAAGAATATTTTTCCATTAACTGCTTTGAACTATCTCCTCTGATGCGAGGCATGGATGAATTTTTCTCCCTTTTTTGGGTTCCTCTAATATTTTTGTCCACTTGGAGCTGATAAACCAAGGTACCTGGAGTCAGCATCCTAAACCTATTGAAGAGAGTCTTTCCTTCAGAAAGAATCAGAGGAGTTACCAAGGCCATGTAAAGAAAGGGATCCCAGTAAAGTGCACTGTTAGAGGAAACAAAGAAGATTCAGCATAAAGGTAACAAGAACTCTGTTGCAATTTTGGGAAGGTTACTAAAGGCTGTGAGAAGTGCCCATCCGGCACTGTCTAAGGAGTTGAAAGAATTCAGGAAAATACAAGGGAGAATGAAGTACTCTTTGGGTGCTACATAAGGAGTTAAAGTTTTTAAAGAGGATTTCTGGAAGAAGTATTAAATACGGGACTGAGTTTTGATTAAATATTGGGACTGTGTGTAACCACCTCCAGTGGGGAGAGACCAGAAAATAAACTGGGGAAGAGAAGGAAGATTAAACTAACTTTAATCTGCACTATTTAAGGGATTTAAAAAATTGGCTGCAAGGAGGAATTCTGTGTAAAAATAAAGTTTCCACTAGAAGTAGAGACTTTATCAAGAAGTAGAATCACAAGTTTATTCTTTTCTGCTGATCAATCGAATGTGAGAAGTGTAAATATTATTCAATCACCTGAGCAAAACTATCAGTAAAGAAGTTGGAAACCACAATTTCTCTGCTGTGTGTTTATTGGATGCTGAGACTGTATAACAATTGCTGCTGTATACTAAGAATGGAAACTGGGCTAAATTGCAAAGACGCAGGGTGTAAGAGCTGTTGTTCCTCCCCACACATTGGAACTTTTGGCCTCAGATTAAAGCTCTCTGGTACAGAGAAGGAGGTGCATAGAGACTGAGAGGAAATGTGCAAAAAGAGTCCATCGCTACATTTTTTTCTATGTGCCCCTGGATGCCAAGTAAAGGATCCATCCCACCCAAGAGTTACATATACCCTGGAAGTGAGAAGAGACAGGGGAGATAAGATACAGGCCTTCAATTACCTGAAACGAATTAAAGATGCTCAAAAATCAAATATTTTCCAAAGGGAAGGAAGATGTAAAACTTGGGGGTTACGATAAGAAACTGCAAGGGAGAAGACTCAGGAACAATGTCAGCATATACTTCTACACAGAAAGGGTGGTGGATGCATGCAATGCCCTCCCAGAAGAGGTGGTGAAAACTATAATAGGAATGGAATTCAAAAGGGCATGGGAGCAACAGAGAATCCCTGCTGGCTAGAGAATGGAAATGAAGAAATGGGATAACGTTTGTATTATACCTTAGGGGTAGCCTGCACAGAGTGGCAGTTGCTGCTAACCATCAAGAAAAAAAAACAACTTGCTGGACAGACTGGATGGAAGCTATCGGTCTTTATCTGCCATCTTGCACCATGTTACTGTGGTAGCAGGGGGAGTCATGCGAAAGGAGCTGGATCACCTTGCAGGAAGATTAATGCAGAGGAAAAGGTACTTCCAGGTGCTCTTACAAGACAAGGGGGTGAGCAGAGAATTTTTCATCTCACAAGACTGTCTGAATTCACTTTAGAGGGGATCTGGAATATGATTTTGGGATTACAGCACAGATTTCTTCTTTAGCTTGATAAAATATTGTGAGCCAGCAGCAGGTTCAATTGCAGGAGAATGTTAAAAGACCAGAAGTGGTAGGAAAAATACAACAAAGAAACCAGGGATTGTGCAAGATGATATTGTCAAGGATAATGCTCCTGCCCTTTTAAATTGGAAAATCTTGAAAATTTAGTCAGATGTCATAATTTGCAGTTTATCAACTTCCCTAAAATACAAGTCATTCTGGTGCTAAACATGTTCAAGCAGTGTCTGATGGAGGTTCTTACGGTTCCTGCACAGTTGATGCCACTGGTTTCAAGGATATACTATCTCCTACCTTATAAATAGAAAGCAACAGAGGAAGCCCTAGCTAGTAGCTATACAGTCTCCAATATCTGAAAACAGTCATAACAGCCTTTCTGGAAACATCTGATGATAAACTGGCAGTTCTGGTAACTCTAATTGATTTACTGGCACTAGATTTGGATAAGGATTGGCTGTTCAAGATATTCTTTAAATACCAGGAAGAATAATTTATGAAGATGAAAGAATAATTTATGAAGTTGAAATATTGCTAAAGTCACACAGAAGAAACATGCACAATTTGTGTTAATGAGGGGTGACTTGACTTTCCAATAATGTGAGAATTTACAAACTATAAGTGCTCCTGTTGGAAGTTTCCTTTTTCTAAAGTTTTCAAGCAAATATATAATTAGATATCAGAAGGTCTCTTAAGTATTTTTGAGCCACATCATTTGATATTTTTGAACAAGAAGGTTAGGCCTCGACTCTCTCTCTCGCCCCCATGATGAAAGGATAAATTAAGGTTTTTTGCTTGTTTGTCTGTGTAGCGGGCGATAAGATGTTTGTTTTGGATTGTGACTTGACTTTCCAATAATGTGAGAATTTAGATGAGGAATATAATTAGGCCTGATTTCCAGTTGATCCCCAATGGGAAAACTGTGTTTTTTGGTTTGAATTGAGAAAACAAAAAACCTTGTGGAGCTCCAATGATGTCATCTGGCTGTTGTGAGTCAAGAAGAGCACACAAGCAGTGGCTGAATGATGTCATAGGAATAGACGGGTGGGGAACCCAAGCCCCACCAGTACAAAAAAGAAAAACTGTGCCATGGGAGGAGCAGGCTGGCTAGCGGCCCAAGCCCTGCTGACTGAAGAAAAGCTGAATGAATAGGCTGGCAGGGAGAACAGGGCTCCCCCGTTTGAAGAAGACACACTAAAAGAGAGCGGACTGGAGGTATGAGCAGAGAAGGGAGGGGAATGTGAAGGGAAAGGGAAGGGAGGGGAGAGAAGTGCAATGGGATGGAGAGGAGAGGAGGGAGTTAAATGGGAAGGGGAAAGAGGAGTGCAATGATGAAGGATCCACACAGCAGCTATCCCTCTAATCATATAAACCCCACTGCTACTCTCATAGCCACAGAAAAAACCCCTGCCAACCCACTCCACCCTACCTCACCTCCTCTAGTCACACAAGATCTGCAACTCCCCTCCCCCCCCCCCCCGCCACACACAGTCTGCAACCCTCTAGCGAAAGACATCCACACATACCCTGTCAATCCCTAGTCCCCCAAACTACTACCTCTATCCCCTTGGCCTCTACCTCCATCCCTCTATCAACTCCATCCTTAACCATATCCCCTTCAGTCACACACACCCCTGCTATCCATCCTAGCCACATACACACACTGTGCAACACAATATGCACACATTTAAAGTTAAACTGATGTACATCTTAATAAGCTGAGTCCACAACAATGTGCCAAACATTTCTATTAGCAGCATGAAAACACCGATAAACATCTATAGTAAGTGAAACTATGGCTAGGCAGTGTCTTATATTAGCTTCCCTCCCACCTCAGTTTTTCTTTTTAAATGTTCTGCTTTCTTCTCATATGTTTTTGAAGTGTAAGGTAAATGCATTATAAATGAACAAAAAACCACCTCAGAATAACCATTGGGTTTTCTCTTTTGTATGCCTACACCAGTAAAATCATATTCCCTCCAGCTTAAAGCGTTTTGGCACAGTAATAAAGCTGATCAAACCTAAATCTTTTTCTCTTCCATGATAAAACTTAACATGTTTTTGTCTTGCACAGCCTAATTTCAAATATAATTATTTATCATGACGCAGGAAAGGCGTGTAATTTATGCTTCTTATACAGCCACAGTTGTGCCAACATTAAATCAGAATCAAAATGTTTTCTATCTAGCTTTTAACAGAGTTGGCATGGCTGAAACATTATTCAAATCTTTCACTTGGTGTGATAAAGCTAGGTTTTTCTCTCGCACACAAAGGCTGAGTCTGGAAGTCATCCAGCTTCCCACAGAAAGAGTTTAGGTTGAATAAAACATTTTCTCTATCGATATTTGAATGTATCCAACTTTGCTGTTTTTTCAGCATTTCAAGGGAAATAAAGATCCTTGGTTCTAAAATTGTACTGGGTTTTGTTTTCAAAAAAGATTTATGGACAGAAATCCCGGTTTCTGCATGTGAATCCCCTATCGGAAAGCCAATTTGGGGTGTAGGCGCCTAAAAGTACACAGAAAACACAATTCTACGCATACTTTTACGTGCATAATAAGTAGACATTCCGGGAACCAGAAACAGGATGGGGAGAGATTTGCATGCATCCTTTCAATATGTGAAAAGCCACAGGCACAAAGTTGTGCATATAAATCCACTTTGGACATTTGAACTAAGGTCTACAGTAAAAAATAATCCACTAACTTTAGCCCTATGCTGACCATTTAAAATTACCTTTCCTAAGATATATTATCTCATGTATGCAATCACTAAAAAAAGATTGGTATCTTACAGTACATTAATATGGAAATATTTGTCACTGAAGTATAGAGCGAAGCTGAATCATGATGGCTTGCTCTGGAAAAATGACAATTTCTATGTGTATGGGAGTAATATACAGATCTCAAGCATAGGGAAAAGAGATGAATTCAGTTGTAACAAAACACATTAAAAAGAAATAGGCACAGAAATAGGAGTTGATGCTAGTAGGTGACTTTGATCTACAGGATGAGGACTGGAGCCCAGCAGTATTAGCTAGGAATGGAGAAGTCCTAGAGTCCTTGCAAGGGACATTCTCATAGAATAATTCACTCACGGTCAGATCATACCGAATCTCATACTAACATATATCCTGATGGTAAGAGAAAATTGAAAATGTAGGGTCTGGTAATTATCTTATGGTATGGTTCAATATTAGATGCAGCCTTGAACTGCACCAGAGTAGAAGTATCCTGGACTTCAAGATAATTAGTGACTGTACAGAGAAAGCACTATTAGGAATTCAGATTGGAAGTGTACAGAGGACCTAACAGCACAATAGAGATATTCAGCAGGCAAAACATCTCTCTGAAAGATTATTTAGCAAAGGGAAGAGGAAAAAGAGACCAATTTGGTTCATTAAGGAGGTAGCAGCAATGGCAAGAGCACAGAATTCCATATTCAGTAAGCTGACGATTGGACAGGTTACACAACTAAAGTTAGCCAGGTAACTTGCCATGGATGCTCAGCAGAACAAGCCTCCTGATTAACTTACTCCAGCTAAAGTTATCCAGGCAGCATTAGTCAGATAACTTTTAAACCTAACTGGTGATATCTGAACATAAACAACTAGGTTTCAAGTTATCCAGGTATGCGCACCCAGATCACCTTAACCTTAACTGACAATATTCAAAATATAGCTGATGAAGTACCAAAAAAAAAAAAACAACCCTTCTGGGCCAGCAGGCCTGATCCCCTACCTCACTGAGGATGCCCCCTCACCACAAGTACTCCGAAAAAAGAATTAACATAAGTTCTGGGCCCTAGCAGCTCGAGGAGCCTCCCCCTTTCCCCCTCTGATTTGGAAAATAACATGTGGATTCCAGGCCCCATTCTAACCCTTCCCCTGCACCCCAGAACCCCCAAACACCCCCTCCCCACGGGAGTGCTGTACATTTGTACTGCTCTCCGTGGCATTCAGCATTGGAAACAAAACAAGGCAACCAATCTGAAATTACGAAATAGTTTTCCATGCACATCCCTGCCAAGCATCTATTTATTCCCTCACAGGAACATCCCAATATGGCTCACTCAGAAAGGAGTCCTCGTAAATAGGACAAATATACTAGTGGAGACTCTAAAGGGTGCACTAAAAGGTGCATACATATGAACAGAGGCAGGCAGAAACTAACAAGAACCAAATAGGAGCACAGGAACAGTCAGTCATGGATTCAAACAGGTCAGAGGCTAAAACACGGGAAGCAAGGAAACAAATCCAGATGAAGCAGATCTGATTTGAGCAACCAGGAGCAGAAGCTGAAGTGAAGCTAAATACATAGGCCACTGAAGGCTGGCTCCTGCTGCTCCAATCTACAGACAGTGTGGCAGGACTGAGTCAAGCACACAGGAACAGAAGAGGCAAGTTGGCTAGGAAACACAGGGAGAAAGATCTGCTGTGAAACTGCTGGGTATCAGTTTAAAGCTGACCAGAGTTCTCTTCGGTGAAGGTACAGAGACCAGGGGGTACCTCTAGGCTTCTTGTTAGCAGCATTTTTTTATTTGCTTACAATTATGTATTACCTGTCATGTATGCATGAAGCAAATTAATACAGAAGAAGTTAAGGATAAAATAGATTTGCTTGCAGATGAGAAGAGACTCTCCAACAGGGCAAACACATTGAGGGGCCAATGCAATACAGTGCGCTGAGCCTAGCACACTGTATAACCCGCAGTTGATGCGGGTTGTAGAGGCGCTAACTAATCCCCTTATGCAATATTAAGTGGGAGGAACAACTCTCTAAAAAATAATGAAAAAAAAAAGTTTTAAAAAAGCGGTGGCAGGGGTTTGGAAAATGGATGCTGGTTAATTCAGCGTCCATTCTCCAAACCTGACTACTGGCACCAATATTAAAGTGTCGGGCACTTAATGTTAATTTATTCATTCCTTCACTTATTGCCTATTGGTCCTTTTCACTGACATTTGTCAGTGGAAGGACCAATCCCCTTTCAGGATAGTCTTCATTCAAATAACATATGATGCATTGAGAGGAGACTTGTCATCCAGCTACGGCTTGAATGATACGCCCCTGTTGTGGATCACGCAATCAATCATATATTTTATGTCAAACTATATGTTATTTGAATAAAGACTTGTTATTCAGTATCAAGTCAGAAGACATGCCCCCATTGTGAATGATGCAATCAATCATATTTCTTCTCTAACTATATGTTATCTGAATGAATATTTGTGGTTCAGTATCGTGTTAGAAGGTGTCCTTAGTAAATATGACTTCAATTTGATACCTCAATTTCTATGAGGCAGCCACTCATAAGGTGGCGAAACTTGGCCAGAGTCGTGCAATTTTAATACGTCTTCACCAAAATAAAGTATTTCAAAGGACATCTGGCATCTATTTCATTTTGTTCTATCCTCGCGGCTTTTATAGATGGCCTTCCTCAATGTTTCTTGGGTCCAAGCCTACATGAGGGCCTCAATGCTGTCGTGAAGTGTTTGGGTGCCTCGGACTAACCACAAGGCCCTGTATCATCCCACTGGATAGTGGAATATGTGGTCCAGTCTCAAAGGGATGGAACATCCAGGGACACTGTGCAGAATAATCTAGCTGGCTTTGCATTCTTCGCCAAAGTACAGGGCTGGCTTAAGCTTGTCAAGGACTTAGCTGTTAAAAGAGTTGTGGCGGGCTGGGCCAGATGCAAACCAGCAGCTCCTGATGATCTCAAACTAATACTCCATGATCACCTCCTGCAGTTGTGGTATGCTTTGCCAGCGGTAGTGTCATGCTCTTTCGAGCTCGCCCTATTTTGCACTGCATTCTCCATCATGTTCTTTGGCGCATTCAGAGTGAGCGACTTAGTGGCCACGTCAAGGTGTGAGCATGACATTTTAGGCCTTTGGGCTTTGGATGTCTCGGTTTCCAGGTGCTCAGGATCAGGAGGTCAAAGACAGACCAGGTGGGGGCATGGTACAGTGATCACACTGGCTGCAGTGCAGGGACGCCACACATGCCCCGTGGTGAATGCTGCACACTATTCCTCCATTAGGCTATCCGGTGGGCTGCAGTTCTTGATACACTCTAATTTACTCCCACTAAGCAAATATCAATTTAGTGCCATACTAAGTCATGTGCTATATGTGGCGGGGATACAGTCAGAGCAGTTCGGAACACATGCCTTCAGAATTGGGGCCACATCAAGCGCAGCCGCATACAGATTTCCCAGTACAGCAATACAGCGCATTGGCAGGTGGCAATCGCCAGTTTACCTATCTTACATCAGAAAGTCAGATGGGGCCCCTGGTTATTGTGGGTACTAGCAGCCTAGCCCATCAGCGGTGGTTTGGGCTTGCACATTCAACTTAT
This sequence comes from Rhinatrema bivittatum, assembly GCF_901001135.1. Taxonomy (NCBI): domain Eukaryota; kingdom Metazoa; phylum Chordata; class Amphibia; order Gymnophiona; family Rhinatrematidae; genus Rhinatrema; species Rhinatrema bivittatum. The sequence goes on along the minus strand of NC_042616.1, from coordinate 337,512,517 downwards.
TTATTGTTATCATTTCATTCTAGGTCTTCGCCAGTGATGAGGGATGGTATGGATCGCGGGACACCCGTTCGTATTTTGGGCAGAGCACCTTGCAAAGAAAACTAGCCACAAGCAGCATGATGCTGCAATGGTTGGGCAGAAGAGAAATGCATTGGGATCAGCTGAATCTAGTTCTGCAACACTTGCTGGGCTCCACCTGAGGTGTTTATCATACACTTGAGAGGCAACGATCTGGGGGTCATTCCCGGGCAGCTTTCATTGCAGCACTCAATGCTGCACCAGGGTCTTGTGGTCAGAGATCATCCCCCGTCACCAGTTCCAGCATGTTCGGCTCTAGCAGTGTTAGATGGGCAAGTTAAACAAGCAGATAGGCAACTTCACTGAGCGAAAAGGGGGTCTTCACATCAGACATGAATGGGTTTATATAGAATTCAGAGACCTACTCCACAAAGATGGTGTACACCTGTTGAATATAGTCCAGGATTTGTTCTTGAACACCTTGAGATTGTTATGGTTCAGGTTCCTAGGATTTCCTTGTACTGTAATTTGGCAATAAAGCTACAGCCTATTTTCACAAGCCTCTGGTCTGGTTCAGTTCTTATCGAAAGGTCTGGTGTTGTCTCGGGTGACAGCGTGCACATGGCCTTTACCCCCCACCTTGCAACAAGTTGTAGCAGCTGCCCAGGTTAAGAGTTAAAGGTAATAAATAAGGTCTAGGTGACAACATTTTTATTGGACTGACTCAATACATAGACATCAAGGTTTCTAGAGCTGTGCCTCTCTTCCTCAGCTCAATGCCTAGCCAATTTTCAGGATTTACCAGATCCAACCCTTACTTGTTGATCTTAAATTCTATATAAGGACATTCGAAGGATGAAAACTAGGGATGTGCATTCATTTTGAACGAATGCACAATCCGCAACCTAAAAGTCCCTATTTGTTGTATTCATGGGTCTGCGAAACGTATTGCGATCCCCCACGAATGCAACATATCATACGTTTCCATTCTTTTAGTTCACGCCGCGGTGTTTGAGAAATAAAAGGCCATGTGATAAAGTAGGGGTGGATTGGTCTATCGGGGGATCGGGCTTCCCCCGGTGGGCCGGACTAGCGGATCACGTGGCCTCCTCTACTCCGGGCCATTGAGGGCGCCGGGCCGAAAAAATGAAGAGACCAGGCTGGCGGGGCCGAAGAAAAGAAGATGGCTGCTGCCAGCCGCCGCCGGAAAAATGAAGACCAGCGCAGCCCGAGACTAAGCTGAAGAAATGAAGATGGCCGCTGCCAGCCACCGCCAGAGATGAGCTGTTCAGCTGGGGGCCTTTGTGTGTATATGTATTTGAGATCGGAAGGGTGCTTCTATGTATGTGTATGTGAGAAAGGAATGGTGCTTCTGTGTGTGTGTGTATGTGAGAAAGGCATGGTGCTTCTGTATGTGAGACAGGGAAGGTGCTTCATGTATGTGAGATAGGGAGGGTGCTTCTGTATGTGTGTGGTGTATATGTGATTCAGGGAGGGTGCTTGTGTGTATCAATGTGTGTGTGAGAGAGAGAGATAGAGCATGTTTTTGGCTTGCTTGTGGCTGTGAGAGAGGGCATGTGTGTGATTGAGCTGCTGGAGAGGGTAGGTAAAGGTGGATTTTTAAGTTCATTTTTCTTGATTGACTACCATTTTAATTATTGGGTAGTATGTGATGTGTCTGCTGTTTGAAATATTTTATTGGTGTTTGGTAAAGCTTTCAAAATTTGCATGTCTTTAATTATTGGTTATTCTATTCATCAGCTGTTTTGAAATTATTTTATTTGTATGATTTTATAATTATGATTAATGAGTTATATATCTTGATTTTATTGATTTGTTTCACAAGGAAAGGTGAAATTTTTTTTTCCATTGTTACACTGTATAGAATCTGGTGTGATGCATTTTACAGTTCAGTTTTTGTCTGCACATTTCTATTTATACTTTATGGGGTAGATTTTTAAAAACTGCGCGATCGCGTACTTTTGTTTGCGCAGCAGGCGCAAACAAAAGTACGCTGGATTTTATAAGATACGCGCATAGCCGCACGTATCCTCTAAAATCCTGGATCGGCGCGTGCAAGGCTGCCGATTTTGGGCAGCCGGCGCGCGCCGAGCCGCGCAGCCTGCCTCCATTCCCTCCGAGGCCGCTCCGAAATCGAAGCGGCCTCGGAGGGAACTCTCTTTTGCCCTCCCCTCACCTTCCCCTCCCTTCCTCTACCTAACCCACCCCCCCGGCCCTATCTAAACCCCCCCCTACCTTTATCCATGGATTTACGCCTCCCGGAGGGAGATGTAAATCCACGCGCGCCAGCGGGCTGCTGGTACGCCGAGACCCGACCCGGGGGCGGTTCCGGAGGACGCGGCCACGCCCCGGAACGCCCCGGGCCGAAACCACGCCCCCGGGTCCGCCCCGAAAAGCCACATCCCGCCCCCAAAACGCCGCGTTGTTCGACCCCGCCCCCGACACGCCCCCGACACACCCCCTTCAGAAAACCCCGGGACCTACGCGCGTCCTGGGGCTCTGCACGCGCCGGCGGCCTATGCAAAATAGGCGCACCGGCGAGCAGGGCTTTTAAAATCCGCCCGTATGTGTATTTATTCTGTATTTCGTGAGGGTTTGTGTTCTGCATGCAAAGACTGAGATGAAGCATTCTTTTAGCATGTGGTTTCTCTGTAGGGATCTGTAGTAGCTTGGCCTGTTCTGTTTTCCTGATAGGAGGTCTATTGATATTTTAGATTCTGGTGTAATATTTGTGGTATTCTTTTTCATAGATAGGGTGGTTATTCTTTGATAGTACTGTGTTGATACGGGAGGACCATGCCGAAATATATCACAATAGGTATGATGCCATATGAATTCCAAGATGCAAAGTTTTCTTGTTGGCATCACAACAGTGCATGAAATTATCACAATAACGTATATATTAATTTTACCTCAGAATGTCACTTTTCATGTAAAATATGTGTTAAATGCATAATTTTAAATTGTGTATGGGGAGGTGGGGGTGGGGCGCCAGGCTATAAGGTTTGCCTAGGGTACCTAATACCCTTGCACCGGCCCTGTGCACAGCACCAACGCTCCACCCCACCCAGGCATAGTTCATCATGTTTCAGGTCCTAGCATGCACGTTAGACTCTTTGGTCTGTGTTTCAAGACGGGTCGGGTAGACAGTACGCCCCAGTTGACAGTTGCACCGCATGCTGAGCCTCGTCTTGTCTTGCCTCCTTGTCTTTCCCCTATCAACACCACAGCGAGCTGATTACCTCCGCTCTGCCAGCCTGTCTTGCTCCTATCAACTTTCTGCCACTCTGCCTTGCTTCCATATACCAGATGACTCACTCAACTCCTTGTGGTGTTCTTGCCACTATCATGGTTCCTCAGTGTGTTGGTGCTAGTCTTTCTGCTTGCTATGTTCCCCCTTCATTGTGCTGTAGGATGTTGATGCCACTTGTCTTGCCACTTTGCCTGTCATGCTGCCTTCGAGGGTTCATGCATCTGTTATTGAAGCTGTGGTGTGTTTTTGACACTCTCGCTGCTGCTTTGTACCTCTGTTAAAGCACTCTTGCCACTCCTGGTACCCCTTTGCCCCTTGAAAGTGCCTTAGGCTATTCATGCCACTTTGGTGCCACTTTGCCACAGTCTAAGTACCTTGGAGCTCGTTTCTTGTTCTGATGATTGCTCCCCAGAAGTTTCATCAGAATTGATAAGAAAACCCCAATTCTTCTGCCAAAAATAGGTTGTAAATAATTCCCCCATTGACTTCAATGGAAAACAAATCAAACAAATCAAGATTTTTCCCAGAAAATGAATGCAACGAATTTGGGTCCTGGCGAAACAAATAAGAATCGAAACAAAGTTTTTCCTTCTGCACATCCCAAATGAAAACAGTTCAGAGAAAGGCTACGAAAAGCAGTACAGGAACTACAACATAAAGCTGAAGGTGGAAGAAAGAACCACTGACTGGAAGAAAGAAAAGAAAGAGAGGGTGTGATGTAAACATTCAAATATTTAACTAACTTGAATACAGTGCAAGGTATTTGTTTCTGAATCAAACATTTTTTATCTTACCATATTTTTGATCAATGCTAGATCAGTCCGTAATGAGGCTTTGATCATGCCTAACCTACTGAGAGATGAGAAGCCTGGCATGCTTTGTATAACAGAAAAGTGGCTCTTTGACACTGATGGGGTAATAAATAGTTACAATCTGCCTTCTATTCTATCATTTCTAAGCCCCGTGCTTAGGTGGTGGTGGCCTTTTGATTGTGATCAGAAAATTGTTACTTATGATTGAAACTAAAATAGAAATTGATTTGCAGTATGAGTTACTTTTTCTCTTGACTCTGACTTGGGGAGCGTACTTAATGTACATTCTGCCCGACCTTGCTACTAATCATTCCCCTATTATTGAATCTCTAATTGCAGGCAGTCAGTAAAAATATGATGGTATTGGATGATTTTAATTAACCTATTGATAACTTGCCACTTCCTGCCTATTATGATACTTTTTCAGTGACTACGGGTGTAGTCTGGGTGTAATGCATCCATGGATTGACACATGCTTACAGACATAATTTGGATCTAGTATTTTTGAGGGATAGATATTCTAATACTACCTGCTTTGAATATATTTGCACACAGTTCCCTTGGACCGATCATTTTTTGTTTAGTTTGAAAATCAAGATTCCTTTTTCCAAAGCCTTGAATTCATGGGTGCTTAGCTACATGGTGATACAGAACATCTGCATGCAGTACGTTTGCTGAAGTTAGGCTTTGTCTGCCGTTGCATATTGGCATAATACTTTACAGGTAGCAGTTGATGAACTAGCTCCAGTTAGGCATATTACCACTTATAAAGCATGCGAGATACTGTGGCTTGTTGCTGAGCTGAAAGCAGCTAAGAATCACCTAACGCACTCTGGGGCGGATTTTAAAAGCCCTGCTCGCGTAAATCCGCCCGGATTTACGCGAGGAGGGCCTTGCACGCCGGTGCGCCTATTTTCCATAGGCCTGCTGGCGCGCGCAGAGCCCTGGGACTTGCGTAAGTCCCGGGTTTTTTTGTCGGCAGCGTGTCGGGGGCGGGGCCGATTGATGCGGCGTTTTGGGGGCGAGGGGCGGTGTTTCGGGGGCGGGCCCGGGGGCGTGGCCGTGCCCTCCGGAACTGCCCCTGGGTTGTGTCTTGGCGCGCCAGCGGCCCGCTGGTGCGCGCGGATTTACTTCTCCCTCCGGGAGGCGTAAATCCATGGACAAAGGTGGGGGGGGGGGGGGTTTAGATAGGGCCGGGGGGGTGGAGCGCGAACAAAAGTACGCGAACGCGCCGTTTTTAAAAATCTACCCCTCTGAGCGCACATGGTGCAAATCTACATTTGAAATTGATCAAGCTGCTTAAACCTTTGAGTTAGAAATATGTATCTTTAATTGATAAGTCTAAGAAAAGTTACTATGACAGGAAAATCAAAGCTATCTTAAATTAGCTGACTAAACTCTTTTGTACTGTTAACAAGTTAATTTCTCAACCCAGTCATGGTACTACAGGTGAGAGAATTGCCAAGTGTTTTCAAAGCAAAATTTACTGATATTGCTGCTCAGTTTTACTGATATTACTGCTCAGTTTTACTGATATTGCTGCTCAGTTTTACTGATATTACTGCTCAGTTTTACTGATATTGCTGCTCAGTTTTACTGATATTGCTGCTCAGTTTTTGAGTGACTACTGCTCTGTTGCAGTGGCTGCTGGTGATTTGTTAGATGATTTTGCCACTACCATAATCTTAGATGAGATTTTCTCAGACAATTGCAGTTATGAACCTTTCCTTTTGTCCTTTGAACTTGGGCTCTATTGTTCTGTTGAATGTTTTACATGATAATACTAGCAAATTTATCACTAAACTGGTGAATGCTTCACTATCAGAAAGCAATGTGCCTCATCAACTTAAGCAAACATCGATTTGTCAGTGTTAAAAAAACAAAGGTGAATTTGGATGTGATGAAACCTGATAACTACCATCCCCTATCCTCTCTTTCTTTCATGGCCAAAGTAACTGAAAGAATTCTTTTGAAACAGCTTCAGAATGTTCTTAAGAAGCAAGGCATACTAGATCCTTTTCAGTTTGCTTTTACGGCCAGCTCACGATATTGAGACTTTACTTTTGTCCAGCTTTGATGTCTTTCATCAAGGCTTTGATGTCGGAAACACGTTTCTTCTTGTTTTATTAGATATTTTGCCTGCTTTCAACACTTTAAATTACACAGTTATGTTAGCTCAGTAGGAAAATGTTGGTATTTCCTTCATAATGCTTGAATGACTTTCATCTTATTTGGTCAGCAGGTAGCTATTGGTCATTTGGTTTCTTCTCATTTCTCACTGAAGACAGGTGTTCCTCAGGGTTCAGCCTTATCTGCTATCTTGTTCAACATTTAGTTTTGCCCCATTTGTATATGTCTTGCGGATTTGGGGGTTATATATGGTCAATATGCAGACAATATCTAATTTTTCATCATGATTCCGACCACTAAGAAGGATACATTAGTGCTAGTTGCCAAATCAGTCAGTCATCCATATTTGGATGACTGCAAATAAGCTGGCCTTCACCATAGGAAAGACAGAGTTGATTTTGCTTGATGGTGTTTTCCTCCAACTCTCTGTTTTTTCAGAAATTTGAAGTTTCTCCAGGGTTTCTTGCTGTTCTGAGATGCGTTGAGCCAAGCCCGGTATAGCCTGCAAAGCGGAGAGGTGTGCCGGGTCCATGGTTACTAACATCCAATACCTTAAGCTGGATTCCCAGGAGTACTGCTTCTTCAGTCTTTAAGCCGAAGTCACTGAGGTTATAGGCTTCTCATACCTTAAGTGAATTCATTGAAGATAGGGGCATCCATAGCTTTAAGCTGGATTCACTGGAGTTAGCAATCTGTTGTGCTGTGGCTCCTTTAGAAAGGAAGAGTTAGCAATCTGTTGTGGGATCTGTTTTTTCTGTTAAGTGTTATTTGTTAACTTTTCACATGATGTGTATGTTGTGGGATCTGCTAGCAGGTTAGCAATCTGATGGAATTTGCTATGCGGATGGGAGGAGCTAGCAGATGTGAATAGCAGTCTGATAGAATCCCCTCCCCAAAAGGGAGGAGTTAGCAATCTGTTAGTTTCGACTCCTTTGGAAAGGAGGAGTTAGCAATCTGTTGTGTACTGCCTCCTATAGGTCTGCTAAGGAATGGCAATATGTTATGATGTAGACTGCAGAGTTAGCAATCTGTACCAGCACAGTATTGGAGATGGTGCTCAGCTGGACAGAAAATAGATAGGTGAATCCTTGGGCCGATGGCAGATGACAGCGCCCCCAGGAGGGAGTCCCGAGAGGGACCACGGCTAGGCTGGAATATGGAGACAGACACAGGTAGATCTTTTATTAGAAAGGTAGTATAATCACCAGAGGTGGCAGTAGTGAGCTGGTATGCACGGCAGGGCTGAAGTCCCTCAGATACTGGAACTGCAATTTCAAGGTTGCTGAGCTGCAAAGAGACTGTAGATAGTGAATAGACAGGGTATGCAGATATACATAACCAGTACTAGGTGATAACTCCAACTGCTTATTTTCTCCACCTTCGATTACTGCAACTCATTACTTATTGGAATCCCTTCATCATCCCTCAAACCACTCCAAATACTGCAGAACTCAGCTGCCAGAATCCTTACCGGAAAAAAAAGAAACGAACACATTACACCCATTTTAACCTCTCTTCACTGGCTTCCTATTTCTGCACGAATTACCTACAAATCTATGACCATCATTCATAAAATCTTAAATGATGATCTTCATGGACTAAAAGGCTTAAACATTACCCCCCAAAACCCACAAAGAAACCTACGCTCCAACAACACAGGATTCCTAAACATCCCCACCTTGAGACGCTCATCTTTCAACTACGCGAGAAAGAGCATTTTCCATTGCTTCCCCCAAAACTTGGAACACCCTACCCATAGAACTGAGGACCCAGCACATCCAAAAAACATTTTAAAAAGACCTAAAAACATTTTTATTCCGCAAACTCTATTCTAACTATCTGACACCTGATCATCCCAGCACTCAACAGAACTCCCAAGCATAATCCTCCTCCTTCATGCTCTCCTGATGTACCCTCCTTTTCTACCCCTCCCTGCTCACTCCCTTGATCCGTTAAGTTCTTTAAAAATGTTCTCCACAATATTCTGTTATTCAACAACTAAGAAAATATGTTGATTGTTCACAAAACCCTACTGTTCCCAACTACTATGTTAACTCCATTTGATTGTAAGATAATTGCATATGTTGGATGATAATTGCAGATTTGTAAACCGTTATGATGGCTCTACCGAATAACGGTATATAAAACCCTACAAATAAATAAATAAATAAATAAGGTCTTGAGACGGCTCAATAGCTGGAAAGGTTTAGACCCTCGAGGAGTGAGTACCTGGTTTCAGGGAAAGCTCTGAGAGAGCGGTGGTAACTCACAATAATCTGTATCTGGAATAGCTTCTAGTCAATAGAGAATCTTCAGAGTGTTCAGGAACATAGGCCCTCGAGGAGCGAGTGCCAGTTCCTATATACCTTCTGAAATAGTAACTCACAATGTCTATACATGCAATAGAGAAGAAAAACTGATACTTCACGCATATCCAGCATAGCTCTCTACTTCAACGGCAGGGGAGAAGAAAAACAACCAATAAGGGCTGAATAACATAGTCTGGGTAAAACAAATAAGCATGGGTGTAGCTTGCTTATTGTGGCGGTTACTACCCCTAACTAATCAAGCTTGATATTTCACTTGGATGCAGCTCCATCACTGCTCTCTACATCAATGGTGGGGGTGGAAGGGAAATAGAACCAAAGAGCTAAGAGAAACAGATAAGTATGAAAAAAAAAAAATGTGTGAAGCTTGCTGGGCAGACTGGATGGGCCGTTTGGTCTTCTTCTGCCGTCATTTCTATGTTTCTATGTTTCTATGCAATAGTCTTTAGAGGGTTTAGAAAAATAGGCCTTTGAGGAGCGAGTACCGGTTCCTATCTGTAGTCTGAAATAAGAACTCACAAATATCTATACCTGCGATAGCTTCTGGGCAAGGAGAATCTTCAGAGTGTTCAGGAACATAGGCCCTTGAGGAGCGAGTACCGGTTCCTATCTGTAGTCTGAAATAATAACTTACAATGTCCGCAATGTCACAATGTCTTCAGAGAGCTTAGGAACATGAGCCCTCGAGGAGCGAGTACCGGTTCCTATCTGTAGTCTGAAATAATAACTTACAATGTCCACAATGTCACAATGTCTTCAGAGAGCTTAGGAACATGAGCCCTCGAGGAGCGAGTACCGGTTCCTTTCTGTAATCTGAAATAGAGAAAGAGAATGAAGCCCCTGAGGAGCGGGTACCCTTGGTAGGTCCGCAGAGACAATGTTGCAAGAGCGAAGCGGGTCCGATGGAAATCCCGCAAGCAATCCTTTGGTTGCAAAATAGTCTTGGACAGCCGAAGCTAGTCCAATCGGAGTCCTTGCTAACTCGATCTGTTAGCAAAAGTAAAGACCTTTTATGTTGGAAGCGGATGACGTCAATACAGGGAGACGCCCCTGAGGTTCGCACCCTTGCTGGTACATACTTCGGAGCTTGCGCACCCTACGTCATCAGGAACATGGCGGATCCACAGCGTCGAGCCGGCCCAGGGATACCGGGGAGAAGCGGTATGGAGACACCGTGGCATCAAGCTGTCCATCAGGCACAGAGGGAGTCGCCACACAGGTAGAGAGGGTGGAGCGAGGGCAAAAGCAGGCACGAACGCAACACCTATAAAGCTTGAGGAGGCCCCAGGGAGCTGGTATGACCTCCTGGTATACCCGTACAGAGCATGTTTACCTGACAGTTGTGCCTGATGCAATGTGAGCTACTATTTTGGTTTCTGTAATTGTGAAGCACTGTAAATGAATACCTGCACCAGAGCTGGACTAGTCAAGTCTCGTTGTGTTCCTGGGCTACTCTCAAAGCGGCTGCAGGCCCAGATATGCTACACAGATGTAATATTGTGCAAGTAAATCAGCACATCTATATGCATAAGTGTCTTTTAAATTAGCAACTTATGCATGTAAGCATTGGCCCAACCCCAGGATGTCCCTATACCTCCCACCTTTACATGCGTATATGTAGGTGTGAATGTAAAAACATGCATGCCTGTTTGAGGTTTATAAAATAGCATGTATTCAAGAAGATGCTACATATGCACATATGTCTGAAAATTCACCCCCTGATTCCGCTCAAAACTCATCCCCCTAAATACGGCTGGAAGTATGTGTGTCATGAAACAGCATATGTATTTTTAGCTGTTTGATAGGGGAAAGAGGGCCATTTTCAGAAAGTCAGTTTATAAAAATAAATTGCTGTTTACATGGGAAAATGTCTTTGAAAATTGTCCTCCAAAAGGATAACAGAGCCAGAAAATAATCTAAAGAAAATAGACAAGATGGAAAATGAAGAGCTGTTATGAATAGGTTTTTTTTTATTATTATTTATATTTTATTAATTTATACAATATCATGACATCCACTGTCACTAACATTTCAGATATCTATTGTCATACATATACATAGCTATTATCATTCAATCTTCATCTTTACAACAAGTAAAATTCTTAAGACTATAGATATACTATTACCATGAAATCTGACAGATATCCAACCCCAATAACAAGAGCTTTATTTTAAGGAAATATATCAATCTTAATTGAAGGTGTTGCTTCTCATCTTCCTATACCAACAACCAGTTCTCAATCTACTTATTCCCCAATATCTTTTTCGCTTCCAAAAAAGCTTTCAAATCCTCTGGCTCGAAATATACGTATCTGTTGTTCTCATATCTAAGCATTTACATGGATATCTAATCAATATTTGGACTCCCACTTGTTCAGCCAATGTTTTCATTTCAAGGAACTACTTCCATCTAATTTGAGTCGCCTTTGTAACATCTCGAAAAATCCAAATTTGATGATCATACAATTTTTTTATTCTATTTCTAAGGAACAATCTTAAAACAGTATCCCTGTCTGAGGGAAAAACAAATTTGACAAGGACAGTTTCTTTTTTTTTATTACTTCTTCATTAGAGGACTCTAGTACATGAGATATATCTAATAAAGATGCCTGTTCCTCCAATAAATTTGTTGTCTTTATATAATAAATTTTTGAAATAGGAGGAGAGACTTCTAATGGAATCTTTAGAACATCAATCATATATTTCTTAAACTGATCTTGTAATGTAGAAAATCTAATTAATGGGAAATTGATAACTCTTAAGTTTAAGTACCTCGCTTCGTTTTCTAATTTCTCTAAATTCCTAGTTTGTATCTTATCCCCCTGGATTAAATTAGCTTGAACTTTTTGTATCTGAGTTACTTTTTGTTCTATGTCTACCAATTTCTCATTATGGGGTAGATTTTATAAAAGTACGCTGGATTTTTTATATGTAGCCGCACGTATCTTTTAAAATCTGGGGTCAGCGCGCGCAAGGGGGTGCACATTTGTGCAACTTGCGTGCGCCGAGCCCTGCGTGTGCTGTCCGTTCCCCTACCTTTGTTGATAAAGTTACGCCTGCCAGAGGCAGGCGTCACTCTGCGCACGCCAGCGGGCTGCTGGCGCACCATCTGCCGACTGGGGGGCTGGTCCGGAGGCCTCGACCACGCCCCCGGGCCGGTGGCATGCCCCCGACACGCCCCCGACACACCCCGAAAGTCGCGCCACCCGCCCGACACGCCAACATGCTCCCGACACGCCCCCCTTGCAAAGGCCCGGGACTTACGCGCGTCCAGGGGCTTGCGTGCCGCTGAGCCTATGCAAAATAGGCTTGGCGCGTGCAGGGGTTTTTTTAAGGGTTATGCGCATAACGTATGCGCGTAACCCTTTTAAAATCTGGTCCTATGTTTCTTTACTTTTTCCTCATTTACCACCAATCGATTGTTCATCTGCAAAGTAATAGTTGTTAATTTTGACACTGGCCGGCCGGCCAGTCCATTACGGCCGGCGCCATCTTTAAAAATGGCATGGGCCATCCAGTGCTCCTACCATGTGACAGGGGCCAGCCAATGGCACGGATACCCTGTCACATGGTAAGGGCAAAAGGCCATCGGCGCCATTTTGATTAATGGCAGCCGACGGCCCGGGAGCGGAAGGACAGCCCGGGAGTGGGAGATCACTCCCAGGACCCCCACTGGACCACCAGATACCAGTAAAAAGTTTTTGGTGTGGTCGGGAGGGTGGGGGAAGCTAAGGGATTAGTTTTAAAGGGTTGGGGTGGGTTTAGGGGTTATTTTTGTGTGCCGTTTTTCCCGCCCTCCCCCAAAACGATAAGAGAACCCCCACGATCAATATCGTGGGGTTTTCCTATTGTTTTGGGGGAGCCCCCGATTTCTGACGATTTTGAAAATATCGACGATATTTTCAATTGTCCGAAGCCCGATTCACATCCCTAGTAACAACTGCTGTCCAAACGGAGTCCAAGGTTATTACAGAGGGCTTCTCTAATTTCTTCATGGGGGATAATGTAGTAGAGTCTTTCAGCCCAGCTTCCATCACACCAACATGTGTGCTGGGTTGACCATTCATTTCTCCCTGCAAGGATGGATCTTCTCTTACTGTTTGAGACAAATTGGAAGATTCTTCCATAGGCCCACTTGGAGTACTAACTGATGTTATATTTGCTTGCTGCAATTCCTGGCAAGGAGGAGATGGAGTTATTGGAGCTCCCGGACTTAAATATAACGGTGAAGCTGGCATGTCTATCCCAGGCTCTTCTGGGTGACTTGCAGCGCTTCTCTCGGGAGTTTTCCCAGAAGCTGTTCTAAAAAATTTCTCAATTTCTTCTTGAGTTGGGGATGTCAAGGGAGTTGCTGCCTCCATCTCCCTTAATCTCCCTTTCCTCTTGGTATGAGGCATTAATTACAATCAAAGAACTTGAAATTGAGAGACTTTTCAGCACCTTCAGTTATATTTTTGGGTTGGGTACTGCTTCAAGATGGAGGAGAATGAGAAAATTGAGGAGTAGAACTAAGCCAAAATATTCAAAAACCTTCTTTTACTTACTTGAGGATATGAGGTGAGATGGTAGACTTGGTTAGACAAAACCACGCCCCCCCTTAGGCGCGCGCGGCTTGGGCAACACGCGCCAACATCAACTGCCTGCCGTGGGCGGGGCATTCTTATAGTCCCCCAGTGATGACGTCAGTCACAAAGGATATCTAATTCGGTGGGGCACAGAGATTCTTTACCCTCACCGATAGCAAAGAAAGTATTTTCCAAGTACTTTCAGCTATTTCTGGCGTCTCCAATGCTACCACGGGCTGGTTCACTCTCCTTCTCCTCAAACACAGCCATGGGTGGGGCGTTCTTATAGTCCCCCAATGATGACGTCAGTCACAAAGGATATCAAATTCGGTGGGGCACAGAGATTCTTTACCCTCACCGATAGCAAAGAAAGTATTTTCCAGGTAATTTCAGCTATTTCTGGCATCTCCAACGCTCTCAAGGGCTGGTTCACTTTCCTTCTCTTCCTGTTATGAATAGTTTAAGGGATACTCTGATCCCTTACTAGTAAGTTTTTTATTCTTTTGACCAGCACTAGGGACTTGCAGTTTTTTTTAGACCATCCCTAAAAGTTTCCTTCTCCAAAGGCTATGATTGGTCAGCTTGCCCTATATATTGGGGCTGAGCATGTGCAAAAGGCAGAGGGTGTTGGAGCTGAGAAGGAATTGGAAGAAAGGTATTGGCAGTGGTCCAATGCTAGGCTCCCCTGCTCTAGAAAAGAAAAGGGAAAGGAGGGTTTTGTTGGAGAGACTTTTTGGAAGAAAGATTTTTTTTGTGATGTTGTTTTTGGAATTGATCCCAGTTTCAGGAGGGAACCCCCATGCCTGAGGGAAAGCTAGTCTAAGTGCACTACTTGTTCTGAGCCCATCTGAAGTGGGGTTGGCTTCCGCATCTGCCCAGGGAAGAGACGTTTTGAGAGAATCAGTTTTGGAAGCTATTGGACTTTGCCACCCAAGGTCTGAGGAGTTTTGTATACATTAGAGAGATTGAGACCTGGCCTTTTTGACAGAAAACCACTTTCAGTCACTCAGGAATATGGGTGTTAAGTTTCTCCCTACCCCAGAGGGATACTGGCTGAGAGAACAGAAAAATGGAAATAGGCACAGTGGATTTTGTTTTGTGTTTTTTGTGACACCAAAAAACACAAGTTTTTGACAAGTTGTCCTGCCTTGTTCTTCAAAAGGTTTCCAGCCATAAGCTGATTCTACTGTCTGTGAGTACTAACGATGAGAGGTTGACTGGACTGAAAGTGGAGCCCCGTTCCCCTGCATGCCTTGGCCCTAGGCAGATAAGCCTCTCCACCCCCCCACCCCCCTCTTCGAGAGAATCCATACCTGGGGATGAAAGGACTGGTGCTAGAGAAACAGGGATTTAGCCATGGGACTGAGTGTGTCCCCTGCATCAATTTGGCCATAAAACCAAAACAGGAGGCTAAAGCAGTATGATGTGTTTAAAAAGACCTCTCAAAGTCAGAAAAAAGAGACAAAGAGATGTGGGGAGGGTAAGATGGGGGGCACTGGAGGGATGAAAGACGGAAAAGGAAAGATGGATGGACGATAGACAAAGGAAGTGAAGGCAAAGGTGAAGATTACACAACATGTACTTTTTAATGAATCAACTACTGTTCATGTTCAAATGCTCCTTCAGTGTGCTCAATAGAGATCTCAGTCGACAGAAAAGGAAGCAGCTTGACCTACAGTGAGAAAAATGCAAAAAGGAAAGGATGCTGTTGTTTAGGACCCTTTGATTACCAAACTGAGTGTGTGGTCTGCAGGATTTCTTAAAAGTGGCAGAGACTCTTCCTTGAAAAGTGGAAAACCTGCATCTCAGATTAAGCTGTAAATGTCATGTGAGCAAGCTGAAGTATTCCTGATCGTGCATTCACTGCCCTTTCATTTGGCATGTGAGGCTTCATTGTGGAGATCCTGAAAACCTAAATGTGAGGTCCCCAATACAAGTTTGGGATGCCCTGCCATAGCTATGTGAATATAGTAGGCAATATTGAAATGTTATTCCTGGTTCATTAAAATAAAGACTAAAAGGACAGGAAAACAGAGATGAGGCTGACAGAAGGATTTATAAGAGCTTTAACAAAATTGCCACTGGATGCAAGGAGCTCTCTTTCCAGAGCTATGCAAGATCCATGGGACTAGGAGAAATCTGAAGATGATAATGCAAAGCTGGGTATTTTCTCTGTTTTCCACTTTGCAAAGAAGAAAGAGAAAAAAACAACTGTGGCAATGGCTGGCTGTGCACCTTACAGGGTGACAAAGATGTCACTGGGTGCATTCTCATGATATTTCCATGGCTACATTGGCTCAGTTGGTCTAATATGTTGCCAAGAGAACACTGCAATTATATGGAAGATGCAAAATTTCACCTAAAAAGAAGGAACATATATTTTCTCTGGGTTTGCTTTAGAAAAAGAATTACAAATATGTGAAGACAGATTAGCAATGAACTTATTAAGTATGGAATTGGAAAGTCAAGGGTGAATTGCAAACCATGAGAACCCTATCAACTGGACTGCCAGCTTGGTGATATAGCATTCTTTCCTCTCCTTTCTACATCCTTGTATGCACAATTGTTAAATGTGTTTCTTAGCTACTGAAATTGTAACTGAATCATTCAGTTATACAGTACAAAATGCTCATTTGGTTCCCTTCATCTATAGACTGATATCATTTTTGAGCAGCTTTACCACAGAATGAAGAAAAAAATTTCTTTAGAAAATAATGAGCAGGCCCTGAGTGTTAATTGTGAAAAAAAAAATAGTAAAAGAAAAGCTATTTTGCAAAGAGAAAGCTCTGACCCAAAGCAAATGAATGCTACTGCTGCTGAATAATCCTATGTGCACCTTAAAAAGGGATTCCAACTTGGCAGATATAAGAATTGGCCAAATTGAAATACTCTCTCCTTCTTTTCCCTAAACAAGCAAGTAAAAAATATAGCTCTGTACACTTCCTGAAGAAAATAATCTTTTAATGAAATAGTTATTTTTCATAGAGATGTGAATCGTGTCCTCGATCGTCTTAACGATCGATTTCGGCTGGGAGGGGGAGGGAATCGTATTGTTGCCGTTTGGGTGTGTAAACTATCGTGAAAAATCGTTAAAATCGTGAGCCGGCACACTAAACCCCCCTAAAACCCACCCCGACCCTTTAAATTAAATCCCCCACCCTCCCGAACCCCCCCCCCCAAATGCTTTAAATTACCTGGGGATCCGGCGGTGGTCTAGAACGGCGGCGGTCCGGAACGGCCCCCTCAATAGAATCGTGTTGTCTTCAGCCGGCGCCATTTTTCAAAATGGCCGCCGGCCATAGACAAAAACGATTCGACGCAGGAGGTCGTTCCGGACCCCCGCTGGACTTTTGGCAAGTCTTGTGGGGGTCAGGAGGCCCCCCCAAGCTGGCCAAAATTTTCCTGGGAGTCCAGCGGGGTTCCGGGAGCGATTTCTTGCCGCGAATCGTTTTCGTACGGAAAATGGCGCCGGCAGGAGATCGACTGCAGGAGGTCGTTCAGCGGGGGTTCCGGACCGCCTCCGGCGGCCATTTTGAAAAATGGCGCCGGCTGAAGACAACACGATTCTATTGAGGGGGCCGTTCCGGACCGCCGCCGTTCTGGACCACCGCCGGATCCCCAGGTAATTTAAAGCATTGGGGGGGGGGGTTCGGGAGGGTGGGGGATTTAATTTAAAGGGTCGGGGGTGGGTTTTAGGGGGTTTTAGTGTGCCGGTTTTCCTGCCCTCCCCCTTCCCCCGATTTACGATTTTTTAACGATAAATCGGGGGAATTGGTATTGTATCGTGGCCCTAACGATTTTTTGACGATTTAAAATATATCGGACAATATTTTAAATCGTCAAAAAACGATTCACATCCCTAATTTTTCACAAGATTTGAGTCTTGGTGGAATCCAAGGGAATTATTACATATTTTCTGGAAGCGTTCCATCAACCTACTGAGTCAAAAGTTATGTACTCTTGTGACAGTTCCCGGTCAGGCTAAGATGAGAAATGGATGTAAGCCACAGGCTCTTGTGCACCACAGAGAAAGCTTCAAACTATAAGGACAATATTTTTTTATTTACTGGTGATTGTCTCCTTTTCGTAGCCTATAGTGCAATCCTTCAGTACTCTGTACCTGTTGATGTGCTTCCCCCCTAGAAGCAGGCTTTTTAGTGTTGCAACCGTTGCTGCCCGACGGCTTCACTCCACCTATCTTTCTTTTCTGCGACTCCTCCTGCTCCTTGTGGACGTCTCGCTGCCGTGGCGTCTGCCCGCCATCCTCTCCGGCTGTGAGGCATAGTGAGGGCACAGGGAGCGACGGTCGCTCCCTGTGACATAGTGAGGGCAAAGGCGATCTGCGCCATTTTGAAAACCAGTCCAGCACCGAGGGTATGATTGAAGGGATGGCTCCCTTCAATCATGTACCGCTAGACCACCAGGTACATGTAAAAGGTTTTTGGGGGGGTCGGGAGGGTGGGAGAAGCAAAGGTGTAATTTGTAAAGGGTCGGGGTGGGGTTTTTTTTATCGGGCCATCGGCGCCATTTTTATCAGTGGTAGCCAAAATGGCGCCGATGGCCCGAGAGCGGGAGATCGCGCCGGCCCCCCCCCCCCTCCACTGGACCACCAGGTAATTTAACATTTTGGGAGGGTTCGGGAGGGTGGGGGAGGGTAAAGGATTGGTTTTAAAGGGTCGGGGTGGGTTTAGGGGGTGTTTTGGTGTGCCGGTTTTCCCACCCTCCCCCCAAATAATTCCCGTACTCGATATAACGATTTTTCAAGATAAATCGAGGGAATTCCTATTGTATCGAGACCCTTACCGATTAATGACGATTTTAAAATTATTGGACGATAATTTAAATCGTTAAAAAACGATTCACATCCCTAGTACTAAAATCCACAACTAATAAGTGATACTCTGTATAACTGAAATACCGACCAATGAAATCACCTAAGATTCTAAGACATTTTATAGGTGATTTCATTGGTCAGTATTTGAGTCAATTGAGTCACAGGCAGACTTAATAAAGTGTACGTTGCACTCTTCTAAAGCCATTAAATAGGCCTGCATTCTTTCTTTTCCCTCATCTTGAAGAATGTAGCACATTTTCTACATCATTTTCAGGCACTCATACATATATTGAATCATATAAAAATGATATGCTGCTATGTGAAAAGTGAGCTTAGTGTTATGGAACACTCTTTCCTGGATTTTAAGGATCTTTCACTGGAGAGGTATTAGAATGATCCCTTAATGTTTTAGCATTCCTTATTTCAGATATCAAAATTACTGACTGTTGGGATAATTTCAATTTATTGCAACCTAAGGTGTGCTAGACCTTAAAGTTGATGCCTAATTTTTTTGCAACTGGAGGTATAGAGATTGGGGTTTTCCAAATTCTTGTGTGCTGTTCCAATAACAACTGATGAAATGGAACTGCCATCATCTCCTTAGGATCCTCAGTATATTTCAGGAGCCCCAAAACATCTGTTCTAGACGTAGTTTCCTTCTCTGTGTTGAAAGGGACCTCCTTTGCCATCTTCTGAATGAAGTCTGGGTAAGTCACATCTTCATATGGCAAAGCAGTTCTTGATGCGGGAGGGGAACATAAGAACATAAGAAATTGCCAAGCTGGGTCAGACCAAGGGTCCATCAAGCCCAGCATCCTGTTTCCAACAGAGGCCAAACCAGGTCACAAGAACATGGCAATTACCCAAACACCAAGAAGATCCCATGCTACTGATGCAATTAATAGCAGTGGCTATTCCCTAAATAAACTTGATTGATAGCAGTTAATGGAAGATATGTGGAAACCTCTTCAATCTGAAAGTGATATGGATATATCAGGGTACATATTGAAAAGCCATTTAGACAGATAATGGCTGCATTTTTAAAATGCTTACCCAGCTAAATTCTAGCCAGATAATTTGTTATCCAGCTAGAATTTAGCCAGGTAAGTCAGAGCATTCTTGGGGTGGGAAGTAGGTGTTACAGGGAGAAGCTGATTTAGCCAGCTAACTCTACACATGCCATAGGATACGTCTAAATTTAGCCAGATACCACATATCCGACTAACTGTAACTTATCCTGGTGTATTCAGTGGCACAGCTGCGCCGCTGAATATCTATCCCAGTTAAACTAGCCAGATATGAGTATCTGGCTAACTTAACCAGCCACTTAGCGGCTGAATATTTACCACATTGTGTCTTTCCAAGACTCATCAGAAAGATAAGCCTGAGTGTTGTGGAAGTGGACCCTTGGGCCGAGGGAGAATTGACACAACCTGCACGGAGGAGCCCTGCAGGTCCCCACTATCAGCAGGTGGAGCTGGCTGAAGCAAAGGCCCAACTGGAGCTTCACCCTTTACTAGCCCTCAATCCCCTTTGGTTGAGCTTCAGGTCCTAGGGCCAGCTGGACTTAGGCATGGGCCTCTTTGGCGGTGAAGATCCATCACAAGGAAGATGTTGCCGTCTAGCAAAGTAAGGGAAAGCTGAGTCAGGACAGGCAGCGGTCATGGCAGGCAGCAGGAAATCAGTCAGGTTCGAGCTGTGGTCAAGTTGGGCAGAGTTCTCTCAGAGTTGAGGTTCAGGCAGAGGTCGTGCCAGGCAAAGGTCGGGTCAGGCAGAGTTCAGTCAATAACGGAAAACAGGCAGTAGTCAATGGCAGACAGAGATCAAGTAGTATCAAGGTCCAATCCAAGGTCAAGCCAGAAGTTATATCCAAAGACAAAGCTGAAAGTCCAATCCGAGGTCAAAGCCCAAAGTCCAATCCAAAAAGTCAAGGAATAAGAGGATTATGAGGGACCGCAGAAGGAAGGGATGCTGAAGAGAGACAAGAACTCTAGACAAACTAGACTGCCAACGGAACCAGGAACAAGACACAAGAACTCAGGAACAGAAGTCAGGAACCAGGAAAGTTGAGGCAATGCACTTCTCTAATAGACAACCTATTGCCAAGGCAAGGAATAAATGCAGCAGTGGCCTTAAAATAGTCTGCCAGTAGTGATGTCATCAATGGGTGCCGTTTGCCTGTTCGAGCCACTGGCCCTTTAAGAAAGGGCATAGTCGGGCGCGCGCACCTAGTGAGAGCCCAGACCAACCTCAGCTTCGGAGGCCAGCCAAGCGCAGCGGCCAGCTGTAGGCAAGGAGGAGGCAGCAACAGCACCCAGGCAGAGTTGCAGAATCGGGAGCAGTGCGGCAATCATTCGTGTCTCTCCCTGGAGGTCTCCCCTGGCATCTGGCAACATTGGCATGGGGCTCAGGGCCAGAGGGGGAGATGGCGTTCCTGCCGTGGGCAGCGGCATGAGCCAGAGAACAGATCTCAACGCACTGGGATGCAGCAAATTCATTCGTGACGGGCTGGAGGTGAGACCAGTGATCCACGAGGATAGCCCACGGTCTAGTGATCATAACACTGAGAAAGAAAATCTCTGAGGTGCATGAAATGCTGATATCCATGGATACCTCTGCTGCTCTGATTCCTAATGAGTCACTAGCAGCAAGGGGTGAACTGGACCTTGGTAATATTGTCCTGGCTTTTGAGCTGGGGTGATGCATGAGGAACCCCCCTGCATTACTTCCAATATCACTTTGCCTTGCTGGAATGTTTGTGGCATGTCCACCAAAGACTTTTCTAAAAACTAGACAAGGAAACACTTAAGGAATTAATGGCCAAATTCAATTTCTGGATGAATTATTTGCAACTGCTCCAAGAATGATGAGTCATTTGCCTCTGGCAGTAAGACCCTAGGCATAGTTGTTTTTTGCTGCAGAGTAGAAGTGTCCCTGCACCTGATAGTCTGACTTTGCTTTCCTTGAAGGTGTCAATTTGACATCAGATTGTGTGTGTGGAAAAACATACGATGTCTGTGCTGTCAGGCTTTTCAATGCTATGATGTAAAGTACATGTGTTAAAATGTGTCTGCATATTTTGCACCTGCTATTAGTACAAGCAGCGGAGGGCGTATAAAATTCCATAGCATGCATGCTTTTATCCATGAGAAAAAGAGGCATTCCCGTGGGTATATTTAAGTCAGTAAGAAAGAGAGCAGAAGTGTATATGCTATTTTCCTCTCCAACCTAAACAGGCTCACATCTTTTCCCAGAAGCTAAAAGTACCTGCACTATGGAACATTTTCTTACTTTTAGTTACATCTGAGGAGGACAATTTTCAACCAGGCCATTTTATCCACATAAAAACCTATTTACCCAGGTAAATGCCTTAGGAAATTGCCTTCTCATTCATTCACACAATCTCATGCCTCAAATGGAACAAAATCCTTCTCCTGGAGAGCACCTCTGCTGCTGATCTAAGGTCTGCTTAATGATGGGTTTTTCTTTTTCTCTGTGGTTTATCACCATGTTTTCTTGGGATGATCCATTTTGCATTTCCCATCTATTGTCTAGTGTAGAGCTATTCTGGGCAGTGTGTCAGATGGCAATTGGTACACATGTCCAAGCTGTATGCATTTTATTCATTCACTGCTTGGACAATAGTTTAATACTTAGTGTTTGTCACACTCAAGTTTGCGACTCAATATCGGGACGCACCATGTCGATGATTTTTATATTTCCTGAAGTGTCTCTCATGGGGGACTTTATTAAATGCATTTTGAAAATCTAAATACACTGTTATCATCAGGCTCATCGTTATGTTTATTTACATCGTCAAAAAAATCTAATAAGATGGTAAGGAAAGACATCCTTTTACTAAACGTATGCTGACTCTTCCCAATTAAGCCATGTCTATCTATGTGGTCCGTAATTTTGTTTTTAAGAATAGCTTCTATCATTTTGTCTGGCCCTGATATCAGGCTCACCGGTCTATAATTTCCTGGATCACCCCTAGAGCCCTTTTAAAACTCAGGGGTTACATTGGCCTCCCTCCAGACTTCTGGAACTGTGGCTGGTACTCCTAGGTTTCTAAGAATTCATGGTGAGAATAGCACAGGAATGGAGCCATGAATTGGCAGGAAAAGGCTGCAGCATATGTGCTCCCTCCCAACTTGGCAGAACAGCTGAAATGGGTGCAGGGAGGGGGCGTGGTGATGACGTTGCCATGAGTAGCTGCTCTTCCGTCTCGCTCCCTTGAAGCCAGCGGTGTTTTTAAACATTTTTAGTGATCCCGAGCCCGATTTGGAGTCCACTTTTAATGGCTCATTGGCGGACAGCGGCGGCGACCTGTAGACCGATTCAGCAGCGTGGCTGTCTGGGCGCACGAAAAAAAGGGGAGCTGACAAAAATTGCAGCAGAGAAGATAAAATGGCATCGGAAGCAGGCCCAGCATCCGGTGGCCTGTCCGATGCTGTGTTGCGGGACCTCACTCGTGCTGTTTCTGCAGTTCTAGCAGGTCAGCTACAGAAGATTCAGTCGTCAGTGGACGAGCTGCGAAATAAGGTGGACACTTTTAACTCCACCATTAGCAGCATGGAGAGCAAGCTTTCTGAGCATGATGACCACATGCTTTCATTGGAATCTGCTGCTGTGAAGCTGCGGGAAAAGAACAAAGCGCTAGAGATCAAATTTGATCAAATTGGATGAGCTATTAATTGCATCAGTAGCATGGGATCTTCTTAGTGTTTGGGTAATTGCCAGGTTCTTGTGGCCTGGTTTGGCCTCTGTTGGAAACAGGATGCTGGGCTTGATGGACCCTTGGTCTGACCCAGCATGGCAATTTCTTATGTCCTTATGAGCTCGAGAACAGAAGCAGGTGTAATAATTTACAGATTTTGGAGGTTCCTGAGTCTGTGCAAGGAGAGGCCTTGACTAATTTTTGTTCTATGCTGCACAAGAGAAGGGGGAATTTGAGCGGGGCCATAATCTATTTATTTATTTATTTACAAATCTTTATATACCGACTTTCCTCAAAAAGAAATCAAGACAGTTAACAGAGTAAAACGTCAATACAGATCTATACGATCATAGAGACGCACATTTTTGTCAATTAACATCAATAATAAAATACATCATACATTTATAATCTCTATAAAAGACATTTCTAAGTCTATTTAATACACATGTAGTACATCTTAAAACATAAAATATTACTAAAAAATCTAAAAATAGATTAATTTAACTTAAAAAACAATAACACTAAAATTCTATATAATCAATAAGAGAATCTAAGATGTTAAATAACTCAACTTGACTCTAAAAGAGCCTGTTCAAATAGCCAAGTCTTTATCAATTTCTTAAATTTCTGGATACAAGTTTCCGTTCTAATATCAACAGGAAGGGAATTCCAAATTTTAGGACCAGCCAATCTAGTGATAGAGTGATAATCTAGTGATTATCACTCTATTACTTAAGCCTGGAAAGGACCCTTATTTACAGCAGTCCTATAGGCTTATTTTTCTTTTGAATTAGGATATAAAACTCCTGGCAGCTATTTTGGGCTCTTGGTTGAATGGAATGTTAGGGAGTGTGGTTTCCGCTGATCAAACCAGTTTTGTTAGGGGGAGACTAGCGAATTCAAATGTTTTGAAGGCTTACATGGCTATTCATACAGCTCAAGCTAGTAATGGGGAGTCTAGATGCCAAAAAAGCATTTGATTGTTTTGAGTGGCTCTATTTGCAGTGGGTGTTAGAGAAATGTAATATAGGACCCTCCTTTCTAAGTTGGCCTTCTATATCATCGACCGCTTGTGCAAATACTGGTTGATGGGTCTTTGTTGGGAGTATTAGTGCTGGGATGAGGCACCAGACAGGGCTGTCCCTTGTCTCCCCTGCTTTTTGTGTTGGGATTAGAGCGGTTAGCAGTCAAGCTTCGTAGTTTGCCCTCTTTTCAAGGGATTCGGGTTAAGCGCAAGGAAATAAAACTTAGCATGTTTGCAGACGATCTCTTGCTTTTCATTGGTAATCCACAGTTTTGTCTTCAGGAGATCATTGGTACGATTCTTTAATTTGGGTCTTTTTATGGGCTGCAGATTAATTATGGTAAATCTGAGGCCTTCCCCTTACGCACTGCTTTGATGGACAGTTGAGTGGGTCCGTTTCCGATACAGTGGGCTACGGACCAGTTTCGGTACCTGGGGTTTTATCTAGTTCGCACTGTGGAGGAATTGTATTCTTAATTTTGACAGGGTTTTTGATAAATCCTTTCTCCAGGAGTGGAAATCTTTGCCTTTGCCATTGCTGGGGAGGAGTGGTTAATATGGTAGTTCTTCCCAAGGTGTTGTACCCATTGCATGTAAGTGCTGCTCAGAGGTCTGTTGGATTCAGGACATAGGGGAGGAGAAAGTACAGCTAAACATGCCAATTGGAGAGAGGGAGGGACAGATGAATCTGCCACAGGGTGTGGGGGACAGGGAAGGGAAAGTGATAATGCCAGTGGGTAGGAGAAAAGGAAGAGAAGGAAATGATGCCAGCAAGATAGGGAGAAAGAATGGGAGGGAAGCGATGATGCCAGGGGGGTCAGGGAGACAGAAGATGATGATGATGTCTGGTGATAAAGGAAGAGGGATGGAGGGAGAAGGATGATGATAATGCCATGGGGTGGGGGAGAGGTAAGGGGAGAAGGTGATGATGCCAAGGGGTAGTGGGTTGGGGGAAGGGAAGAGAAAATCATGATACCAGGGGAAAGGAAGAGAAGGTGATGATGATCATAATGATGGGGGGGGGGGGGGGGGAGAGAAGGTGATGATGATGCTGGGGGGGGGGTGAGGAAGAGAAGGTGATGATGCCAAAGGATTGGGGGGGAGGAAATGTAATGATGCTATTGAAGAGGGAACAGAAAGTGATAATTATGGCAAGGGATGGAGGGAGAGGGAAAGGAATAGAAGGTGATGATTATGATGCCTGGAGAGTGTGGAGGGAAGGGAGAACAAGGTAATGATGATGCCAAAGGGGGGGTGGGGGTGGAGGAAGAGAGAAGAGAAGGCGATGATACCAGGAGGTGGAGGAAAGGGAAGGAAATGATGCCAGTGATGGTGAAGATGGGTGGAGGGTAAAGGAAAGTTATGATGATACAGCAGGGGGGTAGAAGGAGAGGCAAAAGAGGAGAAAGTGATGTTATTGCCATGGACTGGAGAAAGAGGGAAGGAGGAGAATGGAAGAGGTGATGATGCCAGGGGAGAGGGAAGAGAAGATGATGGTGATGATGCCAGGGGGTGGAGGAAGAGGGAAGGAATGGGAAGAGAAGGTGATGGCATTAGGGGTAGGGGAGAGAAAACAGAGGGTGATGATGCCAAGGGTTGGGGAAAGGGAAAGACAGTGATGTTGCTAGGGGTACAGGGAGAGGGGTGAGGAGTGTGGGCATGGTGATGATATAAGGGAAGTGAGAGGAGAGGGAAGGGAAGGGAAAGGAAAAGGAGAGACAGTGATGACAGTGAAAGTAGTGGTGTGCCACAATGAAGAGAACCCTGTGCTGATACAAAAAATGTTGGGAATCACTGATATATATATATATATATATATATATATATATATATGTGTGTATGTGTGTGTGTGACTGTACTGAGAGAGAGAGAGATCTATAGATATATGTGTGTGTTATGTATCTATATCTATATATACAGTATATAAATACGCATAATTTTTACTTTAATTTTCAAACATCTACATTAGTCTGGTAATCATTCTGATTACAAACAATATCCATAGGTTCTTTACATCTACTGTCCAGAAATGATGCATGTTTCCTGTTCACTTAAAAATAGCCCTTTCTTTTATCTGTCAGCAAGTGCATCTGTAAATCGTGTATCTGCACAATGTTCTTGGAACTCAAAAACAGCTGAAGAAAAGTTGAAACAATAGAAATATAAGTCAAAACATCCTAGAAGTAAATGCAAACTGAAACTCCCCTTAAAACTTAAAAGGGCAGGCCAGGCACAAAAGACTTTCAGATAGTGATTACAACCAGATCTACATTGAACAGATTCACCCCAAATCAGGACTTAGAACAATTTATGGCCAAAACATTTTCAGCAAATTTGGCAAATGAAAATGAATTACATATATATCAAAAAGACAATTGAAAGATCCTTCATATCTTTGGAAAACCACATACATTTCCAATATATTTACGTTATCAGACCAGCCCTGATTCTGACCCATGCTAAGTATTATTTGCATCACTATAACTTCCAAAAATCTCATCATCCCTTTTTGTATATGCGGATCCTGTCTCTGGACATTGTCAACACCTTGAATTCTGCAGAGAACATGTCCCAAGCACGCTTCCGCTGTAATGTCAGCTCAAACTAAAGGCAAAAAGCCAAAATCACTTTCCCCAAACTTCAGTCATTGCACTGCTTCATTTAAACCTGCTGCAAATCATTTACATGAACAGAAATCAATATGTTGCTGATCATCAACAGGAATCAATTAAGAAAAAAATACACAAAACACAGAAATCCTTTCATTTTTGGTATGAAAACACTATCAGTCACAAGGAAATTAAACAAAATACTATACAGGAGTTAAGGAAGGCTCACAAGTATGTGAAAAGAAAAAACCTCAAACTTGACTGCCTCGCCCTCAGTTTCTTATGAGCAATACTATACAAAAATGAGAATGACTCCCTTGATAATAACATATCTCAGCATTCCAGAAGCATGACGCATCACTGTCTTTGATATCCATCCCATGGTCAAATGTACTGACAGTTCTACCCAGCAGAACACTAGGCAACCTAGATCAGGAATGTAACTTTGCTTGATTCAGCCTTCTTGTTCTTGGTTACACTTGTTTTTCCCCCAAGTTCCATGTAAACTGGCCTGATGTGAATTTCTATTCGTGAAGTCCGGTATAGAAATATATATTAAATAAATAAATAAATAGGGTGATAAGGGCACTCATGATCAGCCAAGATCACACACACGTATATATGAACATTTTAACACCATACCCACCCCTCCCTATCCCCTTCCATGTACTCCTCCTATCACACACACACAAGCTTGAGAGGCCATTGGAACTCTTGCTAGCCCAGAGGGCTGGAGATACTTTGCCTCTGAGATGAATCCTCAGTGTCACTCTCTATGGGTGGCAGGAGAAGCAACTGCAGTCATGTTCCCTCCTTCCCTGAGACTGAGAGCATTGCTTGGTTTAAGGTAACCGATTGGCTGTACCAAATGCAGATCCAGGCAGCTGATGGTCTGGTGCATGGTCCCACACCTGAGAGCTTGACTGGTCCTCAGACACTAAAAAAGGGATAACGGGACAACAGACCAGCATTTGAAAGGCTTGGAGGCCAAACAGCTGTGGGGATGCTGAGGCAAATCTGTGAATTCTGATATCGAATATGTGAAGATGTTACATTGATATTAAAGTAATCTAATGTCATACCAAGTTTTGTATTGTGGAAGTCCTGTTTACAAGCACCATGCCTGTTTGTCAAGAGGAAAATGTACTGATAGCCTGAACACTGGACTGGATCAATGGATACGACTCATTCTAGCCCCAAAGAGTAAACATCTGTATTCTAAACTACACTGTATATTCTGTGCTTGCAGTAGTTATGCCTATGTTCCGCTGGTGTGTGAATAAACCAGCATTTAAATATTACTCCTGAGTGGCTGACTACTTCAGAAGCTTCCAACCTGACAGTGGCACACACAACCCCACCTGGGGCCAACGAACAGTTGACATGAACCTCTCTTTCTGTTATTTTTTATTTTTCCTGTTTAGTTCTACAGACTCCATAGTTTTGTATGCAAAATGAGTCCATGAATAATATAGTCTGATGGTGTTCATGACTGTAACATGTGCCTGAGAACAATTCTTTTCAGAATGTTATATTGGATGTCAGTACAATAAGTGTAGACAGTGAGATTACAGATGTTGCATATGGACCTGATGAAGTCACGGGTTTGTATGCTAGCAGAAAGTATCCAGAGCGCACATGCGAGTGTGTGAGTTGTGATTAAGAGGACGTTGTACTAAACTACACTGGCATTCGTGATAGCATTAACAAGCATTCAAAACACCGTCAATGTACACTATGCCAATTACACAAGTGATTGCTACTTTTAATGTGAATTATTTAGATTTTGCCAACATCAGCACCAAATGTATGCAAAATGTATAATGAGCGGAATAATTATGCAAATCAGCTTAATACTTATGAACGTATAGTAAAATTGCACGTTAAAAATGTGCGCACATTACCACAGACCCAGTTCTGCCAGAAACTTAATTACACCTCGCGGAGGTGTAGTTACGCTTTTTTTGCCTTAAAATCAGTGTTAATGTGCTACTTTTTAAAGCATGACATTTTCTGCATTAGTGATCAGCATGCCATTAAAATGGGCTGTTTAAATGAGCTAATTAGTGCTCATTAATGGTCTCTGCTAACATACTTTGGTACACTGGTCGCTACAAGGGTAATGCACTCATAAACCCCAGTTATTTTTATGTAAATCGTCTTCTCCACATTATCCAGGGGGTTGTGCAAAGAAAAGCATGTGCATAACTCAATTCCATGTGGACTTTCACCGCCACTCGTGGTAGGTGTTCCAGGGGCAGACATTTATGTGCATGCAGACAGTTATACTTGCTTGGGAGCAGGAGTAATTTCCTGTATGTATGTATGTATGTTCATAAACGTGCCAGCCCAATCCAGGAATTTTCAAAACAGACATGCTTCTAAATCCACTTTGAAAATTCGGGCTAAGTTTTGCAGGTATTTTGTGCGCTCAGCCTTTAGCCCTACACAGGCTGCTGACAAGTACCTTCCCTGTGTGAATCAGAGACAGAGAGAGAGAGATGGGGGAGGAAGAACAAAAAGGCTAAGAAAGTGATGACAGGGCGTGCAGAAAACTGGATAACAAGGAATGCATGAGATTTGCAGGGGATAGGAAGTTCTATGATGCAGCTTCTGGTGTGAACTCTCTCTCTCCGTGCTATTTGCCAGGCAGCAATGCCTATATGTGCTGAATATTGTAGAGCGTCACAAAAAAATATTTATGAAACTGTTTTTCCCTGCCTCCTGGTTTCTTTAGTTTCAACAAAAGATTTTGAAGTTTTCCAAGTGAAAAACAATAAAGAGTATGCCTTCCTTGATTTGCAGCTGTATAAAATACGTAGAGCAGATGTTAAAAATATCTCCGTTGAGGAAAAAAGAGAGTTGTATGCTACATGTGCTGACAATCGCTTGCAGACGACTGTAGAACCTGAAGATAACTTTGCTGCCATTGACAAAAACTGAATGCTCTACTCGGACATTGTGCGTTAAAAATGTTTCACCACTATAATGCAAATCCTTAAAACTTAACAATGTTTAATTGAAAAACTCAAGCCAAAATGAAGAGATCAGAACAGGACATCACCGCTCACTGGTATAGTAGGAAAAGTCCTTGAGATGACCTACCTCTCAAAATGTAATTCTGATAGTTCTGGTCAGCCTCAGCTCCCACTTTAATCAGGCAAGTCAGGCCCTCAGCAACAACAAACTCATGGACCAAATCCTTGTCGTCCTGCCAGACCGGGGGAGAAAGTAAAAAGAGAGAACATTGTCATTCTCAAAAGGCGAAGGCAAGCGGATGTATTACAGCATAAATCAGATGCTACTGCAGCAGGCGACCGTAAATCAGCACCACCAAAAGGGATGACCTGAAAGGCGACACTGCCCTCAGGAGCTTCTGGCTGCTGTCCGGAATGAGCCCGGTAAGCACAGTCAGCAGAATTTGTCTCCTCCACCGTTAAATGCTTTCACCTGAAAATAGCAAGCACTTTGGGGCTTTTGGCCAGGGCCAGTAGGGGCTAGCAGCAGAGCAATCCTTTGGTAGTACAAGTTACCTGCTGTGCGTGGGGCTGCATGTGTGCTCCAACTTTCCAATTTCATGCTTGCAAATATTTACTTTCCTCTACAAAAACCTAGATTTGGCCATAACACTTCCATTAGCCACTGTGCTGCCAAAAAAAAGCCCCGGGAAAGTGAAACTATGAGAATTTGCTGGGTGAAAGTCATCAAGGGAATGACAGCATCCCAACTTATTCACACCAGGGGGGCACTAGCAGAACGACTCTGAGCGGGGCCCCCGGTCTCCGGCGATTCCATGGCCACAGTAAGGGCCACAAAATGTGGCCCTTGCTAAGGGAGTCAGGGGGCCCTCTCGGCAAAAGAAGCAATTGATGGCGGCGGGAGGAGGAATGGCACCCTTCATGGAAAAAAAATGATTGAGTGAACCCTTCACTCCACCGCTCCTATTGTAAACCCGATGGAGGGCGAGGGCCTTGCAGCTCCTCCGGCGCTTTCTCCCTTCCAGGGCTTTGAAGCAGACTGCGGAAGGAGAGGAGCTGCAAGGCCCTCCTCCACCTGTTTTATGATAGCAGCAGGTAAGTGAGGAGATTTGGGCGGAGGGGGAGGCAGAGAGGGAGGATGAATGAATGAACTGGGGATCGCCACAGGGAGGGAAGGAAGAAGTGAATGAATCAGAGATTACTTTGGTGGGGGGGGGGGGGGGAGTAGGAAGGAGGGAGTGAATAAATCACTGATCATTCTGCTAGTGCCCCCCTGGTGTGAATAAGTTGGGATGCTGTCATTCCCTGATGACTTTCACCCAGCAAATTCTCATAGTTTCACTTTCCCAGGGCTTTTTTTGGCAGCACAGTGGCTAATGGAAGTGTTATGGCCAAATCTAGGTTTTTGCAGAGGGAGGGAACCAGAGTGAGTGAGAGGTTTGGAGGGGGGGGGGGGGAGCAGCGTTTGAATCAGGATTTGTGAGGGGGAAGAAGTGAATGAGGGAGAGTGAGGAGATGGTGGGAAAGGGAAGTAAAAATGGGAGAATGAGGGACCAAAGGGGCTTTGGAAGGGGGGAATAAGGAAAAAAGGTGATGGGGAGTGTGAGTTGGGGGAGCTGTGCCTTCCTTCCTTCCTTCCTTCTTCATTCCATCCTAATCTTTCCTCCTTCTCTTTCACCCCATCTCTAGTCCTCCCTCTTTCCTCCTCTTCATCTCAGTCTTTCCTCCTTCTCCTCCATCACCTTCCTCACTACTCCCTTTCTTCTCACCTGCCCACAACTGATTCCTGTTCCCTCCCCTCCCTCCCTCCTCATCTTTCATTTCCTTTTCTTCACCCTCCATCTCTCCTCCCTCTGTGCCTCTGACCTCCTCTGTACCTCAACCCCCCCCTACTGCCTAAGATTCCTTCTTCAAAGCCCACCTCTGTGATCTCCTCTCTTCCCATTCCCAGATTCCTTTCGCTCTTTCCTCGCCAAGCCCCAATTACAGATTTCTGTTCCTCTTACAAAGAATCAGAAAAATTAACTGGATACAGAAATGTTAGAAAGGACTTTATTTTTATAAAGTAAAACTGGTGGCTCTGAGTATGCCCTAGTAGTCATCACAGGCCTGTGTCTGGCATGACCGAATAAGTGCTTATCCACTAAAACCAGCAGCCTGCCTGCATTACATTTTGCAGCATGCACACTAACATGGCTCCTAACAGATGATACACTCTTTTTTTTTTTTTTTTTGCATGCATGCATGGAGAAAAGGATGATCGGTCAGCTGGCACCAGCTTGGAAGTCAGCATCAGTAGTGCAAGAGGCAGTTGTGCTCATTTGCCCCCATCTACTCTTCCAGTTTTCTGAAAGGCAAGGGAGGAGGTGGCAGCTGCGAGGGAGTGGGAAGGGGGCCGGGATGAGCGTATCAGAGCACATTGGCCCTTCAGTCTTTTGAATCAAATTCTACAGAATGTTATTTGTAAGGCTATTGCTACCTATTTACCGTATATTTATTTATGATTTGTAATGTTGTATGTTTTCTGTTCTCCACTCCAAAACGTTCTGTGAATAAATTGAAAATTGAAATTGAAGTTGGGGGTTGGGCAGTAAAAGATTGGGGCATGCTGGCCCTTCGGTTTTGGTGCTAGAAAAAAGTTCGGGTAACAGGGCATGGGATCCCCTTCATCTGGCACTTGGGTGAAGTGCATCCTGGGTTGGCTGTTGCTTGAGATGAGACTCCTGAGTGCTTGGCTTTCCCCTAATATTAAAGGCTAGTGGGCCAGCCCTAAAGACATGATAACATTTAACACCTGGTCTGAATCAGGTGTTACATTTCAGGCCTTTGCAAACCCACGCTAAATAGCATGTGCAGGAGAACATACGATTCTACTTAATATGTACCTGCTAAAGCCTAATTTGCATCTAACATTTCTTAATTTACATGTACACATATCTTAATGTCTTCCTGCACTGGCTTAGTGTGCACACTAGGACCATAAACGTCCATATTTAAAACCATTTAGTTGGATAACTCACAAGTTATCCAGTTAAATAGTAACTTTTTTAAATATTTGGCCACTTATCTGGCTAAATTAACTTATCTGGCTAAATTATAGCCAGATAAGTTAATCGGCTAAATTATATAGTCATTATCTGGCTATAATTTAGCCAGATAAAAAAGAAGCTTTCCAGGGCATGACTAACCTATCCAGCTAACGAGACCGATTTTCAATTCTAACCGGCTAAGTTAACCGGATAACTTTAGACTTTGCTTCAGAGCAGTTATAAAGTTATGCAGTCTTGTATGGCTGGATAACCAGCCACTTAACTTCAAAAGATATCTGGTTAAGTGTCAGTCTTGTACCGAAAACAAATAAAATTAACTGTGGGCCCCCGTCCCAATTCCTGTCCCCACATCAAATGTAACAAAACCCTTGCTGGCCGCCATTCCCCCCAAACCCCTTCTATACCAAAATCATGGCAATGGCCCTCCAGGCCTTCCCCCTCCCACCCTGGGAAAATGGACAAAATTGTCATTCTCCAACTCCCCCCCCCCCCCCCCCGCCATGCCACCATCCCTCTCAAGGTCTCCCAATCAGCCGGTACCTGAAAATATGTAGCCCAGGATCGCAGCCTCTGGCAGGCCTGGGCACCTCCAGTGTATCTCTTTGCAGCCATGCTGAAAGCATAAGGTATCAGCAAAACTGCTCAGCGGCTAGAGGGTTGTGGGGGTTGAAGGTGGCGACTTTGCCATATTTTATTCAATTTTATTCCCAGGGCAGGAGATGGGAGGCCTGGAGGGCCATCGCTGTGATTTTGGCATAGAAGAGGTTTTGAAGGATAATGGCTAGCAAGGGCTTTGTTGCATTTGAGGTTGGGGGAAGGTGGGAATAGGGATGGAGGCATGCAGTGAATTTTATTTTGGTCCAGGACTGCCACTTAACGGGATATCTTTTGAAGGTATCTAGGTATGTGACTGCAAACCTTTAGGCCTAACTAGCCATATTTAAAAGCTGGCCGATTAGGTTTAAAGTTATCGGGGTAAATGTAGCCAGATGAATTTAAATCAAGGATATTCAGTCAGACATTTATCCCACTGAAATAATTAGAACTAAATGCCAAGAAATATATTTGTTATGGTGAAATATGCAGCATCATATAATATGAATTTCAACTTATTGTCAGTGGACTTCAGTTTATCGCCTGTTCGAATGCATCCTAAAATAAAAGGGTTATTTTTAGCAGTATTGTTATAAAAAATGGCATTTTCCCTCCCTATTGCAAGAGTTTGTAAATTGCAGAAAGACTAGCGGAGCTGTTGAACAAGACAGAAGGCATGCTGGTTGCCTCTGCTCCTTTTTTTTTTTTTTTTCCCAGGTGTACTGCCGAGATTGGATGGAGGACACACAATCTCTGCCTGGCTTCTCACATCATTTCTAAGGCTTTCAAAAGCATATATAGCTCTCATGCATAGCTGGTGTTAAAAATGTTTTAAGCAGGCTAAACCTGTCATCTCCTTCTGCAGTTCTCTTTTAGAAATGATTTTCCAGTTTACTCAAATGTCTCAAAATTTCCTGCCTCATAAATTTTCCCCTTGTTAATAAAACAGACTGCTGCTGAGCCTGTTTCCCTTCCAGAGCTGGCTAAGAAAAAAAATAAAAAAACATGGTGCTTACTCAAACGGATTGCTGATACTGATATATGTACACGTCACATGCATTGTTGATATGGGACGCAAGTCTAGGAGATGAAGAAAGAGTTCAAATTCCTTCTCAACCAAGTAATCAGTTCAGAGACAATGGTGGTGTTGGCAAAGATGTTCTTCAATGCACAGCCTGCAGTGACTGCTTAAAGTGCAAGCTTGCGCATGACTTAGGGTTACCCACTTACCCCAGGTCATCTGAACAGGCTGATCCAGGACTGATTTTTGCCCCGTTGCATGCAAGGAATTGTAGTTCTGTCTAAGAGACATCAATGGGACAATCAGAATTATAACTCTATGCATGCAACGGGGCAAAACCGGAAGTGGATTAACCTGTTTGGTTACCCTGGGGTGAGCTGTCAACTCTAGCATGAGAACCATTAAAAAAAAAAAGAAACGTATTTACGTCATGTTGATGTAAATCGATTTTGAAAAACAAAATCTACCTTCAGATTCTCTAACAGGCAAGGTGTAAACCTTGTGCACTAAAGGGTTTCCCTATTTCAGACCTGGTTTTGTATGGCTTTATTTCCCCATTCTGAGTCAGGGGGGATAAAAAAGCTGAGCCAATCAGGTCCTTGGAATCTATGGGGCCATTTGTTTGGTGCACAGGTCTCTTAACCTTAAACTTTGCCTCAAGCCAAACGAAAAACTACAATCAACCTAAAATAAAAAAAGGCTGATGGTTATTTTTTTTTTTTGTCTGCTATACTTTTGGAATGTCTACGTTTTAAAGTGCTTGAAATGCGGAATATAAATCAAATAAATAAGGAAGGACTGCAGACATTCTTGCTCTCCTAGAAGGTGAGACCTGTAAGCTCAGTTAACCACCTTGTAGAGTTATCTAATTGATGCCAGTTTTAGTTCTGTTACATTTTCTGTCTAACCATGGAGTTCTCCTGAAGTACAAGACACTCCAAAGTGGCACCATCTTCTTTCTAGTATGCAGGGGAGACCTGTGTTTCCCACTGTGAGCACAGCTCGGGTCATGCTGGAAAGGAAACATTTTTCCATTTGAACAAAAATGGCTTTTGAAATGAGGACCATTATTTTGAAAAGCTTCAAACTAGGGGAGGGAATAAAAGGATAGTATCCTATACTTTGCCCTCCCCCCCTCCCTTGCCCCCTGCCCCTCCCCCCACCACCCATACACACAACACTGAAAATTTTCCTAGGGCCTAAGTATGAAATGTTTTCTCCCATTATGTGGGGCCAATTTTCAAAGGGTTTATGCTCCTAACGTTTGGATTTAGGATCCTAAATTGGCCCTTTTAAAAATTTACTAAGGCTGAGTGCCTAAATTTAGGAGCCTAAAAAGTGGGTATCTTCAGCGCTGGAGTTAAGGCGGGGGAGACAAAGCCAAGGGCTTGGCACTGATTTTAACAACAATTAGGCACCTCATTTAGGAGCAGATCTAAATATAAGGGCCCTAAGTTTTAGGCTCCTAACCTTATGTGAATTTTCAGCTGATAAGTTTGTCTGAAAATAGGCATCTAACTAAGAGACCTGAATTTAGGTGCTCAGCTTTGTTTGAATATCAGCTCCTACATTTTTTTCCTTTGCTGATCCTTTGTTGAATTTGCCAATAATAAAACTTAGTGATACCCCTATCAAGAAAAACGTGCTCCAGCTACAATACAAATTATCTTTGTCTACATTACATCAAAACTGAATTCCAATCCCTTTTATAAGCAGTCATGATCGCTAAGGACACTTCCTTTGGTTGCTTTAAGTAGCCTGAAACTGGTGTTCAAACTTAGGGTATGATAGATTATATCAGAACTATTGATGGTGTAGAGAGCAAATTCCATGACAGCAAGATTATCTGTTGTTTTTCTAATATTCCACATTAGCACTAACTTTCTATGCTATGTCCTCTTACTTTTACTAACCAAGTACTAGCATTCATTACACCCCTTCTCAACTTCAGGTAAAGATACTTTTGTTGTTAAGCATGTGAAAATTAAATGAGCTTGTGAATAGCCATAAAACTTTATTAATCATATATGAAAATGTGTATAAGTTTATGTAAAATATACATTTCAGGCATGGCTACATAGTCACAAATGTGACTTAGTACACCTTTAATTTCCTGTCCATATTGACATTTCACTGTTTTTACAAAAAATATAAGCGATCCAACACAACTGCTTTTGTTTGATTGATGAAAATGTAACTGAAAGATCACAAATAAACCCATGAGGTAAAAGAGATACACAAAACTACAAAGCTACTGCACTTGCAGCAACACTGATACTACCGGTAGAAGATATTTTGGATCCTTGGATTTTGAAAGTGCAGTCCTCGTGGTTCTAGACCCATGGCTCTTATCACTGTCTTTTTCCAGCAGCTCCTCATGGTAAATTAGTAGGTGCTCAAATTTTTTTTTTTTAATGTTTTTTTTAACCATATAGCTACCAATACAGAAAATCTTATAACATATACACACACCTTCTTGTCTGTATAGCAATTCCATAGTACATTAGCTAAACATACTTTACAGAATTATGTTTTAAATGATAATTCCAAAATAACACCAACAAAGTGCGCGATCTAGGTATTATTATTGAGTCAGATTAAAGTTTTAAAAAACACATATCAAAAAAAATAAAAGACGGATATTTTAAACTAATGACACTGAGGCGACTAAAACCATTTTTAAAACAAAATGATTTTAGAACAATCAAGCAGTCTCTAATTTTCGCCAGCACTGATTACTGCAACACCCTGCTCTTAGGGCTTCCAGCATCAACACGTAGGCCATTACAATTATTGCAGAACTCCGCCACTAGAATATTAATGGGGAAAAGAAGGGATGAACACATAACACCAGTCTTGGTAGCACTGCATTGGCTGCCAATTGAGTCATGTATACTTATTAAGACTTTATGTACCTTACACAAAGTGATCTTTGGAGATCAAAATGATTGGCTGAAAGCAGCAATATGGCTTCATACCCCACAAAGGAACTTGAGATCGGCAAATAAGGGTCTATTGACCATACCCTCAATCAATACAGCTAAGTTAACATCAGTACGTGAGAGAGCTATCTCACCAGCAGGCCCAAAACACTGGAACAAAATGCCACTCAAGCTAAGATTACAGTCAGATTTTAAGAATTTTAAGCGGAACCTGAAAACAGGGTTGTTCAAAAGAGTGTACAGCAT
Organism: Rhinatrema bivittatum; assembly: GCF_901001135.1. Lineage (NCBI taxonomy): Eukaryota > Metazoa > Chordata > Amphibia > Gymnophiona > Rhinatrematidae > Rhinatrema > Rhinatrema bivittatum. Next base: position 337,475,373 of record NC_042616.1, on the reverse strand, counting down.
TTATATTTATATTGGGAATAAAAATTATATATCTTTTTGCAAATGACAATAAATGATTGAAATTTCTTACTGCTCTAAAGGCTGAATACAGCTTGCGGCCCATTACGTGGTGAGAGGCTGCAGATTAAAACATCTGGGAGCTGTTTTTTATGATATTGTCATTTGTGATTTAAAAGATTTAAAGGATTGTTTCATGAGATTTGGACTTTGATCCTTTTCCCTCTCTGTTTGTCTTTATTGTTGATTATTCTGAGAGGTGGTTGCTTCTGATTTTTGTGTTCAAAAGAGTGTACATCATAGGTGAATGATAGTCCTTGAACTGAATTTCTTAGTGCTTTTATCTTTTACTGTTTCTAATTATTTGTTTTAAGATTTTATCTGTATTAATATGTATTTTACCCTTTTAAGTTTGAATTTTATCTCAAATGATGTTTTTATTTTCTTAAGAAATTGTAAACCGTTGTGAACGTTTTAACTAAACGATGGTCTATAAAACCTGTTAAATACATACATACATACATACATAAATAAATAAATAAATATGTGACTGAAAAATAACATATGGAAGGTAGAGATAATGCTACATTGCTACACTGTCCTAAGCGTAACTGAGAAATTGGTTGCTGGCTCCGACTAATTCGCCCTGTCATGTGAGAAAACTACCAGATAAGCAACAGATGCATAAATATACAAAATTACAGATATGTCACACTCAGGGGCCGATGCAATAAGATGCGCGCTGAAAACAGTTGCTCGTACTAAGCGCCTATTTTCCTAATGTGCGCGCAACCACATCCCTGTGCGATGCAATATGTAAATGAGAGGAGCGTAAAAAAGGGCGCCCTAAGGGAGAATGTGCATCTCTGATGCTCAAAAAAGAGGTTATTGCATTGGGCACCCACAATTGCAATGGGTGCTTAATACGAGCATCCATTTTGATTGCACTTGCTTTGGTTATTTTGCTGAGGTGCAGATTTGGCAAGTCGCAGTTTATTATATCAGGTGCTCATTACTAAGGGCATCTAAATTGTGTGATCATAAGAAACATGCGCTTCTTTTGAGCTAATCAATATATATTTATTTTTGCCACTGTAAGCAGTAAATTCAAGAGCCGGGATAATACTAAGGAGGAGAACACATTTATCGCAACACAGAGGAACATATTTTGTAATATTTCTCATGAGCCCTTGACTGTGAGTTGACTTTACTTCACCTCTGGGGCTGGAGTTAAATTCCCCACGTTAACAGTGTGCATTGGGTGCCCAGTACTTTCCTGCATTGGGCAGTAATAGCTAATGCTCTCATCTACATGGACTTGGCATACGTTGGGCGCTATCAGGTTCATGTTTGTTAGGGTGCACATTTTATACACGCTAATCTCTTTACTGCATTGGGAGCTAGTCTTGCATGTCCAAAACGTGCACCCAACCACACATAAACCCATGTGCTAGGCTGGGCGTACTTTATTGCATTGGCCCCCCAGAGTCCAGAGATGAAAAAAAAACCTTCTATTCTGAGAAAAAGGGATATGTTGACAATTGTACAGTATATTAATCTGGGCAAAAATATTCATCTTCAGAACACTTATTCTGCTGGCCCAAGAAAGCAATAGATTGTCCCAGTTTTTAAGGTCTATGTTGATCTTGTTTTTGACAGCTACATAATTTACCTTGTTTACTATATGTCCCCCCAGTTCCTGAGAATAAAAATTCCCAAATATCAAAACTCATTTTGAGCTATAAAAAATGATATACAGCTACCCTGGGTGGATGAGCGTGATCCTATCTAAATATGAACATGTCCGATTTTTGATAGTTTATCTTATATCCAGAGGCCCACCCATATGTTTCTAATACATTCAACAATTTAGGAATTTAGTCTTTAATTGATCTGTCAAGTATAAAGGACGACATCTGCATAAAGCGAAATCTTGTGTGTTTGACCCATAATACCAGCAATTCCTGGATCTCTATGACTAACCTGCGCCAGAGCTTCTACTGCCAGATCGAATAGGAGAGAGGGGGCATCCTTGCCGGGTTCCCCTTTGCATGAGAAAAGGGTCAGATAGGACTCCATTAGTTAATACTTTAGCTATTGGGCCTGTATATGATGCCTTCACCCACAGTATAAATTGGGGGCTTAAGCCAATATTGCAAAGAGGAAAGACCAGTGCAGCCTGTCAAAGGCTATTTTAGCAACTAAAGACAGTTAGCCTGATTTTGGTGGCAGGAAAAATAGTGGAAAGTGTTCTAAAGATCAGAATCACAGAACATATAGAAAGACATGAACATAAGAACATGCCATACTGGGTCAGACCAAGGGTCCATCAAGCCCAGCATCCTGTTTCCAACAGTGGCCAATCCAGGCCATAAGTACCTGGCAAGAACTAAGTCTATTCCATGCTACTGTTGCTAGTAATAGCAGTGGCTATTTTCTAAGTTTAATGGAACAAAGTAGCATGGCTTTACCCAAGGCAAGTCTTGCCTCACAAATCTGTTTCACATTCGAAAGGGTTAATAAACATGTAGATAAAGGTGAACCAGCAGATGTAGTGTATTTTGATTTTCAGAAGGCATTTGACAAAGTTCCTCATGAGAGACTTCTACGAAAACTAAAAAGTCATGGGATAGGTGGCAATGTCCTTTCGTGGATTACAAACTGGCTAAAAGACAGCAATCAGAGAGTAGGATTAAATGGACAATTTTCTCAGTGGAAGGGAGTGGACAGTGGAGTGCCTCAGGGATCTGTATTGGGACCCTTACTGTTCAATATATTTATAAATGATCTGGAAAGAAATACGACGAGTGAGATAATCAAATTTGCAGATGATACAAAATTATTCAGATTAGTTAAATCACAAGCAGATTGTGATAAATTGCAGGAGGGCCATGTGAGACTGGAAAATTGGGCATCCAAATGGCAGATGAAATTTAATGTGGACAAGTACAAGGTGATGCATATAGGGAAAATAACTCATGCTATAGTTACACAATGTTAGGTTCCATATTAGGAGCTACCACCCAAGAAAGAGATCTAGGCATCACAGTGGATAATATATTGAAATTGTCAGCTCAGTGTGCTACAGCAGTCCAAAAAGCAAACAGGAATGTTAGGAATTATTAGGAAGGGAATGGTGAAGAAAACAGAAAATGTCATAATGCCTCTGTATCGCTCCATGGTAAGACCGCACCTTGAATACTGTGTACAAGTCTGGTTGCTGCATCTCAAAAAAAATATAGTTGCGATGGAGAAGGTATAGAGAAGGGCGACCAAAATGATAAAGGGAATGGAACATCTCCCCTATGAAGAAAGACTAAAGAGGTTAGGGCTGTTCAGTTTGGAGAAGAGTCGGCTGAATGGGGATATGGTAGAAATCTTTAAAATCATGAGAGGTCTAGAACGGGTAAATGTGAATGGTTATTTACTCTTTCGGATAATAGGACTAGGGGGCACTCCATGAAGTTAGCATGTAGCACATTTAAAACTAATTGGAGAAAATTCTTTTTCACTCAACATACAATTAAACACTGGAATTTGTTGCCAGGGGATGTGGTTAGTGCAGTTAGTGTAGCTGGGTTTAAAAAAGGTTTGAATAAGTTCTTGGAGCAGAAGTCCACTACCTGCTATTAATCACGTTGACTTATAAAACAGCCACTGCTATTACTAACATCAGTAGCATGGGATATACTTGGTTGTTGGGTACTTGCCAGGTACTTGTAGTCTGAATTGGCCACTGTTGGAAACAGGTTGCTGGACTTGATGGGCCCTTGGTCTGACCCAATATGGCAATTTCTCATGTTCTTATGTGTCGCTCACCTAACACTAATATTAGCCTCGTATTAGGGATGACAATCTGCCCTTGATAAAAAGCCTGTTTGATATGGGTAGACAAGATCAAGTTACATTTTTGTCCAATTGTAGCTGTTGCACTCACTAAAATTTAAATATCTGTACTTCTAGCACCTCCCTCCCCTTCTTATGCAACAACATTATTGCAGCTTTCACCATCTTATGTGGATATTCTGGCTGTGCCTGTAGCTTTTGGTGGGCTGCACACAAAATTGGACCTAATTGCAAAATGAAGATTTTAAAAAAATAAATCCAGATGGTACCCATCTGGTCCTGGACATTTGCCATTGGGGAGGAGAGCATCAGCTGTCTCAACTTCTTTCAGGGTGATAGGGGTAGCCAACTTGGCATTCTGTAGCCTGTAGCCTGAGGAAGAGTAAGAGAGTTTGAGTATACAGTAAACTCCTCAGGAGAAATACCTTCTTCTCTGGCACATCAATAGGAATAGAAAGAAGCAAAGGTCTTATTTCCCCAATTTGATAGATATTAACCCCGGTGCTTTTATGAATTCCCGTTTCTGTGTTCCTCACGAACTGCTTCCATATCATCCTTGTTAGAAATACTACTGTCTTGTTCCCATGTTCATAGATCTTTTGTTTTAAGTAGCAAATTTCCACTATAGATCTACAGATCATGAAGCTCAGACATGAGCTTTAATAACTCTTGTCATATCTTTCCTGAGCGGCTTACTTTGTGCTAACACTATAGAGATGCAATTCTCCGTGTCAGCGAGATTTCCCTCAGGAGTCTCTGCTTCTTATGGAAGCTGGCATAGCTAATAATTTTACCTTGGAGGTCTGCTTTAAGGGTTTCCAAAAGCAAATTAGGGTTGTTTTCAACTAGCAGAGTGAACATCTTTGAACTCTTGAATAGTGTTTTGAATAAACTTCTGAGAGTCTTCTTTACCCAACAGAGATAGGTTTAACCTATCTGCCAGTCTCTTTAGGACTGATCATCAGTAGCAGAGGAACAGGACTGTGATTTGACAGAGGAGCTGTAAGGATATCGTTATGCTTGGCGATTCACGGGCTGCCCCCATGAACCGCCATGCTCCCCTCCTCCTTTGGACCCGCTGCGTCGGGTCCCAGGGCTGGGAATCCCTTCTGGCTCTTGGCATGAGACACCGCCAGCAACACATGTGGCAGGACCCTGCCGACCTTGATGTGTTCTGCCTCCTCCTAGGCACGCGCATGTGCCTCTCTTCAGTATTTAAAGGGAAAGCAGTGGGAAATCCCTACTGATGACATCTACTCAGGACCCTATAAAAGGGCAATGCTCAGCAACAGGTCCCACTACTGAGTAGAGTGTATTGTCACAGCGTCTTCTCTTCAGCCCAGCCTTCTCTTCAGAGTCTTCAGTCAGCCTTGTCTTCAGCGTCTGTTCTCATTCCAGCCTCACCCCGAATTGCTAGTGCCCCCTCTTACAGTGGTATAAATAGTCAACTTTTTTGTGAGTCTCTGCAATGTGAAAATATTGCAGGTGTGATAAATGTATCACGTGTTGCTGTGAAATAGCTATGCAATGCAGTACCTGGAAAATTATCCTAACTATGCCCCTTTTTTATCGCGGGAGCTATTTCTACTATATTTTTCCCGACTGTACAGCAAGTCTTGCGCAAGAGTGTCGTGATGACACCAAAGCTTCACCCGCAGCCCATATACTCACATATATGAGCTTTTTAACGCGAGCAACGTTTTTTAAAATTCACCCCATGCCACTTTGCTGCTTCATGTTTCAAGCTGGGGAAGATTTAGGCAACTGCTTATGTGTAACTACCACAGTGGGGCAGCTGCCCTGCTGTGAGTCATCTGTTTTACATCATAAGTTATGGTGCTGTGCCCTCTGTGCAATTGGGGGCGGGGGCACAGCCTGCTGTCCACATATTTAAGAGCAGCCGGGGTATTAAACTGCTACTGGTTTCAGGAAATAATATGTTGCAAATTCATTTCTAGATTGTATTAAATCAAGCCCCTTGGGTTCAACAGGATCATATAAGTGCAGAATGATGTGTCTCTTTTCTATAGGTGATATGGCCAAACATTAGCATGCTGTAAGGAGATTTGATAGTGACACATATCCAACTATATGTTTGCCTTTGACTCACGCTGAGAAAGATGAGAGTGGAACAGCAGAAGAATTGTAATCTGAAAGAAAAACTGTGGAGTCGCAAAGATTATTGTACACACATGTAAGAATATTCAATTCTAACTATAATATTTTTTGAACATATAACACCTTTCATCTTTATGTGCGGTTCATAACTCACCAAACTGCAATTGAACACACATATAAAAAGAACCAATCAAATAACAGACCAAATAATAAAGCAATAAATTGGTTATTGCAAGTCAAGACTAGGAAAGAATTCAAACCACAAGCAGGAAGAAAAGAAGACTTCAGTTGGGTGGAATGTAAACATAATGAACAGCAGAGAAAAAACTAGCACACTCTTTACATTGCCGAGGCTATTAGGGATTGTGCATTTATATGTTGGAAAGGACTCAAGTATAACTAATGTTGCAAATAAAGATTAAACAGCCCAAATCTCCACATCCAAAAAGGAAAGTGGCAGGACTATGTCAAGCCTTTGCTATAAAGCTCTATTAAATCTCTTGCAAAGTTGGTTGAATTGAGGTACAAAGATGATAGCAATGCAGCAAAGCTTCCTAGTATATATAATTCTATTTGGTGAAACCCAGGTAGAGCTCATCTAATCCATTCTCTTTTATAATAAAGAGTACTGCTCTCACAGGGATCTGATAGGTGATCCAGGCAGGCTGCATTTTTGGCTCATCTGTATTACAGGAACTTGTGAAAACACTAATCAGGAACACCACACCAGGAATGAAGGTCCAACATGCTATCACACCAAAAAAAAGGACATAGATAGTGACCTCGGCAAGAGAATCTGAGGGAACAGTCTGTCCCTTAAGAGAGTAATTTTATAACTGTGTACGGTAAAGTCTACACGGTACATTTACATGCAAACTTTATCCGAATTTCTAAAGCGAACATATGAGCAAGTTCGCTCTGAAAACTTGTGTTTAAGTACTTTACTACATGCACAGGGTAACCTGCACAAAGATATATCTGCTTTATTGAGGGTGCAACTTGTGCAGGTGAACTTCCACGCACATTCAGAAAAAATTTAAAAACATGGCTATTTAAGCAAGCATACCACAAAGAGAATCAAGAGTAGAGCCCAGGGAACTGTTAGGTGCGGTCAAGCAAACACCCACACAAACACACTCCTTCCTTCTTAAAGTGTGTCTTCTCTCCTATATTCTAATCTCTTCCTTTATCTTAAACAACAAAGAACTAAAGTTAAGTAACACCAAACTTTTAGCAGAGTTAGAAAAACTAGACATAACTTATAACACTCACCAAATAGTACTTATTATGATATAATGTTACAGTATTTTTGATGGCACCTGTTTAAGAGTTAGAATTCCAGACACTTTATGCAACATAGTTTTTGTGCCTTATTGTGAACCGTTGTGATGGCACCCACTTAACGACGGTATAGAAAAGATTTTAAATAAATAAAAATAAATAAATAAAATCTAAAAGTATGTGTGTAAGTTGCAGCCCTGCCCCCTACTCCGCCCCCCTGGAATGTGCTTATAAAAGTAGGTGTGACGTCAGCGTATTCTCATTTATGCCACGTACACGCATAAAATAGGGCTCGGTGCACATAAATTGTTTTGAAAATCAAGCATACGCCTGATAAATGAGAAAGTGTATTTTGCAGAAGGAAGGCTTCATTCCAAATTTGATAGTTTACAAAAGTGGCTTTCTCATCAGTTTGTTTCTACAAATAATGGGTGGTTTACAGGTTTTTATGCTCACATCAACTGACAAAGTACAAAAACAAATTCCTGTAAAAAAAAAACCAAACCTTGAAAACTTCAGGTCATGCCCTGCAATTGAGGACACAGCAGCTATTTTCTTCCTTCTCCCCATGACTCAAGTCCATTACCCCAGAGACATATTCAACTCTGCCCTCTCCTTCCCTTTGTCCACAGCTTAACATCCATTCTCTTGCTATTGTTTCCAACAAAGAAAATGCTACTGGGGTTTTTTTTCCTCCTCCTCCTTACATGTGTCTGTGTTTATAAACCTTCACCCGAAGCCATGTTTAACCAAAATGGTACCAAACGTCACAAACGTAGGTGACACTAAGCGAAAAAGTGAAAGACAAAGAATCCAGAAAAGAAGATGAGACTTTCAATACCTAGAAAAGAGGAACACTTTCTCCAACAGCATTATCATGCTTTGCACATGCTTATCAGCAGTCATTAATATACTATCAAAAAGGCAAGCCAGGTGAAGACTCATCTCTGTAGGCTTTCCTCTAAACTCCTACGGCCATAAGGATTGTGCAGTGACACAAAGATAAGCTACTAGCGGATTACACTAGAAAATACTTACAAGCCACCACTTCAGCTTATTAACAATTTGCCCTGTAAGCTCAAATTTGAATCATACAATATACAAACAGCAAAAGCTAAAAATAGATACAGTACATCATACAAATGTAATCCTGGGCAGGGAATACCTCAATATTTGCAGGGCTAGCCTCAAAGACAAGATACATGGGGCTCCATCTGCTTCTTCAATCACTCAGTCTCTTACAGGCCCAGTTCATAGCAGGAAGGCTAACCTCCTGAGCTCTGGGCGTTAAATATTTAGGAAACTCTTTAGTCCCAATAACAAAGCTGAAGTCAGTTATGTAACTGTTTAATGTGCAAACAGCAAAACACAAATGCATAGATAAGTATGCCAAAAATGAAAAAGCCTAATTCATTTCTCTCTCTCTCTCTGTCCTTCTTAGTTAATCTTTTTTTTTCTTGGTTCACTCTCTTCTATTTAGTGTACTAGCTATAAATAGCACCATAAAATAAAGGAAAATTCCAGCAACATCACCTATTTAATGCTCTTCTGGAACCTGCATTTTATTTCTGGTTTGAGAACAGTGCTAACCCCAGACCATGACTGAGAGAAGACCTCAAAGTCTGATCTTAGTAATATTAGGGATACGTGAACTTCCCCAGACTAGCTTTATGAATATATGATACTGATTTACTCTGCTGAGTATCAGTCAGCTTTGACCCAGTTAAAATCTCACTCAGATTTTCTTTAAAAAGAAAAAACAGACTTTTGTAGATTGGTGAGATTTATACATAGAATTATAGGTTTTAATATTTTTTTTTATTTATTTAGACATTTTTATACCACTATCCTGTCACAAAGGATAATATAACTTCAAAAAAAGTGGAATAAAAATACAAATCTGCACATATTCTCATCTAAAATAAATCAAAAAGATCTCCTTACTTCATGTATAAAACACATAGATAATAATATAACACTTGCAATTTTTGGAATAAAAATATAAATCCGTGTACATGCTCATTCAAAATGGATCAAAATTTCTCTTTATCTCATGCACCTTCTAGCTGAAGTTCAATGAGGAGGCCCACAGTGAACATCATGATTTGTCAATATACCCCATAAATAGATGTTTTATAAAGTTATATGACTTACTATTAATACAATAATACACCACTAACATCAATAACAGAAATGGATTGCCAGGTGAAGCATTTTCTTGACAATGCCAACCACAGTATGACAAAAACTGTAATGTATACTTCAGTTCAGGAGACCATTAAGTGTCATTAGATGCTATACTGTAAACAATCAAGAACAAAAGAAGGAGCCTACCTGACTCTCAGAAGCAGCACTAAAAAATTGGCAAAGTTAATAATCCTACTTTCTGTATCCAGACTGTCAATCTTCTTGTTCACCAATGCCAAAAGTAAACTGGGCAGTTATCAAAACAACCAAAACCCAACATTTTTACTTTCTAGCCTTTAATAATCTGAGGAGTGTGTTTAATGCCTACAAATGATAAAATCTGACATGTTGAAGTCTTTAAAGGTAAGGCTGCTTCCTGCCAAGTTCAGATAGTTGGACATCAACCAAGCTCTGGCTAGCTATGCACTATTATCTTGACAAATGAGAATTGACACTGAAACTCTTCTTAAAGTGAAGCACAGCAAAAGCTCTATCATCCAGCAAGCATGGGAAACAGACCATGCTACTTAGTTGAAAATGCCAGTGTTCTGAGATTTTTTTCACTTAAGTGCTTTTCATGAAAGAAAAATAGTCTTCTTTATTATTTTTTTTACAACTTTATAGTGAATTTCTTTATTGAAATCCAACAATTAATGGTATAAGAACACCTAGAACACTCAAAAGTCATCCCCACAAACTCTTATTCTCATTTCCCTCCCTGGTGCCCATCCTCCACATACTCTTACCCCCACTCCCCTCAATACTGTTCATACCCTGACCCCACAGACACACATCCTACTCCCACTCTCCCCACATGCTCACATACTGTCCCCCATACCACATATCCACGTTCACATCCTGGCTTCCTACATAAAACCTACCTCCACTTTACCCCTCATACACGCAGAACTCTGCCCAACCCTGCTCACACCCATGTATTGTTTCATCATCAGTATCAATAATATCTGATGTTAACGACTTTGAAATATCTTGATCCTTGACACAAGCTTGAGAAGCTCTTTGAATCAACTTGTGGATGTCTACCTGCCTGCAAGTCAGTTGCCTTTTTACAAGAATGTTTCAAGGCCTTGAGCAGCAGTAGTAACCCAGTCCAGTTTGAGTCTCCTTCAGCTACAGTGGATCTCTCTGTATGTACAACTTTTTCTATCATTTCTGCATCAGTACGAGTTTGTATTAACATTAAGATTTTGATCAATGTTAACTCACTCTTCAATTTCTGTCTCTTTAATTTTAGTGACAACGTTTGTAGGGTCAAAAGTTTGAAGGACAAAAAGAATGTCCCTTAGTGAATTTTATTTCTCTCACTTATTGAAACCTTCAAATTCTTCAGCAGAAGAGCTCTCAAAAAAAAAACCACTAATTGAATTTTTGCATCAACCTGCTTCCTTTCTCAGTCTAGACGATTAATGGCGATTTCCACATAATCGTCAAAACAACCCATTTTTTCACTTCTGACCTTCACTTGTTGATTGAATATTGGTAGCCATAGTTGCAGGACAGGTGAGGTTGGTGTTTTGTTTTGTTTTTTTTAGAAAAAAAAGTGCCTGAACATAAAAACATAAAATATGCCATGCTGGGTCATACCAATGTCCATCAAGCCCAGCATCCTGCCTCCGACAGTGGGCAATCCAGCTTGCAAGTACCTGGCATATCCCATAAAGGTGATCTATTTCCTGTTACCTACTCCCAGGGATGGCAATAGCTTTCTTTAATCTACCTGGCCAGTAATGCTACTTGTTTTGACCAAGTTCTCTCATAATGGATTTCACAGCTTGATTGTACGGTGTGTAAAAAAAAGGTACTTTCCTCTATTTTTTTTAAATCTGTTAGTTGTAATTTTTATGAAGTGTCACCTTGTTTTAATATTTTTGAAAGGGAAAATAATCATACTTTATTTACCTGCTCCATCCCATTCATGATTTTATAAACTTCTATAAGCTGTCTCTTTTCCAAGCTGAAGAGCCCTATCCTGTGCAGCCTCTCATCATATGAGAGCCATTCCATCCTCTTAATCATTTTTATTGCCATTCTCTGAACCTTTTCTATGTCTGATATGTCTTTTTTGAGATGTGGCAACCAGAGATGAACACAGTACTCAAGGTGTGGTTGTATCACGGCTCAATGCAGAGGCCAAATTATATTTTCCATTTTATTCTCCATTCCTTTTTTGATCATTTCTAACATTCTATTTGCTTTTCCTTTTTTTTTCACTGCTGCCACACACTGAGCAGAGGATTTCAACATATTATCCACAAGGACTCCAAGGTCCTTTTCCTGGGTGGTGATTCCCAATACAAATCCCAGCATTGTGTATCTAAAGTTAGGATTATAATATTTTCCCTATGTGCATCACTTTGCATTTTTCCACATTAAATTTCATCTGGCTTTCAGTAGCCCAGTCTCCTATTCTCACAAGATCCCTCTGTAGAATTTCACAATCCATTGCTTTGTAACAACTCCGAATAATTTTTTGTCATCAGCAACTGTGATCGCTTCACTTGTTCCCTTTTCCAGATCATTTATGAATATGTTAAACAGCACAAGTCCCATTACTGATCACTGTAGTTCTCCACTATTAACCTTTCTGCATTTGGAAAACTGAAGATATAGTCTTATTTTCTGTTTCCTGTCTTTTACCCAGTTACCAATCCACAAAAAGACACTGGCTCCTATCCCATTTGTTAACCTCTTCATGGTTAACAAATTGCTCCAACATTGCAAAAAAAACTATGCCCATCTAAAACTAAAGTAATTAAATCTAAACAAATTGCAAATCCATGGTTCAATATAGAAATAAAAACCCAAAAGCAAAATTTTAAAAAGTTAGAGCTATTATGGAAAAAGAAAAAAACAGCCTAGACCTTAGCAGCTTACAGATCTTCCCTCCATCGATATAAAAAAAACTATTGAAAAAGCAAAAAAAAATTTCTTTAAAAAAAAATTAGAAGCCTCAATGCATAAACCTAGAGAACTCTTTAATATTGTAAAAAACTTAACAAAATCACCCAATACTGCTGAGGGCCTATCCGAAAATAAATGCAACGAAGTCGCAACTTTCTTTAAAGAAAAAATTGAACTATTAATCCAAAATAATAATATTTGTTCCACTCAAGAAGTTTCTATGTTAACAAAACCTGATATCAATTGGTCCCTATTCGAATCTGTATCCAGTTTAGAGATTGAATGCTACATTAAAAAATTAAATCTTGCTAAACATCCTCTGGACCCAATCCAAGTTTCTTATCTTAAATCAGTCACTTAAATCAGTCATTTTATAAGATACGCGCGTAGCCGCGCGTATCATAAAATCTGGGGTCGGCGCGCGCAAGGCTGCGCAAAATCGGCAGCCTGTGCGCGCTGAGCCGCACAGCCTGCCTCCGTTCCCTCCAAGGCCGCTCCAATTTCGGAGCAGCCTCGGAGGGAACTTTCCGTCGCCCTCCCCGCACCTTCCCCTCCCTTCCCCTACCTAACCCACCCCCCCGGCCCTATCTAAACCCCCCCCTTACCTTTGTCAGCAAAGTTACGCCTGCTTTCAGCAGGCGTAACGTTGCGCGCGTCGGCCAGGTGCCCCGCTCCGTGGTCCGGTCCCGGGGGCTGCTCCGGAGGCCGCGGCCACGCCCCCGGAATGCCCCCGGGCCGAAACCACGCCCACGTTGCCGCCCCCGAAACGCCGCGCCCCGCCCCCTAAACAGCGCGTCATCTCGACACGCCCCATGACACGCCCCCCCCAACACGCCCCCGACAGGAAGCCCCGGGACTTACGAGCGTCCCGGGGCTTTACGCGCGCCGGCGGCCTATGCAAAATAGGCACGCGAGGGCCCTGCGCGCGTAAATCCGGAAGGATTTACCTGCGCGGGCCTTTGAAAATCCGCCCCATAGCACCTACCATTACCAACATTGTCAACACATCTTTAAATGAAGGTAATGTCCCTGATATATTAAAAAATGCAATAGTTAAACCTATATTAAAAAAACCAACATTAGATAGTACACAACTAAATAATTATAGACCTATTTCAAATTTACCATTCTTAGCAAAAATTTTAGAAAAGGTTTCCCAAACACAACTTGATAGTTATTTAGAATCCAATAATATTTTGTTCCCTAATCAATTTGGATTTCGAAAAAATTTTAATACTGAAACGTTGCTTATCGCACTTATGGACACAGTTTTAAGAGGTTTTGATACTGGAAAAAGTTATTTTTTAGTTCTGTTGGATTTGTCATCTGCATTTGACACTGTGGACCATACTATTTTACTGAAATGACTAACTGAGATTGGGATAAAGGGCACAGTTTTTAAATGGTTCTCCTCTTTTCTTACTAATCGTTCTTATCAAGTAAAAATCAACAATTCCGTATCAGAAAAGGTGATTTTAACCACAGGTGTTCCACAGGGATCTACATTGTCTGCCACACTTTTTAATATTTATGTTTTACCAATCTGTCTTTTTTTAAACGATTTGGGACTGAAATTTTATGTATATGCAGACGACATCCAATTTTTAGTACCTATAGAAACATCTATTGAAGATACGTTAGCATTAATTAAATTATATATGTCATCTCTAAAAAAAATTACTTCATCACCTTCACCTTATTTTAAATGCAAACAAAACGGAATTACTATTTCTTGAACGAAAATGCCATCTTACTAGTAACCCATCATTACCCTTCTCTGATACTGTAAAGATAAATCCCTGTTTTAACACTCGCAATTTAGGCATTATTATCGATACCGAGTTCTCTTTTAAAAAACACATTTCTTTAAAGTTGAAAGACGGTTACTATAAATTACTCATGTTACGAAGACTGAAACCATTTTTAGAATTTACCGATTTTAGATCTGTTTTACAGTGTCTTTTATTCGCAAATCTCGATTATTGTAATGCCTTGCTTCTTGGATTGCCACAATCCAGTATCCGCCCTTTGCAGGTCCTGCAGAATGCTGCAGCACGGATTTTGACTGGTCAGAGAAAATGTGACCACATTACACCAACATTGATTAAATTACACTGGCTTCCAGTTCAATATTGGATTCAATATAAAGTGGCTTGCATAATACATAATGTCATCTATGGCGAACACACCGAATGGCTGAATACATCAATATGTCTTCACGTACCTCAAAGAGATTTGCGATCGGCAAACAAAGGTCTTCTTTCAATTCCTACTATTAAATCAGCCAGATTATCCCATGTAAGGGAACGTATTATATCGATTGCAGGAACAAAACTCTGGAACGATTTACCTACACCACTGAGACTTACCACCGAAAAAAAGCAATTCAAAGCCAATCTAAAGACCTGGCTGTTTAAATGTGCATTTGCAGAATATGAATCAGCTAATCAGCCTTGTCAGAAATAAGCAACACAGTATAAGCATGATGTATTTGTAAACCACCTTGAAAAGTTACCTTTCGTTTCTTTTACTCTATTTAGTTTAATATGTTTTATGCTAATTTTTATGAATATGTTTATTTTATTAATTATATGTTTTTTATTCCTCTTAACAGCTAATTCATTCTTTTACCCTATATACAGCTCGATACTGTAAGGCCGCGGTAGAAGCAGTGCGGCAGTGTCAGGCGCACCCTTCCCCCCCGCACCCACAGTCCTCTAGACCTAGCGCCTGATACTCTCTTCTAATCGCATGCAAATGCATGCCACGGCTGTGAAGCGTTAGGGAAGGTTTATGCCCGCGCAACCCATTTTACTGTATAGGCGCTTAATACAGCGCCTATACAGTAACCTGGGTGCGCTGGTACCTGTCATTTCAAATGTCATTTCAAATGACATTTGGAATGACAGGCACCGGGAGGGAGGCAGCGAAGCGACTTACTTCCTGCCTTTGGTTTTTTTGCTTTGCCGCTGTGTCTCACCGCAGCGGCAGCGGGATCGGGATCAGGATCGGGGGGGGGGTGTTCGATCGGGCGGGCAGGTAGGTGACAGCGGCGCAGCAAAAAAAAAACAAAGCGACAAAAGTAACTTACTTTTCCGCGGCAGCAAGATCGGAATCGGGGGGGGGGGGGGGTGTTCGATCGGGCAGGTAGGTGACAGCAGCGCAGCAAAAAAAACCAAAGCGACAAAAGACTTGTGAATGAGGTCCCCGCCTATCATGGCAACTCTGACCCCCAGAGGCACCCACTGCCCTGAAATACCTTCTTTTAACCCACCTCTCACAGAAAACCAGCTCGGCTTAATAGCTCAATGACAAGGCAACCCCCAACCCATGCCTCAGGCAGTGGCAAGGGCTGTAAAAAAAAAAAAAAAAAGAGGCACCTGTTTTCTAAAGGGATCGGGGGGGGGGGGGGGGGGGTGTTCGATTGGGCGGGCGGGCAGGTGACAGCGGCGCAGCAAAAAAAACCAAAGCGACAAAAGTAACTTACTTTTCCGTGGCAGCGGGGCCGGGGGGGGGGGGTTCGACCGGGCGGGCGGGTAGGTGAAAAAAAAACAAACTTTTCTGAGCCATCAGTAGCTCCCCCGATGAAGACAAAAAGATGGCCGCCTGCATGGGGAAAGCGTGCAATTGGCCGCTGAGGACGTGTCTTCAGCGGCCAATTGCACGCTTTCCCCGTGCAGGCGGCCATCTTTTTGTCTTCGTCGGGGGAGCTACTGATGGCTCAGAAAAGTTTGGTTTTTTTTCACCTACCCGCCCGCCCGGTCGAACCCCCCTGGCCCCGCTGCCGCGGAAAAGTAAGTTACTTTTGTCGCTTTGGTTTTTTTTGCTGCGCCGCTGTCACCTACCCGCCCGCCCGATCGAACACCACCCCCCCCCCCCCCCCGATCCCTTTAGAAAACAGGTGCCTCTTTTTTTTTTTTTTTTTTTTTTTTTTACAGCCCTTGCCACTGCCTGAGGCATGGGTTGGGGGTTGCCTTGTCATTGAGCTATTAAGCCGAGCTGGTTTTCTGTGAGAGGTGGGTTAAAAGAAGGTATTTCAGGGCAGTGGGTGCCTCTGGGGGTCAGAGTTGCCATGATAGGCGGGGACCTCATTCACAAGTCAGGGTTTGTTGAGTACGATCTCAGTCTCAAATGTACTGCTAATGCTCTTCGGGATGTTTGCTTTGTACCAAAGAAAGCTTCCTTCTGGAGCTCCTAAGATCTAATATATACCAGCAACATGCCGAAGTGCACTCAGAAAGTCTTGTTAATCAGGTGGGTGGCTTCAGTTGATTCCATTTCTTTATCCTGCTGCAGCATCTTTCTGGTTTCTGATTGCACTGCTTGGTGCTTCATGACCTTCTGTCTCTCCTTACACTAACTCCTACTAGGGGGAGGCGGTAAACTAGCACGTTAAGACTGCGGCAGAACAGCGGGTTACGGAGGAGGTAGTATCAGCGCCCGTTACAGTATCGGAGGGGAATAGCTAATTCCTTCATTATACAGCTTTTTCGTTCATTTACATGCTGGGTGCGGAAAGGGTTATGTGTCTATTTTAGGAAGCGCTAGGGACGCGTGAAACTGGAGACTGTATCGCTGGATGGCCTTACTCGTCTGTATTGTGCGCTCCCAGCACGTTACAGACGGGGAATCTTTAACTCAACGTTACTGTATCGACCTGATAGTTTTTAGCTGTTACTATTTATGACCATTGTATTTTCGAATCTGTTTTATATTGTGTAAACCGATGTGAAGGCTTGTCCAATGTGTCGGTATATAAAATTTAATAAACCATTAAACCATTAAACCATTAAACCATGACTTTGTAATTTCCTGAGTAGTCTCTCATGGAAGACAAGAACATAAGAAGTTGCCATACTCGATCAGACCAAGGGTCCATCAAGTCCAGCATCCTGCTTCCAACAGTGGCCAATCCAGGTCACAAGTACCTGGCAAGTACCCAAAGATTAAGTGGATCACATGCTACTAATGCCAGTAATAGCAGTGGCTATTCCCTAAGGGGTAGATTTTAAGAGAAGCGCACGCGGGGTACATTTGTGCACGCTACCCAGCGCACACAACTGTATACCCAATTTTATAACATGCGCACGCTACCACGCACATGTTATAAAATCCAGGGTCAGCGGACTTGTGCACCTTGCGAGTGCTGAGCCCTAAGGGAGGGCCGATGGCTTTCCCTATTCCCTCCAAGGCCGCTCCGAAATCAGAGCGGCCTCGGAGGGAACTTTTCTTCCACTCCCCCCCCCCACCTTCCCCACCTTTCCCCTCCCTTCCCCTATCTAACCAACCCCCCAGCCCTACCTAAATCCCCCCCATCTCTTTTAACTTTTTACGCCTGCCTCTGTCAGGCGTATCTTGCGCGTGCCGGCTGGCTGCCAGCATACCAACCCCCGGCACAGCTGCTGTGCCGGAGGCCTTGGTCCCACCCCCAGATCAGTGCCACGCCCCCTTCCCACCCCCTTCCTGCCCCTTTTTCAAAGCCCCGCGACATACGTGCGTCCCAGGGCTTGTGCCCGCCGCCGAGCCTATGCAAAATAGGCTCGGCGCACGCAGGGGCAGGTTTTCTGGGTTATGCGCATAACCCTTTGAAAATCTACCCCAAGTCAACTTGATTAATAGTAGTTAATGGACATCTCCTCCAAGAACGTATCCAAACCTTTTATTTTTTATTTATTAATTTTACAGCTTTCAAAGCACTTTGTGCAGAAATATGGTATTCAAAAAAAGGAAAATACAATAAGCAAAAAATTTACATTATGCAGAAAAAACCCCCCAATACCCATTAGACCACCATACATGGGGGGAGGAGATCAGCAAAAAAAAGGAGAAAATCACAGAAACTAAAAATAGCAATGACATAGCTTATATGGCATACACATATTCCATTTAGGATGATAATTAACTTAGACATTACTAGCTTGGAACATAGTCTTCTTAGAGTCTATAAAACTTTTAAGCTGCTCTGGTGAAAAAAATATGCAATTATCTCTATTATATTTAACAATACATTTACACAGAAACCTTAGGACGAAGGTTGCTCCAACAGCTAAGGTATCTTGGCGCAAAGCCAAGAATCCCTTCCTTCTCTCCTGAGTTGATTTCGTTAAGTCTGGAAAAATCCTGACTTTTTGCCCCATGTGTATTCGATTTCTTAAAATAACTTTTCATAACAATACTGAGATCTTTTTCAGTAAATAGAGATATTAGCAAAGTGGCTCTTTCAGATATTTCAAAATTGGATGACTCTAAATAATCAAATTGTTTAAGTCTACAGGAGAGAGCTGAAATTGAGCACTAGAACAAGAAGGTAGAAAATACACCTTATCCAGGGGGGGAGCAGATTTAGTTGTAAACTCCAAAACTTCAGGAAATATCTTCTTATAGTAATTCGCGGAATCTCTTCCACAACCCTGGGAAAATTCAATACTCACAAATTCAGATGCCTTAAAGAATCTTCTATAAATTTCACTTTCCTGTTTGATACTACATTCTTGAATAATCATAGACTGCACACCTTTAACATATTGTATGCCCTCTTCCACATTCTTAAACTTATCAGAGATTTCCTATCGATGAAAATCATTATACTTAGCAATAGAGTCCACTTACTGCGATAATGAGTTGATCTTCAAAGAGCAATCTGAGAAAGCTTTTCCCATAGAAGACTTTAAATCCCACAAGGAGTTTGAGATAACCACCACAGGCTTTTCCAAACAAGCTGGTAACCGTTAGGTGGGAGAGTCCCGGCAAACGACCTCTCACCTCCACTCTCAGCCCGGGTGATCATATTGGCCAGCACAGATGCACCGGCACTCTCTCCTTCGATTAAAGAACTAAGCATGGGCACTTCCAATGCCACTGCTCCTCTACCTCCGACAATTGGACTCCCTCCTCGGGACTTCACGCAGGGTGCTGAGACAAGGCTGCCTGTGCAGCTGGCAGTAGATGTTCATCCTGGGGGCTCAACGACACCTCCCCCGAAGCCAAGGTGGGTTCTCCTTCACTCACTGCAGCAGCTGGAACTTGGGGTCCAAATTGCGATGCCATTCCTGTGAACTGCGGGATTGTCTTCTGCCCGGGTAAGGATGAGGAGACCCGAGGGAAATGTTCTAATTCTCCCTTTCCTCTTTGCATGATGAGGAACATGACTTAGGTTTACCAGAATTTTCAGCTCAGTAACCCAGTGCATAAACAATGGAAGGAGACCACAGACAGTGAGTGCTAAACTTCATAGAAACACAGAGGCAGATAAAAACTACTTTATCTACCTTATCTGTGTTGAAGGACCTCTGGCACAGAGAGCAAGGGGTTAACACCCACCCCAGCCATGTCACCTGACACTGTGTGAGAGGAGGTGGGCCTGCAAGGCTACCCTAGCTCTGATGTCAACTGTATTGGCAAGCCAAGTCTCCAATTTCTCCCTGCCTGTTGTGCTGGTTATATTCCAGCACAATCACCTGTACAGAATCAT
Source organism: Rhinatrema bivittatum (assembly GCF_901001135.1). Lineage (NCBI taxonomy): Eukaryota > Metazoa > Chordata > Amphibia > Gymnophiona > Rhinatrematidae > Rhinatrema > Rhinatrema bivittatum. The sequence goes on along the minus strand of NC_042616.1, from coordinate 337,455,551 downwards.
CTAACTGTATTATATAAAGGTGAATTTTCATAATGTTATGCATATAAAAATTAGCATATACATGCATAAGAAGCCTCTACTCGCATACTCCGTATTTTATAACATCAAAAACTGGTGTGTATCTTCACTTTTGTATGCACATATACATGAGTAGAAAAAGGGGCAATCTACGGGCATTCCGGGGCAGGCCTAACACAAACATAGGACCTCATTTTCTAAAGTATCACAGGCCTGCGATACTTTAGAAGATGAGGGGCGGGGGGCCGAAACGGGGGGAGGGCCTGCGCTTTCCGGCAGCGATCGCACCATCGCGGTGTGATCGCTGCCGGTTTTGCACCCAATAGCGCCACCATAGGAGGTGTAGCTATTGGGAGCGAAAGCTGATGCAAAAAGGCACTTACCTTTTCGCTGTCCGCGGCGTTGGCGCAGAGTTGGCCCCGGTGATGCCCCAACTCCTCCTCTTCCGGGGCCGACTCCGCCCCCATCCTGGTATCGCACGCGATAAGGGACTTTTCGCGTGTGAAATGTCCCTTATCGCGTGCGAGCGGCGTGAAAAATGAGGCCCATAGGTTGCTATTTTAAAAGACACTTATGCATGTACATTTTTCAACATCCTCATGTATTATGCTAATTATCAGGCGTAAATGGTATTAATTTTGTGTATTGTGTAATACTGACTGGGTGGAAGGTCTGGATAGACTGGGGGGTAATTCAGGCTGAAGAACCAGGAGAGTCTCGATGACTTGGAGAAGGACTGGGTGAACTGGTTAATTTCCCTGACATGCACATGTTTTAAAATTAGCTGACTTGTCCTTGTAAATTGGGTCTTACGTAAGTCCTACTTTTCCTTCATGTGTAAAATATATGTGTGTACATTTTTTAAATAGGTGGGTAAAGAACACACGTTCAATGCATTGAAGCACATCATTACTTCACGCGTAGGCCTACATATGCGCATATGTTGCGGGGCAAACAAACATGCATTTGGTAATATGTGTGTACATGTAACCCCTTTTTTGGAGGATTGTTGCTCCTAAGGGCACACAACTAATTTATATTTTCAGGGCTGCTCCAGCTAACCCTTCCATCTCATGCTGACTCTTAATCCCTGGGGGGGGCACTCTTTTTATGGGGGGAAGCTCTTGCTTATGGCCCAGACAATGAGAAAAAAATCACCAGGGTGCTTCCCATGAGGTGAGAGGTGATTTTCATTGTACAAACTCTCACAGCGGCTGTGCGGGAAATCCTAGTGGAGGTGTCTCCAACTTTACTGAAAAATCCTACCTTTGATCATCTTCTCCGCGGACATCCAGCCCGTCCTGGTCCTTTGGTGTTGGAGGAGATCCAATTAGGGTCTCCTGTTCTTGCTCTTCTTTCATAATTTAGTTGTTACTTCAGGGGATTTCTCTTGGGGAAAAATCTTTGGGATCAGGCAAGTCCTCAGCTCTGAAATCCCAGTGGGGAAAGGGAATTCAAAAACCTCCCCACTCTTCTTAAGTCCAAATAATACTTTAAAGCTTAAACTGGCTCTCTCTTCTGCCTTTACTGTCTCCCGCAGCAGGATCCATCACTGGTGCTTGCCCACCTAGGGTTTAAAGTGGGCTCACAGGTCTTTGGTCCCCTGGTGAGAGTCCTTTTGTCCCTAAAGGGTATCAGGCTTAAAAGTCTATCTCTGCAAATTAATAGAAGGACCGTCTGGCAGGGAATGCACATAGGCCGATACAGTAAAGTGCGGCCGCAGTTACCCTGCTTCTAACCCGCTTTCTACTCACAATTTGGCCACGTTAGTCCAACCCGTGATTCACTATCCCCTTTAACCCATCCTTACCACTTCTTTAAATCAACGGGAAACCCTTTCCGCCCGCAGCATGTATATGAGATGTAAACGATCGGATTAGCTATTCCCTCCCATACAGCAATGTGCACCCCGATTATCGCCTTTTTAACCTGCAGTTTTGCCGCGTGTTTAACCCGCTAATTTACCGCCTACCCTTACCCCTGAGTTAGTGTGGAGTGTCAGGCAAGCCCCGGCAAAGAGAGAGACAGTAATAGGCAGGCTGCGGTCAAAATCGACTCGACAAGTTATTAAAGCAAATGTGAATAAAGTGCAACAAAAGTAAACTTACTGTATTTGAATGACAAAGTCCTCTCTCCCCTCCTCCCGAGGCGCACACCGCGGCTCCCCTGCCTCCTGGGGGCAGCCGGTGGCGAAAGCGGCTTCCAGCAGCCCCCGCCGGTGAAGGTGGATGAACGCACGCCTATACGTGCAATTTGGGCGCTCAAGGCAGCGAAAGTGCATGACCAAACGCCATGACGTCACGCACGGCGTGCGCTCATCCACCTTTGCCGGCGGGGGCTGCTGGAAGCCGCTTTCGCCGCCGGCTGCCCCCAAGAGGCAGGGGAGCCGCGGTGTGCGCCTCGGGAGGAGGTTGAGAGAGGACTGTTTGTCATTCACATGCAGTAAGTTTACTTTTGTTGCACTTTATTCACATTTGCTTTAATAACATGTTGAGTCGATTTTCGCCGTGCGCCTTGCTTTGAGAGGGGGGGAGAGAGGACTGGCAATCCCCGATGCCCGAGCATCGGGGATTGTATAGCGCTCTATACAGTAGAATGGATTGCTCAGGCCTACCGCTTCATGGACGCGCTTTGGACGCGGCTAGCATTTGCGTCTAATTTAAATACTGTATCGAGCGGTATGTGATCCGAACTGTGCGTGCGGCAAATGAGGGTGCGCCCAGCACTGCCGCACTCTAACGCGTCCTTACTGTATTGGCCTGACAGTGAGATATCACTTCTAAAATAAACTCCTTCTGGGTAAAGCTGGGAGGCCTTACCAGAGTGTAAAACTGAAATATACTTACTCTTTGCTTCCTCAAACTGAACCACGGTATTCTAAGATGGCTGGGCTAAATAGTCTTCAGACACCCAATCCAGACTCTCCAGGTAGGCGGGACTGAGGGCTATGGATGGCTCCTTACAAATACCATTCTATCCAACCTAATTGTTCCATGTAACTTTCACTCATTATTATTATTTACTAAACTGTTTCATGTAAACCGATATGATGTGCAAACGGTTATCTGTATATAAAAAACCTTAAATAAATAAGTAAATAAATAAATAAGTAAATAAATAATAAATAAATAGTGTTCTAATACAGGGACAGTAACATCTGGTGGCTACACCAGTAGGGGTGCCACATACATGATACAAGCATGTACGCAGTTGTTTGAAAGTTATAATCATAAGAGCTCAATAGTCAAAAGCCATTTAGATGGATAACTCACAAATTATCCATTTCTGGATGGTAGGTCTGGTTCAGGCTTGGATTTGTGAATAGGTACATTAGGCCTGTGCCTAGCTCAGCAGAAATATGCGGGCAGCAGGGTGTCTGAAGATGTATTGCCTCCTAGCTGCTCTGAATCTCACTCAGCAGAGAACAGCCCTCTGCTTCCTGTTCCAACTTCTCCCTTCTCATGTAGCATGCAGAGAACAGAAGGGAAGGGGTGGAATTTTAGCAGGGGCAGAGCAAAGAAAAGCTGCTCTGTTCCATAATCCAGCCCCTGTCATGTACTAGAAGGTGGGGTGCACCACAGTACCAACAGTGTCGAGGAATGGCAAAAGCATAAATCTGTCTCTGATCTGGGTGAACTGCTAGGAGTTCAGGGTAAAGTGCTAGAGAGTCCAGGTGAACTTGAGAAGAACTGAGTGAACCAATAACGGTGTTGGCAAACTGATGATTCCAATTACATGTGCTAGTATTTTCAAAACGGCATTCATGCATGCTTTATAATATACCTGCTGCTGCATTTAATTCTGGGTGTTTATTTGTTGTACTGTCACACACAAAATATACATTGAGGCCAATATTAGAAACCTGTCTAAATGGTTAGTTTTGAATATTTCCCTAGTTTATCCAGCTAAACATTACCTGGATAAGTCTTTATCTGGCTAAGATTTAGCTGGATAAGAATAAGGTGTATTAGAGGCATTTCTGGGAGGGATTGAATTAGCTTATTCGGCCAACTTTGTTATTTGGACATAAGCGGATAATCATACCTGGGAACTCTCCAGATCTGACCTGGAGACTCTGGCATTCTAATGGAATTGCCGGGTTTCCGGGCCAACATCTATATTCTCTGGGTGCCCTGCTGTTGCTGTGTTAGCGAAGCAGCCAGACTAGAAGGCATCTGATTGGCCTACATGGGCCAGTTGAATGCCTCCTTCCGTTTCCCTGCCCTGTAACCAATGAAAGGCCTCCTTTCTTCTTCCTGCGCCTGCGGGCCAATGGTATGCCTCCTTCCTTTTCCCTGACTGTGCTGGCCAGAAGAAGGAAGGAGGCCTCTGATTGGCCTGTGGGGACAGGAAAAAGGGAGGAGGCCGACAAAAGAAGAAGTCCTCCCATCAACCCCAGGAGAAAGTTGTTGCTACTGGTGATTCTGGGGTGGGGAGAGGTAGTGGGGATATGTGGGGGTATGTGTGCATGTGTGTGTATATGTGAAGAGGCATGTATGTGTGAGGGCATGTGTGTGTATATGTGTGTGTATGGATGGGGGAGGGAGTATATCGGGGGAGGGAAAACAGCATGTCTGCGAGAGTATGTGTGTGTTTATGTAGGAGGAAGAGAAGTAAAAGTGTGAATGAGCATGGGTGTGAGGGTGAGTAGGCATATGTGTGTGTGTGTGTGTGTGTGTGTGTGTGTGTGTAAGAGGACGAGGAGTGAGTGAGCATGTGTATGAAAGTGTGTGTATGTGGGAAAATGAGAGGAGTAAAGGTGTAAGTGAGCGTGAGATAATGTGTCAGAGAATGTATGTATGTAAGAATAAGCCTGTATGTGTGTAAAAGTGATCATGAACATGTGAGTGTGTTGTGTGTATGTATGAGAGTAAGTTTGTGCACATCTGGTCCCTCGCTCCCTCCCCACCCCACATTCACGGTAATCTCCGGATGACTGGAAATCAAAAGTTCCCAGGTATGCGAATATGTTATTTAGCTAACGCTAGACATGCCTGAGAGCAGGTCTAAAGTTATCTGGGAAAGTGAATATAGCCGGTTAAGTGGCAAAGTACTGAGAAAAAACGATTGCGGGCCTACCAACCAACCAGGCTCTAACCAACTGCTTTACTCGCTCCCTCCTGGGCTCAAAAGGTTCGGCCCTGCCAGACTGAGCCTGCCTGGCCTGCCACCTCCTCCCAAACTGCCCACCATCTCAATAATGCAAAAATACATGGGCTGGGACATGTCCAACCACAAGTCCTCCCAATAATCCTGTAGAAAAACAACTCGAATTATGTGGTCTTATCGCAAGTTTTTGTGTTACGCTCAAGCTGAAGTGCTTAAAGATTCAGTAAATTAATTATTTTGATTTCAAAAGAAAAAATAATGTATTTATTTATTGTAAAAACTTGTATGCTACCTCCCTGGACTTTAATGGAATGCCCATGGTGGTTTACAAATTGGTGCTAAGGCACCAAAACATAAAATACAATATGCAACATCAACAAAGGATCAAATAAATACATAAAATCACCTCACAGCCAGCCAAAACATTTTAGCTCCATCATTTTTCCCATGTGATATTACAAAGGGGAAACAGGAATTCATAAATCTAATATTTCACGCCACCCATTTATTCCCACAGCACTGCTTACAGTCTATAATTAACTCACCAGGCCTAACCCCACTGCCCAGAGAACCTTCTTTCTTAGACATGAGAAGGATTGATTGCTACCTCATTGCTAACTGGAAGAGTAGCCTAGTGGTTAAAGCAGCAAGTTGTAAACCAGGGTTCAAATACTACTGCCACTCCTTGTGACTGTGACAAGTCACTCCACCCTCCATTCCCTCAGGTACAAAGCTTAGGGCTTTTTTCCAATTTTGTGTCTCTGGGAGAAACCCTTAATGAATCAGGCCCTTAGATTGTGAGCCCTCTGGGGACAGGGAAATACCTGCAGTACCTGAATTTAATCCACTCTGAAGTGCCTGAAAACGCAGCTTATAAATTAAATAAATAATAGAACACTATTCCACAGCCCCGGTATGACAACTGAAAAGGCTTTACATCTAAAATGAGCAAACCTCACGGCCAGTATGTGAGGACTTGCCCTTGGCTTGATCACAATTTCCTACTGGGAATTTTCACTTTAGCTGGTCCTCTAAATGGAATGAGCTCTTCCCTCTATAAGCCAAAACGTGAGAACCAGAAGCTTGAAGTTTGCCCTTTTTGTTACAGGCAGGCAATGTAGTTTACAAAGCAAGGGCAAGGCACTGACTCTTGGCCACCACCCCAGCCATGATATTCTGCAAAACCTGCCGCCTATGCACCAACTTCCTGGGCAACCCATTATACAGTGTTACAGCAATTGATTAGACTCACTATCATTGCATTATCTGAAGGCTTGGAAGCTCTAAAAATGGTCTTAATTGGCTCACTAATCTTAACTTTTTGATCTTTTGACATTTTATCAGGGTAGTGACATAGAGCAGGATGTAATTACTTCTCATATGCTAAAGACCAGGAAAAGCAACTGGGTGAATTTTACTGGTTTCACCTCTTTTTGTGAATTCTTCCTCCTCCCCTCTTCCTTCTGTTTTGCTGAGAAAATGTGCTGAAAATGCACAGGAACATCCGATGGTGAATGTAATGCATTTTCTGCTAAAGCTAATTAAGTTCCACAGAGTATTGTCCTGGCCTGAGACAAGATAGCATGCAGATGAAAGCAGTGCTTACTGTTGTACCTAGGGAGGATGATTTTCTAAGGCATTTCTACAGGTAAAACAGTGTTTGACCCACACAAATGGCCTTTTGCAAAATTGCCCACCTGGTATGCAGGTAAACTTATGCATGTACGTCCTGCCAGCTTGTAAGTTTACCTGGACTTAGCAGAGCCTTTCCTGGGGGCAGAAGGAAGGTTTGAACTTGCATCCATACTTTTGAATTTAAAAAAAAAGTGCATAGATTTTCCCAAAAAATGTCCATGCACATGACAGCAGGTGTAATTTTGTGCAGGTTAGAATTCAAAGTGGACTTATGTGCGTGCGTACTTTTAAACCTGGTGTCACTTATGCATGTTTTTTTTACCACCTAATTTAGGTGGGTTTTTGAAAATAACCTCCTTACTGCTTAATTCTAGCATCTTCAAGATAATTTTATAACGGGTTGATTTTAAAAGGAGTGCGTGCGCGACCAGGTGCAAGCGGTTCCTGGCGCGCACACATGGACGCGCCGATTTCATAACATGCATGCGCCGGCGCATGCATGTTATGAAATACGGGTCCCGTGCATGCATGTGCAGGCGGATGGCCTGCTCCACGCACGGGGGGGATAGAAAAATACATGCAACAATGCAATTGGGCCTCCACCAGTTCCCACCCAGTCCGCTCCAATTAAGGAGCAGACCGGAAGGGAACTTTCCTATCACTAACCCTACCCTTCCTACCTCTTTCCCTCTCCTCTCCTCTCCTCCCCGACCCCTAACCTAACCCTATCCCTAAATATTTTATTCTAATACTTACTGCTTCCCGGGAGCAGAAGTAATTTCCACACGCTGGCCAGCTGTAGGCATGCGCTTCCCCGGGACAGCGGCTAATGGCGCTGTCCTGGTTCACCCCCTACCCTGTCCCTCCCCACTCAGGCCACGCCCCCAGCCCGCTCCTTTCGCAAAGCCAGGCACCTCGGCACATCACGGGGGTTAAGCACATAGCCGGGCCCATTCTAAAATGCACGCAGCATGAGCAAAGCCCGGTCACGCGCATAACCCCTGTTTTTTTACGCTCATGGCCCTTTTAAAATTGGTTTTTAGCATATGAGGGAAACTGTAAAATACAGTGATAAATTATTAATTAATTGTTAAAATCTCGGGAATCATTATCAGAGTATACAGTGCTTCAGTCTCCTGGGCTCTTGCCCGCAAAGGGCTACAGCCCCTCTCATTTACATGCACTTTTTTAACGTCATTTACTTCATCCCGTTCCTTGTAGTTTTTTGCTTTTATGTCATAAGTGAAATCTACTCTAAATATTACCCTTGAAAATACCCTTAAGTGAATTTCTTAATATCTTGAAACAACTTATCTCATTTTTGTTACTATTGCTGCTGTCGCCGACGGGCAGGCAAGAATAAAAAACAGCAACACAGACTTATGACATAAAAGCAAAAAAATACAATGAACGGGATGAAGTAAATGACGTTAAAAAAGTGCATGTAAATGAGAGGGGTTGTAGCCCTTTGCGGGCAAGAGCCCAGGAGACTGAAGCACTGTATACTCTGATAATGCTTCCCGAGATTTTAACAATTAATTACTAATTTATCACTGTATTTTACAGTTTCCCTCATATGCTAAAAATCATTTTTTGGTTATTGTAACTTGAGGGGTATTGCCATTGAATTTTTATGCCTTTTAAAATTGGGCCATTTGTGAATAAGCTCATTTTGAAAATACTTGGGTAATTGGATTCGTACACACACAAATTACCTCACATAGTTTCACCTGCTCCAAGCAGGGCATAACTTGTGCAGGGTAAGTTATGCGCTTGGAGGATAACTTTCAAAACTACTTGCGTGTATCTATATACGCATGTCTAAGGGTACACAATAATTTATTACTGTATTTTATAACCTGCATGCAAACGATATGCGCAGGTTATAAAATACAAGCATGCATGCGTGCACACATGCTCGCGTACATAAAAACTGTGACCCATGCAAGTTTGGACATAACAGGAAAACTAACGGCGCTTATGTGAATAAGTTCCGATTTATGAGGCTAAATAGCAGATGTCTAAACAAAAGCACTTTTTATCTGGATAAGTTCAAATGTGTTTGCCTAAGCAGCAGCAAATGCGCTACTTAACCAGGTAAGTCAGATCTTAGTGAGAATTTTAAGGGGATATGCAAATAGATTTTACTCTCATTACCCTCCCCCACCTCCCATAAGTCGGCTTTTACATGCCTAAGTTAGGGGATTTTATAGCATGCGGGCGGCAATGAAATAACCAGTTTTACCAGGCTAGCAGTTCATCCAGTCCATCTGCAGCTCGTGAAGACCCTCCTGGATCTTCAGCCTATAGTCCCACCATTTCAACAAGATCCTTCCCCAGTCATTTTTTTCACTTTTAAGGTGTTTACAATCACTTACACCAGATATTGAGCAGGAGTAAATATACACAAGTAAAAGACTTACATGCATCACTTTTTCAGGTTGTAAAACAACAATTTACATGTGTAACTGTTGGGCCCTCCCCAGAACGCTTCTGGTCCATCCCTTTTTTGTAAGCACAAGTTTACTTGCAGTCCTGATATACATACATATGTTGCAGTTTTTAAAATAGCATGTATTCGTGTAAATGCTAATTTAAGTGCACATCTTTTGAAAGTTCACCTCTGAGTCCGGTCTATGCAGCAATGGGCCTGGAACCCTGCAATCACCAGGCTCTGAATTTGGCCCCTAGATGTCAGCCTTGAGTGACCACATGAAATCCTGCAATGTTCAATGGAACATTTTTTTGCAAATTCTACAGCATTCCACATAATTCCACATAAGCTCTACAACATTTTGTGAAACTCTGTAGTAGTTTGCCAGTTCATGCAATTTTTCCTTTATTATAGATTATAGAAAAAAAAATCAGTAAATCTGGTAACACAATACTTTCTTGCAACCTTAGATATGGCAGATTTGAGCAACCTTCCTGAAGGCATGAGATGAATTACTATTGCTGGCATGAGTATGGGCCAGGTCAGTTTGTCATTCTGTTGTGCTGTTATTACAATCATCCTGTACTTGGCTTATTACCAACAACAAAGCATAAACAAGAGGTTCCATGCAGAACTAGCGGAGCCTATTATCTGGGATGCACATGTCTGTGCACGAAAATGCTCCAAAAATGTACCTCTTTAAGGATTCCCTTGGACCCTTTGATATGTATTGAAAATCTGGGGTGGATAGGACATTAAACATAAAAATAATGGGGGGGAGGAGGGGCAGCGAAGAGACACATGGCCATGCACATAGTGATCTCATAAGCCTTCTTTCCTTTGTAAAGTTAACTAAAAATGACTGTGCTGGAAAACTGGGTGAGCATTTTTTTGGAGTTGGTTTATAGATTAAAATAAGCCTACTGAGGTGGAGAGACTGAAAGAGCTAAAGATGTACTTTCTAGAACAAAGATAGGAAAGGGAGATTTATTCAGTATTAACATCCAAATACCTAACAGATTTCATTAAAGTACCAGAAGGAAGCATTTCCTAGAGCATGGAATGCTCAGCGATAAGGGGTCATCATATGAAAGTGAAGGGAGAAAAGCTCAAATGGAATATGAGAAATAGTTTTTCACTGAGAAGTGGGCACCTGGAACAGACTGACAGCCTAGGTTAGGAGCCAAGTCAGGGGCAGAATACAAGAATGCTCAGAATAGACAAAGGAACCTATTCCCCCCCCCCCCCCCCCCCGATTACAATAAAAAAAAACCTGCTGGGAGCGGGGTCAAACTTACTCACTCCCAGGAGCACTGCTGGAAGAGTAAACTACCCACAGTAAACCGTAGTTTATGCATCAAGTACTGGAAGCTAGGGGTGTGCTTTCATAAGAACATAAGAAATATTTCAGTTCCTTCATTACCCTAGGATGCATACCACCCGGTCCAGGTGATTTGCTACTCTTTAGTTTGTCTATCTGGCCTACTACATCTTCCAGGTTCACAGTGATTTGGTTCAGTTTGTCTGACTCATCACCCCTGAAAACCATCTCCGGAACTGGTATCTCCCCAACATCCTCATTAGTAAACACAGAAGCAAAGAATTCATTTAGTCTTTCTGCAATGGCCTTATCTTCCCTAAGAGCCCCTTTAACCCCTCGGTCATCTAATGGTCCAACCGACTCCCTCACAGGTTTCTTGCTTTGGATATATTTAAAACATTTTTATTATGAGTTTTTGCCTCTATGGCCATCTTGATTTCAAATTCTCTCTTTGTCTGTCTTATCAATGTTTTACACTTAACTTGACAATGCTTATGTTTTATCCTATTTTCTTCGGTCCCTATGTATTAGCAATCCACAATGGATGTGGCCATATTCGTTGTATTCATGGGGAAGCGAAACATATCGCGATTCCCCACGAATACACGAATCTTCGCCAAATTATTTAGCCGCCTAAAGAAGCCAATTTAAACAAACCCCCCACCCTCCTGACCCCCCCAAGACTCCCTGGTGGTCCAGCAGAGGGTCCGGGAGCCATCCACTACACTCACACCCTCGGCTGCCGGTTTCAAAATGGCGCCGATAGCCTTTGACCTACTATGTCATAGGTGCTACCGGTGCCATTGGTCAGCCCCTGTCACATGGCCATCGGCACCATCTTGTGCTCCTACCATTGTGCTGACCAATGGCACTGGTAGCCCCTGTGACATAGTGTGGGCAAAGGCTATCGGCGCCATTTTGAATAATGACAGGCGACGGCCTGAGTGCAGGAGATTGCTCCCGGACCACCACTGGACCACCAGGGAGTTTTGGCAAGTTTTGGGGGATCCTACTGACCCCAACAAGACTTGCCAAAAGTCCAGCGGGGGTCCGGGAGCGACCTCCTGCACTCGGGCCATCGTCTGCCATTATTCAAAATGGCGCCGATAGCCTTTGCCCACACTATGTCACAGGGCTGATCGTCGGCCCCTGTGACATAGTGAGGGCAAAGGCTATCGACTGCCAGTATTCAAAATGGCACTGATAGCCTTTGCTCTCACTATGTCACAGGGGCCGACGTATTAATGAATCGGGGCGCCATACGTCTGAATGCAACGTATCCGCCCCCCGACGAATCCGAATCCTGAATGCAACGTATGGCGTCCCTCTGCACATCCCTACTGGAAGCACTGCTCCAGATAGATGCAGCGATGGAGCGCTGGGAATGAGTACGTTTGTACCTCGTTCTTGGCAGGGGTTTGTTTTTTTTTGTATCAGGAAAGGGAATAGTTGGGTCTGGAGGGGTGAGGGCATGTGACCCAGTATCTAGAAACTATAGATAAGTGGGTGGAAGAGTCACAGGTCAGCCCAATTAAATCAACAGAGAAATTGGGAAGAGGTAGGGAAGGGGACCTGACCGACACGACAACCCACCTCACTTTTGTCTTATTTTGGGGGGATTCAGGGTGTAAGGCCCAATAGGGCCTTATATTAAATTTGTAGGAGGTGAGGTTGAGAATCAGCCTCTTTACATGTCTGATTTCACTGCATGAGTCAATTGGCAGGTGTAAAAGTAAATGAATAAGTTTGGTAATGTATATGCTTATAAATCTTAAAAAACAGTAACTACCATGCATACTTCAGAACACTCCCTGGAATGCCTGTAAACTTCTACACCAGAGCTCATGTGACTTCTTGTTAGTCTAGAATCTTTCCAGATCTAACATTAGGGCACCTTGCTTTTAGGAGAGTATCTGAAATGCGTTGTTTAACCAGCAAAGAGGACAAGTCCTCTGATAACTATTTTTTGTACTGCCTGCTCACATCTGAATTCAGTTTGCCTACTATACAAAAGTCTGTGCGGTCCTTGAAAACGCTTACTGTATATATCCACTGAAGTAGTCTGTTCACTTCCTTCAACATGGATTGACTTTATGTTTCTCTTTGATGTTTTATGTCTACTTCCTTTACTTAAATCTGCCTCCTGAAGGGAAGTTATACTTAATACATCATTTCTGTCTCCAGAAGATTTAGCTCAGATTTATTTTCTTGAACATATCATGTTCCTCGCCTGTCTTTGTCCCCACAACTGTTCCCATATGGATGTAAGTTCATTGTTTGGGATAGATTAAGAAATTGTTATGACTTTATTTATAGTTTCTGCTAGGGATACATGTGAAACCTGACTAGAAGAAACATCTCCATGATGGCTGAAGGGAAGGGCATTTAATCTCTTGAAGCTGCGTGAGGATGATGAAAAAGAAGGGAAAATATCCTTTAACATTTTTTTAAACTTGGTAAACAAGCTCTGCTTTTCTTGCACTTGATGGAGAATTCCTCATTTGGGCTCACCTAAGGAACACTGCTAAATAAATGAAGATACTGGGAAATTTTCAATTTCACAATATGAAAAATCTTATTTATTTTTACTTATTTTTTTCTGCAAATACATGGCCAGGGTTCTATACTGATTACAACAAGTCAGAGGAGATGGCAAGACTAAGAAGCATTGAGGAGTGGTTGTTACAAAGCACCCGCCATCTCATTAATACAAAAATATATGGTTTAGGGCAATGGTTCTCAACCTTTTTTAGGCTGGGACACACCTGACAGATGGTTCTCACATGCATGACACACTGAACATGTGACCATCATGGGGTTAAATGTAAAACATGCACTCTGCATCCATAGGAATCCCCTCAACCCCCAGCAATGAGTGCAGAACAGATCTAGGGCATTACCCTATACAACTCACCATCAAAAAGATATTCTGGTTCTGATGACATCTCAGTAAAAGCAAAACAAACTCCTTTTACTACCAGGCAAAATAACCTTCCTTATGCATATCCTATTGAGAAAACACAACAAATAAGATTGATACAAATGCCTACATGCTAGTACAATACCTTACCTTGGTCACACACCCAGAACTGACCTTCACCAAGTACAGAAAAACCACAAATTGTAAATATGGAGACAGAAACTGGAATGGAAAACCAAAAAAGCCACTCTGCATGCAGTGCAAACCTGGAGAAATATAGCACCTAACAAACTCTCAAGATTTGCAATAATGCAAACAAACTAACCCGCATAAAGTTACACCTGTTTTATGGAACACACTCAAACAGTAACAACCCTATCTAAGAAATACAACTATTGGGAAAACAGAATAAGCCAAGCTGCTACAGAGCCCCACACAGAAATAATTGTAAAGCTATACTAAAAATGTTACAAAACAGCTGCTGAACAGAATAATATCCAATAATTAAAAACTCATAAAAATTATTAAAACATGTCTAAATATCAATAAAATATTTCAAAACAGCAGACATCGCATAATACCCAATAATTAAAATGGCAGTCAATCAAGAAAAATACATTAAAAAAGACACCTTTACTTACCCTCTCCAGCAACTCTCCTACTCCTTTCCCTTCCAGGCAAATAGCACTCACTAGAAGCAGCAAGGGCTGCTGAAGCTCTGTCTTCACAGTCCTCTTCCTTAGCGCCCACAACCAGTCACTCACACACACACACCCCCAATTAGACCCCTCGACCAGTCTCGGTCTCTCTCACACTAGTCATCTTCCTGACCAGTCTCTCTCTCACATACGCACACTAGTCATCTTCCTGACCAGTCTCTCTCTCAATCACACACATTCTCTCTTATATACAAGCTCTCAAGCACACACAAATGCTCTCACACCCATTCACACCCACACACCGATTCACATCCACAAGCTCTCACCCAGGCTTCCATTCACACCCACACACACAAGCTCTCACCCAAGCACCCATTCACATCAGCTCTCACCCAGGCTTCCATTCACATCAGCTCTCACCCAGCCTTCCATTCACACCAACACACACAAGCTCTCCACCCAGGCACCCATTCACACCAGCTCTCCACCCAGGCACCCATTCACACCCATACACACAAGCTCTCACCCAGGCACCCACACACATAAGCTCTCACCCATTCACACCCACAGACACAAGCTCTCACCCATGCACCCATTCACACCCTCAGACACAAACTCTCACTTAGGTACCCATTCCCACCCTCAGACACAAGCACTCACTTAGGCACCCATTCACACCCTCAGACACAAGCACTCACCCAGGCATCCATTCACACCATCTCTCACCCAGGTATCCATTCACACCCACACACACCATCTCTCACCCAGGCACTCATTCACACCCTCAGACACAAGCTCTCACCCAGGCACCCATTCACACCCACAGACACAAGCTCTCACCTAGGTACCCATTCACACCCACAAACACAAACTCTCACACAGGCACCCATTCACACCCACAGACACCAGCTCTCACCCAGGCACCATTCACACCCACACACATAAACTTTCACTAAAAAACTCTTCTTCCTTCACTGCAGGGATGGGCTCCAGTTCCTCTGCAGCTTTACTCCGGCTGGCCTTCTTTTTTTCGCCGCCACAGGGTTGAGCTCCTGTGGTGGCCTTTCTTTGACAGGGTCGGGATTTCCTCTTCACCGCCATGGGCATGAGCTCCCGTGGCAGCTTTGCTTCGTCGAAGTTCAACACTGCCATTCCTCCCACCCCACCCATGGGCTATGCAATGCCTGCCTCACCAGCCAATCAAAGGCTTCCTCCCTTCTTCCTACTCCCACTGGTAGGTAGAAGGGAGGAAGCATCCGATTGGCTTGCGTGGGGGCAGGCAGAATGAAGGAGGCTTCCCATTGGGCAGTGGGGGTAGGAAGAAAGGAGGCTTCCAATTGGCCCGAGGGGGCTGGAAAAAGGGAGAAGGAAAGTACAATGGGGCAGTGGGACACCAGGAGATGCAACACACCTGCTGGGGCTTGGCGACACACTGGTGTGTCACGACACACCGGTTGAGAATCACTGGTTTAGGGGATGGGGAGGTCTTTCCCTTCCCCCTTCCCTCACCCCCCAATCCCAGGTCCCATCTATTTTTTCAAATGTGTGGCCAGATCGCTTTCTGCTTAACTGAATTTCTTTAAAAATATCCAGTTAAGTGACGGAGTAAAAGTAAAAAAAAAAACAACACAAAGTAAAGGGTCCTACAGCTGATTCTCACCATCCCCGTCTCCAAATTACTATACAGACCTACTGAGCCTTGCACTCCCACCTCCGAAACCCCTCAAAATAAGACAAAAGTGTAGCAGGTTGTCAGATGGGCCAGCTCCCCCACCTCTTCCCAGTTCCTCTATTGATTTAATTGGGCTGCCCTGCAACCCTCCCACCCACCTATCTACAGGTTCTAGATACGCCAACTACATTATGAAATGCTTATTGGGGCATCATAGATGGAAAATTCATGCAGAAGGGAAGATGAAAGTGGACCACAATATGACAGCTGGACCCTAGACCCAGATTACTAAAGCTACTAGACCTTATACCACAACTCCAATTTCCCTTGAGCTGAAGAACCAGTATACAGCCCTGGAAGCAGAGGAGGAGAAACCATCCCTGGGTAAGGAGGAACCAAACATGCAAACCCCAAAGCTGTAGGCTTAAGAACCACTGCACCTAAGAGGCAGAGGGTAGTGATGGTTGGTGACTCACTTCTGAGGGGCATGGAGGCATCCATCTGCTGAACAGACATGTTGTCCAGGGAAGTGTGCCATC
Organism: Rhinatrema bivittatum; assembly: GCF_901001135.1. NCBI lineage: Eukaryota > Metazoa > Chordata > Amphibia > Gymnophiona > Rhinatrematidae > Rhinatrema > Rhinatrema bivittatum. The sequence continues at coordinate 337,439,244 of NC_042616.1, read as the reverse complement.
TGCCAGGTGCCAAAATCCTAGACATTACAAAGAAATTGCCAAAAATTCTCAAGCCTACTGATTATTATTTAATTCTGCTAATCCATGTTGGCACAAAGATCATATCAAAAGTGACTCAATGGCTCTGGGAGAGAGGGCAAAGCTGATAGGTGCACAAGGTAGTGTTGTCCTCCATCCTCCCAGTGAAGGATAAAAACCCAGGCAGGGAAACCTGCATTCTGGAGATGAATGGATGCCTGCATAGATGGTGTCAACAAGAGCATTTCGGCTTCCTATACTATGGGATGATGTTTCAAGGTTTGCTGAGCAGAGAAGGCTGCGCCCCTGTTGAAGAAGGGGCACAGCATCTTCCAACATAGACTGGCAAACCTATTGAAGACTGCATTAAACTTGGATTGTTGGGGATAGGTGAAGAGAACCCTAAAGGGTAGATTTTATAAATTTGCGCAATCGCGTACTTTTGTTCGCGCACCAGGCGCAAACAAAAATACGCTGGATTTTATAAGATACACGCATATCTTATAAAATCCGGGGGCAGTGCGCACAAAGGGGTGCACATTTGTGCAACCTGCGCGTGCCGAGCCCAGAGCACGCTGCCTGTTCCCTCCGAGGCCGCTCCGATTTCGGAGCGGCCTCGGAGGGAACTTTCCTTCGCCCTCCCCCCACCTTCCCCTCCCTTCCCCTACCTAACCCACCCCCCCAGCCCTATCTAAACCCCCCTTACCTTTGTTGGCAGATTTACGCCTGCTGAAAGCAGACGTAAATCTGCTGATGGTGCGCCAGCAGGCTGCTGGCGCACCATCACCCGACCCAGGGGATGGTCTGGAGGCCTCGACCATGTCCCCGGGCTGGCGCCACACCCCTGGGCCCGCCCCCGAAACGGCGCATCACGCCCCCAAAACGCGCGTCATTTCGGTAACGCCCCTTTTACAAAGCCCCAGGACTTACGTGCGTCCCGGGGCTCTGCGCACACCAGCTGCCTATGCAAAATAGGCGCACCGGCGCGCAGGATATTTAAAATCCAGCCGTAAATATTTGTATAAAAATGGGGAAAAAGAGAAACATCTAGAAAGCTATATACTAATGCTCATAATATGAGAAATAAAAATGCGAATCGAGAGAAAGTCAAGGAAAAAGCTGATTTGGAGTGGAGGAGCAGCGAGCTACGACCTAGGGAAACAGGGTTCAAATCCCACCGTCGCTCCTTGTGACCTTGGGCAAGTCACTTTACCCTCTGTTGCCTCTGGTACAAAATTAGTTTCTAAGCTCTTGGGGGATAGGGAAATACCTACAGTACCTGAATATAATTTACTTTGAAGTGACAAAAAGCGGAGTATAAAAATTTAAATAAATAGAATAAATGTAGTGGCTGTCACAGAGAGGTGGTAAACAGAAAACCATGACGGGGATATAGTTATACTGGGCTAAATTTTATTCAGGAAAGACCTGGTAGGAAGGAAGGAGGAGGTGTGACACTAAATATAAAAAATAATATGAAAGCAACAGAATTGCAGGGCTTGAAAGATATTGTTATCTGTAAACCGAGGTGATGTGCCACGGTATATAAAAATCTTTAAATAAATAAATAAAATAAATAAGAAGGAGGTACTATAGTGTAATCTGGAAAGAGGGACTGGAATATCTATTTATATTGGTATAATATGCAGACAGCAGAAATGGATAGAGATTTAATGAAGAATATTCACAAAATTGCTATGAACATGGTAAAGCTCTTGTGAGGGGCTTTCAATCTGCCAGATGTTTATTTGGACATCCTGCCGCAGTGTCTTCTAGAAGCAAGGAGATGCTGGATTCCCTGCAGGGAGAACAGACACAGAATCCACAAGGGGGGTGGGGTGGGAGTCAAATCTGGACCTGATGCTTACCAACGGGGATAATATCTCTGGTGTTGTAGTGAATGATCATTTGAGATCCAGTGATAACTGGATGGTGCAGTTTAGTATTAAAGGGCAGGAGATGAAGGTTAATTCAAAGGTGAAGGTCCTAGACTTCAGGGACACTAACTTTGTTGAAATGGAGGAGGGTCTTAGAGTTATCAGCTGGATGGAAAATTGGAGGGGAAGTAAAAGAGTAGTGGCAAAACTAAAAGAAAATATTACAAGCGCACTGACTTATTTGCTAGGAAAGTAAATAAAGGGAAGAAGAAAAAGAGGCCACTATGTTTTTCTAAAAAAAGTAGCTGAAAAGGTAAGGGAGAAAAGGTTAACATTCACTAAATATAAAGGATCACAGAAAGAGGAAGACAGGTGACATTATCTGGAAAAGATAAGAGAAACTGGGAAAGTAGACAGGAATGCAAAAATTCAAATGGAGGAAAAAATAGTAAATACGGTAAAATGGGAGCAAAAAACTTTTTTATTAGTTACATTAGTAACAGAAGGAAGTACAAAAGTGGCATTATGAGATTCAGAGGTGATGGGGAGAAAAGGACTTCGGGTACCAAGATATAAAATCAAATACTCCAAATAAATTAAATATATCTATATAAATAAAAATGTAAATGTTCATTTGTTCAAAATCTTAAATCTCAGAAAGTTCTTCAACCGATTGCTTTGAAATTTTGACACGTTGCATTCGATTTCGCGCCTGTTTTTATATACCTATATTATTTAGATGTCACACCTGTGACAGGTAAAAACATGCTTTTTGGGAAAAACAGCACCATCTGTTGGACGTAAAAGCAACACACGCTATCTACAGTATAAATGGGCTCTGACCCACGGCCCGCAAATGCGCAGTAGAGAGCAGCTCTACCGCGCATGTGCGGACCATAGAGCTCGGTGCTACGTGATGGGTGTCACAGTGGGGAGGAGGAAAGGGCAGATGAGTCGCTGCTCCGAGATACGACTCAGCCCGTTCCTCCGCCGCTGGGGAAGGGGGGAGGGAGTAGGGACTGCCGGACAGTTACACACAGGAGGAGGAAAGGGTAAAAGAGTCGCCGAGCCAGTCCGTCCACCGCCGGGGAAGGGGGGGAGTGAGTTGGGACGGCCGGAGCAGAGCTAATGCACATTGTGAAATTAAACCAGACTGAGCCACGGCAACGCGTGGCCGGGTACAGCTAGTGTATAATAAATCAGTACAATGATAAAATACAGAACAACAACTTTAACCACTACATCAAAAGACAAAAAAGTTTAATAATTGCCAAAAATGGGCCTGATAGATTAAGTCTTTTTCCCATAGACATAGGACAGCAAAAAGGCCTTAGTGAATTGGCCCCCATTTTCAAATAGGAAGCATCTACATTGAAGGTGAAAACTATGATTTTTTTTTTCTTTCAAGATTTTGAGTCCTGACAATTTTTTTGGCTTCTTATGCTGAAAATGTTCTTGCCTGAAAAGTGAGTGAGAAGAGAATCAGATTTATTTTCCAAAAGGTTTTGGCTTTAGAATAATAGCAGTTGCGGGTAGAAGGATCTTCAGCAGTGAATATCTGAGTGCATTAAAACTATTCTCCCTTATTAAAATAGGTCCTCTCTTCCTTGACAAGATCTGTGACAAGATGTGCAGTAAAATTCACAGATTCATAGGAATTTGACAATGGCCACAATGTAAATGCTTCTGCTATGGCTCCTAGGATAACAGAGGATAACTTTCACACAATTCCACATGGCCCCATATATATACACATATGGCCTCACAGAGATCTACTACAGTATTTTATAACTTTCGTGTATCAGATACATGCAGATTATAAAATATACATATGTATGCTTACACATGAATATTTGTAATGCATTGAAAAAGCAATTTTTAATGCATTGAATCATGTATTTTATGCATGAAAAAAATATGACTTGCTCACCTAAAACCCTGATTTACACATGCAAGTTAGTATATTTTAAAACATGCACGTGGAATTGAAATCACTGGTTTTCCGATTCCTCCAGTTCACCCAGTCCTTCTCCAGGTCATTGAGACCATCCTAGTTCTTCAGCCTCAACTCTCCCCAGTTAACCCAAACCTCTGGCAACAGATCTGTCTGATATCAATTGCATGAGATAATTAGCAGGTAAAAGTGCACAAATAAATTCTCGCTTATACTTGCATAAGTCTTATAAAATAACTTATGCATGTAACTTTGTTCCTGCCCTGGAACATCCCTAGAGCCCCCCTTTTTTGCCCATGTAGCTGTGTGTGTGAAAGCAAAAATAGATGCGTATATTTTTTAAACTTTTTATTTGAACAACAAGATAAATTGACATTCCACAGTCAAATTTCAATAGTACAAATCCATCAAAGATTGACAAAACACTAAAGAAAGGATAGTATACAAGACTAATAGGTTTAACAATCCATGATATAGAACAGCACATAACCATGTGTCATACAAATCCAGAATATTCGAGGTAGACCCCACACCAACCCAGCTGAGCAAGAAAAACAAAAATGAAAATTTACCATGGAGCCCTTTTGCGCAAGCTGATCTGGTTTGCATGCTAGGAAGAAATAGACCAATATATCCAAACCTCCCCCAAATAGCATCATACTGCTTAAGAGAGCCTTTAAGAGAGTGTGACAATCTTTCTATGCAAGCTATTTCAAAAAGCTAAGTCTTCCAATTATCCAGAAGGGTATTCCTTTCCAAGATTGAGCCATTGTAAATCTTGCAGCTAACAGCATCTAGCCCATTAAAGCCTTTAGCTTTCATGAGACTGAAAAAGAATCCCAGCTGCAGAGCAAGACCAATTCCAGAGAGGCTTGAAGATTTCCTGTATCTCTTGGCCTGAGATACAAGAAATCACCTTAAAAGCCTGAACCCCAAATTCTTGCACATGGACAATTCCACCACGTTTGAAGAAAGGAGTCCCTTAAACCACATCCCCTCCAGCAAAAAGCAGAGCGCGAAGGCTTAATTTTATGAAACAGCCTGCCTCCAGCAAAAACAGCCTGCCTCCAGCAAAAAGCAGAGCGGGAAGGCTTAATTTTATGAAACAGCAATGGATAATAATGTCCAGTGACAGATTCTCGGCCGGATTTTAACAGGGTTACGCGCATAAGTTATGAGCGTAACCGTTTTAAAACTCTCCTGCGCGCGCCAAGACTATTTTGCATATGCTTAGCGGCACACGCAAGCCCTGGGACGAGCGTAAGTCCCGGGGCTTCACAAGGGGGGTGTGTCGGGTAGGCGGCGTGATTTTCGGGGCGTTCCAGGGAGCGTGTCGGGGGCATGGTCGAGGCATCCGAACCAGCCCCCGGGTCGGGCGATGGCACGCCAGCAGCTTGCTGGCACGCGCAGAGTTACGCCGGCCAAAGGCCGGCGTAACTTTGCCAACAAAGGTACGGGGAAGAGTTAGATAGGGCCGGGAGGGTGGGATAGGTAGGGGAAGGGAGGGAAAGGTGCGGGGGGGTAGAAGGAAAGTTCCCTCCGAGGCCACTCTGATTTCGGAGCGGCCTCGGAGGGAACGTGCAGCACGCCCAGGGCTCGGTGCCTGCAACTTGCACAAATGTGCACCCCTTTGCATCCGGCGTACTTTTGTTCGCGCCTGGTGCAAGAACAAAAGTATGCGCACGCGTAGATTTAGAAAATCTACCCCTACGTGCATAAGATCTGCCCTTCATCTGCAGATGGATCTACAATGAGCCTTCTCCAATAATACTGCCCAGTGTGCATATTTTTTTATGTTTATAAAATAGCGTGAATACAAGAACAAGTTATTTGTGCACATATATGCTAATTTTTAGATGTGTAACTCTGAAAATTCATCCCTAAGGCTTTTCTCTCATTCTGTGTGCCTAGGAGAAAGCTTAGTAACACCCTAAGACCACCAATTCATTTCACATAGTCACCTTTTTAAAACCCTACCAACCTGTCCTGGATATGAACCAATAATATAAAATGAAAGACTCTGAAATGATTCCCTTAAGCCATCTAGTCCAAGGTACCAAGTGCTCTACATCTAGAGATGTGCTGTTGTTTGTTTTGTTTTTATGTGCACAAAGTTGTATTGTATACCCTGAATCGAGTATGTGCATATGCTATTGAGTATACAGTTGAACATTTGCATACTAAACAAATATGCATGCACTACATTGATTTGTTGTGCACTGCATAGGTTTTACGTGCACTAAAACGAAATAAAATAAAATGAACAGAAACAAAATTAAATTTAAATAGAATGAAATGAAACATTTTTCAGCTGCACACAGCTGTTTCATCTATCTCCCTATTCCAGTGAGAGCTTAGCAACCTACCACAATTCCATCTTAGAAACTGTCGGCCGGATTTTAAAAGGGTTACGCGCATAAGTTATGCGCGTAACCCTTTTAAAAAACCCCTGCGCGCGCTGAGCCTATTTTGCATAGGCTTGGCGGCACGCGCAAGCCCCGGGACGCGCGTAAGTCCCAGGGCTTCGCAAGGGGGCATGTCAGGGGGCGTGCCGGGGGGCGTGCCGGGTGGGCGGCGTGATTTTTAGGGCGTTCCGGGGGCGTGGCGCCAGCCCGGGGGCATGGTCAAGGCCTCCGGACCAGCCCCCGGGTCGGGTGATGCAGCGCCAGCAGCTCGCTGATGTGTGCAGAGTTAGACCGGCGTAACTTTGCCAACAAAGGTAGGGGGAAGGGTTAAGTAGGACCGGGGGGGGGGGGGGGGTAGAAGGAAAGTTCCCTCCGAGGCCGCCGCCTGGTACACGAACAAAAGTACGCGCGCGCGTAAATTTAGAAAATCTACCCCTCATGAGAGCACATCTTCTTTTAAGATCCAACACTCAGTATTCTGAGAAGGACAATGAGGAAGGTTTCTCTCAAGGTAGCAAAGACTTACCAGCTACATCTTAAATATTTCATTTAACCAGTAAATTATCCTTCGGTCAGTTTATCTACCTTTCTATATAGTTTACTCTCTTAGTAAATTCTTTAGTTTAACATTGCCCAAAACTTTTACTGTTAAGTTAAACTCAAAGACGGACAGTCACTGATGGCCTGGCCCAAAAAGTACGATTTAGGTCATGTCTATAATCTGGCAGAATATGTTGTTCTAAAAGAATAAAATGATGTACTTGAGACCCCATGGCTGAGCAGATTAACACATAACCTGGATAAGTGAGAATAAAAATGTCCGTAGCCAGGAAGCCGTGAAACACATCTTTTTTTACCTCAAAATCATCAGTTCAGACTTTGCTCAGGTCAGTAGTGAACACAGATTATTACCATCTAAAAGCCTCTTCAGTAATCTATGTGACATGAGTTGGTGACCTCAGACCGATTCTCAATACACTGATGTCAATCATCGTCACAGCTCAGCACAGAATGGCACAACTGTCCCTTTCAGCAGAGAGGCCAAAGACTAAACGGACAAGGAGACTGAATTATCCTCCTACCCTTAGTTGTGGCCCCTCCAGTGTAGAGCTGAGGCACATTGGCAGGGCAGCAGGGGGAATTTTGCACTGCCACTGCCTGTACCAATCTGCTCTGAGGATAAACGGAGGGCTCTGCTTTCCAGCGCTGTCAATCTAACATCTTTCACAAGTACTGACTTCATTGATTGCATGCGTGTGTATGTCAGGGGAAGGGGGACGGGGTGGGGAGCAGGAGCGAACATCTTCACACTGGCTTTGACAAATTCAGGGTGTACAGAGATAACCAAAACCATGAAGATTACTCTACAAAGGGAAGAACAAATTATGTGTAACTTGAGTTTGCCAGTATTTGCTGGCAGGCTAGCTTAATACTAAGGCCCAAAACCTATTACAAATACAAATGTTTTACTGCAAATGTTGGTGGTGTCTGCTAGATCACAATAATGATATATAATCTTAAATGATACAACTGCAAGGTAATAAATATAAACCACTTGTTCTTGATTATTTCTGTGTAACATTTCCTAAGATCTCTATTCCGACTGGTGCCTTGATGTTTAATTGAAGGGCTTATTAAAGCTAGCTCCCCATTTTCTGTGTCTATAAGAACGGACCTTGAAGAATTAGGCCTTAACTCTATCTGATGTTTTTGATTTGGTTAAAGGTGTTACATCAGCTAATAAACTTCAGTGGAACAGTTCAACAGAGGGCGCCATTTTGGTGTATGGCAGTTCACTTAAACTGCAGTACAACAAAATGGCAACCTCCACTGAGGAGGGAGGCGCCAGAGTTAATTCACTCTGGTGCGTCTCCAGCGGACACCATCATTGTAAAGAAGAACAAAGAAAGAAGAGGACGATGCATTCGAGACCTGGGCCTCTGCCTCACTGTTGGATCCCCCTGGACTGAGTAAAAGCCAAGGAGGATCCTGGCCCCGGCATTTTTCCAAACGGGAGGGAGGGATGGATTGTAGGGAGGCCTAAGGAGGCCCCATTTCTTTTTTTGAATGCGTTTTGGAGTGTGGATTTTTATTATTTCATTTTTTTAAAGAAAATGAAATACACATTTGACAAAATGAAATTCATGAAAAAATAATAGCCCAATAATGAAATTTAAAAAATGAAACAAAATTGTTACCTCTGTGCATCTCTATTGTATAATGACTTACAGTATCTAGCTAACATCTAGCTGGATACGCAGCTCAATATTCAGAAACTTGCTATTTAAACTGACTACTTGTGAATTATCCATCTAAATGGCTTTGAATGTGTATTATTTTCTGACCCACCCCAAAGCTTGACTCTAGGAATACCTCCCTCAGCTGCAGTTAAAAGTACCTGCATTGTGGACTATCCTGCATGCTTTCAGCTGGATTGCGGGAGACAATTTTCAGACAATTTCCCCAGTTAAATCACTGTTTGCCTGAGTAAATGGTTTAGAACATTGCCTTACCACTCTCAGCTACCTGAGAAAACAGGATTTTCTCTTCCCTCCCAGCACAGCATTACTACTGGAAGCTCCTAGACATTTCTTCCTAATGAGGGATGTCCTATAGATCCCCCCAGCCAGTGGTCTTTGTTGCTTCCACCCTCACTATTACACAAGACAGGTAAAAGTGGTTTTCTTCTCACAGAAGCTTTGTTGAATTCACTTCTTTCCCTTCCTCTCAGAAGATAAGCAATACTCACTCTTCTCTCGATCATATCCTGGAACCAACTCCTCTGGTAAATCTCGCTCATCCTCTACTGGTATAATTCATGTGTACCATATACCTACCCCAGAGTGCACCAAATTGCATCATACCAGACATTTGCTAGGGTATGGATTTACCTAACGGTTACTAAGATAAGAAGGTTAAGAACATAAGAACATAAGAAAATGCCATACTGGGTCAGACCAAGGGTCCATCAAGCCCAGCATCCTGTTTCCAACAGTGGCCAATCCAGGCCATAAGAACCTGGCAAGTACCCAAAAACTAAGTCTATTCCATGTAACCATTGCTAATGGCAGTGGCTATTCTCTAAGTGAACTTAATAGCAGGTAATGGACTTCTCCTCCAAGAACTTATCCAATCCTTTTTTAAACACAGCTATACTAACTGCACGAACCACATTCTCTGGCAACAAATTCCAGAGTTTAATTGTACGTTGAGTAAAAAAGAACTTTCTCCGATTAGTTTTAAATGTGCCCCATGCTAACTTCATGGAGTGTCCCCTAGTCTTTCTATTATCCGAAAGAGTAAATAACCGATTCACATCTACCCGTTCTAGACCTCTCATGATTTTAAACACCTCTATCATATCCCCCCTCAGTCGTCTCTTCTCCAAGCTGAAAAGTCCTAACCTCTTTAGTCTTTCCTCATAGGGGAGTTGTTCCATTCCCCTTATCATTTTGGTAGCCCTTCTCTGTACCTTCTCCATCGCAATTATATCTTTTTTGAGATGCGGCGACCAGAATTGTACACAGTATTCAAGGTGCGGTCTCACCATGGAGCGATACAGAGTCATTATGACATTTTCCGTTTTATTCATCATTCCTTTTCTAATAATTCCCAACATTCTGTTTGCTTTTTTGACTGCCGCAGCACACTGAACCGACGATTTCAATGTGTTATCCACTATGACACCTAGATCTCTTTCTTGGGTTGTAGCACCTAATATGGAACCCAACATCGTGTAATTATAGCATGGGTTATTTTTCCCTATATGCATCACCTTGCACTTATCCACATTAAATTTCATCTGCCATTTGGATGCCCAATTTTCCAGTCTCACAAGGTCTTCCTGCAATTTATCACAATCTGCTTGTGATTTAACTACTCTGAACAATTTTGTGTCATCTGCAAATTTGATTATCTCACTCATCGTATTTCTTTCCAGATCATTTATAAATATATTGAACAGTAAGGGTCCCAATACAGATCCCTGAGGCACTCCACTGTCCACTCCCTTCCACTGAGAAAATTGCCCATTTAATCCTACTCTCTGTTTCCTGTCTTTTAGCCAGTTTGCAATCCACGAAAGGACATCGCCACCTATCCCATGACTTTTTACTTTTCCTAGAAGCCTCTCATGAGGAACTTTGTCAAACGCCTTCTGAAAATCCAAGTATACTATATCTACCGGTTCACCTTTATCCACATGTTTATTAACTCCTTCAAAAAAGTGAAGCAGATTTGTGAGGCAAGACTTGCCCTGGGTAAAGCCATGCTGACTTTGTTCCATTAAACCATGTCTTTCTATATGTTCTGTGATTTTGATGTTTAGAACACTTTCCACTATTTTTCCTGGCACTGAAGTCAGACTAACCGGTCTGTAGTTCTGGGCCTTCCATATAGTACAGAGCATATAATCTCTTAGGGCCAGATTTTAAAAACCCTACGCAGGGTTACATGTGCCAGGCCTATTTTACAAAGGCTCGGTGACACGCATAAAGCCCCGGGATGCGTCTAAGTCCCAGGGCTTCGAAAAAGGGGCAGGGAGGGGGCGGGGCCAGAGGCCTCCGGCACAGGGCCATTTGCCACTGTGTTGGAGGATCGCATGCCGGCATGTCGGGGGCGGGGGTGGTAGGATAGGGCTAGGGGGAGGGAGGGTTAGGGGAAGGGGAAGGGAGGTTAGGTTAGTGGGTTAGGAAGTTCACTCCCAGGCCGCTCCGATTTTGGAGCGGCCTGGGAGGAAACGGATGAAGGCCGCTGTGTCGGCACACGCAGGGTGCACAATTGTGCGCGCGCATGTTATAAAATCGGGCGTCCTTGTGTGCATGCCAGGTAGCGTGCTCACATGGACGCCCATGAGCAATTTCTTAAAATCTACCCCTTAATACTTAAATTCACATTACAATTGCAGGATTCTTGGCAGGTTCTGATAACTTTTGTTGGCTTAACAGAAGTAGTATCCAAAAATGTGGTATATACACTTCCAAGAACACACTGGTCCCTTCAACAAATGTGGAAAGATGTTTCTGATGTGACATATGAAGGAAGGACATCTGTGGTCTCAAATACTCATTTGCAACATTTTGGATGATTCTTCTCTTGATCCAACAAAAAAACTATCACAGCTTACAGAGAATTCTGTTTACTCCCCAAGCAATACATCTGTTATATCACCTTGATACATATTCCAAACTGTAAACAAAAATAAATGTGTTTTCTACCTTTGTTGTTAGCGAGAGATACGGGTTCTAATCATAATTATTTTTTTTCTCTGATTTCCTCTTCTCTGTCTCTCTAGACTCTTTTTATACACTTTCCTTTCCATTTTATTTTTTTTCTCTCTCTCAATCTTTACTTTCTCCTCTACATCTGTTTCTGACATCCATCTTTCTTTTTCATCATATAATCTCTCCTTTCCATCATCATCTCTACAATGTTATCTATTTCATCTCCATCTCTCATCCCTCCATCTCCTGATCTTACCCCTCCCTTATCCATTTGCCATCTCTTTCTCTTAAAATTTCCCTTAACCAAAACTCCGCCTTCTTCTTCACCACCTCTATTACTCCTTCTAAGCCATCCATCTCACCCTGAGCCCCTCTCATTCATTTGGCTCTTCTCATCAGTGTTCTTCCAGTCTCATTCTTCCTGCTTGTCTCTCTCTCCCCACCTCATCCTCAAGAACGTCCTCCCTAAACCAAACCCTCTTTGGTTCCCCTCCCCCAATTTGTCCTGCTTTGGCTCATTCTCTCTCTCCCATTTTCCCTTCTCTCCTTTTGGCTCTTCCCCTACAAATCTCACTCCCATCATCCTATCTCTAGCTTTCTCTCTGTCATACTCCACCTTAGCTCTTCTCTGTATATCCTCCCTTTGTGTCTCTTGCTTTCTTTCCTCAAATCTTCATTCTCTGGCTATTTCTCTTACCTTTGAAATTGCAGCCTTAGGTCAGCTGGAATCCTAACTCTAGGGCTGAAGGCAGTCAGCGACCTGAACCCTGACAGTGTCTTCCCTTGGTGCAGCAGGGAATGGGCCAAGATGTTCATGAACGCAATGCCCATGCCTCTCCTCCAGGGCTGCCATCAGGGCAGTATTCTTGGGCCTGCAGTATGGGGCCCCAGGATCTACTGCCACATATGGGGGCCAGCAGCCGCCAGGCGGCAGGTGCGCTTGGGGGATGTATTAGTTCATGGCAAAGAGGCCCACTGAGGCTCTCTCCGACAGTCTGTCGCCCAGGGGCCTACTGAAACCTGGAGCCGGCCCTGGGTGCGGGCCCCAGAGAAGGGAGAGAATCAATGCTATGCGTGTCTTTTAGACACACATAGCATTGATTTACAGAGCACCGCAGACAGAGACTCGTCCGCGCGCTCTGTCCTGCCAGCGTTCACTGTCTGACGCGGCTGTGACGTCACCGCCGCGTCAGACAGTATGCGCCGGCAAAGCGCGTGGGCCGTCGCTGTCTGCTTGCTAGCTGGAGGCCGAGGAGCCGCGGAGTCCCCGGAGCGCAAAGGGTAAGTAACAAGTTTGTTTTGCCGGTGCATTATCTATTTATTACTGGGGGGACGTCTGGTGTATTATCTATTTATTACTGGGGGGCTGGTGCATTATCTATTTATTAGTGTGAACTAGGCCTAACAAGTCAACCGCTGAATGAATGGCCACATGAGGGAGGGTTTACATTGAATTTTCGGCTTCCGTAATCAAGCACATAATGTGTATGATCGGGAAGGCCCAAAGCATAGTAAGACAGTTTTTTATGTGCGAGAAGCACTTTTTTTCTCTTTTCTTGATTAAATGCATTTTTTTATTATAAGCAGCAGCTACTAAAATGATTTTGCAACAGACTTTCTTTGTTATATAGAACACAGTTGGAACACGGCCTTATACATAGTAAGCAGTTTATCATAGACCTTGATTACTAGCAAATGTTCATTATTTGTCTCTAGTAAATTCTGATAACCCCAAAGAATGTACCATCACAAATCTGGCTCTCAAAAACGGAAGCAGAAAAGAGAGCGTAAAGAAGAAGAGGAAAAGTTGAAGAAAAAAAAACTCATACAACAGTACTTTCAAAAGCCACAAAGTGACAGGGGAGATGAAGTTCAGGAAATGCAAACAGAAGCTTCTCATGAAACAGTTGAGCCGACTACTTCATCCTGTCAGGTAGCTGCACATGTGAGCATTTCTTCAGTGATAGAAGAAGAGGCTGAAACATTGTGTAGTATGCCACCATGTGCAGTATCAGAAGACGATGCAGACACACGGTCCTGCACCTCGTCACCGAAAAGACCTGTCATTATAGATGAAGATTCGTCTTCTGACCAAATTGTGACATCCCGTGTTTGTACAGAGGTGGAAGAAGAAACACCTTCCTGCACAAATGCAAGTTCCTACCCTGAGAATGACGATGTTGCCCTAAACACAACTTCAATAGAACAGTCACACGAGGAAGAAATTGACTGGAAAGACCCAGCACTATGGCCAGATGTCCTCAAAGACAAAGAAAGAGAGAAGATTATCCTTTCTGGACTTTTCAATGTCGAGCAATTAAAGAATATGGCACAATCACTACCTAAAGATGCTGACACTCGTTTTTTCAGTGATTTTCTTCTATATGCCAAGTCATCAAATGGACGTGAGAAGATTTTAAGAGATTGGCTGAGATGGAGTCCAAGCAATAAAGTACTGTATTGTGTAACTTGCATGGCATTTACTAATGACTCTATATGTAAAACAGGAAGCATGCTTAGTAGGAAGGATGGTTTTGATCCATCGAAGCACAAGTGGCATCGGTTGTACATAAAGTTGCCAGAGCATGAACACTCTTCACAGCACAGAAGGAACTACTGGAGGTGGAGAACACTTCAAAATTCTATAGGTGGTCATGGTGTTGACTATGAGATTCAAAGAAATTTGTCGAAGGAAGCCGATAAGTTTATAGCTCTTTTAGAAAGACTTCTGGATGTCACATTGCATCTGGCTTCAAGAAACATGGCGTTCAGAGGAAGTTCTCAAAGAATTGGAGAAATCCATAATGGCAATTTTTTGGGAACTTTGGAAATCTTGGCAAGATATGATAATTTACTGAGAGAGCATTTGGAAAAAGTCAAAGCTAGTCAGGAAAAGGGAAAGAAACTTTCAGCTCATTATCTGTCTTGGGCCACACAAAACGAATTCATTAATATTTGTGGAAAACAAGTCCTGAATTCTATATTGTCAGAAAGGAAAGAAGCAATATACTTTTCAATAATATGTGATTCTACACCTGATTCTTCACATACGGAACAGAATGCAATCGTTTTACGATACGTTTACAGAAAGCCCCAAGACGGAAAATGGAACATTCGGGAAAGATTCATTGAATTTTTTGATTTTTTTCAGAAGACTGGAAAAGAAATTGCAGACATGATCATGTTTAGGTTGAATGAACATGCCATTGACCTTAAAGACTGCAGAGGACAGGGATATGACAATGGTGCCAACATGTCTGGCAGAATTAAAGGTGTAAGAGCCAAAATCCAGGAGACATACCCAACAGCTATTTTTTGTCCCTGTGCTGCACATTCTTTAAACCTTGTGGGAGTGCATGCAGCCGCAAGCTGCCCTGAAATGAAGACCTTTTTTGGAAGTGTTAACAGGTTATATGTTCTGTTCAGTAGCAGCCCTGCAAGATGGAACACATTGATTGAAGAAGTTGGAAGGTCCCTGCATGGTTTAAGTGACACTCGGTGGAGTTCAAGAATAGAGGCTGTACGTCCAATTGCGCAGAATCTGCCAAGCATTTTAAAGGCTCTGGAAAAAGTTCTTGCATCCAGAAAACTCACAAATGATGCGCATTCAGATGCCCAAGGTCTATATGACTATTTTTTATCCTTTCGGGCAGTGGTTTTAGCAACATTCTGGGTAAAAGTGCTTACCAGCTTCGAGGAGAGAAACAAAATACTTCAATCAAGGTCTATTTCTATGGAAATTGGTGTCGCTAACATTAAAGCTCTCTCTGAAGAGATGAAACTGCTTCGAGAAAAGTGGCCTGTTTTACTTTCTGAAGCTAAAGCTGTGGCAGATTGCATGGAGATTCCCAAGGAACTACTGAACCCTCAACAATTGCGGCAAATAAAGTCAAGGCATCATGATGCAATAGATCCTGAAGATCATTTTAAAGCTAATGTCTTCCTTGTGGCAATGGACACAATAATTTCTGACCTTCATCAACGCTTCCAGTCTATGGAGGAAGTCTGCAAGCTATTTTCTCCAATCTTAAAAGTGAGAACAATGAGTGAAGAAGATCTGATGGCATCGACTGAGGAATTGATCTCAGCATACCCTGAAGATTTTACATCATCTTTACTCAGTGAGCTGCAACATCTTCGGAAAGTGTACGAAGCTACATTTCCAGAAGACATGGGTCCCTTAGATTTGCTTAACTCAATCTACAAACTAGAGCTTCAAGGAATATTCGGAGAGGTGTGTATTGCTCTTCGGATTTTCACCACCCTCCCACTTTCAGTGGCGGAAGGAGAGAGGGCATTTAGCAAACTTTCATCAATCAAGAACTATCTGCGTTCTACAATGAGTGAACAACGTCTAAACGGCCTGGCAATTCTCTCTATTGAGCATGAGCTTGCCAGACAACTCAGTTACAAAGACTTAATTAAAGATTTTGCAAATCAGAAAGTAAGAAGACTGATTGCTTCATAAACCTGAATTTGCTGTTATTTCCACTATGAGTCGAGATGGACACAATTCAGTACTCACACTGAACTGCTTTATTGGATAGAACCCACTGGATTTCTCAGATACTGTGCATTTATCTAAGTGATTTGAGTTTGTTGACTTGTTTTTATTTTTTTACACCTATGGTGGAGTTTACACATAGGTATAAACATTGTTGCATATACTTTATCCACTGAATGCTTGTGGCCCAGACATTTTGGCTGTATGGGGCCTCAAAATTCCTGATGGCGGCCCTGCTCTCCTCCTCCTCCTCATGGCATGTGCTTCCTGTTTAGAGAGGCAGAGTCGAGTCTACGAATGCCCACAGCCCAGACTTACATAACTGGCTGTCCAAGGAGATCTGGAGCTGCAAGCAAGAGGTGATGGGCATTTGGGTGGAAAGGGGGGTAGGGTGCAGACAGCCCAAAAGTCTCACAAAAGATGTGGGAGATTCGGGGTGTCTGCAGTTCTGATTTTAACCCATTGTATGCATGGATTTACAGTCCAGCTTTATTTTAAAATCTTTTAAAATGGAACTGAGAACAGCATTTCCACATATACAATGCAATACAACCAGGCCTGAATCAACCTGTCCTGAATGTGAGAGCCAGTTTATCACATCGCGTCACCTTTGTATCACTGTGATCACATGGTGAAAGTACAGTCCTAATTTCCTGACTGAAATTTTCTTATATTGCACATCTGCAAAGGATGACTGAATATTAGAGATGTGCTTTGGGTAAAAGTTTTGTGTCAGGCTTCGTTTCGAGGGCCCCCCACGGGAATTTCATTTTTCCCGCGGTTCGGGTTTTTTTTTTTCGGGGGCCCCGATTTTCAGGTTAGTGCGCACTATCGGGAGTTAGCATACACTAACTCAAAAATGAATTTTTTTCCTCTTTCAAACTCCCACCAAGCACCAATCCTCTCTGGCACACACTTCTGCAAGACAATCTCTGAACAAGACGAGGTCTATTGACTTAACCCAATGTCCTTCAACTCTTAGATGACTAAGGCTGACTCCAAACTCCTGTCTCCTCCAAACACCTCCTCAATCATAAGAGCACAGGAGTTTTGTTGAAACTATGACAAGAATCCCTACCCACACCTACTATACTCACAGAGACAGGGTCTGTTGAGCAGAGGCATTGCTAAGTAGAGATGTGTATTGGATGGCCCGATCGTTTTGGGCTTCGCTATCGGGGAACCGCGGAAAATTTTGATATTTCCCGCGGTTCGGGTTTTATTTTCGGCCGACCTGAATTTTGGGTTAGCGCGCGCTAACATTTCGTTTAAATTGTCTAATTCGTCCTAGACGAATGCACATCCCCATTGCAAAGAAGCTAAAGGATCTCCTTTCTCCTTTTCTTTCCACCCTCATATTTTGCTAAACTCAATAATCATGATCAGCAGCTTCCTCCCTACTCTCTCAAGAGTCATCCTACATGGGGGAGCCACCCTGTTAGTTTGATCCCGGTAGGTATCTCATGGCTCCCTCCCCACCCACCTCTTACCAAGCTCCCTTACTACTCACCACACAAAAATAATAATATTCAGAATTAGGTGTTACCCCAGTAGCAACAAAACAAACTCCTTCCAATATCAGTAACATTGTGAAATTATACAAAACCCAGCTGTCTAAATGAAAATAAAATAAAGGTAATATAAATAAAATAAACACTCCTAGATTTGGTGATTGGGTGGATAGTGAGGGAAGAGGAATACATGGTGTACATAAGCAGATAAAGGTGAGCCAGTTGATATGGTGTATTTGGATTCTCAAAAGGCATCTGACAAAGTCCTTCATGAGAGACTGCTTAGAAAACTGGAAGGTCATGGGATAGCAGGCAATGCCCTATTGTAGATTGGATTTGATAAAAGGAAACAGAGGGTAGGACTAAATGGTCAGTTTTCTAAATGGAGAGGGGCCATTAGGGGAGTGCCCAGGGATCTGTACTGGGACCTGTGCTGTTTAGCATACTCATAAATAATCTGAAGAAATGAACGAGTGAGGTGATCAAATTTGCAGATAACACAAAATTGTTTTTGAGTCATTAAAACAGCAGTGGGTTGTTGTAAGAAACTGCAGAAGGACCTTGTGAGACTAGCAGACTGAGCATCTAAACAGCAGATGTAATGTAATATGGACAAATGCAAAGTAATACACATAGGGAAAATGATCACACTACAGGTATTTCCATGTTAGGGGTCACCACCTAAGAAAAGGACCATATTAATAAAAAGAATAAATATTTCAAAACAGCTGACAAATAAACCATCCAATAATTGAGAATTCATAGAAAAAAATGTAAAATTTCCCAAACATCAATAAAGTATTTCAAAATAGCAGATACATCCAATAATTAAAACAAATAAGGATAAAAAAGAAATCCTCCGCTCTCAATACCTGGGAAATTTTGATTTACAGTCACTCTTGAGATTGTCATGAATTAGTTAGTTTGGAGGCAGGGAAGATGCACAAACCTTTTCCTCACTCTCATATATACTCACACTCTAACACACAAATGTTCATTCACACACACACACACGGCCCTGTGACATAGTGTGGGCAAAGGCTATCGGCGCCATTTTGAATAATGGCAGGCGACGGCCCGAGTGCAGGAGGTCGCTCCCGAACCCCCGCTGGACTTTTGGCAAGTCTTGTGGGGGTCAGCAGGGTCCCCCAAGACTTGCCAAAAGTCCCCGGTGGTCCAGTGGGGTCCGAGAGCGATCTCCTACATGCGGGCCGTCGGCTGCCAATAATGAAAATGGCGCCGATAGTCTTTGCCCTTACTATGTCACAGGGGCTACTGGTGCCATTGGTCAGCCCCTGTCACATGGCAGGAGCACAAGATTGTGCCGGCCATCCATGTGACAGGGGCTGACCAATGGCACCGGTAGCCCCTGTGACATGGTAGGTCAAAGGCTATCGGCGCCATTTTGAAACCGGCAGACCAGGGTGTGAGTGCAGCAGATGGCTCCCAGACCCCCCGCTGGACCACCAGGGAGTTTTGGTAAGTCTTGGGGGGGGTCAGGAGGGGGGGGGGGTTGTGTAAATTGGCTTCTTTAGGCGGCTGAATAATTCGGCGAAGATTCGTGTATTCGTGGGGAATCGCGATATGTTTCGCTTCCCCACGAATACAACGAATATGGCCACATCCGTTGCGGATTACCAATACGTAGGGACCGAATGCACACCCCTACCTGTTTGTCAGTTCCTATGCAAATAAAGAAACCAGATGGAAGAGACAATAGGACTTAAGATCCTAAGCAAGTGTCAGGGACAAGCAAGCAAGCAGAGTGCAGAAGGTTATGAAGACCCCCATCTTTGTAAGAAAGGGGGGGCAGCCTGAACAATGCTGACACTCTGACACAAAGCTTGGCATGCCAAAGAAATGGGAGGGGGGAAAGGACCTTCAGCGTGGCAGGATCCCTCCAGAAGAAGTGGGGGGGGGGGGGGGAAAGACCTGCAATGCTGCAAGAGACCTTCCACCCACCACGAGGTTATGCATGAGCCTATGCATATTTATAGGCTGGGAAGGGGAAGAAGAAAGGAAAAAAGAAAGGAACCCCCTGGGGAAGAGCAGCCCGGAGAGAAGGAAAAGAAGGCACAAATAATTCTGAATGCAAACCCGGGGAGGAAACCCTGAGAGTGAGAACCTGTGCTGAGAGTAGGGTCCAAGGCCGACCAGATCTCCCTGCTATCGAGAAGGGAGAAGACTAGGTGCGGCCAGGTGATCGAGAGAGGAGACCCGGGCTCCGGTGCGGGCAGTGACACAGAGTCATAGACGAGGAAGGGTGAGAGCCAGCCCAGACAGCCGGCAAGCACCAAGCCAGGAAGCGAGCCTCTCCCCTTCACCTTCCCCAGCTCTCCAGCCGGAACCTGCTTCAGAGGTGAACAGAGGAATCGCCTGAAAGTTGGAATCAGGGGTAAGGTAATAATCTACACATTATTCTATTAACTGTATATCCCAAGTTACACTACCCCTATTTAGCCAGTACCCATATTTATCCACATTACTTTGTCGAGTTACTGTTGCCTATGTAATATTTATTGATGTACCTATGTTCAGAAACTCTGTTTATTGTAACGCCTTAACCGCGACAGTTTTGTTCTTTGGAAACCGACCTGATTTGATACTTGTATTAAGAAGGTCGGTATATAAAAATCCTAAATAAATAAAATAAATAAATAAGTAAGTTAGCCACAAGTATTAATATCATAAGCAGGCTAAAGTTTATGGCATGTTTTGTTACCACCCATAATGCAGAACTTTCTTTAGGGAAAACTGGTTCTTAGTGGCCAGGATATTAGAGATAGGAACTGCTGTTATTTTCTAGATGCTATGTCCTGTCAAATCTGATAAATAAGTCTGTTTCTGAGGAGAATACAAGTTGTCTTTTCCCAGACTTAGGATCACAAGTAAGGTGGGAGGGCAGCTGGCAGTATCTTGTAACAGACAGATCCCTGCACCCCTAAACCTGCCTACAGTGGGAGGGGTGTGTGTGCAAGCGAATAAGGTCTGCCTAGGGCACCTAATACTCTTGCACCGTCCATGGGTTCTGGGGAAGGGGATGAAGACCCAGAGGGTGGGGGGGGGGGGTGACAGTTTTTAAAGTTTAGGTTACTGGACAGAGCCAGGCTTTTTTTTTTTTTTTGAGAGCCCGAGACTGAATGAAAGGGGGAAGGGCAGCACAATAATTGTTCACACAGGAGAGCAAACAAGCTAACACCCAGCCCTGTGTGTAATGCTCAGAAAGCAGTAATACGGAGCAGGGTCAATTCTTTATGTACCCATTGGAATTAGAGAATAGTCCCAAAAGAGACGTGAGCTCTTTTTTGAGCTCACAAAATTGGAGCAAAGACAAGATAGAATTCCTGATCCAGATTTAGCATGTCGTGTTTCTGCTCTGAGAGAATTTAACTCTACATTGGTCAGTGAAACTGAATAACGTAGGAGACAAGTGGGACCACAGTACTATGAAAAAGGGGGATGACTGGAAAACTGTTATCTTGACATTTAAGACAAATGTGAGAAAAGATACAGATTTTAGCATTAAAAATGAGGAAGAAGATAGCATTAGAACCTCAGAAGAGATTTTGCTTTGTTTTACTAGATTCTTCTTTATTTGTTGATATGGTAGATCACTCCTGTTCATTTTGGCCTTCCAGCTCAGTCGAACCAGGGCCGGAATCTGGCACCATGACTTTTCATTCACAACTACCCAAGAATTTTGTTCCTATTTTATATCCCCTCCTAACTCACTTAATACAGTCATTAGAGTGACAGCCCTCAGCCAGGCAACATGCAGTCATGAACCCTAAATCAGACCATTAGTTGTTGTGCCACCATTGCTCAACAATGGTGGCACAATGGTGACTTTTCCCTCCCCCGGGGCTGTGAACGCTACTTCTGCAGCATCCCCAGTCTGGCTGCCATGGAGGGCATGGGGGGAGGAAGACCTGGCCAGGAATCTTACCCAGGTCCTCCCATATGACAGTGCACAGAACTGCCATTGAAGCAATAAGCCGGCCTGTTTTACTAGATTTTATTTGAGCACAGCCATTCTCCAGATCAGACTGAGAATTTTTTGGGCAGTTAGTCAGGGTTGAATAACAAAATTATGTTATGTTGAGTGAGACTGGGGCTGTGATAACAGCCCTTACCACCAGGCAAGAACGCAGGGCCTAGTGGGCTTCTCCTTTCTACAGGAGGTTTGAGGACTTGCTGTCATCACCCATTCTGCTAAAAATATTTAATGAAGTGCTTACTGATAACCCCTTGCCTCTCTCTTTTTCAACTGCCAGTATTTCAGTCATACATTTTTAAAAAGCCCTCCAACAGACCGATTCAATGTAAAATATTGTCTGAGATCTTGGCCAAGCATCTGGAGGGAAAGGACATGCTTTAACTTGAAACAACATTTCTTTGATTCAGTTTCATTTTGGAGGCTACCAGCCCTTGTGCCCCACTGAAAAAAAACCTGCTGAGGGTTAAAACAAGAGCATCTCCGGGCTTGCTGCAGTCCCTCTCGGCCTCCCTCAGTCACCCTCTGCCAAGAAAGTCCCCCCATTCTTTACCCAATCCATTGGTGAAAAAGAGGAGAGAGAACGATCCCCTGTCGCTCCTAATCTGTCAGTCTGTACTTTAAAATGGCGCTGATCAACCTTGGATAATTCAAGAAGGGCAATTAATTTAGCCTATTCTGCAAGTACAGGGAGAACACCAGCTCTGTTCTTTCCCTCTAGATGCCTAAAAGGCATTGATTGAGTTGAATAGGGGTTTCTATTTAAAGTGTTTGAGAAAATTGCTTTTGGCCCTGGATTTAGTAAGCCTGATAAAGACCTCGTATAAGAGCCCAAATGCTAGGCTGAATATAAATGGCTTTTTTTTTTTTTTTTTAGCAGAGCAGTTTCTTCTAGAGAGAGATGCTAGACAGGTTTGCTTGCCTTTCCTCTCATATTTTCTCTGTCCATTGAAACTCTGGCTCAGTTAATCAAGGACTGCTGAGGAATAATGAGAATCAAAGACGGAAATATCAATCATAAACTAGAACTAAATGTAGATGATGCCTTGCTATTTGTATCTAGACCTCTTACATCACTTCCTAGGATTTTGTGCATCTGTGAAAAATTTGGCTGTCACTTAGGCTATAAGATTAATGGTTTGAAGTCTTTCCTCCTTCCGACTGGAATCTCTCCAGAACTGTTGTTGCCTTAATGCTGGTTTTCCTTCGCCTGATGTTCTGAATTCATGCCTTACCTTGGCGTGCACATTCCAAATGATTCAGCTCAATTACATAAGTTCAGCTTTCCTAGACTGTTTCTACAGATTATTTTGCCTGGAAGGATGAAAATTTTCCCTGGGTCACTGGTCAGTCATGTGAATGCGCTTAAAAATGAGCATAGCCCAGAAGATATTGTTCCATTTTCAGATGTTACCATGTTAGATCCTTCAGCAGTTTTTTTGTTGAAATTAACAGAGCAATGTCTAAATTCCTGTGAAATGACAAGCACCTAAAAGTTCCTTTTAAGAAGCTGATATCACACAATACTATGGGTGTGTTGAGTCTTCCTCACTTAAATATCACATTTGGATGACCCACTTGAAATCTATGATGTGCAGCTTTGCAAAGAAAAATATAAAACCATGAACGATGATTTAAAAAATTGAAGCCGTAACACCAAATAAAATGGAACATCTCTTATTCTTATCATTTACTGGATTTGACTGATGCCCACTCAGTACTGATAATGTCTTTTTAGGACCACTCAAAAGACACCAAATTATTTGGATTTGATCATACATTTTGCTCTCTGTCTCCTATTTGTTGTAACTAGCTGTTTAACTCTGGGATACAGAATTCTTCCTACTTTAATTGGCTCATGCAGAGGGGCCTGAATCATGTGTATGACTTAAGAAGCAGGTCCATCACCTTCATAGTAAAAGGGTAATATGCTAGATGAAGGCAAAAAAAAAGACCAAACTGAGCCATCCAGTCTGCCCAGTTATTCCAGTCTACACTTCCAAGGATATATCCCAGTTCCTAACTATAGAGTGTGATTACTTGTAAGACATTCCTCCTTATCTACCACACTTTTTGTTGTCTTCCTCATTTGTGCTCTACCATCTTAGGCAGGAGAACATACAAAATCCCCCATATACACACCCAGCAACCCACCCTTCTCATGTCCAACCACAAGGCTTTGTAATTCTCAGGGACAGTAACTTTCAAACCAGCGCACGGGTGATCTTTGGTGCGTGAGCATCAGCAGACACCGAGATACACGGCCATTTTATAACTTGTGCTCATATATGTAGTCAATTTTAAGTGGGAGCACGGCAATGGATGTAAATCCCGCTTCTACCACGGAAGTCAGGGAATTTTAAAAGGTGCATCCACGCCATTGCCAATTCCACCAGTTTGTATACCAGTTTGCCCAGTTAACAACTGGGTCCTCCAAACCCTCCTGGTGTGATAGTTTGCTCTCCCCTCAGTTACCCCAGACCCTTTAAACCCCTGAGAAATGGTTCTGTTTATTTGTTTTAACTTAAACCTCATCCCTAACAGAAATAAACGTATGTGCCACTGGATCTAGGCATGCACCCATGTGTGTTTATGCACACATCTTTTGGCCATACCATGAAACGGCCCAGTCCCAACCCTTATTGAAAAGTTTTATGATGTGAACACAGTGGGCGATATGCACATATCTGGGCAGCTTTTAAAATTTGGTTGACGTGTGCCAGCCCCACTTGTGCACACATCCCCCAATGAATGCACACGCAGAGCTTTTAAAAATTCACCACAAAATACCTAACATAGCTATTGCGCAAACATCTGGTCTGCTAAGTCCTCTCTGTACCCTGCCAGACAGTCCTGGCCACTTGAGCACGTACATCTCCACTACGACTTCTAGAGGTAGATATTGAGCTGCTGCACAGCTCGGCCAGTTAGCCAGACAAATTTATCCAGCTAACTTAGCTCTTATATTCAGTAGCTCGACCACACTGCTGAGTATATCCAGCTATCTTAAAATTAGCTGGATAAGTTTATCCAGCCAACTTAGGAAAATCCTAAAGCTGACCAGACTTAGCCAGATAACTGAATATCTGAGTTAGCCAGCAAAATCAGCTTCTCCCAAGAATGCCCTCGTCCAGCCCGCTACTTAGCCAGCTAATTATTAAGCCAGATAACTAGATATCTGGCTAAATGGCAGCCATTCAGTGGTGCTGGATATTCAGCTGCCATTACTTAGCCAGATAAGTTCTAACCCATCCAACTAAGAAGCACTGAATATCATCCTCCTAGATATCCTAGATATCTTAAAAAATGGCGCGGGCCATCCATTGCTCCTACCATGTGACAGGGGCTGGCCAATGGCACCGATAACCCCTGTCACATGGTAAGGGCAAAGGGCCATCGGCGCCATTTTGATTTGTGGCAGCCGACGGCCCGAGAGCGGGAGATCGCTCCCGGGACCCCGCTGGACCACAAGGTACTGTAAAAAAGTTTTGGGGGGTCAGGAGGGTGGGGGAATTCAAAATAATTTGAAATCATTCTATTTAAAGGCTCAGGTGGGTTTGGGGGTTGTTTTTCAGTGTGCCCTTTCTTCCCCCCCCCCCCCCCCAAACGATAAGAAAACCACACGAAAATTTCATGGGGCTTTCCTATCGCTTTCGGGGAACCCCCCCCCCCCCCCGATATTTGACGAGTTTGAAAATATCGTCCGAGATTTTCAATCGTCAGAAAAATGATTCACATCCCTACTAGTTATTATTGTACTTGCAACCTGGCAGACAGACCCAGCTGCTAGTTAATTCTATAAATATATCACAGCCTGCCAGACAGACCAGCTACATGGTTGCCTGCATTTATCTTCAGGGCTTCTAATGTTTCACATTATCCACTTTTCCATTCATTCTGGTGTCCCCTACCTTTGTTATTAAAATCACTCATGCACAGCATTTGAACACATACCACTAGGTAATATTTCTGCTATCTCCTCACATTTTTTTGCAACTGTCCTTATCCCATGCCTTTTTAGTATGTTACTGTTTTAGCATCAACCTATTGCTCCAGAAGGGTGTCCCCACACATTCATCACCCTTGTTGTACAAAATATTTCTGGATGTTGCTCAAAACCTCATTTCATGACCCTTGGATCTTGAACTGCTCTTCCATTGAAAAAGGTTTACTTCTTGTGCATTATTGGTGCAATTCAGATATTTGAATGTCTCTATAATATTTCTTCTATCTTTCCTTTCCTCTGATAAATACATATTTAGATTCATAAGTCTTAAATCATGAAGCTTTTAATGTAGCCCATACACCATTTTGATAGTCCTTCTCTGGACCATCTCCACTCTGTCTATGCCCTTGAAAGGTATAGTTTCTAGACCTGGACACAGTACTCCAGGTGTGGGCTCATAAATGACTTTTAAAATAGCATAATCACTTCCTTTTTTTGTACTAGTTATGCCTCTCCCTAGATGCCCTCACATACCTCCAGCTATGGCAACACCTTGTCACACTGATTTGCTCCTTTGAAATCATCAAATATAATCATTCCATAGTCTCTTTCCTGCTCTGTGGACATCAGTATTTCTTTCCTTCCCTCCTCCATTATATACTGCTCCTTCAGATGTATGCAGTTGAAATGCATACTCTGCATTTTTTAGTATTGAAACTTAGCTTCTAAGAAGTCAATCACTCATTGAGTTTTCTTAGATCACTTCTCTTTCCATCTACCCTACTACCACATGTACCCTAACAAACAATTAGCATTCCATCTCCAGTCCCTTCTTCAATGAATACCAAACAGAAGTACTTGCTAAAAATGTATGTTTATGCTTAGCTTCCTCCACACATTTTTCGTTATCCCCTCTCAATTTTATCATCCCACATCTGTTCTTCCTCTTTTTACTGTTATACTGAGATTCTAGGGCTGGCACCTGGAATATATCTTTGCAGTGTGGACAGGAATAGCTGAACAGAGTAGATAAGCCCAATTGGTCTTTTTCTGCTGCCATCTTTTATGCTACAGTAATATTTACTTTGCACTTGCTGAAGTCTAATTTTCAACTTACGTCTTCATTTACATGCATTAATTTTAGTTTGTACATGCTAACTCCTTCAGGGACTGAATTAGTGTACACACTAGGGCCTGAGTGCATAGGAAGCTATTCCACATGCATGCTACATGGCCTTAGCATAGGCTATGTTTGATAATGAGTGATGAATCCCATGTTTCCACGAAGTCTCTTCAACTTTCTTTCAAAGTATTAGATCATTTTCATTTCAAATATCTTGGTTTGAAGTTCCCATTTAGAATCCTGATCATAAGAGCATTGATGCAATTATCTGAGCTGTAAAAATGTTGCCCCAAGAGACTTAATTTCTATGCATCTAACATAGCAATCATGCCACTTTATTTTAATAGAAAACATTATACGTAGACTGATATATTGTCTTATTAGATAGCAAGCTCTATTGAACAGGGACTCTTTTTTGTGGGTTGTTTGTTCAGCATTGCATATATCTTGTAGCGCTATAGAAATGTTAAGTAGGAGTAGTAGTAATATTTTATCAGTTCACAAAACTTTTTGTAATGTTATGGGGTGTATAAGCTCTTAGTACTGTTGTTGTGAGTGAACTGTTTAGTGGACCCTTGGGCTGACCTGTGAAAGACTGGGGAGAGGTGTACTATAGTCTCTAGTGAGTGACAGGTCGGGAGCCAGATACCAGGCAGGAGCTGGACGTGAGCTTCACCCTGGAAGCCGGTACTCCCCCGGGAGGAGCCCATAGGAGCCCAGCCGCTGGGACTTAGGTGATTCACCCTGGAAGCCGGTACTCCCCCAGGAGGAGCCCGTAGAAGCATGGCCGCTGGGACTCACGGAAGCTGGAACTAGAGTGGGCAGGCAGGGATCAGTGGTCAGGCAGGAACTGAAGCAGGACTGGCTACTGGAACCAGGCAGGAGCTGAAGCAGGGCTGGCTACTGGAACCAGGCAGGAGCTGAAGCAGGGCTGGCTATTGGAACCAAGCTGGAACTGAAGCAGAACAGGTTACTGCAAGCAAGCCAGACAGAAGCAAGACTTGGGCACGGAGTGAAACAAGTCTCAGGCAGGAACGGAGTTGCTAATGCAATAGCACACTCCGGGGCAAGGAGCAACAGAGAACCGCAAGGAACCCCATTGCAAGGCAAAGTCCTGGGCTCCACAGCGGCCTTACATAGGCCGCGGCGTCTGACGTCGCGGATAGGGCAGAGCTTTCAGTGGCGGGAAACAGTCTTCATAAGCGCGGCTTGCGCGCGCGCGCCTAGGGAGAAGGCGTCCAGGCAAGGCTTCTCGGTGGCGTCCCCCCCACCCCCACCCCACGGGGATGCTGCGAAACAGGCTGCAGACCCT
Organism: Rhinatrema bivittatum; assembly: GCF_901001135.1. NCBI lineage: Eukaryota > Metazoa > Chordata > Amphibia > Gymnophiona > Rhinatrematidae > Rhinatrema > Rhinatrema bivittatum. Next base: position 337,411,378 of record NC_042616.1, on the reverse strand, counting down.
CGGAGACGGGCCGGGACCAAGGAGGTAAGGGCCCAGTCGCAACTGCCATGACTGGGACCGCAATAACTGTGGCATAGATGACGCAACCTCGAGGGCAAACACCTGAGGCCTACGCGAACACCTGAGGCAGGCGAACGGACTTGATAACAAGCCAGACTGCAGCTTCACCTATATGAACCGCCTCCCCCTTGGGTTGAACCCTTGGGTTCTGGCAGCTGGCAGGATTTAGATGGGGCCCTGTGAGAGAGGTTGTAGCTAGAGTCCAGGCTGCAGGCAATCCAGGTCCAAGTGAGAGGTCAAGATCCAGGAGGCAGGCAATCATGGTCAGGTCCAGGCAACTGCTCAAGCTCTGGAGAAGCAAGCCGAGGGAGACATGGACACACAGGAGACATTGATGACAAGAGCGAGGAAGGCAGGCTGGACAGGCTGGATCGGAGGACAAGACTGGATGAGGCTGGAATTGGAAGATGAGGCAGGGCTGGGCTGGAAGACGAGGAAGGCAAGGTTGGAAGATGAAGCAGAAACCAGAAAGACAGAAGAAGCAACATGGACTGCACAAGATGTAGGAGATTCCTTGCTTAGGCGAAGACTTATATGCAGAGGCTGTGTGATATTATCAGAAGGTGCTGCAGGGACTTTCCCAGATTGGGACTTTTAAGAGGCTATTGGGCACGTGTGCACCTAAGGAAGGATGCCCGAAAGTTGGGGGTCATGGAGGCATCCTGCCACATTGGAAAGGCATGGCAGCAGAGGTGTGCAAAGCAGGTTGCAGGGCTGACCTGCAAGCCACCGATCATAACAGTGCCCCTCCTCCAAAGCCGCCTCTCCCATCATATGTCGCTTGGCTTTTATGGGGAATTTCTTGTGGAACTCCTCTATAAGTTGGGGGGCTTGTAGCTTAGCAGCTGGCTCCCACAAACTTCATCCTTTGAAGGGTATCTCAGTCTTGGTTGAATTGTGGCACCAAAATGCCTCAGGCAAGCAACAGGAAAAGGTACCCACTAACCCCAAGATGAAGAGGATGGGACTCCATCCACAGGCGCAGTCAGATTTAGCTGGATAGCCAGATAAGCCATTTAATATTGCAACCAAATCATTCAGACAACTTTTCAGTTATTTGTCTAAATGGCTTTTGAATATCGGCCTCCTTGTGTCCATTCCAAGAAGTGTGTATCACACCATCTGGCAAGGTGCTCTTTAATTTGACTTCCTTGAGAAGGGTAGTTAAAATTATATTACACTAAAATCTACACTTGAATGTATTCTCTGGATAAGTAAATCCTGACATCACCCAATTCAATATATTATTTATTTATCTAAAATATATATAATTTGCTGTTCCAATTAATAATGCTGACAGCAGCATACAGGAGAAAATAGACAAAACAACAATATACAACAGCAACAGGTAAAACAAAGTAAAACACTTAAAATAATAAGCAAATGCAGATCAGGTATACCTAACCACATAAGGCTTCACAACATATGAGAATCTGAATACAAAAACCTTTGATCCCTAGAGCTAGCAGCATTGTACAAGATTTGTACAAATTAATCTTGAAGCCAAAGTATGTCCCAGATTCCCCGCAGAAGGCAAAAAAAAATGTGGAAGTGAGAGCGCAGGATTCAAATTTCAAGTCTTTTTCCAGTTCCCTTTTCTGGCCCTGGATCTCTGCTGCTTTAAGTAATGAACTGATACTGAGCTCATTGTAGTACAAGGAACAGGTTTAGCACAGTTATTAGGGTACCAATATGCACTTGACTAAGCTAACCTTACATTCTTATCCAATAGAAAAAGCAAATGTGGTTTTACATGACATAGATGACTTAAGGGTACATAACTTAAAATTAGACATCTTTATTACAGATATATGTTTTTAATCCAGTCATCACGTGAAAAAAAAAACACTGTGGCTGGTGTCTGATCTTTACATTTAGGGCAACATTCACACAGTACAGTTTAGACAAAAGTTTGGTATTTCAAAAATTACAAAAGCAAACTTGCTTGTGTGCGTTCTGTTTGTTTGGTTTCACCTTTTTTGCCCATATTTTTGTCCCACCTTTAAATCTGACCAAGAGGGGCCAACACAGCATCAATGCTGTTAACAATGCTATTTTATTTATTGTTTTATTTAAAAATATTTATTTCCCACACCCTCCAAGTTCAAGGCAGGGTACATAAAATTACATACACAAAAAACAGCCAAGATCAGCCAAATTCTACAAAGAGAGTTCAATGTGCATTAATGCTGCACTACTCTTAATGCACATATGCATTAGTCCATGTTAACTTCAATACAAAGATAATGCAGGATTACACTTTAAAAATATAATTGAGCTGTGCCACATGCAAATGTATGCAAAACAACTCATTTGTATAAAAATAGGGTTAATGCAAATCACATGGGATAACGTGCTTTGCAGTAACCCACCAGTAACGGAGCCTATTCAGTGGCTCAGTAGCAGCATTATGCACTGTCATGTAGAAGGTCCCTGGTTTGATCCCCCAAGTCTTCCTCTCCCTAGGTCAGCTGAGGCTAGGGATGCTGCAGAGCAGTGTTTAAAGCCGCTGAGGGGAGGGGAGGAGTTGTGGTCATTGCTTAAGATTGAATGCTAGTGGCCAGATTCAGGGCCCATTATTGCATGGATTCGAAAGAACCGCTGCTGCAAAGACCAGAAGGTATGTTGATGAGGTGATATGATTAAATAGGGAAAATAAATCCAAGAACAGATGTGGAATAAGGCTGATAGCACCAGATCTCAGCTCTGGTTCTGACTGAGCTGGAAGTATAAAGGCAAAACTGGCAGGTAAAAATAAAATCAATAATAATGCAAAAAGTTAAGTTCACCTCACTCACAGATATACCACCAAGTTGTGGTTAAGTATTTGCATTAGCCTCCTAGAGCTAACACAAGGCCTGATGAAATCCACAATGACCTCCAGATGCCCCTATACCCAGAGAAGTACCATTCCTATGAAACCTAATCTCCCCAGAATCACCTTCTCTCTCCCCCCCACAGAAGGTCTACCCTGGAATCTGTCTCCCTCTCCAGTCCCCATAGAACCCTATCTTGCAGAGTTAAAGAGACCACCTGGGAGGGGGGAGGGAGAGTGACCAGATGTGGCCTCCTCTGTCCCACAGGGATCTTCTTGCCCAGGGGGGATTCCAGGGAGCAGGAGTCTTTTATCAATAGGGGACACGAGGGAGAGAGTTTCTAGGAGTGGGACTTTTTTTCCAGAGAGGGAAGAGGGAGCAAGAACCTAAGGTTAGGGCTTCCTGTCCGGGTGGGAGGGGGGGGGGGGGCAGGGAAAGGAGAAAGAGGGAGGGGAATTCTGTAGGTGGGACTTCTCCAGAGAGAGGGAGAAATATCCTAGGGCTTCTTGGCTGAGGGGAGGGAAAGTGTTTCCAGCAGCTGCACCTCCTTGTGCAGTGGGAGAGAGATTCTGAGATCAGGGCTTCTTCTTCAGGGGGTAGAAGGCCCTTCTCTGGAAAGAGAGGGTTCAAAGGTCATCATGGCCCGCATCAGGCCTTATGTTAATCCCTGAAGGCTAACACTGGTGCATTATTAGCTATGGTAATGGATTGGTATTATTTCCAGCAATCCCTCAGGTATATGAACTTTAACACATTAGGTGTGCAGTGCAGAGTTTTGCGGAACATAAAGCCTGCATTAAAATCTTCCCAGTAATGTGCATTATCATTGGCCCCCAAAGAGGGGGAGCAGAACACATGATCTAGCTCAGTGATTTTCTCACTTACCTGAAATATTTGTTTCAGGGAGAAGAGGGCCCGCCTTAGCTCCCGTCCATTGGAGTTGTATAGTTTTTCTGAAATCAGAAAAAAAGGAAAGATTACGCAAGAACATCAAAACTAAAGTCTCATCAACTGTGATCAATGGAGTTTCTTATGTATCTAAACCTGAACAACACCAAATCAAAACCAAATAAAAGGCCATTCCTTCCACAGTCAACAAAGTGAAAAACTGGTAACCCACAACAGCTGCCTGCAATTGGAAATTGTTTAATATTGTATCTCTATACTATAAGATTATTTACATAGCAGAGCATAAAGTATACAGAGTTCATCTTTAGTTAACAGATTCCAAATTACTTTATAAGGCGTCAGAGTTCTACATACATTGTGTCCCTCTGACTGACACATTTTGGCTACCCTTATTGTACCTCTGGTTTTGTGCTGTGTGCTCTTGCAAAACAGGGATGGGGGAAGGGGTGTGGCGGTGCACGCACTGACTGGTGGGTGCTAGGAGGGGGGTCTCTTTTGCAGGACATATTGATGTTTGTGGTAAAAAGAAAACATAATGCCACACCTACAAATCTGATCATCATCATCTTGTATACGTCTGTGGATGTTGCTGTGCATACCTACATAGTAACTCAGTAGATGACAGCAGGGGAAGTCCAAATTGGCCAAGTCTACCCAATTCTGCTGGTGCATACTGCTAAGGATGGCTCACATTTATAAGAATACTATGACACCTTGCACAAGTTAGGAGCAGATGGAATTTTGCAGTCCTGCTTCATGGTCTAATTTTCAGTAACACTGTTATATCATATTCGTAAGGTTTCTGACGTTAAGTGTTTATAAATTGCAAATATGGGTATTTCTCAGCTAATTAGGGTTTTTTCGGGGGTACCAAAAATCGGTGCTTCTCGGTGTTTTTGGCACAGGTACATGTGCCAAAGGTACCCAACAGTCAGTTGGGTACCTTTTCCAGTTGAATTAAATACATACATTTGTGCAGCTGAGGAGTCGTTAGCAAGGAAAAGGCACAAAAACAGGGTAGGCAAAGGAAGGGTGTGAGAGTGCTTGGGGACGTGGGGGTTTTCCAGTTCTTTTCTAATAAATACCATTTTTTTTTTTTTGCATTGTGCATTGTTTTATTAAGGTTTATCAGTTAAAACCTTTAATCAGAAGGTCTACATATAAGGTATCTCCTACAATGGCTAGTATAATAATATATACTAGAAATAATATATGTTCATATAAGTAAACTTCTCAATATTCAGCCAAGTGCTACCATTCTTTTTCATCTACAGCTGACAGAAGGTCACACAGCAGCTTTCATTTAAGTGAATGAAGACATTTATTTATGGATCTACCCTTGAAGTCAACAAACATGGATTCCAGAGGCAAGAGGACACAATTAGATGGCTCATTTTTCACACAGAACTATTTACATTGATTCATCTTCTATGTATGCTCTCATCCAAAAGACTATGGGGTGAATTTTCAAAGAGCTAAGTGTGTAAAAATAAGCATATACATGCATAAGTAGTTTATACTTGTGTAACTGATATTTCATAAAAAATCAAAAGTACACACATACTTTTGATTTTGCACACATATTTATGCACAAAAAAGAAGTGGTTTAGGGGTGCTCTAGAGCAGGGCCAACAGTTACTCTTCTAAACTGCTATTTCATAGGAGAGTTACACAAGTACATTTGGCAACTTACTCATTGTAACGTTTGGTCAGACCCCACAATCGACTGCACTCACCCCCTAGCATCGCCAACGCAGTGGAACGCTGCCTTGCCTCCCCTGGTCCAGACCTCTCTAGGCATGCCCGTAGTGCATCTTAAAGGTCCAGCGGTGGGAAACTGCTCTGCCAGTACACACTGAAGACGTCACGTGGCTGGGTATTTAAACCCCAACCACGCTGCAAGCAGACGCCTCAACAACAGGTCCTCATGCTTAGCAGGGTGTGTTGCTAACTCCATGTCCTTGCTTCACTGTATTGTGCCTGTTTTGTTGCTCTGCGTCTTGCCTTGTTCCTCTGACTTTTCCAGCTGTCCTGTCTTGCTTGTTTCCTTGTCTCTCTTGCTGGTCCCTCCCTCCCTCCCTTGCCCAGCTCTCAGTGTCTTGTCTCTTTTCATCTGTCTGTCCATGGCCTGTTTCCTGGTCCTGACCTCTGCTATGTATCTGACTACTTTACAACTTGCTGCCTGGTTTTGACCTCAGCTAAAGACACTGACCACCCCTCTGGACCGCTGTCTGCTCTGACCTTCGCTGACAGCCCAAACCTCGGCTACAATCCTAACACCGTCTTACCTCCTCCTACTAGACTCTTGCCTAAGTTCTGTCAGCTCCTGGAACCCAAGGGCTCATCCTGAGGGGAACGGGGCTGGCATAGGTGAAGCATCTCAGTCCTAGCAAAGGCGTGACCACCAGCTGTCGATATGGGCCTACTAGATTCGCCTATTAGGCTGCGTCAACCATGCCACAGCAAAAGGGCTCACAACCGTGACACTCATGTAATTTTATACCTACTAATTATCTTGCATAATTACTATCAGACTTATTGTGTATTATTGGCTGAGAGGGAAGTCTGGGTGAACTGGAAGGAGTTCAAGCTGAAGAGCAAGATGGGTCTCAAAGGTCTGGAGAAGAAATGGGCGAACTGGTAGAGTAATTGGAAACTGGTAATTTCAATAACATGCAAATATTTTAAAACATACTGACTTCAACGCGTAAATCAGGTTTTACATGAAGAAGTTCTGCTTTATTTTCATGTGTAAAATATACACGTGTATATTTTTTTAAATCGATAGGAAAAGTACATGCATTTAATGCACTGAAATATTCCCTCTGAATGCATTACATCTATTCACGCATTCGCATACATATACACGCATTTGTTGCAGGGTAGAATTCCATGCATCTTATAAAATGCGCATATCTGATACCCATCGGTTATAAAATACTATTGTAGATCTCTGCGCAGCCATATACGCACTTATACGAGGCCACATAAAGTTGTCCTCTATAAGAAAACAAAGGCAAAGAACAAGTGAGTTTCTGCAAATTATAATTTTTTCTTTAGAATACCCAGTAAAATCCTATTTTTAATTTGTTATGCCCAGGTTTGCAAAGAAGAAACAATTCTTTATTATTGGTATGTTTCAGTTATGACGTGTATCACCAAGTGTCACAAGTCCTTCATCAAGAGTATGAGTTGGGTCTACCAAGATGAGAGACGGTCTCTCATCTTGGTAGATCCAACTCAGAGGGAATTTATTGGGCTAAACTGACAGTCTAGTAGTAAGTACTTGGTGCTGCCAAGCAGAAAATTTGGGTAATGTACAGTACTCTTCTAACATGCTAGCAGTACTGTTGACATGGCAATGACCAACGAAAACTTAAAAGTTGTTCTAACTCTTTCCAGAAGTAGATATAATTAAAGACTATCCAGCTTGATGCTTTAATTTGCTAATGATGGTACAAAGCTGACCAATATCTTACATGAATTATGCTTTATAGTAATAAATGATTAGGAATTTATAATAAATTGGATTCACAAGAAAGTTCTGGTGGCAATCATCTTACTCTAGCTACAAACTCAACAATCTTATTTAAACAAATACTTTATCATGAATATTCCAGTGCTTTTCCTTATTCAGTGAAAATGTCTCGATGAAAAATCTTTAAGAATAATATTAAAAATATATATTTTTTTTTTTCTAATCTCATGCACAGTACTAAACTTTATAGGATGACTTAAATATCTGCATCTGGCATTTGTTATAATGCATTATTTCTTTGAAAAAACATTACACATGCTACTGGAGCCAATGTAAACGGTTCTCTAAAATCGGGAAATATAGCTTCCTTCTAATTGAGAAAGGCACCATCTCTTATAGTGCTGGCAACTTTTATTAAAAATATCAGCATTTTAACAAAAGCCACATGTTGGCACTTTTGTTACATGAAAACAATAAATCAGTATTGCAGCTTTGGGTGAAGTAATATTGAATAGTAAAAGACAATAAATAGACACTAGTGCTATTCGTCATGTTTACTTTAGCACTGTGTGTTTACCAACCAGTGTGCATCAGACCTGATCAGGTGTGCCATGCAGAAGTCATCACTGCCAGGCCAGCACCTGGGCTCTGTTCTCAGCACCTCACAGCAAGAGGAAACACCAGCGGTGGCTCTTAAACATGTGGGAGCTCCTTTTCTGAACACAAATATAATCATGCAGGCCTCTTCTTCCTACCTTCAGTGGTGTGTGGTAAATAAACAGTTGCATGCAGGGAGGGCATGAATAGGTGAGCCCTGCTTTGTGCAGCACGCACATTGCACAAAGCACCTCCTCATCTTCCCCATCTCAAGCCTCCTCCTTTGAGTCCTTCCAACTTCTGTCCTAACCCCAGGTTAAGTGAGATGAGGAGAGGGTGCATTGAACACTGGACGTGGCTTACTCTAAGTACTGGGTAGCAGTGGAGGAGAGCTGCCAACCAAGTTAACTAACACACCAACTTAGTCCTTAGCCTGCACTGGTGTATACAGAGGGAGCTGGTCGATCATTAGGTGTTCATGTCCATCTCTGCCCCCTTTTCTCTTTGCTTTAAAATTTGGAAGACAGACTGGTGGGGATTTCTTTGCTTCCCTAGCTCTTCTTTTGGCAATATGAGACCTCTCCATATTTTTACTGTAGAGGTTGATATGCCACATTTCATTTTTATTAAAGTAGTTGTACCTTGGGCTTGAAAGGGCTGGGAAATATTGGTATATATGAAGGAGTTAGTCTATCAAACTGAAATCATGTGCTTTAGTATTTCAGGTATTGCATTATAACAAGAGCCTGGAGGAAAAATTGGACAACAAAATACTTCAGTATTAAGCATGGTGCTGAAATAATGATTTCATGTGGGATGACGAGGAACAAGATATTGAAGATGGACTGGTTTCATGCAAGCTATATCCCACATTTGTTCTTCTGTGCAGAGATTTCTTCAAAACCATTCAACCTACAGCATCCAAATGTTCAGGATAGGAAGATGTATCTAAAAGTTAGAATAAAGCTTTCCCAGAAAACTTAGGGATTTTGCTGAAAATTGGGAAACCCACTTTTTTCTTGTGTACACATTATCTCCCAAGCAAGCAACCATATTTTTAGTATAGGTTAATCTATATGAAACCTAGAAACCAGGTTTTCTTAGAAAACTTATGACGTTAATTGAAAATTGGGAGGGGGGGAGGGGAATCATTTCAAGGAGCAGTAACACCAGTGGTCAAAAGGTGATATTATCCTATCGTTATCAATATTTGATATAATCTGACCCGGCTTTGATGCTGGTCAAATTTATATTTTAGTACTCCTCAGTATTTCAACCACATTCAACACCACAGACTACGCAATATTGATTAATGAACTCAAAGAACAGGGTGCTGCAGCGGTTCCATTCCCACCTGAGCGAAAGATCGCAACAGTTCCTGTAGTACCCGAATGTAATCCCTTTGGAGTGTCTGAAAATGAGGACTATAAATAAAATACAAATAGGTAACTACACAACTAACTGGCATGAGATAAAGACTGATGTGCCCCAAGGGTCAGCATTTTCAGCGATGTTATTTAACAACTCACTAATTAGTGCCACTGTGTAAACTGCTAGCAAGTCTGGGTTTGAATTTTCAAATATATGCTGGTGACATATCATTTTTTAATTCTGGTAAATTATTCTTTGTCTGCTACAATCATATATTTGAATATTTACATTGATGCCATAGAGAAATGGATGTTTCATAATAGATTGTCACTAAACATCTCCAAGACAGAGATTATCATGTTATTCAAAAATGCATACAGAGGGGAGTTTCCACCAGTATATCTTAGAGTACTACCCGATTCCCAGCTGTCCATGAAGATATACATATGGCACCAAATAAAAATCAGGATATTTCAAGTTGTGTACATTAAAACCAATTTTAGAGCTGGATTATTTCCACATGGTTCTTCAGACCCTGATATTTTCAGGGTTTGACTATTGTAATTCCTTATTACTGGGACTTCCAGATAGCACTTTAAGATCATTACAATTATTTAAAAACTCTGCTGCTCATCCGTTAATGGCTCTTAGTGTACATGATCATATAACACGTGTTTTGTTATCTCTGCATTGGCTCCTGATTCATAGAAGCATGATGACAGATAAAGCCCATATTGCCCATCTAGTGTGAATATCCATTCAAGTGAGAATCAAATTTAAGGTACTAATGCTGATCCATAATTCAATTAACACAGATATTCTATGGTTAGGATATGCACTGCATATTTACACTCCTTCCCAGTGATCGAATTCTGCAAATAAATGACTATTTGTGATTCCTACAGTCCACCAAGCCCATTTGGGAGAAACCAGGGACTGCAAACTTTTCTGTGAATACAATACCTGAATATTTAAGAACTATGACGGAGGCTAAATTATTTAAAAAGCCCCTATAAACAGGGTTATTGTAGCAGATATTTGGAATTAATAACTGTTGTTAGGCCCCAGAGGTGCCCTATATTTTGTCACCTAGGAACTTTTGATTTTATCTTCCATCTTGGCATGGCACCATTGTAGGAACAAATGAAGAGAAGGTTTGATATGTTTTTGTGTCATGTCGTTTGTCTTTAATTGTTGTTTTTTGTTTTATGGATTTTATGTATATTTTAGATTGTAAACTGCTACAGACATTGGAATATGCGATCTAGAAACAATGTTAACAAAATTAATAAATAAGTACTGACACCTTGTGGCTACTTTGAGTACTGTAGCCTGCATAGATAGATTACACAAGATACTAAAAATTCAGCGATGGGAGAAAAAAAGCACCTCATAAGACTTCCTGGTAATAATGTGCTATTTACCTATTCAGTAAGTGCTACTATCTGGGGTTCCTTCCCTCACTGGGCCTTGGAAGATTACCCTTGCAATGAGACTGTAGCTCAAGGAACAGGAGGCGCTAGCCTCTGAAATCAATCAGGCACAGGTCAGCACCCATGCAAGGTGGACGGTGTCATACCCTATTTAAATTATTTTTTAAGGACTGAAACTAAAACATTAACCTAACCATTCCATTCTTCAATAAATACTTCCAAGTTTCTCAAGGAAAGAGAGGCTCATGACTGGATGCTATATGTGCCAGAAAGGGAACAAATGTATTGTAAGGAGAGAGGGCTGAAAAATGGTTAAATCATCTATCAATGGCACTGAATTTTCTGAACATCATTTTAAATAGAAGCAAACTGAATATACATTGATTGATCACTAAATCCATGTCCTAGAATGGCCATACAGGACTAAGCTCCTTCAGGCTAATGCCAATAGAGTTCTTTACTGAACAGTGAAAGTTTCTCTCAAGACTATTTCCCGACTTTCTCAGCTCCACTGAATTCACTTTGCCTTAAAATTAAACTGTTTAAGAAATTAGCTCTCGAGCTGGGGGCTAGCTTTTTCCAAAAATGTTCCTGTAAATGTCATATAACGTACCAAAATAATAAGTTTATTTTTATGGATCCCTCACATTTGGAGCAAATTTCTAAAGAATAAATCTCAAAAGCAGCAAAGTAGTTTTCTTAAGGTGTCAGGGCTGTATAAAGGAAAAGATGACATATGGTAGGCTCAAACTCTTATCCTCCTAGATGAGGGCTGATATAGTAAAATATATTATGTAATATAGAAACATAGAAACATAGAAATGACGGCTCCCCCCAAATCTAAGACTTGAACCCAATCATCAAGAGTTCAAAAAAAGACTAAAGACTCTTCTTTTCCAACAAGCCTTCCCAGACTCACAATCCTACCAAGACGGAAAGTCTTCCCAAATAAGAAGTATCCCCTAATTATGGTCACCATACCAAGTCCTACCTTCAGGTCTCTGCAACTGGACAACAATCTTTGAGTTCTAAAAATTAATCTTATTATTTATATTTTCCTCTGCAACTGGACTACAATTTCTAAGTTCAAAAATTCATTTTATCTTATTATTTATATCTGGCATGGTTAATATGTCACTATATCCAAGTTAAATAGTTAAATTATACAGATTATATTACATAATTTTATTAATTACAATGTTAAACTATACTATATTATTTATTATCATTATGTTAAATTGTCATCCAGTTATATTGTTCCATATGTGCCACTGTTCTATGTAAAGCCCCTTATCTCTGTTGGGCAGTTTATCGTTATATGTAAACCGGAGTGATTTGTAGTCTCTATAAGAACCTCGGTATATAAAAATTAAAAATAAATAAATAAGAAGACCGAATGGCCCATCCAGTCTGCCCAGAAAGCCTCACACATTTTTTCTCTCATTCTTATCTGTTTCTCTTAGCTCCTTGTTCTATTCCCCTTCCACCCCCACCATTAATGTAGAGAGCAGTGATGGAGCTGCATCCAAGTGAAATATCTAGCTTGATTAGTTAGGGGTAGTAGGGGCAGTAACCGCCGCAATAAGCAAGCTACACCCATGCTTATTTGTTTTACCTAGACTATGTTGTACAGCCCTTGTTGGGTTTTTTTTCTTCTCCCCTGCCGTTGAAGCAGAGAGCCATGCTGGATATGCATTGAAAGTGAAGTATCAGGCACATTTGGTTTGGGGTAGTAACCGCTGTAACAAGCCAGCTACTTCTCGCTTTGTGATTGCAAATCCTTTATTTCTTCACCCCTGTCGTTGAAGTTGAAGTTGATATTGCTAAAATTTCTGGTAATTCCTAGATTATTACATTTTTTTGTTAAGATGTTATAACTCAATAAATAATAAATAAAATAAAAAAACTGTTTAAGAACATTACGGGGGTGACTTTCAAACTGTCTGCTCTGGGTCAAAGAGCGCAGGTATGTTTTACCCACAGGCTTTATAGCAATTCTCCAGGCAAGCCTATGTGTGCGCGCAGGTTGCTGGAAGTCTGAAGTATACGTGATCACTTGTACCTGCTGTTTTCTGAGGGTAGAAAGTGCGTGGGAAGATTTGAAAATGCCACCTACCCATGTATTCTTCCTCCCCTGACCTCAACATGCGCCCAGGACTGTCTCCTTTTGATGTGGTCAAAAGAACATGCATTGGTCCACAATATGCACAAATCTTTTAGCTGCATTTAAAGAGAGGCAATTTTCAAGCAGTCCATTTTTGCACAGCTAACACTTTTTACCCATGTAAACTGCTTTGAAAATTGACTTCCCTACTATTGCCTGATTCTTAAAATTCAGCACTTTGGGGCAAATGTCCCATAGCACATTTTTTCAGAAATTTCTGCAGTGTGGGGTTTTCTTTTACAGGATTTTTCCCATCCTGAATTTGCAGGAAAATAAATTCTTGGGCAAAAATGTGTTTTTTCAAAGTTCTGCAAAAAACTGTACTTATAGCATTCTTCACTCCTTTTCTGCTCTAATTTTGGTGTGAAGATTAACACTGGTTCTTAATGGCCCAATTAAATACGACTTTTTTTTTAAACCATGGACAAAGAATGGGACAAAAGCAGTAGTGAAACAGCCTTTAGTCTCCACTGCTGAATATATATATATATATATATATGTGTGTGTGTGTTTGTACGAAACCCTTTCTTGGTGGATGGCACATATCCTAAAGGGCCATCAAAGAATTTATTATATGTGGCTAGCTCCTCTGCCTTTACCCCAGTACTTCTGTTCCCAAGGGGGCCGATGCAATACAGTGCGCTCAGCCGAGCGTGCTGTTAACCCGCAGTCGGACGCGAGTAGAATAAGCGCTAATCAATCCCCTAATGCAATAAGGGGATTAGCGCATATTCAACGCAAGTCCAACGCAGAGTGAATCCAATAGCACTCATCACATGCAAATGCATGTGAATGAGGCTATTAGGCATTCACTCCCGAAGCAAAAAAAAAAAAGTGCGTCTCAGGAAAAATTGCTTTTCTGTACTGCCTCCTACATAATATCATTGTGATATTAAGTAAGATGAAAATTAAAGAAACAAAAAAAGTAAAAAAAAAAAAAAATAGACAGTCGTGTTCAGGAAATGGCGCTTGACTGACAAGCGTTCGCTTCCTGAACCCTCGGCGTCGGTTTTCCTTGCCGGCAGACGGCCGAATCACGAAAACGATTGGGTTCTCGTTAGCAAGGATGCGCTAGGGTCGTGCAAGCGACTCTAGCGTCTCCTTGCTAACGCGACCCCCTAATTTAAATAGTGCACGGCACCCCCTTGGGGGCACCTGGAGTGCATTAAGAGAGCGGGCGCAGACTGTTCAGCGCCCGCTTTCTACACAAATGGCATCGGCCCCAAGGTGTGGGTCTTTCTGTGTGGGCGAAGGCTAACATTCTTGGCTCAGGCAGTAGTGTTATCCCATGTGTGTGTGTGTGTTACCATAGCTCTTTGAGACAGGCACACTTACAAACCAGGCAGGACTCACTGGACGGGCGTTCAAATTATAATTTACTGTAATTTCTTGTAAGAGAATCAATAGATGCAAAACATAAGGTGTCCAGATTCTTCCAGTTTCCCAGATTTACATGACAGGATTTCACTACTCTCTAAGCTTCCTTTTCGCTGCCAGTTTCACGCTGAATAACTACACCTTTTATGGTGTACTTATTTGACGTGACGCCAGCAGCGATCGCACCGCGGAGGTGTGATCGCTGCCGGCTATCGTAGGACCGCCCCCGTTATCGCCAAATTCACTATGCCTTTCGGCATTAGAAAATCCAGTCCTAAGTCTGTGGAAATGTCCCTCCAGGCATGGGCTTAGGACAGATGTATTATCCCAAGGTGGCTGTGGAATCCTAACAGTAACCGGATCCCTTCTCACAGTACCTGGGGTCCATGTGAATCCTGAACTTCACCTGATGGTATCCTGTGCCCTGGGGTAAAAACTCCAGTTGAGGGTCTCCAAATGTTTCTCTGGATAATTCCACTTCAAAAGACAGCAACTGGCCTCCCAGGAGGAAAGGCCTGTACTGGAAACAGCTACAAACATACTCCAGTTCGGGGGCAAAGGAGGGGACAGAAAAATCTCCCTTTACCCAATGGTGAAAAAAAACAGCTTGAATCAGGATCTCTTCTCCCACTGGGGCTGCAACCTACTCTTACATAAGTCGAAAAGGTGTACAGTCCCTCCTGATCACCCTGAGCAGGGGATTATGCCTGCCAGAAATGGAAAAGGATAAAAATGCAGAGAACTTGGGAAAAAAACCTCTCCTTTGTCGGACTGGGGGCCTAACTCCGAGCTCACACATGAAACACAACCTTCTCTTTCAAAAGCAAACTCTATCAGTCCTGCTCTTACTTATTCTAGCTCCCCCCTTGTGCCTAAGGGATATTCAATTCCAGAAAAATGGTGGGGAGATGCTGTACTGAATGGTTTGTCCCTCTGCAGCTGACTATCCAAGGGCTGGGTCTAGGGACATCTAGTGGAGACCCTAAGGGCTATTTACATATAAATACATAGATAGATAGAATGATATTACATTTAGGAGAAAGAGGTGTCTGTCTGCAGCAGAGGACCAGAAGGCTTATCTGCATACTTCTCCCAGCAGCCCCAGCAGAGGATTCCAGAGGACACCACAAGCTGTCTAGGCTTCAGTACCAACAGCCCCCACACTGTTTCTAGCTGCAGCAAATGAGAAGTCTCATTAGTATGCTTTTCTTTAGCAACTCCAGCAAAGGATTCCATAAGACACTATGCACCATCTAGATTTCAGCACTTGCAGCTCTAGCACTCTTCCTAGCACTAGAGGACCTGTGAGGCTTATTTGCATATTTCTCCCATCAGAGACCTCCAGAGGACACTATGAGCTGTCTAGGCTTCAATTTCCACAGCTCCCACATTGTTTCTAGCTGCAGAAAATTGGAAGACTCATTTGTATAATCATCCCAGCAGACGGCTCTAGAAAATGCTGCAAGCCATCTAGGTTCTAGCTTTCATGGCCCCTGCACTCTTTCTAGTACCAGAAGGCCTTAAGGTTCATTTGCATACTTTTCCGAGCATCCCAGCAAATTATTCCAATGTGGATGGCTAGGTTCAGCTTCCACATCTCCCACACTTGTTTCCATCTTCAGAGAACTGGAAAGCTCATTTGCATACGCCTCCCAGCAACCTCAGTAGAGGACAATGCAAGCCATCTAGTTTTAAGCTTTAACGATCCCCACACTGTTTCCAACCACAGAGGACCAGATGTTCACCTGCATATTTCTCCCAGCAGC
This sequence comes from Rhinatrema bivittatum, assembly GCF_901001135.1. NCBI lineage: Eukaryota > Metazoa > Chordata > Amphibia > Gymnophiona > Rhinatrematidae > Rhinatrema > Rhinatrema bivittatum. The sequence goes on along the minus strand of NC_042616.1, from coordinate 337,395,407 downwards.
CCTAACAGAGGACACAATAAGTCATTATGCTTCAGCTCCTACAGCCCACGCTATGTCTTCCCTTCTTTCCAGCAGCAGAGAATTGGAAGGCAATGTGTAAAAACAGCACTTCCTAGAAATTCAAAGCAAAGGTCAATAAGGTATGTAAGTAAGTAGTTATAAGAAGCTTAATTGTAATCTCTGAGTGCCACATGAATGGTTTATCCACCAGCTGGTGGAGCTCCAAGTGCAAAGAGCTCCTAGCTCTCAGAGAATGTCTGATATCCGGAGGCTAGAGTGGCTGGCGTTCAGGCTGGTGTGGGGGGCAGGGGCTAGCGGGGAGGGACGTGGCCTGGGAGGGCTGGCTCTGCTGGGCTGGGGAAGTGTAGGCTGTGCTGAGGCTGTTGTTGAGGGTGAGGTCACACTGTGCTGGGGATGGAGCTGTAGGGGGCGGGAGCAGGCTGTGCTGGAGCCGAAGGGGGGAGAGCAATAAATAGGAGCCTCTTGGAAATATCTATGGGTGGCTGTGCTGCAGCTGGAGCTAGGGCTGGGAGGGTAGCCTGGGCTAGGGCTGAATGAGGAGAGGCAGACTGTGCTGCTCCTGGGGTTGTGGCGGCGGGGTGTGGGGGGGTGGAAGGGTAGCCTGTGATGGGGCTCAGAGCAGGAAGGAATTTCCATGGGTGTCTGCTAGTATATTGATAATACCTTTTTATTTCAAATGATAATTTCATCCTATGTAAGATTCTCAAAGCTAAGTCAAAATTTGAACTTTCACTATTAATAATACCCATGACAAGTGATAAAGTGTGCAGATCTTTTAAACAACTGCTTCTTTCTCTCATCGTACAAGGAAGTTTGGAAGGGAAGAACCTCTGTTTTATAGAGAGAATATACACCCTGAGGTTTCCTTACATTTTTCTCTGTCTTTTTCATGTTACTTAGTAATTCTATTTGTTTCTTATATCTACACTTTCCTTTCTATTGTACTAATCATTAGACATGAGATTAATCTGCACTATGTTAGAAAAGAAAATAGTGTTTAAATAAAGCAAAACAAAACTGAATAAAGCCACCAAATCCAGTTCTACTTGCAGCCTAACACAGCTACATTGTTGGCACATACTTGTTCACATCTGCTGAACACAAATGGGAGTTTCCTCTCAGATGCTAGCCTTAATGACCTCTACATTTCCTATCTGTGCTCCATGTCTTCAAAAGTCTACTTTTAAGATTTAACCTTCTCTTCTGAAAAAATAAGAAACATAAGTATTTGTGAGGGCAATTCTGAGTCCCCTGCAGAGCTCGCAAGCCCACAGGTACAAGGTCTGCTCGCAAATTTTCAAATACAAACTCCCCGTGGAGATTTCCTTTGAAAATTTGGCCGGCACACGAGACAAGCATCTGCATGGGAGCAAGAGTAAGTATGTGCTGGAACGTATGCATGGCAATTTGAAAATGCAGTCACCATGCATAAATTATCTCCTCAATTTTTACCCACATACAGGGGGGGGGGGGAGAGAGGGTAATTTTCAAACCTTACTTTGGTTTTTTTCCCAGCAGTCTTCTCTTGCCCCTTTGTTTATTAGGAACCAGGACTGGAAGATCGGGCATCCAAATGGCAGATGTAATTTAATGTGGACAAGTGCAGATGACGCATACAGGGAAAAATAACCCAATCTACAGTTACACGATGTTAGGTTCCATATTAGGAGCTACCACCCAGGAAAGAGATCTAGGCATCATAGTGGATAACACATTGAAATCGTTGGTTCAGTGTGCTGCAGCAGTCAAAAAAGCAAACAGAATGTTAGGAATTATTAGGAAAGGAATGGAAAATAAAAAGACTGAATGTCATAATGCCTCTTTATCACTCCATGGTGAGACCACACCTTGAATACTGTGTACAATTCTGGTCACCACATCTCAAAAAGGATATAGTTGCGATGGAGAAGGTACAGAGAAGGGCAACCAAAATGATAAAGGGGATGGATCGGCTCCTCTATGAGGAAAGGCTGAAGAGGTTAGGGCTGTTCAAGTTTGCAGAAGACATGGCTGAGCGGGATATGATAGAGGTCTATAAAATCAAGAAAGGGCATGAACAGGTAAATATAAATTGATTATTTAATCTCTCAGACAATAAAAGGACCAGGGGGCATTCCATGAAATTAGCAAGTAGCTCCTTTAAAACAAATCAGAGAAAATTCTTTTTCACTCAACTCATAATTAAGCTCTGGAATTCATTGCCAGGGGATGTGGTTAGTGCAGTTAGTGTAACTGGGTTTAAAAAAGGTTTGGATAAGTTCCTAGAGAAGAAGTCCATAAACTGCTATTAATCAATAAGGAATAGTAGCTTGGGATCTCTTTAATGTTTGGGTACTTGCAACTTGGATTGGCCACAGTTGGAAACAGGATGCAGGGCTTGATGGACCTATTGTCTGACCCACTGTGCATGTCTCATGTTCTTATGACTAGGATCTGGCACCATGAGTCTTCATTCACAATGAACTGGGGATTTGTCCCCTATGTTATCCTGCACCCCTCCCCCACAACATACCTGGTTTGGTCATTGAAGAGATGGTCCTGGGGGGGGGAAATCATGCACAAGGGCTCCTTCTGGAATCCTGCAAACACGAACCCTGAAGCCCGCCAGCCACTAAATGTCACCCTTAGGAAATGTCTGTGACCCTCTCCCCTCTCCCCCAGGGACTGCAAATGCTGCCTGGGAAACAGAAGACCTGACCTTGGGGACTGAACCAGGGACCTTACACTTAGCAGTGTACTGCACTTTCCAACTGAGTCACAGGGTCTACCCTTCAAAGTGTATTTTTACAGGGTAAACATGCATTTACCTTCATAAAACATTTGACTATTGTCCCCTATGTGTGTGTGTATATATGAGATATATATACTGTATATCATTTTCTACATTTATGTATTGGTCAATCTGTCAATCACATTCCAAAAGCGCATTATTTTCACTGCCTTTTGAGAGACAGTTAATAATAAATTTTGTTTCCTTAGGGTATATTTTAAGTATCCCTCAAAAAATTGTGTCATAATGTTTCCATAATAGCATTGCCTGCATCTGATACAGGCGCTGAAGTAACGTCACTTTGGCACAAGCGTCAGGGCCACCAGTGCCATTTTTAAATCAATGGCAGGCAGGTTAGGAGCAAGAGGGCATTGCTCCTACCCTTTTGCATCCTGTGGAAGTGGGACCCATGCAAGGGGATAAATGGGGGGTAGAGGAGGGAGGTCCCTGGCCTCAGCAAATGTTGGGATCTAGGGAGGCCCCCACTCAGCCAAAATGGGTAAGCCCAGGCTCCCTGGCTTTCTTGGGGAGGGGAGGGGGAGGGGTTGAAGAGCCTCAGGGAAGCACTTTTTTAAATGAAAGGAAAATATCCCAAAATTCATTATGGCTATTTTCAGGTAAGGGGAGGGGCAAGAATGTCTAAAGCAGAGGAGAACATAGTGTTGTAAGAAGAAGCTACCTTATCAACTGACTCGGCCACTAACCACCAAAAAAATGATGTGAGTCATAGCGACCCAAGGCCAGTACCCCCTCCCTTCAGATATTACATGCAAATTCATGGAGACCCCTTCTGCCTTCCATCCCACCCTCCCTATCCAGCCACAATCTCAGTGCCACCCTCCCCACCTGCCCAGCATCCTCTTCCTAAATCCTACCTGGTTACAGTCTTACTTGCTCTCAGCCACCCCCGGTGTTGCTCTTACAGCATCGCTGATACGCTTTACAGAAAAAGCAGGAGCTTGGGGGTGAGGCCTATGCATTTTTGTAATTTTGGCTGCCTCAAATTTTGGTGGAAGAGGGTAGAACGGGGGACACAAAAGACTCCCTGGAGTCTTTGGGACTCTTGGAGGGGAGAGTTATTTTGGGCCAATTGGCCCCTTTAATTGATGGACCCCAGGAATATCGGAATGTGCATTAGTGTTCTAATCCTCAAGGGGAAACTTCAGATTTTTGTGTTTGGCTGCATTGGAGATTTGCAGACTGCTTGCCACATAGGAGTACATGTTCAAAGGCTTAGGCACCTTTTACATGGTCCTAAGTTAGTTATATCTAAGGATGTGGCTTTTAGCTGCCTGAACATGTGTGTACGCTTTCATAACATGCACACTTTTGGTCACATAGAAGAGGCATTCTGAGAGTATTTTCGAATCAAATTTGAAAACTAAGAGGTGAATTTTCAAAGCAATTCCGCGTGTAAAAGTAACATATACGTGCGTAAGTAGCCTGTACTTGCATACATGCTATTTTATTAACATCAAACATACGCACGTACTTTCGCTTTCACGCACACATTATACATGCGTAAAAAAGGGGCGGACTAGAAGAGTTCCTGGGTGGGGCTAAAAGTTATGCGCAGAAGTTGCTATTTTATAAGAAACATATGTAATCACATGTGATAACTTATTTGTGCAATTTTACTCCTTCTAATTATCTCGCACAATTGATATCAGACTCATCTGTTGTCAAATACTGATTGGGTGGGAGGTCTGAGTGAACTGGGGAGAGTTACGGCTGAAGAACCGGGAGGGTCTCAATGACCTGGAGAGGACTGGGTGAACTGATGGGGAATCAGAAAACTGACGATTTCAGATACATACGCATATTTTAAAATATACCAATTTATGTGCATAAATCAGGGATTTACATGAGCAAGTTGAATTTTTTTGCATGTAAAATATGTGTGCATGTTTCTAAAATAGGTAGGAAAAGAATGCATGTTCAATGTATTGAAATACAAGGTTTCAATGCATTGTAGGAGTTTGCCCGTATGCATGCATACATGTGTATGCGGGGGGTAGACATACGTGCATTTTATAATCTGTCTGTACCTGATATTCACAGATTATAAAATACTGTAGTAGTTCTCCATGCGGCCATATATTAGGGCCATGCGGTGCTGCCTGAAAGTTATCCTCAACACATACATTTACATTTTTAAGAAAAGTGCACGGGTTGTAAGCATGCCAGTAACACGCATACTTTATGCTATTGTTTTACTTGTGAGGGTATGCATGCAGCTTTCACCATTTTAAGAATCTGATATTCCGATACAATGTATTGCAGGTATCTGAAAACTGGTTTTCTATGTGTGGCCTTTAAAAGTTTGCACCTACTTTTCCTAGTGGATGTCTTGTTGAAAATTTACCGTTTGGAACATTTTAGTTTTGGAGCACCCTCTCCAGCAGTTCGTCATTTTCCTCATCTAGAAAGCATTGTCTGCCCTTTGGCAGCAGTGAAGCAGGAGATAGAGGTTGGCTTATGTCCTGATATGGCATTTGTGGCCTTCGGGTCAGTTAAGAATGATTTACTGCATGATCCTCCCACTCCCTTCTCTACTCTCCCCTATCTTGTTCTTTACTGATTTCTTCCCTGCCCTCTTGTGGTCACCTTCTCCACCTCTTCCTCAACACCTCCATACTCCTCCTCCTGCCACTCCTCCCCACCGTTCTCTTTCTGGGGCTCCTTTGTGCCTTTTCACCTCCACAACTCCTCCTTCTCATCCTCTCAGCCCTCTGGCTTTTCTCCTCCCTACTCATTCTCCTAATTTTAACACTAGGCTTTTTAAGCCTTCTCAATCTCTGCCCCTCCCCCCCCCCCCCAAATTCCTGCACCTGCTCCTTTCGCCCACAGCTCACTCTGCACTCTAACCGTTCTTGCCCCACTTATACTTCATGCATGACCACTCATGCAGACATACACATAGTCACTTGCATGCCGTGTTCCTGCCCCCCCCCCCCCCCCCCCCCACACACACACACACTCCTGCCCTTCAAATTCTGGGATAATTAGTGGCTGGTCTAAGACAAATACAGGCACACAGTGAAAGGATGTAATAGAGGAAACTAGAAAAGACATGGCAAAGGATCGGGGCACAGAGAAGACACCACACTCCACCAAGACTTAGTTTACCAAGGATCATTTTTCAAAGAGTTTAGATTCCTCACTCTGGAAGTTAGCAGAGCTGGTGGGAGCACCACAATTTTGGAGGCAGCAGCAGCAGCAGCGGCGGCAGTACTGGATCATGCCAGCGTTGATTGGGGCCCCAGGCCTTTCCGAAGCAGTGGGAGCTTGCCATTGTGCTCCCCGCCACTTCTTCTGTCACTCTCGCTCTGATGGCTCTCTCACACAGCAGCAGCGGCTTTCAGCAGCACCGTGACCTGACTTCACTTATGAGTTCATGGCAGTGCCGGCCACATTCTTAGACCTGAGGTGGCAGGAGCCAGCAAAAATGCTCCCTGCCACTTTCTCAGCACACCCCGGATCCAGGGACTGGGGGAAGAGAATGTTCCAGGGGTTGGGGGGTTTTTTTGGGGAGAGACACATAGCTGAAATTTGTCTTGGATGCCTAATAGCCTTGCATCAGCCGCAGAGTTAGGCACCTAAATCAAACCCTTTGAGAACTTACTAGAACTGAGCACATATATTTAGGAGCCAGGATTCACTAGGCCCTTAAATTTACATGCTTAAAAAGCTGGCAGCAACGGGGGCAGAGTTAGAGTAAGGAAAAAAAACCTTTAAACCTACCTGGCTATATTTAGCAAATATCCACTTAGGTTTAAATATTTAGCAGGAGATTTGTCCTACTGAATATCTGTGACAAGCTAGCCAGATAACTTGTCTGCTCTCTGGCTAGCTGCATAGAGACCTGAATAATAACTTACATTGACACAATTTAGTAGTCAGGTACAAAAACATTGTTTAGAATATCTGAAGCTGTTAGGAATTGTGGACCCTTGGCCTGAGGTGGGGTTGTTGCTACCTGAGGATCTGGGCCCCACAGGCCCCCACCGTCGGGAGGCGAGGCTGGCCGGGAAGAGAGGCAAGGCTGGGACTTCACCTGTGCCGACCCTCGTTCCCCGCAGGTTGAGCCCTTGGGTGCCGGGGCCGGTAGGACTTAGGAGCGCCCCTGTGTGGCTGGTCCCGGAGAGGGTAGGCGAGTGCATGCAGAGAGAGTCAGAGAGGTTAGGCACAGTTCGAGACAGGAGCACTCCAGGAGGCGGGAAGAGAAAGTGTCTCAGGGAGTGCAAGACCACCGCAGCTCTGAAGAGAGTGGAGCAGGATCACGTGGGAGTGGCCTTGAGATGAGGAGATGCAGATGAAGAGGCACAAACTGTAGTCCGCTGGATAAAGGCTAGAGCAGGGAACCCGCTGAAGCAGGTGCCTGGAGGGTAGCAGTGCAGGGGTACTGCCCGGGACACAGCAAGCCGATGACAGGGACCTCAGGGATGCCCCGAGGAGCGGGGCACCGAGACCCAGTCTGGAGGTGTACTGCGCTGAGCCAACTCCCGAAGACAGGGCACTGTAGCAAAGGTCCTCAAGGAGAAGTACTGTGGAAATTCCCAGGAGCAGTGGGCACTGCGGTTGGAACTCACAAGTAGAATGGCGCTGAGCCTGGCCCTGAGGAGCAGGAAGTGCTGAGAGAGAGTCCAGGTTAGGTTGCGCTGAGCCAGGGCCCGCAGAGCGGGAAACACTGAGAGAGAGAATCCAGTAAGGTTGCACCGAGCCAGGGCCCGTGGAGCGGGAGGTGCTGAGAGAGAGTCTGGAGACGGTTGCGCTGAGCCTGGCCCCAAGGAGCGGGAAGCTCTGAGAGAGAGTCCAGTTAGGTTGCGCTGAGCCAGGGCCCGCGGAGCGGGAGGCGCTGAGAGAGGAACCCGGAAGGAGAAGTGCAGAGGTCCGATGACGGGAACAACCAGTCCATGGAGAGAATATGGCATCAATAGGAACCATGGAACTCGTTGCCAAGTCGGTTAGTGGTGGCTCAAGGTGAAGCTTAAATATCCCGGGTCAATGATGTCATCAGCTGGAGACGAACCTGGAGTTCCCACCATAGGCCCTTTAAAGGAAGGGAAGATAGCACGCAGGCAAGCCTAGAGAGGCCCAGGATCAGAGCGCTGGTCGGTGGCGTCCCGGCCACCAGCTGGAGTGCAGAGAGCAGGGAGGAATGCGGCGGTGGTGACTGGCCACCTCTGTGAGAGCACCAGAGGTGGAGAGCCAGGCATGGCATGACATGATGTGAGTTGAGCCTGCCGTGGACGGCCATGGCAGGTGGTCATAACAGAAGCCTTATATTTTCCCCCCATTAGTGATCCCACTCATCCCCTCCATTTCAATGTACAGCGATCAAAGGACAATGTGACTTTCAAAAAGCTGCTCAGGATTCTGTTGCAATTCTCTTTCTGTAATGCAAAACAGTGAGGCTGTCAAAAACTTGAGAAAATAGAGCAAAAACATCAATGTTTTCTTCAGAGATTACCCCAGCCAGACTGTGTTAAAAAATATGTCCTTTGATGTTAGGATAATGTGTGAATCATTCTATAGCTCATGTTCATACAATTTCTTCTACAGACTTTTCTCTGGGTATGAAAGATGCTTTTGTACAGTGACACTGTGATTTGTTTCTTTTGTACCTTTCTGGTTGAATTTTGTATGATTTATCACTTGTTCTGGTTGACATAATAAAACATTTTTAATTATAAAAAAAAAATATATATATGTCCTTAAATGAAATGGAAGACAAGAAAAAATGTGTGTATCGTCTTAATTAGTCTAAGAGATCTCTGATGTTGGGAATTGCATGTCTAAATATGTGACAATACCATTCACTATCTTAAAGACTACTACAGACACTTAATCTGAAGCTAAGGTTTTATTACAGCAGTATGCAAGGTGCTCTATCAAAATTCTGCTGACTTTATCAGATAGAGCAGTGTTTCCAAACTGATATACCACCCTGTAAAGGGGAGGCCTGCCAGTTTCTCCTGGACCTTGGGCCAGAGATCCGAAGCTCTGAGCCAAGCCATCCTGCAAATTCTGATGTCCACTGCGGCCATACAAGCTGATGTCTCAAAGACGTCATACGTGGAACGCACCTCATTCTCATTCTCACTGCACTCGAAGTCCTGCTGAACCAGCACCAGGAACACATCCTGCTGCTGTTGAGGGAGGTGTTCTGCCAATTTCTGAATCTTCTTGCTGAGGTTCCAGGAACTTTGGGCCATATATAACTGATAGGAGGTGATACGGACTATCAACATTGCCCCCTGGAACACCTCCCTAACCAGTGTGTCCCATTTTCTATGTTGCCAAACTGGAGGCGTGGAAGCATGGGTCCAGGACCGCTTTGCCTTTTTGAGAGTGGATTCTGGTGCCGCTCAAACACCAGGGACTTTTGAACGAGGTAGACTGTTTCAGTCTTCCTGTTAACCGGAGATTCAGACACGGGATGTTCCCAAATATGTAGGAGCAATTCCTTGAAGATTTTGTGCAAGGGAACAGGTTCCACCTCTTTTGGGGCGTCCACAAACTGGAGTACTTCCAGCATGTAGTGCCTAGCATTCTCTTCCATGAGGAGCTAGAAAAGGATAGACTGCCATGGTATGAACAAAACCAGCAAAGCTCAAATCCTCTGGAGGAGACCAGTGCCATTCCTCCGAGGGGGACAGTTCAGAGAGGACATCCTCAGAGACATCAGAGGAGGACTCAGTATTGATCCCACTGGTCGTATGGGGCTTCCTCCTCACTGAAATCCCCTAGAAAAGTCAGTGAGGGAACCGTGCTGACTGCCTGTGGCTTGGGCCCCAGAAGCACCGGGGCACCAAGGACATCGATGCGACAGGCTTCCAAAGGACCTGGTGCCAGAACCGGAAGCGGCAGCCTAGGTGCCAGAGGCCCTGAAAGTGCCGAGCTTTCCTCCTCAGAGGAACCAGCAATAGCGATAGCCCCCAAGGGGGAGGCAATGATGGCTGCTGGGGAACTGAGGAACCCTCGGGTACCAGCAGCAGTGCTAGGATCGAGGGAGTGGGCTCCGATGTCAGTGGAGGCACTGACAGGCCCAGTGGTTCGGTACCAATGAGGGCTCAAAGCACCGCCAAGTGAACCCTCCGATCCAGCTCCTCCTTGAAGAACACCACGAATAGGGCAGTGGAGAAGGAGCAGGCACCACCAGATCTCCCTCAAAGCGAGGGGATCGGTGCCCAGCATCGACATGGGCATTGGTGAGGAGCGCCTCGGACTCCCAGGTGCAACTGAGGGCGAGGTCTGGTCTCTGCAAGGCCACTTCGGGAGCAACATGACCGATGCCTTCCCAGAAATGGTGCCATGCATTGACACTGACCGGTGATGGTGCTTCCTCGATCTCCCTCAGTGCCAGGCCCGGTCTTTCCCCAGCGCTGAGGAGGGTGAGGAATCTGACGTCCTAGAGCACGAAGACACTGACAGAGTTCAATTCTCGGTGCCCATATCCGGAGGGGGAGCCTGAAAGGGGGTAGACACCAATGGTTCGCTATCCATAAGTTCCCCTTGAACCTGTGTAATTGACGCGCCTGATGCTGGTATGGGGGGCCCCAACTTCTTAAAGCGAATAAGCTTTTCAGTTTTATTTAATCGTGCCCGACAACCTTTTGGGGGTCATCTGGTTGCAAAACCAGCAATCCCGGACATCATGCGATGCCCCTAGGCAAAGAATACAGACCATGCGGATCAGACACTGGGGACATCGACAAAACCTGGAGGAGGTCATGCCTCAAGCCAGAAAATGGACTGTGCCAGCAGATCCCAGTGCGAAAAAAATCCCGGAACTGACCGCTAGAAGGAAAAACTTACCGTACCCCCCTAATGACTAGGGAGGGAACCAGGGAAGAGGGACCCCGAGCAAAGGCAGCGAAAAAAACGTGAGAAAACGAAGAACTCTGAGAAGAGTGGAGCTCCACTACCATGAGGCAACTGCACCTCGGAAAGAAAGAGACTGAAGGGGGACCCCACGTGGATAGTGGCATGTTGGACATGCTCAGTGTCCCAGTCAAAGTTCTAGAAACTTGACAGAAGTTTTCCATAATGGGCCTCATCTGATGATGTCACCCATGTGTGAAGACTACCATCCTGCTTCTCCTAGGAGAATATGAATATATATATATATATATATATATATATATATATATATATATATATATATATTTACCACTGTAAGAGGAGCACTTTCAACTCAGGGTGTGTTTTAGGAGGTTGGGCAGGGTTACATTGGTCTGCCTAGGGCGCTACAGACCCTTGTACCAGCCCTGCTGCTAGTAGCTATTGGAAGAGGCCAAGAGTAGGGCAGCACACAGCAGAGCACACAACCTGCACAAAAGTAAGTGAATGCTACTAAACAGAAAGTGGGCAAGTAAGGAAACTGTGTTAAGTCTCTGCAATGTACTTCTGTGGCATGAAATCCTTCCTATCTCTCTCTCTACCCCTCCCCCCACCAAACCCAATCTACAGGGCTCTTCTGTTAGCCTTAGTTCCACTGCCCCATCAAAGCCTTCCCTTTGCTCTTCTATTCCATCATACTCTTCCCCCTTCATCCATGGAGGAATGGAACAGGGCAATGGACCTGAGGGCCACAGTTTAAGCAAACTTAATAAATATAAAGTAAAAAAACAGAGTACTTTTTGGTTTTTATTATTAATAATGTGCTGTAGCCAATTAGGTGTGTGTTGTGTGGATGGGGGAGGACGAGGAGCACAGGCAGGGGTCTGGTGTGCCACACATTGTTTTTGTTTGTATAAGTGTGCCTTGGGCTGAAAAAGTTTGGGAAACACTGAGATAGAGTATTAATCCTCTGGTAATTTGCCATCGTATTTATTTATTTTATTTCTTTGTCGTGTTTTGTATACCGTCATTTGGTTTCACCATCAGAATGGTTTACAGAAGGTAAATTACAGTGTACAGTCATCAAGTCAGTTTATACATTCGTGTTAAGTTGTGGTTAGTTGGTATAACATGTGCACATACAATTAGGGTGGGTCAGAGGGTGGGGTCGTTGGGTAGGAAGTAAGTGGGATGAGTCGAATAGGTGAGTTAGTGAAACAGGGTAGACAAATAGTTAATATGCAGTTAACTATGCTCTTTAACTCGTTATAAATGTCTTAGAATTTCGAGAGGTCATAGAGATCTCATTGTTCATGGGATGGGCTGTAGTTTCTTGTTGGTGTGCAATGGTGTCGGACAGTGCGGTTGTTGGTGTGAGTTTGCGTAGGCTTTGGTGAACAACCAAGCAGGTAATCACAACAGGCCGATGATTAAAGCCAAACTTCTACAGTCTGTCCATGTTTTTGAACATTTGTACTGTGTTGGTAGCCAAGTGAGGTCTTAAATACACAGCAGTGCTCCCACTCCCTCTCTCTGGTCCACATGATATGAAAAAAAGACTTTCTAAGGTTGATCTCTTTTTCCCTCCTTTCAACATAGGATCATTGAAGAGCTAAATGATGCAACAGGCGGCCAACTAAGGGGGAGGTTCTCTTCCAAAATGGAGGCCATGCACAGCTTGCAGGAGAATACTTCCAGCGCTGGCAGTGGTAGCACGGTGTGCTGCTGCCCATCTTTCCCTGCAATGGCTCCACCCCCAAGAATGCTTTCCGTCATGTTGGCTAAAAGTCTACATTTTCTGAGAGCCCAGTGCATACTTTGACCCAAAATGGGTTGCAGGCAATTTTCAGTCTGGTCTATTCACCTAGAGAAATCACTATTTATCTAGTTAAAAGGCTTTGAAAATTGCCTTCTAACTTGATAAATGCTCTGTATAATATATATTTACGATATCAATCAGAACGGACGCGGCTCAGATGAGCTTGCGTAAGATTATGAAGAACATGGGAGCCAAGAATACAAGAAGTTCGACATGTTACAACGTTGAATAATGGATGGTTTTCTCGAATGACGAATGCAGATACTGAAGGAAGGAAATCCCCTGAGGCAGGACTCTGTCCGAAACGCGATCGTGTCGGAATGCTAACCAAGATTGGATGAGTATTATTTCCCTCTCGTATCTCATAACATTGCGCTAGAGGCGGGAATCAATAATTAAATGCTATATTGAGACTTTAGAGATATAGACAATAATTTTAACATATGAACAAAAACTAAACAAAAAAAGGAGTTGTAATAAAAGTAAGGTGACCCTATACCACAAGAGAGTCTGTGTTGAAATACAGACCCTTAGAGTAAGGGGCCCACATATATACTTGGCTAAAGAATTATATTAGATTAAGATTGACCAGTTGAACCACAGGTTTGGAGTTGTATAATATATATTTACACCATAATTATAAATGTTAAAAAAAAACTTGCTTAAAATGTTAAGTAGGTGTACATCACACAACAATAGATGTTCCCGAATCTCACCTTGAGAACTGCAATAGGCTGTTTTAGGATATCTACAATGCATACTCATGGGATATATTTGCAGTTTTAAGTATCCAGGTTAATCTGTGTATTTTTATTGCCTGAAAACCAGACCTGTTATGGGTTGTAGAGGAGCAGATTTGGGAATGATTACTTCTAACACACGTTGTTGTGCATCTGTAGAAAGAGAAAGAATTTAAATCTCCATGATTTGCAGGGTTCCTTTGGTGCTCTTAAGCACCATCTGTAGAGGTTACCAAGGGCATGTTGTGAAGGTGTGACCATGAGCCACCTAGAATTCAGACAGGAAGTCGGAGCACCAGTGCATTCTGGAGTTTGAATTCCTGGCATGTGATAAGCATTGAATTATAGAACAAATTACTTTTTAAAAAGTTATTTTCCTGCAGAGCGCTGTACTTTAGCATTAAATACCCTGGGCCGCATAGCAACCTACACAACTTCCTAAGTACCTTTATACCTCCTGGTTAGTACTGATTTCTATGGACCCTTTGACCTAAATTTTCAAAGCTGCATGCAATAGTTAGACATCTAAAATAAAAATACAGACTTTCAAAAGGAACAGTTAGATGCTTAATAAACTTTCAAACACATAAGTGTGTTATACCACCGTTTAACTCCTAACATTAATTGCTACCAGGGCTGTCCTGGGATGGGAAGGGGAGAAATAGGGGTGACTGCCCTGGGAACCGCATGTTGAGGGGCCCTGTGCTGCCATGATAGTCCCATCCCCAACACTATAATTTCAGTGTTCCAGGACCTCGCTGCAGTTGATTCACTCTGGGCCCTATACCTTCCTAAGATCAGCCTTGATTGCAATAAAAAGTGGATAGTTTAGAGGCCTGGGCATACTTTGGATGTGCTGAGCTAATTGTCAACATGTTGGGACTGTAAATGCATCATCCAGTATTAAGTATTTAACCACCTTGTCACCTCTTCACTTAAACATCCAGTTTGCTCTTCAGTCACAATCTGTCTCATTTTTTTTGTGCATAGCTTTAACTTACCCCTTAACATGCATCTATGCATAACATAAGAGTTATTTCGCTCCTAAGAGACGTCTTGCTGTAATTCTCATTAATCTTTGAAAAATGAACAGCTTGGTTATGCTTTCCTAGCAAAAATGCTATAGGCACGTCTGGTTTAGAATGCTCTCATTACCATCAATTAGAGTAATATGGGCTTCTAAGTTACAAGCAAACACAAACAGATTAGGACACCTGTTCCCTACATTTTCAGTTGTTTTTAACCTGTTCATTTGAAAAATAAACAGCTCTCCCAGACCAAACACTGAGGAAAGGAAGAGTAATAAAAAGTCAATCCTTTCCTGGGATTCACTCTTTGACCCCAAACTAAGCCTCAGCAGGGGTGGGAAGTATTTATTCAGTTGGGGCAATCTCTCTCTCACTTCCCTATCTATTGATACAGGAAGCAACTGTGTGCCCATCCATCATGCAACAAGCGTCTCCACAAGCACTTTGAGCCTGCTGTTCATTTACTTAAAATGGGATTGGCGTGTTTTATTTAACCTTTTTAAAAAAGTTTGAAAAGGGCTATGAAGAGAAGAGAGGGTTAAGAGGTCACCACCTTGAACTCCAGGGGCTCATTTTGCATTTATTTGTCCTGTCAGCTTGACTTGAGCCTCTGTAGATTTTACCTCAGTGTGAATCCCACGTCTTTCTGATATTCTAACAGTTGACAGGAGCTGCCATTTAGCAGAATAATATACCATATCAATACAGTCACTAATAATCCCACTAGTATTCACATTACTGTTTTTGGATGACAGAAGCTGAAAAAAAGGACCTCAGAGGCACAGATCCTGGTTAGATTGGATTATTTCTGATATGTGCATATATTGAAAATGATATATCTAGATTAAATAGCTTTCTTACACTGAATAGAGATGTGACCATCATGCAGGTATTCCAGGAGGCATAAATGGATTTAGACATCATTAAACTAAATATGCTTTATCTGGTAACATAATCAAGCACTGGTACTGGGATTAGTTTGTTCTATACAAAAAAACATCAGGGGATCTAAGAGAGAGAAGGGAACCTTGCTTTTTTTTCTTAACTTTTTATTTATCCTTTCAACAGAATACCGTAAATACATGCATTACAATCCCTTGCATGGAAGTGGATCTCCTTAAATTGGCATATACAATGAAGAAAGAAATAAGAAACCTATATAAAGAAGCAGAGCCATAGCTACCCTCTGGCCACTCTAGCCTGGGCCATAGGCGACACTGCCAGGAAAGCTCTGTGACACCACTGCTTCTGCAGCCCAGAGGAGGGAAAACCAAAAGTGGCTGAATAACTTTAGATCTAAAGTTATCTGGCTAAGCCTAGCCGGATATACCTGATATGTGGCTAGGTTTGCCAGATATCTCAGCCTCTCCCTGGAACACCCCCGAAACGCCCGTTTTTTAAACGGCTAAATTATAGCTGGATAAGTAGTTTTCCAGCTGTAATTTAGCCAGATAAGCAACTGAATATGCCGCTTAGCATTTAGATGCTTAACTTGTGAGTTGTGTGTCTAAATGTCTTTTGAATATCTACCCACTGAGGTAATTTTATTGATATTATATGTAAAAGACCAATGGCACCATGAGCAGAACATTCCAGATCAGCTGCGCAAATGAAGAGTGGCCTAGTGGGTAGAGCAGCAGGCTGAGAAGCAGGGAAGCCAGGATTCAGATCTTGCTGATGCTTCTTGTGACTTTGGATAAGTTACTTCACCTTTCATTGCCAGAAGTAGGTAACTCAGAAGTAAATTTTCAAAGGGATATTCTGCATTAAAATAGCATATATGCGCTTAAGTAGCATGTACTTGTGGTATGCTATTTTATAAATGTCAATAGTACACACATATTTTCCATTTTGGGTGAACATTTTACCAGCAGGGAAAAAGGGATGGGCTGGGGTGTTCCAAGATGGGTTCAGATGTACACATGGTAGTTGCTATTTTGTAACAGATATATGCGTATGGAGATCAATGGCGTGGAAGTGAGCCCTTGGCGCTGTGGTGTGGTTCATGCAGTCTTGTAGGCGAACTTACAAGGACTATGCTGACAGCGGGAGAATGCACCCTAAAGTGGGACAGACTGGAACTTTACCAGTCACCTCCCCCGCAGGTTGAGCCTTTGGGTTGTGTCAGCTGGCAGGGCTTAGGTAGGTCCCTAGGGCAATGGAGAGAGAATAAGAGTCCAAGGACATGCCAGGGACTGGACAGGCAGCAGGCTGGAGATACTGTGGGCAGGCCAGGAGTCGAGGCAGGCAGCAAGTAATTGTAGTCAGGAACAAGACAAGAGTCAGGTCTAGGAATGCAGGAACTCAGGAACACAGGAACTCAGGAACGCAGGAACTCAGGAACACAGGAACTCAGGAACTCAGGAGAGCAGGAACTCAGGAACGCAGGAACTCAGGAACGCAGGAACGCAGGAACTCAGGAACGCAGGAACTCAGGAACTCAGGAGAGCAGGAACTCAGGAACACAGGAACTCAGGAACACAGGAACACAGGAACTCAGGAATTCAGGAGAGCAGGAACTCAGGAACACAGGAACTCAGGAACTCAGGAGAGCAGGAACTCAGGAACACAGGAACTCAGGAACTCAGGAACTCAGGAGAGCAGGAACTCAGGAACACAGGAACTCAGGAACTCAGGAGAGCAGGAACTCAGGAACTCAGGAACACAGGAACTCAGGAACTCAGGAACTCAGGAGAGCAGGAACTCAGGAACACAGGAACTCAGAAACTCAGGAACTCAGGAGAGCAGGAACTCAGGAACACAGGAACTCAGGAACGCAGGAACTCAGGAAAGCAGGAACTCAGGAACTCAGGAGAGCAGGAACTCAGGAACACAGGAACTCAGGAACACAGGAACTCAGGAACTCAGGAGAGCAGGAACTCAGGAACACAGGAACTCAGGAACACAGGAACTCAGGAACTCAGGAGAGCAGGAACTCAGGAGAGCAGGAACTCAGGAACACAGGAGAGCAGGAACTCAGGAATGCAGGAACTCAGGAACTCAGGAACTCAGGAGAGCAGGAACTCAGGAACACAGGAACTCAGGAACACAGGAACTCAGGAACTCAGGAGAGCAGGAACTCAGGAACACAGGAACTCAGGAACTCAGGAGAGCAGGAACTCAGGAACGCAGGAACTCAGGGACTCAGGAGAGCAGGAACTCAGGAACGCAGGAACTCAGGAACTCAGGAGAGCAGGAACTCAGGAACACAGGAACTCAGGAACACAGGAACTCAGGAACTCAGGAGAGCAGGAACTCAGGAACACAGGAACTCAGGAACACAGGAACTCAGGAACTCAGGAGAGCAGGAACTCAGGAACACAGGAACTCAGGAACTCAGGAGAGCAGGAACTCAGGAACACAGGAACTCAGGAACACAGGAACACAGGAACTCAGGAACACAGGAACTCAGGAGAGCAGGAACTCAGGAGAGCAGGAACTCAGGAACACAGGAACACAGGAACTCAGGAACTCAGGAGAGCAGGAACTCAGGAACACAGGAACTCAGGAACACAGGAACTCAGGAGAGCAGGAACTCAGGAGAGCAGGAACTCAGGAACACAGGAGAGCAGGAACTCAGGAACACAGGAGAGCAGGAACTCAGGAACACAGGAACTCAGGAACACAGGAACTCAGGAACTCAGGAGAGCAGGAACTCAGGAACACAGGAACTCAGGAACTCAGGAACTCAGGAGAGCAGGAACTCAGGAACACAGGAACTCAGGAACACAGGAACTCAGGAACTCAGGAACACAGGAACTCAGGAGAGCAGGAACTCAGGAACTCAGGAACACAGGAACTCAGGAGAGCAGGAACTCAGGAGAGCAGGAACTCAGGTACACAGGAACTCAGGAGAGCAGGAACTCAGGAGAGCAGGAACTCAGGAACTCAGGAACACAGGAACTCAGGAACACAGCAACTCAGGAACTCAGGAACTCAGAAGAGCAGGAACTCAGGAACACAGGAACTCAGGAACACAGGAACTCAGGAACACAGGAGAGCAGGAACTCAGGAACTCAGGAACTCAGGAGAACAGGAACTCAGGAACACAGGAACTCAGGAACACAGGAACTCAGGAACTCAGGAGAGCAGGAACTCAGGAACGCAGGAACTCAGGAACACAGGAACTCAGGAACACAGGAACTCAGGAACTCAGGAGAGCAGGAACTCAGGAACGCAGGAGCAACATGCTGTGCACAAAGCAGGAGACCTGTCACTGGCCTTTTAAGTACCTATGGAGACCCCGGGAAGGAGCAGGATGATGGCGGGGTGCAGGCGGTGTCAGAGCCACGTTAGTCGCTGGGCCCGCTGGATCATGGTGACGATCCTACAGCATCAGGAGGATGCAGGAGTTGCTGGGATTGAGTCAAGAGAGAGGGCTGGTCGCAGGTCTACTCCGTGACCGCCCAGATGTAACACATATACATTACCAAACATATTTGTATACTTTTACACCTGCTATGTGTCTGGCACAAGTGAAATTGGACATCTGTTTGCTGTAATTTTTGGGTGGGAAGTTTAGGTGAACTAGTGGGGGCTCTGGGTGAAGTGCTAGAGGGTTTAGACAAAATAGAGACAGACTGGGTGAACTGGTGGAGGTATCGGCAAACTGCTGGTTTTGAGTATGCACATAAGTATTTTTGAATTGGTATACACGCATACTTTATAAAATACCTGCCTCCACCAAAACATTGAGGATATTATTATTCGTACATCTTATATTTTTTACGTACCTAAAATATACATGCGTATGTTTATAAAATAGGTATTTCCACTTATTGAACTATATGTGCATACTTTCAGAGCAGAACTACATGGTATTTTATAAAGTGTGGTCAACCAACTTCTGTTTGAACAATGCAATTGTGTGAGGATAAAAATGTGGACTTAAAACATTTTGACACATTTAGGGGTGAATTTTCAAAGAGTTATGTGTGTAAAAATTAGCAAATTTATTTATTTATTTATTTTTAATTGTTATATACCGATGTTCCTGTATACAATACATATCATACAAAGTAAGTAGCATCTACTCACATATATGCTATTTTATAGACATCAAACAGGCATGAGTATTTTTTCTTTCATGCATATATATTTGCATGTAAAAAGGGGGAGGGCTAGGGGCATTCCAGGGTGGGGCCAACATTTACATGCTTAAGTTGCTATTTTAAAAGACAATTAAGCATGTAGATTTGCCAAATTATTTGTATAATTTTATACCTAATTATCTTGTGTAAGTGATATTAACTGTGTTTATTGTGTACTTCTGACCAGAGGGGAAAGCTGGGGGAATATGAGGGAGTTTAGGCTGAAGATCTAGAAGGGTCTTGATAACCTAATAATAAGAACATAAATTAAGATATTCCCATACTGGGTCAGACCAAAGGGTCATGAAGTCCAGTATCCTGTTTCCAACAGTAACCATTCCAGGTCACAAGTAACTGGCAGGATCCCAAAAGTTCAACAGATTCCAGTGGATTTCCCCAAGACCTGAAGAAGGACTGGGTGAACTAGTGGAGTAATTGGTAAAACTGGTAATGTAAATTTTACAAGCATGTTTTAAAATATACTGCCTAACCCATGCAAATTGGGAGTTATGCAAGTTCATCCCACTTTATTTTTACATGTAAAATATATGCCCGTGTATTTCTAGAATAGATAGGAAAAGTATGCATGCTCAATGCATTGAAATACTCACGTTCCATGCATTGCATGTATTCGCACATAAGCAAACACTGGCATGCATGTTGCAAAGTAGAGACAGGCATATTCTATAATACGTGCATAGGTGATACACAAGAGTTATAAAACACTATCCTAAAACTTTGCGTAGCCATACATACATGTATATGCCATAGCATGCAGTTTGTTTGAATGTTATCCTCTTATTGTTCAATCATCTTTATCGTCTTGTTTGTTTTATGGTTGTTCATTTCCATTTGCTGTTGTTTTTAGACACAATAAGACCACTTAGCTGTCACCCCTCATACAGGCACTCTGCTGAAATATGGCAGTGTTGGATGTTTGCTTGTCACTCATTACTTTTTATAATTTTATATAATTTTCATTTTTTCTTCAATTTTACTTTTTTGCATTTTCCTATTTGTTGTAGATTGACTTATCACTAAAACTATCTTCGGCTTAATGATGTTTAGCATTTGTGCACTCTATTTTCTAGCCATAT
Organism: Rhinatrema bivittatum; assembly: GCF_901001135.1. Lineage (NCBI taxonomy): Eukaryota > Metazoa > Chordata > Amphibia > Gymnophiona > Rhinatrematidae > Rhinatrema > Rhinatrema bivittatum. The sequence continues at coordinate 337,374,997 of NC_042616.1, read as the reverse complement.
AATTTTTGTTACTCTCAATGACAACTGTTACTTTTGTATTGCTCTGCTTGATCTTGTGTGGTTGGCTTTCCTTCCTTTTCCCCAAACCAAAGCAATTTCCAGGCACGTATTAAAAATAACATAAATGACAGGAGTAAGAATAATGAGGATGAAGTGCTCATCAGGAACTCAGGCTTCAGGTGCCTGCTCCACACAGCCCTTCCCCAGCTTGGTTTTATATTTATTTATTTATTTTATTCGTTTTTATATACCGTCAATCGGTTTAGCTATCAACAGTTTACAGAATCAAAACAACAATCAGATAAATTATACATAGTTGCAAAAGAAGAAAACAATAACAATAGTGAAATGATAGGTAGAGGAGGATGGTGGGGTGAAAGACAGCACAAAGATCTGACTTAGCATTCACAATTCATGGATAACTGATGAATTTCAAACCAAAGATTGCCACTGAAAGGGCTGCTACCTGTGGGGTTACAGCAAATCCATAATTATAATAATGCTTCTAGCAATTTAGATGTATATACTGTTTTTCAGCCACACAAAAATCCAACATAGTTTATAATAATATGCATGCATGCTGTCACTCCTAGTTGGATGCATATTCCTGGCAGCGAGACTGCATGTAAGTTTCCAAAGGGAAGAGAAGAAGAATAATGCCATAAGCATTATCATTACCTTTTACAGATGCAAAAACCAAGAGATATGAGAAGAAATTACTTGCCAAATAAAACTTGAAGCAGTACAAAACATTATAGATAAGAATATAATTTCATAGGACAATACCAAATAGCCCCTGGGTCAGACTGATAAACTTTTTTTGCAACATTTTGTCCATGAGCTTCAGATAGCCATCTTAGGAATTTGGTACGTACAGGGTCTTATGGTCCTTTCACTAGGTCTATTCTCCTCCCAGTGGAGGACATAGTGAAGATGTCAGAGAAGTGACATCCTATGATGCTTCCCTGTAGGAGCGTCCTCAGTAGTGCAGTCCTGGGATTGGGTTAGAGTAGTCTGAGAATTCAGAAGGGTCAGGAATAGGAGAGAAAGAATGCCTCCAGATTTCTGTGCAGTGTAGGAAGGGGTAAAACTTGCCCTTATCCTAGTTGTACCATACTTTTGGTAGGAAAAGGTCACACATATAGTTCCATATTGTGGGGCTTCTGATATCTTTAGAAAAGTAAATATTCCTGTTGTTTTCAACAGTGGGGTGGGGAGTGTCCCTATTCCGAAGGAGTAAGCATCTCACCTTGGGCCTTTCTTTCTATGGGGTGGGGGGAGGTAGACCACAATCCAAGGTAATAGCAAACAAGGATATCCACTGGAGCCAGTGAGAAAGGAAGTGTAATGTGCCTGTGCAGATATGACCAGAAATATGCCAGAAGGAAAGAAGATGTGAGCCATCCATCTGGTGCTCTCTTTCCAGAGATCCAACTGAGTCTAGGAGGAAGAAAAGAGAGGAGATACTGGGGAGATTCAAATATTGGAACAATCAGGTACAACAGGGGTCCTTGGGAGTCCAACAATTATCATGGGGATCCTTAAACTCCAAAGGAGTGAGGAGGAACCCAGGAGGGCAACCCAGCAAGGATTAATAATCCTTGTATTGGGACCTGCCAAGCAAAGGCTGTACACATTTGTCATTTTTCATACCATTCAGTAAAGACTTTTATTTATAGAGCACCATACCTTTCTCCAGTGTCTCTTTTTGGTATTTCACCAGCAATATGTCAAGGGACTTGGACATAAATCCCCTCACCTTTCAGAGAATTCAAGTCAGAGTTTGCAGGACTTAGCTGGGATTAGGCCCTGGTACTTTGTAGGACCCCTTAGATTCCTGTTGCACTGGGAAGGGGGACTACATGTAGAATTGAGATTATTGAGAGAAGGTGTCAGAACATAAACTGGAATCTGTGTCTCTGTATTTCTCTTCACCAGTTCCTCCAAGGCCTGTGTGATAGTTCAATGGCAGTTCAGCTTGCTGGAAACCTGGGTTCAGTTCCTGACCCCAGCCTCTGCTCCTCAGACTAACCAAAGATAGGGATGTACTCAGGGCCGGTGCACGGGTATTGGGCACCCTAGGCATCCCTTGTGCTGCTGCCGCTCCCCCCCATCCCTCTGGTCCCCCCCCCCTCCCCAGTCGCTCCCCCCCACCTGTTTTGGCACACAGTGTCGCACGCCCCCCACCCCACCTGTTTCGGCGGCGACTGTGTGCTTCTCAGGGCGCCGAGGCGTAGGGGGTGCTGAAGAGCAGCCACGTGGTGCCGCAAGCGGGGCCTATCTCTGTCGCAGCAAAGAGCAATGAAGAATTCCAGGGGCGCACAGTGTCTATTTCTCTTTGCCGCGAGCAGGATAGGCCCCGCTTGTGGTACCACGTGACTGCTCTTCGGCGCCCCCTATGGCTCGGCGCCCTAGGCGACCGCCGAAGTTTGCCTAATAGACAGGCCGGCCCGGGATGTACTAGAGGTAGTATTCTTGTCCTGGGGGAAGGAGAGTCCCAGCTAATGCTCAAAAGTAATGCCTACTAAAGCAAAGCAAGGAAGCATGACTACCGGGTCCTAGGTGTCTGTGGCCTCAAGCTGAGGACTGTTGGTGCAACAGCTTGGTTACATCTAAAAGGATTAAAAAAGAGAGAAAAATTCCAAGTAGTTGTGGATGAAAGTTCATGGAGCGATAACCCTAGCTGGAGTCAGTTTTGAGTGATCTGCGAGCCCAAAAGGAGCAGGAGAAAGCTGCTAAGCCAAAAATTAATCTAAATCTAGCTGTTGTAAGCTTAAATCATTAGGCCACATATCTTCCTTAATAAGGTAAGCTGGATGAGAAGGTGATATTTAACCAGGACACCAGCATCAGCAATTCAGTTCTTCAAATACCTCTGAATTAAACACAAACAGTTTTGACCTGATGTGTCATCTGAAAACTGGCTCCTTCAAAAAGGCAGCACTCGCTAGTACTCAATTCCCCATACAGCAGTAAGGGAATGGAATCCAAAACCATCTATTTCAAATATGGAAATACGGTCAACTATACCAGACTGACTTGCTAAGAGAACTAGTCCACTGACAGGGCAATTATCTTTCTTTTTTAATTAACCTCCAGCTGACCAACCCTGACCTGTACCTAAAGATTACAGCTTCTTTCAGTTCTGATTTATATCAATTCCCTAAACTCCATGAGGTCCATGCAGTACAGCTGCACCACTGAATATATAGGGGTAGATTTTCAGAGCCCTGCTCGCCTAAATCCGCCCAAAACCGGGCGGATTTAGGCGAGCAGGGCCCTGCGCGCCGGGAAGCCTATTTTACATAGGCCTCCCGGCGCGCGCAGAGCCCCGGGACTCGCGTAAGTCCCGGGGTTCTCGGAGGGGGGCATGTCGGGGGGCGGGCCCGGTCGTCGCGGCGTTCCGGGGGCGTGTCGGCAGCGTTTTGGGGGCGGGTACGGGGCGTGGCTACGGCCCGGGGGCGTGGCCGCGCCCTCCGTACCCGCCCCCAGGTCGCGGCCCGGCGCGCAGCAGGCCCGCTGGCGCGCGGGGATTTACGTCTCCCTCCGGGAGGCGTAAATCCCCCGACAAAGGTAAGGGGGGGGTGTAGACAGGGCCGGGCGGGTGGGTTAGGTAGGGGAAGGGAGGGGAAGGTGAGGGGAGGGCAAAGGAAAGTTCCCTCCAAGGCCGCTCCGATTTCGGAGCGGCCTTGGAGGGAACGGGGGGAGGTAGCGCGGCTCGGCGCGCGCAGGCTATACAAAATCGATAGCCTTGCGCGCGCCGATCCAGGATTTTAGTGGATACGCGCGGCTCCGCGCGTATCTACTAAAATCCAGCGTACTTTTGTTTGCGCCTGGAGCGCAAACAAAAGTAGGCTGTTCGCGCTCGTCTGAAAATCTACCCCATTGTATCTGCTTACTCTAAAGTTAGCCAGCTAAGTTTATCCGGTTACCTTTAAGACATGTCTATATTGATCAGAGTTATCTGGATAACTCAAGTACTTCCAGTTACACCCTCAGAACACCCCTAACTTATCCGTCCACATTTTAGCTGGATAAAAAGTTATCCGGCTAGAATTTAGCTGGATAATTGCCCAAATCTTCATTTTGTTGGATAACAACTGAGTTATTTGGCTAAATGTTTCTGAATATGGGCCTCCCTAGTTTTGCCTTTTAGATTACTAATGACTCTACAGGACCAAAACTGGATATACCACATTTAGATTAGGAGCTAATGAAAAGATGCAAAAATGTTTGTCTCCATGTTTTTAGTTTTCTTTTAGATTTAAAATGTATAGATTTAAGCAGTACTAAATGGATTTCATATATTTTGATAACAATATGACTACAAGCTGAAAAATGCAATAGAGAGACGGCCATCTTTGGGCTCTCATCTATCTGACTTCACAATATACCACAAATTGCATCATTTACTTATGTACTCATTTCAAAAGTTTAAGATTAATAGACTAATATCTCTACTTGTTTTCACAAGCTTACAAGTGTGCTGAAACATGGTTTCGTGCTTTTTCCAAATGTCACCTCATAGTCACATCTACTCAAAGAAATACCAAGCCCAGCAACTTAAGAATGTGAAGGATCGCTCTTATGAGAGCAAAAGATCAGTGTGGTGTGCCTTTAACCGGTGGAAAAAGGACAGTGAAGTTAATTTATGATAGCAGCCGATCAACTGAGAGAAATATTCACTTCTCATTTACTTCTTAGCTTTGGGCAGTCATGGTACAGTCAAAGTGATGGAGTTTCCAAACTGAAATTCTATATACGTTTCAATCCAAATTGTTTTCAAAGACTATACAGCTGGTGTATCAAAGTACTGTTTAACTGAGAGACCAAATCCATCAAACGAGAGGCTCCATGAAGTTGTGCTTCCTTCCATCTCACATTCCATATATGCCCCCTATGGACTTTCTACACCATTCTCAGCTTCTCTGCCAAGCAAAGAGCTTTATGACAATTTCTATGCCGCTCACATGCAAAAATCTAATCCCATTACTACTACATGCATGAGAGAGATGGAGAGCAGGAGAAGGCAGATGACGCCAAAGGCAGAAACATTTCATATACTCTTTACATAAGATGAATCAGTAAGGTTCATGTATTGACATTAAACTTAACCAAACCTGTCATCGGACAGCAATGAAATCATCAAGATTTGTTTTTACTTATGGAAAACAAACCACAAAACATAAGAAAGGCATCAACTGCCTGCAGCACTGCAGAACCCGAGAGTCCACTGTGGCTAAGTGAATGTTTATTAGAACCACACACATCCAAACTGACTGTAAGAGGCACATAGAGATCACTTTCAGGCTAGTCCCATGCTTAAGTTACTAGAAATGCAGCTGATATATCGTAAGGGCTACTGTTTTTATTACCATGCATGCAATTGGAAAAGGGAGCTCAAACATTACATACATATATATACTGTATATATATATATATATCAAACAGAGTAAGGAGGTAAGTTTTCCAAGGCTGTCATTTGCCCACAGGCAGCCACTTGTTCTTCCTTGTGGGACATGGGTGCTCTCAACATCTGGCTAAAGTAATTCGGGTGACTGCAATCAGATGCACTACAAATTTTAACATCACAAAGAACGGCAAGACAACACCTCCCCAGGAAACCATTTGCCCGGACCAGATCACTGCATCAATGACCTTATGATCAGGGGCCTAAAAGAGAAACTCTGAACAATCCAGGAACTTAGGTCATTTGAAGCTAAAATGATCAGGCCCTTCAGAACAGGACTTCACAGAGACTTGGGTTTTTAACTCACCAGCAGACGTAATATCATGTCGCGCTGTCGCTTTCTTATGACTTTTAGCCACTTTCTCCCTTCCCAGACACAATCCCATTGCAAAGTCTTCTATTCTTCCCTTGTGAGGTGCCGAGCAGCACAGCAAGTGGGAAGCTACACAAATAATCGTATCTGGGATATATTCAGGTGCACAAATGTCTGCTGCTGAATATATCCCGGTAACTTTAGGACAGTTATCCACCTGGCCAGACGTACCTGGCTAACTTTAGCACTATCAGTGCTACCCAGCTAAAGGCGAGTCCTACTCTTGGAACACCTCACCCCCTGCCCCTTCCTGCCTTTCTTTATCTGGCTAACATTTACCAAGGTAATGATTTACTCAGCTAACATTTCACTGGTCTGTGGGGCAGGAAATTTAAAATTATGGGGTTCTCCGGGTAACTCCAAAAGTTACTTGGACATGCCCTTTTGAATATCAACCTCTGTAAGTCCAGGCAATATTATCTTTTGCTGTACCCTGCACAGCCTGTTTTAACCTGAAGAAGAGTGTGCTAGCTTCGGAAAGCAAGTGAAGACATGTATTAAGTTAGTCCAGAAAAAGATATAACCTTATTGCTTTATTAACCTGGCTCTTTTGCCTAAGCCTACCCTCCCTGGATGGCAATATCCCCACGGACTCCGGTAAACTATAAAACTGCCCTTGACCTTTGATATCCCTGAAACAAGGGTCCACTCTCATCAGATACGGATGTGCCTTCATTTTATTTGTTTTGGGTTTTTAGTACAAATGTTTCTAGTGCACACTAAAAAAATTGAGGTGAACTAAATCAAAAAAGTGGATTTAGTGTGCATTACTCAGATTTAGTGCACGCTAAATAGAAACAAAAAATGAAAACAAACAAAAAAAATCAAACCGTAAACAATGAAAATTTACTGGCTACTCACACATATCTAATTTAGTTTCATCATATGGTGTGTCTGTGTAAGTAGGCTTTGGTTAAATATTTTAGATTTTGTATGTCATGCCTTCCCTTCTATTCATACATTTTTATTGCATCTTATGTGCACTGTCTGACAGATGGAAACAACTCAATAATCCTGCACCTCACTCTGAGTGCTCCAGTAGGACAGCAAGTCAAAATTCTTTGTAACAAGAAAAATAAATAAATAACCATTATTTCTATGCAACAGAAAATCTCCAATCTTATGGCCAGAGATTCAGCAAATATATTTTTGGTTCATTAGATTAGTCTTTTTTCTTCTTCCAGTCGTGCTCAGATTTGAAAGCCTGATAAGTCTCTGCCCTTGCTGTGTGTAGGTAGCGTGCCAGGTTTCTCTTACTGCTGATGCCCAAAGCTCTGAGATCTTCTGGGGAGCAACAGGCCTTTATTTCATGAGTCACACACTGCCCTCAGGGAGGAGGCTGCATCCTACAACCCAGGAAGCCCATGCAAAATCCATTCCATAAATATGCACCTTCAAAAGCTGCAGGTCAGTTAGCAATGCTCTGTTTCTGTTTTATTTTATTTTATTTTTATTTTGCGACATCAAACCTTAGAAGAGAAATGCTGTAAAGCTATGAGGGCAATAGTAAAAAACAAAACAAAACCCAGAGATACACGCTTTCCTATAAATGCCAGTTCTTAAGAAGTCCTAGTAGCTACAAATGCCAAGCAAATTCAATGGATTCAACAGTTAGCCCTCATGGCTCTTACATCTCCAAAAAATTAACCCATAGGTAATGAAACATCCAAAGATTTGCATTATTTATAACAATTTTTTGTAAACCGCTTCATTTGTATATCTCCCTCTCCAGCTCGTAAAAAGTAACAGGAACACAGAATATATTTTGAAAGGCCGATCGGATCGCAGTGTCCGGTCGGCCGGGGTAATGTGGGCCCAGGCCCACGAATAAAGGCAGGTCCGGGCCGAGTCAGAGTGCCCGGTGGGCACCTGAGAGGCCAGGATGCGGGGGGGGGGGGGGGAGGGGTCAGCAGGAGGTCGCGAGGCGGCGCCAGCTAGGCGGGGGGTAGGGGCATGGGCTGGGTGCGAGAGCACGTGCGCACGAGCGCACGTGCGCTCGGGCCAGGAGGTAGGGGGGTTTAATTGGCTGGGGGGGGCGGGACAAAGCAGTTTGGCGGGCAGGGATTGGGGCTGCAAGGGTCTCCGGGGGAGGGGTAGTGCGGGTGTGGAGCCGGCTGGCTCAGTTGCTCGAGGCATCGGAGTGGCAGGCTTCGTTTTTGAGCTGCGCGGGGGGTTTTTTGGTGCTAGGCGGGCTTGTGCTGGGCGGGCTTGGTCCTCGGTCGGCCGGGGGAGATTGGTGCTCGCCTCGCTCCCTCAGCGCTGAGTTCTTGTGGTCTGCCGTCGGGTGTGCTGGTTGGGGGTGATCCGGAGGAGCAGGTTGCTGGGGAGCCGGGGGCTGCCGGCTTGTGTGTGTGTGCTGGACGCTGGGCTGACTCGCTGGTCGTCCTTATGGAGTCGGAGGAGGCTGCCTGGGTCCCTGGAGACGAGGAGGACTTCTCTCTGCCTATCCCGATGCCGGGCCGGCCTGCTGACGGGTCCGGGGCCAGTCGGGTGAGTGCTCGGGGGTTTTGTGGGGTCCGAGGTGGCAGGGGGGGGTTTTTCCCACAGTTCCTCTTTTACTTCCTGGTGCGGAGTCCGCGGATGCGGTGGGGTCTTTGGTGTCTGCCTTTCCTGTGTTGGGCAGGGGGCTGAGTAGGGGCAGGGGGGCACGGGCTTCCCGATCCCGTCCCCGGGGTAGGATGGGTGCTTTGGCTTTTGTGGGGGGGGGCTGGGCCTTTGGGTGGGGATGGGGTTGGGGCAGGGTCTAGTGGCCGGGGGAGCGTTGAGGGGGGGCTCCCCGAGCCTGATCTGGTGGGTCTGCCGGGGGTTACGGGGGTCATTTTCCCTGGGGATCCTGGTAGGCCTGTGTCTCGGTCCGGTAGGGGGCGGTCCCGGGGTGTCCGTTTGCAGGGTTTTGGTAGTGGTTCTCTTCGTGGGGCGGATAGGGGGTGGAGGGCTCCGGTTGCGGGGGCTGCGGTCCAGGGGCGCGGGGTTTCTGTGGGCGAGAGGGGGGGTGCGTTGGGTCTGCCTTCCCGGCCTCGGGGGGGTGCGCTTTGGGTTGTGCCTTGCGGGGCGTCGGGGTCTGATGAGAGTGGAGTGGAGAGTTCTGGCCTTTTGGAGTTGCCTCGGGGGCGGGGTAGAACGGGGCCGCTTGGCCAGGACTTTGGGGCTGGCTTGGGTGGGCCGGCGGGGTTGGGGGGGGGCCTGGGCCACCTCGGTGGAGGTAGGGGGCGTTGCTGTTGATGCCCTGGGTCTCGCTCCCGGAGGGGTATCTCCGCTGGTGTCTGGTATTCTTTCTCCGCAGGAGGAGTGGGACGAGGGCCAGTGGGATGCTCCTGGCCCTTCGCAGCGGGAGGCGTGGCGGACAGCAGCGGTGTCGGCTGAGCGCGGAGTGCCTCGGGCGCCGGAGGGGCCTGTTGGTGCAGCGGTGGAGGAGCGACCTCCTCCGGGTGAGTTGGTTATCTTTCCTCGGGAAGGGGAGAGGGTGTCGGTGGGTGCCTTGGGGGATGGGGGGTGGGGGCGTTAGGTGCGGTGGGGGTGGCGCAAGTCGGAGGGGGGGACGACGTGGGCGTGGCTGCGGGGCGAAAGAAGGGAAAAGGGAAGAAGAAGCGAGGGCGCTCGAGTTCGTCTGAGTCTACCTCGTCTTCCTTCTCCTCCTCGTCGGACTCCTCTGATTCGGGTCAGTCCACGGGTGCTGGGGCGCCGGGCGCGGCCTCTGATAGGAACCCGCCTGCTTTGGTGGCCCTTACGGAGTTATGGGAGGAGGTTCCACGGAGCCTTAGGAAGAAAATTTACGGCAGAAAGTTTATTGATATTTTCCGGCTCATGGAGGGTCGTAGGGGTCGGAGGAAGGGGAAGAAGAAGAGGAAGACCGGGGATCGTTTTCCCGGGGCGCATCCTACGGTGGCCAGAAATGTCCATAATTGGATGCGGGCTTTTTTGCGTTTGGCCAGCGTCATTGGGCACCGGGACCCTAAGCAGTACAGACCTTGCTGGCGTACGGTGACGCCATTCTGGCCGCCAGCAAAACGTATGAGGGTTGGTCGTGGTTGAACTACGACGAGCGGTTCCGGGATCGGATGGAGGGCAACAAGTTCATGACTTGGGGTACACAGGATGTGGGCCTTTGGCTGACGCAGATGGCGTCCAAGACTCCAGTTGGTTCGGGACTGCAGGGCGGTAGTTCTGGTCGGCCTTTTCGTTCAGGGCCTCCCGCGGCTGGAGCGGGGCGGCAGACTGTCGGGACCAGTGATGTCTGCTGGCGGTTTAATAGGTCATCCTGTCTTTTCCCGGATTGTAAGTTCCGGCACGTGTGCGCCTCCTGTGGGGCTGGTCACCCCTCCTCTCGCTGCGGACGGCGACAGGGGGAGGGAGGGGGGGTTCCCCCGGGATCCAAAGCCCCTGGTAAGTAACATTTTTGCTAGGGCGGCCACTCCGATCAGGGTTGAGGCGTTGGTTCCCTGGTTGCGGGCTTACCCCAAGCCGGAGGTGGCTCGGCTCCTGTTTGACGGGTTTTCTGGGGGATTTACTATTCCGTGTTCGGAGCAGGGGTTGGTGGGTGGGGGGATCACTTGTCCTACGGTGACTCGGTTGTTGCCGGTGGTGACGGCCAAGTTGCACTCGGAGATTGAGCTGGGTCGGATAGCGGGCCCCTTTGAGGAGCCCCCGTTGCCCGATATGATTTGGTCCCCCTTGGCAATTGTTCCGAAGCGTGAAGCGGGCAAATACCGCCTAATACATAATCTATCGTTCCCGGCTGGGGGGTCGGTTAACGATTGTATTCCACGGGAGTTGTGTGCTGTTCGCTACGCTTCCTTTGATTCGGCCGTGCGCAGGGTTCGGAGGTGTGGCATGGGCGCCTTGATGGCCAAGGTGGATGTGGAATCCGCTTTTCGGCTGTTGCCTGTTCACCCGGGGTGTTTTCGTCTCCTGGGTTTTCGTTTTAATCATCGGTTTTATTTTGACAAGTGTATGCCCATGGGCTGTTCCATCGCCTGTGCGTATTTTGAGGCTTTTAGTTCCTTCCTTCACTGGGTCGTGGAGGTACGGTCGGGGTCAAAAGGTATTGTGCATTCCTTGGATGATTTCCTCTTTGTGGGGCGAGCAGGCACATTGGACTGTGACATCTTGTTGCGATGTTTCCAGGAGGTAGCGAGCGATTTTGGTCTGCCGCTGGCATCCGGTAAGACGGAAGGCCCGTGCTCTCGTCTGGTCTTCCTGGGCATCGAGTTGGATTCCGTAGCCATGCGTTCGTGTTTGCCGGATGACAAGGTGCGGCGGCTGCGGGAGCTGGTGCGGAGGGCGGTGGGGCGGCCTAAGTTGTCCCTGGTAGAGTTGCAGTCCTTGGTAGGGAGCCTTAATTTCGCGTGCAGGGTGATCCCCATGGGTCGGGTCTTCTTGCGACGGCTGTCTGCGGCGATGGCTGGGGTGAACCGTAGGCATCATAGGATTCGGGTGACCGCGCCGATGCGGGCGGACTTGCGAGTGTGGGACGGATTTCTGGTGGATTTCAATGGGTCGGAATTCTGGCAGACTGACCCCACATCCAATTTTGCTTTGGAGCTGTACACCGCTGCGGCGGGGTCGGCGGGGTTTGGGGCGTATTTTCAGGGGTCTTGGTGTGCTGCGGCGTGGCCGGACGCCTGGGCTCAGTCTGGGGTAACGAGGAACATCACCTTTCTGGAGCTCTTTCCTATTGTGGTGGCCCTTCATATCTGGGGTGAGCGGTTGACAGGGAAGAGAGTTGTATTCTGGTGCGACAATCTGGGGGTGGTGGAGGTGATCAATGGGAGGTCCGCTAAGTGCCTGCTGGTGTCGGACCTCTTGCGGGAGTTGGTGTTGCGTTGCATGTCTCTCACTGTGACTGTTTGGGCCCGGCATGTTCCTGGAGTTGCTAACAGTATCGCTGACTCTCTTTCTCGTTTTCAGTGGGACTTGTTCCGCGAATTGGCCCCGGATGAGGATCCTCGCGGGACTTTGGTGCCGTCTTTCCTTTGGAAATTTGGTTCCCGGAAGCCTGGATGTTGCTGAGGTCTTCGCTGGCACCCTCCACGTGGTCTGCTTACGTGGGTGGGGCACGCAAGGTGGTCAAATTTCTTTCTTCTGTTGGTTGGGCGGGGGGCCCGGTATCGGATGGCTTGGTTTTGCTCTTCTTGGAGGAGGCCAGGCACCTGGGTGGTTCCAGGGCGGCTGTGACTCGGCAGTTGGCCGGGTTCTCCTTCTTCATGCGGGCGCATGGGTGGGGATTCCCTGCTGGGCGGTTCCTGGTGCGGCGGTTGTTGTTGGGGTGGTCCCGGTGTTCGGAGAGGCCGGTGGATAGGCGGTGGCCGATTACGCATGATATCTTGTTGCTGCTCTGGGAGTCGTTAGCGGGGGTCTGTTCTTCTCCTTATGAAACCGTTCTGTTTCAGACGGCATTCATCTGGGCCTTTTTCGGTGCTTTCCGGGTGAGTGAGTTGGTAGCACGGTCGGCGTCCAGTGTGGAGTTCCCCGGCCTCTTGGCTGCGCATGTGGTGGTCACCACTTCCTCGGTTGCCATTCGCATACCACGGTCCAAGACGGATCAGCGTGGCCGTGGTTCTTCGGTGGTGTTACAGGCGGTACCGGGTTTGCGTACTTGCCCGGTGGCCAACGCGGCGTGGTACTGCCTTGTTCGAGCTTGGGGTGCGGTCCACTTTTTGGTTCATGCCGATACGCGGCCGCTGACGAAGTATCAGTTTGAGATGGTTCTTCGTTCCGCCTTAACTGCCGTGGGGCTCGACGCTCAGTCCTTCGGGACGCATTCCTTCCGTATTGGGGCGGCTACGGCTGCTTCGGAGGCGGGGTTGCCGGAGGGAGTCATCTGTAGGATTGGCAGGTGGCGTTCCAGGGCGTACAGGGGTTATGTGCGTTCCAGGCCCCCCAAGCTGTGAGCAGTAGTTACCTTTGTTTTCTTTTCAGGTGCGGTGCCTGCTGGGAAGTCCGCGTGGATCATCGGCCACTCGTATACCCACTGGGCGCATAAGCATGCGTGCGGACGTCCTTATGGGCCCCATCTGGAGTTACAACGCAGGGGGGTGACGGTGTTTTGGTTGGGGAGGAGGGGTATGGTTTGGGGTGACTTGATTGCGTGTGTGCGGCGGGAGCGGGATCGGTTGGGACCTCCGCAAGCGGTGGTAATTCACCTTGGAGGGAATGATTGGGGAAAGATGTCCAGCAGGCAGTTTATTGGTATGGTGCGTAGCGATTTGATGGCAGTGTCCCTTTTGTTGCCGTCCACGGTTCTTTTGTGGTCGGATATCATCCTGCGACCCGCTGAGGCACCTAGGGTCATTTGGAGGAGGAGTAGGGCTAAGGCCAACCAACAGATTGGGTCCTGGTTGGTAAGGGTGGGGGGCAGGCACATTCGTTACGAATGGTCTTGGGGTTCCTCCTCAGGTCTTTTTGGTAACGACGGGGTGCACTTATCATTCCTTGGCATGGATCTCTTTTTGAATTCCATACAGGAAGCCTTGGAGGACATTTTTCCCCGGTGATTGGGCCCGCATCTTTGGGGGGTCACGGGTTTGTTTTACCCGTGTCTATGGCGGATGGCCCGAGCCAATGCAAGTCAATATTGTTATGTAAGGCTGGTCGCCATTTAAGGGGGGGGGCAACTGGGGGCTGTTGTCCGGGTGGAAGGCCCCTTGCTAGGAGAAGGCGGGGGCCGCATTGGCCTGATTCCTTGCTCGCCAGCGGCGGGAGTCCACCGGATTAACCTCTTGCTTAATGGCGGTGGAGGTCTGATCTTGGTGTAGGGCCGGTGGGGGTGTTTGAATCGGTTGGCTGGTACTGACCGCCTGGCTGAAAGGCGGCGGTCAATGGGGGGATGTTTTGGATAAGTTATTGTTAAGCTTTAATTGTTGTAAGGCTCGGGTCTCCTGGTCAATAAAGCTGCGGCCCTGTTTTACCCAATCTTTTGTGGTGTCATTTTGTAAAAGAGGGCGGTTGTGAGTGAGTGAGGTCCTGGATGCCCATATTATAAATAGGTCTTGGAAAAAAGGCTAGCTTTATCTTTTTTCAAAAGAAAGCAAAACAATCTGCAGGTCAAAGTTTATTTCTCAGGTCAAGACAACGGCATAGAAGCTTTCAGCACTGCTGATTCAGGCCTAATTCTTAAAGCTATCTGTCTTGAATAGTGCAGCCTACCTTGCAGCTAATTCTGATGAGATATATTGAAACTAATCCCTATTTTTAAACTTTCACCCATTAGCTTCCCAAGATATGCTATTTCGCTTTGTCAATAAAAAATGAAAAATGCTGAACTATAAATCCCAGAACTCTTGAAGCTGGAAATCAACAACTAAGACCAGCCAAAAGTATCAGTGATGACTTGGGATAAGTCGAGAAGTATGCCAAGTAACTGACTGAATCAAAGCAAATGCCCAGTCCCAATTATTGATTCATTTTTTGCAGCCTGGGAAAATTTAACACTTATTTATTCTTTTTAATTTTAGCTGGCATCCTTTGTAATGCTGCTGTTGTTAGTTTCCTCTCCTTCCCCAGGTATCTCTGAAACCCTGAGAAACTCATGTCAGAATAGCTGAAAATAGTGGTGGTTGGTGGCCTACAAAAGAAGCAGTGCAAGAGGTTTGGATCCCTTTTTCCATCTCTTCCTGCACTCTCGCCTTCATTGCCCTCTGCCCTGACCCTTGTCCTCTTCCAGACTTTTTCTCTCCTCCCTGTCTTTCTCTCTCTTGTGGTGGCAGTTCTCAGCTAATTGTGCCTCCCTGGCCTCAATGACAGGAAAAGCTCCATCCTGCTTCTTTTCTGGGCCCCAGGCCAGCCTTGGCTCACTTTGCCATTTGGAAAAGTCTCTTGACAACTGCATCTCCTGCTCTACTACAGGCCAATTCAGTACAGTGCGCTCCGACGGAACACACTGTTAATCCGCGATTGGACGCGCGTTTTCGACGCGCTAGCTTTACCCCTTATTCAGTGAGGGGTAATTGCACATCGAAAACGCGCATCCAACCCCCCCGAACCTAATAGCGCCCGCAACATGCAAATGCATGTGGATGGCCCTATTAGTCATTCCCGCATGATACAGTAAGTAAAATGTGCAGCCAAGCCGCACATTTTACTTTCAGAAATTAGCGCCTACCCAAAGGTAGGCGTCAATTTCTGCCGGCGCCGGGGAAGTGCACAGAAAAGCAGTAAAAACTGCTTTTCTGTGCACCCTCTGACTTAATATCATGGCGATATTAAGTCGGAGGCCCCAAAAGTTAAAAAAAGTAAAAACATTTTTTTTTTAAATTTAAAATGGGCCCACGGCTCGCGGGTTGAAAACCGGATGCTCAATTTTGCCGGCGTCCGGTTTCCGAACCCATGGCTGTCAGCGGGCTCGAGAACTGACGCCGGCAAAATTGAGCATCGGCAGTCAAACCCGTTGACAGCCGCCGCTCCTGTCCAAAAGAGGCGCTTGGGACACGCTAGTGTCCTGTGTGCGCGCCGGGAGAGCGGACGCTCGCCCGCTCTCCGCGATTTTTATTGTATCGGCCTGCTAGTTAGGCAGGCTTCCTCACTCCTCCATGCATTGCAGCTTAGTTCCACCTTCACATCCAAATGTTTGAACAAAAAACCTGAATCACATGAGAGTCTGATGACTGTTAGGCCAATAGGACAAAGGATCGCTGCCTTTCACAGGACCCTTCCCTCCTCACCACCTATACACAGAGTGATTGGACTAGTGGCATCTGAGGATCTGGTTACAGCAAAGATGATATTGGACAAAGGATCACTGCCTTTCACAGGATCCTTTCACTCCCCCACCCCTCTGGCAGCTGTACATACACACAGTGACTCAGAGAGCACTCGGCAGTGTTGCTCCAACAAGGGGAGAGAGAGGCACAGATCTCGAGCTGCTCTGAAGAAAGCAAAGTCTTTCCTTTAAGAGGGATAGGTATTTTGAATGTGCCATCGTACATTAACGCCAGCCCAGTCGCAACTGGTGTTGACTCAGCAGAGCTTCAGGCACCCCATGGACTTTAGAAGATGGATCAGTTTTAAAGGATGCTGAAAGCTATATAGGGCTTTTTTTTTCTAATCGTCTTCTTGCAACAAACTGCTTGATTTGCATTTGTTCAGATCAAAGTGCAGTAAAGAGAAGGGAAGTGTTTTAAAGATCCTTATTAATGTTATCAAATCCATAGGAAAAAGCTTCCAATATTTTCCAGCTGCAAATCTGTACTGAATCAAGAAGGACTGCCGAGAAGCAAAGATTTTCCAGAAGAGTTTTCTAAATTCCTTTTCTTGTTTTTTTTTTAATTCTTTATTTATGAATTTTTCAATATAATTACAAGAATATACCTTGACTGAAATTACAGAAATTGTTATAACATGAAATAATATAACTACCATTAGTATATATATTCATAACCAATGGATACATCAACAGTTTCATTTGTTTTTCATAGGCAAAGGGTGGGGGAGGAAAACCAAAGGAAAAATTGAGAAGTACATTATTGAAATATTATTCACTTAAATATTGGTATCTCACTATATATTGACTCCGAACATTTAACTTAGGCCCTTCCATCCAAAAACTTTCTCAATTGGTCTGGCATAAAGAAAACATATAAATTTCCAGCAGATTTTACAATGCATCTACACGGAAAACGGAGAGCAAAGCTAGCCCCTCTGGCCAGAACCTCTGGGCGCATAGCTAAGAATAATCTCCTTCGTTGTTGGGTGGGGCGTGATAGGTCAGGATATACCCTCACTACCCCTCCCATGAATTCATTATTAATATTTTGAAAAAAGGCTTTCATCAAGAAATTTTTTTTCTATTTCAGTATAAAATTGGACAAACAGGGTGGCCCTTTCCGTGATTTCCATTTCAGAATTCTCCAAGTATTGTGTCAAATTATTGGAATCCTCTCCTTCTCCTCCAATGGAAATTTGTGAACTACTCCTTAAAAAGAAGAGTTTTTTAACAGTCGGAACTTTTGCAACTTCAATCTTGAGTGTTTCCATCGCAAAGCGCTTAAAAGTCACCAAAACAGGCTCACCCATTACTTTAGGGAAATTAACCAATCTTGCATTAGAGCAACGTAAATAGTTCTCAACTGACTCCAGTCTCCTTTGTGATGTTAAACAATCCTTCATAATTGAGGAATTTTGGGACTGTGTCTGGTTTACCTTACCTTTCTAAATTCTTGAATGCAATTTCTAAATTCCTTTTCAGTCAAAATACCTTTTCCGTACTAAATGTCTTTCTTCTTCATGTTATTGGCATCATTTTTGCCCCTTTTGTTTTTTTAAACAAAGATGAAAGTTTCTGTGTTTTAAGGTTGAGGAGTGCTTCTACTCTTCTCTCTCCTCCTACTCCTCCATTGTCTTTCACCTTTTGCTTCTCTCCCTACTGACTGCAGTAGTGAAAGTGGTAGCAGGAGACCGGCAGCACAGGCCAGGGCTCAGTCAACACCTGCTACCAGTCCCTTCCACTGCTACTCCCTTTTCTCACCTGCTTCCATTCTAGACAGGAAAGTGCATAGGAAAGGGGAAGGAGCCACAAGGACCAGAAGAGCAAGCTTTCTATGTCCCCATGTTGCTGCCCTTACAGTCACTGCTGATGTTGGATGCTGCTACTGCACTTATGCTGTAAGGAATAGAAGGGCTGCCGCCACAAGAAGGAAGAGTGGATTTTCTGATCAGTGGTGGGATGGCTCCACCTGGCCAGAAACACTTTTCCTTCTTCTGTCCTTGACTAGATTGGATGGTGAAAGTGCCAGTACAATGTACCAGCCCAAACCATCCTAGTTTAATCCTTGTGCCAAAACCATGATGATGGCTGTTAGTAAGGGCAGCCATCCACTAAGAATGAAAATGAGCTCACCAAGCAGCCTTCAACAGTAAGGACTTTTGGTCACTCTCAACTTAAGCTGCAACTGAACAGCCATCCCCATAACAAAAATTCCAATTGGGTCGTGGTGAGCCAAAGAATCATGATTAACAGTGGGCTAAGAAGCACAGTTCTCTGATTCTCAGACTGGAAGATGGAGGCTACAGTGTTGATAAGATGTCCAGTTGGCTCTTGAATGATAACATCTGCACATCTTGGGGCACCTTTATGGGATTTTCCATGCCCATTCCTTCTTTAAAGAAGGCTGACCCTGATCTTCCAAACTCTCCATGGAGCGGACCATCCCCTCTTTTACATCAATCATCTGCGTTCTTTCAGCATGCAGGCAAATGCTACATCACTTCATGTTAACAGTGCCGGTCAGTGCAAAAAGGGGTGAGGTTTGTTTCCCCAGGTTCAGCAATGGCTTTACATGCAGGCAGTGCAAGAAACATGCTGCGCTCTCTACTCCACCTATAAAGACCCTCTGGAGGCTCCAGCGCTGGCAGGTTGAGATACTGTGTGCAGACAGAGGTTGGCTAGACACTAAGGAATATGTCCATTGTCATCCCTTCCTTTTGACCATACTTAAGAACATAAGAATATATGAAATTGCCATGCTGGGTCAGACCAAGGGTCCATCAAGCCCAGCATCTTGTTTCCAACAGAGGCCAAACCAGGCCACAAGAACCTGGCAATTACCCAAACACTAAAGATCCTATGCTACTGATGCAATTAATTGCAAAAGCAAGAACATGCAAAGAAAAAAAGAATAGGAAGCAAAACTGACCCTGCCAATATGACTAGCAGTTTGCCTTCTTCAGCCCCACTATGAATATTTGAAATTTCAAAGCAGCAATTTTGCAAGATCTACTCAACTTGTGAGCAAAATAATCTCCCCAAAATCATTGTATAAGCTAAAAAATGGAGCCTTCGGGTATTTGAGATTTTATTTTAAATATATTTGGTTATTGCCCTTTTGTGCGATGTACAACCATAGTAATGCAATACAAAACATCAAGAAAACTGTTAAGCAACAGAATGAGAGATTGTGACTTTTAAGTAACTTTGTTGTTGCTTGACCTAGGACTTTTTAGGACTTGTTACCATGGAATAATTTTCCTGATTGGACTGATAATCTGATAACGCTATTAAACAAACAGCCAGTCATTCGTTAATTCTGCATTAATCCTGGCATTAGTCATGATAAATGAATTTGCAATTGTGGTAGATGCTATCTTGGTGTGTATTTCTAAAGGAACCCTATTTTAGTTGCTACTTCTGGCTATAACTGAATACTTGCAGGAATCTCTCAAGCAGACATGAAGTATACATATGGAAGACATTAGTATGGCTGAATAGTCTCAATACGATATCAAAGCAAGCTGCAAACCACAAGAGGGGTAGCCTGCAATGATTCACAGACACTATGGGCCTCATTCAATAGAGTGTTTCCATGAGCACAGAATGGAGGAAAGTCCGTTTTGAAAAATGTCTTACATCACACATCCTGCACTCTGACCTTCAGTTCTATTTGTGCATTATCAGGAGAGATATTTGTTACAAGTTTAAGGAATGCCATTCTTGATTCTGACTGCTATCCAAATTGCAAGCCGGACTCTTTAAATATATTGAGGCCCATAGTGTTGGTGAATTATTGTTCTTCTTAACAAGTTTCTATGCCCTAAGAAGTACCTCAAACAAGGAAAGAAGCCTTTTATTTTTTGCCTGACGTTTTCTCTCCTGCTCCTTTGGGTAGCTAGCTGAAAAGGCCCTTGGTGAGCTCCAGTAAAGCACCATGAGCCTTCATTCATCTTTTGAGGGTTTCATCTCTGTTATATCTCTCTCTTCCAGCTCACTTAACCAGTCACTGACGTGGAAATCCTGAGCCACAGGATGTGTGCCAGGGCGCCTTCTGGAACCATACAATCATGAACCCTACATCTGGTTGCTAGGTGTCACCATTCCAGGATGGTTGGGATTCCCTCTCCAGCCCCTCCCTTGCCTCTTCCCAGCATTCTCCACCCCTCCAAGTCAGCTCAGGTAACAGAAGGCGTAAACCAGGAATCAAACAGCAGTCCTCCATGTGGCACAGTGGTTTGATTTAATTTTGCACCTGTTTCCTGATGCAGGTCATAATAAAGCCAAAATGTTATCTTTAAAGAATAAATTCATGTTTTGAATACTTTGAGAACTGCTATCAAGCCTGATTAATCAGATAGAAATGAACATTTTGCCTCTTGATATGCAGTAAGTCTGAATAACATGAATTTATTCAAAGGTTTTAGTATTCTCCTGGTTTTCACTTAGAAAATCAACACTAAATGGGGTTTACTATTAAGAAAAGAGATTATCACAAGACTAGAAACGATCCTGTTTAGTAAGAAGCATTTTGAGGTAAAAAATCCATTGTTACCATATGGAAGGACTGTAGCCTCGTACTTGTACAGACATTTTTCATTAGCGACGTGCAGGCCCCTTTCACTTCAGAACTTGTTAAAGAGCTGAGTTAATCTACGAGATTTAAATGGATCAGCATGTGTGCAGCTCTTCAGTCTCAGCTCTTGTGGCTACCCTGGAGAGCAACTGTGTGTAATTAAATCCCATGCTATCCACCTTCAAGTCCATGTGTTCATGTAGTGCACTAAGGCAGCCCTCCCACAGTGCACAGTACATGCACAAGAGAAATCTTAAGCAGCATTTTGTAGCGCCGAAAGTGAATATCTCTTCTAGAATAATAAAAAAAAAGTCCCCATAAATAAACAAAATAAAGTCCCCATAAATAAACAATAAACTTTGAAGAATAAATTTTGATGAGAACGAGTTCTTGAATGCCGGTATAAAAAAACCTTAAATAAATAAATAAAGAAGTAAAATTGTTTTACTTCTTCAAAGAAACAAATAAGATGTATTCTTGGGGAAAAAGAGAGGTCCTGAAGGGAAGGAACATTTCTAAAATATAACGGAACTGCAATGTCCCAGCCTCTTGAGTTCTCAAGATAACAGCTTTCAAACTGTGTGCAGAAGTGCAGAGTCTGCTGGTACTTTTTACCCACAGACTTACAGGTAGATTTTTAAAGCATTGCTTGTGCAAAAACAGCCCCATATACGTGTGTGTGGGGGGCCGCGCACGAGCAACCCGAATTTTAAGAAGCAGGGAAGTACACGCATGCATACCTGTGCACGCGTCAAGAATACGGAGGCTGAAAAGGGGCGGGGCATGGATGCTCTGGGGTCGGGTCAAGACTTACATGTGTAACCCTGAATTTTGCAAAGGCTGACCATGTTGTGTGTTGCTATGTTACCTGCTGGTTCTGAGGAGGTGCGACTCTGGAGATTTTGAGTCAGTGGGGTCCTGAACACTGAGAGGGAGAGGGAGGGGGAGGAGAGGGAGAGGGAGCTAGAGCACCTCTGTTAGAGATTGTCTGTTAGAGACAGACAATCTGACACTCTCTCTCTATCTCCCACTGTAAAAGGGGCACTTTCAACTCAGGGTGGGTTTGGGGGGAAGCGGCATTAAATTGGTCTCCCTAGGTCATAAGGTCTGCAGACCCTTGTAACACCGCATCCCCCAAACCGCACCCTGAGTTGATAATGCCCTTCTTCCAGTTGAAGATATATAGTGTCATATTCTCTCTCTCTCCCTCTCTCTCTCTCCCCCCCCCCCCCCCCACACCATGGTCACTTGTGCGAGCATGTTATTAAAATATGTGCATAAAGGCTGCACACATATGCATAGCAGGGATATTTTTAATGATATATGTGTACTTGCACGCACGATACAAAGTTAAGCGTATTTTTGCTCATGTACCCAAAATACATGTTTATGGGCACCTGCGAACTCCTTTTTAAATTTATTTGTTAATATCAGTTTTCAAAGGGAAAAATTGTCCTTTAAAAATTGGGTCGGATAAAGTACATGGACAGACCTGCAACTGCTACCGGTATTTGTGTAGGCAATTTTTCCAGGGAAATTATATGTATATATATATATATATATATATATATATATATATACATACGTGCATAAGTGCTAACCCCTTCCTGTATAGACCCACCTCACTGTACAGAAAGATATGCATGTACTTTTACACGCATGCACTAAGCATGCACTTTTACATGCATGCATGGATATTAAGCATGCACTTTTACATGCATGTACTGATACTAAGCATGCACTTTTACATGCATGTACTAAGCATGTACTTTTACATGCTTGTACTGATACTAAGCATGCACTTTTACATGTGTGTACTAAGCATGTACTTTTACATGCTTGTACTGATACTAAGCATGCACTTTACATGCATGTACTAAGCATGTACTTTTACATGCTTGTACTGATACTAAGCATGCACTTTACATGCATGTACTCATACTAAGCATGCACATTTACATGCACTACTGGTATTAAGCATATACTTTTATATGTATGTACTAAGCATGTACTTTTACATGCATGTACTGGCACTAAGTGTGTACTTTTGCAGGCAGTGAGGGCAGGCAATTTTCAAAGGGCCCATTTCTGTGCACAGAAAAGTGCTTACCTGCAAAAATGCCTTTGGAAATCTCCAACTAATAAGGGGCCAGATTTTAGTACCTATGCGTGAGTGTAGATTTGTCTGCGCAACCCGGCGCGCACAAATGAACACCCGATTTTATAACATGTGCGCGCAGCCACGTGCATGTTATAAAATCCGGGGTCGGCGCACCCAAGGGGGTGCACACTTGTGCACCTTGCGCGCGCCGAGCCCTAGGGGAGCCCCGATGGCTTTACCTGTTCCCTCCGAGGCCGCTCCAAAATTGGAGCGGCCACGGAGGGAACTTTCCTTCTGCCCCCCCCCCACCTTCCCCTCCCCTCCCCTACCTAACCTGCCCCCAGCCCTACCTAAAATCCCGCCTACCTTTGTTATGCAAGTTGCGCCTGCCTCTGGGCCTAGAGGCCCTACAGAGGCCTCTGGCCACGCCCCAGGCATACCCCGGACCACCCCCGTCCCATTTTCAAGCCCCGGGACATTCGCGCATCCCGGGGCTTGCGCGCGTCACCGGGCCTATGCAAAATAGGCTCGGCGCGCGTAGGGCTTTTAAAATCCGCCCCAAAATGTTTAAAGATTAACTTGGAATATTTCATAGTCAGATATTTCCAGTGTGGTGGCCTGGACATGCAATAATTGTACTGGGTTTTTTTAACGAGTAAACAGATTTCCATGGCAGTTTTCAGTTACACAGAAACAAACAATATTTATTTATTATTTTTATATACCAACATTCAATCTCAATTGAGATATCACACCGGTTTACATTCAAGTACTGTAGGTATTGCTCTATCCCCAGAGGTCTTACAATCTAAGTTTTTTGTACCTAAGGCAATGGAGGGTAAAGTGACTTGCCCAAGGTCACAAGGAGCGACAGCAGGACTTGAACCCTGGTCTCCTGCTTCATAGGCCACTGCTGGAACCACTAGGCTATTTCTCCTGTTCCACCCTACAATATGTTGACAGATAAAGACTACCTATCTGCTCTATTTTCCCTTCTTGTTACAATACCTCAGATGCATTTAACTCTAGCTTTACCCTTGCTTTCCCACTGTTCATGAATTCATGTTTCTTGAATTCAAATACTGATTTTGCCAATAGCATTTCCACTAGGAGACTGTTCCATTCATCTTCCACTGTTTAAGTGAAGAGAGAGAGGGTAACCTAGTGGTTAGAATAATGGACTGGAAAACAGAAGACCTGCATTCAAATCCTGCTTTTAGGATAGAAAAATATAAGGTGTGCCATGCTAGGTCAGACCAAAGGTACAATGAGCCCTGTTTCCAACAGTGGCTAATTTGGGTCAATAGGAAATACCCAGCAGATCCCAACAAGTCAATCCAATTCTTGTTGGTCACTCCCAGCATAAGCAATGGCTTTCCCCAAGTTCACCTGGCTAATAATTGTTTATGGACTTTTCTTCCAGGAACTTGTCCAAACCCTTTTTAAACTGCTATGTTAGATGTCTTGACCACATCCATCAGCAACAAATTCCACAGCTTAATTGTGCACTGAGTAAAACAATATTTTCTCCAATTTGTTTTAAATCTGCTATCTGCTGGCTTCATCAAGTGTCCCTAATCCCGGTAAATAACTGTTCCCTATTTACCTGTTCCACCCCACTCAAGATTTTATAAAACTCTATCTTATGCCATCTCAATCTTTTCTCCAAGCTGAAAAGCCCTAATCTATTTAGCCTTTCTTCACTGAGTAATTGCTCCATCTCCTTTATCATTTTTTTTTTTTTTGCCCTTACTCATACCTTTTCCAGTTCCACTAAATTTTTTCAAGATGAGGCAACCAGAACCATACCCAATACTCAAGGTTTGATCGCACCATAGATCTGTACAGAGTAGTGATGCGTATTCACAGTCATGACATTCGTTGTGATCCTGGTCAAATCACTTTATCTCCCATTGCCTCATGTACCAACTTAGATAATAAACTATCTGGGTCAGAGGTTCATTGGATTTATCTGCAATTTATTGTAAAGCACCTTAGATTAAGATGCTATATAAATGTAGAAATAATAAATATTTTCTTAATTTACTCCTGAGTCTAACCCTTTTTATTCTCATACCATGACTTTTTGTTCTAGATCTTCCTTTCCAATCCAATTACTTATACACACACACACACACGCACACACACTCACACGCACACACACTCACACGCACACACACTCACACACACACACACACACAAAATTCTATTAATCTCACATCTCCTTGCCACATGGCCACAGAATACTGGTGATAAGGCCAGTAGCAATTTTAAGACTTTTTTGTTCCTTTCTCTATCTTCCCTTGATGACTTTACATCCTCCACAACACTAGTCCAAATGCCTTGCATAACATTTCTTAAATAGAAACAAATTGTCAGCAAACTTACTAACCACTACATCATTAGGCTTGGTCCAGTATGATATGATCCTAATAGAAAGGATTTATCAGCTAAGTAACTATTCTCATAGACTGTAGCATGTAGGACCTACCGCAGCATTCATAACCTGGAGAACTCTGAGATCAAAAGCTACATCTGCAGATGCCCATTTGTCAGCTTGATGATTCCTAGTGAAGGTATGTGCAGACTTCCATGTAGCTGTCTTGCAGATACCCATCAGTTAGGTTTCTACTTCCTCAGTCTGAGATCTAATCATAACTCTTGTTGAATGAATTTTCATAAATTCAGGCATCTGATAGTTTCCTACCTTTACCCATTTAACAATCAAAGACATACATGTATAATTATAACATTTTTTTCTTATTTAGTCCATGGAATACAAATAATTGACTAGTCTTATGAAATAAGAAATTCTGGATTGATAGAATTTCAGACATCTCTTTTTATCAAAAGGCCTTTTCTAATTCTGACTTAGGCTGTGGACACAAGTTTAGAAGAAGAATATCCTGATTCAGATAAAAGATCAAGTTCACTTTTGCGATGTTCTTAGTGACAATTTGTCTGGAAAAACAGAAGGGAAGAAGAAACTGGGGACAAGGCCTGCAGCTACTAGCACATTAGACCATGGCAAACACCTTGGTTTACTAACTGAAAAGGCAGTGCCATGTGTTAAAAATGCACTCTGTCCATCACAAAGCAGAGCTGGAGCTGTTGTGGAAATGTGTTTTGTGTGTAAAGGATGAATGGGACTCAACTAGTTGCTAAAGATGTAGTGTGTTAAAAGGTGAACACAACAGGTTTATAGCCTGCCTGACCAACTATACAGACCAGGAGTGATATGCAAGTCCTACAAAGCTGAAAGTCTAGAAAGAAGCAGACCATCACCATATTCCATTTGATCCAAAACAAAAAATATTCAAGTCAATATGTAGGTTTAATTTTGTTATTACATTTTGAACTTGCATTGAACTTGTTTTGCTTCCTGTATTTTTTTTTGTATTAAGCACCTGTTCATTATATTCATCTCCTCATTAAAACACAAAAACCAAGAAATCGAGGCTAATGTAGGTACTATGTTAGAATTTTAATTACATTCAGAGGCTATGCAGCCTACTTTCTGAGACATGTACGGGGCATCCATGGTTAGCATATATGCATGCAAAGAGCTGAAAAGAAAACCCCTCATAATTCTCATCTCCCCCCCAACATGTCCTGAAAATTTTGTGTGGATAGTACACCAAACAGAAAAGTTATTCAAGGGACAAACACACACATATATACACACACAGTAATTTCATAAACCTTCTTTCCCTTCAAAAAGTAGAATAAAAAGCAGAATAATAATATATATGCTTAGAAGCTGCAATCTCTTATAAGACTGCCATCAATGACTAGTCAATCATTGCATTCCCAAATACTCTATGTAGCAAAAAGGCATGAAATAATATTTTTTCTCACTGAAATGTAGACAATTGCATGCTGGAACAAACATATTTCTTTCATATTTTTTCTAGCAACCTATTTTCTGAAAATCATCATGTGGCAAGATGCCCAGAAATCTTTTGCCAACAAATCAGTAGGTTTTAGGCATCATGCCATCGGCACAAGCATGGTTTAAGTCATTGATAACTGATGCCGCAATTAAATAATATACAAAAAGAAAAAGGGACCCATTATAAATGTTCTTAGTCAGCACAAAGGGCTGACTTATGAGTCTCAGCAGAGGAATAAAATTGTTCTTCCTCTCTTTGTACTTCGTTTGAAAATTGATGTTTATTTCTTCAGCAAAAAGTAGCATATAAGCAGTGTTAGGATCACTATACTTAAGGCTGTGTTAGCATTTCTAACATGACTTCTAGCACCGAGGCATTTGTGAGCTATGTGAACCGTCTTGCCTTAAAAGTCAATGAAAACTTTGCATGCATGAAGTCTGGTTCTTCAAGTCATATATCTGTAATCCCCTCCCCCCCCACCCCCACATCATGGGATGTACTAGATTAAGGGGGGGGGGGG
This sequence comes from Rhinatrema bivittatum, assembly GCF_901001135.1. Classification (NCBI taxonomy): domain Eukaryota; kingdom Metazoa; phylum Chordata; class Amphibia; order Gymnophiona; family Rhinatrematidae; genus Rhinatrema; species Rhinatrema bivittatum. The sequence goes on along the minus strand of NC_042616.1, from coordinate 337,348,364 downwards.
GGTCACACAGTTCCGGACCTCTCTTCCTCACACACATTGTCCATGCCAGCCTCTGGGTATGCCAGGGTCCCATCCGGCGAGGGGGGAGGTTCAGCTTCCTGGTGCAGAAATGGGTAACACAATCTTAGTCATATACTAACGCCCACTCTCTCTCTTTGATTCACTGGTTGGTAAGTACAATAGAAGAGCCACCTTGGAGGAAGGGCACTCTTGAATAAAGCACAGAGTCGAAGGATGGTGTTCAACTGAAATTTACTTTAACTTAAAAAATAAGGATCCAAGCTAAGAACAGCAAAATAAAAATCATAACAGCAAATGCAGCGGTCTCTTTGTCCATAGCACCTCCTGTATTCACTCTTCTTTCTCTAATCAAACCAGTTTCCAAAATCCCTTCCCCACAGAGGGTGGGAAAAGTCTCTTCAGCTACCAGCATAAGGCAAAGGGTAGGATGTAAAAAAAAATCCTCTAGTTCCAATAATTAAATGTCTCCAAATATTCTTCAAAAGTCCTTGCAAAAATCATCACCCTTTACCTACTGTTTCCTGGTTGTGGGATGAAACTGCCAGCTTCCAATTTCTATAGCAAGATGATACTGGCCTTTCTGCAAAACTGGTCACAAACATATCTAAGTCGCTATCTTCACTTCCAAAGTCACTGACTTGCTGTATATTGGGCAAAAGCAAAGATCCTGAGATCAACTACAGTCCTTTTAGGGAGGGAGAAAATAGCCATCCTAGCAGAGCACTGGGCAAAAATATCTCCAAAACTCTTTCACTAACTTCTTCCAGAAACTCCCAGCTCTGAATCTATCCATGGTAGACCAGAAAGACACTTTGTACATGCTCGGGGGGGGGGGGGGGGGGGCAATTTATACCCCTAAGACCCATTCTAAAAAGGGAAAGGATCCCAAAAATGCAAAACCTTTCTATAGATAGAAAACAGGACACTACTAGTGGCAGAGGCAGGGGCCTGCTACATAGCGTTCCAGTCTGTAAGTCGGTTGTCTTCACTCTTTTTTTTTAGCAAGGGCCACTTTGGATCCAGTAGTGGTGAAGTAGAGCCAGGTTTGAGAGGAGGGGTCTCCCTCCAATGTTTGGCCAAACCTGGGAGGTCTCCTTCAATGTTGTAGCTGACCAGGGGGGGGGGGTCTTCCGCACAACGTCTCACTGGGCATTGCCACCTCCTCTGTTCCTCCCTCCCTCCCTGCTGCTCTTCAGCTAGCATGAGTGTGTGTAGAGCTTGCTTTGCATTTGCCATGCTGTATGTATTCTATAGTGTATATGTATGTATGTATGTGGACTTTTGGTGTGCTGTATCTGTTCCATTTATCCTTCCATCTCCAAACCTCCTCCTTATTTCCTCCCCTCCCGCTCCCTCTCTCTAATTACACTGCCCCTGGTTCCCATTGCCAATAGCTAAGACACTGAAGAAGTGTACTTAGTCTGAAGCTGTGTGCCTCCAGTCCATCCTCTGGGATGCTCTTCCTGCAGTTGGCTATGTTGGGGTGAACGACCTCCTCCACTGCTGTGGTATTCCTGCCGCTGACTATGCCAGGTTTCCTGCTCCTCCGGCATCAGAAGGAGGAGGTGAGCCTTCCAGCGTCTGTGGCTGTTGGGACCTGGCTGTTTCTACTCTTCTGGCTCTCAGTGCACTGTGGGGCCAGTTTGGGAGGAAAGCAGGGGGGATATGTTCGGTCACCTCAGCATAGCGATCTACCTCTCCTGCTTCGCTCTGACTCATTGAGGGGCCAGGGTGAGCTGGGGGCAGTTCTCTTTGTTTTCACAGTCTGCACCCTCTTCTCCACTACAGATCACTGCTGGGCTAGATTAGGGCTGGAGCAGAGGAGAGACTTTTCTCATCACTGTGATCTGCCTGCTTTCTCCTGCTCCTCTCCAGATGTGCAGAGTGGAGAGACCTTTAATTATGGATGGAGAATGCTCCAGGTGCTTTTTCCCCAGTTGTACTGGACCAATTGGGGGCTTCCCTAAGGGTCCACGGGAGCTTCCATTGGCCCCTGAACCTTACCTTGAAGAATACAGCTGTAAGATTTTTCATCTGCTTCCACTAGGGGCGGGAAGAAAGAAAAAAATTCTGCAAGTTATCTTCCTCCACCACAAGGTCCTCTCATGAGGACATTTCAAAAGTACAATAGTATATAGAGCTTAGTAAGAGGGGGAGTACAGAGGAGGAGCGCCAAAGCAGGAAGAATTTAGCATGGCAGTCATGATCTGAAGTGACACACAAACTCTTTGCATGTATCTGGCTCAGTTGTTCCTCCATTTCAATCTCACAGCTGATACTCGTCCCCAATTAGAAAGGGACGAAGCTCTTCCTTCTTTGGTTGGCAGCAAATATTGCTATAGTCTCATGTTACTACAGTTCAGCAAGCTGGTGTATTAAGGAAAAATGCAGTAATTTGCATGCCCAGGACTGAGAGGTTATGCAGCACTCTCTACAGTTGTTGGTGTGCTTAATGAGCCCTAAAGCAATTGTCACTGGATATGTTGTCAATGTTCAGACATTACCAGGTTTCAGCTTATTTACTAGCAGCAAGCAGGCCTTTTTAGAAAGCCAGGTACACATTGCATTTTTTTAAGTTCTTACATAAGCATGTCCATGTGGATGTTAAGCTTCTGATTGCTAGATCTGTCACAGGATTGCAAAGCAATGGTCAATAGTTATTAAGAGGTGCAAGCAGAATTTTCCCTGGGTCCTAGTGTACTGCACACATTATTACTAATGCGGGAACAAAAAAACTTGTTATATAAAGATTTTTTATTCCATCAAAGTTCAAAACAATATTTGTTCCTTAAAATATTCATACAAAAAATTATACAAAAACTATTTAAAGTGCAAAACCCTTCATAACAATTCAGCAACTGACAGTCTTTCTACTTGTGTCAAAAATAGAAAAATATATACTCCAGTTCTTCTTCAGCGGCAGAAGGAATTTCCATATACATCCATATTCTTATTAAGTTGGAAAACACAGTCAAGTTCCACAGAATCAATTACCAAATCGAACATCAAAACACTTGCTCTTCCAATTTCAAACAGCTTTAGAATGACAATGAACCTTCAGATTAATCTTCTATCCCCGACATGAAGGCCTTGGTGTTTCGCCACATAGCAGCTTAGCAATAGCATTATTTTAAAATCTTTTGGAAAATTGCTACTCCTCTAGTAAAAGACATTGTTTCCTTAGCAAAGTATTTCATTTTATTAGGAAGGAAAATATAAAATGAAAAAAAAAAATACAAAAAGATACCAATCCATGCAAACAGAGTGCTACATTAACTCATCTTACAAAAAAGAGAGATAATATCTTTCCTATGCTCAGTCACTTATGTTACAAGAAGCAAGCTTTGGTCCGTGGCATTCTGCTTCTCAGACAGCATGCCCTTTATGGGAAAGTTCAGAATCCTCCTTCTGTTACATAAAGACCCCTAGACCTCTGAACATAAACATGATTTAGTAAATGTGAAAAGAGAAAATTTCCCATGTTTGTTTTCTAAATAAAATGACACAGCAGTGCAGAATGCCGAACCACAGGCATCCAACAGCAAGGGCTCTTACAGTTCAGAACTGTTCTTGATCTCCAACCTAGTTTCCCCTCTGTGTTTCCTTTTCTCATCCAAAATGACCGAGGGCACAATTTCTCATCCAAGCTATTGGACTGTTTTTGTGCAGAAAATTAGGGTCAAACTGAAGCATGCATGCCTCATGCACTAAATGCACCCTGCACTAGTCATTTATTTATTTAATTATACATGTTTTGTTATTCTGCTGCTTCTGTAATGTAGGCCCAAGGTAGATTGCATAAAGCAACAAGATATTTAGGGGCAGATTTTAAAAGCCCTATGCGCATAAATCCAGCTGGATTTACGTGCGCAGGGGGAGTTACGCGCGCCGAGCCTATTTTGCATAGGCCCGGCAACACGCGCAAGCATCGGGATGCGTGTATGTCCTGGGGCTTGAAAAAAGGGGCGGGGTGCGGGCGGGGCAGGGGCATGGCCCTGCCCCGCCCGCGATCCCGCCCCTAGGCCTCTAGGCCGGGGGATCGCGTGTCGGCACTTGGCTGGCACGCGAAACCTACGCCTGCCCAGAGGCAGATGCAACTTGAAAAATAAAGGTCAGGGGGGGTTTAGGTAGGGCTGGGTGGCGGGTTAGGTAGGGGAAGGTGGGGGGCGGGAGGGAACAGGGAAATCCATCGGGGCTCCCCTAGGGCTTGGCACGCGCAAGGTGCACAAGTGTGCACCCCCTTGTGCGCGCCGACACTGGATTTTATAACATGTGTGCGGGGCTTGCGCGCACAAATCTACGCCCGCGCGTAGGTATTAAAATGCAGCCCTGAGTGCATAAGTTATGGATACATACTTATATGAGGTAGACTGCAAGTAACTTGATAAGAAATGGTGTGCATCAGTATGCAATTTGCATGGGATTGCTCATGCAATCTTCCTAAAGCTGGCAGACAGATAAGGCACAAATATTTTAGCAAATGCATCTGAGTTTAATAACAGCACTTATAGAAAGCATCTACAGTGGAATTTCTTACTTATGCGATTGAAGAGGAAACCTAGAACTACTCTTATTAAATCTGACATATAGCCACAATATCCTTGGGAAGGAAGCTTTCCCTCTCCTTATCCATCTCTCCACTATTTTTAGCCTCCTTTCAGAAGGGAAAAAAGCCTTAGGAGATTACCATGTCTGTGTGTGCCTATTTGTGTGTGTCCCCCAAAATAGCTTCTGCATGGAGGATATGTCACGGGGATTCTGAGCAAGGTGTTACTTTCTGGATCCATGCCTACAGACATGCATGCATGAGTATACCAGAAAGTAGGCATAATCTACCTTATAAATGGCCTGTGACCGACGGCCCGCAAGTGCGCAGTAGAGCGCAGCTCTACTGCGCATGTGCGGGCAAGGATGTCGATCAGAAAAAAAAATGGCGGTGGGGCCGCAGGAGCGGGAGGAGAAGCAGCGGCGCCGCGCGCGCGCGCGCGGTGCCGCTGCTTCTCCTCCCCAGATCTGCCAGCAGATCTCGGGGGGGGGGGGTGTCACTCCCGCGCCCCCCCCACCGAGATCTGCCGGCAGATCTCGGGGGGGGGGGGGTGTCACTCCCGCGCCCCCCCCACCGAGATCTGCCGGCAGGAGCGGGAGGAGAAGTAGCGGCACCGCGCGCGCGCGGTGCCGCTACTTCTCCTCCCCAGATCTGCCGGCAGATCTCGGGGGGGTCACTGCCGCGCGCGCGGGAGTGACCCCCCCCCCGAGATCTGCCGGCAGGAGCGGGAGGAGTTAATGGAGCCGGGTGAGGGTTGCGGGAAGTCACGCTTACGGCGCCGGGAGGAAATGGAGGTGGGTGAAGGGAGGGAGGAAGGGAGAGGGGGACTGAGTGAGTGGGAGGGAGGGAGAGGGGGGACTGAGTGGGAGGGAGTGAGGGAGAGGGGGGACTGAGTGAGAGGAGAGGGAGGGTGGAGAGGAGTGGGTGGGGGAGGGGGGTGGTGAAGAGTGAGGGGAGAGAGAATGAGGGGGAGGTGAGAGACAGAGGGATGTAGCCCGTTTTAACGGGCTTTACGGCTTGTATAACATAAAACATTATTGGGTCAGTCCAAAGCACCATCAAGCCCAGGATCCTGTTTCTAATAGTGGACAATCCAGGTCACAAGGACCTGGCAAGATTCCAAACAGTAAATAGATCCCATGTGGCTACCAAGCAGTGATAAGTAGTGGCTACTCCCTAAAAGGTGAATTTTCAAACATTGCATGCATAAAAATTAGCCCTTGCGCACATAAAATAGCATATACGCGACTGCATGCTATTTTAAAGACCACAGCATACACTTGTACATTGGGGTCCACAAGCAAATTCGCTCATGGGGTGGGCTGGGGGGCGTTCCAGGAAGGGTCAACATTTATGCAAATAAGTTGCTATTTTACAGCTTGACAAAGTGATGCATGTAAGTCTTTTGCTTGCATATACATTTACTTCTGCTCAATATCTGATCCAAGTGACTGCAAACATCTTAAAAGTGAAAAAATGACAGGGTAAGGGGACCTGGGTGAAATGGAGGGACTTCAGGCTGAAGATCCAGGAGGGTTTTCCTGAGCTGCTGGCAGATTAACTGGTAAAACTGGTTATTTCATTGCCACATACAAAATCCGCTGACTTACACGTGTAAAAGCCGACCTACGAGGAGTAAATGCATCCAATTAATGCTAGTAAAATCTACTTTCATATCCTTTTAAAAATTGAAGTACAAATAGGCAGGTATATCATTTGCACACACCTATCCAACTAAATTCCAACTTATCCAGCTATGTAGCACCTTTGCCGCCTTAAACGGACAAATTTGAACTTATCTGGATAAGTAGCTGTACTTATCTGGCTATATTCCGATTTACCAACAAAGTAGCAGCAGGCGCTACTTAACCGGATATGTCTGAAAAGCACTATTTCTCCGTCTAAGTAGTGCTTTTCGGACTTTTCCGGCTGAACACTGCTACTTAGCCAGATAAATGGCATTTATCCAGATGTCTGAACTTGAGAGGCTTGTGTTTTTTACAAGCATGAGCATTTCTTTGTGCATATGTACTCATATTTTATAACCTATGCATATTGGGGTAGATCTTAAATAAGTACGTGTGCACGTACTTTTGTTTGTGCAACCGGCGCGAACAAAAGTACGCCGGATTTTATAAGATACGCGTGTGGCCGCGCATCTCTTATAAAATCCGGGGTCGGCGCATGCAAGGCTGCGCAAAATTGGCAGCCTGCGTGTGCCGAGCCGCGCAGCCTGCGTGTGCCGAGCCGCGCAGCCTGCCTCCGTTCCCTCCGAGGCCGCTCCAAAATCGGAGCGGCCTCGGAGGGAACTTTCCTTCCGCGTCCCCTCACCTTCCCCTCCCTTCCCCTATCTACCCCACCCCCCAGCCCTACCTAAATCCCCCCCTACCTTTATTGTGCAAGTTGCGCCTGCTTGAAGCAGGCGTAACTTGCGCGCACCACCCTGGCATCCCCTGGCACAGGCCGCAGTGCCGGGGGACTCGGGACCGCCCTCCCGGCCCGCCCCCAAACCTAACATTGTGTTACTACAGTGTGGGTTACTTTCTCCCCTGTGTATCACTTTACACTTGTCCACTTTAAATTTCATCTGCCATTTGAATGCCCAGACTTCCAGTCTTGTGTTGTCCTACAATTTTTCACAATCGGTTTGTGATTTAACAATTCAGAATAATTTTGTGTTGTCTGCAAATTTGATCACCTCACTCGTTGTTCCCCTTTCCAGATCATTTTTAATTTATTAAAAAGCACCAATCCAAATGCAGTTCCATTAGGCACTCCATTGTTTATTCTTTTCCATTTTAGTCCTACTATCTGTTGTCTATCTTTTAACCAGTTTGCAATCCACCCAGTACTGGTTCTGGGTAAAACCTTGTGTTTTCAGCTCATCTTGCTTGCTTTGAGATTTGGTTCAAATGTGTTGTGCATGCTTAGTTTGTGTACAAACTTATTTTCTGATATTGCCATGCTAATTGTTTGAATGTTTAATGTACAGAAATAAAACGAAGAATTTGAAAACTTCCAGAGGTCAATTTTCAAAATAACCATACAATGGATAACTTATCCGGCTAAAGATAGTTGGATAAGTTATCAAGGATATTCAGCCATATAAGCATCCTGCTGAATATCCTCGAATAAAGTTAGCCAGGTAAACTTACCTGGATAACTTTGAAACCTAATCAACTAACTTCAATATCACTTGTTATTTGGGTTATGTGTATCTGGATAACTGTAAGCTTAACTGGCTATATTTAAACAATATAGCCAGTTAAGTGCCAAGCAGAAAAAAAGCAGCTGATCAGGCTTGGCAGCCTAATCCTCCATCCCTCTCCCCTTACCTAAGTGCAACAAATGTCAGCTCTGGTGGGCCAATTCCCCATCCCACCAAACACCTCAAAATATGTTTACATCATTGTTGGCTTGTGAACCTGAAAAACCTCTTTACCCCCTCTCAAATTAGTGTAACTGAATTGAAGCCAAAGGCCCCCCTGAAGCTTCCCCATTTCCATCATTTCCCCCATGTCAAGCCAACCTTCACTCTCCCACCACATCCAGATCCCCCTAAATTCCTTACTGTGACCACGAGATCGGAGCAATCATCCACTTCCTGACGTATCCAGCGTTGCTTTCAGAGCACAGCTGGATGTGTCCGGAGCAGGGCCATTGTTCTAAGCCTCTGGTCATGGGAAGGGGTTTGGGGTGCTCCGGGTGGAGTGGGAGGGTTAGGGTTGACTTGACATGGGGGAAAGGAGGGGGGTGCTACAGGGAGCCTTTGGTTTCAATTCAATTATTCCAATTTGGGAGGAGAGAAGGAGGCTTTTTTAGGCCTGCAAGGATTTAAAAATATTTGAGGGAGGGGCCTTGGGGGAAGGGGGATGGGCCCACCAGGGCTGATATTTGTTGCACTTGGGTGAAGGATGGGTGACTGGGCTCCAGGCCCATGTGTGTGTTTTTGTTTTTCCTGTTCTGCACTTCACCAAATACTGGAAGTAGCTGAATAAGTTATTCTACTAACTGAACTCCGCCACAGAACGCCACTGAATCGCCTCTCATCTGGATAAAATGAATCTGGATATCAGCCAGCAACATTATATTTAAAAGTAGGCATTTATCCGGACACCTCAAAAAAGTTGACCTTATACTTGTCCACAATAAATCAAATTTTGCAGTCTGCAAGTAAACCTCATACTGCACATACATAGTGTAACACAGAATCAGGGAAATGAGACTGGAGAAAGTATCTGGCTTGGAAGATAAAACATATATCTATATAGATATGTGCATGTATATATTTATTTATTTATTTAACTTTTTTCTATACCGTCGTTAAGATGGATACCGTCACAACGGTTTACAGTAAGGCACATAAAATAATGATACTAAAATATATCAATTTGCACAGGTGCCATAATGGTTCGGTAACATAGTTTGTAAACAATATTAATTGGTAAGTGTGATAAGTCATCTCCAGCTCTCAATGTATCAGTTTTGGATACGAGAATAGCTTTATAATTGTAACTTTCTCCTTTGGTGATGGATCCAAACACTTAAAAAACTAAAAATAAAACTACACACATATTGATTTTGGTTATGTGTGTGGGTGTTCCATTGTTTGCACCTTGCACTTCCCTGGGTTCTATTCTCCCCTTCTCCTTAGCTTATCAAAAGGAGAAGGGAGAATAGAACCCAGGGAAGTGCAAGGTACAAACAATGGAACACCCACACACATAACCAAAATCAATATGTGTGTAGTTTTATTTTTAGTTTTTTAAGTGTTTGGATCCATCACCAAAGGAGAAAGTTACAATTATAAAGCTAATCTCGTATCCAAAACTGATACAGTGAGAGCTGGACATGACTTATCACATTTGTTTAGTGCTTTTATCCAAATACTATATCTAATGCTGGTTTCTGTAATTCAATCTGTGAATAATTTGGGTTCATAAGCCATAAAAGATTTCTCCCAATTTGTATAGCTGGAAAAATATTTGATACATAATTTCCACAATTTTTATTTCAAGCAAAACCCAGTTTTGGGAAAGGGATAGGAGGAAGTGCAAAAAGTCGCTTTTTTTTTTTTCTTTGATATATTGGAAAGGTTAAAATTGGAGCTTAATTTAGAATTTGTAAGGATAGGAGAAATGTCCATCAGTAACGTTTAAAATCCCCTGCTCCCCTTGAACATCTCCTTATGAAATAGTCTTCGCCACCGGCTGCTTATTAACACTGCATTACAGCAACATCACTGTACACTCAGGGAGCATTGAATGCATTGACAAACAGGCCAGGCCACTGAAGCAGTAACTCCCAAGTAGGACGGGCCCCTGGACAAATCTCTACAGCTGTTTTCCACTGACTGCCCCTGGGGCTGCTGCTAGCGCTTCACACATTCTTTCTAGAATGATTCTCTCCTTTGCCACTTGCAGCCCTTGAACAGAAAAAGGTTGGGTACTGGTACTCTAAGGAACGCACTGGATTCATGCTCTTGTGATCTAAGCTGTGCTCATCAATGACCTCTTTCCCTAAATATGCATCTGCAGGCTCAGCTGTTAAGAGAGGGAAAACCATGAAATCGATAGCACGAATATTTACCTTCCTGTGCTCCCGGCTAAGGCAGTATATCAGTTCTAACAGTGGCATATCCAGGGACAGGGGAAAAAAGAGGGATCACTATACCTCTGAGGGCAAAACAGAAACGAAAATACTTTATGGAAACCTATATCGCCCTTCCAAAATGAAATTGCTAGCTTGCAGTTCAATGTAGGTAGCTAGTAGCTACGCTCCACAGTAATTGGCCACAGATAGAACAGGAGTCATTCTTTGCATACAGAAGAAATAAACTGCATGCAACGAGAAAAGCTAACTGCATTTCTGTTTCATTGATGGATGACACTTTGTAGAAAGGTCATGAGCGGCACAAAGCTACTGAGAGAAACCAGTGCGCAGTGTGCCCTACAAACCAGTATTTTAATGACTAAAGCTTTGTTTCTGGAAGTTTTTAAATTGGTTACTTTTTCTTTTCCTACCCCCCCTCATAGACAATTTCGCTGCCAAGTGCTTTACTTAAGAAGGACGCTAGCTCCAAGTAAAACATTCTGCTCAACAGCTAGCATTTTCATCACAGGCTAGAAAAGGTGTAATAAGTACATTCATTGTAAAAGCTCTTTGCCAGTCTGCAAAAACCCTTTCCGTAATGGTGAACCCTTGAAAGTGTTTTGGTATGAGGTCATAATTCAGTAATCTGACCACTGCTGTCATAGGCAGAATTCACTAATCAAACCAGCTGCCTGGTTTCTGTCTGTGTCTAAGCAGCCAGTTTTATATAGTTAAAAACATGAAAAGGCCTTGATAGTCTTGCAGTGAAAACCACAGGAAATATAACTGAAAAGTGCCTCTTGAATATGGGGAAAAGGGGCAGTGCTAGGGGCAGGGTTGAGGCTGGCCTACAGAAAAATACGAAGCACATGGTGGGAGTTGGCCAATGTATTTGATCCTCCAGGGCCCAGCCTGCCCGTTTTACCATCAGCTGGTAGACTAGGGCAATGACATCCATGCAGACAAAGTACTTTGGAGAGTCCGAGAAAAGGGAAGCGGAAGGTATAAATAATAAAAAAAATTATAAAACAATCATAAAGGTATCGGAATGATAAATAATAATAATAATAACAATAATAATAATAATAATAATAATAATAAATTACAATAAAAACACTGAGTATTAAACACAGATTATATAGTAGACACATTATTGTAATTTATTATTCTTTATCATTCCTATACCTTTATTAATTATGTTTTATTATATACACCATCTGCTCCCCTTTTCCCGATTATCGTTTTGCTGCATTCATATACATCTCTTATAAAATAGCAACTTCTGCATGTACCTCTTGACCCTGATTAAGAATGCCACTAAACCGCCCCTTTTTCTTGCAGGTAAATGTGAGCTTGAAACCTAAAATACGCAAGCACTTTCAATGTTTACAGAATAGTATGTGTGTAAATACATGCTACTTACATGCTCATATGCTAATTTTCCACACCCCTTTGAAAATGTACTCAATAGCAAGCAATGGGAAGTACGCAGCTGTACCAGTGTTGAGCCAGCTTGCGACCAGATAAAACTTTAAATTGGGCCTAAATTATTTTCTACATCAATGTAACATTTTAATATGATTTGTAAAATATTTCCAATAACATTGGCAGAACAATTTTAAAAGCGTTGCTTGCGCAAAAATACCCACATACATGCATATGTGGGCCATGCGTGAGCAACATGTATTTTAAAAAGCCACAAAATACGCTTATCTCTACCCATGCATGCATAAGTAATAAGGGGGCAGAAAACAGGCGGAGAATGGGCAGAGCATGGGCGTTCCGGGGCGAAGCCAAGACATGCACGCATAACTCCGAATTTTAAAACCGAAACCTGCAGTGCACGAACGCCAGATATCTGCGTAACTTTACTGCTGCTCCTGAATAGGACCAAGTCTGTAGATCTCAAATTTTAGGGCTTAAAGAACAGCATGAGGTATACGGGTCAATTGGGGGGCATGTAGGATGAAGAACTAGAGAGGTCTGGACGACCTCACTATTAGCTGGACAAACAGGTAGATTAAGTGCAAAACTGGGACTGTTCCTCATGAGAGCATGTTTTAAAATTCACTGACATCCACACATAAAAGCTGACTAGTTCCTCTGGAAGACACACGCGCGCTAGCTGTGCTCGAGTGACCTTTTAAAATTAGGAGTATGCTTATGTGTGTTTGGTTCATTTTAAAACATACGCACGTACAATTATAAATTTCAGCTTATCCTTGCTCATGCGCCAATACATGCGTATTGGCGCATGAGCAAGTTTTAAATCGACCACTGTGTATTCTAGAATTTAAAATGTGCTTTGTGTAGATAGAAAATAGCAGGCTCAGTACTAAAGATGTTAAAATAAAACACTATTCACAATGTCCCAGTTATCATTTTTTTTTAGAAAATAATGGTCAAGCAAATATATATATGTATAGTTAAAATACTTTGGCCACAACACCTAAAAATAGTTCTTGACTTGTTGCTGAATATTCTTTTGTCAAACGTTTTCCAATTGTATTTATTTTTATTTACATGATACCTTAGCTCAGAGCACCTTACAAACTTCCCTCTCCTTCCACAAATAAATTCTAGTAGTGTAAGTAGAGCCTGGGTGCTGGCTCAAGTATGAAAACTGGTATGCTCATTTAGCCAGGATGGTAGAGGACCAAACAGGAAGGCAATCACAACTAACTTGCTGTGTACATCATGATTTGTCTACGCTCTAAAATATTGATTGATTTATTTTATTTAGGCATTTTATATACCATCATTTACAACGGTTTACAGTAATTACATTCATAGATATAAATCAGCAAACAATGACGGGTTACATTGGAAGTATTCAAATACATATTAATTAAAGATCAAGGACGGACATAAGACGTGAAGGTAGGAGCAAGAAAACAGGATGGTAGTCGATTGAAAAGAGCCAGGAGGCAAGTCCAACAGAATAAGACCGATCTCCTTAGATGTAAGGACTCCTTTATTACGTGAACAATCCAATGATAAAAAAATTAAAATATGCCCTTTAAACTATACCTGATGAATTCAAATTTCACTCAATCGTGGGTGTTACGCTTGGGCTGAGTTCAGGGGTAGTGAACACCACCCAAAAGGGTGGCTCCAGGTGGAGAGAGACAGGGATGGCTGGAAACCGTGTCTGGGTCCCGGCTGGGTCAGGGCAGACAGCAAGTAGCAGTGTCTGGGTCTAGGCTGGGTCAGGGCAGGCGGCAGTTAGCAGGGTCTGCGTCCAGGCTGGGTCAGGGCAGGAGGCAGATAGCAGTGTCTAGGTTCAGGCTGGGTCAGGGCAGGCGGCAGATAGCAGTGTCTAGGTTCAGGCTGGATCAGGGCAGGCGGCAGATAGCAGTGTCTAGGTTCAGGCTGGGTCAGGGCAGGAGGCAGAGCAAGGCAGGTCAGAAGGCCCGTAGGCCACACACAAACACAGAAGGCCCGTAGGCCAGACACCGTAAGCAGGGCAAGGCAGGTCAGAAGGCCCGTAGGCCACACACCGTAAGCGAGGCAAGGCAGGTCAGAAGGCCCGTAGGCCACACCCACACAGAAGGCCCGTAGGCCACACACAGTAAGCAGGGCAGAGAGCCCGTAGGCCAAACACACACAGACAGTAGAGCAGAGGGCCCGTAGGACCGCACGCACAGTAAGCAAGGCAGGGCAGGGCAGAAGGTCCGAAGACCATACACAGCACAAGGTAGAAGGCCCGAAGGCCGCGCAAGGCAAGACAAGACAAGGCAAGACAGAAGGCCCGAAGGCCGCGCAAGGCAAGGCAAGGCAAGACAGAAGGCCCGAAGGCCACGCAAGGCAAGGCAAGGTAAGACAGAAGGCCCGAAGGCCACGCAAGGCAAGGCAAGGTAGAAGGCCCTAAGGCCACGCAAGGCAAGGCAAGGCAAGGCAAGACAGAAGGCCCGAAGGCCACGCAAGGCAAGGCAAGGTAGAAGGCCCGAAGGCCACGCAAGGCAAGGCAAGGCAAGGCAAGACAGAAGGCCCGAAGGCCACGCAAGGCAAGGCAAGGTAGAAGGCCCGAAGGCCACGCAAGGCAGGGCGAGGCAAGACAAGGTAGAAGGCCCGAAGGCCACGCAAGGCAAGGCAAGACAGAAGGCCCGAAGGCCACGCAAGGCAAGGCAAGGCAAGACAGAAGGCCCGAAGGCCACGCAAGGCAAGAGAAAAGGCCCGAAGGCAAGGCTAGGCAAAGCAAGGTCAAAGGACCACACGCACAGCAAGCAAGGAAGGCTAGAGCAGGGAGCCCAGGCGAGCTCGATGCCGAAGCACTGAGGGAACTGTCAGGCAGGGTTATAAGGGAAAGCCCAGAACATAGAGAGGAGAAGGGAGATAGACTGGGCCTGTCAGGAGAGCCAGCTCTAGAGGGACCCCTGGTGGTGAGGCGGTTGCACAGCAGCCATAGCCGTAACAGTACCCCCCCTCAAGGCCTCCCCCTCCTCCTGGATCCCATTTTTGCAGGAGGTACTCAATAATAACGTGAGACCACTCCGGGGGCGATGCGGCAGGTTCAACTCCCTCCCGAGGCAGCAAGGCAGTCCATAACCCTTCCTGGTGTAATAAGGCAGACGCAACCCCAACCTGGGGCAGCAACATAGTCCATAACCCCTCCTGGGACAAGGCGGCAGAGTTAGACCCCTCCTGGGGTAGCAGAGGCGGTGCAGATTTCCATAACCCCTCCTGGGGTGACAAGGGGAACATAAACCCCACCTGGGGCAGAGAAATAGTTCGTAATCCCTCCTGAGACGACAGCAGGGCTGGTCCGGACCCCTCCAGGATCGGCATCAGGGCCGGCACAGACTCCTCCAGGGTCGGTGACCGTAGGACCAGTACGGGCCCCTCCCGAGTCGGCAGCTGGATCGGTACAGCAGGCTCAGATGGTTGAGCAACAAAGGCTGTTGGCAGGCCCGGTTCGGACCCCTCCGGGGACTGCAGCAGGGCCGGTTCAGCAAGCTCGGATGGCTGAGTCAGAAAGTCTGTCAGTAGGACCGGTTTGGACCCCTCCGGGGACGGCAGCAGGACCGGTTCAGTAGACTCAGATGGCTGAGTCAGAAAGTCTGTCAGTAGGACCGGTTCGGACCCCTCCGGGGACGGCAGCAGGGCCGGTTCGAGCCCCTCTGGGAGTGGCAGCAGGACCGGTTCGAGCCCCTCCGGGGGTGGCAGCAGGACTGGTTCAGTAGACTCAGATGGCTGAGTCAGAAAGTCTGTCAGTAGGACCGGTTCGGACCCCTCCGGGAACGACAGCAGGACCGGTTCGGACTCCTCCGAGGACGGCAGCAAGGCCGGTTCGAGCCCCTCTGGGGGCGGCAGCAGGACCGGTTCGGACCCCTCCAGGGGCAGCAGCAAAACCGGTTCGGACCCCTCCAGGGGCGGCAGCAAGGCCAGTTCGGCAGTGTCAGACGGCTGAGAAACACAGTCTGTCAGTAGGACCAGTTCAGACCCCTCCAGGGGTGGCAGCAAGACCGGTTCGGCGGTTTCAGACGGCTGAGAGACACAGTCTGTCAGTAGGACCGGTTCAGATCCTTCCGGGGCCAGCAGCAGGACCGGTTCGAGCCCCTCCGGGGGTGAAGCAGTGGGCTCGGACTCTACTCGAGGCGATCCAGCGGGCTCGGAACCCTCTCGGGATGATGCAACAGGTTCAGGCCCCTCTCGGGGTGATGCAGCAGGCTTGGGCCCCTCTTGGGGTGATGCAACAGGTTCGGACCCCTCTCGGGGTGATGAAACAGGCTTGGACCCCTCTCGGGGTGATGCCACAGGTTCAGACCCCTCGCGGGGTGATGCCACAGACTTGGACCCCTTGCGGGGAGATGCAGCAGAGTTGGACCCCTCTTGGGGTGGTGCAGCAGGCTCAGGCCCCTCTTGGGGTAATGCAGCAGTCTTGGAACCCGCTCGGGATGATGCAACAGGTTCAGGCCCCTCATGGGGTAATGCAGCATGCTTGGATGGCAGAGCAACAAGGTTAGAATTAAGGCGCAGGGAGGACAAAGATTGTACTGCCGTGGGCTTGATACCTTGAGTCAGAAACTCCTGCTTTTGTTTCTGGAGGAGCTGCTTAGAGAGGGCACAGGCAGTTCTAGGACGTCTAGGGAAGGTGCTCGTTTGTGTCTTAACTGCAGCTGTGGGAAGCAGAGCTCTGCTAGAGTTAATTACTTCTCTCAGCTTTCGTTTCTGAGGCTCTAGCGTGGAAGTTATAGAAGGCTTCTTAACCCGGTGAGTTCTAAGATTTTCAGAATTAATACTTGTTTCCTGGTAGCAAGTTTTTTCCAAAGTGTCCAGAGATGAAGTGCTAGAATGCTTAATCCATAAACTGTTACATGAAATAATGTTGCTAACTGGGCCAGAAGCTGAACGCCCGGTAGTAGAACTAGCTGAGCTTTTGGGAGAAACAGATGGCCCGTTAGCTTTGCAGCGGGGGCAGGGTTCGCCTGGAGGCAAAAGGCACGGAATACATGAACATTTCCACCATCCTGGCTGTGGAGTAGAACAGTTTAAACACTCCTGATAGACAGAGACATTTCTCTTATTGCAGTTACTGCACGACCAGTGTTCCTGACCAGCAAGTTGACAGGCTAGACAGTTCTGATAGCTTAGGTAATTCAAGGTCTGACAGGAATTGCAGGTATAAAACTTTGAAGGAGGCATCTTGTAATAGTGAAAAAAAAATTGACTCACCGGTAGCACACAGACCTATCTCTTCCCCTGGAATTTGATGGCTTTGGCATACTGTTACGCTTGGGCTGAGTTCAGGGGTAGTGAACACCACCCAAAAGAGTGGCTCCAGGTGGAGAGAGACAGGGATGGCTGGAAACCGTGTCTGGGTCCCGGCTGGGTCAGGGCAGACAGCAAGTAGCAGTGTCTGGGTCTAGGCTGGGTCAGGGCAGGCGGCAGTTAGCAGGGTCTGGGTCCAGGCTGGGTCAGGGCAGACAGCAAGTAGCAGTGTCTAGGTTCAGGCTGGGTCAGGGCAGGCGGCAGATAGCAGTGTCTAGGTTCAGGCTGGATCAGGGCAGGCGGCAGATAGCAGTGTCTAGGTTCAGGCTGGGTCAGGGCAGGAGGCAGAGCAAGGCAGGTCAGAAGGCCCGTAGGCCACACACAAACACAGAAGGCCCTTAGGCCAGACACCGTAAGCGGGGCAAGGCAGGTCAGAAGGCCCGTAGGCCACACACCGTAAGCGGGGCAAGGCAGGTCAGAAGGCCCGTAGGCCACACCCACACAGAAGGCCCGTAGGCCACACACAGTAAGCAGGGCAGAGAGCCCGTAGGCCAAACACACACAGACAGAAGAGCAGAGGGCCCGTAGGACCGCACGCACAGTAAGCAAGGCAGGGCAGGGCAGAAGGTCCGAAGACCATACACAGCACAAGGTAGAAGGCCCGAAGGCCGCGCAAGGCAAGGCAAGGCAAGACAGAAGGCCACGCAAGGCAAGGCAAGGCAAGACAAGGTAGAAGGCCCGAAGGCCGCGCAAGGCAAGACAAGGCAAGACAGAAGGCCCGAAGGCCACGCAAGGCAAGGCAAGGTAGAAGGCCCGAAGGCCACGCAAGGCAAGGCAAGGCAAGACAGAAGGCCCGAAGGCCACGCAAGGCAAGGCAAGACAAGACAAGGTAGAAGGCCCGAAGGCCGCGCAAGGCAAGACAGAAGGCCCGAAGGCCACGCAAGGCAGGGCGAGGCAAGACAAGGTAGAAGGCCCGAAGGCCGCGCAAGGCAAGACAAGGCAAGACAGAAGGCCCGAAGGCCACGCAAGGCAGGGCAAGGCAAGACAAGGTAGAAGGCCCGAAGGCCACGCAAGGCAAGGCAAGACAAGGTAGAAGGCCCGAAGGCCACGCAAGGCAAGGCAAGGCAAGACAGAAGGCCCAAAGGCCACGCAAGGCAAGGCAAGATAGAAGGCCCGAAGGCCACGCAAGGCAAGGCAAGACAGAAGGCCCGAAGGCCACGCAAGGCAAGAGAAAAGGCCCGAAGGCAATGCTAGGCAAAGCAAGGTCAAAGGACCACACGCACAGCAAGCAAGGAAGGCTAGAGCAGGGAGCCCAGGGGAGCTCGATGCCGAAGCACTGAGGGAACTGTCAGGCAGGGGTATAAGGGAAAGCCCAGAACATAGAGAGGAGAAGGGAGATAGACTGGGCCTGTCAGGAGAGCCAGCTCTAGAGGGACCCCTGGTGGTGAGGCGGTTGCACAGCAGCCATAGCCGTAACAGTGGGGCTGCATCAGGGGCTACAAAAATAAACACATATACAAAACATATACAAAACACATATACAAAACTATCAACCAACACACGCAAATCGACCTACAAATACCACTTAAAAAATACACTTCCGTCAGACCCATCAGGGAATACTACAAAGAGTCACTCCAAATTCCAAAGGCCAAAACCTTCCAACATAAATCTTTGAGTCTCAGAGCCTTCTCTTCAGCAGGTCCAGCTCTCTGGAACTCTATCCCACCAGATTTGAGACAGGAGCCATGCTCTCTAACATTTAGGAAAAGACTAAAAACTTGGCTTTTCAAAAAAGCATTTCCAAGCCCTGAATAAAACTTCACGCAACAGCACAATTGGATCCAAATTCTGTGTCATATTTATTCATATTCTGTGTCATACTTAGCCTTCTGGTTACGTATGTTCCATCTCACAGTGATGTACCGCCACATTTATTCGCATAGTCTTATTTACTCATCTTGCTAATTTTTACATTAATTGGCTGAAATGTAAATATCGCTCTGTTCTTTTCTCTCCCCCCTTCCAGTTCCAAGTTAATTTTTCCCTGTTTTATTGTAACTTTCTCACATCCTTTTTCTGATTCCCTGTATTTAAAGTTCAAGGTTTTTATTGAGAATATTGTTTACTACGCTACGTTATGCTTTTCACACTTTGTTAATTGTAAACCGGGTTGATGTGATGCCTGTCATGAAACTCGGTATAACAAAAACAATAAATAAATAAATAAATAAATAACATATGAATAGGCGAAACTTGGGAATGGTTGGTAGTTTCATTTGGGTAAATACTATTGATTCCTTGTGTGTGCTGAACTATGTGGTGGAAGGAATTTGAATGGTGTGATAAAAGAATGAAAGAAGATTATAGTTTCACATAATTTAGAGGCAACTGTTAGGAAGAAATTAAGAATTTGCGGTCTTAGAGGTGAATTTTAAAAGCCTGATGCACAAATTAATTAGGGGTTGAGCGAAGAAGTCGGGCTCATGCGCACCAAGCAGATTTAAATAGCTGCCAAGATACGGGCGTATCTCCCAAAGTGCGCTAAAATGTGCACATGTGCCAGTTTGAAAGTCACTGTCCCAGTGAATGGAGATCTGAATGTGATTAAATACAGGCAGATGAAAGTGTTTTGTGTGCACGTTGTGTTTGTTTAGGACAGAATATTCAGTGAAGCAATGGATGTGAGACAGTGTTAAGAGTTTGTAAGCATTTATAATATTTTGTCTGTGTGGTCTGGTCTGATCCCTGGACCTTGCCCTAATCACATGGCTGGGGCATGGTCAGGTTGGTGCCATTTTGAAGAATGGCTCCACCCGAGCAGGGGGCACGCCGGATCCTTAACTTAATTTTAAGGTTCGGGGAGTGCAGGAGGGTGCCAGGATGGGTGTGGGGGGCCTGGGGTCATCTTTTGGGGTTATTTACCTTTCAGTAGGAGGAGGTTTGGGTTTCGGGGGGCTCAGGACCATACTTTTAGTTTGGACTTTAGGAGGGGCAAGGGGGGGGCTCTGTAGGACTTGTACTATTGAGGCAAAGGGGGGCCCAGGACTCTCAATCTAGGTTGGACTTTGGGGTGGGTGGGCCAGGATCCTCAATCTAGTTTAAACATCGGGGGAGGGGGGCAAACCATCACTGCATGGCTACATTTTAAATTTTTTAGCATTTTGGAGGAGGCAACCCCAGGTTGAGTCAGGACTCAGTTCTGACCCCTATTCAACCTCTCCATGTGGCCGTGTGACTTTCTTTTTCCTTTTGAAGGCCCGGTAAATGTAACGCAGGGAGCCTCGGTATCCACGTTAAGGTCCAGTGGCTCTAACGCTACATTAACACGAAAATTGGAAAATAGTTATTTTATCATGGCTGACCACTTTCTCAGGCAGCCACGACAAAATATTTGCATTATATTACTTAGTAATGACCTTCTTTGCATTATTTGTGCAAGCAAATCACATGCAAAGAAGGTAATTGTAATAGGGGGGAACATGGGCGGGGAAATGTAAAATATTGTATTGATCGTGTACATTAAATTTATCCAAATCAAAAGAGGTGGTGCTGAAAGGGTTTCAGTATTGAAGATAAACTTTAGCTGGTGCATGCGGATATTGTGCACTATCTGGCTAAAGGGATGCACATGCGCATACATCTGACTGGAAAAATATCTGTCCTCAAGTTATCCAGGTAAAGTAATGCACATAACTTTATCCTCATATATTCAGTGGCAGATTTATCCGGGTAAACTCGGCGTCGGTTTTCATAACTGCAGTCCGCCAGCTGAGGGGTTTTTTTTAAACTTTTAAAGAAGTACATAAAAACATTTTTTTCTGTTTTTCTGTACTTTTTTAATGTGTTTAACTATTAGCGTCTGCACCAGGCAGGTGTTAATAGCTGAATGAGAGAATAGAGAATAGAGAGAGAATAGAGAATAGAGAATAGAGAGAGGAATATCGAGTAAGAAAAGGGAAGTGATTATTCCCTTGTACAGGTCCTTGGTGAGGCCTCACCTGGAGTACTGTGTTCAGTTCTGGAGACCGTATCTACAAAGAAACAAAGACAAGATGGAAGCGGTACAGAGAAGGGCAACCAAGAAGGTGGAGGATCTTCATCGGATGACGTACGAGGAGAGATTGAAGAATCTAAATATGTACACCCTGGAGGAAAGGAGGAGCAGGGGTGATATGATTCAGACTTTCAGATACTTGAAAAACTTTAATGATCCAAAGACAACGACAAACCTTTTCAGACGGAAAAAAATCAGCAGAACCAGAGGTCACGAGCTGAGGCTCCGGGGAGGAAGACTAAGAACCAATGTCAGGAAGTATTTCTTCACGGAAAGGGTGGTGGATGCCTGGAATGCCCTTCCGGAGGAAGTGGTGAAGTCTAAAACTGTGAAAGACTTCAAAGGGGCGTGGGATAAACACTGTGGATCCATCAAGTCTAGTGGGCGTAAATATAGAGGAGGTGGTAAAACACTGCACGGAGCGGCAGTAGCCACAGAGGCATTCACGGAGCGGGATGCCAGTGGCAAGTAGTTGTTCCACCTTCAGGCAGCAAAATACTGCACGGAGCGGCAGTAGCCACAGAGGCATTCACGGAGCGGGATGCCAGTGGTTTGTGTTCCACCTTCACGGAGCGGAAGGTTGGAGGGCTGCCATCTCCAAAAAAACAAAAAACAAAAAAACAAAAACAAAAAAACAAAAAACAAACAAGCAAAACAGAGGTGGGTAAGAGTATGGGGCAGGGGTGTGGCCGTTTATTGTGGCAGTTGCTACCCCTGATTGAACTGGATGTTCATTGGGATGCGGATACGGCACTGCTCTCTGCATTGGTGGAGGGGTGGAAGGGAATTGGGGCCGGAGGGTGCTGGAAGCCAATAGTGACGGGGGAGGGGGAGAAAAAAAAGAGGTGGGGGGGAAGATAAAAAAAAAAAAATGGATAAACTGCGTAGCTTGCTGGGCAGACTGGATGGGCCGTTTGGTCTTCTTCTGCCGTCATTTCTATGTTTCTATGTTTCTATGTAATGATAAATGTGCGTCTGAGACGCACATTTATTTTTTTGCATTGGAGTGAATGAGTAATAGCCTCATTCACATGCATTTGCATGTGATGAGCGCTATCTCATTCACTCCGCATCGGATGCTCGTTAAATAGGTGCTAATCCCCCTATTGCATTAGGGGGTGGATTAACGCCTATTTATCCCGCGTCCGACTGCGGGTTATACAGTGTGCTCGGCTGAGCGCACTGTATTGCATTGGCCCCTAAGTCTTCTAGACCTGCTAGTGCCACTGAATATCCTTGTAACTTAGTCGGATAAGTGTTTTCTAGCTAAGTTACTTAGCCAGCCAAGGTTTCAATATCTACACCTTTCATTCACTAAAACTCTGTTATGACCGTCGGTCGCAGACGGCTGCGACTGTTCCTACTCACTTCATGTACTGCCACCCTCTCTTCCTTGGGTGAACTCGCGGTTGTGGCTAGCCACTTCCGACGCATATTGTCCTGTTTTGGGACACCACATGACGGCAGGGATGCCGCCGACTGCCATGTCTCCTCCGGACCTTCCCAGGTGCTCACGCGTGCTACTCAGCCCTCCTTTAAGGACGCTAGGGCGGGAACCTCAGAGGCGACACCTCCCAGTGACATCACTAGCCCTGGACAAGAACCACCGGGGCCTGACTCTAATCAACTTGGCAACGAGTTCCATCATTGCTGATTCCTGCTGCTGTCTCCTCGGACCATGATTCCTGTATCCTGCACTCCCTGGCATGAGACACTCATGGGTACCCACTCCTCGGGGGCTCTCTCCTGTCTCTGGCTATCTGCTCCTCGGAAGGCCCTGTACCTTGGAAGCCTTGCCTACCAGCTATCCCGCCTCTTGGGGTCGCTCCTGGAACTACACTGCCTCTTGGAGATTCAGCGTTGGTGTACCCTGCTCTGCGGGCCATTGCCTTTCTACTTCAGTAACTGTGCCGCACTTCCCCGCTCCTCGGGGCAGCACCCTGTGTTCTTCAGTGACTGTGCCACGCTTCCCCACTCCTCGGGGCAATGCCTTGTGTAGTTCAGTGGCTGTGCCACGCTTCCCTGCTCCTCGGGGCAGCGCCTTGTGTAGTTCAGTGGCTGTGCCTCGCTCCCCCACCCCTTGGGGTAGCACCTTGCTTCACTTACAAGACTGTGCTTACACTTCCCCGCTTCATAAGGTAGCGTCGACATGCATTGCCAGAGACCCCTGGGGCTTCCCCGCTTCTCGGGTAAGTCTAAGTTATTTCTTCCATGCTGACTCACCCCGTGGCTCCGCCCCTTGGGGTTGTCCCCTCAGCACTCCTCCATACCCTGCCTTGCATTCCCCGCTCCTCGGGGCCTTCTCTGCACTTCACCACAGTGAGTTCCTACTCTGGCATTTGCATCCATACCCCAGTCTCTCTCTCTTCCTCGTACTCTCTGGGCTGTGTCATCTGCTGCTACAGACCTCGCCTCCTGACGATGAGGCCAGTGGGGCTCCTCCCTGTGGGTGGTACCAACTCTCATCTCGAGCCAAGGACCCACTAACTCACGGATCCTAACACTCTACTGCACAGGATGTTTAATCATCACTATTTACTACATTCAAATTATTTTATTAATTCTATCTTTGTTCTAAAACTTCCCAGCAATGAAGAAGCCCTGCTGTCTTGGGCATCCTCTCTCATTCTGTGTTTCAGTCATACCGAGGAAAAGAAGGTTGCAAATGGATCAAAGGCAATAAGAAACAGAGCTATGCACAATGACCTTTTTATCTTGTAGTTTGTTCTTTTTATCTGTATCTACAATTCCAAGCCATTGGATATAAACTTCCATAACTGTTCATGACCTGAGGTAGCAGCCCTGGAAACACTAAGCAGTGCCGTCCCTGAAGATGAAAGACAGCACTCATTCACTTTTATGTTCATAAGGTCTCCTAACAGGCAGATCCAGAGTGAAAGACACATAGGTACTAATTCCTTTCTGCACCCCTGCGGTCAAAGAAAGCATCTAGTGCCGAGTGTGGGAGGGTCTCATACCACAGCTGTCCAAAAATAAGACAAAGTCCCCCTTGTGCATAAAATATAATCCACGGACCTCAGCCAGGGGAAGAACATTGGCAGTGAAAGGAAAGACGAGGAGGTGGAAATTCCTGCACCAAGACTGCTCAGTGTAGCCATGTCATTCAGATGATCTCAGATACTGTAGCTACAGGTTGCTGGGAAAAGTCAGTCCTAGCCTGACTTGTCTTAGCACTTATAACCCCAAAAAATGAAAGATTATATGTTCTCTAACAAGATAAACAGGACTACAGATCCCAGAATGCCTTTTGGGGGATAGAACTCATCTCAATTGGCCTGGAACTGTGTGGTTATCATAAGTGCCTGAAGAAATGAGGGTATTCTCCACTACCCTCTGAAACTGATGTTTGGTCCTTGACAACAGAAATAATTCACCCATCATTCATTACATTACTTCCAAAGCACAAAGAGATCCCAGAGAAACAGAATGCAGTGCTTTATTTTTTGTAGCATAAGCTATAAAGAAAAGAAAAATGTCGAGCAGCTGCAGCTGACCAATGCAAATACTGCTGAATTTTCAGTGGAAAAATCTCTCCATATTTTCCATTAATTAGTATGACTTCCTCACATTTTAGTCAAATGGCAATAGCTAATCATATAAAAATAAAGGATTTTATTGGTAAAAAGGTTAGCTGAAAAAGCTCAGTCTTACTACTTTGACAGAAATAAAGGTTAACAAAGAAATCACAAAAATGAGCTGAGACCTTTTTATCAGCACTTTGGGTATCAGTCTCCAGTCTTAGAAAACAGCTGTATAAGATTCAGGGCAGAAATAAGGCTTTCCTCCAATTTACAGGAAAATCACCCGTCGATTCATTTGATGAGCTCAGGTAAAAAAGTTTTTCGCTTTTCCTGCCCACGGTGAAACCTAGAACTGAACAGAGTCCTCCTCTGTTTTTGATCTGTTCATTTTTCATCATAAAAGAATCGGGTTTCCCTATCATGCCTAATGCACCTTCCAAGCACGTTTGATTGCCAGCCCTCCCAGTGTCTCCCTGAAGATGTGTCAAAAGCATTTCTTTTCTTTTTTCCTTGAAGAGTTTGGGGATGTAGATGTGGAATCCACAAGGTCGGGAGGCTCCTGTAACGGGAGAAACAGTACAGGAATAGGCTAGGAGTAAGAATGCATAGCAGAATAATAAGGACAAAATAAACAAGAATAGGGAAGGGGATTTTGCAGTGCGCTAAGGTCTTTCGTTATTTTATAGCGGGAGCCCAGTTTTGGCACATCTGTTTGAAGAAAGATGCTGGCAAGCGCAAAAAGAAACCGAGAATTAATGTTTAGGGGATAAAGGATAAAAGAAATACATATTTTTTAAGTAACTGCAGTCAGATGAAATGAGGCATGCAAGGTGGAATGTTTTCTCTTCTTCAGGTTTTTGCGGTGCTCATTCGTCCTTTGCCCTGGGCCTTTTTGACTTTTAAGCCCACGGGCGCTGCACCCTGGCCCATGCTATGTGGGAAGACAAGAGGTGTTCCTTCTTATCTTCCCCTACTTTTTCATGCCCAGTCTGAGCACCGAACAACAAAGAAATCAAAACTCTGGCAACATCTGAGGAGCTTGCAGCTCTGAACAGGATGACTTTCCAGGCCCCGTTTTCATGGGGGGTGGGGGGTGGGAGTTGCCAGAGGATTAAAAAGGGGGGAAACCCTTTACAAAATAGGCCTTGAAGAGAGTTGCCGAAGTGCATAAGTTACGGCAATTTTCAAAGTAAACATGTTTGCGAAAGTGCGCTTTGAAAATGATCCCTAAGAACGTGCAGAAATGCCCCCGTGCAAAGTCACACTTGCGCTTGGCAGGGCACAGCTTGTGCGGGTTAATTCACAAGAATAGTTTTTACAATCAAAAGTATGCACGGAAATCCCAACTCCGTCCTAACTGCGCCCATTTTTTTATGTACATAAAAGTATGCTTTGGATGGCCCTTGGAGTTGAAGAAATGTTAAAATAAATAAAATATATAAACGAATGGGGTTACAGGCATGCTTTTATATGCAGGACCCCCTCAGGGAATTTTGTGACAAGCCAGGTAGTTATGCCCATGAACCTAAGCTTTGTGCATGTAGATGGCTTTAAAAATTACCCCGTAGACACTTATATTACAGACAAGAGCTTTATTAAGCATAAAATAATGCTGATATTTTTATCATTTAGACCATGACACACTGAACATGCAACCATCATGGGCTAAATGTAAATATATATTCTGTATCCTCAGGTACTCCCTTGATCCCCAACAACAGGTGCAGAGCAGAACTAGGACATTACCCGTACATCTCACCATACAAAAAAGATATTCTGTTCTGATGAAATCTCAGTAAAAGCAAAACAAACTCCCTCTACTACCAGGTGCAATAGCCCTTCTTATGAAAAGACAGTAATTTACCACCAATGCATGTTATTGAGAAAACACAACAAATAAGATTGATACAAATGCTTACATGCTATTAAAATACCTCACCTCAGTCACACACACAGAACTGACCTTCACCAAGTTCAGAAAGCCAAGCTACTATAGATCCTTACACAGAAATAACTGTAAAGCTATACTAATAAATGTTACAAAACAGCTGATGAACAGAATAACATCCATCATAACAATTATTAAAAATTGTCCAAATACAAATAAAGTATTTCAAAATAGCAGACATCACATAATAACCAATAATTACAATGGCAGTCAATTAAAAAAGATAAACTTTAAAAGCCCCCTTTATTTATCCTCTCCCGCAACTCTACTCCTTTCCCATGCAGGCCAACAGTACACACCAGAAGCAGCAGTGGCTAATGAAGCTCTGTCCCCATGGTCCTCTTCCTTAGAGTCCACAACCAGTCTCACACACCACACATACCTATTAGACCCCATTACCAGTCTCTGTCTCACACACACCAGTCACCTCCTTGACCAATCTGTCTCTCTCACACACACACACCAGTCACCTCCCTGAACAAACTCAGTCTCACACATGCCAGTAACTTCTCAGACCAGTCTCTCTTCCTCACACACATCAATAACCTCCTTGACAAGTCTGTCTCTCTCAAACACACCCACCAGTCACCTCCATGACCAGTCTGTCTCTCTCACACCCACCTCTCTCACCAGTCTCTGTCTCTCATAAATATACGTCAGCTCCCTAACCAGTCTGTTTCTCTCATACCCACCTCCCTGACAGTCTCTGTCTCTCATACATATACCAATCACTTCCCTAACCAGTCTCTGTCTCTCATTCATACACCAGTCACCCCTGACCAGTCTCTGTCTCTCATACACACACCAGTCACCTTCCTGACTAGTCTGTCTTTCATATACACACCAGTCACCTCCCTGACCATTTTCTCTCTCTCTCACACACACACACACACACACACCAGTCAGCTCCCTGACCAGTTGCTCTCTCTCACACACACACCAGCCACCTCCTTGACCAGTCTCTGTCTCTCATACATATACCCATCACCTCCTTGACTAGTCATACACACACAGTCGCCTTCCTGATAGTTTCTGTCTCTCTCACACACACACCAGTCACCTCCCTGACCAATCTCTGTCTCTCACACACAGTCACCTCCCTGACCAGTTTC
This sequence comes from Rhinatrema bivittatum, assembly GCF_901001135.1. NCBI lineage: Eukaryota > Metazoa > Chordata > Amphibia > Gymnophiona > Rhinatrematidae > Rhinatrema > Rhinatrema bivittatum. Next base: position 337,320,835 of record NC_042616.1, on the reverse strand, counting down.
TGTCTCTCACATACATACACACACCAGTCACCACCCTGACCAATCTCTGTCTCTCACACACAGTCACCTCCCTGACCAGTTTCTGTCTCTCACATACATACACACACCAGTCACCACCCTGACCAGTCTGTCTCTCATTCACACACATTCACCTCCTTGACCAGTCTCTAAGTCTCATACATACACTCATCACCTCCCTCACCAATCTCTGTCTCTCATATACACACCAGTCACCTTCCTGACCAGTTTCCGTCTCTCACATACATACATACACCATCTCCTCCCTGACCAGTCTCTGTCTCTCATACACATACCAGTCACTTCTCTGACCAGTCTCTGTCTCTCATTCACACACCAGTCACCTCCCTGACAGTCTCTCTCACACACCAGTCACCTCCCTGACCAGTCTCTGTCTCTCTCACACACACACCAGACCTCCCTAACCAGTCTCTGTCTCTCATACAGTCACCTCCTTGACCATTCTCTGACTCTCATACACACACGAATCACCTCCCTGACCAGTAAATATCTCTCTCTCACACACACAGAAACACATCACCTCCCTGACCAGTTCTCCATCAATCTAACACATGCTTTCTATCACACACATGCTCATGGTAAAACATGTTTCCTATGCATGAAGTTTTTGATAGATTTTATGGCATTTGTTTACTGTACTCACTACAATATGTGATTATGAGACCTATGCAATAAACTTTAGAATGCATGTTAAGGTCCTTTTGTGCAAGCTATAAACAGCGTGCTACACAGAAAGGCTTCACCATGCACATTAAAGCCATGTGAGTAGACACTATGCTAAAATGTGCAAAGAAGGGAGCATCATATGTAAATAAGGGTTTATTCAGTGCATGGTAAATAGCATAATATGCTCTCCCTATTTACTAAATCCTCCCTAATGGCTTCCTAACTTGTTCATAAGCATGTTAATGAAAGGGCTCAACTAACTGCAAACTGAGGGCCTAAAAAATGAAGGTCATATAAAGCCGATGACATTATAAAACATAGGCCCGTCAGGATCAATACATTTGAACACACTTATCTCTGCCAAAAATATCACAGCCAACACACTTTTTTTCTGGAATTCTTACACATATAAACATGTTCACACCACAAATACCTTCTAAAATAAAATAGTTACAGATCAGAAAGATTCTTCAAGCATTACTCTACACCTTACAATATACAAATCACAGAGGTTTCACACTGGTGTGTAAATGGACAATCTCCAATGTATTGGCATGTTCCTCAGGATCACTGCTACCTTTGCTGTAGTTAGTCTAGCCATTGAACACAGCAGGAAATCAGAGGCTTGACCAGGAAAATCTTGTGAGCTTTGAGGCACTATCAGACTCTGCGATCTAACCTGTGAAATGCTACACAACAGGACAATCATGAAGGGGAAAATGCTGAGGTGTCAGTGCTCTGCCAAATCAGGGAGGCTAGTTTGCTCCCTGGGTCTCCCTCTTCCATGATCCCTTCCCTTCCTAACCACCCAAGCCACTCTGTATCCTTGCTGATACAAAAGGAAGATCGCTCTAAACAGGCACTCAAGGTAGTTTTCCACTCTCCTGGAACTTGGCTCTCCTTTCATCTCCTTTTCTGAAGTACAATAGCTTTCCCACTTCTTCCCTCAGCACTGACAAACAACCTCCTGCGCCAAGCTTAGCCTGCATATCCTTTGGAAGTAAACTGAAGGAGCCAAGAGGAAAAGAGAACTGAACATGTTCAGTTTAGCTACCTGTCACTAAGTAAATTTAGTAACACAATTTATACAATGTATTTTGTAGTGTCTGTACATGTCGGTAATCATTTTGCATTATTTAAGTGGCCATTTTTTTCAATTAATCATATAAGGACAATATTATAGAATGCAACACAGATATAACCAAGAAAAATATTAAGGAAAATATTAAAACATATTAGAGAGCAAGTCCACAAATAAAGAAGGAGAATCAAGAGGTGACATGTTTGTCTATGGAGATAATTGGGATTCCAAATGGCAGATGAAATTTAATGTGGACAAGTGCAAGGTGATGCATACAGGGAAAAATAACCCTTGCTGTAGTTACACAATGTTAGGTTCTGTCTTAGGAGTTACCAACCAAGAAAGAGATCTAGGCGTCATACTGGATAATACATTGAAACTGTCAGCTCAGTGTGCTGTAGCGGTCAAAAAAGAAAACTGAATGTCTGGAATTGTTAGGAAGGGAATGGCAAATAAAATGGTGGATGTCATAATGCCTCTGCATTGCTGCAAGGTGAGACCACATCTTGAATACTGTGTGCAATTCTGGTCGCCGCATCTCAAAAAATATATAGTTGCGATGGAGAAGAGTGACCAAAATGATAAGGGGCATGGAACGGCTCCTCTATGAGGAAAGGCTAAAGAAGTTAGGGCTGTTCAGTTTGAAGAAGAGACGACTGAGGGGGGATATGATAGAGGTCTACAAAATCATGAAGGAACTTGAACAGGTTAATGTAAATCTGTTATTTACTCTCTCAGATAATAGAAGGACTAGAGGGCACTCCATGAAGTTAGCAAGTAGATCATTTAAATCAAATCAAAAAAAATTCTTTTTCACTCAGCGCATAGTTCAGCTCTGGAATACATTGCCAGAGGATGTTGTTACAGCAATTAGTGTAACTGGGTTTAAAAAAGGTTTGGATAAGTTCCTAGAGGAAAAATCCATAAACTTTTATTAATTAATAAGCAATAGTAGCTTGAAATCCATTTAATGTTTGGGTACTTGCCAGGTATTTGTGACTTGGATTGGCCACTGTTGGAGACAAGATACTGGGCTTGATGGACTCTTGGTCTGACCCAGTATGGCATATCTTATGTTCTTACGTTCCCTCAACCTGCCACCACCAAGCCTAATTTATTATGAGGTACTCTGTCAACTGTATTTGCTGCTTGTTCAACTCCCAAGAGCCCTTATTGGGAGACCCAAGAAAGTCAGCATTCAATTTATTTCTTAAAAATGTAAATAATTGATCTGACTTCCAAAAAAATAAACATATTTTTTTGATAAACTACAATGCATTTGGAGAGATATTTGAGGAAATAAGTTGCACTCAAAGTTAGAATTTGTCACTCAGTGCCAAATGTATTCTGAATGTTTCTAGAAAAATTCTGAAATATTCTAACCACCTTAAATGAAAAAGAAAAATTTTGGAATTTTAGAGAGATGCAAAAGTCAACACAAACGTTGCTCATTTTGTCACCTCCTGCTAAGAAGTTTCTAGTAAAAGCTACGCATTCATGTCACCAGAGGGGCTTAACTTATTCATACCCAGCAGATTCTGACTGGGCAGGCCTTTAAACCCAGCCAGATGACAGACTGTGGAGTAAATTGCAACCCCTCTAAATGATACTTCCTCTACATCTCTTATGGTGAACAGATTTTGATTTGAGGAAAATGAGTAAACTGAAGTTTTCTATATCTAAATTAATTTTCAGGGAAATCCATTTTAGAGCAGAGATAGGTATTATCCTTGACCAACTCTGCATTGAAGGCCTGCAATTCAGAAACTGATTCTTGACACACTGCCAGTTGCTCTTGGCATACTTCCAAAACCTTATCCTGATCTGAATTATATGAGATTCAGAAAAAAAAAGTAAATGCATAGCTCTTCCCTGAGGTTTGACTACTGTTTTTCTTGTCTGTATCTGATCTTTGTGTCCTATTTTTACTCTATTGTTAGTTTTATTTCCTTCTGTTATTATTTTTGGATGTGGGATGAGTGGTGCCATGTTGGCATTTTTCTCTCCCATTTCTTTACTCTTGGCTGTGCCTCGGGATGGGGAGGGTTGATGTTGTATGGCATTCTGGTAGGTGGGTCAGTTCCCTTTGAGTTGTGTGGTAACTGGTGCTGTTTTGAAGTTATGGCAGGAAGTTCTGGTTGGTGAGCTTGATGTTTCCATTATTAATTGCATGTCTGTAATGGCACAGGAGAGATGAAAGCATCCATGGGTCCAGAAGCTGGCTACAGAGGCATGGAAAGGTAAGATCTCACTTTACCCTTCCATTTTACTGTGTTTGAAGGAAAAAAGAATAGTAGGAAAACTGCTTGGGAAAGAATGCTCGTTAACAGACATTTCAAGGCGTGCACACATTTTTCTGTAAATGCATACTAAAATTTTTTAGCACAAATTTTATTTCATAGGCCTCTATATGATAATGTTTTTGGATATAAGAAAATAAGAGGACCTTGAGATGTGTACGTTACAATTCCTTTTAGCAGTGTTTTCTGGTACATTGATAAATTATTGTAGACCATATGGAGAAAGAATAGAATGCTAGATTGGGAATTGTGCATTCTGCTTGGCCTATGACCAACATTCTGTTTATTTCAGGAGTTAATTGTCCAACTAGGAAGTACCTGAAAAAGCACACAGAGTGTTCATCTTGACAGCTTTAAATTAAACTAATGCTATGTTTAGTTTTATTTCAGTTTAGAATCTCCAGGAGGTTTATAATAGTAACAATGACCTAGAGGGTCAGACATCCTGTTCCTAAGACCCCCAGTGGATTTTTCTCAGGCTTTCATTTCCCCATGAGGGTATTAAGTGCCCAGAAATGCCCTTTTCAAACCAGGCAATATGAGATATGTCCTCTATGGGATAAGGAAGTAATTTAATGATCTCTCAGAGAGAGGACTGCGAAGAAAAGTAATTCTGAATGCAATGAATGCAAGAACCTTTTAAAAATTATACTAAACACAATGAGATTCCAAAAATACAATTTTAAGAACTGATTTAAAATTTTTGTTTTATTTACTTATTCATGCATATGAACATTTGTACATCTCTTAAATAATATGGGATAAAGGGAATAACATCTGAAACACCAATGGAAATAAACTGGAGTAAAGGAAGTTTTATAAGAGAGAAAATGGAAGCATTGTCAAAGTTTAATAAAATAAAAAGAAGAGTTGGCAATTCAGCACACGGAACCCTGGAAATGTCTGAAAATTAAGCAATTTAGAAAGTTTCACTTGTAAAACAACATTTTTATACAAGGTAAGAGCACCTGCATTTTATTGGCTGATTTCTTGTAAATCGCTCTCTGCTTCAACAGCAGGGGGAAAAGAGGAAACGGATTCAGACAGCAACCAACTTTTATGGTCTGGGGGACTGATAAGCATGGGGGGGGGGGGTAACCTGCATGGAGCAGCAGTTACTACCCTTAACAGAAGGCATGGGATTACTACCCTTAAGCAATAAGCCTTGATGCTTTTTATGCAACTGCAACCGCTCTCTGCTTCGAAGGAGGGGGGTTGGGGTGGAAGGAAGAGGAATTTGGATTCAGAGACAATCAACATGAACCATGACTTTTTTTACAGTCTGGGGTACTGATGCACAGACATAACAGAAAAAACACAGGGCTGCTTCTACGGCCAAGTCCATAAGCAAAGCACGTCAAGTAGCACTGTCTGATTTTTCAAGAAAGTTCATCACCCAGTAAAAATGTTACTAGCAGTACATTTTTTTATGGCTGTCATAAGGCTTGGGGATAACAGCACGGAGCAGCAATTGCTACCCTTAAGAGAAACATGGGGGTAACCTGCACAACACGGCAGTTACTACCTTAAGAAGCTTGCTGGGCAGACTGGCTCGACCATTTGGCTCTTTTCGGCTTTCATTTATATGTTACCATGGAAAATACAATCTTTTTTTTTTTTTTTTTTGCACTTTGTTGCCCATGGAAGGACCGCACTGTTATTCAATGTTCCCCATTTTGTCCTGATGTCATGTATCATCTATGCTGGTCACATGAAGATGTAACCAGTCTTCCCAAGACTGGTTACATCTTCATGTTCATTCAGATAGCATGAAGTATTGTTCAGGTTATAAAAGTTAGGTGTTTCAGTGTAAAATCATAATAGAATGAATCACTGTTTGGGTGTCTTGACTTAAATATGCATCTTAGAAACAGTGCATGAATATTACAACCACATTATGTAGCTATTTTAACCAGTAGGGGAGGGGGAAGGACTACATTATACATTTGGAGCATTCACACTCAAGAAATAGCTTCATTCTCAGACTATTACCAATGAAACAGTGCAGCACCCTTACATTTTTTAGAAGAAAAAAACGATTATAGATGTGATAATAATGTTATTCCCAGCTGTTCATAAATTATTGAATTTTCATGCTCATTTCCTTGTATCACAAAAAAAGATGTTACAGCGATGTGCATCATTCGTTCCCAAAATGTGTATCTGAACCACTTGTGGGCATCATAAACCTTGCAGATGGATCATGAAATGAGGCCCAACTGTGAAGCCTGCTGCCAGGACACTCAAGAATGAAAAGCAAAACAGTGAGACAGTGACTTCTAAAGGAGCTTAAACATACAGCCTCAAGCACGGCATTGAAACCATGACAAACTCCAGATTCTCATTTGGATTTTGAAGTCATTTTAATACTAGGTCTTGTGACTTTGTTATTGTTGAAAAGTGAGTTGCAAATGTAAACTAATGGGAACCACTGCTGCATATGCTTTTGATCTCCTGCAGTGAGATGAGTGTTTCACAATCTAGATACAAAAATCTCACATAATCAAGTAAGGGCATTTTATTTCACTGAAAACTATAGCCATGGAGACAAAGATAGGGCCATAGCATTTCCTGGTAATCTTAAAGCTATATTAATCTCTCCGTGTTTTAAAATATATCTTAAGATGATGTTCACTTGTAGTCTCTCTCTTCCACTTCTGTCCTAGGATCAAGTGTTTTTTGTTCTTATATCAGCTGTTTAGTCCAATTAAATCAAAGTGGCAAGATAACCAATTTTCAACAAGGAACTATGTCAATGGAAACGTTTGTGCTTCATGTGCAAATTATGCCATCCCAGGCTATCCTACTGTCACTGGATACCATAGTGTCAGTGACAGTAGGCAACAGGTGGATCTGTGACTTTGCTTCAATTATAGATAGTGTTATTCAACCTACTTAGAATGCAAGAGCAGGCTTATTTACCCTTTATGAGAGAGTAAGATGAAAACCAGTAGGAAAATACTATTAATATATCTAGGCAGGGCTGGCACTTCTGTTAGGTGAACTAGGTGGTCAACTAAAGCACCAATCCTTGATGGTAAAATTGCTAGGGCTCTGCTAGTGGTCTTGCACTAGCAGAGCCCATCCTGCCAGCAGCCAAACACAAAGAGAAAGAGGCCTGATGGAGCTCCAGAAGAGGGCATCTCGCTGGCGACTGAAGATGAAGAAAGAGAGGCCTGGTGGGGTAAAGACCAAAGAGGCCAGCTGGGGCCACCAGCAGCTGAAGAGGTAGTGGTCCAGCACTGGTAGCTGAAGACAAAAAGACACTTATTGGGATTGCAGCCAAAGAGCGAGAGGCCTGTTCGGGCTGCCAGCATAGTCCATCCTGCCAGTAGCAAAAGAGGGAGAGAGAAAGGCCCAGCAGGGTTACTGGCTGAGCTCAACTCTCTAGCAGTCAAAGAAGATAAGGCAAGGCCTGGTGTAAGTGAGCCTTAGTGTGTTGTGATTAAAAGCGAGAGAGCCTCTGTGTTTGTGTGAGACAGAGCATATGTGTGTGTGTGTGTGCGTGTGAGAGAGAGAGAGAGAGAGCGAGGGGAGGTGGGGGCTGTGAGTGAGACAGTGAGATCTGTGTGTGATATGATTGATGTTTTATAATTCTCAGTGTTATTGTTTGATGTTATGTGAGGAAGGGTAATACTTCTATTTTTCCATTGTTACACTACTAGTCTGGCATATTGAAATTTCCAGTTCAGATTGTGTCTGCACATTTTTATTTATAGTTTATGGTCTCTTGGTATTTGGTGAGGGTCTGTCTATGGAACACCCCCCCCCCCCCCAAGGAAGACAGAGATTAAAGAGCATGCTAACATTTAAGTGAACTGCAGCAGAAAAAAAAAGGACAATGCAGCTATGTAACATGAACCGCCAGCCAGGAAACCCAGAATGAGATTGAAAAGGTTGCCAGACCCCTACTGTGAAGGTACTTAAATGACCATTGAATAGTTGAGTCAGAGACTTAGGTAAGGGATTTGCATGTCACAGCCCCCTGGACTACTGTTGGTAACTTGTAGTGAAATATCACTTTAAATTATACAGAACTATGACTAGAAAAGTCCTACATTGGAGAATTCTGAATGAGAAATGGATTTATGAGGAAATGTACTAAAAAGAGAGTCCTAGGAAGCAAACAGATTCTCACCTTGGGGTGTTCAAGGAGAGTCAGACCCTTGGGTACCCAGTTCACAGACAACAGAAATAAAAGGCAGGTAGGATGGAATGGTGTGCACATATTCAATTTTCCATGGTCCTGCCTGGGTCTTGGCCTTTTGGCTGAGAGAATGTGACCCATCTAGACTGGGTAACAGCGAATGACTGGCCATGAGCTTGGTGGAGCTAAAATCACTGAAAGCTGTGACTATGGAGGACCTAAATCACTGAATGCTAAACAAGCCATGGGCCTAGTGGAGCTGTAAACCCAAGCTAAGAAAAAACCCTCCTATCAAGGGAGGTGACCCTGGGTCCCCCTTGAGAAAGGAGACCCCAGCAAAGGTCCGAGCAGCCCTTCAGGAGACGGTGAACACCAGCAGCAGATTGAATGGTCCCCCAAGAGGGTTTGGACCACAGCGGCAGATCAGGAGTTGAACCTGGGGACCTCTTGAGTAAGGAAACCCCAGCAGCAGATTGAGAAGTCCCTCAAGAGGAAGGGGACCCAGTGGCAGATCAGGAGGTGACCCTGGGTCCCCCTTGAGCAAGGGGATCCCAGCAGCAGATTGAGTGGTCCCCCAGAAGGGTGTGGACATCATCGGCAGACAAGTGGTCCACCAGGAGAGTGTGGACCTCAGCGGCAGGTCTAGAGGTGCAGCATGGACACCAGCAACATACTAGGAGGCAGAGTTGGGTCCCCAGGAGGACATGGACCCTAGCGTTGGCACAGACTCTTCAGCGGAGCTGAAGCTGCACTGAGGAGATGGTAGTGGTTTAGATACAACAGATTCCCCAGGCCAACACTGCCCACCAGCCCAGTTGCATCTTTCAATATGGGTGAGACCTGGGATAAAAGGGAGAGGATAATAATAATACTTAATAAAGCGGGACTGCAAGAGGTCCCTTCTATTCTATATGGTGGTATACTATGGGGGCCAAGAACCTGAAATTGCCAAATATTAAATGTTCTTGCTATCTTGTAGAAATGTAGATAGTTGTGTGGCCTGAGACTATTAACCACGAGTAAATAAGTGTGCTGTGTGACAACCTATTAGCGATGTACATAGTCATGTAGAAATGTGTATACTGATACAGTCTAATAAACCTGTATATATTTGTACATACTGCCAGCCTTGTTCACAGTCCCATTTGTTTTCCTGGGGTAAAGGGGGAGAGAAATCCTATCCACTAACACCTTCTTCCCCAGGTGGAGGCACTAGGTGCCAAGAACATGAGGACTAATGGAGTCTGCCCTAGTAGGGGCTCCCACCAGGTTGGTCCAGGCCCAGGAACACCCCATGAGGTGAGGGACATGAGGTAAGCGACTGAGGTGAGATATTCTGCTAGCTTCTGTGTTGGATCTATAGAGACTTGGCTTGTTTTATTTTCCTAATAGGAGCTGTATTGGTGTATTAATATATAGTGTAATATTTGCAGTGTTAGCTTTCCATATGTAGAGTTGTTACTTTTTTAGTACTCGTAATTATTGCTGTTTGATCTGGGAGGTTTACTATATTGCAATTGCAATTCAGTTTACTCATGGCTTTCTGATGGCTAAGCCCACACCGTACACGATACAATAAGCCTAATATGGTGGGGGTTTTTTTTGCTATTTTACAAGCTTTTTTGATTGTTACCACAACTGTACATGTAAATATAATATTCATGTTGTAAGTAATATTTTTGCCTCAGAAAACTGTATTTTGAATGTTCTTTTTTTCTTGTAAAATACATAATTTTGAATTGTGGGCGCAAGGTTGTAAGGTTAACTTAGGAAGCCCAAACCCCTTGCATTGTCCCTGCATCTATGTTTCATCATCCTTGCACATTTTATATATCAATAGTAAAAATAAAGGAAAATGGATTCAGCTTAGATCCAGTTACTGCACATTTCTCACATAACACCAACAATGTTATTCTTCCTATCCTCAACTCTTCAGCTACCCTTTCCACTTTTGATTCATCTTCCTCGCTGGAAATAGAGAACATCCTAAGAAAGATGAAACCATCCTCACATCCCTCTGAAACTATCCCCTCTAAACTTCTCCTATCTATTCCCAAAGTAATTGCCAAACCACTGTCTAACATCTGCAACTGCTCTTTGGAACAAGGCACAATCCCTAATTTTCTCAAACAAGCAGTAGTTAAACCCTTACTCAAAAAACCTAATCTTGATCCTTCTCCTTGGCTAATTTCAGACCTGTTTCCAACCTACCCCTGCTAGCTAAAATCCATGAAAAACTAGTCAACTCTCGCCTTTATCTCCACCTCGAACAACACAACATTCTTCCCTCAATACAATATGGATTCAGGAAGCATCTTAGTACTGAAACCTTACTACTCTTGCTTACTGACACCCTTATCAAAGGAATCGATTCGGGCTCCTTATCTGATTGCTAATGCTAGACATCTCCGCTGCGTTTGACACTGTCAATCACTCTATCTGCTTCAACATCCTCAGCAGTATTGGGATTTCTGGAAACGCACTCTCTTGGATACAATCCTATCTACAAAATCGCTTCTTCACTGTCCTAGTTGATAACACTGAATCTGAACCTATCAGTCTTCCTCAGGGCGTCCCCCAGGGCTCCCCTCTCTCCTCTACCCTCTTTAACATTTACATGCTTCCCCTTACCACCCTTCTCACCAATCTTCGTATCAAGCACTTCATATACGCAGATGACATGCAAATTCTCTTCCCCTTCTCTGACTCCCTCCAAACCGCCCTCCAAAACTGGGAATCCTGCCTGTCTTCCATTAACCAACTCCTCACAGACATGCACCTTGCTCTCAACCCCAAAAAAACTGAACTCCTAATCATTTCCAACAAACATCCGTTTCCCTCTATCCCCCTCTCACACTCATCGACATCTTTCTCCTCACACACTCGCAACCTGGGTGTTCTCATTGACAACCAACTCACTTTCAAACCCTTTATTAACTCTATCATAAGAGACTGCTATTTTAAGCTACAAACGATTAAAAAACTCAGACCTTTACAACACTTCTGATTTTCGCACAGTTCTTCAATTATTTTTTCTAAAATAGACTACTGTAACGCCCTCCTCCTTGGCCTCCCTTCAACGCATACCAAACCGTTACAACTCTTACAAAATGCCGCTGCACGTATTCTCTCAGGCTCCAAAAAAAGGGACCACATCACTCCTACGCTTATCGAACTTCACTGGCTCCCAATACAATCACGAATACTTTACAAAGCACTCTCCCTCATCCATAAAAGTCTGACAAATGAAAACCTCAACTGGATCAACCCTCCTCTTCTTCCTCGCACTTCCTCAAGACCTACTCGTCCTGCCCTCCAAGGAACTCTCCGCACACCCTCAATCAAATCAATCAAACTTACCTCTACCATGAGCAGAGCTTTTTCCCTTGCCGGCCCTACCCTATGGAATTCCCTACCTCCTGATCTACGCACAGAGACCTCCACTCCTAAATTTAAAAAAAACTAAAAACTTGGTTGTTCCTTCAGGCCTACCCCTATTCACTTCCCTCTCCATGAAGAATACCTAACAACAGGTAAACGAGTAGATAATCACTTGCAACTGACTCTCCCCCCTCTCAACTGACCTCTGTTTCTTCCCTAAATTCTCTCGACCACCTTCAAATCGCTTACACTTCACCCCACTATTTTCTGCCCCCTCCCCCCCGAGGATCCTTTATGCCTGCATAGCTCTCTCTTGCTTTTATGTGTGCTTTTTCCCTTTGTGTTCACCGGGACCACCTCATATTAATCGTTTATGTACACAGCTTCCCAACTCAGGCTTTATACCCTACCTCATGGCAACTAATTAAGAATGCTGTTTTTTAATAACCATGACTCTCGGTACCATGTATTATAGCTTCTTGTACATTGTAATGCTTTTTAGCATGATACCCTGTATTATAATTCCACACATTAATATATAGTTAGTTTTATTGTAGCTGTCTAAGATACCCCTTTATATAGTTCCCTGTTCTTGACATATATATCTCTTGTTTCTATTTTTACATATTTTGTGATTGTTCTATGTAAGGGCCATGCCCAAAAGTTCTTAGTTGTATGTAAACCGATACGATGTGCAAACGGCTATCGGTATAGAAGAAACTCTAAATAAATAAATAAATAAATAAATAAATAAATAAATAAGATCTGGGATATAAATTGAGGAGAGTCTCTTTTGGCTGAGAATGAGAATATGTACGATACAATCAGGGTTAATATTCTGCCACCCAACCTCATTGGGAAGATGATTACTTTATAACCATGGCCAAAGCAGGACGTTATAACCTCCTGCTTAAAAAAAATAAAACAAAACCCTATTAAAACTCATATGTAACTAAAAATAGAGCCAAATAGCTTTATCATATAGAAATATTAATTTTAATGAGATAAGCCCCCTAATTTCAGCCTATGGCACTGGAGACTTGCTGGGTGGAGCGTTTGGATGGAAGAGTTCCCTTAAACTCTGTCTATGTATTTGGGCGTTGTTTATAATGTTGTGTTGGGAAGAAATTTCTGATGGGGTGATTTCATTGACATCTAAGAACTGAGGGTATATTGGAAGACATCATAGGAGTAAAACAGATTGTTTCTGTGAGGAGGAACTGGTATTCTGAAACAAACTGAAACGACAAATATGTCCCGTAACATTAACATTCCAATGGCAAAGCTTTTAACCCATTCCTTATAATGATGCCTGATGTGCCTATCCAGCCCTGAAATAAAAGCCCAGGAGGACTAGATGTGTGTCTCCTTTAAGGGGTTTAGAAGGGATCCTCTAGGGGGAGTTATAATGGAGACTATATAGCTTTGTGTTCAAGGTTTGGTAGGGGGGGGAGATTTTGGGTGGAATTTGGGTGGTCCAGAGTGCCTCTCCTAATGGAGTGGGCTCTGCAGAGTCTTTCCCCGTCAAGGAAAAGGCTTGAAACTTGAAGGTATTTTTCCTCACGGGGAAATAGCCAGGTGACTAGGCCTGAGTCAGTGAAGAGGGAATAAATTATTGGGTACTACTGTCATGGAGGACCTGAGAAGCGAGGAGTTCTAAGTGGGTTTGAGTGGAAGAATCCAGGAAAATCTCTATTGTCTCAAGTATATTTCTAAGAACTGAGGGTATACTGGAAGACATCATAGGAGTAAAACAGATGGTTTCTGTGAGGAGGAACTGGTATTCTGAAACAAACTGAAACAACAAATGTGTCCTGTTACATTAACATTCCAATGGCAAAGTTTTTAACCCATTCCTTATAATGATGCCTGATGTGCCTATCCAGCCCTGAAATAAGTCAAACTGTATGTGCAGTATCCATGCACATGTAGGACTTACATATCGTTGATGTTGTTCCTGCAAACCCATAGTGATTCAACATCCACCCCACTACTGCTAAACCTCAACACACTAATCTGAACACAGGCCCCTCCCCCCCGCAACCGAACATCAACTCAACACCCTCCCTCCACTGCCACTGCATCTCAATATCCTCCCATTGATTCAGCTCAGTACATTTTGAATCTCTACATAACTCAACATTCCCCACTACTGCAAAGGTACCCCAACACCCCTTCCTGCTCCAGGTTTTCCACACACACACACACACACACTGTCTCCCACCATCTTATTTTGGTGATTTCAAGAATACAGATTCAAACATCATCAAAAATTACTGCAGTTCATGCAGAAGCTTTGCTATTTAGATAAAGTGCCCACCTCCAGAGATTACAAACTCCTCTCCCACCAGTTAGCAAGTGGTCGGTAAAAAGCTTAAAGCTATGACAGCATAGAAATGTTTCTGTTTTATTAAGTCCTGAGTCTACAGTGCACCGTGGCTTTAAAAAATATCCTGCAAGGAAACAAAAGAAATCTAATCACACCATTAACGTCTACAGATGTTCATTCATTAGTCTGAAGCGAAGCTGACATGTCTGTTTTTGTGGCAACAACATAAACAAAACTGTTGTTATTACAAGTTGCCCACAAACTATGGCTCTGAAAGCAGTATATGGTATGGAGGAAAGATGATAGCCATTTATAACAGGGCCAATTCAAATGTATGACAAATTTTAAGGGTAGAGGTTATGAACATTTCTCTGTTGGGTGTTTTTATTTTCTGTCACATAAGTAATCACATGTGTAAGTACTTACATTTCCTGATCAGCTATCAGTTCAGAGTCTGGGATGGTGTCCATCTGTTTTCCTGGGCCACACATTAACTAATCATTAAAAAAAATTCCTGCCTCCAATTTCTTACTCTGCAGTTTTGAACATTTCAGTTGCGATGCTTTACCAGTTGTGGATTGTTATTGGACTAGCATTAAAAATCAGATGTCAGATTACTTAAGTAGAATTTATTTCGGAGCAGTTTCGGCTGATCATGTACAGGTATAGCGTGAAGGACAAGAGTTTTCACGTCTCCAGTTTCTTCAGTTTCAGCTTCTTTCAGTCTAGCTTTCCACTTGCTGATATACTACAGAGGAGAAAACTGCTGTGGAGGTCATCCGAAACCTCCAAATGGTAATAAATCTTCCAAAGGATGCAATCATGTATCTACAGCATATACACCATCCATTACTGAAGCATAGCTGGACTATTATCTTCTAAATTAAAATGACAGGTTTTTAAAAAGCATTTTTCCTCTGGCACATAGCATTTTGATATAAGAAAGAGGTGGGGAGTAGAGTGAAATTGAGGGTGGGGGGTTACTAGTGACAGAATTCCACAATCTATGTATAATAATGTCGGCATGCTACTACAGGAAGGAAAGGAAGCTATGAAGGTCCTAGCAGCTGACTGTAGTAGTGATGGAACTGACTTTGTTTCAGCTATACTATACAAATGCTGATGAGGTTTTAATTGGAATAAATCTGATATACAAACATCGGTCTCCTCTTGGCTTGCATTTTTCTTATCTAGGATCTGAGTTGGCTTTGGGATGTGCCATGCAGGGCACCATGCTTAGGGGGGGGGGTGCTACTGCCATCTCCCTCTCGCCTGCACCATTATATTTAATGTCTGCAAGCAGAAGACTCGGAAACGCTGTGCAGGAAGAAGGAAGCTTCTCTCAGAGGAGTTAGGTGAAGGATCTGCCAGCAGGGAGGAGGAGAGGTGAGAAATAAGAGGGGATACTGCTGGACAGGAAAGGGGAGAAAGAGAAAAGGCTGCTAGGGAGAGAGAGGAAAAGGGATGCTAGGCACTGTGGGCAGAGGAGATACTGGGTGCTGGGCAGAGGGTGATGAATGTTTGATGGAGGAGGGGAGAAATGGATATAATATGCCAGAGCCACTGCCACTGCTAAACGAGGAGTGCTGTGCCGGAGCTGCCACCAGAGGAGGACAGGATATCAATTTCTGTTTTCACACAGGGCACCAATTAGCCTAGAGCCAGTCCTGTCTAGGATAGAATTAATAAACTTGGAATATATTTAGACCCCCTAACTTTCAGCACGACTAGAGGTCCAACCTAAGCAACTTCAAGTCTTTTTGGTGTTCTGAACTATGAAACTCAAAAATCAATGACAATTTGTTATTCTTCCTAAAATTTACATTTCACTAAGTATTCCTTAGAAATCTCTGACTGTATAGTATAAACCAAAACACGATGTGCGCCACATATAATACATACTGAACTCTCCTCCTAGTCCATAACCACCTCTGGATGGACATCTTGTTAAATATTTCTCTAAAGTACCTTGATAATGACAAAGGATAAAAAAGGATGGTGCATGTTTAGTGCTTTGGCCTACATATTCCAGGGAACCTCGCTGTCTAAGAACGGCTCAGAATGCCCTCATAAAACAAACAGTCTGCTCTAGCGGTCTAATCCTAGCACTGAACATTACTGTAACTGCATGATAACTCTCTTATCAGTACGGCAATTTCCCTAAGCTGAAGCCTGGCAAGGAGGTCACCCAAGCTACCAAAATGTCCTACTGTCTTTATTGCTATGGGTTTCAGAAGCATCCATCTCCATATCAGAGCGACACAAACAAGAAATGATCCAAAGACTGATGCAATGCAGCTGAACTGTTTCCCACATTATGTTTATGAAGCCCAGACCTCATGCAATGTATGTCCTGTCTTTGAAACTGGGACCTGATAGCA
Source organism: Rhinatrema bivittatum (assembly GCF_901001135.1). Lineage (NCBI taxonomy): Eukaryota > Metazoa > Chordata > Amphibia > Gymnophiona > Rhinatrematidae > Rhinatrema > Rhinatrema bivittatum. The sequence goes on along the minus strand of NC_042616.1, from coordinate 337,304,511 downwards.
AAACCAGATAGCAAGGAATGCAGAATGCACTTTTTGTTTTTACCTCGCATACTTTAAGAAAAACGAAGGCAGCTGAGGCAGCTTTATGTTACCTGGTTCCTATGGTACAGACCCTTTTCGTATTTCTGCCTTCTTTAGTTTCAAAAGTCCCTCTTGTAAAAGTGCTAAGTAAAAGAGAATGAGGCATTTTGGGAAATGTATCCGCATGTGAAAATACTTAGCGTGCTCCTAGCTGTCATGGAAAAAGGCTTGTTTAGTCATTCTTCTGATAAGATTTCAGATACCATGAAGAAATCAGCAGAATGGAGAGGACTCAAGAACAGTGGTAGTGTTCATGCGAAAAAAAAAGTTATTCTATTTTTCAAAGAGGCTTTTGGTAATCCAGCAACAAGAAAAACGTTTTCTACTCCTGGGAATAACAGTACAGAGTCACTATCCTGTAAGCAGTCAAGTGATATTAGTGTGCAAAATGCCAGTATATAGGAGATCAGAGTCCAAAGTTGGTTAGAAAATGTATGAAAGGAAGGGAGAATAAAACAAAGAATATCATAATTCCTCCGTATTGCTCTATGATGTCACCTCATTTTGAGTGTTGTGTTCAGTTCTGGTCACCATAGCTCAAAAAAGATATGGCAGCATTAGAACAGGGACAGAGAAGGATGAGCAAAAGGAGAAAGGGGATGCATCGATTCTCCTATGAAGAAAGGCTAAAGAGATTAGGAGTCTTCAGCTTGGAAAAAAGATGGCTGGGGGGGGAATAATAGAAGTCTATAATATCATGAGTGGAATGGAACAAGTAAACGTGAATCAGTTGTTTACTCTTTGAAAATGTACAAACACTAGGGGACAAATAATGAATGTACTAATTAAGTTGTACATTTGAAACTAGTAAGAGAAATACAAATTTTACTCAATGCATAATTAAGTTCTGGAATTCATTGCCAGAGGATGTGGTGAAAGCTGTTAGTGTAGCTGTGTTTAGAAAAAGGTTTGGACAAGTTTCTGGAGGAAAAGTCCATAAAGCATTACAAAGATGGAGTTGCAGAAATCCACTATCCTGGGATATACAGCATGGAATCTGTTTACTCTTTGGGATCCTGCCAGGTACTTGTGACGTGGATTGGAAACAAGATACTGGGCTTGATGGACCTTTGGTCTGACCCAGTTCTTATGTTCTAACTGCCACTAATCCCCCCAAGGCAACTGCTTCGGTTCTTGTCTTTATTGGTATTTTTTGTTTTTGTATGTTTTAATTATATAATTTGCTCAGAACAGACTATGTAGCAGAATGCAAATCTTTCAAAATAAATAAATAAACCAAATTAAATCTAGGCTCATTCATCTTGATTTTCTACTTGGATCAAAATGAATGCACATCCCTATTACTTGCCAGTGTTTTACATTAGAACTTTGACTTAATCCAAGACAATGTGTTGTTCTGCATAGTGTTCTGTGACATACCATATGCAGTTCAATTAAAAAGAAATCACTGTTTTTACACAGCACAATGACTTTTTTTCACGCTAAATTATTCTATCACAGCAAGTCAATAGAATGCCATGAAGTATTTGCTAATAGCTCACCATTACAATCCCCTTCCACATGTACAGTGACCATATTGACATAATAGGAGCTATAAAACTTTTCTTCTTTTTCCACTAAATGGTTCCCATTGCAAGAAATATATTTTCTGTGCCCAGTAAATAAATATAGGACCACTTCGGATGGGACAGTCAACTATTCATCCAGCATTGAATGCACTGAATGCTGCTGGGCTGTACATTGAGTTCACTTCTCTATCTCTTCTAATGAATACCTGTTTTTACTTTGGAAGACAATACAATATTCCCTGGATTAAGTTAATTTTTGACTCCTCATCTGTGAGTGATTTAGGACCCATTGCCTTGTGTTCTGAAAAGTTTGCTTCTTTTCTTGTTGAGGCTTGCCAGTATGTGACAGTTCTAATGTCTTGGCTAGGTCTTTTGCTCTTCATATTGTTGTTTAAAAGCCAAAGTTTTAATGCGGCAGTTTTACATGTTCCCCACTGTAAAAAAAAAAAATAAATGAAGAAAGGTTTAACCAGATTCTTTATTTAATACTAGTGACCAAGTTCAGCAGTAATAAATATGTAAGGACCCATACAATTCCTTACTATCTTATATAAGATGGAGTGGTCAGTTGGTCTGACCCATTTGCTTAAGCACCCTGTAGGAAGGTTGCTTCAATAGACCATTCTTGCAATGTTACAAAATAATGCCTACAGTGTTTTGGTAAGAGTGAGAAGCTGGAAGTAGAAGTTGCTGTAAGGAGGTAAAGACTGAGCAGATTTCTCTCTCTCTCTCCTGCAGTGAGATGCAGAAGGGACACTGTGTAATATGTGGTCTAGCCACATGCCTATAGGAAGGGATTGTGTGAGCTTCACCCTGAGTTTTGGAGACCAGCAGGGAAGGCAAAAAATTACTGAAAGGACTAGGGGAAGGTGTAATGATTATTTAACTTTTTGGAAAATATCTTCTCCAGAATTTCTGCCAGGAGACAGTCTTGTTTTAGAGCTCTCTGTGGTTTGCCAAAAAGAGATCCACAAATCAGTCAGCTGCCCACCTAAAAGAGAGATGGTTCTCACACTCTTATTTCCTCAATAGTTGTGTCCATGTGCCACCCAGGCCTTATACCAGTATACCTACAGTATCTGATACAGCAAAAGGTGAGACAGAAGAGTGCGTAGGCCTGATATATAAGAAGATAAGTAATGAGAAAAGACTGTCCTGCAGTGGATATAGAGCAGAGCACTGGGTACCAGGTACCAAGAAAAGCCAGATTTAAGATTATGATGCCCACAGCCAGGAGGCTTTGCCCTCGAAAATCGGAAAGCAACAAGGGAGTCACAGTTTGTAGGTGTCTTCTGAATTTGGTGCCCTAGGCTCGTGCCTATGTTGCCGACGCCTAAATCTAGCCATAGTAACAAGGGATAGCCCAGAAATTAAAGAAGCCCTTAGAGCCAACACACTATAAGATCTTGACTTAGACATAACTAAAAGGAATCATGAAAGAGTGCAGTTATGAATTTACAGCTTGAAGATATAGATTCATCTGCTAAGAAATGTTCTTGTTACTCCTGAAGAAGTTGAATTTTAAGTAAAGTTTATGTTGTTGCAACACGTCCCTGGCCTGCAGAAAATTCCATTTGAGTCCTAACCCCAAGGACTGAAGAGCTTCCCCCTGCTTGGAAATGAACCCACTTCATTAGCCACAAGCTAAGGCTAAGGACCCCCCCCTCCCCCTTTGCAGTGAGGGCGGGGCTACAAATAAAACAGATAATATATTCTCTCTATTTAATCTCAACATTATGTATTTCCAGACCCAGAGTTGATTTGATTCAGAATGAAATTATATGTTAAGAAAGAGAATAGCCAAACATCAAGTGTTTCTCATTTCATATTTCCTGATCCCACAGACATACGTTTGCGAAACAATGAGAACTAGACTTCAAAGCATCCCAGCGAAAAGCTGGACTTGTTAGCTATAAAAGAAAGGACTTGCAGAGGTGAGGGAAGGCTTGGTAAAAAGGGGAGCTGCCATACAAAAGTGGAGAAATGTGGAGGGCTGGATTTACAAGTATTTGGCGTGATTTTGGATCATCGCAAAAGAAGCTTTGACAAGTTTTAATGCAAAGAGCGTGTGGAATGAAAACAATTCAGTTTGCAAAGGGATTAACATTTCTTCACATCTGGCACATGCTTTGTATCATATGAAAAGGACATGTTTCTCTAGTGAAAGAAAATATCCTGCGGTGGTAATAAACATTTTTTTTTTATTTGCTCGGAGAGTGGTACACAGGGTGTGATACAGATAAAATGCTTATACAACATGTTACCGTCTATTAACAGAAAGAAAACAGACTCCTGCGTATGGGTGGGATATGTTAGCAGTATCTACAGTCTGCTGCCTTGCTGTCTAGATTACCAAACCTTGTTGCAAGTCTCCTACTGTATATGTAAGTTAAATCTTGGCAAATCATACACACTGGTGTCTTGTTGGTCTCAAACCGGCACTCTTGACTAGTTCTGCCAGTTCTCCAGAGGCGCAACTCCAAAATAAAAAGGGACATGGTCCTACTGACATTGGCATACACCAGTTTAATAATTTTAGATGTCTGGCATTTTATGATGCTGAACTATGAAGGTTGTGTAACACTGATTTATTCAGCAGAACCTACAGGTACTAACTGCCACCATTTAGCTTTGGCTCAAGATCAATGATTCTCAAGCGGGGGTACATGGAAGCCCATCATGGGGTATGAAATAAGACCACTGCAAGGAAGATGGGAACCCAACCCATGGGATACAACCACCTGCCCCACCCGCAAAGTGCCAACCTCAAACAGGAGATCCTGGGCTTGTCACCAACTCCCAAGTTCTCGCCTAGAGAAATAAAATGGAGATGTGTGCCGCCACTGCCAACACATAGGAGAAAGGAACCTGAGGTTACAGCCTTGAAGGTGAGGTGAAGAAGGAAGCTCTGGCCATTGCACAACAGTGGCACCTAGGGGTCAGGCTCAGGAGCCTTGATTGCATGCCAAAGATCATTGCTGAGATGTCTAGTTGAAAGGCAATGAGAGAGATATAAAATAGGTACAAAAACCCTGGGTTGTTGTGAATGAAGTCTCATGCTACCTATTCTGACCCTAGTTCTGAATGAGCTAGAATATTGAAGGAGGAAATTACTGGACCAAACATCCCTCCAAACAAATGAATAAGCCCAAGCCTCTGTTTTCCAAAGCATGCAAGTTTCAGTATTGGGAGAAGTTTATTGAACCCATGGTCAATATAGATCCACAGCACTTCATTTTCTGCACAAACCCTTTACTATCCCAATTCTAAATTTAAAGAATTTTGTTTGCCTTCCTGCATGTGATTTGTTTTGGAAACTGACTTATCATTCTTCATTTCATTGCTTAATCTACTTTGTTTTCAGTTCATGGTACACTTCTTTTCTTTTGTTAAAGAAATCCAAAACAGCAGCTCTGCTATTGAAATAGTCATGGCTGAAACTATACGAAATGCCCTGTGCGTTTCAGGTTTTGCAATACCCACTACAATATTCCTTGTACTTCAAAGTGAAGCTACAAGGGAATAAAGGGAATTATGAAATTCTGCAGCCGCTTTGAATTAATACAATCAGGGACAGCTAAGTAAAAGAGTTTTAATCTAATGCTAGCTTTAATTCCCTGTAATACGCATCTATTCTCTACTGCTTCGTTTCAGGAAACCATCATGTGTAGCCTCTAGTAGTTTGCATTTTCTCCCATACCCCCTTCCCACATGAACGGTATATAGTACTGCAATAACCTCTTATGGTTAAGAGATCAGACTACAGCTCTCAGCACAGCCTACTTGCTGTGCTGATCTTCACCTTACCATGAGGTAAGGACTGTTTGACACCCCCTTTCTACAGGGGCCTCTGAGTGTTACACTATTCTAGCAGCATTCCCGAGTCAGAGGCAGGAACTGATCCTAAGTCTCTGATAAGACACTGCACACCACTGGACCATGACTCATAATTAACAGGGGGGGAAAGGCCCTCTTTCTCATACCTAAAAATGATAAGATGCACATGGCATGCCTGCAAGCAGATATTTCCCCTTTGTTACTATCTTACTGTATTTAGCCAATTCTTTTCAATGACTTCTGACTACAAGAAGGAATAACTGTGTCCTGTTGGTGAAATGTGGGTGGTTTTTATCCTAACACTGAAAGCATTATGGCTTGCAAGGTAGTCCTAGAGTTCATGTTAGAGATCGCATTATACAGCTGTCACATTAGAATTTTTATGATTTAAAAATGATCCAGTCTAGTAGCACACCACCAGATGTGCATTAATGAAAGTGTTTACTTAGTCTAGCAGGAAGGAGGATGTAGTTTACAGATGCAGTCCAGGACCGGTGCTCCCAAGCTTTAAGGATGACACTTCAAAGAAAAAGAAACATTACTCTGAAGCTCTCTGAGTGCTAGGCCCACTATTTCCTGGCCTGGTTTGGTGGGAGGGGGTGGGGGTAGATGGATCTGGCACTTTCCTCCTGTTCCTGTGGGCTTCTAGTCCAATCAAAAATAGCTTATACTGAGCTACAGCTCCAAGAGCTTTCATTTCACATCTGCTGGGGAGCGGAGGGGGGGGGGGGGGGTAGTTCCACATTTTCAGTCTACCTCTCTCCCACATGAGCTCATTTTGATTACTGTTTTGTTCCCATTTTATAACCCTCTCTCTATTCCACCCCAACCCTCGAAAAAATCTAGCCTAGGCATTGTAGCAAGAGTCTTCGGCCAGGGGCCACGTACCACAGCCCTTTTTCAGAACTCGGTATATGGGCACCCTAGGTCTGACCACTAGGTATTTCCCGTGAGCAAAGGCCAAGACTCCCCTCTTCCAGGGGCTGTGAATGAGGCCTCCACTATCTCCTTTGCACCGACCAACCTGGGGAGCAGTAGCCTTAGCTTGGGAATCAACCCCATGTCACCTACGTGGCAGTGCACAGCTCTGTCACTGAGCCAGCTCCTTCACTATTCTTAAAAAAAAAAGTGACTGCATACCAGAAATGACACGAAAGAAGAATTATATTTTTTCGGATAAGTGAGGAGAAGTGTCTCCTATGTCCATTGCATTCATTTTCCACTCTCCTCCTGTTCCCTAGTTCCCTCTCTCTTTCAGTCTCTCTCGCTCTTTCCTTTCCCTGTGTCTTCACTTTAATCTCCCGTGGCTTGCAAACGTTCTGGTAAAGTAGTTCTAATTATTAACGTGTTCATCCCTTCTCGTCATCAAAGACTGAGCAAAGCAAGAAAGGCTATGAGCACCAAGTTATTCTCCACATGTACTGCATCTGGCATGAATGCATGCCTGCTGCCAGAGAATCTTAATCTCTCCATCTCCAGATCGGAAAACTGAGCAGATTTTTTAAAACTTTTAAGGTCAAGTTAGGTTAGACTAGCTCCTATAATGCCTAACATCGCATCTCTCCTTCACAGCTTCCACAGTTCCGCAAGGGTCCTGTCTATCAGTGATGTTAACATCTGCCTTCTTCCCCTGTGTGCATTATAACAAGAAATGAAAGTCTTTTTCCATCTTTATGCTGAATTATTTGCAATTGTTATTTACTGTAAATGGTAGCCTAGAAGATAATGTCCAGGAGATTACTTCCACTGTAAATATTGTTACGCAATGGGTGAATCAGAATGGATTATTAGTTAATGTTAAATGGATTATTAGTTAATTTTAAAAAGACAATTGTTACCATTTGCACGTGTAGCAGAAACAAGTCCCCCTAGTTTCCAAGGTAAGGGAATTACTATTGCAGCAGCTGAATCAGCTCAGGATTCAGGGGTATTACCAGATATTGGGTTTGCAAGGCTCCCACAGCTGCAAGCTGTGGTGAAGCAGGGTTTTTTTAAAAAGGAAGAAACTTTGGAGATTAAAATATGTGCTTGAAAGGAATGATTTTAGGACTGTGATGAAGGCTTTTGTTTTATCTTGTTTAGATTACTGCAGCACCCTCTGTATAGGTCTTGGGAAGGACTGTTTGTGGGTGTTGCAGATACTTATGAATGCTGTTGCCTGGCTGACTGTTGGTTGCCCCAGATATGCTTACATCTTCCATTTTGAAAGAGCAACATTGGCTCCTTACTGAGTCATGGATTTGCTTTAAACTTTTAACATCTGTACCACAGATTTTATATTATGAATGCTCTCGTTATATGAAAACTCTTATATACAGGAATTGTCCACAACAAAGTTTATGTTCTGTTGGTCAACAGTTACTAAAGATTCCAGGTGCCATAGAGGTGCACCTACAACAAACCTCCCATCATGCTTTTTCTCAAATAGCGCCAGCCTTATGGAAGTCTATTCCAATTGATTATACATCTGATCACCATCGAGGTTTTAGAAAGAACTTGGAAACTTTTCTTTTTAATACTATAGGCTTGTTTTAGTGTACCTGTATATGATGTCTGTTTTACTAGTAGTTTAAGATTGTCGAAATCTGCTTTGAACAGTTTTCTGGTAATGAACTGCAGAATATAAGCACCTGCAAATACATAACTTGCTTGCTGTGGAAATCCCCAAAGAAAATCAATTAGATATTTTTGAAGGTGATAAAAAATATACAGTTAACCATTTATGACGGAAATGCCTCTGGAAAAGCAGCACTGGATTTTCACTCAGAAATACAAGGGGGGAGGGGTCATATTAAGTAAGCCATTTAGTGGACAAGTTACCTGGCTAAAGTTAGTCAGATAACTTGTCCTGTATATTCAATGGGATAAACCTCCTGCTGAATATTCTTGCTTAAAGTTAACTGGCTACAAACACACTAATAACCTAACCGGCTACATTCAAACACATAACCGGTTAGGTTTCTTTAGTTTTCTTTTCTCCCTCACCCCCAGGCCCTCCTACTACAGGCCACAGCTCAGTGGTTGGCAGCAGAGACCATCATTCCCCCCAGGCGAGGGAAGCCCCTGAACAAATATGAGGTGACGCAGTACCCCGGAAAACCCATCAAGGTAATGGGCACAGAGCCACTGACATAATGGTTACACAAGACTGCAGTCTGGCTGGCCTTCACCAGGGTCACACAGCAATCCTTTTCTCACCCACCTCCCTGCGTGCCTCGTGAATAGGTATTTTCAACGGCAGGTGACATCGTGAATCCACGCCCTCCACACCTTTTGACCTCAGTGTCTTGCTGCCAGATGCAACTCTTCCTGCTGCCTGGCTTGCTCCTTATGGCTTTCTCTTGGTTCTGCACCTCGCTGTGGTGATGCCGCTCCTCTTCCCGCCTCGCTGCACTCTGTCTGGGAGGCTGATGCCACTCCTCTTGAGGTCTTATCCCTCATTCAGTGTCTAGGGCTTTTGAAGTCACTGAGCCAAGCCCCATTTTTTTGGTGCTTTGGAATGTTCATGTCACTGTTGTCAATGCCCTAAGCCCCTCTTTTGGTTATGTTGAAGTATTCGTGCCGCTGTTTGTGCTGTTTTCCCCCACTCTCATTGCCTTGGAGAGTTTCTGCCACTGTTGGTGCTGCTTTGCCCCTGTCACAGTGCTTCGGAGGGTTCTTGCCACTATTTGTGCTACTTTGTTCCTCTCATGGTGCCTTGGGCTATTCATGACTCTGTTCATTCTGTGTTGCCCCTCTCATGATGCCTTAGGCTTTTGGTGCCACTTTTCCCCAACCCTTGGTATCTTGGAGTGCTGTTTCCTCTGTTGCTGATACTTGCCTGCAAGTTTCTTTGATTTTTTAATTTATTGACATTTCTCAGGTACATTTCAAGAAGCCACTTGAATCAGCAAACAATGAGACATTTAAAAAATACTTATCAAAAACTTAAATACCATATAAAGCTGCATAGAAACAGCAAAGAAGAAAAACATATAATCCGAGTCCTCAAACCAGGGGAACCCTAACCCAACCCTAGGATCTTATAAAGGATCTTATAAACATACAGTGAGCAGCTCATAACGATATCAGAAGCTCTACTAGCAGAAATAGGAGAGAAATCTAGTGTAGGTGAAGGCTTATCACTCAAAAAAGGCGAGAGGATAGGAAAAAATACATGAGGAATTCTGATACTTAATGAGGCATTACAGGGGAACTTTAAAAGAAAAAAAAGCTCCCAGTTCTAATACCCTAGGCCTCAATAAGGGAAACTGTTGCCTCCTGTGTTTGTCTGGCCAGGTCTGGGTATATTCGAACTTTTTAAATTGAGGAAAGTTTCCTTTCAGTGGCAGAAATACAATTTCAAGACCCAGTCTCAGTCCGGCTCCAGAAGAAATGTAGCCGTAAGAGCTGCAGCAGTAATTGTTCCCTCTGAGGTGGCTCAAGCACTGCAGTAAGAGTCAAACTGGCTGGTTGGATCAGAGACAGGGCCTGCTTATTCTTTTCAGCAGGCAGATCCTTTTTAAAAGGTAGCAAATAATAGATCCTTGGATATCAAGGACAACACTTGCTCAGGGATTTTTAGGATATCCACTAAATATCTTTAGGGGGAACAAGAGGATCTTTAGAGAAACTGATGAAATGAAGGTTTTCCCCCTCATTTAATTTGTCATTTGCTCCAATCTGTTAGAAAGCAGTTGGTTTTGTTTAAGCAAAGCTTGTTGAAGAGCAGAAATACTTTCCAGATTCAATCTTAAAGACTCACGTGTTTGGGGGTTTTTTGAGGCATTACTTTCACATTCCAGCTTTTTCACATGGACATCCAAAGCATCTACACAGCTCACTACTGGATTTATATGGGCTGAAATATTGTTATTAAGCATCTCAATAGCCTCCCAAATCATTTATAGAGAGAAAATATTCAGCCTTACCAGTTTTGAGACTGAGTCAGTGGTAAAACCTCCCCCTGAGAGGGAGCGTCTCTATATTGCCACTGGGCTTCACCTCCAGGAATACTCCCTGCACCGGGCCAAAAGTTTCAAACGGCTCTGAGGCAGCTCCAATCCAATCCAAGGTCTCAGGACAAGGCTCGCGCCAACAGCGTCATCAGCCGGAAACTTGCTTCAACGTGGGTCTAGCGTCTTTGCCACAGCAGGATTTGCAGGGGGCTATCCTCTCCTCCGGGGACAGAGATGTTAGTGAATCAAGGAAGGGGGTCGAGATCCTCTTCCTCTCAAACACCCTCCAGCAATCCAACTCCCGAAGCACTTGAGAGTCCATCGATCCAGCAATAGGCGTTCAAGGGCAGTACATCTGAGACATCCCTTTCCCTGCCTCTTCGTGTGCGACCAGAGTGAGGCATAATTCCAAATAGGTAAGAAAATAGAGAGAGCGGACTCAACCGGGCACAGCTAGCAGCGCCATCTTGGATTCCCCCTTGCCTACAAGTTTCATTGCTTGGATAGAAAACCCCAGTGTCAGGCCCAAATAGGTTATGTTGCTTCCTCCATTTACTTTAATGCAAATGAATGAATCGAAAGAACAAAATAAACAAATGAACTCTGAAACTGAAACAAATAAAAAATGGCAACCAAACCAAAATAAAAAAAAAACCAAGTCAAAAATGGTTTCTATGCACATCCCTAGCAGCTAGCATCACAAGCCTCAACATGAGGCATGAAATTTTGAAAAAAAACTAAGCTTAGAAAATATTTTTTATTTTGGTCTTCAGTTCAGTGGTAAGAGTATTAACCTTAATATTTTGTCTGTGTCACTCTTTGAAGTTGACCCCTAGGTTTCTAGTTCTGATCCTTAGAATTTTCTCTCATTGGGACATTATGCCATTTGAAAAATTGTCTGAACACTGACAGGATGTTGGTGAAATAGTCGTTAAGGTTGCAGTTAAATTATAAATAAAGAACTCTCATTTCTAAAATGCAGCAAAAATCTAGCTGCTAATGATGTACAAAGCAAGCTAATTTCAGCTTTATGTGAGTTTGTAAAGACTCCCAATCCCCCTAAAAAATCCATTGATATTTTGCCTGTAAATCTCACAGAAATCTGTGGAAATTTGCACTGTTATCAGAAACCTGAAGATCCACTGCTTTTTTTTTTTTTTTTTTGCCAACTGATCCATTTCTTTACAAAGGGTTTGCAAACTAATTCAAGCAACCCATAGGCTGGCCATGGGCTTGATAAACTTGACAAAACTCCTTTATCAGTAGCCACGCAGGTCCCAGAGAAAGGTTTATTCTTTGTAGGCTATGATTTCTTATACTGGACCAACATAAGACTAATCCCTAAGGGGTTCAGATGGGAGCAAGTGATAACAATTTTAATGTAGAGGGAAGAACTGCATCACTTTTATGTCTCAATTCAATTCATCTAGGAGGCAGCAACCTTAGGGTCTGCAAAGGAGTCAAGCTCATAGTAAAAATTAGGAAATATTTGGGTAACAGCTTTATTCCTTTGAACTAGGATTGCTTGGTCAGATAGCATCCCAAGGAGAATATGGCGAAACAAAATGGGTATAAAATGGATGGTGCTGAGTTATGGGTAAATTGGAAGGCATCTAAACTTATTAAGAGAGACAAATGTAAGATGTGGACACAGGCTATGATTACAGAATTAAATGAGCAGGAGGATCTGCCTGGTAGGCTGCTAATGAAAATGCAGGTGGTCACAAAGCGGAGTCTGTCTGACAGACAATACTAGGGAAATAGGAGGCTGGAGGTTCCAGCCACAGCTTTGTGATTTGGTGTGGGAAGGGAGGGGGTACTGCGTGTGAACTAAAGAGGGATTTTGTATGCTCCTCTCTACTCAAGATGGTCAAGTGCTAATGAGGAAGACAATGAAAAGCGATCCTGAACAGGGTGTGATACTTTACAAGCACTGGTGCTCTATGGCTGGCAGCTGAGCTATGTCCTTAACAATGCAGACAGAGAGAAATAGGCACACTAGATGACCGGGTGGTCTTTTCCCACCAACATCTACTATTGTATGCTACTCTTGTACATTGTAGAAATATGCAAGCATGTAGAATTTCTGAGAGGCCTTCTTTTCAAAGAAGAAAACAACATCTTAGAACAATATTCCATGCTTAAAAATGCATCCATCTACTGGGATTAGCAGCTGGCTTCCTGCACTGGGGTTTGAGCTTCTCTGATTTATGAACTGTCGTTTAATTGAAACATGTTGCGGTTGGTTTTTAAGTATTCTTGTGCAAACCAGGCCGCTTTTTATAGAAGAAAAGACTGCAGAATTCCCATCAGCTGAAGGTGTGATATGCATTCAGCAAACACCACAGAACATATCCCCCAAACTGGCTGATGGTTAAAACCAGAAAACATTATAATTTAGTTTTGGATGACAACTGTAGATGCTGTGCCTTTCTTTGGTTTTGTCTAATGTCAGCTAACTATGTATTTCTTTCATCTCTTACAGCCTCTGAACAATTGTTACCTTGTTTTCTGCTTGCCATATGTGCCTGTTGATTATTCTCCTCTTCCGTACTTTTTTCATTTTATTTTGTTTTGTACTGTGAAAATTTGATTAAGCAAAAAAAAAAAAAAACCAAAAACATAAATGACAGCTGTATTATATTAAGGTCCTGGTTCTTTGAGTGTTGTGACTAGATATGTTTTATGGAGCTGTGCTGTGAGTACTGTACGAAGGGCAGGCATGAGAATGCACTGTTGAAAGGACTAAGCCCTTTCATCCTTTCTCTTGTATTTTAACAGGTCGGTTTGATAGTGCTAATTCTTTGCAGACATGGAATACAGGTATGTTGTACACTGCCCTGGCAAACTGAAGCAGGGCAGAACATTAGATCTTGTTTGTGGGCATACACTGCCTTCCCACATGTGCTAGATGGACTGTGCAAACTTTCAGGCCGATATAGTAAAGTCCACGGGAGAGCGGTCGGTACGCGCGATGCAGTATTTAAATTAGGTCCGGCCACAGGCCGAATTCAAATTTATTTTTTTTTTTTTACTCTCCGGGACTCATGGTGATATTAAGTCGGAGGGTGCACAGAAAAGCAGTTTTTACTGCTTTTCTGTGCACTTTCCCGGTGCTGGAAGAAATTAGCGCCGACCCAAAGGTCGGCGCTAATTTCTGAAAGTAAAATGTGCGGCTTGGCTCCCAATGCGCGTTTTCCTCCCCTTACTGAATAAGGGGTAAGGGAAAACGCGTGTCCAAGACCAGGCTAACAGTGCGCTGAGCGCACTGTACTGTATAGGCCTGTTGGAAAACATTAACTGGACATTTGGATTGCTTTATTTAGGTTTTCTGGTACAAATAATCTTCTCTTCCCCCTCCCACACAAACACACACACACACACATGAATGATATGTAGGGACAAACAAAGATTGAATCAATTTCCATTTCTTTATCATCTATTTCTCTTCCTCCTCGTTCTCTCGCTCTCCTGTATTTAAATTTTGATTACTTGCCTACACACTTGAGTAGAGTAAATAACAACATAAGAACTGCCATACTATGACAGACCAAACGGTCATTGAGTCCAGCATGCTGTCTTGGATCTCAAAAGGTAGATCCAATTTCTTGCTGCTTACTCCCTATGATGAGTAGAGGGGTTTCTTCTAGGAACTTTTCCAAATTGTTTTAAATTCAGCTATGCTAGATACCTTGACCACATCTTCCAGCAACAAATTCCACAGCTTGTAGATTGAGTGGAAAAACACTTTTCTCTAATTTCTAATTTCTCTAATCTGATCTACCTAATATCTAATTTCTAATTTCTAATTTCTAATAGAGAAATTAATCTAATTTCTCTAATCTGATCTACCTAATATGGATATCTCCAACCCCAACGCGGCCCTTCTCTCTTGGAGCAACATCACGGAATCAATAGCCAACAAACTCTGTCCTAAAATGTCGAAAACCATCAATTGGTCACAAAAAAAGAAACAACCTTGGTTCTCCCCAGAACTGAAACTGATGAAGTTAGACCTCAGACACAAAGAAGGCTTATGGCGTAATAACCCCAACACCACAACTCTATCTGATTACAAACGTACCCTGCATTTCTACAAGATCTCTATTCTACAGACAAAAAAAAAATTCTATGCTAGCAGAATCCACGACATACAATACGATGCCAGGGCCCTGTTTTCCTTCGTATCCCAACTCACAAAACCTTCTGCCCCTACTATCCCAGATGAACAGGCTCAATCAAAAGCCAATGAACTAGCACGCTTCTTCCAAGATAAAATCACAAACACACTGGCACTCCTTCCTACCAACCCAATGAACCCAGCTCTAGACTCCAATCCCACCCATCATCCCAGAGCCACCTTCGACTCCTTCGAACCTACAACCACTTTGGAGATAGAATCAACCCTTAAAAAAATGAAACCATCCAGCCATCCGACGGACCACATCCCTACTAAACTTCTGCTCCTCATCCCCAGCACCATCTCCAGAGCACTGACTAACTTCATAAACTGTTCCCTAACTCAAGGAAACTATCCAGATGAGCTAAAATCTGCATCTCTCAAACCCCTCTTGAAGAAACTTAACTTGGATACAAAAGAACTCTCCAATTACAGACCTATATCCAACCTTCCGTTTCTAGCAAAGCTCACAGAGAAAATTGTGAACACACAACTCTCTGACTACCTCGAGGAACATAAAATACTATACCCCTCACAGTACGGTTTCCGGAAATCCTCCAGCACTGAAACCCTCCTCATCTCCCTATCAGACCACATCCTCCTGGGTCTTGACAAAGGGCTTTCATACCTACTGGTCCTCCTAGATATCTCAGCGGCTTTCGATACGGTAAACCATGCCATTCTTCTAAACCGCTTATCTGACATTGGAATCGCTGGACTCGCCCTCAGATGGTTCAACTCTTTCCTCAAAATCAGAAGCTACAAGGTTAGAGTCAACAACAGAGAATCACCAACTTATAAAGCAACGCTAGGCGTCCCACAAGGCTCTTCTCTATCCCCTACCCTCTTCAATATCTACTTACTGCCCCTCTGCCATCTACTCACAAACCTAAAACTAACACATTACCTCTATGCAGATGATGTGCAGATATTGATCCCCATAAAAGTTTCTCTGCCAAAAACGCTCGACTACTGGGAAAATTGCCTGAAGTCCATAAAAAGCCTCCTCTCTAGCCTTAACCTGGTTCTAAACGCATCCAAGACGGAAATCCTTCTTATCTCCCCTGAACACTCGACCAACACCGACATTACAGCTCTGGACCCACAGATCTCTCAAACCAGAGATTTAGGAATTATACTAGACAATCATCTAAATCTAAAGAAATCAATTAATAATATCACCAAGGACTGTTTCTATAAGCTTCAAGTTTTAAAAAGAATCAAACCCCTTTTCCACTTTCAGGACTTCAGAACCATCCTTCAAGCAACGTTATTTTCAAAAACAGACTACTGCAATGCCTTACTCTTGGGGCTCCCCATTTCAGCCACAAAACCTATACAAATGCTCCAGAATGCAGCAGCGAGAATCCTAACCAACACCAATCGCCGTGCTCACATTACCCCCATCCTTCGAAACCTGCATTGGCTGCCAATAAAATATAGAATTCTATATAAAGCTCTCACGATAATCCACAAATCTATTCACCAACAGCTCACACTAGACCTTCAGAACCCTCTCAAACACCACTCGTCCGAAAGACCCATCAGAGAAGCTTATAAAGGGACCCTTCAAGTCCCACCTTCAAAATACACCCGTCTAAAAACCACCAAAGAACGTTCCTTTTCCACAGCAGGCCCGGTCCTCTGGAACAGACTTCTGACCGACCTAAGACTGGAACCTTGCCTTCATACCTTTCGAAGACAACTGAAGACGTGGCTTTTCCTCCAAGCCTTCCCCTAGTCAAAATGCCACTTCGAACTCAGCCTAAGGAATGAGATAATTACCAATCTCATAACCAGTTATTTATTATTTATTTGTTGCTTATTTCGCCCTACCTTTCTTCCTGGCTACTCTAACCCCCAAGTTCAATGCCCCTGTTTTATGTAACTTTGCTTGATTCAGCCTTCTTGTTCTTGGTTACACTTGTATTTCCCCCAAGTTCCATGTAAACCGGCCTGATGTGAATTTCTATTCGTGAAGTCCGGTATAGAAATATATATTAAATAAATAAATAAATAATTTGTTATAGATCTGCTATTTGTTAGCTTAGAGGCATGTCCCCTAGTCCTAGTGTTATTTGAAAGGTTAAATAACTGTTCCTTACTATCTGTTCTACCCCACTCATGAGTTTGAAAACCTCTCTCATAACCCCCCTCAATCATCTCTTCTCCAAGCTGAAGAGCCCTAACCTCTTTAGTCTTTCTTCATAAGGGAGCTGTTTCAATCCCTTAACCATTTTTGTTGACCTTCTCTATACCTTTTCTAATTACATTATATCCTTTTTGAGATGGGGGATGACCAAAACTGCACACAATACTCAACATCCAGCTGCACCATTGATCTGTACATAAGAGTTATGATCTCATGTTATGCTCCATCCCTTTCCAAAAATAATTCCTAGCGTTCTTTTGGCTTTTTTGACCACTGCGACATATTGAGCTGAAGATTTCCATGTACTTTCCATAATGACTCCAAGATCCTTTTCTCCTAATAAAGAGAATTTTTTTTGTTATTAAATGTTTATTGAATGTTCAACATCATCATATTTTCATTCGTTTGCACTTGTCCACATTTAATGTCATCTGTCATTTAGATGCCCAGTTCTCCAGTCTCGCAAGGTCCTTCTATTGTTCCTCACAATCTGCTTGTGTTTTAACTATCCTAAATATTTTTGAGTCTGCAATTTCAATCACTTCACTTGTTGCTCTCCTTTTTAGATCATTAGTCAATGAGTTAAACAACACTGGTCCCAAGACATATCCTTGAAGCACTCCACTAGTCACCCTTCTCCACTGGAAAACCTGACCATTAAGTCCTACTCTTTGTTTCCTGTATTTTAACCAGTTGCCACCAATCCATAACACGTCAATGCCTCCTATTCCATGATGTCTTAGTTTTCTGAGGCATCTCTCTTGAGGGATTTTAACAAATGCCTTCTGGAAACCCAAATACATTATACTGATTGGTTCTTGTTGCGTTGGCCGGCCATGGAACCTGTGACCGGCCTTCCTTACCCTTTACCACCGCCCTGCACTGAGCCAACTTCGGCTTCCTCCTCCTCCTCTCTATGACCTTGTTTCCCGCTGGCAGCCTTCGGGCACGGCAGAGACACTGTCGCTGCCCCCTTGGCATGTCCAGCTCTCTAGGCGCGTGCCTCTTCAGACCATTTAAAGAGCCCGCGACGCATTAGGCGGCCAACCCTTTTCCAATGATGTCACTGGGTTGCGGTATATAAGGCCGGGCCCAGTCAACGTTTCTTTGCCTTTGCAACAGGTCTCCAAGCTGATCGTGTACTTCATTGCCTCCTGGTTCCTTTGCCCTTCGAGTTCCAGTTCCTGGTTTGTCTTCTTCATTCCTGTGTTCGTGCTACCCAGCTTTCCTTGGACTGATCTCCTGGACCCGACTACTGCTTTGCATGACTACGCTACGGATCATCTCCTTGATCAGACCTCTGCTTCGCCTGACCACACCATTGCTTCTCTCTTAGACTTGACTTCAGCCTTGCCTTGCCACCGCTCTTTGATTGCCGCCTGCCCTGACTTCAGCCTGTTCTACGACACCTCTACTGTCTCAGTCCTGGACTTGGCCTTTCAGGCTCTGGCCTGCTCTTGCTTGGGCGCCCCCTGTCAGACTTTAGTTTCTATTGGTGCCCGGGTCTCCAGGACTCCGCCTCGTCTAGTACAGACTCTTCAGTTCCGCTGCTGCTGCCCCTGGGCTGACTTCTCCATCTTCTTCTCATCGACTACATATGGAGGCCCACCTAACTCCAGCCGGCCCCGGCACCCAAAGGCTCAACCTGCAGGGAACGAGGGCTGGTATTGGCGAAGCTCCAGCCAGCCTCTGTTAGTCAGTCCATTCCGCCTGCTGACGGTGGGGACCCATAGGATCCCTCCTACGGGTAGCATCAACCCCACCTCGGCCCAAGGGTCCACCTCCTGCGCAAAAGCTCTCCTTTATTCATGTGGTTGATTACACCATCAAAAATGTTTAATAAATTAGTAAGGCTCAGCTTTGCCTAAATCCATGTAGGCTCTTTCCCATTAAGCCATGTTTATCCATATGACCAGTAATTTTGTTCTTAATTACAGCTTCCACCATTTTAACAGGCATAGATGTCAGGTTCACTGGTTCACAGCTGCTCAGGTCACCTCAGAGCCTCTTTTGAAAACTGGCATAATGTTTACCAGTCCCTAGGTATAGAGACAGATCTGAAAAATAGGTTACAGATTACCAGTAATATGTCAGTTCCTTTAGAACTCTGGGGTGAATATCAGGGATTTGTTGCTATTTAATTTTATCAATTTGCTCTAGAGCTGCTTCCAGTTCCTCTGAGTCATCATCTAGAAAAAATGGTTCAGGTGTGGGTATCTCTCCACCCTCCTCATTCTCTGTAAAGACTGAAGTGAAAAATTCATTTAATTTTTCTGCTATGGCCATATCCTCTCTCGGTGCTCCTTTTAACCCCATCCACACCCCCAAGCCATCTAATGGTTCAACTGATTCCCTTGCAGGTTTTTTATTTCTAATGCACTTCAAAAGGTTATTATTATTAGTATTTGCCTCTTTGACAAGTTTCTCTTCAGAATAGGCTGAACTTTTATTCCCCCACGCGTGTAAAATACGGGAGTTACACGCATTTTAGAAGGGGCCCGGCCACATGCATAACCCCTGTTACGCTCACAAGAGCCAGGCCTCACAAAAGGGGTGATCCATAGGTGGGGAGGGGCAGGAAGGGGCAGAGCTGGAGGCAGTCGGTTCAGCGGCCATTTGCTGCTATGCTGGGGGATCGCGCGTCGGAGCTGCAGTAAGTTCTGAAATAAAGAAAAAAAAGGTAGGCCGTTTTAAGGGGTCAGGAAGGACAGGGGAAGAGGGAGGGAGTATGGGCAGGGGGGGTAGGGTACTGGGGAAGGTCGCGATGCTTCGCTGCACAAAAGTTGCATTGTTTCACCCCCCCCCCCTTGCACACGCTGCCCCAGATTTTATAACGTGTGCGTGCTGGCACGCGCATGTTATAAAATCGCGCATCCATGTACGCATGAGTATTTGTTTTGAAATCTACCCCATTCTTTCTTGTCCTGCTGTATTAGCATATCAAACTCTTTTTCTGATGACTGTCAATAGAAGGACCAGGGGTCATTCCATGAAGTTAGCAAGTAGCTCATTTAAAACAAATCGAAGAAAATTATTTTTCACTCAGTGCATAGTTAAGCTCTGGAAGTCATTGCCAGAGGATGTGGTTACAGCAGTTAGTGTAACTGGGTTTAAAAAAGGTTTGGATAAGTTCCTAGAGGAAAAATCCATAAAGTGCAATTAATTAATAAGCAATAGTAGCTTGTGATTTATTTAAAGTTTGGGTACTTGCAAGGTACTTGTGTCTTGGATTGGCCATTTTTAAAAGTTTTTATTGTTAGCTTTTGTCTTATCAATGTCTCACATTTAACTTGCCAATGCTTATGCTTTATCCTATTTTCTTCTGGTGGATCATTCTTCCAATTTTTGAATGACGATCTTTTGGCTATAATAGCCTCTTTCAGAACACCATTTAACCATGCTGGTAATCGTTTTCCCTTCCTTCCACCTTTCTTAATGTGTGCAATATATCTGGCTGTGCTTCTAGGATGGTATTCATTTGTCTACTGGGGTATCCCAGAGATCAGTGCTGTCAGCTACACTTTTTCACATGTATATGCTACCTATCTTATCACTTGTTTGTTGAAATGAATTTGGAAATCAAGTTGTATGCTGACAATATACAATTTGCCTTCCCTGTATGTGACTCTTTTATGATGGCTTGTTAAAGAGTACTGACAGTAATTCATGTTATTAAGAACTGGCTGTATGAAAAAAAAAATTTCATTATATTTTGGAAAAAGTGAAATTTTATTGTTAACAAGGGGGATTAAGGAAGATTTCCTAAGTTATCAGTTGACTAAGTTATTGAAACTGATGGTCAAAAATCTCCAATTTCTTCCTCAGCCTATACTTTAGGGGTGATTTTTTATTTGACCCTGTCTTTCAAGCTGCATGCTAGAAAGGTAGCACAAAATGTTTTCTACAAATTACGTGGTTGAGACGTCTAAAACCTTTTAAATTTTTTTATGATTTTCATAGAGCAATTCAGGCAACTGTAATGTCTGGAATGGACTGTTGGAATTCTCTTTTCCTGGGTTTATCTGCCACCATCACACAAGCACTGCAAAAAGCTCAAAACACAGCATCTAGATTACTGGTACATCTGGAGGACAAAACATTACACCTATTCTTGAGTCTCTTCACTCGGTGCCCAGAGTTTGGCGAGTAAAATTTAAGATTGTACTGTTGATTTTCAAAGTTTTTCTTTCTATGGTACCTGCTTGCATTAGTGCTCTTTTGAAAATCTATACCCCCTTACATACATTAATTGTCCCAGGTTAAAAAGTTGTTGGAGATACCCTCAGTAAAAAATTACCACTTATGTGAAAAAAGAGAAGGTACCATCGCCATTGCAGGGCCTGAACTTTGGAACAGTCTTCCTATTGATATTCATTTAGAGACATGCACCAAGGTTTTCAGAACAATGTTAAAATGTTATGTATTTATTAAAGCCTTTTGCAATTAATACACAGTGTGTTATGCTTGGTCACCAGTACTAACAGTATTTTATATTCTTATATGCAGAGGTTTTATGTGTCACATTTTATTATTGCCTGTAGCTATGACATGTTTTATTTGGTGAATAGTTATGTATAACATTTATTGTTTTACGCACATGTTGTATCGTCAATCTTATTTATTATACATGCTTTAATGTACATTGCTTAGAAATCTTAAGATAGGCAGTTCACAAATAGAATAAACAGCGAATAAACATATTGAATCATTTATAGATCCGAAAATTAGCCTGAAAGTCAATTACTTACCCAAATGCCTGCACATAAAAGTGAGTTTTAACTACCTTAATCAAGCAAATAAGCTACAAATGAAGTTTCAGTTATGAATATGGTCCTCAGTTTTATACCAATTGTATAAAAAGTATAGTCCAGCAATAACATTTTAAAAACAGTTGACTGTTAAATGATCATGATTCTCAGACAAATGAAATGGTAATTATTAAATCAGAATAACATAATCCACTTGAATCATGGTTGAATCTGCTTGTGTTATGCTGTAACATGATTTACAAGAAAATAAATTCTCTTTCATATTATTTCCAGGCTCTAATTTCTAGTAGCCAGCCGGCGCGTGCATGTTGTTACTGCTCCAAAGGATGGACATGGATGGATATGGATACCATTCGTTTTGTGCAAGCATTCTAAAATTAAACTTGAAGCAGATGGATTTCAGTCATATCTGCTGAGTAAATCCATTGGATCTTTACAGGTGCATCTGGAGAAATTGGAAATAGATTCAAAAAATCCAAAGGTAATCTACAATACAATATAATTTGTTTAGAATGTTTCTACAAAACAGTATGACAAGCCAATCTGATAATCTTTCAAATAGTTTTCAGATTTGTCGAATTGTTTATGGATGTGCATTAGTGTGTCCATTCATTTCATTCGTTTGGACTCCTACTACATATCTAATTAATGAAAAAGTCGCTGAATGGACACACTTTAGATGGACATGGATACCATTCGTTTTGGGCATACATTCGTCCGTTTGTTATATTCGTGCTTACACGCAAAATAATAAAATGAATGGACATCCAAAAACTAAAAATGCACATCCCTATTGTTCAATGAGCCAATTTTTTAAAAGTTTGTGCATCTCTGTATGCTACCCACACACACACACAGCTTCAAGAGTATTTCAATGATGCTGATTATTTTTATTGAATTGATGGGCTACGGAGATGTGTACAGGTGTGTGTGAGATGGGAGAGGGAGGAAATTGGCATGGGGTGGAGAGATGTTTTATGGAAATGTCCAGTGGGCAATGTAAAACAGTTCAGTAACAAAAACAATAATAAAACTAGGCTTCAGCCTTGCAAAGATATAGGGGTCGATTTTAAAAAGTCCACATATGCGACCATCCCAGCCCATGGACATGGACACGCCAATTTTATAACATGCGCGTGCTGGAGCAGTAGTAATTCCCCGGGACAGCATCGAATGGCACTGTCTCGGCCCACCCTTTCCTTTCAGCTCGGCACTTCGGCACAGAACGGGGATTACATGCGTGGCAGGGCCCGTGGTGAAATGTGCATGGCACGCACAAGACCTGGCCACGCACGTAACCCCCATTTGTTACACATAGCAGGCTTTTAAAATTTACTTGATAGTCTCACAGGAATGATGCAGAGGGTGATGGCACCACATAGACTAGTAGATTTATAAAGGCATAAGCTTCTGAGAACAAAAATTCAGTTCATCTTTAAGAAAGTACTTAGAAAGTAGGATTGCCTCATTGACTTGCATCCAACGTAGTAGACACTTGTCCTTGAAAGTTCATAAGAACATAAGAACATAAGAAAATGCCATACTGGGTCAGACCACGGGTCCATCAAGCCCAGCATCCTGTTTCCAACAGTGGTCAATACAGGCCATAAGAACCTGGCAAGTACCCAAAAAACTAAGTCTATTCCATGTAACCATTGCTAATGGCAGTGGCTATTCTCTAAGTGAACTTAATAGCAGGTAATGGACTTCTCCTCCAAGAACTTATCCAATCCTTTTTTAAACATAGCTATATTAACTGCACTAACCACATCCTCTGGCAACAAATTCTAGAGTTTAATTGTGCATTGAGTAAAAAAGAACTTTCTCTGATTAGTTTTAAATGTGCCCCATGCTAACTTCATGGAGTGCCCCCTAGTCTTTCTACTATCCAAAAGAGTAAATAACCGATTCACATCTACCCGTTCTAGACCTCTCATGATTTTAAACACCTCTACCATATCCCCCCTCAGTCGTCTCTTCTCCAAGCTGAAAAGTCCTAACCTCTTTAGTCTTTCCTCATAGGGGAGTTGTTCCATTCCCCTTATCATTTTGGTAGCCCTTCTCTGTACCTTCTCCATCGCAATTATATCTTTTTTGAGATGCGGCAACCAGAATTGTACACAGTATTCAAGGTGCGGTCTCACCATGGAGCGATACAGAAGCATTATGACATTTTCTGTTTTATTCACCATTCCCTTTCTAATAATTCCCAACATTCTGTTTGCTTTTTTGACTGCCGCAGCACACTGTACCGACGATTTCAATGTGTTATCCACTATGACACCTAGATCTCTTTCTTGGGTTGTATCACCTAATATGGAACCCAACATTGTATAATTATAGCATGGGTTATTTTTCCCCTATATGCATCACCTTGCACTTATCCACATTAAATTTCATCTGCCATTTGGATGCCCAATTTTCCAGTCTCTCAAGGTCTTCCTGCAATTTATCACAATCTGCTTGTGATTTAACTACTCTGAACAATTTTGTGTCATCTGCAAATTTGATTATCTCACTCGTGGTATTTCTTTCCAGATCATTTATAAATATACAAGCCGTTAAGCCCGTCACAACGGGCTACATTACATTTTTGTTTTCGGTCCATTTTCGAAAACAGCACCCTCCTACACTTTTTCTCCCTCATTCCCCCTTCCCCCTCAGTCACTCACCCCCTTCCCACCCCTCAGTCTTACTCACTCTCTGTCTCCCACTGCCTCCTTCCCCTCACTCTCACCTCCCTCCCCTTCCCTCAGTCACTCCCACCTTTATCCCCTTCCCTCAGTCACTCCCCACCCTGTCTCAATCCCATCTCCCTCAGGCCTCCTCCACTCCCTTTTTCTCTGCTCCACAACTTCTTACCCTTCCACTTACTCACATCCCTGTCTCTCACCTCTCCCTCATTCTCACTCTTCCCCAACCCCTACCTCCCTCCCCCTCAGTCCCTCCCTCCCTCTCTCTCAGTCCCTCCCCCTACCTCCCTCCCACTCAGTCCCTCCCTCTCTCCCTCCCTCCCTCTCTCTCTCCTCCCTCCCTCGCTACTGGCCGCCGCTGCCGCTGCTCCTCGTCGTCATTCGCCGCCACCGCCGCTGCCCCCCGACGCCGCCGCCACCGGACGCCGCCGCCCCCCGACACCGCCGCCGCTGCCCCCCGACACTGCCGCCGCCACCGGACGCCGCCACCGCTGCCGCTGCCCCCCGACACCGCCGCCGCCACCGCTGCCCCCCGACACCGCCGCCGCCATGTTTTTTTTTTTGACGCTGGCTAAGACCGACGTCCTTGCCCGCACATGCACAGTAGAGCTGCGCTCTACTGCGCATTTGCGGGCCGTCGGTCATGGCCCATTTATAAGGTAGATTGAAAAGTAAGGGTCCCAATACAGATTCCTGAGGCACTCCACTGTCCACTCCCTTCCACTGAGAAAATTGCCCATTTAATCCTACTCTCTGTTTCCTGTCTTTTAGCCAGTTTGCAATCCATGAAAGGACATCGCCACCTATCCCATGACTTTTTACTTTTCCTAGAAGCCTCTCATGAGGAACTTTGTCAAACGTCTTCTGAAAATCCAAGTATACTATATCTACCAGTTCACCTTTATCCACATGTTTATTAACTCCTTCAAAAAAGTGAAGCAGATTTGTGAGGCAAGACTTGCCCTGGGTAAAGCCATGCTGACTTTGTTCCATTAAACCATGTCTTTCTATATGTTCTGTGATTTTGATGTTTAGAACACTTTCCACTATTTTTCCTGGCACTGAAGTCAGGCTAACCGGTCTGTAGTTTCCCGGATCGCCCCTGGAGCCCTTTTTAAATATTGGGGGTTACATTTGCTATCCTCCAGTCTTCAGGTACAATGGATGATTTTAATGATAAGTTACAAATTTTTACTAATAGGTCTGAAATTTCATTTTTTAGTTCCTTCAGAACTCTGGGGTGTATACCATCCGGTCCAGGTGATTTACTACTCTTCAGTTTGTCAATTCGGCCTACCACATCTTCTAGGTTCACCGTGATTTGATTCAGTCCATCTGAATCATTACCCATGAAAACCTTCTCCATTACGGGTACCTCCCCAACATCCTCTTCAGTAAACACCGAAGCAAAGAAATCATTTAATCTTTCCGCGATGGCCTTATCTTCTCTAAGTGCCCCTTTAACCCCTCGATCATCTAACGGTCCAAATGACTCCCTCACAGGCTTTCTGCTTCGGATATATTTTTAAAAGTTTTTACTGTGAGTTTTTGCCTCTACAGCCAACTTCTTTTCAAATTCTCTCTTAGCCTGTCTTATCAATGTCTTACATTTAACTTGCCAATGTTTATGCTTTATCCTATTTTCTTCTGTTGGATCCTTCTTCCAATTTTTGAATAAAGATCTTTTGGCTAAAATAGCTTCTTTCACCTCCCCTTTTAACCATGCCGGTAATTGTTTTGCCTTCTTTCCACCTTTCTTAATGTGTGGAATACATCTGGACTGTGCTTCTAGAATGGTATTTTTTAACAATGACCACGCCTCTTGGACATTTTTTTACTTTTGTAGCTGCTCCTTTCAGTTTTTTTCTAACAAGTTTTCTCATTTTATCAAAGTTTCCCTTTTGAAAGTTTAGCACGAGAGCCTTGGATTTGCACACTGTTCCTTTTCCAGTCATTAAATCAAATTTGATCATATTATGAAGAGATTTTCATGCCTCATAAAATCTGTTAGTCTATACAGTACCACCAGCCTCTGTTTTGTCCTTGCTACTTTAGACTAACATGGCTGCTTCACTGATAAGAATGCAATCATTCAAATTCAGGACACATTTTTGACCACTACACAAGGTCCAAAATTGATTTTTGTGATACAGCAATAGATTTTGCACTCCATTATGAGTTACTGTTGAAGAGTGCCTCACAGTTGATTAGCCTATAGACCAGGTAGAGCTGATAAATTTGTACTCTAACTTGTAAAGAATTACCGTACCTAGAATGTCGGATTACCTCCATGGCTATCAGGCATCAAGCATAACTGGTTTAATGGGGTATATGCTGCTAATAAGACAAAAGAAGAGCTATTAATATTTATTATTGGCATTGCAGAACTGCTTAAAATCCTGACATCAACAAGTCTAGTCAAGGCAAGGGCACTCACAATGTGGATTGTGAAAAATCTCAAACCAATCTCAGTCACTTCCTCTGAGTCATCTTAGCTCCCACTGGCCCAAAACCTTCACACTGACAATAAAGCATTTATTTTATTATAGCATTTGTGGCAGCTCAAGAGTAGATCCTGTAGCAAGAATTATAAAATTCTGTAGCTGTTTTTGATATTCCATTGCAATGATGCATCTGATTTGCATACATTTGCATAGATCTATGTATTAATATATGCAAATGTATATTTGCCTTTATACAGATAGTCACTTTCTGACTTTTCTTTGGGTGTCCAGATAATTTACTTTGCTCTTTTTTAGGGGAAAAGGATCTTAGTGATCGGGGCTGGGAAGGGAGGAGGGAATAGAGGGTAGTGGTAGGGCAGAGGATCTGGGGAATGAGCAAGGTGAGAAAGAAAGTGTCTCAGAGGAGCAGAAAGGAGAGAGAAGCAGAGAAGTAGAAGGATTGGGAATGTAATGCGGTTTGGGATATGGTGGGAAAAGACAGAGCTTGAGAATGGAAGAAAGAATGGGGGAGTTAGGAGCAAAGGGAAAGGAAGGAAGGAAAAATCACGAGCACAGGGAGAAGGGGAATTGGGAAGAAGGAAAGAGAAAGATGGGGGATTCTGGAGTGAGGAGAAAGGGATCCAGGATGAGGAGATGGAGGGAAGATCCATTGTATTATCTGTTTATGTTTCTGAGTCACCTAGCGCCTTGGCATGGGCTATTCATAAATATCTAATAAACATATCCATCTTTCTCCTTACGATGCTGAACTCTCACTCACACATCCCCCAATACATCTTCTGTGCCCTTCATTCAATCGCACACCCAACTTAAACCCCTTACTCCCTGGTCCCACCCCTTCTTTCACTATCCTCCAACCCATGCCGATTCCCTCCCTCTTCCGCTGATCAGATCTTGGCATTAGAAGGAGGGCAGCAACAGCCACATCCTCCTCACCCTCCTCTGCTGTCCAGTGAAGGAGTGACGTGATTTGCGCTGCATTTGATACCCATAAGCGCTGAGTGGATCCAAGTGTGAAACTCCAGCCCCAGGCAGTCGAGGAGATGATGCAACTTGAGGTGCCGCACCGCCATTGTTCTCTTCCTAACATGAAACCCATATGATTGTGAAGTAGGGAGGGCTAGAGATGTACATGCTACCTCCACTTCCACTTTCTTTGATCTCCGTAGCATCCTGTGATTCCATAGGGCATAAGGAATTAATTTTTTGGCCCTGTCGTGTCCACGGAATCATGGGAGGACTGGGGCCCTGTACTGGAAAGAGAAGGAGAATCATCCTTCATAAATATGATTCATTATAATTTATTATTATGCCTGGGGTTTATTACTGCTATTCTTTCTGACACGGAGAAAGATAATAAATACAGTGCTTGGAGTACACAGTGGGATCTATTGTTCTTCTGGAATTTGTAAAGTATATTGAACTGTTCAGCCAGCTTCCTTTAAAGATAGTACCTTATTTGTTTGGCTAATTTCAGATTTTTTTTTTCCAATCTTCACATTAAGCAATTAAGCTGTTGCTCAAAAACAAAATACTAACCACAAGCTTTCAACCTGCTTGTCTCCATGCCTGCCTGCTTCCTTTGCTCTTATTCCTAAGTCTTCTTTCTTTCTGCCTTAATATACCCTAACTCTAATTTAAAAATATTGTTCCCCATTCTGCACTCGTGGGAAAAATCTTTATTGAATAAAGCCAGGTTTTCTTATAGTCAAGGCCCTTAGTCTTCTGTGACAACCCAGCATCTGCAGACGTTTAGAAAAATGTACATTGCATATTGTTTTATATTGCTTCGTATATACTAAGACATTTTTACTGTAAATTTTTCAAGTAAATGTTTTAATTTTAAAAATTGTTTATCATCTGACGTAATCTAAAGTGATCAGGGGGTAAGTGCTGCGCTCGGAGTTTGGCGCTGTACTAAGTAATTACAGACCAATTTCTAACTTACCAATTATTGCAAAATTAATTGAAAAGGTTGTCTTAAAGCAACTCAATGACCATTTAGAACAAAACGATATGCTGTTTCCAGTACAACTTGGTTTCAGAAAACATTTCAGCACCGAAACTCTGTTACTTTCATTACCCGATACTGTATTGAGAGGATTTGACAATGGTCAAAAATATCTGCTATTACTATCAGACCTTTCTGCTGCGTTCGATACTGTCAACCATAACATTCTAATTCAGAGACTCACTGAAATTGGTTTAAGCGGTACAACATTACAATGGTTCACCTCTTTTCTAAACAATAGAACTTACCAAGTTAATATTAACAATTCTTTATCAGACATTATTAAACTTGAAACTGGAGTGCCACAAGGCTCCGCTTTATCCGCTACACTGTTCAATGTTTAC
This sequence comes from Rhinatrema bivittatum, assembly GCF_901001135.1. Lineage (NCBI taxonomy): Eukaryota > Metazoa > Chordata > Amphibia > Gymnophiona > Rhinatrematidae > Rhinatrema > Rhinatrema bivittatum. The sequence continues at coordinate 337,275,513 of NC_042616.1, read as the reverse complement.
ATGATGCCCCTTTGTCACCTTCTCTCTTGTCTAGGTTTAAATTACTATCTTTACGCAGACGACATCCAGATCACCATCCAAGTTACTGATTCTTTAGATAAAACATTTCAAATTACAGCTATGTACATCAATATAATAAAACAATTACTAACACAAATGAGACTCACTATAAATATAGACAAAACAGAAATTATACTGCTTGAAAGGAAAAGATCATCAATGGACAAACAGGTTCATTTCCAATATGAAAACCATCAAATCACCCTAGGCACAAAAGTTAGAGACCTTGGCATCTACTTAGATCCAGAATTGAATTTTAAAAAGCATGTAGCAACCAAAATTAAAAAAGGCTATAACAAACTATTAATGTTGAGAAGATTAAAACCTTCACTTCACCTAAATGATTTCAGAACGGTACTTCAATCTCTCATCTTCACGGGCACCGATTATTATAACGCACTATTACTTGGTCTTCCTCATTCTATTCTACGACATTTACAAATACTTCAGAATTCTGCAGCAAGGATTTTAACCGGGTCACATTAACAGGATCATATCACTCCAATATTAAAAGAATTACACTGGTTACCCACTGAAAAAAGGATTCATTATAAAATATTATGTATCTTACATAAAGCAATCCATGGTGATCAAGTGGAATGGCTAAACACATCCATACGGCTTCATACACCAAGGTGAAATTTAAGATCTGCTAACAAAGGGTTCCTAGCAATACCATCACTATCATCAGCCAAACTGACATCTGTAAGAGAGAGAGCAATATCACTAGTGGGCCCCAAATTATGGAATACACTGCTGACTGAACTAAGGCTAGAACCAAACTTAAGGATTTCAGGAAAATTCTCAAAACATGGTTTTTTATCCAAACATAATGATGGCACAGGCTAATTGATTATAATTGATTATATTTTCTTTTACAGACAGTCACAAACAAATAGGACAATGCTTTACTTTTTGCTTTAGAATTTTCTTTTAATTGTAGTGTTTACATATTAGTTTTCACATTGTATTAAGAACTGAGTTTTATGTTAAATTGAATTTTATTATAATTTTAGTTGTATTGAATTTTAGTATTGTATTATTCTATGTTGTGTTTTTCTTTATATGTATTTTTACTATTGTAAACCGATGTGATGGTATTTTCCAAACACCGGTATAAAAAAAAACCAATAAATAAATAAATAAATACATCTTTTTGTCTAATTTAACTTTTTTTCTTTCCTTTCATCTCCTTTCTTCCTCTTCAACCTGTCTCTCCACTACCAAATATCATGTTTGTCTTCTCACTTATTTTCTGTATTGTATTTCTTTCTATCCACCCTTCCTATACTTTTCACTTTCTAACATCCACTCCCTCAAACCCATTCTTTTCTTTCAGCCTCCCACCCACTCTTTTTCTCTCTCCCCCTTCCAGTTACTCTCTTCCCTCCTGATTCCGCTCTCCTTTGCATCCACTTTTCTGCCTTCCCTCCTACCACTGTGCCAGCAACAACATGGAGGTCAATATTCTGTAAACCGGTGAGTGGGCAAGTGGGGGCTGTAGGAGGTGTGACAGAATCTGTGTGGCTGGAAAACTCCACAACATAAGGCAATGAAGATGCTTGCAAGAAAAAGCAGAAAATATACCATGGATGAGAGGCCTGAGGGGGCTCACTCTAGAATTTAAGGATTGCTCATGATTTGGTTATCTTTGTTCAGATGTGCATTATCTGCAGGTAATTGGGATTTCATAATCATTAGGAGTGGTGGGTGGCTTCTAGGTAGTATGTAGTTGTGGGTGAATTTCTTCTTATTACTTCCTGTTTTCATATGACATCTGAGAAGACAAATTAACAGCTCTGATTTCTTAGTGAGAGTAGAATGGAGTTGAGCTATGTGTCTGGACTGCACTTATATTTTTACTTGTACATATGTATTTTATTGAGGTTTTATTTCATTATGATTTTTTCTTTATACTCTGCTATAAACTGTTTGGGGTTGAACTTTGTTCAAGGAAGGCAGTATATAAATGTAACAAAACAGCATAACACACAGCAATGTAATCCTCTCTCCTTTACTCCACTAGTGAAAAATACTAATTGGGTTAAAAAAGCAACAACAGAAAGGAACAAAAACAAATCAGCACGCAAACCTACAGCACCTAAAACAAAAGCCTGCTATTGAAAGAAGCATTTTATAGGTGATGGAGTCATGACTGGGAAGGAGAAGTAAACAATGCACTGTGATTATTGCAGAATATTTCTGATGACACAGCGCCCACATACTGATGCCTTCCAGGGTGTGGGTGTACAGTAAAGGCCTGAGACTTGGCACTCTGTATGGGAACTTCAGGATTTATGAGGAAGATCTGATTACATGACAATCCGCTGAGACGTGGGCTCTGTTGTAAAACAGTTGTCCATGTTTGAGTCGGATGCTCAGAGCTGACGACTAGGGTATCCAACAGAGTCAGGAGGTATTAGAAATGAAGTGCCATCTCTAGGAAATGGCAAACACATATTTTTGTTTCACTGAGCCACTGTTTTGTCTGCAAGTTCCAGAATTCTTCTCTCCTCAGACAGAGGTGTCTATGACAGGTTTTCAGCCATTTAAGTAGTCTGGGAATTGGCAGGGTAAGAAACCAACAGGATTGGATCTAGGATTAGGTTGGGTGCCCAGGGTAAAAGATTTAGCCATTGAATCAAGCAAATACAGAGGAAGAGATGGACGTAGAGCAGCAGAGGTAAAGAGTGGCTGAGAAAGCCCTGCAGCCACACCAGGATTTGCTGAGGCTCAGGCAAAAAGGGTTGCTGGGATTCAGGAAGTTGTTTCCAGTAACTAGACGGTTAATCAACTTTCTTCCTGCACATGCTCCAAGCCCCTAAGACCTTCTTTGCTCCTCCTTAATCTCCCCATGTGAGAAACCAGTTTGCCTTGATCCTGTTTCCTGCTTCTGACATCTGCCTGGCTACAGTTTCCTCCAGCCATCCAGAGTTCCCTCACTGCACCTGTCTCTTGTTACCCAATGCCAGGCCTGAACTGTGAATATTCCTGAGGGAGGACATTTGGAAATCTTTAAAAAAAACCAAAAAAAACTGGAGTACATGGAGCTACCAAGCTTATCTACAATCTCAGCTTGTTTTTCATCATGTGCAGTGCATTTTGTTTGCCTCCATTGTTATCATGGCTGCATTGCAGGTTGGGAACTATCAGACATCTTAGCAGCCTTGTCTTCTTCTGGCTGCTGGCTGGTTGGGAACTGCCAGGTGGTCTGCGGCCTCCTCCTCATCTAGGCTGCCTGGCAGACTAGTGACCACCGGTAGAGATGGCATTCTCTTCATCTTCGCTGCCCACCCTGTGACCTCCTCTTTACTTACTTGCCACTCCTTTCAGGCCATTGCCTGCTGTTCAGATAGTGTGACTTTCATGTGCACATTTATATGCATGCTTTTTTTTTAAATTAAAAATTGTTGTTGGGTACATATGGTGTTTAGTCAACAATATAAAAGAAAAACCAAACAAACAAGTATACCCTCAAATATTCTAATAAACATTCCCTCTCCCCCCCCCCCCCCACCCTGGCACCTTAGCTTGCATTATATCCAAAAATCATTTATTATTAATCCTACCGCTACATTCTTCAATGAATATGCCCAAAAATGTTACCAAAAACCCAACATTATAAAAGATACTCTGGGAGCATTCAGTGTCTTCGATATCAGAAGAGTCTAAAAATCAGTTGAGTCATTCGTGGAAACGCAGAGCAATAGAAATCTGGATATGAACCTCCCTAGGGAGTGGGTCCATTGTTAAGCTGTGATTGGCGCCAGCTTACAAATGGCTTTCATATAGACTGAAAAGAGAGCATTTGCTGATAGCGAATAGCGGTTAAGCGGGTCATCCTAAAGACACAGGGGCAGATTTTAAAAGATTTACGCACGTAGGGAGATTACGTGCGCCGGGCCTATTTTCAAAAGGCCCGGCGACGAGCGTAAAGTCCCGGGATGTGTGTAAATCCCGGGGCTTGCAAAAAGAGGTGGGGCATGGGCAGGGCGGGGCGATCTAGGGGCAGGGCGGGGGCATGACCAGAGGCCTCCACATGGGGAGGCCTCTGGTCATGCCCCTCACAAGTACCGGGGATCGCGTGCCGGCAGTTGGCCGGCACGCGATCCCCGGTACTTGTGAGATAAAGGTACAGGGGTTTTTTTTTTTGGGCTGAGGGGTGGGACAGGTAGGGGAAGGGAGGGGAAGGTGGGGGAGAAAGGAAAGGGGAAAGCCAGCTGATCTCCCCGGGGGCTCGGTGTGCACAAGGTGCACTAATGTGCACCCCCTTGCGCGCGCCGACCCCTGATTTTATAAGATGCGTGTGGCTGCGCGCGCATGTTATAAAATCGGGCGTACAAATGTATGCCGCACGCATACCTTTTAAAATCTGCCCTATAGTCTAGTCGAGAGAGAACTCTGGAAAAGACTGGAGTTTCAACTCGTTTCCAGTATTGGGCAATCTCACATCGGGCTGCAACAAAGATTTGTTGGCTTAACCACTGTTGTGCTTGATTAAGGCCCTCTACAGGTTGACCTAGTAGAGTGTGGTTGGCTGCATAAGTACCCTTCACATTCAGAAGTACATGCATACTTTTTAAAATCAAAAACTATCAGGTGAATTTTCAAAGGTATTCCACATGTAAATGTAACATACTATCATATCAATTTTCAAAAGCCATTTATCAGTGCTAAGTCCATCTAATGTGGATAAAACTATGGACAATTCAATGGCCTATATTGTAGAAATTTTCAAAAGTCCACTTACATGGGTAAAGTGCATTTACACATGTAAAATCCAGTTTTAAAAGGTGAATTTTAAAAGCTCGACGTGCCAAAATTAGGGGATGTGCAAATATGTCAGGCCAGCACGCGCTGAATGGATTTTAAAAGCCACTCATACATACGTGTACATGCTGCTGCATGCACCAATGAAAAGTTTCCAAAAAGAGGTGGGGCTTGGGTGGGGCATGAGCATTTTGTGATTTCAACATGAAAATTGCACTTAAATATTGGCTCACCGGGGTCCCCTGTCGAATAACTTTATTTCTGCTATAGATGACGTGTAAGTTGTAAAACAAAAAATCTAGGCAGATCAACAGAGGATCAGGTCGGGGATAGCAGAGGGAAGGGAGGCTATTAAAGTGAAGAAGAAACTGGGAAAACAAGCAATGGGACTGGCGAGCGTGCTTTTTAAAATCTCCCCGCTTCTGGAGATCACATGTCACTGTGGGTTAAGCAGGATATAGGACTACTTTGCTCTGGGAGCTATCCACTCTCATTTGGCTTATGTGAGCTTCATTCACTCCCCAAAAATGTATGCTCAATCTAGTGAAGCATTGCGTACTTGTAGTGGTTTGCTATGCAATGAGCACCTGAGCGGCAAAGAAAGAGAGAGAAGAAGAAAAGCCGATCATGCAAGAGCCGTGGATGGCAACCACTATCCTGAGTCCTGAAACTCTGTTCTCTGTGTTCAAGATGAAGTTCATAAGCATGTGGTGGAATTCACATCTCTACAGGCAGTTGCACAAACCTATTTACTGCAGTTGGAAGACCTTGAGAATAGGTCCCGCCGCAATAACCTCCATTTTGTTGGCCTGCCTGAAAGCCTACTAGAAAGTGAGTTATGTGATTTTTTGGAGACCTGGGTACCTTCTGAGTTGGGCCTAAACAACATGGCGGTGAGACTGGTGATAGAATGTGTGCATCGTCTTGGGCAGAAGAGGATGATGGATTCCATACCATGAGTGGTTATTGCCCATTTCCTTAACTATGCGCAGAGAAAAGAAATCCTGCTAGTGGTATGATCTGGTAAGCAATTGCAGCATAATAGCAAAAGAATTCTCGTACTTCAAGACTACTCGGCCAAGTTATCGGCTCTTTGTCGTGACTTTGTCCCTGCTTGCACCGCGCTGCACAAGTTGAAAATTTGTTGTGCACTCATTTATCCTATGAAACTACAAGTAGTACATAATGGGCTGGTAAAATGGTTTAATACTGCTATGCAGACGCAGGACTTTGTGCAAGAAGTGGAGTCAGCAAATGGTGCACTGGCTGAGATGTGAATATGTACTTTTCAACCAAAGTTAGGCAAGCTGGTGTTTCTTGATTCTTTGTTGTTGTGGGACCTATAGCCAGACCGTGTTGGAGGTCTAGACACCGTTATGTTGGGGATTTGGAACTTTTCTAATAGTTTGCTACAATAACTACAACACGGCATCAAGATGTTATTTCTGCAGAACACGGTCTGAAGTGATGGCGCAGCAGTGTGAAGCTTCAATGGTTTGCTGGCAGCTACATCAAAGGTCCCAATTTTCTGGTTCGAGGTTGCTGTTCTTATCCATCAACAGTTCCTCTGTATAAGGACATGTCAATGGATGAGGGCGCAGCAGAATTCACTATGCTTTGTTTTTTTTCTTCTTCATTCACCAACAGTTCCTTTGCCTGATGATATGTCAGTGACTAAGGGTGCTACAGTACTCGTATATTTCTAACCATTCATTTTGCAATGTTGGATGGTGATTATTATGTTTTACGGTTAACATGGTTATTATATATATGGGAGTATTTAGAGGTTGAGCGTTTGGATAAAGGGGATGGATTGGGTTGTTTCTCTTAGCGTTAGGAGTGATCTCTATTCTCTAGTCCTCTTTGAGAGGGCACTGGGAATTAATCGGAGGCTGGATTGGGAAAGGGATGGATGGAGAGGATAATGAGCAGGGAAGGGAGGGAGAATGTATTAAGTCTTGGGAAAGACTAAGGAATTTGAGAGGAAAGAGGGTGTTGAATAATGGAATACTGGGTCCTGCTGATAGATATAGTGGGTCCTGGGAGCAACTCTGGTAGTGGAGAGGTCCTAGGCTGGGGGGACTTCACCTGGCTATTGTTTCTTTTCCTGATTGTGTTAAGCTATAGGAAATGTATCTATGAGTAAATCCCATATCACAGTTCTATCTTGAAATGTTGCTGGAACAGGTTCTCCAGTCAAGAGATATAAAATATTAAAAGTCTTGGCAAGGCAAATAGCAGATGTGGCAATATTGCAAGAGACTCACAGCTTTACAGTATGATAAACTACAAAAGTGATGGGTGGTATTGGCGACTGGAGCATCTTGGGGAACTAAGAAAGCAGGGGTGATATGTTTATTTCATAAGAGATTGTCCTTTACCCCGAGAAGGCTGTTGCTGATCCAGAGGGACGTTTTGAAATGAATAGGGTAACATATTTTGAAAAGGTTTGGTGCTTTGTAATGTGTATGCACCTAATGTCTATGATGACAGTTTTCTTCAAAGAATCATAGTTAATTTGACTGATTTAGATACCACCCTATAATTTGTAGAGATTAATATTGTAGCTGACCCTGTATTGCATCAGTCTAAAGGGTTTCTAATGGAACGTCCCTCTTGAAATAAGGGTATCCCTTTTTTTGTCAATGTCTCTATTTATTAGATGTATGGCATATACTCCATCCGCAGAAACGTGATTTTACTCATGTTTCCAGAGCACACGTCATGCAATCTCAAATTGATTATTTACTATTTTCTCAATACAATGTTTATCAGGTGATCTCAACCCTTAGAGATTTCAGGCCATGCTATGGTTTGGATGGCTTTGCAAGGACAGGAACAATGGGACGGCAGTCACACTTGGAAATTTACAGCATATCTATATGAGAATGTTTCTTTCAAGGAATTTTTGATTAAAAAATGGGAGGATATTCAAGAGTTCAATCGAGAGCATAGGTCTAACCCAACTTTATTTTGGGAAACTGCTAAAGAAAGAGAGATTATTTATTTTGTGATCAGACTGAAGAGGAATCTAGATAAAGATATTCGTTGGGAAAAAGAGGTGAAGAAAGCTAGGCGTTATTTAGCAAGAGTTCTCACACTGAGGATTCCAAAGCTTCTTATTTGGCTGCACAAACAGTATTGAATACACTTATTCACCAGTGGACAAAGAAGTCAATGTTTTATTGTAAATTTAAGTCACATCAATACAGTAATAAAACAGGTAAACTATTGGCAGCCTTAATTAAATGGTGGAAAGAGCAGAAATATATAGCACCAGTAAAAGATTCTTCTGGTAAGGTGGTTCATCCTAAACCGCAAATACAAGAGGTATTTTTAACATTTTTTTTAGGGGATTGTATACCAAACAAGTGGTGGATCCAGATACTATATGTCACTATTTGGAGAATGCAGGTTTGCCTTGTCTCACAGAGTTACAATTAGCCAGATTGAATGAGTGCACCAGTGCAGTTACAAGAGATATCGTTTGCTATTCAGCAAGCCAAACTGTACAAAGCACCAGGTCCAGATCGCTATGGAGGGGAGTTCTATAAATTGTTGAGTGGACAGACATGTGTCCGCTCCCTTGGTGGATATGTATACAAAGGCTATTGAGCAAGGTACCTTTTCTTTTGGTTCCAATAAGACATTAATTACATTAATTCCTAAACCTGGTAAAGATCTTTATAACCAGAGTCTTATAGGCCCATTCCCCTTCTTATTTTGATATGAAGCTACTAGCTAGGATTATGGTGGAGAGATTGGCACCTTCCGCATCTTATCTTGGATAATCAGGTTGGATTTGTGCAACATCACCATTCAGTGTTCAATATTAAGAAGTGTTCAATATTAGGAAGCTGGAGGAATCATCAAAGCTAGATTCTCTTCTCATCAGTTTTGATGCAGAAAAAGCATTGGAGTTATATGTTTGCTGTTTTAGAGAAAATAGGGATAACGTGTGTCTTTCTGAAAATGGTTTGACTTTTATATTCTATGCCCAGAGCATTCATTTTGGTTAATGGAGGGAGGACTACGGAGTTTGAAGGGTGCCTGCTCTCCCCTCTGTTCTTTCTTTCTTTAGAGACTTTACTGAGGTGGATTCATCATAGGGTTGAAATTAGGAAGGTTCCTATTGGGAATGTTGAGTTCAAGACAGCTGCATGTGCAGTTGATATATTAGTGCATTTGACTCACCCTGTTAACTCTCTACAAATGTTGATGCAGGAGTTTGCTCAGTTTGGGTCTATTTCAGAAATTGAAGCTTAATCTAGACAAGTCTGAGGCCACAGGTACAACAGCGGGTGTACAGCTTCTCTGGGGTCAGGATTTTCCTTTCAAATGGGTAAGGGATTTGTTTAAATATTTGGGGATCACTCCCCCATCTGATGTTGCCATACTTTTTAAATTAAATATTCCACCTTTATTAACGCAAATGAAGACTAAGCTGACTCTCTGACAATCTTCCTCTTTCCTTGGTGGGTAGGCTGAATCTTTTTAAAATGGTGTTATTTCTGAAGTGGTTATATATGCTGCAGGTCTTGCCATTGTGGATTATGAAAAATGACATTCGGCTGTTATGACGCTATCCAATTTTTTTATGGCAGGGATGAAAACCTAGATTGAATTTAACTTGGTTGATGGGTAACTTGGAAAATGGGGCAGTTGGACTTCCGGATATGGAACGGAATAACTGGGCATGTCAATTGAGGCATCATAATGACTGGTTGTGGGATACTACGTATTATATGCGTTTAGTGCTGGAGAAGGCTTTGATTGCTCTTTTATATCCTCTTTCTGTTCTACATGTTAAGAGCAGTGAATTGTACCCTTCTGTTAAATTGGGGACTCTTTGTTTAACAGTTTGAGAGACTTGGAGGATATTGTGTTCTCAACTGGGACATTCCTTAATGATATCTCCCTATTTACCAATTTGTGGGAATCTGCAGTTTTTACCAGGGTCCCATTGCTGGACATTACTTCTTGGAGAACTCAAGGTATTACTTACAACAGGTTCTGGGTGCCAATGGGCGGGTACTTCCCTTCTCGTAACTGAAGCAGATGTTTGATCTCATAGATACAGACTATTTCGTTTATCTGCAATTGTGGCATTATGTGGGTAGTCTGGAACCTACACATCTCCAGGATGTATTTTGTGATCAGGCAAAAGATTTTTTCCAAACTGAGGATTTTAGGAGGACAAGACTCTCCCAGCTTTATATATCTTTGTTGAAGATTCAGCTGTTAAGGAGTGTAGCATCTTTGCTTATTAAATGAAACAGTGATATTTCTCTTGAGCTTACAGATTCCCAGCTGAGAGCTGGATTTAGATACATCAAGGCTCTGGTGTCCTCTGTGAGACTGTGGGAAAGACCATTTGTTTTTAATGCAAGCTTACATTTCCCCTGTAAGGGCATATATATCTGGCATCACAGCTACTGATATATGTCAGAAAAGTAAGACAACTAGAGGGACTCTGGGTCATGTTTTTTGGTCTTGTGGTCTTATTAAAAAAATTTTGGAATAGGCTTCAGGAGTTTTTTGAAAACATACTTAGGCAAAGTATTCTTTTTACCTGAAGGGGCTCTCTTTAATGATCCTGCCTCTTTTCCAATCCAGGGTAAAGGTAATAGGTTTCTAATTCATAAAGCTTGTATAGTGGGGAAAAATAGTATCCTGATGATGTGGAACGTATTGGAGCCTCCATCATATTGGGCCTGGAGGTATGCCTTTCATGAGAATATTGTTTGAAAAAACGGAGACGGGGCACTTGATTAAGCAACAAAAGATTTTTCTAGAAATGTGGGTTGTGCAACTTCAGATTTTGCCTTTTAAGATACATAACTCTATTCTTAACTTTTCTGGCTAACTTTCAAATAGCCATGGACATTCAGCAATGCAGCTGTGCCACTAAATATCTGAATAAAGTTAGCCAGATAAGCTTATCTGGCTAACTTTGCAATCTGACCAGCAGCTAAGTATAAGAACATAAGAAATTGCCATGCTGGGTTAGACCAAGGGTCCATCAAGCCCAGCATCCTGTTTCCAACAGAGGCCAATTCAGGCCACAAGAACCTGGCAATTACCCAAACACCAAGAAGATCCCATGCTACTGGTGCAATTAATAGCAGTGGCTATTCCCTAAGTACACTTGATTAATAGCAGTTAATGGACTTCTCTAAGAACTTATTCAAACCTTTTTTAAACCCAGCTACACTCACTGCACTAACCACATCCTCTGGCAAAAAATTCCAGAGCTTTATTGTGTGTTGAGTGAAAAATAATTTTCTCCGATTAGTCTTAAATGTGCTACTTGCTAACTTCATGGAATGCCCCCTAGTCCCTCTGTTATCCAAAAGTGTAAGTAACCGATTCACATCTACTCATTCAAGACCTCTCATGATCATAAAGACCTCTATCATATTCCCCTCAGCAGTCTCTTCTCCAAGCTGAACAGCCCAGCCTCTTCAGCCTTTCCTCATAGGGGAGCTGTTCCATCCGCCGCCATCCAGTGCTCCTACCATCTTTAAAGATGGCCGCCGCCATCCAGTGCTCCTACCATGTGACAGGGGCCGGCCAATGGCACGGATACCCTGTCACATGGTAAGGGCAAAGGGCCATCGGTGCCATCTTTATGAGTGGCAACCGACCGCCTGAGAATGGGAGATCGCTCCTGGGACCACCACTAGACCACCAGGTAATTTTAAAATGTTTTGGGGGGATCTGGAGGGTGGGAGAAGCTAAGGGGTCATCTTTAAAGGGTCGGGTGGGGGTTTTTTTAATCGGGCCATCGCCGCCATTTTTGAGTGGCAGTCAAAATGGCGCCGATGGCCCAAGAGCGGGAGATCGGTCCCCGCGCCCCCACTGGACCACCAGGTACTCGTAAAAAGTTTTGGGGGGGTTCGGGGGGTTGGGGGAAGGTAAGGGATTAGTTTTATAGGGTCGGGGTGGGTTTAGGGGTTGTTTTGGTGTGCCGGTTTTCCTGCCCTCCCCCCAAATAACTCCCGTTAGTGGACACTAACGGGAGTAACGATTTTTCACGATAAATCGTGAAAATTTCTATTGTATCGTGCGCTGTACCGATTTTTGACGATTTAAAAAATATCGGACGATTTTTTTAAATCGTCAAAAAACGATTCACATCACTACTTTTAACCAGTTCTCAGTTCACAATAGAACATTGCCTCCTATCCCATGACTTTTTAATTACCTCAAGTGTCTCTCATGAGGTACTTTGTCAAACATTTTTTGAAAATCCAAATGTACTATATCAACTGGCTTACCTTTATCATATTTATTTATGCCCTCAAAACAATCTAGCAAATTTATGAGGCAAGACTTCCCTTGGCTTAATCCATTTTGGCTTTGTCCCATTAAAGAATAACTATATGTTCAAAAATTGTGTCCTTTATAATAGTTTCAACCATTTTTCCCAGCACTGAAGTCAGGCTCAATGGTCTATAGTTTCCTGGATCACCTCTGGAACCCTGTTACCATTGGCTACTTTCCCATCTTCAGGTACCGTAGCTGATTTTAATGATAGTTAACAGATTACTAATAATAGGTCTGCAATTTCAATTTTTAGTTCTTTCAGCACTTTAGGATGTGTACTATCTGGTTCAGGTCTTTGCTCATTTTAGCTTGCCATTTTGCCCTATTACATCTTCTGGGCTCTTTGAGATTTGTTTCAGTTCCTCTGAATCACCATTAATTATCACTTCTGGCATGGGTATCTGCCTTATATCTTCCTCAGTAAAGACCAAAGAAAAGAATTAATTTAAAATCTCTCCTATGGCCTTGTCCTCCCTTTTTACTGCTCAATCATCTACTGGTCCAACTAACTCATAGACCTTTTGCTTTAAATGTACCTGAAAATGTTTTTATTATGAGTTGTTGCTTCCACAGTGAGCTTCTTTTTAAATTCTGTCTTTGCCTTCTTTATATACATACTTAAAA